>NW_027361687.1:37247500-42247500 GCF_039654945.1 Dendrobates tinctorius | reverse complement strand
TCATTGGATGATGTCATAATCATTTTGTTGATGTCATAATCATTTGATGATGTCATAATCATTAGATAATGTCATAACCATTTTTGTTGAAGTCATAATCATTTGATGATGTCATAATCATTTTGTTGATGTCATAATCATTTTGTTGATGTCATATTGATTTGATGATGTCATAATCATTTGATGTCATAATCATTGGATGATGTCATAATCATTTTGTTCATGTCATAATCATTTGATGATGTCATAATCATTTTGTTGATGTCATAATCATTTGATGATGTCATAATCATTAGATGATGTCATAATCATTTTGTTGATGTCATAATCATTTGATGATGTCATAATCATTTGATGTCATAATCATTGGATGATGTCATAATCATTTTGTTGATGTCATAATCATTTGATGATGTCATAATCATTAGATGATGTCATAATCATTTTGTTGATGTCATAATCATTTGATGATGTCATAATCATTAGATGATGTCATAATCATTTTGTTGATGTCATAATCATTTGATGATGTCATAATCATTTGATGTCATAATCATTGGATGATGTCATAATCATTTTGTTGATGTCATAATCATTTGATGATGTCATAATCATTTGATGATGTCATAATCATTTTGTTGATGTCATAATCATTTGATGATGTCATAATCATTTGATGTCATAATCATTGGATGATGTCATAATCATTTTGTTGATGTCATAATCATTTTATGATGTCATAATCATTTTGTTGATGTCATAATCATTGGATGATGTCATAATCCTTTTGTTGATGTCATAATCATTTGATGATGTCATAATCATTAGATGATGTCATAATCATTTTGTTGATGTCATAATCATTTGATGATGTCATAATCATTTTGATGATGTCATAATCATTTGATGATGTCATAATCATTTGATGTCATAATCATTGGATAATGTCATAATCATTTTGTTGATGTCATAATCATTTTATGATGTCACAATCATTTTGTTGATGTAATAATCATTGGATGATGTCATAATCCTTTTGTTGATGTCATAATCATTTGATGATGTCATAATCATTAGATGATGTCATAATCATATTGTTGATGTCATAATCATTTGATGATGTCATAATCATTTTGTTGATGTCATAATCATTTCGTTGATGTCATAATGATTTGATGATATCATAATCATTTGATGTCATAATCATTGGATGATGTCATAATCATTTTGTTGATGTCATAATCATTTGATGATGTCATAATCATTTGATGTCATGATCATTGGATGATGTCATAATCATTTTGTTGATGTCATAATCATTTTATAATGTCATAATCATTTTGTTGATGTCATAATCATTGGATGATGTCATAATCCTTTTGTTGATGTCATAATCATTTCGTTGATGTCATAATGATTTGATGATATCATAATCATTTGATGTCATAATCATTGGATGATGTCATAATCATTTTGTTGATGTCATAATCATTTGATGATGTCATAATCATTAGATGATGTCATAATCATTGGATGATGACATAATCATTTTGTTGATGTCATAATCATTTGATGTCATAATCATTGGATGATGTCATAATCATTTTGTTGATGTCATAATCATTTGATGATGTCATAATCATTAGATGATGTCATAATCATTTTGTTGATGTCATAATCATTTCATGATGTCATAATCATTTGATGTCATAATCATTGGATGATGTCATAATCATTTTGTTGATGTCATAATCATTTGATGATGTCATAATCATTAGATAATGTCATAATCATTTTGTTGAAGTCATAATCATTTGATGATGTCATAATCATTTTGTTGATGTCATAATCATTTTGTTGATGTCATATTGATTTGATGATGTCATAATCATTTGATGTCATAATCATTGGATGATGTCATAATCATTTTGTTCATGTCATAATCATTTGATGATGTCATAATCATTTGATGTCATAATCATTGGATGATGTCATAATCATTTTGTTGATGTCATAATCATTTGATGATGTCATAAACATTAGATGATGTCATAATCATTTTGTTGATGTCATAATCATTTGATGATGTCATAATCATTTGATGTAATAATAATTGGATGATGTCATAATCATTTTGTCCATGTCATAATCATTTGATGATGTCATAATCATTAGATGATGTCATAATCATTTTGTTGATGTCATAATCATTTGATGATGTCATAATCATTAGGTGATGTCATAATCATTTTGTTGATGTCATAATCATTTGCTGATGTCATAATCATTTGATGTCATAATCATTGGATGATGTCATAATCATTTTGTTGATGTCATAATCATTTGATGATGTCATAATCATTTGATGATGTCATAATCATTTTGTTGATGTCATAATCATTTGATGATGTCATAATCATTTGATGTCATAATCATTGGATGATGTCATAATCATTTGATGTCATAATCATTGGATGATGTCATAATCATTTTGTTGATGTCATAATCATTTGATGATGTCATAATCATTTGATGTCATAATCATTGGATGATGTCATAATCATTTGATGTCATAATCATTTGATGATGTCATAATCATTTGATGTCATAATCATTGGATGATGTCATAATCATTTTGTTGATGTCATAATCATTTTATGATGTCATAATCATTTTGTTGATGTCATAATCATTGGATGATGTCATAATCCTTTTGTTGATGTCATAATCATTTGATGATGTCATAATCATTAGATGATGTCATAATCATTTTGTTGATGTCATAATCATTTGATGATGTCATAATCATTTTGATGATGTCATAATCATTTGATGATGTCATAATCATTTGATGTCATAATCATTGGATAATGTCATAATCATTTTGTTGATGTCATAATCATTTTATGATGTCACAATCATTTTGTTGATGTAATAATCATTGGATGATGTCATAATCCTTTTGTTGATGTCATAATCATTTGATGATGTCATAATCATTAGATGATGTCATAATCATATTGTTGATGTCATAATCATTGGATGATGTCATAATCATTTTGTTGATGTCATAATCATTTGATGATGTCATAATCATTTGATGTCATGATCATTGGATGATGTCATAATCATTTTGTTGATGTCATAATCATTTTATAATGTCATAATCATTTTGTTGATGTCATAATCATTGGATGATGTCATAATCCTTTTGTTGATGTCATAATCATTTCGTTGATGTCATAATGATTTGATGATATCATAATCATTTGATGTCATAATCATTGGATGATGTCATAATCATTTTGTTGATGTCATAATCATTTGATGATGTCATAATCATTAGATGATGTCATAATCATTGGATGATGACATAATCATTTTGTTGATGTCATAATCATTTGATGTCATAATCATTGGATGATGTCATAATCATTTTGTTGATGTCATAATCATTTGATGATGTCATAATCATTAGATGATGTCATAATCATTTTGTTGATGTCATAATCATTTCATGATGTCATAATCATTTGATGTCATAATCATTGGATGATGTCATAATCATTTTGTTGATGTCATAATCATTTGATGATGTCATAATCATTAGATAATGTCATAATCATTTTGTTGAAGTCATAATCATTTGATGATGTCATAATCATTTTGTTGATGTCATAATCATTTTGTTGATGTCATATTGATTTGATGAAGTCATAATCATTTGATGTCATAATCATTGGATGATGTCATAATCATTTTGTTCATGTCATAATCATTTGATGATGTCATAATCATTTGATGTCATAATCATTGGATGATGTCATAATCATTTTGTTGATGTCATAATCATTTGATGATGTCATAAACATTAGATGATGTCATAATCATTTTGTTGATGTCATAATCATTTGATGATGTCATAATCATTTGATGTAATAATAATTGGATGATGTCATAATCATTTTGTTCATGTCATAATCATTTGATGATGTCATAATCATTAGATGATGTCATAATCATTTTGTTGATGTCATAATCATTTGATGATGTCATAATCATTAGGTGATGTCATAATCATTTTGTTGATGTCATAATCATTTGCTGATGTCATAATCATTTGATGTCATAATCATTGGATGATGTCATAATCATTTTGTTGATGTCATAATCATTTGATGATGTCATAATCATTTGATGATGTCATAATCATTTTGTTGATGTCATAATCATTTGATGATGTCATAATCATTTGATGTCATAATCATTGGATGATGTCATAATCATTTGATGTCATAATCATTGGATGATGTCATAATCATTTTGTTGATGTCATAATCATTTTATGATGTCATAATCATTTTGTTGATGTCGTAATCATTGGATGATGTCATAATCCTTTTGTTGATGTCATAATCATTTGATGATGTCATAATAATTAGATGATGTCATAATCATTTTGTTGATGTCATAATCATTTGATGATGTCATAATCATTTTGTTGATGTCATAATCATTTCGTTGATGTCATAATGATTTGATGATATCATAATCATTTGATGTCATAATCATTGGATGATGTCATAATCATTTTGTTGATGTCATAATCATTTGATGATGTCATAATCATTTGATGTCATAATCATTGGATGATGTCGTAATCATTTGATGATGCCATAATCATTTTGTTGATGTCATAATCATTTTATGATGTCATAATCATTTTGTTGATGTCATAATCATTTGATGATGTCATAATCATTAGATGATGTCATAATCATTTTGTTGATGTCATAATCATTTCATGATGTCATAATCATTAGATGATGTCATAATCATTTTGTTGATGTCATAATCATTTTGTTGATGTCATAATGATTTGATGATATCATATTCATTTGATGTCATAATCATTGGATGATGTCATAATCATTTTGTTGATGTCATAATCATTTGATGATGTCATAATCATTTGATGTCATAATCATTGGATGATGTCATAATCATTTTGTTGATGTCATAATCATTTTATGATGTCATAATCATTTTGTTGATGTCATAATCATTGGATGATGTCATAATCCTTTTGTTGATGTCATAATCATTTGATGATGTCATAATCATTAGATGATGTCATAATCATTTTGTTGATGTCATAATCATTTCGTTGATGTCGTAATGATTTGATGATATCATAATCATTTGATGTCATAATCATTGGATGATGTCATAATCATTTTGTTGATGTCATAATCATTTGATGATGTCATAATCATTAGATGATGTCATAATCATTGGATGATGACATAATCATTTTGTTGATGTCATAATCATTGGATGATGTCATAATCATTTTGTTGATGTCATAATCATTTGATGATGTCATAATCATTAGATAATGTCATAATCATTTTGTTGAAGTCATAATCATTTGATGATGTCATAATCATTTTGTTGATGTCATAATGATTTGATGATGTCATAATCATTTGATGTCATAATCATTGGATGATGTCATAATCATTTTGTTGATGTCATAATCATTTTGTTGATGTCATAATCATTTGATGATGTCATAATCATTTGATGTCATAATCATTGGATGATGTCATAATCATTTTGTTGATGTCATAATCATTTGATGATGTCATAAACATTAGATGATGTCATAATCATTTTGTTGATGTCATAATGATTTGATGATGTCATAATCATTTGATGTCATAATCATTGGATGATGTCATAATCATTTTGTTGATGTCATAATCATTTGATGATGTCATAATCATTAGATGATGTCATAATCATTTTGTTGATGTCATAATGATTTGATGATGTCATAATCATTTTGTTGATGTCATAATCATTTGATGATGTCATAAACATTAGATGATGTCATAATCATTTTGTTGATGTCATAATCATTTGATGATGTCATAATCATTTGATGTAATAATAATTGGATGATGTCATAATCATTTTGTTCATGTCATAATCATTTGATGATGTCATAATCATTAGATGATGTCATAATCATTTTGTTGATGTCATAATCATTTGATGATGTCATAATCATTAGGTGATGTCATAATCATTTTGTTGATGTCATAATCATTTGCTGATGTCATAATCATTTGATGTCATAATCATTGGATGATGTCATAATCATTTTGTTGATGTCATAATCATTTGATGATGTCATAATCATTTGATGATGTCATAATCATTTTGTTGATGTCATAATCATTTGATGATGTCATAATCATTTGATGTCATAATCATTGGATGATGTCATAATCATTTGATGTCATAATCATTGGATGATGTCATAATCATTTTGTTGATGTCATAATCATTTTATGATGTCATAATCATTTTGTTGATGTCGTAATCATTGGATGATGTCATAATCCTTTTGTTGATGTCATAATCATTTGATGATGTCATAATAATTAGATGATGTCATAATCATTTTGTTGATGTCATAATCATTTGATGATGTCATAATCATTTTGTTGATGTCATAATCATTTCGTTGATGTCATAATGATTTGATGATATCATAATCATTTGATGTCATAATCATTGGATGATGTCATAATCATTTTGTTGATGTCATAATCATTTGATGATGTCATAATCATTTGATGTCATAATCATTGGATGATGTCGTAATCATTTGATGATGCCATAATCATTTTGTTGATGTCATAATCATTTTATGATGTCATAATCATTTTGTTGATGTCATAATCATTTGATGATGTCATAATCATTAGATGATGTCATAATCATTTTGTTGATGTCATAATCATTTCATGATGTCATAATCATTAGATGATGTCATAATCATTTTGTTGATGTCATAATCATTTCGTTGATGTCATAATGATTTGATGATATCATATTCATTTGATGTCATAATCATTGGATGATGTCATAATCATTTTGTTGATGTCATAATCATTTGATGATGTCATAATCATTTGATGTCATAATCATTGGATGATGTCATAATCATTTTGTTGATGTCATAATCATTTTATGATGTCATAATCATTTTGTTGATGTCATAATCATTGGATGATGTCATAATCCTTTTGTTGATGTCATAATCATTTGATGATGTCATAATCATTAGATGATGTCATAATCATTTTGTTGATGTCATAATCATTTCGTTGATGTCGTAATGATTTGATGATATCATAATCATTTGATGTCATAATCATTGGATGATGTCATAATCATTTTGTTGATGTCATAATCATTTGATGATGTCATAATCATTAGATGATGTCATAATCATTGGATGATGACATAATCATTTTGTTGATGTCATAATCATTGGATGATGTCATAATCATTTTGTTGATGTCATAATCATTTGATGATGTCATAATCATTAGATAATGTCATAATCATTTTGTTGAAGTCATAATCATTTGATGATGTCATAATCATTTTGTTGATGTCATAATGATTTGATGATGTCATAATCATTTGATGTCATAATCATTGCATGATGTCATAATCATTTTGTTGATGTCATAATCATTTTGTTGATGTCATAATCATTTGATGATGTCATAATCATTTGATGTCATAATCATTGGATGATGTCATAATCATTTTGTTGATGACATAATCATTTGATGATGTCATAAACATTAGATGATGTCATAATCATTTTGTTGATGTCATAATGATTTGATGATGTCATAATCATTTGATGTCATAATCATTGGATGATGTCATAATCATTTTGTTGATGTCATAATCATTTGATGATGTCATAATCATTAGATGATGTCATAATCATTTTGTTGATGTCATAATCATTAGATGATGTCATAATCATTTTGTTGATGTCATAATCATTTGATGATGTCATAATCATTTGATGATGTCATAATCATTAGATGACGTCATAATCATTTTGTTGATGTCATAATCATTTGATGATGTCATAATCATTTGATGTCATAATCATTGGATGATGTCATAATCATTTTGTTGATGTCATAATCATTTGATGATGTCATAATCATTTGATGTCTTAATCATTGGTTGATGTCATAATCTTTTTTTTGATGTCATAATCATTTGATGTCATAATCATTGGATGATGTCATAATCATTTTGTTGATGTCATAATCATTTGATGATGTCATAATCATTGGATGATGTCATAATCATTTTGATGATGTCATAATCATTTGATGATGTCATAATCATTAGATGATGTCATAATCATTGGATGATGACATAATCATTTTGTTGATGTCATAATCATTTGATGATGTCATAATCATTAGATGATGTCATAATCATTGGATGATGACATAATCATTTTGTTGATGTCATAATCATTTGATGTCATAATCATTGGATGATGTCATAATCATTTTGTTGATGTCATAATCATTTGATGATGTCATAATCATTAGATGATGTCATAATCATTGGATGATGACATAATCATTTTGTTGATGTCATAATCATTTGATGTCATAATCATTGGATGATGTCATAATCATTTTGTTGATGTCATAATCATTTGATGATGTCATAATCATTAGATGATGTCATAATCATTTTGTTGATGTCACAATCATTTCATGATGTCATAATCATTTGATGTCATAATCATTGGATGATGTCATAATCATTTTGTTGATGTCATAATCATTTGATGATGTCATAATCATTAGATAATGTCATAATCATTTTGTTGAAGTCATAATCATTTGATGATGTCATAATCATTTTGTTGATGTCATATTGATTTGATGATGTCATAATCATTTGATGTCATAATCATTGGATGATGTCATAATCATTTTGTTGATGTCATAATCATTTGATGATGTCATAATCATTTGATGTCATAATCATTGGATGATGTCATAATCATTTTGTTGATGTCATAATCATTTGATGATGTCATAATCATTAGATGATGTCATAATCATTTTGTTGATGTCATAATCATTTGATGATGTCATAATCATATGATGTAATAATCATTGGATGATGTCATAATCATTTTGTTGATGTCATAATCATTTGATGATGTCATAATCATTAGATGATGTCATAATCATTGGATGATGACATAATCATTTTGTTGATGTCATAATCATTGGATGATGTCATAATCATTTTGTTGATGTCATAATCATTTGATGATGTCATAATCATTAGATAATGTCATAATCATTTTGTTGAAGTCATAATCATTTGATGATGTCATAATCATTTTGTTGATGTCATAATAATTTGATGATGTCATAATCATTTGATGTCATAATCATTGGATGATGTCATAATCATTTTGTTGATGTCATAATCATTTTGTTGATGTCATAATCATTTGATGATGTCATAATCATTTGATGTCATAATCATTGGATGATGTCATAATCATTTTGTTGATGTCATAATCATTTGATGATGTCATAAACATTAGATGATGTCATAATCATTTTGTTGATGTCATAATGATTTGATGATGTCATAATCATTTGATGTCATAATCATTGGATGATGTCATAATCATTTTGTTGATGTCATAATCATTTGATGATGTCATAATCATTAGATGATGTCATAATCATTTTGTTGATGTCATAATCATTTGATGATGTCATAATCATTTGATGTCTTAATCATTGGTTGATGTCATAATCTTTTTTTGATGTCATAATCATTTGATGTCATAATCATTGGATGATGTCATAATCATTTTGTTGATGTCATAATCATTTGATGATGTCATAATCATTGGATGATGTCATAATCATTTTGTTGATGTCATAATCATTTGATGATGTCATAATCATTAGATGATGTCATAATCATTGGATGATGACATAATCATTTTGTTGATGTCATAATCATTTATTGTCATAATCATTGGATGATGTCATAATCATTTTGTTGATGTCATAATCATTTGATGATGTCATAATCATTAGATGATGTCATAATCATTTTGTTGATGTCACAATCATTTCATGATGTCATAATCATTTGATGTCATAATCATTGGATGATGTCATAATCATTTTGTTGATGTCATAATCATTTGATGATGTCATAATCATTAGATAATGTCATAATCATTTTGTTGAAGTCATAATCATTTGATGATGTCATAATCATTTTGTTGATGTCATATTGATTTGATGATGTCATAATCATTTGATGTCATAATCATTGGATGATGTCATAATCATTTTGTTGATGTCATAATCATTTGATGATGTCATAATCATTTGATGTCATAATCATTGGATGATGTCATAATCATTTTGTTGATGTCATAATCATTTGATGATGTCATAATCATTAGATGATGTCATAATCATTTTGTTGATATCATAATCATTTGATGATGTCATAATCATATGATGTAATAATCATTGGATGATGTCATAATCATTTTGTTGATGTCATAATCATTTGATGATGTCATAATCATTAGATGATGTCATAATCATTTTGTTGATGTCATAATCATTTGATGATGTCATAATCATTAGATGATGTCATAATCATTTTGTTGATGTCATAATCATTTGATGGTGTCATAATCATTTGATGATGTCATAATCATTTTGATGATGTCATAATCATTTGATGATGTCATAATCATTTGATGTCATAATCATTGGATAATGTCATAATCATTTTGTTGATGTCATAATCATTTTATGATGTCATAATCATTTTGTTGATGTAATAATCATTGGATGATGTCATAATCCTTTTGTTGATGTCATAATCATTGGATGATGTCATAATCATTTTGTTTATGTCATAATCATTTGATGATGTCATAATCATTAGATGATGTCATAATCATTTTGTTGATGTCATAATCATTAGATGATGTCATAATCATTTTGTTGATGTCATATTCATTTGATGATGTCATAATCATTTGATGTCATAATCATTGGATGATGTCGTAATCATTTTGTTGATGTCATAATCATTTGATGGTGTCATAATCATTTGATGATGTCATAATCATTTTGATGATGTCATAATCATTTGATGATGTCATAATCATTTGATGTCATAATCATTGGATAATGTCATAATCATTTTGTTGATGTCATAATCATTTTATGATGTCATAATCATTTTGTTGATGTAATAATCATTGGATGATGTCATAATCCTTTTGTTGATGTCATAATCATTGGATGATGTCATAATCATTTTGTTTATGTCATAATCATTTGATGATGTCATAATCATTAGATGATGTCATAATCATTTTGTTGATGTCATAATCATTAGATGATGTCATAATCATTTTGTTGATGTCATATTCATTTGATGATGTCATAATCATTTGATGTCATAATCATTGGATGATGTCGTAATCATTTTGTTGATGTCATAATCATTTGATGGTGTCATAATCATTTGATGATGTCATAATCATTTTGATGATGTCATAATCATTTGATGATGTCATAATCATTTGATGTCATAATCATTGGATAATGTCATAATCATTTTGTTGATGTCATAATCATTTTATGATGTCATAATCATTTTGTTGATGTAATAATCATTGGATGATGTCATAATCCTTTTGTTGATGTCATAATCATTTGATGATGTCATAATCATTTTGTTGATGTCATAATCATTTGATGATGTCATAATCATTTGATGTCATAATCATTGGATGATGTCATAATCATTTTGTTGATGTCATAATCATTTGATGATGTCATAAACATTAGATGATGTCATAATCATTTTGTTGATGTCATAATGATTTGATGATGTCATAATCATTTGATGTCATAATCATTGGATGATGTCATAATCATTTTGTTGATGTCATAATCATTTGATGATGTCATAATCATTTTGTTGATGTCATAATCATTTGATGATGTCATAATCATTTGATGTCATAATCATTGGATGATGTCATAATCATTTTGTTGATGTCATAATCATTTGATGATGTCATAATCATTAGATGATGTCATAATCATTTTGTTGATGTCATAATCATTAGATGATGTCATAATCATTTTGTTGATGTCATAATCATTTTGTTGATGTCATAATCATTTGATGATGTCATAATCATTAGATGATGTCATAATCATTTTGTTGATGTCATAATCATTTGATGATGTCATAATCATTTGATGTCATAATCATTGGATGATGTCATAATCATTTTGTTGATGTCATAATCATTTGATGATGTCATAATCATTTGATGTCATAATCATTGGTTGATGTCATAATCTTTTTTTTGATGTCATAATCATTTGATGTCATAATCATTGGATGATGTCATAATCATTTTGTTGATGTCATAATCATTTGATGATGTCATAATCATTGGATGATGTCATAATCATTTTGTTGATGTCATAATCATTTGATGATGTCATAATCATTTGATGATGTCATAATCATTGGATGATGACATAATCATTTTGTTGATGTCATAATCATTTGATGATGTCATAATCATTAGATGATGTCATAATCATTGGATGATGACATAATCATTTTGTTGATGTCATAATCATTTGATGTCATAATCATTGGATGATGTCATAATCATTTTGTTGATGTCATTATCATTTGATGATGTCATAATCATTAGATGATGTCATAATCATTGGATGATGACATAATCATTTTGTTGATGTCATAATCATTTGATGTCATAATCATTGGATGATGTCATAATCATTTTGTTGATGTCATAATCATTTGATGATGTCATAATCATTAGATGATGTCATAATCATTTTGTTGATGTCACAATCATTTCATGATGTCATAATCATTTGATGTCATAATCATTGGATGATGTCATAATCATTTTGTTGATGTCATAATCATTTGATGATGTCATAATCATTAGATAATGTCATAATCATTTTGTTGAAGTCATAATCATTTGATGATGTCATAATCATTTTGTTGATGTCATATTGATTTGATGATGTCATAATCATTTGATGTCATAATCATTGGATGATGTCATAATCATTTTGTTGATGTCATAATCATTTGATGATGTCATAATCATTTGATGTCATAATCATTGGATGATGTCATAATCATTTTGTTGATGTCATAATCATTTGATGATGTCATAATCATTAGATGATGTCATAATCATTTTGTTGATGTCATAATCATTTGATGATGTCATAATCATATGATGTAATAATCATTGGATGATGTCATAATCATTTTGTTGATGTCATAATCATTTGATGATGTCATAATCATTAGATGATGTCATAATCATTGGTTGATGTCATAATCTTTTTTATGATGTCATAATCATTTGATGTCATAATCATTGGATGATGTCATAATCATTTTGTTGATGTCATAATCATTTGATGATGTCATAATCATTGGATGATGTCATAATCATTTTGTTGATGTCATAATCATTTGATGATGTCATAATCATTTGATGATGTCATAATCATTGGATGATGACATAATCATTTTGTTGATGTCATAATCATTTGATGATGTCATAATCATTAGATGATGTCATAATCATTGGATGATGACATAATCATTTTGTTGATGTCATAATCATTTGATGTCATAATCATTGGATGATGTCATAATCATTTTGTTGATGTCATAATCATTTGATGATGTCATAATCATTAGATGATGTCATAATCATTGGATGATGACATAATCATTTTGTTGATGTCATAATCATTTGATGTCATAATCATTGGATGATGTCATAATCATTTTGTTGATGTCATAATCATTTGATGATGTCATAATCATTAGATGATGTCATAATCATTTTGTTGATGTCACAATCATTTCATGATGTCATAATCATTTGATGTCATAATCATTGGATGATGTCATAATCATTTTGTTGATGTCATAATCATTTGATGATGTCATAATCATTAGATAATGTCATAATCATTTTGTTGAAGTCATAATCATTTGATGATGTCATAATCATTTTGTTGATGTCATATTGATTTGATGATGTCATAATCATTTGATGTCATAATCATTGGATGATGTCATAATCATTTTGTTGATGTCATAATCATTTGATGATGTCATAATCATTTGATGTCATAATCATTGGATGATGTCATAATCATTTTGTTGATGTCATAATCATTTGATGATGTCATAATCATTAGATGATGTCATAATCATTTTGTTGATGTCATAATCATTTGATGATGTCATAATCATATGATGTAATAATCATTGGATGATGTCATAATCATTTTGTTGATGTCATAATCATTTGATGATGTCATAATCATTAGATGATGTCATAATCATTGGATGATGACATAATCATTTTGTTGATGTCATAATCATTTGATGTCATAATCATTGGATGATGTCATAATCATTTTGTTGATGTCATAATCATTTGATGATGTCATAATCATTAGATAATGTCATAATCATTTTGTTGAAGTCATAATCATTTGATGATGTCATAATCATTTTGTTGATGTCATAATGATTTGATGATGTCATAATCATTTGATGTCATAATCATTGGATGATGTCATAATCATTTTGTTGATGTCATAATCATTTTGTTGATGTCATAATCATTTGATGATGTCATAATCATTTGATGTCATAATCATTGGATGATGTCATAATCATTTTGTTGATGTCATAATGATTTGATGATGTCATAATCATTTGATGTCATAATCATTGGATGATGTCATAATCATTTTGTTGATGTCATAATCATTTGATGATGTCATAATCATTAGATGATGTCATAATCATTTTGTTGATGTCATAATCATTAGATGATGTCATAATCATTTTGTTGATGTCATAATCATTTGATGATGTCATAATCACTTGATGTCTTAATCATTGGTTGATGTCATAATCTTTTTTTGATGTCATAATCATTTGATGTCATAATCATTGGATGATGTCATAATCATTTTGTTGATGTCATAATCATTTGATGATGTCATAATCATTGGATGATGTCATAATCATTTTGTTGATGTCATAATCATTTGATGATGTCATAATCATTAGATGATGTCATAATCATTGGATGATGACATAATCATTTTGTTGATGTCATAATCATTTGATGATGTCATAATCATTAGATGATGTCATAATCATTGGATGATGACATAATCATTTTGTTGATGTCATAATCATTTGATGTCATAATCATTGGATGATGTCATAATCATTTTGTTGATGTCATAATCATTTGATGATGTCATAATCATTAGATGATGTCATAATCATTGGATGATGACATAATCATTTTGTTGATGTCATAATCATTTATTGTCATAATCATTGGATGATGTCATAATCATTTTGTTGATGTCATAATCATTTGATGATGTCATAATCATTAGATGATGTCATAATCATTTTGTTGATGTCACAATCATTTCATGATGTCATAATCATTTGATGTCATAATCATTGGATGATGTCATAATCATTTTGTTGATGTCATAATCATTTGATGATGTCATAATCATTAGATAATGTCATAATCATTTTGTTGAAGTCATAATCATTTGATGATGTCATAATCATTTTGTTGATGTCATATTGATTTGATGATGTCATAATCATTTGATGTCATAATCATTGGATGATGTCATAATCATTTTGTTGATGTCATAATCATTTGATGATGTCATAATCATTTGATGTCATAATCATTGGATGATGTCATAATCATTTTGTTGATGTCATAATCATTTGATGATGTCATAATCATTAGATGATGTCATAATCATTTTGTTGATGTCATAATCATTTGATGATGTCATAATCATATGATGTAATAATCATTGGATGATGTCATAATCATTTTGTTGATGTCATAATCATTTGATGATGTCATAATCATTAGATGATGTCATAATCATTTTGTTGATGTCATAATCATTTGATGATGTCATAATCATTAGATGATGTCATAATCATTTTGTTGATGTCATAATCATTTGATGGTGTCATAATCATTTGATGATGTCATAATCATTTTGATGATGTCATAATCATTTGATGATGTCATAATCATTTGATGTCATAATCATTGGATAATGTCATAATCATTTTGTTGATGTCATAATCATTTTATGATGTCATAATCATTTTGTTGATGTAATAATCATTGGATGATGTCATAATCCTTTTGTTGATGTCATAATCATTGGATGATGTCATAATCATTTTGTTGATGTCATAATCATTTGATGATGTCATAATCATTAGATGATGTCATAATCATTTTGTTGATGTCATAATCATTAGATGATGTCATAATCATTTTGTTGATGTCATATTCATTTGATGATGTCATAATCATTTGATGTCATAATCATTGGATGATGTCGTAATCATTTTGTTGATGTCATAATCATTTGATGGTGTCATAATCATTTGATGATGTCATAATCATTTTGATGATGTCATAATCATTTGATGATGTCATAATCATTTGATGTCATAATCATTGGATAATGTCATAATCATTTTGTTGATGTCATAATCATTTTATGATGTCATAATCATTTTGTTGATGTAATAATCATTGGATGATGTCATAATCCTTTTGTTGATGTCATAATCATTTGATGATGTCATAATCATTTTGTTGATGTCATAATCATTTGATGATGTCATAATCATTTGATGTCATAATCATTGGATGATGTCATAATCATTTTGTTGATGTCATAATCATTTGATGATGTCATAAACATTAGATGATGTCATAATCATTTTGTTGATGTCATAATGATTTGATGATGTCATAATCATTTGATGTCATAATCATTGGATGATGTCATAATCATTTTGTTGATGTCATAATCATTTGATGATGTCATAATCATTTTGTTGATGTCATAATCATTTGATGATGTCATAATCATTTGATGTCATAATCATTGGATGATGTCATAATCATTTTGTTGATGTCATAATCATTTGATGATGTCATAAACATTAGATGATGTCATAATCATTTTGTTGATGTCATAATGATTTGATGATGTCATAATCATTTGATGTCATAATCATTGGATGATGTCATAATCATTTTGTTGATGTCATAATCATTTGATGATGTCATAATCATTTGATGTCATAATCATTGGATGATGTCATAATCATTTTGTTGATGTCATAATCATTTGATGATGTCATAATCATTAGATGATGTCATAATCATTTTGTTGATGTCATAATCATTAGATGATGTCATAATCATTTTGTTGATGTCATAATCATTTTGTTGATGTCATAATCATTTGATGATGTCATAATCATTAGATGATGTCATAATCATTTTGTTGATGTCATAATCATTTGATGATGTCATAATCATTTGATGTCATAATCATTGGATGATGTCATAATCATTTTGTTGATGTCATAATCATTTGATGATGTCATAATCATTTGATGTCATAATCATTTGATGTCATAATCATTGGTTGATGTCATAATCTTTTTTTTGATGTCATAATCATTTGATGTCATAATCATTGGATGATGTCATAATCATTTTGTTGATGTCATAATCATTTGATGATGTCATAATCATTGGATGATGTCATAATCATTTTGTTGATGTCATAATCATTTGATGATGTCATAATCATTTGATGATGTCATAATCATTGGATGATGACATAATCATTTTGTTGATGTCATAATCATTTGATGATGTCATAATCATTAGATGATGTCATAATCATTGGATGATGACATAATCATTTTGTTGATGTCATAATCATTTGATGCCATAATCATTGGATGATGTCATAATCATTTTGTTGATGTCATAATCATTTGATGATGTCATAATCATTAGATGATGTCATAATCATTTTGTTGATGTCACAATCATTTCATGATGTCATAATCATTTGATGTCATAATCATTGGATGATGTTATAATCATTTTGTTGATGTCATAATCATTTGATGATGTCATAATCATTTGATGATGTCATAATCATTAGATAATGTCATAATCATTTTGTTGAAGTCATAATCATTTGATGATGTCATAATCATTTTGTTGATGTCATATTGATTTGATGATGTCATAATCATTTGATGTCATAATCATTGGATGATGTCATAATCATTTTGTTGATGTCATAATCATTTGATGATGTCATAATCATTTGATGTCATAATCATTGGATGATGTCATAATCATTTTGTTGATGTCATAATCATTTGATGATGTCATAATCATTTGATGATGTCATAATCATATGATGTAATAATCATTGGATGATGTCATAATCATTTTGTTGATGTCATAATCATTTGATGATGTCATAATCATTAGATGATGTCATAATCATTTTGTTGATGTTATAATCATTTGATGATGTCATAATCATTAGATGATGTCATAATCATTTTGTTGATGTCATAATCATTTGATGATGTCATAATCATTTGATGTCATAATCATTGGATGATGTCGTAATCATTTTGTTGATGTCATAATCATTTGATGGTGTCATAATCATTTGATGATGTCATAATCATTTTGGTGATGTCATAATCATTTGATGATGTCATAATCATTTGATGTCATAATCATTGGATAATGTCATAATCATTTTGTTGATGTCATAATCATTTTATGATGTCATAATCATTTTGTTGATGTCATAATCATTTGATGATGTCATAATCATTAGATGATGTCATAATCATATTGTTGATGTCATAATCATTTGATGATGTCATAATCATTTTGTTGATGTCATAATCATTTCATTGATGTCATAATGATTTGATGATATCATAATCATTTGATGTCATAATCATTGGATGATGTCATAATCATTTTGTTGATGTCATAATCATTTGATGATGTCATAATCATTTGATGTCATAATCATTGGATGATGTCATAATCATTTTGTTGATGTCATAATCATTTTATGATGTCATAATCATTTTGTTGATGTCATAATCATTGGATGATGTCATAATCCTTTTGTTGATGTCATAATCATTTGATGATGTCATAATCATTAGATGATGTCATAATCATTTTGTTGATGTCATAATCATTTGATGATGTCATAATCATTTTGTTGATGTCATAATCATTTCGTTGATGTCATAATGATTTGATGATATCATAATCATTTGATGTCGTAATCATTGGATGATGTCATAATCATTTTGTTGATGTCATAATCATTTGATGATGTCATAATCATTAGATGATGTCATAATCATTGGATGATGACATAATCATTTTGTTGATGTCATAATCATTTGATGCCATAATCATTGGATGATGTCATAATCATTTTGTTGATGTCATAATCATTTGATGATGTCATAATCATTAGATGATGTCATAATCATTTTGTTGATGTCATAATCATTTCATGATGTCATAATCATTTGATGTCATAATCATTGGATGATGTCATAATCATTTTGTTGATGTCATAATCATTTGATGATGTCATAATCATTAGATAATGTCATAATCATTTTGTTGAAGTCATAATCATTTGATGATGTCATAATCATTTTGTTGATGTCATATTGATTTGATGATGTCATAATCATTTGATGTCATAATCATTGGATGATGTCATAATCATTTTGTTCATGTCATAATCATTTGATGATGTCATAATCATTTGATGTCATAATCATTGGATGATGTCATAATCATTTTGTTGATGTCATAATCATTTGATGATGTCATAAACATTAGATGATGTCATAATCATTTTGTTGATGTCATAATCA
The DNA here is from genome assembly GCF_039654945.1 of Dendrobates tinctorius. NCBI lineage: Eukaryota > Metazoa > Chordata > Amphibia > Anura > Dendrobatidae > Dendrobates > Dendrobates tinctorius. The sequence continues at coordinate 42,227,658 of NW_027361687.1, read as the reverse complement.
TTTGATGATGTCATAATCATTTGATGTAATAATCATTGGATGATGTCATAATCATTTTGTTCATGTCATAATCATTTGATGATGTCATAATCATTAGATGATGTCATAATCATTTTGTTGATGTCATAATCATTTGATGATGTCATAATCATTAGGTGATGTCATAATCATTTTGTTGATGTCATAATCATTTGCTGATGTCATAATCATTTGATGTCATAATCATTGGATGATGTCATAATCATTTTGTTGATGTCATAATCATTTGATGATGTCATAATCATTTGATGATGTCATAATCATTTTGTTGATGTCATAATCATTTGATGATGTCATAATCATTTGATGTCATAATCATTGGATGATGTCATAATCATTTGATGATGTCATAATCATTTTGTTGATGTCATAATCATTTTATGATGTCATAATCATTTTGTTGATGTCGTAATCATTGGATCATGTCATAATCCTTTTGTTGATGTCATAATCATTTGATGATGTCATAATAATTAGATGATGTCATAATCATTTTGTTGATGTCATAATCATTTGATGATGTCATAATCATTTTGTTGATGTCATAATCATTTCGTTGATGTCATAATGATTTGATGATATCATAATCATTTGATGTCATAATCATTGGATGATGTCATAATCATTTTGTTGATGTCATAATCATTTGATGATGTCATAATCATTGGATGATGTCGTAATCATTTGATGATGCCATAATCATTTTGTTGATGTCATAATCATTTTATGATGTCATAATCATTTTGTTGATGTCATAATCATTTGATGATGTCATAATCATTAGATGATGTCATAATCATTTTGTTGATGTCATAATCATTTCATGATGTCATAATCATTAGATGATGTCAGAATCATTTTGTTGATGTCATAATCATTTCGTTGATGTCATAATGATTTGATGATATCATATTCATTTGATGTCATAATCATTGGATGATGTCATAATCATTTTGTTGATGTCATAATCATTTGATGATGTCATAATCATTTGATGTCATAATCATTGGATGATGTCATAATCATTTTGTTGATGTCATAATCATTTTATGATGTCATAATCATTTTGTTGATGTCATAATCATTGGATGATGTCATAATCCTTTTGTTGATGTCATAATCATTTGATGATGTCATAATCATTAGATGATGTCATAATCATTTTGTTGATGTCATAATCATTTGATGATGTCATAATCATTTTGTTGATGTCATAATCATTTCGTTGATGTCGTAATGATTTGATGATATCATAATCATTTGATGTCATAATCATTGGATGATGTCATAATCATTTTGTTGATTTCATAATCATTTGATGATGTCATAATCATTAGATGATGTCATAATCATTGGATGATGACATAATCATTTTGTTGATGTCATAATCATTTGATGTCATAATCATTGGATGATGTCATAATCATTTTGTTGATGTCATAATCATTTGATGATGTCATAATCATTAGATAATGTCATAACCATTTTTGTTGAAGTCATAATCATTTGATGATGTCATAATCATTTTGTTGATGTCATAATCATTTTGTTGATGTCATATTGATTTGATGATGTCATAATCATTTGATGTCATAATCATTTGATGTCATAATCATTGGATGATGTCATAATCCTTTTGTTGATGTCATAATCATTTGATGATGTCATAATCATTAGATGATGTCATAATCATTTTGTTGATGTCATAATCATTTGATGATGTCATAATCATTTTGTTGATGTCATAATCATTTCATTGATGTCATAATGATTTGATGATATCATAATCATTTGAAGTCATAATAATTGGATGATGTCATAATCATTTTGTTGATGTCATAATCATTTGATGATGTCATAATCATTTGATGTCATAATCATTGGATGATGTCATAATCATTTGATGATGCCATAATCATTTTGTTGATGTCATAATCATTTTATGATGTCATAATCATTAGATGATGTCATAATCATTGGATGATGTCATAATCCTTTTGTTGATGTCATAATCATTTGATGGTGTCATAATCATTTGATGATGTCATAATCATTTTGATGATGTCATAATCATTTGATGATGTCATAATCATTTGATGTCATAATCATTGGATAATGTCATAATCATTTTGTTGATGTCATAATCATTTTATGATGTCATAATCATTTTGTTGATGTAATAATCATTGGATGATGTCATAATCCTTTTGTTGATGTCATAATCATTTGATGATGTCATAATCATTAGATGATGTCATAATCATATTGTTGATGTCATAATCATTTGATGATGTCATAATCATTTTGTTGATGTCATAATCATTTCGTTGATGTCATAATGATTTGATGATATCATAATCATTTGATGTCATAATCATTGGATGATGTCATAATCATTTTGTTGATGTCATAATCATTGGATGATGTCATAATCCTTTTGTTGATGTCATAATCATTTGATGATGTCATAATCATTAGATGATGTCATATTCATTTTGTTGATGTCATAATCATTTGATGATGTCATAATCATTTTGTTGATGTCATAATCATTTCGTTGATGTCATAATGATTTGATGATATCATAATCATTTGATGTCGTAATCATTGGATGATGTCATAATCATTTGATGATGTCATAATCATTAGATGATGTCATAATCATTGGATGATGACATAATCATTTTGTTGATGTCATAATCATTTGATGCCATAATCATTGGATGATGTCATAATCATTTTGTTGATGTCATAATCATTTGATGATGTCATAATCATTAGATTATGTCATAATCATTTTGTTGATGTCATAATCATTTGATGATGTCATAATCATTTGATGTCATAATCATTGGATGATGTCATAATCATTTGATGTCATAATCATTGGATGATGTCATAATCATTTTGTTGATGTCATAATCATTTTATGATGTCATAATCATTTTGTTGATGTCGTAATCATTGGATGATGTCATAATCCTTTTGTTGATGTCATAATCATTTGATGATGTCATAATAATTAGATGATGTCATAATCATTTTGTTGATGTCATAATCATTTGATGAAGTCATAATCATTTTGTTGATGTCATAATCATTTCGTTGATGTCATAATGATTTGATGATATCATAATCATTTGATGTCATAATCATTGGATGATGTCATAATCATTTTGTTGATGTCATAATCATTTGATGATGTCATAATCATTTGATGTCATAATCATTGGATGATGTCGTAATCATTTGATGATGCCATAATCATTTTGTTGATGTCATAATCATTTTATGATGTCATAATCATTTTGTTGATGTCATAATCATTTGATGATGTCATAATAATTAGATGATGTCATAATCATTTTGTTGATGTCATAATCATTAGATGATGTCATAATCATTTTGTTGATGTCATAATCATTTCGTTGATGTCATAATGATTTGATGATATCATATTCATTTGATGTCATAATCATTGGATGATGTCATAATCATTTTGTTGATGTCATAATCATTTGATGATGTCATAATCATTTGATGTCATAATCATTGGATGATGTCATAATCATTTTGTTGATGTCATAATCATTTTGTTGATGTCATAATCATTGGATGATGTCATAATCCTTTTGTTGATGTCATAATCATTTGATGATGTCATAATCATTAGATGATGTCATAATCATTTTGTTGATGTCATAATCATTTGATGATGTCATAATCATTTTGTTGATGTCATAATCATTTCGTTGATGTCGTAATGATTTGATGATATCATAATCATTTGATGTCATAATCATTGGATGATGTCATAATCATTTTGTTGATGTCATAATCATTTGATGATGTCATAATCATTAGATGATGTCATAATCATTGGATGATGACATAATCATTTTGTTGATGTCATAATCATTTGATGTCATAATCATTGGATGATGTCATAATCATTTTGTTGATGTCATAATCATTTGATGATGTCATAATCATTAGATGATGTCATAATCATTTTGTTGATGTCATAATCATTTCATGATGTCATAATCATTTGATGTCATAATCATTGGATGATGTCATAATCATTTTGTTGATGTCATAATCATTTGATGATGTCATAATCATTAGATAATGTCATAACCATTTTTGTTGAAGTCATAATCATTTGATGATGTCATAATCATTTTGTTGATGTCATAATCATTTTGTTGATGTCATATTGATTTGATGATGTCATAATCATTTGATGTCATAATCATTGGATGATGTCATAATCATTTTGTTCATGTCATAATCATTTGATGATGTCATAATCATTTGATGTCATAATCATTGGATGATGTCATAATCATTTTGTTGATGTCATAATCATTTGATGATGTCATAATCATTAGATGATGTCATAATCATTTTGTTGATGTCATAATCATTTGATGATGTCATAATCATTTGATGTCATAATCATTGGATGATGTCATAATCATTTTGTTGATGTCATAATCATTAGATGATGTCATAATCATTTTGTTGATGTCATAATCATTTGATGATGTCATAATCATTTGATGTCATAATCATTGGATGATGTCATAATCATTTTGTTGATGTCATAATCATTTGATGATGTCATAATCATTTGATGATGTCATAATCATTTTGTTGATGTCATAATCATTTGATGATGTCATAATCATTTGATGTCATAATCATTGGATGATGTCATAATCATTTTGTTGATGTCATAATCATTTTATGATGTCATAATCATTTTGTTGATGTCATAATCATTGGATGATGTCATAATCCTTTTGTTGATGTCATAATCATTTGATGATGTCATAATCATTAGATGATGTCATAATCATTTTGTTGATGTCATAATCATTTGATGATGTCATAATCATTTTGTTGATGTCATAATCATTTCATTGATGTCATAATGATTTGATGATATCATAATCATTTGATGTCATAATCATTGGATGATGTCATAATCATTTTGTTGATGTCATAATCATTTGATGATGTCATAATCATTTGATGTCATAATCATTGGATGATGTCATAATCATTTGATGATGCCATAATCATTTTGTTGATGTCATAATCATTTTATGATGTCATAATCATTAGATGATGTCATAATCATTGGATGATGTCATAATCCTTTTGTTGATGTCATAATCATTTGATGGTGTCATAATCATTTGATGATGTCATAATCATTTTGATGATGTCATAATCATTTGATGATGTCATAATCATTTGATGTCATAATCATTGGATAATGTCATAATCATTTTGTTGATGTCATAATCATTTTATGATGTCATAATCATTTTGTTGATGTAATAATCATTGGATGATGTCATAATCCTTTTGTTGATGTCATAATCATTTGATGATGTCATAATCATTAGATGATGTCATAATCATATTGTTGATGTCATAATCATTTGATGATGTCATAATCATTTTGTTGATGTCATAATCATTTCGTTGATGTCATAATGATTTGATGATATCATAATCATTTGATGTCATAATCATTGGATGATGTCATAATCATTTTGTTGATGTCATAATCATTTGATGATGTCATAATCATTTGATGTCATAATCATTGGATGATGTCATAATCATTTTGTTGATGTCATAATCATTTTATGATGTCATAATCATTTTGTTGATGTCATAATCATTGGATGATGTCATAATCCTTTTGTTGATGTCATAATCATTTGATGATGTCATAATCATTAGATGATGTCATAATCATTTTGTTGATGTCATAATCATTTGATGATGTCATAATCATTTTGTTGATGTCATAATCATTTCGTTGATGTCATAATGATTTGATGATATCATAATCATTTGATGTCGTAATCATTGGATGATGTCATAATCATTTTGTTGATGTCATAATCATTTGATGATGTCATAATCATTAGATGATGTCATAATCATTGGATGATGACATAATCATTTTGTTGATGTCATAGTCATTTGATGCCATAATCATTGGATGATGTCATAATCATTTTGTTGATGTCATAATCATTTGATGATGTCATAATCATTAGATGATGTCATAATCATTTTGTTGATGTCATAATCATTTCATGATGTCATAATCATTTGATGTCATAATCACTGGATGATGTCATAATCATTTTGTTGATGTCATAATCATTTGATGATGTCATAATCATTAGATAATGTCATAATCATTTTGTTGAAGTCATAATCATTTGATGATGTCATAATCATTTTGTTGATGTCATAATCATTTTGTTGATGTCATATTGATTTGATGATGTCATAATCATTTGATGTCATAATCATTGGATGATGTCATAATCATTTTGTTCATGTCATAATCATTTGATGATGTCATTATCATTTGATGTCATAATCATTGGATGATGTCATAATCATTTTGTTGATGTCATAATCATTTGATGATGTCATAAACATTAGATGATGTCATAATCATTTTGTTGATGTCATAATCATTTGATGATGTCATAATCATTTGATGTAATAATCATTGGATGATGTCATAATCATTTTGTTCATGTCATAATCATTTGATGATGTCATAATCATTAGATGATGTCATAATCATTTTGTTGATGTCATAATCATTTGATGATGTCATAATCATTAGGTGATGTCATAATCATTTTGTTGATGTCATAATCATTTGCTGATGTCATAATCATTTGATGTCATAATCATTGGATGATGTCATAATCATTTTGTTGATGTCATAATCATTTGATGATGTCATAATCATTTGATGATGTCATAATCATTTTGTTGATGTCATAATCATTGGATGATGTCATAATCATTTGATGTCATAATCATTTTGTTGATGTCATAATCATTTCATGATGTCATAATCATTAGATGATGTCATAATCATTTTGTTGATGTCATAATCATTTCGTTGATGTCATAATGATTTGATGATATCATATTCATTTGATGTCATAATCATTGGATGATGTCATAATCATTTTGTTGATGTCATAATCATTTGATGATGTCATAATCATTTGATGTCATAATCATTGGATGATGTCATAATCATTTTGTTGATGTCATAATCATTTTATGATGTCATAATCATTTTGTTGATGTCATAATCATTGGATGATGTCATAATCCTTTTGTTGATGTCATAATCATTTGATGATGTCATAATCATTAGATGATGTCATAATCATTTTGTTGATGTCATAATCATTTGATGATGTCATAATCATTTTGTTGATGTCATAATCATTTCGTTGATGTCGTAATGATTTGATGATATCATAATCATTTGATGTCATAATCATTGGATGATGTCATAATCATTTTGTTGATTTCATAATCATTTGATGATGTCATAATCATTAGATGATGTCATAACACAGGTCAACGAAAAAAATTTTTTTTTCTGGTGTCCAAAATATTTTAATGAATTTGGGGTATTTTTGGGGTGCTGATTCTGAATATGTCATCAGTTTTGCCAGATTGGCTCAAGTTTTTGAGATTTTTGGTATCTTATTTATAGCACTTGTTGGTAAATGCGACGCATCATCTCATTAATTTCTTTGGATTAGTACTTGAACTGAGCAGTTCTCAATATAGTTTTGTGTTAATTAGTGTTCTAAAAGTTTGTTCATAGCTTGATTTTTGCACTAACTTTATGTTGTTGTCTGTTTTCCAGTGAAAAGCATGAACTCATCATGAAGAAGTTGTCTTAACGATCCAGACTCATTCTGTTACATTTGTGGTGAATATACACTGCCAAAACATAGAAGAAACATAACACACTTCGTAAAAAAAGTGTATTTTGCCTATTTTGGGGTTATGCTTGGGGACCAAGACAAGTTTTGGGCACCACACATAGTGTGCAAAGCATGTATCGAATTATTACGAAAATGGAGCAAAGGACAAAGAAAAAGCTTCAAATTTGGTGTTCCAATGGTGTGGAGAGAGCCAAAAAATCATCATGATGACTGTTATTTCTGTGCAGTGCAAGTGCAAGGATTCAATAAGCATAAGAAACGAAAATGGGAGTAACATGGAATCTGCAAGAAGGCCTGTCCCTCATTGTGAAGATGTGCCTGTACCTGTGTTTACCATAAATAACAGTCATCATGATGATTTTTTGGCTCTCTCCACACCATTGGAACACCAAATTTGAAGCTTTTTCTTTGTCCTTTGCTCCATTTTCGTAATAATTCGATACATGCTTTGCACACTATGTGTGGTGCCCAAAACTTGTCTTGGTCCCCAAGCATAACCCCAAAATAGGCAAAATACACTTTTTTTACGAAGTCTGTTATGTTTCTTCTATGTTTTGGCAGTGTGTATTCACCACAAATGTAACAGAATGAGTCTGGATCGTTAAGACAACTTCTTCATGATGAGTTCATGCTTTTCACTGGAAAACAGACAACAACATAAAGTTAGTGCAAAAATCAAGCTATGAACAAACTTTTAGAACACTAATTAACACAAAACTATATTGAGAACTGCTCAGTTCAAGTACTAATCCAAAGAAATTAATGAGATGATGCGTCGCATTTACCAACAAGTGCTATAAATAAGATACCAAAAATCTCAAAAACTTGAGCCAATCTGGCAAAACTGATGACATATTCAGAATCAGCACCCCAAAAATACCCTAAATTCGATGAAATATCTTTGGCACCAAAAATGCTGTTGACCAGTGTAATCATTGGATGATGACATAATCATTTTGTTGATGTCATAATCATTTGATGTCATAATCATTGGATGATGTCATAATCATTTTGTTGATGTCATAATCATTTGATGATGTCATAATCATTAGATAATGTCATAACCATTTTTGTTGAAGTCATAATCATTTGATGATGTCATAATCATTTTGTTGATGTCATAATCATTTTGTTGATGTCATATTGATTTGATGATGTCATAATCATTTGATGTCATAATCATTTGATGTCATAATCATTGGATGATGTCATAATCCTTTTGTTGATGTCATAATCATTTGATGATGTCATAATCATTAGATGATGTCATAATCATTTTGTTGATGTCATAATCATTTGATGATGTCATAATCATTTTGTTGATGTCATAATCATTTCATTGATGTCATAATGATTTGATGATATCATAATCATTTGAAGTCATAATAATTGGATGATGTCATAATCATTTTGTTGATGTCATAATCATTTGATGATGTCATAATCATTTGATGTCATAATCATTGGATGATGTCATAATCATTTGATGATGCCATAATCATTTTGTTGATGTCATAATCATTTTATGATGTCATAATCATTAGATGATGTCATAATCATTGGATGATGTCATAATCCTTTTGTTGATGTCATAATCATTTGATGGTGTCATAATCATTTGATGATGTCATAATCATTTTGATGATGTCATAATCATTTGATGATGTCATAATCATTTGATGTCATAATCATTGGATAATGTCATAATCATTTTGTTGATGTCATAATCATTTTATGATGTCATAATCATTTTGTTGATGTAATAATCATTGGATGATGTCATAATCCTTTTGTTGATGTCATAATCATTTGATGATGTCATAATCATTAGATGATGTCATAATCATATTGTTGATGTCATAATCATTTGATGATGTCATAATCATTTTGTTGATGTCATAATCATTTCGTTGATGTCATAATGATTTGATGATATCATAATCATTTGATGTCATAATCATTGGATGATGTCATAATCATTTTGTTGATGTCATAATCATTGGATGATGTCATAATCCTTTTGTTGATGTCATAATCATTTGATGATGTCATAATCATTAGATGATGTCATATTCATTTTGTTGATGTCATAATCATTTGATGATGTCATAATCATTTTGTTGATGTCATAATCATTTCGTTGATGTCATAATGATTTGATGATATCATAATCATTTGATGTCGTAATCATTGGATGATGTCATAATCATTTGATGATGTCATAATCATTAGATGATGTCATAATCATTGGATGATGACATAATCATTTTGTTGATGTCATAATCATTTGATGCCATAATCATTGGATGATGTCATAATCATTTTGTTGATGTCATAATCATTTGATGATGTCATAATCATTAGATTATGTCATAATCATTTTGTTGATGTCATAATCATTTGATGATGTCATAATCATTTGATGTCATAATCATTGGATGATGTCATAATCATTTGATGTCATAATCATTGGATGATGTCATAATCATTTTGTTGATGTCATAATCATTTTATGATGTCATAATCATTTTGTTGATGTCGTAATCATTGGATGATGTCATAATCCTTTTGTTGATGTCATAATCATTTGATGATGTCATAATAATTAGATGATGTCATAATCATTTTGTTGATGTCATAATCATTTGATGAAGTCATAATCATTTTGTTGATGTCATAATCATTTCGTTGATGTCATAATGATTTGATGATATCATAATCATTTGATGTCATAATCATTGGATGATGTCATAATCATTTTGTTGATGTCATAATCATTTGATGATGTCATAATCATTTGATGTCATAATCATTGGATGATGTCGTAATCATTTGATGATGCCATAATCATTTTGTTGATGTCATAATCATTTTATGATGTCATAATCATTTTGTTGATGTCATAATCATTTGATGATGTCATAATAATTAGATGATGTCATAATCATTTTGTTGATGTCATAATCATTAGATGATGTCATAATCATTTTGTTGATGTCATAATCATTTCGTTGATGTCATAATGATTTGATGATATCATATTCATTTGATGTCATAATCATTGGATGATGTCATAATCATTTTGTTGATGTCATAATCATTTGATGATGTCATAATCATTTGATGTCATAATCATTGGATGATGTCATAATCATTTTGTTGATGTCATAATCATTTTGTTGATGTCATAATCATTGGATGATGTCATAATCCTTTTGTTGATGTCATAATCATTTGATGATGTCATAATCATTAGATGATGTCATAATCATTTTGTTGATGTCATAATCATTTGATGATGTCATAATCATTTTGTTGATGTCATAATCATTTCGTTGATGTCGTAATGATTTGATGATATCATAATCATTTGATGTCATAATCATTGGATGATGTCATAATCATTTTGTTGATGTCATAATCATTTGATGATGTCATAATCATTAGATGATGTCATAATCATTGGATGATGACATAATCATTTTGTTGATGTCATAATCATTTGATGTCATAATCATTGGATGATGTCATAATCATTTTGTTGATGTCATAATCATTTGATGATGTCATAATCATTAGATGATGTCATAATCATTTTGTTGATGTCATAATCATTTCATGATGTCATAATCATTTGATGTCATAATCATTGGATGATGTCATAATCATTTTGTTGATGTCATAATCATTTGATGATGTCATAATCATTAGATAATGTCATAACCATTTTTGTTGAAGTCATAATCATTTGATGATGTCATAATCATTTTGTTGATGTCATAATCATTTTGTTGATGTCATATTGATTTGATGATGTCATAATCATTTGATGTCATAATCATTGGATGATGTCATAATCATTTTGTTCATGTCATAATCATTTGATGATGTCATAATCATTTGATGTCATAATCATTGGATGATGTCATAATCATTTTGTTGATGTCATAATCATTTGATGATGTCATAATCATTAGATGATGTCATAATCATTTTGTTGATGTCATAATCATTTGATGATGTCATAATCATTTGATGTCATAATCATTGGATGATGTCATAATCATTTTGTTGATGTCATAATCATTAGATGATGTCATAATCATTTTGTTGATGTCATAATCATTTGATGATGTCATAATCATTTGATGTCATAATCATTGGATGATGTCATAATCATTTTGTTGATGTCATAATCATTTGATGATGTCATAATCATTTGATGATGTCATAATCATTTTGTTGATGTCATAATCATTTGATGATGTCATAATCATTTGATGTCATAATCATTGGATGATGTCATAATCATTTTGTTGATGTCATAATCATTTTATGATGTCATAATCATTTTGTTGATGTCATAATCATTGGATGATGTCATAATCCTTTTGTTGATGTCATAATCATTTGATGATGTCATAATCATTAGATGATGTCATAATCATTTTGTTGATGTCATAATCATTTGATGATGTCATAATCATTTTGTTGATGTCATAATCATTTCATTGATGTCATAATGATTTGATGATATCATAATCATTTGATGTCATAATCATTGGATGATGTCATAATCATTTTGTTGATGTCATAATCATTTGATGATGTCATAATCATTTGATGTCATAATCATTGGATGATGTCATAATCATTTGATGATGCCATAATCATTTTGTTGATGTCATAATCATTTTATGATGTCATAATCATTAGATGATGTCATAATCATTGGATGATGTCATAATCCTTTTGTTGATGTCATAATCATTTGATGGTGTCATAATCATTTGATGATGTCATAATCATTTTGATGATGTCATAATCATTTGATGATGTCATAATCATTTGATGTCATAATCATTGGATAATGTCATAATCATTTTGTTGATGTCATAATCATTTTATGATGTCATAATCATTTTGTTGATGTAATAATCATTGGATGATGTCATAATCCTTTTGTTGATGTCATAATCATTTGATGATGTCATAATCATTAGATGATGTCATAATCATATTGTTGATGTCATAATCATTTGATGATGTCATAATCATTTTGTTGATGTCATAATCATTTCGTTGATGTCATAATGATTTGATGATATCATAATCATTTGATGTCATAATCATTGGATGATGTCATAATCATTTTGTTGATGTCATAATCATTTGATGATGTCATAATCATTTGATGTCATAATCATTGGATGATGTCATAATCATTTTGTTGATGTCATAATCATTTTATGATGTCATAATCATTTTGTTGATGTCATAATCATTGGATGATGTCATAATCCTTTTGTTGATGTCATAATCATTTGATGATGTCATAATCATTAGATGATGTCATAATCATTTTGTTGATGTCATAATCATTTGATGATGTCATAATCATTTTGTTGATGTCATAATCATTTCGTTGATGTCATAATGATTTGATGATATCATAATCATTTGATGTCGTAATCATTGGATGATGTCATAATCATTTTGTTGATGTCATAATCATTTGATGATGTCATAATCATTAGATGATGTCATAATCATTGGATGATGACATAATCATTTTGTTGATGTCATAGTCATTTGATGCCATAATCATTGGATGATGTCATAATCATTTTGTTGATGTCATAATCATTTGATGATGTCATAATCATTAGATGATGTCATAATCATTTTGTTGATGTCATAATCATTTCATGATGTCATAATCATTTGATGTCATAATCACTGGATGATGTCATAATCATTTTGTTGATGTCATAATCATTTGATGATGTCATAATCATTAGATAATGTCATAATCATTTTGTTGAAGTCATAATCATTTGATGATGTCATAATCATTTTGTTGATGTCATAATCATTTTGTTGATGTCATATTGATTTGATGATGTCATAATCATTTGATGTCATAATCATTGGATGATGTCATAATCATTTTGTTCATGTCATAATCATTTGATGATGTCATTATCATTTGATGTCATAATCATTGGATGATGTCATAATCATTTTGTTGATGTCATAATCATTTGATGATGTCATAAACATTAGATGATGTCATAATCATTTTGTTGATGTCATAATCATTTGATGATGTCATAATCATTTGATGTAATAATCATTGGATGATGTCATAATCATTTTGTTCATGTCATAATCATTTGATGATGTCATAATCATTAGATGATGTCATAATCATTTTGTTGATGTCATAATCATTTGATGATGTCATAATCATTAGGTGATGTCATAATCATTTTGTTGATGTCATAATCATTTGCTGATGTCATAATCATTTGATGTCATAATCATTGGATGATGTCATAATCATTTTGTTGATGTCATAATCATTTGATGATGTCATAATCATTTGATGATGTCATAATCATTTTGTTGATGTCATAATCATTGGATGATGTCATAATCATTTGATGTCATAATCATTTTGTTGATGTCATAATCATTTTATGATGTCATAATCATTTTGTTGATGTAATAATCATTGGATGATGTCATAATCCTTTTGTTGATGTCATAATCATTTGATGATGTCATAATCATTAGATGATGTCATAATCATATTGTTGATGTCATAATCATTTGATGATGTCATAATCATTTTGTTGATGTCATAATCATTTCGTTGATGTCATACTGATTTGATGATATCATAATCATTTGATGTCATAATCATTGGATGATGTCATAATCATTTTGTTGATGTCATAATCATTTGATGATGTCATAATCATTTGATGTCATAATCATTGGATGATGTCATAATCATTTTGTTGATGTCATAATCATTTTATGATGTCATAATCATTTTGTTGATGTCATAATCTTTGGATGATGTCATAATCCTTTTGTTGATGTCATAATCATTTGATGATGTCATAATCATTAGATGATGTCATAATCATTTTGTTGATGTCATAATCATTTGATGATGTCATAATCATTTTGTTGATGTCATAATCATTTTGTTGATGTCATAATGATTTGAAGATATCATAATCATTTGATGTCGTAATCATTGGATGATGTCATAATCATTAGATGATGTCATAATCATTGGATGATGACATAATCATTTTGTTGATGTCATAATCATTTGATGCCATAATCATTGGATGATGTCATAATCATTTTGTTGATGTCATAATCATTTGATGATGTCATAATCATTAGATGATGTCATAATCATTTTGTTGATGTCATAATCATTTCATGATGTCATAATCATTTGATGTCATAATCATTGGATGATGTCATAATCATTTTGTTGATGTCATAATCATTTGATGATGTCATAATCATTAGATAATGTCATAATCATTTTGTTGAAGTCATAATCATTTGATGATGTCATAATCATTTTGTTGATGTCATAATCATTTTGTTGATGTCATATTGATTTGATGATGTCATAATCATTTGATGTCATAATCATTGGATGATGTCATAATCATTTTGTTCATGTCATAATCATTTGATGATGTCATTATCATTTGATGTCATAATCATTGGATGATGTCATAATCATTTTGTTGATGTCATAATCATTTGATGATGTCATAAACATTAGATGATGTCATAATCATTTTGTTGATGTCATAATCATTTGATGATGTCATAATCATTTGATGTAATAATCATTGGATGATGTCATAATCATTTTGTTCATGTCATAATCATTTGATGATGTCATAATCATTAGATGATGTCATAATCATTTTGTTGATGTCATAATCATTTGATGATGTCATAATCATTAGGTGATGTCATAATCATTTTATTGATGTCATAATCATTTGCTGATGTCATAATCATTTGATGTCATAATCATTGGATGATGTCATAATCATTTTGTTGATGTCATAATCATTTGATGATGTCATAATCATTTGATGATGTCATAATCATTTTGTTGATGTCATAATCATTTGATGATGTCATAATCATTTGATGTCATAATCATTGGATGATGTCATAATCATTTGATGTCATAATCATTGGATGATGTCATAATCATTTTGTTGATGTCATAATCATTTTATGATGTCATAATCATTTTGTTGATGTCGTAATCATTGGATGATGTCATAATCCTTTTGTTGATGTCATAATCATTTGATGATGTCATAATAATTAGATGATGTCATAATCATTTTGTTGATGTCATAATCATTTGATGATGTCATAATCATTTTGTTGATGTCATAATCATTTCGTTGATGTCATAATGATTTGATGATATCATAATCATTTGATGTCATAATCATTGGATGATGTCATAATCATTTTGTTCATGTCATAATCATTTGATGATGTCATAATCATTAGATGATGTCATAATCATTTTGTTGATGTCATAATCATTTGATGATGTCATAATCATTAGGTGATGTCATAATCATTTTATTGATGTCATAATCATTTGCTGATGTCATAATCATTTGATGTCATAATCATTGGATGATGTCATAATCATTTTGTTGATGTCATAATCATTTGATGATGTCATAATCATTTGATGTCATAATCATTGGATGATGTCGTAATCATTTGATGATGTCATAATCATTTTGTTGATGTCATAATCATTTTATGATGTCATAATCATTTTGTTGATGTCATAATCATTTGATGATGTCATAATCATTAGATGATGTCATAATCATTTTGTTGATGTCATAATCATTTCATGATGTCATAATCATTAGATGATGTCATAATCATTTTGTTGATGTCATAATCATTTCGTTGATGTCATAATCATTTCGTTGATGTCATAATGATTTGATGTCATAATCATTGGATGATGTCATAATCATTTTGTTGATGTCATAATCATTTGATGATGTCATAATCATTTGATGTCATAATCATTGGATGATGTCATAATCATTTTGTTGATGTCATAATCATTTTATGATGTCATAATCATTTTGTTGATGTCATAATCATTGGATGATGTCATAATCCTTTTGTTGATGTCATAATCATTTGATGATGTCATAATCATTAGATGATGTCATAATCATTTTGTTGATGTTATAATCATTTGATGATGTCATAATCATTTGATGTCATAATCATTGGATGATGTCATAATCATTTTGTTGATGTCATAATCATTTGATGATGTCATAATCATTAGATGATGTCATAATCATTTTGTTGATGTTATAATCATTTGATGATGTCATAATCATTTGATGATGTCATAATCATTTTGTTGATGTCATAATCATTTTGTTGATGTCATATTGATTTGATGATGTCATAATCATTTGATGTCATAATCATTGGATGATGTCATAATCATTTTGTTCATGTCATAATCATTTGATGATGTCATTATCATTTGATGTCATAATCATTGGATGATGTCATAATCATTTTGTTGATGTCATAATCATTTGATGATGTCATAAACATTAGATGATGTCATAATCATTTTGTTGATGTCATAATCATTTGATGATGTCATAATCATTTGATGTAATAATCATTGGATGATGTCATAATCATTTTGTTCATGTCATAATCATTTGATGATGTCATAATCATTAGATGATGTCATAATCATTTTGTTGATGTCATAATCATTTGATGATGTCATAATCATTAGGTGATGTCATAATCATTTTGTTGATGTCATAATCATTTGCTGATGTCATAATCATGTGATGTCATAATCATTGGATGATGTCATAATCATTTTGTTGATGTCATAATCATTTGATGATGTCATAATCATTTGATGATGTCATAATCATTTTGTTGATGTCATAATCATTGGATGATGTCATAATCATTTGATGTCATAATCATTTTGTTGATGTCATAATCATTTTATGATGTCATAATCATTTTGTTGATGTAATAATCATTGGATGATGTCATAATCCTTTTGTTGATGTCATAATCATTTGATGATGTCATAATCATTAGATGATGTCATAATCATATTGTTGATGTCATAATCATTTGATGATGTCATAATCATTTTGTTGATGTCATAATCATTTCGTTGATGTCATACTGATTTGATGATATCATAATCATTTGATGTCATAATCATTGGATGATGTCATAATCATTTTGTTGATGTCATAATCATTTGATGATGTCATAATCATTTGATGTCATAATCATTGGATGATGTCATAATCATTTTGTTGATGTCATAATCATTTTATGATGTCATAATCATTTTGTTGATGTCATAATCTTTGGATGATGTCATAATCCTTTTGTTGAT
Source organism: Dendrobates tinctorius (assembly GCF_039654945.1). Taxonomy (NCBI): domain Eukaryota; kingdom Metazoa; phylum Chordata; class Amphibia; order Anura; family Dendrobatidae; genus Dendrobates; species Dendrobates tinctorius. Next base: position 42,209,526 of record NW_027361687.1, on the reverse strand, counting down.
GTCATAATCATTTGATGATGTCATAATCATTAGATGATGTCATAATCATTTTGTTGATGTCATAATCATTTGATGATGTCATAATCATTTTGTTGATGTCATAATCATTTTGTTGATGTCATAATGATTTGAAGATATCATAATCATTTGATGTCGTAATCATTGGATGATGTCATAATCATTTTGTTGATGTCATAATCATTTGATGATGTCATAATCATTAGATGATGTCATAATCATTGGATGATGACATAATCATTTTGTTGATGTCATAATCATTTGATGCCATAATCATTGGATGATGTCATAATCATTTTGTTGATGTCATAATCATTTGATGATGTCATAATCATTAGATGATGTCATAATCATTTTGTTGATGTCATAATCATTTCATGATGTCATAATCATTTGATGTCATAATCATTGGATGATGTCATAATCATTTTGTTGATGTCATAATCATTTGATGATGTCATAATCATTAGATAATGTCATAATCATTTTGTTGAAGTCATAATCATTTGATGATGTCATAATCATTTTGTTGATGTCATAATCATTTTGTTGATGTCATATTGATTTGATGATGTCATAATCATTTGATGTCATAATCATTGGATGATGTCATAATCATTTTGTTCATGTCATAATCATTTGATGATGTCATTATCATTTGATGTCATAATCATTGGATGATGTCATAATCATTTTGTTGATGTCATAATCATTTGATGATGTCATAAACATTAGATGATGTCATAATCATTTTGTTGATGTCATAATCATTTGATGATGTCATAATCATTTGATGTAATAATCATTGGATGATGTCATAATCATTTTGTTCATGTCATAATCATTTGATGATGTCATAATCATTAGATGATGTCATAATCATTTTGTTGATGTCATAATCATTTGATGATGTCATAATCATTAGGTGATGTCATAATCATTTTATTGATGTCATAATCATTTGCTGATGTCATAATCATTTGATGTCATAATCATTGGATGATGTCATAATCATTTTGTTGATGTCATAATCATTTGATGATGTCATAATCATTTGATGATGTCATAATCATTTTGTTGATGTCATAATCATTTGATGATGTCATAATCATTTGATGTCATAATCATTGGATGATGTCATAATCATTTGATGTCATAATCATTGGATGATGTCATAATCATTTTGTTGATGTCATAATCATTTTATGATGTCATAATCATTTTGTTGATGTCGTAATCATTGGATGATGTCATAATCCTTTTGTTGATGTCATAATCATTTGATGATGTCATAATAATTAGATGATGTCATAATCATTTTGTTGATGTCATAATCATTTGATGATGTCATAATCATTTTGTTGATGTCATAATCATTTCGTTGATGTCATAATGATTTGATGATATCATAATCATTTGATGTCATAATCATTGGATGATGTCATAATCATTTTGTTCATGTCATAATCATTAGATGATGTCATAATCATTAGATGATGTCATAATCATTTTGTTGATGTCATAATCATTTGATGATGTCATAATCATTTGATGTAATAATCATTGGATGATGTCATAATCATTTTGTTCATGTCATAATCATTTGATGATGTCATAATCATTAGATGATGTCATAATCATTTTGTTGATGTCATAATCATTTGATGATGTCATAATCATTAGGTGATGTCATAATCATTTTATTGATGTCATAATCATTTGCTGATGTCATAATCATTTGATGTCATAATCATTGGATGATGTCATAATCATTTTGTTGATGTCATAATCATTTGATGATGTCATAATCATTTGATGTCATAATCATTGGATGATGTCGTAATCATTTGATGATGTCATAATCATTTTGTTGATGTCATAATCATTTTATGATGTCATAATCATTTTGTTGATGTCATAATCATTTGATGATGTCATAATCATTAGATGATGTCATAATCATTTTGTTGATGTCATAATCATTTCATGATGTCATAATCATTAGATGATGTCATAATCATTTTGTTGATGTCATAATCATTTCGTTGATGTCATAATCATTTCGTTGATGTCATAATGATTTGATGTCATAATCATTGGATGATGTCATAATCATTTTGTTGATGTCATAATCATTTGATGATGTCATAATCATTTGATGTCATAATCATTGGATGATGTCATAATCATTTTGTTGATGTCATAATCATTTTATGATGTCATAATCATTTTGTTGATGTCATAATCATTGGATGATGTCATAATCCTTTTGTTGATGTCATAATCATTTGATGATGTCATAATCATTAGATGATGTCATAATCATTTTGTTGATGTCATAATCATTTGATGATGTCATAATCATTTGATGTCATAATCATTGGATGATGTCATAATCATTTTGTTGATGTCATAATCATTTGATGATGTCATAATCATTAGATGATGTCATAATCATTTTGTTGATGTTATAATCATTTGATGATGTCATAATCATTAGATGATGTCATAATCAATTTGTTGATGTCATAATCATTTGATGATGTCATAATCATTTGATGTCATAATCATTGGATGATGTCATAATCATTTTGTTGATGTCATAATCATTTGATGATGTCATAATCATTTGATGATGTCATAATCATTTTGTTGATGTCATAATCATTTGATGATGTCATAATCATTTGATGTCATAATCATTGGATGATGTCATAATCATTTTGTTGATGTCATAATCATTTTATGATGTCATAATCATTTTGTTGATGTCATAATCATTGGATGATGTCATAATCCTTTTGTTGATGTCATAATCATTTGATGATGTCATAATCATTTTGTTGATGTCATAATCATTTCATTGATGTCATAATGATTTGATGATATCATAATCATTTGATGTCATAATCATTGGATGATGTCATAATCATTTTGTTGATGTCATAATCATTTGATGATGTCATAATCATTTGATGTCATAATCATTGGATGATGTCATAATCATTTGATGATGCCATAATCATTTTGTTGATGTCATAATCATTTTATGATGTCATAATCATTAGATGATGTCATAATCATTGGATGATGTCATAATCCTTTTGTTGATGTCATAATCATTTGATGATGTCATAATCATTAGATGATGTCATAATCATTTTGTTGATGTCATAATCATTTTGTTGATGTCATAATCATTTTATGATGTCATAATCATTTTGTTGATATCATAATCATTGGATGATGTCATAATCCTTTTGTTGATGTCATAATCATTTGATGATGTCATAATCATTAGATGATGTCATAATCATTTTGTTGATGTCATAATCATTTGATGATGTCATAATCATTAGATGATGTCATAATCATTTTGTTGATGTCATAATCATTTCATGATGTCATAATCATTTGATGTCATAATCATTGGATGATGTCATAATCATTTTGTTGATGTCATAATCATTTGATGATGTCATAATCATTAGATAATGTCATAATCATTTTGTTGAAGTCATAATCATTTGATGATGTCATAATCATTTTGTTGATGTCATAATGATTTGATGATGTCATAATCATTTGATGTCATATTCATTGGATGATGTCATAATCATTTTGTTGATGTCATAATCATTTGATGATGTCATAATCATTTGATGTCATAATCATTGGATGATGTCATAATCATTTTGTTGATGTCATAATCATTTGATGATGTCATAATCATTAGATGATGTCATAATAATTTTGTTGATGTCATAATCATTTGATGATGTCATAATCATATGATGTAATAATCATTGGATGATGTCATAATCATTTTGTTGATGTCATAATCATTTGATGATGTCATAATCATTAGATGATGTCATAATCATTTTGTTGATGTCATAATCATTTGATGTCATATTCATTGGATGATGTCATAATCATTTTGTTGATGTCATAATCATTTGATGATGTCATAATCATTTGATGTCATAATCATTGGATGATGTCATAATCATTTTATTGATGTCATAATCATTTGATGATGTCATAATCATTTGATGATGTCATAATCATTTTGTTGATGTCATAATCATTTGATGATGTCATAATCATTTGATGTCATAATCATTGGATGATGTCATAATCATTTTGTTGATGTCATAATCATTTGATGATGTCATAATCATTTTGTTGATGTCATAATCATTGGATGATGTCATAATCCTTTTGTTGATGTCATAATCATTTGATGATGTCATGATCATTAGATGATGTCATAATCATTTTGTTGATGTCATAATCATTTGATGATGTCATAATCATTTGATGTCATAATCATTGGATGATGTCATAATCATTTTGTTGATGTCATAATCATTTGATGATGTCATAATCATTTTGTTGATGTCATAATCATTTTGTTGATGTCATAATGATTTGATGATATCATAATCATTTGATGTCATAATCATTGGATGATGTCATAATCATTTTGTTGATGTCATAATCATTTGATGATGTCATAATCATTTGATGTCATAATCATTGGATGATGTCATAATCATTTTGTTGATGTCATAATCATTTTATGATGTCATAATCATTTTGTTGATGTCATAATCATTTGATGATGTCATAATCATTTTGTTGATGTCATAATCATTTTATGATGTCATAATCATTTTGTTGATGTCATAATCATTGGATGATGTCATAATCATTTTGTTGATGTCATAATCATTTGATGATGTCATAATCATTAGATGATGTCATAATCATTTTGTTGATGTCACAATCATTTCATGATGTCATAATCATTTGATGTCATAATCATTGGATTATGTCATAATCATTTTGTTGATGTCATAATCATTTGATGATGTCATAATCATTAGATAATGTCATAATCATTTTGTTTAAGTCATAATCATTTGATGATGTCATAATCATTTTGTTGATGTCATAATGATTTGATGATGTCATAATCATTTGATGTCATAATCATTGGATGATGTCACAATCATTTTGTTGATGTCATAATCATTTGATGATGTCATTATCATTTTGTTGATGTCATAATCATTTGATGATGTCATAATCATTTGATGTCATAATCATTGGATGATGTCATAATCATTTTGTTGATGTCATAATCATTTGATGATGTCATAAACATTAGATGATGTCATAATCATTTTGTTGATGTCATAATGATTTGATGATGTCATAATCATTTGATGTCATAATCATTGGATGATGTCATAATCATTTTGTTGATGTCATAATCATTTGATGATGTCATAATCATTTGATGTCATAATCATTGGATGATGTCATAATCATTTTGTTGATGTCATAATCATTTGATGATGTCATAATCATTAGATGATGTCATAATCATTTTGTTGATGTCATAATCATTAGATGATGTCATAATCATTTTGTTGATGTCATAATCATTTTGTTGATGTCATAATCATTTGATGATGTCATAATCATTTGATGATGTCATAATCATTAGATGATGTCATAATCATTTTGTTGATGTCATAATCATTTGATGATGTCATAATCATTTGATGTCATAATCATTGGATGATGTCATAATCATTTTGTTGATGTCATAATCATTTGATGATGTCATAATCATTTGATGTCATAATCATTGGATGATGTCATAATCTTTTTTTTGATGTCATAATCATTTGATGTCATAATCATTGGATGATGTCATAATCATTGGATGATGACATAATCATTTTGTTGATGTCATAATCATTTGATGTCATAATCATTGGATGATGTCATAATCATTTTCTTGATGTCATAATCATTTGATGATGTCATAATCATTAGATGATGTCATAATCATTTTGTTGATGTCACAATCATTTCATGATGACATAATCATTTGATGTCATAATCATTGGATGATGTCATAATCATTTTGTTGATGTCATTATCATTTGATGATGTCATAATCATTAGATAATGTCATAATCATTTTGTTGAAGTCATAATCATTTGATGATGTCATAATCATTTTGTTGATGTCATAATGATTTGATGATGTCATAATCATTTGATGTCATAATCATTGGATGATGTCATAATCATTTTGTTGATGTCATAATAATTTGATGATGTCATAATCATTAGATGATGTCATAATCATTTTGTTGATGTCATAATCATTTGATGATGTCATAATCATTTGATGTTATAATCATTGGATGATGTCATAATCATTTTGTTGATGTCATAATCATTTGATGATGTCATAATCATTTGATGTTATAATCATTGGATGATGTCATAATCATTTTGTTGATGTCATAATCATTTGATGATGTCATAATCATTTTGTTGATGTCATAATCATTTGATGATGTCATAATCATTTGATGTCATAATCATTGGATGATGTCATAATCATTTTGTTGATGTCATAATCATTTGATGATGTCATAAACATTAGATGATGTCATAATCATTTTGTTGATGTCATAATGATTTGATGATGTCATAATCATTTGATGTCATAATCATTGGATGATGTCATAATCATTTTGTTGATGTCATAATCATTTGATGATGTCATAATCATTTGATGTCATAATCATTTTGTTGATGTCATAATCATTTTATGATGCCATAATCATTTTGTTGATGTCATAATCATTGGATGATGTCATAATCCTTTTGTTGATGTCATAATCATTTGATGATGTCATAATCATTAGATGATGTCATAATCATTTTGTTGATGTCATAATCATTTGATGATGTCATAATCATTTTGTTGATGTCATAATCATTTCATTGATGTAATAATGATTTGATGATATCATAATCATTTGATGTCATAATCATTGGATGATGTCATAATCATTTTGTTGATGTCATAATCATTTGATGATGTCATAATCATTTGATGTCATAATCATTGGATGATGTCATAATCATTTGATGATGCCATAATCATTTTGTTGATGTCATAATCATTTTATGATGTCATAATCATTAGATGATGTCATAATCATTGGATGATGTCATAATCCTTTTGTTGATGTCATAATCATTTGATGATGTCATAATCATTAGATGATGTCATAATCATTTTGTTGATGTCATAATCATTTTGTTGATGTCATAATCATTTTATGATGTCATAATCATTTTGTTGATATCATAATCATTGGATGATGTCATAATCCTTTTGTTGATGTCATAATCATTTGATGATGTCATAATCATTAGATGATGTCATAATCATTTTGTTGATGTCATAATCATTTGATGATGTCATAATCATTAGATGATGTCATAATCATTTTGTTGATGTCATAATCATTTCATGATGTCATAATCATTTGATGTCATAATCATTGGATGATGTCATAATCATTTTGTTGATGTCATAATCATTTGATGATGTCATAATCATTAGATAATGTCATAATCATTTTGTTGAAGTCATAATCATTTGATGATGTCATAATCATTTTGTTGATGTCATAATCATTTTGTTGATGTCATATTGATTTGATGATGTCATAATCATTTGATGTCATAATCATTGGATGATGTCATAATCATTTTGTTCATGTCATAATCATTTGATGATGTCATAATCATTTGATGTCATAATCATTGGATGATGTCATAATCATTTTGTTGATGTCATAATCATTTGATGATGTCATAATCATTAGATGATGTCATAATCATTTTGCTGATGTCATAATCATTTGATGATGTCATAATCATTTGATGTCATAATCATTGGATGATGTCATAATCATTTTGTTGATGTCATAATCATTTGATGATGTCATATTCATTAGATGATGTCATAATCATTTTGTTGATGTCATAATCATTTGATGATGTCATAATCATTAGATGATGTCATAATCATTTTGTTGATGTCATAATCATTTGATGATGTCATAATCATTTGATGTCATAATCATTGGATGATGTCATAATCATTTTGTTGATGTCGTAATCATTTGATGATGTCATAATCATTTGATGATGTCATAATCATTTTGTTGATGTCATAATCATTTGATGATGTCATAATCATTTGATGTCATAATCATTGGATGATGTCATAATCATTTTGTTGATGTCATAATCATTTTATGATGTCATAATCATTTTGTTGATGTCATAATCATTGGATGATGTCATAATCCTTTTGTTGATGTCATAATCATTTGATGATGTCATAATCATTAGATGATGTCATAATCATTTTGTTGATGTCATAATCATTTGATGATGTCATAATCATTTTGTTGATGTCATAATCATTTCATTGATGTCATAATGATTTGATGATATCATAATCATTTGATGTCATTATCATTGGATGATGTCATAATCATTTTGTTGATGTCATAATCATTTGATGATGTCATAATCATTTGATGTCATAATCATTGGATGATGTCATAATCATTTGATGATGCCATAATCATTTTGTTGATGTCATAATCATTTTATGATGTCATAATCATTAGATGATGTCATAATCATTTGATGATGCCATAATCATTTTGTTGATGTCATAATCATTTTATGATGTCATAATCATTAGATGATGTCATAATCATTGGATGATGTCATAATCCTTTTGTTGATGTCATAATCATTTGATGATGTCATAATCATTAGATGATGTCATAATCATTTTGTTGATGTCATAATCATTTTGTTGATGTCATAATCATTTTATGATGTCATAATCATTTTGTTGATATCATAATCATTGGATGATGTCATAATCCTTTTGTTGATGTCATAATCATTTGATGATGTCATAATCATTAGATGATGTCATAATCATTTTGTTGATGTCATAATCATTTGATGATGTCATAATCATTAGATGATGTCATAATCATTTTGTTGATGTCATAATCATTTCATGATGTCATAATCATTTGATGTCATAATCATTGGATGATGTCATAATCATTTTGTTGATGTCATAATCATTTGATGATGTCATAATCATTAGATAATGTCATAATCATTTTGTTGAAGTCAGAATCATTTGATGATGTCATAATCATTTTGTTGATGTCATAATCATTTTGTTGATGTCATATTGATTTGATGATGTCATAATCATTTGATGTCATAATCATTGGATGATGTCATAATCATTTTGTTCATGTCATAATCATTTGATGATGTCATAATCATTTGATGTCATAATCATTGGATGATGTCATAATCATTTTGTTGATGTCATAATCATTTGATGATGTCATAATCATTAGATGATGTCATAATCATTTTGCTGATGTCATAATCATTTGATGATGTCATAATAATTTGATGTCATAATCATTGGATGATGTCATAATCATTTTGTTGATGTCATAATCATTTTGTTGATGTCATAATCATTTGATGATGTCATAATCATTAGATGATGTCATAATCATTTTGTTGATGTCATAATCATTTGATGATGTCATAATCATTAGATGATGTCATAATCATTTTGTTGATGTCATAATCATTTGATGATGTCATAATCATTTGATTTCATAATCATTGGATGATGTCGTAATCATTTTGTTGATGTCATAATCATTTGATGGTGTCATAATCATTTGATGATGTCATAATCATTTTGATGATGTCATAATCATTTGATGTCATAATCATTTGATGTCATAATCATTGGATAATGTCATAATCATTTTGTTGATGTCATAATCATTTTATGATGTCATAATCATTTTGTTGATGTAATAATCATTGGATGATGTCATAATCCTTTTGTTGATGTCATAATCATTGGATGATGTCATAATCATTTTGTTGATGTCATAATCATTTGATGATGTCATAATCATTAGATGATGTCATAATCATTTTGTTGATGTCATAATCATTTGATGATGTCATAATCATTTGATGTCATAATCATTGGATGATGTCGTAATCATTTTGTTGATGTCATAATCATTTGATGGTGTCATAATCATTTGATGATGTCATAATCATTTTGATGATGTCATAATCATTTGATGATGTCATAATCATTTGATGTCATAATCATTGGATAATGTCATAATCATTTTGTTGATGTCATAATCATTTTATGATGTCATAATCATTTTGTTGATGTAATAATCATTGGATGATGTCATAATCCTTTTGTTGATGTCATAATCATTTGATGATGTCATAATCATTTTGTTGATGTCATAATCATTTGATGATGTCATAATCATTTGATGTCATAATCATTGGATGATGTCATAATCATTTTGTTGATGTCATAATCATTTGATGATGTCATAAACATTAGATGATGTCATAATCATTTTGTTGATGTCATAATGATTTGATGATGTCATAATCATTTGATGTCATAATCATTGGATGATGTCATAATCATTTTGTTGATGTCATAATCATTTGATGATGTCATAATCATTTTGTTGATGTCATAATCATTTGATGATGTCATAATCATTTGATGTCATAATCATTGGATGATGTCATAATCATTTTGTTGATGTCATAATCATTTGATGATGTCATAAACATTAGATGATGTCATAATCATTTTGTTGATGTCATAATGATTTGATGATGTCATAATCATTTGATGTCATAATCATTGGATGATGTCATAATCATTTTGTTGATGTCATAATCATTTGATGATGTCATAATCATTTGATGTCATAATCATTGGATGATGTCATAATCATTTTGTTGATGTCATAATCATTTGATGATGTCATAATCATTAGATGATGTCATAATCATTTTGTTGATGTCATAATCATTAGATGATGTCATAATCATTTTGTTGATGTCATAATCATTTTGTTGATGTCATAATCATTGGATGATGTCATAATCATTAGATGATGTCATAATCATTTTGTTGATGTCATAATCATTTGATGATGTCATAATCATTTGATGTCATAATCATTGGATGATGTCATAATCATTTTGTTGATGTCATAATCATTTGATGATGTCATAATCATTTGATGTCATAATCATTGGTTGATGTCATAATCTTTTTTTTGATGTCATAATCATTTGATGTCATAATCATTGGATGATGTCATAATCATTTTGTTGATGTCATAATCATTTGATGATGTCATAATCATTGGATGATGTCATAATCATTTTGTTGATGTCATAATCATTTGATGATGTCATAATCATTTGATGATGTCATAATCATTGGATGATGACATAATCATTTTGTTGATGTCATAATCATTTGATGATGTCATAATCATTAGATGATGTCATAATCATTGGATGATGACATAATCATTTTGTTGATGTCATAATCATTTGATGTCATAATCATTGGATGATGTCATAATCATTTTGTTGATGTCATAATCATTTGATGATGTCATAATCATTAGATGATGTCATAATCATTGGATGATGACATAATCATTTTGTTGATGTCATAATCATTTGATGTCATAATCATTGGATGATGTCATAATCATTTTGTTGATGTCATAATCATTTGATGATGTCATAATCATTAGATGATGTCATAATCATTTTGTTGATGTCACAATCATTTCATGATGTCATAATCATTTGATGTCATAATCATTGGATGATGTCATAATCATTTTGTTGATGTCATAATCATTTGATGATGTCATAATCATTAGATAATGTCATAATCATTTTGTTGAAGTCATAATCATTTGATGATGTCATAATCATTTTATTGATGTCATATTGATTTGATGATGTCATAATCATTTGATGTCATAATCATTGGATGATGTCATAATCATTTTGTTGATGTCATAATCATTTGATGATGTCATAATCATTTGATGTCATAATCATTGGATGATGTCATAATCATTTTGTTGATGTCATAATCATTTGATGATGTCATAATCATTAGATGATGTCATAATCATTTTGTTGATGTCATAATCATTTGATGATGTCATAATCATTAGATGATGTCATAATCATTTTGTTGATGTCATAATCATTTGATGATGTCATAATCATTTGATGTCATAATCATTGGATGATGTCGTAATCATTTTGTTGATGTCATAATCATTTGATGGTGTCATAATCATTTAATGATGTCATAATCATTTTGATGATGTCATAATCATTTGATGATGTCATAATCATTTGATGTCATAATCATTTGATGGTGTCATAATCATTTAATGATGTCATAATCATTTGATGATGTCATAATCATTAGATGATGTCATAATCATTTTGTTGATGTCATAATCATTAGATGATGTCATAATCATTTTGTTGATGTCATAATCATTTGATGATGTCTTAATCATTTGATGATGTCATAATCATTAGATGATGTCATAATCATTTTGTTGATGTCATAATCATTTGATGATGTCATAATCATTTGATGTCATAATCATTGGATGATGTCATAATCATTTTGTTGATGTCATAATCATTTGATGATGTCATAATCATTTGATGTCATAATCATTGGTTGATGTCATAATCTTTTTTTTGATGTCATAATCATTTGATGTCATAATCATTGGATGATGTCATAATCATTTTGTTGATGTCATAATCATTTGATGATGTCATAATCATTGGATGATGTCATAATCATTTTGTTGATGTCATAATCATTTGATGATGTCATAATCATTAGATGATGTCATAATCATTGGATGATGACATAATCATTTTGTTGATGTCATAATCATTTGATGATGTCATAATCATTAGATGATGTCATAATCATTGGATGATGACATAATCATTTTGTTGATGTCATAATCATTTGATGTCATAATCATTGGATGATGTCATAATCATTTTGTTGATGTCATAATCATTTGATGATGTCATAATCATTAGATAATGTCATAATCATTTTGTTGAAGTCATAATCATTTGATGATGTCATAATCATTTTGTTGATGTCATATTGATTTGATGATGTCATAATCATTTGATGTCATAATCATTGGATGATGTCATAATCATTTTGTTGATGTCATAATCATTTGATGATGTCATAATCATTTGATGTCATAATCATTGGATGATGTCATAATCATTTTGTTGATGTCATAATCATTTGATGATGTCATAATCATTAGATGATGTCATAATCATTTTGTTGATGTCATAATCATTTGACGATGTCATAATCATATGATGTAATAATCATTGGATGATGTCATAATCATTTTGTTGATGTCATAATCATTTGATGATGTCATAATCATTAGATGATGTCATAATCATTTTGTTGATGTCATAATCATTTGATGATGTCATAATCATTAGATGATGTCATAATCATTTTGTTGATGTCATAATCATTTGATGATGTCATAATCATTTGATTTCATAATCATTGGATGATGTCGTAATCATTTTGTTGATGTCATAATCATTTGATGGTGTCATAATCATTTGATGATGTCATAATCATTTTGATGATGTCATAATCATTTGATGTCATAATCATTTGATGTCATAATCATTGGATAATGTCATAATCATTTTGTTGATGTCATAATCATTTGATGATGTCATAATCATTTGATGTCATAATCATTGGATGATGTCATAATCATTTTGTTGATGTCATAATCATTTGATGATGTCATAATCATTTGATGTCATAATCATTGGTTGATGTCATAATCTTTTTTTTGATGTCATAATCATTTGATGTCATAATCATTGGATGATGTCATAATCATTTTGTTGATGTCATAATCATTTGATGATGTCATAATCATTGGATGATGTCATAATCATTTTGTTGATGTCATAATCATTTGATGATGTCATAATCATTAGATGATGTCATAATCATTGGATGATGACATAATCATTTTGTTGATGTCATAATCATTTGATGATGTCATAATCATTAGATGATGTCATAATCATTGGATGATGACATAATCATTTTGTTGATGTCATAATCATTTGATGTCATAATCATTGGATGATGTCATAATCATTTTGTTGATGTCATAATCATTTGATGATGTCATAATCATTAGATAATGTCATAATCATTTTGTTGAAGTCATAATCATTTGATGATGTCATAATCATTTTGTTGATGTCATATTGATTTGATGATGTCATAATCATTTGATGTCATAATCATTGGATGATGTCATAATCATTTTGTTGATGTCATAATCATTTGATGATGTCATAATCATTTGATGTCATAATCATTGGATGATGTCATAATCATTTTGTTGATGTCATAATCATTTGATGATGTCATAATCATTAGATGATGTCATAATCATTTTGTTGATGTCATAATCATTTGACGATGTCATAATCATATGATGTAATAATCATTGGATGATGTCATAATCATTTTGTTGATGTCATAATCATTTGATGATGTCATAATCATTAGATGATGTCATAATCATTTTGTTGATGTCATAATCATTTGATGATGTCATAATCATTAGATGATGTCATAATCATTTTGTTGATGTCATAATCATTTGATGATGTCATAATCATTTGATTTCATAATCATTGGATGATGTCGTAATCATTTTGTTGATGTCATAATCATTTGATGGTGTCATAATCATTTGATGATGTCATAATCATTTTGATGATGTCATAATCATTTGATGTCATAATCATTTGATGTCATAATCATTGGATAATGTCATAATCATTTTGTTGATGTCATAATCATTTTATGATGTCATAATCATTTTGTTGATGTAATAATCATTGGATGATGTCATAATCCTTTTGTTGATGTCATAATCATTGGATGATGTCATAATCATTTTGTTGATGTCATAATCATTTGATGATGTCATAATCATTAGATGATGTCATAATCATTTTGTTGATGTCATAATCATTTGATGATGTCATAATCATTTGATGTCATAATCATTGGATGATGTCGTAATCATTTTGTTGATGTCATAATCATTTGATGGTGTCATAATCATTTGATGATGTCATAATCATTTTGATGATGTCATAATCATTTGATGATGTCATAATCATTTGATGTCATAATCATTGGATAATGTCATAATCATTTTGTTGATGTCATAATCATTTTATGATGTCATAATCATTTTGTTGATGTAATAATCATTGGATGATGTCATAATCCTTTTGTTGATGTCATAATCATTTGATGATGTCATAATCATTTTGTTGATGTCATAATCATTTGATGATGTCATAATCATTTGATGTCATAATCATTGGATGATGTCATAATCATTTTGTTGATGTCATAATCATTTGATGATGTCATAAACATTAGATGATGTCATAATCATTTTGTTGATGTCATAATGATTTGATGATGTCATAATCATTTGATGTCATAATCATTGGATGATGTCATAATCATTTTGTTGATGTCATAATCATTTGATGATGTCATAATCATTTTGTTGATGTCATAATCATTTGATGATGTCATAATCATTTGATGTCATAATCATTGGATGATGTCATAATCATTTTGTTGATGTCATAATCATTTGATGATGTCATAAACATTAGATGATGTCATAATCATTTTGTTGATGTCATAATGATTTGATGATGTCATAATCATTTGATGTCATAATCATTGGATGATGTCATAATCATTTTGTTGATGTCATAATCATTTGATGATGTCATAATCATTTGATGTCATAATCATTGGATGATGTCATAATCATTTTGTTGATGTCATAATCATTTGATGATGTCATAATCATTAGATGATGTCATAATCATTTTGTTGATGTCATAATCATTAGATGATGTCATAATCATTTTGTTGATGTCATAATCATTTTGTTGATGTCATAATCATTGGATGATGTCATAATCATTAGATGATGTCATAATCATTTTGTTGATGTCATAATCATTTGATGATGTCATAATCATTTGATGTCATAATCATTGGATGATGTCATAATCATTTTGTTGATGTCATAATCATTTGATGATGTCATAATCATTTGATGTCATAATCATTGGTTGATGTCATAATCTTTTTTTTTATGTCATAATCATTTGATGTCATAATCATTGGATGATGTCATAATCATTTTGTTGATGTCATAATCATTTGATGATGTCATAATCATTGGATGATGTCATAATCATTTTGTTGATGTCATAATCATTTGATGATGTCATAATCATTTGATGATGTCATAATCATTGGATGATGACATAATCATTTTGTTGATGTCATAATCATTTGATGATGTCATAATCATTAGATGATGTCATAATCATTGGATGATGACATAATCATTTTGTTGATGTCATAATCATTTGATGTCATAATCATTGGATGATGTCATAATCATTTTGTTGATGTCATAATCATTTGATGATGTCATAATCATTAGATGATGTCATAATCATTGGATGATGACATAATCATTTTGTTGATGTCATAATCATTTGATGTCATAATCATTGGATGATGTCATAATCATTTTGTTGATGTCATAATCATTTGATGATGTCATAATCATTAGATGATGTCATAATCATTTTGTTGATGTCACAATCATTTCATGATGTCATAATCATTTGATGTCATAATCATTGGATGATGTCATAATCATTTTGTTGATGTCATAATCATTTGATGATGTCATAATCATTAGATAATGTCATAATCATTTTGTTGAAGTCATAATCATTTGATGATGTCATAATCATTTTATTGATGTCATATTGATTTGATGATGTCATAATCATTTGATGTCATAATCATTGGATGATGTCATAATCATTTTGTTGATGTCATAATCATTTGATGATGTCATAATCATTTGATGTCATAATCATTGGATGATGTCATAATCATTTTGTTGATGTCATAATCATTTGATGATGTCATAATCATTAGATGATGTCATAATCATTTTGTTGATGTCATAATCATTTGATGATGTCATAATCATATGATGTAATAATCATTGGATGATGTCATAATCATTTTGTTGATGTCATAATCATTTGATGATGTCATAATCATTAGATGATGTCATAATCATTTTGTTGATGTCATAATCATTTGATGATGTCATAATCATTAGATGATGTCATAATCATTTTGTTGATGTCATAATCATTTGATGATGTCATAATCATTTGATGTCATAATCATTGGATGATGTCGTAATCATTTTGTTGATGTCATAATCATTTGATGGTGTCATAATCATTTAATGATGTCATAATCATTTTGATGATGTCATAATCATTTGATGATGTCATAATCATTTGATGTCATAATCATTGGATAATGTCATAATCATTTTGTTGATGTCATAATCATTTTATGATGTCATAATCATTTTGTTGATGTAAGAATCATTGGATGATGTCATAATCCTTTTGTTGATGTCATAATCATTTGATGATGTCATAATCATTAGATGATGTCATAATCATATTGTTGATGTCATAATCATTTGATGATGTCATAATCATTTTGTTGATGTCATAATCATTTCGTTGATGTCATAATGATTTGATGATATCATAATCATTTGATGTCATAATCATTGGATGATGTCATAATCATTTTGTTGATGTCATAATCATTTGATGATGTCATAATCATTTGATGTCATAATCATTGGATGATGTCATAGTCATTTTGTTGATGTCATAATCATTTTATGATGTCATAATCATTTTGTTGATGTCATAATCATTGGATGATGTCATAATCCTTTTGTTGATGTCATAATCATTTGATGATGTCATAATCATTGGATGATGTCATAATCATTTTGTTGATGTCATAATCATTTGATGATGTCATAATCATTTTGTTGATGTCATAATCATTTCGTTGATGTCATAATGATTTGATGATATCATAATCATTTGATGTCATAATCATTGGATGATGTCATAATCATTTTGTTGATGTCATAATCATTTGATGATGTCATAATCATTAGATGATGTCATAATCATTGGATGATGACATAATCATTTTGTTGATGTCATAATCATTTGATGTCATAATCATTGGATGATGTCAAAATCATTTTGTTGATGTCATAATCATTTGATGATGTCATAATCATTAGATGATGTCATAATCATTTTGTTGATGTCATAATCATTTCATGATGTCATAATCATTTGATGTCATAATCATTGGATGATGTCATAATCATTTTGTTGATGTCATAATCATTTGATGATGTCATAATCATTAGATAATGTCATAATCATTTTGTTGAAGTCATAATCATTTGATGATGTCATAATCATTTTGTTGATGTCATAATCATTTTGTTGATGTCATATTGATTTGATGATGTCATAATCATTTGATGTCATAATCATTGGATGATGTCATAATCATTTTGTTCATGTCATAATCATTTGATGATGTCATAATCATTTGATGTCATAATCATTGGATGATGTCATAATCATTTTGTTGATGTCATAATCATTTGATGATGTCATAAACATTAGATGATGTCATAATCATTTTGTTGATGTCATAATCATTTGATGATGTCATAATCATTTGATGTAATAATCATTGGATGATGTCATAATCATTTTGTTCATGTCATAATCATTTGATGATGTCATAATCATTTTGTTGATGTCATAATCATTTGATGATGTCATAATCATTAGATGATGTCATAATCATTTTTTTGATGTCATAATCATTTGATGATGTCATAATCATTTGATGTCATAATCATTGGATGATGTCATAATCATTTTGTTGATGTTATAATCATTTGATGATGTCATAATCATTTGATGATGTCATAATCATTTTGTTGATGTCATAATCATTTGATGATGTCATAATCATTTGATGTCATAATCATTGGATGATGTCATAATCATTTGATGTCATAATCATTGGATGATGTCATAATCATTTTGTTGATGTCATAATCATTTTATGATGTCATAATCATTTTGTTGATGTCGTAATCATTGGATGATGTCATAATCCTTTTGTTGATGTCATAATCATTTGATGATGTCATAATAATTAGATGATGTCATAATCATTTTGTTGATGTCATAATCATTTGATGATGTCATAATCATTTTGTTGATGTCATAATCATTTCGTTGATGTCATAATGATTTGATGATATCATAATCATTTGATGTCATAATCATTGGATGATGTCATAATCATTTTGTTGATGTCATAATCATTTGATGATGTCATAATCATTTGATGTCATAATCATTGGATGATGTCGTAATCATTTGATGATGCCATAATCATTTTGTTGATGTCATAATCATTTTATGATGTCATAATCATTTTGTTGATATCATAATCATTTTGTTGATGTCATAATCATTTGATGATGTCATAATCATTAGATGATGTCATAATCATTTTGTTGATGTCATAATCATTTCATGATGTCATAATCATTAGATGATGTCATAATCATTTTGTTGATGTCATAATCATTTCGTTGATGTCATAATGATTTGATGATATCATATTCATTTGATGTCATAATCATTGGATGATGTCATAATCATTTTGTTGATGTCATAATCATTTGATGATGTCATAATCATTTGATGTCATAATCATTGGATGATGTCATAATCATTTTGTTGATGTCATAATCATTTTATGATGTCATAATCATTTTGTTGATGTCATAATCATTGGATGATGTCATAATCATTTTGTTAATGTCATAATCATTTCGTTGATGTCATAATGATTTGATGATATCATTATCATTTGATGTCATAATCATTGGATGATGTCATAATCATTTTGTTGAGGTCATAATCATTTTATGATGTCATAATCATTTTGTTGATGTCATAATCATTGGATGATGTCATAATCCTTTTGTTGATGTCATAATCATTTGATGATGTCATAATCATTTGATGATGTCATAATCATATGATGTAATAATCATTGGATGATGTCATAATCATTTTGTTGATGTCATAATCATTTGATGATGTCATAATCATTAGATGATGTCATAATCATTTTGTTGATGTCATAATCATTTGATGATGTCATAATCATTAGATGATGTCATAATCATTTTGTTGATGTCATAATCATTTGATGATGTCATAATCATTTGATGTCATAATCATTGGATGATGTCGTAATCATTTTGTTGATGTCATAATCATTTGATGGTGTCATAATCATTTAATGATGTCATAATCATTTTGATGATGTCATAATCATTTGATGATGTCATAATCATTTGATGTCATAATCATTGGATAATGTCATAATCATTTTGTTGATGTCATAATCATTTTATGATGTCATAATCATTTTGTTGATGTAAGAATCATTGGATGATGTCATAATCCTTTTGTTGATGTCATAATCATTTGATGATGTCATAATCATTAGATGATGTCATAATCATATTGTTGATGTCATAATCATTTGATGATGTCATAATCATTTTGTTGATGTCATAATCATTTCGTTGATGTCATAATGATTTGATGATATCATAATCATTTGATGTCATAATCATTGGATGATGTCATAATCATTTTGTTGATGTCATAATCATTTGATGATGTCATAATCATTTGATGTCATAATCATTGGATGATGTCATAATCATTTTGTTGATGTCATAATCATTTTATGATGTCATAATCATTTTGTTGATGTCATAATCATTGGATGATGTCATAATCCTTTTGTTGATGTCATAATCATTTGATGATGTCATAATCATTGGATGATGTCATAATCATTTTGTTGATGTCATAATCATTTGATGATGTCATAATCATTTTGTTGATGTCATAATCATTTCGTTGATGTCATAATGATTTGATGATATCATAATCATTTGATGTCATAATCATTGGATGATGTCATAATCATTTTGTTGATGTCATAATCATTTGATGATGTCATAATCATTAGATGATGTCATAATCATTGGATGATGACATAATCATTTTGTTGATGTCATAATCATTTGATGTCATAATCATTGGATGATGTCATAATCATTTTGTTGATGTCATAATCATTTGATGATGTCATAATCATTAGATGATGTCATAATCATTTTGTTGATGTCATAATCATTTCATGATGTCATAATCATTTGATGTCATAATCATTGGATGATGTCATAATCATTTTGTTGATGTCATAATCATTTGATGATGTCATAATCATTAGATAATGTCATAATCATTTTGTTGAAGTCATAATCATTTGATGATGTCATAATCATTTTGTTGATGTCATATTGATTTGATGATGTCATAATCATTTGATGTCATAATCATTGGATGATGTCATAGTCATTTTGTTGATGTCATAATCATTTTATGATGTCATAATCATTTTGTTGATGTCATAATCATTGGATGATGTCATAATCCTTTTGTTGATGTCATAATCATTTGATGATGTCATAATCATTGGATGATGTCATAATCATTTTGTTGATGTCATAATCATTTGATGATGTCATAATCATTTTGTTGATGTCATAATCATTTCGTTGATGTCATAATGATTTGATGATATCATAATCATTTGATGTCATAATCATTGGATGATGTCATAATCATTTTGTTGATGTCATAATCATTTGATGATGTCATAATCATTAGATGATGTCATAATCATTGGATGATGACATAATCATTTTGTTGATGTCATAATCATTTGATGTCATAATCATTGGATGATGTCAAAATCATTTTGTTGATGTCATAATCATTTGATGATGTCATAATCATTAGATGATGTCATAATCATTTTGTTGATGTCATAATCATTTCATGATGTCATAATCATTTGATGTCATAATCATTGGATGATGTCATAATCATTTTGTTGATGTCATAATCATTTGATGATGTCATAATCATTAGATAATGTCATAATCATTTTGTTGAAGTCATAATCATTTGATGATGTCATAATCATTTTGTTGATGTCATAATCATTTTGTTGATGTCATATTGATTTGATGATGTCATAATCATTTGATGTCATAATCATTGGATGATGTCATAATCATTTTGTTCATGTCATAATCATTTGATGATGTCATAATCATTTGATGTCATAATCATTGGATGATGTCATAATCATTTTGTTGATGTCATAATCATTTGATGATGTCATAAACATTAGATGATGTCATAATCATTTTGTTGATGTCATAATCATTTGATGATGTCATAATCATTTGATGTAATAATCATTGGATGATGTCATAATCATTTTGTTCATGTCATAATCATTTGATGATGTCATAATCATTTTGTTGATGTCATAATCATTTGATGATGTCATAATCATTAGATGATGTCATAATCATTTTTTTGATGTCATAATCATTTGATGATGTCATAATCATTTGATGTCATAATCATTGGATGATGTCATAATCATTTTGTTGATGTTATAATCATTTGATGATGTCATAATCATTTGATGATGTCATAATCATTTTGTTGATGTCATAATCATTTGATGATGTCATAATCATTTGATGTCATAATCATTGGATGATGTCATAATCATTTGATGTCATAATCATTGGATGATGTCATAATCATTTTGTTGATGTCATAATCATTTTATGATGTCATAATCATTTTGTTGATGTCGTAATCATTGGATGATGTCATAATCCTTTTGTTGATGTCATAATCATTTGATGATGTCATAATAATTAGATGATGTCATAATCATTTTGTTGATGTCATAATCATTTGATGATGTCATAATCATTTTGTTGATGTCATAATCATTTCGTTGATGTCATAATGATTTGATGATATCATAATCATTTGATGTCATAATCATTGGATGATGTCATAATCATTTTGTTGATGTCATAATCATTTGATGATGTCATAATCATTTGATGTCATAATCATTGGATGATGTCGTAATCATTTGATGATGCCATAATCATTTTGTTGATGTCATAATCATTTTATGATGTCATAATCATTTTGTTGATATCATAATCATTTTGTTGATGTCATAATCATTTGATGATGTCATAATCATTAGATGATGTCATAATCATTTTGTTGATGTCATAATCATTTCATGATGTCATAATCATTAGATGATGTCATAATCATTTTGTTGATGTCATAATCATTTCGTTGATGTCATAATGATTTGATGATATCATATTCATTTGATGTCATAATCATTGGATGATGTCATAATCATTTTGTTGATGTCATAATCATTTGATGATGTCATAATCATTTGATGTCATAATCATTGGATGATGTCATAATCATTTTGTTGATGTCATAATCATTTTATGATGTCATAATCATTTTGTTGATGTCATAATCATTGGATGATGTCATAATCATTTTGTTAATGTCATAATCATTTCGTTGATGTCATAATGATTTGATGATATCATTATCATTTGATGTCATAATCATTGGATGATGTCATAATCATTTTGTTGAGGTCATAATCATTTTATGATGTCATAATCATTTTGTTGATGTCATAATCATTGGATGATGTCATAATCCTTTTGTTGATGTCATAATCATTTGATGATGTCATAATCATTTGATGATGTCATAATCATATGATGTAATAATCATTGGATGATGTCATAATCATTTTGTTGATGTCATAATCATTTGATGATGTCATAATCATTAGATGATGTCATAATCATTTTGTTGATGTCATAATCATTTGATGATGTCATAATCATTAGATGATGTCATAATCATTTTGTTGATGTCATAATCATTTGATGATGTCATAATCATTTGATGTCATAATCATTGGATGATGTCGTAATCATTTTGTTGATGTCATAATCATTTGATGGTGTCATAATCATTTAATGATGTCATAATCATTTTGATGATGTCATAATCATTTGATGATGTCATAATCATTTGATGTCATAATCATTGGATAATGTCATAATCATTTTGTTGATGTCATAATCATTTTATGATGTCATAATCATTTTGTTGATGTAAGAATCATTGGATGATGTCATAATCCTTTTGTTGATGTCATAATCATTTGATGATGTCATAATCATTAGATGATGTCATAATCATATTGTTGATGTCATAATCATTTGATGATGTCATAATCATTTTGTTGATGTCATAATCATTTCGTTGATGTCATAATGATTTGATGATATCATAATCATTTGATGTCATAATCATTGGATGATGTCATAATCATTTTGTTGATGTCATAATCATTTGATGATGTCATAATCATTTGATGTCATAATCATTGGATGATGTCATAATCATTTTGTTGATGTCATAATCATTTTATGATGTCATAATCATTTTGTTGATGTCATAATCATTGGATGATGTCATAATCCTTTTGTTGATGTCATAATCATTTGATGATGTCATAATCATTGGATGATGTCATAATCATTTTGTTGATGTCATAATCATTTGATGATGTCATAATCATTTTGTTGATGTCATAATCATTTCGTTGATGTCATAATGATTTGATGATATCATAATCATTTGATGTCATAATCATTGGATGATGTCATAATCATTTTGTTGATGTCATAATCATTTGATGATGTCATAATCATTAGATGATGTCATAATCATTGGATGATGACATAATCATTTTGTTGATGTCATAATCATTTGATGTCATAATCATTGGATGATGTCATAATCATTTTGTTGATGTCATAATCATTTGATGATGTCATAATCATTAGATGATGTCATAATCATTTTGTTGATGTCATAATCATTTCATGATGTCATAATCATTTGATGTCATAATCATTGGATGATGTCATAATCATTTTGTTGATGTCATAATCATTTGATGATGTCATAATCATTAGATAATGTCATAATCATTTTGTTGAAGTCATAATCATTTGATGATGTCATAATCATTTTGTTGATGTCATATTGATTTGATGATGTCATAATCATTTGATGTCATAATCATTGGATGATGTCATAATCATTTTGTTCATGTCATAATCATTTGATGATGTCATAATCATTTGATGTCATAATCATTGGATGATGTCATAATCATTTTGTTGATGTCATAATCATTTGATGATGTCATAAACATTAGATGATGTCATAATCATTTTGTTGATGTCATAATCATTTGATGATGTCATAATCATTTGATGTAATAATCATTGGATGATGTCATAATCATTTTGTTCATGTCATAATCATTTGATGATGTCATAATCATTTTGTTGATGTCATAATCATTTGATGATGTCATAATCATTAGATGATGTCATAATCATTTTGTTGATGTCATAATCATTTGATGATGTCATAATCATTTGATGTCATAATCATTGGATGATGTCATAATCATTTTGTTGATGTTATAATCATTTGATGATGTCATAATCATTTGATGATGTCATAATCATTTTGTTGATGTCATAATCATTTGATGATGTCATAATCATTTGATGTCATAATCATTGGATGATGTCATAATCATTTGATGTCATAATCATTGGATGATGTCATAATCATTTTGTTGATGTCATAATCATTTTATGATGTCATAATCATTTTGTTGATGTCGTAATCATTGGATGATGTCATAATCCTTTTGTTGATGTCATAATCATTTGATGATGTCATAATAATTAGATGATGTCATAATCATTTTGTTGATGTCATAATCATTTGATGATGTCATAATCATTTTGTTGATGTCATAATCATTTCCTTGATGTCATAATGATTTGATGATATCATAATCATTTGATGTCATAATCATTGGATGATGTCATAATCATTTTGTTGATGTCATAATCATTTGATGATGTCATAATCATTTGATGTCATAATCATTGGATGATGTCGTAATCATTTGATGATGCCATAATCATTTTGTTGATGTCATAATCATTTGATGATGTCATAATCATTTTGTTGATATCATAATCATTTTGTTGATGTCATAATCATTTGATGATGTCATAATCATTAGATGATGTCATAATCATTTTGTTGATGTCATAATCATTTCATGATGTCATAATCATTAGATGATGTCATAATCATTTTGTTGATGTCATAATCATTTCGTTGATGTCATAATGATTTGATGATATCATATTCATTTGATGTCATAATCATTGGATGATGTCATAATCATTTTGTTGATGTCATAATCATTTGATGATGTCATAATCATTTGATGTCATAATCATTGGATGACGTCATAATCATTTTGTTGATGTCATAATCATTTTATGATGTCATAATCATTTTGTTGATGTCATAATCATTGGATGATGTCATAATCCTTTTGTTGATGTCATAATCATTTGATGATGTCATAATCATTAGATGATGTCATAATCATTTTGTTGATGTCATAATCATTTGATGATGTCATAATCATTTTGTTAATGTCATAATCATTTCGTTGATGTCATAATCATTTGATGATATCATTATCATTTGATGTCATAATCATTGGATGATGTCATAATCATTTTGTTGATGTCATAATCATTTGATGATGTCATAATCATTAGATGATGTCATCATCATTGGATGATGACATAATCATTTTGTTGATGTCATAATCATTTGATGTCATAATCATTGGATGATGTCATAATCATTTTGTTGATGTCATAATCATTTGATGATGTCATAATCATTAGATGATGTCATAATCATTTTGTTGATGTCATAATCATTTCATGATGTCATAATCATTTGATGTCATAATCATTGGATGATGTCATAATCATTTTGTTGATGTCATAATCATTTGATGATGTCATAATCATTAGATAATGTCATAACCATTTTTGTTGAAGTCATAATCATTTGATGATGTCATAATCATTTTGTTGATGTCATAATCATTTTGTTGATGTCATATTGATTTGATGATGTCATAATCATTTGATGTCATAATCATTGGATGATGTCATAATCATTTTGTTCATGTCATAATCATTTGATGATGTCATAATCATTTGATGTCATAATCATTGGATGATGTCATAATCATTTTGTTGATGTCATAATCATTTGATGATGTCATAATCATTAGATGATGTCATAATCATTTTGTTGATGTCATAATCATTTGATGATGTCATAATCATTTGATGTAATAATCATTGGATGATGTCATAATCATTTTGTTGATGTCATAATCATTTGATGATGTCATAATCATTAGATGATGTCATAATCATTTTGTTGATGTCATAATCATTTGATGATGTCATAATCATTTGATGTCATAATCATTGGATGATGTCATAATCATTTTGTTGATGTCATAATCATTTGATGATGTCATAATCATTTGATGATGTCATAATCATTTTGTTGATGTCATAATCATTTGATGATGTCATAATCATTTGATGTCATAATCATTGGATGATGTCATAATCATTTTGTTGATGTCATAATCATTTTATGATGTCATAATCATTTTGTTGATGTCATAATCATTGGATGATGTCATAATCCTTTTGTTGATGTCATAATCATTTGATGATGTCATGATCATTAGATGATGTCATAATCATTTTGTTGATGTCATAATCATTTGATGATGTCATAATCATTTTGTTGATGTCATAATCATTTTGTTGATGTCATAATGATTTGATGATATCATAATCATTTGATGTCATAATCATTGGATGATGTCATAATCATTTTGTTGATGTCATAATCATTTGATGATGTCATAATCATTTGATGTCATAATCATTGGATGATGTCATAATCATTTTGTTGATGTCATAATCATTTGATGATGTCATAATCATTAGATAATGTCATAATCATTTTGTTGAAGTCATAATCATTTGATGATGTCATAATCATTTTGTTGATGTCATAATGATTTGATGATGTCATAATCATTTGATGTCATAATCATTGGATGATGTCATAATCATTTTGTTGATGTCATAATCATTTGATGATGTCATAATCATTTGATGTCATAATCATTGGATGATGTCATAATCATTTTGTTGATGTCATAATCATTTGATGATGTCATAATCATTAGATGATGTCATAATCATTTTGTTGATGTCATAATCATTTGACGATGTCATAATCATATGATGTAATAATCATTGGATGATGTCATAATCATTTTGTTGATGTCATAATCATTTGATGATGTCATAATCATTAGATGATGTCATAATCATTTTGTTGATGTCATAATCATTTGATGATGTCATAATCATTTGATTTCATAATCATTGGATGATGTCGTAATCATTTTGTTGATGTCATAATCATTTGATGGTGTCATAATCATTTGATGATGTCATAATCATTTTGATGATGTCATAATCATTTGATGTCATAATCATTTGATGTCATAATCATTGGATAATGTCATAATCATTTTGTTGATGTCATAATCATTTTATGATGTCATAATCATTTTGTTGATGTAATAATCATTGGATGATGTCATAATCCTTTTGTTGATGTCATAATCATTGGATGATGTCATAATCATTTTGTTGATGTCATAATCATTAGATGATGTCATAATCATTTTGTTGATGTCATAATCATTTGATGATGTCATAATCATTTGATGTCATAATCATTGGATGATGTCGTAATCATTTTGTTGATGTCATAATCATTTGATGGTGTCATAATCATTTGATGATGTCATAATCATTTTGATGATGTCATAATCATTTGATGATGTCATAATCATTTGATGTCATAATCATTGGATAATGTCATAATCATTTTGTTGATGTCATAATCATTTTATGATGTCATAATCATTTTGTTGATGTAATAATCATTGGATGATGTCATAATCCTTTTGTTGATGTCATAATCATTTGATGATGTCATAATCATTTTGTTGATGTCATAATCATTTGATGATGTCATAATCATTTGATGTCATAATCATTGGATGATGTCATAATCATTTTGTTGATGTCATAATCATTTGATGATGTCATAAACATTAGATGATGTCATAATCATTTTGTTGATGTCATAATGATTTGATGATGTCATAATCATTTGATGTCATAATCATTGGATGATGTCATAATCATTTTGTTGATGTCATAATCATTTGATGATGTCATAATCATTTTGTTGATGTCATAATCATTTGATGATGTCATAATCATTTGATGTCATAATCATTGGATGATGTCATAATCATTTTGTTGATGTCATAATCATTTGATGATGTCATAAACATTAGATGATGTCATAATCATTTTGTTGATGTCATAATGATTTGATGATGTCATAATCATTTGATGTCATAATCATTGGATGATGTCATAATCATTTTCTTGATGTCATAATCATTTGATGATGTCATAATCATTTGATGTCATAATCATTGGATGATGTCATAATCATTTTGTTGATGTCATAATCATTTGATGATGTCATAATCATTAGATGATGTCATAATCATTTTGTTGATGTCATAATCATTAGATGATGTCATAATCATTTTGTTGATGTCATAATCATTTTGTTGATGTCATAATCATTGGATGATGTCATAATCATTAGATGATGTCATAATCATTTTGTTGATGTCATAATCATTTGATGATGTCATAATCATTTGATGGCATAATCATTGGATGATGTCATAATCATTTTGTTGATGTCATAATCATTTGATGATGTCATAATCATTTGATGTCATAATCATTGGTTGATGTCATAATCTTTTTTTTGATGTCATAATCATTTGATGTCATAATCATTGGATGATGTCATAATCATTTTGTTGATGTCATAATCATTTGATGATGTCATAATCATTGGATGATGTCATAATCATTTTGTTGATGTCATAATCATTTGATGATGTCATAATCATTTGATGATGTCATAATCATTGGATGATGACATAATCATTTTGTTGATGTCATAATCATTTGATGATGTCATAATCATTAGATGATGTCATAATCATTGGATGATGACATAATCATTTTGTTGATGTCATAATCATTTGATGTCATAATCATTGGATGATGTCATAATCATTTTGTTGATGTCATAATCATTTGATGATGTCATAATCATTAGATGATGTCATAATCATTGGATGATGACATAATCATTTTGTTGATGTCATAATCATTTGATGTCATAATCATTGGATGATGTCATAATCATTTTGTTGATGTCATAATCATTTGATGATGTCATAATCATTAGATGATGTCATAATCATTTTGTTGATGTCACAATCATTTCATGATGTCATAATCATTTGATGTCATAATCATTGGATGATGTCATAATCATTTTGTTGATGTCATAATCATTTGATGATGTCATAATCATTAGATAATGTCATAATCATTTTGTTGAAGTCATAATCATTTGATGATGTCATAATCATTTTGTTGATGTCATATTGATTTGATGATGTCATAATCATTTGATGTCATAATCATTGGATGATGTCATAATCATTTTGTTGATGTCATAATCATTTGATGATGTCATAATCATTTGATGTCATAATCATTGGATGATGTCATAATCATTTTGTTGATGTCATAATCATTTGATGATGTCATAATCATTAGATGATGTCATAATCATTTTGTTGATGTCATAATCATTTGATGATGTCATAATCATATGATGTAATAATCATTGGATGATGTCATAATCATTTTGTTGATGTCATAATCATTTGATGATGTCATAATCATATGATGTAATAATCATTGGATGATGTCATAATCATTTTGTTGATGTCATAATCATTAGATGATGTCATAATCATTTTGTTGATGTCATAATCATTTGATGATGTCATAATCATTAGATGATGTCATAATCATTTTGTTGATGTCATAATCATATGATGATGTCATAATCATTTGATGTCATAATCATTGGATGATGTCGTAATCATTTTGTTGATGTCATAATCATTTGATGGTGTCATAATCATTTAATGATGTCATAATCATTTTGATGATGTCATAATCATTTGATGATGTCATAATCATTTGATGTCATAATCATTGGATAATGTCATAATCATTTTGTTGATGTCATAATCATTTTATGATGTCATAATCATTTTGTTGATGTAAGAATCATTGGATGATGTCATAATCCTTTTGTTGATGTCATAATCATTTGATGATGTCATAATCATTAGATGATGTCATAATCATATTGTTGATGTCATAATCATTTGATGATGTCATAATCATTTTGTTGATGTCATAATCATTTCGTTGATGTCATAATGATTTGATGATATCATAATCATTTGATGTCATAATCATTGGATGATGTCATAATCATTTTGTTGATGTCATAATCATTTGATGATGTCATAATCATTTGATGTCATAATCATTGGATGATGTCATAATCATTTTGTTGATGTCATAATCATTTTATGATGTCATAATCATTTTGTTGATGTCATAATCATTGGATGATGTCATAATCCTTTTGTTGATGTCATAATCATTTGATGATGTCATAATCATTGGATGATGTCATAATCATTTTGTTGATGTCATAATCATTTGATGATGTCATAATCATTTTGTTGATGTCATAATCATTTCGTTGATGTCATAATGATTTGATGATATCATAATCATTTGATGTCATAATCATTGGATGATGTCATAATCATTTTGTTGATGTCATAATCATTTGATGATGTCATAATCATTAGATGATGTCATAATCATTGGATGATGACATAATCATTTTGTTGATGTCATAATCATTTGATGTCATAATCATTGGATGATGTCATAATCATTTTGTTGATGTCATAATCATTTGATGATGTCATAATCATTAGATGATGTCATAATCATTTTGTTGATGTCATAATCATTTCATGATGTCATAATCATTTGATGTCATAATCATTGGATGATGTCATAATCATTTTGTTGATGTCATAATCATTTGATGATGTCATAAACATTAGATGATGTCATAATCATTTTGTTGATGTCATAATGATTTGATGATGTCATAATCATTTGATGTCATAATCATTGGATGATGTCATAATCATTTTCTTGATGTCATAATCATTTGATGATATCATAATCATTTGATGTCATAATCATTGGATGATGTCATAATCATTTTGTTGATGTCATAATCATTTGATGATGTCATAATCATTAGATGATGTCATAATCATTTTGTTGATGTCATAATCATTAGATGATGTCATAATCATTTTGTTGATGTCATAATCATTTTGTTGATGTCATAATCATTGGATGATGTCATAATCATTAGATGATGTCATAATCATTTTGTTGATGTCATAATCATTTGATGATGTCATAATCATTTGATGTCATAATCATTGGATGATGTCATAATCATTTTGTTGATGTCATAATCATTTGATGATGTCATAATCATTTGATGTCATAATCATTGGTTGATGTCATAATCTTTTTTTTGATGTCATAATCATTTGATGTCATAATCATTGGATGATGTCATAATCATTTTGTTGATGTCATAATCATTTGATGATGTCATAATCATTGGATGATGTCATAATCATTTTGTTGATGTCATAATCATTTGATGATGTCATAATCATTTGATGATGTCATAATCATTGGATGATGACATAATCATTTTGTTGATGTCATAATCATTTGATGATGTCATAATCATTAGATGATGTCATAATCATTGGATGATGACATAATCATTTTGTTGATGTCATAATCATTTGATGTCATAATCATTGGATGATGTCATAATCATTTTGTTGATGTCATAATCATTTGATGATGTCATAATCATTAGATGATGTCATAATCATTGGATGATGACATAATCATTTTGTTGATGTCATAATCATTTGATGTCATAATCATTGGATGATGTCATAATCATTTTGTTGATGTCATAATCATTTGATGATGTCATAATCATTAGATGATGTCATAATCATTTTGTTGATGTCACAATCATTTCATGATGTCATAATCATTTGATGTCATAATCATTGGATGATGTCATAATCATTAGATAATGTCATAATCATTTTGTTGAAGTCATAATCATTTGATGATGTCATAATCATTTTGTTGATGTCATATTGATTTGATGATGTCATAATCATTTGATGTCATAATCATTGGATGATGTCATAATCATTTTGTTGATGTCATAATCATTTGATGATGTCATAATCATTTGATGTCATAATCATTGGATGATGTCATAATCATTTTGTTGATGTCATAATCATTTGATGATGTCATAATCATTAGATGATGTCATAATCATTTTGTTGATGTCATAATCATTTGATGATGTCATAATCATATGATGTAATAGTCATTGGATGATGTCATAATCATTTTGTTGATGTCATAATCATTTGATGATGTCATAATCATTAGATGATGTCATAATCATTTTGTTGATGTCATAATCATTTGATGATGTCATAATCATTAGATGATGTCATAATCATTTTGTTGATGTCATAATCATTTGATGATGTCATAATCATTTGATGTCATAATCATTGGATGATGTCGTAATCATTTTGTTGATGTCATAATCATTTGATGGTGTCATAATCATTTAATGATGTCATAATCATTTTGATGATGTCATAATCATTTGATGATGTCATAATCATTTGATGTCATAATCATTGGATAATGTCATAATCATTTTGTTGATGTCATAATCATTTTATGATGTCATAATCATTTTGTTGATGTAAGAATCATTGGATGATGTCATAATCCTTTTGTTGATGTCATAATCATTTGATGATGTCATAATCATTAGATGATGTCATAATCATATTGTTGATGTCATAATCATTTGATGATGTCATAATCATTTTGTTGATGTCATAATCATTTCGTTGATGTCATAATGATTTGATGATATCATAATCATTTGATGTCATAATCATTGGATGATGTCATAATCATTTTGTTGATGTCATAATCATTTGATGATGTCATAATCATTTGATGTCATAATCATTGGATGATGTCATAATCATTTTGTTGATGTCATAATCATTTTATGATGTCATAATCATTTTGTTGATGTCATAATCATTGGATGATGTCATAATCCTTTTGTTGATGTCATAATCATTTGATGATGTCATAATCATTGGATGATGTCATAATCATTTTGTTGATGTCATAATCATTTGATGAAGTCATAATCATTTTGTTGATGTCATAATCATTTCGTTGATGTCATAATGATTTGATGATATCATAATCATTTGATGTCATAATCATTGGATGATGTCATAATCATTTTGTTGATGTCATAATCATTTGATGATGTCATAATCATTAGATGATGTCATAATCATTGGATGATGACATAATCATTTTGTTGATGTCATAATCATTTGATGTCATAATCATTGGATGATGTCATAATCATTTTGTTGATGTCATAATCATTTGATGATGTCATAATCATTAGATGATGTCATAATCATTTTGTTGATGTCATAATCATTTCATGATGTCATAATCATTTGATGTCATAATCATTGGATGATGTCATAATCATTTTGTTGATGTCATAATCATTTGATGATGTCATAATCATTAGATAATGTCATAATCATTTTGTTGAAGTCATAATCATTTGATGATGTCATAATCATTTTGTTGATGTCATAATCATTTTGTTGATGTCATATTGATTTGATGATGTCATAATCATTTGATGTCATAATCATTGGATGATGTCATAATCATTTTGTTCATGTCATAATCATTTGATGATGTCATAATCATTTGATGTCATAATCATTGGATGATGTCATAATCATTTTGTTGATGTCATAATCATTTGATGATGTCATAAACATTAGATGATGTCATAATCATTTTGTTGATGTCATAATCATTTGATGATGTCATAATCATTTGATGTAATAATCATTGGATGATGTCATAATCATTTTGTTCATGTCATAATCATTTGATGATGTCATAATCATTTTGTTGATGTCATAATCATTTGATGATGTCATAATCATTAGATGATGTCATAATCATTTTGTTGATGTCATAATCATTTGATGATGTCATAATCATTTGATGTCATAATCATTGGATGATGTCATAATCATTTTGTTGATGTTATAATCATTTGATGATGTCATAATCATTTGATGATGTCATAATCATTTTGTTGATGTCATAATCATTTGATGATGTCATAATCATTTGATGTCATAATCATTGGATGATGTCATAATCATTTGATGTCATAATCATTGGATGATGTCATAATCATTTTGTTGATGTCATAATCATTTTATGATGTCATAATCATTTTGTTGATGACGTAATCATTGGATGATGTCATAATCCTTTTGTTGATGTCATAATCATTTGATGATGTCATAATAATTAGATGATGTCATAATCATTTTGTTGATGTCATAATCATTTCGTTGATGTCATAATGATTTGATGATATCATAATCATTTGATGTCATAATCATTGGATGATGTCATAATCATTTTGTTGATGTCATAATCATTTGATGATGTCATAATCATTTGATGTCATAATCATTGGATGATGTCGTAATCATTTGATGATGCCATAATCATTTTGTTGATGTCATAATCATTTTATGATGTCATAATCATTTTGTTGATATCATAATCATTTTGTTGATGTCATAATCATTTGATGATGTCATAATCATTAGATGATGTCATAATCATTTTGTTGATGTCATAATCATTTCATGATGTCATAATCATTAGATGATGTCATAATCATTTTGTTGATGTCATAATCATTTCGTTGATGTCATAATGATTTGATGATATCATATTCATTTGATGTCGTAATCATTGGATGATGTC
Source organism: Dendrobates tinctorius (assembly GCF_039654945.1). Classification (NCBI taxonomy): domain Eukaryota; kingdom Metazoa; phylum Chordata; class Amphibia; order Anura; family Dendrobatidae; genus Dendrobates; species Dendrobates tinctorius. The sequence goes on along the minus strand of NW_027361687.1, from coordinate 42,173,500 downwards.
ATAATCATTTTGTTGATGTCATAATCATTTGATGATGTCATAATCATTTGATGTCATATTCATTGGATGATGTCATAATCATTTTGTTGATGTCATAATCATTTTATGATGTCATAATCATTTTGTTGATGTCATAATCATTGGATGATGTCATAATCATTTTGTTAATGTCATAATCATTTCGTTGATGTCATAATGATTTGATGATATCATTATCATTTGATGTCATAATCATTGGATGATGTCATAATCATTTTGTTGATGTCATAATCATTTTATGATGTCATAATCATTTTGTTGATGTCATAATCATTGGATGATGTCATAATCCTTTTGTTGATGTCATAATCATTTGATGATGTCATAATCATTTGATGATGTCATAATCATATGATGTAATAATCATTGGATGATGTCATAATCATTTTGTTGATGTCATAATCATTTGATGATGTCATAATCATTAGATGATGTCATAATCATTTTGTTGATGTCATAATCATTTGATGATGTCATAATCATTAGATGATGTCATAATCATTTTGTTGATGTCATAATCATTTGATGATGTCATAATCATTTGATGTCATAATCATTGGATGATGTCGTAATCATTTTGTTGATGTCATAATCATTTGATGGTGTCATAATCATTTAATGATGTCATAATCATTTTGATGATGTCATAATCATTTGATGATGTCATAATCATTTGATGTCATAATCATTGGATAATGTCATAATCATTTTGTTGATGTCATAATCATTTTATGATGTCATAATCATTTTGTTGATGTAAGAATCATTGGATGATGTCATAATCCTTTTGTTGATGTCATAATCATTTGATGATGTCATAATCATTAGATGATGTCATAATCATATTGTTGATGTCATAATCATTTGATGATGTCATAATCATTTTGTTGATGTCATAATCATTTCGTTGATGTCATAATGATTTGATGATATCATAATCATTTGATGTCATAATCATTGGATGATGTCATAATCATTTTGTTGATGTCATAATCATTTGATGATGTCATAATCATTTGATGTCATAATCATTGGATGATGTCATAATCATTTTGTTGATGTCATAATCATTTTATGATGTCATAATCATTTTGTTGATGTCATAATCATTGGATGATGTCATAATCCTTTTGTTGATGTCATAATCATTTGATGATGTCATAATCATTGGATGATGTCATAATCATTTTGTTGATGTCATAATCATTTGATGATGTCATAATCATTTTGTTGATGTCATAATCATTTCGTTGATGTCATAATGATTTGATGATATCATAATCATTTGATGTCATAATCATTGGATGATGTCATAATCATTTTGTTGATGTCATAATCATTTGATGATGTCATAATCATTAGATGATGTCATAATCATTGGATGATGACATAATCATTTTGTTGATGTCATAATCATTTGATGTCATAATCATTGGATGATGTCATAATCATTTTGTTGATGTCATAATCATTTGATGATGTCATAATCATTAGATGATGTCATAATCATTTTGTTGATGTCATAATCATTTCATGATGTCATAATCATTTGATGTCATAATCATTGGATGATGTCATAATCATTTTGTTGATGTCATAATCATTTGATGATGTCATAATCATTAGATAATGTCATAATCATTTTGTTGAAGTCATAATCATTTGATGATGTCATAATCATTTTGTTGATGTCATAATCATTTTGTTGATGTCATATTGATTTGATGATGTCATAATCATTTGATGTCATAATCATTGGATGATGTCATAATCATTTTGTTCATGTCATAATCATTTGATGATGTCATAATCATTTGATGTCATAATCATTGGATGATGTCATAATCATTTTGTTGATGTCATAATCATTTGATGATGTCATAAACATTAGATGATGTCATAATCATTTTGTTGATGTCATAATCATTTGATGATGTCATAATCATTTGATGTAATAATCATTGGATGATGTCATAATCATTTTGTTCATGTAATAATCATTTGATGATGTCATAATCATTTTGTTGATGTCATAATCATTTGATGATGTCATAATCATTAGATGATGTCATAATCATTTTGTTGATGTCATAATCATTTGATGATGTCATAATCATTTGATGTCATAATCATTGGATGATGTCATAATCATTTTGTTGATGTTATAATCATTTGATGATGTCATAATCATTTGATGATGTCATAATCATTTTGTTGATGTCATAATCATTTGATGATGTCATAATCATTTGATGTCATAATCATTGGATGATGTCATAATCATTTGATGTCATAATCATTGGATGATGTCATAATCATTTTGTTGATGTCATAATCATTTTGTTGATGTCGTAATCATTGGATGATGTCATAATCCTTTTGTTGATGTCATAATCATTTGATGATGTCATAATAATTAGATGATGTCATAATCATTTTGTTGATGTCATAATCATTTGATGATGTCATAATCATTTTGTTGATGTCATAATCATTTCGTTGATGTCATAATGATTTGATGATATCATAATCATTTGATGTCATAATCATTGGATGATGTCATAATCATTTTGTTGATGTCATAATCATTTTATGATGTCATAATCATTTGATGTCATAATCATTGGATGATGTCGTAATCATTTGATGATGCCATAATCATTTTGTTGATGTCATAATCATTTTATGATGTCATAATCATTTTGTTGATATCATAATCATTTTGTTGATGTCATAATCATTTGATGATGTCATAATCATTAGATGATGTCATAATCATTTTGTTGATGTCATAATCATTTCATGATGTCGTAATCATTAGATGATGTCATAATCATTTTGTTGATGTCATAATCATTTCGTTGATGTCATAATGATTTGATGATATCATATTCATTTGATGTCATAATCATTGGATGATGTCATAATCATTTTGTTGATGTCATAATCATTTGATGATGTCATAATCATTTGATGTCATAATCATTGGATGATGTCATAATCATTTTGTTGATGTCATAATCATTTTATGATGTCATAATCATTTTGTTGATGTCATAATCATTGGATGATGTCATAATCCTTTTGTTGATGTCATAATCATTTGATGATGTCATAATCATTAGATGATGTCATAATCATTTTGTTGATGTCATAATCATTTGATGATGTCATAATCATTTTGTTAATGTCATAATCATTTCGTTGATGTCATAATGATTTGATGATATCATTATCATTTGATGTCATAATCATTGGATGATGTCATAATCATTTTGTTGATGTCATAATCATTTGATGATGTCATAATCATTAGATGATGTCATAATCATTGGATGATGACATAATCATTTTGTTGATGTCATAATCATTTGATGTCATAATCATTGGATGATGTCATAATCATTTTGTTGATGTCATAATCATTTGATGATGTCATAATCATTAGATGATGTCATAATCATTTTGTTGATGTCATAATCATTTCATGATGTCATAATCATTTGATGTCATAATCATTGGATGATGTCATAATCATTTTGTTGATGTCATAATCATTTGATGATGTCATAATCATTAGATAATGTCATAACCATTTTTGTTGAAGTCATAATCATTTGATGATGTCATAATCATTTTGTTGATGTCATAATCATTTTGTTGATGTCATATTGATTTGATGATGTCATAATCATTTGATGTCATAATCATTGGATGATGTCATAATCATTTTGTTCATGTCATAATCATTTGATGATGTCATAATCATTTGATGTCATAATCATTGGATGATGTCATAATCATTTTGTTGATGTCATAATCATTTGATGATGTCATAATCATTAGATGATGTCATAATCATTTTGTTGATGTCATAATCATTTGATGATGTCATAATCATTTGATGTAATAATCATTGGATGATGTCATAATCATTTTGTTGATGTCATAATCATTTGATGATGTCATAATCATTAGATGATGTCATAATCATTTTGTTGATGTCATAATCATTTGATGATGTCATAATCATTAGATGATGTCATAATCATTTTGTTGATGTCATAATCATTTGATGATGTCATAATCATTTGATGTCATAATCATTGGATGATGTCATAATCATTTTGTTGATGTCATAATCATTTGATGATGTCATAATCATTTGATGATGTCATAATCATTTTGTTGATGTCATAATCATTTGATGATGTCATAATCATTTGATGTCATAATCATTGGATGATGTCATAATCATTTTGTTGATGTCATAATCATTTTATGATGTCATAATCATTTTGTTGATGTCATAATCATTGGATGATGTCATAATCCTTTTGTTGATGTCATAATCATTTGATGATGTCATGATCATTAGATGATGTCATAATCATTTTGTTGATGTCATAATCATTTGATGATGTCATAATCATTTTGTTGATGTCATAATCATTTTGTTGATGTCATAATGATTTGATGATATCATAATCATTTGATGTCATAATCATTGGATGATGTCATAATCATTTTGTTGATGTCATAATCATTTGATGATGTCATAATCATTTGATGTCATAATCATTGGATGATGTCATAATCATTTTGTTGATGTCATAATCATTTTATGATGTCATAATCATTTTGCTGATGTCATAATCATTGGATGATGTCATAATCCTTTTGTTGATGTCATAATCATTTGATGATGTCATAATCCTTAGATGATGTCATAATCATTTTGTTGATGTCATAATCATTTGATGATGTCATAATCATTTGATGATGTCATAATCATTAGATGATGTCATAATCATTTTGTTGATGTCATAATCATTTGATGATGTCATAATCATTAGATGATGTCATAATCATTTTGTTGATGTCATAATCATTTGATGATGTCATAATCATTTGATGTCATAATCATTGGATGATGTCGTAATCATTTTGTTGATGTCATAATCATTTGATGGTGTCATAATCATTTGATGATGTCATAATCATTTTGATGATGTCATAATCATTTGATGATGTCATAATCATTTGATGTCATAATCATTGGATAATGTCATAATCATTTTGTTGATGTCATAATCATTTTATGATGTCATAATCATTTTGTTGATGTAATAATCATTGGATGATGTCATAATCCTTTTGTTGATGTCATAATCATTTGATGATGTCATAATCATTTGATGTCATAATCATTGGATGATGTCATAATCATTTTGTTGATGTCATAATCATTTGATGATGTCATAAACATTAGATGATGTCATAATCATTTTGTTGATGTCATAATGATTTGATGATGTCATAATCATTTGATGTCATAATCATTGGATGATGTCATAATCATTTTGTTGATGTCATAATCATTTGATGATGTCATAATCATTTTGTTGATGTCATAATCATTTGATGATGTCATAATCATTTGATGTCATAATCATTGGATGATGTCATAATCATTTTGTTGATGTCATAATCATTTGATGATGTCATAAACATTAGATGATGTCATAATCATTTTTTTGATGTCATAATGATTTGATGATGTCATAATCATTTGATGTCATAATCATTGGATGATGTCATAATCATTTTGTTGATGTCATAATCATTTGATGATGTCATAATCATTTGATGTCATAATCATTGGATGATGTCATAATCATTTTGTTGATGTCATAATCATTTGATGATGTCATAATCATTAGATGATGTCATAATCATTTTGTTGATGTCATAATCATTAGATGATGTCATAATCATTTTGTTGATGTCATAATCATTTTGTTGATGTCATAATTATTGGATGATGTCATAATCATTAGATGATGTCATAATCATTTTGTTGATGTCATAATCATTTGATGATGTCATAATCATTTGATGTCATAATCATTGGATGATGTCATAATCATTTTGTTGATGTCATAATCATTTGATGATGTCATAATCATTTGATGTCATAATCATTGGTTGATGTCATAATCTTTTTTTTGATGTCATAATCATTTGATGTCATAATCATTGGATGATGTCATAATCATTTTGTTGATGTCATAATCATTTGATGATGTCATAATCATTGGATGATGTCATAATCATTTTGTTGATGTCATAATCATTTGATGATGTCATAATCATTTGATGATGTCATAATCATTGGATGATGACATAATCATTTTGTTGATGTCATAATCATTTGATGATGTCATAATCATTAGATGATGTCATAATCATTGGATGATGACATAATCATTTTGTTGATGTCATAATCATTTGATGTCATAATCATTGGATGATGTCATAATCATTTTGTTGATGTCATAATCATTTGATGATGTCATAATCATTAGATGATGTCATAATCATTGGATGATGACATAATCATTTTGTTGATGTCATAATCATTTGATGTCATAATCATTGGATGATGTCATAATCATTTTGTTGATGTCATAATCATTTGATGATGTCATAATCATTAGATGATGTCATAATCATTTTGTTGATGTCACAATCATTTCATGATGTCATAATCATTTGATGTCATAATCATTGGATGATGTCATAATCATTTTGTTGATGTCATAATCATTTGATGATGTCATAATCATTAGATAATGTCATAGTCATTTTGTTGAAGTCATAATCATTTGATGATGTCATAATCATTTTGTTGATGTCATATTGATTTGATGATGTCATAATCATTTGATGTCATAATCATTGGATGATGTCATAATCATTTTGTTGATGTCATAATCATTTGATGATGTCATAATCATTAGATGATGTCATAATCATTTTGTTGATGTCATAATCATTTGATGATGTCATAATCATTTGATGTCATAATCATTGGATGATGTCATAATCATTTTGTTGATGTCATAATCATTTGATGATGTCATAATCATTAGATGATGTCATAATCATTTTGTTGATGTCATAATCATTTGATGATGTCATAATCATATGATGTAATAATCATTGGATGATGTCATAATCATTTTGTTGATGTCATAATCATTTCGTTGATGTCATAATGATTTGATGATATCATAATCATTTGATGTCATAATCATTGGATGATGTCATAATCATTTTGTTTATGTCATAATCATTTGATGATGTCATAATCATTTGATGTCATAATCATTGGATGATGTCATAATCATTTTTTTGATGTCATAATCATTTTATGATGTCATAATCATTTTGTTGATGTCATAATCATTGGATGATGTCATAATCCTTTTGTTGATGTCATAATCATTTGATGATGTCATAATCATTGGATGTTGTCATAATCATTTTGTTGATGTCATAATCATTTGATGATGTCATAATCATTTCGTTGATGTCATAATCATTTCGTTGATGTCATAATGATTTGATGATATCATAATCATTTGATGTCATAATCATTGGATGATGTCATAATCATTTTGTTGATGTCATAATCATTTGATGATGTCATAATCATTAGATGATGTCATAATCATTGGATGATGACATAATCATTTTGTTGATGTCATAATCATTTGATGTCATAATCATTGGATGATGTCATAATCATTTTGTTGATGTCATAATCATTTGATGATGTCATAATCATTAGATGATGTGATAATCATTTTGTTGATGTCATAATCATTTCATGATGTCATAATCATTTGATGTCATAATCATTGGATGATGTCATAATCATTTTGTTGATGTCATAATCATTTGATGATGTCATAATCATTAGATAATGTCATAATCATTTTGTTGAAGTCATAATCATTTGATGATGTCATAATCATTTGATGTCATAATCATTGGATGATGTCATAATCATTTTGTTCATGTCATAATCATTTGATGATGTCATAATCATTTGATGTCATAATGATTGGATGATGTCATAATCATTTTGTTGATGTCATAATCATTTGATGATGTCATAAACATTAGATGATGTCATAATCATTTTGTTGATGTCATAATCATTTGATGATGTCATAATCATTTGATGTAATAATCATTGGATGATGTCATAATCATTTTGTTCATGTCATAATCATTTGATGATGTCATAATCATTTTGTTGATGTCATAATCATTTGATGATGTCATAATCATTAGATGATGTCATAATCATTTTGTTGATGTCATAATCATTTGATGATGTCATAATCATTTGATGTCATAATCATTGGATGATGTCATAATCATTTTGTTGATGTCATAATCATTTGATGATGTCATAATCATTTGATGATGTCATAATCATTTTGTTGATGTCATAATCATTTGATGATGTCATAATCATTTGATGTCATAATCATTGGATGATGTCATAATCATTTGATGTCATAATCATTGGATGATGTCATAATCATTTTGTTGATGTCATAATCATTTTATGATGTCATAATCATTTTGTTGATGTCGTAATCATTGGATGATGTCATAATCCTTTTGTTGATGTCATAATCATTTGATGATGTCATAATAATTAGATGATGTCATAATCATTTTGTTGATGTCATAATGATTTGATGATGTCATAATCATTTGATGTCATAATCATTGGATGATGTCACAATCATTTTGTTGATGTCATAATCATTTGATGATGTCATTATCATTTTGTTGATGTCATTATCATTTGATGATGTCATAATCATTTGATGTCATAATCATTGGATGATGTCATAATCATTTTGTTGATGTCATAATCATTTGATGATGTCATAAACATTAGATGATGTCATAATCATTTTGTTGATGTCATAATGATTTGATGATGTCATAATCATTTTGTTGATGTCATAATCATTTGATGATGTTATAATCATTAGATGATGTCATAATCATTTTGTTGATGTCATAATCATTTGATGATGTCATAATCATTTTGTTGATGTCATAATCATTTGATGATGTCATAATCATTAGATGATGTCATAATCATTTTGTTGATGTCATAATCATTTGATGATGTCATAATCATCGAACCTATCAATTACAGTAAATGACTGCCCACTCTCCCCAGTCCCACAAGCTCGCTGCCTCGGAGTAATCCTTGATGCTGATCTCTCCTTCAAACCACATATCCAAACCCTTTCCACTTCCTGCCGACTTCAACTCAAAAATATTTCACGCATCCGTTCATTCCTCACCCAAGAATCTGCAAAAACCCTAGTCCATGCCCTCATCATCTCTCGCCTTGACTACTGCAACCTCATGCTCTGCAGCCTCCCCTCAAACACTCTCGCACCCCTCCAATCTATTCTAAACTCTGCTGCCCGACTAATCCACCTGTCCCCCCGCTATTCCCCAGCTTCTCCCCTCTGTCAATCCCTTCACTGGCTCCCAATTGCCCAGAGACTCCATTACAAAACCCTAACCATGACATACAAAGCCATCCACAACTTGTCTCCTCCATACATCTGAGACCTCGTCTCCCGGTACTTTCCTGCACGCAACCTCCGATCCTCACAAGATCTCCTTCTCTACTCCCCTCTTATCTCCTCTTCCCACAATCGCATACAAGATTTCTCTCGCGCATCACCCCTACTCTGGAACTCTCTACCACAACATATCAGACTCTCACCTACCATCGAAACCTTCAAAAAGAGCCTGAAGACCCACCTCTTCCGACAAGCCTATAACCTGCAGTAACCACCGATCGACCAAACCGCTGCACGACCAGCTCTACCCTCGCCTACTGTATTATTACCCATCCCTTGAAGATTGTGAGCCCTTGCGGGCAGGGTCCTCTCTCCTCCTGTACCAGTTATGACTTGTATTGTTTAAGATTATTGTACTTGTTTTTATGTATACCCCCCTCACATGTAAAGCGCCATGGAATAAATGGCGCTATAACAATAAATAATAATAATAATAATAATAATAATAATAATAATGTCATAATCATTTGATGTCATAATCATTGGATGATGTCATAATCATTTTGTTGATGTCATAATCATTTGATGATGTCATAATCATTTGATGTCATAATCATTGGATGATGTCATAATCATTTTGTTGATGTCATAATCATTTGATGATGTCATAATCATTAGATGATGTCATAATCATTTTGTTGATGTCATAATCATTAGATGATGTCATAATCATTTTGTTGATGTCATAATCATTTTGTTGATGTCATAATCATTTGATGATGTCATAATCATTTGATGATGTCATAATCATTAGATGATGTCATAATCATTTTGTTGATGTCATAATCATTTGATGATGTCATAATCATTTGATGTCATAATCATTGGATGATGTCATAATCATTTTGTTGATGTCATAATCATTTGATGATGTCATAATCATTTGATGTCATAATCATTGGTTGATGTCATAATCTTTTTTTTGATGTCATAATCATTTGATGTCATAATCATTGGATGATGTCATAATCATTTTGTTGATGTCATAATCATTTGATGATGTCATAATCATTGGATGATGTCATAATCATTTTGTTGATGTCATAATCATTTGATGATGTCATAATCATTTGATGATGTCATAATCATTGGATGATGACATAATCATTTTGTTGATGTCATAATCATTTGATGATGTCATAATCATTAGATGATGTCATAATCATTGGATGATGACATAATCATTTTGTTGATGTCATAATCATTTGATGTCATAATCATTGGATGATGTCATAATCATTTTGTTGATGTCATAATCATTTGATGATGTCATAATCATTAGATGATGTCATAATCATTGGATGATGACATAATCATTTTGTTGATGTCATAATCATTTGATGTCATAATCATTGGATGATGTCATAATCATTTTGTTGATGTCATAATCATTTGATGATGTCATAATCATTAGATGATGTCATAATCATTTTGTTGATGTCACAATCATTTCATGATGTCATAATCATTTGATGTCATAATCATTGGATGATGTCATAATCATTTTGTTGATGTCATAATCATTTGATGATGTCATAATCATTAGATAATGTCATAGTCATTTTGTTGAAGTCATAATCATTTGATGATGTCATAATCATTTTGTTGATGTCATATTGATTTGATGATGTCATAATCATTTGATGTCATAATCATTGGATGATGTCATAATCATTTTGTTGATGTCATAATCATTTGATGATGTCATAATCATTAGATGATGTCATAATCATTTTGTTGATGTCATAATCATTTGATGATGTCATAATCATTTGATGTCATAATCATTGGATGATGTCATAATCATTTTGTTGATGTCATAATCATTTGATGATGTCATAATCATTAGATGATGTCATAATCATTTTGTTGATGTCATAATCATTTGATGATGTCATAATCATATGATGTAATAATCATTGGATGATGTCATAATCATTTTGTTGATGTCATAATCATTTCGTTGATGTCATAATAATTTGATGATATCATAATCATTTGATGTCATAATCATTGGATGATGTCATAATCATTTTGTTGATGTCATAATCATTTGATGATGTCATAATCATTTGATGTCATAATCATTGGATGATGTCATAATCATTTTTTTGATGTCATAATCATTTTATGATGTCATAATCATTTTGTTGATGTCATAATCATTGGATGATGTCATAATCCTTTTGTTGATGTCATAATCATTTGATGATGTCATAATCATTGGATGTTGTCATAATCATTTTGTTGATGTCATAATCATTTGATGATGTCATAATCATTTCGTTGATGTCATAATCATTTCGTTGATGTCATAATGATTTGATGATATCATAATCATTTGATGTCATAATCATTGGATGATGTCATAATCATTTTGTTGATGTCATAATCATTTGATGATGTCATAATCATTAGATGATGTCATAATCATTGGATGATGACATAATCATTTTGTTGATGTCATAATCATTTGATGTCATAATCATTGGATGATGTCATAATCATTTTGTTGATGTCATAATCATTTGATGATGTCATAATCATTAGATGATGTGATAATCATTTTGTTGATGTCATAATCATTTCATGATGTCATAATCATTTGATGTCATAATCATTGGATGATGTCATAATCATTTTGTTGATGTCATAATCATTTGATGATGTCATAATCATTAGATAATGTCATAATCATTTTGTTGAAGTCATAATCATTTGATGATGTCATAATCATTTGATGTCATAATCATTGGATGATGTCATAATCATTTTGTTCATGTCATAATCATTTGATGATGTCATAATCATTTGATGTCATAATCATTGGATGATGTCATAATCATTTTGTTGATGTCATAATCATTTGATGATGTCATAAACATTAGATGATGTCATAATCATTTTGTTGATGTCATAATCATTTGATGATGTCATAATCATTTGATGTAATAATCATTGGATGATGTCATAATCATTTTGTTCATGTCATAATCATTTGATGATGTCATAATCATTTTGTTGATGTCATAATCATTTGATGATGTCATAATCATTAGATGATGTCATAATCATTTTGTTGATGTCATAATCATTTGATGATGTCATAATCATTTGATGTCATAATCATTGGATGATGTCATAATCATTTTGTTGATGTCATAATCATTTGATGATGTCATAATCATTTGATGATGTCATAATCATTTTGTTGATGTCATAATCATTTGATGATGTCATAATCATTTGATGTCATAATCATTGGATGATGTCATAATCATTTGATGTCATAATCATTGGATGATGTCATAATCATTTTGTTGATGTCATAATCATTTTATGATGTCATAATCATTTTGTTGATGTCGTAATCATTGGATGATGTCATAATCCTTTTGTTGATGTCATAATCATTTGATGATGTCATAATAATTAGATGATGTCATAATCATTTTGTTGATGTCATAATGATTTGATGATGTCATAATCATTTGATGTCATAATCATTGGATGATGTCACAATCATTTTGTTGATGTCATAATCATTTGATGATGTCATTATCATTTTGTTGATGTCATTATCATTTGATGATGTCATAATCATTTGATGTCATAATCATTGGATGATGTCATAATCATTTTGTTGATGTCATAATCATTTGATGATGTCATAAACATTAGATGATGTCATAATCATTTTGTTGATGTCATAATGATTTGATGATGTCATAATCATTTTGTTGATGTCATAATCATTTGATGATGTTATAATCATTAGATGATGTCATAATCATTTTGTTGATGTCATAATCATTTGATGATGTCATAATCATTTTGTTGATGTCATAATCATTTGATGATGTCATAATCATTAGATGATGTCATAATCATTTTGTTGATGTCATAATCATTTGATGATGTCATAATCATCGAACCTATCAATTACAGTAAATGACTGCCCACTCTCCCCAGTCCCACAAGCTCGCTGCCTCGGAGTAATCCTTGATGCTGATCTCTCCTTCAAACCACATATCCAAACCCTTTCCACTTCCTGCCGACTTCAACTCAAAAATATTTCACGCATCCGTTCATTCCTCACCCAAGAATCTGCAAAAACCCTAGTCCATGCCCTCATCATCTCTCGCCTTGACTACTGCAACCTCATGCTCTGCAGCCTCCCCTCAAACACTCTCGCACCCCTCCAATCTATTCTAAACTCTGCTGCCCGACTAATCCACCTGTCCCCCCGCTATTCCCCAGCTTCTCCCCTCTGTCAATCCCTTCACTGGCTCCCAATTGCCCAGAGACTCCATTACAAAACCCTAACCATGACATACAAAGCCATCCACAACTTGTCTCCTCCATACATCTGAGACCTCGTCTCCCGGTACTTTCCTGCACGCAACCTCCGATCCTCACAAGATCTCCTTCTCTACTCCCCTCTTATCTCCTCTTCCCACAATCGCATACAAGATTTCTCTCGCGCATCACCCCTACTCTGGAACTCTCTACCACAACATATCAGACTCTCACCTACCATCGAAACCTTCAAAAAGAGCCTGAAGACCCACCTCTTCCGACAAGCCTATAACCTGCAGTAACCACCGATCGACCAAACCGCTGCACGACCAGCTCTACCCTCGCCTACTGTATTATTACCCATCCCTTGAAGATTGTGAGCCCTCGCGGGCAGGGTCCTCTCTCCTCCTGTACCAGTTATGACTTGTATTGTTTAAGATTATTGTACTTGTTTTTATGTATACCCCCCTCACATGTAAAGCGCCATGGAATAAATGGCGCTATAACAATAAATAATAATAATAATAATAATAATAATGTCATAATCATTTGATGTCATAATCATTGGATGATGTCATAATCATTTTGTTGATGTCATAATCATTTGATGATGTCATAATCATTTGATGTCATAATCATTGGATGATGTCATAATCATTTTGTTGATGTCATAATCATTTGATGATGTCATAATCATTAGATGATGTCATAATCATTTTGTTGATGTCATAATCATTAGATGATGTCATAATCATTTTGTTGATGTCATAATCATTTTGTTGATGTCATAATCATTTGATGATGTCATAATCATTTGATGATGTCATAATCATTAGATGATGTCATAATCATTTTGTTGATGTCATAATCATTTGATGATGTCATAATCATTTGATGTCATAATCATTGGATGATGTCATAATCATTTTGTTGATGTCATAATCATTTGATGATGTCATAATCATTTGATGTCATAATCATTGGATGATGTCATAATCTTTTTTTTGATGTCATAATCATTTGATGTCATAATCATTGGATGATGTCATAATCATTGGATAATGACATAATCATTTTGTTGATGTCATAATCATTTGATGTCATAATCATTGGATGATGTCATAATCATTTTGTTGATGTCATAATCATTTGATGATGTCATAATCATTAGATAATGTCATAATCATTTTGTTGAAGTCATAATCATTTGATGATGTCATAATCATTTTGTTGATGTCATAATGATTTGATGATGTCATAATCATTTGATGTCATAATCATTGGATGATGTCATAATCATTTTGTTGATGTCATAATCATTTGATGATGTCATAATCATTAGATGATGTCATAATCATTTTGTTGATGTCATAATCATTTGATGATGTCATAATCATTTGATGTTATAATCATTGGATGATGTCATAATCATTTTGTTGATGTCATAATCATTTGATGATGTCATAATCATTTGATGTTATAATCATTGGATGATGTCATAATCATTTTGTTGATGTCATAATCATTTGATGATGTCATAATCATTTTGTTGATGTCATAATCATTTGATGATGTCATAAACATTAGATGATGTCATAATCATTTTGTTGATGTCATAATGATTTGATGATGTCATAATCATTTGATGTCATAATCATTGGATGATGTCATAATCATTTTGTTGATGTCATAATCATTTGATGATGTCATAATCATTTGATGTCATAATCATTGGATGATGTCATAATCATTTTGTTGATGTCATAATCATTTGATGATGTCATAATCATTAGATGATGTCATAATCATTTTGTTGATGTCATAATCATTAGATGATGTCATAATCATTTTGTTGATGTCATAATCATTTGATGATGTCTTAATCATTTGATGATGTCATAATCATTAGATGATGTCATAATCATTTTGTTGATGTCATAATCATTTGATGATGTCATAATCATTTGATGTCATAATCATTGGATGATGTCATAATCATTTTGTTGATGTCATAATCATTTGATGATGTCATAATCATTTGATGTCATAATCATTGGTTGATGTCATAATCTTTTTTTTGATGTCATAATCATTTGATGTCATAATCATTAGATGATGTCATAATCATTGGATGATGACATAATCATTTTGTTGATGTCATAATCATTTGATGTCATAATCATTGGATGATGTCATAATCATTTTGTTGATGTCATAATCATTTGGTGATGTCATAATCATTAGATGATGTCATAATCATTTTGTTGATGTCACAATCATTTCATGATGTCATAATCATTTGATGTCATAATCATTGGATGATGTCATAATCATTTTGTTGATGTCATAATCATTTGATGATGTCATAATCATTAGATAATGTCATAATCATTTTGTTGAAGTCATAATCATTTGATGATGTCATAATCATTTTGTTGATGTCATATTGATTTGATGATGTCATAATCATTTGATGTCATAATCATTGGATGATGTCATAATCATTTTGTTGATGTCATAATCATTTGATGATGTCATAATCATTTGATGTCATAATCATTGGATGATGTCATAATCATTTTGTTGATGTCATAATCATTTGATGATGTCATAATCATTAGATGATGTCATAATCATTTTGTTGATGTCATAATCATTTGACAATGTCATAATCATATGATGTAATAATCATTGGATGATGTCATAATCATTTTGTTGATGTCATAATCATTTGATGATGTCATAATCATTAGATGATGTCATAATCATTTTGTTGATGTCATAATCATTTGATGATGTCATAATCATTAGATGATGTCATAATCATTTTGTTGATGTCATAATCATTTGATGATGTCATAATCATTTGATGTCATAATCATTGGATGATGTCGTAATCATTTTGTTGATGTCATAATCATTTGATGGTGTCATAATCATTTGATGATGTCATAATCATTTTGATGATGTCATAATCATTTGATGTCATAATCATTTGATGTCATAATCATTGGATAATGTCATAATCATTTTGTTGATGTCATAATCATTTTATGATGTCATAATCATTTTGTTGATGTAATAATCATTGGATGATGTCATAATCCTTTTGTTGATGTCATAATCATTGGATGATGTCATAATCATTTGATGATGTCATAATCATTAGATGATGTCATAATCATTTTGTTGATGTCATAATCATTTGATGATGTCATAATCATTAGATGATGTCATAATCATTTTGTTGATGTCATAATCATTTGATGATGTCATAATCATTTGATGTCATAATCATTGGATGATGTCGTAATCATTTTGTTGATGTCATAATCATTTGATGGTGTCATAATCATTTGATGATGTCATAATCATTTTGATGATGTCATAATCATTTGATGATGTCATAATCATTTGATGTCATAATCATTGGATAATGTCATAATCATTTTGTTGATGTCATAATCATTTTATGATGTCATAATCATTTTGTTGATGTAATAATCATTGGATGATGTCATAATCCTTTTGTTGATGTCATAATCATTTGATGATGTCATAATCATTTTGTTGATGTCATAATCATTTGATGATGTCATAATCATTTGATGTCATAATCATTGGATGATGTCATAATCATTTTGTTGATGTCATAATCATTTGATGATGTCATAAACATTAGATGATGTCATAATCATTTTGTTGATGTCATAATGATTTGATGATGTCATAATCATTTGATGTCATAATCATTGGATGATGTCATAATCATTTTGTTGATGTCATAATCATTTGATGATGTCATAATCATTTTGTTGATGTCATAATCATTTGATGATGTCATAATCATTTGATGTCATAATCATTGGATGATGTCATAATCATTTTGTTGATGTCATAATCATTTGATGATGTCATAAACATTAGATGATGTCATAATCATTTTGTTGATGTCATAATGATTTGATGATGTCATAATCATTTGATGTCATAATCATTGGATGATGTCATAATCATTTTGTTGATGTCATAATCATTTGATGATGTCATAATCATTTGATGTCATAATCATTGGATGATGTCATAATCATTTTGTTGATGTCATAATCATTTGATGATGTCATAATCATTAGATGATGTCATAATCATTTTGTTGATGTCATAATCATTAGATGATGTCATAATCATTTTGTTGATGTCATAATCATTTTGTTGATGTCATAATTATTGGATGATGTCATAATCATTAGATGATGTCATAATCATTTTGTTGATGTCATAATCATTTGATGATGTCATAATCATTTGATGTCATAATCATTGGATGATGTCATAATCATTTTGTTGATGTCATAATCATTTGATGATGTCATAATCATTTGATGTCATAATCATTGGTTGATGTCATAATCTTTTTTTTGATGTCATAATCATTTGATGTCATAATCATTGGATGATGTCATAATCATTTTGTTGATGTCATAATCATTTGATGATGTCATAATCATTGGATGATGTCATAATCATTTTGTTGATGTCATAATCATTTGATGATGTCATAATCATTTGATGATGTCATAATCATTGGATGATGACATAATCATTTTGTTGATGTCATAATCATTTGATGATGTCATAATCATTAGATGATGTCATAATCATTGGATGATGACATAATCATTTTGTTGATGTCATAATCATTTGATGTCATAATCATTGGATGATGTCATAATCATTTTGTTGATGTCATAATCATTTGATGATGTCATAATCATTAGATGATGTCATAATCATTGGATGATGACATAATCATTTTGTTGATGTCATAATCATTTGATGTCATAATCATTGGATGATGTCATAATCATTTTGTTGATGTCATAATCATTTGATGATGTCATAATCATTAGATGATGTCATAATCATTTTGTTGATGTCACAATCATTTCATGATGTCATAATCATTTGATGTCATAATCATTGGATGATGTCATAATCATTTTGTTGATGTCATAATCATTTGATGATGTCATAATCATTAGATAATGTCATAATCATTTTGTTGAAGTCATAATCATTTGATGATGTCATAATCATTTTGTTGATGTCATATTGATTTGATGATGTCATAATCATTTGATGTCATAATCATTGGATGATGTCATAATCATTTTGTTGATGTCATAATCATTTGATGATGTCATAATCATTAGATGATGTCATAATCATTTTGTTGATGTCATAATCATTTGATGATGTCATAATCATTTGATGTCATAATCATTGGATGATGTCATAATCATTTTGTTGATGTCATAATCATTTGATGATGTCATAATCATTAGATGATGTCATAATCATTTTGTTGATGTCATAATCATTTGATGATGTCATAATCATATGATGTAATAATCATTGGATGATGTCATAATCATTTTGTTGATGTCATAATCATTTCGTTGATGTCATAATGATTTGATGATATCATAATCATTTGATGTCATAATCATTGGATGATGTCATAATCATTTTGTTGATGTCATAATCATTTGATGATGTCATAATCATTTGATGTCATAATCATTGGATGATGTCATAATCATTTTGTTGATGTCATAATCATTTTATGATGTCATAATCATTTTGTTGATGTCATAATCATTGGATGATGTCATAATCCTTTTGTTGATGTCATAATCATTTGATGATGTCATAATCATTGGATGTTGTCATAATCATTTTGTTGATGTCATAATCATTTGATGATGTCATAATCATTTCGTTGATGTCATAATCATTTCGTTGATGTCATAATGATTTGATGATATCATAATCATTTGATGTCATAATCATTGGATGATGTCATAATCATTTTGTTGATGTCATAATCATTTGATGATGTCATAATCATTAGATGATGTCATAATCATTGGATGATGACATAATCATTTTGTTGATGTCATAATCATTTGATGTCATAATCATTGGATGATGTCATAATCATTTTGTTGATGTCATAATCATTTGATGATGTCATAATCATTAGATGATGTCATAATCATTTTGTTGATGTCATAATCATTTCATGATGTCATAATCATTTGATGTCATAATCATTGGATGATGTCATAATCATTTTGTTGATGTCATAATCATTTGATGATGTCATAATCATTAGATAATGTCATAATCATTTTGTTGAAGTCATAATCATTTGATGATGTCATAATCATTTGATGTCATAATCATTGGATGATGTCATAATCATTTTGTTCATGTCATAATCATTTGATGATGTCATAATCATTTGATGTCATAATCATTGGATGATGTCATAATCATTTTGTTGATGTCATAATCATTTGATGATGTCATAAACATTAGATGATGTCATAATCATTTTGTTGATGTCATAATCATTTGATGATGTCATAATCATTTGATGTAATAATCATTGGATGATGTCATAATCATTTTGTTCATGTCATAATCATTTGATGATGTCATAATCATTTTGTTGATGTCATAATCATTTGATGATGTCATAATCATTAGATGATGTCATAATCATTTTGTTGATGTCATAATCATTTGATGATGTCATAATCATTTGATGTCATAATCATTGGATGATGTCATAATCATTTTGTTGATGTCATAATCATTTGATGATGTCATAATCATTTGATGATGTCATAATCATTTTGTTGATGTCATAATCATTTGATGATGTCATAATCATTTGATGTCATAATCATTGGATGATGTCATAATCATTTGATGTCATAATCATTGGATGATGTCATAATCATTTTGTTGATGTCATAATCATTTTATGATGTCATAATCATTTTGTTGATGTCGTAATCATTGGATGATGTCATAATCCTTTTGTTGATGTCATAATCATTTGATGATGTCATAATAATTAGATGATGTCATAATCATTTTGTTGATGTCATAATCATTTGATGATGTCATAATCATTTTGTTGATGTCATAATCATTTCGTTGATGTCATAATGATTTGATGATATCATAATCATTTGATGTCATAATCATTGGATGATGTCATAATCATTTTGTTGATGTCATAATCATTTGATGATGTCATAATCATTTGATGTCATAATCATTGGATGATGTCGTAATCATTTGATGATGCCATAATCATTTTGTTGATGTCATAATCATTTTATGATGTCATAATCATTTTGTTGATATCATAATCATTTTGTTGATGTCATAATCATTTGATGATGTCATAATCATTAGATGATGTCATAATCATTTTGTTGATGTCATAATCATTTCATGATGTCATAATCATTAGATGATGTCATAATCATTTTGTTGATGTCATAATCATTTCGTTGATGTCATAATGATTTGATGATATCATATTCATTTGATGTCATAATCATTGGATGATGTCATAATCATTTTGTTGATGTCATAATCATTTGATGATGTCATAATCATTTGATGTCATAATCATTGGATGATGTCATAATCATTTTATGATGTCATAATCATTTTGTTGATGTCATAATCATTGGATGATGTCATAATCCTTTTGTTGATGTCATAATCATTTGATGATGTCATAATCATTAGATGATGTCATAATCATTTTGTTGATGTCATAATCATTTGATGATGTCATAATCATTTTGTTAATGTCATAATCATTTCGTTGATGTCATAATGATTTGATGATATCATTATCATTTGATGTCATAATCATTGGATGATGTCATAATCATTTTGTTGATGTCATAATCATTTGATGATGTCATAATCATTAGATGATGTCATAATCATTGGATGATGACATAATCATTTTGTTGATGTCATAATCATTTGATGTCATAATCATTGGATGATGTCATAATCATTTTGTTGATGTCATAATCATTTGATGATGTCATAATCATTAGATGATGTCATAATCATTTTGTTGATGTCATAATCATTTCATGATGTCATAATCATTTGATGTCATAATCATTGGATGATGTCATAATCATTTTGTTGATGTCATAATCATTTGATGATGTCATAATCATTAGATAATGTCATAACCATTTTTGTTGAAGTCATAATCATTTGATGATGTCATAATCATTTTGTTGATGTCATAATCATTTTGTTGATGTCATATTGATTTGATGATGTCATAATCATTTGATGTCATAATCATTGGATGATGTCATAATCATTTTGTTCATGTCATAATCATTTGATGATGTCATAATCATTTGATGTCATAATCATTGGATGATGTCATAATCATTTTGTTGATGTCATAATCATTTGATGATGTCATAATCATTAGATGATGTCATAATCATTTTGTTGATGTCATAATCATTTGATGATGTCATAATCATTTGATGTAATAATCATTGGATGATGTCATAATCATTTTGTTGATGTCATAATCATTTGATGATGTCATAATCATTAGATGATGTCATAATCATTTTGTTGATGTCATAATCATTTGATGATGTCATAATCATTAGATGATGTCATAATCATTTTGTTGATGTCATAATCATTTGATGATGTCATAATCATTTGATGTCATAATCATTGGATGATGTCATAATCATTTTGTTGATGTCATAATCATTTGATGATGTCATAATCATTTGATGATGTCATAATCATTTTGTTGATGTCATAATCATTTGATGATGTCATAATCATTTGATGTCATAATCATTGGATGATGTCATAATCATTTTGTTGATGTCATAATCATTTTGTTGATGTCATAATCATTTTGTTGATGTCATAATCATTGGATGATGTCAAAATCCTTTTGTTGATGTCATAATCATTTGATGATGTCATAATCATTAGATGATGTCATAATCATTTTGTTGATGTCATAATCATTTGATGATGTCATAATCATTTTGTTGATGTCATAATCATTTCATTGATGTCATAATGATTTGATGATATCATAATCATTTGATGTCATAATCATTGGATGATGTCATAATCATTTTGTTGATGTCATAATCATTTGATGATGTCATAATCATTTGATGTCATAATCATTGGATGATGTCATAATCATTTTGTTGATGTCATAATCATTTGATGATGTCATAATCATTTTGTTGATGTCATAATCATTTGATGATGTCATAAACATTAGATGATGTCATAATCATTTTGTTGATGTCATAATGATTTGATGATGTCATAATCATTTGATGTCATAATCATTGGATGATGTCATAATCATTTTGTTGATGTCATAATCATTTGATGATGTCATAATCATTTGATGTCATAATCATTGGATGATGTCATAATCATTTTGTTGATGTCATAATCATTTGATGATGTCATAATCATTAGATGATGTCATAATCATTTTGTTGATGTCATAATCATTAGATGATGTCATAATCATTTTGTTGATGTCATAATCATTTGATGATGTCTTAATCATTTGATGATGTCATAATCATTAGATGATGTCATAATCATTTTGTTGATGTCATAATCATTTGATGATGTCATAATCATTTGATGTCATAATCATTGGATGATGTCATAATCATTTTGTTGATGTCATAATCATTTGATGATGTCATAATCATTTGATGTCATAATCATTGGTTGATGTCATAATCTTTTTTTTGATGTCATAATCATTTGATGTCATAATCATTAGATGATGTCATAATCATTGGATGATGACATAATCATTTTGTTGATGTCATAATCATTTGATGTCATAATCATTGGATGATGTCATAATCATTTTGTTGATGTCATAATCATTTGGTGATGTCATAATCATTAGATGATGTCATAATCATTTTGTTGATGTCACAATCATTTCATGATGTCATAATCATTTGATGTCATAATCATTGGATGATGTCATAATCATTTTGTTGATGTCATAATCATTTGATGATGTCATAATCATTAGATAATGTCATAATCATTTTGTTGAAGTCATAATCATTTGATGATGTCATAATCATTTTGTTGATGTCATATTGATTTGATGATGTCATAATCATTTGATGTCATAATCATTGGATGATGTCATAATCATTTTGTTGATGTCATAATCATTTGATGATGTCATAATCATTTGATGTCATAATCATTGGATGATGTCATAATCATTTTGTTGATGTCATAATCATTTGATGATGTCATAATCATTAGATGATGTCATAATCATTTTGTTGATGTCATAATCATTTGACAATGTCATAATCATATGATGTAATAATCATTGGATGATGTCATAATCATTTTGTTGATGTCATAATCATTTGATGATGTCATAATCATTAGATGATGTCATAATCATTTTGTTGATGTCATAATCATTTGATGATGTCATAATCATTAGATGATGTCATAATCATTTTGTTGATGTCATAATCATTTGATGATGTCATAATCATTTGATGTCATAATCATTGGATGATGTCGTAATCATTTTGTTGATGTCATAATCATTTGATGGTGTCATAATCATTTGATGATGTCATAATCATTTTGATGATGTCATAATCATTTGATGTCATAATCATTTGATGTCATAATCATTGGATAATGTCATAATCATTTTGTTGATGTCATAATCATTTTATGATGTCATAATCATTTTGTTGATGTAATAATCATTGGATGATGTCATAATCCTTTTGTTGATGTCATAATCATTGGATGATGTCATAATCATTTGATGATGTCATAATCATTAGATGATGTCATAATCATTTTGTTGATGTCATAATCATTTGATGATGTCATAATCATTAGATGATGTCATAATCATTTTGTTGATGTCATAATCATTTGATGATGTCATAATCATTTGATGTCATAATCATTGGATGATGTCGTAATCATTTTGTTGATGTCATAATCATTTGATGGTGTCATAATCATTTGATGATGTCATAATCATTTTGATGATGTCATAATCATTTGATGATGTCATAATCATTTGATGTCATAATCATTGGATAATGTCATAATCATTTTGTTGATGTCATAATCATTTTATGATGTCATAATCATTTTGTTGATGTAATAATCATTGGATGATGTCATAATCCTTTTGTTGATGTCATAATCATTTGATGATGTCATAATCATTTTGTTGATGTCATAATCATTTGATGATGTCATAATCATTTGATGTCATAATCATTGGATGATGTCATAATCATTTTGTTGATGTCATAATCATTTGATGATGTCATAAACATTAGATGATGTCATAATCATTTTGTTGATGTCATAATGATTTGATGATGTCATAATCATTTGATGTCATAATCATTGGATGATGTCATAATCATTTTGTTGATGTCATAATCATTTGATGATGTCATAATCATTTTGTTGATGTCATAATCATTTGATGATGTCATAATCATTTGATGTCATAATCATTGGATGATGTCATAATCATTTTGTTGATGTCATAATCATTTGATGATGTCATAAACATTAGATGATGTCATAATCATTTTGTTGATGTCATAATGATTTGATGATGTCATAATCATTTGATGTCATAATCATTGGATGATGTCATAATCATTTTGTTGATGTCATAATCATTTGATGATGTCATAATCATTTGATGTCATAATCATTGGATGATGTCATAATCATTTTGTTGATGTCATAATCATTTGATGATGTCATAATCATTAGATGATGTCATAATCATTTTGTTGATGTCATAATCATTAGATGATGTCATAATCATTTTGTTGATGTCATAATCATTTTGTTGATGTCATAATTATTGGATGATGTCATAATCATTAGATGATGTCATAATCATTTTGTTGATGTCATAATCATTTGATGATGTCATAATCATTTGATGTCATAATCATTGGATGATGTCATAATCATTTTGTTGATGTCATAATCATTTGATGATGTCATAATCATTTGATGTCATAATCATTGGTTGATGTCATAATCTTTTTTTTGATGTCATAATCATTTGATGTCATAATCATTGGATGATGTCATAATCATTTTGTTGATGTCATAATCATTTGATGATGTCATAATCATTGGATGATGTCATAATCATTTTGTTGATGTCATAATCATTTGATGATGTCATAATCATTTGATGATGTCATAATCATTGGATGATGACATAATCATTTTGTTGATGTCATAATCATTTGATGATGTCATAATCATTAGATGATGTCATAATCATTGGATGATGACATAATCATTTTGTTGATGTCATAATCATTTGATGTCATAATCATTGGATGATGTCATAATCATTTTGTTGATGTCATAATCATTTGATGATGTCATAATCATTAGATGATGTCATAATCATTGGATGATGACATAATCATTTTGTTGATGTCATAATCATTTGATGTCATAATCATTGGATGATGTCATAATCATTTTGTTGATGTCATAATCATTTGATGATGTCATAATCATTAGATGATGTCATAATCATTTTGTTGATGTCACAATCATTTCATGATGTCATAATCATTTGATGTCATAATCATTGGATGATGTCATAATCATTTTGTTGATGTCATAATCATTTGATGATGTCATAATCATTAGATAATGTCATAATCATTTTGTTGAAGTCATAATCATTTGATGATGTCATAATCATTTTGTTGATGTCATATTGATTTGATGATGTCATAATCATTTGATGTCATAATCATTGGATGATGTCATAATCATTTTGTTGATGTCATAATCATTTGATGATGTCATAATCATTAGATGATGTCATAATCATTTTGTTGATGTCATAATCATTTGATGATGTCATAATCATTTGATGTCATAATCATTGGATGATGTCATAATCATTTTGTTGATGTCATAATCATTTGATGATGTCATAATCATTAGATGATGTCATAATCATTTTGTTGATGTCATAATCATTTGATGATGTCATAATCATATGATGTAATAATCATTGGATGATGTCATAATCATTTTGTTGATGTCATAATCATTTCGTTGATGTCATAATGATTTGATGATATCATAATCATTTGATGTCATAATCATTGGATGATGTCATAATCATTTTGTTGATGTCATAATCATTTGATGATGTCATAATCATTTGATGTCATAATCATTGGATGATGTCATAATCATTTTGTTGATGTCATAATCATTTTATGATGTCATAATCATTTTGTTGATGTCATAATCATTGGATGATGTCATAATCCTTTTGTTGATGTCATAATCATTTGATGATGTCATAATCATTGGATGTTGTCATAATCATTTTGTTGATGTCATAATCATTTGATGATGTCATAATCATTTCGTTGATGTCATAATCATTTCGTTGATGTCATAATGATTTGATGATATCATAATCATTTGATGTCATAATCATTGGATGATGTCATAATCATTTTGTTGATGTCATAATCATTTGATGATGTCATAATCATTAGATGATGTCATAATCATTGGATGATGACATAATCATTTTGTTGATGTCATAATCATTTGATGTCATAATCATTGGATGATGTCATAATCATTTTGTTGATGTCATAATCATTTGATGATGTCATAATCATTAGATGATGTCATAATCATTTTGTTGATGTCATAATCATTTCATGATGTCATAATCATTTGATGTCATAATCATTGGATGATGTCATAATCATTTTGTTGATGTCATAATCATTTGATGATGTCATAATCATTAGATAATGTCATAATCATTTTGTTGAAGTCATAATCATTTGATGATGTCATAATCATTTGATGTCATAATCATTGGATGATGTCATAATCATTTTGTTCATGTCATAATCATTTGATGATGTCATAATCATTTGATGTCATAATCATTGGATGATGTCATAATCATTTTGTTGATGTCATAATCATTTGATGATGTCATAAACATTAGATGATGTCATAATCATTTTGTTGATGTCATAATCATTTGATGATGTCATAATCATTTGATGTAATAATCATTGGATGATGTCATAATCATTTTGTTCATGTCATAATCATTTGATGATGTCATAATCATTTTGTTGATGTCATAATCATTTGATGATGTCATAATCATTAGATGATGTCATAATCATTTTGTTGATGTCATAATCATTTGATGATGTCATAATCATTTGATGTCATAATCATTGGATGATGTCATAATCATTTTGTTGATGTCATAATCATTTGATGATGTCATAATCATTTGATGATGTCATAATCATTTTGTTGATGTCATAATCATTTGATGATGTCATAATCATTTGATGTCATAATCATTGGATGATGTCATAATCATTTGATGTCATAATCATTGGATGATGTCATAATCATTTTGTTGATGTCATAATCATTTTATGATGTCATAATCATTTTGTTGATGTCGTAATCATTGGATGATGTCATAATCCTTTTGTTGATGTCATAATCATTTGATGATGTCATAATAATTAGATGATGTCATAATCATTTTGTTGATGTCATAATCATTTGATGATGTCATAATCATTTTGTTGATGTCATAATCATTTCGTTGATGTCATAATGATTTGATGATATCATAATCATTTGATGTCATAATCATTGGATGATGTCATAATCATTTTGTTGATGTCATAATCATTTGATGATGTCATAATCATTTGATGTCATAATCATTGGATGATGTCGTAATCATTTGATGATGCCATAATCATTTTGTTGATGTCATAATCATTTTATGATGTCATAATCATTTTGTTGATATCATAATCATTTTGTTGATGTCATAATCATTTGATGATGTCATAATCATTAGATGATGTCATAATCATTTTGTTGATGTCATAATCATTTCATGATGTCATAATCATTAGATGATGTCATAATCATTTTGTTGATGTCATAATCATTTCGTTGATGTCATAATGATTTGATGATATCATATTCATTTGATGTCATAATCATTGGATGATGTCATAATCATTTTGTTGATGTCATAATCATTTGATGATGTCATAATCATTTGATGTCATAATCATTGGATGATGTCATAATCATTTTATGATGTCATAATCATTTTGTTGATGTCATAATCATTGGATGATGTCATAATCCTTTTGTTGATGTCATAATCATTTGATGATGTCATAATCATTAGATGATGTCATAATCATTTTGTTGATGTCATAATCATTTGATGATGTCATAATCATTTTGTTAATGTCATAATCATTTCGTTGATGTCATAATGATTTGATGATATCATTATCATTTGATGTCATAATCATTGGATGATGTCATAATCATTTTGTTGATGTCATAATCATTTGATGATGTCATAATCATTAGATGATGTCATAATCATTGGATGATGACATAATCATTTTGTTGATGTCATAATCATTTGATGTCATAATCATTGGATGATGTCATAATCATTTTGTTGATGTCATAATCATTTGATGATGTCATAATCATTAGATGATGTCATAATCATTTTGTTGATGTCATAATCATTTCATGATGTCATAATCATTTGATGTCATAATCATTGGATGATGTCATAATCATTTTGTTGATGTCATAATCATTTGATGATGTCATAATCATTAGATAATGTCATAACCATTTTTGTTGAAGTCATAATCATTTGATGATGTCATAATCATTTTGTTGATGTCATAATCATTTTGTTGATGTCATATTGATTTGATGATGTCATAATCATTTGATGTCATAATCATTGGATGATGTCATAATCATTTTGTTCATGTCATAATCATTTGATGATGTCATAATCATTTGATGTCATAATCATTGGATGATGTCATAATCATTTTGTTGATGTCATAATCATTTGATGATGTCATAATCATTAGATGATGTCATAATCATTTTGTTGATGTCATAATCATTTGATGATGTCATAATCATTTGATGTAATAATCATTGGATGATGTCATAATCATTTTGTTGATGTCATAATCATTTGATGATGTCATAATCATTAGATGATGTCATAATCATTTTGTTGATGTCATAATCATTTGATGATGTCATAATCATTAGATGATGTCATAATCATTTTGTTGATGTCATAATCATTTGATGATGTCATAATCATTTGATGTCATAATCATTGGATGATGTCATAATCATTTTGTTGATGTCATAATCATTTGATGATGTCATAATCATTTGATGATGTCATAATCATTTTGTTGATGTCATAATCATTTGATGATGTCATAATCATTTGATGTCATAATCATTTCGTTGATGTCATAATCATTTGATGATGTCATAATCATTTTGTTGATGTCATAATCATTTCGTTGATGTCATAATGATTTGATGATATCATAATCATTTGATGTCATAATCATTGGATGATGTCATAATCATTTTGTTGATGTCATAATCATTTGATGATGTCATAATCATTTGATGTCATAATCATTGGATGATGTCGTAATCATTTGATGATGCCATAATCATTTTGTTGATGTCATAATCATTTTATGATGTCATAATCATTTTGTTGATATCATAATCATTTTGTTGATGTCATAATCATTTGATGATGTCATAATCATTAGATGATGTCATAATCATTTTGTTGATGTCATAATCATTTCATGATGTCATAATCATTAGATGATGTCATAATCATTTTGTTGATGTCATAATCATTTCGTTGATGTCATAATGATTTGATGATATCATATTCATTTGATGTCATAATCATTGGATGATGTCATAATCATTTTGTTGATGTCATAATCATTTGATGATGTCATAATCATTTGATGTCATAATCATTGGATGATGTCATAATCATTTTATGATGTCATAATCATTTTGTTGATGTCATAATCATTGGATGATGTCATAATCCTTTTGTTGATGTCATAATCATTTGATGATGTCATAATCATTAGATGATGTCATAATCATTTTGTTGATGTCATAATCATTTGATGATGTCATAATCATTTTGTTAATGTCATAATCATTTCGTTGATGTCATAATGATTTGATGATATCATTATCATTTGATGTCATAATCATTGGATGATGTCATAATCATTTTGTTGATGTCATAATCATTTGATGATGTCATAATCATTAGATGATGTCATAATCATTGGATGATGACATAATCATTTTGTTGATGTCATAATCATTTGATGTCATAATCATTGGATGATGTCATAATCATTTTGTTGATGTCATAATCATTTGATGATGTCATAATCATTAGATGATGTCATAATCATTTTGTTGATGTCATAATCATTTCATGATGTCATAATCATTTGATGTCATAATCATTGGATGATGTCATAATCATTTTGTTGATGTCATAATCATTTGATGATGTCATAATCATTAGATAATGTCATAACCATTTTTGTTGAAGTCATAATCATTTGATGATGTCATAATCATTTTGTTGATGTCATAATCATTTTGTTGATGTCATATTGATTTGATGATGTCATAATCATTTGATGTCATAATCATTGGATGATGTCATAATCATTTTGTTCATGTCATAATCATTTGATGATGTCATAATCATTTGATGTCATAATCATTGGATGATGTCATAATCATTTTGTTGATGTCATAATCATTTGATGATGTCATAATCATTAGATGATGTCATAATCATTTTGTTGATGTCATAATCATTTGATGATGTCATAATCATTTGATGTAATAATCATTGGATGATGTCATAATCATTTTGTTGATGTCATAATCATTTGATGATGTCATAATCATTAGATGATGTCATAATCATTTTGTTGATGTCATAATCATTTGATGATGTCATAATCATTAGATGATGTCATAATCATTTTGTTGATGTCATAATCATTTGATGATGTCATAATCATTTGATGTCATAATCATTGGATGATGTCATAATCATTTTGTTGATGTCATAATCATTTGATGATGTCATAATCATTTGATGATGTCATAATCATTTTGTTGATGTCATAATCATTTGATGATGTCATAATCATTTGATGTCATAATCATTGGATGATGTCATAATCATTTTGTTGATGTCATAATCATTTTGTTGATGTCATAATCATTTTGTTGATGTCATAATCATTGGATGATGTCAAAATCCTTTTGTTGATGTCATAATCATTTGATGATGTCATAATCATTAGATGATGTCATAATCATTTTGTTGATGTCATAATCATTTGATGATGTCATAATCATTTTGTTGATGTCATAATCATTTCATTGATGTCATAATGATTTGATGATATCATAATCATTTGATGTCATAATCATTGGATGATGTCATAATCATTTTGTTGATGTCATAATCATTTGATGATGTCATAATCATTTGATGTCATAATCATTGGATGATGTCATAAACATTTTGTTGATGTCATAATCATTTGATGATGTCATAATCATTTGATGTCATAATCATTGGATGATGTCATAATCATTTTGTTGATGTCATAATCATTTGATGATGTCATAATCATTAGATGATGTCATAATAATTTTGTTGATGTCATAATCATTTGATGATGTCATAATCATATGATGTAATAATCATTGGATGATGTCA
Source organism: Dendrobates tinctorius (assembly GCF_039654945.1). Classification (NCBI taxonomy): domain Eukaryota; kingdom Metazoa; phylum Chordata; class Amphibia; order Anura; family Dendrobatidae; genus Dendrobates; species Dendrobates tinctorius. Next base: position 42,141,022 of record NW_027361687.1, on the reverse strand, counting down.
TAATCATTTTGTTGATGTCATAATCATTTGATGATGTCATAATCATTAGATGATGTCATAATCATTTTGTTGATGTCATAATCATTTGATGATGTCATAATCATTAGATGATGTCATAATCATTTTGTTGATGTCATAATCATTTGATGATGTCATAATCATTTGATGTCATAATCATTGGATGATGTCATAATCATTTTATTGATGTCATAATCATTTGATGATGTCATAATCATTTGATGATGTCATAATCATTTTGTTGATGTCATAATCATTTGATGATGTCATAATCATTTGATCTCATAATCATTGGATGATGTCATAATCATTTTGTTGATGTCATAATCATTTTATGATGTCATAATCATTTTGTTGATGTCATAATCATTGGATGATGTCATAATCCTTTTGTTGATGTCATAATCATTTGATGATGTCATGATCATTAGATGATGTCATAATCATTTTGTTGATGTCATAATCATTTGATGATGTCATAATCATTTTGTTGATGTCATAATCATTTTGTTGATGTCATAATGATTTGATGATATCATAATCATTTGATGTCATAATCATTGGATGATGTCATAATCATTTTGTTGATGTCATAATCATTTGATGATGTCATAATCATTTGATGTCATAATCATTGGATGATGTCATAATCATTTTGTTGATGTCATAATCATTTTATGATGTCATAATCATTTTGCTGATGTCATAATCATTGGATGATGTCATAATCCTTTTGTTGATGTCATAATCATTTGATGATGTCATAATCCTTAGATGATGTCATAATCATTTTGTTGATGTCATAATCATTTGATGATGTCATAATCATTTTGTTGATGTCATAATCATTTCGTTGATGTCATAATGATTTGATGATATCATAATCATTTGATGTCATAATCATTGGATGATGTCATAATCATTTTGTTGATGTCATAATCATTTGATGATGTCATAATCATTAGATGATGTCATAATCATTGGATGATGACATAATCATTTTGTTGATGTCATAATCATTTGATGTAATAATCATTGGATGATGTCATAATCATTTTGTTGATGTCATAATCATTTTGTTGAAGTCATAATCATTTGATGATGTCATAATCATTAGATGATGTCATAATCATTTTGTTGATGTCATAATCATTTGATGATGTCATTATCATTTGATGTCATAATCATTGGATGATGTCATAATCATTTTGTTGATGTCATAATCATTTGATGATGTCATAATCATTAGATAATGTCATAATCATTTTGTTGAAGTCATAATCATTTGATGATGTCATAATCATTTTGTTGATGTCATAATGATTTGATGATGTCATAATCATTTGATGTCATAATCATTGGATGATGTCATAATCATTTTGTTGATGTCATAATCATTTGATGATGTCATAATCATTTGATGTCATAATCATTGGATGATGTCATAATCATTTTGTTGATGTCATAATCATTTGATGATGTCATAATCATTAGATGATGTCATAATAATTTTGTTGATGTCATAATCATTTGATGATGTCATAATCATATGATGTAATAATCATTGGATGATGTCATAATCATTTTGTTGATGTCATAATCATTTGATGATGTCATAATCATTAGATGATGTCATAATCATTTTGTTGATGTCATAATCATTTGATGATGTCATAATCATTAGATGATGTCATAATCATTTTGTTGATGTCATAATCATTTGATGATGTCATAATCATTTGATGTCATAATCATTGGATGATGTCATAATCATTTTATTGATGTCATAATCATTTGATGATGTCATAATCATTTGATGATGTCATAATCATTTTGTTGATGTCATAATCATTTGATGATGTCATAATCATTTGATGTCATAATCATTGGATGATGTCATAATCATTTTGTTGATGTCATAATCATTTTATGATGTCATAATCATTTTGTTGATGTCATAATCATTGGATGATGTCATAATCCTTTTGTTGATGTCATAATCATTTGATGATGTCATGATCATTAGATGATGTCATAATCATTTTGTTGATGTCATAATCATTTGATGATGTCATAATCATTTTGTTGATGTCATAATCATTTTGTTGATGTCATAATGATTTGATGATATCATAATCATTTGATGTCATAATCATTGGATGATGTCATAATCATTTTGTTGATGTCATAATCATTTGATGATGTCATAATCATTTGATGTCATAATCATTGGATGATGTCATAATCATTTTGTTGATGTCATAATCATTTTATGATGTCATAATCATTTTGCTGATGTCATAATCATTGGATGATGTCATAATCCTTTTGTTGATGTCATAATCATTTGATGATGTCATAATCCTTAGATGATGTCATAATCATTTTGTTGATGTCATAATCATTTGATGATGTCATAATCATTTTGTTGATGTCATAATCATTTCGTTGATGTCATAATGATTTGATGATATCATAATCATTTGATGTCATAATCATTGGATGATGTCATAATCATTTTGTTGATGTCATAATCATTTGATGATGTCATAATCATTTGATGTCATAATCATTGGATGATGTCATAATCATTTGATGATGCCATAATCATTTCGTTGATGTCATAATGATTTGATGATATCATAATCATTTGATGTCATAATCATTGGATGATGTCATAATCATTTTGTTGATGTCATAATCATTTGATGATGTCATAATCATTAGATGATGTCATAATCATTTTGTTGATGTCATAATCATTTGATGATGTCATAATCATTTGATGTAATAATCATTGGATGATGTCATAATCATTTTGTTGATGTCATATTGATTTGATGATGTCATAATCATTTGATGTCATAATCATTGGATGATGTCATAATCATTTTGTTCATGTCATAATCATTTGATGATGTCATAATCATTTGATGTCATAATCATTGGATGATGTCATAATCATTTTGTTGATGTCATAATCATTTGATGATGTCATAATCATTAGATGATGTCATAATCATTTTGTTGATGTCATAATCATTTGATGATGTCATAATCATTTGATGTAATAATCATTGGATGATGTCATAATCATTTTGTTGATGTCATAATCATTTGATGATGTCATAATCATTAGATGATGTCATAATCATTTTGTTGATGTCATAATCATTTGATGATGTCATAATCATTAGATGATGTCATAATCATTTTGTTGATGTCATAATCATTTGATGATGTCATAATCATTTGATGTCATAATCATTGGATGATGTCATAATCATTTTGTTGATGTCATAATCATTTGATGATGTCATAATCATTTGATGATGTCATAATCATTTTGTTGATGTCATAATCATTTGATGATGTCATAATCATTTGATGTCATAATCATTGGATGATGTCATAATCATTTTGTTGATGTCATAATCATTTTATGATGTCATAATCATTTTGTTGATGTCATAATCATTGGATGATGTCAAAATCCTTTTGTTGATGTCATAATCATTTGATGATGTCATAATCATTAGATGATGTCATAATCATTTTGTTGATGTCATAATCATTTGATGATGTCATAATCATTTTGTTGATGTCATAATCATTTCATTGATGTCATAATGATTTGATGATATCATAATCATTTGATGTCATAATCATTGGATGATGTCATAATCATTTTGTTGATGTCATAATCATTTGATGATGTCATAATCATTTGATGTCATAATCATTGGATGATGCCATAATCATTTTGTTGATGTCATAATCATTTTATGATGTCATAATCATTTTGTTGATGTCATAATCATTTTGTTGATGTCATAATCATTTGATGATGTCATAATCATTAGATGATGTCATAATCATTTTGTTGATGTCATAATCATTTGATGATGTCATAATCATTTGATGTCATAATCATTGGATGATGTCATAATCATTTTGTTGATGTCATAATCATTTGATGATGTCATAATCATTAGATAATGTCATAATCATTTTGTTGAAGTCATAATCATTTGATGATGTCATAATCATTTTGTTGATGTCATAATGATTTGATGATGTCATAATCATTTGATGTCATAATCATTGGATGATGTCATAAACATTTTGTTGATGTCATAATCATTTGATGATGTCATAATCATTTGATGTCATAATCATTGGATGATGTCATAATCATTTTGTTGATGTCATAATCATTTGATGATGTCATAATCATTAGATGATGTCATAATAATTTTGTTGATGTCATAATCATTTGATGATGTCATAATCATATGATGTAATAATCATTGGATGTTGTCATAATCATTTTGTTGATGTCATAATCATTTGATGATGTCATAATCATTAGATGATGTCATAATCATTTTGTTGATGTCATAATCATTTGATGATGTCATAATCATTAGATGATGTCATAATCATTTTGTTGATGTCATAATCATTTGATGATGTCATAATCATTTGATGTCATAATCATTGGATGATGTCATAATCATTTTATTGATGTCATAATCATTTGATGATGTCATAATCATTTGATGATGTCATAATCATTTTGTTGATGTCATAATCATTTGATGATGTCATAATCATTTGATCTCATAATCATTGGATGATGTCATAATCATTTTGTTGATGTCATAATCATTTTATGATGTCATAATCATTTTGTTGATGTCATAATCATTGGATGATGTCATAATCCTTTTGTTGATGTCATAATCATTTGATGATGTCATGATCATTAGATGATGTCATAATCATTTTGTTGATGTCATAATCATTTGATGATGTCATAATCATTTTGTTGATGTCATAATCATTTTGTTGATGTCATAATGATTTGATGATATCATAATCATTTGATGTCATAATCATTGGATGATGTCATAATCATTTTGTTGATGTCATAATCATTTGATGATGTCATAATCATTTGATGTCATAATCATTGGATGATGTCATAATCATTTTGTTGATGTCATAATCATTTTATGATGTCATAATCATTTTGCTGATGTCATAATCATTGGATGATGTCATAATCCTTTTGTTGATGTCATAATCATTTGATGATGTCATAATCCTTAGATGATGTCATAATCATTTTGTTGATGTCATAATCATTTGATGATGTCATAATCATTTTGTTGATGTCATAATCATTTTGTTGATGTCATAATGATTTGATGATATCATAATCATTTGATGTCATAATCATTGGATGATGTCATAATCATTTTGTTGATGTCATAATCATTTGATGATGTCATAATCATTAGATGATGTCATAATCATTGGATGATGACATAATCATTTTGTTGATGTCATAATCATTTGATGTAATAATCATTGGATGATGTCATAATCATTTTGTTGATGTCATAATCATTTTGTTGAAGTCATAATCATTTGATGATGTCATAATCATTAGATGATGTCATAATCATTTTGTTGATGTCATAATCATTTGATGATGTCATTATCATTTGATGTCATAATCATTGGATGATGTCATAATCATTTTGTTGATGTCATAATCATTTGATGATGTCATAATCATTAGATAATGTCATAATCATTTTGTTGAAGTCATAATCATTTGATGATGTCATAATCATTTTGTTGATGTCATAATGATTTGATGATGTCATAATCATTTGATGTCATAATCATTGGATGATGTCATAATCATTTTGTTGATGTCATAATCATTTGATGATGTCATAATCATTTGATGTCATAATCATTGGATGATGTCATAATCATTTTGTTGATGTCATAATCATTTGATGATGTCATAATCATTAGATGATGTCATAATAATTTTGTTGATGTCATAATCATTTGATGATGTCATAATCATATGATGTAATAATCATTGGATGATGTCATAATCATTTTGTTGATGTCATAATCATTTGATGATGTCATAATCATTAGATGATGTCATAATCATTTTGTTGATGTCATAATCATTTGATGATGTCATAATCATTAGATGATGTCATAATCATTTTGTTGATGTCATAATCATTTGATGATGTCATAATCATTTGATGTCATAATCATTGGATGATGTCATAATCATTTTATTGATGTCATAATCATTTGATGATGTCATAATCATTTGATGATGTCATAATCATTTTGTTGATGTCATAATCATTTGATGATGTCATAATCATTTGATGTCATAATCATTGGATGATGTCATAATCATTTTGTTGATGTCATAATCATTTTATGATGTCATAATCATTTTGTTGATGTCATAATCATTGGATGATGTCATAATCCTTTTGTTGATGTCATAATCATTTGATGATGTCATGATCATTAGATGATGTCATAATCATTTTGTTGATGTCATAATCATTTGATGATGTCATAATCATTTTGTTGATGTCATAATCATTTTGTTGATGTCATAATGATTTGATGATATCATAATCATTTGATGTCATAATCATTGGATGATGTCATAATCATTTTGTTGATGTCATAATCATTTGATGATGTCATAATCATTTGATGTCATAATCATTGGATGATGTCATAATCATTTTGTTGATGTCATAATCATTTTATGATGTCATAATCATTTTGCTGATGTCATAATCATTGGATGATGTCATAATCCTTTTGTTGATGTCATAATCATTTGATGATGTCATAATCCTTAGATGATGTCATAATCATTTTGTTGATGTCATAATCATTTGATGATGTCATAATCATTTTGTTGATGTCATAATCATTTCGTTGATGTCATAATGATTTGATGATATCATAATCATTTGATGTCATAATCATTGGATGATGTCATAATCATTTTGTTGATGTCATAATCATTTGATGATGTCATAATCATTTGATGTCATAATCATTGGATGATGTCATAATCATTTGATGATGCCATAATCATTTCGTTGATGTCATAATGATTTGATGATATCATAATCATTTGATGTCATAATCATTGGATGATGTCATAATCATTTTGTTGATGTCATAATCATTTGATGATGTCATAATCATTTGATGTCATAATCATTGGATGATGTCATAATCATTTGATGATGTCATAATGATTTTGTTGATGTCATAATCATTTGATGATGCCATAATCATTTTGTTGATGTCATAATCATTTTGTTGATGTCATAATCATTTGATGATGTCATAATCATTAGATGATGTCATAGTCATTAGATGATGTGATAATCATTTTGTTGATGTCATAATCATTTCATGATGTCATAATCATTTGATGTCATAATCATTGGATGATGTCATAATCATTTTGTTGATGTCATAATCATTTGATGATGTCATAATCATTAGATAATGTCATAATCATTTTGTTGAAGTCATAATCATTTGATTATGTCATAATCATTTTGTTGATGTCATAATGTTTGTTGATGTCATAATGATTTGATGATGTCATAATCATTTGATGTCATAATCATTGGATGATGTCATAATCATTTTGTTGATGTCATAATCATTTGATGATGTCATAATCATTTGATGTCATAATCATTGGATGATGTCATAATCATTTTGTTGATGTCATAATCATTTGATGATGTCATAATCATTAGATGATGTCATAATCATTTTGTTGATGTCATAATCATTTGATGATGTCATAATCATATGATGTAATAATCATTGGATGATGTCATAATCATTTTGTTGATGTCATAATCATTTGATGATGTCATAATCATTAGATGATGTCATAATCATTTTGTTGATGTCATAATCATTTGATGATGTCATAATCATTTTGTTGATGTCATAATAATTTCGTTGATGTCATAATGATTTGATGATATCATAATCATTTGATGTCATAATCATTGGATGATGTCATAATCATTTTGTTGATGTCATAATCATTTGATGATGTCATAATCATTTGATGTCATAATCATTGGATGATGTCATAATCATTTGATGATGTCATAATGATTTTGTTGATGTCATAATCATTTGATGATGCCATAATCATTTTGTTGATGTCATAATCATTTTGTTGATGTCATAATCATTTGATGATGTCATAATCATTAGATGATGTCATAATCATTAGATGATGTGATAATCATTTTGTTGATGTCATAATCATTTCATGATGTCATAATCATTTGATGTCATAATCATTGGATGATGTCATAATCATTTCGTTGATGTCATAATCATTTGATGATGTCATAATCATTAGATGATGTCATAATCATTGGATGATGACATAATCATTTTGTTGATGTCATAATCATTTGATGTCATAATCATTGGATGATGTCATAATCATTTTGTTGATGTCATAATCATTTGATGATGTCATAATCATTAGATGATGTCATAATCATTTTGTTGATGTCATAATCATTTCATGATGTCATAATCATTTGATGTCATAATCATTGGATATTGTCATAATCATTTTGTTGATGTCATAATCATTTGATGATGTCATAATCATTAGATAATGTCATAACCATTTTTGTTGAAGTCATAATCATTTGATGATGTCATAATCATTTTGTTGATGTCATAATAATTTTGTTGATGTCATATTGATTGGATGATGTCATAATCATTTGATGTCATAATCATTGGATGATATCATAATCATTTTGTTCATGTCATAATCATGTGATGATGTCATAATCATTTGATGTCATAATCATTGGATGATGTCATAATCATTTTGTTGATGTCATAATCATTTGATGATTTCATAATCATTAGATGATGTCATAATCATTTTGTTGATGTCATAATCATTTGATGATGTCATAATCATTTGATGTCATAATCATTGGATGATGTCATAATCATTTTGTTGATGTCATAATCATTTGATGATGTCATAATCATTAGATGATGTCATAATCATTTTGTTGATGTCATAATCATTTGATGATGTCATAATCATTAGATGATGTCATAATCATTTTGTTGATGTCATAATCATTTGATGATGTCATAATCATTTGATGTCAAAATCATTGGATGATGTCATAATCATTTTGTTGATGTCATGATCATTTTATGATGTCATAATCATTTTGTTGATGTCATAATCATTGGATGATGTCATAATCATTTTGTTGATGTCATAATCATTTTATGATGTCATAATCATTTTGTTGATATCATAGTCATTGGATGATGTCATCATCCTTTTGTTGATGTCATAATCATTTGATGATGTCATAATCATTAGATGATGTCATAGTCATTTTGTTGATGTCATAATCATTTGATGATGTCATAATCATTAGATGATGTCATAATCATTTTGTTGATGTCATAATCATTTCATGATGTCATAATCATTTGATGTCATAATCATTGGATGATGTCATAATTATTTTGTTGATGTCATAATCATTTGATGATGTCATAATCATTAGATAATGTCATAATCATTTTGTTGAAGTCATAATCATTTGATGATGTCATAATCATTTTGTTGATGTCATAATCATTTTGTTGATGTCATATTGATTTGATGATGTCATAATCATTTGATGTCATAATCATTGGATGATGTCATAATCATTTTGTTCATGTCATAATCATTTGATGATGTCATAATCATTTGATGTCATAATCATTGGATGATGTCATAATCATTTTGTTGATGTCATAATCATTTGATGATGTCATAATCATTTGATGATGTCATAATCATTTTGTTGATGTCATAATCATTTGATGATGTCATAATCATTTGATGTCATAATCATTGGATGATGTCATAATCATTTTGTTGATGTCATAATCATTTTATGATGTCATAATCATTTTGTTGATGTCATAATCATTGGATGATGTCATAATCCTTTTGTTGATGTCATAATCATTTGATGATGTCATAATCATTAGATGATGTCATAATCATTTTGTTGATGTCATAATCATTTGATGATGTCATAATCATTTTGTTGATGTCATAATCATTTCATTGATGTCATAATGATTTGATGATATCATAATCATTTGATGTCATAATCATTGGATGATGTCATAATCATTTTGTTGATGTCATAATCATTTGATGATGTCATAATCATTTGATGTCATAATCATTGGATGATGTCATAATCATTTGATGATGCCATAATCATTTTGTTGATGTCATAATCATTTTATGATGTCATAATCATTAGATGATGTCATAATCATTGGATGATGTCATAATCCTTTTGTTGATGTCATAATCATTTGATGATGTCATAATCATTAGATGATGTCATAATCATTTTGTTGATGTCATAATCATTTTGTTGATGTCATAATCATTTTATGATGTCATAATCATTAGATGATGTCATAATCATAGGATGATGTCATAATCCTTTTGTTGATGTCATAATCATTTGATGATGTCATAATCATTAGATGATGTCATAATCATTTTGTTGATGTCATAATCATTTTGTTGATGTCATAATCATTTTATGATGTCATAATCATTTTGTTGATATCATAGTCATTGGATGATGTCATAATCCTTTTGTTGATGTCATAATCATTTGATGATGTCATAATCATTAGATGATGTCATAATCATTTTGTTGATGTCATAATCATTTGATGATGTCATAATCATTAGATGATGTCATAATCATTTTGTTGATGTCATAATCATTTCATGATGTCATAATCATTTGATGTCATAATCATTGGATGATGTCATAATCATTTTGTTGATGTCATAATCATTTGATGATGTCATAATCATTAGATAATGTCATAATCATTTTGTTGAAGTCATAATCATTTGATGATGTCATAATCATTTTGTTGATGTCATAATCATTTTGTTGATGTCATATTGATTTGATGATGTCATAATCATTTGATGTCATAATCATTGGATGATGTCATAATCATTTTGTTCATGTCATAATCATTTGATGATGTCATAATCATTTGATGTCATAATCATTGGATGATGTCATAATCATTTTGTTGATGTCATAATCATTTGATGATGTCATAATCATTAGATGATGTCATAATCATTTTGTTGATGTCATAATCATTTGATGATGTCATAATCATTTGATGTCATAATCATTGGATGATGTCATAATCATTTTGTTGATGTCATAATCATTTTATGATGTCATAATAATTTTGTTGATGTCATAATCATTGGATGAAGTCATAATCCTTTTGTTGATGTCATAATCATTTGATGATGTCATAATCATTAGATGATGTCATAATCATTTTGTTGATGTCATAATCATTTGATGATGTCATAATCATTTTGTTGATGTCATAATCATTTCATTGATGTCATAATGATTTGATGATATCATAATCATTTGATGTCATAATCATTGAATGATGTCATAATCATTTTGTTGATGTCATAATCATTTGATGATGTCATAATCATTTGATGTCATAATCATTGGATGATGTCATAATCATTTGATGATGCCATAATCATTTTGTTGATGTCATAATCATTTTATGATGTCATAATCATTAGATGATGTCATAATCATTGGATGATGTCATAATCCTTTTGTTGATGTCATAATCATTTGATGATGTCATAATCATTAGATGATGTCATAATCATTTTGTTGATGTCATAATCATTTTGTTGATGTCATAATCATTTTATGATGTCATAATCATTTTGTTGATATCATAATCATTGGATGATGTCATAATCCTTTTGTTGATGTCATAATCATTTGATGATGTCATAATCATTAGATGATGTCATAATCATTTTGTTGATGTCATAATCATTTGATGATGTCATAATCAATTGATGATGTCATAAATAGAGTTGAGCGATACCAGCCGATACTTGAAAATATCGGATCGGAATGGATCGGCCGATCTTAAAAAAAAGTATCGGTATCGCCGATTCCGATACCGGGAACCAATGCAAGTCAATGGGGCCAAAATATCGGAATTAAAAAAAACCCTTTCTTTCCTTGTAGGTTAATTCTACATGAAGAAAAACAACTAAGAATAATGTAGAATGTATTGTGGGAGGTGGAGGAGACATTAAAGCCATAGAGGTTTAGCCCAATCAAATGGAATAGCAGGAATTAAACTTTTTTTTTTAAAGATGTTAGGAGTTACAAAGATATTGACTATGTTAGCCTCATTTATATTTTGCCAGACATGTATGTCTTCTTCTTCTACTTCCTTTTTTTACATTCTTCTTCTTCTTCTTCTACTTCCTTTTTTTACATTCTTCTTCTTCTTCTTCTACTTCCTTTTTTTACATTCTTCTTCTTATTCCTTTTTTTACATTCTTCTTCTTCTTCTTCTACTTCCTTTTTTTACATTCTTCTTCTTCTTCTTCTTCTTCTTCTTCTTCTTCTTCTTCTTCTTCTTCCTTTTCTTACATTCTTCATATTCTTCTTATTCAACAATTATTATTCTACATATTCAGCTTCTTCATCTTCTTCCTATTCTTCTTCATCATATTCTTGTTTGTGTCAGGCATTCCTGTAGTTGTTATCTAGAAAAGTTAGAAGTTTACACCTTCCGTTCTGCCTGTCACAAAAGATTTACAACAGGATTTGTCCGCGTTCAGTTTGGCCTGCAGAAGCAGGCCTTTTCCAGGGGCACCACGAGGAGGAACGGACTCACCCCCACACACTGCTTAGTCTTCTTCTGCTTATAAATAAGATAATATCATTTGCTCAGAGTATTAGTCTTATGCTTAATGTTCTTCTGCTTTGTTTTTTTTATGCTTCTTTGTCTTCTCTCTCTTGTTGTTCTGCATCTTGGTGGTTGTCTTCCTGTTCTTTGTCCTCTTGAACCAGCTGACGGTACTGGCACCCGGAGGGGCAGCAGAAGGAACAAGAGCCAATGGCACTACCGAGGACCAGCTGACGGTGCTGGAACCCGGTTACTAAGCAGGAGGTACCTGTGCTACAAAGCACTACCAAGGACCAGCAGACGTTGCCGGAACTCGGATACCGAGATGGAGGCACCTAGGCCAAACGCTCTGATGAGAACCAGCTGACGGTGCTGGAACCCGGAGGGGTAGCATAAGCTGCAAGAGCAAATGGAAATAGCGAGGACCAGCTGACAGTGCTGGCACCCGGAGGGGCAGCAGAAGGAATAAGAGCCAATGGCACAACCGAGGACCAGCTGACGGTGCTGGAACCCGGTTACTAAGCAGGAGGTACCTGTGCTACAAAGCACTACCAAGGACCAGCAGACGTTGCCGGAACTCGGATACCGAGATGGAGGCACCTAGGCCAAAGGCTCTGACGAGAACCAGCTGACGGTGCTGGAACCCGGAGGGGTAGCATAAGCTGCAAGAGCAAATGGAAATAGCGAGGACCAGCTGACAGTGCTGGCACCCGGAGGGGCAGCAGAAGGAATAAGAGCCAATGGCACAACCGAGGACCAGCTGACGGTGCTGGAACCCGGTTACTAAGCAGGAGGTACCTGTGCTACAAAGCACTACCAAGGACCAGCAGACGTTGCTGGAACTCGGATACCGAGATGGAGGCACCTAGGCCAAAGGCTCTGATGAGAACCAGCTGACGGTGCTGGAACCCGGAGGGGTATCAGAAGTTACCCCTGAAAAGCAAAGTTGGCATGCCGCAAGCTGGCCGCAGTTACCGAATCACACAGTCCTACAGGGGGTGCTTGTCCTACTGGCACTATGGAACAAACCTTTCTTACCAGAACCCACAGTCCACATAGGAAGCACCTAAACTGCTGGCACCCTAGCCTCGGCTAACCCAACCGCAAAACGACATGGCAACTTGGGGTGGCAAACTGACATTGACACTTCCCGGAAACAGCAGGCAGGGCTGGAACCAAGCTGGGCAGGAGGGAGTACCCGTGCCAAAGTCAGTTATGAGCAGCAACTGGCGATGTTGGAGCCCAGGACAAGCACTTAGCAGGCTGAGGCCTGATGTGCTGTCAATTGGGAGGCAGCAGGACAGATTGCCATCAAAACAGCAGGGGAACAGCTGACGTTACTGAACCCCACAAACACAGGAGCTAGTGTTTTACTCTGTGAAGACGGCACTTCCGAGCAACAACTGGCTGTGTTGAAGCCCAGGGACAAGCACGGAGCAGGCTTAGGCTGCATTGAAGAAATTTTAAGATCGGTTGTAGACTACTAATTTGAACCAAGCTCCACTTAGGCCTGTGGATTCACTGATTTTCGTATTTCCCCTGTCCTCCAACCCCGCCAGTTACAGCTCCGAAGTGGCGTCTGCACAATCCACACTTGTTCCTGTGTTACAGGTGTTCAGTCCGGTCAGTTAATCCCCTGATGTGTGTCCGGCAATGTCGCCTGCTCTGTCCACATTCCGATAATGGGAATGTGGACAGAGCAGGCGACATTGCCGGACACACATCAGGGGATTAACTGATCGGACTGAACACCTGTAACACAGGAACAAGTGTGGATTGTGCAGACGCCACTTCGGAGCTGTAACTGGCAGGGTTGGAGGACAGGGGAAATACGAGAGACAGTGGAGCCACAGGCCTAATTGGAGCACGGTTAAAAATCAGTAGTGGTACGACTGTGTAGGCAGCAGGAGACTTTGCCATCCACACAGCAGGGGATCAGCTGACATTACTGAACCCCACTGAGACACGGGAGCAAGTATCTCTTTCCGTGTGGACGGCACTTCCGAACTACAACTGGCTGTGTTGAAGCCCAGGAAATAGGAGGGTGTAGGCAGAGGCCTACTGAATTTTGAATGAGGTGACAGCAGGAGAGACTGCCATCCACACAGCAGGGGATCAGCTGACGTTACTGAACCCCACTGAGACACGGGAGCAAGTGTCTCTTTCCGTGTGGACGGCACTTCCGAACTACAACTGGCTGTGTTGAAGCCCAGGAAATAGGAGGGTGTAGGCAGAGGCCTACTGAATTTTGAATGAGGTGACAGCAGGAGAGACTGCCATCCACACAGCAGGGGATCAGCTGACGTTACTGAACCCCACTGAGACACGGGAGCAAGTGTCTCTTTCCGTGTGGACGGCACTTCCGAACTACAACTGGCTGTGTTGAAGCCCAGGAAATAGGAGGGTGTAGGCAGAGGCCTACTGAATTTTGAATGAGGTGACAGCAGGAGAGACTGCCATCCACACAGCAGGGGATCAGCTGACGTTACTGAACCCCACTGAGACACGGGAGCAAGTATCTCTTTCCGTGTGGACGGCACTTCCGAACTACAACTGGCTGTGTTGAAGCCCAGGAAATAGGAGGGTGTAGGCAGAGGCCTACTGAATTTTGAATGAGGTGACAGCAGGAGAGACTGCCATCCACACAGCAGGGGATCAGCTGACGTTACTGAACCCCACTGAGACACGGGAGCAAGTGTCTCTTTCCGTGTGGACGGCACTTCCGAACTACAACTGGCTGTGTTGAAGCCCAGGAAATAGGAGGGTGTAGGCAGAGGCCTACTGTATTTTGAATGAGTTTACAGCAGGAGAGACTGCCATCCACACAGCAGGGGATCAGCTGACGTTACTGAACCCCACTGAGACACGGGAGCAAGTATCTCTTTCCGTGTGGACGGCACTTCCGAACTACAACTGGCTGTGTTGAAGCCCAGGAAATAGGAGGGTGTAGGCAGAGGCCTACTGTATTTTGAATGAGTTTACAGCAGGAGAGACTGCCATCCACACAGCAGGGGATCAGCTGACGTTACTGAACCCCACTGAGACACGGGAGCAAGTATCTCTTTCCGTGTGGACGGCACTTCCGAACTACAACTGGCTGTGTTGAAGCCCAGGAAATAGGAGGGTGTAGGCAGAGGCCTACTGAATTTTGAATGAGGTGACAGCAGGAGAGACTGCCATCCACACAGCAGGGGATCAGCTGACGTTACTGAACCCCACTGAGACACGGGAGCAAGTGTCTCTTTCCGTGTGGACGGCACTTCCGAACTACAACTGGCTGTGTTGAAGCCCAGGAAATAGGAGGGTGTAGGCAGAGGCCTACTGTATTTTGAATGAGTTTACAGCAGGAGAGACTGCCATCCACACAGCAGGGGATCAGCTGACGTTACTGAACCCCACTGAGACACGGGAGCAAGTATCTCTTTCCGTGTGGACGGCACTTCCGAACTACAACTGGCTGTGTTGAAGCCCAGGAAATAGGAGGGTGTAGGCAGAGGCCTACTGTATTTTGAATGAGTTTACAGCAGGAGAGACTGCCATCCACACAGCAGGGGATCAGCTGACGTTACTGAACCCCACTGAGACACGGGAGCAAGTATCTCTTTCCGTGTGGACGGCACTTCCGAACTACAACTGGCTGTGTTGAAGCCCAGGAAATAGGAGGGTGTAGGCAGAGGCCTACTGAATTTTGAATGAGGTGACAGCAGGAGAGACTGCCATCCACACAGCAGGGGATCAGCTGACGTTACTGAACCCCACTGAGACACGGGAGCAAGTATCTCTTTCCGTGTGGACGGCACTTCCGAACTACAACTGGCTGTGTTGAAGCCCAGGAAATAGGAGGGTGTAGGCAGAGGCCTACTGAATTTTGAATGAGGTGACAGCAGGAGAGACTGCCATCCACACAGCAGGGGATCAGCTGACGTTACTGAACCCCACTGAGACACGGGAGCAAGTATCTCTTTCCGTGTGGACGGCACTTCCGAACTACAACTGGCTGTGTTGAAGCCCAGGAAATAGGAGGGTGTAGGCAGAGGCCTACTGAATTTTGAATGAAGTGACAGCAGGAGAGACTGCCATCCACACAGCAGGGGATCAGCTGACGTTACTGAACCCCACTGAGACACGGGAGCAAGTGTCTCTTTCCGTGTGGACGGCACTTCCGAACTACAACTGGCTGTGTTGAAGCCCAGGAAATAGGAGGGTGTAGGCAGAGGCCTACTGTATTTTGAATGAGTTTACAGCAGGAGAGACTGCCATCCACACAGCAGGGGATCAGCTGACGTTACTGAACCCCACTGAGACACGGGAGCAAGTATCTCTTTCCGTGTGGACGGCACTTCCGAACTACAACTGGCTGTGTTGAAGCCCAGGAAATAGGAGGGTGTAGGCAGAGGCCTACTGTATTTTGAATGAGTTTACAGCAGGAGAGACTGCCATCCACACAGCAGGGGATCAGCTGACGTTACTGAACCCCACTGAGACACGGGAGCAAGTATCTCTTTCCGTGTGGACGGCACTTCCGAACTACAACTGGCTGTGTTGAAGCCCAGGAAATAGGAGGGTGTAGGCAGAGGCCTACTGAATTTTGAATGAGGTGACAGCAGGAGAGACTGCCATCCACACAGCAGGGGATCAGCTGACGTTACTGAACCCCACTGAGACACGGGAGCAAGTGTCTCTTTCCGTGTGGACGGCACTTCCGAACTACAACTGGCTGTGTTGAAGCCCAGGAAATAGGAGGGTGTAGGCAGAGGCCTACTGAATTTTGAATGAGGTGACAGCAGGAGAGACTGCCATCCACACAGCAGGGGATCAGCTGACGTTACTGAACCCCACTGAGACACGGGAGCAAGTGTCTCTTTCCGTGTGGACGGCACTTCCGAACTACAACTGGCTGTGTTGAAGCCCAGGAAATAGGAGGGTGTAGGCAGAGGCCTACTGTCTTTGTAATGCGGAGACAGCAGGAGAGACTGCCATCTCCACAGCAGGGGAACAGCTGGCAGTGCTGAACCCCACTAACACTTGAACGAATGTGTTTGGCTCTGTGGAGACGACACTTCTGAACACCAACTGACGCTGTTGGAGCCCAGGATTAGGCGAGGAGCAGGCTGGGGCCTACTGGATTTTGGCAGGTGAATGCAGCAGGAGACTTGCCATCTCCACAGCAGGGGAACAGCTGGCAGTGCTGAACCCCACTAACACTTGAACGAACGTGTTTGGCTCTGTGGAGACGACACTTCTGAACACCAACTGACGCTGTTGGAGCCCAGGATTAGGCGAGGAGCAGGCTGGGGCCTACTGGATTTTGGCAGGTGAAGGCAGCAGGAGACTTGCCATCTCCACAGCAGGGGAACAGCTGGCAGTGCTGAACCCCACTAACACTTGAACGAACGTGTTTGGCTCTGTGGAGACGACACTTCTGAACACCAACTGACGCTGTTGGAGCCCAGGATTAGGCGAGGAGCAGGCTGGGGCCTACTGGATTTTGGCAGGTGAAGGCAGCAGGAGACTTGCCATCTCCACAGCAGGGGAACAGCTGGCAGTGCTGAACCCCACTAACACTTGAACGAACGTGTTTGGCTCTGTGGAGACGACACTTCTGAACACCAACTGACGCTGTTGGAGCCCAGGATTAGGCGAGGAGCAGGCTGGGGCCTACTGGATTTTGGCAGGTGAAGGCAGCAGGAGACTTGCCATCTCCACAGCAGGGGAACAGCTGGCAGTGCTGAACCCCACTAACACTTGAACGAACGTGTTTGGTTCTGTGGAGACGACACTTCTGAACACCAACTGACGCTGTTGGAGCCCAGGATTAGGCGAGGAGCAGGCTGGGGCCTACTGGATTTTGGCAGGTGAATGCAGCAGGAGACTTGCCATCTCCACAGCAGGGGAACAGCTGGCAGTGCTGAACCCCACTAACACTTGAACGAACGTGTTTGGTTCTGTGGAGACGACACTTCTGAACACCAACTGACGCTGTTGGAGCCCAGGATTAGGCGAGGAGCAGGCTGGGGCCTACTGGATTTTGGCAGGTGAAGGCAGCAGGAGACTTGCCATCTCCACAGCAGGGGAACAGCTGGCAGTGCTGAACCCCACTAACACTTGAACGAATGTGTTTGGTTCTGTGGAGACGACACTTCTGAACACCAACTGACGCTGTTGGAGCCCAGGATTAGGCGAGGAGCAGGCTGGGGCCTACTGGATTTTGGCAGGTGAAGGCAGCAGGAGACTTGCCATCTCCACAGCAAGGGAACAGCTGGCAGTGCTGAACCCCACTAACACTTGAACGAATGTGTTTGGTTCTGTGGAGACGACACTTCTGAACACCAACTGACGCTGTTGGAGCCCAGGATTAGGCGAGGAGCAGGCTGGGGCCTACTGGATTTTGGCAGGTGAATGCAGCAGGAGACTTGCCATCTCCACAGCAGGGGAACAGCTGGCAGTGCTGAACCCCACTAACACTTGAACGAACGTGTTTGGCTCTGTGGAGACGACACTTCTGAACACCAACTGACGCTGTTGGAGCCCAGGATTAGGCGAGGAGCAGGCTGGGGCCTACTGGATTTTGGCAGGTGAATGCAGCAGGAGACTTGCCATCTCCACAGCAGGGGAACAGCTGGCAGTGCTGAACCCCACTAACACTTGAACGAACGTGTTTGGCTCTGTGGAGACGACACTTCTGAACACCAACTGACGCTGTTGGTGCCCAGGATTACGCATGCCGCATGCAGAGGCCAATGGGCAGCGGTTTTTATGGAGGTTGTGGACTACTACTGATTCTAACCATGCTCCACTTAGGCCTCTGGCTCCACTGTCTCTACTATTTACCCTGGCCTCCAACCCCGCCAGCTACATCTCTGAAGTGGCGTCAGCACAATCTACACTTGTTCCTGTGTTACTGGTGCTCAGTCCCATCAGTTGATCCCCTGATGTTTGTCCGGCAAGTTCGCCAGCTCTGTCCTCATTCCCACTACTGGTTATGGGAATGTGGACAGAGCAGGAGACCTTGCCGGACACACATCAGGGGATAAACTGATGGGACTGAGCCACAGGAACACAGGAACAAGTGTAGATTGTGCTGACGCCACTTCAGAGATGTAGATGGCGGGGTTGGAGGTCAGGGGAAATAGTAGAGACAGTGGAGCCAGAGACCTAAGTTGGGCACGGTTAAAAATCAGTAGTGGTTTGAATGTTGATGGAGCTGGTGACTCTGCCGTCCACACAGCAGGGGATCAGCTGGCATTACTGAACCCCAGTAACACAGGAGCTAGTGTGTTTCTCTGTGCAGACGACACATCTGAGCGACAACTGGCTGTGTTGAAGCACAGGGATTATAGTTCAGGTGGTAGAAAAATGAACACACCAGCAGACCTGGATACAGTTGCCAACCACTAATTTAGTCTGTAAGAGGAATGGCAAAGTCTTTGGAGATCCAGGCCTTGTTCATTTTCAGAAAAGTCAGCCGGTCAACATTATCGGAAGATAGTCGCGTGCGACGGTCTGTTAGTACACCACCTGCGGCACTAAAGACACGTTCCGATAATACACTGGCAGCAGGGCAAGCCAGCACCTCCAATGCATACTGGCTAAGCTCTGGCCATGTATCCAGCTTAGAGACCCAAAACTTGAAGGGGGAAGAGCCATCTGGGAGTACAGCGACAGGGCAAGACATGTAGTCTGACACCATCTGACGGAAGCGTTGCCTCCTGCTGACTCGAGGCGTCGCTGATGGTGTAGACAATTGTGGTGGACACACAAAACTTTGCCACATTTGGGCCATAGTGGTCTTGCCTTGTGCTGCGGCACTGCCTCTGCTCCCTCTTTGTGCAGAGTTTCCTCCACTGCCTCGACGCACAGAGCTGCTTTGTAAAGCACTTGCAACAATGCTGTCGGGTGGAATGGAAAACATTATGGACTGCACCAGTGACTCTTCGTACTCCCGCATTTTACGCTCCCGGTTCAACGTTGGTATGAGCCTTTGTACGCTGTCCCGGTAGCGAGGATCTAGGAGGGTGTACACCCAATAATCAGCCGAGACGAGAATGTGGGCGATGCGGCGGTCGTTTCTCAGGCACTGCAGCATGAAATCAACCATGTGCTGCAGACTCCCAACTGCCAAAGAACCGCTGTCCCCTGTTTGAGGCGTGACCTCGACCTGCTCTGCATCACCCCACCCTCGCTGTACATACTGAGTAGAGGTTTGTGTACCTCCCTCCTCTGGAGAGATGTCTTCCTCCTCCATCGACTCCTCCTCATCCTCCTCACAAAGTGTCCCCTGCCTAGGCCTTTGTGAGGAAACACGTAGCGCAGACTGTCCAGAAGCAGATGGCATTTGGGACTCCTCATCCTCCACCTCTTCTGAAACCTCATCCCTTAGTGCTTGCAGTGTTTGTTGAAGCAGGCAGATAAGGGGGACAGTCATGCTGACTAGTGCATCATCTGCACTCGCCATCCGCGTGGATTCATCGAAGGCACGCAAAACGAGGCAGATGTCCTTCATAGAGGCCCACTCAATGGTGCTGAAGTGTGAACGGCGCACAGTGCGACTTGTTTGCGCCTGATGCAGCTGGTACTCCATGACTGCTGCCTGCTGCTCACACAACCGCTCCAACATATGTAACGTTGAATTCCACCGGGTGGGTAGGTCACATATGATGCGATGTTCTGGAAGGCCAAATCGTCGCTGCAGAGCAGCGAGGCGCGATCTTGCCGTGCTGGAACGTCGCAAGTGAGCGCACTCTATGCGGACCTTGTGCAACAGTGCATCAAGATCCGGATAGTCCCTCAGAAAGCTCTGCACGACCAAGTTAAGAACATGTGCCAGACATGGGATGTGTGTGAGGTTGCCTAGGCCAAGAGCTGCCACCAGATTTCGGCCATTGTCACACACTACCAAGCCCGGCTGGAGATTCGCTGGCCCAAACCACACATCGCTCTCCAGCTTGATAGCATTCCAGAGCTCCTGCGCTGTGTGGCTTCGATTCCCCAAAGAAATTAATTTGAGTACAGCCTGTTGACGTTTGGCCACGGCTGTGCTCATATCGGTCGTAACAGGCTCCTGCTCTGCTGTTTCTGAGGAACTTGAGTAGGAGGAGGAGTCTATGTGTACAGACTGGAGTCCTGCAATCCGTGGCGTTGGAAGAACACGTACAGCGCCACTCTCCAGATCCGTACCCGGCTCCACAACATTGACCCAGTGGGCAGTGAGGGAAAGGTATCGTCCCTGTCCATGGTTACTGGTCCACGCATCGGTGGTCAGGTGGACCTTGCTACTAACGGCGTTTAGTAGCGCATGTTTTATTTTGCCCTCAACATGTTTCTGCAGGGCAGGGACGGCTCGCCTGCTGAAATAAAAGCGGCTGGGAACGTTGTATTGGGGGACTGCCAATGCCATTAAGTCCCGGAAGGTGTCAGTGTCCACCAGCCTGAATGACAGCATTTCAACTGCCAGAAGTTTGGCAATGCCAGCATTCAGAGACTGTGCTCGGGGATGGTTTGCCGAGTAAGGGCGCCTTTTATCCCATGCCTGTGCTACCGATGGCTGTGATGGATGGGAACGTGCTGTTATGGGTGGAATCTGACAGGGTCTCCGGACAACAGTGGCAGAGGTTCTTCCTTGGCGATCCTGTGAGGAAGCCGAACCAGCAGTGTGTGAGCTGGAGGAAGAGGGCCCAACACGAACTGAAGAGGTGGTAGGTGGTGCTGTACGTTGGCCTACGTCTTGAGGGTGTCTCTGCAACTCCAACTCGTGCTTGGTGCGCACATGTTTCCACATATTTGTGGTATTGAGGTTGCTGACATTTCTCCCTCTTTTGACTCTCTGATGACACAGCTTGCATTTGACAAAGCAAATGTCATCTGCAACTGTGTCAAAAAAGGACCACGCACTGCAACTCTTGTGAGCGCCCGGTTTGCCTTTGGAAGGAGGAATGCTCCTAACGGGTGCCGAAGTGGAGGGTACAGGCAACCAAGTCTTCCCCCTCCCTCTGCCTCCTGTTTTGGCCGGTAGGGGAATCTCTTCCTCCGAGCTGCTCCCACCACCTTCCTGTTGCTCACGCCATGATGGGTCAAGGACCTCATCATCTTCCCTCCCCTCTTCAAACAGCTGCTTCTCCGGGGTTGTCTCGCCAGCACCGTACGCACCAGAAAGTGGCAACTGAGTCTCGTCATCATCTGATGCGTACTGAGGTGTGCTGACCATAGGCACTGGCCCACTCGCCTCTTCAGATTCAGAGGGACAAAGAAGTTGCGCATCACTGCATACTCCCTCTTCTTCACATTCAGGAATGCTGCTTGGCTGGCCCCCTCTTTCCAAGCCAACAGATTCCGAGAACAGAAGTAGAGATTGTGATGGCTCCTGTCCATGTCTCTCTGACTGCCTGGGCACTTTGGCAGGTGGTGAAGAGACAGATGGTTGCTCTTCGGTGCTCTGACCCTGAGAGGATGCGGAAGTAATTGAAGTCGATGCGTTAGCTGCCATCCATCCGACAACGGCTTCAATTTGTTCCTCCCGCAGCAGTGGGGTACGTTGAGGTCCTACAAAGCTGCGCATAAAGGACTGTTGCCTGCTAAAACTGGGGGATGCTGATCCACTGGTGCCCGCAGCAGGCCCAGAATCCCCACGTCCTCTACCTGTAGAATCCCCACGTCCTCTCCCTGCAGAATCCCCACGTCCTCTCCCTGCTGAAACTCCACGCCCACGCCCACGCCCCCGCGCCTTACTCCCTGCCTTCTTCATCTTGCAAGACTGCTTAAGATAGGCAAAAAAGGACAAAGGGGGGCCTTAGTGTGCTTATTCCTGAACAGCTGGTTACAGGTACAAGAAACACTAATTTTATGAAGTGTGTGTGTGTGGACTAGACTTTAATAGGAGCTGATGTGGCCTACACAAGTTCAAAATGTAGTGTTTGGTGAACTTTTTATGTGGTTTCTTTGTTTGAAACAAACTCAAAGTATGAGAACAAAGAATTGAAACTGATAGTATCACCAACTTTTTGGAGCTATTACAATGCAGGCAGGTAACCTACAATGCAAAAGATGAGGCTCCAAAAAAATTGGGTAATACTAATCTGGCTGCGCCGGCAGGGCACAAGCCAGAAAAAAAGGCTCCTCTATCTACTCCTATATAGTGTTTGCAACCAACCAATGTTGATGGATACGGATGGATGCACACTAATAGGAGAAGAAAAAATGAGCTGCACTCAGAGACAAATATGTGTGAGGCAGTGACGCACGTTGAGCGTCCTACAACCAGACGTAGCTGCAGGACACTCTACTCAGCGTGAGCTGCACTCACACACAGTCAGAGACCTCTCAGACAGCCGTCAACAGTGCAGCTAAGTGGGCACTGGCACTGACAGGCTGCAGAAAGGCTCCGCTGTGTACTCCTATATAGTGTTTGCAACCACCGTAGATGGAGACGGATGGATGCACACTAATAGAAGAAAAAATGAGCTGCACTCAAATAAAAATATGTGTGAGGCAGTGACGCACGCTGAGCGTCCTACAGCCAGACGTAGCTGCAGGACACACTACTCAGCGTGAGCTGCACTCACACACAGTCAGAGACCTCTCAGACAGCCGTGAACAGTGCAGCAAAGTGGACACTAGCACTGAAAGGCTGCAGAAAGGCTCCGCTGTCTACTACTAGTGTTTGCAACCAACGTATATGGATACGGATGGAAGCACACTAGATTGAAATTATTTAAAAAATGCAGCTCAAAAAATAAAAGATGTATGAGGCAGCAGTGATCACACTGGGTGGCCTACAGCCTGACGTGGCTGCAGGACCCACTCCACAGCGTGAGCTGCACTCACACAGCCCTTGCAGACAGCTGTGAAAACAGCGCTGCTAGGGAAAAGCAAGCTACAGTGGTGGTTTATGTAGCCTGGATAAAGCACAATATTGTTTTTAGAATCGCTATTTCTAACTGTCCCTCACAGTCTTCTACAGCAGCCTGTCCCTAACTGAATTCACAGCAGAGTGACCAGAAATGGCGGCTGCGGTGGCTTTTATAGTGCATCATGACATCATTTCGGCAGCCAATCACAGCCATGCCAATAGTTAACATGCCTACATGCCTAACAGGATGTGCCCACACTTCGGAGGATTCCCATTGGCTTAATCAAAGCAAGCAGGCTCATAGCATGATGGGAACTTCCTATTCCGATTCCGATCCCGGAATCCGATATGAAAAAAGTATCGGAATTAAGTATCGGAATTCCGATACCGCTGATATCGGCCGATACCCGATACTTGCGGTATCGGAATGCTCAACACTAGTCATAAACATTTTGTTGATGTCATAATCATTTCATGATGTCATAATCATTTGATGTCATAATCATTGGATGATGTCATAATCATTTTGTTGATGTCATAATCATTTGATGATGTCATAATCATTAGATAATGTCATAATCATTTTGTTGAAGTCATAATCATTTGATGATGTCATAATCATTTTGTTGATGTCATAATGATTTGATGATGTCATAATCATTTGATGTCATAATCATTGGATGATGTCATAATCATTTTGTTGATGTCATAATCATTTGATGATGTCATAATCATTTGATGTCATAATCATTGGATGATGTCATAATCATTTTGTTGATGTCATAATCATTTGATGATGTCATAATCATTAGATGATGTCATAATAATTTTGTTGATGTCATAATCATTTGATGATGTCATAATCATATGATGTAATAATCATTGGATGATGTCATAATCATTTTGTTGATGTCATAATCATTTGATGATGTCATAATCATTAGATGATGTCATAATCATTTTGTTGATGTCATAATCATTTGATGATGTCATAATCATTAGATGATGTCATAATCATTTTGTTGATGTCATAATAATTTGATGATGTCATAATCATTTGATGTCATAATCATTGGATGATGTCATAATCATTTTATTGATGTCATAATCATTTGATGATGTCATAATCATTTGATGATGTCATAATCATTTTGTTGATGTCATAATCATTTGATGATGTCATAATCATTTGATGTCATAATCATTGGATGATGTCATAATCATTTTGTTGATGTCATAATCATTTTATGATGTCATAATCATTTTGTTGATGTCATAATCATTGGATGATGTCATAATCCTTTTGTTGATGTCATAATCATTTGATGATGTCATGATCATTAGATGATGTCATAATCATTTTGTTGATGTCATAATCATTTGATGATGTCATAATCATTAGATGATGTCATAATCATTTTGTTGATGTCATAATCATTTGATGATGTCATAATCATTAGATGATGTCATAATCATTTTGTTGATGTCATAATCATTTGATGATGTCATAATCATTTGATGTCATAATCATTGGATGATGTCATAATCATTTTATTGATGTCATAATCATTTGATGATGTCATAATCATTTGATGATGTCATAATCATTTTGTTGATGTCATAATCATTTGATGATGTCATAATCATTTGATGTCATAATCATTGGATGATGTCATAATCATTTTGTTGATGTCATAATCATTTTATGATGTCATAATCATTTTGTTGATGTCATAATCATTGGATGATGTCATAATCCTTTTGTTGATGTCATAATCATTTGATGATGTCATGATCATTAGATGATGTCATAATCATTTTGTTGATGTCATAATCATTTGATGATGTCATAATCATTTTGTTGATGTCATAATCATTTTGTTGATGTCATAATGATTTGATGATATCATAATCATTTGATGTCATAATCATTGGATGATGTCATAATCATTTTGTTGATGTCATAATCATTTGATGATGTCATAATCATTTGATGTCATAATCATTGGATGATGTCATAATCATTTTGTTGATGTCATAATCATTTTATGATGTCATAATCATTTTGCTGATGTCATAATCATTGGATGATGTCATAATCCTTTTGTTGATGTCATAATCATTTGATGATGTCATAATCCTTAGATGATGTCATAATCATTTTGTTGATGTCATAATCATTTGATGATGTCATAATCATTTTGTTGATGTCATAATCATTTCGTTGATGTCATAATGATTTGATGATATCATAATCATTTGATGTCATAATCATTGGATGATGTCATAATCATTTTGTTGATGTCATAATCATTTGATGATGTCATAATCATTTGATGTCATAATCATTGGATGATGTCATAATCATTTGATGATGCCATAATCATTTCGTTGATGTCATAATGATTTGATGATATCATAATCATTTGATGTCATAATCATTGGATGATGTCATAATCATTTTGTTGATGTCATAATCATTTGATGATGTCATAATCATTTGATGTCATAATCATTGGATGATGTCATAATCATTTGATGATGTCATAATGATTTTGTTGATGTCATAATCATTTGATGATGCCATAATCATTTTGTTGATGTCATAATCATTTTGTTGATGTCATAATCATTTGATGATGTCATAATCATTAGATGATGTCATAATCATTAGATGATGTGATAATCATTTTGTTGATGTCATAATCATTTCATGATGTCATAATCATTTGATGTCATAATCATTGGATGATGTCATAATCATTTTGTTGATGTCATAATCATTTGATGATGTCATAATCATTAGATAATGTCATAATCATTTTGTTGAAGTCATAATCATTTGATTATGTCATAATCATTTTGTTGATGTCATAATGTTTGTTGATGTCATAATGATTTGATGATGTCATAATCATTTGATGTCATAATCATTGGATGATGTCATAATCATTTTGTTGATGTCATAATCATTTGATGATGTCATAATCATTTGATGTCATAATCATTGGATGATGTCATAATCATTTTGTTGATGTCATAATCATTTGATGATGTCATAATCATTAGATGATGTCATAATCATTTTGTTGATGTCATAATCATTTGATGATGTCATAATCATATGATGTAATAATCATTGGATGATGTCATAATCATTTTGTTGATGTCATAATCATTTGATGATGTCATAATCATTAGATGATGTCATAATCATTTTGTTGATGTCATAATCATTTGATGATGTCATAATCATTTTGTTGATGTCATAATAGTTTCGTTGATGTCATAATGATTTGATGATATCATAATCATTTGATGTCATAATCATTGGATGATGTCATAATCATTTTGTTGATGTCATAATCATTTGATGATGTCATAATCATTTGATGTCATAATCATTGGATGATGTCATAATCATTTGATGATGTCATAATGATTTTGTTGATGTCATAATCATTTGATGATGCCATAATCATTTTGTTGATGTCATAATCATTTTGTTGATGTCATAATCATTTGATGATGTCATAATCATTAGATGATGTCATAATCATTAGATGATGTGATAATCATTTTGTTGATGTCATAATCATTTCATGATGTCATAATCATTAGATGTCATAATCATTGGATGATGTCATAATCATTTCGTTGATGTCGTAATGATTTGATGATATCATAATCATTTGATGTCATAATCATTGGATGATGTCATAATCATTTTGTTGATGTCATAATCATTTGATGATGTCATAATCATTAGATGATGTCATAATCATTGGATGATGACATAATCATTTTGTTGATGTCATAATCATTTGATGTCATAATCATTGGATGATGTCATAATCATTTTGTTGATGTCATAATCATTTGATGATGTCATAATCATTAGATGATGTCATAATCATTTTGTTGATGTCATAATCATTTCATGATGTCATAATCATTTGATGTCATAATCATTGGATGATGTCATAATCATTTTGTTGATGTCATAATCATTTGATGATGTCATAATCATTAGATAATGTCATAACCATTTTTGTTGAAGTCATAATCATGTGATGATGATGTCATAATCATTTTGTTGATGTCATAATAATTTTGTTGATGTCATATTGATTTGATGATGTCATAATCATTTGATGTCATAATCATTGGATGATATCATAATCATTTTGTTCATGTCATAATCATGTGATGATGTCATAATCATTTGATGTCATAATCATTGGATGATGTCATAATCATTTTGTTGATGTCATAATCATTTGATGATTTCATAATCATTAGATGATGTCATAATCATTTTGTTGATGTCATAATCATTTGATGATTTCATAATCATTAGATGATGTCATAATCATTTTGTTGATGTCATAATCATTTGATGATGTCATAATCATTTGATGTCATAATCATTGGATGATGTCATAATCATTTTGTTGATGTCATAATCATTTGATGATGTCATAATCATTAGATGATGTCATAATCATTTTGTTGATGTCATAATCATTTGATGATGTCATAATCATTAGATGATGTCATAATCATTTTGTTGATGTCATAATCATTTGATGATGTCATAATCATTAGATGATGTCATAATCATTTTGTTGATGTCATAATCATTTGATGATGTCATAATCATTAGATGATGTCATAATCATTTTGTTGATGTCATAATCATTTGATGATGTCATAATCATTTGATGTCAAAATCATTGGATGATGTCATAATCATTTTGTTGATGTCATGATCATTTTATGATGTCATAATCATTTTGTTGATGTCATAATCATTGGATGATGTCATAATCATTTTGTTGATGTCATAATCATTTTATGATGTCATAATCATTTTGTTGATATCATAGTCATTGGATGATGTCATCATCCTTTTGTTGATGTCATAATCATTTGATGATGTCATAATCATTAGATGATGTCATAATCATTTTGTTGATGTCATAATCATTTGATGATGTCATAATCATTAGATGATGTCATAATCATTTTGTTGATGTCATAATCATTTCATGATGTCATAATCATTTGATGTCATAATCATTGGATGATGTCATAATTATTTTGTTGATGTCATAATCATTTGATGATGTCATAATCATTAGATAATGTCATAATCATTTTGTTGAAGTCATAATCATTTGATGATGTCATAATCATTTTGTTGATGTCATAATCATTTTGTTGATGTCATATTGATTTGATGATGTCATAATCATTTGATGTCATAATCATTGGATGATGTCATAATCATTTTGTTCATGTCATAATCATTTGATGATGTCATAATCATTTGATGTCATAATCATTGGATGATGTCATAATCATTTTGTTGATGTCATAATCATTTGATGATGTCATAATCATTTGATGATGTCATAATCATTTTGTTGATGTCATAATCATTTGATGATGTCATAATCATTTGATGTCATAATCATTGGATGATGTCATAATCATTTTGTTGATGTCATAATCATTTTATGATGTCATAATCATTTTGTTGATGTCATAATCATTGGATGATGTCATAATCCTTTTGTTGATGTCATAATCATTTGATGATGTCATAATCATTAGATGATGTCATAATCATTTTGTTGATGTCATAATCATTTGATGATGTCATAATCATTTTGTTGATGTCATAATCATTTCATTGATGTCATAATGATTTGATGATATCATAATCATTTGATGTCATAATCATTGGATGATGTCATAATCATTTTGTTGATGTCATAATCATTTGATGATGTCATAATCATTTGATGTCATAATCATTGGATGATGTCATAATCATTTGATGATGCCATAATCATTTTGTTGATGTCATAATCATTTTATGATGTCATAATCATTAGATGATGTCATAATCATTGGATGATGTCATAATCCTTTTGTTGATGACATAATCATTTGATGATGTCATAATCATTAGATGATGTCATAATCATTTTGTTGATGTCATAATCATTTGATGATGTCATAATCATATGATGTAATAATCATTGGATGATGTCATAATCATTTTGTTGATGTCATAATCATTTGATGATGTCATAATCATTAGATGATGTCATAATCATTTTGTTGATGTCATAATCATTTGATGATGTCATAATCATTTTGTTGATGTCATAATAATTTCGTTGATGTCATAATGATTTGATGATATCATAATCATTTGATGTCATAATCATTGGATGATGTCATAATCATTTTGTTGATGTCATAATCATTTGATGATGTCATAATCATTTGATGTCATAATCATTGGATGATGTCATAATCATTTGATGATGTCATAATGATTTTGTTGATGTCATAATCATTTGATGATGCCATAATCATTTTGTTGATGTCATAATCATTTTGTTGATGTCATAATCATTTGATGATGTCATAATCATTAGATGATGTCATAATCATTAGATGATGTGATAATCATTTTGTTGATGTCATAATCATTTCATGATGTCATAATCATTTGATGTCATAATCATTGGATGATGTCATAATCATTTCGTTGATGTCGTAATGATTTGATGATATCATAATCATTTGATGTCATAATCATTGGATGATGTCATAATCATTTTGTTGATGTCATAATCATTTGATGATGTCATAATCATTAGATGATGTCATAATCATTGGATGATGACAAAATCATTTTGTTGATGTCATAATCATTTGATGTCATAATCATTGGATGATGTCATAATCATTTTGTTGATGTCATAATCATTTGATGATGTCATAATCATTAGATGATGTCATAATCATTTTGTTGATGTCATAATCATTTCATGATGTCATAATCATTTGATGTCATAATCATTGGATGATGTCATAATCATTTTGTTGATGTCATAATCATTTGATGATGTCATAATCATTAGATAATGTCATAACCATTTTTGTTGAAGTCATAATCATTTGATGATGTCATAATCATTTTGTTGATGTCATAATAATTTTGTTGATGTCATATTGATTTGATGATGTCATAATCATTTGATGTCATAATCATTGGATGATATCATAATCATTTTGTTCATGTCATAATCATGTGATGATGTCATAATCATTTGATGTCATAATCATTGGATGATGTCATAATCATTTTGTTGATGTCATAATCATTTGATGATTTCATAATCATTAGATGATGTCATAATCATTTTGTTGATGTCATAATCATTTGATGATGTCATAATCATTTGATGTCATAATCATTGGATGATGTCATAATCATTTTGTTGATGTCATAATCATTTGATGATGTCATAATCATTAGATGATGTCATAATCATTTTGTTGATGTCATAATCATTTGATGATGTCATAATCATTAGATGATGTCATAATCATTTTGTTGATGTCATAATCATTTGATGATGTCATAATCATTTGATGTCAAAATCATTGGATGATGTCATAATCATTTTGTTGATGTCATGATCATTTTATGATGTCATAATCATTTTATGATGTCATAATCATTAGATGATGTCATAATCATTGGATGATGTCATAATCCTTTTGTTGATGTCATAATCATTTGATGATGTCATAATCATTAGATGATGTCATAATCATTTTGTTGATGTCATAATCATTTTGTTGATGTCATAATCATTTTATGATGTCATAATCATTTTGTTGATATCATAGTCATTGGATGATGTCATAATCCTTTTGTTGATGTCATAATCATTTGATGATGTCATAATCATTAGATGATGTCATAATCATTTTGTTGATGTCATAATCATTTGATGATGTCATAATCATTAGATGATGTCATAATCATTTTGTTGATGTCATAATCATTTCATGATGTCATAATCATTTGATGTCATAATCATTGGATGATGTCATAATCATTTTGTTGATGTCATAATCATTTGATGATGTCATAATGATTAGATAATGTCATAATCATTTTGTTGAAGTCATAATCATTTGATGATGTCATAATCATTTTGTTGATGTCATAATCATTTTGTTGATGTCATATTGATTTGATGATGTCATAATCATTTGATGTCATAATCATTGGATGATGTCATAATCATTTTGTTCAAGTCATAATCATTTGATGATGTCATAATCATTTGATGTCATAATCATTGGATGATGTCATAATCATTTTGTTGATGTCATAATCATTTGATGATGTCATAATCATTAGATGATGTCATAATCATTTTGTTGATGTCATAATCATTTGATGATGTCATAATCATTTGATGTCATAATCATTGGATGATGTCATAATCATTTTGTTGATGTCATAATCATTTTATGATGTCATAATAATTTTGTTGATGTCATAATCATTGGATGAAGTCATAATCCTTTTGTTGATGTCATAATCATTTGATGATGTCATAATCATTAGATGATGTCATAATCATTTTGTTGATGTCATAATCATTTGATGATGTCATAATCATTTTGTTGATGTCATAATCATTTCATTGATGTCATAATGATTTGATGATATCATAATCATTTGATGTCATAATCATTGAATGATGTCATAATCATTTTGTTGATGTCATAATCATTTGATGATGTCGTAATCATTTGATGTCATAATCATTGGATGATGTCATAATCATTTGATGATGCCATAATCATTTTGTTGATGTCATAATCATTTTATGATGTCATAATCATTAGATGATGTCATAATCATTGGATGATGTCATAATCCTTTTGTTGATGTCATAATCATTTGATGATGTCATAATCATTAGATGATGTCATAATCATTTTGTTGATGTCATAATCATTTTATGATGTCATAATCATTTTGTTGATATCATAATCATTGGATGATGTCATAATCCTTTTGTTGATGTCATAATCATTTGATGATGTCATAATCATTAGATGATGTCATAATCATTTTGTTGATGTCATAATCATTTGATGATGTCATAATCAATTGATGATGTCATAAACATTTTGTTGATGTCATAATCATTTCATGATGTCATAATCATTTGATGTCATAATCATTGGATGATGTCATAATCATTTTGTTGATGTCATAATCATTTGATGATGTCATAATCATTAGATAATGTCATAATCATTTTGTTGAAGTCATAATCATTTGATGATGTCATAATCATTTTGTTGATGTCATAATGATTTGATGATGTCATAATCATTTGATGTCATAATCATTGGATGATGTCATAATCATTTTGTTGATGTCATAATCATTTGATGATGTCATAATCATTTGATGTCATAATCATTGGATGATGTCATAATCATTTTGTTGATGTCATAATCATTTGATGATGTCATAATCATTAGATGATGGCATAATAATTTTGTTGATGTCATAATCATTTGATGATGTCATAATCATATGATGTAATAATCATTGGATGATGTCATAATCATTTTGTTGATGTCATAATCATTTGATGATGTCATAATCATTAGATGATGTCATAATCATTTTGTTGATGTCATAATCATTTGATGATGTCATAATCATTAGATGATGTCATAATCATTTTGTTGATGTCATAATAATTTGATGATGTCATAATTATTTGATGTCATAATCATTGGATGATGTCATAATCATTTTATTGATGTCATAATCATTTGATGATGTCATAATCATTTGATGATGTCATAATCATTGGATGATGTCATAATCATTTTGTTGATGTCATAATCATTTGATGATGTCATAATCATTAGATGATGGCATAATAATTTTGTTGATGTCATAATCATTTTATGATGTCATAATCATTTTGTTGATGTCATAATCATTGGATGATGTCATAATCCTTTTGTTGATGTTATAATCATTTGATGATGTCATGATCATTAGATGATGTCATAATCATTTTGTTGATGTCATAATTATTTGATGATGTCATAATCATTTTGTTGATGTCATAATCATTTTGTTGATGTCATAATGATTTGATGATATCATAATCATTTGATGTCATAATCATTAGATGATGTCATAATCATTTTGTTGATGTCATAATCATTTCGTTGATGTCATAATGATTTGATGATATCATATTCATTTGATGTCATAATCATTGGATGATGTCATAATCATTTTGTTGATGTCATAATCATTTGATGATGTCATAATCATTTGATGTCATAATCATTGGATGATGTCATAATCATTTTGTTGATGTCATAATCATTTTATGATGTCATAATCATTTTGTTGATGTCATAAATATTGGATGATGTCATAATCCTTTTGTTGATGTCATAATCATTTGATGATGTCATAATCATTAGATGATGTCATAATCATTTTGTTGATGTCATAATCATTTGATGATGTCATAATCATTTTGTTGATGTCATAATCATTTCGTTGATGTCGTAATGATTTGATGATATCATAATCATTTGATGTCATAATCATTGGATGATGTCATAATC
Source organism: Dendrobates tinctorius (assembly GCF_039654945.1). Taxonomy (NCBI): domain Eukaryota; kingdom Metazoa; phylum Chordata; class Amphibia; order Anura; family Dendrobatidae; genus Dendrobates; species Dendrobates tinctorius. The sequence goes on along the minus strand of NW_027361687.1, from coordinate 42,105,966 downwards.
ATTTTGTTGATGTCATAATCATTTGATGATGTCATAATCATTAGATGATGTCATAATCATTGGATGATGACATAATCATTTTGTTGATGTCATAATCATTTGATGTCATAATCATTGGATGATGTCATAATCATTTTGTTGATGTCATAATCATTTGATGATGTCATAATCATTAGATGATGTCATAATCATTTTGTTGATGTCATAATCATTTCATGATGTCATAATCATTTGATGTCATAATCATTGGATGATGTCATAATCATTTTGTTGATGTCATAATCATTTGATGATGTCATAATCATTAGATAATGTCATAACCATTTTTGTTGAAGTCATAATCATTTGATGATGTCATAATCATTTTGTTGATGTCATAATCATTTTGTTGATGTCATATTGATTTGATGATGTCATAATCATTTGATGTCATAATCATTGGATGATGTCATAATCATTTTGTTCATGTCATAATCATTTGATGATGTCATAATCATTTGATGTCATAATCATTGGATGATGTCATAATCATTTTGTTGATGTCATAATCATTTGATGATTTCATAATCATTAGATGATGTCATAATCATTTTGTTGATGTCATAATCATTTGATGATGTCATAATCATTTGATGTCATAATCATTGGATGATGTCATAATCATTTTGTTGATGTCATAATCATTTGATGATGTCATAATCATTAGATGATGTCATAATCATTTTGTTGATGTCATAATCATTTGATGATGTCATAATCATTAGATGATGTCATAATCATTTTGTTGATGTCATAATCATTTGATGATGTCATAATCATTTGATGTCATAATCATTGGATGATGTCATAATCATTTTGTTGATGTCATAATCATTTGATGATGTCATAATCATTTGATGATGTCATAATCATTTTGTTGATGTCATAATCATTTGATGATGTCATAATCATTTGATGTCATAATCATTGGATGATGTCATAATCATTTTGTTGATGTCATAATCATTTTATGATGTCATAATCATTTTGTTGATGTCATAATCATTGGATGATGTCAAAATCCTTTTGTTGATGTCATAATCATTTGATGATGTCATAATCATTAAATGATGTCATAATCATTTTGTTGATGTCATAATCATTTGATGATGTCATAATCATTTTGTTGATGTCATAATCATTTCATTGATGTCATAATGATTTGATGATATCATAATCATTTGATGTCATAATCATTTCATTGATGTCATAATGATTTGATGATATCATAATCATTTGATGTCATAATCATTTCATTGATGTCATAATGATTTGATGATATCATAATCATTTGATGTCATAATCATTTGATGTCATAATCATTGGATGATGTCATAATCATTTGATGATGCCATAATCATTTTGTTGATGTCATAATCATTTTATGATGTCATAATCATTTTGTTGATGTCATAATCATTTGATGATGTCATAATCATTTGATGTCATAATCATTGGATGATGTCATAATCATTTTGTTGAAGTCATAATCATTTGATGATGTCATAATCATTTTGTTGATGTCATAATGATTTGATGATGTCATAATCATTTGATGTCATAATCATTGGATGATGTCATAATCATTTTGTTGATGTCATAATCATTTGATGATGTCATAATCATTTGATGTCATAATCATTGGATGATGTCATAATCATTTTGTTGATGTCATAATCATTTGATGATGTCATAATCATTAGATGATGTCATAATAATTTTGTTGATGTCATAATCATTTGATGATGTCATAATCATTAGATGATGTCATAATCATTTTGTTGATGTCATAATCATTTGATGATGTCATAATCATTTGATGTCATAATCATTGGATGATGTCATAATCATTTTATTGATGTCATAATCATTTGATGATGTCATAATCATTTGATGATGTCATAATCATTTTGTTGATGTCATAATCATTTGATGATGTCATAATCATTTGATGTCATAATCATTGGATGATGTCATAATCATTTTGTTGATGTCATAATCATTTTATGATGTCATAATCATTTTGTTGATGTCATAATCATTGGATGATGTCATAATCCTTTTGTTGATGTCATAATCATTTGATGATGTCATGATCATTAGATGATGTCATAATCATTTTGTTGATGTCATAATCATTTGATGATGTCGTAATCATTTTGTTGATGTCATAATCATTTTGTTGATGTCATAATGATTTGATGATATCATAATCATTTGATGTCATAATCATTGGATGATGTCATAATCATTTTGTTGATGTCATAATCATTTGATGATGTCATAATCATTTGATGTCATAATCATTGGATGATGTCATAATCATTTTGTTGATGTCATAATCATTTTATGATGTCATAATCATTTTGCTGATGTCATAATCATTGGATGATGTCATAATCCTTTTGTTGATGTCATAATCATTTGATGATTTCATAATCCTTAGATGATGTCATAATCATTTTGTTGATGTCATAATCATTTGATGATGTCATAATCATTTTGTTGATGTCATAATCATTTCGTTGATGTCATAATGATTTGATGATATCATAATCATTTGATGTCATAATCATTGGATGATGTCATAATCATTTTGTTGATGTCATAATCATTTGATGATGTCATAATCATTAGATGATGTCATAATCATTGGATGATGACATAATCATTTTGTTGATGTCATAATCATTTGATGTAATAATCATTGGATGATGTCATAATCATTTTGTTGATGTCATAATCATTTGATGATGTCATAATCATTAGATGATGTCATAATCATTTTGTTGATGTCATAATCATTTGATGATGTCATAATCATTAGATGATGTCATAATCATTTTGTTGATGTTATAATCATTGGATGATGTCATAATCATTTTGTTGATGTCATAATCAATTGATGATGTCATAATCATTTGATGATGTCATAATCATTTTGTTGATGTCATAATCATTTGATGATGTCATAATCATTTGATGTCATAATCATTGGATGATGTCATAATCATTTTGTTGATGTCATGATCATTTTATGATGTCATAATCATTTTGTTGATGTCATAATCATTGGATGATGTCATAATCCTTTTGTTGATGTCATAATCATTTGATGATGTCATAATCATTAGATGATGTCATAATCATTTTGTTGATGTCATAATCATTTGATGATGTCATAATCATTTTGTTGATGTCATAATAATTTCGTTGATGTCATAATGATTTGATGATATCATAATCATTTGATGTCATAATCATTGGATGATGTCATAATCATTTTGTTGATGTCATAATCATTTGATGATGTCATAATCATTTGATGTCATAATCATTGGATGATGTCATAATCATTTGATGATGTCATAATGATTTTGTTGATGTCATAATCATTTGATGATGCCATAATCATTTTGTTGATGTGATAATCATTTTGTTGATGTCATAATGATTTGATGATGTCATAATCATTAGATGATGTCATAATCATTAGATGATGTGATAATCATTTTGTTGATGTCATAATCAATTCATGATGTCATAATCATTTGATGTCATAATCATTGGATGATGTCATAATCATTTTGTTGATGTCATAATCATTTGATGATGTCATAATCATTAGATAATGTCATAATCATTTTGTTAAAGTCATAATCATTTGATTATGTCATAATCATTTTGTTGATGTAATAATGTTTGTTGATGTCATAATGATTTGATGATGTCATAATCATTTGATGTCATAATCATTGGATGATGTCATAATCATTTTGTTGATGTCATAATCATTTGATGATGTCATAATCATTTGATGTCATAATCATTGGATGATGTCATAATCATTTTGTTGATGTCATAATCATTTGATGATGTCATAATCATTAGATGATGTCATAATCATTTTGTTGATGTCATAATCATTTGATGATGTCATAATCATATGATGTAATAATCATTGGATGATGTCATAATCATTTTGTTGATGTCATAATCATTTGATGATGTCATAATCATTAGATGATGTCATAATCATTTTGTTGATGTCATAATCATTTGATGATGTCATAATCATTTTGTTGATGTCATAATAGTTTCGTTGATGTCATAATGATTTGATGATATCATAATCATTTGATGTCATAATCATTGGATGATGTCATAATCATTTTGTTGATGTCATAATCATTTGATGATGTCATAATCATTTGATGTCATAATCATTGGATGATGTCATAATCATTTGATGATGTCATAATGATTTTGTTGATGTCATAATCATTTGATGATGCCATAATCATTTTGTTGATGTCATAATCATTTTGTTGATGTCATAATCATTTGATGATGTCATAATCATTAGATGATGTCATAATCATTAGATGATGTGATAATCATTTTGTTGATGTCATAATCATTTCATGATGTCATAATCATTTGATGTCATAATCATTGGATGATGTCATAATCATTTCGTTGATGTCGTAATGATTTGATGATATCATAATCATTTGATGTCATAATCATTGGATGATGTCATAATCATTTTGTTGATGTCATAATCATTTGATGATGTCATAATCGTTAGATGATGTCATAATCATTGGATGATGACATAATCATTTTGTTGATGTCATAATCATTTGATGTCATAATCATTGGATGATGTCATAATCATTTTGTTGATGTCATAATCATTTGATGATGTCATAATCATTAGATGATGTCATAATCATTTTGTTGATGTCATAATCATTTCATGATGTCATAATCATTTGATGTCATAATCATTGGATGATGTCATAATCATTTTGTTGATGTCATAATCATTTGATGATGTCATAATCATTAGATAATGTCATAACCATTTTTGTTGAAGTCATAATCATTTGATGATGTCATAATCATTTTGTTGATGTCATAATAATTTTGTTGATGTCATATTGATTTGATGATGTCATAATCATTTGATGTCATAATCATTGGATGATATCATAATCATTTTGTTCATGTCATAATCATGTGATGATGTCATAATCATTTGATGTCATAATCATTGGATGATGTCATAATCATTTTGTTGATGTCATAATCATTTGATGATTTCATAATCATTAGATGATGTCATAATCATTTTGTTGATGTCATAATCATTTGATGATTTCATAATCATTAGATGATGTCATAATCATTTTGTTGATGTCATAATCATTTGATGATGTCATAATCATTTGATGTCATAATCATTGGATGATGTCATAATCATTTTGTTGATGTCATAATCATTTGATGATGTCATAATCATTAGATGATGTCATAATCATTTTGTTGATGTCATAATCATTTGATGATGTCATAATCATTAGATGATGTCATAATCATTTTGTTGATGTCATAATCATTTGATGATGTCATAATCATTAGATGATGTCATAATCATTTTGTTGATGTCATAATCATTTGATGATGTCATAATCATTAGATGATGTCATAATCATTTTGTTGATGTCATAATCATTTGATGATGTCATAATCATTTGATGTCAAAATCATTGGATGATGTCATAATCATTTTGTTGATGTCATGATCATTTTATGATGTCATAATCATTTTGTTGATGTCATAATCATTGGATGATGTCATAATCATTTTGTTGATGTCATAATCATTTTATGATGTCATAATCATTTTGTTGATATCATAGTCATTGGATGATGTCATCATCCTTTTGTTGATGTCATAATCATTTGATGATGTCATAATCATTAGATGATGTCATAATCATTTTGTTGATGTCATAATCATTTGATGATGTCATAATCATTAGATGATGTCATAATCATTTTGTTGATGTCATAATCATTTCATGATGTCATAATCATTTGATGTCATAATCATTGGATGATGTCATAATTATTTTGTTGATGTCATAATCATTTGATGATGTCATAATCATTAGATAATGTCATAATCATTTTGTTGAAGTCATAATCATTTGATGATGTCATAATCATTTTGTTGATGTCATAATCATTTTGTTGATGTCATATTGATTTGATGATGTCATAATCATTTGATGTCATAATCATTGGATGATGTCATAATCATTTTGTTCATGTCATAATCATTTGATGATGTCATAATCATTTGATGTCATAATCATTGGATGATGTCATAATCATTTTGTTGATGTCATAATCATTTGATGATGTCATAATCATTTGATGATGTCATAATCATTTTGTTGATGTCATAATCATTTGATGATGTCATAATCATTTGATGTCATAATCATTGGATGATGTCATAATCATTTTGTTGATGTCATAATCATTTTATGATGTCATAATCATTTTGTTGATGTCATAATCATTGGATGATGTCATAATCCTTTTGTTGATGTCATAATCATTTGATGATGTCATAATCATTAGATGATGTCATAATCATTTTGTTGATGTCATAATCATTTGATGATGTCATAATCATTTTGTTGATGTCATAATCATTTCATTGATGTCATAATGATTTGATGATATCATAATCATTTGATGTCATAATCATTGGATGATGTCATAATCATTTTGTTGATGTCATAATCATTTGATGATGTCATAATCATTTGATGTCATAATCATTGGATGATGTCATAATCATTTGATGATGCCATAATCATTTTGTTGATGTCATAATCATTTTATGATGTCATAATCATTAGATGATGTCATAATCATTGGATGATGTCATAATCCTTTTGTTGATGACATAATCATTTGATGATGTCATAATCATTAGATGATGTCATAATCATTTTGTTGATGTCATAATCATTTGATGATGTCATAATCATATGATGTAATAATCATTGGATGATGTCATAATCATTTTGTTGATGTCATAATCATTTGATGATGTCATAATCATTAGATGATGTCATAATCATTTTGTTGATGTCATAATCATTTGATGATGTCATAATCATTTTGTTGATGTCATAATAATTTCGTTGATGTCATAATGATTTGATGATATCATAATCATTTGATGTCATAATCATTGGATGATGTCATAATCATTTTGTTGATGTCATAATCATTTGATGATGTCATAATCATTTGATGTCATAATCATTGGATGATGTCATAATCATTTGATGATGTCATAATGATTTTGTTGATGTCATAATCATTTGATGATGCCATAATCATTTTGTTGATGTCATAATCATTTTGTTGATGTCATAATCATTTGATGATGTCATAATCATTAGATGATGTCATAATCATTAGATGATGTGATAATCATTTTGTTGATGTCATAATCATTTCATGATGTCATAATCATTTGATGTCATAATCATTGGATGATGTCATAATCATTTCGTTGATGTCGTAATGATTTGATGATATCATAATCATTTGATGTCATAATCATTGGATGATGTCATAATCATTTTGTTGATGTCATAATCATTTGATGATGTCATAATCATTAGATGATGTCATAATCATTGGATGATGACAAAATCATTTTGTTGATGTCATAATCATTTGATGTCATAATCATTGGATGATGTCATAATCATTTTGTTGATGTCATAATCATTTGATGATGTCATAATCATTAGATGATGTCATAATCATTTTGTTGATGTCATAATCATTTCATGATGTCATAATCATTTGATGTCATAATCATTGGATGATGTCATAATCATTTTGTTGATGTCATAATCATTTGATGATGTCATAATCATTAGATAATGTCATAACCATTTTTGTTGAAGTCATAATCATTTGATGATGTCATAATCATTTTGTTGATGTCATAATAATTTTGTTGATGTCATATTGATTTGATGATGTCATAATCATTTGATGTCATAATCATTGGATGATATCATAATCATTTTGTTCATGTCATAATCATGTGATGATGTCATAATCATTTGATGTCATAATCATTGGATGATGTCATAATCATTTTGTTGATGTCATAATCATTTGATGATTTCATAATCATTAGATGATGTCATAATCATTTTGTTGATGTCATAATCATTTGATGATGTCATAATCATTTGATGTCATAATCATTGGATGATGTCATAATCATTTTGTTGATGTCATAATCATTTGATGATGTCATAATCATTAGATGATGTCATAATCATTTTGTTGATGTCATAATCATTTGATGATGTCATAATCATTAGATGATGTCATAATCATTTTGTTGATGTCATAATCATTTGATGATGTCATAATCATTTGATGTCAAAATCATTGGATGATGTCATAATCATTTTGTTGATGTCATGATCATTTTATGATGTCATAATCATTTTATGATGTCATAATCATTAGATGATGTCATAATCATTGGATGATGTCATAATCCTTTTGTTGATGTCATAATCATTTGATGATGTCATAATCATTAGATGATGTCATAATCATTTTGTTGATGTCATAATCATTTTGATGATGTCATAATCATTTTATGATGTCATAATCATTTTGTTGATATCATAGTCATTGGATGATGTCATAATCCTTTTGTTGATGTCATAATCATTTGATGATGTCATAATCATTAGATGATGTCATAATCATTTTGTTGATGTCATAATCATTTGATGATGTCATAATCATTAGATGATGTCATAATCATTTTGTTGATGTCATAATCATTTCATGATGTCATAATCATTTGATGTCATAATCATTGGATGATGTCATAATCATTTTGTTGATGTCATAATCATTTGATGATGTCATAATGATTAGATAATGTCATAATCATTTTGTTGAAGTCATAATCATTTGATGATGTCATAATCATTTTGTTGATGTCATAATCATTTTGTTGATGTCATATTGATTTGATGATGTCATAATCATTTGATGTCATAATCATTGGATGATGTCATAATCATTTTGTTCAAGTCATAATCATTTGATGATGTCATAATCATTTGATGTCATAATCATTGGATGATGTCATAATCATTTTGTTGATGTCATAATCATTTGATGATGTCATAATCATTAGATGATGTCATAATCATTTTGTTGATGTCATAATCATTTGATGATGTCATAATCATTTGATGTCATAATCATTGGATGATGTCATAATCATTTTGTTGATGTCATAATCATTTTATGATGTCATAATAATTTTGTTGATGTCATAATCATTGGATGAAGTCATAATCCTTTTGTTGATGTCATAATCATTTGATGATGTCATAATCATTAGATGATGTCATAATCATTTTGTTGATGTCATAATCATTTGATGATGTCATAATCATTTTGTTGATGTCATAATCATTTCATTGATGTCATAATGATTTGATGATATCATAATCATTTGATGTCATAATCATTGAATGATGTCATAATCATTTTGTTGATGTCATAATCATTTGATGATGTCGTAATCATTTGATGTCATAATCATTGGATGATGTCATAATCATTTGATGATGCCATAATCATTTTGTTGATGTCATAATCATTTTATGATGTCATAATCATTAGATGATGTCATAATCATTGAATGATGTCATAATCCTTTTGTTGATGTCATAATCATTTGATGATGTCATAATCATTAGATGATGTCATAATCATTTTGTTGATGTCATAATCATTTTATGATGTCATAATCATTTTGTTGATATCATAATCATTGGATGATGTCATAATCCTTTTGTTGATGTCATAATCATTTGATGATGTCATAATCATTAGATGATGTCATAATCATTTTGTTGATGTCATAATCATTTGATGATGTCATAATCAATTGATGATGTCATAAACATTTTGTTGATGTCATAATCATTTCATGATGTCATAATCATTTGATGTCATAATCATTGGATGATGTCATAATCATTTTGTTGATGTCATAATCATTTGATGATGTCATAATCATTAGATAATGTCATAATCATTTTGTTGAAGTCATAATCATTTGATGATGTCATAATCATTTTGTTGATGTCATAATGATTTGATGATGTCATAATCATTTGATGTCATAATCATTGGATGATGTCATAATCATTTTGTTGATGTCATAATCATTTGATGATGTCATAATCATTTGATGTCATAATCATTGGATGATGTCATAATCATTTTGTTGATGTCATAATCATTTGATGATGTCATAATCATTAGATGATGGCATAATAATTTTGTTGATGTCATAATCATTTGATGATGTCATAATCATATGATGTAATAATCATTGGATGATGTCATAATCATTTTGTTGATGTCATAATCATTTGATGATGTCATAATCATTAGATGATGTCATAATCATTTTGTTGATGTCATAATCATTTGATGATGTCATAATCATTAGATGATGTCATAATCATTTTGTTGATGTCATAATAATTTGATGATGTCATAATTATTTGATGTCATAATCATTGGATGATGTCATAATCATTTTATTGATGTCATAATCATTTGATGATGTCATAATCATTTGATGATGTCATAATCATTGGATGATGTCATAATCATTTTGTTGATGTCATAATCATTTGATGATGTCATAATCATTAGATGATGGCATAATAATTTTGTTGATGTCATAATCATTTTATGATGTCATAATCATTTTGTTGATGTCATAATCATTGGATGATGTCATAATCCTTTTGTTGATGTTATAATCATTTGATGATGTCATGATCATTAGATGATGTCATAATCATTTTGTTGATGTCATAATTATTTGATGATGTCATAATCATTTTGTTGATGTCATAATCATTTTGTTGATGTCATAATGATTTGATGATATCATAATCATTTGATGTCATAATCATTAGATGATGTCATAATCATTTTGTTGATGTCATAATCATTTCGTTGATGTCATAATGATTTGATGATATCATATTCATTTGATGTCATAATCATTGGATGATGTCATAATCATTTTGTTGATGTCATAATCATTTGATGATGTCATAATCATTTGATGTCATAATCATTGGATGATGTCATAATCATTTTGTTGATGTCATAATCATTTTATGATGTCATAATCATTTTGTTGATGTCATAAATATTGGATGATGTCATAATCCTTTTGTTGATGTCATAATCATTTGATGATGTCATAATCATTAGATGATGTCATAATCATTTTGTTGATGTCATAATCATTTGATGATGTCATAATCATTTTGTTGATGTCATAATCATTTCGTTGATGTCGTAATGATTTGATGATATCATAATCATTTGATGTCATAATCATTGGATGATGTCATAATCATTTTGTTGATGTCATAATCATTTGATGATGTCATAATCATTAGATGATGTCATAATCATTGGATGATGACATAATCATTTTGTTGATGTCATAATCATTTGATGTCATAATCATTGGATGATGTCATAATCATTTTGTTGATGTCATAATCATTTGATGATGTCATAATCATTAGATGATGTCATAATCATTTTGTTGATGTCATAATCATTTCATGATGTCATAATCATTTGATGTCATAATCATTGGATGATGTCATAATCATTTTGTTGATGTCATAATCATTTGATGATGTCATAATCATTAGATAATGTCATAACCATTTTTGTTGAAGTCATAATCATTTGATGATGTCATAATCATTTTGTTGATGTCATAATCATTTTGTTGATGTCATATTGATTTGATGATGTCATAATCATTTGATGTCATAATCATTGGATGATGTCATAATCATTTTGTTCATGTCATAATCATTTGATGATGTCATAATCATTTGATGTCATAATCATTGGATGATGTCATAATCATTTTGTTGATGTCATAATCATTTGATGATTTCATAATCATTAGATGATGTCATAATCATTTTGTTGATGTCATAATCATTTGATGATGTCATAATCATTTGATGTCATAATCATTGGATGATGTCATAATCATTTTGTTGATGTCATAATCATTTGATGATGTCATAATCATTAGATGATGTCATAATCATTTTGTTGATGTCATAATCATTTGATGATGTCATAATCATTAGATGATGTCATAATCATTTTGTTGATGTCATAATCATTTGATGATGTCATAATCATTTGATGTCATAATCATTGGATGATGTCATAATCATTTTGTTGATGTCATAATCATTTGATGATGTCATAATCATTTGATGATGTCATAATCATTTTGTTGATGTCATAATCATTTGATGATGTCATAATCATTTGATGTCATAATCATTGGATGATGTCATAATCATTTTGTTGATGTCATAATCATTTTATGATGTCATAATCATTTTGTTGATGTCATAATCATTGGATGATGTCAAAATCCTTTTGTTGATGTCATAATCATTTGATGATGTCATAATCATTAAATGATGTCATAATCATTTTGTTGATGTCATAATCATTTGATGATGTCATAATCATTTTGTTGATGTCATAATCATTTCATTGATGTCATAATGATTTGATGATATCATAATCATTTGATGTCATAATCATTTCATTGATGTCATAATGATTTGATGATATCATAATCATTTGATGTCATAATCATTTCATTGATGTCATAATGATTTGATGATATCATAATCATTTGATGTCATAATCATTTGATGTCATAATCATTGGATGATGTCATAATCATTTGATGATGCCATAATCATTTTGTTGATGTCATAATCATTTTATGATGTCATAATCATTTTGTTGATGTCATAATCATTTGATGATGTCATAATCATTTGATGTCATAATCATTGGATGATGTCATAATCATTTTGTTGAAGTCATAATCATTTGATGATGTCATAATCATTTTGTTGATGTCATAATGATTTGATGATGTCATAATCATTTGATGTCATAATCATTGGATGATGTCATAATCATTTTGTTGATGTCATAATCATTTGATGATGTCATAATCATTTGATGTCATAATCATTGGATGATGTCATAATCATTTTGTTGATGTCATAATCATTTGATGATGTCATAATCATTAGATGATGTCATAATAATTTTGTTGATGTCATAATCATTTGATGATGTCATAATCATTAGATGATGTCATAATCATTTTGTTGATGTCATAATCATTTGATGATGTCATAATCATTTGATGTCATAATCATTGGATGATGTCATAATCATTTTATTGATGTCATAATCATTTGATGATGTCATAATCATTTGATGATGTCATAATCATTTTGTTGATGTCATAATCATTTGATGATGTCATAATCATTTGATGTCATAATCATTGGATGATGTCATAATCATTTTGTTGATGTCATAATCATTTTATGATGTCATAATCATTTTGTTGATGTCATAATCATTGGATGATGTCATAATCCTTTTGTTGATGTCATAATCATTTGATGATGTCATGATCATTAGATGATGTCATAATCATTTTGTTGATGTCATAATCATTTGATGATGTCGTAATCATTTTGTTGATGTCATAATCATTTTGTTGATGTCATAATGATTTGATGATATCATAATCATTTGATGTCATAATCATTGGATGATGTCATAATCATTTTGTTGATGTCATAATCATTTGATGATGTCATAATCATTTGATGTCATAATCATTGGATGATGTCATAATCATTTTGTTGATGTCATAATCATTTTATGATGTCATAATCATTTTGCTGATGTCATAATCATTGGATGATGTCATAATCCTTTTGTTGATGTCATAATCATTTGATGATTTCATAATCCTTAGATGATGTCATAATCATTTTGTTGATGTCATAATCATTTGATGATGTCATAATCATTTTGTTGATGTCATAATCATTTCGTTGATGTCATAATGATTTGATGATATCATAATCATTTGATGTCATAATCATTGGATGATGTCATAATCATTTTGTTGATGTCATAATCATTTGATGATGTCATAATCATTAGATGATGTCATAATCATTGGATGATGACATAATCATTTTGTTGATGTCATAATCATTTGATGTAATAATCATTGGATGATGTCATAATCATTTTGTTGATGTCATAATCATTTGATGATGTCATAATCATTAGATGATGTCATAATCATTTTGTTGATGTCATAATCATTTGATGATGTCATAATCATTAGATGATGTCATAATCATTTTGTTGATGTTATAATCATTGGATGATGTCATAATCATTTTGTTGATGTCATAATCAATTGATGATGTCATAATCATTTGATGATGTCATAATCATTTTGTTGATGTCATAATCATTTGATGATGTCATAATCATTTGATGTCATAATCATTGGATGATGTCATAATCATTTTGTTGATGTCATGATCATTTTATGATGTCATAATCATTTTGTTGATGTCATAATCATTGGATGATGTCATAATCCTTTTGTTGATGTCATAATCATTTGATGATGTCATAATCATTAGATGATGTCATAATCATTTTGTTGATGTCATAATCATTTGATGATGTCATAATCATTTTGTTGATGTCATAATAATTTCGTTGATGTCATAATGATTTGATGATATCATAATCATTTGATGTCATAATCATTGGATGATGTCATAATCATTTTGTTGATGTCATAATCATTTGATGATGTCATAATCATTTGATGTCATAATCATTGGATGATGTCATAATCATTTGATGATGTCATAATGATTTTGTTGATGTCATAATCATTTGATGATGCCATAATCATTTTGTTGATGTGATAATCATTTTGTTGATGTCATAATGATTTGATGATGTCATAATCATTAGATGATGTCATAATCATTAGATGATGTGATAATCATTTTGTTGATGTCATAATCAATTCATGATGTCATAATCATTTGATGTCATAATCATTGGATGATGTCATAATCATTTTGTTGATGTCATAATCATTTGATGATGTCATAATCATTAGATAATGTCATAATCATTTTGTTAAAGTCATAATCATTTGATTATGTCATAATCATTTTGTTGATGTAATAATGTTTGTTGATGTCATAATGATTTGATGATGTCATAATCATTTGATGTCATAATCATTGGATGATGTCATAATCATTTTGTTGATGTCATAATCATTTGATGATGTCATAATCATTTGATGTCATAATCATTGGATGATGTCATAATCATTTTGTTGATGTCATAATCATTTGATGATGTCATAATCATTAGATGATGTCATAATCATTTTGTTGATGTCATAATCATTTGATGATGTCATAATCATATGATGTAATAATCATTGGATGATGTCATAATCATTTTGTTGATGTCATAATCATTTGATGATGTCATAATCATTAGATGATGTCATAATCATTTTGTTGATGTCATAATCATTTGATGATGTCATAATCATTAGATGATGTCATAATCATTTTGTTGATGTCATAATCATTTGATGATGTCATAATCATTTGATGTCATAATCATTGGATGATGTCATAATCATTTTGTTGATGTCATAATCATTTGATGATGTCATAATCATTAGATGATGTCATAATCATTTTGTTGATGTCATAATCATTTGATGATGTCATAATCATTTGATGTCATAATCATTGGATGATGTCATAATCATTTTGTTGATGTCATAATCATTGGATGATGTCATAATCCTTTTGTTGATGTCATAATCATTTGATGATGTCATAATCTAAGTATGGAATGGACAAGGCAACTGTTAGGTGGATTCATAACTGGCTTAGTGATCGGACCCAAAGAGTGGTCGTAAATGGCTGCACATCCAGTTGGAAGAATGTCTCAAGTGGGGTACCACAGGGCTCTGTCCTGGGCCCTGTATTGTTCAACATCTTTATCAACGATTTAGATGAAGGAATTGAGGGTAAACTGATTAAATTTGCTGATGACACAAAGCTAGGAGGGATAGCTAATAGTAGAGAAGAGAGAGAGAGGATTCAAAAAGATTTAAATAAACTGGAGAAGTGGGCAGCAACTAACAGAATGGTTTTTAACAGGGAGAAATGCAAAGTACTACATCTGGGCAATAAAAATGGAAAAAGCATATATAGAATGGGAGGAATAGGGCTAAGTGACAGCACATGTGAAAAAGACTTGGGTATACTAATAGATCACAGACTGAATATGAGTCAACAGTGTGATGCAGCAGCAAAAAAGGCAAATGCAATTCTAGGATGTATTAACAGAAGCATACAGTCTAGATCACGTGAAGTCATTATTTCCCTCTACTCCTCTTTGGTCAGACCTCATCTGGAATATTGTGTCCAGTTTTGGGCACCACATTTTAAAAAAGACATCAACAAACTGGAGCAAGTTCAGAAAAGAGCGACCAGAATGGTGACCGGTCTGCAAACCCTGTCTTATGAGGAAAGGTTGCAGGATTTGGGAATGTTTAGTTTGCAAAAGAGAAGACTGAGAGGAGACTTAATAGCTGTCTACAAATATCTAAAGGGCTGTCACATTGTAGAAGGATCAACTTTATTCTCATTTGCACAAGGAAAGACTAGAAGCAATGGGATGAAACTGAATGGGAAGAGACACAGATTAGATATTAGATAAAACTTTTTGACAGTTAGAGTGATCAATGAGTGGAACAGGCTGCCACGAGAAGTGGTGAGTTCTCCTTCAATGGAAGTCTTCAAACAGAGGCTGGACAGACATCTGACTGGGATGATTTAGCGAATCCTGCTTTGAGCAGGGGGTTGGACCAGATGGCCCAGGAGGTCCCTTCCAACTCTACGATTCTATGATTCTATGATTCTATGATTCTATGATTCTATAATCATTAGATAATGTCATAATCATTTTGTTGAAGTCATAATCATTTGATGATGTCATAATCATTTTGTTGATGTCATAATCATTTTGTTGATGTCATATTGATTTGATGATGTCATAATCATTTGATGTCATAATCATTGGATGATGTCATAATCATTTTGTTCATGTCATAATCATTTGATGATGTCATAATCATTTGATGTCATAATCATTGGATGATGTCATAATCATTTTGTTGATGTCATAATCATTTGATGATGTCATAAACATTAGATGATGTCATAATCATTTTGTTGATGTCATAATCATTTGATGATGTCATAATCATTTGATGTAATAATCATTGGATGATGTCATAATCATTTTGTTCATGTCATAATCATTTGATGATGTCATAATCATTAGATGATGTCATAATCATTTTGTTGATGTCATAATCATTTGATGATGTCATAATCATTAGGTGATGTCATAATCATTTTGTTGATGTCATAATCATTTGCTGATGTCATAATCATTTGATGTCATAATCATTGGATGATGTCATAATCATTTTGTTGATGTCATAATCATTTGATGATGTCATAATCATTTGATGATGTCATAATCATTTTGTTGATGTCATAATCATTAGATGATGTCATAATCATTTGATGTCATAATCATTTGATGATGTCATAATCATTTGATGTCATAATCATTGGATGATGTCATAATCATTTTGTTGATGTCATAATCATTTTATGATGTCATAATCATTTTGTTGATGTCGTAATCATTGGATGATGTCATAATCCTTTTGTTGATGTCATAATCATTTGATGATGTCATAATAATTAGATGATGTCATAATCATTTTGTTGATGTCATAATCATTTGATGATGTCATAATCATTTTGTTGATGTCATAATCATTTCGTTGATGTCATAATGATTTGATGATATCATAATCATTTGATGTCATAATCATTGGATGGTGTCATAATCATTTTGTTGATGTCATAATCATTTGATGATGTCATAATAATTTGATGTCATAATCATTGGATGATGTCATAATCATTTGATGATGCCATAATCATTTTGTTGATGTCATAATCATTTTATGATGTCATAATCATTTTGTTGATGTCATAATCATTTGATGATGTCATAATCATTAGATGATGTCATAATCATTTTGTTGATGTCATAATCATTTCATGATGTCATAATCATTAGATGATGTCATAATCATTTTGTTGATGTCATAATCATTTCGTTGATGTCATAATGATTTGATGATATCATATTCATTTGATGTCATAATCATTGGATGATGTCATAATCATTTTGTTGATGTCATAATCATTTTATGATGTCATAATCATTTTGTTGATGTCATAAACATTGGATGATGTCATAATCCTTTTGTTGATGTCATAATCATTTGATGATGTCATAATCATTAGATGATGTCATAATCATTTTGTTGATGTCATAATCATTTGATGATGTCATAATCATTTTGTTGATGTCATAATCATTTCGTTGATGTCGTAATGATTTGATGATATCATAATCATTTGATGTCATAATCATTGGATGATGTCATAATCATTTTGTTGATGTCATAATCATTTGATGATGTCATAATCATTAGATGATGTCATAATCATTGGATGATGACATAATCATTTTGTTGATGTCATAATCATTTGATGATGTCATAATCATTAGATGATGTCATAATCATTTTGTTGATGTCATAATCATTTCATGATGTCATAATCATTTGATGTCATAATCATTGGATGATGTCATAATCATTTTGTTGATGTCATAATCATTTGATGATGTCATAATCATTAGATAATGTCATAACCATTTTTGTTGAAGTCATAATCATTTGATGATGTCATAATCATTTTGTTGATGTCATAATCATTTTGTTGATGTCATATTGATTTGATGATGTCATAATCATTAGATGATGTCATAATCATTTTGTTGATGTCATAATCATTTGATGATGTCATAATCATTTGATGTCATAATCATTGGATGATGTCATAATCATTTTGTTGATGTCATAATCATTTGATGATGTCATAATCATTAGATGATGTCATAATCATTTTGTTGATGTCATAATCATTTGATGATGTCATAATCATTAGATGATGTCATAATCATTTTGTTGATGTCATAATCATTTGATGATGTCATAATCATTTGATGTCATAATCATTGGATGATGTCATAATCATTTTGTTGATGTCATAATCATTTGATGATGTCATAATCATTTGATGATGTCATAATCATTTTGTTGATGTCATAATCATTTGATGATGTCATAATCATTTGATGTCATAATCATTGGATGATGTCATCATCATTTTGTTGATGTCATAATCATTTTATGATGTCATAATCATTTTGTTGATGTCATAATCATTGGATGATGTCATAATCCTTTTGTTGATGTCATAATCATTTGATGATGTCATAATCATTAGATGATGTCATAATCATTTTGTTGATGTCATAATCATTTGATGATGTCATAATCATTTTGTTGATGTCATAATCATTTCATTGATGTCATAATGATTTGATGATATCATAATCATTTGATGTCATAATCATTGGATGATGTCATAATCATTTTGTTGATGTCATAATCATTTGATGATGTCATAATCATTTGATGTCATAATCATTGGATGATGTCATAATCATTTGATGATGCCATAATCATTTTGTTGATGTCATAATCATTTTATGATGCCATAATCATTAGATGATGTCATAATCATTGGATGATGTCATAATCCTTTTGTTGATGTCATAATCATTTGATGATGTCATAATCATTAGATGATGTCATAATCATTTTGTTGATGTCATAATCATTTTGTTGATGTCATAATCATTTTATGATGTCATAATCATTTTGTTGATATCATAGTCATTGGATGATGTCATAATCCTTTTGTTGATGTCATAATCATTTGATGATGTCATAATCATTAGATGATGTCATAATCATTTTGTTGATGTCATAGTCATTTGATGATGTCATAATCATTAGATGATGTCATAATCATTTTGTTGATGTCATAATCATTTGATGATGTCATAATCATTTGATGTCATAATCATTGGATGATGTCGTAATCATTTTGTTAATGTCATAATCATTTGATGGTGTCATAATCATTTGATGATGTCATAATCATTTTGATGATGTCATAATCATTTGATGATGTCATAATCATTTGATGTCATAATCATTGGATGATGTCATAATCATTTTGTTGATGTCATAATCATTTGATGATGTCATAATCATTAGATGATGTCATAATCATTTTGTTGATGTCATAATCATTTGATGATGTCATAATCATTAGATGATGTCATAATAGTTTTGTTGATGTCATAATCATTTGATGATGTCATAATCATTTGATGTCATAATCATTGGATGATGTCATAATCATTTTATTGATGTCATAATCATTTGATGATGTCATAATCATTTGATGATGTCATAATCATTTTGTTGATGTCATAATCATTTGATGATGTCATAATCATTTGATGTCATAATCATTGGATGATGTCATAATCATTTTGTTGATGTCATAATCATTTTATGATGTCATAATCATTAGATGATGTCATAATCATTGGATGATGTCATAATCATTTTGTTGATGTCATAATCATTTGATGATGTCATAATCATTAGATGATGTCATAATCATTTTGTTGATGTCATAATCATTTGATGATGTCATAATCATTAGATGATGTCATAATAGTTTTGTTGATGTCATAATCATTTGATGATGTCATAATCATTTGATGTCATAATCATTGGATGATGTCATAATCATTTGATGATGTCATAATCATTTTGTTGATGTCATAATCATTTGATGATGTCATAATCATTTTGTTGATGTCATAATCATTTGATGATGTCATAATCATTTGATGTCATAATCATTGGATGATGTCATAATCATTTTGTTGATGTCATAATCATTTTATGATGTCATAATCATTAGATGATGTCATAATCATTTTGTTGATGTCATAATCATTTGATGATGTCATAATCATTTGATGTAATAATCATTAGATGATGTCATAATCATTTTGTTGATGTCATAATTATTTGATGATGTCATAATCATTAGATGATGTCATAATCATTTTGTTGATGTCATAATCATTTGATGATGTCATAATCATTTGATGTCATAATCATTGGATGATGTCATAATCATTTTGTTGATGTCATAATCATTTGATGATGTCATAATCATTTGATGATGTCATAATCATTTTGTTGATGTCATAATCATTTGATGATGTCATAATCATTTGATGTCATAATCATTGGATGATGTCATAATCATTTTGTTGATGTCATAATCATTTTATGATGTCATAATCATTTTGTTGGTGTCATAATCATTGGATGATGTCATAATCCTTTTGTTGATGTCATAATCATTTGATGATGTCATAATCATTAGATGATGTCTTAATCATTTTGTTGATGTCATAATCATTTGATGATGTCATAATCATTAGATGATGTCATAATCATTTTGTTGATGTCATAATCATTTGATGATGTCATAATCATTTTGTTGATGTCATAATGATTTGATGATGTCATAATCATTTGATGTCATAATCATTGGATGATGTCATAATCATTTTGTTGATGTCATAATCATTTGATGATGTCATAATCATTTGATGTCATAATCATTGGATGATGTCATAATCATTTTGTTGATGTCATAATCATTTGATGATGTCATAATCATTAGATGATGTCATAATAATTTTGTTGATGTCATAATCATTTGATGATGTCATAATCATATGATGTAATAATCTTTGGCTGATGTCATAATCATTTTGTTGATGTCATAATCATTTGATGATGTCATAATCATTAGATGATGTCATAATCATTTTGTTGATGTCATAATCATTTGATGATGTCATAATCATTAGATGATGTCATAATAGTTTTGTTGATGTCATAATCATTTGATGATGTCATAATCATTTGATGTCATAATCATTGGATGATGTCATAATCATTTTATTGATGTCATAATCATTTGATGATGTCATAATCATTTGATGATGTCATAATCATTTTGTTGATGTCATAATCATTTGATGATGTCATAATCATTTGATGTCAAAATCAATGGATGATGTCATAATCATTTCGTTGATGTCATAATGATTTGATGATATCATAATCATTTGATGTCATAATCATTGGATGATGTCATAATCATTTTGTTGATGTCATAATAATTTGATGATGTCATAATCATTAGATGATGTCATAATCATTGGATGATGACATAATCATTTTGTTGATGTCATAATCATTTGATGTAATAATCATTGGATGATGTCATAATCATTTTGTTGATGTCATAATCATTTGATGATGTCATAATCATTAGATGATGTCATAATCATTTTGTTGATGTCATAATCATTTGATGATGTCATAATCATTAAATGATGTCATAATCATTTTGTTATGTCATAATCATTTGATGATTTCATAATCATTTGATGTCATAATCATTGGATGATGTCATAATCATTTTGTTGATGTCATGATCATTTTATGATGTCATAATCATTTTGTTGATGTCATAATCATTGGATGATGTCATAATCCTTTTGTTGATGTCATAATCATTTGATGATGTCATAATCATTTGATGTCATAATCATTGGATGATGTCATAATCATTTGATGTCATAATCATTGGATGTGTCATAATCATTTGATGATGTCATAATCATTTTGTTGATGTCATAATCATTTGATGATGTCATAATCATTCTGTTGATGTCATAATCATTTTGATGATGTCATAATGATTTGATAATGTCATAATCATTTGATGTCATAATCATTGGATGATGTCATAATCATTTTGTTGATGTCATAATCATTTGATGATGTCATAATCATTAGATGATGTCATAATCATTTTGTTGATGTCATAATCATTTGATGATGTCATAATCATTTTGTTGATGTCATAATCATTTCGTTGATGTCATAATGATTTGATGATGTCATAATCATTAGATGATGTCATAATCATTTTGTTGATGTCATAATCATTTGATGATGTCATAATCATTAGATGATGTCATAATCATTTTGTTGATGTCATAATCATTTGATGATGTCATAATCATTTGATGTCATAATCATTGGATGATGTCGTAATCATTTTGTTGATGTCATAATCATTTGATGATGTCATGATCATTTGATGATGTCATAATCATTTTGATGATGTCATAATCATTTGATGATGTCATAATCATTTGATGTCATAATCATTGGATAATGTCATAATCATTTTGTTGATGTCATAATCATTTTATGATGTCATAATCATTTTGTTGATGTCATAATCATTGGATCATGTCATAATCCTTTTGTTGATGTCATAATCATTTGATGATGTCATAATCATTAGATGATGTCATAATCATATTGTTGATGTCATAATCATTTGATGATGTCATAATCATTTTGTTGATGTCATAATCATTTCGTTGATGTCATAATGATTTGATGATATCATAATCATTTGATGTCATAATCATTGGATGATGTCATAATCATTTTGTTGATGTCATAATCATTTGATGATGTCATAATCATTTGATGTCATAATCATTGGATGATGTCATAATCATTTTGTTGATGTCATAATCATTTTATGATGTCATAATCATTTTGTTGATGTCATAATCATTGGATGATGTCATAATCCTTTTGTTGATGTCATAATCATTTGATGATGTCATAATCATTAGATGATGTCATAATCATTTTGTTGATGTCATAATCATTTGATGATGTCATAATCATTTTGTTGATGTCATAATCATTTCGTTGATGTCATAATGATTTGATGATATCATAATCATTTGATGTCATAATCATTGCATGATGTCATAATCATTTTGTTGATGTCATAATCATTTGATGATGTCATAATCATTAGATGATGTCATAATCATTGGATGATGATATAATCATTTTATTGATGTCATAATCATTTGATGTCATAATCATTGGATGATGTCAAAATCATTTTGTTGATGTCATAATCATTTGATGATGTCATAATCATTAGATAATGTCATAATCATTTTGTTGAAGTTATAATCATTTGATGATGTCATAATCATTTTGTTGATGTCATAATCATTTTGTTGATGTCATATTGATGTGATGATGTCATAATCATTTGATGTCATAATCATTGGATGATGTCATAATCATTTTGTTCATGTCATAATCATTTGATGATGTCATAATCATTTGATGTCATAATCATTGGATGATGTCATAATCATTTTGTTGATGTCATAATCATTTGATGATGTCATAATCATTAGATGATGTCAAATTCATTTGTTGATGTCATAATCATTTGATGATGTCATAATCATTAGATGATGTCATAATCATTTTGTTGATGTCATAATCATTTGATGATGTCATAATCAATTGATGTCATAATCATTGGATGATGTCATAATCATTTTGTTGATGTCATAATCATTTGATGATGTCATAATCATTTGATGATGTCATAATCATTTTGTTGATGTCATAATCATTTGATGATGTCATAATCATTTGATGTCATAATCATTGGATGATGTCATAATCATTTTGTTGATGTCATAATCATTTGATGATGTCATAATCATTTGATGATGTCATAATCATTTTGTTGATGTCATAATCATTTGATGATGTCATAATCATTTGATGTCATAATCCTTGGATGATGTCATAATCATTTTGTTGATGTCATAATCATTTTATGATGTCATAATCATTTTGTTGATGTCATAATCATTGGATGATGTCATAATCCTTTTGTTGATGTCATAATCATTTGATGATGTCATAATCATTAGATGATGTCATAATCATTTGATGATGTCATAATCATTTGATGTCATAATCATTGGATGATGTCATAATCATTTTGTTGATGTCATAATCATTTGATGATGTCATAATCATTAGA
Organism: Dendrobates tinctorius; assembly: GCF_039654945.1. Taxonomy (NCBI): domain Eukaryota; kingdom Metazoa; phylum Chordata; class Amphibia; order Anura; family Dendrobatidae; genus Dendrobates; species Dendrobates tinctorius. The sequence goes on along the minus strand of NW_027361687.1, from coordinate 42,080,968 downwards.
TGATGTCATAATAATTTTGTTGATGTCATAATCATTTGATGATGTCATAATCATTTGATGTCATAATCATTGGATGATGTCATAATCATTTTGTTGAAGTCATAATCATTTGATGATGTCATAATCATTTTGTTGATGTCATAATGATTTGATGATGTCATAATCATTTGATGTCATAATCATTGGATGATGTCATAATCATTTTGTTGATGTCATAATCATTTGATGATGTCATAATCATTTGATGTCATAATCATTGGATGATGTCATAATCATTTTGTTGATGTCATAATCATTTGATGATGTCATAATCATTAGATGATGTCATAATAATTTTGTTGATGTCATAATCATTTGATGATGTCATAATCATTAGATGATGTCATAATCATTTTGTTGATGTCATAATCATTTGATGATGTCATAATCATTTGATGTCATAATCATTGGATGATGTCATAATCATTTTATTGATGTCATAATCATTTGATGATGTCATAATCATTTGATGATGTCATAATCATTTTGTTGATGTCATAATCATTTGATGATGTCATAATCATTTGATGTCATAATCATTGGATGATGTCATAATCATTTTGTTGATGTCATAATCATTTTATGATGTCATAATCATTTTGTTGATGTCATAATCATTGGATGATGTCATAATCCTTTTGTTGATGTCATAATCATTTGATGATGTCATGATCATTAGATGATGTCATAATCATTTTGTTGATGTCATAATCATTTGATGATGTCGTAATCATTTTGTTGATGTCATAATCATTTTGTTGATGTCATAATGATTTGATGATATCATAATCATTTGATGTCATAATCATTGGATGATGTCATAATCATTTTGTTGATGTCATAATCATTTGATGATGTCATAATCATTTGATGTCATAATCATTGGATGATGTCATAATCATTTTGTTGATGTCATAATCATTTTATGATGTCATAATCATTTTGCTGATGTCATAATCATTGGATGATGTCATAATCCTTTTGTTGATGTCATAATCATTTGATGATTTCATAATCCTTAGATGATGTCATAATCATTTTGTTGATGTCATAATCATTTGATGATGTCATAATCATTTTGTTGATGTCATAATCATTTCGTTGATGTCATAATGATTTGATGATATCATAATCATTTGATGTCATAATCATTGGATGATGTCATAATCATTTTGTTGATGTCATAATCATTTGATGATGTCATAATCATTAGATGATGTCATAATCATTGGATGATGACATAATCATTTTGTTGATGTCATAATCATTTGATGTAATAATCATTGGATGATGTCATAATCATTTTGTTGATGTCATAATCATTTGATGATGTCATAATCATTAGATGATGTCATAATCATTTTGTTGATGTCATAATCATTTGATGATGTCATAATCATTAGATGATGTCATAATCATTTTGTTGATGTTATAATCATTGGATGATGTCATAATCATTTTGTTGATGTCATAATCAATTGATGATGTCATAATCATTTGATGATGTCATAATCATTTTGTTGATGTCATAATCATTTGATGATGTCATAATCATTTGATGTCATAATCATTGGATGATGTCATAATCATTTTGTTGATGTCATGATCATTTTATGATGTCATAATCATTTTGTTGATGTCATAATCATTGGATGATGTCATAATCCTTTTGTTGATGTCATAATCATTTGATGATGTCATAATCATTAGATGATGTCATAATCATTTTGTTGATGTCATAATCATTTGATGATGTCATAATCATTTTGTTGATGTCATAATAATTTCGTTGATGTCATAATGATTTGATGATATCATAATCATTTGATGTCATAATCATTGGATGATGTCATAATCATTTTGTTGATGTCATAATCATTTGATGATGTCATAATCATTTGATGTCATAATCATTGGATGATGTCATAATCATTTGATGATGTCATAATGATTTTGTTGATGTCATAATCATTTGATGATGCCATAATCATTTTGTTGATGTGATAATCATTTTGTTGATGTCATAATGATTTGATGATGTCATAATCATTAGATGATGTCATAATCATTAGATGATGTGATAATCATTTTGTTGATGTCATAATCAATTCATGATGTCATAATCATTTGATGTCATAATCATTGGATGATGTCATAATCATTTTGTTGATGTCATAATCATTTGATGATGTCATAATCATTAGATAATGTCATAATCATTTTGTTAAAGTCATAATCATTTGATTATGTCATAATCATTTTGTTGATGTAATAATGTTTGTTGATGTCATAATGATTTGATGATGTCATAATCATTTGATGTCATAATCATTGGATGATGTCATAATCATTTTGTTGATGTCATAATCATTTGATGATGTCATAATCATTTGATGTCATAATCATTGGATGATGTCATAATCATTTTGTTGATGTCATAATCATTTGATGATGTCATAATCATTAGATGATGCCATAATCATTTTGTTGATGTCATAATCATTTGATGATGTCATAATCATATGATGTAATAATCATTGGATGATGTCATAATCATTTTGTTGATGTCATAATCATTTGATGATGTCATAATCATTAGATGATGTCATAATCATTTTGTTGATGTCATAATCATTTGATGATGTCATAATCATTAGATGATGTCATAATCATTTTGTTGATGTCATAATCATTTGATGATGTCATAATCATTTGATGTCATAATCATTGGATGATGTCATAATCATTTTGTTGATGTCATAATCATTTGATGATGTCATAATCATTAGATGATGTCATAATCATTTTGTTGATGTCATAATCATTTGATGATGTCATAATCATTTGATGTCATAATCATTGGATGATGTCATAATCATTTTGTTGATGTCATAATCATTGGATGATGTCATAATCCTTTTGTTGATGTCATAATCATTTGATGATGTCATAATCTAAGTATGGAATGGACAAGGCAACTGTTAGGTGGATTCATAACTGGCTTAGTGATCGGACCCAAAGAGTGGTCGTAAATGGCTGCACATCCAGTTGGAAGAATGTCTCAAGTGGGGTACCACAGGGCTCTGTCCTGGGCCCTGTATTGTTCAACATCTTTATCAACGATTTAGATGAAGGAATTGAGGGTAAACTGATTAAATTTGCTGATGACACAAAGCTAGGAGGGATAGCTAATAGTAGAGAAGAGAGAGAGAGGATTCAAAAAGATTTAAATAAACTGGAGAAGTGGGCAGCAACTAACAGAATGGTTTTTAACAGGGAGAAATGCAAAGTACTACATCTGGGCAATAAAAATGGAAAAAGCATATATAGAATGGGAGGAATAGGGCTAAGTGACAGCACATGTGAAAAAGACTTGGGTATACTAATAGATCACAGACTGAATATGAGTCAACAGTGTGATGCAGCAGCAAAAAAGGCAAATGCAATTCTAGGATGTATTAACAGAAGCATACAGTCTAGATCACGTGAAGTCATTATTTCCCTCTACTCCTCTTTGGTCAGACCTCATCTGGAATATTGTGTCCAGTTTTGGGCACCACATTTTAAAAAAGACATCAACAAACTGGAGCAAGTTCAGAAAAGAGCGACCAGAATGGTGACCGGTCTGCAAACCCTGTCTTATGAGGAAAGGTTGCAGGATTTGGGAATGTTTAGTTTGCAAAAGAGAAGACTGAGAGGAGACTTAATAGCTGTCTACAAATATCTAAAGGGCTGTCACATTGTAGAAGGATCAACTTTATTCTCATTTGCACAAGGAAAGACTAGAAGCAATGGGATGAAACTGAATGGGAAGAGACACAGATTAGATATTAGATAAAACTTTTTGACAGTTAGAGTGATCAATGAGTGGAACAGGCTGCCACGAGAAGTGGTGAGTTCTCCTTCAATGGAAGTCTTCAAACAGAGGCTGGACAGACATCTGACTGGGATGATTTAGCGAATCCTGCTTTGAGCAGGGGGTTGGACCAGATGGCCCAGGAGGTCCCTTCCAACTCTACGATTCTATGATTCTATGATTCTATGATTCTATGATTCTATAATCATTAGATAATGTCATAATCATTTTGTTGAAGTCATAATCATTTGATGATGTCATAATCATTTTGTTGATGTCATAATCATTTTGTTGATGTCATATTGATTTGATGATGTCATAATCATTTGATGTCATAATCATTGGATGATGTCATAATCATTTTGTTCATGTCATAATCATTTGATGATGTCATAATCATTTGATGTCATAATCATTGGATGATGTCATAATCATTTTGTTGATGTCATAATCATTTGATGATGTCATAAACATTAGATGATGTCATAATCATTTTGTTGATGTCATAATCATTTGATGATGTCATAATCATTTGATGTAATAATCATTGGATGATGTCATAATCATTTTGTTCATGTCATAATCATTTGATGATGTCATAATCATTAGATGATGTCATAATCATTTTGTTGATGTCATAATCATTTGATGATGTCATAATCATTAGGTGATGTCATAATCATTTTGTTGATGTCATAATCATTTGCTGATGTCATAATCATTTGATGTCATAATCATTGGATGATGTCATAATCATTTTGTTGATGTCATAATCATTTGATGATGTCATAATCATTTGATGATGTCATAATCATTTTGTTGATGTCATAATCATTAGATGATGTCATAATCATTTGATGTCATAATCATTTGATGATGTCATAATCATTTGATGTCATAATCATTGGATGATGTCATAATCATTTTGTTGATGTCATAATCATTTTATGATGTCATAATCATTTTGTTGATGTCGTAATCATTGGATGATGTCATAATCCTTTTGTTGATGTCATAATCATTTGATGATGTCATAATAATTAGATGATGTCATAATCATTTTGTTGATGTCATAATCATTTGATGATGTCATAATCATTTTGTTGATGTCATAATCATTTCGTTGATGTCATAATGATTTGATGATATCATAATCATTTGATGTCATAATCATTGGATGGTGTCATAATCATTTTGTTGATGTCATAATCATTTGATGATGTCATAATAATTTGATGTCATAATCATTGGATGATGTCATAATCATTTGATGATGCCATAATCATTTTGTTGATGTCATAATCATTTTATGATGTCATAATCATTTTGTTGATGTCATAATCATTTGATGATGTCATAATCATTAGATGATGTCATAATCATTTTGTTGATGTCATAATCATTTCATGATGTCATAATCATTAGATGATGTCATAATCATTTTGTTGATGTCATAATCATTTCGTTGATGTCATAATGATTTGATGATATCATATTCATTTGATGTCATAATCATTGGATGATGTCATAATCATTTTGTTGATGTCATAATCATTTTATGATGTCATAATCATTTTGTTGATGTCATAAACATTGGATGATGTCATAATCCTTTTGTTGATGTCATAATCATTTGATGATGTCATAATCATTAGATGATGTCATAATCATTTTGTTGATGTCATAATCATTTGATGATGTCATAATCATTTTGTTGATGTCATAATCATTTCGTTGATGTCGTAATGATTTGATGATATCATAATCATTTGATGTCATAATCATTGGATGATGTCATAATCATTTTGTTGATGTCATAATCATTTGATGATGTCATAATCATTAGATGATGTCATAATCATTGGATGATGACATAATCATTTTGTTGATGTCATAATCATTTGATGATGTCATAATCATTAGATGATGTCATAATCATTTTGTTGATGTCATAATCATTTCATGATGTCATAATCATTTGATGTCATAATCATTGGATGATGTCATAATCATTTTGTTGATGTCATAATCATTTGATGATGTCATAATCATTAGATAATGTCATAACCATTTTTGTTGAAGTCATAATCATTTGATGATGTCATAATCATTTTGTTGATGTCATAATCATTTTGTTGATGTCATATTGATTTGATGATGTCATAATCATTAGATGATGTCATAATCATTTTGTTGATGTCATAATCATTTGATGATGTCATAATCATTTGATGTCATAATCATTGGATGATGTCATAATCATTTTGTTGATGTCATAATCATTTGATGATGTCATAATCATTAGATGATGTCATAATCATTTTGTTGATGTCATAATCATTTGATGATGTCATAATCATTAGATGATGTCATAATCATTTTGTTGATGTCATAATCATTTGATGATGTCATAATCATTTGATGTCATAATCATTGGATGATGTCATAATCATTTTGTTGATGTCATAATCATTTGATGATGTCATAATCATTTGATGATGTCATAATCATTTTGTTGATGTCATAATCATTTGATGATGTCATAATCATTTGATGTCATAATCATTGGATGATGTCATCATCATTTTGTTGATGTCATAATCATTTTATGATGTCATAATCATTTTGTTGATGTCATAATCATTGGATGATGTCATAATCCTTTTGTTGATGTCATAATCATTTGATGATGTCATAATCATTAGATGATGTCATAATCATTTTGTTGATGTCATAATCATTTGATGATGTCATAATCATTTTGTTGATGTCATAATCATTTCATTGATGTCATAATGATTTGATGATATCATAATCATTTGATGTCATAATCATTGGATGATGTCATAATCATTTTGTTGATGTCATAATCATTTGATGATGTCATAATCATTTGATGTCATAATCATTGGATGATGTCATAATCATTTGATGATGCCATAATCATTTTGTTGATGTCATAATCATTTTATGATGCCATAATCATTAGATGATGTCATAATCATTGGATGATGTCATAATCCTTTTGTTGATGTCATAATCATTTGATGATGTCATAATCATTAGATGATGTCATAATCATTTTGTTGATGTCATAATCATTTTGTTGATGTCATAATCATTTTATGATGTCATAATCATTTTGTTGATATCATAGTCATTGGATGATGTCATAATCCTTTTGTTGATGTCATAATCATTTGATGATGTCATAATCATTAGATGATGTCATAATCATTTTGTTGATGTCATAGTCATTTGATGATGTCATAATCATTAGATGATGTCATAATCATTTTGTTGATGTCATAATCATTTGATGATGTCATAATCATTTGATGTCATAATCATTGGATGATGTCGTAATCATTTTGTTAATGTCATAATCATTTGATGGTGTCATAATCATTTGATGATGTCATAATCATTTTGATGATGTCATAATCATTTGATGATGTCATAATCATTTGATGTCATAATCATTGGATGATGTCATAATCATTTTGTTGATGTCATAATCATTTGATGATGTCATAATCATTAGATGATGTCATAATCATTTTGTTGATGTCATAATCATTTGATGATGTCATAATCATTAGATGATGTCATAATAGTTTTGTTGATGTCATAATCATTTGATGATGTCATAATCATTTGATGTCATAATCATTGGATGATGTCATAATCATTTTATTGATGTCATAATCATTTGATGATGTCATAATCATTTGATGATGTCATAATCATTTTGTTGATGTCATAATCATTTGATGATGTCATAATCATTTGATGTCATAATCATTGGATGATGTCATAATCATTTTGTTGATGTCATAATCATTTTATGATGTCATAATCATTAGATGATGTCATAATCATTGGATGATGTCATAATCATTTTGTTGATGTCATAATCATTTGATGATGTCATAATCATTAGATGATGTCATAATCATTTTGTTGATGTCATAATCATTTGATGATGTCATAATCATTAGATGATGTCATAATAGTTTTGTTGATGTCATAATCATTTGATGATGTCATAATCATTTGATGTCATAATCATTGGATGATGTCATAATCATTTGATGATGTCATAATCATTTTGTTGATGTCATAATCATTTGATGATGTCATAATCATTTTGTTGATGTCATAATCATTTGATGATGTCATAATCATTTGATGTCATAATCATTGGATGATGTCATAATCATTTTGTTGATGTCATAATCATTTTATGATGTCATAATCATTAGATGATGTCATAATCATTTTGTTGATGTCATAATCATTTGATGATGTCATAATCATTTGATGTAATAATCATTAGATGATGTCATAATCATTTTGTTGATGTCATAATTATTTGATGATGTCATAATCATTAGATGATGTCATAATCATTTTGTTGATGTCATAATCATTTGATGATGTCATAATCATTTGATGTCATAATCATTGGATGATGTCATAATCATTTTGTTGATGTCATAATCATTTGATGATGTCATAATCATTTGATGATGTCATAATCATTTTGTTGATGTCATAATCATTTGATGATGTCATAATCATTTGATGTCATAATCATTGGATGATGTCATAATCATTTTGTTGATGTCATAATCATTTTATGATGTCATAATCATTTTGTTGGTGTCATAATCATTGGATGATGTCATAATCCTTTTGTTGATGTCATAATCATTTGATGATGTCATAATCATTAGATGATGTCATAATCATTTTGTTGATGTCATAATCATTTGATGATGTCATAATCATTAGATGATGTCATAATCATTTTGTTGATGTCATAATCATTTGATGATGTCATAATCATTTTGTTGATGTCATAATGATTTGATGATGTCATAATCATTTGATGTCATAATCATTGGATGATGTCATAATCATTTTGTTGATGTCATAATCATTTGATGATGTCATAATCATTTGATGTCATAATCATTGGATGATGTCATAATCATTTTGTTGATGTCATAATCATTTGATGATGTCATAATCATTAGATGATGTCATAATAATTTTGTTGATGTCATAATCATTTGATGATGTCATAATCATATGATGTAATAATCTTTGGCTGATGTCATAATCATTTTGTTGATGTCATAATCATTTGATGATGTCATAATCATTAGATGATGTCATAATCATTTTGTTGATGTCATAATCATTTGATGATGTCATAATCATTAGATGATGTCATAATAGTTTTGTTGATGTCATAATCATTTGATGATGTCATAATCATTTGATGTCATAATCATTGGATGATGTCATAATCATTTTATTGATGTCATAATCATTTGATGATGTCATAATCATTTGATGATGTCATAATCATTTTGTTGATGTCATAATCATTTGATGATGTCATAATCATTTGATGTCAAAATCAATGGATGATGTCATAATCATTTCGTTGATGTCATAATGATTTGATGATATCATAATCATTTGATGTCATAATCATTGGATGATGTCATAATCATTTTGTTGATGTCATAATAATTTGATGATGTCATAATCATTAGATGATGTCATAATCATTGGATGATGACATAATCATTTTGTTGATGTCATAATCATTTGATGTAATAATCATTGGATGATGTCATAATCATTTTGTTGATGTCATAATCATTTGATGATGTCATAATCATTAGATGATGTCATAATCATTTTGTTGATGTCATAATCATTTGATGATGTCATAATCATTAAATGATGTCATAATCATTTTGTTATGTCATAATCATTTGATGATTTCATAATCATTTGATGTCATAATCATTGGATGATGTCATAATCATTTTGTTGATGTCATGATCATTTTATGATGTCATAATCATTTTGTTGATGTCATAATCATTGGATGATGTCATAATCCTTTTGTTGATGTCATAATCATTTGATGATGTCATAATCATTTGATGTCATAATCATTGGATGATGTCATAATCATTTGATGTCATAATCATTGGATGTGTCATAATCATTTGATGATGTCATAATCATTTTGTTGATGTCATAATCATTTGATGATGTCATAATCATTCTGTTGATGTCATAATCATTTTGATGATGTCATAATGATTTGATAATGTCATAATCATTTGATGTCATAATCATTGGATGATGTCATAATCATTTTGTTGATGTCATAATCATTTGATGATGTCATAATCATTAGATGATGTCATAATCATTTTGTTGATGTCATAATCATTTGATGATGTCATAATCATTTTGTTGATGTCATAATCATTTCGTTGATGTCATAATGATTTGATGATGTCATAATCATTAGATGATGTCATAATCATTTTGTTGATGTCATAATCATTTGATGATGTCATAATCATTAGATGATGTCATAATCATTTTGTTGATGTCATAATCATTTGATGATGTCATAATCATTTGATGTCATAATCATTGGATGATGTCGTAATCATTTTGTTGATGTCATAATCATTTGATGATGTCATGATCATTTGATGATGTCATAATCATTTTGATGATGTCATAATCATTTGATGATGTCATAATCATTTGATGTCATAATCATTGGATAATGTCATAATCATTTTGTTGATGTCATAATCATTTTATGATGTCATAATCATTTTGTTGATGTCATAATCATTGGATCATGTCATAATCCTTTTGTTGATGTCATAATCATTTGATGATGTCATAATCATTAGATGATGTCATAATCATATTGTTGATGTCATAATCATTTGATGATGTCATAATCATTTTGTTGATGTCATAATCATTTCGTTGATGTCATAATGATTTGATGATATCATAATCATTTGATGTCATAATCATTGGATGATGTCATAATCATTTTGTTGATGTCATAATCATTTGATGATGTCATAATCATTTGATGTCATAATCATTGGATGATGTCATAATCATTTTGTTGATGTCATAATCATTTTATGATGTCATAATCATTTTGTTGATGTCATAATCATTGGATGATGTCATAATCCTTTTGTTGATGTCATAATCATTTGATGATGTCATAATCATTAGATGATGTCATAATCATTTTGTTGATGTCATAATCATTTGATGATGTCATAATCATTTTGTTGATGTCATAATCATTTCGTTGATGTCATAATGATTTGATGATATCATAATCATTTGATGTCATAATCATTGCATGATGTCATAATCATTTTGTTGATGTCATAATCATTTGATGATGTCATAATCATTAGATGATGTCATAATCATTGGATGATGATATAATCATTTTATTGATGTCATAATCATTTGATGTCATAATCATTGGATGATGTCAAAATAATTTTGTTGATGTCATAATCATTTGATGATGTCATAATCATTAGATAATGTCATAATCATTTTGTTGAAGTTATAATCATTTGATGATGTCATAATCATTTTGTTGATGTCATAATCATTTTGTTGATGTCATATTGATGTGATGATGTCATAATCATTTGATGTCATAATCATTGGATGATGTCATAATCATTTTGTTCATGTCATAATCATTTGATGATGTCATAATCATTTGATGTCATAATCATTGGATGATGTCATAATCATTTTGTTGATGTCATAATCATTTGATGATGTCATAATCATTAGATGATGTCAAATTCATTTGTTGATGTCATAATCATTTGATGATGTCATAATCATTAGATGATGTCATAATCATTTTGTTGATGTCATAATCATTTGATGATGTCATAATCAATTGATGTCATAATCATTGGATGATGTCATAATCATTTTGTTGATGTCATAATCATTTGATGATGTCATAATCATTTGATGATGTCATAATCATTTTGTTGATGTCATAATCATTTGATGATGTCATAATCATTTGATGTCATAATCATTGGATGATGTCATAATCATTTTGTTGATGTCATAATCATTTGATGATGTCATAATCATTTGATGATGTCATAATCATTTTGTTGATGTCATAATCATTTGATGATGTCATAATCATTTGATGTCATAATCCTTGGATGATGTCATAATCATTTTGTTGATGTCATAATCATTTTATGATGTCATAATCATTTTGTTGATGTCATAATCATTGGATGATGTCATAATCCTTTTGTTGATGTCATAATCATTTGATGATGTCATAATCATTAGATGATGTCATAATCATTTTGTTGATGTCATAATCATTTGATGATGTCATAATCATTTTGTTGATGTCATAATCATTTCGTTGATGTCGTAATGATTTGATGATATCATAATCATTTGATGTCATAATCATTGGATGATGTCATAATCATTTTGTTGATGTCATAATCATTTGATGATGTCATAATCATTAGATGATGTCATAATCATTTTGTTGATGTCATAATCATTTGATGATGTCATAATCATTAGATGATGTCATAATCATTTTGTTGATGTCATAATCATTTCATGATGTCATAATCATTTGATGTCATAATCATTGGATGATGTCATAATCATTTTGTTGATGTCATAATCATTTGATGATGTCATAATCATTAGATAATGTCATAACCATTTTTGTTGAAGTCATAATCATTTGATGATGTCATAATCATTTTGTTGATGTCATAATCATTTTGTTGATGTCATATTGATTTGATGATGTCATAATCATTAGATGATGTCATAATCATTTTGTTGATGTCATAATCATTTGATGATGTCATAATCATTTGATGTCATAATCATTGGATGATGTCATAATCATTTTGTTGATGTCATAATCATTTGATGATGTCATAATCATTAGATGATGTCATAATCATTTTGTTGATGTCATAATCATTTGATGATGTCATAATCATTAGATGATGTCATAATCATTTTGTTGATGTCATAATCATTTGATGATGTCATAATCATTTGATGTCATAATCATTGGATGATGTCATAATCATTTTGTTGATGTCATAATCATTTGATGATGTCATAATCATTTGATGATGTCATAATCATTTTGTTGATGTCATAATCATTTGATGATGTCATAATCATTTGATGTCATAATCATTGGATGATGTCATCATCATTTTGTTGATGTCATAATCATTTTATGATGTCATAATCATTTTGTTGATGTCATAATCATTGGATGATGTCATAATCCTTTTGTTGATGTCATAATCATTTGATGATGTCATAATCATTAGATGATGTCATAATCATTTTGTTGATGTCATAATCATTTGATAATGTCATAATCATTTTGTTGATGTCATAATCATTTCATTGATGTCATAATGATTTGATGATATCATAATCATTTGATGTCATAATCATTGGATGATGTCATAATCATTTTGTTGATGTCATAATCATTTGATGATGTCATAATCATTTGATGTCATAATCATTGGATGATGTCATAATCATTTGATGATGCCATAATCATTTTGTTGATGTCATAATCATTTTATGATGTCATAATCATTAGATGATGTCATAATCATTGGATGATGTCATAATCCTTTTGTTGATGTCATAATCATTTGATGATGTCATAATCATTAGATGATGTCATAATCATTTTGTTGATGTCATAATCATTTTCTTGATGTCATAATCATTTTATGATGTCATAATCATTTTGTTGATATCATAGTCATTGGATGATGTCATAATCCTTTTGTTGATGTCATAATCATTTGATGATGTCATAATCATTAGATGATGTCATAATCATTTTGTTGATGTCATAGTCATTTGATGATGTCATAATCATTAGATGATGTCATAATCATTTTGTTGATGTCATAATCATTTGATGATGTCATAATCATTTGATGTCATAATCATTGGATGATGTCGTAATCATTTTGTTAATGTCATAATCATTTGATGGTGTCATAATCATTTGATGATGTCATAATCATTTTGATGATGTCATAATCATTTGATGATGTCATAATCATTTGATGTCATAATCATTGGATGATGTCATAATCATTTTGTTGATGTCATAATCATTTGATGATGTCATAATCATTAGATGATGTCATAATCATTTTGTTGATGTCATAATCATTTGATGATGTCATAATCATTAGATGATGTCATAATAGTTTTGTTGATGTCATAATCATTTGATGATGTCATAATCATTTGATGTCATAATCATTGGATGATGTCATAATCATTTTATTGATGTCATAATCATTTGATGATGTCATAATCATTTGATGATGTCATAATCATTTTGTTGATGTCATAATCATTTGATGATGTCATAATCATTTGATGTCATAATCATTGGATGATGTCATAATCATTTTGTTGATGTCATAATCATTTTATGATGTCATAATCATTAGATGATGTCATAATCATTGGATGATGTCATAATCATTTTGTTGATGTCATAATCATTTGATGATGTCATAATCATTAGATGATGTCATAATCATTTTGTTGATGTCATAATCATTTGATGATGTCATAATCATTAGATGATGTCATAATAGTTTTGTTGATGTCATAATCATTTGATGATGTCATAATCATTTGATGTCATAATCATTGGATGATGTCATAATCATTTGATGATGTCATAATCATTTTGTTGATGTCATAATCATTTGATGATGTCATAATCATTTTGTTGATGTCATAATCATTTGATGATGTCATAATCATTGGATGATGTCATAATCATTTTGTTGATGTCATAATCATTTTATGATGTCATAATCATTAGATGATGTCATAATCATTTTGTTGATGTCATAATCATTTGATGATGTCATAATCATTTGATGTAATAATCATTAGATGATGTCATAATCATTTTGTTGATGTCATAATTATTTGATGATGTCATAATCATTAGATGATGTCATAATCATTTTGTTGATGTCATAATCATTTGATGATGTCATAATCATTTGATGTCATAATCATTGGATGATGTCATAATCATTTTGTTGATGTCATAATCATTTGATGATGTCATAATCATTTGATGATGTCATAATCATTTTGTTGATGTCATAATCATTTGATGATGTCATAATCATTTGATGTCATAATCATTGGATGATGTCATAATCATTTTGTTGATGTCATAATCATTTTATGATGTCATAATCATTTTGTTGGTGTCATAATCATTGGATGATGTCATAATCCTTTTGTTGATGTCATAATCATTTGATGATGTCATAATCATTAGATGATGTCATAATCATTTTGTTGATGTCATAATCATTTGATGATGTCATAATCATTAGATGATGTCATAATCATTTTGTTGATGTCATAATCATTTGATGATGTCATAATCATTTTGTTGATGTCATAATGATTTGATGATGTCATAATCATTTGATGTCATAATCATTGGATGATGTCATAATCATTTTGTTGATGTCATAATCATTTGATGATGTCATAATCATTTGATGTCATAATCATTGGATGATGTCATAATCATTTTGTTGATGTCATAATCATTTGATGATGTCATAATCATTAGATGATGTCATAATAATTTTGTTGATGTCATAATCATTTGATGATGTCATAATCATATGATGTAATAATCATTGGATGATGTCATAATCATTTTGTTGATGTCATAATCATTTGATGATGTCATAATCATTAGATGATGTCATAATCATTTTGTTGATGTCATAATCATTTGATGATGTCATAATCATTAGATGATGTCATAATAGTTTTGTTGATGTCATAATCATTTGATGATGTCATAATCATTTGATGTCATAATCATTGGATGATGTCATAATCATTTTATTGATGTCATAATCATTTGATGATGTCATAATCATTTGATGATGTCATAATCATTTTGTTGATGTCATAATCATTTGATGATGTCATAATCATTTGATGTCAAAATCAATGGATGATGTCATAATCATTTCGTTGATGTCATAATGATTTGATGATATCATAATCATTTGATGTCATAATCATTGGATGATGTCATAATCATTTTGTTGATGTCATAATAATTTGATGATGTCATAATCATTAGATGATGTCATAATCATTGGATGATGACATAATCATTTTGTTGATGTCATAATCATTTGATGTAATAATCATTGGATGATGTCATAATCATTTTGTTGATGTCATAATCATTTGATGATGTCATAATCATTAGATGATGTCATAATCATTTTGTTGATGTCATAATCATTTGATGATGTCATAATCATTAAATGATGTCATAATCATTTTGTTATGTCATAATCATTTGATGATTTCATAATCATTTGATGTCATAATCATTGGATGATGTCATAATCATTTTGTTGATGTCATGATCATTTTATGATGTCATAATCATTTTGTTGATGTCATAATCATTGGATGATGTCATAATCCTTTTGTTGATGTCATAATCATTTGATGATGTCATAATCATTTGATGTCATAATCATTGGATGATGTCATAATCATTTGATGTCATAATCATTGGATGTGTCATAATCATTTGATGATGTCATAATCATTTTGTTGATGTCATAATCATTTGATGATGTCATAATCATTTTGTTGATGTCATAATCATTTGATGATGTCATAATCATTCTGTTGATGTCATAATCATTTTGATGATGTCATAATGATTTGATAATGTCATAATCATTTGATGTCATAATCATTGGATGATGTCATAATCATTTTGTTGATGTCATAATCATTTGATGATGTCATAATCATTAGATGATGTCATAATCATTTTGTTGATGTCATAATCATTTGATGATGTCATAATCATTTTGTTGATGTCATAATCATTTCGTTGATGTCATAATGATTTGATGATGTCATAATCATTAGATGATGTCATAATCATTTTGTTGATGTCATAATCATTTGATGATGTCATAATCATTAGATGATGTCATAATCATTTTGTTGATGTCATAATCATTTGATGATGTCATAATCATTTGATGTCATAATCATTGGATGATGTCGTAATCATTTTGTTGATGTCATAATCATTTGATGATGTCATGATCATTTGATGATGTCATAATCATTTTGATGATGTCATAATCATTTGATGATGTCATAATCATTTGATGTCATAATCATTGGATAATGTCATAATCATTTTGTTGATGTCATAATCATTTTATGATGTCATAATCATTTTGTTGATGTCATAATCATTGGATCATGTCATAATCCTTTTGTTGATGTCATAATCATTTGATGATGTCATAATCATTAGATGATGTCATAATCATATTGTTGATGTCATAATCATTTGATGATGTCATAATCATTTTGTTGATGTCATAATCATTTCGTTGATGTCATAATGATTTGATGATATCATAATCATTTGATGTCATAATCATTGGATGATGTCATAATCATTTTGTTGATGTCATAATCATTTGATGATGTCATAATCATTTGATGTCATAATCATTGGATGATGTCATAATCATTTTGTTGATGTCATAATCATTTTATGATGTCATAATCATTTTGTTGATGTCATAATCATTGGATGATGTCATAATCCTTTTGTTGATGTCATAATCATTTGATGATGTCATAATCATTAGATGATGTCATAATCATTTTGTTGATGTCATAATCATTTGATGATGTCATAATCATTTTGTTGATGTCATAATCATTTCGTTGATGTCATAATGATTTGATGATATCATAATCATTTGATGTCATAATCATTGCATGATGTCATAATCATTTTGTTGATGTCATAATCATTTGATGATGTCATAATCATTAGATGATGTCATAATCATTGGATGATGATATAATCATTTTATTGATGTCATAATCATTTGATGTCATAATCATTGGATGATGTCAAAATCATTTTGTTGATGTCATAATCATTTGATGATGTCATAATCATTAGATAATGTCATAATCATTTTGTTGAAGTTATAATCATTTGATGATGTCATAATCATTTTGTTGATGTCATAATCATTTTGTTGATGTCATATTGATGTGATGATGTCATAATCATTTGATGTCATAATCATTGGATGATGTCATAATCATTTTGTTCATGTCATAATCATTTGATGATGTCATAATCATTTGATGTCATAATCATTGGATGATGTCATAATCATTTTGTTGATGTCATAATCATTTGATGATGTCATAATCATTAGATGATGTCAAATTCATTTGTTGATGTCATAATCATTTGATGATGTCATAATCATTAGATGATGTCATAATCATTTTGTTGATGTCATAATCATTTGATGATGTCATAATCAATTGATGTCATAATCATTGGATGATGTCATAATCATTTTGTTGATGTCATAATCATTTGATGATGTCATAATCATTTGATGATGTCATAATCATTTTGTTGATGTCATAATCATTTGATGATGTCATAATCATTTGATGTCATAATCATTGGATGATGTCATAATCATTTTGTTGATGTCATAATCATTTGATGATGTCATAATCATTTGATGATGTCATAATCATTTTGTTGATGTCATAATCATTTGATGATGTCATAATCATTTGATGTCATAATCCTTGGATGATGTCATAATCATTTTGTTGATGTCATAATCATTTTATGATGTCATAATCATTTTGTTGATGTCATAATCATTGGATGATGTCATAATCCTTTTGTTGATGTCATAATCATTTGATGATGTCATAATCATTAGATGATGTCATAATCATTTTGTTGATGTCATAATCATTTGATGATGTCATAATCATTTTGTTGATGTCATAATCATTTCGTTGATGTCATAATGATTTGATGATATCATAATCATTTGATGTCATAATCATTGGATGATGTCATAATCATTTTGTTGATGTCATAATCATTTGATGATGTCATAATCATTTGATGTCATAATCATTGGATGATGTCATAATCATTTGATGATGCCATAATCATTTTGTTGATGTCATAATCATTTTATGATGTCATAATCATTTTGTTGATGTCATAATCATTTTGTTGATGTCATAATAATTTGATGATGTCATAATCATTAGATGATGTCATAATCATTTTGTTGATGTCATAATCATTTCATGATGTCATAATCACTTGATGTCATAATCATTGGATGATGTCATAATCATTTTGTTGATGTCATAATCATTTGATGATGTCATAATCATTAGATAATGTCATAATCATTTTGTTGATGTCATAATCATTTGATGATGTCATAATCATTTTGTTGATGTCATAATGATTTGATGATGTCATAATCATTTGATGTCATAATCATTGGATGATGTCATAATCATTTTGTTGATGTCATAATCATTTGATGATGTCATAATCATTTGATGTCATAATCATTGGATGATGTCATAGATGTCATAATCATTTTGTTGATGTCATAATCATTAGATGATGTCATAATAATTTTGTTGATGTCATAATCATTTGATGGTGTCATAATCATATGATGTAATAATCATTGGATGATGTCATAATCATTTTGTTGATGTCATAATCATTTGATGATGTCATAATCATTAGATGATGTCATAATTATTTTGTTGATGTCGTAATCATTTGATGATGTCATAATCATTAGATGATGTCATAATCATTGGATGATGATATAATCATTTTGTTGATGTCATAATCATTTGATGTCATAATCATTGGATGACGTCATAATCATTTTATTGATGTCATAATCATTTGATGATGTCATAATCATTTTGTTGATGTCATAATCATTTCGTTGATGTCATAATGATTTGATGATATCATAATCATTTGATGTCATAATCATTGGATGATGTCATAATCATTTTGTTGATGTCATAATCATTTGATGATGTCATAATCATTAGATAATGTCATAATCATTTTGTTGATGTCATAATCATTTGATGATGTCATAATCATTTTGTTGATGTCATATTGATTTGATGATGTCATAATCATTTGATGTCATAATCATTGGATGATGTCATAATCATTTTGTTCATGTCATAATCATTTGATGATGTCATAATCATTTGATGTCATAATCATTGGATGATGTCATAATCATTTTGTTGATGTCATAATCATTTGATGATTTCATAATCATTAGATGATGTCATAATCATTTTGTTGATGTCATAATCATTTGATGATGTCATAATCATTTGATGTCATAATCATTGGATGATGTCATAATCATTTTGTTGATGTCATAATCATTTGATGATGTCATAATCATTAGATGATGTCATAATCATTTTGTTGATGTCATAATCATTTGATGATGTCATAATCATTAGATGATGTCATAATCATTTTGTTGATGTCATAATCATTTGATGATGTCATAATCATTTGATGTCATAATCATTGGATGATGTCATAATCATTTTGTTGATGTCATAATCATTTGATGATGTCATAATCATTTGATGATGTCATAATCATTTTGTTGATGTCATAATCATTTGATGATGTCATAATCATTTGATGTCATAATCATTGGATGATGTCATCATCATTTTGTTGATGTCATAATCATTTTATGATGTCATAATCATTTTGTTGATGTCATAATCATTGGATGATGTCAAAATCCTTTTGTTGATGTCATAATCATTTGATGATGTCATAATCATTAGATGATGTCATAATCATTTTGTTGATGTCATAATCATTTGATGATGTCATAATCATTTTGTTGATGTCATAATCATTTCATTGATGTCATAATGATTTGATGATATCATAATCATTTGATGTCATAATCATTGGATGATGTCATAATCATTTTGTTGATGTCATAATCATTTGATGATGTCATAATCATTTGATGTCATAATCATTGGATGATGTCATAATCATTTGATGATGCCATAATCATTTTGTTGATGTCATAATCATTTTATGATGTCATAATCATTAGATGATGTCATAATCATTGGATGATGTCATAATCCTTTTGTTGATGTCATAATCATTTGATGATGTCATAATCATTAGATGATGTCATAATCATTTTGTTGATGTCATAATCATTTTGTTGATGTCATAATCATTTTATGATGTCATAATCATTTTGTTGATATCATAGTCATTGGATGATGTCATAATCCTTTTGTTGATGTCATAATCATTTGATGATGTCATAATCATTAGATGATGTCATAATCATTTTGTTGATGTCATAGTCATTTGATGATGTCATAATCATTAGATGATGTCATAATCATTTTGTTGATGTCATAATCATTTGATGATGTCATAATCATTTGATGTCATAATCATTGGATGATGTCGTAATCATTTTGTTAATGTCATAATCATTTGATGGTGTCATAATCATTTGATGATGTCATAATCATTTTGATGATGTCATAATCATTTGATGATGTCATAATCATTTGATGTCATAATCATTGGATAATGTCATAATCATTTTGTTGATGTCCTAATCATTTTATGATGTCATAATCATTTTGTTGATGTAATAATCATTGGATGATGTCATAATCCTTTTGTTGATGTCATAATCATTGGATGATGTCATAATCATTTTGTTGATGTCATAATCATTTGATGATGTCATAATCATTAGATGATGTCATAATCATTTTGTTGATGTCATAATCATTTGATGATGTCATAATCATTAGATGATGTCATAATCATTTTGTTGATGTCATAATCATTTGATGATGTCATAATCATTTGATGTCATAATCATTGGATGATGTCGTAATCATTTTGTTGATGTCATAATCATTTGATGGTGTCATAATCATTTGATGATGTCATAATCATTTTGATGATGTCATAATCATTTGATGATGTCATAATCATTTGATGTCATAATCATTGGATAATGTCATAATCATTTTGTTGATGTCATAATCATTTTATGATGTCATAATCATTTTGTTGATGTAATAATCATTGGATGATGTCATAATCCTTTTGTTGATGTCATAATCATTTGATGATGTCATAATCATTTTGTTGATGTCATAATCATTTGATGATGTCATAATCATTTGATGTCATAATCACTGGATGATGTCATAATCATTTTGTTGATGTCATAATCATTTGATGATGTCATAAACATTAGATGATGTCATAATCATTTTGTTGATGTCATAATGATTTGATGATGTCATAATCATTTGATGTCATAATCATTGGATGATGTCATAATCATTTTGTTGATGTCATAATCATTTGATGATGTCATAATCATTTTGTTGATGTCATAATCATTTGATGATGTCATAATCATTTGATGTCATAATCATTGGATGATGTCATAATCATTTTGTTGATGTCATAATCATTTGATGATGTCATAATCATTAGATGATGTCATAATCATTTTGTTGATGTCATAATCATTTGATGATGTCATAATCATTTGATGTCATAATCATTGGATGATGTCATAATCATTTTGTTGATGTCATAATCATTAGATGATGTCATAATCATTTGATGTCATAATCATTGGTTGATGTCATAATCTTTTTTTTGATGTCATAATCATTTGATGTCATAATCATTGGATGATGTCATAATCATTTTGTTGATGTCATAATCATTTGATGATGTCATAATCATTTGATGTCATAATCATTGGATGATGTCATAATCATTTTGTTGATGTCATAATCATTAGATGATGTCATAATCATTTGATGTCATAATCATTGGTTGATGTCATAATCTTTTTTTTGATGTCATAATCATTTGATGTCATAATCATTGGATGATGTCATAATCATTTTGTTGATGTCACAATCATTTCATGATGTCATAATCATTTGATGTCATAATCATTGGATGATGTCATAATCATTTTGTTGATGTCATAATCATTTGATGATGTCATAATCATTAGATAATGTCATAATCATTTTGTTGAAGTCATAATCATTTGATGATGTCATAATCATTTTGTTGATGTCATAATGATTTGATGATGTCATAATCATTTGATGTCATAATCATTGGATGATGTCATAATCATTTTGTTGATGTCATAATCATTTGATGATGTCATAATCATTTGATGTCATAATCATTGGATGATGTCATAATCATTTTGTTGATGTCATAATCATTTGATGATGTCATAATCATTAGATGATGTCATAATCATTTTGTTGATGTCATAATCATTTGATGATGTCATAATCATATGATGTAATAATCATTGGATGATGTCATAATCATTTTGTTGATGTCATAATCATTAGATGATGTCATAATCATTTTGTTGATGTCATAATCATTTGATGATGTCATAATCATTAGATGATGTCATAATCATTTTGTTGATGTCATAATCATTTGACACAAAACTAAAATGTTTCTATACTAATGCACAAAGCATGGGCAACAAACAAGGAGAATTGGAACTACTAACACAGGAAAAGAAATATGATGTAATTGGAATCACTGAAACTTGGTGGGACAATACACATGATTGGAATACAAGACTAGAAGGATACAACTTATTTGCAAGAAACAGACTTGATAAACGAGGAGGGGGTGTCGCATTGTATGTTCGAAACGCTTATATCTGCACAGAGATTGAAGCTTCAGAGACTGGGAGTTCTGTGGAAACTGTTTGGGTAAGAATACAAGGACAGAACAATGGAAAGGACACCATTGTAGGCATTTACTACAGGCCACCTGTGCAAGCCGAAGATATAGATGAACTCTTTATGCATCAGATGGCCAAGTTCTCCAAAAAATATGACATAGTTGTCATGGGAGATTTCAACTATCCAGACATTTGTTGGGAATCTCTCTCAGGCAAAACTAACAGGTCAAGGAAATTCTTATCCTCTCTTGCTGACAACTTTATCTTCCAAAAGGTAGGGGAGAAAACAAGGGGAACTGCTACCTTGGATCTAATCCTTATAAACAGGGAGGAAATGGTTGAGGAGGTAAAAGTGGCTGGGACCCTAGGAGGTAGCGACCATGCTATTTTAGAATTTTGGATAACTAGAGGTGGAAGACCTGTGAAGACTCAGACGTCAAGGTTAGATTTCAGAAAGGCAGATTTTAAGGGATTCAGAAAGAGAATTGGAGGGATCCAATGGCTGGATATCCTTAAAGACAAAAATGTCCAGGAAGGATGGGAAATCTTGAAAAATGAAATTCTCAAAGCACAGTTGTTAACAATTCCGAAAAGAGGGAAGAATAGGAAGCATTTAAGGAAACCAGGATGAATGAACACAGAACTTAAGCACATGCTAAAAAGGAAGAAAAAAATGTTTATAAAATGGAAAGAGGGAGGCATATCTAAAGAAGAATATAATGCTGTCTGCAGAACCTGCAGGGCACAAATCAGATTAGCTAAAGCTGAAAATGAACTGAGGCTTGCAAGAGATGTCAAAAGCAATAATAAAGGATTTTGGGGATATGTCAAAAGTAAAAGAAAAGTCAAAGATGCTATAGGATTTTTACAGGATGAAAATGATGAAATGGTAAGACAGGATGTTGAGAAGGCTGAACTTTTAAATTCCTATTTTGCATCTGTTTTCTCTCAGAAAGGAAATGCAACATCAACTGTTATTCACTGTCCTATTAAGGGAATAGAAGAATCCAGGATATCTATAAACAGAAAGATAGTGAGGAAACACTTAGCTAACCTAAATGAATTCAAGTCTCCAGGTCCAGATGAATTAGACCCCAGAGTACTGAAGGAGATAGCAGAAGAAATTTTTGAACCCCTCTCCATAATCTTTGAAAATTCTTGGAGAACAGGAGAAGTGCCAGAAGACTGGAGAAGAGCAAATGTTGTTCCTATCTTCAAAAAGGGGAAGAAGGTGGACCCAGGCAACTATAGGCCGGTGAGTCTGACTTCTATACCAGGAAAGATCTTTGAACAAATTATTAAACAACATGTATGTCAATACCTGGATAAGAATGAAGTGATTAAACAGAGTCAGCATGGGTTTCTAACTAATAAGTCATGTCAGACTAACTTAATTTCCTTCTATGACGGTATCACTGATTGGGTGGATCAAGGAAATGCTGTAGATATAGTATATCTTGACTTCAGCAAAGCATTTGACAAAGTCTCTCATACAATCCTTATTGAAAAAATGACTAAGTATGGAATGGACAAGGCAACTGTTAGGTGGATTCATAACTGGCTTAGTGATCGGACCCAAAGAGTGGTCGTAAATGGCTGCACATCCAGTTGGAAGAATGTGTCAAGTGGGGTACCACAGGGCTCTGTCCTGGGCCCTGTATTGTTCAACATCTTTATCAACGATTTAGATGAAGGAATTGAGGGTAAACTGATTAAATTTGCTGATGACACAAAGCTAGGAGGGATAGCTAATACTAGAGAAGAGAGAGAGAGGATTCAAAAAGATTTAAATAAACTGGAGAAGTGGGCAGCAACTAACAGAATGGTTTTTAACAGGGAGAAATGCAAAGTACTACATCTGGGCAATAAAAATGAAAAAAGCATATATAGAATGGGAGGAATAGGGCTAAGTGACAGCACATGTGGAAAAGACTTGGGTATACTAATAGATCACAGACTGAATATGAGTCAACAGTGTGATGCAGCAGCAAAAAAGGCAAATGCAATTCTAGGATGTATTAACAGAAGCATACAGTCTAGATCACGTGAAGTCATTATTTCCCTCTACTCCTCTTTGGTCAGACCTCATCTGGAATATTGTGTCCAGTTTTGGGCACCACATTTTAAAAAAGACATCAACAAACTGGAGCAAGTTCAGAAAAGAGCGACCAGAATGGTGACCGGTCTGCAAACCCTGTCTTATGAGGAAAGGTTGCAGGATTTGGGAATGTTTAGTTTGCAAAAGAGAAGACTGAGAGGAGACTTAATAGCTGTCTACAAATATCTAAAGGGCTGTCACATTGTAGAAGGATCAACTTTATTCTCATTTGCACAAGGAAAGACTAGAAGCAATGGGATGAAACTGAATGGGAAGAGACACAGATTAGATATTAGAAAAAACTTTTTGACAGTTAGAGTGATCAATGAGTGGAACAGGCTGCCACGAGAAGTGGTGAGTTCTCCTTCAATGGAAGTCTTCAAACAGAGGCTGGACAGACATCTGACTGGGATGATTTAGCGAATCCTGCTTTGAGCAGGGGGTTGGACCAGATGGCCCAGGAGGTCCCTTCCAACTCTACGATTCTATGATTCTATGTCATAATCATTTGATGTCATAATCATTGGATGATGTCGTAATCATTTTGTTGATGTCATAATCATTTGATGGTGTCATAATCATTTGATGATGTCATAATCATTTTGATGATGTCATAATCATTTGATGATGTCATAATCATTTGATGTCATAATCATTGGATAATGTCATAATCATTTTGTTGATGTCATAATCATTTTATGATGTCATAATCATTTTGTTGATGTAATAATCATTGGATGATGTCATAATCCTTTTGTTGATGTCATAATCATTTGATGATGTCATAATCATTAGATGATGTCATAATCATATTGTTGATGTCATAATCATTTGATGATGTCATAATCATTTTGTTGATGTCATAATCATTTCGTTGATGTCATAATGATTTGATGATATCATAATCATTTGATGCCATAATCATTGTATGATGTCATAATCATTTTGTTGATGTCATAATCATTTGATGATGTCATAATCATTTGATGTCATAATCATTGGATGATGTCATAATCATTTTGTTGACGTCATAATCATTTTATGATGTCATAATCATTTTGTTGATGTCATAATCATTGGATGATGTCATAATCCTTTTGTTGATGTCATAATCATTTGATGATGTCATAATCATTGGATGATGTCATAATCATTTTGTTGATGTCATAATCATTTTGTTGATGTCATAATCATTTCGTTGATGTCATAATGATTTGATGATATCATAATCATTTGATGTCATAATCATTGGATGATGTCATAATCATTTTGTTGATGTCATAATCATTTGATGATGTCATAATCATTAGATGATGTCATAATCATTGGATGATGACATAATCATTTTGTTGATGTCATAATCATTTGATGTCATAATCATTGGATGATGTCTTAATCATTTTGTTGATGTCATAATCATTTGATGATGTCATAATCATTAGATGATGTCATAATCATTTTGTTGATGTCATAATCATTTCATGATGTCATAATCATTTGATGTCATAATCATTGGATGATGTCATAATCATTTTGTTGATGTCATAATCATTTGATGATGTCATAATCATTAGATAATGTCATAATCATTTTGTTGAAGTCATAATCATTTGATGATGTCATAATCATTTTGTTGATGTTATAATCATTTTGTTGATGTCATATTGATTTGATGATGTCATAATCATTTGATGTCATAATCATTGGATGATGTCATAATCATTTTGTTCATGTCATAATCATTTGATGATGTCATAATCATTTGATGTCATAATCATTGGATGATGTCATAATCATTTTGTTGATGTCATAATCATTTGATGATGTCATAAACATTAGATGATGTCATAATCATTTTGTTGATGTCATAATCATTTGATGATGTCATAATCATTTGATGTAATAATCATTGGATGATGTCATAATCATTTTGTTCATGTCATAATCATTTGATGATGTCATAATCATTAGATGATGTCATAATCATTTTGTTGATGTCATAATCATTTGATGATGTCATAATCATTAGATGATGTCATAATCATTTTGTTGATGTCATAATCATTTGATGATGTCATAATCATTTGATGTCATAATCATTGGATGATGTCATAATCATTTTGTTGATGTCATAATCACTTGATGATGTCATAATCATTTGATGATGTCATAATCATTTTGTTGATGTCATAATCATTTGATGATGTCATAATCATTTGATGTCATAATCATTGGATGATGTCATAATCATTTGATGTCATAATCATTGGATGATGTCATAATCATTTTGTTGATGTCATAATCATTTTATGATGTCATAATCATTTTGTTGATGTCATAATCATTGGATGATGTCATAATCCTTTTGTTGATGTCATAATCATTTGATGATGTCATAATCATTAGATGATGTCATAATCATTTTGTTGATGTCATAATCATTTGATGATGTCATAATCATTTTGTTAATGTCATCATCATTTCGTTGATGTCATAATGATTTGATGATATCATTATCATTTGATGTCATAATCATTGGATGATGTCATAATCATTTTGTTGATGTCATAATCATTTGATGATGTCATAATCATTAGATGATGTCATAATCATTGGATGATGACATAATCATTTTGTTGATGTCATAATCATTTGATGTCATAATCATTGGATGATGTCATAATCATTTTGTTGATGTCATAATCATTTGATGATGTCATAATCATTAGATGATGTCATAATCATTTTGTTGAAGTCATAATCATTTCATGATGTCATAATCATTTGATGTCATAATCATTGGATGATGTCATAATCATTTTGTTGATGTCATAATCATTTGATGATGTCATAATCATTAGATGATGTCATAATCATTTTGTTGAAGTCATAATCATTTCATGATGTCATAATCATTTGATGTCATAATCATTGGATGATGTCATAATCATTTGATGATGTCATAATCATTAGATGATGTCATAATCATTTTGTTGAAGTCATAATCATTTCATGATGTCATAATCATTTGATGTCATAATCATTAGATGATGTCATAATCATTTTGTTGATGTCATATTGATTTGATGATGTCATAATCATTTGATGTCATAATCATTGGATGATGTCATAATCATTTTGTTCATGTCATAATCATTTGATGATGTCATAATCATTTGATGTCATAATCATTGGATGATGTCATAATCATTTTGTTCATGTCATAATCATTTGATGATGTCATAATCATTTGATGTCATAATCATTGGATGATGTCATAATCATTTTGTTGATGTCATAATCATTTGATGATGTCATAATCATTAGATGATGTCATAATCATTTTGTTGATGTCATAATCATTTGATGATGTCATAATCATTTGATGTAATAATCATTGGATGATGTCATAATCATTTGATGATGCCATAATCATTTTGTTGATGTCATTATCATTTTATGATGTCATAATCATTTTGTTGATGTCATAATCATTTTGTTGATGTCATAATCATTTGATGATGTCATAATCATTAGATGATGTCATAATCATTTTGTTGATGTCATAATCATTTCATGATGTCATAATCATTAGATGATGTCATAATCATTTTGTTGATGTCATAATCATTTTGTTGATGTCATAATGATTTGATGATATCATATTCATTTGATGTCATAATCATTGGATGATGTCATAATCATTTTTTTGATGTCATAATCATTTGATGATGTCATAATCATTTGATGTCATAATCATTGGATGATGTCATAATCATTTTGTTGATGTCATAATCATTTTATGATGTCATAATCATTTTGTTGATGTCATAATCATTGGATGATGTCATAATCCTTTTGTTGATGTCATAATCATTTGATGATGTCATAATCATTAGATGATGTCATAATCATTTTGTTGATGTCATAATCATTTGATGATGTCATAATCATTTTGTTAATGTCATCATCATTTCGTTGATGTCATAATGATTTGATGATATCATTATCATTTGATGTCATAATCATTGGATGATGTCATAATCATTTTGTTGATGTCATAATCATTTGATGATGTCATAATCATTAGATGATGTCATAATCATTGGATGATGACATAATCGTTTTGTTGATGTCATAATCATTTGATGTCATAATCATTGGATGATGTCATAATCATTTTGTTGATGTCATAATCATTTGATGATGTCATAATCATTAGATGATGTCATAATCATTTTGTTGAAGTCATAATCATTTCATGATGTCATAATCATTTGATGTCATAATCATTGGATGATGTCATAATCATTTTGTTGATGTCATAATCATTTGATGATGTCATAATCATTAGAAAATGTCATAACCATTTTTGTTGAAGTCATAATCATTTGATGATGTCATAATCATTTTGTTGATGTCATAATCATTTTGTTGATGTCATATTGATTTGATGATGTCATAATCATTTGATGTCATAATCATTGGATGATGTCATAATCATTTTGTTCATGTCATAATCATTTGATGATGTCATAATCATTTGATGTCATAATCATTGGATGATGTCATAATCATTTTGTTGATGTCATAATCATTTGATGATGTCATAATCATTAGATGATGTCATAATCATTTTGTTGATGTCATAATCATTTGATGATGTCATAATCATTTGATGTAATAATCATTGGATGATGTCATAATCATTTTGTTGATGTCATAATCATTTGATGATGTCATAATCATTAGATGATGTCATAATCATTTTGTTGATGTCATAATCATTTGATGATGTCATAATCATTAGATGATGTCATAATCATTTTGTTGATGTCATAATCATTTGATGATGTCATAATCATTTGATGTCATAATCATTGGATGATGTCATAATCATTTTGTTGATGTCATAATCATTTGATGATTTCATAATCATTTGATGATGTCATAATCATTTTGTTGATGTCATAATCATTTGATGATGTCATAATCATTTGATGTCATAATCATTGGATGATGTCATAATCATTTTGTTGATGTCATAATCATTTTATGATGTCATAATCATTTTGTTGATGTCATAATCATTGGATGATGTCAAAATCCTTTTGTTGATGTCATAATCATTTGATGATGTCATAATCATTAGATGATGTCATAATCATTTGATGATGTCATAATCATTTTGTTGATGTCATAATCATTTCATTGATGTCATAATGATTTGATGATATCATAATCATTTGATGTCATAATCATTGGATGATGTCATAATCATTTTGTTGATGTCATAATCATTTGATGATGTCATAATCATTTGATGTCATAATCATTGGATGATGTCATAATCATTTGATGATGCCATAATCATTTTGTTGATGTCATAATCATTTTATGATGTCATAATCATTTTGTTGATGTCATAATCATTTTGTTGATGTCATAATCATTTGATGATGTCATAATCATTAGATGATGTCATAATCATTTTGTTGATGTCATAATCATTTGATGATGTCATAATCATTTGATGTCATAATCATTGGATGATGTCATAATCATTTTGTTGATGTCATAATCATTTGATGATGTCATAATCATTTGATGATGTCATAATCATTTTGTTGATGTCATAATCATTTGATGATGTCATAATCATTTGATGTCATAATCATTGGATGATGTCATAATCATTTTGTTGATGTCATAATCATTTTATGATGTCATAATCATTTTGTTGATGTCATAATCATTGGATGATGTCATAATCCTTTTGTTGATGTCATAATCATTTGATGATGTCATAATCATTAGATGATGTCATAATCATTTTGTTGATGTCATAATCATTTGATGATGTCATAATCATTTTGTTGATGTCATAATCATTTCATTGATGTCATAATGATTTGATGATATCATAATCATTTGATGTCATAATGATTGGATGATGTCATAATCATTTTGTTGATGTCATAATCATTTGATGATGTCATAATCATTTGATGTCATAATCATTGGATGATGTCATAATCATTTGATGATGCCATAATCATTTTGTTGATGTCATAATCATTTTATGATGTCATGATCATTAGATGATGTCATAATCATTGGATGATGTCATAATCCTTTTGTTGATGTCATAATCATTTGATGATGTCATAATCATTAGATGATGTCATAATCATTTTGTTGATGTCATAATCATTTTGTTGATGTCATAATCATTTTATGATGTCATAATCATTTTGTTGATATCATAATCATTGGATGATGTCATAATCCTTTTGTTGATGTCATAATCATTTGATGATGTCATAATCATTAGATGATGTCATAATCATTTTGTTGATGTCATAATCATTTGATGATGTCATAATCATTAGATGATGTCATAATCATTTTGTTGATGTCATAATCATTTGATGATGTCATAATCATTTGATGTCATAATCATTGGATGATGTCGTAATCATTTTGTTGATGTCATAATCATTTGATGGTGTCATAATCATTTGATGATGTCATAATCATTTTGATGATGTCATAATCATTTGATGATGTCATAATCATTTGATGTCATAATCATTGGATAATGTCATAATCATTTTGTTGATGTCCTAATCATTTTATGATGTCATAATCATTTTGTTGATGTAATAATCATTGGATGATGTCATAATCCTTTTGTTGATGTCATAATCATTGGATGATGTCATAATCATTTTGTTGATGTCATAATCATTTGATGATGTCATAATCATTAGATGATGTCATAATCATTTTGTTGATGTCATAATCATTTGATGATGTCATAATCATTAGATGATGTCATAATCATTTTGTTGATGTCATAATCATTTGATGATGTCATAATCATTTGATGTCATAATCATTGGATGATGTTGTAATCATTTTGTTGATGTCATAATCATTTGATGGTGTCATAATCATTTGATGATGTCATAATCATTTTGATGATGTCATAATCATTTGATGATGTCATAATCATTTGATGTCATAATCATTGGATAATGTCATAATCATTTTGTTGATGTCATAATCATTTTATGATGTCATAATCATTTTGTTGATGTAATAATCATTGGATGATGTCATAATCCTTTTGTTGATGTCATAATCATTTGATGATGTCATAATCATTTTGTTGATGTCATAATCATTTGATGATGTCATAATCATTTGATGTCATAATCATTGGATGATGTCATAATCATTTTGTTGATGTCATAATCATTTGATGATGTCATAAACATTAGATGATGTCATAATCATTTTGTTGATGTCATAATGATTTGATGATGTCATAATCATTTGATGTCATAATCATTGGATGATGTCATAATCATTTTGTTGATGTCATAATCATTTGATGATGTCATAATCATTTTGTTGATGTCATAATCATTTGATGATGTCATAATCATTTGATGTCATAATCATTGGATGATGTCATAATCATTTGATGATGTCATTATCATTTTGTTGATGTCATAATCATTTGATGATGTCATAAACATTAGATGATGTCATAATCATTTTGTTGATGTCATAATGATTTGATGATGTCAT
The DNA here is from genome assembly GCF_039654945.1 of Dendrobates tinctorius. NCBI lineage: Eukaryota > Metazoa > Chordata > Amphibia > Anura > Dendrobatidae > Dendrobates > Dendrobates tinctorius. Next base: position 42,047,709 of record NW_027361687.1, on the reverse strand, counting down.
AATCATTTGATGTCATAATCATTGGATGATGTCATAATCATTTTGTTGATGTCATTATCATTTGATGATGTCATAATCATTTTGTTGATGTCATAATCATTTGATGATGTCATAATCATTTGATGTCATAATCATTGGATGATGTCACAATCATTTTGTTGATGTCATAATCATTTGATGATGTCATTATCATTTTGTTGATGTCATAATCATTTGATGATGTCATAATCATTTGATGTCATAATCATTGGATGATGTCATAATCATTTTGTTGATGTAATAATCATTTGATGATGTCATAAACATTTGATGATGTCATAATCATTTTGTTGATGTCATAATGATTTGATGATGTCATAATCATTTGATGTCATAATCATTGGATGATGTCATAATCATTTTGTTGATGTCACAATCATTTGATGATGTCATAATCATTTGATGTCATAATCATTGGATGATGTCATAATCATTTTGTTGATGTCATAATCATTTGATGATGTCATAATCATTAGATGATGTCATAATCATTTTGTTGATGTCATAATCATTAGATGATGTCATAATCATTTTGTTGATGTCATAATCATTTTGTTGATGTCATAATCATTTGATGATGTCATAATCATTTGATGATGTCATAATCATTAGATGATGTCATAATCATTTTGTTGATGTCATAATCATTTGATGTCATAATCATTGGATGATGTCATAATCATTTTGTTGATGTCATAATCATTTGATGATGTCATAATCATTTGATGTCATAATCATTGGATGATGTCATAATCTTTTTTTTGATGTCATAATCATTTGATGTCATAATCATTGGATGATGTCATAATCATTGGATGATGACATAATCATTTTGTTGATGTCATAATCATTTGATGTCATAATCATTGGATGATGTCATAATCATTTTCTTGATGTCATAATCATTTGATGATGTCATAATCATTAGATGATGTCATAATCATTTTGTTGATGTCACAATCATTTCATGATGACATAATCATTTGATGTCATAATCATTGGATGATGTCATAATCATTTTGTTGATGTCATAATCATTTGATGATGTCATAATCATTAGATAATGTCATAATCATTTTGTTGAAGTCATAATCATTTGATGATGTCATAATCATTTTGTTGATGTCATAATGATTTGATGATGTCATAATCATTTGATGTCATAATCATTAGATGATGTCATAATCATTTTGTTGATGTCATAATCATTTGATGATGTCATAATCATTAGATGATGTCATAATCATTTTGTTGATGTCATAATCATTTGATGATGTCATAATCATTTGATGTTATAATCATTGGATGATGTCATAATCATTTTGTTGATGTCATAATCATTTGATGATGTCATAATCATTTGATGTTATAATCATTGGATGATGTCATAATCATTTTGTTGATGTCATAATCATTAGATGATGTCTTAATCATTGGATGATGACATAATCATTTTGTTGATGTCATAATCATTTGATGTCATAATCATTGGATGATGTCATAATCATTTTGTTCATGTCATAATCATTTGATGATGTCATAATCATTAGATGATGTCATAATCATTTTGTTGATGTCATAATCATTTGATGATGTCATAATCATTTGATGTCATAATCATTGGATGATGTCATAATCATTTTGTTGATGTCATAATCATTTGATGATGTCATAATCATTAGATGATGTCATAATCATTTTGTTGATGTCATAATCATTTGATGATGTCATAATCATTAGATGATGTCATAATCATTTTGTTGATGTCATAATCATTTGATGATGTCATAATCATTTGATGTCATAATCATTGGATGATGTCATAATCATTTTGTTGATGTCATAATCATTTGATGATGTCATAATCATTTGATGATGTCATAATCATTTTGTTGATATCATAATCATTTGATGATGTCATAATCATTTGATGTCATAATCATTGGATGATGTCATAATCATTTTGTTGATGTCATAATCATTTGATGATGTCATAATCATTAGATGATGTCATAATCATTTTGTTGATGTCATAATCATTTGATGATGTCATAATGATTTGATGATATCATAATCATTTGATGTCATAATCATTGGATGATGTCATAATCATTTTGTTGATGTCATAATCATTGGATGATGTCATAATCATTTTGTTGATGTCATAATCATTTGATGATGTCATAATCATTTGATGTCATAATCATTGGATGATGTCATAATCATTTGATGATGCCATAATCATTTTGTTGATGTCATAATCATTTTATGATGTCATAATCATTAGATGATGTCATAATCATTGGATGATGTCATAATCCTTTTGTTGATGTCATAATCATTTGATGATGTCATAATCATTAGATGATGTCATAATCATTTTGTTGATGTCATAATCATTTTGTTGATGTCATAATCATTTTATGATGTCATCATCATTTTGTTGATATCATAATCATTGGATGATGTCATAATCCTTTTGTTGATGTCATAATCATTTGATGATGTCATAATCATTAGATGATGTCATAATCATTTTGTTGATGTCATAATCATTTGATGATGTCATAATCATTAGATGATGTCATAATCATTTTGTTGATGTCATAATCATTTCATGATGTCATAATCATTTGTCATAATCATTGGATGATGTCATAATCATTTTGTTGATGTCATAATCATTTGATGATGTCATAATCATTAGATAATGTCATAATCATTTTGTTGAAGTCATAATCATTTGATGATGTCATAATCATTTTGTTGATGTCATAATGATTTGATGATGTCATAATCATTTGATGTCATAATCATTGGATGATGTCATAATCATTTTGTTGATGTCATAATCATTTGATGATGTCATAATCATTTGATGTCATAATCATTGGATGATGTCATAATCATTTTGTTGATGTCATAATCATTTGATGATGTCATAATCATTAGATGATGTCATAATAATTTTGTTGATGTCATAATCATTTGATGATGTCATATTCATATGATGTAATAATCATTGGATGATGTCATAATCATTTTGTTGATGTCATAATCATTTGATGATGTCATAATCATTAGATGATGTCATAATCATTTTGTTGATGTCATAATCATTTGATGATGTCATAATCATTAGATGATGTCATAATCATTTTGTTGATGTCATAATAATTTGATGATGTCATAATCATTTGATGTCATAATCATTGGATGATGTCATAATCATTTTATTGATGTCATAATCATTTGATGATGTCATAATCATTTGATGATGTCATAATCATTTTGTTGATGTCATAATCATTTGATGATGTCATAATCATTTGATGTCATAATCATTGGATGATGTCATAATCATTTTGTTGATGTCATAATCATTTTATGATGTCATAATCATTTTGTTGATGTCATAATCATTGGATGATGTCATAATCCTTTTGTTGATGTCATAATCATTTGATGATGTCATGATCATTAGATGATGTCATAATCATTTTGTTGATGTCATAATGATTTGATGATGTCATAATCATTTGATGTCATAATCATTGGATGATGTCATAATCATTTTGTTGATGTCATAATCATTTGATGATGTCATAATCATTTTGTTGATGTCATAATCATTTGATGATGTCATAATCATTTGATGTCATAATCATTGGATGATGTCACAATCATTTTGTTGATGTCATAATCATTTGATGATGTCATTATCATTTTGTTGATGTCATAATCATTTGATGATGTCATAATCATTTGATGTCATAATCATTGGATGATGTCATAATCATTTTGTTGATGTCATAATCATTTGATGATGTCATAATCATTAGATGATGTCATAATCATTTTGTTGATGTCATAATCATTAGATGATGTCATAATCATTTTGTTGATGTCATAATCATTTGATGATGTCATAATCATTTGATGATGTCATAATCATTAGATGATGTCATAATCATTTTGTTGATGTCATAATCATTTGATGTCATAATCATTGGATGATGTCATAATCATTTTGTTGATGTCATAATCATTTGATGATGTCATAATCATTTGATGTCATAATCATTGGATGATGTCATAATCTTTTTTTTGATGTCATAATCATTTGATGTCATAATCATTGGATGATGTCATAATCATTGGATGATGACATAATCATTTTGTTGATGTCATAATCATTTGATGTCATAATCATTGGATGATGTCATAATCATTTTCTTGATGTCATAATCATTTGATGATGTCATAATCATTAGATAATGTCATAATCATTTTGTTGAAGTCATAATCATTTGATGATGTCATAATCATTTTGTTGATGTCATAATGATTTGATGATGTCATAATCATTTGATGTCATAATCATTGGATGATGTCATAATCATTTTATTGATGTCATAATCATTTGATGATGTCATAATCATTAGATGATGTCATAATCATTTTGTTGATGTCATAATCATTTGATGATGTCATAATCATTTGATGTTATAATCATTGGATGATGTCATAATCATTTTGTTGATGTCATAATCATTTGATGATGTCATAATCATTTGATGTTATAATCATTGGATGATGTCATAATCATTTTGTTGATGTCATAATCATTTGATGATGTCATAATCATTAGATGATGTCTTAATCATTGGATGATGACATAATCATTTTGTTGATGTCATAATCATTTGATGTCATAATCATTGGATGATGTCATAATCATTTTGTTGATGTCATAATCATTTGATGATGTCATAATCATTAGATGATGTCATAATCATTTTGTTGATGTCATAATCATTTGATGATGTCATAATCATTTGATGTCATAATCATTGGATGATGTCATAATCATTTTGTTGATGTCATAATCATTTGATGATGTCATAATCATTAGATGATGTCATAATCATTTTGTTGATGTCATAATCATTTGATGATGTCATAATCATTAGATGATGTCATAATCATTTTGTTGATGTCATAATCATTTGATGATGTCATAATCATTTGATGTCATAATCATTGAATGATGTCATAATCATTTTGTTGATGTCATAATCATTTGATGATGTCATAATCATTTGATGATGTCATAATCATTTTGTTGATATCATAATCATTTGATGATGTCATAATCATTTGATGTCATAATCATTGGATGATGTCATAATCATTTTGTTGATGTCATAATCATTTTATGATGTCATAATCATTTTGTTGATGTCATAATCATTGGATGATGTCATAATCCTTTTGTTGATGTCATAATCATTTGATGATGTCATAATCATTAGATGATGTCATAATCATTTTGTTGATGTCATAATCATTTCATTGATGTCATAATGATTTGATGATATCATAATCATTTGATGTCATAATCATTGGATGATGTCATAATCATTTTGTTGATGTCATAATCATTTGATGATGTCATAATCATTTGATGTCATAATCATTGGATGATGTCATAATCATTTGATGATGCCATAATCATTTTGTTGATGTCATAATCATTTTATGATGTCATAATCATTAGATGATGTCATAATCATTGGATGATGTCATAATCCTTTTGTTGATGTCATAATCATTTGATGATGTCATAATCATTAGATGATGTCATAATCATTTTGTTGATGTCATAATCATTTTGTTGATGTCAAAATCATTTTATGATGTCATAATCATTTTGTTGATATCATAATCATTGGATGATGTCATAATCCTTTTGTTGATGTCATAATCATTTGATGATGTCATAATCATTAGATGATGTCATAATCATTTTGTTGATGTCATAATCATTTGATGATGTCATAATCATTAGATGATGTCATAATCATTTTGTTGATGTCATAATCATTTCATGATGTCATAATCATTTGATGTCATAATCATTGGATGATGTCATAATCATTTTGTTGATGTCATAATCATTTGATGATGTCATAATCATTAGATAATGTCATAATCATTTTGTTGAAGTCATAATCATTTGATGATGTCATAATCATTTTGTTGATGTCATAATGATTTGATGATGTCATAATCATTTGATGTCATAATCATTGGATGATGTCATAATCATTTTGTTGATGTCATAATCATTTGATGATGTCATAATCATTTGATGTCATAATCATTGGATGATGTCATAATCATTTTGTTGATGTCATAATCATTTGATGATGTCATAATCATTAGATGATGTCATAATAATTTTGTTGATGTCATAATCATTTGATGATGTCATAATCATATGATGTAATAATCATTGGATGATGTCATAATCATTTTGTTGATGTCATAATCATTTGATGATGTCATAATCATTAGATGATGTCATAATCATTTTGTTGATGTCATAATCATTTGATGATGTCATAATCATTAGATGATGTCATAATCATTTTGTTGATGTCATAATAATTTGATGATGTCATAATCATTTGATGTCATAATCATTGGATGATGTCATAATCATTTTATTGATGTCATAATCATTTGATGATGTCATAATCATTTGATGATGTCATAATCATTTTGTTGATGTCATAATCATTTGATGATGTCATAATCATTTGATGTCATAATCATTGGATGATGTCATAATCATTTTGTTGATGTCATAATCATTTTATGATGTCATAATCATTTTGTTGATGTCATAATCATTGGATGATGTCATAATCCTTTTGTTGATGTCATAATCATTTGATGATGTCATGATCATTAGATGATGTCATAATCATTTTGTTGATGTCATAATCATTTGATGATGTCATAATCATTTTGTTGATGTCATAATCATTTTGTTGATGTCATAATGATTTGATGATATCATAATCATTTGATGTCATAATCATTGGATGATGTCATAATCATTTTGTTGATGTCATAATCATTTGATGATGTCATAATCATTTGATGTCATAATCATTGGATGATGTCATAATCATTTTGTTGATGTCATAATCATTTTATGATGTCATAATCATTTTGTTGATGTCATAATCATTGGATGATGTCATAATCCTTTTGTTGATGTCATAATCATTTGATGATGTCATAATCCTTAGATGATGTCATAATCATTTTGTTGATGTCATAATCATTTGATGATGTCATAATCATTTTGTTGATGTCATAATCATTTTATGATGTCATAATCATTTTGTTGATGACATAATGATTGGATGATGTCATAATCATTTTGTTGATGTCATAATCATTTGATGATGTCATAATCATTAGATGATGTCATAATCATTTTGTTGATGTCACAATCATTTCATGATGTCAAAATCATTTGATGTCATAATCATTGGATGATGTGATAATCATTTTGTTGATGTCATAATCATTTGATGATGTCATAATCATTAGATAATGTCATAATCATTTTGTTTAAGTCATAATCATTTGATGATGTCATAATCATTTTGTTGATGTCATAATGATTTGATGATGTCATAATCATTTGATGTCATAATCATTGGATGATGTCACAATCATTTTGTTGATGTCATAATCATTTGATGATGTCATTATCATTTTGTTGATGTCATAATCATTTGATGATGTCATAATCATTTGATGTCATAATCATTGGATGATGTCATAATCATTTTGTTGATGTCATAATCATTTGATGATGTCATAAACATTAGATGATGTCATAATCATTTTGTTGATGTCATAATGATTTGATGATGTCATAATCATTTGATGTCATAATCATTGGATGATGTCATAATCATTTTGTTGATGTCATAATCATTTGATGATGTCATAATCATTTGATGTCATAATCATTGGATGATGTCATAATCATTTTGTTGATGTCATAATCATTTGATGATGTCATAATCATTAGATGATGTCATAATCATTTTGTTGATGTCATAATCATTAGATGATGTCATAATCATTTTGTTGATGTCATAATCATTTTGTTGATGTCATAATCATTTGATGATGTCATAATCATTTGATGATGTCATAATCATTAGATGATGTCATAATCATTTTGTTGATGTCATAATCATTTGATGATGTCATAATCATTTGATGTCATAATCATTGGATGATGTCATAATCATTTTGTTGATGTCATAATCATTTGATGATGTCATAATCATTTGATGTCATAATCATTGGATGATGTCATAATCTTTTTTTTGATGTCATAATCATTTGATGTCATAATCATTGGATGATGTCATAATCATTGGATGATGACATAATCATTTTGTTGATGTCATAATCATTTGATGTCATAATCATTGGATGATGTCATAATCATTTTCTTGATGTCATAATCATTTGATGATGTCATAATCATTAGATAATGTCATAATCATTTTGTTGAAGTCATAATCATTTGATGATGTCATAATCATTTTGTTGATGTCATAATGATTTGATGATGTCATAATCATTTGATGTCATAATCATTGGATGATGTCATAATCATTTTGTTGATGTCATAATCATTTGATGATGTCATAATCATTAGATGATGTCATAATCATTTTGTTGATGTCATAATCATTTGATGATGTCATAATCATTTGATGTTATAATCATTGGATGATGTCATAATCATTTTGTTGATGTCATAATCATTTGATGATGTCATAATCATTTGATGTTATAATCATTGGATGATGTCATAATCATTTTGTTGATGTCATAATCATTTGATGATGTCATAATCATTTTGTTGATGTCATAATCATTTGATGATGTCATAATCATTTGATGTCATAATCATTGGATGATGTCATAATCATTTTGTTGATGTCATAATCATTTGATGATGTCATAATCATTTTGTTGATGTCATAATCATTGGATGATGTCATAATCCTTTTGTTGATGTCATAATCATTTGATGATGTCATGATCATTAGATGATGTCATAATCATTTTGTTGATGTCATAATCATTTGATGATGTCATAATCATTTTGTTGATGTCATAATCATTTTGTTGATGTCATAATGATTTGATGATATCATAATCATTTGATGTCATAATCATTGGATGATGTCATAATCATTTTGTTGATGTCATAATCATTTGATGATGTCATAATCATTTGATGTCATAATCATTGGATGATGTCATAATCATTTTGTTGATGTCATAATCATTTTATGATGTCATAATCATTTTGTTGATGTCATAATCATTGGATGATGTCATAATCCTTTTGTTGATGTCATAATCATTTGATGATGTCATAATCCTTAGATGATGTCATAATCATTTTGTTGATGTCATAATCATTTGATGATGTCATAATCATTTTGTTGATGTCATAATCATTTTATGATGTCATAATCATTTTGTTGATGACATAATGATTGGATGATGTCATAATCATTTTGTTGATGTCATAATCATTTGATGATGTCATAATCATTAGATGATGTCATAATCATTTTGTTGATGTCACAATCATTTCATGATGTCAAAATCATTTGATGTCATAATCATTGGATGATGTGATAATCATTTTGTTGATGTCATAATCATTTGATGATGTCATAATCATTAGATAATGTCATAATCATTTTGTTTAAGTCATAATCATTTGATGATGTCATAATCATTTTGTTGATGTCATAATGATTTGATGATGTCATAATCATTTGATGTCATAATCATTGGATGATGTCACAATCATTTTGTTGATGTCATAATCATTTGATGATGTCATTATCATTTTGTTGATGTCATAATCATTTGATGATGTCATAATCATTTGATGTCATAATCATTGGATGATGTCATAATCATTTTGTTGATGTCATAATCATTTGATGATGTCATAAACATTAGATGATGTCATAATCATTTTGTTGATGTCATAATGATTTGATGATGTCATAATCATTTGATGTCATAATCATTGGATGATGTCATAATCATTTTGTTGATGTCATAATCATTTGATGATGTCATAATCATTTGATGTCATAATCATTGGATGATGTCATAATCATTTTGTTGATGTCATAATCATTTGATGATGTCATAATCATTAGATGATGTCATAATCATTTTGTTGATGTCATAATCATTAGATGATGTCATAATCATTTTGTTGATGTCATAATCATTTTGTTGATGTCATAATCATTTGATGATGTCATAATCATTTGATGATGTCATAATCATTAGATGATGTCATAATCATTTTGTTGATGTCATAATCATTTGATGATGTCATAATCATTTGATGTCATAATCATTGGATGATGTCATAATCATTTTGTTGATGTCATAATCATTTGATGATGTCATAATCATTTGATGTCATAATCATTGGATGATGTCATAATCTTTTTTTTGATGTCATAATCATTTGATGTCATAATCATTGGATGATGTCATAATCATTGGATGATGACATAATCATTTTGTTGATGTCATAATCATTTGATGTCATAATCATTGGATGATGTCATAATCATTTTCTTGATGTCATAATCATTTGATGATGTCATAATCATTAGATAATGTCATAATCATTTTGTTGAAGTCATAATCATTTGATGATGTCATAATCATTTTGTTGATGTCATAATGATTTGATGATGTCATAATCATTTGATGTCATAATCATTGGATGATGTCATAATCATTTTGTTGATGTCATAATCATTTGATGATGTCATAATCATTAGATGATGTCATAATCATTTTGTTGATGTCATAATCATTTGATGATGTCATAATCATTTGATGTTATAATCATTGGATGATGTCATAATCATTTTGTTGATGTCATAATCATTTGATGATGTCATAATCATTTGATGTTATAATCATTGGATGATGTCATAATCATTTTGTTGATGTCATAATCATTTGATGATGTCATAATCATTTTGTTGATGTCATAATCATTTGATGATGTCATAATCATTTGATGTCATAATCATTGGATGATGTCATAATCATTTTGTTGATGTCATAATCATTTGATGATGTCATAAACATTAGATGATGTCATAATCATTTTGTTGATGTCATAATGATTTGATGATGTCATAATGATTTGATGTCATAATCATTGGATGATGTCATAATCATTTTGTTGATGTCATAATCATTTGATGATGTCATAATCATTTGATGTCATAATCATTGGATGATGTCATAATCATTTTGTTGATGTCATAATCATTTGATGATGTCATAATCATTAGATGATGTCATAATCATTTTGTTGATGTCATAATCATTTGATGATGTCATAATCATATGATGTAATAATCATTGGATGATGTCATAATCATTTTGTTGATGTCATAATCATTTGATGATGTCATAATCATTAGATGATGTCATAATCATTTTGTTGATGTCATAATCATTTGATGATGTCATAATCATTAGATGATGTCATAATCATTTTGTTGATGTCATAATCATTTGATGATGTCATAATCATTTGATGTCATAATCATTGGATGATGTCGTAATCATTTTGTTGATGTCATAATCATTTGATGGTGTCATAATCATTTGATGATGTCATAATCATTTTGATGATGTCATAATCATTTGATGATGTCATAATCATTTGATGTCATAATCATTGGATAATGTCATAATCATTTTGTTGATGTCATAATCATTTTATGATGTCATAATCATTTTGTTGATGTAATAATCATTGGATGATGTCATAATCCTTTTGTTGATGTCATAATCATTGGATGATGTCATAATCATTTTGTTGATGTCATAATCATTTGATGATGTCATAATCATTAGATGATGTCATAATCATTTTGTTGATGTCATAATCATTTGATGATGTCATAATCATTAGATGATGTCATAATCATTTTGTTGATGTCATAATCATTTGATGATGTCATAATCATTTGATGTCATAATCATTGGATGATGTCGTAATCATTTTGTTGATGTCATAATCATTTGATGGTGTCATAATCATTTGATGATGTCATAATCATTTTGATGATGTCATAATCATTTGATGATGTCATAATCATTTGATGTCATAATCATTGGATAATGTCATAATCATTTTGTTGATGTCATAATCATTTTATGATGTCATAATCATTTTGTTGATGTAATAATCATTGGATGATGTCATAATCCTTTTGTTGATGTCATAATCATTTGATGATGTCATAATCATTTTGTTGATGTCATAATCATTTGATGATGTCATAATCATTTGATGTCATAATCATTGGATGATGTCATAATCATTTTGTTGATGTCATAATCATTTGATGATGTCATAAACATTAGATGATGTCATAATCATTTTGTTGATGTCATAATGATTTGATGATGTCATAATCATTTGATGTCATAATCATTGGATGATGTCATAATCATTTTGTTGATGTCATAATCATTTGATGATGTCATAATCATTTTGTTGATGTCATAATCATTTGATGATGTCATAATCATTTGATGTCATAATCATTGGATGATGTCATAATCATTTTGTTGATGTCATAATCATTTGATGATGTCATAAACATTAGATGATGTCATAATCATTTTGTTGATGTCATAATGATTTGATGATGTCATAATCATTTGATGTCATAATCATTGGATGATGTCATAATCATTTTGTTGATGTCATAATCATTTGATGATGTCATAATCATTAGATGATGTCATAATCATTTTGTTGATGTCATAATCATTAGATGATGTCATAATCATTTTGTTGATGTCATAATCATTTTGTTGATGTCATAATCATTTGATGATGTCATAATCATTAGATGATGTCATAATCATTTTGTTGATGTCATAATCATTTGATGATGTCATAATCATTTGATGTCATAATCATTGGATGATGTCATAATCATTTTGTTGATGTCATAATCATTTGATGATGTCATAATCATTTGATGTCATAATCATTGGTTGATGTCATAATCTTTTTTTTGATGTCATAATCATTTGATGTCATAATCATTGGATGATGTCATAATCATTTTGTTGATGTCATAATCATTTGATGATGTCATAATCATTGGATGATGTCATAATCATTTTGTTGATGTCATAATCATTTGATGATGTCATAATCATTTGATGATGTCATAATCATTGGATGATGACATAATCATTTTGTTGATGTCATAATCATTTGATGATGTCATAATCATTAGATGATGTCATAATCATTGGATGATGACATAATCATTTTGTTGATGTCATAATCATTTGATGTCATAATCATTGGATGATGTCATAATCATTTTGTTGATGTCATAATCATTTGATGATGTCATAATCATTAGATGATGTCATAATCATTGGATGATGTCATAATCATTTTGTTGATGTCATAATCATTTGATGATGTCATAATCATTAGATGATGTCATAATCATTTTGTTGATGTCACAATCATTTCATGATGTCATAATCATTTGATGTCATAATCATTGGATGATGTCATAATCATTTTGTTGATGTCATAATCATTTGATGATGTCATAATCATTAGATAATGTCATAATCATTTTGTTGAAGTCATAATCATTTGATGATGTCATAATCATTTTGTTGATGTCATATTGATTTGATGATGTCATAATCATTTGATGTCATAATCATTGGATGATGTCATAATCATTTTGTTGATGTCATAATCATTTGATGATGTCATAATCATTTGATGTCATAATCATTGGATTATGTCATAATCATTTTGTTGATGTCATAATCATTTGATGATGTCATAATCATTAGATGATGTCATAATCATTTTGTTGATGTCATAATCATTAGATGATGTCATAATCATATGATGTAATAATCATTGGATGATGTCATAATCATTTTGTTGATGTCATAATCATTTGATGATGTCATAATCATTAGATGATGTCATAATCATTTTGTTGATGTCATAATCATTTGATGATGTCATAATCATTAGATGATGTCATAATCATTTTGTTGATGTCATAATCATTTGATGATGTCATAATCATTTGATGTCATAATCATTGGATGATGTCGTAATCATTTTGTTGATGTCATAATCATTTGATGGTGTCATAATCATTTGATGATGTCATAATCATTTTGATGATGTCATAATCATTTGATGATGTCATAATCATTTGATGTCATAATCATTGGATAATGTCATAATCATTTTGTTGATGTCATAATCATTTTATGATGTCATAATCATTTTGTTGATGTAATAATCATTGGATGATGTCATAATCCTTTTGTTGATGTCATAATCATTTGATGATGTCATAATCATTAGATGATGTCATAATCATATTGTTGATGTCATAATCATTTGATGATGTCATAATCATTTTGTTGATGTCATAATCATTTCGTTGATGTCATAATGATTTGATGATATCATAATCATTTGATGTCATAATCATTGGATGATGTCATAATCATTTTGTTGATGTCATAATCATTTGATGATGTCATAATCATTTGATGTCATAATCATTGGATGATGTCATAATCATTTTGTTGATGTCATAATCATTTTATGATGTCATAATCATTTTGTTGATGTCATAATCATTGGATGATGTCATAATCCTTTTGTTGATGTCATAATCATTTGATGATGTCATAATCATTGGATGATGTCATAATCATTTTGTTGATGTCATAATCATTTGATGATGTCATAATCATTTTGTTGATGTCATAATCATTTCGTTGATGTCATAATGATTTGACGATATCATAATCATTTGATGTCATAATCATTGGATGATGTCATAATCATTTTGTTGATGTCATAATCATTTGATGATGTCATAATCATTAGATGATGTCATAATCATTGGATGATGACATAATCATTTTGTTGATGTCATAATCATTTGATGTCATAATCATTGGATGATGTCTTAATCATTTTGTAGATGTCATAATCATTTGATGATGTCATAATCATTAGATGATGTCATAATCATTTTGTTGATGTCATAATCATTTCATGATGTCATAATCATTTGATGTCATAATCATTGGATGATGTCATAATCATTTTGTTGATGTCATAATCATTTGATGATGTCATAATCATTAGATAATGTCATAATCATTTTGTTTAAGTCATAATCATTTGATGATGTCATAATCATTTTGTTGATGTCATAATCATTTTGTTGATGTCATATTGATTTGATGATGTCATAATCATTTGATGTCATAATCATTGGATGATGTCATAATCATTTTGTTCATGTCATAATCATTTGATGATGTCATAATCATTTGATGTCATAATCATTGGATGATGTCATAATCATTTTGTTGATGTCATAATCATTTGATGATGTCATAAACATTAGATGATGTCATAATCATTTTGTTGATGTCATAATCATTTGATGATGTCATAATCATTTGATGTCATAATCATTGGATGATGTCATAATCATTTTGTTCATGTCATAATCATTTGATGATGTCATAATCATTAGATGATGTCATAATCATTTTGTTGATGTCATAATCATTTGATGATGTCATAATCATTAGATGATGTCATAATCATTTTGTTGATGTCATAATCATTTGATGATGTCATAATCATTTGATGTCATAATCATTGGATGATGTCATAATCATTTTGTTGATGTCATAATCATTTGATGATGTCATAATCATTTGATGATGTCATAATCATTTTGTTGATGTCATAATCATTTGATGATGTCATAATCATTTGATGTCATAATCATTGGATGATGTCATAATCATTTGATGTCATAATCATTGGATGATGTCATAATCATTTTGTTGATGTCATAATCATTTTATGATGTCATAATCATTTTGTTGATGTCGTAATCATTGGATGATGTCATAATCCTTTTGTTGATGTCATAATCATTTGATGATGTCATAATAATTAGATGATGTCATAATCATTTTGTTGATGTCATAATCATTTGATGATGTCATAATCATTTTGTTGATGTCATAATCATTTCGTTGATGTCATAATGATTTGATGATATAATCATTAGATGTCATAATCATTGGATGATGTCATAATCATTTTGTTGATGTCATAATCATTTGATGATGTCATAATCATTGGATGATGTCGTAATCATTTGATGATGCCATAATCATTTTGTTGATGTCATAATCATTTTATGATGTCATAATCATTTTGTTGATGTCATAATCATTTTGTTGATGTCATAATCATTTGATGATGTCATAATCATTACATGATGTCATAATCATTTTGTTGATGTCATAATCATTTCATGATGTCATAATCAATAGATGATGTCATAATCATTTTGTTGATGTCAT
The DNA here is from genome assembly GCF_039654945.1 of Dendrobates tinctorius. Classification (NCBI taxonomy): domain Eukaryota; kingdom Metazoa; phylum Chordata; class Amphibia; order Anura; family Dendrobatidae; genus Dendrobates; species Dendrobates tinctorius. The sequence continues at coordinate 42,031,290 of NW_027361687.1, read as the reverse complement.
AATCATTTCGTTGATGTCATAATGATTTGATGATATCATATTCATTTGATGTCATAATCATTGGATGATGTCATAATCATTTTGTTGATGTTATAATCATTTGATGATGTCATAATCATTTGATGTCATAATCAATGGATGATGTCATAATCATTTTGTTGATGTCATAATCATTTTATGATGTCATAATCATTTTGTTGATGTCATAATCATTGGATGATGTCATAATCCTTTTGTTGATGTCATAATCATTTGATGATGTCATAATCATTAGATGATGTCATAATCATTTTGTTGATGTCATAATCATTTGATGATGTCATAATCATTTTGTTAATGTCATCATCATTTCGTTGATGTCATAATGATTTGATGATATCATTATCATTTGATGTCATAATCATTGGATGATGTCATAATCATTTTGTTGATGTCATAATCATTTGATGATGTCATAATCATTAGATGATGTCATAATCATTTGATGATGACATAATCATTTTGTTGATGTCATAATCATTTGATGTCATAATCATTGGATGATGTCTTAATCATTTTGTTGATGTCATAATCATTTGATGATGTCATAATCATTAGATGATGTCATAATCATTTTGTTGATGTCATAATCATTTCATGATGTCATAATCATTTGATGTCATAATCATTGGATGATGTCATAATCATTTTGTTGATGTCATAATCATTTGATGATGTCATAATCATTAGATAATGTCATAATCATTTTGTTTAAGTCATAATCATTTGATGATGTCATAATCATTTTGTTGATGTCATAATCATTTTGTTGATGTCATATTGATTTGATGATGTCATAATCATTTGATGTCATAATCATTGGATGATGTCATAATCATTTTGTTCATGTCATAATCATTTGATGATGTCATAATCATTTGATGTCATAATCATTGGATGATGTCATAATCATTTTGTTGATGTCATAATCATTTGATGATGTCATAAACATTAGATGATGTCATAATCATTTTGTTGATGTCATAATCATTTGATGATGTCATAATCATTTGATGTAATAATCATTGGATGATGTCATAATCATTTTGTTCATGTCATAATCATTTGATGATGTCATAATCATTAGATGATGTCATAATCATTTTGTTGATGTCATAATCATTTGATGATGTCATAATCATTAGATGATGTCATAATCATTTTGTTGATGTCATAATCATTTGATGATGTCATAATCATTTGATGTCATAATCATTGGATGATGTCATAATCATTTTGTTGATGTCATAATCATTTGATGATGTCATAATCATTTGATGATGTCATAATCATTTTGTTGATGTCATAATCATTTGATGATGTCATAATCATTTGATGTCATAATCATTGGATGATGTCATAATCATTTGATGTCATAATCATTGGATGATGTCATAATCATTTTGTTGATGTCATAATCATTTTATGATGTCATAATCATTTTGTTGATGTCGTAATCATTGGATGATGTCATAATCCTTTTGTTGATGTCATAATCATTTGATGATGTCATAATAATTAGATGATGTCATAATCATTTTGTTGATGTCATAATCATTTGATGATGTCATAATCATTTTGTTGATGTCATAATCATTTCGTTGATGTCATAATGATTTGATGATATAATCATTAGATGTCATAATCATTGGATGATGTCATAATCATTTTGTTGATGTCATAATCATTTGATGATGTCGTAATCATTTGATGATGCCATAATCATTTTGTTGATGTCATAATCATTTTATGATGTCATAATCATTTTGTTGATGTCATAATCATTTTGTTGATGTCATAATCATTTGATGATGTCATAATCATTAGATGATGTCATAATCATTTTGTTGATGTCATAATCATTTCATGATGTCATAATCAATAGATGATGTCATAATCATTTTGTTGATGTCATAATCATTTCGTTGATGTCATAATGATTTGATGATATCATATTCATTTGATGTCATAATCATTGGATGATGTCATAATCATTTTGTTGATGTTATAATCATTTGATGATGTCATAATCATTTGATGTCATAATCAATGGATGATGTCATAATCATTTTGTTGATGTCATAATCATTTTATGATGTCATAATCATTTTGTTGATGTCATAATCATTGGATGATGTCATAATCCTTTTGTTGATGTCATAATCATTTGATGATGTCATAATCATTAGATGATGTCATAATCATTTTGTTGATGTCATAATCATTTGATGATGTCATAATCATTTTGTTAATGTCATCATCATTTCGTTGATGTCATAATGATTTGATGATATCATTATCATTTGATGTCATAATCATTGGATGATGTCATAATCATTTTGTTGATGTCATAATCATTTGATGATGTCATAATCATTAGATGATGTCATAATCATTGGATGATGACATAATAATTTTGTTGATGTCATAATCATTTGATGTCATAATCATTGGATGATGTCATAATCATTTTGTTGATGTCATAATAATTTGATGTCATAATCATTGGATGATGTCATAATCATTTTGTTGATGTCATAATCATTTGATGATGTCATAATCATTAGATAATGTCATAATCATTTTGTTGAAGTCATAATCATTTGATGATGTCATAATCATTTTGTTGATGTCATAATCATTTTGTTGATGTCATATTGATTTGATGATGTCATAATCATTTGATGTCATAATCATTGGATGATGTCATAATCATTTTGTTCATGTCATAATCATTTGATGATGTCATAATCATTTGATGTCATAATCATTGGATGATGTCATAATCATTTTGTTGATGTCATAATCATTTGATGATGTCATAAACATTAGATGATGTCATAATCATTTAGTTGATGTCATAATCATTTGATGATGTCATAATCATTTGATGTAATAATCATTGGATGATGTCATAATCATTTTGTTCATGTCATAATCATTTGATGATGTCATAATCATTAGATGATGTCATAATCATTTTGTTGATGTCATAATCATTTGATGATGTCATAATCATTAGATGATGTCATAATCATTTTGTTGATGTCATAATCATTTGATGATGTCATAATCATTTGATGTCATAATCATTGGATGATGTCATAATCATTTTGTTGATGTCATAATCATTTGATGATGTCATAATCATTTGATGATGTCATAATCATTTTGTTGATGTCATAATCATTTGATGATGTCATAATCATTTGATGTCATAATCATTGGATGATGTCATAATCATTTGATGTCATAATCATTGGATGATGTCATAATCATTTTGTTGATGTCATAATCATTTTATGATGTCATAATCATTTTGTTGATGTCGTAATCATTGGATGATGTCATAATCCTTTTGTTGATGTCATAATCATTTGATGATGTCATAATAATTAGATGATGTCATAATCATTTTGTTGATGTCATAATCATTTGATGATGTCATAATCATTTTGTTGATGTCATAATCATTTCGTTGATGTCATAATGATTTGATGATATCAGAATCATTTGATGTCATAATCATTGGATGATGTCATAATCATTTTGTTGATGTCATAATCATTTGATGATGTCATAATCATTTGATGTCATAATCATTGGATGATGTCGTAATCATTTGATGATGCCATAATCATTTTGTTGATGTCATAATCATTTGATGATGTCATAATCATTTGATGTCATAATCATTGGATGATGTCGTAATCATTAGATGATGTCATAATCATTTTGTTGATGTCATAATCATTTGATGATGTCATAATCATTTTGTTGATGTCATAATCATTTTGTTGATGTCATAATCATTTGATGATGTCATAATCATTAGATAATGTCATAATCATTTTGTTTAAGTCATAATCAATTGATGATGTCATAATCATTTTGTTGATGTCATAATCATTTTGTTGATGTCATATTGATTTGATGATGTCATAATCATTTGATGTCATAATCATTGGATGATGTCATAATCATTTTGTTCATGTCATAATCATTTGATGATGTCATAATCATTTGATGTCATAATCATTGGATGATGTCATAATCATTTTGTTGATGTCATAATCATTTGATGATGTCATAAACATTAGATGATGTCATAATCATTTTGTTGATGTCATAATCATTTGATGATGTCATAATCATTTGATGTAATAATCATTGGATGATGTCATAATCATTTTGTTCATGTCATAATCATTTGATGATGTCATAATCATTAGATGATGTCATAATCATTTTGTTGATGTCATAATCATTTGATGATGTCATAATCATTAGATGATGTCATAATCATTTTGTTGATGTCATAATCATTTGATGATGTCATAATCATTTGATGTCATAATCATTGGATGATGTCATAATCATTTTGTTGATGTCATAATCATTTGATGATGTCATAATCATTTGATGATGTCATAATCATTTTGTTGATGTCATAATCATTTGATGATGTCATAATCATTTGATGTCATAATCATTGGATGATGTCATAATCATTTGATGTCATAATCATTGGATGATGTCATAATCATTTTGTTGATGTCATAATCATTTTATGATGTCATAATCATTTTCTTGATGTCGTAATCATTGGATGATGTCATAATCCTTTTGTTGATGTCATAATCATTTGATGATGTCATAATAATTAGATGATGTCATAATCATTTTGTTGATGTCATAATCATTTGATGATGTCATAATCATTTTGTTGATGTCATAATCATTTCGTTGATGTCATAATGATTTGATGATATCATAATCATTAGATGTCATAATCATTGGATGATGTCATAATCATTTTGTTGATGTCATAATCATTTGATGATGTCATAATCATTGGATGATGTCGTAATCATTTGATGATGCCATAATCATTTTGTTGATGTCATAATAATTTTATGATGTCATAATCATTTTGTTGATGTCATAATCATTTTGTTGATGTCATAATCATTTGATGATGTCATAATCATTAGATGATGTCATAATCATTTTGTTGATGTCATAATCATTTCATGATGTCATAATCAATAGATGATGTCATAATCATTTTGTTGATGTCATAATCATTTCGTTGATGTCATAATGATTTGATGATATCATATTCATTTGATGTCATAATCATTGGATGATGTCATAATCATTTTGTTGATGTCATAATCATTTGATGATGTCATAATCATTTGATGTCATAATCAATGGATGATGTCATAATCATTTTGTTGATGTCATAATCATTTTATGATGTCATAATCATTTTGTTGATGTCATAATCATTGGATGATGTCATAATCCTTTTGTTGATGTCATAATCATTTGATGATGTCATAATCATTAGATGATGTCATAATCATTTTATTGATGTCATAATCATTTGATGATGTCATAATCATTTTGTTAATGTCATCATCATTTCGTTGATGTCATAATGATTTGATGATATCATTATCATTTGATGTCATAATCATTGGATGATGTCATAATCATTTTGTTGATGTCATAATCATTTAATGATGTCATAATCATTAGATGATGTCATAATCATTGGATGATGACATAATCATTTTGTTGATGTCATAATCATTTGATGTCATAATCATTGGATGATGTCATAATCATTTTGTTGATGTCATAATCATTTGATGTCATAATCATTGGATGATGTCATAATCATTTTGTTGATGTCATAATCATTTGATGATGTCATAATCATTAGATAATGTCATAATCATTTTGTTGAAGTCATAATCATTTGATGATGTCATAATCATTTTGTTGAAGTCATATTCATTTTGTTGATGTCATATTGATTTGATGATGTCATAATCATTTGATGTCATAATCATTGGATGATGTCATAATCATTTTGTTTATGTCATAATCATTTGATGATGTCATAATCATTTGATGTCATAATCATTGGATGATGTCATAATCATTTTGTTGATGTCATAATCATTTGATGATGTCATAAACATTAGATGATGTCATAATCATTTAGTTGATGTCATAATCATTTGATGATGTCATAATCATTTGATGTAATAATCATTGGATGATGTCATAATCATTTTGTTCATGTCATAATCATTTGATGATGTCATAATCATTAGATGATGTCATAATCATTTTGTTGATGTCATAATCATTTTATGATGTCATAATCATTAGATGATGTCATAATCATTTTGTTGATGTCATAATCATTTGATGATGTCATAATCATTTGATGTCATAATCATTGGATGATGTCATAATCATTTTGTTGATGTCATAATCATTTGATGATGTCATAATCATTTGATGATGTCATAATCATTTTGTTGATGTCATAATCATTTGATGATGTCATAATCATTTGATGTCATAATCATTGGATGATGTCATAATCATTTGATGTCATAATCATTGGATGATGTCATAATCATTTTGTTGATGTCATAATCATTTTATGATGTCATAATCATTTTGTTGATGTCGTAATCATTGGATGATGTCATAATCCTTTTGTTGATGTCATAATCATTTGATGATGTCATAATAATTAGATGATGTCATAATCATTTTGTTGATGTCATAATCATTTGATGATGTCATAATCATTTTGTTGATGTCATAATCATTTCGTTGATGTCATAATGATTTGATGATATCAGAATCATTTGATGTCATAATCATTGGATGATGTCATAATCATTTTGTTGATGTCATAATCATTTGATGATGTCATAATCATTTGATGTCATAATCATTGGATGATGTCGTAATCATTTGATGATGCCATAATCATTTTGTTGATGTCATAATCATTTTATGATGTCATAATCATTTTGTTGATGTCATAATCATTTGATGATGTCATAATCATTAGATGATGTCATAATCATTTTGTTGATGTCATAATCATTTCATGATGTCATAATCATTAGATGATGTCATAATCATTTTGTTGATGTCATAATCATTTCGTTGATGTCATAATGATTTGATGATATCATATTCATTTGATGTCATAATCATTGGATGATGTCATAATCATTTTGTTGATGTCATAATCATTTGATGATGTCATAATCATTTGATGTCATAATCAATGGATGATGTCATAATCGTTTTGTTGATGTCATAATCATTTTATGATGTCATAATCATTTTGTTGATGTCATAATCATTGGATGATGTCATAATCCTTTTGTTGATGTCATAATCATTTGATGATGTCATAATCATTAGATGATGTCATAATCATTTTGTTGATGTCATAATCATTTGATGATGTCATAATCATTTTGTTAATGTCATCATCATTTCGTTGATGTCATAATGATTTGATGATATCATTATCATTTGATGTCATAATCATTGGATGATGTCCTAATCATTTTGTTGATGTCATAATCATTTGATGATGTCATAATCATTAGATGATGTCTTAATCATTGGATGATGACATAATCATTTTGTTGATGTCATAATCATTTGATGTCATAATCATTGGATGATGTCATAATCATTTTGTTGATGTCATAATCATTTGATGATGTCATAATCATTAGATGATGTCATAATCATTTTGTTGATGTCATAATCATTTCATGATGTCATAATCATTTGATGTCATAATCATTGGATGATGTCATAATCATTTTGTTGATGTCATAATCATTTGATGATGTCATAATCATTAGATAATGTCATAACCATTTTTGTTGAAGTCATAATCATTTGATGATGTCATAATCATTTTGTTGATGTCATAATCATTTTGTTGATGTCATATTGATTTGATGATGTCATAATCATTTGATGTCATAATCTTTGGATGATGTCATAATCATTTTGTTCATGTCATAATCATTTGATGATGTCATAATCATTAGATGATGTCATAATCATTTTGTTGATGTCATAATCATTTGATGATGTCATAATCATTTGATGTCATAATCATTGGATGATGTCATAATCATTTTGTTGATGTCATAATCATTTGATGATGTCATAATCATTTGATGATGTCATAATCATTTTGTTGATGTCATAATCATTTGATGATGTCATAATCATTTGATGTCATAATCATTGGATGATGTCATAATCATTTTGTTGATGTCATAATCATTTTATGATGTCATAATCATTTTGTTGATGTCATAATCATTGGATGATGTCAAAATCCTTTTGTTGATGTCATAATCATTTGATGATGTCATAATCATTAGATGATGTCATAATCATTTTGTTGATGTCATAATAATTAGATGATGTCATAATCATTTTGTTGATGTCATAATCATTTGATGATGTCATAATCATTTTGTTGATGTCATAATCATTTCGTTGATGTCATAATGATTTGATGATATCAGAATCATTTGATGTCATAATCATTGGATGATGTCATAATCATTTTGTTGATGTCATAATCATTTGATGATGTCATAATCATTTGATGTCATAATCATTGGATGATGTCGTAATCATTTGATGATGCCATAATCATTTTGTTGATGTCATAATCATTTTATGATGTCATAATCATTTTGTTGATGTCATAATCATTTGATGATGTCATAATCATTAGATGATGTCATAATCATTTTGTTGATGTCATAATCATTTCATGATGTCATAATCATTAGATGATGTCATAATCATTTTGTTGATGTCATAATCATTTCGTTGATGTCATAATGATTTGATGATATCATATTCATTTGATGTCATAATCATTGGATGATGTCATAATCATTTTGTTGATGTCATAATCATTTGATGATGTCATAATCATTTGATGTCATAATCAATGGATGATGTCATAATCGTTTTGTTGATGTCATAATCATTTTATGATGTCATAATCATTTTGTTGATGTCATAATCATTGGATGATGTCATAATCCTTTTGTTGATGTCATAATCATTAGATGATGTCATAATCATTTTGTTGATGTCATAATCATTTGATGATGTCATAATCATTTTGTTAATGTCATCATCATTTCGTTGATGTCATAATGATTTGATGATATCATTATCATTTGATGTCATAATCATTGGATGATGTCCTAATCATTTTGTTGATGTCATAATCATTTGATGATGTCATAATCATTAGATGATGTCTTAATCATTGGATGATGACATAATCATTTTGTTGATGTCATAATCATTTGATGTCATAATCATTGGATGATGTCATAATCATTTTGTTGATGTCATAATCATTTGATGATGTCATAATCATTAGATGATGTCATAATCATTTTGTTGATGTCATAATCATTTCATGATGTCATAATCATTTGATGTCATAATCATTGGATGATGTCATAATCATTTTGTTGATGTCATAATCATTTGATGATGTCATAATCATTAGATAATGTCATAACCATTTTTGTTGAAGTCATAATCATTTGATGATGTCATAATCATTTTGTTGATGTCATAATCATTTTGTTGATGTCATATTGATTTGATGATGTCATAATCATTTGATGTCATAATCTTTGGATGATGTCATAATCATTTTGTTCATGTCATAATCATTTGATGATGTCATAATCATTAGATGATGTCATAATCATTTTGTTGATGTCATAATCATTTGATGATGTCATAATCATTTGATGTCATAATCATTGGATGATGTCATAATCATTTTGTTGATGTCATAATCATTTGATGATGTCATAATCATTTGATGATGTCATAATCATTTTGTTGATGTCATAATCATTTGATGATGTCATAATCATTTGATGTCATAATCATTGGATGATGTCATAATCATTTTGTTGATGTCATAATCATTTTATGATGTCATAATCATTTTGTTGATGTCATAATCATTGGATGATGTCAAAATCCTTTTGTTGATGTCATAATCATTTGATGATGTCATAATCATTAGATGATGTCATAATCATTTTGTTGATGTCATAATCATTTGATGATGTCATAATCATTTTGTTGATGTCATAATCATTTCATTGATGTCATAATGATTTGATGATATCATAATCATTTGATGTCATAATCATTGGATGATGTCATAATCATTTTGTTGATGTCATAATCATTTGATGATGTCATAATCATTTGATGTCATAATCATTGGATGATGTCATAATCATTTGAAGATGCCATAATCATTTTGTTGATGTCATAATCATTTTATGATGTCATAATCATTTTGTTGATGTCATAATCATTTTGTTGATGTCATAATCATTTGATGATGTCATAATCATTAGATGATGTCATAATCATTTTGTTGATGTCATAATCATTTGATGATGTCATAATCATTTGATGTCATAATCATTGGATGATGTCATAATCATTTTGTTGATGTCATAATCATTTGATGATGTCATAATCATTAGATAATGTCATAATCATTTTGTTGAAGTCATAATCATTTGATGATGTCATAATCATTTTGTTGATGTCATAATAATTTGATGATGTCATAATCATTTGATGTCATAATCATTGGATGATGTCATAATCATTTTGTTGATGTCATAATCATTTGATGATGTCATAATCATTAGATGATGTCATAATCATTTTGTTGATGTCATAATCATTTGATGATGTCATAATCATTTGATGTCATAATCATTGGATGATGTCATAATCATTTTGTTGATGTCGTAATCATTTGATGATGTCATAATCATTTTGTTGATGTCATAATCATTTGATGATGTCATAATCATTAGATGATGTCATAATAATTTTGTTGATGTCATAATCATTTGATGATGTCATAATCATATGATGTAATAATCATTGGATGATGTCATAATCATTTTGTTGATGTCATAATTATTTGATGATGTCATAATCATTAGATGATGTCATAATCATTTTGTTGATGTCATAATCATTTGATGATGTCATAATCATTAGATGATGTCATAATCATTTTGTTGATGTCATAATCATTTGATGATGTCATAATCATTTGATGTCATAATCATTGGATGATGTCATAATCATTTTATTGATGTCATAATCATTTGATGATGTCATAATCATTTGATGATGTCATAATCATTTTGTTGATGTCATAATCATTTGATGATGTCATAATCATTTGATGTCATAATCATTGGATGATGTCATAATCATTTTGTTGATGTCATAATCATTTTATGATGTCATAATCATTTTGTTGATGTCATAATCATTGGATGATGTCATAATCCTTTTGTTGATGTCATAATCATTTGATGATGTCATGATCATTAGATGATGTCATAATCATTTTGTTGATGTCATAATCATTTGATGATGTCATAATCATTTTGTTGATGTCATAATCATTTTGTTGATGTCATAATCATTTGATGATATCATAATCATTTGATGTCATAATCATTGGATGATGTCATAATCATTTTGTTGATGTCATAATCATTTGATGATGTCATAATCATTTGATGTCATAATCATTGGATGATGTCATAATCATTTTGTTGATGTCATAATCATTTTATGATGTCATAATCATTTTGCTGATGTCATAATCATTGGATGATGTCATAATCCTTTTGTTGATGTCATAATCATTTGATGATGTCATAATCCTTAGATGATGTCATAATCATTTTGTTGATGTCATAATCATTTGATGATGTCATAATCATTTTGTTGATGTCATAATCATTTCGTTGATGTCATAATGATTTGATGATATCATAATCATTTGATGTCATAATCATTGGATGATGTCATAATCATTTTGTTGATGTCATAATCATTTGATGATGTCATAATCATTAGATGATGTCATAATCATTGGATGATGACATAATCATTTTGTTGATGTCATAATCATTTGATGTAATAATCATTGGATGATGTCATAATCATTTTGTTGATGTCATAATCATTTGATGATATCATAATCATTAGATGATGTCATAATCATTTTGTTGATGTCATAATCATTTGATGATGTCATAATCATTAGATGATGTCATAATCATTTTGTTGATGTTATAATCATTGGATGATGTCATAATCATTTTGTTGATGTCATAATCAATTGATGATGTCATAATCATTTGATGATGTCATAATCATTTTGTTGATGTCATAATCATTTGATAATGTCATAATCATTTGATGTCATAATCATTGGATGATGTCATAATCATTTTGTTGATGTCATGATCATTTTATGATGTCATAATCATTTTGTTGATGTCATAATCATTGGATGATGTCATAATCCTTTTGTTGATGTCATAATCATTTGATGATGTCATAATCATTAGATGATGTCATAATCATTTTGTTGATGTCATAATCATTTGATGATGTCATAATCATTTTGTTGATGTCATAATAATTTCGTTGATGTCATAATGATTTGATGATATCATAATGATTTGATGTCATAATCATTGGATGATGTCATAATCATTTTGTTGATGTCATAATCATTTGATGATGTCATAATCATTTGATGTCATAATCATTGGATGATGTCATAATCATTTGATGATGTCATAATGATTTTGTTGATGTCATAATCATTTGATGATGCCATAATCATTTTGTTGATGTCATAATCATTTTGTTGATGTCATAATCATTTGATGATGTCATAATCATTAGATGATGTCATAATCATTAGATGATGTGATAATCATTTTGTTGATGTCATAATCATTTCATGATGTCATAATCATTTGATGTCATAATCATTGGATGATGTCATAATCATTTTGTTGATGTCATAATCATTTGATGATGTCATAATCATTAGATAATGTCATAATCATTTTGTTGAAGTCATAATCATTTGATTATGTCATAATCATTTTGTTGATGTCATAATGTTTGTTGATGTCATAATGATTTGATGATGTCATAATCATTTGATGTCATAATCATTGGATGATGTCATAATCATTTTGTTGATGTCATAATCATTTGATGATGTCATAATCATTAGATGATGTCATAATCATTTTGTTGATGTCATAATCATTTGATGATGTCATAATCATATGATGTAATAATCATTGGATGATGTCATAATCATTTTGTTGATGTCATAATCATTTGATGATGTCATAATCATTTTGTTGATGTCATAATCATTTCATTGATGTCATAATGATTTGATGATATCATAATCATTTGATGTCATAATCATTGGATGATGTCATAATCATTTTGTTGATGTCATAATCATTTGATGATGTCATAATCATTTGATGTCATAATCATTGGATGATGTCATAATCATTTGAAGATGCCATAATCATTTTGTTGATGTCATAATCATTTTATGATGTCATAATCATTTTGTTGATGTCATAATCATTTTGTTGATGTCATAATCATTTGATGATGTCATAATCATTAGATGATGTCATAATCATTTTGTTGATGTCATAATCATTTGATGATGTCATAATCATTTGATGTCATAATCATTGGATGATGTCATAATCATTTTGTTGATGTCATAATCATTTGATGATGTCATAATCATTAGATAATGTCATAATCATTTTGTTGAAGTCATAATCATTTGATGATGTCATAATCATTTGATGTAATAATCATTGGATGATGTCATAATCATTTTGTTCATGTCATAATCATTTGATGATGTCATAATCATTAGATGATGTCATAATCATTTTGTTGATGTCATATTGATTTGATGATGTCATAATCATTTGATGTCATAATCATTGGATGATGTCATAATCATTTTGTTCATGTCATAATCATTTGATGATGTCATAATCATTTGATGTCATAATCATTGGATGATGTCATAATCATTTTGTTGATGTCATAATCATTTGATGATGTCATAAACATTAGATGATGTCATAATCATTTTGTTGATGTCATAATCATTTGATGATGTCATAATCATTTGATGTAATAATCATTGGATGATGTCATAATCATTTTGTTCATGTCATAATCATTTGATGATGTCATAATCATTAGATGATGTCATAATCATTTTGTTGATGTCATAATCATTTGATGATGTCATAATCATTAGATGATGTCATAATCATTTTGTTGATGTCATAATCATTTGATGATGTCATAATCATTTGATGTCATAATCATTGGATGATGTCATAATCATTTTGTTGATGTCATAATCATTTGATGATGTCATAATCATTTGATGATGTCATAATCATTTTGTTGATGTCATAATCATTTGATGATGTCATAATCATTTGATGTCATAATCATTGGATGATGTCATAATCATTTGATGTCATAATCATTGGATGATGTCATAATCATTTTGTTGATGTCATAATCATTTTATGATGTCATAATCATTTTGTTGATGTCGTAATCATTGGATGATGTCATAATCCTTTTGTTGATGTCATAATCATTTGATGATGTCATAATAATTAGATGATGTCATAATCATTTTGTTGATGTCATAATCATTTGATGATGTCATAATCATTTTGTTGATGTCATAATCATTTCGTTGATGTCATAATGATTTGATGATATCATAATCATTAGATGTCATAATCATTGGATGATGTCATAATCATTTTGTTGATGTCATAATCATTTGATGATGTCATAATCATTGGATGATGTCGTAATCATTTGATGATGCCATAATCATTTTGTTGATGTCATAATAATTTTATGATGTCATAATCATTTTGTTGATGTCATAATCATTTTGTTGATGTCATAATCATTTGATGATGTCATAATCATTAGATGATGTCATAATCATTTTGTTGATGTCATAATCATTTCATGATGTCATAATCAATAGATGATGTCATAATCATTTTGTTGATGTCATAATCATTTCGTTGATGTCATAATGATTTGATGATATCATATTCATTTGATGTCATAATCATTGGATGATGTCATAATCATTTTGTTGATGTCATAATCATTTGATGATGTCATAATCATTTGATGTCATAATCAATGGATGATGTCATAATCATTTTGTTGATGTCATAATCATTTTATGATGTCATAATCATTTTGTTGATGTCATAATCATTGGATGATGTCATAATCCTTTTGTTGATGTCATAATCATTTGATGATGTCATAATCATTAGATGATGTCATAATCATTTTGTTGATGTCATAATCATTTGATGATGTCATAATCATTTTGTTAATGTCATCATCATTTCGTTGATGTCATAATGATTTGATGATATCATTATCATTTGATGTCATAATCATTGGATGATGTCATAATCATTTTGTTGATGTCATAATCATTTGATGATGTCATAATCATTAGATGATGTCATAATCATTGGATGATGACATAATCATTTTGTTGATGTCATAATCATTTGATGTCATAATCATTGGATGATGTCATAATCATTTTGTTGATGTCATAATCATTTGATGTCATAATCATTGGATGATGTCATAATCATTTTGTTGATGTCATAATCATTTGATGATGTCATAATCATTAGATAATGTCATAATCATTTTGTTGAAGTCATAATCATTTGATGATGTCATAATCATTTTGTTGATGTCATAATCATTTTGTTGATGTCATATTGATTTGATGATGTCATAATCATTTGATGTCATAATCATTGGATGATGTCATAATCATTTTGTTCATGTCATAATCATTTGATGATGTCATAATCATTTGATGTCATAATCATTGGATGATGTCATAATCATTTTGTTGATGTCATAATCATTTGATGATGTCATAAACATTAGATGATGTCATAATCATTTAGTTGATGTCATAATCATTTGATGATGTCATAATCATTTGATGTAATAATCATTGGATGATGTCATAATCATTTTGTTCATGTCATAATCATTTGATGATGTCATAATCATTAGATGATGTCATAATCATTTTGTTGATGTCATAATCATTTGATGATGTCATAATCATTAGATGATGTCATAATCATTTTGTTGATGTCATAATCATTTGATGATGTCATAATCATTTGATGTCATAATCATTGGATGATGTCATAATCATTTTGTTGATGTCATAATCATTTGATGATGTCATAATCATTTGATGATGTCATAATCATTTTGTTGATGTCATAATCATTTGATGATGTCATAATCATTTGATGTCATAATCATTGGATGATGTCATAATCATTTGATGTCATAATCATTGGATGATGTCATAATCATTTTGTTGATGTCATAATCATTTTATGATGTCATAATCATTTTGTTGATGTCGTAATCATTGGATGATGTCATAATCCTTTTGTTGATGTCATAATCATTTGATGATGTCATAATAATTAGATGATGTCATAATCATTTTGTTGATGTCATAATCATTTGATGATGTCATAATCATTTTGTTGATGTCATAATCATTTCGTTGATGTCATAATGATTTGATGATATCAGAATCATTTGATGTCATAATCATTGGATGATGTCATAATCATTTTGTTGATGTCATAATCATTTGATGATGTCATAATCATTTGATGTCATAATCATTGGATGATGTCGTAATCATTTGATGATGCCATAATCATTTTGTTGATGTCATAATCATTTTATGATGTCATAATCATTTTGTTGATGTCATAATCATTTGATGATGTCATAATCATTAGATGATGTCATAATCATTTTGTTGATGTCATAATCATTTCATGATGTCATAATCATTAGATGATGTCATAATCATTTTGTTGATGTCATAATCATTTCGTTGATGTCATAATGATTTGATGATATCATATTCATTTGATGTCATAATCATTGGATGATGTCATAATCATTTTGTTGATGTTATAATCATTTGATGATGTCATAATCATTTGATGTCATAATCAATGGATGATGTCATAATCGTTTTGTTGATGTCATAATCATTTTATGATGTCATAATCATTTTGTTGATGTCATAATCATTGGATGATGTCATAATCATTAGATGATGTCATAATCATTTTGTTGATGTCATAATCATTTGATGATGTCATAATCATTTTGTTGATATCAAAATCATTTGATGATGTCATAATCATTTGATGTCATAATCATTGGATGATGTCATAATCATTTTGTTGATGTCATAATCATTTGATGATGTCATAATCATTAGATGATGTCATAATCATTTTGTTGATGTCATAATCATTTGATGATGTCATAATCATTTTGTTAATGTCATCATCATTTCGTTGATGTCATAATGATTTGATGATATCATTATCATTTGATGTCATAATCATTGGATGATGTCCTAATCATTTTGTTGATGTCATAATCATTTGATGATGTCATAATCATTAGATGATGTCTTAATCATTGGATGATGACATAATCATTTTGTTGATGTCATAATCATTTGATGTCATAATCATTGGATGATGTCATAATCATTTTGTTGATGTCATAATCATTTGATGATGTCATAATCATTATATGATGTCAGAATCATTTTGTTGATGTCATAATCATTTCATGATGTCATAATCATTTGATGTCATAATCATTGGATGATGTCATAATCATTTTGTTGATGTCATAATCATTTGATGATGTCATAATCATTAGATAATGTCATAACCATTTTTGTTGAAGTCATAATCATTTGATGATGTCATAATCATTTTGTTGATGTCATAATCATTTTGTTGATGTCATATTGATTTGATGATGTCATAATCATTTGATGTCATAATCTTTGGATGATGTCATAATCATTTTGTTCATGTCATAATCATTTGATGATGTCATAATCATTTGATGTCATAATCATTGGATGATGTCATAATCATTTTGTTGATGTCATAATCATTTGATGATGTCATAATCATTAGATGATGTCATAATCATTTTGTTGATGTCATAATCATTTGATGATGTCATAATCATTTGATGTAATAATCATTGGATGATGTCATAATCATTTTGTTGATGTCATAATCATTTGATGATGTCATAATCATTAGATGATGTCATAATCATTTTGTTGATGTCATAATCATTTGATGATGTCATAATCATTAGATGATGTCATAATCATTTTGTTGATGTCATAATCATTTGATGATGTCATAATCATTTGATGTCATAATCATTGGATGATGTCATAATCATTTTGTTGATGTCATAATCATTTGATGATGTCATAATCATTTGATGATGTCATAATCATTTTGTTGATGTCATAATCATTTGATGATGTCATAATCATTTGATGTCATAATCATTGGATGATGTCATAATCATTTTGTTGATGTCATAATCATTTTATGATGTCATAATCATTTTGTTGATGTCATAATCATTGGATGATGTCAAAATCATTTTGTTGATGTCATAATCATTTGATGATGTCATAATCATTAGATGATGTCATAATCATTTTGTTGATGTCATAATCATTTGATGATGTCATAATCATTTTGTTGATGTCATAATCATTTCATTGATGTCATAATGATTTGATGATATCATAATCATTTGATGTCATAATCATTGGATGATGTCATAATCATTTTGTTGATGTCATAATCATTTGATGATGTCATAATCATTTGATGTCATAATCATTGGATGATGTCATAATCATTTGAAGATGCCATAATCATTTTGTTGATGTCATAATCATTTTATGATGTCATAATCATTTTGTTGATGTCATAATCATTTTGTTGATGTCATAATCATTTGATGATGTCATAATCATTAGATGATGTCATAATCATTTTGTTGATGTCATAATCATTTGATGATGTCATAATCATTTGATGTCATAATCATTGGATGATGTCATAATCATTTTGTTGATGTCATAATCATTTGATGATGTCATAATCATTAGATAATGTCATAATCATTTTGTTGAAGTCATAATCATTTGATGATGTCATAATCATTTTGTTGATGTCATAATGATTTGATGATGTCATAATCATTTGATGTCATAATCATTGGATGATGTCATAATCATTTTGTTGATGTCATAATCATTTGATGATGTCATAATCATTTGATGTCATAATCATTGGATGATGTCATAATCATTTTGTTGATGTCATAATCATTTGATGATGTCATAATCATTAGATGATGTCATAATAATTTTGTTGATGTCATAATCATTTGATGATGTCATAATCATATGATGTAATAATCATTGGATGATGTCATAATCATTTTGTTGATGTCATAATTATTTGATGATGTCATAATCATTAGATGATGTCATAATCATTTTGTTGATGTCATAATCATTTGATGATGTCATAATCATTAGATGATGTCATAATCATTTTGTTGATGTCATAATCATTTGATGATGTCATAATCATTTGATGTCATAATCATTGGATGATGTCATAATCATTTTATTGATGTCATAATCATTTGATGATGTCATAATCATTTGATGATGTCATAATCATTTTGTTGATGTCATAATCATTTGATGATGTCATAATCATTTGATGTCATAATCATTGGATGATGTCATAATCATTTTGTTGATGTCATAATCATTTTATGATGTCATAATCATTTTGTTGATGTCATAATCATTGGATGATGTCATAATCCTTTTGTTGATGTCATAATCATTTGATGATGTCATGATCATTAGATGATGTCATAATCATTTTGTTGATGTCATAATCATTTGATGATGTCATAATCATTTTGTTGATGTCATAATCATTTTGTTGATGTCATAATCATTTGATGATATCATAATCATTTGATGTCATAATCATTGGATGATGTCATAATCATTTTGTTGATGTCATAATCATTTGATGATGTCATAATCATTTGATGTCATAATCATTGGATGATGTCATAATCATTTTGTTGATGTCATAATCATTTTATGATGTCATAATCATTTTGCTGATGTCATAATCATTGGATGATGTCATAATCCTTTTGTTGATGTCATAATCATTTGATGATGTCATAATCCTTAGATGATGTCATAATCATTTTGTTGATGTCATAATCATTTGATGATGTCATAATCATTTTGTTGATGTCATAATCATTTCGTTGATGTCATAATGATTTGATGATATCATAATCATTTGATGTCATAATCATTGGATGATGTCATAATCATTTTGTTGATGTCATAATCATTTGATGATGTCATAATCATTAGATGATGTCATAATCATTGGATGATGACATAATCATTTTGTTGATGTCATAATCATTTGATGTAATAATCATTGGATGATGTCATAATCATTTTGTTGATGTCATAATCATTTGATGATGTCATAATCATTAGATGATGTCATAATCATTTTGTTGATGTCATAATCATTTGATGATGTCATAATCATTTGATGTCATAATCATTGGATGATGTCATAATCATTTGATGATGTCATAATGATTTTGTTGATGTCATAATCATTTGATGATGCCATAATCATTTTGTTGATGTCATAATCATTTTGTTGATGTCATAATCATTTGATGATGTCATAATCATTAGATGATGTCATAATCATTAGATGATGTGATAATCATTTTGTTGATGTCATAATCATTTCATGATGTCATAATCATTTGATGTCATAATCATTGGATGATGTCATAATCATTTTGTTGATGTCATAATCATTTGATGATGTCATAATCATTAGATAATGTCATAATCATTTTGTTGAAGTCATAATCATTTGATTATGTCATAATCATTTTGTTGATGTCATAATGTTTGTTGATGTCATAATGATTTGATGATGTCATAATCATTTGATGTCATAATCATTGGATGATGTCATAATCATTTTGTTGATGTCATAATCATTTGATGATGTCATAATCATTAGATGATGTCATAATCATTTTGTTGATGTCATAATCATTTGATGATGTCATAATCATATGATGTAATAATCATTGGATGATGTCATAATCATTTTGTTGATGTCATAATCATTTGATGATGTCATAATCATTTTGTTGATGTCATAATCATTTCATTGATGTCATAATGATTTGATGATTTCATAATCATTTGATGTCATAATCATTGGATGATGTCATAATCATTTTGTTGATGTCATAATCATTTGATGATGTCATAATCATTTGATGTCATAATCATTGGATGATGTCATAATCATTTGAAGATGCCATAATCATTTTGTTGATGTCATAATCATTTTATGATGTCATAATCATTTTGTTGATGTCATAATCATTTTGTTGATGTCATAATCATTTGATGATGTCATAATCATTAGATGATGTCATAATCATTTTGTTGATGTCATAATCATTTGATGATGTCATAATCATTTGATGTCATAATCATTGGATGATGTCATAATCATTTTGTTGATGTCATAATCATTTGATGATGTCATAATCATTAGATAATGTCATAATCATTTTGTTGAAGTCATAATCATTTGATGATGTCATAATCATTTGATGTAATAATCATTGGATGATGTCATAATCATTTTGTTCATGTCATAATCATTTGACGATGTCATAATCATTAGATGATGTCAAAATCATTTTGTTGATGTCATATTGATTTGATGATGTCATAATCATTTGATGTCATAATCATTGGATGATGTCATAATCATTTTGTTCATGTCATAATCATTTGATGATGTCATAATCATTTGATGTCATAATCATTGGATGATGTCATAATCATTTTGTTGATGTCATAATCATTTGATGATGTCATAAACATTAGATGATGTCATAATCATTTTGTTGATGTCATAATCATTTGATGATGTCATAATCATTTGATGTAATAATCATTGGATGATGTCATAATCATTTTGTTCATGTCATAATCATTTGATGATGTCATAATCATTAGATGATGTCATAATCATTTTGTTGATGTCATAATCATTTGATGATGTCATAATCATTAGATGATGTCATAATCATTTTGTTGATGTCATAATCATTTGATGATGTCATAATCATTTGATGTCATAATCATTGGATGATGTCATAATCATTTTGTTGATGTCATAATCATTTGATGATGTCATAATCATTTGATGATGTCATAATCATTTTGTTGATGTCATAATCATTTGATGATGTCATAATCATTTGATGTCATAATCATTGGATGATGTCATAATCATTTGATGTCATAATCATTGGATGATGTCATAATCATTTTGTTGATGTCATAATCATTTTATGATGTCATAATCATTTTGTTGATGTCGTAATCATTGGATGATGTCATAATCCTTTTGTTGATGTCATAATCATTTGATGATGTCATAATAATTAGATGATGTCATAATCATTTTGTTGATGTCATAATCATTTGATGATGTCATAATCATTTTGTTGATGTCATAATCATTTCGTTGATGTCATAATGATTTGATGATATCATAATCATTAGATGTCATAATCATTGGATGATGTCATAATCATTTTGTTGATGTCATAATCATTTGATGATGTCATAATCATTGGATGATGTCGTAATCATTTGATGATGCCATAATCATTTTGTTGATGTCATAATAATTTTATGATGTCATAATCATTTTGTTGATGTCATAATCATTTTGTTGATGTCATAATCATTTGATGATGTCATAATCATTAGATGATGTCATAATCATTTTGTTGATGTCATAATCATTTCATGATGTCATAATCAATAGATGATGTCATAATCATTTTGTTGATGTCATAATCATTTCGTTGATGTCATAATGATTTGATGATATCATATTCATTTGATGTCATAATCATTGGATGATGTCATAATCATTTTGTTGATGTCATAATCATTTGATGATGTCATAATCATTTGATGTCATAATCAATGGATGATGTCATAATCATTTTGTTGATGTCATAATCATTTTATGATGTCATAATCATTTTGTTGATGTCATAATCATTGGATGATGTCATAATCCTTTTGTTGATGTCATAATCATTTGATGATGTCATAATCATTAGATGATGTCATAATCATTTTGTTGATGTCATAATCATTTGATGATGTCATAATCATTTTGTTAATGTCATCATCATTTCGTTGATGTCATAATGATTTGATGATATCATTATCATTTGATGTCATAATCATTGGATGATGTCATAATCATTTTGTTGATGTCATAATCATTTGATGATGTCATAATCATTAGATGATGTCATAATCATTGGATGATGACATAATCATTTTGTTGATGTCATAATCATTTGATGTCATAATCATTGGATGATGTCATAATCATTTTGTTGATGTCATAATCATTTGATGTCATAATCATTGGATGATGTCATAATCATTTTGTTGATGTCATAATCATTTGATGATGTCATAATCATTAGATAATGTCATAATCATTTTGTTGAAGTCATAATCATTTGATGATGTCATAATCATTTTGTTGATGTCATAATCATTTTGTTGATGTCATATTGATTTGATGATGTCATAATCATTTGATGTCATAATCATTGGATGATGTCATAATCATTTTGTTCATGTCATAATCATTTGATGATGTCATAATCATTTGATGTCATAATCATTGGATGATGTCATAATCATTTTGTTGATGTCATAATCATTTGATGATGTCATAAACATTAGATGATGTCATAATCATTTAGTTGATGTCATAATCATTTGATGATGTCATAATCATTTGATGTAATAATCATTGGATGATGTCATAATCATTTTGTTCATGTCATAATCATTTGATGATGTCATAATCATTAGATGATGTCATAATCATTTTGTTGATGTCATAATCATTTGATGATGTCATAATCATTAGATGATGTCATAATCATTTTGTTGATGTCATAATCATTTGATGATGTCATAATCATTTGATGTCATAATCATTGGATGATGTCATAATCATTTTGTTGATGTCATAATCATTTGATGATGTCATAATCATTTGATGATGTCATAATCATTTTGTTGATGTCATAATCATTTGATGATGTCATAATCATTTGATGTCATAATCATTGGATGATGTCATAATCATTTGATGTCATAATCATTGGATGATGTCATAATCATTTTGTTGATGTCATAATCATTTTATGATGTCATAATCATTTTGTTGATGTCGTAATCATTGGATGATGTCATAATCCTTTTGTTGATGTCATAATCATTTGATGATGTCATAATAATTAGATGATGTCATAATCATTTTGTTGATGTCATAATCATTTGATGATGTCATAATCATTTTGTTGATGTCATAATCATTTCGTTGATGTCATAATGATTTGATGATATCAGAATCATTTGATGTCATAATCATTGGATGATGTCATAATCATTTTGTTGATGTCATAATCATTTGATGATGTCATAATCATTTGATGTCATAATCATTGGATGATGTCGTAATCATTTGATGATGCCATAATCATTTTGTTGATGTCATAATCATTTTATGATGTCATAATCATTTTGTTGATGTCATAATCATTTGATGATGTCATAATCATTAGATGATGTCATAATCATTTTGTTGATGTCATAATCATTTCATGATGTCATAATCATTAGATGATGTCATAATCATTTTGTTGATGTCATAATCATTTCATTGATGTCATAATGATTTGATGATATCATATTCATTTGATGTCATAATCATTGGATGATGTCATAATCATTTTGTTGATGTCATAATCATTTGATGATGTCATAATCATTTGATGTCATAATCAATGGATGATGTCATAATCGTTTTGTTGATGTCATAATCATTTTATGATGTCATAATCATTTTGTTGATGTCATAATCATTGGATGATGTCATAATCCTTTTGTTGATGTCATAATCATTTGATGATGTCATAATCATTAGATGATGTCATAATCATTTTGTTGATGTCATAATCATTTGATGATATCATAATCATTTTGTTAATGTCATCATCATTTCGTTGATGTCATAATGATTTGATGATATCATTATCATTTGATGTCATAATCATTGGATGATGTCATAATCATTTTGTTGATGTCATAATCATTTGATGATGTCATAATCATTAGATGATGTCTTAATCATTGGATGATGACATAATCATTTTGTTGATGTCATAATCATTTGATGTCATAATCATTGGATGATGTCATAATCATTTTGTTGATGTCATAATCATTTGATGATGTCATAATCATTAGATGATGTCATAATCATTTTGTTGATGTCATAATCATTTCATGATGTCATAATCATTTGATGTCATAATCATTGGATGATGTCATAATCATTTTGTTGATGTCATAATCATTTGATGATGTCATAATCATTAGATAATGTCATAACCATTTTTGTTGAAGTCATAATCATTTGATGATGTCATAATCATTTTGTTGATGTCATAATCATTTTGTTGATGTCATATTGATTTGATGATGTCATAATCATTTGATGTCATAATCTTTGGATGATGTCATAATCATTTTGTTGATGTCATAATCATTTGATGATGTCATAATCATTTGATGTCATAATCATTGGATGATGTCATAATCATTTTGTTGATGTCATAATCATTTGATGATGTCATAATCATTAGATGATGTCATAATCATTTTGTTGATGTCATAATCATTTGATGATGTCATAATCATTTGATGTAATAATCATTGGATGATGTCATAATCATTTTGTTGATGTCATAATCATTTGATGATGTCATAATCATTAGATGATGTCATAATCATTTTGTTGATGTCATAATCATTTGATGATGTCATAATCATTAGATGATGTCATAATCATTTTGTTGATGTCATAATCATTTGATGATGTCATAATCATTTGATGTCATAATCATTGGATGATGTCATAATCATTTTGTTGATGTCATAATCATTTGATGATGTCATAATCATTTGATGATGTCATAATCATTTTGTTGATGTCATAATCATTTGATGATGTCATAATCATTTGATGTCATAATCATTGGATGATGTCATAATAATTTTGTTGATGTCATAATCATTTTATGATGTCATAATCATTTTGTTGATGTCATAATCATTGGATGATGTCAAAATCCTTTTGTTGATGTCATAATCATTTGATGATGTCATAATCATTAGATGATGTCATAATCATTTTGTTGATGTCATAATTATTTGATGATGTCATAATCATTTTGTTGATGTCATAATCATTTCATTGATGTCATAATGATTTGATGATATCATAATCATTTGATGTCATAATCATTGGATGATGTCATAATCATTTTGTTGATGTCATAATCATTTGATGATGTCATAATCATTTGATGTCATAATCATTGGATGATGTCATAATCATTTGAAGATGCCATAATCATTTTGTTGATGTCATAATCATTTTATGATGTCATAATCATTTTGTTGATGTCATAATCATTTTGTTGATGTCATAATCATTTGATGATGTCATAATCATTAGATGATGTCATAATCATTTTGTTGATGTCATAATCATTTGATGATGTCATAATCATTTGATGTCATAATCATTGGATGATGTCATAATCATTTTGTTGATGTCATAATCATTTGATGAAGTCATAATCATTAGATAATGTCATAATCATTTTGTTGAAGTCATAATCATTTGATGATGTCATAATCATTTTGTTGATGTCATAATGATTTGATGATGTCATAATCATTTGATGTTATAATCATTGGATGATGTCATAATCATTTTGTTGATGTCATAATCATTTGATGATGTCATAATCATTTGATGTCATAATCATTGGATGATGTCATAATCATTTTGTTGATGTCATAATCATTTGATGATGTCATAATCATTAGATGATGTCATAATAATTTTGTTGATGTCATAATCATTTGATGATGTCATAATCATATGATGTAATAATCATTGGATGATGTCATAATCATTTTGTTGATGTCATAATCATTTGATGATGTCATAATCATTAGATGATGTCATAATCATTTTGTTGATGTCATAATCATTTGATGATGTCATAATCATTAGATGATGTCATAATCATTTTGTTGATGTCATAATCATTTGATGATGTCATAATCATTTGATGTCATAATCATTGGATGATGTCATAATCATTTTATTGATGTCATAATCATTTGATGATGTCATAATCATTTGATGATGTCATAATCATTTTGTTGATGTCATAATCATTTGATGATGTCATAATCATTTGATGTCATAATCATTGGATGATGTCATAATCATTTTGTTGATGTCATAATCATTTTATGATGTCATAATCATTTTGTTGATGTCATAATCATTGGATGATGTCATAATCCTTTTGTTGATGTCATAATCATTTGATGATGTCATGATCATTAGATGATGTCATAATCATTTTGTTGATGTCATAATCATTTGATGATGTCATAATCATTTTGTTGATGTCATAATCATTTTGTTGATGTCATAATCATTTGATGATATCATAATCATTTGATGTCATAATCATTGGATGATGTCATAATCATTTTGTTGATGTCATAATCATTTGATGATGTCATAATCATTTGATGTCATAATCATTGGATGATGTCATAATCATTTTGTTGATGTCATAATCATTTTATGATGTCATAATCATTTTGCTGATGTCATAATCATTGGATGATGTCATAATCCTTTTGTTGATGTCATAATCATTTGATGATGTCATAATCCTTAGATGATGTCATAATCATTTTGTTGATGTCATAATCATTTGATGATGTCATAATCATTTTGTTGATGTCATAATCATTTCGTTGATGTCATAATGATTTGATGATATCATAATCATTTGATGTCATAATCATTGGATGATGTCATAATCATTTTGTTGATGTCATAATCATTTGATGATGTCATAATCATTAGATGATGTCATAATCATTGGATGATGACATAATCATTTTGTTGATGTCATAATCATTTGATGTAATAATCATTGGATGATGTCATAATCATTTTGTTGATGTCATAATCATTTGATGATGTCATAATCATTAGATGATGTCATAATCATTTTGTTGATGTCATAATCATTTGATGATGTCATAATCATTAGATGATGTCATAATCATTTTGTTGATGTTATAATCATTGGATGATGTCATAATCATTTTGTTGATGTCATAATCAATTGATGATGTCATAATCATTTGATGATGTCATAATCATTTTGTTGATGTCATAATCATTTGATAATGTCATAATCATTTGATGTCATAATCATTGGATGATGTCATAATCATTTTGTTGATGTCATGATCATTTTATGATGTCATAATCATTTTGTTGATGTCATAATCATTGGATGATGTCATAATCCTTTTGTTGATGTCATAATCATTTGATGATGTCATAATCATTAGATGATGTCATAATCATTTTGTTGATGTCATAATCATTTGATGATGTCATAATCATTTTGTTGATGTCATAATAATTTCGTTGATGTCATAATGATTTGATGATATCATAATCATTTGATGTCATAATCATTGGATGATGTCATAATCATTTTGTTGATGTCATAATCATTTGATGATGTCATAATCATTTGATGTCATAATCATTGGATGATGTCATAATCATTTGATGATGTCATAATGATTTTGTTGATGTCATAATCATTTGATGATGCCATAATCATTTTGTTGATGTCATAATCATTTTGTTGATGTCATAATCATTTGATGATGTCATAATCATTAGATGATGTCATAATCATTAGATGATGTGATAATCATTTTGTTGATGTCATAATCATTTCATGATGTCATAATCATTTGATGTCATAATCATTGGATGATGTCATAATCATTTTGTTGATGTCATAATCATTTGATGATGTCATAATCATTAGATAATGTCATAATCATTTTGTTGAAGTCATAATCATTTGATTATGTCATAATCATTTTGTTGATGTCATAATGTTTGTTGATGTCATAATGATTTGATGATGTCATAATCATTTGATGTCATAATCATTGGATGATGTCATAATCATTTTGTTGATGTCATAATCATTTGATGATGTCATAATCATTAGATGATGTCATAATCATTTTGTTGATGTCATAATCATTTGATGATGTCATAATCATATGATGTAATAATCATTGGATGATGTCATAATCATTTTGTTGATGTCATAATCATTTGATGATGTCATAATCATTTTGTTGATGTCATAATCATTTCATTGATGTCATAATGATTTGATGATATCATAATCATTTGATGTCATAATCATTGGATGATGTCATAATCATTTTGTTGATGTCATAATCATTTGATGATGTCATAATCATTTGATGTCATAATCATTGGATGATGTCATAATCATTTGAAGATGCCATAATCATTTTGTTGATGTCA
The DNA here is from genome assembly GCF_039654945.1 of Dendrobates tinctorius. Lineage (NCBI taxonomy): Eukaryota > Metazoa > Chordata > Amphibia > Anura > Dendrobatidae > Dendrobates > Dendrobates tinctorius. The sequence goes on along the minus strand of NW_027361687.1, from coordinate 42,001,777 downwards.
TAATCATTTTATGATGTCATAATCATTTTGTTGATGTCATAATCATTTTGTTGATGTCATAATCATTTGATGATGTCATAATCATTAGATGATGTCATAATCATTTTGTTGATGTCATAATCATTTGATGATGTCATAATCATTTGATGTCATAATCATTGGATGATGTCATAATCATTTTGTTGATGTCATAATCATTTGATGATGTCATAATCATTAGATAATGTCATAATCATTTTGTTGAAGTCATAATCATTTGATGATGTCATAATCATTTTGTTGATGTCATAATGATTTGATGATGTCATAATCATTTGATGTCATAATCATTGGATGATGTCATAATCATTTTGTTGATGTCATAATCATTTGATGATGTCATAATCATTTGATGTCATAATCATTGGATGATGTCATAATCATTTTGTTGATGTCATAATCATTTGATGATGTCATAATCATTAGATGATGTCATAATAATTTTGTTGATGTCATAATCATTTGATGATGTCATAATCATATGATGTAATAATCATTGGATGATGTCATAATCATTTTGTTGATGTCATAATCATTTGATGATGTCATAATCATTAGATGATGTCATAATCATTTTGTTGATGTCATAATCATTTGATGATGTCATAATCATTAGATGATGTCATAATCATTTTGTTGATGTCATAATCATTTGATGATGTCATAATCATTTGATGTCATAATCATTGGATGATGTCATAATCATTTTATTGATGTCATAATCATTTGATGATGTCATAATCATTTGATGATGTCATAATCATTTTGTTGATGTCATAATCATTTGATGATGTCATAATCATTTGATGTCATAATCATTGGATGATGTCATAATCATTTTGTTGATGTCATAATCATTTTATGATGTCATAATCATTTTGTTGATGTCATAATCATTGGATGATGTCATAATCCTTTTGTTGATGTCATAATCATTTGATGATGTCATGATCATTAGATGATGTCATAATCATTTTGTTGATGTCATAATCATTTGATGATGTCATAATCATTTTGTTGATGTCATAATCATTTTGTTGATGTCATAATCATTTGATGATTTCATAATCATTTGATGTCATAATCATTGGATGATGTCATAATCATTTTGTTGATGTCATAATCATTTGATGATGTCATAATCATTTGATGTCATAATCATTGGATGATGTCATAATCATTTTGTTGATGTCATAATCATTTTATGATGTCATAATCATTTTGCTGATGTCATAATCATTGGATGATGTCATAATCCTTTTGTTGATGTCATAATCATTTGATGATGTCATAATCCTTAGATGATGTCATAATCATTTTGTTGATGTCATAATCATTTCGTTGATGTCATAATGATTTGATGATATCATAATCATTTGATGTCATAATCATTGGATGATGTCATAATCATTTTGTTGATGTCATAATCATTTGATGATGTCATAATCATTTGATGTCATAATCATTGGATGATGTCATAATCATTTGAAGATGCCATAATCATTTTGTTGATGTCATAATCATTTTATGATGTCATAATCATTTTGTTGATGTCATAATCATTTTGTTGATGTCATAATCATTTGATGATGTCATAATCATTAGATGATGTCATAATCATTTTGTTGATGTCATAATCATTTGATGATGTCATAATCATTTGATGTCATAATCATTGGATGATGTCATAATCATTTTGTTGATGTCATAATCATTTGATGATGTCATAATCATTAGATAATGTCATAATCATTTTGTTGAAGTCATAATCATTTGATGATGTCATAATCATTTTGTTGATGTCATAATGATTTGATGATGTCATAATCATTTGATGTCATAATCATTGGATGATGTCATAATCATTTTGTTGATGTCATAATCATTTGATGATGTCATAATCATTTGATGTCATAATCATTGGATGATGTCATAATCATTTTGTTGATGTCATAATCATTTGATGATGTCATAATCATTAGATGATGTCATAATAATTTTGTTGATGTCATAATCATTTGATGATGTCATAATCATATGATGTAATAATCATTGGATGATGTCATAATCATTTTGTTGATGTCATAATCATTTGATGATGTCATAATCATTAGATGATGTCATAATCATTTTGTTGATGTCATAATCATTTGATGATGTCATAATCATTAGATGATGTCATAATCATTTTGTTGATGTCATAATCATTTGATGATGTCATAATCATTTGATGTCATAATCATTGGATGATGTCATAATCATTTTATTGATGTCATAATCATTTGATGATGTCATAATCATTTGATGATGTCATAATCATTTTGTTGATGTCATAATCATTTGATGATGTCATAATCATTTGATGTCATAATCATTGGATGATGTCATAATCATTTTGTTGATGTCATAATCATTTTATGATGTCATAATCATTTTGTTGATGTCATAATCATTGGATGATGTCATAATCCTTTTGTTGATGTCATAATCATTTGATGATGTCATGATCATTAGATGATGTCATAATCATTTTGTTGATGTCATAATCATTTGATGATGTCATAATCATTTTGTTGATGTCATAATCATTTTGTTGATGTCATAATCATTTGATGATATCATAATCATTTGATGTCATAATCATTGGATGATGTCATAATCATTTTGTTGATGTCATAATCATTTGATGATGTCATAATCATTTGATGTCATAATCATTGGATGATGTCATAATCATTTTGTTGATGTCATAATCATTTTATGATGTCATAATCATTTTGCTGATGTCATAATCATTGGATGATGTCATAATCCTTTTGTTGATGTCATAATCATTTGATGATGTCATAATCCTTAGATGATGTCATAATCATTTTGTTGATGTCATAATCATTTGATGATGTCATAATCATTTTGTTGATGTCATAATCATTTCGTTGATGTCATAATGATTTGATGATATCGTAATCATTTGATGTCATAATCATTGGATGATGTCATAATCATTTTGTTGATGTCATAATCATGTGATGATGTCATAATCATTAGATGATGTCATAATCATTGGATGATGACATAATCATTTTGTTGATGTCATAATCATTTGATGTAATAATCATTGGATGATGTCATAATCATTTTGTTGATGTCATAATCATTTGATGATGTCATAATCATTAGATGATGTCATAATCATTTTGTTGATGTCATAATCATTTGATGATGTCATAATCATTAGATGATGTCATAATCATTTTGTTGATGTTATAATCATTGGATGATGTCATAATCATTTTGTTGATGTCATAATCAATTGATGATGTCATAATCATTTGATGATGTCATAATCATTTTGTTGATGTCATAATCATTTGATAATGTCATAATCATTTGATGTCATAATCATTGGATGATGTCATAATCATTTTGTTGATGTCATGATCATTTTATGATGTCATAATCATTTTGTTGATGTCATAATCATTGGATGATGTCATAATCCTTTTGTTGATGTCATAATCATTTGATGATGTCATAATCATTAGATGATGTCATAATCATTTTGTTGATGTCATAATCATTTGATGATGTCATAATCATTTTGTTGATGTCATAATAATTTCGTTGATGTCATAATAATTTCGTTGATGTCATAATGATTTGATGTCATTATCATTGGATAATGTCATAATCATTTTGTTGATGTCATAATCATTTGATGATGTCATAATCATTTGATGTCATAATCATTGGATGATGTCATAATCATTTGATGATGTCATAATGATTTTGTTGATGTCATAATCATTTGATGATGCCATAATCATTTTGTTGATGTCATAATCATTTTGTTGATGTCATAATCATTTGATGATGTCATAATCATTAGATGATGTCATAATCATTAGATGATGTGATAATCATTTTGTTGATGTCATAATCATTTCATGATGTCATAATCATTTGATGTCATAATCATTGGATGATGTCATAATCATTTTGTTGATGTCATAATCATTTGATGATGTCATAATCATTAGATAATGTCATAATCATTTTGTTGAAGTCATAATCATTTGATTATGTCATAATCATTTTGTTGATGTCATAATGTTTGTTGATGTCATAATGATTTGATGATGTCATAATCATTTGATGTCATAATCATTGGATGATGTCATAATCATTTTGTTGATGTCATAATCATTTGATGATGTCATAATCATTAGATGATGTCATAATCATTTTGTTGATGTCATAATCATTTGATGATGTCATAATCATATGATGTAATAATCATTGGATGATGTCATAATCATTTTGTTGATGTCATAATCATTTGATGATGTCATAATCATTTTGTTGATGTCATAATCATTTCATTGATGTCATAATGATTTGATGATATCATAATCATTTGATGTCATAATCATTGGATGATGTCATAATCATTTTGTTGATGTCATAATCATTTGATGATGTCATAATCATTTGATGTCATAATCATTGGATGATGTCATAATCATTTGAAGATGCCATAATCATTTTGTTGATGTCATAATCATTTTATGATGTCATAATCATTTTGTTGATGTCATAATCATTTTGTTGATGTCATAATCATTTGATGATGTCATAATCATTAGATGATGTCATAATCATTTTGTTGATGTCATAATCATTTGATGATGTCATAATCATTTGATGTCATAATCATTGGATGATGTCATAATCATTTTGTTGATGTCATAATCATTTGATGATGTCATAATCATTAGATAATGTCATAATCATTTTGTTGAAGTCATAATCATTTGATGATGTCATAATCATTTTGTTGATGTCATAATGATTTGATGATGTCATAATCATTTGATGTCATAATCATTGGATGATGTCATAATCATTTTGTTGATGTCATAATCATTTGATGATGTCATAATCATTTGATGTCATAATCATTGGATGATGTCATAATCATTTTGTTGATGTCATAATCATTTGATGATGTCATAATCATTAGATGATGTCATAATAATTTTGTTGATGTCATAATCATTTGATGATGTCATAATCATATGATGTAATAATCATTGGATGATGTCATAATCATTTTGTTGATGTCATAATCATTTGATGATGTCATAATCATTAGATGATGTCATAATCATTTTGTTGATGTCATAATCATTTGATGATGTCATAATCATTAGATGATGTCATAATCATTTTGTTGATGTCATAATCATTTGATGATGTCATAATCATTTGATGTCATAATCATTGGATGATGTCATAATCATTTTGTTGATGTCATAATCATTTGATGATGTCATAATCATTAGATGATGTCATAATAATTTTGTTGATGTCATAATCATTTGATGATGTCATAATCATATGATGTAATAATCATTGGATGATGTCATAATCATTTTGTTGATGTCATAATCATTTGATGATGTCATAATCATTAGATGATGTCATAATCATTTTGTTGATGTCATAATCATTTGATGATGTCATAATCATTAGATGATGTCATAATCATTTTGTTGATGTCATAATCATTTGATGATGTCATAATCATTTGATGTCATAATCATTGGATGATGTCATAATCATTTGAAGATGCCATAATCATTTTGTTGATGTCATAATCATTTTATGATGTCATAATCATTTTGTTGATGTCATAATCATTTTGTTGATGTCATAATCATTTGATGATGTCATAATCATTAGATGATGTCATAATCATTTTGTTGATGTCATAATCATTGGATGATGTCATAATCATTTTGTTGATGTCATAATCATTTGATGATGTCATAATCATTAGATAATGTCATAATCATTTTGTTGAAGTCATAATCATTTGATGATGTCATAATCATTTTGTTGATGTCATAATGATTTGATGATGTCATAATCATTTGATGTCATAATCATTGGATGATGTCATAATCATTTTGTTGATGTCATAATCATTTGATGATGTCATAATCATTTGATGTCATAATCATTGGATGATGTCATAATCATTTTGTTGATGTCATAATCATTTGATGATGTCATAATCATTAGATGATGTCATAATAATTTTGTTGATGTCATAATCATTTGATGATGTCATAATCATATGATGTAATAATCATTGGATGATGTCATAATCATTTTGTTGATGTCATAATCATTTGATGATGTCATAATCATTAGATGATGTCATAATCATTTTGTTGATGTCATAATCATTTGATGATGTCATAATCATTAGATGATGTCATAATCATTTTGTTGATGTCATAATCATTTGATGATGTCATAATCATTTGATGTCATAATCATTGGATGATGTCATAATCATTTTATTGATGTCATAATCATTTGATGATGTCATAATCATTTGATGATGTCATAATCATTTTGTTGATGTCATAATCATTTGATGATGTCATAATCATTTGATGTCATAATCATTGGATGATGTCATAATCATTTTGTTGATGTCATAATCATTTTATGATGTCATAATCATTTTGTTGATGTCATAATCATTGGATGATGTCATAATCCTTTTGTTGATGTCATAATCATTTGATGATGTCATGATCATTAGATGATGTCATAATCATTTTGTTGATGTCATAATCATTTGATGATGTCATAATCATTTTGTTGATGTCATAATCATTTTGTTGATGTCATAATCATTTGATGATATCATAATCATTTGATGTCATAATCATTGGATGATGTCATAATCATTTTGTTGATGTCATAATCATTTGATGATGTCATAATCATTTGATGTCATAATCATTGGATGATGTCATAATCATTTTGTTGATGTCATAATCATTTTATGATGTCATAATCATTTTGCTGATGTCATAATCATTGGATGATGTCATAATCCTTTTGTTGATGTCATAATCATTTGATGATGTCATAATCCTTAGATGATGTCATAATCATTTTGTTGATGTCATAATCATTTGATGATGTCATAATCATTTTGTTGATGTCATAATCATTTCGTTGATGTCATAATGATTTGATGATATCATAATCATTTGATGTCATAATCATTGGATGATGTCATAATCATTTTGTTGATGTCATAATCATTTGATGATGTCATAATCATTAGATGATGTCATAATCATTGGATGATGACATAATCATTTTGTTGATGTCATAATCATTTGATGTAATAATCATTGGATGATGTCATAATCATTTTGTTGATGTCATAATCATTTGATGATGTCATAATCATTAGATGATGTCATAATCATTTTGTTGATGTCATAATCATTTGATGATGTCATAATCATTAGATGATGTCATAATCATTTTGTTGATGTTATAATCATTGGATGATGTCATAATCATTTTGTTGATGTCATAATCAATTGATGATGTCATAATCATTTGATGATGTCATAATCATTTTGTTGATGTCATAATCATTTGATAATGTCATAATCATTTGATGTCATAATCATTGGATGATGTCATAATCATTTTGTTGATGTCATGATCATTTTATGATGTCATAATCATTTTGTTGATGTCATAATCATTGGATGATGTCATAATCCTTTTGTTGATGTCATAATCATTTGATGATGTCATAATCATTAGATGATGTCATAATCATTTTGTTGATGTCATAATCATTTGATGATGTCATAATCATTTTGTTGATGTCATAATAATTTCGTTGATGTCATAATAATTTCGTTGATGTCATAATGATTTGATGTCATAATCATTGGATGATGTCATAATCATTTTGTTGATGTCATAATCATTTGATGATGTCATAATCATTTGATGTCATAATCATTGGATGATGTCATAATCATTTGATGATGTCATAATGATTTTGTTGATGTCATAATCATTTGATGATGCCATAATCATTTTGTTGATGTCATAATCATTTTGTTGATGTCATAATCATTTGATGATGTCATAATCATTAGATGATGTCATAATCATTAGATGATGTGATAATCATTTTGTTGATGTCATAATCATTTCATGATGTCATAATCATTTGATGTCATAATCATTGGATGATGTCATAATCATTTTGTTGATGTCATAATCATTTGATGATGTCATAATCATTAGATAATGTCATAATCATTTTGTTGAAGTCATAATCATTTGATTATGTCATAATCATTTTGTTGATGTCATAATGTTTGTTGATGTCATAATGATTTGATGATGTCATAATCATTTGATGTCATAATCATTGGATGATGTCATAATCATTTTGTTGATGTCATAATCATTTGATGATGTCATAATCATTAGATGATGTCATAATCATTTTGTTGATGTCATAATCATTTGATGATGTCATAATCATATGATGTAATAATCATTGGATGATGTCATAATCATTTTGTTGATGTCATAATCATTTGATGATGTCATAATCATTTTGTTGATGTCATAATCATTTCATTGATGTCATAATGATTTGATGATATCATAATCATTTGATGTCATAATCATTGGATGATGTCATAATCATTTTGTTGATGTCATAATCATTTGATGATGTCATAATCATTTGATGTCATAATCATTGGATGATGTCATAATCATTTGAAGATGCCATAATCATTTTGTTGATGTCATACTCATTTTATGATGTCATAATCATTTTGTTGATGTCATAATCATTTTGTTGATGTCATAATCATTTGATGATGTCATAATCATTAGATGATGTCATAATCATTTTGTTGATGTCATAATCATTTGATGATGTCATAATCATTTGATGTCATAATCATTGGATGATGTCATAATCATTTTGTTGATGTCATAATCATTTGATGATGTCATAATCATTAGATAATGTCATAATCATTTTGTTGAAGTCATAATCATTTGATGATGTCATAATCATTTTGTTGATGTCATAATGATTTGATGATGTCATAATCATTTGATGTCATAATCATTGGATGATGTCATAATCATTTTGTTGATGTCATAATCATTTGATGATGTCATAATCATTTGATGTCATAATCATTGGATGATGTCATAATCATTTTGTTGATGTCATAATCATTTGATGATGTCATAATCATTAGATGATGTCATAATAATTTTGTTGATGTCATAATCATTTGATGATGTCATAATCATATGATGTAATAATCATTGGATGATGTCATAATCATTTTGTTGATGTCATAATCATTTGATGATGTCATAATCATTAGATGATGTCATAATCATTTTGTTGATGTCATAATCATTTGATGATGTCATAATCATTAGATGATGTCATAATCATTTTGTTGATGTCATAATCATTTGATGATGTCATAATCATTTGATGTCATAATCATTGGATGATGTCATAATCATTTTATTGATGTCATAATCATTTGATGATGTCATAATCATTTGATTATGTCATAATCATTTTGTTGATGTCATAATCATTTGATGATGTCATAATCATTTGATGACATAATCATTGGATGATGTCATAATCATTTTGTTGATGTCATAATCATTTTATGATGTCATAATCATTTTGTTGATGTCATAATCATTGGATGATGTCATAATCCTTTTGTTGATGTCATAATCATTTGATGATGTCATGATCATTAGATGATGTCATAATCATTTTGTTGATGTCATAATCATTTGATGATGTCATAATCATTTTGTTGATGTCATAATCATTTTGTTGATGTCATAATCATTTGATGATATCATAATCATTTGATGTCATAATCATTGGATGATGTCATAATCATTTTGTTGATGTCATAATCATTTGATGATGTCATAATCATTTGATGTCATAATCATTGGATGATGTCATAATCATTTTGTTGATGTCATAATCATTTTATGATGTCATAATCATTTTGCTGATGTCATAATCATTGGATGATGTCATAATCCTTTTGTTGATGTCATAATCATTTGATGATGTCATAATCCTTAGATGATGTCATAATCATTTTGTTGATGTCATAATCATTTGATGATGTCATAATCATTTTGTTGATGTCATAATCATTTCGTTGATGTCATAATCATTTGATGATGTCATAATCATTAGATGATGTCATAATCATTGGATGATGACATAATCATTTTGTTGATGTCATAATCATTTGATGTAATAATCATTGGATGATGTCATAATCATTTTGTTGATGTCATAATCATTTGATGATGTCATAATCATTAGATGATGTCATAATCATTGGATGATGACATAATCATTTTGTTGATGTCATAATCATTTGATGTAATAATCATTGGATGATGTCATAATCATTTTGTTGATGTCATAATCATTTGATGATGTCATAATCATTAGATGATGTCATAATCATTTTGTTGATGTCATAATCATTTGATGATGTCATAATCATTTGATGATGTCATAATCATTTTGTTGATGTCGTAATAATTTCGTTGATGTCATAATGATTTGATGATATCATAATCATTTGATGTCATAATCATTGGATGATGTCATAATCATTTTGTTGATGTCATAATCATTTGATGATGTCATAATCATTTGATGTCATAATCATTGGATGATGTCATAATCATTTGATGATGTCATAATGATTTTGTTGATGTCATAATCATTTGATGATGCCATAATCATTTTGTTGATGTCATAATCATTTTGTTGATGTCATAATCATTTGATGATGTCATAATCATTAGATGATGTCATAATCATTAGATGATGTGATAATCATTTTGTTGATGTCATAATCATTTCATGATGTCATAATCATTTGATGTCATAATCATTGGATGATGTCATAATCATTTTGTTGATGTCATAATCATTTGATGATGTCATAATCATTAGATAATGTCATAATCATTTTGTTGAAGTCATAATCATTTGATTATGTCATAATCATTTTGTTGATGTCATAATGTTTGTTGATGTCATAATGATTTGATGATGTCATAATCATTTGATGTCATAATCATTGGATGATGTCATAATCATTTTGTTGATGTCATAATCATTTGATGATGTCATAATCATTTGATGTCATAATCATTGGATGATGTCATAATCATTTTGTTGATGTCATAATCATTTGATGATGTCATAATCATTAGATGATGTCATAATCATTTTGTTGATGTCATAATCATTTGATGATGTCATAATCATATGATGTAATAATCATTGGATGATGTCATAATCATTTTGTTGATGTCATAATCATTTGATGATGTCATAATCATTAGATGATGTCATAATCATTTTGTTGATGTCATAATCATTTGATGATGTCATAATCATTAGATGATGTCATAATCATTTTGTTGATGTCATAATCATTTGATGATGTCATAATCATTTGATGTCATAATCATTGGATGATGTCATAATCATTTTGTTGATGTCATAATCATTTGATGATGTCATAATCATTAGATGATGTCATAATCATTTTGTTGATGTCATAATCATTTGATGATGTCATAATCATATGATGTAATAATCATTGGATGATGTCATAATCATTTTGTTGATGTCATAATCATTTGATGATGTCATAATCATTAGATGATGTCATAATCATTTTGTTGATGTCATAATCATTTGATGTCATAATCATTGGATGATGTCATAATCATTTTGTTGATGTCATAATCATTTGATGATGTCATAATCATTAGATGATGTCATAATCATTGGATGATGACATAATCATTTTGTTGATGTCATAATCATTTGATGTCATAATCATTGGATGATGTCATAATCATTTTGTTGATGTCATAATCATTTGATGATGTCATAATCATTAGATGATGTCATAATCATTTTGTTGATGTCACAATCATTTCATGATGTCATAATCATTTGATGTCATAATCATTGGATGATGTCATAATCATTTTGTTGATGTCATAATCATTTGATGATGTCATAATCATTAGATAATGTCATAATCATTTTGTTGAAGTCATAATCATTTGATGATGTCATAATCATTTTGTTGATGTCATATTGATTTGATGATGTCATTATCATTTGATGTCATAATCATTGGATGATGTCATAATCATTTTGTTGATGTCATAATCATTTGATGATGTCTTAATCATTAGATGATGTCATAATCATTTTGTTGATGTCATAATCATTTGATGATGTCATAATCATTAGATGATGTCATAATCATTTTGTTGATGTCATAATCATTTGATGATGTCATAATCATTTGATGTCATAATCATTGGATGATGTCATAATCATTTTGTTGATGTCATAATCATTTGATGATGTCTTAATCATTAGATGATGTCATAATCATTTTGTTGATGTCATAATCATTTGATGATGTCATAATCATATGATGTAATAATCATTGGATGATGTCATAATCATTTTGTTGATGTCATAATCATTTGATGATGTCATAATCATTAGATGATGTCATAATCATTTTGTTGATGTCATAATCATTTGATGATGTCATAATCATTAGATGATGTCATAATCATTTTGTTGATGTCATAATCATTTGATGATGTCATAATCATTTGATGTCATAATCATTGGATGATGTCGTAATCATTTTGTTGATGTCATAATCATTTGATGGTGACATAATCATTTGATGATGTCATAATCATTTTGATGATGTCATAATCATTTGATGATGTCATAATCATTTGATGTCATAATCATTGGATAATGTCATAATCATTTTGTTGATGTCATAATCATTTTATGATGTCATAATCATTTTGTTGATGTAATAATCATTGGATGATGTCATAATCCTTTTGTTGATGTCATAATCATTTGATGATGTCATAATCATTAGATGATGTCATAATCATATTGTTGATGTCATAATCATTTGATGATGTCATAATCATTTTGTTGATGTCATAATCATTTCGTTGATGTCATAATGATTTGATGATATCATAATCATTTGATGTCATAATCATTGGATGATGTCATAATCATTTTGTTGATGTCATAATCATTTGATGATGTCATAATCATTTGATGTCATAATCATTGGATGATGTCATAATCATTTTGTTGATGTCATAATCATTTTATGATGTCATAATCATTTTGTTGATGTCATAATCATTGGATGATGTCATAATCCTTTTGTTGATGTCATAATCATTTGATGATGTCATAATCATTGGATGATGTCATAATCATTTTGTTGATGTCATAATCATTTGATGATGTCATAATCATTTTGTTGATGTCATAATCATTTCGTTGATGTCATAATTATTTGATGATATCATAATCATTTGATGTCATAATCATTGGATGATGTCATAATCATTTTGTTGATGTCATAATCATTTGATGATGTCATAATCATTAGATGATGTCATAATCATTGGATGATGACATAATCATTTTGTTGATGTCATAATCATTTGATGTCATAATCATTGGATGATGTCTTAATCATTTTGTTGATGTCATAATCATTTGATGATGTCATAATCATTAGATGATGTCATAATCATTTTGTTGATGTCATAATCATTTCATGATGTCATAATCATTTGATGTCATAATCATTGGATGATGTCATAATCATTTTGTTGATGTTATAATCATTTGATGATGTCATAATCATTAGATAATGTCATAATCATTTTGTTGAAGTCATAATCATTTGATGAAGTCATAATCATTTTGTTGATGTCATAATCATTTTGTTGATGTCATATTGATTTGATGATGTCATAATCATTTGATGTCATAATCATTGGATGATGTCATAATCATTTTGTTCATGTCATAATCATTTGATGATGTCATAATCATTTGATGTCATAATCATTGGATGATGTCATAATCATTTTGTTGATGTCATAATCATTTGATGATGTCATAAACATTAGATGATGTCATAATCATTTTGTTGATGTCATAATCATTTGATGATGTCATAATCATTTGATGTAATAATCATTGGATGATGTCATAATCATTTTGTTCATGTCATAATCATTTGATGATGTCATAATCATTAGATGATGTCATAATCATTTTGTTGATGTCATAATCATTTGATGATGTCATAATCATTAGATGATGTCATAATCATTTTGTTGATGTCATAATCATTTGATGATGTCATAATCATTTGATGTCATAATCATTGGATGATGTCATAATCATTTTGTTGATGTCATAATCATTTGATGATGTCATAATCATTTGATGATGTCATAATCATTTTGTTGATGTCATAATCATTTGATGATGTCATAATCATTTGATGTCATAATCATTGGATGATGTCATAATCATTTGATGTCATAATCATTGGATGATGTCATAATCATTTTGTTGATGTCATAATCATTTTATGATGTCATAATCATTTTGTTGATGTCGTAATCATTGGATGATGTCATAATCCTTTTGTTGATGTCATAATCATTTGATGATGTCATAATAATTAGATGATGTCATAATCATTTTGTTGATGTCATAATCATTTGATGATGTCATAATCATTTTGTTGATGTCATAATCATTTTGTTGATGTCATAATGATTTGATGATATCATAATCATTAGATGTCATAATCATTGGATGATGTCATAATCATTTTGTTGATGTCATAATCATTTGATGATGTCATAATCATTGGATGATGTCGTAATCATTTGATGATGCCATAATCATTTTGTTGATGTCATAATCATTTTATGATGTCATAATCATTTTGTTGATGTCATAATCATTTTGTTGATGTCATAATCATTTGATGATGTCATAATCATTAGATGATGTCATAATCATTTTGTTGATGTCATAATCATTTCATGATGTCATAATCAATAGATGATGTCATAATCATTTTGTTGATGTCATAATCATTTCGTTGATGTCATAATGATTTGATGATATCATATTCATTTGATGTCATAATCATTGGATGATGTCATAATCATTTTGTTGATGTCATAATCATTTGATGATGTCATAATCATTTGATGTCATAATCAATGGATGATGTCATAATCATTTTGTTGATGTCATAGTCATTTTATGATGTCATAATCATTTTGTTGATGTCATAATCATTGGATGATGTCATAATCCTTTTGTTGATGTCATAATCATTTGATGATGTCATAATCATTAGATGATGTCATAATCATTTTGTTGATGTCATAATCATTTGATGATGTCATAATCATTTTGTTAATGTCATCATCATTTCGTTGATGTCATAATGATTTGATGATATCATTATCATTTGATGTCATAATCATTGGATGATGTCATAATCATTTTGTTGATGTCATAATCATTTGATGATGTCATAATCATTAGATGATGTCATAATCATTGGATGATGACATAATCATTTTGTTGATGTCATAATCATTTGATGTCATAATCATTGGATGATGTCATAATCATTTTGTTGATGTCATAATCATTGGATGATGTCATAATCATTTTGTTGATGTCATAATCATTTGATGATGTCATAATCATTAGATAATGTCATAATCATTTTGTTGAAGTCATAATCATTTGATGATGTCATAATCATTTTGTTGATGTCATAATCATTTTGTTGATGTCATATTGATTTGATGATGTCATAATCATTTGATGTCATAATCATTGGATGATGTCATAATCATTTTGTTCATGTCATAATCATTTGATGATGTCATAATCATTTGATGTCATAATCATTGGATGATGTCATAATCATTTTGTTGATGTCATAATCATTTGATGATGTCATAAACATTAGATGATGTCATAATCATTTAGTTGATGTCATAATCATTTGATGATGTCATAATCATTTGATGTAATAATCATTGGATGATGTCATAATCATTTTGTTCATGTCATAATCATTTGATGATGTCATAATCATTAGATGATGTCATAATCATTTTGTTGATGTCATAATCATTTGATGATGTCATAATCATTAGATGATGTCATAATCATTTTGTTGATGTCATAATCATTTGATGATGTCATAATCATTTGATGTCATAATCATTGGATGATGTCATAATCATTTTATTGATGTCATAATCATTTGATGATGTCATAATCATTTGATGATGTCATAATCATTTTGTTGATGTCATAATCATTTGATGATGTCATAATCATTTGATGTCATAATCATTGGATGATGTCATAATCATTTGATGTCATAATCATTGGATGATGTCATAATCATTTTGTTGATGTCATAATCATTTTATGATGTCATAATCATTTTGTTGATGTCGTAATCATTGGATGATGTCATAATCCTTTTGTTGATGTCATAATCATTTGATGATGTCATAATAATTAGATGATGTCATAATCATTTTGTTGATGTCATAATCATTTGATGATGTCATAATCATTGGATGATGTCATAATCCTTTCGTTGATGTCATAATGATTTGATGATATCATAATCATTTGATGTCATAATCATTGGATGATGTCATAATCATTTTGTTGATGTCATAATCATTTGATGATGTCATAATCATTTGATGTCATAATCATTGGATGATGTTGTAATCATTTGATGATGCCATAATCATTTTGTTGATGTCATAATCATTTTATGATGTCATAATCATTTTGTTGATGTCATAATCATTTTGTTGATGTCATAATCATTTGATGATGTCATAATCATTAGATGATGTCAGAATCATTTTGTTGATGTCATAATCATTTCATGATGTCATAATCATTAGATGATGTCATAATCATTTTGTTGATGTCATAATCATTTCGTTGATGTCATAATTATTTGATGATATCATATTCATTTGATGTCATAATCATTGCATGATGTCATAATCATTTTGTTGATGTCATAATCATTTGATGATGTCATAATCATTTGATGTCATAATCAATGGATGATGTCATAATCATTTTGTTGATGTCATAATCATTTTATGATGTCATAATCATTTTGTTGATGTCATAATCATTGGATGATGTCATAATCCTTTTGTTGATGTCATAATCATTTGATGATGTCATAATCATTAGATGATGTCATAATCATTTTGTTGATGTCATAATCATTTGATGATGTCACAATCATTTTGTTAATGTCATCATCATTTCGTTGATGTCATAATGATTTGATGATATCATTATCATTTGATGTCATAATCATTGGATGATGTCATAATCATTTTGTTGATGTCATAATCATTTGATGATGTCATAATCATTAGATGATGTCTTAATCATTGGATGATGACATAATCATTTTGTTGATGTCATAATCATTTGATGTCATAATCATTGGATGATGTCATAATCATTTTGTTGATGTCATAATCATTTGATGATGTCATAATCATTAGATGATGTCATAATCATTTTGTTGATGTCATAATCATTTCATGATGTCATAATCATTTGATGTCATAATCATTGGATGATGTCATAATCATTTTGTTGATGTCATAATCATTTGATGATGTCATAATCATTTTGTTGATGTCATAATCATTTTGTTGATGTCATATTGATTTGATGATGTCATAATCATTTGATGTAATAATCATTGGATGATGTCATAATCATTTTGTTGATGTCATAATCATTTGATGATGTCATAATCATTAGATGATGTCATAATCATTTTGTTGATGTCACAATCATTTGATGATGTCATAATCAATAGATGATGTCATAATCATTTTGTTGATGTCATAATCATTTGATGATGTCATAATTATTTGATGTCATAATCATTGGATGATGTCATAATCATTTTGTTGATGTCATAATCATTTGATGATGTCATAATCATTTGATGATGTCATAATCATTTTGTTGATGTCATAATCATTTGATGATGTCATAATCATTTGATGTCATAATCATTGTATGATGTCATAATCATTTTGTTGATGTCATAATCATTTTATGATGTCATAATCATTTTGTTGATGTCATAATCATTGGATGATGTCATAATCATTAGATGATGTCATAATCATTAGATGATGTCATAATCATTTTGTTGATGTCATAATCATTTGATGATGTCATAATCATTTTGTTGATGTCATAATCATTTCATTGATGTCATAATGATTTGATGATATCATAATCATTTGATGTCATAATCATTGGATGATGTCATAATCATTTTGTTGATGTCATAATCATTTGATGATGTCATAATCATTTGATGTCATAATCATTGGATGATGTCATAATCATTTGAAGATGCCATAATCATTTTGTTGATGTCATAATCATTTTATGATGTCATAATCATTTTGTTGATGTCATAATCATTTTGTTGATGTCATAATCATTTGATGATGTCATAATCATTAGATGATGTCATAATCATTTTGTTGATGTCATAATCATTTGATGATGTCATAATCATTTGATGTCATAATCATTGGATGATGTCATAATCATTTTGTTGATGTCATAATCATTTGATGATGTCATAATCATTAGATAATGTCATAATCATTTTGTTGAAGTCATAATCATTTGATGATGTCATAATCATTTTGTTGATGTCATAATGATTTGATGATGTCATAATCATTTGATGTCATAATCATTGGATGATGTCATAATCATTTTGTTGATGTCATAATCATTTGATGATGTCATAATCATTTGATGTCATAATCATTGGATGATGTCATAATCATTTTGTTGATGTCATAATCATTTGATGATGTCATAATCATTAGATGATGTCATAATAATTTTGTTGATGTCATAATCATTTGATGATGTCATAATCATATGATGTAATAATCATTGGATGATGTCATAATCATTTTGTTGATGTCATAATCATTTGATGATGTCATAATCATTAGATGATGTCATAATCATTTTGTTGATGTCATAATCATTTGATGATGTCATAATCATTAGATGATGTCATAATCATTTTGTTGATGTCATAATCATTTGATGATGTCATAATCATTTGATGTCATAATCATTGGATGATGTCATAATCATTTTATTGATGTCATAATCATTTGATGATGTCATAATCATTTGATGATGTCATAATCATTTTGTTGATGTCATAATCATTTGATGATGTCATAATCATTTGATGTCATAATCATTGGATGATGTCATAATCATTTTGTTGATGTCATAATCATTTTATGATGTCATAATCATTTTGTTGATGTCATAATCATTGGATGATGTCATAATCCTTTTGTTGATGTCATAATCATTTGATGATGTCATGATCATTAGATGATGTCATAATCATTTTGTTGATGTCATAATCATTTGATGATGTCATAATCATTTTGTTGATGTCATAATCATTTTGTTGATGTCATAATCATTTGATGATATCATAATCATTTGATGTCATAATCATTGGATGATGTCATAATCATTTTGTTGATGTCATAATCATTTGATGATGTCATAATCATTTGATGTCATAATCATTGGATGATGTCATAATCATTTTGTTGATGTCATAATCATTTTATGATGTCATAATCATTTTGCTGATGTCATAATCATTGGATGATGTCATAATCCTTTTGTTGATGTCATAATCATTTGATGATGTCATAATCCTTAGATGATGTCATAATCATTTTGTTGATGTCATAATCATTTGATGATGTCATAATCATTTTGTTGATGTCATAATCATTTCGTTGATGTCATAATGATTTGATGATATCATAATCATTTGATGTCATAATCATTGGATGATGTCATAATCATTTTGTTGATGTCATAATCATTTGATGATGTCATAATCATTAGATGATGTCATAATCATTGGATGATGACATAATCATTTTGTTGATGTCATAATAATTTGATGTAATAATCAATGGATGATGTCATAATCATTTTGTTGATGTCATAATCATTTGATGATGTCATAATCATTAGATGATGTCATAATCATTTTGTTGATGTCATAATCATTTGATGATGTCATAATCATTAGATGATGTCATAATCATTTTGTTGATGTTATAATCATTGGATGATGTCATAATCATTAGATAATGTCATAATCATTTTGTTGAAGTCATAATCATTTGATGATGTCATAATCATTTTGTTGATGTCATAATCATTTTGTTGATGTCATAATGATTTGATGATGTCATAATCATTTGATGTCATAATCATTGGATGATGTCATAATCATTTTGTTGATGTCATAATCATTTGATGATGTCATAATCATTTTATGTCATAATCATTGGATGATGTCATAATCATTTGATGATGTCATAATCATTTGATGATGTCATAATCATTAGATGATGTCATAATCATTTTGTTGATGTCATAATCAATTGATGATGTCATAATCATTTGATGTCATAATCATTGGATGATGTCGTAATCATTTTGTTGATGTCATAATCATTTGATGGTGTCATAATCATTTGATGATGTCATAATCATTTTGATGATGTCATAATCATTTGATGATGTCATAATCATTTGATGTCATAATCGTTGGATAATGTCATAATCATTTTGTTGATGTCATAATCATTTTATGATGTCATAATCATTTTGTTGATGTAATAATCATTGGATGATGTCATAATCCTTTTGTTGATGTCATAATCATTTGATGATGTCATAATCATTTTGTTGATGTCATAATCATTTGATGATGTCATAATCATTTGATGTCATAATCATTGGATGATGTCATAATCATTTTGTTGATGTCATAATCATTTGATGATGTCATAAACATTAGATGATGTCATAATCATTTTGATGATGTCATAATGATTTGATGATGTCATAATCATTTGATGTCATAATCATTGGATGATGTCATAATCATTTTGTTGATGTCATAATCATTTGATGATGTCATAATCATTTTGTTGATGTCATAATCATTTGATGATGTCATAATCATTTGATGTCATAATCATTGGATGATGTCATAATCATTTTGTTGATGTCATAATCATTTGATGATGTCATAAACATTAGATGATGTCATAATCATTTTGTTGATGTCATAATGATTTGATGATGTCATAATCATTTGATGTCATAATCATTGGATGATGTCATAATCATTTTGTTGATGTCATAATCATTTGATGATGTCATAATCATTTGATGTCATAATCATTGGATGATGTCATAATCATTTTGTTGATGTCATAATCATTTGATGATGTCATAATCATTAGATGATGTCATAATCATTTTGTTGATGTCATAATCATTAGATGATGTCATAATCATTTTGTTGATGTCATAATCATTTTGTTGATGTCATAATCATTTGATGATGTCATAATCATTTGATGATGTCATAATCATTAGATGATGTCATAATCATTTTGTTGATGTCATAATCATTTGATGATGTCATAATCATTTGATGTCATAATCATTGGATGATGTCATAATCATTTTGTTGATGTCATAATCATTTGATGATGTCATAATCATTTGATGTCATAATCATTGGTTGATGTCATAATCTTTTTTTTGATGTCATAATCATTTGATGTCATAATCATTGGATGATGTCATAATCATTTTGTTGATGTCATAATCATTTGATGATGTCATAATCATTGGATGATGTCATAATCATTTTGTTGATGTCATAATCATTTGATGATGTCATAATCATTTGATGATGTCATAATCATTGGATGATGACATAATCATTTTGTTGATGTCATAATCATTTGATGATGTCATAATCATTAGATGATGTCATAATCATTGGATGATGACATAATCATTTTATTGATGTCATAATCATTTGATGTCATAATCATTGGATGATGTCATAATCATTTTGTTGATGTCATAATCATTTGATGATGTCATAATCATTAGATGATGTCATAATCATTGGATGATGACATAATCATTTTGTTGATGTCATAATCATTTGATGTCATAATCATTGGATGATGTCATAATCATTTTGTTGATGTCATAATCATTTGATGATGTCATAATCATTAGATGATGTCATAATCATTTTGTTGATGTCACAATCATTTCATGATGTCATAATCATTTGATGTCATAATCATTGGATGATGTCATAATTATTTTGTTGATGTCATAATCATTTGATGATGTCATAATCATTAGATAATGTCATAATCATTTTGTTGAAGTCATAATCATTTGATGATGTCATAATCATTTTGTTGATGTCATATTGATTTGATGATGTCATAATCATTTGATGTCATAATCATTGGATGATGTCATAATCATTTTGTTGATGTCATAATCATTTGATGATGTCATAATCATTTGATGTCATAATCATTGGATGATGTCATAATCATTTTGTTGATGTCATAATCATTTGATGATGTCATAATCATTAGATGATGTCATAATCATTTTGTTGATGTCATAATCATTTGATGATGTCATAATCATATGATGTAATAATCATTGGATGATGTCATAATCATTTTGTTGATGTCATAATCATTTGATGATGTCATAATCATTGGATGATGTCATAATCATTTTGTTGATGTCATAATCATTTGATGATGTCATAATCATTTGATGTCATAATCATTGGATGATGTCATAATCATTTTGTTGATGTCATAATCATTTGATGATGTCATAATCATTAGATGATGTCATAATCATTTTGTTGATGTCATAATCATTTGATGATGTCATAATCATATGATGTAATAATCATTGGATGATGTCATAATCATTTTGTTGATGTCATAATCATTTGATGTCATAATCATTGGATGATGTCGTAATCATTTTGTTGATGTCATAATCATTTGATGGTGTCATAATCATTTGATAATGTCATAATCATTTTGATGATGTCATAATCATTTGATGATGTCATAATCATTTGATGTCATAATCATTGGATAATGTCATAATCATTGTGATGATGTCATAATTAGAGTTGAGCGATACCAGCCGATACTTGAAAATATCGGATCGGAATGGATCGGCCGATCTTAAAAAAAAGTATCGGTATCGCCGATTCCGATACCGGGAACCAATGCAAGTCAATGGGGCCAAAATATCGGAATTAAAAAAAACCCTTTCTTTCCTTGTAGGTTAATTCTACATGAAGAAAAACAACTAAGAATAATGTAGAATGTATTGTGGGAGGTGGAGGAGACATTAAAGCCATAGAGGTTTAGCCCAATCAAATGGAATAGCAGGAATTAAACTTTTTTTTTTAAAGATGTTAGGAGTTACAAAGATATTGACTATGTTAGCCTCATTTATATTTTGCCAGACATGTATGTCTTCTTCTTCTACTTCCTTTTTTTACATTCTTCTTCTTCTTCTTCTACTTCCTTTTTTTACATTCTTCTTCTTCTTCTTCTACTTCCTTTTTTTACATTCTTCTTCTTATTCCTTTTTTTACATTCTTCTTCTTCTTCTTCTACTTCCTTTTTTTACATTCTTCTTCTTCTTCTTCTTCTTCTTCTTCTTCTTCTTCTTCTTCTTCTTCTTCTTCTTCTTCTTCCTTTTCTTACATTCTTCATATTCTTCTTATTCAACAATTATTATTCTACATATTCAGCTTCTTCATCTTCTTCCTATTCTTCTTCATCATATTCTTGTTTGTGTCAGGCATTCCTGTAGTTGTTATCTAGAAAAGTTAGAAGTTTACACCTTCCGTTCTGCCTGTCACAAAAGATTTACAACAGGATTTGTCCGCGTTCAGTTTGGCCTGCAGAAGCAGGCCTTTTCCAGGGGCACCACGAGGAGGAACGGACTCACCCCCATACACTGCTTAGTCTTCTTCTGCTTATAAATAAGATAATATCATTTGCTCAGAGTATTAGTCTTATGCTTAATGTTCTTCTGCTTTGTTTTTTTTATGCTTCTTTGTCTTCTCTCTCTTGTTGTTCTGCATCTTGGTGGTTGTCTTCCTGTTCTTTGTCCTCTTGAACCAGCTGATGGTACTGGCACCCGGAGGGGCAGCAGAAGGAACAAGAGCCAATGGCACTACCGAGGACCAGCTGACGGTGCTGGAACCCGGTTACTAAGCAGGAGGTACCTGTGCTACAAAGCACTACCAAGGACCAGCAGACGTTGCCGGAACTCGGATACCGAGATGGAGGCACCTAGGCCAAACGCTCTGACGAGAACCAGCTGACGGTGCTGGAACCCGGAGGGGTAGCATAAGCTGCAAGAGCAAATGGAAATAGCGAGGACCAGCTGACAGTGCTGGCACCCGGAGGGGCAGCAGAAGGAATAAGAGCCAATGGCACAACCGAGGACCAGCTGACGGTGCTGGAACCCGGTTACTAAGCAGGAGGTACCTGTGCTACAAAGCACTACCAAGGACCAGCAGACGTTGCCGGAACTCGGATACCGAGATGGAGGCACCTAGGCCAAAGGCTCTGACGAGAACCAGCTGACGGTGCTGGAACCCGGAGGGGTAGCATAAGCTGCAAGAGCAAATGGAAATAGCGAGGACCAGCTGACAGTGCTGGCACCCGGAGGGGCAGCAGAAGGAATAAGAGCCAATGGCACAACCGAGGACCAGCTGACGGTGCTGGAACCCGGTTACTAAGCAGGAGGTACCTGTGCTACAAAGCACTACCAAGGACCAGCAGACGTTGCTGGAACTCGGATACCGAGATGGAGGCACCTAGGCCAAAGGCTCTGATGAGAACCAGCTGACGGTGCTGGAACCCGGAGGGGTATCAGAAGTTACCCCTGAAAAGCAAAGTTGGCATGCCGCAAGCTGGCCGCAGTTACCGAATCACACAGTCCTACAGGGGGTGCTTGTCCTACTGGCACTATGGAACAAACCTTTCTTACCAGAACCCGCAGTCCACATAGGAAGCACCTAAACTGCTGGCACCCTAGCCTCGGCTAACCCAACCGCAAAACGACATGGCAACTTGGGGTGGCAAACTGACATTGACACTTCCCGGAAACAGCAGGCAGGGCTGGAACCAAGCTGGGCAGGAGGGAGTACCCGTGCCAAAGTCAGTTATGAGCAGCAACTGGCGATGTTGGAGCCCAGGACAAGCACTTAGCAGGCTGAGGCCTGATGTGCTGTCAATTGGGAGGCAGCAGGACAGATTGCCATCAAAACAGCAGGGGAACAGCTGACGTTACTGAACCCCACAAACACAGGAGCTAGTGTTTTACTCTGTGAAGACGGCACTTCCGAGCAACAACTGGCTGTGTTGAAGCCCAGGGACAAGCACGGAGCAGGCTTAGGCTGCATTGAAGAAATTTTAAGATCGGTTGTAGACTACTAATTTGAACCAAGCTCCACTTAGGCCTGTGGATTCACTGATTTTCGTATTTCCCCTGTCCTCCAACCCCGCCAGTTACAGCTCCGAAGTGGCGTCTGCACAATCCACACTTGTTCCTGTGTTACAGGTGTTCAGTCCGGTCAGTTAATCCCCTGATGTGTGTCCGGCAATGTCGCCTGCTCTGTCCACATTCCGATAATGGGAATGTGGACAGAGCAGGCGACATTGCTGGACACACATCAGGGGATTAACTGATCGGACTGAACACCTGTAACACAGGAACAAGTGTGGATTGTGCAGACGCCACTTCGGAGCTGTAACTGGCAGGGTTGGAGGACAGGGGAAATACGAGAGACAGTGGAGCCACAGGCCTAATTGGAGCACGGTTAAAAATCAGTAGTGGTACGACTGTGTAGGCAGCAGGAGACTTTGCCATCCACACAGCAGGGGATCAGCTGACATTACTGAACCCCACTGAGACACGGGAGCAAGTATCTCTTTCCGTGTGGACGGCACTTCCGAACTACAACTGGCTGTGTTGAAGCCCAGGAAATAGGAGGGTGTAGGCAGAGGCCTACTGAATTTTGAATGAGGTGACAGCAGGAGAGACTGCCATCCACACAGCAGGGGATCAGCTGACGTTACTGAACCCCACTGAGACACGGGAGCAAGTGTCTCTTTCCGTGTGGACGGCACTTCCGAACTACAACTGGCTGTGTTGAAGCCCAGGAAATAGGAGGGTGTAGGCAGAGGCCTACTGAATTTTGAATGAGGTGACAGCAGGAGAGACTGCCATCCACACAGCAGGGGATCAGCTGACGTTACTGAACCCCACTGAGACACGGGAGCAAGTGTCTCTTTCCGTGTGGACGGCACTTCCGAACTACAACTGGCTGTGTTGAAGCCCAGGAAATAGGAGGGTGTAGGCAGAGGCCTACTGAATTTTGAATGAGGTGACAGCAGGAGAGACTGCCATCCACACAGCAGGGGATCAGCTGACGTTACTGAACCCCACTGAGACACGGGAGCAAGTATCTCTTTCCGTGTGGACGGCACTTCCGAACTACAACTGGCTGTGTTGAAGCCCAGGAAATAGGAGGGTGTAGGCAGAGGCCTACTGAATTTTGAATGAGGTGACAGCAGGAGAGACTGCCATCCACACAGCAGGGGATCAGCTGACGTTACTGAACCCCACTGAGACACGGGAGCAAGTGTCTCTTTCCGTGTGGACGGCACTTCCGAACTACAACTGGCTGTGTTGAAGCCCAGGAAATAGGAGGGTGTAGGCAGAGGCCTACTGTATTTTGAATGAGTTTACAGCAGGAGAGACTGCCATCCACACAGCAGGGGATCAGCTGACGTTACTGAACCCCACTGAGACACGGGAGCAAGTATCTCTTTCCGTGTGGACGGCACTTCCGAACTACAACTGGCTGTGTTGAAGCCCAGGAAATAGGAGGGTGTAGGCAGAGGCCTACTGTATTTTGAATGAGTTTACAGCAGGAGAGACTGCCATCCACACAGCAGGGGATCAGCTGACGTTACTGAACCCCACTGAGACACGGGAGCAAGTATCTCTTTCCGTGTGGACGGCACTTCCGAACTACAACTGGCTGTGTTGAAGCCCAGGAAATAGGAGGGTGTAGGCAGAGGCCTACTGAATTTTGAATGAGGTGACAGCAGGAGAGACTGCCATCCACACAGCAGGGGATCAGCTGACGTTACTGAACCCCACTGAGACACGGGAGCAAGTGTCTCTTTCCGTGTGGACGGCACTTCCGAACTACAACTGGCTGTGTTGAAGCCCAGGAAATAGGAGGGTGTAGGCAGAGGCCTACTGTATTTTGAATGAGTTTACAGCAGGAGAGACTGCCATCCACACAGCAGGGGATCAGCTGACGTTACTGAACCCCACTGAGACACGGGAGCAAGTATCTCTTTCCGTGTGGACGGCACTTCCGAACTACAACTGGCTGTGTTGAAGCCCAGGAAATAGGAGGGTGTAGGCAGAGGCCTACTGTATTTTGAATGAGTTTACAGCAGGAGAGACTGCCATCCACACAGCAGGGGATCAGCTGATGTTACTGAACCCCACTGAGACACGGGAGCAAGTATCTCTTTCCGTGTGGACGGCACTTCCGAACTACAACTGGCTGTGTTGAAGCCCAGGAAATAGGAGGGTGTAGGCAGAGGCCTACTGAATTTTGAATGAGGTGACAGCAGGAGAGACTGCCATCCACACAGCAGGGGATCAGCTGACGTTACTGAACCCCACTGAGACACGGGAGCAAGTATCTCTTTCCGTGTGGACGGCACTTCCGAACTACAACTGGCTGTGTTGAAGCCCAGGAAATAGGAGGGTGTAGGCAGAGGCCTACTGAATTTTGAATGAGGTGACAGCAGGAGAGACTGCCATCCACACAGCAGGGGATCAGCTGACGTTACTGAACCCCACTGAGACACGGGAGCAAGTATCTCTTTCCGTGTGGACGGCACTTCCGAACTACAACTGGCTGTGTTGAAGCCCAGGAAATAGGAGGGTGTAGGCAGAGGCCTACTGAATTTTGAATGAGGTGACAGCAGGAGAGACTGCCATCCACACAGCAGGGGATCAGCTGACGTTACTGAACCCCACTGAGACACGGGAGCAAGTGTCTCTTTCCGTGTGGACGGCACTTCCGAACTACAACTGGCTGTGTTGAAGCCCAGGAAATAGGAGGGTGTAGGCAGAGGCCTACTGTATTTTGAATGAGTTTACAGCAGGAGAGAATGCCATCCACACAGCAGGGGATCAGCTGACGTTACTGAACCCCACTGAGACACGGGAGCAAGTATCTCTTTCCGTGTGGACGGCACTTCCGAACTACAACTGGCTGTGTTGAAGCCCAGGAAATAGGAGGGTGTAGGCAGAGGCCTACTGTATTTTGAATGAGTTTACAGCAGGAGAGACTGCCATCCACACAGCAGGGGATCAGCTGACGTTACTGAACCCCACTGAGACACGGGAGCAAGTATCTCTTTCCGTGTGGACGGCACTTCCGAACTACAACTGGCTGTGTTGAAGCCCAGGAAATAGGAGGGTGTAGGCAGAGGCCTACTGAATTTTGAATGAGGTGACAGCAGGAGAGACTGCCATCCACACAGCAGGGGATCAGCTGACGTTACTGAACCCCACTGAGACACGGGAGCAAGTGTCTCTTTCCGTGTGGACGGCACTTCCGAACTACAACTGGCTGTGTTGAAGCCCAGGAAATAGGAGGGTGTAGGCAGAGGCCTACTGAATTTTGAATGAGGTGACAGCAGGAGAGACTGCCATCCACACAGCAGGGGATCAGCTGACGTTACTGAACCCCACTGAGACACGGGAGCAAGTGTCTCTTTCCGTGTGGACGGCACTTCCGAACTACAACTGGCTGTGTTGAAGCCCAGGAAATAGGAGGGTGTAGGCAGAGGCCTACTGTCTTTGTAATGCGGAGACAGCAGGAGAGACTGCCATCTCCACAGCAGGGGAACAGCTGGCAGTGCTGAACCCCACTAACACTTGAACGAATGTGTTTGGCTCTGTGGAGACGACACTTCTGAACACCAACTGACGCTGTTGGAGCCCAGGATTAGGCGAGGAGCAGGCTGGGGCCTACTGGATTTTGGCAGGTGAAGGCAGCAGGAGACTTGCCATCTCCACAGCAGGGGAACAGCTGGCAGTGCTGAACCCCACTAACACTTGAACGAACGTGTTTGGCTCTGTGGAGACGACACTTCTGAACACCAACTGACGCTGTTGGAGCCCAGGATTAGGCGAGGAGCAGGCTGGGGCCTACTGGATTTTGGCAGGTGAAGGCAGCAGGAGACTTGCCATCTCCACAGCAGGGGAACAGCTGGCAGTGCTGAACCCCACTAACACTTGAACGAACGTGTTTGGTTCTGTGGAGACGACACTTCTGAACACCAACTGACGCTGTTGGAGCCCAGGATTAGGCGAGGAGCAGGCTGGGGCCTACTGGATTTTGGCAGGTGAATGCAGCAGGAGACTTGCCATCTCCACAGCAGGGGAACAGCTGGCAGTGCTGAACCCCACTAACACTTGAACGAACGTGTTTGGTTCTGTGGAGACGACACTTCTGAACACCAACTGACGCTGTTGGAGCCCAGGATTAGGCGAGGAGCAGGCTGGGGCCTACTGGATTTTGGCAGGTGAATGCAGCAGGAGACTTGCCATCTCCACAGCAGGGGAACAGCTGGCAGTGCTGAACCCCACTAACACTTGAACGAACGTGTTTGGCTCTGTGGAGACGACACTTCTGAACACCAACTGACGCTGTTGGAGCCCAGGATTAGGCGAGGAGCAGGCTGGGGCCTACTGGATTTTGGCAGGTGAAGGCAGCAGGAGACTTGCCATCTCCACAGCAGGGGAACAGCTGGCAGTGCTGAACCCCACTAACACTTGAACGAACGTGTTTGGTTCTGTGGAGACGACACTTCTGAACACCAACTGACGCTGTTGGAGCCCAGGATTAGGCGAGGAGCAGGCTGGGGCCTACTGGATTTTGGCAGGTGAATGCAGCAGGAGACTTGCCATCTCCACAGCAGGGGAACAGCTGGCAGTGCTGAACCCCACTAACACTTGAACGAACGTGTTTGGTTCTGTGGAGACGACACTTCTGAACACCAACTGACGCTGTTGGAGCCCAGGATTAGGCGAGGAGCAGGCTGGGGCCTACTGGATTTTGGCAGGTGAAGGCAGCAGGAGACTTGCCATCTCCACAGCAGGGGAACAGCTGGCAGTGCTGAACCCCACTAACACTTGAACGAATGTGTTTGGTTCTGTGGAGACGACACTTCTGAACACCAACTGACGCTGTTGGAGCCCAGGATTAGGCGAGGAGCAGGCTGGGGCCTACTGGATTTTGGCAGGTGAAGGCAGCAGGAGACTTGCCATCTCCACAGCAGGGGAACAGCTGGCAGTGCTGAACCCCACTAACACTTGAACGAATGTGTTTGGTTCTGTGGAGACGACACTTCTGAACACCAACTGACGCTGTTGGAGCCCAGGATTAGGCGAGGAGCAGGCTGGGGCCTACTGGATTTTGGCAGGTGAATGCAGCAGGAGACTTGCCATCTCCACAGCAGGGGAACAGCTGGCAGTGCTGAACCCCACTAACACTTGAACGAACGTGTTTGGCTCTGTGGAGACGACACTTCTGAACACCAACTGACGCTGTTGGAGCCCAGGATTAGGCGAGGAGCAGGCTGGGGCCTACTGGATTTTGGCAGGTGAATGCAGCAGGAGACTTGCCATCTCCACAGCAGGGGAACAGCTGGCAGTGCTGAACCCCACTAACACTTGAACGAACGTGTTTGGCTCTGTGGAGACGACACTTCTGAACACCAACTGACGCTGTTGGTGCCCAGGATTACGCATGCCGCATGCAGAGGCCAATGGGCAGCGGTTTTTATGGAGGTTGTGGACTACTACTGATTCTAACCATGCTCCACTTAGGCCTCTGGCTCCACTGTCTCTACTATTTACCCTGGCCTCCAACCCCGCCAGCTACATCTCTGAAGTGGCGTCAGCACAATCTACACTTGTTCCTGTGTTACTGGTGCTCAGTCCCATCAGTTGATCCCCTGATGTTTGTCCGGCAAGTTCGCCAGCTCTGTCCTCATTCCCACTACTGGTTATGGGAATGTGGACAGAGCAGGAGACCTTGCCGGACACACATCAGGGGATAAACTGATGGGACTGAGCCACAGGAACACAGGAACAAGTGTAGATTGTGCTGACGCCACTTCAGAGATGTAGATGGCGGGGTTGGAGGTCAGGGGAAATAGTAGAGACAGTGGAGCCAGAGACCTAAGTTGGGCACGGTTAAAAATCAGTAGTGGTTTGAATGTTGATGGAGCTGGTGACTCTGCCGTCCACACAGCAGGGGATCAGCTGGCATTACTGAACCCCAGTAACACAGGAGCTAGTGTGTTTCTCTGTGCAGACGACACATCTGAGCGACAACTGGCTGTGTTGAAGCACAGGGATTATAGTTCAGGTGGTAGAAAAATGAACACACCAGCAGACCTGGATACAGTTGCCAACCACTAATTTAGTCTGTAAGAGGAATGGCAAAGTCTTTGGAGATCCAGGCCTTGTTCATTTTCAGAAAAGTCAGCCGGTCAACATTATCGGAAGATAGTCGCGTGCGACGGTCTGTTAGTACACCACCTGCGGCACTAAAGACACGTTCCGATAATACACTGGCAGCAGGGCAAGCCAGCACCTCCAATGCATACTGGCTAAGCTCTGGCCATGTATCCAGCTTAGAGACCCAAAACTTGAAGGGGGAAGAGCCATCTGGGAGTACAGCGACAGGGCAAGACATGTAGTCTGACACCATCTGACGGAAGCGTTGCCTCCTGCTGACTCGAGGCGTCGCTGATGGTGTAGACAATTGTGGTGGACACACAAAACTTTGCCACATTTGGGCCATAGTGGTCTTGCCTTGTGCTGCGGCACTGCCTCTGCTCCCTCTTTGTGCAGAGTTTCCTCCACTGCCTCGACGCACAGAGCTGCTTTGTAAAGCACTTGCAACAATGCTGTCGGGTGGAATGGAAAACATTATGGACTGCACCAGTGACTCTTCGTACTCCCGCATTTTACGCTCCCGGTTCAACGTTGGTATGAGCCTTTGTACGCTGTCCCGGTAGCGAGGATCTAGGAGGGTGTACACCCAATAATCAGCCGAGACGAGAATGTGGGCGATGCGGCGGTCGTTTCTCAGGCACTGCAGCATGAAATCAACCATGTGCTGCAGACTCCCAACTGCCAAAGAACCGCTGTCCCCTGTTTGAGGCGTGACCTCGACCTGCTCTGCATCACCCCACCCTCGCTGTACATACTGAGTAGAGGTTTGTGTACCTCCCTCCTCTGGAGAGATGTCTTCCTCCTCCATCGACTCCTCCTCATCCTCCTCACAAAGTGTCCCCTGCCTAGGCCTTTGTGAGGAAACACGTAGCGCAGACTGTCCAGAAGCAGATGGCATTTGGGACTCCTCATCCTCCACCTCTTCTGAAACCTCATCCCTTAGTGCTTGCAGTGTTTGTTGAAGCAGGCAGATAAGGGGGACAGTCATGCTGACTAGTGCATCATCTGCACTCGCCATCCGCGTGGATTCATCGAAGGCACGCAAAACGAGGCAGATGTCCTTCATAGAGGCCCACTCAATGGTGCTGAAGTGTGAACGGCGCACAGTGCGACTTGTTTGCGCCTGATGCAGCTGGTACTCCATGACTGCTGCCTGCTGCTCACACAACCGCTCCAACATATGTAACGTTGAATTCCACCGGGTGGGTAGGTCACATATGATGCGATGTTCTGGAAGGCCAAATCGTCGCTGCAGAGCAGCGAGGCGCGATCTTGCCGTGCTGGAACGTCGCAAGTGAGCGCACTCTATGCGGACCTTGTGCAACAGTGCATCAAGATCCGGATAGTCCCTCAGAAAGCTCTGCACGACCAAGTTAAGAACATGTGCCAGACATGGGATGTGTGTGAGGTTGCCTAGGCCAAGAGCTGCCACCAGATTTCGGCCATTGTCACACACTACCAAGCCCGGCTGGAGATTCGCTGGCCCAAACCACACATCGCTCTCCAGCTTGATAGCATTCCAGAGCTCCTGCGCTGTGTGGCTTCGATTCCCCAAAGAAATTAATTTGAGTACAGCCTGTTGACGTTTGGCCACGGCTGTGCTCATATCGGTCGTAACAGGCTCCTGCTCTGCTGTTTCTGAGGAACTTGAGTAGGAGGAGGAGTCTATGTGTACAGACTGGAGTCCTGCAATCCGTGGCGTTGGAAGAACACGTACAGCGCCACTCTCCAGATCCGTACCCGGCTCCACAACATTGACCCAGTGGGCAGTGAGGGAAAGGTATCGTCCCTGTCCATGGTTACTGGTCCACGCATCGGTGGTCAGGTGGACCTTGCTACTAACGGCGTTTAGTAGC
Organism: Dendrobates tinctorius; assembly: GCF_039654945.1. Lineage (NCBI taxonomy): Eukaryota > Metazoa > Chordata > Amphibia > Anura > Dendrobatidae > Dendrobates > Dendrobates tinctorius. The sequence goes on along the minus strand of NW_027361687.1, from coordinate 41,968,411 downwards.
GCATGTTTTATTTTGCCCTCAACATGTTTCTGCAGGGCAGGGACGGCTCGCCTGCTGAAATAAAAGCGGCTGGGAACGTTGTATTGGGGGACTGCCAATGCCATTAAGTCCCGGAAGGTGTCAGTGTCCACCAGCCTGAATGACAGCATTTCAACTGCCAGAAGTTTGGCAATGCCAGCATTCAGAGACTGTGCTCGGGGATGGTTTGCCGAGTAAGGGCGCCTTTTATCCCATGCCTGTGCTACCGATGGCTGTGATGGATGGGAACGTGCTGTTATGGGTGGAATCTGACAGGGTCTCCGGACAACAGTGGCAGAGGTTCTTCCTTGGCGATCCTGTGAGGAAGCCGAACCAGCAGTGTGTGAGCTGGAGGAAGAGGGCCCAACATGAACTGAAGAGGTGGTAGGTGGTGCTGTACGTTGGCCTACGTCTTGAGGGTGTCTATGCAACTCCAACTCGTGCTTGGTGCGCACATGTTTCCACATATTTGTGGTATTGAGGTTGCTGACATTTCTCCCTCTTTTGACTCTCTGATGACACAGCTTGCATTTGACAAAGCAAATGTCATCTGCAACTGTGTCAAAAAAGGACCACGCACTGCAACTCTTGTGAGCGCCCGGTTTGCCTTTGGAAGGAGGAATGCTCCTAACGGGTGCCGAAGTGGAGGGTACAGGCAACCAAGTCTTCCCCCTCCCTCTGCCTCCTGTTTTGGCCGGTAGGGGAATCTCTTCCTCCGAGCTGCTCCCACCACCTTCCTGTTGCTCACGCCATGATGGGTCAAGGACCTCATCATCTTCCCTCCCCTCTTCAAACAGCTGCTTCTCCGGGGTTGTCTCGCCAGCACCGTACGCACCAGAAAGTGGCAGCTGAGTCTCGTCATCATCTGATGCGTACTGAGGTGTGCTGACCATAGGCACTGGCCCACTCGCCTCTTCAGATTCAGAGGGACAAAGAAGTTGCGCATCACTGCATACTCCCTCTTCTTCACATTCAGGAATGCTGCTTGGCTGGCCCCCTCTTTCCAAGCCAACAGATTCCGAGAACAGAAGTAGAGATTGTGATGGCTCCTGTCCATGTCTCTCTGACTGCCTGGGCACTTTGGCAGGTGGTGAAGAGACAGATGGTTGCTCTTCGGTGCTCTGACCCTGAGAGGATGCGGAAGTAATTGAAGTCGATGCGTTAGCTGCCATCCATCCGACAACGGCTTCAATTTGTTCCTCCCGCAGCAGTGGGGTACGTTGAGGTCCTACAAAGCTGCGCATAAAGGACTGTTGCCTGCTAAAACTGGGGGATGCTGATCCACTGGTGCCCGCAGCAGGCCCAGAATCCCCACGTCCTCTACCTGTAGAATCCCCACGTCCTCTCCCTGCAGAATCCCCACGTCCTCTCCCTGCTGAAACTCCACGCCCACGCCCACGCCCCCGCGCCTTACTCCCTGCCTTCTTCATCTTGCAAGACTGCTTAAGATAGGCAAAAAAGGACAAAGGGGGGCCTTAGTGTGCTTATTCCTGAACAGCTGGTTACAGGTACAAGAAACACTAATTTTATGAAGTGTGTGTGTGTGGACTAGACTTTAATAGGAGCTGATGTGGCCTACACAAGTTCAAAATGTAGTGTTTGGTGAACTTTTTATGTGGTTTCTTTGTTTGAAACAAACTCAAAGTATGAGAACAAAGAATTGAAACTGATAGTATCACCAACTTTTTGGAGCTATTACAATGCAGGCAGGTAACCTACAATGCAAAAGATGAGGCTCCAAAAAAATTGGGTAATACTAATCTGGCTGCGCCGGCAGGGCACAAGCCAGAAAAAAAGGCTCCTCTATCTACTCCTATATAGTGTTTGCAACCAACCAATGTTGATGGATACGGATGGATGCACACTAATAGGAGAAGAAAAAATGAGCTGCACTCAGAGACAAATATGTGTGAGGCAGTGACGCACGTTGAGCGTCCTACAACCAGACGTAGCTGCAGGACACTCTACTCAGCGTGAGCTGCACTCACACACAGTCAGAGACCTCTCAGACAGCCGTCAACAGTGCAGCTAAGTGGGCACTGGCACTGACAGGCTGCAGAAAGGCTCCGCTGTGTACTCCTATATAGTGTTTGCAACCACCGTAGATGGAGACGGATGGATGCACACTAATAGAAGAAAAAATGAGCTGCACTCAAATAAAAATATGTGTGAGGCAGTGACGCACGCTGAGCGTCCTACAGCCAGACGTAGCTGCAGGACACACTACTCAGCGTGAGCTGCACTCACACACAGTCAGAGACCTCTCAGACAGCCGTGAACAGTGCAGCAAAGTGGACACTAGCACTGAAAGGCTGCAGAAAGGCTCCGCTGTCTACTACTAGTGTTTGCAACCAACGTATATGGATACGGATGGAAGCACACTAGATTGAAATTATTTAAAAAATGCAGCTCAAAAAATAAAAGATGTATGAGGCAGCAGTGATCACACTGGGTGGCCTACAGCCTGACGTGGCTGCAGGACCCACTCCACAGCGTGAGCTGCACTCACACAGCCCTTGCAGACAGCTGTGAAAACAGCGCTGCTAGGGAAAAGCAAGCTACAGTGGTGGTTTATGTAGCCTGGATAAAGCACAATATTGTTTTTAGAATCGCTATTTCTAACTGTCCCTCACAGTCTTCTACAGCAGCCTGTCCCTAACTGAATTCACAGCAGAGTGACCAGAAATGGCGGCTGCGGTGGCTTTTATAGTGCATCATGACATCATTTCGGCAGCCAATCACAGCCATGCCAATAGTTAACATGCCTACATGCCTAACAGGATGTGCCCACACTTCGGAGGATTCCCATTGGCTTAATCAAAGCAAGCAGGCTCATAGCATGATGGGAACTTCCTATTCCGATTCCGATCCCGGAATCCGATATGAAAAAAGTATCGGAATTAAGTATCGGAATTCCGATACCGCTGATATCGGACGATACCCGATACTTGCGGTATCGGAATGCTCAACACTAGTCATAATCATTTTATGATGTCATAATCATTTTGTTGATGTAATAATCATTGGATGATGTCATAATCCTTTTGTTGATGTCATAATCATTTGATGATGTCATTATCATTAGATGATGTCATAATCATATTGTTGATGTCATAATCATTTGATGATGTCATAATCATTTTGTTGATGTCATAATCATTTCGTTGATGTCATAATGATTTGATGATATCATAATCATTTGATGTCATAATCATTGGATGATGTCATAATCATTTTGTTGATGTCATAATCATTTGATGATGTCATAATCATTTGATGTCATAATCATTGGATGATGTCATAATCATTTTGTTGATGTCATAATCATTTTATGATGTCATAATCATTTTGTTGATGTCATAATCATTGGATGATGTCATAATCCTTTTGTTGATGTCATAATCATTTGATGATGTCATAATCATTAGATGATGTCATAATCATTTTGTTGATGTCATAATCATTTGATGATGTCATAATCATTTTGTTGATGTCATAATCATTTCGTTGATGTCATAATGATTTGATGATATCATAATCATTTGATGTCATAATCATTGGATGATGTCATAATCATTTTGTTGATGTCATAATCATTTGATGATGTCATAATCATTAGATGATGTCATAATCATTGGATGATGACATAATCATTTTGTTGATGTCATAATCATTTGATGTCATAATCATTGGATGATGTCATAATCATTTTGTTGATGTCATAATCATTTGATGATGTCATAATCATTAGATGATGTCATAATCATTTTGTTGATGTCATAATCATTTCATGATGTCATAATCATTTTGTTGATGTCATATTGATTTGATGATGTCATAATCATTTGATGTCATAATCATTGGATGATGTCATAATCATTTTGTTCATGTCATAATCATTTGATGATGTCATAATCATTTGATGTCATAATCATTGGATGATGTCATAATCATTTTGTTGATGTCATATTGATTTGATGATGTCATAATCATTTGATGTCATAATCATTGGATGATGTCATAATCATTTTGTTCATGTCATAATCATTTGATGATGTCATAATCATTGGATGATGTCATAATCATTTTGTTGATGTCATAATCATTTGATGATGTCATAAACATTAGATGATGTCATAATCATTTTGTTGATGTCATAATCATTTGATGATGTCATAATCATTTGATGTAATAATCATCGGATGATGTCATAATCATTTTGTTCATGTCATAATCATTTGATGATGTCATAATCATTAGATTATGTCATAATCATTTTGTTGATGTCATAATCATTTGATGATGTCATAATCATTAGATGATGTCATAATTATTTTTCTTGATGTCATAATCATTTGATGATGTCATAATCATTTGATGTCATAATCATTGGATGATGTCATAATCATTTTGTTGATGTCATAATCATTTGATGATGTCATAATCATTTTGTTGATGTCATAATCATTTGATGATGTCATAATCATTTGATGTCATAAACATTGGATGATGTCATAATCATTTGATGTCATAATCATTGGATGATGTCATAATCATTTTGTTGATGTCATAATCATTTTATGATGTCATAATCATTTTGTTGATGTCGTAATCATTGGATGATGTCATAATCCTTTTGTTGATGTCATAATCATTTGATGATGTCATAATCAATTGATGTAATAATCATTGGATGATGTCATAATCATTTTGTTCATGTCATAATCATTTGATGATGTCATAATCATTAGATGATGTCATAATCATTTTGTTGATGTCATAATCATTTGATGATGTCATAATCATTAGATGATGTCATAATCATTTTGTTGATGTCATAATCATTTGATGATGTCATAATCATTTGATGTCATAATCATTGGATGATGTCATAATCATTTTGTTGATGTCATAATCATTTGATGATGTCATAATCATTTTGTTGATGTCATAATCATTTTATGATGTCATAATCATTTGATGTCATAATCATTTGATGATGTCATAATCATTAGATGATGTCATAATCATTTTGTTGATGTCATAATCATTTTATGATGTCATAATCATTTTGTTGATGTCATAATCATTGGATGATGTCATAATCCTTTTGTTGATGTCATAATCATTTGATGATGTCATAATCATTAGATGATGTCATAATCATTTTGTTGATGTCATAATCATTTGATGATGTCATAATCATTTTGTTGATGTCATAATCATTTCGTTGATGTCATAATGATTTGATGATATCATAATCATTTGATGTCATAATCATTGGATGATGTCATAATCATTTTGTTGATGTCATAATCATTTGATGATGTCATAATCATTTGATGTCATAATCATTGGATGATGTCATAATCATTTGATGATGCCATAATCATTTTGTTGATGTCATAATCATTTTATGATGTCATAATCATTTTGTTGATGTCATAATCATTTTGTTGATGTCATAATCATTTGATGATGTCATAATCATTAGATGATGTCATAATCATTTTGTTGATGTCATAATCATTTCATGATGTCATAATCATTTGATGTCATAATCATTGGATGATGTCATAATCATTTTGTTGATGTCATAATCATTTGATGATGTCATAATCATTAGATAATGTCATAATCATTTTGTTGAAGTCATAATCATTTGATGATGTCATAATCATTTTGTTGATGTCATAATGATTTGATGATGTCATAATCATTTGATGTCATAATCATTGGATGATGTCATAATCATTTTGTTGATGTCATAATCATTTGATGATGTCATAGTCATTTGATGTCATAATCATTGGATGATGTCATAATCATTTTGTTGATGTCATAATCATTTGATGATGTCATAATCATTAGATGATGTCATAATAATTTTGTTGATGTCATAATCATTTGATGATGTCATAATCATATGATGTAATAATCATTGGATGATGTCATAATCATTTTGTTGATGTCATAATCATTTGATGATGTCATAATCATTAGATGATGTCATAATCATTTTGTTGATGTCATAATCATTTGATGATGTCATAATCATTTGATGTCATAATCATTGGATGATGTCATAATCATTTTATTGATGTCATAATCATTTGATGATGTCATAATCATTTGATGATGTCATAATCATTTTGTTGATGTCATAATCATTTGATGATGTCATAATCATTTGATGTCATAATCATTGGATGATGTCATAATCATTTTGTTGATGTCATAATCATTTTATGATGTCATAATCATTTTGTTGATGTCATAATCATTGGATGATGTCATAATCCTTTTGTTGATGTCATAATCATTTGATGATTTCATGATCATTAGATGATGTCATAATCATTTTGTTGATGTCATAATCATTTGATGATGTCATAATCATTTTGTTGATGTCATAATCATTTTGTTGATGTCATAATGATTTGATGATATCATAATCATTTGATGTCATAATCATTGGATGATGTCATAATCATTTTGTTGATGTCATAATCATTTGATGATGTCATAATCATTTGATGTCATAATCATTGGATGATGTCATAATCATTTTGTTGATGTCATAATCATTTTATGATGTCATAATCATTTTGTTGATGTCATAATCATTGGATGATGTCATAATCCTTTTGTTGATGTCATAATCATTTGATGATGTCATAATCCTTAGATGATGTCATAATCATTTTGTTGATGTCATAATCATTTGATGATGTCATAATCATTTTGTTGATGTCATAATCATTTCGTTGATGTCATAATGATTTGATGATATCATAATCATTTGATGTCATAATCATTGGATGATGTCATAATCATTTTGTTGATGTCATAATCATTTGATGATGTCATAATCATTAGATGATGTCATAATCATTGGATGATGACATAATCATTTTGTGGATGTCATAATCATTTGATGTAATAATCATTGGATGATGTCATAATCATTTTGTTGATGTCATAATCATTTGATGATGTCATAATCATTAGATGATGTCATAATCATTTTGTTGATGTCATAATCATTTTGTTGATGTCATAATCATTTGATGATGTCATAATCATTAGATGATGTCATAATCATTTTGTTGATGTTATAATCATTGGATGATGTCATAATCATTTTGTTGATGTCATAATCAATTGATGATGTCATAATCATTTGATGATGTCATAATCATTTTGTTGATGTCATAATCATTTGATGATGTCATAATCATTTGATGTCATAATCATTGGATGATGTCATAATCATTTTGTTGATGTCATGATCATTTTATGATGTCATAATCATTTTGTTGATGTCATAATCATTGGATGATGTCATAATCCTTTTGTTGATGTCATAATCATTTGATGATGTCATAATCATTAGATGATGTCATAATCATTTTGTTGATGTCATAATCATTTGATGATGTCATAATCATTTTGTTGATGTCATAATAATTTCGTTGATGTCATAATGATTTGATGATATCATAATCATTTGATGTCATAATCATTGGATGATGTCATAATCATTTTGTTGATGACATAATCATTTGATGATGTCATAATCATTTGATGTCATAATCATTGGATGATGTCATAATCATTTGATGATGTCATAATGATTTTGTTGATGTCATAATCATTTGATGATGCCATAATCATTTTGTTGATGTCATAATCATTTTGTTGATGTCATAATCATTTGATGATGTCATAATCATTAGATGATGTCATAATCATTAGATGATGTGATAATCATTTTGTTGATGTCATAATCATTTCATGATGTCATAATCATTTGATGTCATAATCATTGGATGATGTCATAATCATTTTGTTGATGTCATAATCATTTGATGATGTCATAATCATTAGATAATGTCATAATCATTTTGTTGAAGTCATAATCATTTGATTATGTCATAATCATTTTGTTGATGTCATAATGTTTGTTGATGTCATAATGATTTGATGATGTCATAATCATTTGATGTCATAATCATTGGATGATGTCATAATCATTTTGTTGATGTCATAATCATTTGATGATGTCATAATCATTTGATGTCATAATCATTGGATGATGTCATAATCATTTTGTTGATGTCATAATCATTTGATGATGTCATAATTATTAGATAATGTCATAATCATTTTGTTGATGTCATAATCATTTGATGATGTCATAATCATATGATGTAATAATCATTGGATGATGTCATAATCATTTTGTTGATGTCATAATCATTTGATGATGTCATAATCATTAGATGATGCCATAATCATTTTGTTGATGTCATAATCATTTGATGATGTCATAATCATTAGATGATGTCATAATCATTTTGTTGATGTCATAATCATTTGATGATGTCATAATCATTTGATGTCATAATCATTGGATGATGTCATAATCATTTTGTTGATGTCATAATCATTTGATGATGTCATAATCATTAGATGATGTAATAATCATTTTGTTGATGTCATAATCATTTGATGATGTCATAATCATTTGATGTCATAATCATTGGATGATGTCATAATCATTTTGTTGATGTCATAATCATTTTATGATGTCATAATCATTTTGTTGATGTCATAATCATTGGATGATGTCATAATCCTTTTGTTGATGTCATAATCATTTGATGATGTCATAATCTAAGTTTGGAATGGACAAGGCAACTGTTAGGTGGATTCATAACTGGCTTAGTGATCGGACCCAAAGAGTGGTCGTAAATGGCTGCACATCCAGTTGGAAGAATGTCTCAAGTGGGGTACCACAGGGCTCTGTCCTGGGCCCTGTATTGTTCAACATCTTTATCAACGATTTAGATGAAGGAATTGAGGGTAAACTGATTAAATTTGCTGATGACACAAAGCTAGGAGGGATAGCTAATAGTAGAGAAGAGAGAGAGAGGATTCAAAAACATTTAAATAAACTGGAGAAGTGGGCAGCAACTAACAGAATGGTTTTTAACAGGGAGAAATGCAAAGTACTACATCTGGGCAATAAAAATGAAAAAAGCATATATAGAATGGGAGGAATAGGGCTAAGTGACAGCACATGTGAAAAAGACTTGGGTATACTAATAGATCACAGACTGAATATGAGTCAACAGTGTGATGCAGCAGCAAAAAAGGCAAATGCAATTCTAGGATGTATTAACAGAAGCATACAGTCTAGATCACGTGAAGTCATTATTTCCCTCTACTCCTCTTTGGTCAGACCTCATCTGGAATATTGTGTCCAGTTTTGGGCACCACATTTTAAAAAAGACATCAACAAACTGGAGCAAGTTCAGAAAAGAGCGACCAGAATGGTGACCGGTCTGCAAACCCTGTCTTATGAGGAAAGGTTGCAGGATTTGGGAATGTTTAGTTTGCAAAAGAGAAGACTGAGAGGAGACTTAATAGCTGTCTACAAATATCTAAAGGGCTGTCACATTGTAGAAGGATCAACTTTATTCTCATTTGCACAAGGAAAGACTAGAAGCAATGGGATGAAACTGAATGGGAAGAGACACAGATTAGATATTAGAAAAAACTTTTTGACAGTTAGAGTGATCAATGAGTGGAACAGGCTGCCACGAGAAGTGGTGAGTTCTCCTTCAATGGAAGTCTTCAAACAGAGGCTGGACAGACATCTGACTGGGATGATTTAGCGAATCCTGCTTTGAGCAGGGGGTTGGACCAGATGGCCCAGGAGGTCCCTTCCAACTCTACGATTCTATGATTCTATGATTCTATGATTCTATGATTCTATAATCATTAGATGATGTCATAATCATTTTGTTGATGTCATAATCATTTGATGATGTCATAATCATTTTGTTGATGTCATAATCATTTTGTTGATGTCATAATGATTTGATGATATCATATTCATTTGATGTCATAATCATTGGATGATGTCATAATCATTTTGTTGATGTCATAATCATTTGATGATGTCATAATCATTTGATGTCATAATCATTGGATGATGTCATAATCATTTTGTTGATGTCATAAACATTTTATGATGTCATAATCATTTTGTTGATGTCATAATCATTGGATGATGTCATAATCCTTTTGTTGATGTCATAATCATTTGATGATGTCATAATCATTAGATGATGTCATAATCATTTTGTTGATGTCATAATCATTTGATGATGTCATAATCATTTTGTTGATGTCATAATCATTTCGTTGATGTCATAATGATTTGATGATATCATAATCATTTGATGTCATAATCATTGGATGATTTCATAATCATTTGGTTGATGTCATAATCATTTGATGATGTCATAATCATTAGATGATGTCATAATCATTGGATGATGACATAATCATTTTGTTGATGTCATAATCATTTGATGTCATAATCATTGGATGATGTCATAATCATTTTGTTGATGTCATAATCATTTGATGATGTCATAATCATTAGATGATGTCATAATCATTTTGTTGATGTCATAATCATTTGATGTCATAATCATTGGATGATGTCATAATCATTTTGTTGATGGCATAATAATTTGATGATGTCATAATCATTAGATAATGTCATAATCATTTTGTTGAAGTCATAATCATTTGATGATGTCATAATCATTTTGTTGATGTCATAATCATTTTGTTGATGTCATAATGATTTGATGATGTCATAATCATTTGATGTCATAATCATTGGATGATGTCATAATCATTTTGTTGATGTCATAATCATTTGATGATGTCATAATCATTTTATGTCATAATCATTGGATGATGTCATAATCATTTTGTTGATGTCATAATCACTTGATGATGTCATAATCATTAGATGATGTCATAATCATTTTGTTGATGTCATAATCATTTTGTTGATGTCATAATCATTTGATGATGTCATAATCATTAGATGATGTCATAATCATTTTGTTGATGTCATAATCATTTGATGATGTCATAATCATTTGATGTCATAATCATTGGATGATGTCATAATCATTTTGTTGATGTCATAATCATTTAATGATGTCATAATCATTTGATGTCATAATCATTGGATGATGTCATAATCATTTTGTTGATGTCATAATCATTGGATGTCATAATCATTGGATGATGTCATAATCATTTTGTTGATGTCATAATCATTTGATGATGTCATAATCATTAGATGATGTCATAATCATTGGATGATGACATAATCATTTTGTTGATGTCATAATCATTTGATGTCATAATCATTGGATGATGTCATAATCATTTTGTTGATGTCATAATCATTTGATGATGTCATAATCATTAGATGATGTCATAATCATTTTGTTGATGTCACAATCATTTCATGATGTCATAATCATTTGATGTCATAATCATTGGATGATGTCATAATCATTTTGTTGATGTCATAATCATTTGATGATGTCATAATCATTAGATAATGTCATAATCATTTTGTTGAAGTCATAATCATTTGATGATGTCATTATCATTTTGTTGATGTCATAATGATTTGATGATGTCATAATCATTTGATGTCATAATCATTGGATGATGTCATAATCATTTTGTTGATGTCATAATCATTTGATGATGTCATAATCATTTGATGTCATAATCATTGGATGATGTCATAATCATTTTGTTGATGTCATAATCATTTGATGATGTCATAATCATTAGATGATGTCATAATCATTTTGTTGATGTCATAATCATTTGATGATGTCATAATCATATGATGTAATAATCATTGGATGATGTCATAATCATTTTGTTGATGTCATAATCATTTGATGATGTCATAATCATTAGATGATGTCATAATCATTTTGTTGATGTCATAATCATTTGATGATGTCATAATCATTAGATGATGTCATAATCATTTTGTTGATGTCATAATCATTTGATGATGTCATAATCATTTGATGTCATAATCATTGGATGATGTCGTAATCATTTTGTTGATGTCATAATCATTTGATGATGTCATAATCATTTGATGATGTCATAATCATTTTGATGATGTCATAATCATTTGATGATGTCATAATCATTTGATGTCATAATCATTGGATGATGTCATAATCATTTTGTTGATGTCATAATCATTTTTTGATGTCATAATCATTTTGTTGATGTCATAATCATTGGATGATGTCATAATCCTTTTGTTGATGTCATAATCATTTGATGATGTCATAATCATTAGATGATGTCATAATCATATTGTTGATGTCATAATCATTTGATGATGTCATAATCATTTTGTTGTTGTCATAATCATTTCGTTGATGTCATAATGATTTGATGATATCATAATCATTTGATGTCATAATCATTGGATGATGTCATAATCATTTTGTTGATGTCATAATCATTTGATGATGTCATAATCATTTGATGTCATAATCATTGGATGATGTCATAATCATTTTGTTGATGTCATAATCATTTTATGATGTCATAATCATTTTGTTGATGTCATAATCATTGGATGATGTCATAATCCTTTTGTTGATGTCATAATCATTTGATGATGTCATAATCATTAGATGATGTCATAATCATTTTGTTGATGTCATAATCATTTGATGATGTCATAATCATTTTGTTGATGTCATAATCATTTTATGATGTCATAATCATTTGATGATGTCATAATCATTGGATGATGTCATAATCCTTTTGTTGATGTCATAATCATTTGATGATGTCATAATCATTAGATGATGTCATAATCATTTTGTTGATGTCATAATCATTAGATGATGTCATAATCATTTTGTTGATGTCATAATCATTTGATGATGTCATAATCATTTGATGTCATAATCATTGGATGATGTCATAATCATTTTATTGATGTCATAATCATTTGATGATGTCATAATCATTTGATGATGTCATAATCATTTTGTTGATGTCATAATCATTTGATGATGTCATAATCATTTGATGTCATAATCATTGGATGATGTCATAATCATTTTGTTGATGTCATAATCATTTTATGATGTCATAATCATTTTGTTGATGTCATAATCATTGGATGATGTCATAATCCTTTTGTTGATGTCATAATCATTTGATGATTTCATGATCATTAGATGATGTCATAATCATTTTGTTGATGTCATAATCATTTGATGATGTCATAATCATTTTGTTGATGTCATAATCATTTTGTTGATGTCATAATGATTTGATGATATCATAATCATTTGATGTCATAATCATTGGATGATGTCATAATCATTTTGTTGATGTCATAATCATTTGATGATGTCATAATCATTTGATGTCATAATCATTGGATGATGTCATAATCATTTTGTTGATGTCATAATCATTTTATGATGTCATAATCATTTTGTTGATGTCATAATCATTGGATGATGTCATAATCCTTTTGTTGATGTCATAATCATTTGATGATGTCATAATCCTTAGATGATGTCATAATCATTTTGTTGATGTCATAATCATTTGATGATGTCATAATCATTTTGTTGATGTCATAATCATTTCGTTGATGTCATAATGATTTGATGATATCATAATCATTTGATGTCATAATCATTGGATGATGTCATAATCATTTTGTTGATGTCATAATCATTTGATGATGTCATAATCATTAGATGATGTCATAATCATTGGATGATGACATAATCATTTTGTGGATGTCATAATCATTTGATGTAATAATCATTGGATGATGTCATAATCATTTTGTTGATGTCATAATCATTTGATGATGTCATAATCATTAGATGATGTCATAATCATTTTGTTGATGTCATAATCATTTTGTTGATGTCATAATCATTTGATGATGTCATAATCATTAGATGATGTCATAATCATTTTGTTGATGTTATAATCATTGGATGATGTCATAATCATTTTGTTGATGTCATAATCAATTGATGATGTCATAATCATTTGATGATGTCATAATCATTTTGTTGATGTCATAATCATTTGATGATGTCATAATCATTTGATGTCATAATCATTGGATGATGTCATAATCATTTTGTTGATGTCATGATCATTTTATGATGTCATAATCATTTTGTTGATGTCATAATCATTGGATGATGTCATAATCCTTTTGTTGATGTCATAATCATTTGATGATGTCATAATCATTAGATGATGTCATAATCATTTTGTTGATGTCATAATCATTTGATGATGTCATAATCATTTTGTTGATGTCATAATAATTTCGTTGATGTCATAATGATTTGATGATATCATAATCATTTGATGTCATAATCATTGGATGATGTCATAATCATTTTGTTGATGACATAATCATTTGATGATGTCATAATCATTTGATGTCATAATCATTGGATGATGTCATAATCATTTGATGATGTCATAATGATTTTGTTGATGTCATAATCATTTGATGATGCCATAATCATTTTGTTGATGTCATAATCATTTTGTTGATGTCATAATCATTTGATGATGTCATAATCATTAGATGATGTCATAATCATTAGATGATGTGATAATCATTTTGTTGATGTCATAATCATTTCATGATGTCATAATCATTTGATGTCATAATCATTGGATGATGTCATAATCATTTTGTTGATGTCATAATCATTTGATGATGTCATAATCATTAGATAATGTCATAATCATTTTGTTGAAGTCATAATCATTTGATTATGTCATAATCATTTTGTTGATGTCATAATGTTTGTTGATGTCATAATGATTTGATGATGTCATAATCATTTGATGTCATAATCATTGGATGATGTCATAATCATTTTGTTGATGTCATAATCATTTGATGATGTCATAATCATTTGATGTCATAATCATTGGATGATGTCATAATCATTTTGTTGATGTCATAATCATTTGATGATGTCATAATTATTAGATAATGTCATAATCATTTTGTTGATGTCATAATCATTTGATGATGTCATAATCATATGATGTAATAATCATTGGATGATGTCATAATCATTTTGTTGATGTCATAATCATTTGATGATGTCATAATCATTAGATGATGCCATAATCATTTTGTTGATGTCATAATCATTTGATGATGTCATAATCATTAGATGATGTCATAATCATTTTGTTGATGTCATAATCATTTGATGATGTCATAATCATTTGATGTCATAATCATTGGATGATGTCATAATCATTTTGTTGATGTCATAATCATTTGATGATGTCATAATCATTAGATGATGTAATAATCATTTTGTTGATGTCATAATCATTTGATGATGTCATAATCATTTGATGTCATAATCATTGGATGATGTCATAATCATTTTGTTGATGTCATAATCATTTTATGATGTCATAATCATTTTGTTGATGTCATAATCATTGGATGATGTCATAATCCTTTTGTTGATGTCATAATCATTTGATGATGTCATAATCTAAGTTTGGAATGGACAAGGCAACTGTTAGGTGGATTCATAACTGGCTTAGTGATCGGACCCAAAGAGTGGTCGTAAATGGCTGCACATCCAGTTGGAAGAATGTCTCAAGTGGGGTACCACAGGGCTCTGTCCTGGGCCCTGTATTGTTCAACATCTTTATCAACGATTTAGATGAAGGAATTGAGGGTAAACTGATTAAATTTGCTGATGACACAAAGCTAGGAGGGATAGCTAATAGTAGAGAAGAGAGAGAGAGGATTCAAAAACATTTAAATAAACTGGAGAAGTGGGCAGCAACTAACAGAATGGTTTTTAACAGGGAGAAATGCAAAGTACTACATCTGGGCAATAAAAATGAAAAAAGCATATATAGAATGGGAGGAATAGGGCTAAGTGACAGCACATGTGAAAAAGACTTGGGTATACTAATAGATCACAGACTGAATATGAGTCAACAGTGTGATGCAGCAGCAAAAAAGGCAAATGCAATTCTAGGATGTATTAACAGAAGCATACAGTCTAGATCACGTGAAGTCATTATTTCCCTCTACTCCTCTTTGGTCAGACCTCATCTGGAATATTGTGTCCAGTTTTGGGCACCACATTTTAAAAAAGACATCAACAAACTGGAGCAAGTTCAGAAAAGAGCGACCAGAATGGTGACCGGTCTGCAAACCCTGTCTTATGAGGAAAGGTTGCAGGATTTGGGAATGTTTAGTTTGCAAAAGAGAAGACTGAGAGGAGACTTAATAGCTGTCTACAAATATCTAAAGGGCTGTCACATTGTAGAAGGATCAACTTTATTCTCATTTGCACAAGGAAAGACTAGAAGCAATGGGATGAAACTGAATGGGAAGAGACACAGATTAGATATTAGAAAAAACTTTTTGACAGTTAGAGTGATCAATGAGTGGAACAGGCTGCCACGAGAAGTGGTGAGTTCTCCTTCAATGGAAGTCTTCAAACAGAGGCTGGACAGACATCTGACTGGGATGATTTAGCGAATCCTGCTTTGAGCAGGGGGTTGGACCAGATGGCCCAGGAGGTCCCTTCCAACTCTACGATTCTATGATTCTATGATTCTATGATTCTATGATTCTATAATCATTAGATGATGTCATAATCATTTTGTTGATGTCATAATCATTTGATGATGTCATAATCATTTTGTTGATGTCATAATCATTTTGTTGATGTCATAATGATTTGATGATATCATATTCATTTGATGTCATAATCATTGGATGATGTCATAATCATTTTGTTGATGTCATAATCATTTGATGATGTCATAATCATTTGATGTCATAATCATTGGATGATGTCATAATCATTTTGTTGATGTCATAAACATTTTATGATGTCATAATCATTTTGTTGATGTCATAATCATTGGATGATGTCATAATCCTTTTGTTGATGTCATAATCATTTGATGATGTCATAATCATTAGATGATGTCATAATCATTTTGTTGATGTCATAATCATTTGATGATGTCATAATCATTTTGTTGATGTCATAATCATTTCGTTGATGTCATAATGATTTGATGATATCATAATCATTTGATGTCATAATCATTGGATGATTTCATAATCATTTGGTTGATGTCATAATCATTTGATGATGTCATAATCATTAGATGATGTCATAATCATTGGATGATGACATAATCATTTTGTTGATGTCATAATCATTTGATGTCATAATCATTGGATGATGTCATAATCATTTTGTTGATGTCATAATCATTTGATGATGTCATAATCATTAGATGATGTCATAATCATTTTGTTGATGTCATAATCATTTGATGTCATAATCATTGGATGATGTCATAATCATTTTGTTGATGGCATAATAATTTGATGATGTCATAATCATTAGATAATGTCATAATCATTTTGTTGAAGTCATAATCATTTGATGATGTCATAATCATTTTGTTGATGTCATAATCATTTTGTTGATGTCATAATGATTTGATGATGTCATAATCATTTGATGTCATAATCATTGGATGATGTCATAATCATTTTGTTGATGTCATAATCATTTGATGATGTCATAATCATTTTATGTCATAATCATTGGATGATGTCATAATCATTTTGTTGATGTCATAATCACTTGATGATGTCATAATCATTAGATGATGTCATAATCATTTTGTTGATGTCATAATCATTTTGTTGATGTCATAATCATTTGATGATGTCATAATCATTAGATGATGTCATAATCATTTTGTTGATGTCATAATCATTTGATGATGTCATAATCATTTGATGTCATAATCATTGGATGATGTCATAATCATTTTGTTGATGTCATAATCATTTAATGATGTCATAATCATTTGATGTCATAATCATTGGATGATGTCATAATCATTTTGTTGATGTCATAATCATTGGATGTCATAATCATTGGATGATGTCATAATCATTTTGTTGATGTCATAATCATTTGATGATGTCATAATCATTAGATGATGTCATAATCATTGGATGATGACATAATCATTTTGTTGATGTCATAATCATTTGATGTCATAATCATTGGATGATGTCATAATCATTTTGTTGATGTCATAATCATTTGATGATGTCATAATCATTAGATGATGTCATAATCATTTTGTTGATGTCACAATCATTTCATGATGTCATAATCATTTGATGTCATAATCATTGGATGATGTCATAATCATTTTGTTGATGTCATAATCATTTGATGATGTCATAATCATTAGATAATGTCATAATCATTTTGTTGAAGTCATAATCATTTGATGATGTCATTATCATTTTGTTGATGTCATAATGATTTGATGATGTCATAATCATTTGATGTCATAATCATTGGATGATGTCATAATCATTTTGTTGATGTCATAATCATTTGATGATGTCATAATCATTTGATGTCATAATCATTGGATGATGTCATAATCATTTTGTTGATGTCATAATCATTTGATGATGTCATAATCATTAGATGATGTCATAATCATTTTGTTGATGTCATAATCATTTGATGATGTCATAATCATATGATGTAATAATCATTGGATGATGTCATAATCATTTTGTTGATGTCATAATCATTTGATGATGTCATAATCATTAGATGATGTCATAATCATTTTGTTGATGTCATAATCATTTGATGATGTCATAATCATTAGATGATGTCATAATCATTTTGTTGATGTCATAATCATTTGATGATGTCATAATCATTTGATGTCATAATCATTGGATGATGTCGTAATCATTTTGTTGATGTCATAATCATTTGATGATGTCATAATCATTTGATGATGTCATAATCATTTTGATGATGTCATAATCATTTGATGATGTCATAATCATTTGATGTCATAATCATTGGATGATGTCATAATCATTTTGTTGATGTCATAATCATTTTATGATGTCATAATCATTTTGTTGATGTCATAATCATTGGATGATGTCATAATCCTTTTGTTGATGTCATAATCATTTGATGATGTCATAATCATTAGATGATGTCATAATCATATTGTTGATGTCATAATCATTTGATGATGTCATAATCATTTTGTTGTTGTCATAATCATTTCGTTGATGTCATAATGATTTGATGATATCATAATCATTTGATGTCATAATCATTGGATGATGTCATAATCATTTTGTTGATGTCATAATCATTTGATGATGTCATAATCATTTGATGTCATAATCATTGGATGATGTCATAATCATTTTGTTGATGTCATAATCATTTTATGATGTCATAATCATTTTGTTGATGTCATAATCATTGGATGATGTCATAATCCTTTTGTTGATGTCATAATCATTTGATGATGTCATAATCATTAGATGATGTCATAATCATTTTGTTGATGTCATAATCATTTGATGATGTCATAATCATTTTGTTGATGTCATAATCATTTCGTTGATGTCATAATGATTTGATGATATCATAATCATTTGATGTCATAATCATTGGATGATGTCATAATCATTTTGTTGATGTCATAATCATTTGATGATGTCATAATCGTTAGATGATGTCATAATCATTGGATGATGTCATAATCATTTGGTGATGTCATAATCATTTGATGTCATAATCATTGGATGATGTCATAATCATTTGATGATGCCATAATCATTTTGTTGATGTCATAATCATTTTATGATGTCATAATCATTTTGTTGATGTCATAATCATTTTGTTGATGTCAAAATCATTTGATGATGTCATAGTCATTAGATGATGTTATAATCATTTTGTTGATGTCATAATCATTTCATGATGTCATAATCATTTGATGTCATAATCATTGTATGATGTCATACTCATTTTGTTGATGTCATAATCATTTGATGATGTCATAATCATTAGATAATGTCATAATCATTTTGTTGAAGTCATAATCATTTGATGATGTCATAATCATTTTGTTGATGTCATAATGATTTGATGATGTCATAATCATTTGATGTCATAATCATTGGATGATGTCATAATCATTTTGTTGATGTCATAATCATTTGATGATGTCATAATCATTGGATGATGTCATAATCATTTTGTTGATGTCATAATCATTTGATGATGTCATAATCATTAGATGATGTCATAATAATTTTGTTGATGTCATAATCATTTGATGATGTCAAAATCATATGATGTAATAATCATTGGATGATGTCATAATCATTTTGTTGATGTCATAATCATATGATGATGTCATAATCATTTTGTTGATGTCATAATCATTTGATGATGTCATAATCATTTGATGTCATAATCATTGGATGATGTCATAATCATTTTGTTGATGTCATAATCATTTGATGATGTCATAATCATTAGATGATGTCATAATAATTTTGTTGATGTCATAATCATTTGATGATGTCAAAATCATATGATGTAATAATCATTAGATGATGTCATAATCATTTTGTTGATGTCATAATCATTTGATGATGTCATAATCATTAGATGATGTCATAATCATTTTGTTGATGTCATAATCATTTGATGATGTCATAATCATTTGATGTCATAATCATTGGATGATGTCATAATCATTTTATTGATGTCATAATCATTTGATGATGTCATAATCATTAGATGATGTCATAATCATTTGATGATGTCATAATCATTTTGTTGATGTCATAATCATTTCGTTGATGTCATAATGATTTGATGATATCATAATCATTTGATGTCATAATCATTGGATGATGTCATAATCATTTTGTTGATGTCATAATCATTTGATGATGTCATAATCATTAGATGATGTCATAATCATTGGATGATGACATAATCATTATGTTTATGTCATAATCATTTGATGTCATAATCATTGGATGATGTCATAATCATTTTGTTGATGTCATAATCATTTGATGATGTCATAATCATTAGATAATGTCATAATCATTTGATGATGTCATAATCATTTTGTTGATGTCATAATCATTTTGTTGATGTCATATTGATTTGATGATGTCATAATCATTTGATGTCATAATCATTGGATGATGTCATAATCATTTTGTTCATGTCATAATCATTTGATGATGTCATAGTCATTTGATGTCATAATCATTGGATGATGTCATAATCATTTTGTTGATGTCATAATCATTTGATGATGTCATAATCATTAGATGATGTCATAATCATTTTGTTGATGTCATAATCATTTGATGATGTCATAATCATTTGATGTAATAATCATTAGATGATGTCATAATCATTTTGTTGATGTCATAATCATTTGATGATGTCATAATCATTAGATGATGTCATAATCATTTTGTTGATGTCATAATCATTTGATGATGTCATAATAATTTGATGTCATAATCATTGGATGATGTCATAATCATTTTGTTGATGTCATAATCATTTGATGATGTCATAATCATTTGATGATGTCATAATTATTTTGTTGATGTCATAATCATTTGATGATGTCATAATCATTTGATGTCATAATCATTGGATGATGTCGTAATCATTTTGTTGATGTCATAATCATTTGATGATGTCATAATCATTTGATGATGTCATAATCATTTTGATGATGTCATAATCATTTGATGATGTCATAATCATTTGATGTCATAATCATTGGATAATGTCATAATCATTTTGTTGATGTCATAATCATTTTATGATGTCATAATCATTTTGTTGATGTCATAATCATTGGATGATGTCATAATCCTTTTGTTGATGTCATAATCATTTGATGATGTCATAATCATTAGATGATGTCATAATCATATTGTTGATGTCATAATCATTTGATGATGTCATAATCATTTTGTTGTTGTCATAAACATTTCGTTGATGTCATAATGATTTGATGATATCATAATCATTTGATGTCATAATCATTGGATGATGTCATAATCATTTTGTTGATGTCATAATCATTTGATGATGTCATAATCATTTGATGTCGTAATCATTGGATGATGTCATAATCATTTTGTTGATGTCATAATCATTTTATGATGTCATAATCATTTTGTTGATGTCATAATCATTGGATGATGTCATAATCCTTTTTTTGATGTCATAATCATTTGATGATGTCATAATCATTAGATGATGTCATAATCATTTTGTTGATGTCATAATCATTTGATGATGTCATAATCATTTTGTTGATGTCATAATCATTTCGTTGATGTCATAATGATTTGATGATATCATAATCATTTGATGTCATAATCATTGGATGATGTCATAATCATTTTGTTGATGTCATAATCATTTGATGATGTCATAATCATTAGATGATGTCATAATCATTGGATGATGACATAATCATTTTGTTTATGTCATAATCATTTGATGTCATAATCATTGGATGATGTCATAATCATTTTGTTGATGTCATAATCATTTGATGATGTCATAATCATTAGATAATGTCATAATCATTTTGTTGAAGTCATAATCATTTGATGATGTCATAATCATTTTGTTGATGTCATAATCATTTTGTTGATGTCATATTGATTTGATGATGTCATAATCATTTGATGTCATAATCATTGGATGATGTCGTAATCATTTTGTTCATGTCATAATCATTTGATGATGTCATAATCATTTGATGTCATAATCATTGGATGATGTCATAATCATTTTGTTGATGTCATAATCATTTGATGATGTCATAATCATTAGATGATGTCATAATCATTTTGTTGATGTCATAATCATTTGATGATGTCATAATCATTTGATGTAATAATCATTAGATGATGTCATAATCATTTTGTTGATGTCATAATCATTTAATGATGTCATAGTCATTAGATGATGTCATAATCATTTTGTTGATGTCATAATCATTTGATGATGTCATAATCATTTGATGTCATAATCATTGGATGATGTCATAATCATTTTGTTGATGTCATAATCATTTGATGATGTCATAATCATTTGATGATGTCATAATCATTTTGTTGATGTCATAATCATTTGATGATGTCATAATCATTTGATGTCATAATCATTGGATGATGTCATAATCATTTTGTTGATGTCATAATCATTTGATGATGTCATAATCATTAGATGATGTCATAATCATTTTGTTGATGTCATAATCATTTGATGATGTCATAATCATTTGATGTAATAATCATTAGATGATGTCATAATCATTTTGTTGATGTCATAATCATTTGATGATGTCATAATCATTAGATGATGTCATAATCATTTTGTTGATGTCATAATCATTTGATGATGTCATAATCATTTGATGTCATAATCATTGGATGATGTCATAATCATTTTGTTGATGTCATAATCATTTGATGATGTCATAATCATTTGATGATGTCATAATTATTTTGTTGATGTCATAATCATTTGATGATGTCATAATCATTTGATGTCATAATCATTGGATGATGTCGTAATCATTTTGTTGATGTCATAATCATTTGATGATGTCATAATCATTTGATGATGTCATAATCATTTTGATGATGTCATAATCATTTGATGATGTCATAATCATTTGATGTCATAATCATTGGATAATGTCATAATCATTTTGTTGATGTCATAATCATTTTATGATGTCATAATCATTTTGTTGATGTCATAATCATTGGATGATGTCATAATCCTTTTGTTGATGTCATAATCATTTGATGATGTCATAATCATTAGATGATGTCATAATCATATTGTTGATGTCATAATCATTTGATGATGTCATAATCATTTTGTTGTTGTCATAAACATTTCGTTGATGTCATAATGATTTGATGATATCATAATCATTTGATGTCATAATCATTGGATGATGTCATAATCATTTTGTTGATGTCATAATCATTTGATGATGTCATAATCATTTGATGTCGTAATCATTGGATGATGTCATAATCATTTTGTTGATGTCATAATCATTTTATGATGTCATAATCATTTTGTTGATGTCATAATCAATGGATGATGTCATAATCCTTTTTTTGATGTCATAATCATTTGATGATGTCATAATCATTAGATGATGTCATAATCATTTTGTTGATGTCATAATCATTTGATGATGTCATAATCATTTTGTTGATGTCATAATCATTTCGTTGATGTCATAATGATTTGATGATATCATAATCATTTGATGTCATAATCATTGGATGATGTCATAATCATTTTGTTGATGTCATAATCATTTGATGATGTCATAATCATTAGATGATGTCATAATCATTGGATGATGACATAATCATTTTGTTTATGTCATAATCATTTGATGTCATAATCATTGGATGATGTCATAATCATTTTGTTGATGTCATAATCATTTGATGATGTCATAATCATTAGATAATGTCATAATCATTTTGTTGAAGTCATAATCATTTGATGATGTCATAATCATTTTGTTGATGTCATAATCATTTTGTTGATGTCATATTGATTTGATGATGTCATAATCATTTGATGTCATAATCATTGGATGATGTCGTAATCATTTTGTTCATGTCATAATCATTTGATGATGTCATAATCATTTGATGTCATAATCATTGGATGATGTCATAATCATTTTGTTGATGTCATAATCATTTGATGATGTCATAATCATTAGATGATGTCATAATCATTTTGTTGATGTCATAATCATTTGATGATGTCATAATCATTTGATGTAATAATCATTAGATGATGTCATAATCATTTTGTTGATGTCATAATCATTTAATGATGTCATAGACATTAGATGATGTCATAATCATTTTGTTGATGTCATAATCATTTGATGATGTCATAATCATTTGATGTCATAATCATTGGATGATGTCATAATCATTTTGTTGATGTCATAATCATTTGATGATGTCATAATCATTTGATGATGTCATAATCATTTTGTTGATGTCATAATCATTTGATGATGTCATAATCATTTGATGTCATAATCATTGGATGATGTCATAATCATTTTGTTGATGTCATAATCATTTTATGATGTTATAATCATTTTGTTGATGTCATAATCATTGGATGATGTCATAATCCTTTTGTTGATGTCATAATCATTTGATGATGTCATAATCATTAGATGATGTCATAATCATTTTGTTGATGTCATAATCATTTGATGATGTCATAATCATTTTGTAGATGTCATAATCATTTCGTTGATGTCATAATGATTTGATGATATCATAATCATTTGATGTCATAATCATTGGATGATGTCATAATCATTTTGTTGATGTCATAATCATTTGGTGATGTCATAATCATTTGATGTCATAATCATTGGATGATGTCATAATCATTTGATGATGCCATAATCATTTTGTTGATGTCATAATCATTTTATGATATCATAATCATTTTGTTGATGTCATAATCATTTTGTTGATGTCATAATCATTTGATGATGTCATAGTCATTAGATGATGTCATAATCATTTTGTTGATGTCATAATCATTTCATGATGTCATAATCATTTGATGTCATAATCATTGTATGATGTCATAATCATTTTGTTGATGTCATAATCATTTGATGATGTCATAATCATTAGATAATGTCATAATCATTTTGTTGAAGTCATAATCATTTGATGATGTCATAATCATTTTGTTGATGTCATAATGATTTGATGATGTCATAATCATTTGATGTCATAATCATTGGATGATGTCATAATCATTTTGTTGATGTCATAATCATTTGATGATGTCATAATCATTTGATGTCATAATCATTGGATGATGTCATAATCATTTTGTTGATGTCATAATCATTTGATGATGTCATAATCATTAGATGATGTCATAATAATTTTGTTGATGTCATAATCATTTGATGATGTCATAATCATATGATGTAATAATCATTGGATGATGTCATAATCATTTTGTTGATGTCATAATCATTTGATGATGTCATAATCATTTTGTTGATGTCATAATCATTTGATGATGTCATAATCATTAGATGATGTCATAATCATTTTGTTGATGTCATAATCATTTGATGATGTCATAATCATTTGATGTCATAATCATTGGATGAAGTCATAATCATTTTATTGATGTCATAATCATTTGATGATGTCATAATCATTTGATGATGTCATAATCATTTTGTTGATGTCATAATCATTTGATGATGTCATAATCATTTGATGTCATAATCATTGGATGATGTCATAATCATTTTGTTGATGTCATAATCATTTTTTGATGTCATAATCATTTTGTTGATGTCATAATCATTGGATGATGTCATAATCCTTTTGTTGATGTCATAATCATTGGATGATGTCATAATCATTAGATGATGTCATAATCATTTTGTTGATGTCATAATCATTTGATGATGTCATAATCATTTTGTTGATGTCATAATCATTTCGTTGATGTCATAATCATTTTGTTGATGTCATAATCATTTGATGATGTCATAATCATTAGATGATGTCATAATCATTTTGTTGATGTCATAATCATTTGATGATGTCATAATCATTTGATGATGTCATAATCATTTTGCTGATGTCATAATCATTTGATGATGTCATAATCATTAGATAATGTCATAATCATTGGATGATGACATAATCATTATGTTTATGTCATAATCATTTGATGTCATAATCATTGGATGATGTCATAATCATTTTGTTGATGTCATAATCATTTGATGATGTCATAATCATTAGATAATGTCATAATCATTTGATGATGTCATAATCATTTTGTTGATGTCATAATCATTTTGTTGATGTCATATTGATTTGATGATGTCATAATCATTTGATGTCATAATCATTGGATGATGTCATAATCATTTTGTTCATGTCATAATCATTTGATGATGTCATAATCATTTGATGTCATAATCATTGGATGATGTCATAATCATTTTGTTGATGTCATAATCATTTGATGATGTCATAATCATTAGATGATGTCATAATCATTTTGTTGATGTCATAATCATTTGATTATGTCATAATCATTTTGTTGATGTCATAATCATTTTGTTGATGTCATAATGATTTGATGATATCATAATCATTTGATGTCATAATCATTGGATGATGTCATAATCATTTTGTTGATGTCATAATCATTTGATGATGTCATAATCATTAGATGATGTCATAATCATTGGATGATGACATAATCATTATGTTTATGTCATAATCATTTGATGTCATAATCATTGGATGATGTCATAATCATTTTGTTGATGTCATAATCATTTGATGATGTCATAATCATTAGATAATGTCATAATCATTTGATGATGTCATAATCATTTTGTTGATGTCATAATCATTTTGTTGATGTCATATTGATTTGATGATGTCATAATCATTTGATGTCATAATCATTGGATGATGTCATAATCATTTTGTTCATGTCATAATCATTTGATGATGTCATAGACATTTGATGTCATAATCATTGGATGATGTCATAATCATTTTGTTGATGTCATAATCATTTGATGATGTCATAATCATTAGATGATGTCATAATCATTTTGTTGATGTCATAATCATTTGATGATGTCATAATCATTTGATGTAATAATCATTAGATGATGTCATAATCATTTTGTTGATGTCATAATCATTTGATGATGTCATAATCATTAGATGATGTCATAATCATTTTGTTGATGTCATAATCATTTGATGATGTCATAATCATTTGATGTCATAATCATTGGATGATGTCATAATCATTTTGTTGATGTCATAATCATTTGATGATGTCATAATCATTTGATGATGTCATAATTATTTTGTTGATGTCATAATCATTTGATGATGTCATAATCATTTGATGTCATAATCATTGGATGATGTCGTAATCATTTTGTTGATGTCATAATCATTTGATGATGTCATAATCATTTGATGATGTCATAATCATTTTGATGATGTCATAATCATTTGATGATGTCATAATCATTTGATGTCATAATCATTGGATAATGTCATAATCATTTTGTTGATGTCATAATCATTTTATGATGTCATAATCATTTTGTTGATGTCATAATCATTGGATGATGTCATAATCATTAGATGATGTCATAATCATTTTGTTGATGTCATAATCATTTGATGATGTCATAATCATTAGATGATGTCATAATCATTTTGTTGATGTCATAATCATTTGATGATGTCATAATCATTTGATGTCATAATAATTGGATGATGTCATAATCATTTTATTGATGTCATAATCATTTGATGATGTCATAATCATTTGATGATGTCATAATCATTTTGTTGATGTCATAATCATTTGATGATGTCATAATCATTTGATGTCATAATCATTGGATGATGTCATAATCATTTTGTTGATGTCATAATCATTTTTTGATGTCATAATCATTTTGTTGATGTCATAATCATTGGATGATGTCATAATCCTTTTGTTGATGTCATAATCATTGGATGATGTCATAATCATTAGATGATGTCATAATCATTTTGTTGATGTCATAATCATTTGATGATGTCATAATCATTTTGTTGATGTCATAATCATTTCGTTGATGTCATAATCATTTTGTTGATGTCATAATCATTTGATGATGTCATAATCATTAGATGATGTCATAATCATTTTGTTGATGTCATAATCATTTGATGATGTCATAATCATTTTGCTGATGTCATAATCATTTGATGATGTCATAATCATTAGATAATGTCATAATCATTTTGTTGAAGTCATAATCATTTGATGATGTCATAATCATTTTGTTGATGTCATAATCATTTTGTTGATGTCATATTGATTTGATGATGTCATAATCATTTGATGTCATAATCATTGGATGATGTCATAATCATTTTGTTCATGTCATAATCATTTGATGATGTCATAATCATTTGATGTCATAATCATTGGATGATGTCATAATCATTTTGTTGATGTCATAATCATTTGATGATGTCATAATCATTAGATGATGTCATAATCATTTTGTTGATGTCATAATCATTTGATGATGTCATAATCATTTTGTTGATGTCATAATCATTTCGTTGATGTCATAATGATTTGATGATATCATAATCATTTGATGTCATAATCATTGGATGATGTCATAATCATTTTGTTGATGTCATAATCATTTGATGATGTCATAATCATTAGATGATGTCATAATCATTGGATGATGACATAATCATTATGTTTATGTCATAATCATTTGATGTCATAATCATTGGATGATGTCATAATCATTTTGTTGATGTCATAATCATTTGATGATGTCATAATCATTAGATAATGTCATAATCATTTGATGATGTCATAATCATTTTGTTGATGTCATAATCATTTTGTTGATGTCATATTGATTTGATGATGTCATTATCATTTGATGTCATAATCATTGGATGATGTCATAATCATTTTGTTCATGTCATAATCATTTGATGATGTCATAATCATTTGATGTCATAATCATTGGATGATGTCATAATCATTTTGTTGATGTCATAATCATTTGATGATGTCATAATCATTAGATGATGTCATAATCATTTTGTTGATGTCATAATCATTTGATGATGTCATAATCATTTTGTTGATGTCATAATCATTTCGTTGATGTCATAATGATTTGATGATATCATAATCATTTGATGTCATAATCATTGGATGATGTCATAATCATTTTGTTGATGTCATAATCATTTGATGATGTCATAATCATTAGATGATGTCATAATCATTGGATGATGACATAATCATTATGTTTATGTCATAATCATTTGATGTCATAATCATTGGATGATGTCATAATCATTTTGTTGATGTCATAATCATTTGATGATGTCATAATCATTAGATAATGTCATAATCATTTGATGATGTCATAATCATTTTGTTGATGTCATAATCATTTTGTTGATGTCATATTGATTTGATGATGTCATAATCATTTGATGTCATAATCATTGGATGATGTCATAATCATTTTGTTCATGTCATAATCATTTGATGATGTCATAGTCATTTGATGTCATAATCATTGGATGATGTCATAATCATTTTGTTGATGTCATAATCATTTGATGATGTCATAATCATTAGATGATGTCATAATCATTTTGTTGATGTCATAATCATTTGATGACGTCATAATCATTTGATGTAATAATCATTAGATGATGTCATAATCATTTTGTTGATGTCATAATCATTTGATGGTGTCATAATCATTAGATGATGTCATAATCATTTTGTTGATGTCATAATCATTTGATGATGTCATAATCATTTGATGTCATAATCATTGGATGATGTCATAATCATTTTGTTGATGTCATAATCATTTGATGATGTCATAATCATTTGATGATGTCATAATTATTTTGTTGATGTCATAATCATTTGATGATGTCATAATCATTTGATGTCATAATCATTGGATGATGTCGTAATCATTTTGTTGATGTCATAATCATTTGATGATGTCATAATCATTTGATGATGTCATAATCATTTTGATGATGTCATAATCATTTGATGATGTCATAATCATTTGATGTCATAATCATTGGATAATGTCATAATCATTTTGTTGATGTCATAATCATTTTATGATGTCATAATCATTTTGTTGATGTCATAATCATTGGATGATGTCATAATCATTAGATGATGTCATAATCATTTTGTTGATGTCATAATCATTTGAAGATGTCATAATCATTAGATGATGTCATAATCATTTTGTTGATGTCATAATCATTTGATGATGTCATAATCATTTTGTTGATGTCATAATCATTTCGTTGATGTCATAATGATTTGATGATATCATAATCATTTGATGTCATAATCATTGGATGATGTCATAATCATTTTGTTGATGTCATAATCATTTGATGATGTCATAATCATTAGATGATGTCATAATCATTGGATGATGACATAATCATTTTGTTTATGTCATAATCATTTGATGTCATAATCATTGGATGATGTCATAATCATTTTGTTGATGTCATAATCATTTGATGATGTCATAATCATTAGATAATGTCATAATCATTTTGTTGAAGTCATAATCATTTGATGATGTCATAATCATTTTGTTGATGTCATAATCATTTTGTTGATGTCATATTGATTTGATGATGTCATAATCATTTGATGTCATAATCATTGGATGATGTCGTAATCATTTTGTTCATGTCATAATCATTTGATGATGTCATAATCATTTGATGTCATAATCATTGGATGATGTCATAATCATTTTGTTGATGTCATAATCATTTGATGATGTCATAATCATTAGATGATGTCATAATCATTTTGTTGATGTCATAATCATTTGATGATGTCATAATCATTTGATGTAATAATCATTAGATGATGTCATAATCATTTTGTTGATGTCATAATCATTTAATGATGTCATAGTCATTAGATGATGTCATAATCATTTTGTTGATGTCATAATCATTTGATGATGTCATAATCATTTGATGTCATAATCATTGGATGATGTCATAATCATTTTGTTGATGTCATAATCATTTGATGATGTCATAATCATTTTGTTGATGTCATAATCATTTGATGATGTCATAATCATTTGATGTCATAATCATTGGATGATGTCATAATCATTTTGTTGATGTCATAATCATTTGATGATGTCATAATCATTAGATGATGTCATAATCATTTTGTTGATGTCATAATCATTTGATGATGTCATAATCATTTGATGTAATAATCATTAGATGATGTCATAATCATTTTGTTGATGTCATAATCATTTGATGATGTCATAATCATTAGATGATGTCATAATCATTTTGTTGATGTCATAATCATTTGATGATGTCATAATCATTTGATGTCATAATCATTGGATGATGTCATAATCATTTTGTTGATGTCATAATCATTTGATGATGTCATAATCATTTGATGATGTCATAATTATTTTGTTGATGTCATAATCATTTGATGATGTCATAATCATTTGATGTCATAATCATTGGATGATGTCGTAATCATTTTGTTGATGTCATAATCATTTGATGATGTCATAATCATTTGATGATGTCATAATCATTTTGATGATGTCATAATCATTTGATGATGTCATAATCATTTGATGTCATAATCATTGGATAATGTCATAATCATTTTGTTGATGTCATAATCATTTTATGATGTCATAATCATTTTGTTGATGTCATAATCATTGGATGATGTCATAATCCTTTTGTTGATGTCATAATCATTTGATGATGTCATAATCATTAGATGATGTCATAATCATATTGTTGATGTCATAATCATTTGATGATGTCATAATCATTTTGTTGTTGTCATAAACATTTCGTTGATGTCATAATGATTTGATGATATCATAATCATTTGATGTCATAATCATTGGATGATGTCATAATCATTTTGTTGATGTCATAATCATTTGATGATGTCATAATCATTTGATGTCGTAATCATTGGATGATGTCATAATCATTTTGTTGATGTCATAATCATTTTATGATGTCATAATCATTTTGTTGATGTCATAATCAATGGATGATGTCATAATCCTTTTTTTGATGTCATAATCATTTGATGATGTCATAATCATTAGATGATGTCATAATCATTTTGTTGATGTCATAA
Organism: Dendrobates tinctorius; assembly: GCF_039654945.1. Taxonomy (NCBI): domain Eukaryota; kingdom Metazoa; phylum Chordata; class Amphibia; order Anura; family Dendrobatidae; genus Dendrobates; species Dendrobates tinctorius. The sequence goes on along the minus strand of NW_027361687.1, from coordinate 41,935,697 downwards.
TCATTTGATGATGTCATAATCATTTTGTTGATGTCATAATCATTTCGTTGATGTCATAATGATTTGATGATATCATAATCATTTGATGTCATAATCATTGGATGATGTCATAATCATTTTGTTGATGTCATAATCATTTGATGATGTCATAATCATTAGATGATGTCATAATCATTGGATGATGACATAATCATTTTGTTTATGTCATAATCATTTGATGTCATAATCATTGGATGATGTCATAATCATTTTGTTGATGTCATAATCATTTGATGATGTCATAATCATTAGATAATGTCATAATCATTTTGTTGAAGTCATAATCATTTGATGATGTCATAATCATTTTGTTGATGTCATAATCATTTTGTTGATGTCATATTGATTTGATGATGTCATAATCATTTGATGTCATAATCATTGGATGATGTCGTAATCATTTTGTTCATGTCATAATCATTTGATGATGTCATAATCATTTGATGTCATAATCATTGGATGATGTCATAATCATTTTGTTGATGTCATAATCATTTGATGATGTCATAATCATTAGATGATGTCATAATCATTTTGTTGATGTCATAATCATTTGATGATGTCATAATCATTTGATGTAATAATCATTAGATGATGTCATAATCATTTTGTTGATGTCATAATCATTTAATGATGTCATAGTCATTAGATGATGTCATAATCATTTTGTTGATGTCATAATCATTTGATGATGTCATAATCATTTGATGTCATAATCATTGGATGATGTCATAATCATTTTGTTGATGTCATAATCATTTGATGATGTCATAATCATTTGATGATGTCATAATCATTTTGTTGATGTCATAATCATTTGATGATGTCATAATCATTTGATGTCATAATCATTGGATGATGTCATAATCATTTTGTTGATGTCATAATCATTTTATGATGTTATAATCATTTTGTTGATGTCATAATCATTGGATGATGTCATAATCCTTTTGTTGATGTCATAATCATTTGATGATGTCATAATCATTAGATGATGTCATAATCATTTTGTTGATGTCATAATCATTTGATGATGTCATAATCATTTTGTAGATGTCATAATCATTTCGTTGATGTCATAATGATTTGATGATATCATAATCATTTGATGTCATAATCATTGGATGATGTCATAATCATTTTGTTGATGTCATAATCATTTGGTGATGTCATAATCATTTGATGTCATAATCATTGGATGATGTCATAATCATTTGATGATGCCATAATCATTTTGTTGATGTCATAATCATTTTATGATATCATAATCATTTTGTTGATGTCATAATCATTTTGTTGATGTCATAATCATTTGATGATGTCATAGTCATTAGATGATGTCATAATCATTTTGTTGATGTCATAATCATTTCATGATGTCATAATCATTTGATGTCATAATCATTGTATGATGTCATAATCATTTTGTTGATGTCATAATCATTTGATGATGTCATAATCATTAGATAATGTCATAGTCATTTTGTTGAAGTCATAATCATTTGATGATGTCATAATCATTTTGTTGATGTCATAATGATTTGATGATGTCATAATCATTTGATGTCATAATCATTGGATGATGTCATAATCATTTTGTTGATGTCATAATCATTTGATGATGTCATAATCATTTGATGTCATAATCATTGGATGATGTCATAATCATTTTGTTGATGTCATAATCATTTGATGATGTCATAATCATTAGATGATGTCATAATAATTTTGTTGATGTCATAATCATTTGATGATGTCATAATCATATGATGTAATAATCATTGGATGATGTCATAATCATTTTGTTGATGTCATAATCATTTGATGATGTCATAATCATTAGATGATGTCATAATCATTTTGTTGATGTCATAATCATTTGATGATGTCATAATCATTAGATGATGTCATAATCATTTTGTTGATGTCATAATCATTTGATGATGTCATAATCATTTGATGTCATAATCATTGGATGAAGTCATAATCATTTTATTGATGTCATAATCATTTGATGATGTCATAATCATTTGATGATGTCATAATCATTTTGTTGATGTCATAATCATTTGATGATGTCATAATCATTTGATGTCATAATCATTGGATGATGTCATAATCATTTTGTTGATGTCATAATCATTTTTTGATGTCATAATCATTTTGTTGATGTCATAATCATTGGATGATGTCATAATCCTTTTGTTGATGTCATAATCATTGGATGATGTCATAATCATTAGATGATGTCATAATCATTTTGTTGATGTCATAATCATTTGATGATGTCATAATCATTTTGTTGATGTCATAATCATTTCGTTGATGTCATAATCATTTTGTTGATGTCATAATCATTTGATGATGTCATAATCATTAGATGATGTCATAATCATTTTGTTGATGTCATAATCATTTGATGATGTCATAATCATTTGATGATGTCATAATCATTTTGCTGATGTCATAATCATTTGATGATGTCATAATCATTAGATAATGTCATAATCATTTTGTTGAAGTCATAATCATTTGATGATGTCATAATCATTTTGTTGATGTCATAATCATTTTGTTGATGTCATATTGATTTGATGATGTCATAATCATTTGATGTCATAATCATTGGATGATGTCATAATCATTTTGTTCATGTCATAATCATTTGATGATGTCATAATCATTTGATGTCATAATCATTGGATGATGTCATAATCATTTTGTTGATGTCATAATCATTTGATGATGTCATAATCATTAGATGATGTCATAATCATTTTGTTGATGTCATAATCATTTGATGATGTCATAATCATTTTGTTGATGTCATAATCATTTCGTTGATGTCATAATGATTTGATGATATCATAATCATTTGATGTCATAATCATTGTATGATGTCATAATCATTTTGTTGATGTCATAATCATTTGATGATGTCATAATCATTAGATGATGTCATAATCATTGGATGATGACATAATCATTATGTTTATGTCATAATCATTTGATGTCATAATCATTGGATGATGTCATAATCATTTTGTTGATGTCATAATCATTTGATGATGTCATAATCATTAGATAATGTCATAATCATTTGATGATGTCATAATCATTTTGTTGATGTCATAATCATTTTGTTGATGTCATATTGATTTGATGATGTCATAATCATTTGATGTCATAATCATTGGATGATGTCATAATCATTTTGTTCATGTCATAATCATTTGATGATGTCATAATCATTTGATGTCATAATCATTGGATGATGTCATAATCATTTTGTTGATGTCATAATCATTTGATGATGTCATAATCATTAGATGATGTCATAATCATTTTGTTGATGTCATAATCATTTGATTATGTCATAATCATTTTGTTGATGTCATAATCATTTCGTTGATGTCATAATGATTTGATGATATCATAATCATTTGATGTCATAATCATTGGATGATGTCATAATCATTTTGTTGATGTCATAATCATTTGATGATGTCATAATCATTAGATGATGTCATAATCATTGGATGATGACATAATCATTATGTTTATGTCATAATCATTTGATGTCATAATCATTGGATGATGTCATAATCATTTTGTTGATGTCATAATCATTTGATGATGTCATAATCATTTGATGTCATAATAATTGGATGATGTCATAATCATTTTATTGATGTCATAATCATTTGATGATGTCATAATCATTTGATGATGTCATAATCATTTTGTTGATGTCATAATCATTTGATGATGTCATAATCATTTGATGTCATAATCATTGGATGATGTCATAATCATTTTGTTGATGTCATAATCATTTTTTGATGTCATAATCATTTTGTTGATGTCATAATCATTGGATGATGTCATAATCCTTTTGTTGATGTCATAATCATTGGATGATGTCATAATCATTAGATGATGTCATAATCATTTTGTTGATGTCATAATCATTTGATGATGTCATAATCATTTTGTTGATGTCATAATCATTTCGTTGATGTCATAATCATTTTGTTGATGTCATAATCATTTGATGATGTCATAATCATTAGATGATGTCATAATCATTTTGTTGATGTCATAATCATTTGATGATGTCATAATCATTTGATGATGTCATAATCATTTTGCTGATGTCATAATCATTTGATGATGTCATAATCATTAGATAATGTCATAATCATTTTGTTGAAGTCATAATCATTTGATGATGTCATAATCATTTTGTTGATGTCATAATCATTTTGTTGATGTCATATTGATTTGATGATGTCATAATCATTTGATGTCATAATCATTGGATGATGTCATAATCATTTTGTTCATGTCATAATCATTTGATGATGTCATAATCATTTGATGTCATAATCATTGGATGATGTCATAATCATTTTGTTGATGTCATAATCATTTGATGATGTCATAATCATTAGATGATGTCATAATCATTTTGTTGATGTCATAATCATTTGATGATGTCATAATCATTTTGTTGATGTCATAATCATTTCGTTGATGTCATAATGATTTGATGATATCATAATCATTTGATGTCATAATCATTGGATGATGTCATAATCATTTTGTTGATGTCATAATCATTTGATGATGTCATAATCATTAGATGATGTCATAATCATTGGATGATGACATAATCATTATGTTTATGTCATAATCATTTGATGTCATAATCATTGGATGATGTCATAATCATTTTGTTGATGTCATAATCATTTGATGATGTCATAATCATTAGATAATGTCATAATCATTATATGATGTCATAATCATTTGATGATGTCATAATTATTTTGTTGATGTCATAATCATTTGATGATGTCATAATCATTTGATGTCATAATCATTGGATGATGTCGTAATCATTTTGTTGATGTCATAATCATTTGATGATGTCATAATCATTTGATGATGTCATAATCATTTGATGATGTCATAATCATTTGATGTCATAATCATTGGATGATGTCATAATCATTTTGTTGATGTCATAATCATTTGATGATGTCATAATCATTTGATGTCATAATCATTGGATGATGTCGTAATCATTTTGTTGATGTCATAATCATTTGATGATGTCATAATCATTTGATGATGTCATAATCATTGGATGATGTCATAATCATTTTGTTGATGTCATAATCATTTGATGATGTCATAATCATTAGATGATGTCATAATCATTGGATGATGACATAATCATTATGTTTATGTCATAATCATTTGATGTCATAATCATTGGATGATGTCATAATCATTTGATGATGTCATAATCATTAGATAATGTCATAATCATTTGATGATGTCATAATCATTTTGTTGATGTCATAATCATTTTGTTGATGTCATATTGATTTGATGATGTCATAATCATTTGATGTCATAATCATTGGATGATGTCATAATCATTTTGTTCATGTCATAATCATTTGATGATGTCATAGTCATTTGATGTCATAATCATTGGATGATGTCATAATCATTTTGTTGATGTCATAATCATTTGATGATGTCATAATCATTAGATGATGTCATAATCATTTTGTTGATGTCATAATCATTTGATGATGTCATAATCATTTGATGTAATAATCATTAGATGATGTCATAATCATTTTGTTGATGTCATAATCATTTGATGATGTCATAATCATTATATGATGTCATAATCATTTTGTTGATGTCATAATCATTTGATGATGTCATAATCATTTGATGTCATAATCATTGGATGATGTCATAATCATTTGATGATGTCATAATCATTTGATGATGTCATAATTATTTTGTTGATGTCATAATCATTTGATGATGTCATAATCATTTGATGTCATAATCATTGGATGATGTCGTAATCATTTTGTTGATGTCATAATCATTTGATGATGTCATAATCATTTGATGATGTCATAATCATTTGATGATGTCATAATCATTTGATGTCATAATCATTGGATGATGTCATAATAATTTTGTTGATGTCATAATCATTTGATGATGTCAAAATCATATGATGTAATAATCATTGGATGATGTCATAATCATTTTGTTGATGTCATAATCATTTGATGATGTCATAATCATTAGATGATGTCATAATCATTTTGTTGATGTCATAATCATTTGATGATGTCATAATCATTAGATGATGTCATAATCATTTTGTTGATGTCATAATCATTTGATGATGTCATAATCATTTGATGTCATAATCATTGGATGATGTCATAATCATTTTATTGATGTCATAATCATTTGATGATGTCATAATCATTTGATGATGTCATAATCATTTTGTTGATGTCATAATCATTTGATGATGTCATAATCATTTGATGTCATAATCATTGGATGATGTCATAATCATTTTGTTGATGTCATAATCATTTTTTGATGTCATAATCATTTTGTTGATGCCATAATCATTGGATGATGTCATAATCCTTTTGTTGATGTCATAATCATTGGATGATGTCATAATCATTAGATGATGTCATAATCATTTTGTTGATGTCATAATCATTTGATGATGTCATAATCATTTTGTTGATGTCATAATCATTTCGTTAATGTCATAATCATTTTGTTGATGTCATAATCATTTGATGATGTCATAATCATTAGATGATGTCATAATCATTTTGTTGATGTCATAATCATTTGATGATGTCATAATCATTTGATGATGTCATAATCATTTTGCTGATGTCATAATCATTTGATGATGTCATAATCATTAGATAATGTCATAATCATTTTGTTGAAGTCATAATCATTTGATGATGTCATAATCATTTTGTTGATGTCATAATCATTTTGTTGATGTCATATTGATTTGATGATGTCATAATCATTTGATGTCATAATCATTGGATGATGTCATAATCATTTTGTTCATGTCATAATCATTTGATGATGTCATAATCATTTGATGTCATAATCATTGGATGATGTCATAATCATTTTGTTGATGTCATAATCATTTGATGATGTCATAATCATTAGATGATGTCATAATCATTTTGTTGATGTCATAATCATTTGATGATGTCATAATCATTTTGTTGATGTCATAATCATTTCGTTGATGTCATAATGATTTGATGATATCATAATCATTTTATGTCATAATCATTGGATGATGTCATAATCATTTTGTTGATGTCATAATCATTTGATGATGTCATAATCATTAGATGATGTCATAATCATTGGATGATGACATAATCATTATGTTTATGTCATAATCATTTGATGTCATAATCATTGGATGATGTCATAATCATTTTGTTGATGTCATAATCATTTGATGATGTCATAATCATTAGATAATGTCATAATCATTTGATGATGTCATAATCATTTTGTTGATGTCATAATCATTTTGTTGATGTCATATTGATTTGATGATGTCATAATCATTTGATGTCATAATCATTGGATGATGTCATAATCATTTTGTTCATGTCATAATCATTTGATGATGTCATAATCATTTGATGTCATAATCATTGGATGATGTCATAATCATTTTGTTGATGTCATAATCATTTGATGATGTCATAATCATTAGATGATGTCATAATCATTTTGTTGATGTCATAATCATTTGATGATGTCATAATCATTTTGTTGATGTCATAATCATTTCGTTGATGTCATAATGATTTGATGATATCATAATCATTTGATGTCATAATCATTGGATGATGTCATAATCATTTTGTTGATGTCATAATCATTTGATGATGTCATAATCATTAGATGATGTCATAATCATTGGATGATGACATAATCATTATGTTTATGTCATAATCATTTGATGTCATAATCATTGGATGATGTCATAATCATTTTGTTGATGTCATAATCATTTGATGATGTCATAATCATTAGATAATGTCATAATCATTTGATGATGTCATAATCATTTTGTTGATGTCATAATCATTTTGTTGATGTCATATTGATTTGATGATGTCATAATCATTTGATGTCATAATCATTGGATGATGTCATAATCATTTTGTTCATGTCATAATCATTTGATGATGTCATAGTCATTTGATGTCATAATCATTGGATGATGTCATAATCATTTTGTTGATGTCATAATCATTTGATGATGTCATAATCATTAGATGATGTCATAATCATTTTGTTGATGTCATAATCATTTGATGATGTCATAATCATTTGATGTAATAATCATTAGATGATGTCATAATCATTTTGTTGATGTCATAATCATTTGATGGTGTCATAATCATTAGATGATGTCATAATCATTTTGTTGATGTCATAATCATTTGATGATGTCATAATCATTTGATGTCATAATCATTGGATGATGTCATAATCATTTTGTTGATGTCATAATCATTTGATGATGTCATAATCATTTGATGATGTCATAATTATTTTGTTGATGTCATAATCATTTGATGATGTCATAATCATTTGATGTCATAATCATTGGATGATGTCGTAATCATTTTGTTGATGTCATAATCATTTGATGATGTCATAATCATTTGATGATGTCATAATCATTTTGATGATGTCATAATCATTTGATGATGTCATAATCATTTGATGTCATAATCATTGGATAATGTCATAATCATTTTGTTGATGTCATAATCATTTTATGATGTCATAATCATTTTGTTGATGTCATAATCATTGGATGATGTCATAATCATTAGATGATGTCATAATCATTTTGTTGATGTCATAATCATTTGAAGATGTCATAATCATTAGATGATGTCATAATCATTTTGTTGATGTCATAATCATTTGATGATGTCATAATCATTTGATGCCATAATCATTGGATGATGTCATAATCATTTTATTGATGTCATAATCATTTGATGATGTCATAATCATTTGATGATGTCATAATCATTTTGTTGATGTCATAATCATTTGATGATGTCATAATCATTTGATGTCATAATCATTGGATGATGTCATAATCATTTTGTTGATGTCATAATCATTTTTTGATGTCATAATCATTTTGTTGATGTCATAATCATTGGATGATGTCATAATCCTTTTGTTGATGTCATAATCATTGGATGATGTCATAATCATTAGATGATGTCATAATCATTTTGTTGATGTCATAATCATTTGATGATGTTATAATCATTTTGTTGATGTCATAATCATTTCGTTGATATCATAATCATTTTGTTGATGTCATAATCATTTGATGATGTCATAATCATTAGATGATGTCATAATCATTTTGTTGATGTCATAATCATTTGATGATGTCATAATCATTTGATGATGTCATAATCATTTTGCTGATGTCATAATCATTTGATGATGTCATAATCATTAGATAATGTCATAATCATTTTGTTGAAGTCATAATCATTTGATGATGTCATAATCATTTTGTTGATGTCATAATCATTTTGTTGATGTCATATTGATTTGATGATGTCATAATCATTTGATGTCATAATCATTGGATGATGTCATAATCATTTTGTTCATGTCATAATCATTTGATGATGTCATAATCATTTGATGTCATAATCATTGGATGATGTCATAATCATTTTGTTGATGTCATAATCATTTGATGATGTCATAATCATTAGATGATGTCATAATCATTTTGTTGATGTCATAATCATTTGATGATGTCATAATCATTTCGTTGATGTCATAATGATTTGATGATATCATAATCATTTGATGTCATAATCATTGGATGATGTCATAATCATTTTGTTGATGTCATAATCATTTGATGATGTCATGATCATTAGATGATGTCATAATCATTGGATGATGACATAATCATTATGTTGATGTCATAATCATTTTGTTAATGTCATATTGATTTGATGATGTCATAATCATTAGATGATGTCATAATCATTGGATGATGACATAATCATTAGATGATGTCATAATCATTTTGTTGATGTCATAATCATTTGATGATGTCATAATCATTAGATGATGTCATAATCATTTTGTTGATGTCATAATCATTTGATGATGTCATAATCATTTCGTTGATGTCATAATGATTTGATGATATCATAATCATTTGATGTCATAATCATTGGATGATGTCATAATCATTTTGTTGATGTCATAATCATTTGATGATGTCATAATCATTAGATAATGTCATAATCATTTGATGATGTCATAATCATTTTGTTGATGTCATAATCATTTTGTTGATGTCATATTGATTTGATGATGTCATAATCATTAGATGATGTCATAATCATTGGATGATGACATAATCATAATGTTTATGTCATAATCATTTGATGTCATAATCATTTGATGATGTCATAATCATTTTGTTGATGTCATAATCATTTTGTTGATGTCATATTGATTTGATGATGTCATAATCATTAGATGATGTCATAATCATTGGATGATGTCATAATGATTTGATGATATCATAATCATTTGATGTCATAATCATTGGATGATGTCATAATCATTTTGTTGATGTCATAATCATTTGATGATGTCATAATCATTAGATAATGTCATAATCATTTGATGATGTCATAATCATTTTGTTGATGTCATAATCATTTTGTTGATGTCATATTGATTTGATGATGTCATAATCATTAGATGATGTCATAATCATTGGATGATGACATAATCATTATGTTTATGTCATAATCATTTGATGTCATAATCATTGGATGATGTCATAATCATTTTGTTGATGTCATAATCATTTGATGATGTCATAATCATTAGATAATGTCATAATCATTTGATGATGTCATAATCATTTTGTTGATGTCATAATCATTTTGTTGATGTCATATTGATTTGATGATGTCATAATCATTTGATGTCATAATCATTGGATGATGTCATAATCATTTTGTTCATGTCATAATCATTTGATGATGTCATAGTCATTTGATGTCATAATCATTGGATGATGTCATAATCATTTTGTTGATGTCATAATCATTTGATGATGTCATAATCATTAGATGATGTCATAATCATTTGATGTAATAATCATTAGATGATGTCATAATCATTTTGTTGATGTCATAATCATTTGATGATGTCATAATCATTAGATGATGTCATAATCATTTTGTTGATGTCATAATCATTTGATGATGTCATAATCATTTGATGTCATAATCATTGGATGATGTCATAATCATTTTGTTGATGTCATAATCATTTGATGACGTCATAATCATTTGATGATGTCATAATTATTTTGTTGATGTCATAATCATTTGATGATGTCATAATCATTTGATGATGTCATAATCATTTTGATGATGTCATAATCATTTGATGATGTCATAATCATTTGATGTCATAATCATTGGATAATGTCATAATCATTTTGTTGATGTCATAATCATTTTATGATGTCATAATCATTTTGTTGATGTCATAATCATTGGATGATGTCATAATCCTTTTGTTGATGTCATAATCATTTGATGATGTCATAATCATTAGATGATGTCATAATCATATTGTTGATGTCATAACCATTTGATGATGTCATAATCATTTTGTTGTTGTCATAAACATTTCGTTGATGTCATAATGATTTGATGATATCATAATCATTTGATGTCATAATCATTGGATGATGTCATAATAATTTTGTTGATGTCATAATCATTTGATGATGTCATAATCATTTGATGTCATAATCATTGGATGATGTCATAATCATTTTGTTGATGTCATAATCATTTTATGATGTCATAATCATTTTGTTGATGTCATAATCATTGGATGATGTCATAATCCTTTTGTTGATGTCATAATAATTTGATGATGTCATAATCATTAGATGATGTCATAATCATTTTGTTGATGTCATAATCATTTGATGATGTCATAATCATTTTGTTGATGTCATAATCATTTTGTTGATGTCATAATGATTTGATGATATCATAATCATTTGATGTCATAATCATTGGATGATGTCATAATCATTTTGTTAATGTCATAATCATTTGATGATGTCATAATCATTAGATGATGTCATAATCATTGGATGATGACATAATCATTATGTTTATGTCATAATCATTTGATGTCATAATCATTGGATGATGTCATAATCATTTTGTTGATGTCATAATCATTTGATGATGTCATAATCATTAGATAATGTCATAATCATTTTGTTGAAGTCATAATCATTTGATTAAGTCATAATCATTTTGTTGATGTCATAATCATTTTGTTGATGTCATATTGATTTGATGATGTCATAATCATTTGATGTCATAATCATTGGATGATGTCATAATCATTTTGTTCATGTCATAATCATTTGATGATGTCATAATCATTTGATTTCATAATCATTGGATGATTTCATAATCATTTTGTTGATGTCATAATCATTTGATGATGTCATAATCATTAGATGATGTCATAATCATTTTGTTGATGTCATAATCATTTGATGATGTCATAATCATTTGATGTAATAATCATTAGATGATGTCATAATCATTTTGTTGATGTCATAATCATTTGATGATGTCATAATCATTAGATGATGTCATAATCATTTTGTTGATGTCATAATCATTTGATGATGTCATAATCATTTGATGTCATAATCATTGGATGATGTCATAATCATTTTGTTGATGTCATAATCATTTGATGATGTCATAATCATTTGATGATGTCATAATTATTTTGTTGATGTCATAATCATTTGATGATGTCATAATCATTTGATGTCATAATCATTGGATGATGTCATAATCATTTTGTTGATGTCATAATCATTTTATGATGTCATAATCATTTTGTTGATGTCATAATCATTGGATGATGTCATAATCCTTTTGTTGATGTCATAATCATTTGATGATGTCATAATCATTAGATGATGTCATAATCATTTTGTTGATGTCATAATCATTTGATGATGTCATAATCATTTTGTTGATGTCATAATCATTTCGTTAATGTCATAATCATTTTGTTGATGTCATAATCATTTGATGATGTCATAATCATTAGATGATGTCATAATCATTTTGTTGATGTCATAATCATTTGATGATGTCATAATCATTTGATGATGTCATAATCATTTTGCTGATGTCATAATCATTTGATGATGTCATAATCATTAGATAATGTCATAATCATTTTGTTGAAGTCATAATCATTTGATGATGTCATAATCATTTTGTTGATGTCATAATCATTTTGTTGATGTCATATTGATTTGATATTGTCATAATCATTTGATGTCATAATCATTGGATGATGTCATAATCATTTTGTTCATGTCATAATCATTTGATGATGTCATAATCATTTGATGTCATAATCATTGGATGATGTCATAATCATTTTGTTGATGTCATAATCATTTGATGATGTCATAATCATTAGATGATGTCATAATCATTTTGTTGATGTCATAATCATTTGATGATGTCATAATCATTTTGTTGATGTCATAATCATTTCGTTGATGTCATAATGATTTGATGATATCATAATCATTTGATGTCATAATCATTGGATGATGTCATAATCATTTTGTTGATGTCATAATCATTTGATGATGTCATAATCATTAGATGATGTCATAATCATTGGATGATGACATAATCATTATGTTTATGTCATAATCATTTGATGTCATAATCATTGGATGATGTCATAATCATTTTGTTGATGTCATAATCATTTGATGATGTCATAATCATTAGATAATGTCATAATCATTTGATGATGTCATAATCATTTTGTTGATGTCATAATCATTTTGTTGATGTCATATTGATTTGATGATGTCATAATCATTTGATGTCATAATCATTGGATGATGTCATAATCATTTTGTTCATGTCATAATCATTTGATGATGTCATAATCATTTGATGTCATAATCATTGGATGATGTCATAATCATTTTGTTGATGTCATAATCATTTGATGATGTCATAATCATTAGATGATGTCATAATCATTTTGTTGATGTCATAATCATTTGATGATGTCATAATCATTTTGTTGATGTCATAATCATTTCGTTGATGTCATAATGATTTGATGATATCATAATCATTTGATGTCATAATCATTGGATGATGTCATAATCATTTTGTTGATGTCATAATCATTTGATGATGTCATAATCATTAGATGATGTCATAATCATTGGATGATGACATAATCATTATGTTTATGTCATAATCATTTGATGTCATAATCATTGGATGATGTCATAATCATTTTGTTGATGTCATAATCATTTGATGATGTCATAATCATTAGATAATGTCATAATCATTTGATGATGTCATAATCATTTTGTTGATGTCATAATCATTTTGTTGATGTCATATTGATTTGATGATGTCATAATCATTTGATGTCATAATCATTGGATGATGTCATAATCATTTTGTTCATGTCATAATCATTTGATGATGTCATAGTCATTTGATGTCATAATCATTGGATGATGTCATAATCATTTTGTTGATGTCATAATCATTTGATGATGTCATAATCATTAGATGATGTCATAATCATTTTGTTGATGTCATAATCATTTGATGATGTCATAATCATTTGATGTAATAATCATTAGATGATGTCATAATCATTTTGTTGATGTCATAATCATTTGATGGTGTCATAATCATTAGATGATGTCATAATCATTTTGTTGATGTCATAATCATTTGATGATGTCATAATCATTTGATGTCATAATCATTGGATGATGTCATAATCATTTTGTTGATGTCATAATCATTTGATGATGTCATAATCATTTGATGATGTCATAATTATTTTGTTGATGTCATAATCATTTGATGATGTCATAATCATTTGATGTCATAATCATTGGATGATGTCGTAATCATTTTGTTGATGTCATAATCATTTGATGATGTCATAATCATTTTGATGATGTCATAATCATTTGATGATGTCATAATCATTTGATGTCATAATCATTGGATAATGTCATAATCATTTTGTTGATGTCATAATCATTTTATGATGTCATAATCATTTTGTTGATGTCATAATCATTGGATGATGTCATAATCATTAGATGATGTCATAATCATTTTGTTGATGTCATAATCATTTGAAGATGTCATAATCATTAGATGATGTCATAATCATTTTGTTGATGTCATAATCATTTGATGATGTCATAATCATTTGATGTCATAATCATTGGATGATGTCATAATCATTTTATTGATGTCATAATCATTTGATGATGTCATAATCATTTGATGATGTCATAATCATTTTGTTGATGTCATAATCATTTGATGATGTCATAATCATTTGATGTCATAATCATTGGATGATGTCATAATCATTTTGTTGATGTCATAATCATTTTTTGATGTCATAATCATTTTGTTGATGTCATAATCATTGGATGATGTCATAATCCTTTTGTTGATGTCATAATCATTGGATGATGTCATAATCATTAGAAGATGTCATAATCATTTTGTTGATGTCATAATCATTTGATGATGTCATAATCATTTTGTTGATGTCATAATCATTTCGTTGATGTCATAATCATTTTGTTGATGTCATAATCATTTGATGATGTCATAATCATTAGATGATGTCATAATCATTTTGATGATGTCATAATCATTTGATGATGTCATAATCATTTGATGATGTCATAATCATTTTGCTGATGTCATAATCATTTGATGATGTCATAATCATTAGATAATGTCATAATCATTTTGTTGAAGTCATAATCATTTGATGATGTCATAATCATTTTGTTGATGTCATAATCATTTTGTTGATGTCATATTGATTTGATGATGTCATAATCATTTGATGTCATAATCATTGGATGATGTCATAATCATTTTGTTCATGTCATAATCATTTGATGATGTCATAATCATTTGATGTCATAATCATTGGATGATGTCATAATCATTTTGTTGATGTCATAATCATTTGATGATGTCATAATCATTAGATGATGTCATAATCATTTTGTTGATGTCATAATCATTTGATGATGTCATAATCATTTCGTTGATGTCATAATGATTTGATGATATCATAATCATTTGATGTCATAATCATTGGATGATGTCATAATCATTTTGTTGATGTCATAATCATTTGATGATGTCATAATCATTAGATGATGTCATAATCATTGGATGATGACATAATCATTATGTTTATGTCATAATCATTTGATGTCATAATCATTGGATGATGTCATAATCATTTTGTTGATGTCATAATCATTTGATGATGTCATAATCATTAGATAATGTCATAATCATTTGATGATGTCATAATCATTTTGTTGATGTCATAATCATTTTGTTGATGTCATATTGATTTGATGATGTCATAATTATTAGATGATGTCATAATCATTGGATGATGACATAATCATTATGTTTATGTCATAATCATTTGATGTCATAATCATTGGATGATGTCATAATCATTTTGTTGATGTCATAATCATTTGATGATGTCATAATCATTAGATAATGTCATAATCATTTGATGATGTCATAATCATTTTGTTGATGTCATAATCATTTTGTTGATGTCATATTGATTTGATGATGTCATAATCATTTGATGTCATAATCATTGGATGATGTCATAATCATTTTGTTCATGTCATAATCATTTGATGATGTCATAGTCATTTGATGTCATAATCATTGGATGATGTCATAATCATTTTGTTGATGTCATAATCATTTGATGATGTCATAATCATTAGATGATGTCATAATCATTTGATGATGTCATAATCATTTGATGTAATAATCATTAGATGATGTCATAATCATTTTGTTGATGTCATAATCATTTGATGATGTCATAATCATTAGATGATGTCATAATCATTTTGTTGATGTCATAATCATTTGATGATGTCATAATCATTTGATGTCATAATCATTGGATGATGTCATAATCATTTTGTTGATGTCATAATCATTTGATGACGTCATAATCATTTGATGATGTCATAATTATTTTGTTGATGTCATAATCATTTGATGATGTCATAATCATTTGATGTCATAATCATTGGATGATGTCGTAATCATTTTGTTGATGTCATAATCATTTGATGATGTCATAATCATTTGATGATGTCATAATCATTTTGATGATGTCATAATCATTTGATGATGTCATAATCATTTGATGTCATAATCATTGGATAATGTCATAATCATTTTGTTGATGTCATAATCATTTTATGATGTCATAATCATTTTGTTGATGTCATAATCATTGGATGATGTCATAATCCTTTTGTTGATGTCATAATCATTTGATGATGTCATAATCATTAGATGATGTCATAATCATATTGTTGATGTCATAACCATTTGATGATGTCATAATCATTTTGTTGTTGTCATAAACATTTTGTTGATGTCATAATGATTTGATGATATCATAATCATTTGATGTCATAATCATTGGATGATGTCATAATAATTTTGTTGATGTCATAATCATTTGATGATGTCATAATCATTTGATGTCATAATCATTGGATGATGTCATAATCATTTTGTTGATGTCATAATCATTTTATGATGTCATAATCATTTTGTTGATGTCATAATCATTGGATGATGTCATAATCCTTTTGTTGATGTCATAATAATTTGATGATGTCATAATCATTAGATGATGTCATAATCATTTTGTTGATGTCATAATCATTTGATGATGTCATAATCATTTTGTTGATGTCATAATCATTTTGTTGATGTCATAATGATTTGATGATATCATAATCATTTGATGTCATAATCATTGGATGATGTCATAATCATTTTGTTAATGTCATAATCATTTGATGATGTCATAATCATTAGATGATGTCATAATCATTGGATGATGACATAATCATTATGTTTATGTCATAATCATTTGATGTCATAATCATTGGATGATGTCATAATCATTTTGTTGATGTCATAATCATTTGATGATGTCATAATCATTAGATAATGTCATAATCATTTTGTTGAAGTCATAATCATTTGATTATGTCATAATCATTTTGTTGATGTCATAATCATTTTGTTGATGTCATATTGATTTGATGATGTCATAATCATTTGATGTCATAATCATTGGATGATGTCATAATCATTTTGTTCATGTCATAATCATTTGATGATGTCATAATCATTTGATGTCATAATCATTGGTTGATTTCATAATCATTTTGTTGATGTCATAATCATTTGATGATGTCATAATCATTAGATGATGTCATAATCATTTTGTTGATGTCATAATCATTTGATGATGTCATAATCATTTGATGTAATAATCATTAGATGATGTCATAATCATTTTGTTGATGTCATAATCATTTGATGATGTCATAATCATTAGATGATGTCATAATCATTTTGTTGATGTCATAATCATTTGATGATGTCATAATCATTTGATGTCATAATCATTGGATGATGTCATAATCATTTTGTTGATGTCATAATCATTTGATGATGTCATAATCATTTGATGATGTCATAATTATTTTGTTGATGTCATAATCATTTGATGATGTCATAATCATTTGATGTCATAATCATTGGATGATGTCATAATCATTTTGTTGATGTCATAATCATTTTATGATGTCATAATCATTTTGTTGATGTCATAATCATTGGATGATGTCATAATCCTTTTGTTGATGTCATAATCATTTGATGATGTCATAATCATTAGATGATGTCATAATCATTTTGTTGATGTCATAATCATTTGATGATGTCATAATCATTAGATGATGTCATAATCATTTTGTTGATGTCATAATCATTTGATGATGTCATAATCATTTTGTAGATGTCATAATCATTTCGTTGATGTCATAATGATTTGATGATATCATAATCATTTGATGTCATAATCATTGGATGATGTCATAATCATTTTGTTGATGTCATAATCATTTGGTGATGTCATAATCATTTGATGTCATAATCATTGGATGATGTCATAATCATTTGATGATGCCATAATCATTTTGTTGATGTCATAATCATTTTATGATGTCATAATCATTTTGTTGATGTCATAATCATTTTGTTGATGTCATAATCATTTGATGATGTCATAGTCATTAGATGATGTCATAATCATTTTGTTGATGTCATAATCATTTCATGATGTCATAATCATTTGATGTCATAATCATTGTATGATGTCATAATCATTTTGTTGATGTCATAATAATTTGATGATGTCATAATCATTAGATAATGTCATAATCATTTTGTTGAAGTCATAATCATTTGATGATGTCATAATCATTTTGTTGATGTCATAATGATTTGATGATGTCATAATCATTTGATGTCATAATCATTGGATGATGTCATAATCATTTTGTTGATGCCATAATCATTTGATGATGTCATAATCATTTGATGTCATAATCATTGGATGATGTCATAATCATTTTATTGATGTCATAATCATTTGATGATGTCATAATCATTTGATGATGTCATAATCATTTTGTTGATGTCATAATCATTTGATGATGTCATAATCATTTGATGTCATAATCATTGGATGATGTCATAATCATTTTGTTGATGTCATAATCATTTTATGATGTCATAATCATTTTGTTGATGTCATAATCATTGGATGATGTCATAATCCTTTTGTTGATGTCATAATCATTTGATGATGTCATAATCATTAGATGATGTCATAATCATTTTGTTGATGTCATAATCATTTGATGATGTCATAATCATTTTGATGATGTCATAATCATTTCGTTGATGTCATAATGATTTGATGATATCATAATCATTTGATGTCATAATCATTGGATGATGTCATAATCATTTTGTTGATGTCATAATCATTTGATGATGTCATAATCATTTGATGTCATAATCATTGGATGATGTCATAATCATTTGATGATGTCATAATGATTTTGTTGATGTCATAATCATTTGATGATGCCATAATCATTTTGTTGATGTCATAATCATTTTGTTGATGTCATAATCATTTTGTTGATGTCATAATCATTTGATGATGTCATAATCATTAGATGATGTCATAATCATTTTGTTGATGTCATAATCATTGGATGATGTCATAATCATTTGATGTCATAATCATTGGATGATGTCATAATCATTTTGTTGATGTCATAATCATTTGATGATGTCATAATCATTAGATAATGTCATAATCATATTGTTGAAGTCATAATCATTTGATTATGTCATAATCATTTTGTTGATGTCATAATGATTTGATGATGTCATAATCATTTGATGTCATAATCATTGGATGATGTCATAATCGTTTTGTTGATGTCATAATCATTTGATGATGTCATAATCATTTGATGTCATAATCATTGGATGATGTCATAATCATTTTGTTGATGTCATAATCATTTGATGATGTCATAATCATTAGATGATGTCATAATCATTTTGTTGATGTCATAATCATTTGATGATGTCATAATCATATGATGTAATAATCATTTTGTTGATGTCATAATCATTTTGTTGATGTCATAATCATTTGATGATGTCATAATCATTAGATGATGTCATAATCATTTTGTTGATGTCATAATCATTTGATGATGTCATAATTATTAGATGATGTCATAATCATTTTGTTGATGTCATAATCATTTGATGATGTCATAATCATTTGATGTCATAATCATTGGATGATGTCATAATCATTTTGTTGATGTCATAATCATTTGATGATGTCATAATCATTAGATGATGTCATAATCATTTTGTTGATGTCATAATCATTTGATGATGTCATAATCATTTGATGTCATAATCATTGGATGATGTCATAATCATTTTGTTGATGTCATAATCATTTTATGATGTCATAATCATTTTGTTGATGTCAAAATCATTGGATGATATCATAATCCTTTAGTTGATGTCATAATCATTTGATGATGTCATAATCATTAGATGATGTCATAATCATTTTGTTGATGTCATAATCATTTGATGATGTCATAATCATTTTGTTGATGTCATAATCATTTCGTTGATGTCATAATGATTTGATGATATCATATTCATTTGATGTCATAATCATTGGATGTTGTCATAATCATTTTGTTGATGTCATAATCATTTGATGATGTCATAATCATTTGATGTCATAATCATTGGATGATGTCATAATCATTTTGTTGATGTCATAATCATTTTATGATGTCATAATCATTTTGTTGATGTCATAATCATTGGATGATGTCATATTCCTTTTGTTGATGTCATAATCATTTGATGATGTCATAATCATTAGATGATGTCATAATCATTTTGTTGATGTCATAATCATTTGATGATGTCATAATCATTTTTTTGATGTCATAGTCATTTCGTTGATGTCATAATGATTTGATGATATCATAATCATTTGATGTCATAATCATTGGATGATTTCATAATCATTTTGTTGATGTCATAATCATTTGATGATGTCATAATCATTAGATGATGTCATAATCATTGAATGATGACATAATTATTTTGTTGATGTCATAATCATTTGATGTCATAATCATTGGATGATGTCATAATCATTTTGTTGATGTCATATTCATTTGATGATGTCATAATCATTAGATGATGTCATAATCATTTTGTTGATGTCATAATCATTTCATGATGTCATAATCATTTGATGTCATAATCATTGGATAATGTCATAATCATTTTGTTGATGGCATAATCATTTGATGATGTCATAATCATTAGATAATGTCATAATCATTTTGTTGAAGTCATAATCATTTGATGATGTCATAATCATTTTGTTGATGTCATAATCATTTTGTTGATGTCATAATGATTTGATGATGTCATAATCATTTGATGTCATAATCATTGGATGATGTCATAATCATTTGTTGATGTCATAATCATTTTGTTGATGTCATAATCATTTGATGATGTCATAATCATTTGATGATGTCATAATCATTAGATGATGTCATAATCATTTTGTTGATGTCATAATCATTTGATGATGTCATAATCATTTGATGTCATAATCATTGGATGATGTCATAATCATTTTGTTGATGTCATAATCATTTGATGATGTCATAATCATTTGATGTCATAATCATTGGATGATGTCATAATCATTTTGTTGATGTCATAATCATTTGATGATGTCATAATCATTTGATGTCATAATCATTGGATGATGTCATAATCATTTTGTTGATGTCATAATCATTTGATGTCATAATCATTGGATGATGTCATAATCATTTTGTTGATGTCATAATCATTTGATGATGTCATAATCATTTGATGTCATAATCATTGGATGATGTCATAATCATTTTGTTGATGTCATAATCATTTGATGATGTCATTATCATTAGATGATGTCATAATCATTGGATGATAACATAATCATTTTGTTGATGTCATAATCATTTGATGTCATAATCATTGGATGATGTCATAATCATTTTGTTGATGTCATAATCATTTGATGATGTCATAATCATTAGATGATGTCATAATCATTTTGTTGATGTCACAATCATTTCATGATGTCATAATCATTTGATGTCATAATCATTGGATGATGTCATAATCATTTTGTTGATGTCATAATCATTTGATGATGTCATAATCATTAGATAATGTCATAATCATTTTGTTGATGTCATAATCATTTGATGATGTCATAATCATTTTGTTGATGTCATAATGATTTGATGATGTCATAATCATTTGATGTCATAATCATTGGATGATGTCATAATCATTTTGTTGATGTCATAATCATTTGATGATGTCATAATCATTTGATGTCATAATCATTGGATGATGTCATAATCATTTTGTTGATGTCATAATCATTTGATGATGTCATAATCATTAGATGATGTCATAATCATTTTGTTGATGTCATAATCATTTGATGATGTCATAATCATATGATGTAATAATCATTGGATGATGTCATAATCATTTTGTTGATGTCATAATCATTTGATGATGTCATAATCATTAGATGATGTCATAATCATTTTGTTGATGTCATAATCATTTGATGATGTCATAATCATTAGATGATGTCATAATCATTTTGTTGATGTCATAATCATTTGATGATGTCATAATCATTTGATGTC
Organism: Dendrobates tinctorius; assembly: GCF_039654945.1. NCBI lineage: Eukaryota > Metazoa > Chordata > Amphibia > Anura > Dendrobatidae > Dendrobates > Dendrobates tinctorius. The sequence goes on along the minus strand of NW_027361687.1, from coordinate 41,912,356 downwards.
ATAATCATTGGATGATGTCGTAATCATTTTGTTGATGTCATAATCATTTGATGATGTCATAATCATTTGATGATGTCATAATCATTTTGATGATGTCATAATCATTTGATGATGTCATAATCATTTGATGTCATAATCATTGGATAATGTCATAATCATTTTGTTGATGTCATAATCATTTTATGATGTCATAATCATTTTGTTGATGTCATAATCATTGGATGATGTCATAATCCTTTTGTTGATGTCATAATCATTTGATGATGTCATAATCATTAGATGATGTCATAATCATATTGTTGATGTCATAATCATTTGATGATGTCATAATCATTTTGTTGATGTCATAATCATTTCATTGATGTCATAATGATTTGATGATATCATAATCATTTGATGTCATAATCATTGGATGATGTCATAATCATATTGTTGATGTCATAATCATTTGATGATGTCATAATCATTTGATGTCATAATCATTGGATGATGTCATAATCATTTTGTTGATGCCATAATCATTTTATGATGTCATAATCATTTTGTTGATGTCATAATCATTGGATGATGTCATAATCCTTTTGTTGATGTCATAATCATTTGATGATGTCATAATCATTAGATGATGTCATAATCATTTTGTTGATGTCATAATCATATGATGATGTCATAATCATTTTGTTGATGTCATAATCATTTCGTTGATGTCATAATGATTTGATGATATCATAATCATTTGATGTCATAATCATTGGATGATGTCATAATCATTTTGTTAATGTCATAATCATTTGATGATGTCATAATCATTAGATGATGTCATAATCATTGGATGATGATATAATCATTTTGTTGATGTCATAATCATTTGATGTCATAATCATTGGATGATGTCATAATCATTTTGTTGATGTCATAATCATTTTATGATGTCATAATCATTAGATAATGTCATAATCATTTTGTTGAAGTCATAATCATTTGATGATGTCATAATCATTTTGTTGATGTCATAATCATTTTGTTGATGTCATATTGATGTGATGATGTCATAATCATTTGATGTCATAATCATTGGATGATGTCATAATCCTTTTGTTGATGTCATAATCATTTGATGATGTCATAATCATTAGATGATGTCATAATCATTTTGTTGATGTCATAATCATTTTATGATGTCATAATCATTTTGTAGATGTCATAATCATTTCGTTGATGTCATAATGATTTGATGATATCATAATCATTTGATGTCATAATCATTGGATGATGTCATAATCATTTTGTTGATGTCATAATCATTTGGTGATGTCATAATCATTTGATGTCATAATCATTGGATGATGTCATAATCATTTGATGATGCCATAATCATTTTGTTGATGTCATAATCATTTTATGATGTCATAATCATTTTGTTGATGTCATAATCATTTTGTTGATGTCATAATCATTTGATGATGTCATAGTCATTAGATGATGTCATAATCATTTTGTTGATGTCATAATCATTTCATGATGTCATAATCATTTGATGTCATAATCATTGTATGATGTTGTAATCATTTTGTTGATGTCATAATCATTTGATGATGTCATAATCATTAGATAATGTCATAATCATTTTGTTGAAGTCATAATCATTTGATGATGTCATAATCATTTTGTTGATGTCATAATGATTTGATGATGTCATAATCATTTGATGTCATAATCATTGGATGATGTCATAATCATTTTGTTGATGTCATAATCTTTTGATGATGTCATAATCATTTGATGTCATAATCATTGGATGATGTCATAATCATTTTGTTGATGTCATAATCATTTGATGATGTCATAATCATTAGATGATGTCATAATAATTTTGTTGATGTCATAATCATTTGATGATGTCATAATCATATGATGTAATAATCATTGGATGATGTCATAATCATTTTGTTGATGTCATAATCATTAGATGATGTCATAATTAGTGTTGAGCATTCCGATACCGCAAGTATCGGGTATCGGCCGATATCAGCGGTATCGGAATTCCGATACTTAATTCCGATACTTTTTTCATATCGGATTCCGGGATCGGAATCGGAATAGGAAGTTCCCATCATGCTATGAGCCTGCTTGCTTTGATTAAGCCAATGGGAATCCTCCGAAGTGTGGGCACATCCTGTTAGGCATGTAGGCATGTTAACTATTGGCATGGCTGTGATTGGCTGCCGAAATGATGTCATGATGCACTATAAAAGCCACCGCAGCCGCCATTTCTGGTCACTCTGCTGTGAATTCAGTTAGGGACAGGCTGCTGTAGAAGACTGTGAGGGACAGTTAGAAATAGCGATTCTAAAAACAATATTGTGCTTTATCCAGGCTACATAAACCACCACTGTAGCTTGCTTTTCCCTAGCAGCGCTGTTTTCACAGCTGTCTGCAAGGGCTGTGTGAGTGCAGCTCACGCTGTGGAGTGGGTCCTGCAGCCACGTCAGGCTGTAGGCCACCCAGTGTGATCACTGCTGCCTCATACATCTTTTATTTTTTGAGCTGCATTTTTTAAATAATTTCAATCTAGTGTGCTTCCATCCGTATCCATATACGTTGGTTGCAAACACTAGTAGTAGACAGCGGAGCCTTTCTGCAGCCTTTCAGTGCTAGTGTCCACTTTGCTGCACTGTTCACGGCTGTCTGAGAGGTCTCTGACTGTGTGTGAGTGCAGCTCACGCTGAGTAGTGTGTCCTGCAGCTACGTCTGGCTGTAGGACGCTCAGCGTGCGTCACTGCCTCACACATATTTTTATTTGAGTGCAGCTCATTTTTTCTTCTATTAGTGTGCATCCATCCGTCTCCATCTACGGTGGTTGCAAACACTATATAGGAGTACACAGCGGAGCCTTTCTGCAGCCTGTCAGTGCCAGTGCCCACTTAGCTGCACTGTTGACGGCTGTCTGAGAGGTCTCTGACTGTGTGTGAGTGCAGCTCACGCTGAGTAGAGTGTCCTGCAGCTACGTCTGGTTGTAGGACGCTCAACGTGCGTCACTGCCTCACACATATTTGTCTCTGAGTGCAGCTCATTTTTTCTTCTCCTATTAGTGTGCATCCATCCGTATCCATCAACATTGGTTGGTTGCAAACACTATATAGGAGTAGATAGAGGAGCCTTTTTTTCTGGCTTGTGCCCTGCCGGCGCAGCCAGATTAGTATTACCCAATTTTTTTGGAGCCTCATCTTTTGCATTGTAGGTTACCTGCCTGCATTGTAATAGCTCCAAAAAGTTGGTGATACTATCAGTTTCAATTCTTTGTTCTCATACTTTGAGTTTGTTTCAAACAAAGAAACCACATAAAAAGTTCACCAAACACTACATTTTGAACTTGTGTAGGCCACATCAGCTCCTATTAAAGTCTAGTCCACACACACACACTTCATAAAATTAGTGTTTCTTGTACCTGTAACCAGCTGTTCAGGAATAAGCACACTAAGGCCCCCCTTTGTCCTTTTTTGCCTATCTTAAGCAGTCTTGCAAGATGAAGAAGGCAGGGAGTAAGGCGCGGGGGCGTGGGCGTGGGCGTGGAGTTTCAGCAGGGAGAGGACGTGGGGATTCTGCAGGGAGAGGACGTGGGGATTCTACAGGTAGAGGACGTGGGGATTCTGGGCCTGCTGCGGGCACCAGTGGATCAGCATCCCCCAGTTTTAGCAGGCAACAGTCCTTTATGCGCAGCTTTGTAGGACCTCAACGTACCCCACTGCTGCGGGAGGAACAAATTGAAGCCGTTGTCGGATGGATGGCAGCTAACGCATCGACTTCAATTACTTCCGCATCCTCTCAGGGTCAGAGCACCGAAGAGCAACCATCTGTCTCTTCACCACCTGCCAAAGTGCCCAGGCAGTCAGAGAGACATGGACAGGAGCCATCACAATCTCTACTTCTGTTCTCGGAATCTGTTGGCTTGGAAAGAGGGGGCCAGCCAAGCAGCATTCCTGAATGTGAAGAAGAGGGAGTATGCAGTGATGCGCAACTTCTTTGTCCCTCTGAATCTGAAGAGGCGAGTGGGCCAGTGCCTATGGTCAGCACACCTCAGTACGCATCAGATGATGACGAGACTCAGTTGCCACTTTCTGGTGCGTACGGTGCTGGCGAGACAACCCCGGAGAAGCAGCTGTTTGAAGAGGGGAGGGAAGATGATGAGGTCCTTGACCCATCATGGCGTGAGCAACAGGAAGGTGGTGGGAGCAGCTCGGAGGAAGAGATTCCCCTACCGGCCAAAACAGGAGGCAGAGGGAGGGGGAAGACTTGGTTGCCTGTACCCTCCACTTCGGCACCCGTTAGGAGCATTCCTCCTTCCAAAGGCAAACCGGGCGCTCACAAGAGTTGCAGTGCGTGGTCCTTTTTTGACACAGTTGCAGATGACATTTGCTTTGTCAAATGCAAGCTGTGTCATCAGAGAGTCAAAAGAGGGAGAAATGTCAGCAACCTCAATACCACAAATATGTGGAAACATGTGCGCACCAAGCACGAGTTGGAGTTGCATAGACACCCTCAAGACGTAGGCCAACGTACAGCACCACCTACCACCTCTTCAGTTCGTGTTGGGCCCTCTTCCTCCAGCTCACACACTGCTGGTTCGGCTTCCTCACAGGATCGCCAAGGAAGAACCTCTGCCACTGTTGTCCGGAGACCCTGTCAGATTCCACCCATAACAGCACGTTCCCATCCATCACAGCCATCGGTAGCACAGGCATGGGATAAAAGGCGCCCTTACTCGGCAAACCATCCCCGAGCACAGTCTCTGAATGCTGGCATTGCCAAACTTCTGGCAGTTGAAATGCTGTCATTCAGGCTGGTGGACACTGACACCTTCCGGGACTTAATGGCATTGGCAGTCCCCCAATACAACGTGCCCAGCCGCTTTTATTTCAGCAGGCGAGCCGTCCCTGCCCTGCAGAAACATGTTGAGGGCAAAATAAAACATGCGCTACTAAACGCCGTTAGTAGCAAGGTCCACCTGACCACCGATGCGTGGACCAGTAACCATGGACAGGGACGATACCTTTCCCTCACTGCCCACTGGGTCAATGTTGTGGAGCCGGGTACGGATCTGGAGAGTGGCGCTGTACGTGTTCTTCCAACGCCACGGATTGCAGGACTCCAGTCTGTACACATAGACTCCTCCTCCTACTCAAGTTCCTCAGAAACAGCAGAGCAGGAGCCTGTTACGACCGATATGAGCACAGCCGTGGCCAAACGTCAACAGGCTGTACTCAAATTAATTTCTTTGGGGAATCGAAGCCACACAGCGCAGGAGCTCTGGAATGCTATCAAGCTGGAGAGCGATGTGTGGTTTGGGCCAGCGAATCTCCAGCCGGGCTTGGTAGTGTGTGACAATGGCCGAAATCTGGTGGCAGCTCTTGGCCTAGGCAACCTCACACACATCCCATGTCTGGCACATGTTCTTAACTTGGTCGTGCAGAGCTTTCTGAGGGACTATCCGGATCTTGATGCACTGTTGCACAAGGTCCGCATAGAGTGCGCTCACTTGCGACGTTCCAGCACGGCAAGATCGCGCCTCGCTGCTCTGCAGCGACGATTTGGCCTTCCGGAACATCGCATCATATGTGACCTACCCACCCGGTGGAATTCAACGTTACATATGTTGGAGCGGTTGTGTGAGCAGCAGGCAGCAGTCATGGAGTACCAGCTGCATCAGGCGCAAACAAGTCGCACTGTGCGCCGTTCACACTTCAGCACCATTGAGTGGGCCTCTATGAAGGACATCTGCCTCGTTTTGCGTGCCTTCGATGAATCCACGCGGATGGCGAGTGCAGATGATGCACTAGTCAGCATGACTGTCCCCCTTATCTGCCTGCTTCAACAAACACTGCAAGCACTAAGGGATGAGGTTTCAGAAGAGGTGGAGGATGAGGAGTCCCAAATGCCATCTGCTTCTGGACAGTCTGCGCTACGTGTTTCCTCACAAAGGCCTAGGCAGGGGACACTTTGTGAGGAGGATGAGGAGGAGTCGATGGAGGAGGAAGACATCTCTCCAGAGGAGGGAGGTACACAAACCTCTACTCAGTATGTACAGCGAGGGTGGGGTGATGCAGAGCAGGTCGAGGTCACGCCTCAAACAGGGGACAGCGGTTCTTTGGCAGTTGGGAGTCTGCAGCACATGGTTGATTTCATGCTGCAGTGCCTGAGAAACGACCGCCGCATCGCCCACATTCTCGTCTCGGCTGATTATTGGGTGTACACCCTCCTAGATCCTCGCTACCGGGACAGCGTACAAAGGCTCATACCAACGTTGAACCGGGAGCGTAAAATGCGGGAGTACGAAGAGTCACTGGTGCAGTCCATAATGTTTTCCATTCCACCCGACAGCATTGTTGCAAGTGCTTTACAAAGCAGCTCTGTGCGTCGAGGCAGTGGAGGAAACTCTGCACAAAGAGGGAGCAGAGGCAGTGCCGCAGCACAAGGCAAGACCACTATGGCCCAAATGTGGCAAAGTTTTGTGTGTCCACCACAATTGTCTACACCATCAGCGACGCCTCGAGTCAGCAGGAGGCAACGCTTCCGTCAGATGGTGTCAGACTACATGTCTTGCCCTGTCGCTGTACTCCCAGATGGCTCTTCCCCCTTCAAGTTTTGGGTCTCTAAGCTGGATACATGGCCAGAGCTTAGCCAGTATGCATTGGAGGTGCTGGCTTGCCCTGCTGCCAGTGTATTATCGGAACGTGTCTTTAGTGCCGCAGGTGGTGTACTAACAGACCGTCGCACGCGACTATCTTCCGATAATGTTGACCGGCTGACTTTTCTGAAAATGAACAAGGCCTGGATCTCCAAAGACTTTGCCATTCCTCTTACAGACTAAATTAGTGGTTGGCAACTGTATCCAGGTCTGCTGGTGTGTTCATTTTTCTACCACCTGAACTATAATCCCTGTGCTTCAACACAGCCAGTTGTCGCTCAGATGTGTCGTCTGCACAGAGAAACACACTAGCTCCTGTGTTACTGGGGTTCAGTAATGCCAGCTGATCCCCTGCTGTGTGGACGGCAGAGTCACCAGCTCCATCAACATTCAAACCACTACTGATTTTTAACCGTGCCCAACTTAGGTCTCTGGCTCCACTGTCTCTACTATTTCCCCTGACCTCCAACCCCGCCATCTACATCTCTGAAGTGGCGTCAGCACAATCTACACTTGTTCCTGTGTTCCTGTGGCTCAGTCCCATCAGTTTATCCCCTGATGTGTGTCCGGCAAGGTCTCCTGCTCTGTCCACATTCCCATAACCAGTAGTGGGAATGAGGACAGAGCTGGCGAACTTGCCGGACAAACATCAGGGGATCAACTGATGGGACTGAGCACCAGTAACACAGGAACAAGTGTAGATTGTGCTGACGCCACTTCAGAGATGTAGCTGGCGGGGTTGGAGGCCAGGGTAAATAGTAGAGACAGTGGAGCCAGAGGCCTAAGTGGAGCATGGTTAGAATCAGTAGTAGTCCACAACCTCCATAAAAACCGCTGCCCATTGGCCTCTGCATGCGGCATGCGTAATCCTGGGCACCAACAGCGTCAGTTGGTGTTCAGAAGTGTCGTCTCCACAGAGCCAAACACATTCGTTCAAGTGTTAGTGGGGTTCAGCACTGCCAGCTGTTCCCCTGCTGTGGAGATGGCAAGTCTCCTGCTGCCTTCACCTGCCCAAATCCAGTAGGCCCCAGCCTGCTCCTCGCCTAATCCTGGGCTCCAACAGCGTCAGTTGGTGTTCAGAAGTGTCGTCTCCACAGAGCCAAACACATTCGTTCAAGTGTTAGTGGGGTTCAGCACTGCCAGCTGTTCCCCTGCTGTGGAGATGGCAAGTCTCCTGCTGCATTCACCTGCCAAAATCCAGTAGGCCCCAGCCTGCTCCTCGCCTAATCCTGGGCTCCAACAGCGTCAGTTGGTGTTCAGAAGTGTCGTCTCCACAGAGCCAAACACGTTCGTTCAAGTGTTAGTGGGGTTCAGCACTGCCAGCTGTTCCCCTGCTGTGGAGATGGCAAGTCTCCTGCTGCCTTCACCTGCCAAAATCCAGTAGGCCCCAGCCTGCTCCTCGCCTAATCCTGGGCTCCAACAGCGTCAGTTGGTGTTCAGAAGTGTCGTCTCCACAGAACCAAACACATTCGTTCAAGTGTTAGTGGGGTTCAGCACTGCCAGCTGTTCCCCTGCTGTGGAGATGGCAAGTCTCCTGCTGCCTCCACCTGCCCAAATCCAGTAGGCCCCAGCCTGCTCCTCGCCTAATCCTGGGCTCCAACAGCGTCAGTTGGTGTTCAGAAGTGTCGTCTCCACAGAGCCAAACACATTCGTTCAAGTGTTAGTGGGGTTCAGCACTGCCAGCTGTTCCCCTGCTGTGGAGATGGCAAGTCTCCTGCTGCCTTCACCTGCCAAAATCCAGTAGGCCCCAGCCTGCTCCTCGCCTAATCCTGGGCTCCAACAGCGTCAGTTGGTGTTCAGAAGTGTCGTCTCCACAGAGCCAAACACATTCGTTCAAGTGTTAGTGGGGTTCAGCACTGCCAGCTGTTCCCCTGCTGTGGAGATGGCAAGTCTCCTGCTGCCTTCACCTGCCAAAATCCAGTAGGCCCCAGCCTGCTCCTCGCCTAATCCTGGGCTCCAACAGCGTCAGTTGGTGTTCAGAAGTGTCGTCTCCACAGAGCCAAACACGTTCGTTCAAGTGTTAGTGGGGTTCAGCACTGCCAGCTGTTCCCCTGCTGTGGAGATGGCAAGTCTCCTGCTGCATTCACCTGCCAAAATCCAGTAGGCCCCAGCCTGCTCCTCGCCTAATCCTGGGCTCCAACAGCGTCAGTTGGTGTTCAGAAGTGTCGTCTCCACAGAACCAAACACATTCGTTCAAGTGTTAGTGGGGTTCAGCACTGCCAGCTGTTCCCCTGCTGTGGAGATGGCAAGTCTCCTGCTGCCTTCACCTGCCCAAATCCAGTAGGCCCCAGCCTGCTCCTCGCCTAATCCTGGGCTCCAACAGCGTCAGTTGGTGTTCAGAAGTGTCGTCTCCACAGAGCCAAACACATTCGTTCAAGTGTTAGTGGGGTTCAGCACTGCCAGCTGTTCCCCTGCTGTGGAGATGGCAGTCTCTCCTGCTGTCTCCGCATTACAAAGACAGTAGGCCTCTGCCTACACCCTCCTATTTCCTGGGCTTCAACACAGCCAGTTGTAGTTCGGAAGTGCCGTCCACACGGAAAGAGACACTTGCTCCCGTGTCTCAGTGGGGTTCAGTAACGTCAGCTGATCCCCTGCTGTGTGGATGGCAGTCTCTCCTGCTGTAAACTCATTCAAAATACAGTAGGCCTCTGCCTACACCCTCCTATTTCCTGGGCTTCAACACAGCCAGTTGTAGTTCGGAAGTGCCGTCCACACGGAAAGAGACACTTGCTCCCGTGTCTCAGTGGGGTTCAGTAACGTCAGCTGATCCCCTGCTGTGTGGATGGCAGTCTCTCCTGCTGTAAACTCATTCAAAATACAGTAGGCCTCTGCCTACACCCTCCTATTTCCTGGGCTTCAACACAGCCAGTTGTAGTTCGGAAGTGCCGTCCACACGGAAAGAGATACTTGCTCCCGTGTCTCAGTGGGGTTCAGTAACGTCAGCTGATCCCCTGCTGTGTGGATGGCAGTCTCTCCTGCTGTCACCTCATTCAAAATTCAGTAGGCCTCTGCCTACACCCTCCTATTTCCTGGGCTTCAACACAGCCAGTTGTAGTTCGGAAGTGCCGTCCACACGGAAAGAGATACTTGCTCCCGTGTCTCAGTGGGGTTCAGTAACGTCAGCTGATCCCCTGCTGTGTGGATGGCAGTCTCTCCTGCTGTAAACTCATTCAAAATACAGTAGGCCTCTGCCTACACCCTCCTATTTCCTGGGCTTCAACACAGCCAGTTGTAGTTCGGAAGTGCCGTCCACACGGAAAGAGATACTTGCTCCCGTGTCTCAGTGGGGTTCAGTAACGTCAGCTGATCCCCTGCTGTGTGGATGGCAGTCTCTCCTGCTGTAAACTCATTCAAAATACAGTAGGCCTCTGCCTACACCCTCCTATTTCCTGGGCTTCAACACAGCCAGTTGTAGTTCGGAAGTGCCGTCCACACGGAAAGAGACACTTGCTCCCGTGTCTCAGTGGGGTTCAGTAACGTCAGCTGATCCCCTGCTGTGTGGATGGCAGTCTCTCCTGCTGTAAACTCATTCAAAATACAGTAGGCCTCTGCCTACACCCTCCTATTTCCTGGGCTTCAACACAGCCAGTTGTAGTTCGGAAGTGCCGTCCACACGGAAAGAGATACTTGCTCCCGTGTCTCAGTGGGGTTCAGTAACGTCAGCTGATCCCCTGCTGTGTGGATGGCAGTCTCTCCTGCTGTCACCTCATTCAAAATTCAGTAGGCCTCTGCCTACACCCTCCTATTTCCTGGGCTTCAACACAGCCAGTTGTAGTTCGGAAGTGCCGTCCACACGGAAAGAGACACTTGCTCCCGTGTCTCAGTGGGGTTCAGTAACGTCAGCTGATCCCCTGCTGTGTGGATGGCAGTCTCTCCTGCTGTAAACTCATTCAAAATACAGTAGGCCTCTGCCTACACCCTCCTATTTCCTGGGCTTCAACACAGCCAGTTGTAGTTCGGAAGTGCCGTCCACACGGAAAGAGATACTTGCTCCCGTGTCTCAGTGGGGTTCAGTAACGTCAGCTGATCCCCTGCTGTGTGGATGGCAGTCTCTCCTGCTGTCACCTCATTCAAAATTCAGTAGGCCTCTGCCTACACCCTCCTATTTCCTGGGCTTCAACACAGCCAGTTGTAGTTCGGAAGTGCCGTCCACACGGAAAGAGATACTTGCTCCCGTGTCTCAGTGGGGTTCAGTAACGTCAGCTGATCCCCTGCTGTGTGGATGGCAGTCTCTCCTGCTGTAAACTCATTCAAAATACAGTAGGCCTCTGCCTACACCCTCCTATTTCCTGGGCTTCAACACAGCCAGTTGTAGTTCGGAAGTGCCGTCCACACGGAAAGAGATACTTGCTCCCGTGTCTCAGTGGGGTTCAGTAACGTCAGCTGATCCCCTGCTGTGTGGATGGCAGTCTCTCCTGCTGTAAACTCATTCAAAATACAGTAGGCCTCTGCCTACACCCTCCTATTTCCTGGGCTTCAACACAGCCAGTTGTAGTTCGGAAGTGCCGTCCACACGGAAAGAGACACTTGCTCCCGTGTCTCAGTGGGGTTCAGTAACGTCAGCTGATCCCCTGCTGTGTGGATGGCAGTCTCTCCTGCTGTAAACTCATTCAAAATACAGTAGGCCTCTGCCTACACCCTCCTATTTCCTGGGCTTCAACACAGCCAGTTGTAGTTCGGAAGTGCCGTCCACACGGAAAGAGATACTTGCTCCCGTGTCTCAGTGGGGTTCAGTAACGTCAGCTGATCCCCTGCTGTGTGGATGGCAGTCTCTCCTGCTGTCACCTCATTCAAAATTCAGTAGGCCTCTGCCTACACCCTCCTATTTCCTGGGCTTCAACACAGCCAGTTGTAGTTCGGAAGTGCCGTCCACACGGAAAGAGACACTTGCTCCCGTGTCTCAGTGGGGTTCAGTAACGTCAGCTGATCCCCTGCTGTGTGGATGGCAGTCTCTCCTGCTGTCACCTCATTCAAAATTCAGTAGGCCTCTGCCTACACCCTCCTATTTCCTGGGCTTCAACACAGCCAGTTGTAGTTCGGAAGTGCCGTCCACACGGAAAGAGATACTTGCTCCCGTGTCTCAGTGGGGTTCAGTAACGTCAGCTGATCCCCTGCTTTGTGGATGGCAGTCTCTCCTGCTGTAAACTCATTCAAAATACAGTAGGCCTCTGCCTACACCCTCCTATTTCCTGGGCTTCAACACAGCCAGTTGTAGTTCGGAAGTGCCGTCCACACGGAAAGAGATACTTGCTCCCGTGTCTCAGTGGGGTTCAGTAATGTCAGCTGATCCCCTGCTGTGTGGATGGCAAAGTCTCCTGCTGCCTACACAGTCGTACCACTACTGATTTTTAACCGTGCTCCAATTATGCCTGTGGCTCCACTGTCTCTCGTATTTCCCCTGTCCTCCAACCCTGCCAGTTACAGCTCCGAAGTGGCGTCTGCACAATCCACACTTGTTCCTGTGTTACAGGTGTTCAGTCCGATCAGTTAATCCCCTGATGTGTGTCCGGCAATGTCGCCTGCTCTGTCCACATTCCCATTATCGGAATGTGGACAGAGCAGGCGACATTGCCGGACACACATCAGGGGATTAACTGACCGGACTGAACACCTGTAACACAGGAACAAGTGTGGATTGTGCAGACGCCACTTCGGAGCTGTAACTGGCGGGGTTGGAGGACAGGGGAAATACGAAAATCAGTGAATCCACAGGCCTAAGTGGAGCTTGGTTCAAATTAGTAGTCTACAACCGATCTTAAAATTTCTTCAATGCAGCCTAAGCCTGCTCCGTGCTTGTCCCTGGGCTTCAACACAGCCAGTTGTTGCTCGGAAGTGCCGTCTTCACAGAGTAAAACACTAGCTCCTGTGTTTGTGGGGTTCAGTAACGTCAGCTGTTCCCCTGCTGTTTTGATGGCAATCTGTCCTGCTGCCTCCCAATTGACAGCACATCAGGCCTCAGCCTGCTAAGTGCTTGTCCTGGGCTCCAACATCGCCAGTTGCTGCTCATAACTGACTTTGGCACGGGTACTCCCTCCTGCCCAGCTTGGTTCCAGCCCTGCCTGCTGTTTCCGGGAAGTGTCAATGTCAGTTTGCCACCCCAAGTTGCCATGTCGTGTTGCGGTTGGGTTAGCCGAGGCTAGGGTGCCAGCAGTTTAGGTGCTTCCTATGTGGACTGCGGGTTCTGGTAAGAAAGGTTTGTTCCATAGTGCCAGTAGGACAAGCACCCCCTGTAGGACTGTGTGATTCGGTAACTGCGGCCAGCTTGCGGCATGCCAACTTTGCTTTTCAGGGGTAACTTCTGATACCCCTCCGGGTTCCAGCACCGTCAGCTGGTTCTCGTCAGAGCCTTTGGCCTAGGTGCCTCCATCTCGGTATCCGAGTTCCGGCAACATCTGCTGGTCCTTGGTAGTGCTTTGTAGCACAGGTACCTCCTGCTTAGTAACCGGGTTCCAGCACCGTCAGCTGGTCCTCGGTTGTGCCATTGGCTCTTATTCCTTCTGCTGCCCCTCCGGGTGCCAGCACTGTCAGCTGGTCCTCGCTATTTCCATTTGCTCTTGCAGCTTATGCTACCCCTCCGGGTTCCAGCACCGTCAGCTGGTTCTCATCAGAGCCTTTGGCCTAGGTGCCTCCATCTCGGTATCCGAGTTCCGTCAACGTCTGCTGGTCCTTGGTAGTGCTTTGTAGCACAGGTACCTCCTGCTTAGTAACCGGGTTCCAGCACCGTCAGCTGGTCCTCGGTAGTGCCATTGGCTCTTGTTCCTTCTGCTGCCCCTCCGGGTGCCAGTACCGTCAGCTGGTTCAAGAGGACAAAGAACAGGAAGACAACCACCAAGATGCAGAACAACAAGAGAGAGAAGACAAAGAAGCATAAAAAAAACAAAGCAGAAGAACATTAAGCATAAGACTAATACTCTGAGCAAATGATATTATCTTATTTATAAGCAGAAGAAGACTAAGCAGTGTATGGGGGTGAGTCCGTTCCTCCTCGTGGTGCCCCTGGAAAAGGCCTGCTTCTGCAGGCCAAACTGAACGCGGACAAATCCTGTTGTAAATCTTTTGTGACAGGCAGAACGGAAGGTGTAAACTTCTAACTTTTCTAGATAACAACTACAGGAATGCCTGACACAAACAAGAATATGATGAAGAAGAATAGGAAGAAGATGAAGAAGCTGAATATGTAGAATAATAATTGTTGAATAAGAAGAATATGAAGAATGTAAGAAAAGGAAGAAGAAGAAGAAGAAGAAGAAGAAGAAGAAGAAGAAGAAGAAGAATGTAAAAAAAGGAAGTAGAAGAAGAAGAAGAAGAATGTAAAAAAAGGAATAAGAAGAAGAATGTAAAAAAAGGAAGTAGAAGAAGAAGAAGAAGAATGTAAAAAAAGGAAGTAGAAGAAGAAGAAGAAGAATGTAAAAAAAGGAAGTAGAAGAAGAAGACATACATGTCTGGCAAAATATAAATGAGGCTAACATAGTCAATATCTTTGTAACTCCTAACATCTTTAAAAAAAAAAGTTTAATTCCTGCTATTCCATTTGATTGGGCTAAACCTCTATGGCTTTAATGTCTCCTCCACCTCCCACAATACATTCTACATTATTCTTAGTTGTTTTTCTTCATGTAGAATTAACCTACAAGGAAAGAAAGGTTTTTTTTTAATTCCGATATTTTGGCCCCATTGACTTGCATTGGTTCCCGGTATCGGAATCGGCGATACCGATACTTTTTTTTAAGATCGGCCGATCCATTCCGATCCGATATTTTCAAGTATCGGCTGGTATCGCTCAACTCTAGTCATAATCATTTTGTTGATGTCATAATCATTTGATGATGTCATAATCATTAGATGACGTCATAATCATTTTGTTGATGTCATAATCATTTGATGATGTCATAATCATTTGATGTCATAATCATTGGATGATGTCATAATCATTTTATTGATGTCATAATCATTTGATGATGTCATAATCATTTGATGATGTCATAATCATTTTGTTGATGTCATAATCATTTGATGATGTCATAATCATTTGATGTCATAATCATTGGATGATGTCATAATCATTTTGTTGATGTCATAATCATTTTATGATGTCATAATCATTTTGTTGATGTCATAATCATTGGATGATGTCATAATCCTTTTGTTGATGTCATAATCATTTGATGATGTCATAATCATTAGATGATGTCATAATCATTTTGTTGATGTCATAATCATTTGATGATGTCATAATCATTTTGTTGATGTCATAATCATTTTGTTGATGTCATAATCATTTTGTTGATGTCATAATCATTTGATGATGTCATAATCATTAGATGATGTCATAATCATTTTGTTGATGTCATAATCATTTGATGATGTCATAATCATTTGATGATGTCATAATCATTTTGTTGATGTCATAATCATTTGATGATGTCATAATCATTTGATGTCATAATCATTGGATGATGTCGTAATCATTTTGTTGATGTCATAATCATTTGATGATGTCATAATCATTTGATGATGTCATAATCATTTTGATGATGTCATAATCATTTGATGATGTCATAATCATTTGATGTCATAATCATTGGATAATGTCATAATCATTTTGTTGATGTCATAATCATTTTATGATGTCATAATCATTTTGTTGATGTCATAATCATTGGATGATGTCATAATCCTTTAGTTGATGTCATAATCATTTGATGATGTCATAATCATTAGATGATGTCATCATCATATTCTTGATGTCATAACCATTTGATGATGTCATAATCATTTTGTTGATGTCATAATCATTTCGTTGATGTCATAATGATTTGATAATATCATAATCATTTGATGTCATAATCATTGGATGATGTCATAATCATTTTGTTGATGTCATAATCATTTGATGATGTCATAATCATTTGATGTCATAATCATTGGCTGATGTCATAATCATTTTGTTGATGTCATAATCATTTTATGATGTCATAATCATTTTGTTGATGTCATAATCATTGGATGATGTCATAATCCTTTTGTTGATGTCATAATAATTTGATGATGTCATAATCATTAGATGATGTCATAATCATTTTGTTGATGTCATAATCATTTCATGATGTCATAATCATTTGATGTCAAAATCATTGTATGATGTCATAATCATTTTGTTGATGTCATAATCATTTGATGATGTCATAATCATTAGATAATGTCATAATCATTTTGTTGAAGTCATAATCATTTGATGATGTCATAATCATTTTGTTGATGTCATAATGATTTGATGATGTCATAATCATTAGATGATGTCATAATCATTTTGTTGATGTCATAATCATTTGATGATGTCATAATCATTAGATGATGTCATAATAGTTTTGTTGATGTCATAATCATTTGATGATGTCATAATCATTTGATGTCATAATCATTGGATGATGTCATAATCATTTTATTGATGTCATAATCATTTGATGATGTCATAATCATTTGATGATGTCATAATCATTTTGTTGATGTCATAATCATTTGATGATGTCATAATCATTTGATGTCATAATCATTGGATGATGTCATAATCATTTTGTTGATGTCATAATCATTTTATGATGTCATAATCATTTTGTTGATGTCATAATCATTGGATGATGTCATAATCCTTTTGTTGATGTCATAATCGTTTGATGATGTCATAATCATTAGATGATGTCATAATCATTTTGTTGATGTCATAATCATTTGATGATGTCATAATCCTTTTTTGATGTCATAATCATTTCGTTGATGTCATAATGATTTGATGATATCATAATCATTTGATGTCATAATCATTGGATGATGTCATAATCATGTTGTTGATGTCATAATCATTTGATGATGTCATAATCATTTGATGTCATAATCATTGAATGATGTCATAAACATTTTGTTGATATCATAATCATTTTATGATGTCATAATCATTTTGTTGATGTCATAATCATTGGATGATGTCATAATCCTTTTGTTGATGTCATAATCATTTGATGATGTCATAATCATTAGATGATGTCATAATCATTTTGTTGATGTCATAATCATTTGATGATGTCATAATCATTTTGTTGATGTCATAATCATTTCGTTGATGTCATAATGATTTGATGATATCATAATCATTTGATGTCATAATCATTGGATGATGTCATAATCATTTTGTTGATGTCATAATCATTTGATGATGTCATAATCATTAGATGATGTCATAATCATTGGATGATGACATAATCATTTTGTTGATGTCATAATCATTTGATGTAATAATCATTGGATGATGTCATAATCATTTTGTTGATGTCATAATCATTTGATGATGTCATAATCATTAGATGATGTCATAATCATTTTGTTGATGTCATAATCATTTGATGATGTCATAATCATTAGATGATGTCATAATCATTTTGTTGATGTCATAATCATTTGATGATGTCATAATCATTTGATGTCATAATCATTGGATGATGTCATAATCATTTTGTTGATGTCATGATCATTTTATGATGTCATAATCATTTTGTTGATGTCATAATCATTGGATGATGTCATAATCCTTTTGTTGATGTCATAATCATTTGATGATTTCATAATCATTTGATGTCATAATCATTGGATGTGTCATAATCATTTGATGATGTCATAATCATTTTGTTGATGTCATAATCATTTGATGATGTCATAATCATTTTGTTGATGTCATAATCATTTGATGATGTCATAATCATTCTGTTGATGTCATAATCATTTTGATGATGTCATAATGATTTGATAATGTCATAATCATTTGATGTCATAATCATTGGATGATGTCATAAACATTTTGTTGATGTCATAATCATTTGATGATGTCATAATCATTAGATGATGTCATAATCATTTTGTTGATGTCATAATCATTTGATGATGTCATAATCATTTTGTCGATGTCATAATCATTTCGTTGATGTCATAATGATTTGATGATATCATAATCATTTGATGTCATAATCATTGGATGATGTCATAATCATTTTGTTGATGTCATAATCATTTGATGATGTCATAATGATTTTTTTGATGTCATAATCATTTGATGATGCCATAATCATTTTGTTGATGTCATAATCATTTTGTTGATGTCATAATCATTTTGTTGATGTCATAATCATTTGATGATGTCATAATCATTAGATGATGTCATAATCATTTTGTTGAAGTCATAATCATTGGATGATGTCATAATCATTTGATGTCATAATCATTGGATGATGTCATAATCATTTTGTTGATGTCATAATCATTTGATGATGTCATAATCATTAGATAATGTCATAATCATTTTGTTGAAGTCATAATCATTTGATTATGTCATAATCATTTTGTTGATGTCATAATGATTTGATGATGTCATAATCATTTGATGTCATAATCATTGGATGATGTCATAATCGTTTTGTTGATGTCATAATCATTTGATGATGTCATAATCATTTGATGTCATAATCATTGGATGATGTCATAATCATTTTGTTGATGTCATAATCATTTGATGATGTCATAATCATTAGATGATGTCATAATAATTTTGTTGATGGAATAATCATTTGATGATGTCATAATCATATGATGTAATAATCATTGGATGATGTCATAATCATTTTGTTGATGTCATAATCATTTGATGATGTCATAATCATTAGATGATGTCATAATCATTTTGTTGATGTCATAATCATTTGATGATGTCATAATCATTAGATGATGTCATAATCATTTTGTTGATGTCATAATCATTTGATGATGTCATAATCATTTGATGTCATAATCATTGGATGATGTCATAATCATTTTGTTGATGTCATAATCATTAGATGATGTCATAATCATTAGATGATGTCATAATCATTAGATGATGTCATAATCATTTTGTTGATGTCATAATCATTTGATGATGTCATAATCATTTGATGTCATAATCATTGGATGATGTCATAATCATTTTGTTGATGTCATAATCATTTTATGAAGTCATAATCATTTTGTTGATGTCAAAATCATTGGATGATGTCATAATCCTTTTGTTGATGTCATAATCATTTGATGATGTCATAATCATTAGATGATGTCATAATCATTTTGTTGATGTCATAATCATTTGATGATGTCATAATCATTTTGTTGATGTCATAATCATTTCGTTGATGTCATAATGATTTGATGATATCATATTCATTTGATGTCATAATCATTGGATGATGTCATAATCATTTTGTTGATGTCATAATCATTTGATGATGTCATAATCATTTGATGTCATAATCATTGGATAATCATTTTGTTGATGTCATAATCATTTTATGATGTCATAATCATTTTGTTGATGTCATAATCATTGGATGATGTCATATTCCTTTTGTTGATGTCATAATCATTTGATGATGTCATAATCATTAGATGATGTCATAATCATTTTGTTGATGTCATAATCATTTGATGATGTCATAATCATTTTGTTGATGTCATAATCATTTTGTTGATGTCATAATGATTTGATGATATCATAATCATTTGATGTCATAATCATTGGATGATTTCATAATCATTTTGTTGATGTCATAATCATTTGATGATGTCATAATCATTAGATGATGTCATAATCATTGGATGATGACATAATCATTTTGTTGATGTCATAATCATTTGATGTCATAATCATTGGATGATGTCATAATCATTTTGTTGATGTCATAATCATTTGATGATGTCATAATCATTAGATGATGTCATAATCATTTTGTTGATGTCATAATCATTTCATGATGTCATAATCATTTGATGTCATAATCATTGGATGATGTCATAATCATTTTGTTGATGGCATAATCATTTGATGATGTCATAATCATTAGATAATGTCATAATCATTTTGTTGATGTCATAATCATTTGATGATGTCATAATCATTTTGTTGATGTCATAATCATTTTGTTGATGTCATAATCATTTGATGATGTCATAATCATTTGATGTCATAATCATTGGATGATGTCATAATCATTTTGTTGATGTCATAATCATTTGATGATGTCATAATCATTTGATGTCATAATCATTAGATGATGTCATAATCATTTTGTTGATGTCATAATCATTTGATGTCATAATCATTGGATGATGTCATAATCATTTTGTTGATGTCATAATCATTTGATGATGTCATAATCATTTGATGTCATAATCATTGGATGATGTCATAATCATTTTGTTGATGTCATAATCATTTGATGATGTCATAATCATTAGATGATGTCATAATCATTGGATGATGACATAATCATTTTGTTGATGTCATAATCATTTGATGTCATAATCATTGGATGATGTCATAATCATTTTGTTGATGTCATAATCATTTGATGATGTCATAATCATTTTGTTGATGTCACAATCATTTCATGATGTCATAATCATTTGATGTCATAATCATTGGATGATGTCATAATCATTTTGTTGATGTCATAATCATTTGATGATGTCATAATCATTAGATAATGTCATAATCATTTTGTTGATGTCATAATCATTTGATGATGTCATAATCATTTTGTTGATGTCATAATGATTTGATGATGTCATAATCATTTGATGTCATAATCATTGGATGATGTCATAATCATTTTGTTGATGTCATAATCATTTGATGATGTCATAATCATTTGATGTCATAATCATTGGATGATGTCATAATCATTTTGTTGATGTCATAATCATTTGATGATGTCATAATCATTAGATGATGTCATAATCATTTTGTTGATGTCATAATCATTTGATGATGTCATAATCATATGATGTAATAATCATTGGATGATGTCATAATCATTTTGTTGATGTCATAATCATTTGATGATGTCATAATCATTTTGTAGATGTCATAATCATTTGATGATGTCATAATCATTTTGTTGATGTCATAATCATTTGATGATGTCATGATCATTTGATGATGTCATAATCATTTTGATGATGTCATAATCATTTGATGATGTCATAATCATTTGATGTCATAATCATTGGATAATGTCATAATCATTTTGTTGATGTCATAATCATTTTATGATGTCATAATCATTTTGTTGATGTCATAATCATTGGATGATTTCATAATCCTTTTGTTGATGTCATAATCATTTGATGATGTCATAATCATTAGATGATGTCATAATCATATTGTTGATGTCATAACCATTTGATGATGTCATAATCATTTTGTTGATGTCATAATCATTTCGTTGATGTCATAATGATTTGATGATATCATAATCATTTGATGTCATAATCATTGGATGATGTCATAATCATTTTGTTGATGTCATAATCATTTGATGATGTCATAATCATTTGATGTCATAATCATTGGATGATGTCATAATCATTTTGTTGATGTCATAATCATTTTATGATGTCATAATCATTTTGTTGATGTCATAATCATTGGATGATGTCATAATCCTTTTGTTGATGTCATAATAATTTGATGATGTCATAATCATTAGATGATGTCATAATCATTTTGTTGATGTCATAATCATTTGATGATGTCATAATCATTTTGTTGATGTCATAATCATTTCGTTGATGTCATAATGATTTGATGATATCATAATCATTTGATGTCATAATCATTGGATGATGTCATAATCATTTTGTTGATGTCATAATCATTTGATGATGTCATAATCATTTTGTTGATGTCATAATCATTTGATGATGTCATAATCATTTGATGTCATAATCATTGGATGATGTCATAATCATTTTGTTGATGTCATAATCATTTGATGATGTCATAATCATTTGATGTCATAATCATTGGATGATGTCATAATCATTTTGTTGATGTCATAATCATTTGATGATGTCATAATCATTAGATGATGTCATAATCATTTTGTTGATGTCATAATCATTTGATTATGTCATAATCATATGATGTAATAATCATTGGATGATGTCATAATCATTTTGTTGAAGTCATAATCATTTGATGATGTCATAATCATTTTGTTGATGTCATAATCATTTGATGATGTCATAATCATTTTGTTGATGTCATAATCATTTGATGATGTCATGATCATTTGATGATGTCATAATCATTTTGATGATGTCATAATCATTTGATGATGTCATAATCATTTGATGTCATAATCATTGGATAATGTCATAATCATTTTGTTGATGTCATAATCATTTTATGATGTCATAATCATTTTGTTGATGTCATAATCATTGGATGATGTCATAATCCTTTTGTTGATGTCATAATCATTTGATGATGTCATAATCATTAGATGATGTCATAATCATATTGTTGATGTCATAACCATTTGATGATGTCATAATCATTTTGTTGATGTCATAATCATTTCGTTGATGTCATAATGATTTGATGATATCATAATCATTTGATGTCATTATCATTGGATGATGTCATAATCATTTTGTTGATGTCATAATCATTTGATGATGTCATAATCATTTGATGTCATAATCATTGGACGATGTCATAATCATTTTGTTGATGTCATAATCATTTTATGATGTCATAATCATTTTGTTGATGTCATAATCATTGGATGATGTCATAATCCTTTTGTTGATGTCATAATCATTTCGTTGATGTCATAATGATTTGATGATATCATAATCATTTGATGTCATAATCATTGGATGATGTCATAATCATTTTGTTGATGTCATAATCATTTGATGATGTCATAATCATTAGATGATGTCATAATCATTGGATGATGACATAATCATTATGTTTATGTCATAATCATTTGATGTCATAATCATTGGATGATGTCATAATCATTTTGTTGATGTCATAATCATTTGATGATGTCATAATCATTTTGTTGATGTCATAATCATTTTGTTGATGTCATATTGATTTGATGATGTCATAATCATTTGATGTCATAATCATTGGATGATGTCATAATCATTTTGTTCATGTCATAATCATTTGATGATGTCATAATCATTTGATGTCATAATCATTGGATGATGTCATAATCATTTTGTTGATGTCATAATCATTTGATGATGTCATAATCATTAGATGATGTCATAATCATTTTGTTGATGTCATAATCATTTGATGATGTCATAATCATTTTATGTAATAATAATTAGATGATGTCATAATCATTTTGTTGATGTCATAATCATTTGATGATGTCATAATCATTAGATGATGTCATAATCATTTTGTTGATGTCATAATCATTTGATGATGTCATAATCATTTGATGTCATAATCATTGGATGATGTCATAATCATTTTGTTGATGTCATAATCATTTGATGATGTCATAATCATTTGATGATGTCATAATCATTTTGTTGATGTCATAATCATTTGATGATGTCATAATCATTTGATGTCATAATCATTGGATGATGTCATAATCATTTTGTTGATGTCATAATCATTTTATGATGTCATAATCATTTTGTTGATGTCATAATCATTGGATGATGTCATAATCCTTTTGTTGATGCCATAATCATTTGATGATGTCATAATCATTAGATGATGTCATAATCATTTTGTTGATGTCATAATCATTTGATGATGTCATAATCATTAGATGATGTCATAATCATTTTGTTGATGTCATAATCATTTGATGATGTCATAATCATTTTGTAGATGTCATAATCATTTCGTTGATGTCATAATGATTTGATGATATCATAATCATTTGATGTCATAATCATTGGATGATGTCATAATCATTTTGTTGATGTCATAATCATTTGGTGATGTCATAATCATTTGATGTCATAATCATTGGATGATGTCATAATCATTTGATGATGCCATAATCATTTTGTTGATGTCATAATCATTTTATGATGTCATAATCATTTTTTTGATGTCATAATCATTTTGTTGATGTCATAATCATTTGATGATGTCATAGTCATTAGATGATGTCATAATCATTTTGTTGATGTCATAATCATTTCATGATGTCATAATCATTTGATGTCATAATCATTGTATGATGTCATAATCATTTTGTTGATGTCATAATCATTTGATGATGTCATAATCATTAGATAATGTCATAATCATTTTGTTGAAGTCATAATCATTTGATGATGTCATAATCATTTTGTTGATGTCATAATGATTTGATGATGTCATAATCATTTGATGTCATAATCATTGGATGATGTCATAATCATTTTGTTGATGTCATAATCATTTGATGATGTCATAATCATTTGATGTCATAATCATTGGATGATGTCATAATCATTTTGTTGTTGTCATAATCATTTGATGATGTCATAATCATTAGATGATGCATAATAATTTTGTTGATGTCATAATCATTTGATGATGTCATAATCATATGATGTAATAATCATTGGATGATGTCATAATCATTTTGTTGATGTCATAATCATTTGATGATGTCATAATCATTAGATGATGTCATAATCATTTTGTTGATGTCATAATCATTTGATGATGTCATAATCATTAGATGATGTCATAATAGTTTTGTTGATGTCATAATCATTTGATGATGTCATAATCATTTGATGTCATAATCATTGGATGATGTCATAATCATTTTATTGATGTCATAATCATTTGATGATGTCATAATCATTTGATGATGTCATAATCATTTTGTTGATGTCATAATCATTTGATGATGTCATAATCATTTGATGTCATAATCATTGGATGATGTCATAATCATTTTGTTGATGTCATAATCATTTTATGATGTCATAATCATTAGATGATGTCATAATCATTGGATGATGTCATAATCATTTTGTTGATGTCATAATCATTTGATGATGTCATAATCATTAGATGATGTCATAATCATTTTGTTGATGTCATAATCATTTGATGATGTCATAATCATTAGATGATGTCATAATAGTTTTGTTGATGTCATAATCATTTGATGATGTCATAATCATTTGATGTCATAATCATTGGATGATGTCATAATCATTTGATGATGTCATAATCATTTTGTTGATGTCATAATCATTTGATGATGTCATAATCATTTTGTTGATGTCATAATCATTTGATGATGTCATAATCATTTGATGTCATAATCATTGGATGATGTCATAATCATTTTGTTGATGTCATAATCATTTTATGATGTCATAATCATTAGATGATGTCATAATCATTTTGTTGATGTCATAATCATTTGATGATGTCATAATCATTTGATGTAATAATCATTAGATGATGTCATAATCATTTTGTTGATGTCATAATCATTTGATGATGTCATAATCATTAGATGATGTCATAATCATTTTGTTGATGTCATAATCATTTGATGATGTCATAATCATTTGATGTCATAATCATTGGATGATGTCATAATCATTTTGTTGATGTCATAATCATTTGATGATGTCATAATCATTTGATGATGTCATAATCATTTTGTTGATGTCATAATCATTTGATGATGTCATAATCATTTGATGTCATAATCATTGGATGATGTCATAATCATTTTGTTGATGTCATAATCATTTTATGATGTCATAATCATTTTGTTGGTGTCATAATCATTGGATGATGTCATAATCCTTTTGTTGATGTCATAATCATTTGATGATGTCATAATCATTAGATGATGTCATAATCATTTTGTTGATGTCATAATCATTTGATGATGTCATAATCATTAGATGATGTCATAATCATTTTGTTGATGTCATAATCATTTGATGATGTCATAATCATTTTGTTGATGTCATAATGATTTGATGATGTCATAATCATTTGATGTCATAATCATTGGATGATGTCATAATCATTTTGTTGATGTCATAATCATTTGATGATGTCATAATCATTTGATGTCATAATCATTGGATGATGTCATAATCATTTTGTTGATGTCATAATCATTTGATGATGTCATAATCATTAGATGATGTCATAATAATTTTGTTGATGTCATAATCATTTGATGATGTCATAATCATATGATGTAATAATCATTGGATGATGTCATAATCATTTTGTTGATGTCATAATCATTTGATGATGTCATAATCATTAGATGATGTCATAATCATTTTGTTGATGTCATAATCATTTGATGATGTCATAATCATTAGATGATGTCATAATAGTTTTGTTGATGTCATAATCATTTGATGATGTCATAATCATTTGATGTCATAATCATTGGATGATGTCATAATCATTTTATTGATGTCATAATCATTTGATGATGTCATAATCATTTGATGATGTCATAATCATTTTGTTGATGTCATAATCATTTGATGATGTCATAATCATTTGATGTCAAAATCAATGGATGATGTCATAATCATTTTGTTGATGTCATAATCATTTTATGATGTCATAATCATTTTGTTGATGTCATAATCATTGGATGATGTCATAATCCTTTTGTTGATGTCATAATCATTTGATGATGTCATAATCATTAGATGATGTCATAATCATTTTGTTGATATCATAATCATTTGATGATGTCATAATCATTTTGTTGATGTCATAATCATTTCGTTGATGTCATAATGATTTGATGATATCATAATCATTTGATGTCATAATCATTGGATGATGTCATAATCATTTTGTTGATGTCATAATAATTTGATGATGTCATAATCATTAGATGATGTCATAATCATTGGATGATGACATAATCATTTTGTTGATGTCATAATCATTTGATGTAATAATCATTGGATGATGTCATAATCATTTTGTTGATGTCATAATCATTTGATGATGTCATAATCATTAGATGATGTCATAATCATTTTGTTGATGTCATAATCATTTGATGATGTCATAATCATTAAATGATGTCATAATCATTTTGTTATGTCATAATCATTTGATGATGTCATAATCATTTGATGTCATAATCATTGGATGATGTCATAATCATTTTGTTGATGTCATGATCATTTTATGATGTCATAATCATTTTGTTGATGTCATAATCATTGGATGATGTCATAATCCTTTTGTTGATGTCATAATCATTTGATGATGTCATAATCATTTGATGTCATAATCATTGGATGATGTCATAATCATTTGATGTCATAATCATTGGATGTGTCATAATCATTTGATGATGTCATAATCATTTTGTTGATGTCATAATCATTTGATGATGTCATAATCATTTTGTTGATGTCATAATCATTTGATGATGTCATAATCATTCTGTTGATGTCATAATCATTTTGATGATGTCATAATGATTTGATAATGTCATAATCATTTGATGTCATAATCATTGGATGATGTCATAATCATTTTGTTGATGTCATAATCATTTGATGATGTCATAATCATTAGATGATGTCATAATCATTTTGTTGATGTCATAATCATTTGATGATGTCATAATCATTTTGTTGATGTCATAATCATTTCGTTGATGTCATAATGATTTGATGATGTCATAATCATTAGATGATGTCATAATCATTTTGTTGATGTCATAATCATTTGATGATGTCATAATCATTAGATGATGTCATAATCATTTTGTTGATGTCATAATCATTTGATGATGTCATAATCATTTGATGTCATAATCATTGGATGATGTCGTAATCATTTTGTTGATGTCATAATCATTTGATGATGTCATGATCATTTGATGATGTCATAATCATTTTGATGATGTCATAATCATTTGATGATGTCATAATCATTTGATGTCATAATCATTGGATAATGTCATAATCATTGGATAATGTCATAATCATTTTGTTGATGTCATAATCATTTTATGATGTCATAATCATTTTGTTGATGTCATAATCATTGGATCATGTCATAATCCTTTTGTTGATGTCATAATCATTTGATGATGTCATAATCATTAGATGATGTCATAATCATATTGTTGATGTCATAATCATTTGATGATGTCATAATCATTTTGTTGATGTCATAATCATTTCGTTGATGTCATAATGATTTGATGATATCATAATCATTTGATGTCATAATCATTGGATGATGTCATAATCATTTTGTTGATGTCATAATCATTTGATGATGTCATAATCATTTGATGTCATAATCATTGGATGATGTCATAATCATTTTGTTGATGTCATAATCATTTTATGATGTCATAATCATTTTGTTGATGTCATAATCATTGGATGATGTCATAATCCTTTTGTTGATGTCATAATCATTTGATGATGTCATAATCATTAGATGATGTCATAATCATTTTGTTGATGTCATAATCATTTGATGATGTCATAATCATTTTGTTGATGTCATAATCATTTCGTTGATGTCATAATGATTTGATGATATCATAATCATTTGATGTCATAATCATTGCATGATGTCATAATCATTTTGTTGATGTCATAATCATTTGATGATGTCATAATCATTAGATGATGTCATAATCATTGGATGATGATATAATCATTTTATTGATGTCATAATCATTTGATGTCATAATCATTGGATGATGTCAAAATCATTTTGTTGATGTCATAATCATTTGATGATGTCATAATCATTAGATAATGTCATAATCATTTTGTTGAAGTTATAATCATTTGATGATGTCATAATCATTTTGTTGATGTCATAATCATTTTGTTGATGTCATATTGATGTGATGATGTCATAATCATTTGATGTCATAATCATTGGATGATGTCATAATCATTTTGTTCATGTCATAATCATTTGATGATGTCATAATCATTTGATGTCATAATCATTGGATGATGTCATAATCATTTTGTTGATGTCATAATCATTTGATGATGTCATAATCATTAGATGATGTCAAATTCATTTGTTGATGTCATAATCATTTGATGATGTCATAATCATTAGATGATGTCATAATCATTTTGTTGATGTCATAATCATTTGATGATGTCATAATCAATTGATGTCATAATCATTGGATGATGTCATAATCATTTTGTTGATGTCATAATCATTTGATGATGTCATAATCATTTGATGATGTCATAATCATTTTGTTGATGTCATAATCATTTGATGATGTCATAATCATTTGATGTCATAATCATTGGATGATGTCATAATCATTTTGTTGATGTCATAATCATTTGATGATGTCATAATCATTTGATGATGTCATAATCATTTTGTTGATGTCATAATCATTTGATGATGTCATAATCATTTGATGTCATAATCCTTGGATGATGTCATAATCATTTTGTTGATGTCATAATCATTTTATGATGTCATAATCATTTTGTTGATGTCATAATCATTGGATGATGTCATAATCCTTTTGTTGATGTCATAATCATTTGATGATGTCATAATCATTAGATGATGTCATAATCATTTTGTTGATGTCATAATCATTTGATGATGTCATAATCATTTTGTTGATGTCATAATCATTTCGTTGATGTCATAATGATTTGATGATATCATAATCATTTGATGTCATAATCATTGGATGATGTCATAATCATTTTGTTGATGTCATAATCATTTGATGATGTCATAATCATTTGATGTCATAATCATTGGATGATGTCATAATCATTTGATGATGCCATAATCATTTTGTTGATGTCATAATCATTTTATGATGTCATAATCATTTTGTTGATGTCATAATCATTTTGTTGATGTCATAATAATTTGATGATGTCATAATCATTAGATGATGTCATAATCATTTTGTTGATGTCATAATCATTTCATGATGTCATAATCACTTGATGTCATAATCATTGGATGATGTCATAATCATTTTGTTGATGTCATAATCATTTGATGATGTCATAATCATTAGATAATGTCATAATCATTTTGTTGATGTCATAATCATTTGATGATGTCATAATCATTAGATAATGTCATAATCATTTTGTTGATGTCATAATCATTTGATGATGTCATAATCATTTTGTTGATGTCATAATGATTTGATGATGTCATAATCATTTGATGTCATAATCATTGGATGATGTCATAATCATTTTGTTGATGTCATAATCATTTGATGATGTCATAATCATTTGATGTCATAATCATTGGATGATGTCATAATCATTTTGTTGATGTCATAATCATTAGATGATGTCATAATAATTTTGTTGATGTCATAATCATTTGATGGTGTCATAATCATATGATGTAATAATCATTGGATGATGTCATAATCATTTTGTTGATGTCATAATCATTTGATGATGTCATAATCATTAGATGATGTCATAATTATTTTGTTGATGTCGTAATCATTTGATGATGTCATAATCATTAGATGATGTCATAATCATTGGATGATGATATAATCATTTTGTTGATGTCATAATCATTTGATGTCATAATCATTGGATGACGTCATAATCATTTTATTGATGTCATAATCATTTGATGATGTCATAATCATTTTGTTGATGTCATAATCATTTCGTTGATGTCATAATGATTTGATGATATCATAATCATTTGATGTCATAATCATTGGATGATGTCATAATCATTTTGTTGATGTCATAATCATTTGATGATGTCATAATCATTAGATAATGTCATAATCATTTTGTTGATGTCATAATCATTTGATGATGTCATAATCATTTTGTTGATGTCATATTGATTTGATGATGTCATAATCATTTGATGTCATAATCATTGGATGATGTCATAATCATTTTGTTCATGTCATAATCATTTGATGATGTCATAATCATTTGATGTCATAATCATTGGATGATGTCATAATCATTTTGTTGATGTCATAATCATTTGATGATTTCATAATCATTAGATGATGTCATAATCATTTTGTTGATGTCATAATCATTTGATGATGTCATAATCATTTGATGTCATAATCATTGGATGATGTCATAATCATTTTGTTGATGTCATAATCATTTGATGATGTCATAATCATTAGATGATGTCATAATCATTTTGTTGATGTCATAATCATTTGATGATGTCATAATCATTAGATGATGTCATAATCATTTTGTTGATGTCATAATCATTTGATGATGTCATAATCATTTGATGTCATAATCATTGGATGATGTCATAATCATTTTGTTGATGTCATAATCATTTGATGATGTCATAATCATTTGATGATGTCATAATCATTTTGTTGATGTCATAATCATTTGATGATGTCATAATCATTTGATGTCATAATCATTGGATGATGTCATCATCATTTTGTTGATGTCATAATCATTTTATGATGTCATAATCATTTTGTTGATGTCATAATCATTGGATGATGTCAAAATCCTTTTGTTGATGTCATAATCATTTGATGATGTCATAATCATTAGATGATGTCATAATCATTTTGTTGATGTCATAATCATTTGATGATGTCATAATCATTTTGTTGATGTCATAATCATTTCATTGATGTCATAATGATTTGATGATATCATAATCATTTGATGTCATAATCATTGGATGATGTCATAATCATTTTGTTGATGTCATAATCATTTGATGATGTCATAATCATTTGATGTCATAATCATTGGATGATGTCATAATCATTTGATGATGCCATAATCATTTTGTTGATGTCATAATCATTTTATGATGTCATAATCATTAGATGATGTCATAATCATTGGATGATGTCATAATCCTTTTGTTGATGTCATAATCATTTGATGATGTCATAATCATTAGATGATGTCATAATCATTTTGTTGATGTCATAATCATTTTGTTGATGTCATAATCATTTTATGATGTCATAATCATTTTGTTGATATCATAGTCATTGGATGATGTCATAATCCTTTTGTTGATGTCATAATCATTTGATGATGTCATAATCATTAGATGATGTCATAATCATTTTGTTGATGTCATAGTCATTTGATGATGTCATAATCATTAGATGATGTCATAATCATTTTGTTGATGTCATAATCATTTGATGATGTCATAATCATTTGATGTCATAATCATTGGATGATGTCGTAATCATTTTGTTAATGTCATAATCATTTGATGGTGTCATAATCATTTGATGATGTCATAATCATTTTGATGATGTCATAATCATTTGATGATGTCATAATCATTTGATGTCATAATCATTGGATAATGTCATAATCATTTTGTTGATGTCCTAATCATTTTATGATGTCATAATCATTTTGTTGATGTAATAATCATTGGATGATGTCATAATCCTTTTGTTGATGTCATAATCATTGGATGATGTCATAATCATTTTGTTGATGTCATAATCATTTGATGATGTCATAATCATTAGATGATGTCATAATCATTTTGTTGATGTCATAATCATTTGATGATGTCATAATCATTAGATGATGTCATAATCATTTTGTTGATGTCATAATCATTTGATGATGTCATAATCATTTGATGTCATAATCATTGGATGATGTCGTAATCATTTTGTTGATGTCATAATCATTTGATGGTGTCATAATCATTTGATGATGTCATAATCATTTTGATGATGTCATAATCATTTGATGATGTCATAATCATTTGATGTCATAATCATTTGATGTCATAATCATTGGATAATGTCATAATCATTTTGTTGATGTCATAATCATTTTATGATGTCATAATCATTTTGTTGATGTAATAATCATTGGATGATGTCATAATCCTTTTGTTGATGTCATAATCATTTGATGATGTCATAATCATTTTGTTGATGTCATAATCATTTGATGATGTCATAATCATTTGATGTCATAATCACTGGATGATGTCATAATCATTTTGTTGATGTCATAATCATTTGATGATGTCATAAACATTAGATGATGTCATAATCATTTTGTTGATGTCATAATGATTTGATGATGTCATAATCATTTGATGTCATAATCATTGGATGATGTCATAATCATTTTGTTGATGTCATAATCATTTGATGATGTCATAATCATTTTGTTGATGTCATAATCATTTGATGATGTCATAATCATTTGATGTCATAATCATTGGATGATGTCATAATCATTTTGTTGATGTCATAATCATTTGATGATGTCATAATCATTAGATGATGTCATAATCATTTTGTTGATGTCATAATCATTTGATGATGTCATAATCATTTGATGTCATAATCATTGGATGATGTCATAATCATTTTGTTGATGTCATAATCATTAGATGATGTCATAATCATTTGATGTCATAATCATTGGTTGATGTCATAATCTTTTTTTTGATGTCATAATCATTTGATGTCATAATCATTGGATGATGTCATAATCATTTTGTTGATGTCATAATCATTTGATGATGTCATAATCATTTGATGTCATAATCATTGGATGATGTCATAATCATTTTGTTGATGTCATAATCATTAGATGATGTCATAATCATTTGATGTCATAATCATTGGTTGATGTCATAATCTTTTTTTTGATGTCATAATCATTTGATGTCATAATCATTGGATGATGTCATAATCATTTTGTTGATGTCACAATCATTTCATGATGTCATAATCATTTGATGTCATAATCATTGGATGATGTCATAATCATTTTGTTGATGTCATAATCATTTGATGATGTCATAATCATTAGATAATGTCATAATCATTTTGTTGAAGTCATAATCATTTGATGATGTCATAATCATTTTGTTGATGTCATAATGATTTGATGATGTCATAATCATTTGATGTCATAATCATTGGATGATGTCATAATCATTTTGTTGATGTCATAATCATTTGATGATGTCATAATCATTTGATGTCATAATCATTGGATGATGTCATAATCATTTTGTTGATGTCATAATCATTTGATGATGTCATAATCATTAGATGATGTCATAATCATTTTGTTGATGTCATAATCATTTGATGATGTCATAATCATATGATGTAATAATCATTGGATGATGTCATAATCATTTTGTTGATGTCATAATCATTTGATGATGTCATAATCATTAGATGATGTCATAATCATTTTGTTGATGTCATAATCATTTGATGATGTCATAATCATTAGATGATGTCATAATCATTTTGTTGATGTCATAATCATTTGACACAAAACTAAAATGTTTCTATACTAATGCACAAAGCATGGGCAACAAACAAGGAGAATTGGAACTACTAACACAGGAAAAGAAATATGATGTAATTGGAATCACTGAAACTTGGTGGGACAATACACATGATTGGAATACAAGACTAGAAGGATACAACTTATTTGCAAGAAACAGACTTGATAAACGAGGAGGGGGTGTCGCATTGTATGTTCGAAACGCTTATATCTGCACAGAGATTGAAGCTTCAGAGACTGGGAGTTCTGTGGAAACTGTTTGGGTAAGAATACAAGGACAGAACAATGGAAAGGACACCATTGTAGGCATTTACTACAGGCCACCTGTGCAAGCCGAAGATATAGATGAACTCTTTATGCATCAGATGGCCAAGTTCTCCAAAAAATATGACATAGTTGTCATGGGAGATTTCAACTATCCAGACATTTGTTGGGAATCTCTCTCAGGCAAAACTAACAGGTCAAGGAAATTCTTATCCTCTCTTGCTGACAACTTTATCTTCCAAAAGGTAGGGGAGAAAACAAGGGGAACTGCTACCTTGGATCTAATCCTTATAAACAGGGAGGAAATGGTTGAGGAGGTAAAAGTGGCTGGGACCCTAGGAGGTAGCGACCATGCTATTTTAGAATTTTGGATAACTAGAGGTGGAAGACCTGTGAAGACTCAGACGTCAAGGTTAGATTTCAGAAAGGCAGATTTTAAGGGATTCAGAAAGAGAATTGGAGGGATCCAATGGCTGGATATCCTTAAAGACAAAAATGTCCAGGAAGGATGGGAAATCTTGAAAAATGAAATTCTCAAAGCACAGTTGTTAACAATTCCGAAAAGAGGGAAGAATAGGAAGCATTTAAGGAAACCAGGATGAATGAACACAGAACTTAAGCACATGCTAAAAAGGAAGAAAAAAATGTTTATAAAATGGAAAGAGGGAGGCATATCTAAAGAAGAATATAATGCTGTCTGCAGAACCTGCAGGGCACAAATCAGATTAGCTAAAGCTGAAAATGAACTGAGGCTTGCAAGAGATGTCAAAAGCAATAATAAAGGATTTTGGGGATATGTCAAAAGTAAAAGAAAAGTCAAAGATGCTATAGGATTTTTACAGGATGAAAATGATGAAATGGTAAGACAGGATGTTGAGAAGGCTGAACTTTTAAATTCCTATTTTGCATCTGTTTTCTCTCAGAAAGGAAATGCAACATCAACTGTTATTCACTGTCCTATTAAGGGAATAGAAGAATCCAGGATATCTATAAACAGAAAGATAGTGAGGAAACACTTAGCTAACCTAAATGAATTCAAGTCTCCAGGTCCAGATGAATTACACCCCAGAGTACTGAAGGAGATAGCAGAAGAAATTTTTGAACCCCTCTCCATAATCTTTGAAAATTCTTGGAGAACAGGAGAAGTGCCAGAAGACTGGAGAAGAGCAAATGTTGTTCCTATCTTCAAAAAGGGGAAGAAGGTGGACCCAGGCAACTATAGGCCGGTGAGTCTGACTTCTATACCAGGAAAGATCTTTGAACAAATTATTAAACAACATGTATGTCAATACCTGGATAAGAATGAAGTGATTAAACAGAGTCAGCATGGGTTTCTAACTAATAAGTCATGTCAGACTAACTTAATTTCCTTCTATGACGGTATCACTGATTGGGTGGATCAAGGAAATGCTGTAGATATAGTATATCTTGACTTCAGCAAAGCATTTGACAAAGTCTCTCATACAATCCTTATTGAAAAAATGACTAAGTATGGAATGGACAAGGCAACTGTTAGGTGGATTCATAACTGGCTTAGTGATCGGACCCAAAGAGTGGTCGTAAATGGCTGCACATCCAGTTGGAAGAATGTGTCAAGTGGGGTACCACAGGGCTCTGTCCTGGGCCCTGTATTGTTCAACATCTTTATCAACGATTTAGATGAAGGAATTGAGGGTAAACTGATTAAATTTGCTGATGACACAAAGCTAGGAGGGATAGCTAATACTAGAGAAGAGAGAGAGAGGATTCAAAAAGATTTAAATAAACTGGAGAAGTGGGCAGCAACTAACAGAATGGTTTTTAACAGGGAGAAATGCAAAGTACTACATCTGGGCAATAAAAATGAAAAAAGCATATATAGAATGGGAGGAATAGGGCTAAGTGACAGCACATGTGAAAAAGACTTGGGTATACTAATAGATCACAGACTGAATATGAGTCAACAGTGTGATGCAGCAGCAAAAAAGGCAAATGCAATTCTAGGATGTATTAACAGAAGCATACAGTCTAGATCACGTGAAGTCATTATTTCCCTCTACTCCTCTTTGGTCAGACCTCATCTGGAATATTGTGTCCAGTTTTGGGCACCACATTTTAAAAAAGACATCAACAAACTGGAGCAAGTTCAGAAAAGAGCGACCAGAATGGTGACCGGTCTGCAAACCCTGTCTTATGAGGAAAGGTTGCAGGATTTGGGAATGTTTAGTTTGCAAAAGAGAAGACTGAGAGGAGACTTAATAGCTGTCTACAAATATCTAAAGGGCTGTCACATTGTAGAAGGATCAACTTTATTCTCATTTGCACAAGGAAAGACTAGAAGCAATGGGATGAAACTGAATGGGAAGAGACACAGATTAGATATTAGAAAAAACTTTTTGACAGTTAGAGTGATCAATGAGTGGAACAGGCTGCCACGAGAAGTGGTGAGTTCTCCTTCAATGGAAGTCTTCAAACAGAGGCTGGACAGACATCTGACTGGGATGATTTAGCGAATCCTGCTTTGAGCAGGGGGTTGGACCAGATGGCCCAGGAGGTCCCTTCCAACTCTACGATTCTATGATTCTATGTCATAATCATTTGATGTCATAATCATTGGATGATGTCGTAATCATTTTGTTGATGTCATAATCATTTGATGGTGTCATAATCATTTGATGATGTCATAATCATTTTGATGATGTCATAATCATTTGATGATGTCATAATCATTTGATGTCATAATCATTGGATAATGTCATAATCATTTTGTTGATGTCATAATCATTTTATGATGTCATAATCATTTTGTTGATGTAATAATCATTGGATGATGTCATAATCCTTTTGTTGATGTCATAATCATTTGATGATGTCATAATCATTAGATGATGTCATAATCATATTGTTGATGTCATAATCATTTGATGATGTCATAATCATTTTGTTGATGTCATAATCATTTCGTTGATGTCATAATGATTTGATGATATCATAATCATTTGATGCCATAATCATTGTATGATGTCATAATCATTTTGTTGATGTCATAATCATTTGATGATGTCATAATCATTTGATGTCATAATCATTGGATGATGTCATAATCATTTTGTTGACGTCATAATCATTTTATGATGTCATAATCATTTTGTTGATGTCATAATCATTGGATGATGTCATAATCCTTTTGTTGATGTCATAATCATTTGATGATGTCATAATCATTGGATGATGTCATAATCATTTTGTTGATGTCATAATCATTTTGTTGATGTCATAATCATTTCGTTGATGTCATAATGATTTGATGATATCATAATCATTTGATGTCATAATCATTGGATGATGTCATAATCATTTTGTTGATGTCATAATCATTTGATGATGTCATAATCATTAGATGATGTCATAATCATTGGATGATGACATAATCATTTTGTTGATGTCATAATCATTTGATGTCATAATCATTGGATGATGTCTTAATCATTTTGTTGATGTCATAATCATTTGATGATGTCATAATCATTAGATGATGTCATAATCATTTTGTTGATGTCATAATCATTTCATGATGTCATAATCATTTGATGTCATAATCATTGGATGATGTCATAATCATTTTGTTGATGTCATAATCATTTGATGATGTCATAATCATTAGATAATGTCATAATCATTTTGTTGAAGTCATAATCATTTGATGATGTCATAATCATTTTGTTGATGTTATAATCATTTTGTTGATGTCATATTGATTTGATGATGTCATAATCATTTGATGTCATAATCATTGGATGATGTCATAATCATTTTGTTCATGTCATAATCATTTGATGATGTCATAATCATTTGATGTCATAATCATTGGATGATGTCATAATCATTTTGTTGATGTCATAATCATTTGATGATGTCATAAACATTAGATGATGTCATAATCATTTTGTTGATGTCATAATCATTTGATGATGTCATAATCATTTGATGTAATAATCATTGGATGATGTCATAATCATTTTGTTCATGTCATAATCATTTGATGATGTCATAATCATTAGATGATGTCATAATCATTTTGTTGATGTCATAATCATTTGATGATGTCATAATCATTAGATGATGTCATAATCATTTTGTTGATGTCATAATCATTTGATGATGTCATAATCATTTGATGTCATAATCATTGGATGATGTCATAATCATTTTGTTGATGTCATAATCACTTGATGATGTCATAATCATTTGATGATGTCATAATCATTTTGTTGATGTCATAATCATTTGATGATGTCATAATCATTTGATGTCATAATCATTGGATGATGTCATAATCATTTGATGTCATAATCATTGGATGATGTCATAATCATTTTGTTGATGTCATAATCATTTTATGATGTCATAATCATTTTGTTGATGTCGTAATCATTGGATGATGTCATAATCCTTTTGTTGATGTCATAATCATTTGATGATGTCATAATAATTAGATGATGTCATAATCATTTTGTTGATGTCATAATCATTTGATGATGTCATAATCATTTTGTTGATGTCATAATCATTTCGTTGATGTCATAATGATTTGATGATATCATAATCATTTGATGTCATAATCATTGGATGATGTCATAATCATTTTGTTGATGTCATAATCATTTGATGATGTCATAATCATTTGATGTCATAATCATTGGATGATGTCGTAATCATTTGATGATGCCATAATCATTTTGTTGATGTCATAATCATTTTATGATGTCATAATCATTTTGTTGATGTCATAATCATTTTGTTGATGTCATAATCATTTGATGATGTCATAATCATTAGATGATGTCATAATCATTTTGTTGATGTCATAATCATTTGATGATGTCATAATCATTATATGATGTCATAATCATTTTGTTGATGTCATAATCATTTCGTTGATGTCATAATGATTTGATGATATCATATTCATTTGATGTCATAATCATTGGATGATGTCATAATCATTTTGTTGATGTCATAATCATTGGATGATGTCATAATCATTTTGTTGATGTCATAATCATTTTATGATGTCATAATCATTTTGTTGATGTCATAATCATTGGATGATGTCATAATCCTTTTGTTGATGTCATAATCATTTGATGATGTCATAATCATTAGATGATGTCATAATCATTTTGTTGATGTCATAATCATTTGATGATGTCATAATCATTTTGTTAATGTCATCATCATTTCGTTGATGTCATAATGATTTGATGATATCATTATCATTTGATGTCATAATCATTGGATGATGTCATAATCATTTTGTTGATGTCATAATCATTTGATGATGTCATAATCATTAGATGATGTCATAATCATTGGATGATGACATAATCATTTTGTTGATGTCATAATCATTTGATGTCATAATCATTGGATGATGTCATAATCATTTTGTTGATGTCATAATCATTTGATGATGTCATAATCATTAGATGATGTCATAATCATTTCATGATGTCATAATCATTTGATGTCATAATCATTGGATGATGTCATAATCATTTTGTTGATGTCATAATCATTTGATGATGTCATAATCATTAGATAATGTCATAACCATTTTTGTTGAAGTCATAATCATTTGATGATGTCATAATCATTTTGTTGATGTCATAATCATTTTGTTGATGTCATATTGATTTGATGATGTCATAATCATTTGATGTCATAATCATTGGATGATGTCATAATCATTTTGTTCATGTCATAATCATTTGATGATGTCATAATCATTTGATGTCATAATCATTGGATGATGTCATAATCATTTTGTTCATGTCATAATCATTTGATGATGTCATAATCATTTGATGTCATAATCATTGGATGATGTCATAATCATTTTGTTGATGTCATAATCATTTGATGATGTCATAATCATTAGATGATGTCATAATCATTTTGTTGATGTCATAATCATTTGATGATGTCATAATCATTTGATGTAATAATCATTGGATGATGTCATAATCATTTGATGATGCCATAATCATTTTGTTGATGTCATTATCATTTTATGATGTCATAATCATTTTGTTGATGTCATAATCATTTTGTTGATGTCATAATCATTTGATGATGTCATAATCATTAGATGATGTCATAATCATTTTGTTGATGTCATAATCATTTCATGATGTCATAATCATTAGATGATGTCATAATCATTTTGTTGATGTCATAATCATTTTGTTGATGTCATAATGATTTGATGATATCATATTCATTTGATGTCATAATCATTGGATGATGTCATAATCATTTTTTTGATGTCATAATCATTTGATGATGTCATAATCATTTGATGTCATAATCATTGGATGATGTCATAATCATTTTGTTGATGTCATAATCATTTTATGATGTCATAATCATTTTGTTGATGTCATAATCATTGGATGATGTCATAATCCTTTTGTTGATGTCATAATCATTTGATGATGTCATAATCATTAGATGATGTCATAATCATTTTGTTGATGTCATAATCATTTGATGATGTCATAATCATTTTGTTAATGTCATCATCATTTCGTTGATGTCATAATGATTTGATGATATCATTATCATTTGATGTCATAATCATTGGATGATGTCATAATCATTTTGTTGATGTCATAATCATTTGATGATGTCATAATCATTAGATGATGTCATAATCATTGGATGATGACATAATCATTTTGTTGATGTCATAATCATTTGATGTCATAATCATTGGATGATGTCATAATCATTTTGTTGATGTCATAATCATTTGATGATGTCATAATCATTAGATGATGTCATAATCATTTTGTTGAAGTCATAATCATTTCATGATGTCATAATCATTTGATGTCATAATCATTGGATGATGTCATAATCATTTTGTTGATGTCATAATCATTTGATGATGTCATAATCATTAGAAAATGTCATAACCATTTTTGTTGAAGTCATAATCATTTGATGATGTCATAATCATTTTGTTGATGTCATAATCATTTTGTTGATGTCATATTGATTTGATGATGTCATAATCATTTGATGTCATAATCATTGGATGGTGTCATAATCATTTTGTTCATGTCATAATCATTTGATGATGTCATAATCATTTGATGTCATAATCATTGGATGATGTCATAATCATTTTGTTGATGTCATAATCATTTGATGATGTCATAATCATTAGATGATGTCATAATCATTTTGTTGATGTCATAATCATTTGATGATGTCATAATCATTTGATGTAATAATCATTGGATGATGTCATAATCATTTTGTTGATGTCATAATCATTTGATGATGTCATAATCATTAGATGATGTCATAATCATTTTGTTGATGTCATAATCATTTGATGATGTCATAATCATTTTGTTGATGTCATAATCATTTGATGATGTCATAATCATTTGATGTCATAATCATTGGATGATGTCATAATCATTTTGTTGATGTCATAATCATTTGATGATTTCATAATCATTTGATGATGTCATAATCATTTTGTTGATGTCATAATCATTTGATGATGTCATAATCATTTGATGTCATAATCATTGGATGATGTCATAATCATTTTGTTGATGTCATAATCATTTTATGATGTCATAATCATTTTGTTGATGTCATAATCATTGGATGATGTCAAAATCCTTTTGTTGATGTCATAATCATTTGATGATGTCATAATCATTAGATGATGTCATAATCATTTTGTTGATGTCATAATCATTTGATGATGTCATAATCATTTTGTTGATGTCATAATCATTTCATTGATGTCATAATGATTTGATGATATCATAATCATTTGATGTCATAATCATTGGATGATGTCATAATCATTTTGTTGATGTCATAATCATTTGATGATGTCATAATCATTTGATGTCATAATCATTGGATGATGTCATAATCATTTGATGATGCCATAATCATTTTGTTGATGTCATAATCATTTTATGATGTCATAATCATTTTGTTGATGTCATAATCATTTTGTTGATGTCATAATCATTTGATGATGTCATAATCATTAGATGATGTCATAATCATTTTGTTGATGTCATAATCATTTGATGATGTCATAATCATTTGATGTCATAATCATTGGATGATGTCATAATCATTTTGTTGATGTCATAATCATTTGATGATGTCATAATCATTTGATGATGTCATAATCATTTTGTTGATGTCATAATCATTTGATGATGTCATAATCATTTGATG
Organism: Dendrobates tinctorius; assembly: GCF_039654945.1. Lineage (NCBI taxonomy): Eukaryota > Metazoa > Chordata > Amphibia > Anura > Dendrobatidae > Dendrobates > Dendrobates tinctorius. The sequence continues at coordinate 41,869,956 of NW_027361687.1, read as the reverse complement.
TCATAATCATTGGATGATGTCATAATCATTTTGTTGATGTCATAATCATTTTATGATGTCATAATCATTTTGTTGATGTCATAATCATTGGATGATGTCATAATCCTTTTGTTGATGTCATAATCATTTGATGATGTCATAATCATTAGATGATGTCATAATCATTTTGTTGATGTCATAATCATTTGATGATGTCATAATCATTTTGTTGATGTCATAATCATTTCATTGATGTCATAATGATTTGATGATATCATAATCATTTGATGTCATAATGATTGGATGATGTCATAATCATTTTGTTGATGTCATAATCATTTGATGATGTCATAATCATTTGATGTCATAATCATTGGATGATGTCATAATCATTTGATGATGCCATAATCATTTTGTTGATGTCATAATCATTTTATGATGTCATGATCATTAGATGATGTCATAATTATTGGATGATGTCATAATCCTTTTGTTGATGTCATAATCATTTGATGATGTCATAATCATTAGATGATGTCATAATCATTTTGTTGATGTCATAATCATTTTGTTGATGTCATAATCATTTTATGATGTCATAATCATTTTGTTGATATCATAATCATTGGATGATGTCATAATCCTTTTGTTGATGTCATAATCATTTGATGATGTCATAATCATTAGATGATGTCATAATCATTTTGTTGATGTCATAATCATTTGATGATGTCATAATCATTAGATGATGTCATAATCATTTTGTTGATGTCATAATCATTGGATGATGTCGTAATCATTTTGTTGATGTCATAATCATTTGATGGTGTCATAATCATTTGATGATGTCATAATCATTTTGATGATGTCATAATCATTTGATGATGTCATAATCATTTGATGTCATAATCATTGGATAATGTCATAATCATTTTGTTGATGTCCTAATCATTTTATGATGTCATAATCATTTTTTTGATGTAATAATCATTGGATGATGTCATAATCCTTTTGTTGATGTCATAATCATTGGATGATGTCATAATCATTTTGTTGATGTCATAATCATTTGATGATGTCATAATCATTAGATGATGTCATAATCATTTTGTTGATGTCATAATCATTTGATGATGTCATAATCATTAGATGATGTCATAATCATTTTGTTGATGTCATAATCATTTGATGATGTCATAATCATTTGATGTCATAATCATTGGATGATGTTGTAATCATTTTGTTGATGTCATAATCATTTGATGGTGTCATAATCATTTGATGATGTCATAATCATTTTGATGATGTCATAATCATTTGATGATGTCATAATCATTTGATGTCATAATCATTGGATAATGTCATAATCATTTTGTTGATGTCATAATCATTTTATGATGTCATAATCATTTTGTTGATGTAATAATCATTGGATGATGTCATAATCCTTTTGTTGATGTCATAATCATTTTGTTGATGTCATAATCATTTGATGATGTCATAATCATTTGATGTCATAATCATTGGATGATGTCATAATCATTTTGTTGATGTCATAATCATTTGATGATGTCATAAACATTAGATGATGTCATAATCATTTTGTTGATGTCATAATGATTTGATGATGTCATAATCATTTGATGTCATAATCATTGGATGATGTCATAATCATTTTGTTGATGTCATAATCATTTGATGATGTCATAATCATTTTGTTGATGTCATAATCATTTGATGATGTCATAATCATTTGATGTCATAATCATTGGATGATGTCATAATCATTTTGTTGATGTCATAATCATTTGATGATGTCATTATCATTTTGTTGATGTCATAATCATTTGATGATGTCATAAACATTAGATGATGTCATAATCATTTTGTTGATGTCATAATGATTTGATGATGTCATAATCATTTGATGTCATAATCATTGGATGATGTCATAATCATTTTGTTGATGTCATTATCATTTGATGATGTCATAATCATTTTGTTGATGTCATAATCATTTGATGATGTCATAATCATTTGATGTCATAATCATTGGATGATGTCACAATCATTTTGTTGATGTCATAATCATTTGATGATGTCATTATCATTTTGTTGATGTCATAATCATTTGATGATGTCATAATCATTTGATGTCATAATCATTGGATGATGTCATAATCATTTTGTTGATGTCATAATCATTTGATGATGTCATAAACATTTGATGATGTCATAATCATTTTGTTGATGTCATAATGATTTGATGATGTCATAATCATTTGATGTCATAATCATTGGATGATGTCATAATCATTTTGTTGATGTCATAATCATTTGATGATGTCATAATCATTAGATGATGTCATAATCATTTTGTTGATGTCATAATCATTAGATGATGTCATAATCATTTTGTTGATGTCATAATCATTTTGTTGATGTCATAATCATTTGATGATGTCATAATCATTTGATGATGTCATAATCATTAGATGATGTCATAATCATTTTGTTGATGTCATAATCATTTGATGATGTCATAATCATTTGATGTCATAATCATTGGATGATGTCATAATCATTTTGTTGATGTCATAATCATTTGATGATGTCATAATCATTTGATGTCATAATCATTGGATGATGTCATAATCTTTTTTTTGATGTCATAATCATTTGATGTCATAATCATTGGATGATGTCATAATCATTGGATGATGACATAATCATTTTGTTGATGTCATAATCATTTGATGTCATAATCATTGGATGATGTCATAATCATTTTCTTGATGTCATAATCATTTGATGATGTCATAATCATTAGATGATGTCATAATCATTTTGTTGATGTCACAATCATTTCATGATGACATAATCATTTGATGTCATAATCATTGGATGATGTCATAATCATTTTGTTGATGTCATAATCATTTGATGATGTCATAATCATTAGATAATGTCATAATCATTTTGTTGAAGTCATAATCATTTGATGATGTCATAATCATTTTGTTGATGTCATAATGATTTGATGATGTCATAATCATTTGATGTCATAATCATTGGATGATGTCATAATCATTTTGTTGATGTCATAATCATTTGATGATGTCATAATCATTAGATGATGTCATAATCATTTTGTTGATGTCATAATCATTTGATGATGTCATAATCATTTGATGTTATAATCATTGGATGATGTCATAATCATTTTGTTGATGTCATAATCATTTGATGATGTCATAATCATTTGATGTTATAATCATTGGATGATGTCATAATCATTTTGTTGATGTCATAATCATTTGATGATGTCATAATCATTAGATGATGTCTTAATCATTGGATGATGACATAATCATTTTGTTGATGTCATAATCATTTGATGTCATAATCATTTTATGATGTCATAATCATTTTGTTGATGTCATAATCATTTGATGATGTCATAATCATTAGATGATGTCATAATCATTTTGTTGATGTCATAATCATTTGATGATGTCATAATCATTTGATGTCATAATCATTGGATGATGTCATAATCATTTTGTTGATGTCATAATCATTTGATGATGTCATAATCATTAGATGATGTCATAATCATTTTGTTGATGTCATAATCATTTGATGATGTCATAATCATTAGATGATGTCATAATCATTTTGTTGATGTCATAATCATTTGATGATGTCATAATCATTTGATGTCATAATCATTGGATGATGTCATAATCATTTTGTTGATGTCATAATCATTTGATGATGTCATAATCATTTGATGATGTCATAATCATTTTGTTGATATCATAATCATTTGATGATGTCATAATCATTTGATGTCATAATCATTGGATGATGTCATAATCATTTTGTTGATGTCATAATCATTTTATGATGTCATAATCATTTTGTTGATGTCATAATCATTTGATGATGTCATAATCATTTGATGATGTCATAATCATTTTGTTGATATCATAATCATTTGATGATGTCATAATCATTTGATGTCATAATCATTGGATGATGTCATAATCATTTTGTTGATGTCATAATCATTTGATGATGTCATAATCATTAGATGATGTCATAATCATTTTGTTGATGTCATAATCATTTGATGATGTCATAATCATTTGATGTAATAATCATTGGATGATGTCATAATCATTTTGTTGATGTCATAATCATTTGATGATGTCATAATCATTAGATGATGTCATAATCATTTTGTTGATGTCATAATCATTTGATGATGTCATAATCATTTTGTTGATGTCATAATCATTTGATGATGTCATAATCATTTGATGTCATAATCATTGGATGATGTCATAATCATTTTGTTGATGTCATAATCATTTGATGATTTCATAATCATTTGATGATGTCATAATCATTTTGTTGATGTCATAATCATTTGATGATGTCATAATCATTTGATGTCATAATCATTGGATGATGTCATAATCATTTTGTTGATGTCATAATCATTTTATGATGTCATAATCATTTTGTTGATGTCATAATCATTGGATGATGTCAAAATCCTTTTGTTGATGTCATAATCATTTGATGATGTCATAATCATTAGATGATGTCATAGTCATTTTGTTGATGTCATAATCATTTGATGATGTCATAATCATTTTGTTGATGTCATAATCATTTCATTGATGTCATAATGATTTGATGATATCATAATCATTTGATGTCATAATCATTGGATGATGTCATAATCATTTTGTTGATGTCATAATCATTTGATGATGTCATAATCATTTGATGTCATAATCATTGGATGATGTCATAATCATTTGATGATGCCATAATCATTTTGTTGATGTCATAATCATTTTATGATGTCATAATCATTTTGTTGATGTCATAATCATTTTGTTGATGTCATAATCATTTGATGATGTCATAATCATTAGATGATGTCATAATCATTTTGTTGATGTCATAATCATTTGATGATGTCATAATCATTTGATGTCATAATCATTGGATGATGTCATAATCATTTTGTTGATGTCATAATCATTTGATGATGTCATAATCATTTGATGATGTCATAATCATTTTGTTGATGTCATAATCATTTGATGATGTCATAATCATTTGATGTCATAATCATTGGATGATGTCATAATCATTTTGTTGATGTCATAATCATTTTATGATGTCATAATCATTTTGTTGATGTCATAATCATTGGATGATGTCATAATCCTTTTGTTGATGTCATAATCATTTGATGATGTCATAATCATTAGATGATGTCATAATCATTTTGTTGATGTCATAATCATTTGATGATGTCATAATCATTTTGTTGATGTCATAATCATTTCATTGATGTCATAATGATTTGATGATATCATAATCATTTGATGTCATAATGATTGGATGATGTCATAATCATTTTGTTGATGTCATAATCATTTGATGATGTCATAATCATTTGATGTCATAATCATTGGATGATGTCATAATCATTTGATGATGCCATAATCATTTTGTTGATGTCATAATCATTTTATGATGTCATGATCATTAGATGATGTCATAATTATTGGATGATGTCATAATCCTTTTGTTGATGTCATAATCATTTGATGATGTCATAATCATTAGATGATGTCATAATCATTTTGTTGATGTCATAATCATTTTGTTGATGTCATAATCATTTTATGATGTCATAATCATTTTGTTGATATCATAATCATTGGATGATGTCATAATCCTTTTGTTGATGTCATAATCATTTGATGATGTCATAATCATTAGATGATGTCATAATCATTTTGTTGATGTCATAATCATTTGATGATGTCATAATCATTAGATGATGTCATAATCATTTTGTTGATGTCATAATCATTTGATGATGTCATAATCATTTGATGTCATAATCATTGGATGATGTCGTAATCATTTTGTTGATGTCATAATCATTTGATGGTGTCATAATCATTTGATGATGTCATAATCATTTTGATGATGTCATAATCATTTGATGATGTCATAATCATTGGATAATGTCATAATCATTTTGTTGATGTCCTAATCATTTTATGATGTCATAATCATTTTTTTGATGTAATAATCATTGGATGATGTCATAATCCTTTTGTTGATGTCATAATCATTGGATGATGTCATAATCATTTTGTTGATGTCATAATCATTTGATGATGTCATAATCATTAGATGATGTCATAATCATTTTGTTGATGTCATAATCATTTGATGATGTCATAATCATTAGATGATGTCATAATCATTTTGTTGATGTCATAATCATTTGATGATGTCATAATCATTTGATGTCATAATCATTGGATGATGTTGTAATCATTTTGTTGATGTCATAATCATTTGATGGTGTCATAATCATTTGATGATGTCATAATCATTTTGATGATGTCATAATCATTTGATGATGTCATAATCATTTGATGTCATAATCATTGGATAATGTCATAATCATTTTGTTGATGTCATAATCATTTTATGATGTCATGATCATTTTGTTGATGTAATAATCATTGGATGATGTCATAATCCTTTTGTTGATGTCATAATCATTTTGTTGATGTCATAATCATTTGATGATGTCATAATCATTTGATGTCATAATCATTGGATGATGTCATAATCATTTTGTTGATGTCATAATCATTTGATGATGTCATAAACATTAGATGATGTCATAATCATTTTGTTGATGTCATAATGATTTGATGATGTCATAATCATTTGATGTCATAATCATTGGATGATGTCATAATCATTTTGTTGATGTCATAATCATTTGATGATGTCATAATCATTTTGTTGATGTCATAATCATTTGATGATGTCATAATCATTTGATGTCATAATCATTGGATGATGTCATAATCATTTTGTTGATGTCATAATCATTTGATGATGTCATTATCATTTTGTTGATGTCATAATCATTTGATGATGTCATAAACATTAGATGATGTCATAATCATTTTGTTGATGTCATAATGATTTGATGATGTCATAATCATTTGATGTCATAATCATTGGATGATGTCATAATCATTTTGTTGATGTCATTATCATTTGATGATGTCATAATCATTTTGTTGATGTCATAATCATTTGATGATGTCATAATCATTTGATGTCATAATCATTGGATGATGTCACAATCATTTTGTTGATGTCATAATCATTTGATGATGTCATTATCATTTTGTTGATGTCATAATCATTTGATGATGTCATAATCATTTGATGTCATAATCATTGGATGATGTCATAATCATTTTGTTGATGTCATAATCATTTGATGATGTCATAAACATTTGATGATGTCATAATCATTTTGTTGATGTCATAATGATTTGATGATGTCATAATCATTTGATGTCATAATCATTGGATGATGTCATAATCATTTTGTTGATGTCATAATCATTTGATGATGTCATAATCATTAGATGATGTCATAATCATTTTGTTGATGTCATAATCATTAGATGATGTCATAATCATTTTGTTGATGTCATAATCATTTTGTTGATGTCATAATCATTTGATGATGTCATAATCATTTGATGATGTCATAATCATTAGATGATGTCATAATCATTTTGTTGATGTCATAATCATTTGATGATGTCATAATCATTTGATGTCATAATCATTGGATGATGTCATAATCATTTTGTTGATGTCATAATCATTTGATGATGTCATAATCATTTGATGTCATAATCATTGGATGATGTCATAATCTTTTTTTTGATGTCATAATCATTTGATGTCATAATCATTGGATGATGTCATAATCATTGGATGATGACATAATCATTTTGTTGATGTCATAATCATTTGATGTCATAATCATTGGATGATGTCATAATCATTTTCTTGATGTCATAATCATTTGATGATGTCATAATCATTAGATGATGTCATAATCATTTTGTTGATGTCACAATCATTTCATGATGACATAATCATTTGATGTCATAATCATTGGATGATGTCATAATCATTTTGTTGATGTCATAATCATTTGATGATGTCATAATCATTAGATAATGTCATAATCATTTTGTTGAAGTCATAATCATTTGATGATGTCATAATCATTTTGTTGATGTCATAATGATTTGATGATGTCATAATCATTTGATGTCATAATCATTGGATGATGTCATAATCATTTTGTTGATGTCATAATCATTTGATGATGTCATAATCATTAGATGATGTCATAATCATTTTGTTGATGTCATAATCATTTGATGATGTCATAATCATTTGATGTTATAATCATTGGATGATGTCATAATCATTTTGTTGATGTCATAATCATTTGATGATGTCATAATCATTTGATGTTATAATCATTGGATGATGTCATAATCATTTTGTTGATGTCATAATCATTTGATGATGTCATAATCATTAGATGATGTCTTAATCATTGGATGATGACATAATCATTTTGTTGATGTCATAATCATTTGATGTCATAATCATTTTATGATGTCATAATCATTTTGTTGATGTCATAATCATTTGATGATGTCATAATCATTAGATGATGTCATAATCATTTTGTTGATGTCATAATCATTTGATGATGTCATAATCATTTGATGTCATAATCATTGGATGATGTCATAATCATTTTGTTGATGTCATAATCATTTGATGATGTCATAATCATTAGATGATGTCATAATCATTTTGTTGATGTCATAATCATTTGATGATGTCATAATCATTAGATGATGTCATAATCATTTTGTTGATGTCATAATCATTTGATGATGTCATAATCATTTGATGTCATAATCATTGGATGATGTCATAATCATTTTGTTGATGTCATAATCATTTGATGATGTCATAATCATTTGATGATGTCATAATCATTTTGTTGATATCATAATCATTTGATGATGTCATAATCATTTGATGTCATAATCATTGGATGATGTCATAATCATTTTGTTGATGTCATAATCATTTTATGATGTCATAATCATTTTGTTGATGTCATAATCATTGGATGATGTCATAATCCTTTTGTTGATGTCATAATCATTTGATGATGTCATAATCATTAGATGATGTCATAATCATTTTGTTGATGTCATAATCATTTAATGATGTCATAATCATTTTGTTGATGTCATAATCATTTCATTGATGTCATAATGATTTGATGATATCATAATCATTTGATGTCATAATCATTGGATGATGTCATAATCATTTTGTTGATGTCATAATCATTTGATGATGTCATAATCATTTGATGTCATAATCATTGGATGATGTCATAATCATTTGATGATGCCATAATCATTTTGTTGATGTCATAATCATTTTATGATGTCATAATCATTAGATGATGTCATAATCATTGGATGATGTCATAATCCTTTTGTTGATGTCATAATCATTTGATGATGTCATAATCATTAGATGATGTCATAATCATTTTGTTGATGTCATAATCATTTTGTTGATGTCATAATCATTTTATGATGTCATAATAATTTTGTTGATATCATAATCATTGGATGATGTCATAATCCTTTTGTTGATGTCATAATCATTTGATGATGTCATAATCATTAGATGATGTCATAATCATTTTGTTGATGTCATAATCATTTGATGATGTCATAATCATTAGATGATGTCATAATCATTTTGTTGATGTCATAATCATTTCCTGATGTCATAATCATTTGATGTCATAATCATTGGATGATGTCATAATCATTTTGTTGATGTCATAATCATTTGATGATGTCATAATCATTAGATAATGTCATAATCATTTTGTTGAAGTCATAATCATTTGATGATGTCATAATCATTTTGTTGATGTCATAATGATTTGATGATGTCATAATCATTTGATGTCATAATCATTGGATGATGTCATAATCATTTTGTTGATGTCATAATCATTTGATGATGTCATAATCATTTGATGTCATAATCATTGGATGATGTCATAATCATTTTGTTGATGTCATAATCATTTGATGATGTCATAATCATTAGATGATGTCATAATAATTTTGTTGATGTCATAATCATTTGATGATGTCATAATCATATGATGTAATAATCATTGGATGATGTCATAATCATTTTGTTGATGTCATAATCATTTGATGATGTCATAATCATTAGATGATGTCATAATCATTTTGTTGATGTCATAATCATTTGATGATGTCATAATCATTAGATGATGTCATAATCATTTTGTTGATGTCATAATAATTTGATGATGTCATAATCATTTGATGTCATAATCATTAGATGATGTCATAATCATTTTATTGATGTCATAATCATTTGATGATGTCATAATCATTTGATGATGTCATAATCATTTTGTTGATGTCATAATCATTTGATGATGTCATAATCATTTGACGTCATAACGATTGGATGATGTCATAATCATTTTGTTGATGTCATAATCATTTTATGATGTCATAATCATTTTGTTGATGTCATAATCATTGGATGATGTCATAATCCTTTTGTTGATGTCATAATCATTTGATGATGTCATGATCATTAGATGATGTCATAATCATTTTGTTGATGTCATAATGATTTGATGATGTCATAATCATTTGATGTCATAATCATTGGATGATGTCATAATCATTTTGTTGATGTCATAATCATTTGATGATGTCATAATCATTTTGTTGATGTCATAATCATTTGATGATGTCATAATCATTTGATGTCATAATCATTGGATGATGTCACAATCATTTTGTTGATGTCATAATCATTTGATGATGTCATTATCATTTTGTTGATGTCATAATCATTTGATGATGTCATAATCATTTGATGTCATAATCATTGGATGATGTCATAATCATTTTGTTGATGTCATAATCATTTGATGATGTCATAATCATTTGATGTCATAATCATTGGATGATGTCATAATCATTTTGTTGATGTCATAATCATTTGATGATGTCATAATCATTAGATGATGTCATAATCATTTTGTTGATGTCATAATCATTAGATGATGTCATAATCATTTTGTTGATGTCATAATCATTTTGTTGATGTCATAATCATTTGATGATGTCATAATCATTTGATGATGTCATAATCATTAGATGATGTCATAATCATTTTGTTGATGTCATAAAAATTTGATGTCATAATCATTGGATGATGTCATAATCATTTTGTTGATGTCATAATCATTTGATGATGTCATAATCATTTGATGTCATAATCATTGGATGATGTCATAATCTTTTTTTTGATGTCATAATCATTTGATGTCATAATCATTGGATGATGTCATAATCATTGGATGATGACATAATCATTTTGTTGATGTCATAATCATTTGATGTCATAATCATTGGATGATGTCATAATCATTTTCTTGATGTCATAATCATTTGATGATGTCATAATCATTAGATGATGTCATAATCATTTTGTTGATGTCACAATCATTTCATGATGACATAATCATTTGATGTCATAATCATTGGATGATGTCATAATCATTTTGTTGATGTCATAATCATTTGATGATGTCATAATCATTAGATAATGTCATAATCATTTTGTTGAAGTCATAATCATTTGATGATGTCATAATCATTTTGTTGATGTCATAATGATTTGATGATGTCATAATCATTTGATGTCATAATCATTGGATGATGTCATAATCATTTTGTTGATGTCATAATCATTTGATGATGTCATAATCATTAGATGATGTCATAATCATTTTGTTGATGTCATAATCATTTGATGATGTCATAATCATTTGATGTTATAATCATTGGATGATGTCATAATCATTTTGTTGATGTCATAATCATTTGATGATGTCATAATCATTTGATGTTATAATCATTGGATGGTGTCATAATCATTTTGTTGATGTCATAATCATTTGATGATGTCATAATCATTAGATGATGTCTTAATCATTGGATGATGACATAATCATTTTGTTGATGTCATAATCATTTGATGTCATAATCATTGGATGATGTCATAATCATTTTGTTGATGTCATAATCATTTGATGATGTCATAATCATTAGATGATGTCATAATCATTTTGTTGATGTCATAATCATTTGATGATGTCATAATCATTTGATGTCATAATCATTGGATGATGTCATAATCATTTTGTTGATGTCATAATCATTTGATGATGTCATAATCATTAGATGATGTCATAATCATTTTGTTGATGTCATAATCATTTGATGATGTCATAATCATTAGATGATGTCATAATCATTTTGTTGATGTCATAATCATTTGATGATGTCATATTGATTTGATGTCATAATCATTGGATGATGTCATAATCATTTTGTTGATGTCATAATCATTTGATGATGTCATAATCATTTGATGATGTCATAATCATTTTGTTGATATCATAATCATTTGATGATGTCATAATCATTTGATGTCATAATCATTGGATGATGTCATAATCATTTTGTTGATGTCATAATCATTTTATGATGTCATAATCATTTTGTTGATGTCATAATCATTGGATGATGTCATAATCCTTTTGTTGATGTCATAATCATTTGATGATGTCATAATCATTAGATGATGTCATAATCATTTTGTTGATGTCATAATCATTTGATGATGTCATAATCATTTTGTTGATGTCATAATCATTTCATTGATGTCATAATGATTTGATGATATCATAATCATTTGATGTCATAATCATTGGATGATGTCATAATCATTTTGTTGATGTCATAATCATTTGATGATGTCATAATCATTTGATGTCATAATCATTGGATGATGTCATAATCATTTGATGATGCCATAATCATTTTGTTGATGTCATAATCATTTTATGATGTCATAATCATTAGATGATGTCATAATCATTGGATGATGTCATAATCCTTTTGTTGATGTCATAATCATTTGATGATGTCATAATCATTAGATGATGTCATAATCATTTTGTTGATGTCATAATCATTTTGTTGATGTCATAATCATTTTATGATGTCATCATCATTTTGTTGATATCATAATCATTGGATGATGTCATAATCCTTTTGTTGATGTCATAATCATTTGATGATGTCATAATCATTAGATGATGTCATAATCATTTTGTTGATGTCATAATCATTTGATGATGTCATAATCATTAGATGATGTCATAATCATTTTGTTGATGTCATAATCATTTCATGATGTCATAATCATTTGTCATAATCATTGGATGATGTCATAATCATTTTGTTGATGTCATAATCATTTGATGATGTCATAATCATTAGATAATGTCATAATCATTTTGTTGAAGTCATAATCATTTGATGATGTCATAATCATTTTGTTGATGTCATAATGATTTGATGATGTCATAATCATTTGATGTCATAATCATTGGATGATGTCATAATCATTTTGTTGATGTCATAATCATTTGATGATGTCATAATCATTTGATGTCATAATCATTGGATGATGTCATAATCATTTTGTTGATGTCATAATCATTTGATGATGTCATAATCATTAGATGATGTCATAATAATTTTGTTGATGTCATAATCATTTGATGATGTCATATTCATATGATGTAATAATCATTGGATGATGTCATAATCATTTTGTTGATGTCATAATCATTTGATGATGTCATAATCATTAGATGATGTCATAATCATTTTGTTGATGTCATAATCATTTGATGATGTCATAATCATTAGATGATGTCATAATCATTTTGTTGATGTCATAATAATTTGATGATGTCATAATCATTTGATGTCATAATCATTGGATGATGTCATAATCATTTTATTGATGTCATAATCATTTGATGATGTCATAATCATTTGATGATGTCATAATCATTTTGTTGATGTCATAATCATTTGATGATGTCATAATCATTTGATGTCATAATCATTGGATGATGTCATAATCATTTTGTTGATGTCATAATCATTTTATGATGTCATAATAATTTTGTTGATGTCATAATCATTGGATGATGTCATAATCCTTTTGTTGATGTCATAATCATTTGATGATGTCATGATCATTAGATGATGTCATAATCATTTTGTTGATGTCATAATGATTTGATGATGTCATAATCATTTGATGTCATAATCATTGGATGATGTCATAATCATTTTGTTGATGTCATAATCATTTGATGATGTCATAATCATTTTGTTGATGTCATAATCATTTGATGATGTCATAATCATTTGATGTCATAATCATTGGATGATGTCACAATCATTTTGTTGATGTCATAATCATTTGATGATGTCATTATCATTTTGTTGATGTCATAATCATTTGATGATGTCATAATCATTTGATGTCATAATCATTGGATGATGTCATAATCATTTTGTTGATGTCATAATCATTTGATGATGTCATAATCATTTGATGTCATAATCATTGGATGATGTCATAATCATTTTGTTGATGTCATAATCATTTGATGATGTCATAATCATTAGATGATGTCATAATCATTTTGTTGATGTCATAATCATTAGATGATGTCATAATCATTTTGTTGATGTCATAATCATTTTGTTGATGTCATAATCATTTGATGATGTCATAATCATTTGATGATGTCATAATCATTAGATGATGTCATAATCATTTTGTTGATGTCATAATCATTTGATGTCATAATCATTGGATGATGTCATAATCATTTTGTTGATGTCATAATCATTTGATGATGTCATAATCATTTGATGTCATAATCATTGGATGATGTCATAATCTTTTTTTTGATGTCATAATCATTTGATGTCATAATCATTGGATGATGTCATAATCATTGGATGATGACATAATCATTTTGTTGATGTCATAATCATTTGATGTCATAATCATTGGATGATGTCATAATCATTTTCTTGATGTCATAATCATTTGATGATGTCATAATCATTAGATAATGTCATAATCATTTTGTTGAAGTCATAATCATTTGATGATGTCATAATCATTTTGTTGATGTCATAATGATTTGATGATGTCATAATCATTTGATGTCATAATCATTGGATGATGTCATAATCATTTTGTTGATGTCATAATCATTTGATGATGTCATAATCATTAGATGATGTCATATTCATTTTGTTGATGTCATAATCATTTGATGATGTCATAATCATTTGATGTTATAATCATTGGATGATGTCATAATCATTTTGTTGATGTCATAATCATTTGATGATGTCATAATCATTTGATGTTATAATCATTGGATGATGTCATAATCATTTTGTTGATGTCATAATCATTTGATGATGTCATAATCATTAGATGATGTCTTAATCATTGGATGATGACATAATCATTTTGTTGATGTCATAATCATTTGATGTCATAATCATTGGATGATGTCATAATCATTTTGTTGATGTCATAATCATTTGATGATGTCATAATCATTAGATGATGTCATAATCATTTTGTTGATGTCATAATCATTTGATGATGTCATAATCATTTGATGTCATAATCATTGGATGATGTCATAATCATTTTGTTGATGTCATAATCATTTGATGATGTCATAATCATTAGATGATGTCATAATCATTTTGTTGATGTCATAATCATTTGATGATGTCATAATCATTAGATGATGTCATAATCATTTTGTTGATGTCATAATCATTTGATGATGTCATAATCATTTGATGTCATAATCATTGGATGATGTCATAATCATTTTGTTGATGTCATAATCATTTGATGATGTCATAATCATTTGATGATGTCATAATCATTTTGTTGATATCATAATCATTTGATGATGTCATAATCATTTGATGTCATAATCATTGGATGATGTCATAATCATTTTGTTGATGTCATAATCATTTTATGATGTCATAATCATTTTGTTGATGTCATAATCATTGGATGATGTCATAATCCTTTTGTTGATGTCATAATCATTTGATGATGTCATAATCATTAGATGATGTCATAATCATTTTGTTGATGTCATAATCATTTGATGATGTCATAATCATTTTGTTGATGTCATAATCATTTCATTGATGTCATAATGATTTGATGATATCATAATCATTTGATGTCATAATCATTGGATGATGTCATAATCATTTTGTTGATGTCATAATCATTTGATGATGTCATAATCATTTGATGTCATAATCATTGGATGATGTCATAATCATTTGATGATGCCATAATCATTTTGTTGATGTCATAATCATTTTATGATGTCATAATCATTAGATGATGTCATAATCATTGGATGATGTCATAATCCTTTTGTTGATGTCATAATCATTTGATGATGTCATAATCATTAGATGATGTCATAATCATTTTGTTGATGTCATAATCATTTTGTTGATGTCAAAATCATTTTATGATGTCATAATCATTTTGTTGATATCATAATCATTGGATGATGTCATAATCCTTTTGTTGATGTCATAATCATTTGATGATGTCATAATCATTAGATGATGTCATAATCATTTTGTTGATGTCATAATCATTTGATGATGTCATAATCATTAGATGATGTCATAATCATTTTGTTGATGTCATAATCATTTCATGATGTCATAATCATTTGATGTCATAATCATTGGATGATGTCATAATCATTTTGTTGATGTCATAATCATTTGATGATGTCATAATCATTAGATAATGTCATAATCATTTTGTTGAAGTCATAATCATTTGATGATGTCATAATCATTTTGTTGATGTCATAATGATTTGATGATGTCATAATCATTTGATGTCATAATCATTGGATGATGTCATAATCATTTTGTTGATGTCATAATCATTTGATGATGTCATAATCATTTGATGTCATAATCATTGGATGATGTCATAATCATTTTGTTGATGTCATAATCATTTGATGATGTCATAATCATTAGATGATGTCATAATAATTTTGTTGATGTCATAATCATTTGATGATGTCATAATCATATGATGTAATAATCATTGGATGATGTCATAATCATTTTGTTGATGTCATAATCATTTGATGATGTCATAATCATTAGATGATGTCATAATCATTTTGTTGATGTCATAATCATTTGATGATGTCATAATCATTAGATGATGTCATAATCATTTTGTTGATGTCATAATAATTTGATGATGTCATAATCATTTGATGTCATAATCATTGGATGATGTCATAATCATTTTATTGATGTCATAATCATTTGATGATGTCATAATCATTTGATGATGTCATAATCATTTTGTTGATGTCATAATCATTTGATGATGTCATAATCATTTGATGTCATAATCATTGGATGATGTCATAATCATTTTGTTGATGTCATAATCATTTTATGATGTCATAATCATTTTGTTGATGTCATAATCATTGGATGATGTCATAATCCTTTTGTTGATGTCATAATCATTTGATGATGTCATGATCATTAGATGATGTCATAATCATTTTGTTGATGTCATAATCATTTGATGATGTCATAATCATTTTGTTGATGTCATAATCATTTTGTTGATGTCATAATGATTTGATGATATCATAATCATTTGATGTCATAATCATTGGATGATGTCATAATCATTTTGTTGATGTCATAATCATTTGATGATGTCATAATCATTTGATGTCATAATCATTGGATGATGTCATAATCATTTTGTTGATGTCATAATCATTTTATGATGTCATAATCATTTTGTTGATGTCATAATCATTGGATGATGTCATAATCCTTTTGTTGATGTCATAATCATTTGATGATGTCATAATCCTTAGATGATGTCATAATCATTTTGTTGATGTCATAATCATTTGATGATGTCATAATCATTTTGTTGATGTCATAATCATTTTATGATGTCATAATCATTTTGTTGATGACATAATGATTGGATGATGTCATAATCATTTTGTTGATGTCATAATCATTTGATGATGTCATAATCATTAGATGATGTCATAATCATTTTGTTGATGTCACAATCATTTCATGATGTCAAAATCATTTGATGTCATAATCATTGGATGATGTGATAATCATTTTGTTGATGTCATAATCATTTGATGATGTCATAATCATTAGATAATGTCATAATCATTTTGTTTAAGTCATAATCATTTGATGATGTCATAATCATTTTGTTGATGTCATAATGATTTGATGATGTCATAATCATTTGATGTCATAATCATTGGATGATGTCACAATCATTTTGTTGATGTCATAATCATTTGATGATGTCATTATCATTTTGTTGATGTCATAATCATTTGATGATGTCATAATCATTTGATGTCATAATCATTGGATGATGTCATAATCATTTTGTTGATGTCATAATCATTTGATGATGTCATAAACATTAGATGATGTCATAATCATTTTGTTGATGTCATAATGATTTGATGATGTCATAATCAATTGATGTCATAATCATTGGATGATGTCATAATCATTTTGTTGATGTCATAATCATTTGATGATGTCATAATCATTTGATGTCATAATCATTGGATGATGTCATAATCATTTTGTTGATGTCATAATCATTTGATGATGTCATAATCATTAGATGATGTCATAATCATTTTGTTGATGTCATAATCATTAGATGATGTCATAATCATTTTGTTGATGTCATAATCATTTTGTTGATGTCATAATCATTTGATGATGTCATAATCATGTGATGATGTCATAATCATTAGATGATGTCATAATCATTTTGTTGATGTCATAATCATTTGATGATGTCATAATCATTTGATGTCATAATCATTGGATGATGTCATAATCTTTTTTTTGATGTCATAATCATTTGATGTCATAATCATTGGATGATGTCATAATCATTGGATGATGACATAATTATTTTGTTGATGTCATAATCATTTGATGTCATAATCATTGGATGATGTCATAATCATTTTCTTGATGTCATAATCATTTGATTATGTCATAATCATTAGATAATGTCATAATCATTTTGTTGAAGTCATAATCATTTGATGATGTCATAATCATTTTGTTGATGTCATAATGATTTGATGATGTCATAATCATTTGATGTCATAATCATTGGATGATGTCATAATCATTTTGTTGATGTCATAATCATTTGATGATGTCATAATCATTAGATGATGTCATAATCATTTTGTTGATGTCATAATCATTTGATGATGTCATAATCATTTGATGTTATAATCATTGGATGATGTCATAATCATTTTGTTGATGTCATAATCATTTGATGATGTCATAATCATTTGATGTTATAATCATTGGATGATGTCATAATCATTTTGTTGATGTCATAATCATTTGATGATGTCATAATCATTTTGTTGATGTCATAATCATTTGATGATGTCATAATCATTTGATGTCATAATCATTGGATGATGTCATAATCATTTTGTTGATGTCATAATCATTTGATGATGTCATAAACATTAGATGATGTCATAATCATTTTGTTGATGTCATAATGATTTGATGATGTCATAATCATTTGATGTCATAATCATTGGATGATGTCATAATCATTTTGTTGATGTCATAATCATTTGATGATGTCATAATCATTTGATGTCATAATCATTGGATGATGTCATAATCATTTTGTTGATGTCATAATCATTTGATGATGTCATAATCATTAGATGATGTCATAATCATTTTGTTGATGTCATAATCATTTGATGATGTCATAATCATATGATGTAATAATCATTGGATGATGTCATAATCATTTTGTTGATGTCATAATCATTTGATGATGTCATAATCATTAGATGATGTCATAATCATTTTGATGATGTCATAATCATTTGATGATGTCATAATCATTAGATGATGTCATAATCATTTTGTTGATGTCATAATCATTTGATGATGTCATAATCATTTGATGTCATAATCATTGGATGATGTCGTAATCATTTTGTTGATGTCATAATCATTTGATGGTGTCATAATCATTTGATGATGTCATAATCATTTTGATGATGTCATAATCATTTGATGATGTCATAATCATTTGATGTCATAATCATTGGATAATGTCATAATCATTTTGTTGATGTCATAATCATTTTATGATGTCATAATCATTTTGTTGATGTAATAATCATTGGATGATGTCATAATCCTTTTGTTGATGTCATAATCATTGGATGATGTCATAATCATTTTGTTGATGTCATAATCATTTGATGATGTCATAATCATTAGATGATGTCATAATCATTTTGTTGATGTCATAATCATTTGATGATGTCATAATCATTAGATGATGTCATAATCATTTTGTTGATGTCATAATCATTTGATGATGTCATAATCATTTGATGTCATAATCATTGGATGATGTCGTAATCATTTTGTTGATGTCATAATCATTTGATGGTGTCATAATCATTTGATGATGTCATAATCATTTTGATGATGTCATAATCATTTGATGATGTCATAATCATTTGATGTCATAATCATTGGATAATGTCATAATCATTTTGTTGATGTCATAATCATTTTATGATGTCATAATCATTTTGTTGATGTAATAATCATTGGATGATGTCATAATCCTTTTGTTGATGTCATAATCATTTGATGATGTCATAATCATTTTGTTGATGTCATAATCATTTGATGATGTCATAATCATTTGATGTCATAATCATTGGATGATGTCATAATCATTTTGTTGATGTCATAATCATTTGATGATGTCATAAACATTAGATGATGTCATAATCATTTTGTTGATGTCATAATGATTTGATGATGTCATAATCATTTGATGTCATAATCATTGGATGATGTCATAATCATTTTGTTGATGTCATAATCATTTGATGATGTCATAATCATTTTGTTGATGTCATAATCATTTGATGATGTCATAATCATTTGATGTCATAATCATTGGATGATGTCATAATCATTTTGTTGATGTCATAATCATTTGATGATGTCATAAACATTAGATGATGTCATAATCATTTTGTTGATGTCATAATGATTTGATGATGTCATAATCATTTGATGTCATAATCATTGGATGATGTCATAATCATTTTGTTGATGTCATAATCATTTGATGATGTCATAATCATTTGATGTCATAATCATTGGATGATGTCATAATCATTTTGTTGATGTCATAATCATTTGATGATGTCATAATCATTAGATGATGTCATAATCATTTTGTTGATGTCATAATCATTAGATGATGTCATAATCATTTTGTTGATGTCATAATCATTTTGTTGATGTCATAATCATTTGATGATGTCATAATCATTAGATGATGTCATAATCATTTTGTTGATGTCATAATCATTTGATGATGTCATAATCATTTGATGTCATAATCATTGGATGATGTCATAATCATTTTGTTGATGTCATAATCATTTGATGATGTCATAATCATTTGATGTCATAATCATTGGTTGATGTCATAATCTTTTTTTTGATGTCATAATCATTTGATGTCATAATCATTGGATGATGTCATAATCATTTTGTTGATGTCATAATCATTTGATGATGTCATAATCATTGGATGATGTCAAAATCATTTTGTTGATGTCATAATCATTTGATGATGTCATAATCATTTGATGATGTCATAATCATTGGATGATGACATAATCATTTTGTTGATGTCATAATCATTTGATGATGTCATAATCATTAGATGATGTCATAATCATTGGATGATGACATAATCATTTTGTTGATGTCATAATCATTTGATGTCATAATCATTGGATGATGTCATAATCATTTTGTTGATGTCATAATCATTTGATGATGTCATAATCATTAGATGATGTCATAATCATTGGATGATGACATAATCATTTTGTTGATGTCATAATCATTTGATGTCATAATCATTGGATGATGTCATAATCATTTTGTTGATGTCATAATCATTTGATGATGTCATAATCATTAGATGATGTCATAATCATTTTGTTGATGTCACAATCATTTCATGATGTCATAATCATTTGATGTCATAATCATTGGATGATGTCATAATCATTTTGTTGATGTCATAATCATTTGATGATGTCATAATCATTAGATAATGTCATAATCATTTTGTTGAAGTCATAATCATTTGATGATGTCATAATCATTTTGTTGATGTCATATTGATTTGATGATGTCATAATCATTTGATGTCATAATCATTGGATGATGTCATAATCATTTTGTTGATGTCATAATCATTTGATGATGTCATAATCATTTGATGTCATAATCATTGGATTATGTCATAATCATTTTGTTGATGTCATAATCATTTGATGATGTCATAATCATTAGATGATGTCATAATCATTTTGTTGATGTCATAATCATTAGATGATGTCATAATCATATGATGTAATAATCATTGGATGATGTCATAATCATTTTGTTGATGTCATAATCATTTGATGATGTCATA
Source organism: Dendrobates tinctorius (assembly GCF_039654945.1). NCBI lineage: Eukaryota > Metazoa > Chordata > Amphibia > Anura > Dendrobatidae > Dendrobates > Dendrobates tinctorius. The sequence continues at coordinate 41,847,354 of NW_027361687.1, read as the reverse complement.
ATCATTAGATGATGTCATAATCATTTTGTTGATGTCATAATCATTTGATGATGTCATAATCATTAGATGATGTCATAATCATTTTGTTGATGTCATAATCATTTGATGATGTCATAATCATTTGATGTCATAATCATTGGATGATGTCGTAATCATTTTGTTGATGTCATAATCATTTGATGGTGTCATAATCATTTGATGATGTCATAATCATTTTGATGATGTCATAATCATTTGATGATGTCATAATCATTTGATGTCATAATCATTGGATAATGTCATAATCATTTTGTTGATGTCATAATCATTTTATGATGTCATAATCATTTTGTTGATGTAATAATCATTGGATGATGTCATAATCCTTTTGTTGATGTCATAATCATTTGATGATGTCATAATCATTAGATGATGTCATAATCATATTGTTGATGTCATAATCATTTGATGATGTCATAATCATTTTGTTGATGTCATAATCATTTCGTTGATGTCATAATGATTTGATGATATCATAATCATTTGATGTCATAATCATTGGATGATGTCATAATCATTTTGTTGATGTCATAATCATTTGATGATGTCATAATCATTTGATGTCATAATCATTGGATGATGTCATAATCATTTTGTTGATGTCATAATCATTTTATGATGTCATAATCATTTTGTTGATGTCATAATCATTGGATGATGTCATAATCCTTTTGTTGATGTCATAATCATTTGATGATGTCATAATCATTGGATGATGTCATAATCATTTTGTTGATGTCATAATCATTTGATGATGTCATAATCATTTTGTTGATGTCATAATCATTTCGTTGATGTCATAATGATTTGACGATATCATAATCATTTGATGTCATAATCATTGGATGATGTCATAATCATTTTGTTGATGTCATAATCATTTGATGATGTCATAATCATTAGATGATGTCATAATCATTGGATGATGACATAATCATATTGTTGATGTCATAATCATTTGATGATGTCATAATCATTTTGTTGATGTCATATTGATTTGATGATGTCATAATCATTTGATGTCATAATCATTGGATGATGTCATAATCATTTTGTTCATGTCATAATCATTTGATGATGTCATAATCATTTGATGTCATAATCATTGGATGATGTCATAATCATTTTGTTGATGTCATAATCATTTGATGATGTCATAAACATTAGATGATGTCATAATCATTTTGTTGATGTCATAATCATTTGATGATGTCATAATCATTTGATGTAATAATCATTGGATGATGTCATAATCATTTTGTTCATGTCATAATCATTTGATGATGTCATAATCATTAGATGATGTCATAATCATTTTGTTGATGTCATAATCATTTGATGATGTCATAATCATTAGATGATGTCATAATCATTTTGTTGATGTCATAATCATTTGATGATGTCATAATCATTTGATGTCATAATCATTGGATGATGTCATAATCATTTTGTTGATGTCATAATCATTTGATGATGTCATAATCATTTGATGATGTCATAATCATTTTGTTGATGTCATAATCATTTGATGATGTCATAATCATTTGATGTCATAATCATTGGATGATGTCATAATCATTTGATGTCATAATCATTGGATGATGTCATAATCATTTTGTTGATGTCATAATCATTTTATGATGTCATAATCATTTTGTTGATGTCGTAATCATTGGATGATGTCATAATCCTTTTGTTGATGTCATAATCATTTGATGATGTCATAATAATTAGATGATGTCATAATCATTTTGTTGATGTCATAATCATTTGATGATGTCATAATCATTTTGTTGATGTCATAATCATTTCGTTGATGTCATAATGATTTGATGATATAATCATTAGATGTCATAATCATTGGATGATGTCATAATCATTTTGTTGATGACATAATCATTTGATGATGTCATAATCATTGGATGATGTCGTAATCATTTGATGATGCCATAATCATTTTGTTGATGTCATAATCATTTTATGATGTCATAATCATTTTGTTGATGTCATAATCATTTTGTTGATGTCATAATCATTTGATGATGTCATAATCATTAGATGATGTCATAATCATTTTGTTGATGTCATAATCATTTCATGATGTCATAATCAATAGATGATGTCATAATCATTTTGTTGATGTCATAATCATTTCGTTGATGTCATAATGATTTGATGATATAATATTCATTTGATGTCATAATCATTGGATGATGTCATAATCATTTTGTTGATGTTATAATCATTTGATGATGTCATAATCATTTTGTTGATGTCATAATCATTGGATGATGTCATAATCCTTTTGTTGATGTCATAATCATTTGATGATGTCATAATCATTAGATGATGTCATAATCATTTTGTTAATGTCATAATCATTTGATGATGTCATAATCATTTTGTTAATGTCATCATCATTTCGTTGATGTCATAATGATTTGATGATATCATTATCATTTGATGTCATAATCATTGGATGATGTCATAATCATTTTGTTGATGTCATAATCATTTGATGATGTCATAATCATTAGATGATGTCATAATCATTGGATGATGACATAATCATTTTGTTGATGTCATAATCATTTGATGTCATAATCATTGGATGATGTCTTAATCATTTTGTTGATGTCATAATCATTTGATGATGTCATAATCATTAGATGATGTCATAATCATTTTGTTGATGTCATAATCATTTCATGATGTCATAATCATTTGATGTCATAATCATTGGATGATGTCATAATCATTTTGTTGATGTCATAATCATTTGATGATGTCATAATCATTAGATAATGTCATAATCATTTTGTTTAAGTCATAATCATTTGATGATGTCATAATCATTTTGTTGATGTCATAATCATTTTGTTGATGTCATATTGATTTGATGATGTCATAATCATTTGATGTCATAATCATTGGATGATGTCATAATCATTTTGTTCATGTCATAATCATTTGATGATGTCATAATCATTTGATGTCATAATCATTGGATGATGTCATAATCATTTTGTTGATGTCATAATCATTTGATGATGTCATAAACATTAGATGATGTCATAATCATTTTGTTGATGTCATAATCATTTGATGATGTCATAATCATTTGATGTAATAATCATTGGATGATGTCATAATCATTTTGTTCATGTCATAATCATTTGATGATGTCATAATCATTAGATGATGTCATAATCATTTTGTTGATGTCATAATCATTTGATGATGTCATAATCATTAGATGATGTCATAATCATTTTGTTGATGTCATAATCATTTGATGATGTCATAATCATTTGATGTCATAATCATTGGATGATGTCATAATCATTTTGTTGATGTCATAATCATTTGATGATGTCATAATCATTTGATGATGTCATAATCATTTTGTTGATGTCATAATCATTTGATGATGTCATAATCATTTGATGTCATAATCATTGGATGATGTCATAATCATTTGATGTCATAATCATTGGATGATGTCATAATCATTTTGTTGATGTCATAATCATTTTATGATGTCATAATCATTTTGTTGATGTCGTAATCATTGGATGATGTCATAATCCTTTTGTTGATGTCATAATCATTTGATGATGTCATAATAATTAGATGATGTCATAATCATTTTGTTGATGTCATAATCATTTGATGATGTCATAATCATTTTGTTGATGTCATAATCATTTCGTTGATGTCATAATGATTTGATGATATAATCATTAGATGTCATAATCATTGGATGATGTCATAATCATTTTGTTGATGTCATAATCATTTGATGATGTCATAATCATTGGATGATGTCGTAATCATTTGATGATGCCATAATCATTTTGTTGATGTCATAATCATTTTATGATGTCATAATCATTTTGTTGATGTCATAATCATTTTGTTGATGTCATAATCATTTGATGATGTCATAATCATTAGATGATGTCATAATCATTTTGTTGATGTCATAATCATTTCATGATGTCATAATCAATAGATGATGTCATAATCATTTTGTTGATGTCATAATCATTTCGTTGATGTCATAATGATTTGATGATATCATATTCATTTGATGTCATAATCATTGGATGATGTCATAATCATTTTGTTGATGTTATAATCATTTGATGATGTCATAATCATTTGATGTCATAATCAATGGATGATGTCATAATCATTTTGTTGATGTCATAATCATTTTATGATGTCATAATCATTTTGTTGATGTCATAATCATTGGATGATGTCATAATCCTTTTGTTGATGTCATAATCATTTGATGATGTCATAATCATTAGATGATGTCATAATCATTTTGTTGATGTCATAATCATTTGATGATGTCATAATCATTTTGTTAATGTCATCATCATTTCGTTGATGTCATAATGATTTGATGATATCATTATCATTTGATGTCATAATCATTGGATGATGTCATAATCATTTTGTTGATGTCATAATCATTTGATGATGTCATAATCATTAGATGATGTCATAATCATTGGATGATGACATAATAATTTTGTTGATGTCATAATCATTTGATGTCATAATCATTGGATGATGTCATAATCATTTTGTTGATGTCATAATCATTTGATGTCATAATCATTGGATGATGTCATAATCATTTTGTTGATGTCATAATCATTTGATGATGTCATAATCATTAGATAATGTCATAATCATTTTGTTGAAGTCATAATCATTTGATGATGTCATAATCATTTTGTTGATGTCATAATCATTTTGTTGATGTCATATTGATTTGATGATGTCATAATCATTTGATGTCATAATCATTGGATGATGTCATAATCATTTTGTTCATGTCATAATCATTTGATGATGTCATAATCATTTGATGTCATAATCATTGGATGATGTCATAATCATTTTGTTGATGTCATAATCATTTGATGATGTCATAAACATTAGATGATGTCATAATCATTTAGTTGATGTCATAATCATTTGATGATGTCATAATCATTTGATGTAATAATCATTGGATGATGTCATAATCATTTTGTTCATGTCATAATCATTTGATGATGTCATAATCATTAGATGATGTCATAATCATTTTGTTGATGTCATAATCATTTGATGATGTCATAATCATTAGATGATGTCATAATCATTTTGTTGATGTCATAATCATTTGATGATGTCATAATCATTTGATGTCATAATCATTGGATGATGTCATAATCATTTTGTTGATGTCATAATCATTTGATGATGTCATAATCATTTGATGATGTCATAATCATTTTGTTGATGTCATAATCATTTGATGATGTCATAATCATTTGATGTCATAATCATTGGATGATGTCATAATCATTTGATGTCATAATCATTGGATGATGTCATAATCATTTTGTTGATGTCATAATCATTTTATGATGTCATAATCATTTTGTTGATGTCGTAATCATTGGATGATGTCATAATCCTTTTGTTGATGTCATAATCATTTGATGATGTCATAATAATTAGATGATGTCATAATCATTTTGTTGATGTCATAATCATTTGATGATGTCATAATCATTTTGTTGATGTCATAATCATTTCGTTGATGTCATAATGATTTGATGATATCAGAATCATTTGATGTCATAATCATTGGATGATGTCATAATCATTTTGTTGATGTCATAATCATTTGATGATGTCATAATCATTTGATGTCATAATCATTGGATGATGTCGTAATCATTTGATGATGCCATAATCATTTTGTTGATGTCATAATCATTTGATGATGTCATAATCATTTGATGTCATAATCATTGGATGATGTCGTAATCATTAGATGATGTCATAATCATTTTGTTGATGTCATAATCATTTGATGATGTCATAATCATTTTGTTGATGTCATAATCATTTCGTTGATGTCATAATGATTTGATGATATCAGAATCATTTGATGTCATAATCATTGGATGATGTCATAATCATTTTGTTGATGTCATAATCATTTGATGATGTCATAATCATTTGATGTCATAATCATTGGATGATGTCGTAATCATTTGATGATGCCATAATCATTTTGTTGATGTCATAATCATTTTGTTGATGTCATAATCATTTGATGATGTCATAATCATTAGATGATGTCATAATCATTTTGTTGATGTCATAATCATTTCATGATGTCATAATCATTTGATGTCATAATCATTGGATGATGTCATAATCATTTTGTTGATGTCATAATCATTTGATGATGTCATAATCATTAGATAATGTCATAATCATTTTGTTTAAGTCATAATCAATTGATGATGTCATAATCATTTTGTTGATGTCATAATCATTTTGTTGATGTCATATTGATTTGATGATGTCATAATCATTTGATGTCATAATCATTGGATGATGTCATAATCATTTTGTTCATGTCATAATCATTTGATGATGTCATAATCATTTGATGTCATAATCATTGGATGATGTCATAATCATTTTGTTGATGTCATAATCATTTGATGATGTCATAAACATTAGATGATGTCATAATCATTTTGTTGATGTCATAATCATTTGATGATGTCATAATCCTTTGATGTAATAATCATTGGATGATGTCATAATCATTTTGTTCATGTCATAATCATTTGATGATGTCATAATCATTAGATGATGTCATAATCATTTTGTTGATGTCATAATCATTTGATGATGTCATAATCATTAGATGATGTCATAATCATTTTGTTGATGTCATAATCATTTGATGATGTCATAATCATTTGATGTCATAATCATTGGATGATGTCATAATCATTTTGTTGATGTCATAATCATTTGATGATGTCATAATCATTTGATGATGTCATAATCATTTTGTTGATGTCATAATCATTTGATGATGTCATAATCATTTGATGTCATAATCATTGGATGATGTCATAATCATTTGATGTCATAATCATTGGATGATGTCATAATCATTTTGTTGATGTCATAATCATTTTATGATGTCATAATCATTTTGTTGATGTCGTAATCATTGGATGATGTCATAATCCTTTTGTTGATGTCATAATCATTTGATGATGTCATAATAATTAGATGATGTCATAATCATTTTGTTGATGTCATAATCATTTGATGATGTCATAATCATTTTGTTGATGTCATAATCATTTCGTTGATGTCATAATGATTTGATGATATCATAATCATTAGATGTCATAATCATTGGATGATGTCATAATCATTTTGTTGATGTCATAATCATTTGATGATGTCATAATCATTGGATGATGTCGTAATCATTTGATGATGCCATAATCATTTTGTTGATGTCATAATAATTTTATGATGTCATAATCATTTTGTTGATGTCATAATCATTTTGTTGATGTCATAATCATTTGATGATGTCATAATCATTAGATGATGTCATAATCATTTTGTTGATGTCATAATCATTTCATGATGTCATAATCAATAGATGATGTCATAATCATTTTGTTGATGTCATAATCATTTCGTTGATGTCATAATGATTTGATGATATCATATTCCTTTGATGTCATAATCATTGGATGATGTCATAATCATTTTGTTGATGTCATAATCATTTGATGATGTCATAATCATTTGATGTCATAATCAATGGATGATGTCATAATCATTTTGTTGATGTCATAATCATTTTATGATGTCATAATCATTTTGTTGATGTCATAATCATTGGATGATGTCATAATCCTTTTGTTGATGTCATAATCATTTGAAGATGTCATAATCATTAGATGATGTCATAATCATTTTGTTGATGTCATAATCATTTGATGATGTCATAATCATTTTGTTAATGTCATCATCATTTCGTTGATGTCATAATGATTTGATGATATCATTATCATTTGATGTCATAATCATTGGATGATGTCATAATCATTTTGTTGATGTCATAATCATTTGATGATGTCATAATCATTAGATGAAGTCATAATCATTGGATGATGACATAATCATTTTGTTGATGTCATAATCATTTGATGTCATAATCATTGGATGATGTCATAATCATTTTGTTGATGTCATAATCATTTGATGTCATAATCATTGGATGATGTCATAATCATTTTGTTGATGTCATAATCATTTGATGATGTCATAATCATTAGATAATGTCATAATCATTTTGTTGAAGTCATAATCATTTGATGATGTCATAATCATTTTGTTGATGTCATAATCATTTTGTTGATGTCATATTGATTTGATGATGTCATAATCATTTGATGTCATAATCATTGGATGATGTCATAATCATTTTGTTCATGTCATAATCATTTGATGATGTCATAATCATTTGATGTCATAATCATTGGATGATGTCATAATCATTTTGTTGATGTCATAATCATTTGATGATGTCATAAACATTAGATGATGTCATAATCATTTAGTTGATGTCATAATCATTTGATGATGTCATAATCATTTGATGTAATAATCATTGGATGATGTCATAATCATTTTGTTCATGTCATAATCATTTGATGATGTCATAATCATTAGATGATGTCATAATCATTTTGTTGATGTCATAATCATTTGATGATGTCATAATCATTAGATGATGTCATAATCATTTTGTTGATGTCATAATCATTTGATGATGTCATAATCATTTGATGTCATAATCATTGGATGATGTCATAATCATTTTGTTGATGTCATAATCATTTGATGATGTCATAATCATTTGATGATGTCATAATCATTTTGTTGATGTCATAATCATTTGATGATGTCATAATCATTTGATGTCATAATCATTGGATGATGTCATAATCATTTGATGTCATAATCATTGGATGATGTCATAATCATTTTGTTGATGTCATAATCATTTTATGATGTCATAATCATTTTGTTGATGTCGTAATCATTGGATGATGTCATAATCCTTTTGTTGATGTCATAATCATTTGATGATGTCATAATAATTAGATGATGTCATAATCATTTTGTTGATGTCATAATCATTTCGTTGATGTCATAATGATTTGATGATATCAGAATCATTTGATGTCATAATCATTGGATGATGTCATAATCATTTTGTTGATGTCATAATCATTTGATGATGTCATAATCATTTGATGTCATAATCATTGGATGATGTCGTAATCATTTGATGATGCCATAATCATTTTGTTGATGTCATAATCATTTTATGATGTCATAATCATTTTGTTGATGTCATAATCATTTGATGATGTCATAATCATTAGATGATGTCATAATCATTTTGTTGATGTCATAATCATTTCATGATGTCATAATCATTAGATGATGTCATAATCATTTTGTTGATGTCATAATCATTTCGTTGATGTCATAATGATTTGATGATATCATATTCATTTGATGTCATAATCATTGGATGATGTCATAATCATTTTGTTGATGTCATAATCATTTGATGATGTCATAATCATTTGATGTCATAATCAATGGATGATGTCATAATCGTTTTGTTGATGTCATAATCATTTTATGATGTCATAATCATTTTGTTGATGTCATAATCATTGGATGATGTCATAATCCTTTTGTTGATGTCATAATCATTTGATGATGTCATAATCATTAGATGATGTCATAATCATTTTGTTGATGTCATAATCATTTGATGATGTCATAATCATTTTGTTAATGTCATCATCATTTCGTTGATGTCATAATGATTTGATGATATCATTATCATTTGATGTCATAATCATTGGATGATGTCCTAATCATTTTGTTGATGTCATAATCATTTGATGATGTCATAATCATTAGATGATGTCTTAATCATTGGATGATGACATAATCATTTTGTTGATGTCATAATCATTTGATGTCATAATCATTGGATGATGTCATAATCATTTTGTTGATGTCATAATCATTTGATGATGTCATAATCATTAGATGATGTCATAATCATTTTGTTGATGTCATAATCATTTCATGATGTCATAATCATTTGATGTCATAATCATTGGATGATGTCATAATCATTTTGTTGATGTCATAATCATTTGATGATGTCATAATCATTAGATAATGTCATAACCATTTTTGTTGAAGTCATAATCATTTGATGATGTCATAATCATTTTGTTGATGTCATAATCATTTTGTTGATGTCATATTGATTTGATGATGTCATAATCATTTGATGTCATAATCTTTGGATGATGTCATAATCATTTTGTTCATGTCATAATCATTTGATGATGTCATAATCATTTGATGTCATAATCATTGGATGATGTCATAATCATTTTGTTGATGTCATAATCATTTGATGATGTCATAATCATTAGATGATGTCATAATCATTTTGTTGATGTCATAATCATTTGATGATGTCATAATCATTTGATGTAATAATCATTGGATGATGTCATAATCATTTTGTTGATGTCATAATCATTTGATGATGTCATATTCATTAGATGATGTCATAATCATTTTGTTGATGTCATAATCATTTGATGATGTCATAATCATTAGATGATGTCATAATCATTTTGTTGATGTCATAATCATTTGATGATGTCATAATCATTTGATGTCATAATCATTGGATGATGTCATAATCATTTTGTTGATGTCATAATCATTTGATGATGTCATAATCATTTGATGATGTCATAATCATTTTGTTGATGTCATAATCATTTGATGATGTCATAATCATTTGATGTCATAATCATTGGATGATGTCATAATCATTTTGTTGATGTCATAATCATTTTATGATGTCATAATCATTTTGTTGATGTCATAATCATTGGATGATGTCAAAATCCTTTTGTTGATGTCATAATCATTTGATGATGTCATAATCATTAGATGATGTCATAATCATTTTGTTGATGTCATAATCATTTGATGATGTCATAATCATTTTGTTGATGTCATAATCATTTCATTGATGTCATAATGATTTGATGATATCATAATCATTTGATGTCATAATCATTGGATGATGTCATAATCATTTTGTTGATGTCATAATCATTTGATGATGTCATAATCATTTGATGTCATAATCATTGGATGATGTCATAATCATTTGAAGATGCCATAATCATTTTGTTGATGTCATAATCATTTTATGATGTCATAATCATTTTGTTGATGTCATAATCATTTTGTTGATGTCATAATCATTTGATGATGTCATAATCATTAGATGATGTCATAATCATTTTGTTGATGTCATAATCATTTGATGATGTCATAATCATTTGATGTCATAATCATTGGATGATGTCATAATCATTTTGTTGATGTCATAATCATTTGATGATGTCATAATCATTAGATAATGTCATAATCATTTTGTTGAAGTCATAATCATTTGATGATGTCATAATCATTTTGTTGATGTCATAATAATTTGATGATGTCATAATCATTTGATGTCATAATCATTGGATGATGTCATAATCATTTTGTTGATGTCATAATCATTTGATGATGTCATAATCATTAGATGATGTCATAATAATTTTGTTGATGTCATAATCATTTGATGATGTCATAATCATATGATGTAATAATCATTGGATGATGTCATAATCATTTTGTTGATGTCATAATTATTTGATGATGTCATAATCATTTTGTTGATGTCATAATCATTTGATGATGTCATAATCATTAGATGATGTCATAATCATTTTGTTGATGTCATAATCATTTGATGATGTCATAATCATTTGATGTCATAATCATTGGATGATGTCATAATCATTTTATTGATGTCATAATCATTTGATGATGTCATAATCATTTGATGATGTCATAATCATTTTGTTGATGTCATAATCATTTGATGATGTCATAATCATTTGATGTCATAATCATTGGATGATGTCATAATCATTTTGTTGATGTCATAATCATTTTATGATGTCATAATCATTTTGTTGATGTCATAATCATTGGATGATGTCATAATCCTTTTGTTGATGTCATAATCATTTGATGATGTCATGATCATTAGATGATGTCATAATCATTTTGTTGATGTCATAATCATTTGATGATGTCATAATCATTTTGTTGATGTCATAATCATTTTGTTGATGTCATAATCATTTGATGATATCATAATCATTTGATGTCATAATCATTGGATGATGTCATAATCATTTTGTTGATGTCATAATCATTTGATGATGTCATAATCATTTGATGTCATAATCATTGGATGATGTCATAATCATTTTGTTGATGTCATAATCATTTTATGATGTCATAATCATTTTGCTGATGTCATAATCATTGGATGATGTCATAATCCTTTTGTTGATGTCATAATCATTTGATGATGTCATAATCCTTAGATGATGTCATAATCATTTTGTTGATGTCATAATCATTTGATGATGTCATAATCATTTTGTTGATGTCATAATCATTTCGTTGATGTCATAATGATTTGATGATATCATAATCATTTGATGTCATAATCATTGGATGATGTCATAATCATTTTGTTGATGTCATAATCATTTGATGATGTCATAATAATTAGAGGATGTCATAATCAATGGATGATGACATAATCATTTTGTTGATGTAATAATCATTTGATGTAATAATCATTGGATGATGTCATAATCATTTTGTTGATGTCATAATCATTTGATGATGTCATAATCATTAGATGATGTCATAATCATTTTGTTGATGTCATAATCATTTGATGATGTCATAATCATTAGATGATGTCATAATCATTTTGTTGATGTTATAATCATTGGATGATGTCATAATCATTTTGTTGATGTCATAATCAATTGATGATGTCATAATCATTTGATGATGTCATAATCATTTTGTTGATGTCATAATCATTTGATAATGTCATAATCATTTGATGTCATAATCATTGGATGATGTCATAATCATTTTGTTGATGTCATGATCATTTTATGATGTCATAATCATTTTGTTGATGTCATAATCATTGGATGATGTCATAATCCTTTTGTTGATGTCATAATCATTTGATGATGTCATAATCATTAGATGATGTCATAATCATTTTGTTGATGTCATAATCATTTGATGATGTCATAATCATTTTGTTGATGTCATAATAATTTCGTTGATGTCATAATGATTTGATGATATCATAATCATTTGATGTCATAATCATTGGATGATGTCATAATCATTTTGTTGATGTCATAATCATTTGATGATGTCATAATCATTTGATGTCATAATCATTGGATGATGTCATAATCATTTGATGATGTCATAATGATTTTGTTGATGTCATAATCATTTGATGATGCCATAATCATTTTGTTGATGTCATAATCATTTTGTTGATGTCATAATCATTTGATGATGTCATAATCATTAGATGATGTCATAATCATTAGATGATGTGATAATCATTTTGTTGATGTCATAATCATTTCATGATGTCATAATCATTTGATGTCATAATCATTGGATGATGTCATAATCATTTTGTTGATGTCATAATCATTTGATGATGTCATAATCATTAGATAATGTCATAATCATTTTGTTGAAGTCATAATCATTTGATGATGTCATAATCATTTGATGTAATAATCATTGGATGATGTCATAATCATTTTGTTCATGTCATAATCATTTGATGATGTCATAATCATTAGATGATGTCATAATCATTTTGTTGATGTCATATTGATTTGATGATGTCATAATCATTTGATGTCATAATCATTGGATGATGTCATAATCATTTTGTTCATGTCATAATCATTTGATGATGTCATAATCATTTGATGTCATAATCATTGGATGATGTCATAATCATTTTGTTGATGTCATAATCATTTGATGATGTCATAAACATTAGATGATGTCATAATCATTTTGTTGATGTCATAATCATTTGATGATGTCATAATCATTTGATGTAATAATCATTGGATGATGTCATAATCATTTTGTTCATGTCATAATCATTTGATGATGTCATAATCATTAGATGATGTCATAATCATTTTGTTGATGTCATAATCATTTGATGATGTCATAATCATTAGATGATGTCATAATCATTTTGTTGATGTCATAATCATTTGATGATGTCATAATCATTTGATGTCATAATCATTGGATGATGTCATAATCATTTTGTTGATGTCATAATCATTTGATGATGTCATAATCATTTGATGATGTCATAATCATTTTGTTGATGTCATAATCATTTGATGATGTCATAATCATTTGATGTCATAATCATTGGATGATGTCATAATCATTTGATGTCATAATCATTGGATGATGTCATAATCATTTTGTTGATGTCATAATCATTTTATGATGTCATAATCATTTTGTTGATGTCGTAATCATTGGATGATGTCATAATCCTTTTGTTGATGTCATAATCATTTGATGATGTCATAATAATTAGATGATGTCATAATCATTTTGTTGATGTCATAATCATTTGATGATGTCATAATCATTTTGTTGATGTCATAATCATTTCGTTGATGTCATAATGATTTGATGATATCATAATCATTAGATGTCATAATCATTGGATGATGTCATAATCATTTTGTTGATGTCATAATCATTTGATGATGTCATAATCATTGGATGATGTCGTAATCATTTGATGATGCCATAATCATTTTGTTGATGTCATAATAATTTTATGATGTCATAATCATTTTGTTGATGTCATAATCATTTTGTTGATGTCATAATCATTTGATGATGTCATAATCATTAGATGATGTCATAATCATTTTGTTGATGTCATAATCATTTCATGATGTCATAATCAATAGATGATGTCATAATCATTTTGTTGATGTCATAATCATTTTGTTGATGTCATAATGATTTGATGATATCATATTCATTTGATGTCATAATCATTGGATGATGTCATAATCATTTTGTTGATGTCATAATCATTTGATGATGTCATAATCATTTGATGTCATAATCAATGGATGATGTCATAATCATTTTGTTGATGTCATAATCATTTTATGATGTCATAATCATTTTGTTGATGTCATAATCATTGGATGATGTCATAATCCTTTTGTTGATGTCATAATCATTTGATGATGTCATAATCATTAGATGATGTCATAATCATTTTGTTGATGTCATAATCATTTGATGATGTCATAATCATTTTGTTAATGTCATCATCATTTCGTTGATGTCATAATGATTTGATGATATCATTATCATTTGATGTCATAATCATTGGATGATGTCATAATCATTTTGTTGATGTCATAATCATTTGATGATGTCATAATCATTAGATGATGTCATAATCATTGGATGATGACATAATCATTTTGTTGATGTCATAATCATTTGATGTCATAATCATTGGATGATGTCATAATCATTTTGTTGATGTCATAATCATTTGATGTCATAATCATTGGATGATGTCATAATCATTTTGTTGATGTCATAATCATTTGATGATGTCATAATCATTAGATAATGTCATAATCATTTTGTTGAAGTCATAATCATTTGATGATGTCATAATCATTTTGTTGATGTCATAATCATTTTGTTGATGTCATATTGATTTGATGATGTCATAATCATTTGATGTCATAATCATTGGATGATGTCATAATCATTTTGTTCATGTCATAATCATTTGATGATGTCATAATCATTTGATGTCATAATCATTGGATGATGTCATAATCATTTTGTTGATGTCATAATCATTTGATGATGTCATAAACATTAGATGATGTCATAATCATTTAGTTGATGTCATAATCATTTGATGATGTCATAATCATTTGATGTAATAATCATTGGATGATGTCATAATCATTTTGTTCATGTCATAATCATTTGATGATGTCATAATCATTAGATGATGTCATAATCATTTTGTTGATGTCATAATCATTTGATGATGTCATAATCATTAGATGATGTCATAATCATTTTGTTGATGTCATAATCATTTGATGATGTCATAATCATTTGATGTCATAATCATTGGATGATGTCATAATCATTTTGTTGATGTCATAATCATTTGATGATGTCATAATCATTTGATGATGTCATAATCATTTTGTTGATGTCATAATCATTTGATGATGTCATAATCATTTGATGTCATAATCATTGGATGATGTCATAATCATTTGATGTCATAATCATTGGATGATGTCATAATCATTTTGTTGATGTCATAATCATTTTATGATGTCATAATCATTTTGTTGATGTCGTAATCATTGGATGATGTCATAATCCTTTTGTTGATGTCATAATCATTTGATGATGTCATAATAATTAGATGATGTCATAATCATTTTGTTGATGTCATAATCATTTGATGATGTCATAATCATTTTGTTGATGTCATAATCATTTCGTTGATGTCATAATGATTTGATGATATCAGAATCATTTGATGTCATAATCATTGGATGATGTCATAATCATTTTGTTGATGTCATAATCATTTGATGATGTCATAATCATTTGATGTCATAATCATTGGATGATGTCGTAATCATTTGATGATGCCATAATCATTTTGTTGATGTCATAATCATTTTATGATGTCATAATCATTTTGTTGATGTCATAATCATTTGATGATGTCATAATCATTAGATGATGTCATAATCATTTTGTTGATGTCATAATCATTTCATGATGTCATAATCATTAGATGATGTCATAATCATTTTGTTGATGTCATAATCATTTCGTTGATGTCATAATGATTTGATGATATCATATTCATTTGATGTCATAATCATTGGATGATGTCATAATCATTTTGTTGATGTTATAATCATTTGATGATGTCATAATCATTTGATGTCATAATCAATGGATGATGTCATAATCGTTTTGTTGATGTCATAATCATTTTATGATGTCATAATCATTTTGTTGATGTCATAATCATTGGATGATGTCATAATCCTTTTGTTGATGTCATAATCATTTGATGATGTCATAATCATTAGATGATGTCATAATCATTTTGTTGATGTCATAATCATTTGATGATGTCATAATCATTTTGTTAATGTCATCATCATTTCGTTGATGTCATAATGATTTGATGATATCATTATCATTTGATGTCATAATCATTGGATGATGTCCTAATCATTTTGTTGATGTCATAATCATTTGATGATGTCATAATCATTAGATGATGTCTTAATCATTGGATGATGACATAATCATTTTGTTGATGTCATAATCATTTGATGTCATAATCATTGGATGATGTCATAATCATTTTGTTGATGTCATAATCATTTGATGATGTCATAATCATTAGATGATGTCATAATCATTTTGTTGATGTCATAATCATTTCATGATGTCATAATCATTTGATGTCATAATCATTGGATGATGTCATAATCATTTTGTTGATGTCATAATCATTTGATGATGTCATAATCATTAGATAATGTCATAACCATTTTTGTTGAAGTCATAATCATTTGATGATGTCATAATCATTTTGTTGATGTCATAATCATTTTGTTGATGTCATATTGATTTGATGATGTCATAATCATTTGATGTCATAATCTTTGGATGATGTCATAATCATTTTGTTCATGTCATAATCATTTGATGATGTCATAATCATTTGATGTCATAATCATTGGATGATGTCATAATCATTTTGTTGATGTCATAATCATTTGATGATGTCATAATCATTAGATGATGTCATAATCATTTTGTTGATGTCATAATCATTTGATGATGTCATAATAATTAGATGATGTCATAATCATTTTGTTGATGTCATAATCATTTGATGATGTCATAATCATTTTGTTGATGTCATAATCATTTCGTTGATGTCATAATGATTTGATGATATCAGAATCATTTGATGTCATAATCATTGGATGATGTCATAATCATTTTGTTGATGTCATAATCATTTGATGATGTCATAATCATTTGATGTCATAATCATTGGATGATGTCGTAATCATTTGATGATGCCATAATCATTTTGTTGATGTCATAATCATTTTATGATGTCATAATCATTTTGTTGATGTCATAATCATTTGATGATGTCATAATCATTAGATGATGTCATAATCATTTTGTTGATGTCATAATCATTTCATGATGTCATAATCATTAGATGATGTCATAATCATTTTGTTGATGTCATAATCATTTCGTTGATGTCATAATGATTTGATGATATCATATTCATTTGATGTCATAATCATTGGATGATGTCATAATCATTTTGTTGATGTTATAATCATTTGATGATGTCATAATCATTTGATGTCATAATCAATGGATGATGTCATAATCGTTTTGTTGATGTCATAATCATTTTATGATGTCATAATCATTTTGTTGATGTCATAATCATTGGATGATGTCATAATCCTTTTGTTGATGTCATAATCATTTGATGATGTCATAATCATTAGATGATGTCATAATCATTTTGTTGATGTCATAATCATTTGATGATGTCATAATCATTTTGTTAATGTCATCATCATTTCGTTGATGTCATAATGATTTGATGATATCATTATCATTTGATGTCATAATCATTGGATGATGTCCTAATCATTTTGTTGATGTCATAATCATTTGATGATGTCATAATCATTAGATGATGTCTTAATCATTGGATGATGACATAATCATTTTGTTGATGTCATAATCATTTGATGTCATAATCATTGGATGATGTCATAATCATTTTGTTGATGTCATAATCATTTGATGATGTCATAATCATTAGATGATGTCATAATCATTTTGTTGATGTCATAATCATTTCATGATGTCATAATCATTTGATGTCATAATCATTGGATGATGTCATAATCATTTTGTTGATGTCATAATCATTTGATGATGTCATAATCATTAGATAATGTCATAACCATTTTTGTTGAAGTCATAATCATTTGATGATGTCATAATCATTTTGTTGATGTCATAATCATTTTGTTGATGTCATATTGATTTGATGATGTCATAATCATTTGATGTCATAATCTTTGGATGATGTCATAATCATTTTGTTCATGTCATAATCATTTGATGATGTCATAATCATTTGATGTCATAATCATTGGATGATGTCATAATCATTTTGTTGATGTCATAATCATTTGATGATGTCATAATCATTAGATGATGTCATAATCATTTTGTTGATGTCATAATCATTTGATGATGTCATAATCATTTGATGTAATAATCATTGGATGATGTCATAATCATTTTGTTGATGTCATAATCATTTGATGATGTCATAATCATTAGATGATGTCATAATCATTTTGTTGATGTCATAATCATTTGATGATGTCATAATCATTAGATGATGTCATAATCATTTTGTTGATGTCATAATCATTTGATGATGTCATAATCATTTGATGTCATAATCATTGGATGATGTCATAATCATTTTGTTGATGTCATAATCATTTGATGATGTCATAATCATTTGATGATGTCATAATCATTTTGTTGATGTCATAATCATTTGATGATGTCATAATCATTTGATGTCATAATCATTGGATGATGTCATAATCATTTTGTTGATGTCATAATCATTTTATGATGTCATAATCATTTTGTTGATGTCATAATCATTGGATGATGTCAAAATCCTTTTGTTGATGTCATAATCATTTGATGATGTCATAATCATTAGATGATGTCATAATCATTTTGTTGATGTCATAATCATTTGATGATGTCATAATCATTTTGTTGATGTCATAATCATTTCGTTGATGTCATAATGATTTGATGATATCATAATCATTTGATGTCATAATCATTGGATGATGTCATAATCATTTTGTTGATGTCATAATCATTTGATGATGTCATAATCATTTGATGTCATAATCATTGGATGATGTCATAATCATTTGAAGATGCCATAATCATTTTGTTGATGTCATAATCATTTTATGATGTCATAATCATTTTGTTGATGTCATAATCATTTTGTTGATGTCATAATCATTTGATGATGTCATAATCATTAGATGATGTCATAATCATTTTGTTGATGTCATAATCATTTGATGATGTCATAATCATTTGATGTCATAATCATTGGATGATGTCATAATCATTTTGTTGATGTCATAATCATTTGATGATGTCATAATCATTAGATAATGTCATAATCATTTTGTTGAAGTCATAATCATTTGATGATGTCATAATCATTTTGTTGATGTCATAATGATTTGATGATGTCATAATCATTTGATGTCATAATCATTGGATGATGTCATAATCATTTTGTTGATGTCATAATCATTTGATGATGTCATAATCATTTGATGTCATAATCATTGGATGATGTCATAATCATTTTGTTGATGTCATAATCATTTGATGATGTCATAATCATTAGATGATGTCATAATAATTTTGTTGATGTCATAATCATTTGATGATGTCATAATCATATGATGTAATAATCATTGGATGATGTCATAATCATTTTGTTGATGTCATAATCATTTGATGATGTCATAATCATTAGATGATGTCATAATCATTTTGTTGATGTCATAATCATTTGATGATGTCATAATCATTAGATGATGTCATAATCATTTTGTTGATGTCATAATCATTTGATGATGTCATAATCATTTGATGTCATAATCATTGGATGATGTCATAATCATTTTATTGATGTCATAATCATTTGATGATGTCATAATCATTTGATGATGTCATAATCATTTTGTTGATGTCATAATCATTTGATGATGTCATAATCATTTGATGTCATAATCATTGGATGATGTCATAATAATTTTGTTGATGTCATAATCATTTTATGATGTCATAATCATTTTGTTGATGTCATAATCATTGGATGATGTCATAATCCTTTTGTTGATGTCATAATCATTTGATGATGTCATGATCATTTGATGATGTCATAATCATTTTGTTGATGTCATAATCATTTTGTTGATGTCATAATCATTTGATGATATCATAATCATTTGATGTCATAATCATTGGATGATGTCATAATCATTTTGTTGATGTCATAATCATTTGATGATGTCATAATCATTTGATGTCATAATCATTGGATGATGTCATAATCATTTTGTTGATGTCATAATCATTTTATGATGTCATAATCATTTTGCTGATGTCATAATCATTGGATGATGTCATAATCCTTTTGTTGATGTCATAATCATTTGATGATGTCATAATCCTTAGATGATGTCATAATCATTTTGTTGATGTCATAATCATTTGATGATGTCATAATCATTTTGTTGATGTCATAATCAATTGATGATGTCATAATCATTTGATGATGTCATAATCATTTTGTTGATGTCATAATCATTTGATAATGTCATAATAATTTGATGTCATAATCATTGGATGATGTCATAATCATTTTGTTGATGTCATGATCATTTTATGATGTCATAATCATTTTGTTGATGTCATAATCATTGGATGATGTCATAATCCTTTTGTTGATGTCATAATCATTTGATGATGTCATAATCATTAGATGATGTCATAATCATTTTGTTGATGTCATAATCATTTGATGATGTCATAATCATTTTGTTGATGTCATAATAATTTCGTTGATGTCATAATGATTTGATGATATCATAATCATTTGATGTCATAATCATTGGATGATGTCATAATCATTTTGTTGATGTCATAATCATTTGATGATGTCATAATCATTTGATGTCATAATCATTGGATGATGTCATAATCATTTGATGATGTCATAATGATTTTGTTGATGTCATAATCATTTGATGATGCCATAATCATTTTGTTGATGTCATAATCATTTTGTTGATGTCATAATCATTTGATGATGTCATAATCATTAGATGATGTCATAATCATTAGATGATGTGATAATCATTTTGTTGATGTCATAATCATTTCATGATGTCATAATCATTTGATGTCATAATCATTGGATGATGTCATAATCATTTTGTTGATGTAATATCATTTGATGATGTCATAATCATTAGATAATGTCATAATCATTTTGTTGAAGTCATAATCATTTGATTATGTCATAATCATTTTGTTGATGTCATAATGTTTGTTGATGTCATAATGATTTGATGATGTCATAATCATTTGATGTCATAATCATTGGATGATGTCATAATCATTTTGTTGATGTCATAATCATTTGATGATGTCATAATCATTAGATGATGTCATAATCATTTTGTTGATGTCATAATCATTTGATGATGTCATAATCATATGATGTAATAATCATTGGATGATGTCATAATCATTTTGTTGATGTCATAATCATTTGATGATGTCATAATCATTTTGTTGATGTCATAATCATTTCATTGATGTCATAATGATTTGATGATATCATAATCATTTGATGTCATAATCATTGGATGATGTCATAATCATTTTGTTGATGTCATAATCATTTGATGATGTCATAATCATTTGATGTCATAATCATTGGATGATGTCATAATCATTTGAAGATGCCATAATCATTTTGTTGATGTCATAATCATTTTATGATGTCATAATCATTTTGTTGATGTCATAATCATTTTGTTGATGTCATAATCATTTGATGATGTCATAATCATTAGATGATGTCATAATCATTTTGTTGATGTCATAATCATTTGATGATGTCATAATCATTTGATGTCATAATCATTGGATGATGTCATAATCATTTTGTTGATGTCATAATCATTTGATGATGTCATAATCATTAGATAATGTCATAATCATTTTGTTGAAGTCATAATCATTTGATGATGTCATAATCATTTTGTTGATGTCATAATGATTTGATGATGTCATAATCATTTGATGTCATAATCATTGGATGATGTCATAATCATTTTGTTGATGTCATAATCATTTGATGATGTCATAATCATTAGATGATGTCATAATAATTTTGTTGATGTCATAATCATTTGATGATGTCATAATCATATGATGTAATAATCATTGGATGATGTCATAATCATTTTGTTGATGTCATAATTATTTGATGATGTCATAATCATTAGATGATGTCATAATCATTTTGTTGATGTCATAATCATTTGATGATGTCATAATCATTAGATGATGTCATAATCATTTTGTTGATGTCATAATCATTTGATGATGTCATAATCATTTGATGTCATAATCATTGGATGATGTCATAATCATTTTATTGATGTCATAATCATTTGATGATGTCATAATCATTTGATGATGTCATAATCATTTTGTTGATGTCATAATCATTTGATGATGTCATAATCATTTGATGTCATAATCATTGGATGATGTCATAATCATTTTGTTGATGTCATAATCATTTTATGATGTCATAATCATTTTGTTGATGTCATAATCATTGGATGATGTCATAATCCTTTTGTTGATGTCATAATCATTTGATGATGTCATGATCATTAGATGATGTCATAATCATTTTGTTGATGTCATAATCATTTGATGATGTCATAATCATTTTGTTGATGTCATAATCATTTTGTTGATGTCATAATCATTTGATGATATCATAATCATTTGATGTCATAATCATTGGATGATGTCATAATCATTTTGTTGATGTCATAATCATTTGATGATGTCATAATCATTTGATGTCATAATCATTGGATGATGTCATAATCATTTTGTTGATGTCATAATCATTTTATGATGTCATAATCATTTTGCTGATGTCATAATCATTGGATGATGTCATAATCCTTTTGTTGATGTCATAATCATTTGATGATGTCATAATCCTTAGATGATGTCATAATCATTTTGTTGATGTCATAATCATTTGATGATGTCATAATCATTTTGTTGATGTCATAATCATTTCGTTGATGTCATAATGATTTGATGATATCATAATCATTTGATGTAATAATCATTGGATGATGTCATAATCATTTTGTTGATGTCATAATCATTTGATGATGTCATAATCATTAGATGATGTCATAATCATTTTGTTGATGTCATAATCATTTGATGATGTCATAATCATTAGATGATGTCATAATCATTTTGTTGATGTTATAATCATTGGATGATGTCATAATCATTTTGTTGATGTCATAATCAATTGATGATGTCATAATCATTTGATGATGTCATAATCATTTTGTTGATGTCATAATCATTTGATAATGTCATAATCATTTGATGTCATAATCATTGGATGATGTCATAATCATTTTGTTGATGTCATGATCATTTTATGATGTCATAATCATTTTGTTGATGTCATAATCATTGGATGATGTCATAATCCTTTTGTTGATGTCATAATCATTTGATGATGTCATAATCATTAGATGATGTCATAATCATTTTGTTGATGTCATAATCATTTGATGATGTCATAATCATTTTGTTGATGTCATAATAATTTCGTTGATGTCATAATGATTTGATGATATCATAATCATTTGATGTCATAATCATTGGATGATGTCATAATCATTTTGTTGATGTCATAATCATTTGATGATGTCATAATCATTTGATGTCATAATCATTGGATGATGTCATAATCATTTGATGATGTCATAATGATTTTGTTGATGTCATAATCATTTGATGATGCCATAATCATTTTGTTGATGTCATAATCATTTTGTTGATGTCATAATCATTTGATGATGTCATAATCATTAGATGATGTCATAATCATTAGATGATGTGATAATCATTTTGTTGATGTCATAATCATTTCATGATGTCATAATCATTTGATGTCATAATCATTGGATGATGTCATAATCATTTTGTTGATGTCATAATCATTTGATGATGTCATAATCATTAGATAATGTCATAATCATTTTGTTGAAGTCATAATCATTTGATTATGTCATAATCATTTTGTTGATGTCATAATGTTTGTTGATGTCATAATGATTTGATGATGTCATAATCATTTGATGTCATAATCATTGGATGATGTCATAATCATTTTGTTGATGTCATAATCATTTGATGATGTCATAATCATTAGATGATGTCATAATCATTTTGTTGATGTCATAATCATTTGATGATGTCATAATCATATGATGTAATAATCATTGGATGATGTCATAATCATTTTGTTGATGTCATAATCATTTGATGATGTCATAATCATTTTGTTGATGTCATAATCATTTCATTGATGTCATAATGATTTGATGATTTCATAATCATTTGATGTCATAATCATTGGATGATGTCATAATCATTTTGTTGATGTCATAATCATTTGATGATGTCATAATCATTTGATGTCATAATCATTGGATGATGTCATAATCATTTGAAGATGCCATAATCATTTTGTTGATGTCATAATCATTTTATGATGTCATAATCATTTTGTTGATGTCATAATCATTTTGTTGATGTCATAATCATTTGATGATGTCATAATCATTAGATGATGTCATAATCATTTTGTTGATGTCATAATCATTTGATGATGTCATAATCATTTGATGTCATAATCATTGGATGATGTCATAATCATTTTGTTGATGTCATAATCATTTGATGATGTCATAATCATTAGATAATGTCATAATCATTTTGTTGAAGTCATAATCATTTGATGATGTCATAATCATTTGATGTAATAATCATTGGATGATGTCATAATCATTTTGTTCATGTCATAATCATTTGATGATGTCATAATCATTAGATGATGTCATAATCATTTTGTTGATGTCATATTGATTTGATGATGTCATAATCATTTGATGTCATAATCATTGGATGATGTCATAATCATTTTGTTCATGTCATAATCATTTGATGATGTCATAATCATTTGATGTCATAATCATTGGATGATGTCATAATCATTTTGTTGATGTCATAATCATTTGATGATGTCATAAACATTAGATGATGTCATAATCATTTTGTTGATGTCATAATCATTTGATGATGTCATAATCATTTGATGTAATAATCATTGGATGATGTCATAATCATTTTGTTCATGTCATAATCATTTGATGATGTCATAATCATTAGATGATGTCATAATCATTTTGTTGATGTCATAATCATTTGATGATGTCATAATCATTAGATGATGTCATAATCATTTTGTTGATGTCATAATCATTTGATGATGTCATAATCATTTGATGTCATAATCATTGGATGATGTCATAATCATTTTGTTGATGTCATAATCATTTGATGATGTCATAATCATTTGATGATGTCATAATCATTTTGTTGATGTCATAATCATTTGATGATGTCATAATCATTTGATGTCATAATCATTGGATGATGTCATAATCATTTGATGTCATAATCATTGGATGATGTCATAATCATTTTGTTGATGTCATAATCATTTTATGATGTCATAATCATTTTGTTGATGTCGTAATCATTGGATGATGTCATAATCCTTTTGTTGATGTCATAATCATTTGATGATGTCATAATAATTAGATGATGTCATAATCATTTTGTTGATGTCATAATCATTTGATGATGTCATAATCATTTTGTTGATGTCATAATCATTTCGTTGATGTCATAATGATTTGATGATATCATAATCATTAGATGTCATAATCATTGGATGATGTCATAATCATTTTGTTGATGTCATAATCATTTGATGATGTCATAATCATTGGATGATGTCGTAATCATTTGATGATGCCATAATCATTTTGTTGATGTCATAATAATTTTATGATGTCATAATCATTTTGTTGATGTCATAATCATTTTGTTGATGTCATAATCATTTGATGATGTCATAATCATTAGATGATGTCATAATCATTTTGTTGATGTCATAATCATTTCATGATGTCATAATCAATAGATGATGTCATAATCATTTTGTTGATGTCATAATCATTTCGTTGATGTCATAATGATTTGATGATATCATATTCATTTGATGTCATAATCATTGGATGATGTCATAATCATTTTGTTGATGTCATAATCATTTGATGATGTCATAATCATTTGATGTCATAATCAATGGATGATGTCATAATCATTTTGTTGATGTCATAATCATTTTATGATGTCATAATCATTTTGTTGATGTCATAATCATTGGATGATGTCATAATCCTTTTGTTGATGTCATAATCATTTGATGATGTCATAATCATTAGATGATGTCATAATCATTTTGTTGATGTCATAATCATTTGATGATGTCATAATCATTTTGTTAATGTCATCATCATTTCGTTGATGTCATAATGATTTGATGATATCATTATCATTTGATGTCATAATCATTGGATGATGTCATAATCATTTTGTTGATGTCATAATCATTTGATGATGTCATAATCATTAGATGATGTCATAATCATTGGATGATGACATAATCATTTTGTTGATGTCATAATCATTTGATGTCATAATCATTGGATGATGTCATAATCATTTTGTTGATGTCATAATCATTTGATGTCATAATCATTGGATGATGTCATAATCATTTTGTTGATGTCATAATCATTTGATGATGTCATAATCATTAGATAATGTCATAATCATTTTGTTGAAGTCATAATCATTTGATGATGTCATAATCATTTGATGTCATAATCATTGGATGATGTCATAATCATTTTGTTGATGTCATAATCATTTGATGTAATAATCATTGGATGATGTCATAATCATTTTGTTGATGTCATAATCATTTGATGATGTCATAATCATTAGATGATGTCATAATCATTTTGTTGATGTCATAATCATTTGATGATGTCATAATCATTTTGTTGATGTCATAATCATTTTGTTGATGTCATATTGATTTGATGATGTCATAATCATTTGATGTAATAATCATTGGATGATGTCATAATCATTTTGTTGATGTCATAATCATTTGATGATGTCATAATCATTAGATGATGTCATAATCATTTTGTTGATGTCATAATCATTTGATGATGTCATAATCAATAGATGATGTCATAATCATTTTGTTGATGTCATAATCATTTGATGATGTCATAATCATTTGATGTCATAATCATTGGATGATGTCATAATCATTTTGTTGATGTCATAATCATTTGATGATGTCATAATCATTAGATGATGTCATAATCATTTTGTTGATGTCATAATCATTTGATGATGTCATAATCATTTTGTTGATGTCATAATCATTTTGTTGATGTCATATTGATTTGATGATGTCATAATCATTTGATGTAATAATCATTGGATGATGTCATAATCATTTTGTTGATGTCATAATCATTTGATGATGTCATAATCATTAGATGATGTCATAATCATTTTGTTGATGTCATAATCATTTGATGATGTCATAATCAATAGATGATGTCATAATCATTTTGTTGATGTCATAATCATTTGATGATGTCATAATCATTTGATGTCATAATCATTGGATGATGTCATAATCATTTTGTTGATGTCATAATCATTTGATGATGTCATAATCATTTTGTTGATGTCATAATCATTTTGTTGATGTCATATTGATTTGATGATGTCATAATCATTTGATGTAATAATCATTGGATGATGTCATAATCATTTTGTTGATGTCATAATCATTTGATGATGTCATAATCATTAGATGATGTCATAATCATTTTGTTGATGTCATAATCATTTGATGATGTCATAATCATTTTGTTGATGTCATAATCATTTTGTTGATGTCATATTGATTTGATGATGTCATAATCATTTGATGTAATAATCATTGGATGATGTCATAATCATTTTGTTGATGTCATAATCATTTGATGATGTCATAATCATTAGATGATGTCATAATCATTTTGTTGATGTCATAATCATTTGATGATGTCATAATCAATAGATGATGTCATAATCATTTTGTTGATGTCATAATCATTTGATGATGTCATAATCATTTGATGTCATAATCATTGGATGATGTCATAATCATTTTGTTGATGTCATAATCATTTGATGATGTCATAATCATTAGATGATGTCATAATCATTTTGTTGATGTCATAATCATTTGATGATGTCATAATCATTTTGTTGATGTCATAATCATTTTGTTGATGTCATATTGATTTGATGATGTCATAATCATTTGATGTAATAATCATTGGATGATGTCATAATCATTTTGTTGATGTCATAATCATTTGATGATGTCATAATCATTAGATGATGTCATAATCATTTTGTTGATGTCATAATCATTTGATGATGTCATATTGATTTGATGATGTCATAATCATTTGATGTCATAATCATTGGATGATGTCATAATCATTTTGTTGATGTCATAATCATTTGATGATGTCATAATCATTAGATGATGTCATAATCATTTTGTTGATGTCATAATCATTTCATGATGTCATAATCATTTGATGTCATAATCATTGGATGATGTCATAATCATTTTGTTGATGTCATAATCATTTGATGATGTCATAATCATTTTGTTGATGTCATAATCATTTTGTTGATGTCATATTGATTTGATGATGTCATAATCATTTGATGTAATAATCATTGGATGATGTCATAATCATTTTGTTGATGTCATAATCATTTGATGATGTCATAATCATTAGATGATGTCATAATCATTTTGTTGATGTCATAATCATTTGATGATGTCATAATCATTTTGTTGATGTCATAATCATTTTGTTGATGTCATATTGATTTGATGATGTCATAATTATTTGATGTAATAATCATTGGATGATGTCATAATCATTTTGTTGATGTCATAATCATTTGATGATGTCATAATCATTAGATGATGTCATAATCATTTTGTTGATGTCATAATCATTTGATGATGTCATAATCAATAGATGATGTCATAATCATTTTGTTGATGTCATAATCATTTGATGATGTCATAATCATTTGATGTCATAATCATTGGATGATGTCATAATCATTTTGTTGATGTCATAATCATTTTGTTGATGTCATAATCATTAGATGATGTCATAATCATTTTGTTGATGTCATAATCATTTGATGATGTCATAATCATTTTGTTGATGTCATAATCATTTTGTTGATGTCATATTGATTTGATGATGTCATAATCATTTGATGTAATAATCATTGGATGATGTCATAATCATTTTGTTGATGTCATAATCATTTGATGATGTCATAATCATTAGATGATGTCATAATCATTTTGTTGATGTCATAATCATTTGATGATGTCATAATCAATAGATGATGTCATAATCATTTTGTTGATGTCATAATCATTTGATGATGTCATAATCATTTGATGTCATAATCATTGGATGATGTCATAATCATTTTGTTGATGTCATAATCATTTGATGATGTCATAATCATTTTGTTGATGTCATAATCATTTTGTTGATGTCATATTGATTTGATGATGTCATAATCATTTGATGTAATAATCATTGGATGATGTCATAATCATTTTGTTGATGTCATAATCATTTGATGATGTCATAATCATTAGATGATGTCATAATCATTTTGTTGATGTCATAATCATTTGATGATGTCATAATCATTTTGTTGATGTCATAATCATTTTGTTGATGTCATATTGATTTGATGATGTCATAATCATTTGATGTAATAATCATTGGATGATGTCATAATCATTTTGTTGATGTCATAATCATTTGATGATGTCATAATCATTAGATGATGTCATAATCATTTTGTTGATGTCATAATCATTTGATGATGTCATAATCAATAGATGATGTCATAATCATTTTGTTGATGTCATAATCATTTGATGATGTCATAATCATTTGATGTCATAATCATTGGATGATGTCATAATCATTTTGTTGATGTCATAATCATTTGATGATGTCATAATCATTAGATGATGTCATAATCATTTTGTTGATGTCATAATCATTTGATGATGTCATAATCATTTTGTTGATGTCATAATCATTTTGTTGATGTCATATTGATTTGATGATGTCATAATCATTTGATGTAATAATCATTGGATGATGTCATAATCATTTTGTTGATGTCATAATCATTGGATGATGTCATAATCATTAGATGATGTCATAATCATTTTGTTGATGTCATAATCATTTGATGATGTCATAATCATTTTGTTGATGTCATAATCATTTTGTTGATGTCATATTGATTTGATGATGTCATAATCATTTGATGTAATAATCATTGGATGATGTCATAATCATTTTGTTGATGTCATAATCATTGGATGATGTCATAATCCTTTTGTTGATGTCATAATCATTTGATGATGTCATAATCATTAGATGATGTCATAATCATTTTGTTGATGTCATAATCATTTGATGATGTCACAATCATTTTGTTAATGTCATCATCATTTCGTTGATGTCATAATGATTTGATGATATCATTATCATTTGATGTCATAATCATTGGATGATGTCATAATCATTTTGTTGATGTCATAATCATTTGATGATGTCATAATCATTAGATGATGTCTTAATCATTGGATGATGACATAATCATTTTGTTGATGTCATAATCATTTGATGTCATAATCATTGGATGATGTCATAATCATTTTGTTGATGTCATAATCATTTGATGATGTCATAATCATTAGATGATGTCATAATCATTTTGTTGATGTCATAATCATTTCGTTGATGTCATAATTATTTGATGATATCATATTCATTTGATGTCATAATCATTGCATGATGTCATAATCATTTTGTTGATGTCATAATCATTTGATGATGTCATAATCATTTGATGTCATAATCAATGGATGATGTCATAATCATTTTGTTGATGTCATAATCATTTTATGATGTCATAATCATTTTGTTGATGTCATAATCATTGGATGATGTCATAATCCTTTTGTTGATGTCATAATCATTTGATGATGTCATAATCATTAGATGATGTCATAATCATTTTGTTGATGTCATAATCATTTGATGATGTCACAATCATTTTGTTAATGTCATCATCATTTCGTTGATGTCATAATGATTTGATGATATCATTATCATTTGATGTCATAATCATTGGATGATGTCATAATCATTTTGTTGATGTCATAATCATTTGATGATGTCATAATCATTAGATGATGTCTTAATCATTGGATGATGACATAATCATTTTGTTGATGTCATAATCATTTGATGTCATAATCATTGGATGATGTCATAATCATTTTGTTGATGTCATAATCATTTGATGATGTCATAATCATTAGATGATGTCATAATCATTTTGTTGATGTCATAATCATTTCATGATGTCATAATCATTTGATGTCATAATCATTGGATGATGTCATAATCATTTTGTTGATGTCATAATCATTTGATGATGTCATAATCATTTTGTTGATGTCATAATCATTTTGTTGATGTCATATTGATTTGATGATGTCATAATCATTTGATGTAATAATCATTGGATGATGTCATAATCATTTTGTTGATGTCATAATCATTTGATGATGTCATAATCATTAGATGATGTCATAATCATTTTGTTGATGTCATAATCATTTGATGATGTCATAATCATTTTGTTGATGTCATAATCATTTTGTTGATGTCATATTGATTTGATGATGTCATAATCATTTGATGTAATAATCATTGGATGATGTCATAATCATTTTGTTGATGTCATAATCATTTGATGATGTCATAATCATTAGATGATGTCATAATCATTTTGTTGATGTCATAATCATTTGATGATGTCATAATCAATAGATGATGTCATAATCATTTTGTTGATGTCATAATCATTTGATGATGTCATAATCATTTGATGTCATAATCATTGGATGATGTCATAATCATTTTGTTGATGTCATAATCATTTGATGATGTCATAATCATTAGATGATGTCATAATCATTTTGTTGATGTCATAATCATTTGATGATGTCATAATCAATAGATGATGTCATAATCATTTTGTTGATGTCATAATCATTTGATGATGTCATAATCATTTGATGTCATAATCATTGGATGATGTCATAATCATTTTGTTGATGTCATAATCATTTGATGATGTCATAATCATTTTGTTGATGTCATAATCATTTTGTTGATGTCATATTGATTTGATGATGTCATAATCATTTGATGTAATAATCATTGGATGATGTCATAATCATTTTGTTGATGTCATAATCATTTGATGATGTCATAATCATTAGATGATGTCATAATCATTTTGTTGATGTCATAATCATTTGATGATGTCATAATCATTTTGTTGATGTCATAATCATTTTGTTGATGTCATATTGATTTGATGATGTCATAATCATTTGATGTAATAATCATTGGATGATGTCATAATCATTTTGTTGATGTCATAATCATTTGATGATGTCATAATCATTAGATGATGTCATAATCATTTTGTTGATGTCATAATCATTTGATGATGTCATAATCAATAGATGATGTCATAATCATTTTGTTGATGTCATAATCATTTGATGATGTCATAATCATTTGATGTCATAATCATTGGATGATGTCATAATCATTTTGTTGATGTCATAATCATTTGATGATGTCATAATCATTAGATGATGTCATAATCATTTTGTTGATGTCATAATCATTTGATGATGTCATAATCATTTTGTTGATGTCATAATCATTTTGTTGATGTCATATTGATTTGATGATGTCATAATCATTTGATGTAATAATCATTGGATGATGTCATAATCATTTTGTTGATGTCATAATCATTTGATGATGTCATAATCATTAGATGATGTCATAATCATTTTGTTGATGTCATAATCATTTGATGATGTCATATTGATTTGATGATGTCATAATCATTTGATGTCATAATCATTGGATGATGTCATAATCATTTTGTTGATGTCATAATCATTTGATGATGTCATAATCATTAGATGATGTCATAATCATTTTGTTGATGTCATAATCATTTCATGATGTCATAATCATTTGATGTCATAATCATTGGATGATGTCATAATCATTTTGTTGATGTCATAATCATTTGATGATGTCATAATCATTTTGTTGATGTCATAATCATTTTGTTGATGTCATATTGATTTGATGATGTCATAATCATTTGATGTAATAATCATTGGATGATGTCATAATCATTTTGTTGATGTCATAATCATTTGATGATGTCATAATCATTAGATGATGTCATAATCATTTTGTTGATGTCATAATCATTTGATGATGTCATAATCATATTGTTGATGTCATAATCATTTTGTTGATGTCATATTGATTTGATGATGTCATAATCATTTGATGTAATAATCATTGGATGATGTCATAATCATTTTGTTGATGTCATAATCATTTGATGATGTCATAATCATTAGATGATGTCATAATCATTTTGTTGATGTCATAATCATTTGATGATGTCATAATCAATAGATGATGTCATAATCATTTTGTTGATGTCATAATCATTTGATGATGTCATAATCATTTGATGTCATAATCATTGGATGATGTCATAATCATTTTGTTGATGTCATAATCATTTGATGATGTCATAATCATTAGATGATGTCATAATCATTTTGTTGATGTCATAATCATTTGATGATGTCATAATCATTTTGTTGATGTCATAATCATTTTGTTGATGTCATATTGATTTGATGATGTCATAATCATTTGATGTAATAATCATTGGATGATGTCATAATCATTTTGTTGATGTCATAATCATTTGATGATGTCATAATCATTAGATGATGTCATAATCATTTTGTTGATGTCATAATCATTTGATGATGTCATAATCAATAGATGATGTCATAATCATTTTGTTGATGTCATAATCATTTGATGATGTCATAATCATTTGATGTCATAATCATTGGATGATGTCATAATCATTTTGTTGATGTCATAATCATTTGATGATGTCATAATCATTTTGTTGATGTCATAATCATTTTGTTGATGTCATATTGATTTGATGATGTCATAATCATTTGATGTAATAATCATTGGATGATGTCATAATCATTTTGTTGATGTCATAATCATTTGATGATGTCATAATCATTAGATGATGTCATAATCATTTTGTTGATGTCATAATCATTTGATGATGTCATAATCATTTTGTTGATGTCATAATCATTTTGTTGATGTCATATTGATTTGATGATGTCATAATCATTTGATGTAATAATCATTGGATGATGTCATAATCATTTTGTTGATGTCATAATCATTTGATGATGTCATAATCATTAGATGATGTCATAATCATTTTGTTGATGTCATAATCATTTGATGATGTCATAATCATTTGATGTCATAATCATTGGATGATGTCATAATCATTTTGTTGATGTCATAATCATTTGATGATGTCATAATCATTAGATGATGTCTTAATCATTGGATGATGACATAATCATTTTGTTGATGTCATAATCATTTGATGTCATAATCATTGGATGATGTCATAATCATTTTGTTGATGTCATAATCATTTGATGATGTCATAATCATTAGATGATGTCATAATCATTTTGTTGATGTCATAATCATTTCATGATGTCATAATCATTTGATGTCATAATCATTGGATGATGTCATAATCATTTTGTTGATGTCATAATCATTTGATGATGTCATAATCATTAGATAATGTCATAACCATTTTTGTTGAAGTCATAATCATTTGATGATGTCATAATCATTTTGTTGATGTCATAATCATTTTGTTGATGTCATATTGATTTGATGATGTCATAATCATTTGATGTCATAATCTTTGGATGATGTCATAATCATTTTGTTCATGTCATAATCATTTGATGATGTCATAATCATTTGATGTCATAATCATTGGATGATGTCATAATCATTTTGTTGATGTCATAATCATTTGATGATGTCATAATCATTAGATGATGTCATAATCATTTTGTTGATGTCATAATC
This sequence comes from Dendrobates tinctorius, assembly GCF_039654945.1. Lineage (NCBI taxonomy): Eukaryota > Metazoa > Chordata > Amphibia > Anura > Dendrobatidae > Dendrobates > Dendrobates tinctorius. The sequence goes on along the minus strand of NW_027361687.1, from coordinate 41,811,154 downwards.
ATTTGATGATGTCATAATCATTTGATGTAATAATCATTGGATGATGTCATAATCATTTTGTTGATGTCATAATCATTTGATGATGTCATAATCATTAGATGATGTCATAATCATTTTGTTGATGTCATAATCATTTGATGATGTCATAATCATTAGATGATGTCATAATCATTTTGTTGATGTCATAATCATTTGATGATGTCATAATCATTTGATGTCATAATCATTGGATGATGTCATAATCATTTTGTTGATGTCATAATCATTTGATGATGTCATAATCATTTGATGATGTCATAATCATTTTGTTGATGTCATAATCATTTGATGATGTCATAATCATTTGATGTCATAATCATTGGATGATGTCATAATCATTTTGTTGATGTCATAATCATTTTATGATGTCATAATCATTTTGTTGATGTCATAATCATTGGATGATGTCAAAATCCTTTTGTTGATGTCATAATCATTTGATGATGTCATAATCATTAGATGATGTCATAATCATTTTGTTGATGTCATAATCATTTGATGATGTCATAATCATTTTGTTGATGTCATAATCATTTCATTGATGTCATAATGATTTGATGATATCATAATCATTTGATGTCATAATCATTGGATGATGTCATAATCATTTTGTTGATGTCATAATCATTTGATGATGTCATAATCATTTGATGTCATAATCATTGGATGATGTCATAATCATTTGAAGATGCCATAATCATTTTGTTGATGTCATAATCATTTTATGATGTCATAATCATTTTGTTGATGTCATAATCATTTTGTTGATGTCATAATCATTTGATGATGTCATAATCATTAGATGATGTCATAATCATTTTGTTGATGTCATAATCATTTGATGATGTCATAATCATTTGATGTCATAATCATTGGATGATGTCATAATCATTTTGTTGATGTCATAATCATTTGATGATGTCATAATCATTAGATAATGTCATAATCATTTTGTTGAAGTCATAATCATTTGATGATGTCATAATCATTTTGTTGATGTCATAATAATTTGATGATGTCATAATCATTTGATGTCATAATCATTGGATGATGTCATAATCATTTTGTTGATGTCATAATCATTTGATGATGTCATAATCATTTGATGTCATAATCATTGGATGATGTCATAATCATTTTGTTGATGTCATAATCATTTGATGATGTCATAATCATTAGATGATGTCATAATAATTTTGTTGATGTCATAATCATTTGATGATGTCATAATCATATGATGTAATAATCATTGGATGATGTCATAATCATTTTGTTGATGTCATAATTATTTGATGATGTCATAATCATTTTGTTGATGTCATAATCATTTGATGATGTCATAATCATTAGATGATGTCATAATCATTTTGTTGATGTCATAATCATTTGATGATGTCATAATCATTTGATGTCATAATCATTGGATGATGTCATAATCATTTTATTGATGTCATAATCATTTGATGATGTCATAATCATTTGATGATGTCATAATCATTTTGTTGATGTCATAATCATTTGATGATGTCATAATCATTTGATGTCATAATCATTGGATGATGTCATAATCATTTTGTTGATGTCATAATCATTTTATGATGTCATAATCATTTTGTTGATGTCATAATCATTGGATGATGTCATAATCCTTTTGTTGATGTCATAATCATTTGATGATGTCATGATCATTAGATGATGTCATAATCATTTTGTTGATGTCATAATCATTTGATGATGTCATAATCATTTTGTTGATGTCATAATCATTTTGTTGATGTCATAATCATTTGATGATATCATAATCATTTGATGTCATAATCATTGGATGATGTCATAATCATTTTGTTGATGTCATAATCATTTGATGATGTCATAATCATTTGATGTCATAATCATTGGATGATGTCATAATCATTTTGTTGATGTCATAATCATTTTATGATGTCATAATCATTTTGCTGATGTCATAATCATTGGATGATGTCATAATCCTTTTGTTGATGTCATAATCATTTGATGATGTCATAATCCTTAGATGATGTCATAATCATTTTGTTGATGTCATAATCATTTGATGATGTCATAATCATTTTGTTGATGTCATAATCATTTCGTTGATGTCATAATGATTTGATGATATCATAATCATTTGATGTCATAATCATTGGATGATGTCATAATCATTTTGTTGATGTCATAATCATTTGATGATGTCATAATAATTAGAGGATGTCATAATCAATGGATGATGACATAATCATTTTGTTGATGTAATAATCATTTGATGTAATAATCATTGGATGATGTCATAATCATTTTGTTGATGTCATAATCATTTGATGATGTCATAATCATTAGATGATGTCATAATCATTTTGTTGATGTCATAATCATTTGATGATGTCATAATCATTAGATGATGTCATAATCATTTTGTTGATGTTATAATCATTGGATGATGTCATAATCATTTTGTTGATGTCATAATCAATTGATGATGTCATAATCATTTGATGATGTCATAATCATTTTGTTGATGTCATAATCATTTGATAATGTCATAATCATTTGATGTCATAATCATTGGATGATGTCATAATCATTTTGTTGATGTCATGATCATTTTATGATGTCATAATCATTTTGTTGATGTCATAATCATTGGATGATGTCATAATCCTTTTGTTGATGTCATAATCATTTGATGATGTCATAATCATTAGATGATGTCATAATCATTTTGTTGATGTCATAATCATTTGATGATGTCATAATCATTTTGTTGATGTCATAATAATTTCGTTGATGTCATAATGATTTGATGATATCATAATCATTTGATGTCATAATCATTGGATGATGTCATAATCATTTTGTTGATGTCATAATCATTTGATGATGTCATAATCATTTGATGTCATAATCATTGGATGATGTCATAATCATTTGATGATGTCATAATGATTTTGTTGATGTCATAATCATTTGATGATGCCATAATCATTTTGTTGATGTCATAATCATTTTGTTGATGTCATAATCATTTGATGATGTCATAATCATTAGATGATGTCATAATCATTAGATGATGTGATAATCATTTTGTTGATGTCATAATCATTTCATGATGTCATAATCATTTGATGTCATAATCATTGGATGATGTCATAATCATTTTGTTGATGTCATAATCATTTGATGATGTCATAATCATTAGATAATGTCATAATCATTTTGTTGAAGTCATAATCATTTGATTATGTCATAATCATTTTGTTGATGTCATAATGTTTGTTGATGTCATAATGATTTGATGATGTCATAATCATTTGATGTCATAATCATTGGATGATGTCATAATCATTTTGTTGATGTCATAATCATTTGATGATGTCATAATCATTAGATGATGTCATAATCATTTTGTTGATGTCATAATCATTTGATGATGTCATAATCATATGATGTAATAATCATTGGATGATGTCATAATCATTTTGTTGATGTCATAATCATTTGATGATGTCATAATCATTTTGTTGATGTCATAATCATTTCATTGATGTCATAATGATTTGATGATATCATAATCATTTGATGTCATAATCATTGGATGATGTCATAATCATTTTGTTGATGTCATAATCATTTGATGATGTCATAATCATTTGATGTCATAATCATTGGATGATGTCATAATCATTTGAAGATGCCATAATCATTTTGTTGATGTCATAATCATTTTATGATGTCATAATCATTTTGTTGATGTCATAATCATTTTGTTGATGTCATAATCATTTGATGATGTCATAATCATTAGATGATGTCATAATCATTTTGTTGATGTCATAATCATTTGATGATGTCATAATCATTTGATGTCATAATCATTGGATGATGTCATAATCATTTTGTTGATGTCATAATCATTTGATGATGTCATAATCATTAGATAATGTCATAATCATTTTGTTGAAGTCATAATCATTTGATGATGTCATAATCATTTGATGTAATAATCATTGGATGATGTCATAATCATTTTGTTCATGTCATAATCATTTGATGATGTCATAATCATTAGATGATGTCATAATCATTTTGTTGATGTCATATTGATTTGATGATGTCATAATCATTTGATGTCATAATCATTGGATGATGTCATAATCATTTTGTTCATGTCATAATCATTTGATGATGTCATAATCATTTGATGTCATAATCATTGGATGATGTCATAATCATTTTGTTGATGTCATAATCATTTGATGATGTCATAAACATTAGATGATGTCATAATCATTTTGTTGATGTCATAATCATTTGATGATGTCATAATCATTTGATGTAATAATCATTGGATGATGTCATAATCATTTTGTTCATGTCATAATCATTTGATGATGTCATAATCATTAGATGATGTCATAATCATTTTGTTGATGTCATAATCATTTGATGATGTCATAATCATTAGATGATGTCATAATCATTTTGTTGATGTCATAATCATTTGATGATGTCATAATCATTTGATGTCATAATCATTGGATGATGTCATAATCATTTTGTTGATGTCATAATCATTTGATGATGTCATAATCATTTGATGATGTCATAATCATTTTGTTGATGTCATAATCATTTGATGATGTCATAATCATTTGATGTCATAATCATTGGATGATGTCATAATCATTTGATGTCATAATCATTGGATGATGTCATAATCATTTTGTTGATGTCATAATCATTTTATGATGTCATAATCATTTTGTTGATGTCGTAATCATTGGATGATGTCATAATCCTTTTGTTGATGTCATAATCATTTGATGATGTCATAATAATTAGATGATGTCATAATCATTTTGTTGATGTCATAATCATTTGATGATGTCATAATCATTTTGTTGATGTCATAATCATTTCGTTGATGTCATAATGATTTGATGATATCATAATCATTAGATGTCATAATCATTGGATGATGTCATAATCATTTTGTTGATGTCATAATCATTTGATGATGTCATAATCATTGGATGATGTCGTAATCATTTGATGATGCCATAATCATTTTGTTGATGTCATAATAATTTTATGATGTCATAATCATTTTGTTGATGTCATAATCATTTTGTTGATGTCATAATCATTTGATGATGTCATAATCATTAGATGATGTCATAATCATTTTGTTGATGTCATAATCATTTCATGATGTCATAATCAATAGATGATGTCATAATCATTTTGTTGATGTCATAATCATTTTGTTGATGTCATAATGATTTGATGATATCATATTCATTTGATGTCATAATCATTGGATGATGTCATAATCATTTTGTTGATGTCATAATCATTTGATGATGTCATAATCATTTGATGTCATAATCAATGGATGATGTCATAATCATTTTGTTGATGTCATAATCATTTTATGATGTCATAATCATTTTGTTGATGTCATAATCATTGGATGATGTCATAATCCTTTTGTTGATGTCATAATCATTTGATGATGTCATAATCATTAGATGATGTCATAATCATTTTGTTGATGTCATAATCATTTGATGATGTCATAATCATTTTGTTAATGTCATCATCATTTCGTTGATGTCATAATGATTTGATGATATCATTATCATTTGATGTCATAATCATTGGATGATGTCATAATCATTTTGTTGATGTCATAATCATTTGATGATGTCATAATCATTAGATGATGTCATAATCATTGGATGATGACATAATCATTTTGTTGATGTCATAATCATTTGATGTCATAATCATTGGATGATGTCATAATCATTTTGTTGATGTCATAATCATTTGATGTCATAATCATTGGATGATGTCATAATCATTTTGTTGATGTCATAATCATTTGATGATGTCATAATCATTAGATAATGTCATAATCATTTTGTTGAAGTCATAATCATTTGATGATGTCATAATCATTTTGTTGATGTCATAATCATTTTGTTGATGTCATATTGATTTGATGATGTCATAATCATTTGATGTCATAATCATTGGATGATGTCATAATCATTTTGTTCATGTCATAATCATTTGATGATGTCATAATCATTTGATGTCATAATCATTGGATGATGTCATAATCATTTTGTTGATGTCATAATCATTTGATGATGTCATAAACATTAGATGATGTCATAATCATTTAGTTGATGTCATAATCATTTGATGATGTCATAATCATTTGATGTAATAATCATTGGATGATGTCATAATCATTTTGTTCATGTCATAATCATTTGATGATGTCATAATCATTAGATGATGTCATAATCATTTTGTTGATGTCATAATCATTTGATGATGTCATAATCATTAGATGATGTCATAATCATTTTGTTGATGTCATAATCATTTGATGATGTCATAATCATTTGATGTCATAATCATTGGATGATGTCATAATCATTTTGTTGATGTCATAATCATTTGATGATGTCATAATCATTTGATGATGTCATAATCATTTTGTTGATGTCATAATCATTTGATGATGTCATAATCATTTGATGTCATAATCATTGGATGATGTCATAATCATTTGATGTCATAATCATTGGATGATGTCATAATCATTTTGTTGATGTCATAATCATTTTATGATGTCATAATCATTTTGTTGATGTCGTAATCATTGGATGATGTCATAATCCTTTTGTTGATGTCATAATCATTTGATGATGTCATAATAATTAGATGATGTCATAATCATTTTGTTGATGTCATAATCATTTGATGATGTCATAATCATTTTGTTGATGTCATAATCATTTCGTTGATGTCATAATGATTTGATGATATCAGAATCATTTGATGTCATAATCATTGGATGATGTCATAATCATTTTGTTGATGTCATAATCATTTGATGATGTCATAATCATTTGATGTCATAATCATTGGATGATGTCGTAATCATTTGATGATGCCATAATCATTTTGTTGATGTCATAATCATTTTATGATGTCATAATCATTTTGTTGATGTCATAATCATTTGATGATGTCATAATCATTAGATGATGTCATAATCATTTTGTTGATGTCATAATCATTTCATGATGTCATAATCATTAGATGATGTCATAATCATTTTGTTGATGTCATAATCATTTTGTTGATGTCATAATGATTTGATGATATCATATTCATTTGATGTCATAATCATTGGATGATGTCATAATCATTTTGTTGATGTTATAATCATTTGATGATGTCATAATCATTTGATGTCATAATCAATGGATGATGTCATAATCGTTTTGTTGATGTCATAATCATTTTATGATGTCATAATCATTTTGTTGATGTCATAATCATTGGATGATGTCATAATCCTTTTGTTGATGTCATAATCATTTGATGATGTCATAATCATTAGATGATGTCATAATCATTTTGTTGATGTCATAATCATTTGATGATGTCATAATCATTTTGTTAATGTCATCATCATTTCGTTGATGTCATAATGATTTGATGATATCATTATCATTTGATGTCATAATCATTGGATGATGTCCTAATCATTTTGTTGATGTCATAATCATTTGATGATGTCATAATCATTAGATGATGTCTTAATCATTGGATGATGACATAATCATTTTGTTGATGTCATAATCATTTGATGTCATAATCATTGGATGATGTCATAATCATTTTGTTGATGTCATAATCATTTGATGATGTCATAATCATTAGATGATGTCATAATCATTTTGTTGATGTCATAATCATTTCATGATGTCATAATCATTTGATGTCATAATCATTGGATGATGTCATAATCATTTTGTTGATGTCATAATCATTTGATGATGTCATAATCATTAGATAATGTCATAACCATTTTTGTTGAAGTCATAATCATTTGATGATGTCATAATCATTTTGTTGATGTCATAATCATTTTGTTGATGTCATATTGATTTGATGATGTCATAATCATTTGATGTCATAATCTTTGGATGATGTCATAATCATTTTGTTCATGTCATAATCATTTGATGATGTCATAATCATTTGATGTCATAATCATTGGATGATGTCATAATCATTTTGTTGATGTCATAATCATTTGATGATGTCATAATCATTAGATGATGTCATAATCATTTTGTTGATGTCATAATCATTTGATGATGTCATAATCATTTGATGTAATAATCATTGGATGATGTCATAATCATTTTGTTGATGTCATAATCATTTGATGATGTCATAATCATTAGATGATGTCATAATCATTTTGTTGATGTCATAATCATTTGATGATGTCATAATCATTAGATGATGTCATAATCATTTTGTTGATGTCATAATCATTTGATGATGTCATAATCATTTGATGTCATAATCATTGGATGATGTCATAATCATTTTGTTGATGTCATAATCATTTGATGATGTCATAATCATTTGATGATGTCATAATCATTTTGTTGATGTCATAATCATTTGATGATGTCATAATCATTTGATGTCATAATCATTGGATGATGTCATAATCATTTTGTTGATGTCATAATCATTTTATGATGTCATAATCATTTTGTTGATGTCATAATCATTGGATGATGTCAAAATCCTTTTGTTGATGTCATAATCATTTGATGATGTCATAATCATTAGATGATGTCATAATCATTTTGTTGATGTCATAATCATTTGATGATGTCATAATCATTTTGTTGATGTCATAATCATTTCGTTGATGTCATAATGATTTGATGATATCATAATCATTTGATGTCATAATCATTGGATGATGTCATAATCATTTTGTTGATGTCATAATCATTTGATGATGTCATAATCATTTGATGTCATAATCATTGGATGATGTCATAATCATTTGAAGATGCCATAATCATTTTGTTGATGTCATAATCATTTTATGATGTCATAATCATTTTGTTGATGTCATAATCATTTTGTTGATGTCATAATCATTTGATGATGTCATAATCATTAGATGATGTCATAATCATTTTGTTGATGTCATAATCATTTGATGATGTCATAATCATTTGATGTCATAATCATTGGATGATGTCATAATCATTTTGTTGATGTCATAATCATTTGATGATGTCATAATCATTAGATAATGTCATAATCATTTTGTTGAAGTCATAATCATTTGATGATGTCATAATCATTTTGTTGATGTCATAATGATTTGATGATGTCATAATCATTTGATGTCATAATCATTGGATGATGTCATAATCATTTTGTTGATGTCATAATCATTTGATGATGTCATAATCATTTGATGTCATAATCATTGGATGATGTCATAATCATTTTGTTGATGTCATAATCATTTGATGATGTCATAATCATTAGATGATGTCATAATAATTTTGTTGATGTCATAATCATTTGATGATGTCATAATCATATGATGTAATAATCATTGGATGATGTCATAATCATTTTGTTGATGTCATAATCATTTGATGATGTCATAATCATTAGATGATGTCATAATCATTTTGTTGATGTCATAATCATTTGATGATGTCATAATCATTAGATGATGTCATAATCATTTTGTTGATGTCATAATCATTTGATGATGTCATAATCATTTGATGTCATAATCATTGGATGATGTCATAATCATTTTATTGATGTCATAATCATTTGATGATGTCATAATCATTTGATGATGTCATAATCATTTTGTTGATGTCATAATCATTTGATGATGTCATAATCATTTGATGTCATAATCATTGGATGATGTCATAATAATTTTGTTGATGTCATAATCATTTTATGATGTCATAATCATTTTGTTGATGTCATAATCATTGGATGATGTCATAATCCTTTTGTTGATGTCATAATCATTTGATGATGTCATGATCATTAGATGATGTCATAATCATTTTGTTGATGTCATAATCATTTGATGATGTCATAATCATTTTGTTGATGTCATAATCATTTTGTTGATGTCATAATCATTTGATGATATCATAATCATTTGATGTCATAATCATTGGATGATGTCATAATCATTTTGTTGATGTCATAATCATTTGATGATGTCATAATCATTTGATGTCATAATCATTGGATGATGTCATAATCATTTTGTTGATGTCATAATCATTTTATGATGTCATAATCATTTTGCTGATGTCATAATCATTGGATGATGTCATAATCCTTTTGTTGATGTCATAATCATTTGATGATGTCATAATCCTTAGATGATGTCATAATCATTTTGTTGATGTCATAATCATTTGATGATGTCATAATCATTTTGTTGATGTCATAATCAATTGATGATGTCATAATCATTTGATGATGTCATAATCATTTTGTTGATGTCATAATCATTTGATAATGTCATAATAATTTGATGTCATAATCATTGGATGATGTCATAATCATTTTGTTGATGTCATGATCATTTTATGATGTCATAATCATTTTGTTGATGTCATAATCATTGGATGATGTCATAATCCTTTTGTTGATGTCATAATCATTTGATGATGTCATAATCATTAGATGATGTCATAATCATTTTGTTGATGTCATAATCATTTGATGATGTCATAATCATTTTGTTGATGTCATAATAATTTCGTTGATGTCATAATGATTTGATGATATCATAATCATTTGATGTCATAATCATTGGATGATGTCATAATCATTTTGTTGATGTCATAATCATTTGATGATGTCATAATCATTTGATGTCATAATCATTGGATGATGTCATAATCATTTGATGATGTCATAATGATTTTGTTGATGTCATAATCATTTGATGATGCCATAATCATTTTGTTGATGTCATAATCATTTTGTTGATGTCATAATCATTTGATGATGTCATAATCATTAGATGATGTCATAATCATTAGATGATGTGATAATCATTTTGTTGATGTCATAATCATTTCATGATGTCATAATCATTTGATGTCATAATCATTGGATGATGTCATAATCATTTTGTTGATGTCATAATCATTTGATGATGTCATAATCATTAGATAATGTCATAATCATTTTGTTGAAGTCATAATCATTTGATTATGTCATAATCATTTTGTTGATGTCATAATGTTTGTTGATGTCATAATGATTTGATGATGTCATAATCATTTGATGTCATAATCATTGGATGATGTCATAATCATTTTGTTGATGTCATAATCATTTGATGATGTCATAATCATTAGATGATGTCATAATCATTTTGTTGATGTCATAATCATTTGATGATGTCATAATCATATGATGTAATAATCATTGGATGATGTCATAATCATTTTGTTGATGTCATAATCATTTGATGATGTCATAATCATTTTGTTGATGTCATAATCATTTCATTGATGTCATAATGATTTGAAGATATCATAATCATTTGATGTCATAATCATTGGATGATGTCATAATCATTTTGTTGATGTCATAATCATTTGATGATGTCATAATCATTTGATGTCATAATCATTGGATGATGTCATAATCATTTGAAGATGCCATAATCATTTTGTTGATGTCATAATCATTTTATGATGTCATAATCATTTTGTTGATGTCATAATCATTTTGTTGATGTCATAATCATTTGATGATGTCATAATCATTAGATGATGTCATAATCATTTTGTTGATGTCATAATCATTTGATGATGTCATAATCATTTGATGTCATAATCATTGGATGATGTCATAATCATTTTGTTGATGTCATAATCATTTGATGATGTCATAATCATTAGATAATGTCATAATCATTTTGTTGAAGTCATAATCATTTGATGATGTCATAATCATTTTGTTGATGTCATAATGATTTGATGATGTCATAATCATTTGATGTCATAATCATTGGATGATGTCATAATCATTTTGTTGATGTCATAATCATTTGATGATGTCATAATCATTAGATGATGTCATAATAATTTTGTTGATGTCATAATCATTTGATGATGTCATAATCATATGATGTAATAATCATTGGATGATGTCATAATCATTTTGTTGATGTCATAATTATTTGATGATGTCATAATCATTAGATGATGTCATAATCATTTTGTTGATGTCATAATCATTTGATGATGTCATAATCATTAGATGATGTCATAATCATTTTGTTGATGTCATAATCATTTGATGATGTCATAATCATTTGATGTCATAATCATTGGATGATGTCATAATCATTTTATTGATGTCATAATCATTTGATGATGTCATAATCATTTGATGATGTCATAATCATTTTGTTGATGTCATAATCATTTGATGATGTCATAATCATTTGATGTCATAATCATTGGATGATGTCATAATCATTTTGTTGATGTCATAATCATTTTATGATGTCATAATCATTTTGTTGATGTCATAATCATTGGATGATGTCATAATCCTTTTGTTGATGTCATAATCATTTGATGATGTCATGATCATTAGATGATGTCATAATCATTTTGTTGATGTCATAATCATTTGATGATGTTATAATCATTTTGTTGATGTCATAATCATTTTGTTGATGTCATAATCATTTGATGATATCATAATCATTTGATGTCATAATCATTGGATGATGTCATAATCATTTTGTTGATGTCATAATCATTTGATGATGTCATAATCATTTGATGTCATAATCATTGGATGATGTCATAATCATTTTGTTGATGTCATAATCATTTTATGATGTCATAATCATTTTGCTGATGTCATAATCATTGGATGATGTCATAATCCTTTTGTTGATGTCATAATCATTTGATGATGTCATAATCCTTAGATGATGTCATAATCATTTTGTTGATGTCATAATCATTTGATGATGTCATAATCATTTTGTTGATGTCATAATCATTTCGTTGATGTCATAATGATTTGATGATATCATAATCATTTGATGTAATAATCATTGGATGATGTCATAATCATTTTGTTGATGTCATAATCATTTGATGATGTCATAATCATTAGATGATGTCATAATCATTTTGTTGATGTCATAATCATTTGATGATGTCATAATCATTAGATGATGTCATAATCATTTTGTTGATGTTATAATCATTGGATGATGTCATAATCATTTTGTTGATGTCATAATCAATTGATGATGTCATAATCATTTGATGATGTCATAATCATTTTGTTGATGTCATAATCATTTGATAATGTCATAATCATTTGATGTCATAATCATTGGATGATGTCATAATCATTTTGTTGATGTCATGATCATTTTATGATGTCATAATCATTTTGTTGATGTCATAATCATTGGATGATGTCATAATCCTTTTGTTGATGTCATAATCATTTGATGATGTCATAATCATTAGATGATGTCATAATCATTTTGTTGATGTCATAATCATTTGATGATGTCATAATCATTTTGTTGATGTCATAATAATTTCGTTGATGTCATAATGATTTGATGATATCATAATCATTTGATGTCATAATCATTGGATGATGTCATAATCATTTTGTTGATGTCATAATCATTTGATGATGTCATAATCATTTGATGTCATAATCATTGGATGATGTCATAATCATTTGATGATGTCATAATGATTTTGTTGATGTCATAATCATTTGATGATGCCATAATCATTTTGTTGATGTCATAATCATTTTGTTGATGTCATAATCATTTGATGATGTCATAATCATTAGATGATGTCATAATCATTAGATGATGTGATAATCATTTTGTTGATGTCATAATCATTTCATAATGTCATAATCATTTGATGTCATAATCATTGGATGATGTCATAATCATTTTGTTGATGTCATAATCATTTGATGATGTCATAATCATTAGATAATGTCATAATCATTTTGTTGAAGTCATAATCATTTGATTATGTCATAATCATTTTGTTGATGTCATAATGTTTGTTGATGTCATAATGATTTGATGATGTCATAATCATTTGATGTCATAATCATTGGATGATGTCATAATCATTTTGTTGATGTCATAATCATTTGATGATGTCATAATCATTAGATGATGTCATAATCATTTTGTTGATGTCATAATCATTTGATGATGTCATAATCATATGATGTAATAATCATTGGATGATGTCATAATCATTTTGTTGATGTCATAATCATTTGATGATGTCATAATCATTTTGTTGATGTCATAATCATTTCATTGATGTCATAATGATTTGATGATTTCATAATCATTTGATGTCATAATCATTGGATGATGTCATAATCATTTTGTTGATGTCATAATCATTTGATGATGTCATAATCATTTGATGTCATAATCATTGGATGATGTCATAATCATTTGAAGATGCCATAATCATTTTGTTGATGTCATAATCATTTTATGATGTCATAATCATTTTGTTGATGTCATAATCATTTTGTTGATGTCATAATCATTTGATGATGTCATAATCATTAGATGATGTCATAATCATTTTGTTGATGTCATAATCATTTGATGATGTCATAATCATTTGATGTCATAATCATTGGATGATGTCATAATCATTTTGTTGATGTCATAATCATTTGATGATGTCATAATCATTAGATAATGTCATAATCATTTTGTTGAAGTCATAATCATTTGATGATGTCATAATCATTTGATGTAATAATCATTGGATGATGTCATAATCATTTTGTTCATGTCATAATCATTTGATGATGTCATAATCATTAGATGATGTCATAATCATTTTGTTGATGTCATATTGATTTGATGATGTCATAATCATTTGATGTCATAATCATTGGATGATGTCATAATCATTTTGTTCATGTCATAATCATTTGATGATGTCATAATCATTTGATGTCATAATCATTGGATGATGTCATAATCATTTTGTTGATGTCATAATCATTTGATGATGTCATAAACATTAGATGATGTCATAATCATTTTGTTGATGTCATAATCATTTGATGATGTCATAATCATTTGATGTAATAATCATTGGATGATGTCATAATCATTTTGTTCATGTCATAATCATTTGATGATGTCATAATCATTAGATGATGTCATAATCATTTTGTTGATGTCATAATCATTTGATGATGTCATAATCATTAGATGATGTCATAATCATTTTGTTGATGTCATAATCATTTGATGATGTCATAATCATTTGATGTCATAATCATTGGATGATGTCATAATCATTTTGTTGATGTCATAATCATTTGATGATGTCATAATCATTTGATGATGTCATAATCATTTTGTTGATGTCATAATCATTTGATGATGTCATAATCATTTGATGTCATAATCATTGGATGATGTCATAATCATTTGATGTCATAATCATTGGATGATGTCATAATCATTTTGTTGATGTCATAATCATTTTATGATGTCATAATCATTTTGTTGATGTCGTAATCATTGGATGATGTCATAATCCTTTTGTTGATGTCATAATCATTTGATGATGTCATAATAATTAGATGATGTCATAATCATTTTGTTGATGTCATAATCATTTGATGATGTCATAATCATTTTGTTGATGTCATAATCATTTCGTTGATGTCATAATGATTTGATGATATCATAATCATTAGATGTCATAATCATTGGATGATGTCATAATCATTTTGTTGATGTCATAATCATTTGATGATGTCATAATCATTGGATGATGTCGTAATCATTTGATGATGCCATAATCATTTTGTTGATGTCATAATAATTTTATGATGTCATAATCATTTTGTTGATGTCATAATCATTTTGTTGATGTCATAATCATTTGATGATGTCATAATCATTAGATGATGTCATAATCATTTTGTTGATGTCATAATCATTTCATGATGTCATAATCAATAGATGATGTCATAATCATTTTGTTGATGTCATAATCATTTCGTTGATGTCATAATGATTTGATGATATCATATTCATTTGATGTCATAATCATTGGATGATGTCATAATCATTTTGTTGATGTCAT
Organism: Dendrobates tinctorius; assembly: GCF_039654945.1. NCBI lineage: Eukaryota > Metazoa > Chordata > Amphibia > Anura > Dendrobatidae > Dendrobates > Dendrobates tinctorius. The sequence goes on along the minus strand of NW_027361687.1, from coordinate 41,795,036 downwards.
AATCATTTGATGATGTCATAATCATTTGATGTCATAATCAATGGATGATGTCATAATCATTTTGTTGATGTCATAATCATTTTATGATGTCATAATCATTTTGTTGATGTCATAATCATTGGATGATGTCATAATCCTTTTGTTGATGTCATAATCATTTGATGATGTCATAATCATTAGATGATGTCATAATCATTTTGTTGATGTCATAATCATTTGATGATGTCATAATCATTTTGTTAATGTCATCATCATTTCGTTGATGTCATAATGATTTGATGATATCATTATCATTTGATGTCATAATCATTGGATGATGTCATAATCATTTTGTTGATGTCATAATCATTTGATGATGTCATAATCATTAGATGATGTCATAATCATTGGATGATGACATAATCATTTTGTTGATGTCATAATCATTTGATGTCATAATCATTGGATGATGTCATAATCATTTTGTTGATGTCATAATCATTTGATGTCATAATCATTGGATGATGTCATAATCATTTTGTTGATGTCATAATCATTTGATGATGTCATAATCATTAGATAATGTCATAATCATTTTGTTGAAGTCATAATCATTTGATGATGTCATAATCATTTGATGTCATAATCATTGGATGATGTCATAATCATTTTGTTGATGTCATAATCATTTGATGTAATAATCATTGGATGATGTCATAATCATTTTGTTGATGTCATAATCATTTGATGATGTCATAATCATTAGATGATGTCATAATCATTTTGTTGATGTCATAATCATTTGATGATGTCATAATCATTTTGTTGATGTCATAATCATTTTGTTGATGTCATATTGATTTGATGATGTCATAATCATTTGATGTAATAATCATTGGATGATGTCATAATCATTTTGTTGATGTCATAATCATTTGATGATGTCATAATCATTAGATGATGTCATAATCATTTTGTTGATGTCATAATCATTTGATGATGTCATAATCAATAGATGATGTCATAATCATTTTGTTGATGTCATAATCATTTGATGATGTCATAATCATTTGATGTCATAATCATTGGATGATGTCATAATCATTTTGTTGATGTCATAATCATTTGATGATGTCATAATCATTAGATGATGTCATAATCATTTTGTTGATGTCATAATCATTTGATGATGTCATAATCATTTTGTTGATGTCATAATCATTTTGTTGATGTCATATTGATTTGATGATGTCATAATCATTTGATGTAATAATCATTGGATGATGTCATAATCATTTTGTTGATGTCATAATCATTTGATGATGTCATAATCATTAGATGATGTCATAATCATTTTGTTGATGTCATAATCATTTGATGATGTCATAATCAATAGATGATGTCATAATCATTTTGTTGATGTCATAATCATTTGATGATGTCATAATCATTTGATGTCATAATCATTGGATGATGTCATAATCATTTTGTTGATGTCATAATCATTTGATGATGTCATAATCATTTTGTTGATGTCATAATCATTTTGTTGATGTCATATTGATTTGATGATGTCATAATCATTTGATGTAATAATCATTGGATGATGTCATAATCATTTTGTTGATGTCATAATCATTTGATGATGTCATAATCATTAGATGATGTCATAATCATTTTGTTGATGTCATAATCATTTGATGATGTCATAATCATTTTGTTGATGTCATAATCATTTTGTTGATGTCATATTGATTTGATGATGTCATAATCATTTGATGTAATAATCATTGGATGATGTCATAATCATTTTGTTGATGTCATAATCATTTGATGATGTCATAATCATTAGATGATGTCATAATCATTTTGTTGATGTCATAATCATTTGATGATGTCATAATCAATAGATGATGTCATAATCATTTTGTTGATGTCATAATCATTTGATGATGTCATAATCATTTGATGTCATAATCATTGGATGATGTCATAATCATTTTGTTGATGTCATAATCATTTGATGATGTCATAATCATTAGATGATGTCATAATCATTTTGTTGATGTCATAATCATTTGATGATGTCATAATCATTTTGTTGATGTCATAATCATTTTGTTGATGTCATATTGATTTGATGATGTCATAATCATTTGATGTAATAATCATTGGATGATGTCATAATCATTTTGTTGATGTCATAATCATTTGATGATGTCATAATCATTAGATGATGTCATAATCATTTTGTTGATGTCATAATCATTTGATGATGTCATATTGATTTGATGATGTCATAATCATTTGATGTCATAATCATTGGATGATGTCATAATCATTTTGTTGATGTCATAATCATTTGATGATGTCATAATCATTAGATGATGTCATAATCATTTTGTTGATGTCATAATCATTTCATGATGTCATAATCATTTGATGTCATAATCATTGGATGATGTCATAATCATTTTGTTGATGTCATAATCATTTGATGATGTCATAATCATTTTGTTGATGTCATAATCATTTTGTTGATGTCATATTGATTTGATGATGTCATAATCATTTGATGTAATAATCATTGGATGATGTCATAATCATTTTGTTGATGTCATAATCATTTGATGATGTCATAATCATTAGATGATGTCATAATCATTTTGTTGATGTCATAATCATTTGATGATGTCATAATCATTTTGTTGATGTCATAATCATTTTGTTGATGTCATATTGATTTGATGATGTCATAATCATTTGATGTAATAATCATTGGATGATGTCATAATCATTTTGTTGATGTCATAATCATTTGATGATGTCATAATCATTAGATGATGTCATAATCATTTTGTTGATGTCATAATCATTTGATGATGTCATAATCAATAGATGATGTCATAATCATTTTGTTGATGTCATAATCATTTGATGATGTCATAATCATTTGATGTCATAATCATTGGATGATGTCATAATCATTTTGTTGATGTCATAATCATTTTGTTGATGTCATAATCATTAGATGATGTCATAATCATTTTGTTGATGTCATAATCATTTGATGATGTCATAATCATTTTGTTGATGTCATAATCATTTTGTTGATGTCATATTGATTTGATGATGTCATAATCATTTGATGTAATAATCATTGGATGATGTCATAATCATTTTGTTGATGTCATAATCATTTGATGATGTCATAATCATTAGATGATGTCATAATCATTTTGTTGATGTCATAATCATTTGATGATGTCATAATCAATAGATGATGTCATAATCATTTTGTTGATGTCATAATCATTTGATGATGTCATAATCATTTGATGTCATAATCATTGGATGATGTCATAATCATTTTGTTGATGTCATAATCATTTGATGATGTCATAATCATTTTGTTGATGTCATAATCATTTTGTTGATGTCATATTGATTTGATGATGTCATAATCATTTGATGTAATAATCATTGGATGATGTCATAATCATTTTGTTGATGTCATAATCATTTGATGATGTCATAATCATTAGATGATGTCATAATCATTTTGTTGATGTCATAATCATTTGATGATGTCATAATCATTTTGTTGATGTCATAATCATTTTGTTGATGTCATATTGATTTGATGATGTCATAATCATTTGATGTAATAATCATTTGATGATGTCATAATCATTAGATGATGTCATAATCATTTTGTTGATGTCATAATCATTTGATGATGTCATAATCAATAGATGATGTCATAATCATTTTGTTGATGTCATAATCATTTGATGATGTCATAATCATTTGATGTCATAATCATTGGATGATGTCATAATCATTTTGTTGATGTCATAATCATTTGATGATGTCATAATCATTAGATGATGTCATAATCATTTTGTTGATGTCATAATCATTTGATGATGTCATAATCATTTTGTTGATGTCATAATCATTTTGTTGATGTCATATTGATTTGATGATGTCATAATCATTTGATGTAATAATCATTGGATGATGTCATAATCATTTTGTTGATGTCATAATCATTGGATGATGTCATAATCATTAGATGATGTCATAATCATTTTGTTGATGTCATAATCATTTGATGATGTCATAATCATTTTGTTGATGTCATAATCATTTTGTTGATGTCATATTGATTTGATGATGTCATAATCATTTGATGTAATAATCATTGGATGATGTCATAATCATTTTGTTGATGTCATAATCATTGGATGATGTCATAATCCTTTTGTTGATGTCATAATCATTTGATGATGTCATAATCATTAGATGATGTCATAATCATTTTGTTGATGTCATAATCATTTGATGATGTCACAATCATTTTGTTAATGTCATCATCATTTCGTTGATGTCATAATGATTTGATGATATCATTATCATTTGATGTCATAATCATTGGATGATGTCATAATCATTTTGTTGATGTCATAATCATTTGATGATGTCATAATCATTAGATGATGTCTTAATCATTGGATGATGACATAATCATTTTGTTGATGTCATAATCATTTGATGTCATAATCATTGGATGATGTCATAATCATTTTGTTGATGTCATAATCATTTGATGATGTCATAATCATTAGATGATGTCATAATCATTTTGTTGATGTCATAATCATTTCGTTGATGTCATAATTATTTGATGATATCATATTCATTTGATGTCATAATCATTGCATGATGTCATAATCATTTTGTTGATGTCATAATCATTTGATGATGTCATAATCATTTGATGTCATAATCAATGGATGATGTCATAATCATTTTGTTGATGTCATAATCATTTTATGATGTCATAATCATTTTGTTGATGTCATAATCATTGGATGATGTCATAATCCTTTTGTTGATGTCATAATCATTTGATGATGTCATAATCATTAGATGATGTCATAATCATTTTGTTGATGTCATAATCATTTGATGATGTCACAATCATTTTGTTAATGTCATCATCATTTCGTTGATGTCATAATGATTTGATGATATCATTATCATTTGATGTCATAATCATTGGATGATGTCATAATCATTTTGTTGATGTCATAATCATTTGATGATGTCATAATCATTAGATGATGTCTTAATCATTGGATGATGACATAATCATTTTGTTGATGTCATAATCATTTGATGTCATAATCATTGGATGATGTCATAATCATTTTGTTGATGTCATAATCATTTGATGATGTCATAATCATTAGATGATGTCATAATCATTTTGTTGATGTCATAATCATTTCATGATGTCATAATCATTTGATGTCATAATCATTGGATGATGTCATAATCATTTTGTTGATGTCATAATCATTTGATGATGTCATAATCATTTTGTTGATGTCATAATCATTTTGTTGATGTCATATTGATTTGATGATGTCATAATCATTTGATGTAATAATCATTGGATGATGTCATAATCATTTTGTTGATGTCATAATCATTTGATGATGTCATAATCATTAGATGATGTCATAATCATTTTGTTGATGTCATAATCATTTGATGATGTCATAATCATTTTGTTGATGTCATAATCATTTTGTTGATGTCATATTGATTTGATGATGTCATAATCATTTGATGTAATAATCATTGGATGATGTCATAATCATTTTGTTGATGTCATAATCATTTGATGATGTCATAATCATTAGATGATGTCATAATCATTTTGTTGATGTCATAATCATTTGATGATGTCATAATCAATAGATGATGTCATAATCATTTTGTTGATGTCATAATCATTTGATGATGTCATAATCATTTGATGTCATAATCATTGGATGATGTCATAATCATTTTGTTGATGTCATAATCATTTTGTTGATGTCATAATCATTAGATGATGTCATAATCATTTTGTTGATGTCATAATCATTTGATGATGTCATAATCATTTTGTTGATGTCATAATCATTTTGTTGATGTCATATTGATTTGATGATGTCATAATCATTTGATGTAATAATCATTGGATGATGTCATAATCATTTTGTTGATGTCATAATCATTTGATGATGTCATAATCATTAGATGATGTCATAATCATTTTGTTGATGTCATAATCATTTGATGATGTCATAATCAATAGATGATGTCATAATCATTTTGTTGATGTCATAATCATTTGATGATGTCATAATCATTTGATGTCATAATCATTGGATGATGTCATAATCATTTTGTTGATGTCATAATCATTTGATGATGTCATAATCATTTTGTTGATGTCATAATCATTTTGTTGATGTCATATTGATTTGATGATGTCATAATCATTTGATGTAATAATCATTGGATGATGTCATAATCATTTTGTTGATGTCATAATCATTTGATGATGTCATAATCATTAGATGATGTCATAATCATTTTGTTGATGTCATAATCATTTGATGATGTCATAATCATTTTGTTGATGTCATAATCATTTTGTTGATGTCATATTGATTTGATGATGTCATAATCATTTGATGTAATAATCATTTGATGATGTCATAATCATTAGATGATGTCATAATCATTTTGTTGATGTCATAATCATTTGATGATGTCATAATCAATAGATGATGTCATAATCATTTTGTTGATGTCATAATCATTTGATGATGTCATAATCATTTGATGTCATAATCATTGGATGATGTCATAATCATTTTGTTGATGTCATAATCATTTGATGATGTCATAATCATTAGATGATGTCATAATCATTTTGTTGATGTCATAATCATTTGATGATGTCATAATCATTTTGTTGATGTCATAATCATTTTGTTGATGTCATATTGATTTGATGATGTCATAATCATTTGATGTAATAATCATTGGATGATGTCATAATCATTTTGTTGATGTCATAATCATTGGATGATGTCATAATCATTAGATGATGTCATAATCATTTTGTTGATGTCATAATCATTTGATGATGTCATAATCATTTTGTTGATGTCATAATCATTTTGTTGATGTCATATTGATTTGATGATGTCATAATCATTTGATGTAATAATCATTGGATGATGTCATAATCATTTTGTTGATGTCATAATCATTGGATGATGTCATAATCCTTTTGTTGATGTCATAATCATTTGATGATGTCATAATCATTAGATGATGTCATAATCATTTTGTTGATGTCATAATCATTTGATGATGTCACAATCATTTTGTTAATGTCATCATCATTTCGTTGATGTCATAATGATTTGATGATATCATTATCATTTGATGTCATAATCATTGGATGATGTCATAATCATTTTGTTGATGTCATAATCATTTGATGATGTCATAATCATTAGATGATGTCTTAATCATTGGATGATGACATAATCATTTTGTTGATGTCATAATCATTTGATGTCATAATCATTGGATGATGTCATAATCATTTTGTTGATGTCATAATCATTTGATGATGTCATAATCATTAGATGATGTCATAATCATTTTGTTGATGTCATAATCATTTCGTTGATGTCATAATTATTTGATGATATCATATTCATTTGATGTCATAATCATTGCATGATGTCATAATCATTTTGTTGATGTCATAATCATTTGATGATGTCATAATCATTTGATGTCATAATCAATGGATGATGTCATAATCATTTTGTTGATGTCATAATCATTTTATGATGTCATAATCATTTTGTTGATGTCATAATCATTGGATGATGTCATAATCCTTTTGTTGATGTCATAATCATTTGATGATGTCATAATCATTAGATGATGTCATAATCATTTTGTTGATGTCATAATCATTTGATGATGTCACAATCATTTTGTTAATGTCATCATCATTTCGTTGATGTCATAATGATTTGATGATATCATTATCATTTGATGTCATAATCATTGGATGATGTCATAATCATTTTGTTGATGTCATAATCATTTGATGATGTCATAATCATTAGATGATGTCTTAATCATTGGATGATGACATAATCATTTTGTTGATGTCATAATCATTTGATGTCATAATCATTGGATGATGTCATAATCATTTTGTTGATGTCATAATCATTTGATGATGTCATAATCATTAGATGATGTCATAATCATTTTGTTGATGTCATAATCATTTCATGATGTCATAATCATTTGATGTCATAATCATTGGATGATGTCATAATCATTTTGTTGATGTCATAATCATTTGATGATGTCATAATCATTTTGTTGATGTCATAATCATTTTGTTGATGTCATATTGATTTGATGATGTCATAATCATTTGATGTAATAATCATTGGATGATGTCATAATCATTTTGTTGATGTCATAATCATTTGATGATGTCATAATCATTAGATGATGTCATAATCATTTTGTTGATGTCATAATCATTTGATGATGTCATAATCATTTTGTTGATGTCATAATCATTTTGTTGATGTCATATTGATTTGATGATGTCATAATCATTTGATGTAATAATCATTGGATGATGTCATAATCATTTTGTTGATGTCATAATCATTTGATGATGTCATAATCATTAGATGATGTCATAATCATTTTGTTGATGTCATAATCATTTGATGATGTCATAATCAATAGATGATGTCATAATCATTTTGTTGATGTCATAATCATTTGATGATGTCATAATCATTTGATGTCATAATCATTGGATGATGTCATAATCATTTTGTTGATGTCATAATCATTTGATGATGTCATAATCATTAGATGATGTCATAATCATTTTGTTGATGTCATAATCATTTGATGATGTCATAATCATTTTGTTGATGTCATAATCATTTTGTTGATGTCATATTGATTTGATGATGTCATAATCATTTGATGTAATAATCATTGGATGATGTCATAATCATTTTGTTGATGTCATAATCATTTGATGATGTCATAATCATTAGATGATGTCATAATCATTTTGTTGATGTCATAATCATTTGATGATGTCATAATCAATAGATGATGTCATAATCATTTTGTTGATGTCATAATCATTTGATGATGTCATAATCATTTGATGTCATAATCATTGGATGATGTCATAATCATTTTGTTGATGTCATAATCATTTGATGATGTCATAATCATTTTGTTGATGTCATAATCATTTTGTTGATGTCATATTGATTTGATGATGTCATAATCATTTGATGTAATAATCATTGGATGATGTCATAATCATTTTGTTGATGTCATAATCATTTGATGATGTCATAATCATTAGATGATGTCATAATCATTTTGTTGATGTCATAATCATTTGATGATGTCATAATCATTTTGTTGATGTCATAATCATTTTGTTGATGTCATATTGATTTGATGATGTCATAATCATTTGATGTAATAATCATTGGATGATGTCATAATCATTTTGTTGATGTCATAATCATTTGATGATGTCATAATCATTAGATGATGTCATAATCATTTTGTTGATGTCATAATCATTTGATGATGTCATAATCAATAGATGATGTCATAATCATTTTGTTGATGTCATAATCATTTGATGATGTCATAATCATTTGATGTCATAATCATTGGATGATGTCATAATCATTTTGTTGATGTCATAATCATTTGATGATGTCATAATCATTAGATGATGTCATAATCATTTTGTTGATGTCATAATCATTTGATGATGTCATAATCATTTTGTTGATGTCATAATCATTTTGTTGATGTCATATTGATTTGATGATGTCATAATCATTTGATGTAATAATCATTGGATGATGTCATAATCATTTTGTTGATGTCATAATCATTTGATGATGTCATAATCATTAGATGATGTCATAATCATTTTGTTGATGTCATAATCATTTGATGATGTCATATTGATTTGATGATGTCATAATCATTTGATGTCATAATCATTGGATGATGTCATAATCATTTTGTTGATGTCATAATCATTTGATGATGTCATAATCATTAGATGATGTCATAATCATTTTGTTGATGTCATAATCATTTCATGATGTCATAATCATTTGATGTCATAATCATTGGATGATGTCATAATCATTTTGTTGATGTCATAATCATTTGATGATGTCATAATCATTTTGTTGATGTCATAATCATTTTGTTGATGTCATATTGATTTGATGATGTCATAATCATTTGATGTAATAATCATTGGATGATGTCATAATCATTTTGTTGATGTCATAATCATTTGATGATGTCATAATCATTAGATGATGTCATAATCATTTTGTTGATGTCATAATCATTTGATGATGTCATAATCATTTTGTTGATGTCATAATCATTTTGTTGATGTCATATTGATTTGATGATGTCATAATCATTTGATGTAATAATCATTGGATGATGTCATAATCATTTTGTTGATGTCATAATCATTTGATGATGTCATAATCATTAGATGATGTCATAATCATTTTGTTGATGTCATAATCATTTGATGATGTCATAATCAATAGATGATGTCATAATCATTTTGTTGATGTCATAATCATTTGATGATGTCATAATCATTTGATGTCATAATCATTGGATGATGTCATAATCATTTTGTTGATGTCATAATCATTTGATGATGTCATAATCATTAGATGATGTCATAATCATTTTGTTGATGTCATAATCATTTGATGATGTCATAATCATTTTGTTGATGTCATAATCATTTTGTTGATGTCATATTGATTTGATGATGTCATAATCATTTGATGTAATAATCATTGGATGATGTCATAATCATTTTGTTGATGTCATAATCATTTGATGATGTCATAATCATTAGATGATGTCATAATCATTTTGTTGATGTCATAATCATTTGATGATGTCATAATCAATAGATGATGTCATAATCATTTTGTTGATGTCATAATCATTTGATGATGTCATAATCATTTGATGTCATAATCATTGGATGATGTCATAATCATTTTGTTGATGTCATAATCATTTGATGATGTCATAATCATTTTGTTGATGTCATAATCATTTTGTTGATGTCATATTGATTTGATGATGTCATAATCATTTGATGTAATAATCATTGGATGATGTCATAATCATTTTGTTGATGTCATAATCATTTGATGATGTCATAATCATTAGATGATGTCATAATCATTTTGTTGATGTCATAATCATTTGATGATGTCATAATCATTTTGTTGATGTCATAATCATTTTGTTGATGTCATATTGATTTGATGATGTCATAATCATTTGATGTAATAATCATTGGATGATGTCATAATCATTTTGTTGATGTCATAATCATTTGATGATGTCATAATCATTAGATGATGTCATAATCATTTTGTTGATGTCATAATCATTTGATGATGTCATAATCAATAGATGATGTCATAATCATTTTGTTGATGTCATAATCATTTGATGATGTCATAATCATTTGATGTCATAATCATTGGATGATGTCATAATCATTTTGTTGATGTCATAATCATTTGATGATGTCATAATCATTAGATGATGTCATAATCATTTTGTTGATGTCATAATCATTTGATGATGTCATAATCATTTTGTTGATGTCATAATCATTTTGTTGATGTCATATTGATTTGATGATGTCATAATCATTTGATGTAATAATCATTGGATGATGTCATAATCATTTTGTTGATGTCATAATCATTTGATGATGTCATAATCATTAGATGATGTCATAATCATTTTGTTGATGTCATAATCATTTGATGATGTCATAATCAATAGATGATGTCATAATCATTTTGTTGATGTCATAATCATTTGATGATGTCATAATCATTTGATGTCATAATCATTGGATGATGTTATAATCATTTGATGATGTCATAATCATTTGATGATGTCATAATCATTAGATGATGTCATAATCATTTTGTTGATGTCATAATCATTTGATGATGTCATAATCATTTTGTTGATGTCATAATCATTTTGTTGATGTCATATTGATTTGATGATGTCATAATCATTTGATGTAATAATCATTGGATGATGTCATAATCATTTTGTTGATGTCATAATCATTTGATGATGTCATAATCATTAGATGATGTCATAATCATTTTGTTGATGTCATAATCATTTGATGATGTCATAATCATTTTGTTGATGTCATAATCATTTTGTTGATGTCATATTGATTTGATGATGTCATAATCATTTGATGTAATAATCATTGGATGATGTCATAATCATTTTGTTGATGTCATAATCATTTGATGATGTCATAATCATTAGATGATGTCATAATCATTTTGTTGATGTCATAATCATTTGATGATGTCATAATCAATAGATGATGTCATAATCATTTTGTTGATGTCATAATCATTTGATGATGTCATAATCATTTGATGTCATAATCATTGGATGATGTCATAATCATTTTGTTGATGTCATAATCATTTGATGATGTCATAATCATTAGATGATGTCATAATCATTTTGTTGATGTCATAATCATTTGATGATGTCATAATCATTTTGTTGATGTCATAATCATTTTGTTGATGTCATATTGATTTGATGATGTCATAATCATTTGATGTAATAATCATTGGATGATGTCATAATCATTTTGTTGATGTCATAATCATTTGATGATGTCATAATCATTAGATGATGTCATAATCATTTTGTTGATGTCATAATCATTTGATGATGTCATAATCAATAGATGATGTCATAATCATTTTGTTGATGTCATAATCATTTGATGATGTCATAATCATTTGATGTCATAATCATTGGATGATGTCATAATCATTTTGTTGATGTCATAATCATTTGATGATGTCATAATCATTTTGTTGATGTCATAATCATTTTGTTGATGTCATATTGATTTGATGATGTCATAATCATTTGATGTAATAATCATTGGATGATGTCATAATCATTTTGTTGATGTCATAATCATTTGATGATGTCATAATCATTAGATGATGTCATAATCATTTTGTTGATGTCATAATCATTTGATGATGTCATAATCATTTTGTTGATGTCATAATCATTTTGTTGATGTCATATTGATTTGATGATGTCATAATCATTTGATGTAATAATCATTGGATGATGTCATAATCATTTTGTTGATGTCATAATCATTTGATGATGTCATAATCATTAGATGATGTCATAATCATTTTGTTGATGTCATAATCATTTGATGATGTCATAATCAATAGATGATGTCATAATCATTTTGTTGATGTCATAATCATTTGATGATGTCATAATCATTTGATGTCATAATCATTGGATGATGTCATAATCATTTTGTTGATGTCATAATCATTTGATGATGTCATAATCATTAGATGATGTCATAATCATTTTGTTGATGTCATAATCATTTGATGATGTCATAATCATTTTGTTGATGTCATAATCATTTTGTTGATGTCATATTGATTTGATGATGTCATAATCATTTGATGTAATAATCATTGGATGATGTCATAATCATTTTGTTGATGTCATAATCATTTGATGATGTCATAATCATTAGATGATGTCATAATCATTTTGTTGATGTCATAATCATTTGATGATGTCATATTGATTTGATGATGTCATAATCATTTGATGTCATAATCATTGGATGATGTCATAATCATTTTGTTGATGTCATAATCATTTGATGATGTCATAATCATTAGATGATGTCATAATCATTTTGTTGATGTCATAATCATTTCATGATGTCATAATCATTTGATGTCATAATCATTGGATGATGTCATAATCATTTTGTTGATGTCATAATCATTTGATGATGTCATAATCATTTTGTTGATGTCATAATCATTTTGTTGATGTCATATTGATTTGATGATGTCATAATCATTTGATGTAATAATCATTGGATGATGTCATAATCATTTTGTTGATGTCATAATCATTTGATGATGTCATAATCATTAGATGATGTCATAATCATTTTGTTGATGTCATAATCATTTGATGATGTCATAATCATTTTGTTGATGTCATAATCATTTTGTTGATGTCATATTGATTTGATGATGTCATAATCATTTGATGTAATAATCATTGGATGATGTCATAATCATTTTGTTGATGTCATAATCATTTGATGATGTCATAATCATTAGATGATGTCATAATCATTTTGTTGATGTCATAATCATTTGATGATGTCATAATCAATAGATGATGTCATAATCATTTTGTTGATGTCATAATCATTTGATGATGTCATAATCATTTGATGTCATAATCATTGGATGATGTCATAATCATTTTGTTGATGTCATAATCATTTGATGATGTCATAATCATTAGATGATGTCATAATCATTTTGTTGATGTCATAATCATTTGATGATGTCATAATCATTTTGTTGATGTCATAATCATTTTGTTGATGTCATATTGATTTGATGATGTCATAATCATTTGATGTAATAATCATTGGATGATGTCATAATCATTTTGTTGATGTCATAATCATTTGATGATGTCATAATCATTAGATGATGTCATAATCATTTTGTTGATGTCATAATCATTTGATGATGTCATAATCAATAGATGATGTCATAATCATTTTGTTGATGTCATAATCATTTGATGATGTCATAATCATTTGATGTCATAATCATTGGATGATGTCATAATCATTTTGTTGATGTCATAATCATTTGATGATGTCATAATCATTTTGTTGATGTCATAATCATTTTGTTGATGTCATATTGATTTGATGATGTCATAATCATTTGATGTAATAATCATTGGATGATGTCATAATCATTTTGTTGATGTCATAATCATTTGATGATGTCATAATCATTAGATGATGTCATAATCATTTTGTTGATGTCATAATCATTTGATGATGTCATAATCATTTTGTTGATGTCATAATCATTTTGTTGATGTCATATTGATTTGATGATGTCATAATCATTTGATGTAATAATCATTGGATGATGTCATAATCATTTTGTTGATGTCATAATCATTTGATGATGTCATAATCATTAGATGATGTCATAATCATTTTGTTGATGTCATAATCATTTGATGATGTCATAATCAATAGATGATGTCATAATCATTTTGTTGATGTCATAATCATTTGATGATGTCATAATCATTTGATGTCATAATCATTGGATGATGTCATAATCATTTTGTTGATGTCATAATCATTTGATGATGTCATAATCATTAGATGATGTCATAATCATTTTGTTGATGTCATAATCATTTGATGATGTCATAATCATTTTGTTGATGTCATAATCATTTTGTTGATGTCATATTGATTTGATGATGTCATAATCATTTGATGTAATAATCATTGGATGATGTCATAATCATTTTGTTGATGTCATAATCATTTGATGATGTCATAATCATTAGATGATGTCATAATCATTTTGTTGATGTCATAATCATTTGATGATGTCATAATCAATAGATGATGTCATAATCATTTTGTTGATGTCATAATCATTTGATGATGTCATAATCATTTGATGTCATAATCATTGGATGATGTCATAATCATTTTGTTGATGTCATAATCATTTGATGATGTCATAATCATTTGATGATGTCATAATCATTTTGTTGATGTCATAATCATTTGATGATGTCATAATCATTTGATGTCATAATCATTGTATGATGTCATAATCATTTTGTTGATGTCATAATCATTTTATGATGTCATAATCATTTTGTTGATGTCATAATCATTGGATGATGTCATAATCATTTGATGATGTCATAATCATTAGATGATGTCATAATCATTAGATGATGTCATAATCATTTTGTTGATGTCATAATCATTTGATGATGTCATAATCATTTTGTTGATGTCATAATCATTTCATTGATGTCATAATGATTTGATGATATCATAATCATTTGATGTCATAATCATTGGATGATGTCATAATCATTTTGTTGATGTCATAATCATTTGATGATGTCATAATCATTTGATGTCATAATCATTGGATGATGTCATAATCATTTGAAGATGCCATAATCATTTTGTTGATGTCATAATCATTTTATGATGTCATAATCATTTTGTTGATGTCATAATCATTTTGTTGATGTCATAATCATTTGATGATGTCATAATCATTAGATGATGTCATAATCATTTTGTTGATGTCATAATCATTTGATGATGTCATAATCATTTGATGTCATAATCATTGGATGATGTCATAATCATTTTGTTGATGTCATAATCATTTGATGATGTCATAATCATTAGATAATGTCATAATCATTTTGTTGAAGTCATAATCATTTGATGATGTCATAATCATTTTGTTGATGTCATAATGATTTGATGATGTCATAATCATTTGATGTCATAATCATTGGATGATGTCATAATCATTTTGTTGATGTCATAATCATTTGATGATGTCATAATCATTTGATGTCATAATCATTGGATGATGTCATAATCATTTTGTTGATGTCATAATCATTTGATGATGTCATAATCATTAGATGATGTCATAATAATTTTGTTGATGTCATAATCATTTGATGATGTCATAATCATATGATGTAATAATCATTGGATGATGTCATAATCATTTTGTTGATGTCATAATCATTTGATGATGTCATAATCATTAGATGATGTCATAATCATTTTGTTGATGTCATAATCATTTGATGATGTCATAATCATTAGATGATGTCATAATCATTTTGTTGATGTCATAATCATTTGATGATGTCATAATCATTTGATGTCATAATCATTGGATGATGTCATAATCATTTTATTGATGTCATAATCATTTGATGATGTCATAATCATTTGATGATGTCATAATCATTTTGTTGATGTCATAATCATTTGATGATGTCATAATCATTTGATGTCATAATCATTGGATGATGTCATAATCATTTTGTTGATGTCATAATCATTTTATGATGTCATAATCATTTTGTTGATGTCATAATCATTGGATGATGTCATAATCCTTTTGTTGATGTCATAATCATTTGATGATGTCATGATCATTAGATGATGTCATAATCATTTTGTTGATGTCATAATCATTTGATGATGTCATAATCATTTTGTTGATGTCATAATCATTTTGTTGATGTCATAATCATTTGATGATATCATAATCATTTGATGTCATAATCATTGGATGATGTCATAATCATTTTGTTGATGTCATAATCATTTGATGATGTCATAATCATTTGATGTCATAATCATTGGATGATGTCATAATCATTTTGTTGATGTCATAATCATTTTATGATGTCATAATCATTTTGCTGATGTCATAATCATTGGATGATGTCATAATCCTTTTGTTGATGTCATAATCATTTGATGATGTCATAATCCTTAGATGATGTCATAATCATTTTGTTGATGTCATAATCATTTGATGATGTCATAATCATTTTGTTGATGTCATAATCATTTCGTTGATGTCATAATGATTTGATGATATCATAATCATTTGATGTCATAATCATTGGATGATGTCATAATCATTTTGTTGATGTCATAATCATTTGATGATGTCATAATCATTAGATGATGTCATAATCATTGGATGATGACATAATCATTTTGTTGATGTCATAATCATTTGATGTAATAATCATTGGATGATGTCATAATCATTTTGTTGATGTCATAATCATTTGATGATGTCATAATCATTAGATGATGTCATAATCATTTTGTTGATGTCATAATCATTAGATGATGTCATAATCATTTTGTTGATGTTATAATCATTGGATGATGTCATAATCATTAGATAATGTCATAATCATTTTGTTGAAGTCATAATCATTTGATGATGTCATAATCATTTTGTTGATGTCATAATCATTGGATGATGTCATAATCATTTTGTTGATGTCATAATCATTTGATGTCATAATCATTGGATGATGTCATAATCATTTTGTTGATGTCATAATCATTTGATGATGTCATAATCATTTTATGTCATAATCATTGGATGATGTCATAATCATTTGATGATGTCATAATCATTTGATGATGTCATAATCATTAGATGATGTCATAATCATTTTGTTGATGTCATAATCAATTGATGATGTCATAATCATTTGATGTCATAATCATTGGATGATGTCGTAATCATTTTGTTGATGTCATAATCATTTGATGGTGTCATAATCATTTGATGATGTCATAATCATTTTGATGATGTCATAATCATTTGATGATGTCATAATCATTTGATGTCATAATCGTTGGATAATGTCATAATCATTTTGTTGATGTCATAATCATTTTATGATGTCATAATCATTTTGTTGATGTAATAATCATTGGATGATGTCATAATCCTTTTGTTGATGTCATAATCATTTGATGATGTCATAATCATTTTGTTGATGTCATAATCATTTGATGATGTCATAATCATTTGATGTCATAATCATTGGATGATGTCATAATCATTTTGTTGATGTCATAATCATTTGATGATGTCATAAACATTAGATGATGTCATAATCATTTTGATGATGTCATAATGATTTGATGATGTCATAATCATTTGATGTCATAATCATTGGATGATGTCATAATCATTTTGTTGATGTCATAATCATTTGATGATGTCATAATCATTTTGTTGATGTCATAATCATTTGATGATGTCATAATCATTTGATGTCATAATCATTGGATGATGTCATAATCATTTTGTTGATGTCATAATCATTTGATGATGTCATAAACATTAGATGATGTCATAATCATTTTGTTGATGTCATAATGATTTGATGATGTCATAATCATTTGATGTCATAATCATTGGATGATGTCATAATCATTTTGTTGATGTCATAATCATTTGATGATGTCATAATCATTTGATGTCATAATCATTGGATGATGTCATAATCATTTTGTTGATGTCATAATCATTTGATGATGTCATAATCATTAGATGATGTCATAATCATTTTGTTGATGTCATAATCATTAGATGATGTCATAATCATTTTGTTGATGTCATAATCATTTTGTTGATGTCATAATCATTTGATGATGTCATAATCATTTGATGATGTCATAATCATTAGATGATGTCATAATCATTTTGTTGATGTCATAATCATTTGATGATGTCATAATCATTTGATGTCATAATCATTGGATGATGTCTTAATCATTTTGTTGATGTCATAATCATTTGATGATGTCATAATCATTAGATAATGTCATAATCATTTTGTTGAAGTCATAATCATTTGATGATGTCATAATCATTTTGTTGATGTCATATTGATTTGATGATGTCATAATCATTTGATGTCATAATCATTGGATGATGTCATAATCATTTTGTTGATGTCATAATCATTTGATGATGTCATAATCATTAGATGATGTCATAATCATTTTGTTGATGTCATAATCATTTGATGATGTCATAATCATATGATGTAATAATCATTGGATGATGTCATAATCATTTTGTTGATGTCATAATCATTTGATGATGTCATAATCATTGGATGATGTCATAATCATTTTGTTGATGTCATAATCATTTGATGATGTCATAATCATTTGATGTCATAATCATTGGATGATGTCATAATCATTTTGTTGATGTCATAATCATTTGATGATGTCATAATCATTAGATGATGTCATAATCATTTTGTTGATGTCATAATCATTTGATGATGTCATAATCATATGATGTAATAATCATTGGATGATGTCATAATCATTTTGTTGATGTCATAATCATTTGATGTCATAATCATTGAATGATGTCGTAATCATTTTGTTGATGTCATAATCATTTGATGGTGTCATAATTATTTGATGATGTCATAATCATTTTGATGATGTCATAATCATTTGATGATGTCATAATCATTTGATGTCATAATCATTGGATAATGTCATAATCATTGTGATGATGTCATAATCATTTTATGATGTCATAATCATTTTGTTGATGTCATAATCATTTTATGATGTCATAATCATTTTGTTGATGTCATAATCATTGGATGATGTCATAATCCTTTTGTTGATGTCATAATCATTTGATGATGTCATGATCATTAGATGATGTCATAATCATTTTGTTGATGTCATAATCATTTGATGATGTCATAATCATTTTGTTGATGTCATAATCATTTTGTTGATGTCATAATCATTTGATGATATCATAATCATTTGATGTCATAATCATTGGATGATGTCATAATCATTTTGTTGATGTCATAATCATTTGATGATGTCATAATCATTTGATGTCATAATCATTGGATGATGTCATAATCATTTTGTTGATGTCATAATCATTTTATGATGTCATAATCATTTTGCTGATGTCATAATCATTGGATGATGTCATAATCCTTTTGTTGATGTCATAATCATTTGATGATGTCATAATCCTTATATGATGTCATAATCATTTTGTTGATGTCATAATCATTTGATGATGTCATAATCATTTTGTTGATGTCATAATCATTTCGTTGATGTCATAATGATTTGATGATATCATAATCATTTGATGTCATAATCATTGGATGATGTCATAATCATTTTGTTGATGTCATAATCATTTGATGATGTCATAATCATTAGATGATGTCATAATCATTGGATGATGACATAATCATTTTGTTGATGTCATAATCATTTGATGTAATAATCATTGGATGATGTCATAATCATTTTGTTGATGTCATAATCATTTGATGATGTCATAATCATTAGATGATGTCATAATCATTTTGTTGATGTCATAATCATTAGATGATGTCATAATCATTTTGTTGATGTTATAATCATTGGATGATGTCATAATCATTAGATAATGTCATAATCATTTTGTTGAAGTCATAATCATTTGATGATGTCATAATCATTTTGTTGATGTCATAATCATTGGATGATGTCATAATCATTTTGTTGATGTCATAATCATTTGATGTCATAATCATTGGATGATGTCATAATCATTTTGTTGATGTCATAATCATTTGATGATGTCATAATCATTTTATGTCATAATCATTGGATGATGTCATAATCATTTGATGATGTCATAATCATTTGATGATGTCATAATCATTAGATGATGTCATAATCATTTTGTTGATGTCATAATCAATTGATGATGTCATAATCATTTGATGTCATAATCATTGGATGATGTCGTAATCATTTTGTTGATGTCATAATCATTTGATGGTGTCATAATCATTTGATGATGTCATAATCATTTTGATGATGTCATAATCATTTGATGATGTCATAATCATTTGATGTCATAATCGTTGGATAATGTCATAATCATTTTGTTGATGTCATAATCATTTTATGATGTCATAATCATTTTGTTGATGTAATAATCATTGGATGATGTCATAATCATTTTGTTGATGTCATAATCATTTGATGATGTCATAATCATTTTGTTGATGTCATAATCATTTGATGATGTCATAATCATTTGATGTCATAATCATTGGATGATGTCATAATCATTTTGTTGATGTCATAATCATTTGATGATGTCATAAACATTAGATGATGTCATAATCATTTTGATGATGTCATAATGATTTGATGATGTCATAATCATTTGATGTCATAATCATTGGATGATGTCATAATCATTTTGTTGATGTCATAATCATTTGATGATGTCATAAACATTAGATGATGTCATAATCATTTTGTTGATGTCATAATGATTTGATGATGTCATAATCATTTGATGTCATAATCATTGGATGATGTCATAATCATTTTGTTGATGTCATAATCATTTGATGATGTCATAATCATTTGATGTCATAATCATTGGATGATGTCATAATCATTTTGTTGATGTCATAATCATTTGATGATGTCATAATCATTAGATGATGTCATAATCATTTTGTTGATGTCATAATCATTAGATGATGTCATAATCATTTTGTTGATGTCATAATCATTTTGTTGATGTCATAATCATTTGATGATGTCATAATCATTTGATGATGTCATAATCATTAGATGATGTCATAATCATTTTGTTGATGTCATAATCATTTGATGATGTCATAATCATTTGATGTCATAATCATTGGATGATGTCATAATCATTTTGTTGATGTCATAATCATTTGATGATGTCATAATCATTTGATGTCATAATCATTGGTTGATGTCATAATCTTTTTTTTGATGTCATAATCATTTGATGTCATAATCATTGGATGATGTCATAATCATTTTGTTGATGTCATAATCATTTGATGATGTCATAATCATTGGATGATGTCATAATCATTTTGTTGATTTCATAATCATTTGATGATGTCATAATCATTTGATGATGTCATAATCATTGGATGATGACATAATCATTTTGTTGATGTCATAATCATTTGATGATGTCATAATCATTAGATGATGTCATAATCATTGGATGATGACATAATCATTTTATTGATGTCATAATCATTTGATGTCATAATCATTGGATGATGTCATAATCATTTTGTTGATGTCATAATCATTTGATGATGTCATAATCATTAGATGATGTCATAATCATTGGATGATGACATAATCATTTTGTTGATGTCATAATCATTTGATGTCATAATCATTGGATGATGTCATAATCATTTTGTTGATGTCATAATCATTTGATGATGTCATAATCATTAGATGATGTCATAATCATTTTGTTGATGTCACAATCATTTCATGATGTCATAATCATTTGATGTCATAATCATTGGATGATGTCATAATCATTTTGTTGATGTCATAATCATTTGATGATGTCATAATCATTAGATAATGTCATAATCATTTTGTTGAAGTCATAATCATTTGATGATGTCATAATCATTTTGTTGATGTCATATTGATTTGATGATGTCATAATCATTTGATGTCATAATCATTGGATGATGTCATAATCATTTTGTTGATGTCATAATCATTTGATGATGTCATAATCATTTGATGTCATAATCATTGGATGATGTCATAATCATTTTGTTGATGTCATAATCATTTGATGATGTCATAATCATTAGATGATGTCATAATCATTTTGTTGATGTCATAATCATTTGATGATGTCATAATCATATGATGTAATAATCATTGGATGATGTCATAATCATTTTGTTGATGTCATAATCATTTGATGATGTCATAATCATTGGATGATGTCATAATCATTTTGTTGATGTCATAATCATTTGATGATGTCATAATCATTTGATGTCATAATCATTGGATGATGTCATAATCATTTTGTTGATGTCATAATCATTTGATGATGTCATAATCATTAGATGATGTCATAATCATTTTGTTGATGTCATAATCATTTGATGATGTCATAATCATATGATGTAATAATCATTGGATGATGTCATAATCATTTTGTTGATGTCATAATCATTTGATGTCATAATCATTGAATGATGTCGTAATCATTTTGTTGATGTCATAATCATTTGATGGTGTCATAATTATTTGATGATGTCATAATCATTTTGATGATGTCATAATCATTTGATGATGTCATAATCATTTGATGTCATAATCATTGGATAATGTCATAATCATTGTGATGATGTCATAATCATTTTATGATGTCATAATCATTTTGTTGATGTAATAATCATTGGATGATGTCATAATCCTTTTGTTGATGTCATAATCATTTGATGATGTCATAATCATTAGATGATGTCATAATCATATTGTTGATGTCATAATCATTTGATGATGTCATAATCATTTTGTTGATGTCATAATCATTTCGTTGATGTCATAATGATTTGATGATATCATAATCATTTGATGTCATAATCATTGGATGATGTCATAATCATTTTGTTGATGTCATAATCATTTGATGATGTCATAATCATTTGATGTCATAATCATTGGATGATGTCATAATCATTTGATGATGTCATAATCATTAGATGATGTCATAATCATTTTGTTGATGTCATAATCATTTGATGATGTCATAATCATTTTGTTGATGTCATAATCATTTCGTTGATGTAATAATGATTTGATGATATCATAATCATTTGATGTCATAATCATTGGATGATGTCATAATCATTTTGTTGATGTCATAATCATTTGATGATGTCATAATCATTAGATGATGTCATAATCATTGGATGATGACATAATCATTTTGTTGATGTCATAATCATTTGATGTCATAATCATTGGATGATGTCATAATCATTTTGTTGATGTCATAATCATTTGATGATGTCATAATCATTAGATGATGTCATAATCATTTTGTTGATGTCATAATCATTTCATGATGTCATAATCATTTGATGTCATAATCATTGGATGATGTCATAATCATTTTGTTGATGTCATAATCATTTGATGATGTCATAATCATTAGATAATGTCATAATCATTTTGTTGAAGTCATAATCATTGGATGATGTCATAATCATTTTGTTGATGTCATAATCATTTGATGATGTCATAATCATTAGATGATGTCATAATCATTGGATGATGACATAATCATTTTGTTGATGTCATAATCATTTGATGTCATAATCATTGGATGATGTCATAATCATTTTGTTCATGTCATAATCATTTGATGATGTCATAATCATTGGATGATGTCATAATCATTTTGTTGATGTCATAATCATTTGATGATGTCATAAACATTAGATGATGTCATAATCATTTTGTTGATGTCATAATCATTTGATGATGTCATAATCATTTGATGTAATAATCATCGGATGATGTCATAATCATTTTGTTCATGTCATAATCATTTGATGATGTCATAATCATTAGATGATGTCATAATCATTTTGTTGATGTCATAATCATTTGATGATGTCATAATCATTTGATGATGTCATAATTATTTTTCTTGATGTCATAATCATTTGATGATGTCATAATCATTTGATGTCATAATCATTGGATGATGTCATAATCATTTTGTTGATGTCATAATCATTTGATGATGTCATAATCATTTTGTTGATGTCATAATCATTTGATGATGTCATAATCATTTGATGTCATAAACATTGGATGATGTCATAATCATTTGATGTCATAATCATTGGATGATGTCATAATCATTTTGTTGATGTCATAATCATTTTATGATGTCATAATCATTTTGTTGATGTCGTAATCATTGGATGATGTCATAATCCTTTTGTTGATGTCATAATCATTTGATGATGTCATAATCAATTGATGTAATAATCATTGGATGATGTCATAATCATTTTGTTCATGTCATAATCATTTGATGATGTCATAATCATTAGATGATGTCATAATCATTTTGTTGATGTCATAATCATTTGATGATGTCATAATCATTAGATGATGTCATAATCATTTTGTTGATGTCATAATCATTTGATGATGTCATAATCATTTGATGTCATAATCATTGGATGATGTCATAATCATTTTGTTGATGTCATAATCATTTGATGATGTCATAATCATTTTGTTGATGTCATAATCATTTTATGATGTCATAATCATTTGATGTCATAATCATTTGATGATGTCATAATCATTAGATGATGTCATAATCATTTTGTTGATGTCATAATCATTTTATGATGTCATAATCATTTTGTTGATGTCATAATCATTGGATGATGTCATAATCCTTTTGTTGATGTCATAATCATTTGATGATGTCATAATCATTAGATGATGTCATAATCATTTTGTTGATGTCATAATCATTTGATGATGTCATAATCATTTTGTTGATGTCATAATCATTTCGTTGATGTCATAATGATTTGATGATATCATAATCATTTGATGTCATAATCATTGGATGATGTCATAATCATTTTGTTGATGTCATAATCATTTGATGATGTCATAATCATTTGATGTCATAATCATTGGATGATGTCATAATCATTTGATGATGCCATAATCATTTTGTTGATGTCATAATCATTTTATGATGTCATAATCATTTTGTTGATGTCATAATCATTTTGTTGATGTCATAATCATTTGATGATGTCATAATCATTAGATGATGTCATAATCATTTTGTTGATGTCATAATCATTTCATGATGTCATAATCATTTGATGTCATAATCATTGGATGATGTCATAATCATTTTGTTGATGTCATAATCATTTGATGATGTCATAATCATTAGATAATGTCATAATCATTTTGTTGAAGTCATAATCATTTGATGATGTCATAATCATTTTGTTGATGTCATAATGATTTGATGATGTCATAATCATTTGATGTCATAATCATTGGATGATGTCATAATCATTTTGTTGATGTCATAATCATTTGATGATGTCATAGTCATTTGATGTCATAATCATTGGATGATGTCATAATCATTTTGTTGATGTCATAATCATTTGATGATGTCATAATCATTAGATGATGTCATAATAATTTTGTTGATGTCATAATCATTTGATGATGTCATAATCATATGATGTAATAATCATTGGATGATGTCATAATCATTTTGTTGATGTCATAATCATTTGATGATGTCATAATCATTAGATGATGTCATAATCATTTTGTTGATGTCATAATCATTTGATGATGTCATAATCATTTGATGTCATAATCATTGGATGATGTCATAATCATTTTATTGATGTCATAATCATTTGATGATGTCATAATCATTTGATGATGTCATAATCATTTTGTTGATGTCATAATCATTTGATGATGTCATAATCATTTGATGTCATAATCATTGGATGATGTCATAATCATTTTGTTGATGTCATAATCATTTTATGATGTCATAATCATTTTGTTGATGTCATAATCATTGGATGATGTCATAATCCTTTTGTTGATGTCATAATCATTTGATGATTTCATGATCATTAGATGATGTCATAATCATTTTGTTGATGTCATAATCATTTGATGATGTCATAATCATTTTGTTGATGTCATAATCATTTTGTTGATGTCATAATGATTTGATGATATCATAATCATTTGATGTCATAATCATTGGATGATGTCATAATCATTTTGTTGATGTCATAATCATTTGATGATGTCATAATCATTTGATGTCATAATCATTGGATGATGTCATAATCATTTTGTTGATGTCATAATCATTTTATGATGTCATAATCATTTTGTTGATGTCATAATCATTGGATGATGTCATAATCCTTTTGTTGATGTCATAATCATTTGATGATGTCATAATCCTTAGATGATGTCATAATCATTTTGTTGATGTCATAATCATTTGATGATGTCATAATCATTTTGTTGATGTCATAATCATTTCATTGATGTCATAATGATTTGATGATATCATAATCATTTGATGTCATAATCATTGGATGATGTCATAATCATTTTGTTGATGTCATAATCATTTGATGATGTCATAATCATTAGATGATGTCATAATCATTGGATGATGACATAATCATTTTGTGGATGTCATAATCATTTGATGTAATAATCATTGGATGATGTCATAATCATTTTGTTGATGTCATAATCATTTGATGATGTCATAATCATTAGATGATGTCATAATCATTTTGTTGATGTCATAATCATTTTGTTGATGTCATAATCATTTGATGATGTCATAATCATTAGATGATGTCATAATCATTTTGTTGATGTTATAATCATTGGATGATGTCATAATCATTTTGTTGATGTCATAATCAATTGATGATGTCATAATCATTTGATGATGTCATAATCATTTTGTTGATGTCATAATCATTTGATGATGTCATAATCATTTGATGTCATAATCATTGGATGATGTCATAATCATTTTGTTGATGTCATGATCATTTTATGATGTCATAATCATTTTGTTGATGTCATAATCATTGGATGATGTCATAATCCTTTTGTTGATGTCATAATCATTTGATGATGTCATAATCATTAGATGATGTCATAATCATTTTGTTGATGTCATAATCATTTGATGATGTCATAATCATTTTGTTGATGTCATAATAATTTCGTTGATGTCATAATGATTTGATGATATCATAATCATTTGATGTCATAATCATTGGATGATGTCATAATCATTTTGTTGATGACATAATCATTTGATGATGTCATAATCATTTGATGTCATAATCATTGGATGATGTCATAATCATTTGATGATGTCATAATGATTTTGTTGATGTCATAATCATTTGATGATGCCATAATCATTTTGTTGATGTCATAATCATTTTGTTGATGTCATAATCATTTGATGATGTCATAATCATTAGATGATGTCATAATCATTAGATGATGTGATAATCATTTTGTTGATGTCATAATCATTTCATGATGTCATAATCATTTGATGTCATAATCATTGGATGATGTCATAATCATTTTGTTGATGTCATAATCATTTGATGATGTCATAATCATTAGATAATGTCATAATCATTTTGTTGAAGTCATAATCATTTGATTATGTCATAATCATTTTGTTGATGTCATAATGTTTGTTGATGTCATAATGATTTGATGATGTCATAATCATTTGATGTCATAATCATTGGATGATGTCATAATCATTTTGTTGATGTCATAATCATTTGATGATGTCATAATCATTTGATGTCATAATCATTGGATGATGTCATAATCATTTTGTTGATGTCATAATCATTTGATGATGTCATAATCATTAGATAATGTCATAATCATTTTGTTGATGTCATAATCATTTGATGATGTCATAATCATATGATGTAATAATCATTGGATGATGTCATAATCATTTTGTTGATGTCATAATCATTTGATGATGTCATAATCATTAGATGATGTCATAATCATTTTGTTGATGTCATAATCATTTGATGATGTCATAATCATTAGATGATGTCATAATCATTTTGTTGATGTCATAATCATTTGATGATGTCATAATCATTTGATGTCATAATCATTGGATGATGTCATAATCATTTTGTTGATGTCATAATCATTTGATGATGTCATAATCATTAGATGATGTCATAATCATTTTGTTGATGTCATAATCATTTGATGATGTCATAATCATTTGATGTCATAATCATTGGATGATGTCATAATCATTTTGTTGATGTCATAATCATTTTATGATGTCATAATCATTTTGTTGATGTCATAATCATTGGATGATGTCATAATCCTTTTGTTGATGTCATAATCATTTGATGATGTCATAATCTAAGTTTGGAATGGACAAGGCAACTGTTAGGTGGATTCATAACTGGCTTAGTGATCGGACCCAAAGAGTGGTCGTAAATGGCTGCACATCCAGTTGGAAGAATGTCTCAAGTGGGGTACCACAGGGCTCTGTCCTGGGCCCTGTATTGTTCAACATCTTTATCAACGATTTAGATGAAGGAATTGAGGGTAAACTGATTAAATTTGCTGATGACACAAAGCTAGGAGGGATAGCTAATAGTAGAGAAGAGAGAGAGAGGATTCAAAAACATTTAAATAAACTGGAGAAGTGGGCAGCAACTAACAGAATGGTTTTTAACAGGGAGAAATGCAAAGTACTACATCTGGGCAATAAAAATGAAAAAAGCATATATAGAATGGGAGGAATAGGGCTAAGTGACAGCACATGTGAAAAAGACTTGGTTATACTAATAGATCACAGACTGAATATGAGTCAACAGTGTGATGCAGCAGCAAAAAAGGCAAATGCAATTCTAGGATGTATTAACAGAAGCATACAGTCTAGATCACGTGAAGTCGTTATTTCCCTCTACTCCTCTTTGGTCAGACCTCATCTGGAATATTGTGTCCAGTTTTGGGCACCACATTTTAAAAAAGACATCAACAAACTGGAGCAAGTTCAGAAAAGAGCGACCAGAATGGTGACCGGTCTGCAAACCCTGTCTTATGAGGAAAGGTTGCAGGATTTGGGAATGTTTAGTTTGCAAAAGAGAAGACTGAGAGGAGACTTAATAGCTGTCTACAAATATCTAAAGGGCTGTCACATTGTAGAAGGATCAACTTTATTCTCATTTGCACAAGGAAAGACTAGAAGCAATGGGATGAAACTGAATGGGAAGAGACACAGATTAGATATTAGAAAAAACTTTTTGACAGTTAGAGTGATCAATGAGTGGAACAGGCTGCCACGAGAAGTGGTGAGTTCTCCTTCAATGGAAGTCTTCAAACAGAGGCTGGACAGACATCTGACTGGGATGATTTAGCGAATCCTGCTTTGAGCAGGGGGTTGGACCAGATGGCCCAGGAGGTCCCTTCCAACTCTACGATTCTATGATTCTATGATTCTATGATTCTATGATTCTATAATCATTAGATGATGTCATAATCATTTTGTTGATGTCATAATCATTTGATGATGTCATAATCATTTTGTTGATGTCATAATCATTTTGTTGATGTCATAATGATTTGATGATATCATATTCATTTGATGTCATAATCATTGGATGATGTCATAATCATTTTGTTGATGTCATAATCATTTGATGATGTCATAATCATTTGATGTCATAATCATTGGATGATGTCATAATCATTTTGTTGATGTCATAAACATTTTATGATGTCATAATCATTTTGTTGATGTCATAATCATTGGATGATGTCATAATCCTTTTGTTGATGTCATAATCATTTGATGATGTCATAATCATTAGATGATGTCATAATCATTTTGTTGATGTCATAATCATTTGATGATGTCATAATCATTTTGTTGATGTCATAATCATTTCGTTGATGTCATAATGATTTGATGATATCATAATCATTTGATGTCATAATCATTGGATGATTTCATAATCATTTGGTTGATGTCATAATCATTTGATGATGTCATAATCATTAGATGATGTCATAATCATTGGATGATGACATAATCATTTTGTTGATGTCATAATCATTTGATGTCATAATCATTGGATGATGTCATAATCATTTTGTTGATGTCATAATCATTTGATGATGTCATAATCATTAGATGATGTCATAATCATTTTGTTGATGTCATAATCATTTGATGTCATAATCATTGGATGATGTCATAATCATTTTGTTGATGGCATAATCATTTGATGATGTCATAATCATTAGATAATGTCATAATCATTTTGTTGAAGTCATAATCATTTGATGATGTCATAATCATTTTGTTGATGTCATAATCATTTTGTTGATGTCATAATGATTTGATGATGTCATAATCATTTGATGTCATAATCATTGGATGATGTCATAATCATTTTGTTGATGTCATAATCATTTGATGATGTCATAATCATTTTATGTCATAATCATTGGATGATGTCATAATCATTTTGTTGATGTCATAATCACTTGATGATGTCATAATCATTAGATGATGTCATAATCATTTTGTTGATGTCATAATCATTTTGTTGATGTCATAATCATTTGATGATGTCATAATCATTAGATGATGTCATAATCATTTTGTTGATGTCATAATCATTTGATGATGTCATAATCATTTGATGTCATAATCATTGGATGATGTCATAATCATTTTGTTGATGTCATAATCATTTAATGATGTCATAATCATTTGATGTCATAATCATTGGATGATGTCATAATCATTTTGTTGATGTCATAATCATTGGATGTCATAATCATTGGATGATGTCATAATCATTTTGTTGATGTCATAATCATTTGATGATGTCATAATCATTAGATGATGTCATAATCATTGGATGATGACATAATCATTTTGTTGATGTCATAATCATTTGATGTCATAATCATTGGATGATGTCATAATCATTTTGTTGATGTCATAATCATTTGATGATGTCATAATCATTAGATGATGTCATAATCATTTTGTTGATGTCACAATCATTTCATGATGTCATAATCATTTGATGTCATAATCATTGGATGATGTCATAATCATTTTGTTGATGTCATAATCATTTGATGATGTCATAATCATTAGATAATGTCATAATCATTTTGTTGAAGTCATAATCATTTGATGATGTCATTATCATTTTGTTGATGTCATAATGATTTGATGATGTCATAATCATTTGATGTCATAATCATTGGATGATGTCATAATCATTTTGTTGATGTCATAATCATTTGATGATGTCATAATCATTTGATGTCATAATCATTGGATGATGTCATAATCATTTTGTTGATGTCATAATCATTTGATGATGTCATAATCATTAGATGATGTCATAATCATTTTGTTGATGTCATAATCATTTGATGATGTCATAATCATATGATGTAATAATCATTGGATGATGTCATAATCATTTTGTTGATGTCATAATCATTTGATGATGTCATAATCATTAGATGATGTCATAATCATTTTGTTGATGTCATAATCATTTGATGATGTCATAATCATTAGATGATGTCATAATCATTTTGTTGATGTCATAATCATTTGATGATGTCATAATCATTTGATGTCATAATCATTGGATGATGTCGTAATCATTTTGTTGATGTCATAATCATTTGATGATGTCATAATCATTTGATGATGTCATAATCATTTTGATGATGTCATAATCATTTGATGATGTCATAATCATTTGATGTCATAATCATTGGATGATGTCATAATCATTTTGTTGATGTCATAATCATTTTATGATGTCATAATCATTTTGTTGATGTCATAATCATTGGATGATGTCATAATCCTTTTGTTGATGTCATAATCATTTGATGATGTCATAATCATTAGATGATGTCATAATCATATTGTTGATGTCATAATCATTTGATGATGTCATAATCATTTTGTTGTTGTCATAATCATTTTGTTGATGTCATAATGATTTGATGATATCATAATCATTTGATGTCATAATCATTGGATGATGTCATAATCATTTTGTTGATGTCATAATCATTTGATGATGTCATAATCATTTGATGTCATAATCATTGGATGATGTCATAATCATTTTGTTGATGTCATAATCATTTAATGATGTCATAATCATTTGATGTCATAATCATTGGATGATGTCATAATCATTTTGTTGATGTCATAATCATTGGATGTCATAATCATTGGATGATGTCATAATCATTTTGTTGATGTCATAATCATTTGATGATGTCATAATCATTAGATGATGTCATAATCATTGGATGATGACATAATCATTTTGTTGATGTCATAATCATTTGATGTCATAATCATTGGATGATGTCATAATCATTTTGTTGATGTCATAATCATTTGATGATGTCATAATCATTAGATGATGTCATAATCATTTTGTTGATGTCACAATCATTTCATGATGTCATAATCATTTGATGTCATAATCATTGGATGATGTCATAATCATTTTGTTGATGTCATAATCATTTGATGATGTCATAATCATTAGATAATGTCATAATCATTTTGTTGAAGTCATAATCATTTGATGATGTCATTATCATTTTGTTGATGTCATAATGATTTGATGATGTCATAATCATTTGATGTCATAATCATTGGATGATGTCATAATCATTTTGTTGATGTCATAATCATTTGATGATGTCATAATCATTTGATGTCATAATCATTGGATGATGTCATAATCATTTTGTTGATGTCATAATCATTTGATGATGTCATAATCATTAGATGATGTCATAATCATTTTGTTGATGTCATAATCATTTGATGATGTCATAATCATATGATGTAATAATCATTGGATGATGTCATAATCATTTTGTTGATGTCATAATCATTTGATGATGTCATAATCATTAGATGATGTCATAATCATTTTGTTGATGTCATAATCATTTGATGATGTCATAATCATTAGATGATGTCATAATCATTTTGTTGATGTCATAATCATTTGATGATGTCATAATCATTTGATGTCATAATCATTGGATGATGTCGTAATCATTTTGTTGATGTCATAATCATTTGATGATGTCATAATCATTTGATGATGTCATAATCATTTTGATGATGTCATAATCATTTGATGATGTCATAATCATTTGATGTCATAATCATTGGATAATGTCATAATCATTTTGTTGATGTCATAATCATTTTATGATGTCATAATCATTTTGTTGATGTCATAATCATTGGATGATGTCATAATCCTTTTGTTGATGTCATAATCATTTGATGATGTCATAATCATTAGATGATGTCATAATCATATTGTTGATGTCATAATCATTTGATGATGTCATAATCATTTTGTTGTTGTCATAATCATTTCGTTGATGTCATAATGATTTGATGATATCATAATCATTTGATGTCATAATCATTGGATGATGTCATAATCATTTTGTTGATGTCATAATCATTTGATGATGTCATAATCATTTGATGTCATAATCATTGGATGATGTCATAATCATTTTGTTGATGTCATAATCATTTTATGATGTCATAATCATTTTGTTGATGTCATAATCATTGGATGATGTCATAATCCTTTTGTTGATGTCATAATCATTTGATGATGTCATAATCATTAGATGATGTCATAATCATTTTGTTGATGTCATAATCATTTGATGATGTCATAATCATTTTGTTGATGTCATAATCATTTCGTTGATGTCATAATGATTTGATGATATCATAATCATTTGATGTCATAATCATTGGATGATGTCATAATCATTTTGTTGATGTCATAATCATTTGATGATGTCATAATCGTTAGATGATGTCATAATCATTGGATGATGTCATAATCATTTGGTGATGTCATAATCATTTGATGTCATAATCATTGGATGATGTCATAATCATTTGATGATGCCATAATCATTTTGTTGATGTCATAATCATTTTATGATGTCATAATCATTTTGTTGATGTCATAATCATTTTGTTGATGTCAAAATCATTTGATGATGTCATAGTCATTAGATGATGTTATAATCATTTTGTTGATGTCATAATCATTTCATGATGTCATAATCATTTGATGTCATAATCATTGTATGATGTCATACTCATTTTGTTGATGTCATAATCATTTGATGATGTCATAATCATTAGATAATGTCATAATCATTTTGTTGAAGTCATAATCATTTGATGATGTCATAATCATTTTGTTGATGTCATAATGATTTGATGATGTCATAATCATTTGATGTCATAATCATTGGATGATGTCATAATCATTTTGTTGATGTCATAATCATTTGATGATGTCATAATCATTGGATGATGTCATAATCATTTTGTTGATGTCATAATCATTTGATGATGTCATAATCATTAGATGATGTCATAATAATTTTGTTGATGTCATAATCATTTGATGATGTCAAAATCATATGATGTAATAATCATTGGATGATGTCATAATCATTTTGTTGATGTCATAATCATATGATGATGTCATAATCATTTTGTTGATGTCATAATCATTTGATGATGTCATAATCATTTGATGTCATAATCATTGGATGATGTCATAATCATTTTGTTGATGTCATAATCATTTGATGATGTCATAATCATTAGATGATGTCATAATAATTTTGTTGATGTCATAATCATTTGATGATGTCAAAATCATATGATGTAATAATCATTAGATGATGTCATAATCATTTTGTTGATGTCATAATCATTTGATGATGTCATAATCATTAGATGATGTCATATTCATTTTGTTGATGTCATAATCATTTGATGATGTCATAATCATTTGATGTCATAATCATTGGATGATGTCATAATCATTTTATTGATGTCATAATCATTTGATGATGTCATAATCATTAGATGATGTCATAATCATTTGATGATGTCATAATCATTTTGTTGATGTCATAATCATTTCGTTGATGTCATAATGATTTGATGATATCATAATCATTTGATGTCATAATCATTGGATGATGTCATAATCATTTTGTTGATGTCATAATCATTTGATGATGTCATAATCATTAGATGATGTCATAATCATTGGATGATGACATAATCATTATGTTTATGTCATAATCATTTGATGTCATAATCATTGGATGATGTCATAATCATTTTGTTGATGTCATAATCATTTGATGATGTCATAATCATTAGATAATGTCATAATCATTTGATGATGTCATAATCATTTTGTTGATGTCATAATCATTTTGTTGATGTCATATTGATTTGATGATGTCATAATCATTTGATGTCATAATCATTGGATGATGTCATAATCATTTTGTTCATGTCATAATCATTTGATGATGTCATAGTCATTTGATGTCATAATCATTGGATGATGTCATAATCATTTTGTTGATGTCATAATCATTTGATGATGTCATAATCATTAGATGATGTCATAATCATTTTGTTGATGTCATAATCATTTGATGATGTCATAATCATTTGATGTAATAATCATTAGATGATGTCATAATCATTTTGTTGATGTCATAATCATTTGATGATGTCATAATCATTAGATGATGTCATAATCATTTTGTTGATGTCATAATCATTTGATGATGTCATAATCATTTGATGTCATAATCATTGGATGATGTCATAATCATTTTGTTGATGTCATAATCATTTGATGATGTCATAATCATTTGATGATGTCATAATTATTTTGTTGATGTCATAATCATTTGATGATGTCATAATCATTTGATGTCATAATCATTGGATGATGTCGTAATCATTTTGTTGATGTCATAATCATTTGATGATGTCATAATCATTTGATGATGTCATAATCATTTTGATGATGTCATAATCATTTGATGATGTCATAATCATTTGATGTCATAATCATTGGATAATGTCATAATCATTTTGTTGATGTCATAATCCTTTTATGATGTCATAATCATTTTGTTGATGTCATAATCATTGGATGATGTCATAATCCTTTTGTTGATGTCATAATCATTTGATGATGTCATAATCATTAGATGATGTCATAATCATATTGTTGATGTCATAATCATTTGATGATGTCATAATCATTTTGTTGTTGTCATAAACATTTCGTTGATGTCATAATGATTTGATGATATCATAATCATTTGATGTCATAATCATTGGATGATGTCATAATCATTTTGTTGATGTCATAATCATTTGATGATGTCATAATCATTTGATGTCGTAATCATTGGATGATGTCATAATCATTTTGTTGATGTCATAATCATTTTATGATGTCATAATCATTTGATGTCATAATCATTGGATGATGTCATAATCATTTGATGTCATAATCATTGGATGATGTCATAATCATTTTGTTGATGTCATAATCATTGGATGTCATAATCATTGGATGATGTCATAATCATTTTGTTGATGTCATAATCATTTGATGATGTCATAATCATTAGATGATGTCATAATCATTGGATGATGACATAATCATTTTGTTGATGTCATAATCATTTGATGTCATAATCATTGGATGATGTCATAATCATTTTGTTGATGTCATAATCATTTTATGATGTCATAATCATTTTGTTGATGTCATAATCATTGGATGATGTCATAATCCTTTTGTTGATGTCATAATCATTTGATGATGTCATAATCATTAGATGATGTCATAATCATATTGTTGATGTCATAATCATTTGATGATGTCATAATCATTTTGTTGTTGTCATAATCATTTCGTTGATGTCATAATGATTTGATGATATCATAATCATTTGATGTCATAATCATTGGATGATGTCATAATCATTTTGTTGATGTCATAATCATTTGATGATGTCATAATCATTTGATGTCATAATCATTGGATGATGTCATAATCATTTTGTTGATGTCATAATCATTTTATGATGTCATAATCATTTTGTTGATGTCATAATCATTGGATGATGTCATAATCCTTTTGTTGATGTCATAATCATTTGATGATGTCATAATCATTAGATGATGTCATAATCATTTTGTTGATGTCATAATCATTTGATGATGTCATAATCATTTTGTTGATGTCATAATCATTTCGTTGATGTCATAATGATTTGATGATATCATAATCATTTGATGTCATAATCATTGGATGATGTCATAATCATTTTGTTGATGTCATAATCATTTGATGATGTCATAATCGTTAGATGATGTCATAATCATTGGATGATGTCATAATCATTTGGTGATGTCATAATCATTTGATGTCATAATCATTGGATGATGTCATAATCATTTGATGATGCCATAATCATTTTGTTGATGTCATAATCATTTTATGATGTCATAATCATTTTGTTGATGTCATAATCATTTTGTTGATGTCAAAATCATTTGATGATGTCATAGTCATTAGATGATGTTATAATCATTTTGTTGATGTCATAATCATTTCATGATGTCATAATCATTTGATGTCATAATCATTGTATGATGTCATACTCATTTTGTTGATGTCATAATCATTTGATGATGTCATAATCATTAGATAATGTCATAATCATTTTGTTGAAGTCATAATCATTTGATGATGTCATAATCATTTTGTTGATGTCATAATGATTTGATGATGTCATAATCATTTGATGTCATAATCATTGGATGATGTCATAATCATTTTGTTGATGTCATAATCATTTGATGATGTCATAGTCATTGGATGATGTCATAATCATTTTGTTGATGTCATAATCATTTGATGATGTCATAATCATTAGATGATGTCATAATAATTTTGTTGATGTCATAATCATTTGATGATGTCAAAATCATATGATGTAATAATCATTGGATGATGTCATAATCATTTTGTTGATGTCATAATCATATGATGATGTCATAATCATTTTGTTGATGTCATAATCATTTGATGATGTCATAATCATTTGATGTCATAATCATTGGATGATGTCATAATCATTTTGTTGATGTCATAATCATTTGATGATGTCATAATCATTAGATGATGTCATAATAATTTTGTTGATGTCATAATCATTTGATGATGTCAAAATCATATGATGTAATAATCATTAGATGATGTCATAATCATTTTGTTGATGTCATAATCATTTGATGATGTCATAATCATTAGATGATGTCATAATCATTTTGTTGATGTCATAATCATTTGATGATGTCATAATCATTTGATGTCATAATCATTGGATGATGTCATAATCATTTTATTGATGTCATAATCATTTGATGATGTCATAATCATTAGATGATGTCATAATCATTTGATGATGTCATAATCATTTTGTTGATGCCATAATCATTTCGTTGATGTCATAATGATTTGATGATATCATAATCATTTGATGTCATAATCATTGGATGATGTCATAATCATTTTGTTGATGTCATAATCATTTGATGATGTCATAATCATTAGATGATGTCATAATCATTGGATGATGACATAATCATTATGTTTATGTCATAACCATTTGATGTCATAATCATTGGATGATGTCATAATCATTTTGTTGATGTCATAATCATTTGATGATGTCATAATCATTAGATAATGTCATAATCATTTGATGATGTCATAATCATTTTGTTGATGTCATAATCATTTTGTTGATGTCATATTGATTTGATGATGTCATAATCATTTGATGTCATAATCATTGGATGATGTCATAATCATTTTGTTCATGTCATAATCATTTGATGATGTCATAGTCATTTGATGTCATAATCATTGGATGATGTCATAATCATTTTGTTGATGTCATAATCATTTGATGATGTCATAATCATTAGATGATGTCATAATCATTTTGTTGATGTCATAATCATTTGATGATGTCATAATCATTTGATGTAATAATCATTAGATGATGTCATAATCATTTTGTTGATGTCATAATCATTTGATGATGTCATAATCATTAGATGATGTCATAATCATTTTGTTGATGTCATAATCATTTGATGATGTCATAATCATTTGATGTCATAATCATTGGATGATGTCATAATCATTTTGTTGATGTCATAATCATTTGATGATGTCATAATCATTTGATGATGTCATAATTATTTTGTTGATGTCATAATCATTTGATGATGTCATAATCATTTGATGTCATAATCATTGGATGATGTCGTAATCATTTTGTTGATGTCATAATCATTTGATGATGTCATAATCATTTGATGATGTCATAATCATTTTGATGATGTCATAATCATTTGATGATGTCATAATCATTTGATGTCATAATCATTGGATAATGTCATAATCATTTTGTTGATGTCATAATCATTTTATGATGTCATAATCATTTTGTTGATGTCATAATCATTGGATGATGTCATAATCCTTTTGTTGATGTCATAATCATTTGATGATGTCATAATCATTAGATGATGTCATAATCATATTGTTGATGTCATAATCATTTGATGATGTCATAATCATTTTGTTGTTGTCATAAACATTTCGTTGATGTCATAATGATTTGATGATATCATAATCATTTGATGTCATAATCATTGGATGATGTCATAATCATTTTGTTGATGTCATAATCATTTGATGATGTCATAATCATTTGATGTCGTAATCATTGGATGATGTCATAATCATTTTGTTGATGTCATAATCATTTTATGATGTCATAATCATTTTGTTGATGTCATAATCATTGGATGATGTCATAATCCTTTTTTTGATGTCATAATCATTTGATGATGTCATAATCATTAGATGATGTCATAATCATTTTGTTGATGTCATAATCATTTGATGATGTCATAATCATTTTGTTGATGTCATAATCATTTCGTTGATGTCATAATGATTTGATGATATCATAATCATTTGATGTCATAATCATTGGATGATGTCATAATCATTTTGTTGATGTCATAATCATTTGATGATGTCATAATCATTAGATGATGTCATAATCATTGGATGATGACATAATCATTTTGTTTATGTCATAATCATTTGATGTCATAATCATTGGATGATGTCATAATCATTTTGTTGATGTCATAATCATTTGATGATGTCATAATCATTAGATAATGTCATAATCATTTTGTTGAAGTCATAATCATTTGATGATGTCATAATCATTTTGTTGATGTCATAATCATTTTGTTGATGTCATATTGATTTGATGATGTCATAATCATTTGATGTCATAATCATTGGATGATGTCGTAATCATTTTGTTCATGTCATAATCATTTGATGATGTCATAATCATTTGATGTCATAATCATTGGATGATGTCATAATCATTTTGTTGATGTCATAATCATTTGATGATGTCATAATCATTAGATGATGTCATAATCATTTTGTTGATGTCATAATCATTTGATGATGTCATAATCATTTGATGTAATAATCATTAGATGATGTCATAATCATTTTGTTGATGTCATAATCATTTAATGATGTCATAGTCATTAGATGATGTCATAATCATTTTGTTGATGTCATAATCATTTGATGATGTCATAATCATTTGATGTCATAATCATTGGATGATGTCATAATCATTTTGTTGATGTCATAATCATTTGATGATGTCATAATCATTTGATGATGTCATAATCATTTTGTTGATGTCATAATCATTTGATGATGTCATAATCATTTGATGTCATAATCATTGGATGATGTCATAATCATTTTGTTGATGTCATAATCATTTGATGATGTCATAATCATTAGATGA
Organism: Dendrobates tinctorius; assembly: GCF_039654945.1. Taxonomy (NCBI): domain Eukaryota; kingdom Metazoa; phylum Chordata; class Amphibia; order Anura; family Dendrobatidae; genus Dendrobates; species Dendrobates tinctorius. Next base: position 41,753,188 of record NW_027361687.1, on the reverse strand, counting down.
TGTCATAATCATTTTGTTGATGTCATAATCATTTGATGATGTCATAATCATTTGATGTAATAATCATTAGATGATGTCATAATCATTTTGTTGATGTCATAATCATTTGATGATGTCATAATCATTAGATGATGTCATAATCATTTTGTTGATGTCATAATCATTTGATGATGTCATAATCATTTGATGTCATAATCATTGGATGATGTCATAATCATTTTGTTGATGTCATAATCATTTGATGATGTCATAATCATTTGATGATGTCATAATTATTTTGTTGATGTCATAATCATTTGATGATGTCATAATCATTTGATGTCATAATCATTGGATGATGTCGTAATCATTTTGTTGATGTCATAATCATTTGATGATGTCATAATCATTTGATGATGTCATAATCATTTTGATGATGTCATAATCATTTGATGATGTCATAATCATTTGATGTCATAATCATTGGATAATGTCATAATCATTTTGTTGATGTCATAATCATTTTATGATGTCATAATCATTTTGTTGATGTCATAATCATTGGATGATGTCATAATCCTTTTGTTGATGTCATAATCATTTGATGATGTCATAATCATTAGATGATGTCATAATCATATTGTTGATGTCATAATCATTTGATGATGTCATAATCATTTTGTTGTTGTCATAAACATTTCGTTGATGTCATAATGATTTGATGATGTCATAATCATTTTATTGATGTCATAATCATTTGATGATGTCATAATCATTTGATGATGTCATAATCATTTTGTTGATGTCATAATCATTTGATGATGTCATAATCATTTGATGTCATAATCATTGGATGATGTCATAATCATTTTGTTGATGTCATAATCATTTTTTGATGTCATAATCATTTTGTTGATGTCATAATCATTGGATGATGTCATAATCCTTTTGTTGATGTCATAATCATTGGATGATGTCATAATCATTAGATGATGTCATAATCATTTTGTTGATGTCATAATCATTTGATGATGTCATAATCATTTTGTTGATGTCATAATCATTTCGTTGATGTCATAATCATTTTGTTGATGTCATAATCATTTGATGATGTCATAATCATTAGATGATGTCATAATCATTTTGTTGATGTCATAATCATTTGATGATGTCATAATCATTTGATGATGTCATAATCATTTTGCTGATGTCATAATCATTTGATGATGTCATAATCATTAGATAATGTCATAATCATTTTGTTGAAGTCATAATCATTTGATGATGTCATAATCATTTTGTTGATGTCATAATCATTTTGTTGATGTCATATCGATTTGATGATGTCATAATCATTTGATGTCATAATCATTGGATGATGTCATAATCATTTTGTTCATGTCATAATCATTTGATGATGTCATAATCATTTGATGTCATAATCATTGGATGATGTCATAATCATTTTGTTGATGTCATAATCATTTGATGATGTCATAATCATTAGATGATGTCATAATCATTTTGTTGATGTCATAATCATTTGATGATGTCATAATCATTTTGTTGATGTCATAATCATTTCGTTGATGTCATAATGATTTGATGATATCATAATCATTTGATGTCATAATCATTGGATGATGTCATAATCATTTTGTTGATGTCATAATCATTTGATGATGTCATAATCATTAGATGATGTCATAATCATTGGATGATGACATAATCATTATGTTTATGTCATAATCATTTGATGTCATAATCATTGGATGATGTCATAATCATTTTGTTGATGTCATAATCATTTGATGATGTCATAATCATTAGATAATGTCATAATCATTTGATGATGTCATAATCATTTTGTTGATGTCATAATCATTTTGTTGATGTCATATTGATTTGATGATGTCATAATCATTTGATGTCATAATCATTGGATGATGTCATAATCATTTTGTTCATGTCATAATCATTTGATGATGTCATAATCATTTGATGTCATAATCATTTTGTTGATGTCATAATCATTTGATGATGTCATAATCATTTGATGTCATAATCATTGGATGATGTCATAATCATTTTGTTGATGTCATAATCATTTTTTGATGTCATAATCATTTTGTTGATGTCATAATCATTGGATGATGTCATAATCCTTTTGTTGATGTCATAATCATTGGATGATGTCATAATCATTAGATGATGTCATAATCATTTTGTTGATGTCATAATCATTTGATGATGTCATAATCATTTTGTTGATGTCATAATCATTTCGTTGATGTCATAATCATTTTGTTGATGTCATAATCATTTGATGATGTCATAATCATTAGATGATGTCATAATCATTTTGTTGATGTCATAATCATTTGATGATGTCATAATCATTTGATGATGTCATAATCATTTTGCTGATGTCATAATCATTTGATGATGTCATAATCATTAGATAATGTCATAATCATTTTGTTGAAGTCATAATCATTTGATGATGTCATAATCATTTTGTTGATGTCATAATCATTTTGTTGATGTCATATTGATTTGATGATGTCATAATCATTTGATGTCATAATCATTGGATGATGTCATAATCATTTTGTTCATGTCATAATCATTTGATGATGTCATAATCATTTGATGTCATAATCATTGGATGATGTCATAATCATTTTGTTGATGTCATAATCATTTGATGATGTCATAATCATTAGATGATGTCATAATCATTTTGTTGATGTCATTATCATTTGATGATGTCATAATCATTTTGTTGATGTCATAATCATTTCGTTGATGTCATAATGATTTGATGATATCATAATCATTTGATGTCATAATCATTGGATGATGTCATAATCATTTTGTTGATGTCATAATCATTTGATGATGTCATAATCATTAGATGATGTCATAATCATTGGATGATGACATAATCATTATGTTTATGTCATAATCATTTGATGTCATAATCATTGGATGATGTCATAATCATTTTGTTGATGTCATAATCATTTGATGATGTCATAATCATTAGATAATGTCATAATCATTTGATGATGTCATAATCATTTTGTTGATGTCATAATCATTTTGTTGATGTCATATTGATTTGATGATGTCATAATCATTTGATGTCATAATCATTGGATGATGTCATAATCATTTTGTTCATGTCATAATCATTTGATGATGTCATAATCATTTGATGTCATAATCATTGGATGATGTCATAATCATTTTGTTGATGTCATAATCATTTGATGATGTCATAATCATTAGATGATGTCATAATCATTTTGTTGATGTCATAATCATTTGATTATGTCATAATCATTTTGTTGATGTCATAATCATTTCGTTGATGTCATAATGATTTGATGATATCATAATCATTTGATGTCATAATCATTGGATGATGTCATAATCATTTTGTTGATGTCATAATCATTTGATGATGTCATAATCATTAGATGATGTCATAATCATTGGATGATGACATAATCATTATGTTTATGTCATAATCATTTGATGTCATAATCATTGGATGATGTCATAATCATTTTGTTGATGTCATAATCATTTGATGATGTCATAATCATTAGATAATGTCATAATCATTTGATGATGTCATAATCATTTTGTTGATGTCATAATCATTTTGTTGATGTCATATTGATTTGATGATGTCATAATCATTTGATGTCATAATCATTGGATGATGTCATAATCATTTTGTTCATGTCATAATCATTTGATGATGTCATAGACATTTGATGTCATAATCATTGGATGATGTCATAATCATTTTGTTGATGTCATAATCATTTGATGATGTCATAATCATTAGATGATGTCATAATCATTTTGTTGATGTCATAATCATTTGATGATGTCATAATCATTTGATGTAATAATCATTAGATGATGTCATAATCATTTTGTTGATGTCATAATCATTTGATGATGTCATAATCATTAGATGATGTCATAATCATTTTGTTGATGTCATAATCATTTGATGATGTCATAATCATTTGATGTCATAATCATTGGATGATGTCATAATCATTTTGTTGATGTCATAATCATTTGATGATGTCATAATCATTTGATGATGTCATAATTATTTTGTTGATGTCATAATCATTTGATGATGTCATAATCATTTGATGTCATAATCATTGGATGATGTCGTAATCATTTTGTTGATGTCATAATCATTTGATGATGTCATAATCATTTGATGATGTCATAATCATTTTGATGATGTCATAATCATTTGATGATGTCATAATCATTTGATGTCATAATCATTGGATAATGTCATAATCATTTTGTTGATGTCATAATCATTTTATGATGTCATAATCATTTTGTTGATGTCATAATCATTGGATGATGTCATAATCATTAGATGATGTCATAATCATTTTGTTGATGTCATAATCATTTGATGATGTCATAATCATTAGATGATGTCATAATCATTTTGTTGATGTCATAATCATTTGATGATGTCATAATCATTTGATGTCATAATAATTGGATGATGTCATAATCATTTTATTGATGTCATAATCATTTGATGATGTCATAATCATTTGATGATGTCATAATCATTTTGTTGATGTCATAATCATTTGATGATGTCATAATCATTTGATGTCATAATCATTGGATGATGTCATAATCATTTTGTTGATGTCATAATCATTTTTTGATGTCATAATCATTTTGTTGATGTCATAATCATTGGATGATGTCATAATCCTTTTGTTGATGTCATAATCATTGGATGATGTCATAATCATTAGATGATGTCATAATCATTTTGTTGATGTCATAATCATTTGATGATGTCATAATCATTTTGTTGATGTCATAATCATTTCGTTGATGTCATAAACATTTTGTTGATGTCATAATCATTTGATGATGTCATAATCATTAGATGATGTCATAATCATTTTGTTGATGTCATAATCATTTGATGATGTCATAATCATTTGATGATGTCATAATCATTTTGCTGATGTCATAATCATTTGATGATGTCATAATCATTAGATAATGTCATAATCATTTTGTTGAAGTCATAATCATTTGATGATGTCATAATCATTTTGTTGATGTCATAATCATTTTGTTGATGTCATATTGATTTGATGATGTCATAATCATTTGATGTCATAATCATTGGATGATGTCATAATCATTTTGTTCATGTCATAATCATTTGATGATGTCATAATCATTTGATGTCATAATCATTGGATGATGTCATAATCATTTTGTTGATGTCATAATCATTTGATGATGTCATAATCATTAGATGATGTCATAATCATTTTGTTGATGTCATAATCATTTGATGATGTCATAATCATTTTGTTGATGTCATAATCATTTCGTTGATGTCATAATGATTTGATGATATCATAATCATTTGATGTCATAATCATTGGATGATGTCATAATCATTTTGTTGATGTCATAATCATTTGATGATGTCATAATCATTAGATGATGTCATAATCATTGGATGATGACATAATCATTATGTTTATGTCATAATCATTTGATGTCATAATCATTGGATGATGTCATAATCATTTTGTTGATGTCATAATCATTTGATGATGTCATAATCATTAGATAATGTCATAATCATTTGATGATGTCATAATCATTTTGTTGATGTCATAATCATTTTGTTGATGTCATATTGATTTGATGATGTCATAATCATTTGATGTCATAATCATTGGATGATGTCATAATCATTTTGTTCATGTCATAATCATTTGATGATGTCATAATCATTTGATGTCATAATCATTGGATGATGTCATAATCATTTTGTTGATGTCATAATCATTTGATGATGTCATAATCATTAGATGATGTCATAATCATTTTGTTGATGTCATAATCATTTGATGATGTCATAATCATTTTGTTGATGTCATAATCATTTCGTTGATGTCATAATGATTTGATGATATAATCATTTGATGTCATAATCATTGGATGATGTCATAATCATTTTGTTGATGTCATAATCATTTGATGATGTCATAATCATTAGATGATGTCATAATCATTGGATGATGACATAATCATTATGTTTATGTCATAATCATTTGATGTCATAATCATTGGATGATGTCATAATCATTTGATGATGTCATAATCATTAGATAATGTCATAATCATTTGATGATGTCATAATCATTTTGTTGATGTCATAATCATTTTGTTGATGTCATATTGATTTGATGATGTCATAATCATTTGATGTCATAATCATTGGATGATGTCATAATCATTTTGTTCATGTCATAATCATTTGATGATGTCATAGTCATTTGATGTCATAATCATTGGATGATGTCATAATCATTTTGTTGATGTCATAATCATTTGATGATGTCATAATCATTAGATGATGTCATAATCATTTTGTTGATGTCATAATCATTTGATGATGTCATAATCATTTGATGTAATAATCATTAGATGATGTCATAATCATTTTGTTGATGTCATAATCATTTGATGATGTCATAATCATTATATGATGTCATAATGATTTTGTTGATGTCATAATCATTTGATGATGTCATAATCATTTGATGTCATAATCATTGGATGATGTCATAATCATTTGATGATGTCATAATCATTTGATGATGTCATAATTATTTTGTTGATGTCATAATCATTTGATGATGTCATAATCATTTGATGTCATAATCATTGGATGATGTCGTAATCATTTTGTTGATGTCATAATCATTTGATGATGTCATAATCATTTGATGATGTCATAATCATTTGATGATGTCATAATCATTTGATGTCATAATCATTGGATGATGTCATAATAATTTTGTTGATGTCATAATCATTTGATGATGTCAAAATCATATGATGTAATAATCATTGGATGATGTCATAATCATTTTGTTGATGTCATAATCATTTGATGATGTCATAATCATTAGATGATGTCATAATCATTTTGTTGATGTCATAATCATTTGATGATGTCATAATCATTAGATGATGTCATAATCATTTTGTTGATGTCATAATCATTTGATGATGTCATAATCATTTGATGTCATAATCATTGGATGATGTCATAATCATTTTATTGATGTCATAATCATTTGATGATGTCATAATCATTTGATGATGTCATAATCATTTTGTTGATGTCATAATCATTTGATGATGTCATAATCATTTGATGTCATAATCATTGGATGATGTCATAATCATTTTGTTGATGTCATAATCATTTTTTGATGTCATAATCATTTTGTTGATGTCATAATCATTGGATGATGTCATAATCCTTTTGTTGATGTCATAATCATTGGATGATGTCATAATCATTAGATGATGTCATAATCATTTTGTTGATGTCATAATCATTTGATGATGTCATAATCATTTTGTTGATGTCATAATCATTTCGTTAATGTCATAATCATTTTGTTGATGTCATAATCATTTGATGATGTCATAATCATTAGATGATGTCATAATCATTTTGTTGATGTCATAATCATTTGATGATGTCATAATCATTTGATGATGTCATAATCATTTTGCTGATGTCATAATCATTTGATGATGTCATAATCATTAGATAATGTCATAATCATTTTGTTGAAGTCATAATCATTTGATGATGTCATAATCATTTTGTTGATGTCATAATCATTTTGTTGATGTCATATTGATTTGATGATGTCATAATCATTTGATGTCATAATCATTGGATGATGTCATAATCATTTTGTTCATGTCATAATCATTTGATGATGTCATAATCATTTGATGTCATAATCATTGGATGATGTCATAATCATTTTGTTGATGTCATAATCATTTGATGATGTCATAATCATTAGATGATGTCATAATCATTTTGTTGATGTCATAATCATTTGATGATGTCATAATCATTTTGTTGATGTCATAATCATTTCGTTGATGTCATAATGATTTGATGATATCATAATCATTTGATGTCATAATCATTGGATGATGTCATAATCATTTTGTTGATGTCATAATCATTTGATGATGTCATAATCATTAGATGATGTCATAATCATTGGATGATGACATAATCATTATGTTTATGTCATAATCATTTGATGTCATAATCATTGGATGATGTCATAATCATTTTGTTGATGTCATAATCATTTGATGATGTCATAATCATTAGATAATGTCATAATCATTTGATGATGTCATAATCATTTTGTTGATGTCATAATCATTTTGTTGATGTCATATTGATTTGATGATGTCATAATCATTTGATGTCATAATCATTGGATGATGTCATAATCATTTTGTTCATGTCATAATCATTTGATGATGTCATAATCATTTGATGTCATAATCATTGGATGATGTCATAATCATTTTGTTGATGTCATAATCATTTGATGATGTCATAATCATTAGATGATGTCATAATCATTTTGTTGATGTCATAATCATTTGATGATGTCATAATCATTTTGTTGATGTCATAATCATTTCGTTGTTGTCATAATGATTTGATGATATCATAATCATTTGATGTCATAATCATTGGATGATGTCATAATCATTTTGTTGATGTCATAATCATTTGATGATGTCATAATCATTAGATGATGTCATAATCATTGGATGATGACATAATCATTATGTTTATGTCATAATCATTTGATGTCATAATCATTGGATGATGTCATAATCATTTTGTTGATGTCATAATCATTTGATGATGTCATAATCATTAGATAATGTCATAATCATTTGATGATGTCATAATCATTTTGTTGATGTCATAATCATTTTGTTGATGTCATATTGATTTGATGATGTCATAATCATTTGATGTCATAATCATTGGATGATGTCATAATCATTTTGTTCATGTCATAATCATTTGATGATGTCATAGTCATTTGATGTCATAATCATTGGATGATGTCATAATCATTTTGTTGATGTCATAATCATTTGATGATGTCATAATCATTAGATGATGTCATAATCATTTTGTTGATGTCATAATCATTTGATGATGTCATAATCATTTGATGTAATAATCATTAGATGATGTCATAATCATTTTGTTGATGTCATAATCATTTGATGGTGTCATAATCATTAGATGATGTCATAATCATTTTGTTGATGTCATAATCATTTGATGATGTCATAATCATTTGATGTCATAATCATTGGATGATGTCATAATCATTTTGTTGATGTCATAATCATTTGATGATGTCATAATCATTTGATGATGTCATAATTATTTTGTTGATGTCATAATCATTTGATGATGTCATAATCATTTGATGTCATAATCATTGGATGATGTCGTAATCATTTTGTTGATGTCATAATCATTTGATGATGTCATAATCATTTGATGATGTCATAATCATTTTGATGATGTCATAATCATTTGATGATGTCATAATCATTTGATGTCATAATCATTGGATAATGTCATAATCATTTTGTTGATGTCATAATCATTTTATGATGTCATAATCATTTTGTTGATGTCATAATCATTGGATGATGTCATAATCATTAGATGATGTCATAATCATTTTGTTGATGTCATAATCATTTGAAGATGTCATAATCATTAGATGATGTCATAATCATTTTGTTGATGTCATAATCATTTGATGATGTCATAATCATTTGATGTCATAATCATTGGATGATGTCATAATCATTTTATTGATGTCATAATCATTTGATGATGTCATAATCATTTGATGATGTCATAATCATTTTGTTGATGTCATAATCATTTGATGATGTCATAATCATTTGATGTCATAATCATTGGATGATGTCATAATCATTTTGTTGATGTCATAATCATTTTTTGATGTCATAATCATTTTGTTGATGTCATAATCATTGGATGATGTCATAATCCTTTTGTTGATGTCATAATCATTGGATGATGTCATAATCATTAGATGATGTCATAATCATTTTGTTGATGTCATAATCATTTGATGATGTTATAATCATTTTGTTGATGTCATAATCATTTCGTTGATATCATAATCATTTTGTTGATGTCATAATCATTTGATGATGTCATAATCATTAGATGATGTCATAATCATTTTGTTGATGTCATAATCATTTGATGATGTCATAATCATTTGATGATGTCATAATCATTTTGCTGATGTCATAATCATTTGATGATGTCATAATCATTAGATAATGTCATAATCATTTTGTTGAAGTCATAATCATTTGATGATGTCATAATCATTTTGTTGATGTCATAATCATTTTGTTGATGTCATATTGATTTGATGATGTCATAATCATTTGATGTCATAATCATTGGATGATGTCATAATCATTTTGTTCATGTCATAATCATTTGATGATGTCATAATCATTTGATGTCATAATCATTGGATGATGTCATAATCATTTTGTTGATGTCATAATCATTTGATGATGTCATAATCATTAGATGATGTCATAATCATTTTGTTGATGTCATAATCATTTGATGGTGTCATAATCATTTCGTTGATGTCATAATGATTTGATGATATCATAATCATTTGATGTCATAATCATTGGATGATGTCATAATCATTTTGTTGATGTCATAATCATTTGATGATGTCATAATCATTAGATGATGTCATAATCATTGGATGATGACATAATCATTATGTTTATGTCATAATCATTTGATGTCATAATCATTGGATGATGTCATAATCATTTTTTTGATGTCATAATCATTTGATGATGTCATAATCATTAGATAATGTCATAATCATTTTGTTGATGTCATATTGATTTGATGATGTCATAATCATTAGATGATGTCATAATCATTGGATGATGACATAATCATTATGTATATGTCATAATCATTTGATGTCATAATCATTGGATGATGTCATAATCATTTTGTTGATGTCATAATCATTTGATGATGTCATAATCATTAGATAATGTCATAATCATTTGATGATGTCATAATCATTTTGTTGATGTCATAATCATTTTGTTGATGTCATATTGATTTGATGATGTCATAATCATTTGATGTCATAATCATTGGATGATGTCATAATCATTTTGTTCATGTCATAATCATTTGATGATGTCATAGTCATTTGATGTCATAATCATTGGATGATGTCATAATCATTTTGTTGATGTCATAATCATTTGATGATGTCATAATCATTAGATGATGTCATAATCATTTGATGATGTCATAATCATTTGATGTAATAATCATTAGATGATGTCATAATCATTTTGTTGATGTCATAATCATTTGATGATGTCATAATCATTAGATGATGTCATAATCATTTTGTTGATGTCATAATCATTTGATGATGTCATAATCATTTGATGTCATAATCATTGGATGATGTCATAATCATTTTGTTGATGTCATAATCATTTGATGACGTCATAATCATTTGATGATGTCATAATTATTTTGTTGATGTCATAATCATTTGATGATGTCATAATCATTTGATGTCATAATCATTGGATGATGTCGTAATCATTTTGTTGATGTCATAATCATTTGATGATGTCATAATCATTTGATGATGTCATAATCATTTTGATGATGTCATAATCATTTGATGATGTCATAATCATTTGATGTCATAATCATTGGATAATGTCATAATCATTTTATTGATGTCATAATCATTTTATGATGTCATAATCATTTTGTTGATGTCATAATCATTGGATGATGTCATAATCCTTTTGTTGATGTCATAATCATTTGATGATGTCATAATCATTAGATGATGTCATAATCATATTGTTGATGTCATAACCATTTGATGATGTCATAATCATTTTGTTGTTGTCATAAACATTTCGTTGATGTCATAATGATTTGATGATATCATAATCATTTGATGTCATAATCATTGGATGATGTCATAATAATTTTGTTGATGTCATAATCATTTGATGATGTCATAATCATTTGATGTCATAATCATTGGATGATGTCATAATCATTTTGTTGATGTCATAATCATTTTATGATGTCATAATCATTTTGTTGATGTCATAATCATTGGATGATGTCATAATCCTTTTGTTGATGTCATAATAATTTGATGATGTCATAATCATTAGATGATGTCATAATCATTTTGTTGATGTCATAATCATTTGATGATGTCATAATCATTTTGTTGATGTCATAATCATTTTGTTGATGTCATAATGATTTGATGATATCATAATCATTTGATGTCATAATCATTGGATGATGTCATAATCATTTTGTTAATGTCATAATCATTTGATGATGTCATAATCATTAGATGATGTCATAATCATTGGATGATGACATAATCATTATGTTTATGTCATAATCATTTGATGTCATAATCATTGGATGATGTCATAATCATTTTGTTGATGTCATAATCATTTGATGATGTCATAATCATTAGATAATGTCATAATCATTTTGTTGAAGTCATAATCATTTGATTATGTCATAATCATTTTGTTGATGTCATAATCATTTTGTTGATGTCATATTGATTTGATGATGTCATAATCATTTGATGTCATAATCATTGGATGATGTCATAATCATTTTGTTCATGTCATAATCATTTGATGATGTCATAATCATTTGATGTCATAATCATTGGATGATTTCATAATCATTTTGTTGATGTCATAATCATTTGATGATGTCATAATCATTAGATGATGTCATAATCATTTTGTTGATATCATAATCATTTGATGATGTCATAATCATTTGATGTAATAATCATTAGATGATGTCATAATCATTTTGTTGATGTCATAATCATTTGATGATGTCATAATCATTAGATGATGTCATAATCATTTTGTTGATGTCATAATCATTTGATGATGTCATAATCATTTGATGTCATAATCATTGGATGATGTCATAATCATTTTGTTGATGTCATAATCATTTGATGATGTCATAATCATTTGATGATGTCATAATTATTTTGTTGATGTCATAATCATTTGATGATGTCATAATCATTTGATGTCATAATCATTGGATGATGTCATAATCATTTTGTTGATGTCATAATCATTTTATGATGTCATAATCATTTTGTTGATGTCATAATCATTGGATGATGTCATAATCCTTTTGTTGATGTCATAATCATTTGATGATGTCATAATCATTAGATGATGTCATAATCATTTTGTTGATGTCATAATCATTTGATGATGTCATAATCATTTTGTTGATGTCATAATCATTTCGTTAATGTCATAATCATTTTGTTGATGTCATAATCATTTGATGATGTCATAATCATTAGATGATGTCATAGTCATTTTGTTGATGTCATAATCATTTGATGATGTCATAATCATTTTGCTGATGTCATAATCATTTGATGATGTCATAATCATTAGATAATGTCATAATCATTTTGTTGAAGTCATAATCATTTGATGATGTCATAATCATTTTGTTGATGTCATAATCATTTTGTTGATGTCATATTGATTTGATGATGTCATAATCATTTGATGTCATAATCATTGGATGATGTCATAATCATTTTGTTCATGTCATAATCATTTGATGATGTCATACTCATTTGATGTCATAATCATTGGATGATGTCATAATCATTTTGTTGATGTCATAATCATTTGATGATGTCATAATCATTAGATGATGTCATAATCATTTTGTTGATGTCATAATCATTTGATGATGTCATAATCATTTTGTTGATGTCATAATCATTTCGTTGATGTCATAATGATTTGATGATATCATAATCATTTGATGTCATAATCATTGGATGATGTCATAATCATTTTGTTGATGTCATAATCATTTGATGATGTCATAATCATTAGATGATGTCATAATCATTGGATGATGACATAATCATTATGTTTATGTCATAATCATTTGATGTCATAATCATTGGATGATGTCATAATCATTTTGTTGATGTCATAATCATTTGATGATGTCATAATCATTAGATAATGTCATAATCATTTGATGATGTCATAATCATTTTGTTGATGTCATAATCATTTTGTTGATGTCATATTGATTTGATGATGTCATAATCATTTGATGTCATAATCATTGGATGATGTCATAATCATTTTGTTCATGTCATAATCATTTGATGATGTCATAATCATTTGATGTCATAATCATTGGATGATGTCATAATCATTTTGTTGATGTCATAATCATTTGATGATGTCATAATCATTAGATGATGTCATAATCATTTTGTTGATGTCATAATCATTTGATGATGTCATAATCATTTTGTTGATGTCATAATCATTTCGTTGATGTCATAATGATTTGATGATATCATAATCATTTGATGTCATAATCATTGGATGATGTCATAATCATTTTGTTGATGTCATAATCATTTGATGATGTCATAATCATTAGATGATGTCATAATCATTGGATGATGACATAATCATTATGTTTATGTCATAATCATTTGATGTCATAATCATTGGATGATGTCATAATCATTTTGTTGATGTCATAATCATTTGATGATGTCATAATCATTAGATAATGTCATAATCATTTGATGATGTCATAATCATTTTGTTGATGTCATAATCATTTTGTTGATGTCATATTGATTTGATGATGTCATAATCATTTGATGTCATAATCATTGGATGATGTCATAATCATTTTGTTCATGTCATAATCATTTGATGATGTCATAGTCATTTGATGTCATAATCATTGGATGATGTCATAATCATTTTGTTGATGTCATAATCATTTGATGATGTCATAATCATTAGATGATGTCATAATCATTTTGTTGATGTCATAATCATTTGATGATGTCATAATCATTTGATGTAATAATCATTAGATGATGTCATAATCATTTTGTTGATGTCATAATCATTTGATGGTGTCATAATCATTAGATGATGTCATAATCATTTTGTTGATGTCATAATCATTTGATGATGTCATAATCATTTGATGTCATAATCATTGGATGATGTCATAATCATTTTGTTGATGTCATAATCATTTGATGATGTCATAATCATTTGATGATGTCATAATTATTTTGTTGATGTCATAATCATTTGATGATGTCATATTCATTTGATGTCATAATCATTGGATGATGTCGTAATCATTTTGTTGATGTCATAATCATTTGATGATGTCATAAACATTTGATGATGTCATAATCATTTTGATGATGTCATAATCATTTGATGATGTCATAATCATTTGATGTCATAATCATTGGATAATGTCATAATCATTTTGTTGATGTCATAATCATTTTATGATGTCATAATCATTTTGTTGATGTCATAATCATTGGATGATGTCATAATCATTAGATGATGTCATAATCATTTTGTTGATGTCATAATCATTTGAAGATGTCATAATCATTAGATGATGTCATAATCATTTTGTTGATGTCATAATCATTTGATGATGTCATAGTCATTTGATGTCATAATCATTGGATGATGTCATAATCATTTTATTGATGTCATAATCATTTGATGATGTCATAATCATTTGATGATGTCATAATCATTTTGTTGATGTCATAATCATTTGATGATGTCATAATCATTTGATGTCATAATCATTTTTTGATGTCATAATCATTTTGTTGATGTCATAATCATTGGATGATGTCATAATCCTTTTGTTGATGTCATAATCATTGGATGATGTCATAATCATTAGATGATGTCATAATCATTTTGTTGATGTCATAATCATTTGATGATGTCATAATTAGTGTTGAGCATTCCGATACCGCAAGTATCGGGTATCGGCCGATATCAGCGGTATCGGAATTCCGATACTTAATTCCGATACTTTTTTCATATCGGATTCCGGGATCGGAATCGGAATAGGAAGTTCCCATCATGCTATGAGCCTGCTTGCTTTGATTAAGCCAATGGGAATCCTCCGAAGTGTGGGCACATCCTGTTAGGCATGTAGGCATGTTAACTATTGGCATGGCTGTGATTGGCTGCCGAAATGATGTCATGATGCACTATAAAAGCCACCGCAGCCGCCATTTCTGGTCACTCTGCTGTGAATTCAGTTAGGGACAGGCTGCTGTAGAAGACTGTGAGGGACAGTTAGAAATAGCGATTCTAAAAACAATATTGTGCTTTATCCAGGCTACATAAACCACCACTGTAGCTTGCTTTTCCCTAGCAGCGCTGTTTTCACAGCTGTCTGCAAGGGCTGTGTGAGTGCAGCTCACGCTGTGGAGTGGGTCCTGCAGCCACGTCAGGCTGTAGGCCACCCAGTGTGATCACTGCTGCCTCATACATCTTTTATTTTTTGAGCTGCATTTTTTAAATAATTTCAATCTAGTGTGCTTCCATCCGTATCCATATACGTTGGTTGCAAACACTAGTAGTAGACAGCGGAGCCTTTCTGCAGCCTTTCAGTGCTAGTGTCCACTTTGCTGCACTGTTCACGGCTGTCTGAGAGGTCTCTGACTGTGTGTGAGTGCAGCTCACGCTGAGTAGTGTGTCCTGCAGCTACGTCTGGCTGTAGGACGCTCAGCGTGCGTCACTGCCTCACACATATTTTTATTTGAGTGCAGCTCATTTTTTCTTCTATTAGTGTGCATCCATCCGTCTCCATCTACGGTGGTTGCAAACACTATATAGGAGTACACAGCGGAGCCTTTCTGCAGCCTGTCAGTGCCAGTGCCCACTTAGCTGCACTGTTGACGGCTGTCTGAGAGGTCTCTGACTGTGTGTGAGTGCAGCTCACGCTGAGTAGAGTGTCCTGCAGCTACGTCTGGTTGTAGGACGCTCAACGTGCGTCACTGCCTCACACATATTTGTCTCTGAGTGCAGCTCATTTTTTCTTCTCCTATTAGTGTGCATCCATCCGTATCCATCAACATTGGTTGGTTGCAAACACTATATAGGAGTAGATAGAGGAGCCTTTTTTTCTGGCTTGTGCCCTGCCGGCGCAGCCAGATTAGTATTACCCAATTTTTTTGGAGCCTCATCTTTTGCATTGTAGGTTACCTGCCTGCATTGTAATAGCTCCAAAAAGTTGGTGATACTATCAGTTTCAATTCTTTGTTCTCATACTTTGAGTTTGTTTCAAACAAAGAAACCACATAAAAAGTTCACCAAACACTACATTTTGAACTTGTGTAGGCCACATCAGCTCCTATTAAAGTCTAGTCCACACACACACACTTCATAAAATTAGTGTTTCTTGTACCTGTAACCAGCTGTTCAGGAATAAGCACACTAAGGCCCCCCTTTGTCCTTTTTTGCCTATCTTAAGCAGTCTTGCAAGATGAAGAAGGCAGGGAGTAAGGCGCGGGGGCGTGGGCGTGGGCGTGGAGTTTCAGCAGGGAGAGGACGTGGGGATTCTGCAGGGAGAGGACGTGGGGATTCTACAGGTAGAGGACGTGGGGATTCTGGGCCTGCTGCGGGCACCAGTGGATCAGCATCCCCCAGTTTTAGCAGGCAACAGTCCTTTATGCGCAGCTTTGTAGGACCTCAACGTACCCCACTGCTGCGGGAGGAACAAATTGAAGCCGTTGTCGGATGGATGGCAGCTAACGCATCGACTTCAATTACTTCCGCATCCTCTCAGGGTCAGAGCACCGAAGAGCAACCATCTGTCTCTTCACCACCTGCCAAAGTGCCCAGGCAGTCAGAGAGACATGGACAGGAGCCATCACAATCTCTACTTCTGTTCTCGGAATCTGTTGGCTTGGAAAGAGGGGGCCAGCCAAGCAGCATTCCTGAATGTGAAGAAGAGGGAGTATGCAGTGATGCGCAACTTCTTTGTCCCTCTGAATCTGAAGAGGCGAGTGGGCCAGTGCCTATGGTCAGCACACCTCAGTACGCATCAGATGATGACGAGACTCAGTTGCCACTTTCTGGTGCGTACGGTGCTGGCGAGACAACCCCGGAGAAGCAGCTGTTTGAAGAGGGGAGGGAAGATGATGAGGTCCTTGACCCATCATGGCGTGAGCAACAGGAAGGTGGTGGGAGCAGCTCGGAGGAAGAGATTCCCCTACCGGCCAAAACAGGAGGCAGAGGGAGGGGGAAGACTTGGTTGCCTGTACCCTCCACTTCGGCACCCGTTAGGAGCATTCCTCCTTCCAAAGGCAAACCGGGCGCTCACAAGAGTTGCAGTGCGTGGTCCTTTTTTGACACAGTTGCAGATGACATTTGCTTTGTCAAATGCAAGCTGTGTCATCAGAGAGTCAAAAGAGGGAGAAATGTCAGCAACCTCAATACCACAAATATGTGGAAACATGTGCGCACCAAGCACGAGTTGGAGTTGCAGAGACACCCTCAAGACGTAGGCCAACGTACAGCACCACCTACCACCTCTTCAGTTCGTGTTGGGCCCTCTTCCTCCAGCTCACACACTGCTGGTTCGGCTTCCTCACAGGATCGCCAAGGAAGAACCTCTGCCACTGTTGTCCGGAGACCCTGTCAGATTCCACCCATAACAGCACGTTCCCATCCATCACAGCCATCGGTAGCACAGGCATGGGATAAAAGGCGCCCTTACTCGGCAAACCATCCCCGAGCACAGTCTCTGAATGCTGGCATTGCCAAACTTCTGGCAGTTGAAATGCTGTCATTCAGGCTGGTGGACACTGACACCTTCCGGGACTTAATGGCATTGGCAGTCCCCCAATACAACGTTCCCAGCCGCTTTTATTTCAGCAGGCGAGCCGTCCCTGCCCTGCAGAAACATGTTGAGGGCAAAATAAAACATGCGCTACTAAACGCCGTTAGTAGCAAGGTCCACCTGACCACCGATGCGTGGACCAGTAACCATGGACAGGGACGATACCTTTCCCTCACTGCCCACTGGGTCAATGTTGTGGAGCCGGGT
This sequence comes from Dendrobates tinctorius, assembly GCF_039654945.1. Lineage (NCBI taxonomy): Eukaryota > Metazoa > Chordata > Amphibia > Anura > Dendrobatidae > Dendrobates > Dendrobates tinctorius. The sequence continues at coordinate 41,734,194 of NW_027361687.1, read as the reverse complement.
ACGGATCTGGAGAGTGGCGCTGTACGTGTTCTTCCAACGCCACGGATTGCAGGACTCCAGTCTGTACACATAGACTCCTCCTCCTACTCAAGTTCCTCAGAAACAGCAGAGCAGGAGCCTGTTACGACCGATATGAGCACAGCCGTGGCCAAACGTCAACAGGCTGTACTCAAATTAATTTCTTTGGGGAATCGAAGCCACACAGCGCAGGAGCTCTGGAATGCTATCAAGCTGGAGAGCGATGTGTGGTTTGGGCCAGCGAATCTCCAGCCGGGCTTGGTAGTGTGTGACAATGGCCGAAATCTGGTGGCAGCTCTTGGCCTAGGCAACCTCACACACATCCCATGTCTGGCACATGTTCTTAACTTGGTCGTGCAGAGCTTTCTGAGGGACTATCCGGATCTTGATGCACTGTTGCACAAGGTCCGCATAGAGTGCGCTCACTTGCGACGTTCCAGCACGGCAAGATCGCGCCTCGCTGCTCTGCAGCGACGATTTGGCCTTCCAGAACATCGCATCATATGTGACCTACCCACCCGGTGGAATTCAACGTTACATATGTTGGAGCGGTTGTGTGAGCAGCAGGCAGCAGTCATGGAGTACCAGCTGCATCAGGCGCAAACAAGTCGCACTGTGCGCCGTTCACACTTCAGCACCATTGAGTGGGCCTCTATGAAGGACATCTGCCTCGTTTTGCGTGCCTTCGATGAATCCACGCGGATGGCGAGTGCAGATGATGCACTAGTCAGCATGACTGTCCCCCTTATCTGCCTGCTTCAACAAACACTGCAAGCACTAAGGGATGAGGTTTCAGAAGAGGTGGAGGATGAGGAGTCCCAAATGCCATCTGCTTCTGGACAGTCTGCGCTACGTGTTTCCTCACAAAGGCCTAGGCAGGGGACACTTTGTGAGGAGGATGAGGAGGAGTCGATGGAGGAGGAAGACATCTCTCCAGAGGAGGGAGGTACACAAACCTCTACTCAGTATGTACAGCGAGGGTGGGGTGATGCAGAGCAGGTCGAGGTCACGCCTCAAACAGGGGACAGCGGTTCTTTGGCAGTTGGGAGTCTGCAGCACATGGTTGATTTCATGCTGCAGTGCCTGAGAAACGACCGCCGCATCGCCCACATTCTCGTCTCGGCTGATTATTGGGTGTACACCCTCCTAGATCCTCGCTACCGGGACAGCGTACAAAGGCTCATACCAACGTTGAACCGGGAGCGTAAAATGCGGGAGTACGAAGAGTCACTGGTGCAGTCCATAATGTTTTCCATTCCACCCGACAGCATTGTTGCAAGTGCTTTACAAAGCAGCTCTGTGCGTCGAGGCAGTGGAGGAAACTCTGCACAAAGAGGGAGCAGAGGCAGTGCCGCAGCACAAGGCAAGACCACTATGGCCCAAATGTGGCAAAGTTTTGTGTGTCCACCACAATTGTCTACACCATCAGCGACGCCTCGAGTCAGCAGGAGGCAACGCTTCCGTCAGATGGTGTCAGACTACATGTCTTGCCCTGTCGCTGTACTCCCAGATGGCTCTTCCCCCTTCAAGTTTTGGGTCTCTAAGCTGGATACATGGCCAGAGCTTAGCCAGTATGCATTGGAGGTGCTGGCTTGCCCTGCTGCCAGTGTATTATCGGAACGTGTCTTTAGTGCCGCAGGTGGTGTACTAACAGACCGTCGCACGCGACTATCTTCCGATAATGTTGACCGGCTGACTTTTCTGAAAATGAACAAGGCCTGGATCTCCAAAGACTTTGCCATTCCTCTTACAGACTAAATTAGTGGTTGGCAACTGTATCCAGGTCTGCTGGTGTGTTCATTTTTCTACCACCTGAACTATAATCCCTGTGCTTCAACACAGCCAGTTGTCGCTCAGATGTGTCGTCTGCACAGAGAAACACACTAGCTCCTGTGTTACTGGGGTTCAGTAATGCCAGCTGATCCCCTGCTGTGTGGACGGCAGAGTCACCAGCTCCATCAACATTCAAACCACTACTGATTTTTAACCGTGCCCAACTTAGGTCTCTGGCTCCACTGTCTCTACTATTTCCCCTGACCTCCAACCCCGCCATCTACATCTCTGAAGTGGCGTCAGCACAATCTACACTTGTTCCTGTGTTCCTGTGGCTCAGTCCCATCAGTTTATCCCCTGATGTGTGTCCGGCAAGGTCTCCTGCTCTGTCCACATTCCCATAACCAGTAGTGGGAATGAGGACAGAGCTGGCGAACTTGCCGGACAAACATCAGGGGATCAACTGATGGGACTGAGCACCAGTAACACAGGAACAAGTGTAGATTGTGCTGACGCCACTTCAGAGATGTAGCTGGCGGGGTTGGAGGCCAGGGTAAATAGTAGAGACAGTGGAGCCAGAGGCCTAAGTGGAGCATGGTTAGAATCAGTAGTAGTCCACAACCTCCATAAAAACCGCTGCCCATTGGCCTCTGCATGCGGCATGCGTAATCCTGGGCACCAACAGCGTCAGTTGGTGTTCAGAAGTGTCGTCTCCACAGAGCCAAACACATTCGTTCAAGTGTTAGTGGGGTTCAGCACTGCCAGCTGTTCCCCTGCTGTGGAGATGGCAAGTCTCCTGCTGCCTTCACCTGCCCAAATCCAGTAGGCCCCAGCCTGCTCCTCGCCTAATCCTGGGCTCCAACAGCGTCAGTTGGTGTTCAGAAGTGTCGTCTCCACAGAGCCAAACACATTCGTTCAAGTGTTAGTGGGGTTCAGCACTGCCAGCTGTTCCCCTGCTGTGGAGATGGCAAGTCTCCTGCTGCATTCACCTGCCAAAATCCAGTAGGCCCCAGCCTGCTCCTCGCCTAATCCTGGGCTCCAACAGCGTCAGTTGGTGTTCAGAAGTGTCGTCTCCACAGAGCCAAACACATTCGTTCAAGTGTTAGTGGGGTTCAGCACTGCCAGCTGTTCCCCTGCTGTGGAGATGGCAAGTCTCCTGCTGCCTTCACCTGCCAAAATCCAGTAGGCCCCAGCCTGCTCCTCGCCTAATCCTGGGCTCCAACAGCGTCAGTTGGTGTTCAGAAGTGTCGTCTCCACAGAGCCAAACACATTCGTTCAAGTGTTAGTGGGGTTCAGCACTGCCAGCTGTTCCCCTGCTGTGGAGATGGCAAGTCTCCTGCTGCCTTCACCTGCCAAAATCCAGTAGGCCCCAGCCTGCTCCTCGCCTAATCCTGGGCTCCAACAGCATCAGTTGGTGTTCAGAAGTGTCGTCTCCATAGAGCCAAACACGTTCGTTCAAGTGTTAGTGGGGTTCAGCACTGCCAGCTGTTCCCCTGCTGTGGAGATGGCAAGTCTCCTGCTGCATTCACCTGCCAAAATCCAGTAGGCCCCAGCCTGCTCCTCGCCTAATCCTGGGCTCCAACAGCGTCAGTTGGTGTTCAGAAGTGTCGTCTCCACAGAACCAAACACATTCGTTCAAGTGTTAGTGGGGTTCAGCACTGCCAGCTGTTCCCCTGCTGTGGAGATGGCAAGTCTCCTGCTGCCTTCACCTGCCAAAATCCAGTAGGCCCCAGCCTGCTCCTCGCCTAATCCTGGGCTCCAACAGCGTCAGTTGGTGTTCAGAAGTGTCGTCTCCACAGAGCCAAACACATTCGTTCAAGTGTTAGTGGGGTTCAGCACTGCCAGCTGTTCCCCTGCTGTGGAGATGGCAGTCTCTCCTGCTGTCTCCGCATTACAAAGACAGTAGGCCTCTGCCTACACCCTCCTATTTCCTGGGCTTCAACACAGCCAGTTGTAGTTCGGAAGTGCCGTCCACACGGAAAGAGATACTTGCTCCCGTGTCTCAGTGGGGTTCAGTAACGTCAGCTGATCCCCTGCTGTGTGGATGGCAGTCTCTCCTGCTGTAAACTCATTCAAAATACAGTAGGCCTCTGCCTACACCCTCCTATTTCCTGGGCTTCAACACAGCCAGTTGTAGTTCGGAAGTGCCGTCCACACGGAAAGAGACACTTGCTCCCGTGTCTCAGTGGGGTTCAGTAACGTCAGCTGATCCCCTGCTGTGTGGATGGCAGTCTCTCCTGCTGTCACCTCATTCAAAATTCAGTAGGCCTCTGCCTACACCCTCCTATTTCCTGGGCTTCAACACAGCCAGTTGTAGTTCGGAAGTGCCGTCCACACGGAAAGAGATACTTGCTCCCGTGTCTCAGTGGGGTTCAGTAACGTCAGCTGATCCCCTGCTGTGTGGATGGCAGTCTCTCCTGCTGTAAACTCATTCAAAATACAGTAGGCCTCTGCCTACACCCTCCTATTTCCTGGGCTTCAACACAGCCAGTTGTAGTTCGGAAGTGCCGTCCACACGGAAAGAGATACTTGCTCCCGTGTCTCAGTGGGGTTCAGTAACGTCAGCTGATCCCCTGCTTTGTGGATGGCAGTCTCTCCTGCTGTAAACTCATTCAAAATACAGTAGGCCTCTGCCTACACCCTCCTATTTCCTGGGCTTCAACACAGCCAGTTGTAGTTCGGAAGTGCCGTCCACATGGAAAGAGATACTTGCTCCCGTGTCTCAGTGGGGTTCAGTAATGTCAGCTGATCCCCTGCTGTGTGGATGGCAAAGTCTCCTGCTGCCTACACAGTCGTACCACTACTGATTTTTAACCGTGCTCCAATTAGGCCTGTGGCTCCACTGTCTCTCGTATTTCCCCTGTCCTCCAACCCTGCCAGTTACAGCTCCGAAGTGGCGTCTGCACAATCCACACTTGTTCCTGTGTTACAGGTGTTCAGTCCGATCAGTTAATCCCCTGATGTGTGTCCGGCAATGTCGCCTGCTCTGTCCACATTCCCATTATCGGAATGTGGACAGAGCAGGCGACATTGCCGGACACACATCAGGGGATTAACTGACCGGACTGAACACCTGTAACACAGGAACAAGTGTGGATTGTGCAGACGCCACTTCGGAGCTGTAACTGGCGGGGTTGGAGGACAGGGGAAATACGAAAATCAGTGAATCCACAGGCCTAAGTGGAGCTTGGTTCAAATTAGTAGTCTACAACCGATCTTAAAATTTCTTCAATGCAGCCTAAGCCTGCTCCGTGCTTGTCCCTGGGCTTCAACACAGCCAGTTGTTGCTCGGAAGTGCCGTCTTCACAGAGTAAAACACTAGCTCCTGTGTTTGTGGGGTTCAGTAACGTCAGCTGTTCCCCTGCTGTTTTGATGGCAATCTGTCCTGCTGCCTCCCAATTGACAGCACATCAGGCCTCAGCCTGCTAAGTGCTTGTCCTGGGCTCCAACATCGCCAGTTGCTGCTCATAACTGACTTTGGCACGGGTACTCCCTCCTGCCCAGCTTGGTTCCAGCCCTGCCTGCTGTTTCCGGGAAGTGTCAATGTCAGTTTGCCACCCCAAGTTGCCATGTCGTGTTGCGGTTGGGTTAGCCGAGGCTAGGGTGCCAGCAGTTTAGGTGCTTCCTATGTGGACTGCGGGTTCTGGTAAGAAAGGTTTGTTCCATAGTGCCAGTAGGACAAGCACCCCCTGTAGGACTGTGTGATTCGGTAACTGCGGCCAGCTTGCGGCATGCCAACTTTGCTTTTCAGGGGTAACTTCTGATACCCCTCCGGGTTCCAGCACCGTCAGCTGGTTCTCATCAGAGCCTTTGGCCTAGGTGCCTCCATCTCGGTATCCGAGTTCCAGCAACGTCTGCTGGTCCTTGGTAGTGCTTTGTAGCACAGGTACCTCCTGCTTAGTAACCGGGTTCCAGCACCGTCAGCTGGTCCTCGGTTGTGCCATTGGCTCTTATTCCTTCTGCTGCCCCTCCGGGTGCCAGCACTGTCAGCTGGTCCTCGCTATTTCCATTTGCTCTTGCAGCTTATGCTACCCCTCCGGGTTCCAGCACCGTCAGCTGGTTCTCGTCAGAGCCTTTGGCCTAGGTGCCTCCATCTCGGTATCCGAGTTCCGGCAACGTCTGCTGGTCCTTGGTAGTGCTTTGTAGCACAGGTACCTCCTGCTTAGTAACCGGGTTCCAGCACCGTCAGCTGGTCCTCGGTTGTGCCATTGGCTCTTATTCCTTCTGCTGCCCCTCCGGGTGCCAGCACTGTCAGCTGGTCCTCGCTATTTCCATTTGCTCTTGCAGCTTATGCTACCCCTCCGGGTTCCAGCACCGTCAGCTGGTTCTCGTCAGAGCGTTTGGCCTAGGTGCCTCCATCTCGGTATCCGAGTTCCGGCAACGTCTGCTGGTCCTTGGTAGTGCTTTGTAGCACAGGTACCTCCTGCTTAGTAACCGGGTTCCAGCACCGTCAGCTGGTCCTCGGTAGTGCCATTGGCTCTTGTTCCTTCTGCTGCCCCTCCGGGTGCCAGTACCGTCAGCTGGTTCAAGAGGACAAAGAACAGGAAGACAACCACCAAGATGCAGAACAACAAGAGAGAGAAGACAAAGAAGCATAAAAAAAACAAAGCAGAAGAACATTAAGCATAAGACTAATACTCTGAGCAAATGATATTATCTTATTTATAAGCAGAAGAAGACTAAGCAGTGTATGGGGGTGAGTCCGTTCCTCCTCGTGGTGCCCCTGGAAAAGGCCTGCTTCTGCAGGCCAAACTGAACGTGGACAAATCCTGTTGTAAATCTTTTGTGACAGGCAGAACGGAAGGTGTAAACTTCTAACTTTTCTAGATAACAACTACAGGAATGCCTGACACAAACAAGAATATGATGAAGAAGAATAGGAAGAAGATGAAGAAGCTGAATATGTAGAATAATAATTGTTGAATAAGAAGAATATGAAGAATGTAAGAAAAGGAAGAAGAAGAAGAAGAAGAAGAAGAAGAAGAAGAAGAATGTAAAAAAAGGAAGTAGAAGAAGAAGAAGAAGAATGTAAAAAAAGGAATAAGAAGAAGAATGTAAAAAAAGGAAGTAGAAGAAGAAGAAGAAGAATGTAAAAAAAGGAAGTAGAAGAAGAAGAATGTAAAAAAAGGAAGTAGAAGAAGAAGACATACATGTCTGGCAAAATATAAATGAGGCTAACATAGTCAATATCTTTGTAACTCCTAACATCTTTAAAAAAAAAAGTTTAATTCCTGCTATTCCATTTGATTGGGCTAAACCTCTATGGCTTTAATGTCTCCTCCACCTCCCACAATACATTCTACATTATTCTTAGTTGTTTTTCTTCATGTAGAATTAACCTACAAGGAAAGAAAGGTTTTTTTTTAATTCCGATATTTTGGCCCCATTGACTTGCATTGGTTCCCGGTATCGGAATCGGCGATACCGATACTTTTTTTTAAGATCGGCCGATCCATTCCGATCCGATATTTTCAAGTATCGGCTGGTATCGCTCAACTCTAGTCATAATCATTGGATGATGTCATAATCATTTTGTTGATGTCATAATCATTTGATGATGTCATAATCATTTGATGATGTCATAATCATTGGAGGATGTCATAATCATTTGATGATGTCATAATGATTTTGTTGATGTCATAATCATTTGATGATGCCATAATCATTTTGTTGATGTCATAATCACTTTGTTGATGTCATAATCATTTTGTTGATGTCATAATCATTTGATGATGTCATAATCATTAGATGATGTTATAATCATTTCATGATGTCATAATCATTTCATGATGTCATAATCATTTGATGTCATAATCATTGGATGATGTCATAATCATTTTGTTGATGTCATAATCATTTGATGATGTCATAATCATTAGATGATGTCATAATCATTTTGTTGATGTCATAATCATTTGATGATGTCATAATCATATGATGTAATAATCATTGGATGATGTCATAATCATTTTGTTGATGTCATAAACATTTGATGATGTCATAATCATTAGATGATGTCATAATCATTTTGTTGATGTCATAATCATTTGATGATGTCATAATCATTAGATGATGTCATAATCATTTTGTTGATGTCACAATCATTTCATGATGTCATAATCATTTGATGTCATAATCTTTGGATGATGTCGTAATCATTTTGTTGATGTCATAATCATTTGATGATGTCATAATCATTAGATAATGTCATAATCATTTTGTTGAAGTCATAATCATTTGATGATGTCATAATCATTTTGTTGATGTCATAATGATTTGATGATGTCATAATCATTTGATGTCATAATCATTGGATGATGTCATAATAATTTTGTTGATGTCATAATCATTTGATGATGTCATAATCATTAGATGATGTCATAATCATTTTGTTGATGTCATAATCATTTTGTTGATGTCATAATCATTTGATGATGTCATAATCATTTGATGTTATAATCATTGGATGATGTCATAATCACTTTGTTGATGTCATAATCATTTGATGATGTCATAATCATTTGATGTTATAATCATTGGATGATGTCATAATCATTTTGTTGATGTCATAATCATTTGATGATGTCATAATCATTTTGTTGATGTCATAATCATTTGATGATGTCATAATCATTTGATGTCATAATCAATGGATGATGTCATAATCATTTTGTTGATGTCATAATCATTTGATGATGTCATAATCATTAGATGATGTCATAATCATTTTGTTGATGTCATAATCATTTGATGATGTCATAATCATTTGATGTCATAATCATTGGATGATGTCGTAATCATTTTGTTGATGTCATAATCATTTGATGGTGTCATAATCATTTGATGATGTCATAATCATTTTGATGATGTCATAATCATTTGATGATGTCATAATCATTTGATGTCATAATCATTGGATAATGTCATAATCATTTTGTTGATTTCATAATCATTTTATGATGTCATAATCATTTTGTTGATGTAATAATCATTGGATGATGTCATAATCCTTTTGTTGATGTCATAATCATTTGATGATGTCATAATCATTAGATGATGTCATAATCATATTGTTGATGTCATAATCATTTGATGATGTCATAATCATTTTGTTGATGTCATAATCATTTCGTTGATGTCATAATGATTTGATGATATCATAATCATTTGATGTCATAATCATTGGATGATGTCATAATCATTTTGTTGATGTCATAATCATTTGATGATGTCATAATCATTTGATGTCATAATCATTGGATGATGTCATAATCATTTTGTTGATGTCATAATCATTTGATGATGTCATAATCATTTTGTTGATGTCATAATCATTGGATGATGTCATAATCCTTTTGTTGATGTCATAATCATTTTGTTGATGTCATAATCATTTGATGATGTCATAATCATTTTGTTGATGTCATAATCATTTTGTTGATGTCATAATGATTTGATGATATCATAATCATTTGATGTCATAATCATTGGATGATGTCATAATCATTTTGTTGATGTCATAATCATTTGATGATGTCATAATCATTAGATGATGTCATAATCATTGGATGATGACATAATCATTTTGTTGATGTCATAATCATTTGATGTCATAATCATTGGATGATGTCATAATCATTTTGTTGATGTCATAATCATTTGATGATGTCATAATCATTATATGATGTCATAATCATTTTGTTGATGTCATAATCATTTCATGATGTCATAATCATTTGATGTCATAATCATTGGATGATGTCATAATCATTTTGTTGATGTCATAATCATTTGATGATGTCATAATCATTAGATATTGTCATAATCATTTTGTTGAAGTCATAATCATTTGATGATGTCATAATCATTTTGTTGATGTCATAATCATTTTGTTGATGTCATATTGATTTGATGATGTCATAATCATTTGATGTCATAATCATTGGATGATGTCATAATCATTTGATGTCATAATCATTGGATGATGTCATAATCATTTTGTTGATGTCATAATCATTTGATGATGTCATAAACATTAGATGATGTCATAATCATTTTGTTGATGTCATAATCATTTGATGATGTCATAATCATTTGATGTAATAATCATTGGATGATGTCATAATCATTTTGTTGATGTCATAATCATTTGATGATGTCATAATCATTAGATGATGTCATAATCATTTTGTTGATGTCATAATCATTTGATGATGTCATAATCATTAGATGATGTCATAATCATTTTGTTGATGTCATAATCATTTGATGATGTCATAATCATTTGATGTCATAATCATTGGATGATGTCATAATCATTTTGTTGATGTCATAATCATTTGATGATGTCATAATCATTTGATGATGTCATAATCAATTTGTTGATGTCATAATCATTTGATGATGTCATAATCATTTGATGTCATAATCATTGGATGATGTCATAATCATTTTGTTGATGTCATAATCATTTTATGATGTCGTAATCATTTGATGTCATAATAATTGGATGATGTCATAATCCTTTTGTTGATGTCATAATCATTTGATGATGTCATAATCATTTGATGATGTCATAATCATTAGATGATGTCATAATCATTTTGTTGATGTCATAATCATTTGATGATGTCATAATCATTTTGTTGATGTCATAATCATTTCGTTGATGTCATAATGATTTGATGATATCATAATCATTTGATGTCATAATCATTGGATGATGTCATAATCATTTTGTTGATGTCATAATCATTTGATGATGTCATAATCATTTGATGTCATAATCATTGGATGATGTCATAATCATTTGATGATGCCATAATCATTTTGTTGATGTCATAATCATTTTATGATGTCATAATCATTTTGTTGATGTCATAATCATTTTGTTGATGTCATAATCATTTGATGATGTCATCATCATTAGATGATGTCATAATCATTTTGTTGATGTCATAATCATTTCATGATGTCATAATCATTTGATGTCATAATCATTGGATGATGTCATAATCATTTTGTTGATGTCATAATCATTTGATGATGTCATAATCATTAGATAATGTCATAATCATTTTGTTGAAGTCATAATCATTTGATGATGTCATAATCATTTTGTTGATGTCATAATGATTTGATGATGTCATAATCATTTGATGTCATAATCATTGGATGATGTCATAATCATTTTGTTGATGTCATAATCATTTGATGATGTCATAATCATTTGATGTCATAATCATTGGATGATGTCATAATCATTTTGTTGATGTCATAATCATTTGATGATGTCATAATCATTAGATGATGTCATAATCATTTTGTTGATGTCATAATCATTTGATGATGTCATAATCATTAGATGATGTCATAATAATTTTGTTGATGTCATAATCATTTGATGTTGTCATAATCATATGATGTAATAATCATTGGATGATGTCATAATCATTTTGTTGATGTCATAATCATTTGATGATGTCATAATCATTAGATGATGTCATAATCATTTTGTTGATGTCATAATCATTTGATGATGTCATAATCATTAGATGATGTCATAATCATTTTGTTGATGTCATAATCATTTGATGATGTCATAATCATTTGATGTCATAATCATTGGATGATGTCATACTCATTTTATTGATGTCATAATCATTTGATGATGTCATAATCATTTTGTTGATGTCATAATCATTTGATGATGTCATAATCATTTGATGTCATAATCATTGGATGATGTCATAATCATTTTGTTGATGTCATAATCATTTTATGATGTCATAATCATTTTGTTGATGTCATAATCATTGGATGATGTCATAATCATTTTGTTGATGTCATAATCATTTGATGATGTCATAATCATTTTGTTGATGTCATAATGATTTGATGATATCATAATCATTTGATGTCATAATCATTGGATGATGTCATAATCATTTTGTTGATGTCATAATCATTTGATGATGTCATAATCATTAGATGATGTCATAATCATTGGATGATGACATAATCATTTTGTTGATGTCATAATCATTTGATGTAATAATCATTGGATGATGTCATAATCATTTTGTTGATGTCATAATCATTTGATGATGTCATAATCATTAGATGATGTCATAATCATTTTGTTGATGTCATGATCATTTTATGATGTCATAATCATTTTGTTGATGTCATAATCATTGGATGATGTCATAATCCTTTTGTTGATGTCATAATCATTTGATGATGCCATAATCATTAGATGATGTCATAATCATTTGATGATGTCATAATCATTTGATGATGTCATAATCATTTTGTTGATGTCATAATCATTTCGTTGATGTCATAATGATTTCATGATATCATAATCATTTGATGTCATAATCATTGGATGATGTCATAATCATTTTGTTGATGTCATAATCATTTGATGATGTCATAATCATTTGATGTCATAATCATTGGATGATGTCATAATCATTTGATGATGTCATAATGATTTTGTTGATGTCATAATCATTTGATGATGCCATAATCATTTTGTTGATGTCATAATCACTTTGTTGATGTCATAATCATTTTGTTGATGTCATAATCATTTGATGATGTCATAATCATTAGATGATGTTATAATCATTTCATGATGTCATAATCATTTCATGATGTCATAATCATTTGATGTCATAATCATTGGATGATGTCATAATCATTTTGTTGATGTCATAGTCATTTGATGATGTCATAATCATTAGATGATGTCATAATCATTTTGTTGATGTCATAATCATTTGATGATGTCATAATCATATGATGTAATAATCATTGGATGATGTCATAATCATTTTGTTGATGTCATAATCATTTGATGATGTCATAATCATTAGATGATGTCATAATCATTTTGTTGATGTCATAATCATTTGATGATGTCATAATCATTAGATGATGTCATAATCATTTTGTTGATGTCACAATCATTTCATGATGTCATAATCATTTGATGTCATAATCTTTGGATGATGTCGTAATCATTTTGTTGATGTCATAATCATTTAATGATGTCATAATCATTAGATAATGTCATAATCATTTTGTTGAAGTCATAATCATTTGATGATGTCATAATCATTTTGTTGATGTCATAATGATTTGATGATGTCATAATCATTTGATGTCATAATCATTGGATGATGTCATAATAATTTTGTTGATGTCATAATCATTTGATGATGTCATAATCATTAGATGATGTCATAATCATTTTGTTGATGTCATAATCATTTTGTTGATGTCATAATCATTTGATGATGTCATAATCATTTGATGTTATAATCATTGGATGATGTCATAATCACTTTGTTGATGTCATAATCATTTGATGATGTCATAATCATTTGATGTTATAATCATTGGATGATGTCATAATCATTTTGTTGATGTCATAATCATTTGATGATGTCATAATCATTTTGTTGATGTCATAATCATTTGATGATGTCATAATCATTTGATGTCATAATCAATGGATGATGTCATAATCATTTTGTTGATGTCATAATCATTTGATGATGTCATAAACATTAGATGATGTCATAATCATTTTGTTGATGTCATAATGATTTGATGATGTCATAATCATTTGATGTCATAATCATTGGATGATGTCATAATCATTTTGTTGATGTCATAATCATTTGATGATGTCATAATCATTTGATGTCATAATCATTGGATGATGTCATAATCATTTTGTTGATGTCATAATCATTTGATGATGTCATAATCATTAGATGATGTCATAATCATTTTGTTGATGTCATAATCATTAGATGATGTCATAATCATTTTGTTGATGTCATAATCATTTTGTTGATGTCATAATCATTTGATGATGTCATAATCATTTGATGATGTCATAATCATTTTGTTGATGTCATAATCATTTGATGATGTCATAATCATTTGATGTCATAATCATTGGATGATGTCATAATCATTTTGTTGATGTCATAATCATTTGATGATGTCATAATCATTAGATGATGTCATAATCATTTTGTTGATGTCATAATCATTTGATGATGTCATAATCATTTGATGTCATAATCATTGGATGATGTCGTAATCATTTTGTTGATGTCATAATCATTTGATGGTGTCATAATCATTTGATGATGTCATAATCATTTTGATGATGTCATAATCATTTGATGATGTCATAATCATTTGATGTCATAATCATTGGATAATGTCATAATCATTTTGTTGATTTCATAATCATTTTATGATGTCATAATCATTTTGTTGATGTAATAATCATTGGATGATGTCATAATCCTTTTGTTGATGTCATAATCATTTGATGATGTCATAATCATTAGATGATGTCATAATCATATTGTTGATGTCATAATCATTTGATGATGTCATAATCATTTTGTTGATGTCATAATCATTTCGTTGATGTCATAATGATTTGATGATATCATAATCATTTGATGTCATAATCATTGGATGATGTCATAATCATTTTGTTGATGTCATAATCATTTGATGATGTCATAATCATTTGATGTCATAATCATTGGATGATGTCATAATCATTTTGTTGATGTCATAATCATTTTATGATGTCATAATCATCTTGTTGATGTCATAATCATTGGATGATGTCATAATCCTTTTGTTGATGTCATAATCATTTTGTTGATGTCATAATCATTTGATGATGTCATAATCATTTTGTTGATGTCATAATCATTTTGTTGATGTCATAATGATTTGATGATATCATAATCATTTGATGTCATAATCATTGGATGATGTCATAATCATTTTGTTGATGTCATAATCATTTGATGATGTCATAATCATTAGATGATGTCATAATCATTGGATGATGACATAATCATTTTGTTGATGTCATAATCATTTGATGTCATAATCATTGGATGATGTCATAATCATTTTGTTGATGTCATAATCATTTGATGATGTCATAATCATTATATGATGTCATAATCATTTTGTTGATGTCATAATCATTTCCTGATGTCATAATCATTTGATGTCATAATCATTGGATGATGTCATAATCATTTTGTTGATGTCATAATCATTTGATGATGTCATAATCATTAGATAATGTCATAATCATTTTGTTGAAGTCATAATCATTTGATGATGTCATAATCATTTTGTTGATGTCATAATCATTTTGTTGATGTCATATTGATTTGATGATGTCATAATCATTTGATGTCATAATCATTGGATGATGTCATAATCATTTTGTTCATGTCATAATCATTTGATGATGTCATAATCATTTGATGTAATAATCATTGGATGATGTCATAATCATTTTGTTGATGTCATAATCATTTGATGATGTCATAATCATTAGATGATGTCATAATCATTTTGTTGATGTCATAATCATTTGATGATGTCATAATCATTAGATGATGTCATAATCATTTTGTTGATGTCATAATCATTTGATGATGTCATAATCATTTGATGTCATAATCATTGGATGATGTCATAATCATTTTGTTGATGTCATAATCATTTGATGATGTCATAATCATTTGATGATGTCATAATCAATTTGTTGATGTCATAATCATTTGATGATGTCATAATCATTTGATGTCATAATCATTGGATGATGTCATAATCATTTTGTTGATGTCATAATCATTTTATGATGTCGTAATCATTTGATGTCATAATAATTGGATGATGTCATAATCCTTTTGTTGATGTCATAATCATTTGATGATGTCATAATCATTTGATGATGTCATAATCATTAGATGATGTCATAATCATTTTGTTGATGTCATAATCATTTGATGATGTCATAATCATTTTGTTGATGTCATAATCATTTCGTTGATGTCATAATGATTTGATGATATCATAATCATTTGATGTCATAATCATTGGATGATGTCATAATCATTTTGTTGATGTCATAATCATTTGATGATGTCATAATCATTTGATGTCATAATCATTGGATGATGTCATAATCATTTGATGATGCCATAATCATTTTGTTGATGTCATAATCATTTTATGATGTCATAATCATTTTGTTGATGTCATAATCATTTTGTTGATGTCATAATCATTTGATGATGTCATAATCATTAGATGATGTCATAATCATTTTGTTGATGTCATAATCATTTCATGATGTCATAATCATTTGATGTCATAATCATTGGATGATGTCATAATCATTTTGTTGATGTCATAATCATTTGATGATGTCATAATCATTAGATAATGTCATAATCATTTTGTTGAAGTCATAATCATTTGATGATGTCATAATCATTTTGTTGATGTCATAATGATTTGATGATGTCATAATCATTTGATGTCATAATCATTTGATGATGTCATAATCATTTTGTTGATGTCATAATCATTTGATGATGTCATAATCATTTGATGTCATAATCATTGGATGATGTCATAATCATTTTGTTGATGTCATAATCATTTGATGATGTCATAATCATTAGATGATGTCATAATCATTTTGTTGATGTCATAATCATTTGATGATGTCATAATCATTAGATGATGTCATAATAATTTTGTTGATGTCATAATCATTTGATGGTGTCATAATCATATGATGTAATAATCATTGGATGATGTCATAATCATTTGATGATGTCATAATCATTTGATGTCATAATCATTGGATGATGTCATAATCATTTTGTTGATGTCATAATCATTTTATGATGTCATAATCATTTTGTTGATGTCATAATCATTGGATGATGTCATAATCATTTTGTTGATGTCATAATCATTTGATGATGTCATAATCATTTTGTTGATGTCATAATCATTTCGTTGATGTCATAATGATTTGATGATATCATAATCATTTGATGTCATAATCATTGGATGATGTCATAATCATTTTGTTGATGTCATAATCATTTGATGATGTCATAATCATTTGATGTCATAATCATTGGATGATGTCATAATCATTTTGTTGATGTCATAATCATTTTATGATGTCATAACCATTTTGTTGATGACATAATCATTGGATGATGTCATAATTCTTTTGTTAATGTCATAATCATTTGATGATGTCATAATCATTAGATGATGTCATAATCATTTTGTTGATGTCATAATAATTTGATGATGTCATAATCATTTTGCTGATGTCATAATCATTTCGTTGATGTCATAATGATTTGATGATATCATAATCATTTGATGTCATAATCATTGGATGATGTCATAATCATTTTGTTGATGTCATAATCATTTGATGATGTCATAATCATTAGATGATGTCATAATCATTGGATGATGACATAATCATTTTGTTGATGTCATAATCATTTGATGTAATAATCATTGGATGATGTCATAATCATTTTGTTGATGTCATAATCATTTGATGATGTCATAATCATTAGATGATGTCATAATCATTTTGTTGATGTCATGATCATTTTATGATGTCATAATCATTTTGTTGATGTCATAATCATTGGATGATGTCATAATCCTTTTGTTGATGTCATAATCATTTGATGATGCCATAATCATTAGATGATGTCATAATCATTTGATGATGTCATAATCATTTGATGATGTCATAATCATTTTGTTGATGTCATAATCATTTTGTTGATGTCATAATGATTTCATGATATCATAATCATTTGATGTCATAATCATTGGATGATGTCATAATCATTTTGTTGATGTCATAATCATTTGATGATGTCATAATCATTTGATGTCATAATCATTGGATGATGTCATAATCATTTGATGATGTCATAATGATTTTGTTGATGTCATAATCATTTGATGATGCCATAATCATTTTGTTGATGTCATAATCACTTTGTTGATGTCATAATCATTTTGTTGATGTCATAATCATTTGATGATGTCATAATCATTAGATGATGTTATAATCATTTCATGATGTCATAATCATTTCATGATGTCATAATCATTTGATGTCATAATCATTGGATGATGTCATAATCATTTTGTTGATGTCATAATCATTTGATGATGTCATAATCATTAGATGATGTCATAATCATTTTGTTGATGTCATAATCATTTGATGATGTCATAATCATATGATGTAATAATCATTGGATGATGTCATAATCATTTTGTTGATGTCATAATCATTTGATGATGTCATAATCATTAGATGATGTCATAATCATTTTGTTGATGTCATAATCATTTGATGATGTCATAATCATTAGATGATGTCATAATCATTTTGTTGATGTCACAATCATTTCATGATGTCATAATCATTTGATGTCATAATCTTTGGATGATGTCGTAATCATTTTGTTGATGTCATAATCATTTGATGATGTCATAATCATTAGATAATGTCATAATCATTTTGTTGAAGTCATAATCATTTGATGATGTCATAATCATTTTGTTGATGTCATAATGATTTGATGATGTCATAATCATTTGATGTCATAATCATTGGATGATGTCATAATAATTTTGTTGATGTCATAATCATTTGATGATGTCATAATCATTAGATGATGTCATAATCATTTTGTTGATGTCATAATCATTTTGTTGATGTCATAATCATTTGATGATGTCATAATCATTTGATGTTATAATCATTGGATGATGTCATAATCACTTTGTTGATGTCATAATCATTTGATGATGTCATAATCATTTGATGTTATAATCATTGGATGATGTCATAATCATTTTGTTGATGTCATAATCATTTGATGATGTCATAATCATTTTGTTGATGTCATAATCATTTGATGATGTCATAATCATTTGATGTCATAATCAATGGATGATGTCATAATCATTTTGTTGATGTCATAATCATTTGATGATGTCATAATCATTAGATGATGTCATAATCATTTTGTTGATGTCATAATCATTAGATGATGTCATAATCATTTTGTTGATGTCATAATCATTTTGTTGATGTCATAATCATTTGATGATGTCATAATCATTTGATGATGTCATAATCATTTTGTTGATGTCATAATCATTTGATGATGTCATAATCATTTGATGTCATAATCATTGGATGATGTCATAATCATTTTGTTGATGTCATAATCATTTGATGATGTCATAATCATTAGATGATGTCATAATCATTTTGTTGATGTCATAATCATTTGATGATGTCATAATCATTTGATGTCATAATCATTGGATGATGTCGTAATCATTTTGTTGATGTCATAATCATTTGATGGTGTCATAATCATTTGATGATGTCATAATCATTTTGATGATGTCATAATCATTTGATGATGTCATAATCATTTGATGTCATAATCATTGGATAATGTCATAATCATTTTGTTGATTTCATAATCATTTTATGATGTCATAATCATTTTGTTGATGTAATAATCATTGGATGATGTCATAATCCTTTTGTTGATGTCATAATCATTTGATGATGTCATAATCATTAGATGATGTCATAATCATATTGTTGATGTCATAATCATTTGATGATGTCATAATCATTTTGTTGATGTCATAATCATTTCGTTGATGTCATAATGATTTGATGATATCATAATCATTTGATGTCATAATCATTGGATGATGTCATAATCATTTTGTTGATGTCATAATCATTTGATGATGTCATAATCATTTGATGTCATAATCATTGGATGATGTCATAATCATTTTGTTGATGTCATAATCATTTTATGATGTCATAATCATCTTGTTGATGTCATAATCATTGGATGATGTCATAATCCTTTTGTTGATGTCATAATCATTTTGTTGATGTCATAATCATTTGATGATGTCATAATCATTTTGTTGATGTCATAATCATTTTGTTGATGTCATAATGATTTGATGATATCATAATCATTTGATGTCATAATCATTGGATGATGTCATAATCATTTTGTTGATGTCATAATCATTTGATGATGTCATAATCATTAGATGATGTCATAATCATTGGATGATGACATAATCATTTTGTTGATGTCATAATCATTTGATGTCATAATCATTGGATGATGTCATAATCATTTTGTTGATGTCATAATCATTTGATGATGTCATAATCATTATATGATGTCATAATCATTTTGTTGATGTCATAATCATTTCCTGATATCATAATCATTTGATGTCATAATCATTGGATGATGTCATAATCATTTTGTTGATGTCATAATCATTTGATGATGTCATAATCATTAGATGATGTCATAATCATTGGATGATGACATAATCATTTTGTTGATGTCATAATCATTTGATGGTGTCATAATCATTTGATGATGTCATAATCATTTTGATGATGTCATAATCATTTGATGATGTCATAATCATTTGATGTCATAATCATTGGATAATGTCATAATCATTTTGTTGATTTCATAATCATTTTATGATGTCATAATCATTTTGTTGATGTAATAATCATTGGATGATGTCATAATCCTTTTGTTGATGTCATAATCATTTGATGATGTCATAATCATTAGATGATGTCATAATCATATTGTTGATGTCATAATCATTTGATGATGTCATAATCATTTTGTTGATGTCATAATCATTTCGTTGATGTCATAATGATTTGATGATATCATAATCATTTGATGTCATAATCATTGGATGATGTCATAATCATTTTGTTGATGTCATAATCATTTGATGATGTCATAATCATTTGATGTCATAATCATTGGATGATGTCATAATCATTTTGTTGATGTCATAATCATTTTATGATGTCATAATCATCTTGTTGATGTCATAATCATTGGATGATGTCATAATCCTTTTGTTGATGTCATAATCATTTTGTTGATGTCATAATCATTTGATGATGTCATAATCATTTTGTTGATGTCATAATCATTTTGTTGATGTCATAATGATTTGATGATATCATAATCATTTGATGTCATAATCATTGGATGATGTCATAATCATTTTGTTGATGTCATAATCATTTGATGATGTCATAATCATTAGATGATGTCATAATCATTGGATGATGACATAATCATTTTGTTGATGTCATAATCATTTGATGTCATAATCATTGGATGATGTCATAATCATTTTGTTGATGTCATAATCATTTGATGATGTCATAATCATTATATGATGTCATAATCATTTTGTTGATGTCATAATCATTTCCTGATGTCATAATCATTTGATGTCATAATCATTGGATGATGTCATAATCATTTTGTTGATGTCATAATCATTTGATGATGTCATAATCATTAGATAATGTCATAATCATTTTGTTGAAGTCATAATCATTTGATGATGTCATAATCATTTTGTTGATGTCATAATCATTTTGTTGATGTCATATTGATTTGATGATGTCATAATCATTTGATGTCATAATCATTGGATGATGTCATAATCATTTTGTTCATGTCATAATCATTTGATGATGTCATAATCATTTGATGTCATAATCATTGGATGATGTCATAATCATTTTGTTGATGTCATAATCATTTGATGATGTCATAAACATTAGATGATGTCATAATCATTTTGTTGATGTCATAATCATTTGATGATGTCATAATCATTTGATGTAATAATCATTGGATGATGTCATAATCATTTTGTTGATGTCATAATCATTTGATGATGTCATAATCATTAGATGATGTCATAATCATTTTGTTGATGTCATAATCATTTGATGATATCATAATCATTAGATGATGTCATAATCATTTTGTTGATGTCATAATCATTTGATGATGTCATAATCATTTGATGTCATAATCATTGGATGATGTCATAATCATTTTGTTGATGTCATAATCATTTGATGATGTCATAATCATTTGATGATGTTATAATCATTAGATGATGTCATAATCATTTTGTTGATGTCATAATCATTTGATGATGTCATAATCATTTTGTTGATGTCATAATCATTTTATGATGTCGTAATCATTTGATGTCATAATAATTGGATGATGTCATAATCCTTTTGTTGATGTCATAATCATTTGATGATGTCATAATCATTTGATGATGTCATAATCATTAGATGATGTCATAATCATTTTGTTGATGTCATAATCATTTGATGATGTCATAATCATTTTGTTGATGTCATAATCATTTCGTTGATGTCATAATGATTTGATGATATCATAATCATTTGATGTCATAATCATTGGATGATGTCATAATCATTTTGTTGATGTCATAATCATTTGATGATGTCATAATCATTTGATGTCATAATCATTGGATGATGTCATAATCATTTGATGATGCCATAATCATTTTGTTGATGTCATAATCATTTTATGATGTCATAATCATTTTGTTGATGTCATAATCATTTGATGATGTCATAATCATTAGATGATGTCATAATCATTTTGTTGATGTCATAATCATTTCATGATTTCATAATCATTTGATGTCATAATCATTGGATGATGTCATAATCATTTTGTTGATGTCATAATCATTTGATGATGTCATAATCATTAGATAATGTCATAATCATTTTGTTGAAGTCATAATCATTTGATGATGTCATAATCATTTTGTTGATGTCATAATGATTTGATGATGTCATAATCATTTGATGTCATAATCATTGGATGATGTCATAATCATTTTGTTGATGTCATAATCATTTGATGATGTCATAATCATTTGATGTCATAATCATTGGATGATGTCATAATCATTTTGTTGATGTCATAATCATTTGATGATGTCATAATCATTAGATGATGTCATAATCATTTTGTTGATGTCATAATCATTTGATGATGTCATAATCATTAGATGATGTCATAATAATTTTGTTGATGTCATAATCATTTGATGGTGTCATAATCATATGATGTAATAATCATTGGATGATGTCATAATCATTTTGTTGATGTCATAATCATTTGATGATGTCATAATC
Source organism: Dendrobates tinctorius (assembly GCF_039654945.1). NCBI lineage: Eukaryota > Metazoa > Chordata > Amphibia > Anura > Dendrobatidae > Dendrobates > Dendrobates tinctorius. Next base: position 41,711,393 of record NW_027361687.1, on the reverse strand, counting down.
ATTAGATGATGTCATAATCATTTTGTTGATGTCATAATCATTTGATGATGTCATAATCATTAGATGATGTCATAATCATTTTGTTGATGTCATAATCATTTGATGATGTCATAATCATTTGATGTCATAATCATTGGATGATGTCATAATCATTTTATTGATGTCATAATCATTTGATGATGTCATAATCATTTTGTTGATGTCATAATCATTTGATGATGTCATAATCATTTGATGTCATAATCATTGGATGATGTCATAATCATTTTGTTGATGTCATAATCATTTGATGATGTCATAAACATTAGATGATGTCATAATCATTTTGTTGATGTCATAATCATTTGATGATGTCATAATCATTTGATGTAATAATCATTGGATGATGTCATAATCATTTTGTTGATGTCATAATCATTTGATGATGTCATAATCATTAGATGATGTCATAATCATTTTGTTGATGTCATAATCATTTGATGATGTCATAATCATTAGATGATGTCATAATCATTTTGTTGATGTCATAATCATTTGATGATGTCATAATCATTTGATGTCATAATCATTGGATGATGTCATAATCATTTTGTTGATGTCATAATCATTTGATGATGTCATAATCATTTGATGATGTCATAATCATTTTGTTGATGTCATAATCATTTGATGATGTCATAATCATTTGATGTCATAATAATTGGATGATGTCATAATCCTTTTGTTGATGTCATAATCATTTGATGATGTCATAATCATTTGATGATGTCATAATCATTAGATGATGTCATAATCATTTTGTTGATGTCATAATCATTTGATGATGTCATAATCATTTTGTTGATGTCATAATCATTTCGTTGATGTCATAATGATTTGATGATATCATAATCATTTGATGTCATAATCATTGGATGATGTCATAATCATTTTGTTGATGTCATAATCATTTGATGATGTCATAATCATTTGATGTCATAATCATTGGATGATGTCATAATCATTTGATGATGCCATAATCATTTTGTTGATGTCATAATCATTTTATGATGTCATAATCATTTTGTTGATGTCATAATCATTTTGTTGATGTCATAATCATTTGATGATGTCATAATCATTAGATGATGTCATAATCATTTTGTTGATGTCATAATCATTTCATGATGTCATAATCATTTGATGTCATAATCATTGGATGATGTCATAATCATTTTGTTGATGTCATAATCATTTGATGATGTCATAATCATTAGATAATGTCATAATCATTTTGTTGAAGTCATAATCATTTGATGATGTCATAATCATTTTGTTGATGTCATAATGATTTGATGATGTCATAATCATTTGATGTCATAATCATTGGATGATGTCATAATCATTTTGTTGATGTCATAATCATTTGATGATGTCATAATCATTTGATGTCATAATCATTGGATGATGTCATAATCATTTTGTTGATGTCATAATCATTTGATGATGTCATAATCATTAGATGATGTCATAATCATTTTGTTGATGTCATAATCATTTGATGATGTCATAATCATTAGATGATGTCATAATAATTTTGTTGATGTCATAATCATTTGATGGTGTCATAATCATATGATGTAATAATCATTGGATGATGTCATAATCATTTTGTTGATGTCATAATCATTTGATGATGTCATAATCATTAGATGATGTCATAATCATTTTGTTGATGTCATAATCATTTGATGATGTCATAATCATTAGATGATGTCATAATCATTTTGTTGATGTCATAATCATTTGATGATGTCATAATCATTTGATGTCATAATCATTGGATGATGTCATAATCATTTTATTGATGTCATAATCATTTGATGATGTCATAATCATTTTGTTGATGTCATAATCATTTGATGATGTCATAATCATTTGATGTCATAATCATTGGATGATGTCATAATCATTTTGTTGATGTCATAATCATTTTATGATGTCATAATCATTTTGTTGATGTCATAATCATTGGATGATGTCATAATCATTTTGTTGATGTCATAATCATTTGATGATGTCATAATCATTTGGTTGATGTCATAATCATTTCGTTGATGTCATAATGATTTGATGATATCATAATCATTTGATGTCATAATCATTGGATGATGTCATAATCATTTTGTTGATGTCATACTCATTTGATGATGTCATAATCATTTGATGTCATAATCATTGGATGATGTCATAATCATTTTGTTGATGTCATAATCATTTTATGATGTCATAACCATTTTGTTGATGTCATAATCATTGGATGATGTCATAATCCTTTTGTTAATGTCATAATCATTTGATGATGTCATAATCATTAGATGATGTCATAATCATTTTGTTGATGTCATAATCATTTGATGATGTCATAATCATTTTGCTGATGTCATAATCATTTCGTTGATGTCATAATGATTTGATGATATCATAATCATTTGATGTCATAATCATTGGATGATGTCATAATCATTTTGTTGATGTCATAATCATTTGATGATGTCATAATCATTAGATGATGTCATAATCATTGGATGATGACATAATCATTTTGTTGATGTCATAATCATTTGATGTAATAATCATTGGATGATGTCATAATCATTTTGTTGATGTCATAATCATTTGATGATGTCATAATCATTAGATGATGTCATAATCATTTTGTTGATGTCATAATCATTTGATGATGTCATAATCATTAGATGATGTCATAATCATTTTGTTGATGTTATAATCATTTGATGATGTCATAGTCATTTGATGTCATAATCATTGGATGATGTCATAATCATTTTGTTGATGTCATAATCATTTGATGATGTCATAATCATTTGATGATGTCATAATCATTTTGTTGATGTCATAATCATTTGATGATGTCATAATCATTTGATGTCATAATCATTGGATGATGTCATAATCATTTTGTTGATGTCATGATCATTTTATGATGTCATAATCATTTTGTTGATGTCATAATCATTGGATGATGTCATAATCCTTTTGTTGATGTCATAATCATTTGATGATGTCATAATGATTTTGTTGATGTCATAATCATTTGATGATGCCATAATCATTTTGTTGATGTCATAATCACTTTGTTGATGTCATAATCATTTTGTTGATGTCATAATCATTTGATGATGTCATAATCATTAGATGATGTTATAATCATTTCATGATGTCATAATCATTTCATGATGTCATAATCATTTGATGTCATAATCATTGGATGATGTCATAATCATTTTGTTGATGTCATAATCATTTGATGATGTCATAATCATTAGATGATGTCATAATCATTTTGTTGATGTCATAATCATTTGATGATGTCATAATCATATGATGTAATAATCATTGGATGATGTCATAATCATTTTGTTGATGTCATAATCATTTGATGATGTCATAATCATTAGATGATGTCATAATCATTTTGTTGATGTCATAATCATTTGATGATGTCATAATCATTAGATGATGTCATAATCATTTTGTTGATGTCACAATCATTTCATGATGTCATAATCATTTGATGTCATAATCTTTGGATGATGTCGTAATCATTTTGTTGATGTCATAATCATTTGATGATGTCATAATCATTAGATAATGTCATAATCATTTTGTTGAAGTCATAATCATTTGATGATGTCATAATCATTTTGTTGATGTCATAATCATTTTGTTGATGTCATAATCATTTGATGATGTCATAATCATTTGATGTCATAATCATTGGATGATGTCATAATCATTTTATTGATGTCATAATCATTTGATGATGTCATAATCATTTTGTTGATGTCATAATCATTTGATGATGTCATAATCATTTGATGTCATAATCATTGGATGATGTCATAATCATTTTGTTGATGTCATAATCATTTTATGATGTCATAATCATTTTGTTGATGTCATAATCATTGGATAATGTCATAATCATTTTGTTGATGTCATAATCATTTGATGATGTCATAATCATTTTGTTGATGTCATAATCATTTCGTTGATGTCATAATGATTTGATGATATCATAATCATTTGATGTCATAATCATTGGATGATGTCATAATCATTTTGTTGATGTCATACTCATTTGATGATGTCATAATCATTTGATGTCATAATCATTGGATGATGTCATAATCATTTTGTTGATGTCATAATCATTTTATGATGTCATAACCATTTTGTTGATGTCATAATCATTGGATGATGTCATAATCCTTTTGTTAATGTCATAATCATTTGATGATGTCATAATCATTAGATGATGTCATAATCATTTTGTTGATGTCATAATCATTTGATGATGTCATAATCATTTTGCTGATGTCATAATCATTTCGTTGATGTCATAATGATTTGATGATATCATAATCATTTGATGTCATAATCATTGGATGATGTCATAATCATTTTGTTGATGTCATAATCATTTGATGATGTCATAATCATTAGATGATGTCATAATCATTGGATGATGACATAATCATTTTGTTGATGTCATAATCATTTGATGTAATAATCATTGGATGATGTCATAATCATTTTGTTGATGTCATAATCATTTGATGATGTCATAATCATTAGATGATGTCATAATCATTTTGTTGATGTCATAATCATTTGATGATGTCATAATCATTAGATGATGTCATAATCATTTTGTTGATGTTATAATCATTTGATGATGTCATAGTCATTTGATGTCATAATCATTGGATGATGTCATAATCATTTTGTTGATGTCATAATCATTTGATGATGTCATAATCATTTGATGATGTCATAATCATTTTGTTGATGTCATAATCATTTGATGATGTCATAATCATTTGATGTCATAATCATTGGATGATGTCATAATCATTTTGTTGATGTCATGATCATTTTATGATGTCATAATCATTTTGTTGATGTCATAATCATTGGATGATGTCATAATCCTTTTGTTGATGTCATAATCATTTGATGATGTCATAATCATTAGATGATGTCATAATCATTTGATGATGTCATAATCATTTGATGATGTCATAATCATTTTGTTGATGTCATAATCATTTCGTTGATGTCATAATGATTTCATGATATCATAATCATTTGATGTCATAATGATTGGATGATGTCATAATCATTTTGTTGATGTCATAATCATTTGATGATGTCATAATCATTTGATGTCATAATCATTGGATGATGTCATAATCATTTGATGATGTCATAATGATTTTGTTGATGTCATAATCATTTGATGATGCCATAATCATTTTGTTGATGTCATAATCACTTTGTTGATGTCATAATCATTTTGTTGATGTCATAATCATTTGATGATGTCATAATCATTAGATGATGTTATAATCATTTCATGATTTCATAATCATTTCATGATGTCATAATCATTTGATGTCATAATCATTGGATGATGTCATAATCATTTTGTTGATGTCATAATCATTTGATGATGTCATAATCATTAGATGATGTCATAATCATTTTGTTGATGTCATAATCATTTGATGATGTCATAATCATATGATGTAATAATCATTGGATGATGTCATAATCATTTTGTTGATGTCATAATCATTTGATGATGTCATAATCATTAGATGATGTCATAATCATTTTGTTGATGTCATAATCATTTGATGATGTCATAATCATTAGATGATGTCATAATCATTTTGTTGATGTCACAATCATTTCATGATGTCATAATCATTTGATGTCATAATCTTTGGATGATGTCGTAATCATTTTGTTGATGTCATAATCATTTGATGATGTCATAATCATTAGATAATGTCATAATCATTTTGTTGAAGTCATAATCATTTGATGATGTTATAATCATTTTGTTGATGTCATAATGATTTGATGATGTCATAATCATTTGATGTCATAATCATTGGATGATGTCATAATAATTTTGTTGATGTCATAATCATTTGATGATGTCATAATCATTTGATGTTATAATCATTGGATGATGTCATAATCACTTTGTTGATGTCATAATCATTTGATGATGTCATAATCATTTGATGTTATAATCATTGGATGATGTCATAATCATTTTGTTGATGTCATAATCATTTGATGATGTCATAATCATTTGATGATGTCATAATCATTTGATGTCATAATCAATGGATGATGTCATAATCATTTTGTTGATGTCATAATCATTTGATGATGTCATAAACATTAGATGATGTCATAATCATTTTGTTGATGTCATAATGATTTGATGATGTCATAATCATTTGATGTCATAATCATTGGATGATGTCATAATCATTTTGTTGATGTCATAATCATTTGATGATGTCATAATCATTTGATGTCATAATCATTGGATGATGTCATAATCATTTTGTTGATGTCATAATCATTTGATGATGTCATAATCATTAGATGATGTCATAATCATTTTGTTGATGTCATAATCATTAGATGATGTCATAATCATTTTGTTGATGTCATAATCATTTTGTTGATGTCATAATCATTTGATGATGTCATAATCATTTGATGATGTCATAATCATTTTGTTGATGTCATAATCATTTGATGATGTCATAATCATTTGATGTCATAATCATTGGATGATGTCATAATCATTTTGTTGATGTCATAATCATTTGATGATGTCATAATCATTTGATGTCATAATCATTGGTTGATGTCATAATCTTTTTTTGATGTCATAATCATGTGATGTCATAATCATTGGATGATGTCATAATCATTTTGTTGATGTCATAATCATTTGATGATGTCATAATCATTTGATGTCATAATCATTGGATGATGTCATAATCATTTTGTTGATGTCATAATCATTTGATGATGTCATAATCATTAGATGATGTCATAATCATTGGATGATGACATAATCATTTTGTTGATGTCATAATCATTTGATGTCATAATCATTGGATGATGTCATAATCATTTTGTTGATGTCATAATCATTTGATGATGTCATAATCATTAGATGATGTCATAATCATTTTGTTGATGTCACAATCATTTCATGATGTCATAATCATTTGATGTCATAATCATTGGATGATGTCATAATCATTTTGTTGATGTCATAATCATTTGATGATGTCATAATCATTAGATAATGTCATAATCATTTTGTTGAAGTCATAATCATTTGATGATGTCATAATCATTTTGTTGATGCCATATTGATTTGATGATGTCATAATCATTTGATGTCATAATCATTGGATGATGTCATAATCATTTTGTTGATGTCATAATCATTTGATGATGTCATAATCATTTGATGTCATAATCACTGGATGATGTCATAATCATTTTGTTGATGTCATAATCATTTGATGATGTCATAATCATTAGATGATGTCATAATCATTTTGTTGATGTCATAATCATTTGATGATGTCATAATCATATGATGTAATAATCATTGGATGATGTCATAATCATTTTGTTGATGTCATAATCATTTGATGATGTCATAATCATTAGATGATGTCATAATCATTTTGTTGATGTCATAATCATTTGATGATGTCATAATCATTAGATGATGTCATAATCATTTTGTTGATGTCATAATCATTTGATGATGTCATAATCATTTGATGTCATAATCATTGGATGATGTCGTAATCATTTTGTTGATGTCATAATCATTTGATGGTGTCATAATCATTTGATGATGTCATAATCATTTTGATGATGTCATAATCATTTGATGATGTCATAATCATTTGATGTCATAATCATTGGATAATGTCATAATCATTTTGTTGATGTCATAATCATTTTATGATGTCATAATCATTTTGTTGATGTAATAATCATTGGATGATGTCATAATCCTTTTGCTGATGTCATAATCATTTGATGATGTCATAATCATTAGATGATGTCATAATCATATTGTTGATGTCATAATCATTTGATGATGTCATAATCATTTTGTTGATGTCATAATCATTTCGTTGATGTCATAATGATTTGATGATATCATAATCATTTGATGTCATAATCATTGGATGATGTCATAATCATTTTGTTGATGTCATAATCATTTGATGATGTCATAATCATTTGATGTCATAATCATTGGATGATGTCATAATCATTTTGTTGATGTCATAATCATTTTATGATGTCATAATCATTTTGTTGATGTCATAATCATTGGATGATGTCATAATCCTTTTGTTGATGTCATAATCATTTGATGATGTCATAATCATTAGATGATGTCATAATCATTTTGTTGATGTCATAATCATTTGATGATGTCATAATCATTTTGTTGATGTCATAATCATTTGATGATGTCATAATGATTAGATGATGTCATAATCATTGGATGATGACATAATCATTTTGTTGATGTCATAATCATTTGATGTCATAATCATTGGATGATGTCATAATCATTTTGTTGATGTCATAATCATTTGATGATGTCATAATCATTAGATGATGTCATAATCATTTTGTTGATGTCATAATCATTTCATGATGTCATAATCATTTGATGTCATAATCATTGGATGATGTCATAATCATTTTGTTGATGACATAATCATTTGATGATGTCATAATCATTAGATAATGTCATAATCATTTTGTTGAAGTCATAATCATTTGATGATGTCATAATCATTTTGTTGATGTCATAATCATTTTGTTGATGTCATATTGATTTGATGATGTCATAATCATTTGATGTCATAATCATTGGATGATGTCATAATCATTTTTTTCATGTCATAATCATTTGATGATGTCATAATCATTTGATGTCATAATCATTGGATGATGTCATAATCATTTTGTTGATGTCATAATCATTTGATGATGTCATAAACATTAGATGATGTCATAATCATTTTGTTGATGTCATAATCATTTGATGATGTCATAATCATTTGATGTAATAATCATTGGATGATGTCATAATCATTTTGTTGATGTCATAATCATTTGATGATGTCATAATCATTAGACGATGTCATAATCATTTTGTTGATGTCATAATCATTTGATGATGTCATAATCATTAGATGATGTCATAATCATTTGATGTCATAATCATTGGATAATGTCATAATCATTTTGTTGATGTCATAATCATTTTATGATGTCATAATCATTTTGTTGATGTAATAATCATTGGATGATGTCATAATCCTTTTGTTGATGTCATAATCATTTGATGATGTCATAATCATTAGATGATGTCATAATCATATTGTTGATGTCATAATCATTTGATGATGTCATAATCATTTTGTTGATGGCATAATCATTTGATGATGTCATAATCATTAGATAATGTCATAATCATTTTGTTGAAGTCATAATCATTTGATGATGTCATAATCATTTTGTTGATGTCATAATCATTTTGTTGATGTCATAATGATTTGATGATGTCATAATCATTTGATGTCATAATCATTGGATGATGTCATAATCAGTTTGTTGATGTCATAATCATTTGATGATGTCATAATCATTTGATGTCATAATCGTTATATGATGTCATAATCATTTTGTTGATGTCATAATCATTTGATGATGTCATAATCATTAGATAATGTCATAATCATTTTGTTGAAGTCATAATCATTTGATGATGTCATAATCATTTTGTTGATGTCATAATCATTTTGTTGATGTCATATTGATTTGATGATGTCATAATCATTTGATGTCATAATCATTGGATGATGTCATAATCATTTTGTTCATGTCATAATCATTTGATGATGTCATAATCATTTGATGTCATAATCATTGGATGATGTCATAATCATTTTGTTGATGTCATAATCATTTGATGATGTCATAAACATTAGATGATGTCATAATCATTTTGTTGATGTCATAATCATTTGATGATGTCATAATCATTTGATGTAATAATCATTGGATGATGTCATAATCATTTTGTTGATGTCATAATCATTTGATGATGTCATAATCATTAGATGATGTCATAATCATTTTGTTGATGTCATAATCATTTGATGATGTCATAATAATTGGATGATGTCATAATCCTTTTGTTGATGTCATAATCATTTGATGATGTCATAATCATTTGATGATGTCATAATCATTAGATGATGTCATAATCATTTTGTTGATGTCATAATCATTTGATGATGTCATAATCATTTTGTTGATGTCATAATCATTTCGTTGATGTCATAATGATTTGATGATATCATAATCATTTGATGTCATAATCATTGGATGATGTCATAATCATTTTGTTGATGTCATAATCATTTGATGATGTCATAATCATTTGATGTCATAATCATTGGATGATGTCATAATCAATTGATGATGCCATAATCATTTTGTTGATGTCATAATCATTTTATGATGTCATAATCATTTTGTTGATGTCATAATCATTTTGTTGATGTCATAATCATTTGATGATGTCATAATCATTAGATGATGTCATAATCATTTTGTTGATGTCATAATCATTTCATGATGTCATAATCATTTGATGTCATAATCATTGGATGATGTCATAATCATTTTGTTGATGTCATAATCATTTGATGATGTCATAATCATTAGATAATGTCATAATCATTTTGTTGAAGTCATAATCATTTGATGATGTCATAATCATTTTGTTGATGTCATAATGATTTGATGATGTCATAATCATTTGATGTCATAATCATTGGATGATGTCATAATCATTTTGTTGATGTCATAATCATTTGATGATGTCATAATCATTTGATGTCATAATCATTGGATGATGTCATAATCATTTTGTTGATGTCATAATCATTTGATGATGTCATAATCATTAGATGATGTCATAATCATTTTGTTGATGTCATAATCATTTGATGATGTCATAATCATTAGATGATGTCATAATAATTTTGTTGATGTCATTATCATTTGATGGTGTCATAATCATATGATGTAATAATCATTGGATGATGTCATAATCATTTTGTTGATGTCATAATCATTTGATGATGTCATAATCATTAGATGATGTCATAATCATTTTGTTGATGTCATAATCATTTGATGATGTCATAATCATTAGATGATGTCATAATCATTTTGTTGATGTCATAATCATTTGATGATGTCATAATCATTTGATGTCATAATCATTGGATGATGTCATAATCATTTTATTGATGTCATAATCATTTGATGATGTCATAATCATTTTGTTGATGTCATAATCATTTGATGATGTCATAATCATTTGATGTCATAATCATTGGATGATGTCATAATCATTTTGTTGATGTCATAATCATTTGATGATGTCATAATCATTTTGTTGATGTCATAATCATTTCGTTGATGTCATAATGATTTGATGATATCATAATCATTTGATGTCATAATCATTGGATGATGTCATAATCATTTTGTTGATGTCATACTCATTTGATGATGTCATAATCATTTGATGTCATAATCATTGGATGATGTCATAATCATTTTGTTGATGTCATAATCATTTTATGATGTCATAACCATTTTGTTGATGTCATAATCATTGGATGATGTCATAATCCTTTTGTTAATGTCATAATCATTTGATGATGTCATAATCATTAGATGATGTCATAATCATTTTGTTGATGTCATAATCATTTGATGATGTCATAATCATTTTGCTGATGTCATAATCATTTCGTTGATGTCATAATGATTTGATGATATCATAATCATTTGATGTCATAATCATTGGATGATGTCATAATCATTTTGTTGATGTCATAATCATTTGATGATGTCATAATCATTAGATGATGTCATAATCATTGGATGATGACATAATCATTTTGTTGATGTCATATTCATTTGATGTAATAATCATTGGATGATGTCATAATCATTTTGTTGATGTCATAATCATTTGATGATGTCATAATCATTAGATGATGTCATAATCATTTTGTTGATGTCATAATCATTTGATGATGTCATAATCATTAGATGATGTCATAATCATTTTGTTGATGTTATAATCATTTGATGATGTCATAGTCATTTGATGTCATAATCATTGGATGATGTCATAATCATTTTGTTGATGTCATAATCATTTGATGATGTCATTATCATTTGATGATGTCATAATCATTTTGTTGATGTCATAATCATTTGATGATGTCATAATCATTTGATGTCATAATCATTGGATGATGTCATAATCATTTTGTTGATGTCATGATCATTTTATGATGTCATAATCATTTTGTTGATGTCATAATCATTGGATGATGTCATAATCCTTTTGTTGATGTCATAATCATTTGATGATGTCATAATCATTAGATGATGTCATAATCATTTGATGATGTCATAATCATTTGATGATGTCATAATCATTTTGTTGATGTCATAATCATTTCGTTGATGTCATAATGATTTCATGATATCATAATCATTTGATGTCATAATCATTGGATGATGTCATAATCATTTTGTTGATGTCATAATCATTTGATGATGTCATAATCATTTGATGTCATAATCATTGGATGATGTCATAATCATTTGATGATGTCATAATGATTTTGTTGATGTCATAATCATTTGATGATGCCATAATCATTTTGTTGATGTCATAATCACTTTGTTGATGTCATAATCATTTTGTTGATGTCATAATCATTTGATGATGTCATAATCATTAGATGATGTTATAATCATTTCATGATGTCATAATCATTTCATGATGTCATAATCATTTGATGTCATAATCATTGGATGATGTCATAATCATTTTGTTGATGTCATAATCATTTGATGATGTCATAATCATTAGATGATGTCATAATCATTTTGTTGATGTCATAATCATTTGATGATGTCATAATCATATGATGTAATAATCATTGGATGATGTCATAATCATTTTGTTGATGTCATAATCATTTGATGATGTCATAATCATTAGATGATGTCATAATCATTTTGTTGATGTCATAATCATTTGATGATGTCATAATCATTAGATGATGTCATAATCATTTTGTTGATGTCACAATCATTCCATGATGTCATAATCATTTGATGTCATAATCTTTGGATGATGTCGTAATCATTTTGTTGATGTCATAATCATTTGATGATGTCATAATCATTAGATAATGTCATAATCATTTTGTTGAAGTCATAATCATTTGATGATGTCATAATCATTTTGTTGATGTCATAATCATTTTGTTGATGTCATAATCATTTGATGATGTCATAATCATTTGATGTCATAATCATTGGATGATGTCATAATCATTTTATTGATGTCATAATCATTTGATGATGTCATAATCATTTTGTTGATGTCATAATCATTTGATGATGTCATAATCATTTGATGTCATAATCATTGGATGATGTCATAATCATTTTGTTGATGTCATAATCATTTTATGATGTCATAATCATTTTGTTGATGTCATAATCATTGGATGATGTCATAATCATTTTGTTGATGTCATAATCATTTGATGATGTCATAATCATTTTGTTGATGTCATAATCATTTCGTTGATGTCATAATGATTTGATGATATCATAATCATTTGATGTCATAATCATTGGATGATGTCATAATCATTTTGTTGATGTCATACTCATTTGATGATGTCATAATCATTTGATGTCATAATCATTGGATGATGTCATAATCATTTTGTTGATGTCATAATCATTTTATGATGTCATAACCATTTTGTTGATGTCATAATCATTGGATGATGTCATAATCCTTTTGTTAATGTCATAATCATTTGATGATGTCATAATCATTAGATGATGTCATAATCATTTTGTTGATGTCATAATCATTTGATGATGTCATAATCATTTTGCTGATGTCATAATCATTTCGTTGATGTCATAATGATTTGATGATATCATAATCATTTGATGTCATAATCATTGGATGATGTCATAATCATTTTGTTGATGTCATAATCATTTGATGATGTCATAATCATTAGATGATGTCATAATCATTGGATGATGACATAATCATTTTGTTGATGTCATAATCATTTGATGTAATAATCATTGGATGATGTCATAATCATTTTGTTGATGTCATAATCATTTGATGATGTCATAATCATTAGATGATGTCATAATCATTTTGTTGATGTCATAATCATTTGATGATGTCATAATCATTAGATGATGTCATAATCATTTTGTTGATGTTATAATCATTTGATGATGTCATAGTCATTTGATGTCATAATCATTGGATGATGTCATAATCATTTTGTTGATGTCATAATCATTTGATGATGTCATAATCATTTGATGATGTCATAATCATTTTGTTGATGTCATAATCATTTGATGATGTCATAATCATTTGATGTCATAATCATTGGATGATGTCATAATCATTTTGTTGATGTCATGATCATTTTATGATGTCATAATCATTTTGTTGATGTCATAATCATTGGATGATGTCATAATCCTTTTGTTGATGTCATAATCATTTGATGATGTCATAATCATTAGATGATGTCATAATCATTTGATGATGTCATAATCATTTGATGATGTCATAATCATTTTGTTGATGTCATAATCATTTCGTTGATGTCATAATGATTTCATGATATCATAATCATTTGATGTCATAATGATTGGATGATGTCATAATCATTTTGTTGATGTCATAATCATTTGATGATGTCATAATCATTTGATGTCATAATCATTGGATGATGTCATAATCATTTGATGATGTCATAATGATTTTGTTGATGTCATAATCATTTGATGATGCCATAATCATTTTGTTGATGTCATAATCACTTTGTTGATGTCATAATCATTTTGTTGATGTCATAATCATTTGATGATGTCATAATCATTAGATGATGTTATAATCATTTCATGATTTCATAATCATTTCATGATGTCATAATCATTTGATGTCATAATCATTGGATGATGTCATAATCATTTTGTTGATGTCATAATCATTTGATGATGTCATAATCATTAGATGATGTCATAATCATTTTGTTGATGTCATAATCATTTGATGATGTCATAATCATATGATGTAATAATCATTGGATGATGTCATAATCATTTTGTTGATGTCATAATCATTTGATGATGTCATAATCATTAGATGATGTCATAATCATTTTGTTGATGTCATAATCATTTGATGATGTCATAATCATTAGATGATGTCATAATCATTTTGTTGATGTCACAATCATTTCATGATGTCATAATCATTTGATGTCATAATCTTTGGATGATGTCGTAATCATTTTGTTGATGTCATAATCATTTGATGATGTCATAATCATTAGATAATGTCATAATCATTTTGTTGAAGTCATAATCATTTGATGATGTTATAATCATTTTGTTGATGTCATAATGATTTGATGATGTCATAATCATTTGATGTCATAATCATTGGATGATGTCATAATAATTTTGTTGATGTCATAATCATTTGATGATGTCATAATCATTTGATGTTATAATCATTGGATGATGTCATAATCACTTTGTTGATGTCATAATCATTTGATGATGTCATAATCATTTGATGTTATAATCATTGGATGATGTCATAATCATTTTGTTGATGTCATAATCATTTGATGATGTCATAATCATTTGATGATGTCATAATTATTTGATGTCATAATCAATGGATGATGTCATAATCATTTTGTTGATGTCATAATCATTTGATGATGTCATAAACATTAGATGATGTCATAATCATTTTGTTGATGTCATAATGATTTGATGATGTCATAATCATTTGATGTCATAATCATTGGATGATGTCATAATCATTTTGTTGATGTCATAATCATTTGATGATGTCATAATCATTTGATGTCATAATCATTGGATGATGTCATAATCATTTTGTTGATGTCATAATCATTTGATGATGTCATAATCATTAGATGATGTCATAATCATTTTGTTGATGTCATAATCATTAGATGATGTCATAATCATTTTGTTGATGTCATAATCATTTTGTTGATGTCATAATCATTTGATGATGTCATAATCATTTGATGATGTCATAATCATTTTGTTGATGTCATAATCATTTGATGATGTCATAATCATTTGATGATGTCATAATCATTTTGTTGATGTCATAATCATTTGATGTCATAATCATTGGATGATGTCATAATCATTTTGTTGATGTCATAATCATTTGATGATGTCATAATCATTTTGTTGATGTCATAATCATTTTGTTGATGTCATAATCATTTGATGATGTCATAATCATTTGATGATGTCATAATCATTTGATGTCATAATCATTGGATGATGTCATAATCATTTTGTTGATGTCATAATCATTTGATGATGTCATAATCATTTGATGTCATAATCATTGGTTGATGTCATAATCTTTTTTTGATGTCATAATCATGTGATGTCATAATCATTGGATGATGTCATAATCATTTTGTTGATGTCATAATCATTTGATGATGTCATAATCATTTGATGTCATAATCATTGGATGATGTCATAATCATTTTGTTGATGTCATAATCATTTGATGATGTCATAATCATTAGATGATGTCATAATCATTGGATGATGACATAATCATTTTGTTGATGTCATAATCATTTGATGTCATAATCATTGGATGATGTCATAATCATTTTGTTGATGTCATAATCATTTGATGATGTCATAATCATTAGATGATGTCATAATCATTTTGTTGATGTCACAATCATTTCATGATGTCATAATCATTTGATGTCATAATCATTGGATGATGTCATAATCATTTTGTTGATGTCATAATCATTTGATGATGTCATAATCATTAGATAATGTCATAATCATTTTGTTGAAGTCATAATCATTTGATGATGTCATAATCATTTTGTTGATGTCATATTGATTTGATGATGTCATAATCATTTGATGTCATAATCATTGGATGATGTCATAATCATTTTGTTGATGTCATAATCATTTGATGATGTCATAATCATTAGATGATGTCATAATCATTGGATGATGACATAATCATTTTGTTGATGTCATAATCATTTGATGTCATAATCATTGGATGATGTCATAATCATTTTGTTGATGTCATAATCATTTGATGATGTCATAATCATTAGATGATGTCATAATCATTTTGTTGATGTCACAATCATTTCATGATGTCATAATCATTTGATGTCATAATCATTGGATGATGTCATAATCATTTTGTTGATGTCATAATCATTTGATGATGTCATAATCATTAGATAATGTCATAATCATTTTGTTGAAGTCATAATCATTTGATGATGTCATAATCATTTTGTTGATGTCATATTGATTTGATGATGTCATAATCATTTGATGTCATAATCATTGGATGATGTCATAATCATTTTGTTGATGTCATAATCATTTGATGATGTCATAATCATTTGATGTCATAATCACTGGATGATGTCATAATCATTTTGTTGATGTCATAATCATTTGATGATGTCATAATCATTAGATGATGTCATAATCATTTTGTTGATGTCATAATCATTTGATGATGTCATAATCATATGATGTAATAATCATTGGATGATGTCATAATCATTTTGTTGATGTCATAATCATTTGATGATGTCATAATCATTAGATGATGTCATAATCATTTTGTTGATGTCATAATCATTTGATGATGTCATAATCATTAGATGATGTCATAATCATTTTGTTGATGTCATAATCATTTGATGATGTCATAATCATTTGATGTCATAATCATTGGATGATGTCGTAATCATTTTGTTGATGTCATAATCATTTGATGGTGTCATAATCATTTGATGATGTCATAATCATTTTGATGATGTCATAATCATTTGATGATGTCATAATCATTTGATGTCATAATCATTGGATAATGTCATAATCATTTTGTTGATGTCATAATCATTTTATGATGTCATAATCATTTTGTTGATGTAATAATCATTGGATGATGTCATAATCCTTTTGCTGATGTCATAATCATTTGATGATGTCATAATCATTAGATGATGTCATAATCATATTGTTGATGTCATAATCATTTGATGATGTCATAATCATTTTGTTGATGTCATAATCATTTCGTTGATGTCATAATGATTTGATGATATCATAATCATTTGATGTCATAATCATTGGATGATGTCATAATCATTTTGTTGATGTCATAATCATTTGATGATGTCATAATCATTTGATGTCATAATCATTGGATGATGTCATAATCATTTTGTTGATGTCATAATCATTTTATGATGTCATAATCATTTTGTTGATGTCATAATCATTGGATGATGTCATAATCCTTTTGTTGATGTCATAATCATTTGATGATGTCATAATCATTAGATGATGTCATAATCATTTTGTTGATGTCATAATCATTTGATGATGTCATAATCATTTTGTTGATGTCATAATCATTTGATGATGTCATAATGATTAGATGATGTCATAATCATTGGATGATGACATAATCATTTTGTTGATGTCATAATCATTTGATGTCATAATCATTGGATGATGTCATAATCATTTTGTTGATGTCATAATCATTTGATGATGTCATAATCATTAGATGATGTCATAATCATTTTGTTGATGTCATAATCATTTCATGATGTCATAATCATTTGATGTCATAATCATTGGATGATGTCATAATCATTTTGTTGATGTCATAATCATTTGATGATGTCATAATCATTAGATGATGTCATAATCATTTTGTTGATGTCATAATCATTTCATGATGTCATAATCATTTGATGTCATAATCATTGGATGATGTCATAATCATTTTGTTGATGACATAATCATTTGATGATGTCATAATCATTAGATAATGTCATAATCATTTTGTTGAAGTCATAATCATTTGATGATGTCATAATCATTTTGTTGATGTCATAATCATTTTGTTGATGTCATATTGATTTGATGATGTCATAATCATTTGATGTCATAATCATTGGATGATGTCATAATCATTTTTTTCATGTCATAATCATTTGATGATGTCATAATCATTTGATGTCATAATCATTGGATGATGTCATAATCATTTTGTTGATGTCATAATCATTTGATGATGTCATAAACATTAGATGATGTCATAATCATTTTGTTGATGTCATAATCATTTGATGATGTCATAATCATTTGATGTAATAATCATTGGATGATGTCATAATCATTTTGTTGATGTCATAATCATTTGATGATGTCATAATCATTAGACGATGTCATAATCATTTTGTTGATGTCATAATCATTTGATGATGTCATAATCATTAGATGATGTCATAATCATTTGATGTCATAATCATTGGATAATGTCATAATCATTTTGTTGATGTCATAATCATTTTATGATGTCATAATCATTTTGTTGATGTAATAATCATTGGATGATGTCATAATCCTTTTGTTGATGTCATAATCATTTGATGATGTCATAATCATTAGATGATGTCATAATCATATTGTTGATGTCATAATCATTTGATGATGTCATAATCATTTTGTTGATGGCATAATCATTTGATGATGTCATAATCATTAGATAATGTCATAATCATTTTGTTGAAGTCATAATCATTTGATGATGTCATAATCATTTTGTTGATGTCATAATGATTTGATGATGTCATAATCATTTGATGTCATAATCATTGGATGATGTCATAATCATTTTGTTGATGTCATAATCATTTGATGATGTCATAATCATTTGATGTCATAATCATTGGATGATGTCATAATCATTTTGTTGATGTCATAATCATTTGATGATGTCATAATCATTAGATGATGTCATAATCATTTTGTTGATGCCATAATCATTTTGTTGATGTCATAATCATTTGAAGATGTCATAATCATTTGATGATGTCATAATCATTAGATGATGTCATAATCATTTTGTTGATGTCATAATCATTTGATGATGTCATAATCATTTGATGTCATAATTAGAGTTGAGCGATACCGTCCGCTACTTCAAAGTATCGTATCGGATGGTATCGGCCGATCTTTAAAAAAAGTATCGGTATCGCCGATTCCGATACCGGAAGTCCCATTCAAGTCTTTGGGACTTCCGGTATCGGAATAAGAAAAACCCTTTCCTGCCCTTGTACAGCCTCTCTGGGGTCTGTACGGGCCTTTCGGGGGGCTGTGCCGGCCTGCCAGGGGGTCTGTGCAGGCTCCGGTGGTCTGTGCCGGCCTGCCGGTGGTCTGTGCAGGCTCCGGGGGGCTGTGCCGGCCTGCCGGGGGGCTGTGCCGGCCTGCCGGGGGGCTGTGCAGGCTCCGGGGGGCTGTGCCGGCCTGCCGGGGGGCTGTGCCGGCCTGCCGGTGGTCTGTGCAGGCTCCGGGGGTCTGTGCAGGCATCGTCCGATGGGACTACAAGTCCCATCGGGCGATGCCTGCTACCATGACAGTGATTGACACATTAGCCAATGATGGGACAGTAGTAGTCCCATCATCCGGCTAATGTGTTAAATGTAAAAAAAAAAAAAAAAAAAAAAATTACATGCTACATACATACTTCATGCATACTACATACATGCTACATTCATACTACATACTACATACATGCTACATTCATACTACATAAATACTACATGCAACATACATACTACATATATACTACATGCATGCTACATACATACTGCATGCTACATACATACCACATATATACTACATATATACTACATGCATGCTACATGCATGCTACATGCTACATACATAACACATATATACTACATACATACTACATACAAACTACATGCTACATACATACCATATACATACTACATGCATGCTACATACATACTACATGCATGCTACATACATACTACATGCTACATACATACTACATATATACTACATGCATGCTACATACATACTACATGCTACATACATACCATATACATACTACATGCATGCTACATACATACTACATGCATGCTACATACATACTACATGCTACATACTACATATATACTACATGCATGCTACATACATACTACATGCTACATACATACTACATATATACTACATGCATGCTACATACTACATGCTACATACATACTACATACATACTACATGCTACATACATACCACATATATACTACATACATACAATACATTCATACAATACATACATAGACATACAGTACATATAACATAGAGTAACATACTTACCAATACTTGTCACATTGTTCCCCGAAGCCATTGTCTTTTCCGGGATAAATATTAACATAACAAACCACAAAAATACTCACCCACGATCCGAAGCAGTCCACGAGTGTGTCGCAGCAATGGCATAAAGTGAGACTAGGGACTTTTTTTTTTTAAGTGGCGGAGGAATACAGTGCGGAAGGATACCTACCTTCCGTCATTGGATTCCTGCAGCCCGTAGAGAACGGCAGCATCATCTGATGCTGCAGTTCTCTACCCAAGATCGTCGTGGGACACACTCGTGGACTGCTTCGGATCGTGGGTGAGTATTTTTGTGGTTTGTTATGTTAATATTTATCCCGGAAAAGACAATGGCTTCGGGGAACAATGTGACAAGTATTGGTAAGTATGTTACTCTATGTTATATGTACTGTATGTCTATGTATGTATTGTATGAATGTATTGTATGTATGTAGTATATATGTGGTATGTATGTAGCATGTAGTATGTATGTAGTATGTATGTAGCATGCATGTAGCATGTAGTATGTATGTAGCATGCATGTAGTATATATGTAGTATGTATGTAGCATGCATGTAGTATATATGTAGCATGTATGTAGTATGTATGTGGTATGTATGTAGCATGTAGTATGTATGTAGCATGCATGTAGTATATATGTAGTATGTATGTAGCATGTAGTATGTATGTAGTATGTATGTAGTATGTATGTGGTATGTATGTAGCATGTAGTATGTATGTAGCATGCATGTAGTATATATGTAGTATGTATGTAGCATGTAGTATGTATGTAGTATGTATGTGGTATGGATGTGGTATGTATGTAGCATGTAGTATGTATGTAGCATGCATGTAGTATATATGTAGTATGTATGTAGCATGTAGTATGTATGTAGTATGTATGTAGTATGTATGTGGTATGTATGTAGCATGTAGTATGTATGTAGCATGCATGTAGTATATATGTAGTATGTAGTATGTATGTAGTATGTATGTGGTATGTATGTAGCATGTAGTATGTATGTAGCATGCATGTAGTATGTATGTAGCATGCATGTAGTATGTATGTAGCATGCATGTAGTATGTATGTAGTATGTATGTAGTTTGTATGTAACATGCAGTATGTATGTAGCATGTATGTAGTATGTATGTAGTATATATGTAGTATGTATGTAGCATGTAGTATGTATGTAGCATGCATGTAGTATATATGTAGTATGTATGTAGCATGCATGTAGTATGTATGTAGTATGTATGTAGTATGTATGTAGTATGTATGTAGCATGCAGTATGTATGTAGCATGTATGTAGTATGTATGTAGCATGTAGTATGTATGTAGCATGCATGTAGCATGTATGTAGTATGTATGTAGTATGTATGTAGCATGTAGTATGTATGTAGCATGCATGTAGTATGTATGTAGTATTTTTTTTTTTTTTTAACATTTAACACATTAGCCGGATGATGGGACTACTACTGTCCCATCATTGGCTAATGTGTCAATCACTGTCATGGTAGCAGGCATCGCCCGATGGGACTTGTAGTCCCATCGGACGATGCTTGCACAGACCCCCGGACATCAGCACAGCCCCCCGGCAGGCCGGCACAGCCCCCCGGCAGGCCGGTACAGACCCCCACAGGGTGCACAGACCACCGGCAGGCCGGCACAGCCCCCCGGCAGGCCGGTACAGACCCCGGGCAGTCCACACAGCCCCACGGCAGGCCGGCAGAGACCACCGGAAGGCCCGAAATGACGGCGCATCATGATGCGCACACACCGCGCATCATGATGACGTCAGGCCGTCAATCAACTGAACTTCCGATTCCGATGCCGAATTCCGATATTGAAAAAATATCGGAAGTCGGTATCGGAATTCCGATACAGCAAGTATCGGCCGATACCCGATACTTGCGGTATCGGAATGCTAAACACTAGTCATAATCATTGGATGATGTCATAATCATTTTGTTGATGTCATAATCATTTGATGATGTCATAATCATTTGATGTCATAATCATTGGATGATGTCATAATCATTTTGTTGATGTCATAATCATTTGATGTCATAATCATTGGATGATGTCATAATCATTTTGTTGATGTCATAATGATTTGATGATGTCATAATTATTTGATGTCATAATCATTGGATGATGTCATAATCATTTTGTTGATGTCATAATCATTTGATGATGTCATAATCATTAGATGATGTCATAATCATTTTGTTGATGTCATAATCATTTTGTTGATGTCATAATCATTTGATGATGTAATAATCATTTGATGTTATAATCATTGGATGATGTCATAATCATTTTGTTGATGTCATAATCATTTGATGATGTCATAATCATTTGATGTTATAATCATTGGATGATGTCATAATCATTTTGTTGATGTCATAATCATTTGATGATGTCATAATCATTTTGTTGATGTCATAATCATTTGATGATGTCATAATCATTTGATGTCATAATCATTGGATGATGTCATAATCATTTTGTTGATGTCATAATCATTTGATGATGTTATAAACATTAGATGATGTCATAATCATTTTGTTGATGTCATAATGATTTGATGATGTCATAATCATTTGATGTCATAATCATTGGATGATGTCATAATCATTTTGTTGATGTCATAATCATTGGATGATGTCATAATCATTTGATGTCATAATCATTGGATGATGTCATAATCATTTTGTGGATGTCATAATCATTTGATGATGTCATAATCATTAGATGATGTCATAATCATTTTGTTGATGTCATAATCATTTGATGATGTCATAATCATTAGATG
This sequence comes from Dendrobates tinctorius, assembly GCF_039654945.1. Classification (NCBI taxonomy): domain Eukaryota; kingdom Metazoa; phylum Chordata; class Amphibia; order Anura; family Dendrobatidae; genus Dendrobates; species Dendrobates tinctorius. The sequence continues at coordinate 41,687,212 of NW_027361687.1, read as the reverse complement.
ATGTCATAATCATTTTGTTGATGTCATAATCATTTGATGATGTCATAATCATTTGATGTCATAATCATTGGATGATGTCATAATCATTTTGTTGATGTCATAATCATTTGATGATGTCATAATCATTAGATGATGTCATAATCATTTTGTTGATGTCATAATCATTTGATGATGTCATAATCATTTGATGTCATAATCATTGGATGATGTCATAATCATTTTGTTGATGTCATAATCATTTGATGATGTCATAATCATTTGATGTCATAATCATTGGATGATGTCATAATCTTTTTTTGATGTCATAATCATTTGATGTCATAATCATTGGATGATGTCATAATCATTGGATGATGACATAATCATTTTGTTGATGTCATAATCATTTGATGTCATAATCATTGGATGATGTCATAATCATTTTGTTGATGTCATAATCATTTGATGATGTCATAATCATTAGATGATGTCATAATCATTTTGTTGATGTCACAATCATTTCATGATGTCATAATCATTGGATGTCATAATCATTGGATGATGTCATAATCATTTTGTTGATGTCATAATCATTTGATGATGTCATAATCATTAGATAATGTCATAATCATTTTGTTGAAGTCATAATCATTTGATGATGTCATAATCATTTTGTTGATGTCATAATGATTTGATGATGTCATAATCATTTGATGTCATAATCATTGGATGATGTCATAATAATTTTGTTGATGTCATAATCATTTGATGATGTCATAATCATTAGATGATGTCATAATCATTTTGTTGATGTCATAATCATTTTGTTGATGTCATAATCATTTGATGATGTCATAATCATTTGATGTTATAATCATTGGATGATGTCATAATCATTTTGTTGATGTCATAATCATTTGATGATGTCATAATCATTTGATGTTATAATCATTGGATGATGTCATAATCATTTTGTTGATGTCATATTCATTTGATGATGTCATAATCATTTTGTTGATGTCATAATCATTTGATGATGTCATAATCATTTGATGTCATAATCAATGGATGATGTCATAATCATTTTGTTGATGTCATAATCATTTGATGATGTCATAAATATTAGATGATGTCATAATCATTTTGTTGATGTCATAATGATTTGATGATGTCATAATCATTTGATGTCATAATCATTGGATGATGTCATAATCATTTTGTTGATGTCATAATCATTTGATGATGTCATAATCATTTGATGTCGTAATCATTGGATGATGTCATAATCATTTTGTTGATGTCATAATCATTTGATGATGTCATAATCATTTTGTTGATGTCATAATCATTAGATGATGTCATAATCATTTTGTTGATGTCATAATCATTTTGTTGATGTCATAATCATTTGATGATGTCATAATAATTTGATGATGTCATAATCATTAGATGATGTCATAATCATTTTGTTGATGTCATAATCATTTGATGATGTCATAATCATTTGATGTCATAATCATTGGATGATGTCATAATCATTTTGTTGATGTCATAATCATTTGATGATGTCATAATCATTTGATGTCATAATCATTGGTTGATGTCATAATCTTTTTTTGATGTCATAATCATGTGATGTCATAATCATTGGATGATGTCATAATCGTTTTGTTGTTGTCATAATCATTTGATGATGTCATAATCATTTGATGTCATAATCATTGGATGATGTCATAATCATTTTGTTGATGTCATAATCATTTGATGATGTCATAATCATTAGATGATGTCATAATCATTGGATGATGACATAATCATTTTGTTGATGTCATAATCATTTAATGTCATAATCATTGGATGATGTCATAATCATTTTGTTGATGTCATAATCATTTGATGATGTCATAATCATTAGATGATGTCATAATCATTTTGTTGATGTCACAATCATTTCATGATGTCATAATCATTTGATGTCATAATCATTGGATGATGTCATAATCATTTTGTTGAAGTCATAATCATTTGATGATGTCATAATCATTTTGTTGATGTCATATTGATTTGATGATGTCATAATCATTTGATGTCATAATCATTGGATGATGTCATAATCATTTTGTTGATGTCATAATCATTTGATGATGTCATAATCATTTGATGTCATAATCATTGGATGATGTCATAATCATTTTGTTGATGTCATAATCATTTTATGATGTCATAATCATTAGATGATGTCATAATCATTTTGTTGATGTCATAATCATGTGATGATGTCATAATCATATGATGTAATAATCATTGGATGATGTCATAATCATTTTGTTGATGTCATAATCATTTGATGATGTCATAATCATTAGATGATGTCATAATCATTTTGTTGATGTCATAATCATTTGATGATGTCATAATCATTAGATGATGTCATAATCATTTTGTTGATGTCATAATCATTTGATGATGTCATAATCATTTGATGTCATAATCATTGGATAATGTCATAATCATTTTGTTGATGTCATAATCATTTTATGATGTCATAATCACTTTGTTGATGTAATAATCATTGGATGATGTCATAATCCTTTTGTTGATGTCATAATCATTTGATGATGTCATAATCATTAGATGATGTCATAATCATATTGTTGATGTCATAATCATTTGATGATGTCATAATCATTTTGATGATGTCATAATCATTTCGTTGATGTCATAATGATTTGATGATATCATAATCATTTGATGTCATAATCATTGGATGATGTCATAATCATTTTGTTGATGTCATAATCATTTGATGATGTCATAATCATTTGATGTCATAATCATTGGATGATGTCATAATCATTTTGTTGATGTCATAATCATTTTATGATGTCATAATCATTTTGTTGATGTCATAATCATTGGATGATGTCATAATCCTTTTGTTGATGTCATAATCATTTGATGATGTCATAATCATTAGATGATGTCATAATCATTTTGTTGATGTCATAATCATTTGATGATGTCATAATCATTTTGTTGATGTCATAATCATTTCGTTGATGTCATAATGATTTGATGATATCATAATCATTTGATGTCATAATCATTGGATGATGTCATTATCATTTTGTTGATGTCATAATCATTTGATGATGTCATAATCATTAGATGATGTCATAATCATTGGATGATGACATAATCATTTTGTTGATGTCATAATCATTTGATGTCATAATCATTGGATGATGTCATAATCATTTTGTTGATGTCATAATCATTTGATGATGTCATAATCATTAGATGATGTCATAATCATTTTGTTGATGTCATAATCATTTCATGATGTCATAATCATTTGATGTCATAATCATTGGATGATGTCATAATCATTTTGTTGATGTCATAATCATTTGATGATGTCATAATCATTAGATAATGTCATAATCATTTTGTTGAAGTCATAATCATTTGATGATGTCATAATCATTTTGTTGATGTCATAATCATTTTGTTGATGTCATATTGATTTGATGATGTCATAATCATTTGATGTCATAATTATTGGATGATGTCATAATCATTTTTTTCATGTCATAATCATTTGATGATGTCATAATCATTTGATGTCATAATCATTGGATGATGTCATAATCATTTTGTTGATGTCAAAATCATTTGATGATGTCATAAACATTAGATGATGTCATAATCATTTTGTTGATGTCATAATCATTTGATGATGTCATAATCATTTGATGTCATAATCATTGGATGATGTCATAATCATTTTGTTGATGTCATAATCATTTGATGATGTCATAATCATTAGATGATGTCATAATCATTTTGTTGATGTCATAATCATTTGATGATGTCATAATCATTAGATGATGTCATAATCATTTTGTTGATGTCATAATCATTTGATGATGTCATAATCATTTGATGTCATAATCATTGGATGATGTCATAATCATTTTGTTGATGTCATAATCATTTGATGATGTCATAATCATTTTGTTGATGTCATAATCATTTGATGATGTCATAATCATTTGATGTCATAATCATTGGATGATGTCATAATCATTTGATGTCATTATCATTGGATGATGTCATAATCATTGGATGATGTCATAATCATTTGATGTCATAATCATTGGATGATGTCATAATCATTTTGTTGATGTCATAATCATTTTATGATGTCATAATCATTTTGTTGATGTCGTAATCATTGGATGATGTCATAATCCTTTTGTTGATGTCATAATCATTTGATGATGTCATAATAATTAGATGATGTCATAATCATTTTGTTGATGTCATAATCATTTGATGATGTCATAATCATTTTGTTGATGTCATAATCATTTCGTTGATGTCATAATGATTTGATGATATCATAATCATTTGATGTCATAATCATTGGATGATGTCATAATCATTTTGTTGATGTCATAATCATTTGATGATGTCATAATCATTTGATGTCATAATCATTGGATGATGTCATAATCATTTGATGATGCCATAATCATTTTGTTGATGTCATAATCATTTTATGATGTCATAATCATTTTGTTGATGTCATAATCATTTTGTTGATGTCATAATCATTTGATGATGTCATTATCATTAGATGATGTCATAATCATTTTGTTGATGTCATAATCATTTCATGATGTCATAATCATTAGATGATGTCATAATCATTTTGTTGATGTCATAATCATTTCGTTGATGTCATAATGATTTGATGATATCATATTCATTTGATGTCATAATCATTGGATGATGTCATAATCATTTTGTTGATGTCATAATCATTTGATGATGTCATAATCATTTGATGTCATAATCATTGGATGATGTCATAATCATTTTGTTGATGTCATAATCATTTTATGATGTCATAATCATTGGATGATGTCATAATCCTTTTGTTGATGTCATAATCATTTGATGATGTCATAATCATTAGATGATGTCATAATCATTTTGTTGATGTCATAATCATTTGATGATGTCATAATCATTTTGTTGATGTCATATTCATTTCGTTGATGTCATAATGATTTGATGATATCATAATCATTTGATGTCATAATCATTGGATGATGTCATTATCATTTTGTTGATGTCATAATCATTTGATGATGTCATAATCATTAGATGATGTCATAATCATTGGATGATGACATAATCATTTTGTTGATGTCATAATCATTTGATGTCATAATCATTGGAAGATGTCATAATCATTTTGTTGATGTCATAATCATTTGATGATGTCATAATCATTAGATGATGTCATAATCATTTTGTTGATGTCATAATCATTTCATGATGTCATAATCATTTGATGTCATAATCATTGGATGATGTCATAATCATTTTGTTGATGTCATAATCATTTGATGATGTCATAATCATTAGATAATGTCATAATCATTTTGTTGAAGTCATAATCATTTGATGATGTCATAATCATTTTGTTGATGTCATAATCATTTTGTTGATGTCATATTGATTTGATGATGTCATAATCATTTGATGTCATAATCATTGGATGATGTCATAATCATTTTGTTCATGTCATAATCATTTGATGATGTCATAATCATTTGATGTCATAATCATTGGATGATGTCATAATCATTTTGTTGATGTCATAATCATTTGATGATGTCATAATCATTAGATGATGTCATAATCATTTTGTTGATGTCATAATCATTTGATGTAATAATCATTGGATGATGTCATAATCATTTTATTGATGTCATAATCATTTGATGATGTTATAATCATTAGATGATGTCATAATCATTTTGTTGATGTCATAATCATTTGATGATGTCATAATCATTAGATGATGTCATAATCATTTTGTTGATGTCATAATCATTTGATGATGTCATAATCATTTGATGTCATAATCATTGGATGATGTCATAATCATTTTGTTGATGTCATAATCATTTGATGATGTCATAATCATTTTGTTGATGTCATAATCATTTGATGATGTCATAATCATTTTATGTCATCATCATTGGATGATGTCATAATCATTTTGTTGATGTCATAATCATTTTATGATGTCATAATCATTTTGTTGATGTCATAATCATTGGATGATGTCATAATCCTTTTGTTGATGTCATAATCATTTGATGATGTCATAATCATTAGATGATGTCATAATCATTTTGTTGATGTCATAATCATTTGATGATGTCATAATCATTAGATGATGTCATAATCATTTTGTTGATGTCATAATCATTTGATGATGTCATAATCATTTTGTTGATGTCATAATCATTTCGTTGATGTCATAATGATTTGTTGATATCATAATCATTTGATGTCATAATCATTGGATGATGTCATAATCATTTTGTTGATGTCATAATCATTTGATGATGTCATAATCATTTGATGTCATAATCATTGGATGATGTCATAATCATTTGATGATGCCATAATCATTTTGTTGATGTCATAATCATTTTATGATGTCATAATCATTTTATGATGTCATAATCATTTTGTTGATGTCATAATCATTTGATGATGTCATAATCATTAGATGATGTCATAATCATTTTGTTGATGTCATAATCATTTCATGATGTCATAATCATTTGATGTCATAATCATTGGATGATGTCATAATCATTTTGTTGATGTCATAATCATTTGATGATGTCATAATCATTAGATAATGTCATAATCATTTTGTTGAAGTCATAATAATTTGATGATGTCATAATCATTTTGTTGATGCCATAATGATTTGATGATGTCATAATCATTTGATGTCATAATCATTGGATGATGTCATAATCATTTTGTTGATGTCATAATCATTTGATGTCATAATAATTGGATGATGTCATAATCATTTTGTTGATGTCATAATCATTTGATGATGTCATAATCATTAGATGATGTCATAATAATTTTGTTGATGTCATAATCATTTGATGATGTCATAATCATATGATGTAATAATCATTGGATGATGTCATAATCATTTTGTTTATGTCATAATCATTTGATGATGTCATAATCATTAGATGATGTCATAATCATTTTGTTGATGTCATAATCATTTGATGATGTCATAATCATTAGATGATGTCATAATCATTTTGTTGATGTCATAATCATTTAATGATGTCATAATCATTTGATGTCATAATCATTGGATGATGTCATAATCATTTTATTGATGTCATAATCATTTGATGATGTCATAATCATTTGATGATGTCATAATCATTTTGTTGAAGTCATAATCATTTGATGATGTCATAATCATTTTGTTGATGTCATAATCATTTTGTTGATGTCATATTGATTTGATGATGTCATAATCATTTGATGTCATAATCATTGGATGATGTCATAATCATTTTGTTCATGTCATAATCATTTGATGATGTCATAATCATTTGATGTCATAATCATTGGATGATGTCATAATCATTTTGTTGATGTCATAATCATTTGATGATGTCATAATCATTAGATGATGTCATAATCATTTTGTTGATGTCATAATCATTTGATGATGTCATAATCATTTGATGTAATAATCATTGGATGATGTCATAATCATTTTATTGATGTCATAATCATTTGATGATGTCATAATCATTAGATGATGTCATAATCATTTTGTTGATGTCATAATCATTTGATGATGTCATAATCATTTTGTTGATGTCATAATCATTTCGTTGATGTCATAATGATTTGTTGATATCATAATCATTTGATGTCATAATCATTGGATGATGTCATAATCATTTTGTTGATGTCATAATCATTTGATGATGTCATAATCATTTGATGTCATAATCATTGGATGATGTCATAATCATTTGATGATGCCATAATCATTTTGTTGATGTCATAATCATTTTATGATGTCATAATCATTTTGTTGATGTCATAATCATTTGATGATGTCATAATCATTAGATGATGTCATAATCATTTTGTTGATGTCATAATCATTTCATGATGTCATAATCATTTGATGTCATAATCATTGGATGATGTCATAATCATTTTGTTGATGTCATAATCATTTGATGATGTCATAATCATTAGATAATGTCATAATCATTTTGTTGAAGTCATAATCATTTGATGATGTCATAATCATTTTGTTGATGTCATAATCATTTGATGATGTCATAATCATTAGATGATGTCATAATCATTTTATTGATGTCATAATCATTTGATGATGTCATAATCATTAGATGATGTCATAATCATTTTGTTGATGTCATAATCATTTGATGATGTCATAATCATTTTGTTGATGTCATAATCATTTCGTTGATGCCATAATGATTTGTTGATATCATAATCATTTGATGTCATAATCATTGGATGATGTCATAATCATTTTGTTGATGTCATAATCATTTGATGATGTCATAATCATTTGATGTCATAATCATTGGATGATGTCATAATCATTTGATGATGCCATAATCATTTTGTTGATGTCATAATCATTTTATGATGTCATAATCATTTTGTTGATGTCATAATCATTTTGTTGATGTCATAATCATTTGATGATGTCATAATCATTAGATGATGTCATAATCATTTTGTTGATGTCATAATCATTTCATGATGTCATAATCATTTGATGTCATAATCATTGGATGATGTCATAATCATTTTGTTGATGTCATAATCATTTGATGATGTCATAATCATTAGATAATGTCATAATCATTTTGTTGAAGTCATAATCATTTGATGATGTCATAATCATTTTGTTGATGTCATAATGATTTGATGATGTCATAATCATTTGATGTCATAATCATTGGATGATGTCATAATCATTTTGTTGATGTCATAATGATTTGATGATGTCATAATCATTTGATGTCATAATCATTGGATGATGTCATAATCATTTTGTTGATGTCATAATCATTGGATGATGTCATAATCATTTTGTTGATGTCATAATCATTTTATGATGTCATAATCATTTTGTTGATGTCATAATCATTGGATGATGTCATAATCCTTTTGTTGATGTCATAATCATTTGATGATGTCATAATCATTAGATGATGTCATAATCATTTTGTTGATGTCATAATCATTTGATGATGTCATAATCATTTTGTTGATGTCATAATCATTTCGTTGATGTCATAATGATTTGATGATATCATAATCATTTGATGTCATAATCATTGGATGATGTCATTATCATTTTGTTGATGTCATAATCATTTGATGATGTCATAATCATTAGATGATGTCATAATCATTGGATGATGACATAATCATTTTGTTGATGTCATAATCATTTGATGTCATAATCATTGGATGATGTCATAATCATTTTGTTGATGTCATAATCATTTGATGATGTCATAATCATTAGATGATGTCATAATCATTTTGTTGATGTCATAATCATTTCATGATGTCATAATCATTTGATGTCATAATCATTGGATGATGTCATAATCATTTTGTTGATGTCATAATCATTTGATGATGTCATAATCATTAGATAATGTCATAATCATTTTGTTGAAGTCATAATCATTTGATGATGTCATAATCATTTTGTTGATGTCATAATCATTTTGTTGATGTCATATTGATTTGATGATGTCATAATCATTTGATGTCATAATCATTGGATGATGTCATAATCATTTTTTTCATGTCATAATCATTTGATGATGTCATAATCATTTGATGTCATAATCATTGGATGATGTCATAATCATTTTGTTGATGTCAAAATCATTTGATGATGTCATAAACATTAGATGATGTCATAATCATTTTGTTGATGTCATAATCATTTGATGATGTCATAATCATTTGATGTCATAATCATTGGATGATGTCATAATCATTTTGTTGATGTCATAATCATTTGATGATGTCATAATCATTAGATGATGTCATAATCATTTTGTTGATGTCATAATCATTTGATGATGTCATAATCATTAGATGATGTCATAATCATTTTGTTGATGTCATAATCATTTGATGATGTCATAATCATTTGATGTCATAATCATTGGATGATGTCATAATCATTTTGTTGATGTCATAATCATTTGATGATGTCATAATAATTTTGTTGATGTCATAATCATTTGATGATGTCATAATCATTTGATGTCATAATCATTGGATGATGTCATAATCATTTGATGTCATTATCATTGGATGATGTCATAATCATTGGATGATGTCATAATCATTTGATGTCATAATCATTGGATGATGTCATAATCATTTTGTTGATGTCATAATCATTTTATGATGTCATAATCATTTTGTTGATGTCGTAATCATTGGATGATGTCATAATCCTTTTGTTGATGTCATAATCATTTGATGATGTCATAATAATTAGATGATGTCATAATCATTTTGTTGATGTCATAATCATTTGATGATGTCATAATCATTTTGTTGATGTCATAATCATTTCGTTGATGTCATAATGATTTGATGATATCATAATCATTTGATGTCATAATCATTGGATGATGTCATAATCATTTTGTTGATGTCATAATCATTTGATGATGTCATAATCATTTGATGTCATAATCATTGGATGATGTCATAATCATTTGATGATGCCATAATCATTTTGTTGATGTCATAATCATTTTATGATGTCATAATCATTTTGTTGATGTCATAATCATTTTGTTGATGTCATAATCATTTGATGATGTCATTATCATTAGATGATGTCATAATCATTTTGTTGATGTCATAATCATTTCATGATGTCATAATCATTAGATGATGTCATAATCATTTTGTTGATGTCATAATCATTTCGTTGATGTCATAATGATTTGATGATATCATATTCATTTGATGTCATAATCATTGGATGATGTCATAATCATTTTGTTGATGTCATAATCATTTGATGATGTCATAATCATTTGATGTCATAATCATTGGATGATGTCATAATCATTTTGTTGATGTCATAATCATTTTATGATGTCATAATCATTGGATGATGTCATAATCCTTTTGTTGATGTCATAATCATTTGATGATGTCATAATCATTAGATGATGTCATAATCATTTTGTTGATGTCATAATCATTTGATGATGTCATAATCATTTTGTTGATGTCATATTCATTTCGTTGATGTCATAATGATTTGATGATATCATAATCATTTGATGTCATAATCATTGGATGATGTCATTATCATTTTGTTGATGTCATAATCATTTGATGATGTCATAATCATTAGATGATGTCATAATCATTGGATGATGACATAATCATTTTGTTGATGTCATAATCATTTGATGTCATAATCATTGGAAGATGTCATAATCATTTTGTTGATGTCATAATCATTTGATGATGTCATAATCATTAGATGATGTCATAATCATTTTGTTGATGTCATAATCATTTCATGATGTCATAATCATTTGATGTCATAATCATTGGATGATGTCATAATCATTTTGTTGATGTCATAATCATTTGATGATGTCATAATCATTAGATAATGTCATAATCATTTTGTTGAAGTCATAATCATTTGATGATGTCATAATCATTTTGTTGATGTCATAATCATTTTGTTGATGTCATATTGATTTGATGATGTCATAATCATTTGATGTCATAATCATTGGATGATGTCATAATCATTTTGTTCATGTCATAATCATTTGATGATGTCATAATCATTTGATGTCATAATCATTGGATGATGTCATAATCATTTTGTTGATGTCATAATCATTTGATGATGTCATAATCATTAGATGATGTCATAATCATTTTGTTGATGTCATAATCATTTGATGTAATAATCATTGGATGATGTCATAATCATTTTATTGATGTCATAATCATTTGATGATGTTATAATCATTAGATGATGTCATAATCATTTTGTTGATGTCATAATCATTTGATGATGTCATAATCATTAGATGATGTCATAATCATTTTGTTGATGTCATAATCATTTGATGATGTCATAATCATTTGATGTCATAATCATTGGATGATGTCATAATCATTTTGTTGATGTCATAATCATTTGATGATGTCATAATCATTTTGTTGATGTCATAATCATTTGATGATGTCATAATCATTTTATGTCATCATCATTGGATGATGTCATAATCATTTTGTTGATGTCATAATCATTTTATGATGTCATAATCATTTTGTTGATGTCATAATCATTGGATGATGTCATAATCCTTTTGTTGATGTCATAATCATTTGATGATGTCATAATCATTAGATGATGTCATAATCATTTTGTTGATGTCATAATCATTTGATGATGTCATAATCATTAGATGATGTCATAATCATTTTGTTGATGTCATAATCATTTGATGATGTCATAATCATTTTGTTGATGTCATAATCATTTCGTTGATGTCATAATGATTTGTTGATATCATAATCATTTGATGTCATAATCATTGGATGATGTCATAATCATTTTGTTGATGTCATAATCATTTGATGATGTCATAATCATTTGATGTCATAATCATTGGATGATGTCATAATCATTTGATGATGCCATAATCATTTTGTTGATGTCATAATCATTTTATGATGTCATAATCATTTTATGATGTCATAATCATTTTGTTGATGTCATAATCATTTGATGATGTCATAATCATTAGATGATGTCATAATCATTTTGTTGATGTCATAATCATTTCATGATGTCATAATCATTTGATGTCATAATCATTGGATGATGTCATAATCATTTTGTTGATGTCATAATCATTTGATGATGTCATAATCATTAGATAATGTCATAATCATTTTGTTGAAGTCATAATAATTTGATGATGTCATAATCATTTTGTTGATGCCATAATGATTTGATGATGTCATAATCATTTGATGTCATAATCATTGGATGATGTCATAATCATTTTGTTGATGTCATAATCATTTGATGTCATAATAATTGGATGATGTCATAATCATTTTGTTGATGTCATAATCATTTGATGATGTCATAATCATTAGATGATGTCATAATAATTTTGTTGATGTCATAATCATTTGATGATGTCATAATCATATGATGTAATAATCATTGGATGATGTCATAATCATTTTGTTTATGTCATAATCATTTGATGATGTCATAATCATTAGATGATGTCATAATCATTTTGTTGATGTCATAATCATTTGATGATGTCATAATCATTAGATGATGTCATAATCATTTTGTTGATGTCATAATCATTTAATGATGTCATAATCATTTGATGTCATAATCATTGGATGATGTCATAATCATTTTATTGATGTCATAATCATTTGATGATGTCATAATCATTTGATGATGTCATAATCATTTTGTTGAAGTCATAATCATTTGATGATGTCATAATCATTTTGTTGATGTCATAATCATTTTGTTGATGTCATATTGATTTGATGATGTCATAATCATTTGATGTCATAATCATTGGATGATGTCATAATCATTTTGTTCATGTCATAATCATTTGATGATGTCATAATCATTTGATGTCATAATCATTGGATGATGTCATAATCATTTTGTTGATGTCATAATCATTTGATGATGTCATAATCATTAGATGATGTCATAATCATTTTGTTGATGTCATAATCATTTGATGATGTCATAATCATTTGATGTAATAATCATTGGATGATGTCATAATCATTTTATTGATGTCATAATCATTTGATGATGTCATAATCATTAGATGATGTCATAATCATTTTGTTGATGTCATAATCATTTGATGATGTCATAATCATTTTGTTGATGTCATAATCATTTCGTTGATGTCATAATGATTTGTTGATATCATAATCATTTGATGTCATAATCATTGGATGATGTCATAATCATTTTGTTGATGTCATAATCATTTGATGATGTCATAATCATTTGATGTCATAATCATTGGATGATGTCATAATCATTTGATGATGCCATAATCATTTTGTTGATGTCATAATCATTTTATGATGTCATAATCATTTTGTTGATGTCATAATCATTTGATGATGTCATAATCATTAGATGATGTCATAATCATTTTGTTGATGTCATAATCATTTCATGATGTCATAATCATTTGATGTCATAATCATTGGATGATGTCATAATCATTTTGTTGATGTCATAATCATTTGATGATGTCATAATCATTAGATAATGTCATAATCATTTTGTTGAAGTCATAATCATTTGATGATGTCATAATCATTTTGTTGATGTCATAATCATTTGATGATGTCATAATCATTAGATGATGTCATAATCATTTTATTGATGTCATAATCATTTGATGATGTCATAATCATTAGATGATGTCATAATCATTTTGTTGATGTCATAATCATTTGATGATGTCATAATCATTTTGTTGATGTCATAATCATTTCGTTGATGCCATAATGATTTGTTGATATCATAATCATTTGATGTCATAATCATTGGATGATGTCATAATCATTTTGTTGATGTCATAATCATTTGATGATGTCATAATCATTTGATGTCATAATCATTGGATGATGTCATAATCATTTGATGATGCCATAATCATTTTGTTGATGTCATAATCATTTTATGATGTCATAATCATTTTGTTGATGTCATAATCATTTTGTTGATGTCATAATCATTTGATGATGTCATAATCATTAGATGATGTCATAATCATTTTGTTGATGTCATAATCATTTCATGATGTCATAATCATTTGATGTCATAATCATTGGATGATGTCATAATCATTTTGTTGATGTCATAATCATTTGATGATGTCATAATCATTAGATAATGTCATAATCATTTTGTTGAAGTCATAATCATTTGATGATGTCATAATCATTTTGTTGATGTCATAATGATTTGATGATGTCATAATCATTTGATGTCATAATCATTGGATGATGTCATAATCATTTTGTTGATGTCATAATGATTTGATGATGTCATAATCATTTGATGTCATAATCATTGGATGATGTCATAATCATTTTGTTGATGTCATAATCATTGGATGATGTCATAATCATTTTGTTGATGTCATAATCATTTTATGATGTCATAATCATTTTGTTGATGTCATAATCATTGGATGATGTCATAATCCTTTTGTTGATGTCATAATCATTTGATGATGTCATAATCATTAGATGATGTCATAATCATTTTGTTGATGTCATAATCATTTGATGATGTCATAATCATTTTGTTGATGTCATAATCATTTCGTTGATGTCATAATGATTTGATGATATCATAATCATTTGATGTCATAATCATTGGATGATGTCATTATCATTTTGTTGATGTCATAATCATTTGATGATGTCATAATCATTAGATGATGTCATAATCATTGGATGATGACATAATCATTTTGTTGATGTCATAATCATTTGATGTCATAATCATTGGATGATGTCATAATCATTTTGTTGATGTCATAATCATTTGATGATGTCATAATCATTAGATGATGTCATAATCATTTTGTTGATGTCATAATCATTTCATGATGTCATAATCATTTGATTTCATAATCATTGGATGATGTCATAATCATTTTGTTGATGTCATAATCATTTGATGATGTCATAATCATTAGATAATGTCATAATCATTTTGTTGAAGTCATAATCATTTGATGATGTCATAATCATTTTGTTGATGTCATAATCATTTTGTTGATGTCATATTGATTTGATGATGTCATAATCATTTGATGTCATAATCATTGGATGATGTCATAATCATTTTTTTCATGTCATAATCATTTGATGATGTCATAATCATTTGATGTCATAATCATTGGATGATGTCATAATCATTTTGTTGATGTCAAAATCATTTGATGATGTCATAAACATTAGATGATGTCATAATCATTTTGTTGATGTCATAATCATTTGATGATGTCATAATCATTTGATGTCATAATCATTGGATGATGTCATAATCATTTTGTTGATGTCATAATCATTTGATGATGTCATAATCATTAGATGATGTCATAATCATTTTGTTGATGTCATAATCATTTGATGATGTCATAATCATTAGATGATGTCATAATCATTTTGTTGATGTCATAATCATTTGATGATGTCATAATCATTTGATGTCATAATCATTGGATGATGTCATAATCATTTTGTTGATGTCATAATCATTTGATGATGTCATAATCATTTTGTTGATGTCATAATCATTTGATGATGTCATAATCATTTGATGTCATAATCATTGGATGATGTCATAATCATTTGATGTCATTATCATTGGATGATGTCATAATCATTGGATGATGTCATAATCATTTGATGTCATAATCATTGGATGATGTCATAATCATTTTGTTGATGTCATAATCATTTTATGATGTCATAATCATTTTGTTGATGTCGTAATCATTGGATGATGTCATAATCCTTTTGTTGATGTCATAATCATTTGATGATGTCATAATAATTAGATGATGTCATAATCATTTTGTTGATGTCATAATCATTTGATGATGTCATAATCATTTTGTTGATGTCATAATCATTTCGTTGATGTCATAATGATTTGATGATATCATAATCATTTGATGTCATAATCATTGGATGATGTCATAATCATTTTGTTGATGTCATAATCATTTGATGATGTCATAATCATTTGATGTCATAATCATTGGATGATGTCATAATCATTTGATGATGCCATAATCATTTTGTTGATGTCATAATCATTTTATGATGTCATAATCATTTTGTTGATGTCATAATCATTTTGTTGATGTCATAATCATTTGATGATGTCATTATCATTAGATGATGTCATAATCATTTTGTTGATGTCATAATCATTTCATGATGTCATAATCATTAGATGATGTCATAATCATTTTGTTGATGTCATAATCATTTCGTTGATGTCATAATGATTTGATGATATCATATTCATTTGATGTCATAATCATTGGATGATGTCATAATCATTTTGTTGATGTCATAATCATTTGATGATGTCATAATCATTTGATGTCATAATCATTGGATGATGTCATAATCATTTTGTTGATGTCATAATCATTTTATGATGTCATAATCATTGGATGATGTCATAATCCTTTTGTTGATGTCATAATCATTTGATGATGTCATAATCATTAGATGATGTCATAATCATTTTGTTGATGTCATAATCATTTGATGATGTCATAATCATTTTGTTGATGTCATAATCATTTCGTTGATGTCATAATGATTTGATGATATCATAATCATTTGATGTCATAATCATTGGATGATGTCATTATCATTTTGTTGATGTCATAATCATTTGATGATGTCATAATCATTAGATGATGTCATAATCATTGGATGATGACATAATCATTTTGTTGATGTCATAATCATTTGATGTCATAATCATTGGAAGATGTCATAATCATTTTGTTGATGTCATAATCATTTGATGATGTCATAATCATTAGATGATGTCATAATCATTTTGTTGATGTCATAATCATTTAATGATGTCATAATCATTTGATGTCATAATCATTGGATGATGTCATAATCATTTTATTGATGTCATAATCATTTGATGATGTCATAATCATTAGATAATGTCATAATCATTTTGTTGAAGTCATAATCATTTGATGATGTCATAATCATTTTGTTGATGTCATAATCATTTTGTTGATGTCATATTGATTTGATGATGTCATAATCATTTGATGTCATAATCATTGGATGATGTCATAATCATTTTGTTCATGTCATAATCATTTGATGATGTCATAATCATTTGATGTCATAATCATTGGATGATGTCATAATCATTTTGTTGATGTCATAATCATTTGATGATGTCATAATCATTAGATGATGTCATAATCATTTTGTTGATGTCATAATCATTTGATGATGTCATAATCATTTGATGTAATAATCATTGGATGATGTCATAATCATTTTATTGATGTCATAATCATTTGATGATGTCATAATCATTAGATGATGTCATAATCATTTTGTTGATGTCATAATCATTTGATGATGCCATAATCATTTTGTTGATGTCATAATCATTTTATGATGTCATAATCATTTTATGATGTCATAATCATTTTGTTGATGTCATAATCATTTGATGATGTCATAATCATTAGATGATGTCATAATCATTTTGTTGATGTCATAATCATTTCATGATGTCATAATCATTTGATGTCATAATCATTGGATGATGTCATAATCATTTTGTTGATGTCATAATCATTTGATGATGTCATAATCATTAGATAATGTCATAATCATTTTGTTGAAGTCATAATAATTTGATGATGTCATAATCATTTTGTTGATGCCATAATGATTTGATGATGTCATAATCATTTGATGTCATAATCATTGGATGATGTCATAATCATTTTGTTGATGTCATAATCATTTGATGTCATAATAATTGGATGATGTCATAATCATTTTGTTGATGTCATAATCATTTGATGATGTCATAATCATTAGATGATGTCATAATAATTTTGTTGATGTCATAATCATTTGATGATGTCATAATCATATGATGTAATAATCATTGGATGATGTCATAATCATTTTGTTTATGTCATAATCATTTGATGATGTCATAATCATTAGATGATGTCATAATCATTTTGTTGATGTCATAATCATTTGATGATGTCATAATCATTAGATGATGTCATAATCATTTTGTTGATGTCATAATCATTTAATGATGTCATAATCATTTGATGTCATAATCATTGGATGATGTCATAATCATTTTATTGATGTCATAATCATTTGATGATGTCATAATCATTTGATGATGTCATAATCATTTTGTTGAAGTCATAATCATTTGATGATGTCATAATCATTTTGTTGATGTCATAATCATTTTGTTGATGTCATATTGATTTGATGATGTCATAATCATTTGATGTCATAATCATTGGATGATGTCATAATCATTTTGTTCATGTCATAATCATTTGATGATGTCATAATCATTTGATGTCATAATCATTGGATGATGTCATAATCATTTTGTTGATGTCATAATCATTTGATGATGTCATAATCATTAGATGATGTCATAATCATTTTGTTGATGTCATAATCATTTGATGATGTCATAATCATTTGATGTAATAATCATTGGATGATGTCATAATCATTTTATTGATGTCATAATCATTTGATGATGTCATAATCATTAGATGATGTCATAATCATTTTGTTGATGTCATAATCATTTGATGATGTCATAATCATTTTGTTGATGTCATAATCATTTCGTTGATGTCATAATGATTTGTTGATATCATAATCATTTGATGTCATAATCATTGGATGATGTCATAATCATTTTGTTGATGTCATAATCATTTGATGATGTCATAATCATTTGATGTCATAATCATTGGATGATGTCATAATCATTTGATGATGCCATAATCATTTTGTTGATGTCATAATCATTTTATGATGTCATAATCATTTTGTTGATGTCATAATCATTTGATGATGTCATAATCATTAGATGATGTCATAATCATTTTGTTGATGTCATAATCATTTCATGATGTCATAATCATTTGATGTCATAATCATTGGATGATGTCATAATCATTTTGTTGATGTCATAATCATTTGATGATGTCATAATCATTAGATAATGTCATAATCATTTTGTTGAAGTCATAATCATTTGATGATGTCATAATCATTTTGTTGATGTCATAATCATTTGATGATGTCATAATCATTAGATGATGTCATAATCATTTTATTGATGTCATAATCATTTGATGATGTCATAATCATTAGATGATGTCATAATCATTTTGTTGATGTCATAATCATTTGATGATGTCATAATCATTTTGTTGATGTCATAATCATTTCGTTGATGCCATAATGATTTGTTGATATCATAATCATTTGATGTCATAATCATTGGATGATGTCATAATCATTTTGTTGATGTCATAATCATTTGATGATGTCATAATCATTTGATGTCATAATCATTGGATGATGTCATAATCATTTGATGATGCCATAATCATTTTGTTGATGTCATAATCATTTTATGATGTCATAATCATTTTGTTGATGTCATAATCATTTTGTTGATGTCATAATCATTTGATGATGTCATAATCATTAGATGATGTCATAATCATTTTGTTGATGTCATAATCATTTCATGATGTCATAATCATTTGATGTCATAATCATTGGATGATGTCATAATCATTTTGTTGATGTCATAATCATTTGATGATGTCATAATCATTAGATAATGTCATAATCATTTTGTTGAAGTCATAATCATTTGATGATGTCATAATCATTTTGTTGATGTCATAATGATTTGATGATGTCATAATCATTTGATGTCATAATCATTGGATGATGTCATAATCATTTTGTTGATGTCATAATGATTTGATGATGTCATAATCATTTGATGTCATAATCATTGGATGATGTCATAATCATTTTGTTGATGTCATAATCATTGGATGATGTCATAATCATTTTGTTGATGTCATAATCATTTTATGATGTCATAATCATTTTGTTGATGTCATAATCATTGGATGATGTCATAATCCTTTTGTTGATGTCATAATCATTTGATGATGTCATAATCATTAGATGATGTCATAATCATTTTGTTGATGTCATAATCATTTGATGATGTCATAATCATTTTGTTGATGTCATAATCATTTCGTTGATGTCATAATGATTTGATGATATCATAATCATTTGATGTCATAATCATTGGATGATGTCATTATCATTTTGTTGATGTCATAATCATTTGATGATGTCATAATCATTAGATGATGTCATAATCATTGGATGATGACATAATCATTTTGTTGATGTCATAATCATTTGATGTCATAATCATTGGATGATGTCATAATCATTTTGTTGATGTCATAATCATTTGATGATGTCATAATCATTAGATGATGTCATAATCATTTTGTTGATGTCATAATCATTTCATGATGTCATAATCATTTGATGTCATAATCATTGGATGATGTCATAATCATTTTGTTGATGTCATAATCATTTGATGATGTCATAATCATTAGATAATGTCATAATCATTTTGTTGAAGTCATAATCATTTGATGATGTCATAATCATTTTGTTGATGTCATAATCATTTTGTTGATGTCATATTGATTTGATGATGTCATAATCATTTGATGTCATAATCATTGGATGATGTCATAATCATTTTTTTCATGTCATAATCATTTGATGATGTCATAATCATTTGATGTCATAATCATTGGATGATGTCATAATCATTTTGTTGATGTCAAAATCATTTGATGATGTCATAAACATTAGATGATGTCATAATCATTTTGTTGATGTCATAATCATTTGATGATGTCATAATCATTTGATGTCATAATCATTGGATGATGTCATAATCATTTTGTTGATGTCATAATCATTTGATGATGTCATAATCATTAGATGATGTCATAATCATTTTGTTGATGTCATAATCATTTGATGATGTCATAATCATTAGATGATGTCATAATCATTTTGTTGATGTCATAATCATTTGATGATGTCATAATCATTTGATGTCATAATCATTGGATGATGTCATAATCATTTTGTTGATGTCATAATCATTTGATGATGTC
Organism: Dendrobates tinctorius; assembly: GCF_039654945.1. Taxonomy (NCBI): domain Eukaryota; kingdom Metazoa; phylum Chordata; class Amphibia; order Anura; family Dendrobatidae; genus Dendrobates; species Dendrobates tinctorius. Next base: position 41,665,397 of record NW_027361687.1, on the reverse strand, counting down.
ATAATCATTTTGTTGATGTCATAATCATTTGATGATGTCATAATCATTTGATGTCATAATCATTGGATGATGTCATAATCATTTGATGTCATTATCATTGGATGATGTCATAATCATTGGATGATGTCATAATCATTTGATGTCATAATCATTGGATGATGTCATAATCATTTTGTTGATGTCATAATCATTTTATGATGTCATAATCATTTTGTTGATGTCGTAATCATTGGATGATGTCATAATCCTTTTGTTGATGTCATAATCATTTGATGATGTCATAATAATTAGATGATGTCATAATCATTTTGTTGATGTCATAATCATTTGATGATGTCTTAATCATTTTGTTGATGTCATAATCATTTCGTTGATGTCATAATGATTTGATGATATCATAATCATTTGATGTCATAATCATTGGATGATGTCATAATCATTTTGTTGATGTCATAATCATTTGATGATGTCATAATCATTTGATGTCATAATCATTGGATGATGTCATAATCATTTGATGATGCCATAATCATTTTGTTGATGTCATAATCATTTTATGATGTCATAATCATTTTGTTGATGTCATAATCATTTTGTTGATGTCATAATCATTTGATGATGTCATTATCATTAGATGATGTCATAATCATTTTGTTGATGTCATAATCATTTCATGATGTCATAATCATTAGATGATGTCATAATCATTTTGTTGATGTCATAATCATTTCGTTGATGTCATAATGATTTGATGATATCATATTCATTTGATGTCATAATCATTGGATGATGTCATAATCATTTTGTTGATGTCATAATCATTTGATGATGTCATAATCATTTGATGTCATAATCATTGGATGATGTCATAATCATTTTGTTGATGTCATAATCATTTTATGATGTCATAATCATTGGATGATGTCATAATCCTTTTGTTGATGTCATAATCATTTGATGATGTCATAATCATTAGATGATGTCATAATCATTTTGTTGATGTCATAATCATTTGATGATGTCATAATCATTTTGTTGATGTCATAATCATTTCGTTGATGTCATAATGATTTGATGATATCATAATCATTTGATGTCATAATCATTGGATGATGTCATTATCATTTTGTTGATGTCATAATCATTTGATGATGTCATAATCATTAGATGATGTCATAATCATTGGATGATGACATAATCATTTTGTTGATGTCATAATCATTTGATGTCATAATCATTGGAAGATGTCATAATCATTTTGTTGATGTCATAATCATTTGATGATGTCATAATCATTAGATGATGTCATAATCATTTTGTTGATGTCATAATCATTTCATGATGTCATAATCATTTGATGTCATAATCATTGGATGATGTCATAATCATTTTGTTGATGTCATAATCATTTGATGATGTCATAATCATTAGATAATGTCATAATCATTTTGTTGAAGTCATAATCATTTGATGATGTCATAATCATTTTGTTGATGTCATAATCATTTTGTTGATGTCATATTGATTTGATGATGTCATAATCATTTGATGTCATAATCATTGGATGATGTCATAATCATTTTGTTCATGTCATAATCATTTGATGATGTCATAATCATTTGATGTCATAATCATTGGATGATGTCATAATCATTTTGTTGATGTCATAATCATTTGATGATGTCATAATCATTAGATGATGTCATAATCATTTTGTTGATGTCATAATCATTTGATGTAATAATCATTGGATGATGTCATAATCATTTTATTGATGTCATAATCATTTGATGATGTTATAATCATTAGATGATGTCATAATCATTTTGTTGATGTCATAATCATTTGATGATGTCATAATCATTAGATGATGTCATAATCATTTTGTTGATGTCATAATCATTTGATGATGTCATAATCACTTGATGTCATAATCATTGGATGATGTCATAATCATTTTGTTGATGTCATAATCATTTGATGATGTCATAATCATTTTGTTGATGTCATAATCATTTGATGATGTCATAATCATTTTATGTCATCATCATTGGATGATGTCATAATCATTTTGTTGATGTCATAATCATTTTATGATGTCATAATCATTTTGTTGATGTCATAATCATTGGATGATGTCATAATCCTTTTGTTGATGTCATAATCATTTGATGATGTCATAATCATTAGATGATGTCATAATCATTTTGTTGATGTCATAATCATTTGATGATGTCATAATCATTAGATGATGTCATAATCATTTTGTTGATGTCATAATCATTTGATGATGTCATAATCATTTTGTTGATGTCATAATCATTTCGTTGATGTCATAATGATTTGTTGATATAATCATTTGATGTCATAACCATTGGATGATGTCATAATCATTTTGTTGATGTCATAATCATTTGATGATGTCATAATCATTTGATGTCATAATCATTGGATGATGTCATAATCATTTGATGATGCCATAATCATTTTGTTGATGTCATAATCATTTTATGATGTCATAATCATTTTATGATGTCATAATCATTTTGTTGATGTCATAATCATTTGATGATGTCATAATCATTAGATGATGTCATAATCATTTTGTTGATGTCATAATCATTTCATGATGTCATAATCATTTGATGTCATAATCATTGGATGATGTCATAATCATTTTGTTGATGTCATAATCATTTGATGATGTCATAATCATTAGATAATGTCATAATCATTTTGTTGAAGTCATAATAATTTGATGATGTCATAATCATTTTGTTGATGCCATAATGATTTGATGATGTCATAATCATTTGATGTCATAATCATTGGATGATGTCATAATCATTTTGTTGATGTCATAATCATTTGATGTCATAATAATTGGATGATGTCATAATCATTTTGTTGATGTCATAATCATTTGATGATGTCATAATCATTAGATGATGTCATAATAATTTTGTTGATGTCATAATCATTTGATGATGTCATAATCATATGATGTAATAATCATTGGATGATGTCATAATCATTTTGTTTATGTCATAATCATTTGATGATGTCATAATCATTAGATGATGTCATAATCATTTTGTTGATGTCATAATCATTTGATGATGTCATAATCATTAGATGATGTCATAATCATTTTGTTGATGTCATAATCATTTAATGATGTCATAATCATTTGATGTCATAATCATTGGATGATGTCATAATCATTTTATTGATGTCATAATCATTTGATGATGTCATAATCATTTGATGATGTCATAATCATTTTGTTGAAGTCATAATCATTTGATGATGTCATAATCATTTTGTTGATGTCATAATCATTTTGTTGATGTCATATTGATTTGATGATGTCATAATCATTTGATGTCATAATCATTGGATGATGTCATAATCATTTTGTTCATGTCATAATCATTTGATGATGTCATAATCATTTGATGTCATAATCATTGGATGATGTCATAATCATTTTGTTGATGTCATAATCATTTGATGATGTCATAATCATTAGATGATGTCATAATCATTTTGTTGATGTCATAATCATTTGATGATGTCATAATCATTTGATGTAATAATCATTGGATGATGTCATAATCATTTTATTGATGTCATAATCATTTGATGATGTCATAATCATTAGATGATGTCATAATCATTTTGTTGATGTCATAATCATTTGATGATGTCATAATCATTTTGTTGATGTCATAATCATTTCGTTGATGTCATAATGATTTGTTGATATCATAATCATTTGATGTCATAATCATTGGATGATGTCATAATCATTTTGTTGATGTCATAATCATTTGATGATGTCATAATCATTTGATGTCATAATCATTGGATGATGTCATAATCATTTGATGATGCCATAATCATTTTGTTGATGTCATAATCATTTTATGATGTCATAATCATTTTGTTGATGTCATAATCATTTGATGATGTCATAATCATTAGATGATGTCATAATCATTTTGTTGATGTCATAATCATTTCATGATGTCATAATCATTTGATGTCATAATCATTGGATGATGTCATAATCATTTTGTTGATGTCATAATCATTTGATGATGTCATAATCATTAGATAATGTCATAATCATTTTGTTGAAGTCATAATCATTTGATGATGTCATAATCATTTTGTTGATGTCATAATCATTTGATGATGTCATAATCATTAGATGATGTCATAATCATTTTATTGATGTCATAATCATTTGATGATGTCATAATCATTAGATGATGTCATAATCATTTTGTTGATGTCATAATCATTTGATGATGTCATAATCATTTTGTTGATGTCATAATCATTTCGTTGATGCCATAATGATTTGTTGATATCATAATCATTTGATGTCATAATCATTGGATGATGTCATAATCATTTTGTTGATGTCATAATCATTTGATGATGTCATAATCATTTGATGTCATAATCATTGGATGATGTCATAATCATTTGATGATGCCATAATCATTTTGTTGATGTCATAATCATTTTATGATGTCATAATCATTTTGTTGATGTCATAATCATTTTGTTGATGTCATAATCATTTGATGATGTCATAATCATTAGATGATGTCATAATCATTTTGTTGATGTCATAATCATTTCATGATGTCATAATCATTTGATGTCATAATCATTGGATGATGTCATAATCATTTTGTTGATGTCATAATCATTTGATGATGTCATAATCATTAGATAATGTCATAATCATTTTGTTGAAGTCATAATCATTTGATGATGTCATAATCATTTTGTTGATGTCATAATGATTTGATGATGTCATAATCATTTGATGTCATAATCATTGGATGATGTCATAATCATTTTGTTGATGTCATAATGATTTGATGATGTCATAATCATTTGATGTCATAATCATTGGATGATGTCATAATCATTTTGTTGATGTCATAATCATTGGATGATGTCATAATCATTTTGTTGATGTCATAATCAATTGATGATGTCATAAACATTAGATGATGTCATAATCATTTTGTTGATGTCATAATGATTTGATGATGTCATAATCATTTGATGTCATAATCATTGGATGATGTCATAATCATTTTGTTGATGTCATAATCATTTGATGATGTCATAATCATTTGATGTCATAATCATTGGATGATGTCATAATCATTTTGTGGATGTCATAATCATTTGATGATGTCATAATCATTAGATGATGTCATAATCATTTTGTTGATGTCATAATCATTTGATGATGTCATAATCATTTGATGTCATAATCATTGGATGATGTCATAATCATTTTGTTGATGTCATAATCATTTGATGATGTCATAATCATTTGATGTCATAATCATTGGATGATGTCATAATCTTTTTTTTGATGTCATAATCATTTGATGTCATAATCATTGGATGATGTCATAATCATTGGATGATGACATAATCATTTTGTTGATGTCATAATCATTTGATGTTATAATCATTGGATGATGTCATAATCATTTTGTTGATGTCATAATCATTTGATGATGTCATAATCATTAGATGATGTCATAATCATTTTGTTGATGTCATAATCATTTGATGATGTCATAATCATTTGATGTCATAATCATTGGATGATGTCATAATCATTTTGTTGATGTCATAATCATTTGATGATGTCATAATCATTTGATGATGTCATAATCATTTTGTTGATGTCATAATCATTTGATGATGTCATAATCATTTGATGTCATAATCATTGGATGATGTCATAATCATTTGATGTCATAATCATTGGATGATGTCATAATCATTGGATGATGTCATAATCATTGGATGTCATAATCATTGGATGATGTCATAATCATTTTGTTGATGTCATAATCATTTTATGATGTCATAATCATTTTGTTGATGTCGTAATCATTGGATGATGTCATAATCCTTTTGTTGATGTCATAATCATTTGATGATGTCATAATAATTAGATGATGTCATAATCATTTTGTTGATGTCATAATCATTTGATGATGTCATAATCATTTTGTTGATGTCATAATCATTTCGTTGATGTCATAATGATTTGATGATATCATAATCATTTGATGTCATAATCATTGGATGATGTCATAATCATTTTGTTGATGTCATAATCATTTGATGATGTCATAATCATTTGATGTCATAATCATTGGATGATGTCATAATCATTTGATGATGCCATAATCATTTTGTTAATGTCATAATCATTTTATGATGTCATAATCATTTTGTTGATGTCATAATCATTGGATGATGTCATAATCATTTTGTTGATGTCATAATCAATTGATGATGTCATAAACATTAGATGATGTCATAATCATTTTGTTGATGTCATAATGATTTGATGATGTCATAATCATTTGATGTCATAATCATTGGATGATGTCATAATCATTTTGTTGATGTCATAATCATTTGATGATGTCATAATCATTTGATGTCATAATCATTGGATGATGTCATAATCATTTTGTGGATGTCATAATCATTTGATGATGTCATAATCATTAGATGATGTCATAATCATTTTGTTGATGTCATAATCATTAGATGATGTCATAATCATTTTGTTGATGTCATAATCATTTTGTTGATGTCATAATCATTTGATGATGTCATAATCATTTGATGTCATAATCATTGGTTGATGTCATAATCTTTTTGTTGATGTCATAATCATGTGATGTCATAATCATTGGATGATGTCATAATCATTTTGTTGATGTCATAATCATTTGATGATGTCATAATCATTTGATGTCATAATCATTGGATGATGTCATAATCATTTTGTTGATGTCATAGTCATTTGATGATGTCATAATCATTAGATGATGTCATAATCATTGGATGATGACATAATCATTTTGTTGATGTCATAATCATTTGATGTCATAATCATTGGATGATGTCATAATCATTTTGTTGATGTCATAATCATTTGATGATGTCATAATCATTAGATGATGTCATAATCATTTTGTTGATGTCACAATCATTTCATGATGTCATAATCATTTGATGTCATAATCATTGGATGATGTCATAATCATTTTGTTGATGTCATAATCATTTGATGATGTCATAATCATTAGATAATGTCATAATCATTTTGTTGAAGTCATAATCATTTGATGATGTCATAATCATTTTGTTGATGTCATATTGATTTGATGATGTCATAATCATTTGATGTCATAATCATTGGATGATGTCATAATCATTTTGTTGATGTCATAAACATTTGATGATGTCATAATCATTTGATGTCATAATCATTTGATGATGTCATAATCATTTTGTTGATGTCATAATCATTTGATGATGTCATAATCATTAGATGATGTCATAATCATTTTGTTGATGTCATAATCATTTGATGATGTCATAATCATATGATGTAATAATCATTGGATGATGTCATAATCATTTTGTTGATGTCATAATCATTTGATGATGTCATAATCATTAGATGATGTCATAATCATTTTGTTGATGTCATAATCATTTGATGATATCATAATCATTAGATGATGTCATAATCATTTTGTTGATGTCATAATCATTTGATGATGTCATAATCATATGATGTAATAATCATTGGATGATGTCGTAATCATTTTGTTGATGTCATAATCATTTGATGGTGTAATAATCATTTGATGATGTCATAATCATTAGATGATGTCATAATCATTTTGTTGATGTCATAATCATTTGATGATGTCATAATCATTTTGTTGATGTCATAATCATTTCGTTGATGTCATAATGATTTGATGATATCATAATCATTTGATGTCATAATCATTGGATGATGTCATAATCATTTTGTTGATGTCATAATCATTTGATGATGTCATAATCATTGGATGATGACATAATCATTTTGTTGATGTCATAATCATTTGATGTCATAATCATTGGATGATGTCATAATCATTTTGTTGATGTCATAATCATTTGATGATGTCATAATCATTAGATAATGTCATAATCATTTTGTTGAAGTCATAATCATTTGATGATGTCATAATCATTTTGTTGATGTCATAATCATTTTGTTGATGTCATATTGATTTGATGATGTCATAATCATTTGATGTCATAATCATTGGATGATGTCATAATCATTTTGTTCATGTCATAATCATTTGATGATGTCATAATCATTTGATGTCATAATCATTGGATGATGTCATAATCATTTTGTTGATGTCATTATCATTTGATGATGTCATAAACATTAGATGATGTCATAATCATTTTGTTGATGTCATAATCATTTGATGATGTCATAATCATTTGATGTAATAATCATTGGATGATGTCATAATCATTTTGTTGATGTCATAATCATTTGATGATGTCATAATCATTAGATGATGTCATAATCATTTTGTTGATGTCATAATCATTTGATGATGTCATAATCATTAGATGATGTCATAATCATTTTGTTGATGTCATAATCATTTGATGATGTCATAATCATTTGATGTCATAATCATTGGATGATGTCATAATCATTTTGTTGATGTCATAATCATTTGATGATGTCATAATCATTTGATGATGTCATAATCATTTTGTTGATGTCATAATCATTTGATGATGTCATAATCATTTGATGTCATAATCATTGGATGATGTCATAATCATTTGATGTCATAATCATTGGATGATGTCATAATCATTGGATGATGTCATAATCATTGGATGATGTCATAATCATTGGATGTCATAATCATTGGATGATGTCATAATCATTTTGTTGATGTCATAATCATTTTATGATGTCATAATCATTTTGTTGATGTCGTAATCATTGGATGATGTCATAATCCTTTTGTTGATGTCATAATCATTTGATGATGTCATAATAATTAGATGATGTCATAATCATTTTGTTGATGTCATAATCATTTGATGATGTCATAATCATTTTGTTGATGTCATAATCATTTCGTTGATGTCATAATGATTTGATGATATCATAATCATTTGAAGTCATAATCATTGGATGATGTCATAATCATTTTGTTGATGTCATAATCATTTGATGATGTCATAATCATTTGATGTCATAATCATTGGATGATGTCATAATCATTTGATGATGCCATAATCATTTTGTTGATGTCATAATCATTTTATGATGTCATAATCATTTTGTTGATGTCATAATCATTTTGTTGATGTCATAATCATTTGATGTCATAATCATTGGATGATGTCATAATCATTTTGTTGATGTCATAATCATTTGATGATGTCATAATCATTTGATGTCATAATCATTGGATGATGTCATAATCATTTTGTTGATGTCATAATCATTTTATGATGTCATAATCATTTTGTTGATGTCATAATCATTGGATGATGTCATAATCCTTTTGTTGATGTCATAATCATTTGATGATGTCATAATCATTAGATGATGTCATAATCATTTTGTTGATGTCATAATCATTTGATGATGTCATAATCATTTTGTTGATGTCATAATCATTTCGTTGATGTCATAATGATTTGATGATATCATAATCATTTGATGTCATAATCATTGGATGATGTCATAATCGTTTTGTTGATGTCATAATCATTTGATGATGTCATAATCATTAGATGATGTCATAATCATTTTGTTGATGACATAATCATTTGATGATGTCATAATCATTAGATGATGTCATAATCATTTTGTTGATGTCATAATCATTTCATGATGTCATAATCATTTGATGTCATAATCATTGGATGATGTCATAATCATTTTGTTGATGTCATAATCATTTGATGATGTCATAATCATTAGATAATGTCAAAATCATTTTGTTGAAGTCATAATCATTTGATGATGTCATAATCATTTTGTTGATGTCATAATCATTTTGTTGATGTCATATTGATTTGATGATGTCATAATCATTTGATGTCATAATCATTGGATGATGCCATAATCATTTTGTTCATGTCATAATCATTTGATGATGTCATAATCATTTGATGTCATAATCATTGGATGATGTCATAATCATTTTGTTGATGTCATAATCATTTGATGATGTCATAATCATTAGATGATGTCATAATCATTTTGTTAATGTCATAATCATTTGATGATGTCATAATCATTTGATGTAATAATCATTGGTTGACGTCATAATCATTTTGTTGATGTCATAATCATTTGATGATGTCATAATCATTAGATGATGTCATAATCATTTTGTTGATGTCATAATCATTTGATGATGTCATAATCATTAGATGATGTCATAATCATTTTGTTGATGTCATAATCATTTGATGATGTCATAATCATTTGATGTCATAATCATTGGATGATGTCATAATCATTTTGTTGATGTCATAATCATTTGATGATGTCATAATCATTTGATGATGTCATAATCATTTTGTTGATGTCATAATCATTTGATGATGTCATAATCATTTTATGTCATAATCATTGGATGATGTCATAATCATTTTGTTGATGTCATAATCATTTGATGATGTCATAATCATTAGATGATGTCATAATCATTTTGTTGATGTCATAATCATTTGATGATGTCATAATCATTTTGTTGATGTCATAATCATTTCGTTGATGTCATAATGATTTGTTGATATCATAATCATTTGATGTCATAATCATTGGATGATGTCATAATCATTTTGTTGATGTCATAATCATTTGATGATGTCATAATCATTTGATGTCATAATCATTGTATGATGTCATAATCATTTGATGATGTCATAATCATTTTGTTGATGTCATAATCATTTTATGATGTCATAATCATTTTGTTGATGTCATAATCATTTTGTTGATGTCATAATCATTTGATGATGTCATAATCATTAGATGATGTCATAATCATTTTGTTGATGTCATAATCATTTCATGATGTCATAATCATTTGATGTCATAATCATTGGATGATGTCATAATCATTTTGTTGATGTCATAATCATTTGATGATGTCATAATCATTAGATAATGTCATAATCATTTTGTTGAAGTCATAATCATTTGATGATGTCATAATCATTTTGTTGATGTCATAATGATTTGATGATGTCATAATCATTTGATGTCATAATCATTGGATGATGTCATAATCATTTTGTTGATGTCATAATCATTTGATGATGTCATAATCATTTGATGTCATAATCATTGGATGATGTCATAATCATTTTGTGGATGTCATAATCATTTGATGATGTCATAATCATTAGATGATGTCATAATCATTTTGTTGATGTCATAATCATTAGATGATGTCATAATCATTTTGTTGATGTCATAATCATTTGATGATGTCATAATCATTTGATGATGTCATAATCATTTTGTTGATGTCATAATCATTTGATGATGTCATAATCATTTTATGTCATAATCATCGGATGATGTCATAATCATTTTGTTGATGTCATAATCATTTGATGATGTCATAATCATTAGATGATGTCATAATCATTTTGTTGATGTCATAATCATTTGATGATGTCATAATCATTTTGTTGATGTCATAATCATTTCGTTGATGTCATAATGATTTGTTGATATCATAATCATTTGATGTCATAATCATTGGATGATGTCATAATCATTTTGTTGATGTCATAATCATTTGATGATGTCATAATCATTTGATGTCATAATCATTGGATGATGTCATAATCATTTGATGATGTCATAATCATTTTATGATGTCATAATCATTTTGTTGATGTCATAATCATTTTGTTGATGTCATAATCATTTGATGATGTCATAATCATTAGATGATGTCATAATCATTTTGTTGATGTCATAATCATTTCATGATGTCATAATCATTTGATGTCATAATCATTGGATGATGTCATAATCATTTTGTTGATGTCATAATCATTTGATGATGTCATAATCATTAGATAATGTCATAATCATTTTGTTGAAGTCATAATCATTTGATGATGTCATAATCATTTTGTTGATGTCATAATGATTTGATGATGTCATAATCATTTGATGTCATAATCATTGGATGATGTCATAATCATTTTGTTGATGTCATAATCATTTGATGATGTCATAATCATTTGATGTCATAATCATTGGATGATGTCATAATCATTTTGTTGATGTCATAATCATTTTATGATGTTATAATCATTTTGTTGATGTCATAATCATTGGATGATGTCATAATCCTTTTGTTGATGTCATAATCATTTGATGATGTCATAATCATTAGATGATGTCATAATCATTTTGTTGATGTCATAATCATTGGATGATGTCATAATCATTTTGTTGATGTCATAATCATTTGATGATGTCATAATCATTAGATGATGTCATAATCATTTTGTTGATGTCATAATCATTTGATGATGTCATAATCATTTTGTTGATGTCATAATCATTTCGTTGATGTCATAATGATTTGATGATATCATAATCATTTGATGTCATAATCATTGGATGATGTCATAATCATTTTGTTGATGTCATAATCATTTGATGATGTCATAATCATTAGATGATGTCATAATCATTGGATGATGACATAATCATTTTGTTGATGTCATAATCATTTGATGTCATAATCATTGGATGATGTCATAATCATTTTGTTGATGTCATAATCATTTGATGATGTCATAATCATTAGATGATGTCATAATCATTTTGTTGATGTCATAATCATTTCATGATGTCATAATCATTTGATGTCATAATCATTGGATGATGTCATAATCATTTTGTTGATGTCATAATCATTTGATGATGTCATAATCATTAGATAATGTCAAAATCATTTTGTTGAAGTCATAATCATTTGATGATGTCATAATCATTTTGTTGATGTCATAATCATTTTGTTGATGTCATATTGATTTGATGATGTCATAATCATTTGATGTCATAATCATTGGATGATGCCATAATCATTTTGTTCATGTCATAATCATTTGATGATGTCATAATCATTTGATGTCATAATCATTGGATGATGTCATAATCATTTTGTTGATGTCATAATCATTTGATGATGTCATAATCATTAGATGATGTCATAATCATTTTGTTAATGTCATAATCATTTGATGATGTCATAATCATTTGATGTAATAATCATTGGTTGACGTCATAATCATTTTGTTGATGTCATAATCATTTGATGATGTCATAATCATTAGATGATGTCATAATCATTTTGTTGATGTCATAATCATTTGATGATGTCATAATCATTTTGTTGATGTCATAATCATTTCGTTGATGTCATAATGATTTGTTGATATAATCATTTGATGTCATAATCATTGGATGATGTCATAATCATTTTGTTGATGTCATAATCATTTGATGATGTCATAATCATTTGATGTCATAATCATTGGATGATGTCATAATCATTTGATGATGCCATAATCATTTTGTTGATGTCATAATCATTTTATGATGTCATAATCATTTTATGATGTCATAATCATTTTGTTGATGTCATAATCATTTGATGATGTCATAATCATTAGATGATGTCATAATCATTTTGTTGATGTCATAATCATTTCATGATGTCATAATCATTTGATGTCATAATCATTGGATGATGTCATAATCATTTTGTTGATGTCATAATCATTTGATGATGTCATAATCATTAGATAATGTCATAATCATTTTGTTGAAGTCATAATAATTTGATGATGTCATAATCATTTTGTTGATGCCATAATGATTTGATGATGTCATAATCATTTGATGTCATAATCATTGGATGATGTCATAATCATTTTGTTGATGTCATAATCATTTGATGTCATAATAATTGGATGATGTCATAATCATTTTGTTGATGTCATAATCATTTGATGATGTCATAATCATTAGATGATGTCATAATAATTTTGTTGATGTCATAATCATTTGATGATGTCATAATCATATGATGTAATAATCATTGGATGATGTCATAATCATTTTGTTTATGTCATAATCATTTGATGATGTCATAATCATTAGATGATGTCATAATCATTTTGTTGATGTCATAATCATTTGATGATGTCATAATCATTAGATGATGTCATAATCATTTTGTTGATGTCATAATCATTTAATGATGTCATAATCATTTGATGTCATAATCATTGGATGATGTCATAATCATTTTATTGATGTCATAATCATTTGATGATGTCATAATCATTTGATGATGTCATAATCATTTTGTTGAAGTCATAATCATTTGATGATGTCATAATCATTTTGTTGATGTCATAATCATTTTGTTGATGTCATATTGATTTGATGATGTCATAATCATTTGATGTCATAATCATTGGATGATGTCATAATCATTTTGTTCATGTCATAATCATTTGATGATGTCATAATCATTTGATGTCATAATCATTGGATGATGTCATAATCATTTTGTTGATGTCATAATCATTTGATGATGTCATAATCATTAGATGATGTCATAATCATTTTGTTGATGTCATAATCATTTGATGATGTCATAATCATTTGATGTAATAATCATTGGATGATGTCATAATCATTTTATTGATGTCATAATCATTTGATGATGTCATAATCATTAGATGATGTCATAATCATTTTGTTGATGTCATAATCATTTGATGATGTCATAATCATTTTGTTGATGTCATAATCATTTCGTTGATGTCATAATGATTTGTTGATATCATAATCATTTGATGTCATAATCATTGGATGATGTCATAATCATTTTGTTGATGTCATAATCATTTGATGATGTCATAATCATTTGATGTCATAATCATTGGATGATGTCATAATCATTTGATGATGCCATAATCATTTTGTTGATGTCATAATCATTTTATGATGTCATAATCATTTTGTTGATGTCATAATCATTTGATGATGTCATAATCATTAGATGATGTCATAATCATTTTGTTGATGTCATAATCATTTCATGATGTCATAATCATTTGATGTCATAATCATTGGATGATGTCATAATCATTTTGTTGATGTCATAATCATTTGATGATGTCATAATCATTAGATAATGTCATAATCATTTTGTTGAAGTCATAATCATTTGATGATGTCATAATCATTTTGTTGATGTCATAATCATTTGATGATGTCATAATCATTAGATGATGTCATAATCATTTTATTGATGTCATAATCATTTGATGATGTCATAATCATTAGATGATGTCATAATCATTTTGTTGATGTCATAATCATTTGATGATGTCATAATCATTTTGTTGATGTCATAATCATTTCGTTGATGCCATAATGATTTGTTGATATCATAATCATTTGATGTCATAATCATTGGATGATGTCATAATCATTTTGTTGATGTCATAATCATTTGATGATGTCATAATCATTTGATGTCATAATCATTGGATGATGTCATAATCATTTGATGATGCCATAATCATTTTGTTGATGTCATAATCATTTTATGATGTCATAATCATTTTGTTGATGTCATAATCATTTTGTTGATGTCATAATCATTTGATGATGTCATAATCATTAGATGATGTCATAATCATTTTGTTGATGTCATAATCATTTCATGATGTCATAATCATTTGATGTCATAATCATTGGATGATGTCATAATCATTTTGTTGATGTCATAATCATTTGATGATGTCATAATCATTAGATAATGTCATAATCATTTTGTTGAAGTCATAATCATTTGATGATGTCATAATCATTTTGTTGATGTCATAATGATTTGATGATGTCATAATCATTTGATGTCATAATCATTGGATGATGTCATAATCATTTTGTTGATGTCATAATGATTTGATGATGTCATAATCATTTGATGTCATAATCATTGGATGATGTCATAATCATTTTGTTGATGTCATAATCATTGGATGATGTCATAATCATTTTGTTGATGTCATAATCAATTGATGATGTCATAAACATTAGATGATGTCATAATCATTTTGTTGATGTCATAATGATTTGATGATGTCATAATCATTTGATGTCATAATCATTGGATGATGTCATAATCATTTTGTTGATGTCATAATCATTTGATGATGTCATAATCATTTGATGTCATAATCATTGGATGATGTCATAATCATTTTGTGGATGTCATAATCATTTGATGATGTCATAATCATTAGATGATGTCATAATCATTTTGTTGATGTCATAATCATTTGATGATGTCATAATCATTTGATGTCATAATCATTGGATGATGTCATAATCATTTTGTTGATGTCATAATCATTTGATGATGTCATAATCATTTGATGTCATAATCATTGGATGATGTCATAATCTTTTTTTTGATGTCACAATCATTTGATGTCATAATCATTGGATGATGTCATAATCATTGGATGATGACATAATCATTTTGTTGATGTCATAATCATTTGATGTTATAATCATTGGATGATGTCATAATCATTTTGTTGATGTCATAATCATTTGATGATGTCATAATCATTAGATGATGTCATAATCATTTTGTTGATGTCATAATCATTTGATGATGTCATAATCATTTGATGTCATAATCATTGGATGATGTCATAATCATTTTGTTGATGTCATAATCATTTGATGATGTCATAATCATTTGATGATGTCATAATCATTTTGTTGATGTCATAATCATTTGATGATGTCATAATCATTTGATGTCATAATCATTGGATGATGTCATAATCATTTGATGTCATAATCATTGGATGATGTCATAATCATTGGATGATGTCATAATCATTGGATGTCATAATCATTGGATGATGTCATAATCATTTTGTTGATGTCATAATCATTTTATGATGTCATAATCATTTTGTTGATGTCGTAATCATTGGATGATGTCATAATCCTTTTGTTGATGTCATAATCATTTGATGATGTCATAATAATTAGATGATGTCATAATCATTTTGTTGATGTCATAATCATTTGATGATGTCATAATCATTTTGTTGATGTCATAATCATTTCGTTGATGTCATAATGATTTGATGATATCATAATCATTTGATGTCATAATCATTGGATGATGTCATAATCATTTTGTTGATGTCATAATCATTTGATGATGTCATAATCATTTGATGTCATAATCATTGGATGATGTCATAATCATTTGATGATGCCATAATCATTTTGTTAATGTCATAATCATTTTATGATGTCATAATCATTTTGTTGATGTCATAATCATTGGATGATGTCATAATCATTTTGTTGATGTCATAATCAATTGATGATGTCATAAACATTAGATGATGTCATAATCATTTTGTTGATGTCATAATGATTTGATGATGTCATAATCATTTGATGTCATAATCATTGGATGATGTCATAATCATTTTGTTGATGTCATAATCATTTGATGATGTCATAATCATTTGATGTCATAATCATTGGATGATGTCATAATCATTTTGTGGATGTCATAATCATTTGATGATGTCATAATCATTAGATGATGTCATAATCATTTTGTTGATGTCATAATCATTAGATGATGTCATAATCATTTTGTTGATGTCATAATCATTTTGTTGATGTCATAATCATTTGATGATGTCATAATCATTTGATGTCATAATCATTGGTTGATGTCATAATCTTTTTGTTGATGTCATAATCATGTGATGTCATAATCATTGGATGATGTCATAATCATTTTGTTGATGTCATAATCATTTGATGATGTCATAATCATTTGATGTCATAATCATTGGATGATGTCATAATCATTTTGTTGATGTCATAGTCATTTGATGATGTCATAATCATTAGATGATGTCATAATCATTGGATGATGACATAATCATTTTGTTGATGTCATAATCATTTGATGTCATAATCATTGGATGATGTCATAATCATTTTGTTGATGTCATAATCATTTGATGATGTCATAATCATTAGATGATGTCATAATCATTTTGTTGATGTCACAATCATTTCATGATGTCATAATCATTTGATGTCATAATCATTGGATGATGTCATAATCATTTTGTTGATGTCATAATCATTTGATGATGTCATAATCATTAGATAATGTCATAATCATTTTGTTGAAGTCATAATCATTTGATGATGTCATAATCATTTTGTTGATGTCATATTGATTTGATGATGTCATAATCATTTGATGTCATAATCATTGGATGATGTCATAATCATTTTGTTGATGTCATAAACATTTGATGATGTCATAATCATTTGATGTCATAATCATTTGATGATGTCATAATCATTTTGTTGATGTCATAATCATTTGATGATGTCATAATCATTAGATGATGTCATAATCATTTTGTTGATGTCATAATCATTTGATGATGTCATAATCATATGATGTAATAATCATTGGATGATGTCATAATCATTTTGTTGATGTCATAATCATTTGATGATGTCATAATCATTAGATGATGTCATAATCATTTTGTTGATGTCATAATCATTTGATGATATCATAATCATTAGATGATGTCATAATCATTTTGTTGATGTCATAATCATTTGATGATGTCATAATCATATGATGTAATAATCATTGGATGATGTCGTAATCATTTTGTTGATGTCATAATCATTTGATGGTGTAATAATCATTTGATGATGTCATAATCATTAGATGATGTCATAATCATTTTGTTGATGTCATAATCATTTGATGATGTCATAATCATTTTGTTGATGTCATAATCATTTCGTTGATGTCATAATGATTTGATGATATCATAATCATTTGATGTCATAATCATTGGATGATGTCATAATCATTTTGTTGATGTCATAATCATTTGATGATGTCATAATGATTAGATGATGTCATAATCATTGGATGATGACATAATCATTTTGTTGATGTCATAATCATTTGATGTCATAATCATTGGATGATGTCATAATCATTTTGTTGATGTCATAATCATTTGATGATGTCATAATCATTAGATAATGTCATAATCATTTTGTTGAAGTCATAATCATTTGATGATGTCATAATCATTTTGTTGATGTCATAATCATTTTGTTGATGTCATATTGATTTGATGATGTCATAATCATTTGATGTCATAATCATTGGATGATGTCATAATCATTTTGTTCATGTCATAATCATTTGATGATGTCATAATCATTTGATGTCATAATCATTGGATGATGTCATAATCATTTTGTTGATGTCATTATCATTTGATGATGTCATAAACATTAGATGATGTCATAATCATTTTGTTGATGTCATAATCATTTGATGATGTCATAATCATTTGATGTAATAATCATTGGATGATGTCATAATCATTTTGTTGATGTCATAATCATTTGATGATGTCATAATCATTAGATGATGTCATAATCATTTTGTTGATGTCATAATCATTTGATGATGTCATAATCATTAGATGATGTCATAATCATTTTGTTGATGTCATAATCATTTGATGATGTCATAATCATTTGATGTCATAATCATTGGATGATGTCATAATCATTTTGTTGATGTCATAATCATTTGATGATGTCATAATCATTTGATGATGTCATAATCATTTTGTTGATGTCATAATCATTTGATGATGTCATAATCATTTGATGTCATAATCATTGGATGATGTCATAATCATTTGATGTCATAATCATTGGATGATGTCATAATCATTGGATGATGTCATAATCATTGGATGATGTCATAATCATTGGATGTCATAATCATTGGATGATGTCATAATCATTTTGTTGATGTCATAATCATTTTATGATGTCATAATCATTTTGTTGATGTCGTAATCATTGGATGATGTCATAATCCTTTTGTTGATGTCATAATCATTTGATGATGTCATAATAATTAGATGATGTCATAATCATTTTGTTGATGTCATAATCATTTGATGATGTCATAATCATTTTGTTGATGTCATAATCATTTCGTTGATGTCATAATGATTTGATGATATCATAATCATTTGAAGTCATAATCATTGGATGATGTCATAATCATTTTGTTGATGTCATAATCATTTGATGATGTCATAATCATTTGATGTCATAATCATTGGATGATGTCATAATCATTTGATGATGCCATAATCATTTTGTTGATGTCATAATCATTTTATGATGTCATAATCATTTTGTTGATGTCATAATCATTTTGTTGATGTCATAATCATTTGATGTCATAATCATTGGATGATGTCATAATCATTTTGTTGATGTCATAATCATTTGATGATGTCATAATCATTTGATGTCATAATCATTGGATGATGTCATAATCATTTTGTTGATGTCATAATCATTTTATGATGTCATAATCATTTTGTTGATGTCATAATCATTGGATGATGTCATAATCCTTTAGTTGATGTCATAATCATTTGATGATGTCATAATCATTAGATGATGTCATAATCATTTTGTTGATGTCATAATCATTTGATGATGTCATAATCATTTTGTTGATGTCATAATCATTTCGTTGATGTCATAATGATTTGATGATATCATAATCATTTGATGTCATAATCATTGGATGATGTCATAATCGTTTTGTTGATGTCATAATCATTTGATGATGTCATAATCATTAGATGATGTCATAATCATTGGATGATGACATAATCATTTTGTTGATGTCATAATCATTTGATGTCATAATCATTGGATGATGTCATAATCATTTTGTTGATGACATAATCATTTGATGATGTCATAATCATTAGATGATGTCATAATCATTTTGTTGATGTCATAATCATTTCATGATGTCATAATCATTTGATGTCATAATCATTGGATGATGTCATAATCATTTTGTTGATGTCATAATCATTTGATGATGTCATAATCATTAGATAATGTCAAAATCATTTTGTTGAAGTCATAATCATTTGATGATGTCATAATCATTTTGTTGATGTCATAATCATTTTGTTGATGTCATATTGATTTGATGATGTCATAATCATTTGATGTCATAATCATTGGATGATGCCATAATCATTTTGTTCATGTCATAATCATTTGATGATGTCATAATCATTTGATGTCATAATCATTGGATGATGTCATAATCATTTTGTTGATGTCATAATCATTTGATGATGTCATAATCATTAGATGATGTCATAATCATTTTGTTAATGTCATAATCATTTGATGATGTCATAATCATTTGATGTAATAATCATTGGTTGACGTCATAATCATTTTGTTGATGTCATAATCATTTGATGATGTCATAATCATTAGATGATGTCATAATCATTTTGTTGATGTCATAATCATTTGATGATGTCATAATCATTAGATGATGTCATAATCATTTTGTTGATGTCATAATCATTTGATGATGTCATAATCATTTGATGTCATAATCATTGGATGATGTCATAATCATTTTGTTGATGTCATAATCATTTGATGATGTCATAATCATTTGATGATGTCATAATCATTTTGTTGATGTCATAATCATTTGATGATGTCATAATCATTTTATGTCATAATCATTGGATGATGTCATAATCATTTTGTTGATGTCATAATCATTTGATGATGTCATAATCATTAGATGATGTCATAATCATTTTGTTGATGTCATAATCATTTGATGATGTCATAATCATTTTGTTGATGTCATAATCATTTCGTTGATGTCATAATGATTTGTTGATATCATAATCATTTGATGTCATAATCATTGGATGATGTCATAATCATTTTGTTGATGTCATAATCATTTGATGATGTCATAATCATTTGATGTCATAATCATTGTATGATGTCATAATCATTTGATGATGTCATAATCATTTTGTTGATGTCATAATCATTTTATGATGTCATAATCATTTTGTTGATGTCATAATCATTTTGTTGATGTCATAATCATTTGATGATGTCATAATCATTAGATGATGTCATAATCATTTTGTTGATGTCATAATCATTTCATGATGTCATAATCATTTGATGTCATAATCATTGGATGATGTCATAATCATTTTGTTGATGTCATAATCATTTGATGATGTCATAATCATTAGATAATGTCATAATCATTTTGTTGAAGTCATAATCATTTGATGATGTCATAATCATTTTGTTGATGTCATAATGATTTGATGATGTCATAATCATTTGATGTCATAATCATTGGATGATGTCATAATCATTTTGTTGATGTCATAATCATTTGATGATGTCATAATCATTTGATGTCATAATCATTGGATGATGTCATAATCATTTTGTGGATGTCATAATCATTTGATGATGTCATAATCATTAGATGATGTCATAATCATTTTGTTGATGTCATAATCATTAGATGATGTCATAATCATTTTGTTGATGTCATAATCATTTGATGATGTCATAATCATTTGATGATGTCATAATCATTTTGTTGATGTCATAATCATTTGATGATGTCATAATCATTTTATGTCATAATCATCGGATGATGTCATAATCATTTTGTTGATGTCATAATCATTTGATGATGTCATAATCATTAGATGATGTCATAATCATTTTGTTGATGTCATAATCATTTGATGATGTCATAATCATTTTGTTGATGTCATAATCATTTCGTTGATGTCATAATGATTTGTTGATATCATAATCATTTGATGTCATAATCATTGGATGATGTCATAATCATTTTGTTGATGTCATAATCATTTGATGATGTCATAATCATTTGATGTCATAATCATTGGATGATGTCATAATCATTTGATGATGTCATAATCATTTTATGATGTCATAATCATTTTGTTGATGTCATAATCATTTTGTTGATGTCATAATCATTTGATGATGTCATAATCATTAGATGATGTCATAATCATTTTGTTGATGTCATAATCATTTCATGATGTCATAATCATTTGATGTCATAATCATTGGATGATGTCATAATCATTTTGTTGATGTCATAATCATTTGATGATGTCATAATCATTAGATAATGTCATAATCATTTTGTTGAAGTCATAATCATTTGATGATGTCATAATCATTTTGTTGATGTCATAATGATTTGATGATGTCATAATCATTTGATGTCATAATCATTGGATGATGTCATAATCATTTTGTTGATGTCATAATCATTTGATGATGTCATAATCATTTGATGTCATAATCATTGGATGATGTCATAATCATTTTGTTGATGTCATAATCATTTTATGATGTTATAATCATTTTGTTGATGTCATAATCATTGGATGATGTCATAATCCTTTTGTTGATGTCATAATCATTTGATGATGTCATAATCATTAGATGATGTCATAATCATTTTGTTGATGTCATAATCATTGGATGATGTCATAATCATTTTGTTGATGTCATAATCATTTGATGATGTCATAATCATTAGATGATGTCATAATCATTTTGTTGATGTCATAATCATTTGATGATGTCATAATCATTTTGTTGATGTCATAATCATTTCGTTGATGTCATAATGATTTGATGATATCATAATCATTTGATGTCATAATCATTGGATGATGTCATAATCATTTTGTTGATGTCATAATCATTTGATGATGTCATAATCATTAGATGATGTCATAATCATTGGATGATGACATAATCATTTTGTTGATGTCATAATCATTTGATGTCATAATCATTGGATGATGTCATAATCATTTTGTTGATGTCATAATCATTTGATGATGTCATAATCATTAGATGATGTCATAATCATTTTGTTGATGTCATAATCATTTCATGATGTCATAATCATTTGATGTCATAATCATTGGATGATGTCATAATCATTTTGTTGATGTCATAATCATTTGATGATGTCATAATCATTAGATAATGTCAAAATCATTTTGTTGAAGTCATAATCATTTGATGATGTCATAATCATTTTGTTGATGTCATAATCATTTTGTTGATGTCATATTGATTTGATGATGTCATAATCATTTGATGTCATAATCATTGGATGATGCCATAATCATTTTGTTCATGTCATAATCATTTGATGATGTCATAATCATTTGATGTCATAATCATTGGATGATGTCATAATCATTTTGTTGATGTCATAATCATTTGATGATGTCATAATCATTAGATGATGTCATAATCATTTTGTTAATGTCATAATCATTTGATGATGTCATAATCATTTGATGTAATAATCATTGGTTGACGTCATAATCATTTTGTTGATGTCATAATCATTTGATGATGTCATAATCATTAGATGATGTCATAATCATTTTGTTGATGTCATAATCATTTGATGATGTCATAATCATTAGATGATGTCATAATCATTTTGTTGATGTCATAATCATTTGATGATGTCATAATCATTTGATGTCATAATCATTGGATGATGTCATAATCATTTTGTTGATGTCATAATCATTTGATGATGTCATAATCATTTGATGATGTCATAATCATTTTGTTGATGTCATAATCATTTGATGATGTCATAATCATTTTATGTCATAATCATTGGATGATGTCATAATCATTTTGTTGATGTCATAATCATTTGATGATGTCATAATCATTAGATGATGTCATAATCATTTTGTTGATGTCATAATCATTTGATGATGTCATAATCATTTTGTTGATGTCATAATCATTTCGTTGATGTCATAATGATTTGTTGATATCATAATCATTTGATGTCATAATCATTGGATGATGTCATAATCATTTTGTTGATGTCATAATCATTTGATGATGTCATAATCATTTGATGTCATAATCATTGTATGATGTCATAATCATTTGATGATGTCATAATCATTTTGTTGATGTCATAATCATTTTATGATGTCATAATCATTTTGTTGATGTCATAATCATTTTGTTGATGTCATAATCATTTGATGATGTCATAATCATTAGATGATGTCATAATCATTTTGTTGATGTCATAATCATTTCATGATGTCATAATCATTTGATGTCATAATCATTGGATGATGTCATAATCATTTTGTTGATGTCATAATCATTTGATGATGTCATAATCATTAGATAATGTCATAATCATTTTGTTGAAGTCATAATCATTTGATGATGTCATAATCATTTTGTTGATGTCATAATGATTTGATGATGTCATAATCATTTGATGTCATAATCATTGGATGATGTCATAATCATTTTGTTGATGTCATAATCATTTGATGATGTCATAATCATTTGATGTCATAATCATTGGATGATGTCATAATCATTTTGTTGATGTCATAATCATTGGATGATGTCATAATCATTTTGTTGATGTCATAATCAATTGATGATGTCATAAACATTAGATGATGTCATAATCATTTTGTTGATGTCATAATGATTTGATGATGTCATAATCATTTGATGTCATAATCATTGGATGATGTCATAATCATTTTGTTGATGTCATAATCATTTGATGATGTCATAATCATTTGATGTCATAATCATTGGATGATGTCATAATCATTTTGTGGATGTCATAATCATTTGATGATGTCATAATCATTAGATGATGTCATAATCATTTTGTTGATGTCATAATCATTAGATGATGTCATAATCATTTTGTTGATGTCATAATCATTTGATGATGTCATAATCATTTGATGATGTCATAATCATTTTGTTGATGTCATAATCATTTGATGATGTCATAATCATTTTATGTCATAATCATTGGATGATGTCATAATCATTTTGTTGATGTCATAATCATTTGATGATGTCATAATCATTAGATGATGTCATAATCATTTTGTTGATGTCATAATCATTTGATGATGTCATAATCATTTTGTTGATGTCATAATCATTTCGTTGATGTCATAATGATTTGTTGATATCATAATCATTTGATGTCATAATCATTGGATGATGTCATAATCATTTTGTTGATGTCATAATCATTTGATGATGTCATAATCATTTGATGTCATAATCATTGGATGATGTCATAATCATTTGATGATGTCATAATCATTTTATGATGTCATAATCATTTTGTTGATGTCATAATCATTTTGTTGATGTCATAATCATTTGATGATGTCATAATCATTAGATGATGTCATAATCATTTTGTTGATGTCATAATCATTTGATGATGTCATAATCATTTGATGTCATAATCATTGGATGATGTCATAATCATTTTGTTGATGTCATAATCATTTGATGATGTCATAATCATTAGATAATGTCATAATCATTTTGTTGAAGTCATAATCATTTGATGATGTCATAATCATTTTGTTGATGTCATAATGATTTGATGATGTCATAATCATTTGATGTCATAATCATTGGATGATGTCATAATCATTTTGTTGATGTCATAATCATTTGATGATGTCATAATCATTTGATGTCATAATCATTGGATGATGTCATAATCATTTTGTTGATGTCATAATCATTTTATGATGTTATAATCATTTTGTTGATGTCATAATCATTGGATGATGTCATAATCCTTTTGTTGATGTCATAATCATTTGATGATGTCATAATCATTAGATGATGTCATAATCATTTTGTTGATGTCATAATCATTGGATGATGTCATAATCCTTTTGTTGATGTCATAATCATTTGATGATGTCATAATCATTAGATGATGTCATAATCATTTTGTTGATGTCATAATCATTTGATGATGTCATAATCATTTTGTTGATGTCATAATCATTTCGTTGATGTCATAATGATTTGATGATATCATAATCATTTGATGTCATAATCATTGGATGATGTCATAATCATTTTGTTGATGTCATAATCATTTGATGATGTCATAATCATTAGATGATGTCATAATCATTGGATGATGACATAATCATTTTGTTGATGTCATAATCATTTGATGTCATAATCATTGGATGATGTCATAATCATTTTGTTGATGTCATAATCATTTGATGATGTCATAATCATTAGATAATGTCAAAATCATTTTGTTGAAGTCATAATCATTTGATGATGTCATAATCATTTTGTTGATGTCATAATCATTTTGTTGATGTCATATTGATTTGATGATGTCATAATCATTTGATGTCATAATCATTGGATGATGCCATAATCATTTTGTTCATGTCATAATCATTTGATGATGTCATAATCATTTGATGTCATAATCATTGGATGATGTCATAATCATTTTGTTGATGTCATAATCATTTGATGATGTCATAATCATTAGATGATGTCATAATCATTTTGTTAATGTCATAATCATTTGATGATGTCATAATCATTTGATGTAATAATCATTGGTTGACGTCATAATCATTTTGTTGATGTCATAATCATTTGATGATGTCATAATCATTAGATGATGTCATAATCATTTTGTTGATGTCATAATCATTTGATGATGTCATAATCATTAGATGATGTCATAATCATTTTGTTGATGTCATAATCATTTGATGATGTCATAATCATTTGATGTCATAATCATTGGATGATGTCATAATCATTTTGTTGATGTCATAATCATTTGATGATGTCATAATCATTTGATGATGTCATAATCATTTTGTTGATGTCATAATCATTTGATGATGTCATAATCATTTTATGTCATAATCATTGGATGATGTCATAATCATTTTGTTGATGTCATAATCATTTGATGATGTCATAATCATTAGATGATGTCATAATCATTTTGTTGATGTCATAATCATTTGATGATGTCATAATCATTTTGTTGATGTCATAATCATTTCGTTGATGTCATAATGATTTGTTGATATCATAATCATTTGATGTCATAATCATTGGATGATGTCATAATCATTTTGTTGATGTCATAATCATTTGATGATGTCATAATCATTTGATGTCATAATCATTGTATGATGTCATAATCATTTGATGATGTCATAATCATTTTGTTGATGTCATAATCATTTTATGATGTCATAATCATTTTGTTGATGTCATAATCATTTTGTTGATGTCATAATCATTTGATGATGTCATAATCATTAGATGATGTCATAATCATTTTGTTGATGTCATAATCATTTCATGATGTCATAATCATTTGATGTCATAATCATTGGATGATGTCATAATCATTTTGTTGATGTCATAATCATTTGATGATGTCATAATCATTAGATAATGTCATAATCATTTTGTTGAAGTCATAATCATTTGATGATGTCATAATCATTTTGTTGATGTCATAATGATTTGATGATGTCATAATCATTTGATGTCATAATCATTTTGTTGATGTCATAATCATTTTGTTGATGTCATAATCATTTGATGATGTCATAATCATTTGATGTCATAATCATTGGATGATGTCATAATCATTTTGTTGATGTCATAATCATTGGATGATGTCATAATCATTTTGTTGATGTCATAATCAATTGATGATGTCATAAACATTAGATGATGTCATAATCATTTTGTTGATGTCATAATGATTTGATGATGTCATAATCATTTGATGTCATAATCATTGGATGATGTCATAATCATTTTGTTGATGTCATAATCATTTGATGATGTCATAATCATTTGATGTCATAATCATTGGATGATGTCATAATCATTTTGTGGATGTCATAATCATTTGATGATGTCGTAATCATTAGATGATGTCATAATCATTTTGTTGATGTCATAATCATTAGATGATGTCATAATCATTTTGTTGATGTCATAATCATTTGATGATGTCATAATCATTTGATGATGTCATAATCATTTTGTTGATGTCATAATCATTTGATGATGTCATAATCATTTTATGTCATAATCATTGGATGATGTCATAATCATTTTGTTGATGTCATAATCATTTGATGATGTCATAATCATTAGATGATGTCATAATCATTTTGTTGATGTCATAATCATTTGATGATGTCATAATCATTTTGTTGATGTCATAATCATTTCGTTGATGTCATAATGATTTGTTGATATCATAATCATTTGATGTCATAATCATTGGATGATGTCATAATCATTTTGTTGATGTCATAATCATTTGATGATGTCATAATCATTTGATGTCATAATCATTGGATGATGTCATAATCATTTGATGATGTCATAATCATTTTATGATGTCATAATCATTTTGTTGATGTCATAATCATTTTGTTGATGTCATAATCATTTGATGATGTCATAATCATTAGATGATGTCATAATCATTTTGTTGATGTCATAATCATTTCATGATGTCATAATCATTTGATGTCATAATCATTGGATGATGTCATAATCATTTTGTTGATGTCATAATCATTTGATGATGTCATAATCATTAGATAATGTCATAATCATTTTGTTGAAGTCATAATCATTTGATGATGTCATAATCATTTTGTTGATGTCATAATGATTTGATGATGTCATAATCATTTGATGTCATAATCATTGGATGATGTCATAATCATTTTGTTGATGTCATAATCATTTGATGATGTCATAATCATTTGATGTCATAATCATTGGATGATGTCATAATCATTTTGTTGATGTCATAATCATTGGATGATGTCATAATCATTTTGTTGATGTCATAATCAATTGATGATGTCATAAACATTAGATGATGTCATAATCATTTTGTTGATGTCATAATGATTTGATGATGTCATAATCATTTGATGTCATAATCATTGGATGATGTCATAATCATTTTGTTGATGTCATAATCATTTGATGATGTCATAATCATTTGATGTCATAATCATTGGATGATGTCATAATCATTTTGTGGATGTCATAATCATTTGATGATGTCATAATCATTAGATGATGTCATAATCATTTTGTTGATGTCATAATCATTAGATGATGTCATAATCATTTTGTTGATGTCATAATCATTTGATGATGTCATAATCATTTGATGATGTCATAATCATTTTGTTGATGTCATAATCATTTGATGATGTCATAATCATTTTATGTCATAATCATTGGATGATGTCATAATCATTTTGTTGATGTCATAATCATTTGATGATGTCATAATCATTAGATGATGTCATAATCATTTTGTTGATGTCATAATCATTTGATGATGTCATAATCATTTTGTTGATGTCATAATCATTTCGTTGATGTCATAATGATTTGTTGATATCATAATCATTTGATGTCATAATCATTGGATGATGTCATAATCATTTTGTTGATGTCATAATCATTTGATGATGTCATAATCATTTGATGTCATAATCATTGGATGATGTCATAATCATTTGATGATGTCATAATCATTTTATGATGTCATAATCATTTTGTTGATGTCATAATCATTTTGTTGATGTCATAATCATTTGATGATGTCATAATCATTAGATGATGTCATAATCATTTTGTTGATGTCATAATCATTTCATGATGTCATAATCATTTGATGTCATAATCATTGGATGATGTCATAATCATTTTGTTGATGTCATAATCATTTGATGATGTCATAATCATTAGATAATGTCATAATCATTTTGTTGAAGTCATAATCATTTGATGATGTCATAATCATTTTGTAGATGTCATAATGATTTGATGATGTCATAATCATTTGATGTCATAATCATTGGATGATGTCATAATCATTTTGTTGATGTCATAATCATTTGATGATGTCATAATCATTTGATGTCATAATCATTGGATGATGTCATAATCATTTTGTTGATGTCATAATCATTGGATGATGTCATAATCATTTTGTTGATGTCATAATCAATTGATGATGTCATAAACATTAGATGATGTCATAATCATTTTGTTGATGTCATAATGATTTGATGATGTCATAATCATTTGATGTCATAATCATTGGATGATGTCATAATCATTTTGTTGATGTCATAATCATTTGATGATGTCATAATCATTTGATGTCATAATCATTGGATGATGTCATAATCATTTTGTGGATGTCATAATCATTTGATGATGTCATAATCATTAGATGATGTCATAATCATTTTGTTGATGTCATAATCATTAGATGATGTCATAATCATTTTGTTGATGTCATAATCATTTGATGATGTCATAATCATTTGATGTCATAATCATTGGATGATGTCATAATCATTTTGTTGATGTCATAATCATTTGATGATGTCATAATCATTTGATGTCATAATCATTGGATGATGTCATAATCTTTTTTTTATGTCATAATCATTTGATGTCATAATCATTGGATGATGTCATAATCATTGGATGATGACATAATCATTTTGTTGATGTCATAATCATTTGATGTTATAATCATTGGATGATGTCATAATCATTTTGTTGATGTCATAATCATTTGATGATGTCATAATCATTAGATGATGTCATAATCATTTTGTTGATGTCACATTCATTTCATGATGTCATAATCATTTGATGTCATAATCATTGGATGATGTCATAATCATTTTGTTGATGTCATAATCATTTGATGATGTCATAATCATTAGATAATGTCATAATCATTTTGTTGAAGTCATAATCATTTGATGATGTCATAATCATTTTGTTGATGTCATAATGATTTGATGATGTCATAATCATTTGATGTCATAATCATTGGATGATGTCATAATAATTTTGTTGATGTCATAATCATTTGATGATGTCATAATCATTAGATGATGTCATAATCATTTTGTTGATGTCATAATCATTTTGTTGATGTCATAATCATTTGATGATGTCATAATCATTTGATGTTATAATCATTGGATGATGTCATAATCATTTTGTTGATGTCATAATCATTTGATGATGTCATAATCATTTGATGTCATAATCAATGGATGATGTCATAATCATTTTGTTGATGTCATAATCATTTGATGATGTCATAAACATTAGATGATGTCATAATCATTTTGTTGATGTCATAATGATTTGATGATGTCATAATAATTTGATGTCATAATCATTGGATGATGTCATAATCATTTTGTTGATGTCATAATCATTTGATGATGTCATAATCATTTGATGTCATAATCATTGGATGATGTCATAATCATTTTGTTGATGTCGTAATCATTTGATGATGTCATAATCATTAGATGATGTCATAATCATTTTGTTGATGTCATAATCATTAGATGATGTCATAATCATTTTGTTGATGTCATAATCATTTTGTTGATGTCATAATCATTTGATGATGTCATAATCATTTGATGATGTCATAATCATTAGATGATGTCATAATCATTTTGTTGATGTCATAATCATTTGATGATGTCATAATCATTTGATGTCATAATCATTGGTTGATGTCATAATCTTTTTTTGATGTCATAATCATGTGATGTCATAATCATTGGATGATGTCATAATCATTTTGTTGATGTCATAATCATTTTGTTGATGTCATATTGATTTGATGATGTCATAATCATTTGATGTCATAATCATTGGATGATGCCATAATCATTTTGTTCATGTCATAATCATTTGATGATGTCATAATCATTTGATGTCATAATCATTGGATGATGTCATAATCATTTTGTTGATGTCATAATCATTTGATGATGTCATAATCATTTGATGTCATAATCATTGGATGATGTCATAATCATTTTGTTGATGTCATAATCATTTGATGATGTCATAATCATTTTGTTGATGTCATAATCATTTCGTTGATGTCATAATGATTTGTTGATATCATAATCATTTGATGTCATAATCATTGGATGATGTCATAATCATTTTGTTGATGTCATAATCATTTGATGATGTCATAATCATTTGATGTCATAATCATTGGATGATGTCATAATCATTTGATGATGTCATAATCATTTTGTTGATGTCATAATCATTTTATGATGTCATAATCATTTTGTTGATGTCATAATCATTTTGTTGATGTCATAATCATTTGATGATGTCATAATCATTAGATGATGTCATAATCATTTTGTTGATGTCATAATCATTTCATGATGTCATAATCATTTGATGTCATAATCATTGGATGATGTCATAATCATTTTGTTGATGTCATAATCATTTGATGATGTCATAATCATTAGATAATGTCATAATCATTTTGTTGAAGTCATAATCATTTGATGATGTCATAATCATTTTGTTGATGTCATAATGATTTGATGATGTCATAATCATTTGATGTCATAATCATTGGATGATGTCATAATCATTTTGTTGATGTCATAATCATTTGATGATGTCATAATCATTTGATGTCATAATCATTGGATGATGTCATAATCATTTTGTGGATGTCATAATCATTTGATGATGTCATAATCATTAGATGATGTCATAATCATTTTGTTGATGTCATAATCATTAGATGATGTCATAATCATTTTGTTGATGTCATAATCATTTGATGATGTCATAATCATTTGATGATGTCATAATCATTTTGTTGATGTCATAATCATTTGATGATGTCATAATCATTTTATGTCATAATCATTGGATGATGTCATAATCATTTTGTTGATGTCATAATCATTTGATGATGTCATAATCATTAGATGATGTCATAATCATTTTGTTGATGTCATAATCATTTGATGATGTCATAATCATTTTGTTGATGTCATAATCATTTCGTTGATGTCATAATGATTTGTTGATATCATAATCATTTGATGTCATAATCATTGGATGATGTCATAATCATTTTGTTGATGTCATAATCATTTGATGATGTCATAATCATTTGATGTCATAATCATTGGATGATGTCATAATCATTTGATGATGTCATAATCATTTTATGATGTCATAATCATTTTGTTGATGTCATAATCATTTTGTTGATGTCATAATCATTTGATGATGTCATAATCATTAGATGATGTCATAATCATTTTGTTGATGTCATAATCATTTGATGATGTCATAATCATTTGATGTCATAATCATTGGATGATGTCATAATCATTTTGTTGATGTCATAATCATTTGATGATGTCATAATCATTAGATAATGTCATAATCATTTTGTTGAAGTCATAATCATTTGATGATGTCATAATCATTTTGTTGATGTCATAATGATTTGATGATGTCATAATCATTTGATGTCATAATCATTGGATGATGTCATAATCATTTTGTTGATGTCATAATCATTTGATGATGTCATAATCATTTGATGTCATAATCATTGGATGATGTCATAATCATTTTGTTGATGTCATAATCATTTTATGATGTTATAATCATTTTGTTGATGTCATAATCATTGGATGATGTCATAATCCTTTTGTTGATGTCATAATCATTTGATGATGTCATAATCATTAGATGATGTCATAATCATTTTGTTGATGTCATAATCATTGGATGATGTCATAATCCTTTTGTTGATGTCATAATCATTTGATGATGTCATAATCATTAGATGATGTCATAATCATTTTGTTGATGTCATAATCATTTGATGATGTCATAATCATTTTGTTGATGTCATAATCATTTCGTTGATGTCATAATGATTTGATGATATCATAATCATTTGATGTCATAATCATTGGATGATGTCATAATCATTTTGTTGATGTCATAATCATTTGATGATGTCATAATCATTAGATGATGTCATAATCATTGGATGATGACATAATCATTTTGTTGATGTCATAATCATTTGATGTCATAATCATTGGATGATGTCATAATCATTTTGTTGATGTCATAATCATTTGATGATGTCATAATCATTAGATAATGTCAAAATCATTTTGTTGAAGTCATAATCATTTGATGATGTCATAATCATTTTGTTGATGTCATAATCATTTTGTTGATGTCATATTGATTTGATGATGTCATAATCATTTGATGTCATAATCATTGGATGATGCCATAATCATTTTGTTCATGTCATAATCATTTGATGATGTCATAATCATTTGATGTCATAATCATTGGATGATGTCATAATCATTTTGTTGATGTCATAATCATTTGATGATGTCATAATCATTAGATGATGTCATAATCATTTTGTTAATGTCATAATCATTTGATGATGTCATAATCATTTGATGTAATAATCATTGGTTGACGTCATAATCATTTTGTTGATGTCATAATCATTTGATGATGTCATAATCATTAGATGATGTCATAATCATTTTGTTGATGTCATAATCATTTGATGATGTCATAATCATTAGATGATGTCATAATCATTTTGTTGATGTCATAATCATTTGATGATGTCATAATCATTTGATGTCATAATCATTGGATGATGTCATAATCATTTTGTTGATGTCATAATCATTTGATGATGTCATAATCATTTGATGATGTCATAATCATTTTGTTGATGTCATAATCATTTGATGATGTCATAATCATTTTATGTCATAATCATTGGATGATGTCATAATCATTTTGTTGATGTCATAATCATTTGATGATGTCATAATCATTAGATGATGTCATAATCATTTTGTTGATGTCATAATCATTTGATGATGTCATAATCATTTTGTTGATGTCATAATCATTTCGTTGATGTCATAATGATTTGTTGATATCATAATCATTTGATGTCATAATCATTGGATGATGTCATAATCATTTTGTTGATGTCATAATCATTTGATGATGTCATAATCATTTGATGTCATAATCATTGTATGATGTCATAATCATTTGATGATGTCATAATCATTTTGTTGATGTCATAATCATTTTATGATGTCATAATCATTTTGTTGATGTCATAATCATTTTGTTGATGTCATAAACATTTGATGATGTCATAATCATTAGATGATGTCATAATCATTTTGTTGATGTCATAATCATTTCATGATGTCATAATCATTTGATGTCATAATCATTGGATGATGTCATAATCATTTTGTTGATGTCATAATCATTTGATGATGTCATAATCATTAGATAATGTCATAATCATTTTGTTGAAGTCATAATCATTTGATGATGTCATAATCATTTTGTTGATGTCATAATGATTTGATGATGTCATAATCATTTGATGTCATAATCATTTTGTTGATGTCATAATCATTTTGTTGATGTCATAATCATTTGATGATGTCATAATCATTTGATGTCATAATCATTGGATGATGTCATAATCATTTTGTTGATGTCATAATCATTGGATGATGTCATAATCATTTTGTTGATGTCATAATCAATTGATGATGTCATAAACATTAGATGATGTCATAATCATTTTGTTGATGTCATAATGATTTGATGATGTCATAATCATTTGATGTCATAATCATTGGATGATGTCATAATCATTTTGTTGATGTCATAATCATTTGATGATGTCATAATCATTTGATGTCATAATCATTGGATGATGTCATAATCATTTTGTGGATGTCATAATCATTTGATGATGTCGTAATCATTAGATGATGTCATAATCATTTTGTTGATGTCATAATCATTAGATGATGTCATAATCATTTTGTTGATGTCATAATCATTTGATGATGTCATAATCATTTGATGATGTCATAATCATTTTGTTGATGTCATAATCATTTGATGATGTCATAATCATTTTATGTCATAATCATTGGATGATGTCATAATCATTTTGTTGATGTCATAATCATTTGATGATGTCATAATCATTAGATGATGTCATAATCATTTTGTTGATGTCATAATCATTTGATGATGTCATAATCATTTTGTTGATGTCATAATCATTTCGTTGATGTCATAATGATTTGTTGATATCATAATCATTTGATGTCATAATCATTGGATGATGTCATAATCATTTTGTTGATGTCATAATCATTTGATGATGTCATAATCATTTGATGTCATAATCATTGGATGATGTCATAATCATTTGATGATGTCATAATCATTTTATGATGTCATAATCATTTTGTTGATGTCATAATCATTTTGTTGATGTCATAATCATTTGATGATGTCATAATCATTAGATGATGTCATAATCATTTTGTTGATGTCATAATCATTTCATGATGTCATAATCATTTGATGTCATAATCATTGGATGATGTCATAATCATTTTGTTGATGTCATAATCATTTGATGATGTCATAATCATTAGATAATGTCATAATCATTTTGTTGAAGTCATAATCATTTGATGATGTCATAATCATTTTGTTGATGTCATAATGATTTGATGATGTCATAATCATTTGATGTCATAATCATTGGATGATGTCATAATCATTTTGTTGATGTCATAATCATTTGATGATGTCATAATCATTTGATGTCATAATCATTGGATGATGTCATAATCATTTTGTTGATGTCATAATCATTGGATGATGTCATAATCATTTTGTTGATGTCATAATCAATTGATGATGTCATAAACATTAGATGATGTCATAATCATTTTGTTGATGTCATAATGATTTGATGATGTCATAATCATTTGATGTCATAATCATTGGATGATGTCATAATCATTTTGTTGATGTCATAATCATTTGATGATGTCATAATCATTTGATGTCATAATCATTGGATGATGTCATAATCATTTTGTGGATGTCATAATCATTTGATGATGTCATAATCATTAGATGATGTCATAATCATTTTGTTGATGTCATAATCATTAGATGATGTCATAATCATTTTGTTGATGTCATAATCATTTGATGATGTCATAATCATTTGATGATGTCATAATCATTTTGTTGATGTCATAATCATTTGATGATGTCATAATCATTTTATGTCATAATCATTGGATGATGTCATAATCATTTTGTTGATGTCATAATCATTTGATGATGTCATAATCATTAGATGATGTCATAATCATTTTGTTGATGTCATAATCATTTGATGATGTCATAATCATTTTGTTGATGTCATAATCATTTCGTTGATGTCATAATGATTTGTTGATATCATAATCATTTGATGTCATAATCATTGGATGATGTCATAATCATTTTGTTGATGTCATAATCATTTGATGATGTCATAATCATTTGATGTCATAATCATTGGATGATGTCATAATCATTTGATGATGTCATAATCATTTTATGATGTCATAATCATTTTGTTGATGTCATAATCATTTTGTTGATGTCATAATCATTTGATGATGTCATAATCATTAGATGATGTCATAATCATTTTGTTGATGTCATAATCATTTCATGATGTCATAATCATTTGATGTCATAATCATTGGATGATGTCATAATCATTTTGTTGATGTCATAATCATTTGATGATGTCATAATCATTAGATAATGTCATAATCATTTTGTTGAAGTCATAATCATTTGATGATGTCATAATCATTTTGTAGATGTCATAATGATTTGATGATGTCATAATCATTTGATGTCATAATCATTGGATGATGTCATAATCATTTTGTTGATGTCATAATCATTTGATGATGTCATAATCATTTGATGTCATAATCATTGGATGATGTCATAATCATTTTGTTGATGTCATAATCATTGGATGATGTCATAATCATTTTGTTGATGTCATAATCAATTGATGATGTCATAAACATTAGATGATGTCATAATCATTTTGTTGATGTCATAATGATTTGATGATGTCATAATCATTTGATGTCATAATCATTGGATGATGTCATAATCATTTTGTTGATGTCATAATCATTTGATGATGTCATAATCATTTGATGTCATAATCATTGGATGATGTCATAATCATTTTGTGGATGTCATAATCATTTGATGATGTCATAATCATTAGATGATGTCATAATCATTTTGTTGATGTCATAATCATTAGATGATGTCATAATCATTTTGTTGATGTCATAATCATTTGATGATGTCATAATCATTTGATGTCATAATCATTGGATGATGTCATAATCATTTTGTTGATGTCATAATCATTTGATGATGTCATAATCATTTGATGTCATAATCATTGGATGATGTCATAATCTTTTTTTTATGTCATAATCATTTGATGTCATAATCATTGGATGATGTCATAATCATTGGATGATGACATAATCATTTTGTTGATGTCATAATCATTTGATGTTATAATCATTGGATGATGTCATAATCATTTTGTTGATGTCATAATCATTTGATGATGTCATAATCATTAGATGATGTCATAATCATTTTGTTGATGTCACATTCATTTCATGATGTCATAATCATTTGATGTCATAATCATTGGATGATGTCATAATCATTTTGTTGATGTCATAATCATTTGATGATGTCATAATCATTAGATAATGTCATAATCATTTTGTTGAAGTCATAATCATTTGATGATGTCATAATCATTTTGTTGATGTCATAATGATTTGATGATGTCATAATCATTTGATGTCATAATCATTGGATGATGTCATAATAATTTTGTTGATGTCATAATCATTTGATGATGTCATAATCATTAGATGATGTCATAATCATTTTGTTGATGTCATAATCATTTTGTTGATGTCATAATCATTTGATGATGTCATAATCATTTGATGTTATAATCATTGGATGATGTCATAATCATTTTGTTGATGTCATAATCATTTGATGATGTCATAATCATTTGATGTCATAATCAATGGATGATGTCATAATCATTTTGTTGATGTCATAATCATTTGATGATGTCATAAACATTAGATGATGTCATAATCATTTTGTTGATGTCATAATGATTTGATGATGTCATAATAATTTGATGTCATAATCATTGGATGATGTCATAATCATTTTGTTGATGTCATAATCATTTGATGATGTCATAATCATTTGATGTCATAATCATTGGATGATGTCATAATCATTTTGTTGATGTCGTAATCATTTGATGATGTCATAATCATTAGATGATGTCATAATCATTTTGTTGATGTCATAATCATTAGATGATGTCATAATCATTTTGTTGATGTCATAATCATTTTGTTGATGTCATAATCATTTGATGATGTCATAATCATTTGATGATGTCATAATCATTAGATGATGTCATAATCATTTTGTTGATGTCATAATCATTTGATGATGTCATAATCATTTGATGTCATAATCATTGGTTGATGTCATAATCTTTTTTTGATGTCATAATCATTTGATGTCATAATCATTGGATGATGTCATAATCATTTTGTTGATGTCATAATCATTTGATGATGTCATAATCATTTGATGTCATAATCATTGGATGATGTCATAATCATTTTGTTGATGTCATAATCATTTGATGATGTCATAATCATTTTGTTGATGTCATAATCATTTCGTTGATGTCATAATGATTTGTTGATATCATAATCATTTGATGTCATAATCATTGGATGATGTCATAATCATTTTGTTGATGTCATAATCATTTGATGATGTCATAATCATTTGATGTCATAATCATTGGATGATGTCATAATCATTTGATGATGTCATAATCATTTTGTTGATGTCATAATCATTTTATGATGTCATAATCATTTTGTTGATGTCATAATCATTTTGTTGATGTCATAATCATTTGATGATGTCATAATCATTAGATGATGTCATAATCATTTTGTTGATGTCATAATCATTTCATGATGTCATAATCATTTGATGTCATAATCATTGGATGATGTCATAATCATTTTGTTGATGTCATAATCATTTGATGATGTCATAATCATTAGATAATGTCATAATCATTTTGTTGAAGTCATAATCATTTGATGATGTCATAATCATTTTGTTGATGTCATAATGATTTGATGATGTCATAATCATTTGATGTCATAATCATTGGATGATGTCATAATCATTTTGTTGATGTCATAATCATTTGATGATGTCATAATCATTTGATGTCATAATCATTGGATGATGTCATAATCATTTTGTTGATGTCATAATCATTGGATGATGTCATAATCATTTTGTTGATGTCATAATCATTTCGTTGATGTCATAATGATTTGTTGATATCATAATCATTTGATGTCATAATCATTGGATGATGTCATAATCATTTTGTTGATGTCATAATCATTTGATGATGTCATAATCATTTGATGTCATAATCATTGGATGATGTCATAATCATTTGATGATGTCATAATCATTTTATGATGTCATAATCATTTTGTTGATGTCATAATCATTTTGTTGATGTCATAATCATTTGATGATGTCATAATCATTAGATGATGTCATAATCATTTTGTTGATGTCATAATCATTTCATGATGTCATAATCATTTGATGTCATAATCATTGGATGATGTCATAATCATTTTGTTGATGTCATAATCATTTGATGATGTCATAATCATTAGATAATGTCATAATCATTTTGTTGAAGTCATAATCATTTGATGATGTCATAATCATTTTGTTGATGTCATAATGATTTGATGATGTCATAATCATTTGATGTCATAATCATTGGATGATGTCATAATCATTTTGTTGATGTCATAATCATTTGATGATGTCATAATCATTTGATGTCATAATCATTGGATGATGTCATAATCATTTTGTTGATGTCATAATCATTGGATGATGTCATAATCATTTTGTTGATGTCATAATCAATTGATGATGTCATAAACATTAGATGATGTCATAATCATTTTGTTGATGTCATAATGATTTGATGATGTCATAATCATTTGATGTCATAATCATTGGATGATGTCATAATCATTTTGTTGATGTCATAATCATTTGATGATGTCATAATCATTTGATGTCATAATCATTGGATGATGTCATAATCATTTTGTGGATGTCATAATCATTTGATGATGTCATAATCATTAGATGATGTCATAATCATTTTGTTGATGTCATAATCATTAGATGATGTCATAATCATTTTGTTGATGTCATAATCATTTGATGATGTCATAATCATTTGATGTCATAATCATTGGATGATGTCATAATCATTTTGTTGATGTCATAATCATTTGATGATGTCATAATCATTTGATGTCATAATCATTGGATGATGTCATAATCTTTTTTTTGATGTCATAATCATTTGATGTCATAATCATTGGATGATG
Source organism: Dendrobates tinctorius (assembly GCF_039654945.1). Taxonomy (NCBI): domain Eukaryota; kingdom Metazoa; phylum Chordata; class Amphibia; order Anura; family Dendrobatidae; genus Dendrobates; species Dendrobates tinctorius. Next base: position 41,623,154 of record NW_027361687.1, on the reverse strand, counting down.
TCATAATCATTGGATGATGACATAATCATTTTGTTGATGTCATAATCATTTGATGTTATAATCATTGGATGATGTCATAATCATTTTGTTGATGTCATAATCATTTGATGATGTCATAATCATTAGATGATGTCATAATCATTTTGTTGATGTCACATTCATTTCATGATGTCATAATCATTTGATGTCATAATCATTGGATGATGTCATAATCATTTTGTTGATGTCATAATCATTTGATGATGTCATAATCATTAGATAATGTCATAATCATTTTGTTGAAGTCATAATCATTTGATGATGTCATAATCATTTTGTTGATGTCATAATGATTTGATGATGTCATAATCATTTGATGTCATAATCATTGGATGATGTCATAATAATTTTGTTGATGTCATAATCATTTGATGATGTCATAATCATTAGATGATGTCATAATCATTTTGTTGATGTCATAATCATTTTGTTGATGTCATAATCATTTGATGATGTCATAATCATTTGATGTTATAATCATTGGATGATGTCATAATCATTGGATGATGTCATAATCATTTTGTTGATGTCATAATCATTTGATGATGTCATAATCATTTTGTTGATGTCATAATCATTTGATGATGTCATAATCATTTGATGTCATAATCAATGGATGATGTCATAATCATTTTGTTGATGTCATAATCATTTGATGATGTCATAAACATTAGATGATGTCATAATCATTTTGTTGATGTCATAATGATTTGATGATGTCATAATAATTTGATGTCATAATCATTGGATGATGTCATAATCATTTTGTTGATGTCATAATCATTTGATGATGTCATAATCATTTGATGTCATAATCATTTTGTTGATGTCATAATCATTTTGTTGATGTCGTAATCATTAGATGATGTCATAATCATTTTGTTGATGTCATAATCATTAGATGATGTCATAATCATTAGATGATGTCATAATCATTTTGTTGATGTCATAATCATTTTGTTGATGTCATAATCATTTGATGATGTCATAATCATTTGATGATGTCATAATCATTAGATGATGTCATAATCATTTTGTTGATGTCATAATCATTTGATGATGTCATAATCATTTGATGTCATAATCATTGGTTGATGTCATAATCTTTTTTTGATGTCATAATCATGTGATGTCATAATCATTGGATGATGTCATAATCATTTTGTTGATGTCATAATCATTTTGTTGATGTCATATTGATTTGATGATGTCATAATCATTTGATGTCATAATCATTGGATGATGCCATAATCATTTTGTTCATGTCATAATCATTTGATGATGTCATAATCATTTGATGTCATAATCATTGGATGATGTCATAATCATTTTGTTGATGTCATAATCATTTGATGATGTCATAATCATTAGATGATGTCATAATCATTTTGTTAATGTCATAATCATTTGATGATGTCATAATCATTTGATGTAATAATCATTGGTTGACGTCATAATCATTTTGTTGATGTCATAATCATTTGATGATGTCATAATCATTAGATGATGTCATAATCATTTTGTTGATGTCATAATCATTTGATGATGTCATAATCATTAGATGATGTCATAATCATTTTGTTGATGTCATAATCATTTGATGATGTCATAATCATTTGATGTCATAATCATTGGATGATGTCATAATCATTTTGTTGATGTCATAATCATTTGATGATGTCATAATCATTTGATGATGTCATAATCATTTTGCTGATGTCATAATCATTTGATGATGTCATAATCATTTTATGTCATAATCATTGGATGATGTCATAATCATTTTGTTGATGTCATAATCATTTGATGATGTCATAATCATTAGATGATGTCATAATCATTTTGTTGATGTCATAATCATTTGATGATGTCATAATCATTTTGTTGATGTCATAATCATTTCGTTGATGTCATAATGATTTGTTGATATCATAATCATTTGATGTCATAATCATTGGATGATGTCATAATCATTTTGTTGATGTCATAATCATTTGATGATGTCATAATCATTTGATGTCATAATCATTGTATGATGTCATAATCATTTGATGATGTCATAATCATTTTGTTGATGTCATAATCATTTTATGATGTCATAATCATTTTGTTGATGTCATAATCATTTTGTTGATGTCATAATCATTTGATGATGTCATAATCATTAGATGATGTCATAATCATTTTGTTGATGTCATAATCATTTCATGATGTCATAATCATTTGATGTCATAATCATTGGATGATGTCATAATCATTTTGTTGATGTCATAATCATTTGATGATGTCATAATCATTAGATAATGTCATAATCATTTTGTTGAAGTCATAATCATTTGATGATGTCATAATCATTTTGTTGATGTCATAATGATTTGATGATGTCATAATCATTTGATGTCATAATCATTGGATGATGTCATAATCATTTTGTTGATGTCATAATCATTTGATGATGTCATAATCATTTGATGTCATAATCATTGGATGATGTCATAATCATTTTGTTGATGTCATAATCATTGGATGATGTCATAATCATTTTGTTGATGTCATAATCAATTGATGATGTCATAAACATTAGATGATGTCATAATCATTTTGTTGATGTCATAATGATTTGATGATGTCATAATCATTTGATGTCATAATCATTGGATGATGTCATAATCATTTTGTTGATGTCATAATCATTTGATGATGTCATAATCATTTGATGTCATAATCATTGGATGATGTCATAATCATTTTGTGGATGTCATAATCATTTGATGATGTCATAATCATTAGATGATGTCATAATCATTTTGTTGATGTCATAATCATTAGATGATGTCATAATCATTTTGTTGATGTCATAATCATTTGATGATGTCATAATCATTTGATGATGTCATAATCATTTTGTTGATGTCATAATCATTTGATGATGTCATAATCATTTTATGTCATAATCATTGGATGATGTCATAATCATTTTGTTGATGTCATAATCATTTGATGATGTCATAATCATTAGATGATGTCATAATCATTTTGTTGATGTCATAATCATTTGATGATGTCATAATCATTTTGTTGATGTCATAATCATTTCGTTGATGTCATAATGATTTGTTGATATCATAATCATTTGATGTCATAATCATTGGATGATGTCATAATCATTTTGTTGATGTCATAATCATTTGATGATGTCATAATCATTTGATGTCATAATCATTGGATGATGTCATAATCATTTGATGATGTCATAATCATTTTATGATGTCATAATCATTTTGTTGATGTCATAATCATTTTGTTGATGTCATAATCATTTGATGATGTCATAATCATTAGATGATGTCATAATCATTTTGTTGATGTCATAATCATTTCATGATGTCATAATCATTTGATGTCATAATCATTGGATGATGTCATAATCATTTTGTTGATGTCATAATCATTTGATGATGTCATAATCATTAGATAATGTCATAATCATTTTGTTGAAGTCATAATCATTTGATGATGTCATAATCATTTTGTTGATGTCATAATGATTTGATGATGTCATAATCATTTGATGTCATAATCATTGGATGATGTCATAATCATTTTGTTGATGTCATAATCATTTGATGATGTCATAATCATTTGATGTCATAATCATTGGATGATGTCATAATCATTTTGTTGATGTCATAATCATTTTATGATGTTATAATCATTTTGTTGATGTCATAATCATTGGATGATGTCATAATCCTTTTGTTGATGTCATAATCATTTGATGATGTCATAATCATTAGATGATGTCATAATCATTTTGTTGATGTCATAATCATTGGATGATGTCATAATCCTTTTGTTGATGTCATAATCATTTGATGATGTCATAATCATTAGATGATGTCATAATCATTTTGTTGATGTCATAATCATTTGATGATGTCATAATCATTTTGTTGATGTCATAATCATTTCGTTGATGTCATAATGATTTGATGATATCATAATCATTTGATGTCATAATCATTGGATGATGTCATAATCATTTTGTTGATGTCATAATCATTTGATGATGTCATAATCATTAGATGATGTCATAATCATTGGATGATGACATAATCATTTTGTTGATGTCATAATCATTTGATGTCATAATCATTGGATGATGTCATAATCATTTTGTTGATGTCATAATCATTTGATGATGTCATAATCATTAGATAATGTCAAAATCATTTTGTTGAAGTCATAATCATTTGATGATGTCATAATCATTTTGTTGATGTCATAATCATTTTGTTGATGTCATATTGATTTGATGATGTCATAATCATTTGATGTCATAATCATTGGATGATGCCATAATCATTTTGTTCATGTCATAATCATTTGATGATGTCATAATCATTTGATGTCATAATCATTGGATGATGTCATAATCATTTTGTTGATGTCATAATCATTTGATGATGTCATAATCATTAGATGATGTCATAATCATTTTGTTAATGTCATAATCATTTGATGATGTCATAATCATTTGATGTAATAATCATTGGTTGACGTCATAATCATTTTGTTGATGTCATAATCATTTGATGATGTCATAATCATTAGATGATGTCATAATCATTTTGTTGATGTCATAATCATTTGATGATGTCATAATCATTAGATGATGTCATAATCATTTTGTTGATGTCATAATCATTTGATGATGTCATAATCATTTGATGTCATAATCATTGGATGATGTCATAATCATTTTGTTGATGTCATAATCATTTGATGATGTCATAATCATTTGATGATGTCATAATCATTTTGTTGATGTCATAATCATTTGATGATGTCATAATCATTTTATGTCATAATCATTGGATGATGTCATAATCATTTTGTTGATGTCATAATCATTTGATGATGTCATAATCATTAGATGATGTCATAATCATTTTGTTGATGTCATAATCATTTGATGATGTCATAATCATTTTGTTGATGTCATAATCATTTCGTTGATGTCATAATGATTTGTTGATATCATAATCATTTGATGTCATAATCATTGGATGATGTCATAATCATTTTGTTGATGTCATAATCATTTGATGATGTCATAATCATTTGATGTCATAATCATTGTATGATGTCATAATCATTTGATGATGTCATAATCATTTTGTTGATGTCATAATCATTTTATGATGTCATAATCATTTTGTTGATGTCATAATCATTTTGTTGATGTCATAATCATTTGATGATGTCATAATCATTAGATGATGTCATAATCATTTTGTTGATGTCATAATCATTTCATGATGTCATAATCATTTGATGTCATAATCATTGGATGATGTCATAATCATTTTGTTGATGTCATAATCATTTGATGATGTCATAATCATTAGATAATGTCATAATCATTTTGTTGAAGTCATAATCATTTGATGATGTCATAATCATTTTGTTGATGTCATAAAGATTTGATGATGTCATAATCATTTGATGTCATAATCATTTTGTTGATGTCATAATCATTTTGTTGATGTCATAATCATTTGATGATGTCATAATCATTTGATGTCATAATCATTGGATGATGTCATAATCATTTTGTTGATGTCATAATCATTGGATGATGTCATAATCATTTTGTTGATGTCATAATCAATTGATGATGTCATAAACATTAGATGATGTCATAATCATTTTGTTGATGTCATAATGATTTGATGATGTCATAATCATTTGATGTCATAATCATTGGATGATGTCATAATCATTTTGTTGATGTCATAATCATTTGATGATGTCATAATCATTTGATGTCATAATCATTGGATGATGTCATAATCATTTTGTGGATGTCATAATCATTTGATGATGTCGTAATCATTAGATGATGTCATAATCATTTTGTTGATGTCATAATCATTAGATGATGTCATAATCATTTTGTTGATGTCATAATCATTTGATGATGTCATAATCATTTGATGATGTCATAATCATTTTGTTGATGTCATAATCATTTGATGATGTCATAATCATTTTATGTCATAATCATTGGATGATGTCATAATCATTTTGTTGATGTCATAATCATTTGATGATGTCATAATCATTAGATGATGTCATAATCATTTTGTTGATGTCATAATCATTTGATGATGTCATAATCATTTTGTTGATGTCATAATCATTTCGTTGATGTCATAATGATTTGTTGATATCATAATCATTTGATGTCATAATCATTGGATGATGTCATAATCATTTTGTTGATGTCATAATCATTTGATGATGTCATAATCATTTGATGTCATAATCATTGGATGATGTCATAATCATTTGATGATGTCATAATCATTTTATGATGTCATAATCATTTTGTTGATGTCATAATCATTTTGTTGATGTCATAATCATTTGATGATGTCATAATCATTAGATGATGTCATAATCATTTTGTTGATGTCATAATCATTTCATGATGTCATAATCATTTGATGTCATAATCATTGGATGATGTCATAATCATTTTGTTGATGTCATAATCATTTGATGATGTCATAATCATTAGATAATGTCATAATCATTTTGTTGAAGTCATAATCATTTGATGATGTCATAATCATTTTGTTGATGTCATAATGATTTGATGATGTCATAATCATTTGATGTCATAATCATTGGATGATGTCATAATCATTTTGTTGATGTCATAATCATTTGATGATGTCATAATCATTTGATGTCATAATCATTGGATGATGTCATAATCATTTTGTTGATGTCATAATCATTGGATGATGTCATAATCATTTTGTTGATGTCATAATCAATTGATGATGTCATAAACATTAGATGATGTCATAATCATTTTGTTGATGTCATAATGATTTGATGATGTCATAATCATTTGATGTCATAATCATTGGATGATGTCATAATCATTTTGTTGATGTCATAATCATTTGATGATGTCATAATCATTTGATGTCATAATCATTGGATGATGTCATAATCATTTTGTGGATGTCATAATCATTTGATGATGTCATAATCATTTGATGTCATAATCATTGGATGATGTCATAATCTTTTTTTTGATGTCATAATCATTTGATGTCATAATCATTGGATGATGTCATAATCATTGGATGATGACATAATCATTTTGTTGATGTCATAATCATTTGATGTTATAATCATTGGATGATGTCATAATCATTTTGTTGATGTCATAATCATTTGATGATGTCATAATCATTAGATGATGTCATAATCATTTTGTTGATGTCACATTCATTTCATGATGTCATAATCATTTGATGTCATAATCATTGGATGATGTCATAATCATTTTGTTGATGTCATAATCATTTGATGATGTCATAATCATTAGATAATGTCATAATCATTTTGTTGAAGTCATAATCATTTGATGATGTCATAATCATTTTGTTGATGTCATAATGATTTGATGATGTCATAATCATTTGATGTCATAATCATTGGATGATGTCATAATAATTTTGTTGATGTCATAATCATTTGATGATGTCATAATCATTAGATGATGTCATAATCATTTTGTTGATGTCATAATCATTTTGTTGATGTCATAATCATTTGATGATGTCATAATCATTTGATGTTATAATCATTGGATGATGTCATAATCATTTTGTTGATGTCATAATCATTTGATGATGTCATAATCATTTGATGTTATAATCATTGGATGATGTCATAATCATTTTGTTGATGTCATAATCATTTGATGATGTCATAATCATTTTGTTGATGTCATAATCATTTGATGATGTCATAATCATTTGATGTCATAATCAATGGATGATGTCATAATCATTTTGTTGATGTCATAATCATTTGATGATGTCATAAACATTAGATGATGTCATAATCATTTTGTTGATGTCATAATGATTTGATGATGTCATAATAATTTGATGTCATAATCATTGGATGATGTCATAATCATTTTGTTGATGTCATAATCATTTGATGATGTCATAATCATTTGATGTCATAATCATTGGATGATGTCATAATCATTTTGTTGATGTCGTAATCATTTGATGATGTCATAATCATTAGATGATGTCATAATCATTTTGTTGATGTCATAATCATTAGATGATGTCATAATCATTTTGTTGATGTCATAATCATTTTGTTGATGTCATAATCATTTGATGATGTCATAATCATTTGATGATGTCATAATCATTAGATGATGTCATAATCATTTTGTTGATGTCATAATCATTTGATGATGTCATAATCATTTGATGTCATAATCATTGGTTGATGTCATAATCTTTTTTTGATGTCATAATCATGTGATGTCATAATCATTGGATGATGTCATAATCATTTTGTTGATGTCATAATCATTTTGTTGATGTCATATTGATTTGATGATGTCATAATCATTTGATGTCATAATCATTGGATGATGCCATAATCATTTTGTTCATGTCATAATCATTTGATGATGTCATAATCATTTGATGTCATAATCATTGGATGATGTCATAATCATTTTGTTGATGTCATAATCATTTGATGATGTCATAATCATTAGATGATGTCATAATCATTTTGTTAATGTCATAATCATTTGATGATGTCATAATCATTTGATGTAATAATCATTGGTTGACGTCATAATCATTTTGTTGATGTCATAATCATTTGATGATGTCATAATCATTAGATGATGTCATAATCATTTTGTTGATGTCATAATCATTTGATGATGTCATAATCATTAGATGATGTCATAATCATTTTGTTGATGTCATAATCATTTGATGATGTCATAATCATTTGATGTCATAATCATTGGATGATGTCATAATCATTTTGTTGATGTCATAATCATTTGATGATGTCATAATCATTTGATGATGTCATAATCATTTTGTTGATGTCATAATCATTTGATGATGTCATAATCATTTTATGTCATAATCATTGGATGATGTCATAATCATTTTGTTGATGTCATAATCATTTGATGATGTCATAATCATTAGATGATGTCATAATCATTTTGTTGATGTCATAATCATTTGATGATGTCATAATCATTTTGTTGATGTCATAATCATTTCGTTGATGTCATAATGATTTGTTGATATCATAATCATTTGATGTCATAATCATTGGATGATGTCATAATCATTTTGTTGATGTCATAATCATTTGATGATGTCATAATCATTTGATGTCATAATCATTGTATGATGTCATAATCATTTGATGATGTCATAATCATTTTGTTGATGTCATAATCATTTTATGATGTCATAATCATTTTGTTGATGTCATAATCATTTTGTTGATGTCATAATCATTTGATGATGTCATAATCATTAGATGATGTCATAATCATTTTGTTGATGTCATAATCATTTCATGATGTCATAATCATTTGATGTCATAATCATTGGATGATGTCATAATCATTTTGTTGATGTCATAATCATTTGATGATGTCATGATCATTAGATAATGTCATAATCATTTTGTTGAAGTCATAATCATTTGATGATGTCATAATCATTTTGTTGATGTCATAATGATTTGATGATGTCATAATCATTTGATGTCATAATCATTGGATGATGTCATAATCATTTTGTTGATGTCATAATCATTTGATGATGTCATAATCATTTGATGTCATAATCATTGGATGATGTCATAATCATTTTGTTGATGTCATAATCATTGGATGATGTCATAATCATTTTGTTGATGTCATAATCAATTGATGATGTCATAAACATTAGATGATGTCATAATCATTTTGTTGATGTCATAATGATTTGATGATGTCATAATCATTTGATGTCATAATCATTGGATGATGTCATAATCATTTTGTTGATGTCATAATCATTTGATGATGTCATAATCATTTGATGTCATAATCATTGGATGATGTCATAATCATTTTGTGGATGTCATAATCATTTGATGATGTCATAATCATTAGATGATGTCATAATCATTTTGTTGATGTCATAATCATTAGATGATGTCATAATCATTTTGTTGATGTCATAATCATTTGATGATGTCATAATCATTTGATGATGTCATAATCATTTTGTTGATGTCATAATCATTTGATGATGTCATAATCATTTTATGTCATAATCATTGGATGATGTCATAATCATTTTGTTGATGTCATAATCATTGGATGATGTCATAATCATTTTGTTGATGTCATAATCAATTGATGATGTCATAAACATTAGATGATGTCATAATCATTTTGTTGATGTCATAATGATTTGATGATGTCATAATCATTTGATGTCATAATCATTGGATGATGTCATAATCATTTTGTTGATGTCATAATCATTTGATGATGTCATAATCATTTGATGTCATAATCATTGGATGATGTCATAATCATTTTGTGGATGTCATAATCATTTGATGATGTCGTAATCATTAGATGATGTCATAATCATTTTGTTGATGTCATAATCATTAGATGATGTCATAATCATTTTGTTGATGTCATAATCATTTGATGATGTCATAATCATTTGATGATGTCATAATCATTTTGTTGATGTCATAATCATTTGATGATGTCATAATCATTTTATGTCATAATCATTGGATGATGTCATAATCATTTTGTTGATGTCATAATCATTTGATGATGTCATAATCATTAGATGATGTCATAATCATTTTGTTGATGTCATAATCATTTGATGATGTCATAATCATTTGATGTCATAATCATTGGATGATGTCATAATCATTTTGTGGATGTCATAATCATTTGATGATGTCATAATCATTAGATGATGTCATAATCATTTTGTTGATGTCATAATCATTAGATGATGTCATAATCATTTTGTTGATGTCATAATCATTTGATGATGTCATAATCATTTGATGATGTCATAATCATTTTGTTGATGTCATAATCATTTGATGATGTCATAATCATTTTATGTCATAATCATTGGATGATGTCATAATCATTTTGTTGATGTCATAATCATTTGATGATGTCATAATCATTAGATGATGTCATAATCATTTTGTTGATGTCATAATCATTAGATGATGTCATAATCATTTTGTTGATGTCATAATCATTTGATGATGTCATAATCATTTGATGATGTCATAATCATTTTGTTGATGTCATAATCATTTGATGATGTCATAATCATTTTATGTCATAATCATTGGATGATGTCATAATCATTTTGTTGATGTCATAATCATTTGATGATGTCATAATCATTAGATGATGTCATAATCATTTTGTTGATGTCATAATCATTTGATGATGTCATAATCATTTTGTTGATGTCATAATCATTTCGTTGATGTCATAATGATTTGTTGATATCATAATCATTTGATGTCATAATCATTGGATGATGTCATAATCATTTTGTTGATGTCATAATCATTTGATGATGTCATAATCATTTGATGTCATAATCATTGGATGATGTCATAATCATTTGATGATGTCATAATCATTTTATGATGTCATAATCATTTTGTTGATGTCATAATCATTTTGTTGATGTCATAATCATTTGATGATGTCATAATCATTAGATGATGTCATAATCATTTTGTTGATGTCATAATCATTTCATGATGTCATAATCATTTGATGTCATAATCATTGGATGATGTCATAATCATTTTGTTGATGTCATAATCATTTGATGATGTCATAATCATTAGATAATGTCATAATCATTTTGTTGAAGTCATAATCATTTGATGATGTCATAATCATTTTGTTGATGTCATAATGATTTGATGATGTCATAATCATTTGATGTCATAATCATTGGATGATGTCATAATCATTTTGTTGATGTCATAATCATTTGATGATGTCATAATCATTTGATGTCATAATCATTGGATGATGTCATAATCATTTTGTTGATGTCATAATCATTTTATGATGTTATAATCATTTTGTTGATGTCATAATCATTGGATGATGTCATAATCCTTTTGTTGATGTCATAATCATTTGATGATGTCATAATCATTAGATGATGTCATAATCATTTTGTTGATGTCATAATCATTGGATGATGTCATAATCCTTTTGTTGATGTCATAATCATTTGATGATGTCATAATCATTAGATGATGTCATAATCATTTTGTTGATGTCATAATCATTTGATGATGTCATAATCATTTTGTTGATGTCATAATCATTTCGTTGATGTCATAATGATTTGATGATATCATAATCATTTGATGTCATAATCATTGGATGATGTCATAATCATTTTGTTGATGTCATAATCATTTGATGATGTCATAATCATTAGATGATGTCATAATCATTGGATGATGACATAATCATTTTGTTGATGTCATAATCATTTGATGTCATAATCATTGGATGATGTCATAATCATTTTGTTGATGTCATAATCATTTGATGATGTCATAATCATTAGATAATGTCAAAATCATTTTGTTGAAGTCATAATCATTTGATGATGTCATAATCATTTTGTTGATGTCATAATCATTTTGTTGATGTCATATTGATTTGATGATGTCATAATCATTTGATGTCATAATCATTGGATGATGCCATAATCATTTTGTTCATGTCATAATCATTTGATGATGTCATAATCATTTGATGTCATAATCATTGGATGATGTCATAATCATTTTGTTGATGTCATAATCATTTGATGATGTCATAATCATTAGATGATGTCATAATCATTTTGTTAATGTCATAATCATTTGATGATGTCATAATCATTTGATGTAATAATCATTGGTTGACGTCATAATCATTTTGTTGATGTCATAATCATTTGATGATGTCATAATCATTAGATGATGTCATAATCATTTTGTTGATGTCATAATCATTTGATGATGTCATAATCATTAGATGATGTCATAATCATTTTGTTGATGTCATAATCATTTGATGATGTCATAATCATTTGATGTCATAATCATTGGATGATGTCATAATCATTTTGTTGATGTCATAATCATTTGATGATGTCATAATCATTTGATGATGTCATAATCATTTTGTTGATGTCATAATCATTTGATGATGTCATAATCATTTTATGTCATAATCATTGGATGATGTCATAATCATTTTGTTGATGTCATAATCATTTGATGATGTCATAATCATTAGATGATGTCATAATCATTTTGTTGATGTCATAATCATTTGATGATGTCATAATCATTTTGTTGATGTCATAATCATTTCGTTGATGTCATAATGATTTGTTGATATCATAATCATTTGATGTCATAATCATTGGATGATGTCATAATCATTTTGTTGATGTCATAATCATTTGATGATGTCATAATCATTTGATGTCATAATCATTGTATGATGTCATAATCATTTGATGATGTCATAATCATTTTGTTGATGTCATAATCATTTTATGATGTCATAATCATTTTGTTGATGTCATAATCATTTTGTTGATGTCATAATCATTTGATGATGTCATAATCATTAGATGATGTCATAATCATTTTGTTGATGTCATAATCATTTCATGATGTCATAATCATTTGATGTCATAATCATTGGATGATGTCATAATCATTTTGTTGATGTCATAATCATTTGATGATGTCATAATCATTAGATAATGTCATAATCATTTTGTTGAAGTCATAATCATTTGATGATGTCATAATCATTTTGTTGATGTCATAAAGATTTGATGATGTCATAATCATTTGATGTCATAATCATTTTGTTGATGTCATAATCATTTTGTTGATGTCATAATCATTTGATGATGTCATAATCATTTGATGTCATAATCATTGGATGATGTCATAATCATTTTGTTGATGTCATAATCATTGGATGATGTCATAATCATTTTGTTGATGTCATAATCAATTGATGATGTCATAAACATTAGATGATGTCATAATCATTTTGTTGATGTCATAATGATTTGATGATGTCATAATCATTTGATGTCATAATCATTGGATGATGTCATAATCATTTTGTTGATGTCATAATCATTTGATGATGTCATAATCATTTGATGTCATAATCATTGGATGATGTCATAATCATTTTGTGGATGTCATAATCATTTGATGATGTCGTAATCATTAGATGATGTCATAATCATTTTGTTGATGTCATAATCATTAGATGATGTCATAATCATTTTGTTGATGTCATAATCATTTGATGATGTCATAATCATTTGATGATGTCATAATCATTTTGTTGATGTCATAATCATTTGATGATGTCATAATCATTTTATGTCATAATCATTGGATGATGTCATAATCATTTTGTTGATGTCATAATCATTTGATGATGTCATAATCATTAGATGATGTCATAATCATTTTGTTGATGTCATAATCATTTGATGATGTCATAATCATTTTGTTGATGTCATAATCATTTCGTTGATGTCATAATGATTTGTTGATATCATAATCATTTGATGTCATAATCATTGGATGATGTCATAATCATTTTGTTGATGTCATAATCATTTGATGATGTCATAATCATTTGATGTCATAATCATTGGATGATGTCATAATCATTTGATGATGTCATAATCATTTTATGATGTCATAATCATTTTGTTGATGTCATAATCATTTTGTTGATGTCATAATCATTTGATGATGTCATAATCATTAGATGATGTCATAATCATTTTGTTGATGTCATAATCATTTCATGATGTCATAATCATTTGATGTCATAATCATTGGATGATGTCATAATCATTTTGTTGATGTCATAATCATTTGATGATGTCATAATCATTAGATAATGTCATAATCATTTTGTTGAAGTCATAATCATTTGATGATGTCATAATCATTTTGTTGATGTCATAATGATTTGATGATGTCATAATCATTGGATGATGTCATAATCATTTTGTTGATGTCATAATCATTTGATGATGTCATAATCATTTGATGTCATAATCATTGGATGATGTCATAATCATTTTGTTGATGTCATAATCATTGGATGATGTCATAATCATTTTGTTGATGTCATAATCAATTGATGATGTCATAAACATTAGATGATGTCATAATCATTTTGTTGATGTCATAATGATTTGATGATGTCATAATCATTTGATGTCATAATCATTGGATGATGTCATAATCATTTTGTTGATGTCATAATCATTTGATGATGTCATAATCATTTGATGTCATAATCATTGGATGATGTCATAATCATTTTGTGGATGTCATAATCATTTGATGATGTCATAATCATTAGATGATGTCATAATCATTTTGTTGATGTCATAATCATTAGATGATGTCATAATCATTTTGTTGATGTCATAATCATTTGATGATGTCATAATCATTTGATGATGTCATAATCATTTTGTTGATGTCATAATCATTTGATGATGTCATAATCATTTTATGTCATAATCATTGGATGATGTCATAATCATTTTGTTGATGTCATAATCATTTGATGATGTCATAATCATTAGATGATGTCATAATCATTTTGTTGATGTCATAATCATTTGATGATGTCATAATCATTTTGTTGATGTCATAATCATTTCGTTGATGTCATAATGATTTGTTGATATCATAATCATTTGATGTCATAATCATTGGATGATGTCATAATCATTTTGTTGATGTCATAATCATTTGATGATGTCATAATCATTTGATGTCATAATCATTGGATGATGTCATAATCATTTGATGATGTCATAATCATTTTATGATGTCATAATCATTTTGTTGATGTCATAATCATTTTGTTGATGTCATAATCATTTGATGATGTCATAATCATTAGATGATGTCATAATCATTTTGTTGATGTCATAATCATTTCATGATGTCATAATCATTTGATGTCATAATCATTGGATGATGTCATAATCATTTTGTTGATGTCATAATCATTTGATGATGTCATAATCATTAGATAATGTCATAATCATTTTGTTGAAGTCATAATCATTTGATGATGTCATAATCATTTTGTTGATGTCATAATGATTTGATGATGTCATAATCATTTGATGTCATAATCATTGGATGATGTCATAATCATTTTGTTGATGTCATAATCATTTGATGATGTCATAATCATTTGATGTCATAATCATTGGATGATGTCATAATCATTTTGTTGATGTCATAATCATTGGATGATGTCATAATCATTTTGTTGATGTCATAATCAATTGATGATGTCATAAACATTAGATGATGTCATAATCATTTTGTTGATGTCATAATGATTTGATGATGTCATAATCATTTGATGTCATAATCATTGGATGATGTCATAATCATTTTGTTGATGTCATAATCATTTGATGATGTCATAATCATTTGATGTCATAATCATTGGATGATGTCATAATCATTTTGTGGATGTCATAATCATTTGATGATGTCATAATCATTAGATGATGTCATAATCATTTTGTTGATGTCATAATCATTAGATGATGTCATAATCATTTTGTTGATGTCATAATCATTTGATGATGTCATAATCATTTGATGTCATAATCATTGGATGATGTCATAATCATTTTGTTGATGTCATAATCATTTGATGATGTCATAATCATTTGATGTCATAATCTTTTTTTTGATGTCATAATCATTTGATGTCATAATCATTGGATGATGTCATAATCATTGGATGATGACATAATCATTTTGTTGATGTCATAATCATTTGATGTTATAATCATTGGATGATGTCATAATCATTTTGTTGATGTCATAATCATTTGATGATGTCATAATCATTAGATGATGTCATAATCATTTTGTTGATGTCACATTCATTTCATGATGTCATAATCATTTGATGTCATAATCATTGGATGATGTCATAATCATTTTGTTGATGTCATAATCATTTGATGATGTCATAATCATTAGATAATGTCATAATCATTTTGTTGAAGTCATAATCATTTGATGATGTCATAATCATTTTGTTGATGTCATAATGATTTGATGATGTCATAATCATTTGATGTCATAATCATTGGATGATGTCATAATAATTTTGTTGATGTCATAATCATTTGATGATGTCATAATCATTAGATGATGTCATAATCATTTTGTTGATGTCATAATCATTTTGTTGATGTCATAATCATTTGATGATGTCATAATCATTTGATGTTATAATCATTGGATGATGTCATAATCATTTTGTTGATGTCATAATCATTTGATGATGTCATAATCATTTGATGTTATAATCATTGGATGATGTCATAATCATTTTGTTGATGTCATAATCATTTGATGATGTCATAATCATTTTGTTGATGTCATAATCATTTGATGATGTCATAATCATTTGATGTCATAATCAATGGATGATGTCATAATCATTTTGTTGATGTCATAATCATTTGATGATGTCATAAACATTAGATGATGTCATAATCATTTTGTTGATGTCATAATGATTTGATGATGTCATAATAATTTGATGTCATAATCATTGGATGATGTCATAATCATTTTGTTGATGTCATAATCATTTGATGATGTCATAATCATTTGATGTCATAATCATTGGATGATGTCATAATCATTTTGCTGATGTCGTAATCATTTGATGATGTCATAATCATTAGATGATGTCATAATCATTTTGTTGATGTCATAATCATTAGATGATGTCATAATCATTTTGTTGATGTCATAATCATTTTGTTGATGTCATAATCATTTGATGATGTCATAATCATTTGATGATGTCATAATCATTAGATGATGTCATAATCATTTTGTTGATGTCATAATCATTTGATGATGTCATAATCATTTGATGTCATAATCATTGGTTGATGTCATAATCTTTTTTTGATGTCATAATCATGTGATGTCATAATCATTGGATGATGTCATAATCATTTTGTTGATGTCATAATCATTTTGTTGATGTCATATTGATTTGATGATGTCATAATCATTTGATGTCATAATCATTGGATGATGCCATAATCATTTTGTTCATGTCATAATCATTTGATGATGTCATAATCATTTGATGTCATAATCATTGGATGATGTCATAATCATTTTGTTGATGTCATAATCATTTGATGATGTCATAATCATTTGATGTCATAATCATTGGATGATGTCATAATCATTTTGTTGATGTCATAATCATTTGATGATGTCATAATCATTTTGTTGATGTCATAATCATTTCGTTGATGTCATAATGATTTGTTGATATCATAATCATTTGATGTCATAATCATTGGATGATGTCATAATCATTTTGTTGATGTCATAATCATTTGATGATGTCATAATCATTTGATGTCATAATCATTGGATGATGTCATAATCATTTGATGATGTCATAATCATTTTGTTGATGTCATAATCATTTTATGATGTCATAATCATTTTGTTGATGTCATAATCATTTTGTTGATGTCATAATCATTTGATGATGTCATAATCATTAGATGATGTCATAATCATTTTGTTGATGTCATAATCATTTCATGATGTCATAATCATTTGATGTCATAATCATTGGATGATGTCATAATCATTTTGTTGATGTCATAATCATTTGATGATGTCATAATCATTAGATAATGTCATAATCATTTTGTTGAAGTCATAATCATTTGATGATGTCATAATCATTTTGTTGATGTCATAATGATTTGATGATGTCATAATCATTTGATGTCATAATCATTGGATGATGTCATAATCATTTTGTTGATGTCATAATCATTTGATGATGTCATAATCATTTGATGTCATAATCATTGGATGATGTCATAATCATTTTGTTGATGTCATAATCATTGGATGATGTCATAATCATTTTGTTGATGTCATAATCATTTCGTTGATGTCATAATGATTTGTTGATATCATAATCATTTGATGTCATAATCATTGGATGATGTCATAATCATTTTGTTGATGTCATAATCATTTGATGATGTCATAATCATTTGATGTCATAATCATTGGATGATGTCATAATCATTGGATGATGTCATAATCATTTTATGATGTCATAATCATTTTGTTGATGTCATAATCATTTTGTTGATGTCATAATCATTTGATGATGTCATAATCATTAGATGATGTCATAATCATTTTGTTGATGTCATAATCATTTCATGATGTCATAATCATTTGATGTCATAATCATTGGATGATGTCATAATCATTTTGTTGATGTCATAATCATTTGATGATGTCATAATCATTAGATAATGTCATAATCATTTTGTTGAAGTCATAATCATTTGATGATGTCATAATCATTTTGTTGATGTCATAATGATTTGATGATGTCATAATCATTTGATGTCATAATCATTGGATGATGTCATAATCATTTTGTTGATGTCATAATCATTTGATGATGTCATAATCATTTGATGTCATAATCATTGGATGATGTCATAATCATTTTGTTGATGTCATAATCATTGGATGATGTCATAATCATTTTGTTGATGTCATAATCAATTGATGATGTCATAAACATTAGATGATGTCATAATCATTTTGTTGATGTCATAATGATTTGATGATGTCATAATCATTTGATGTCATAATCATTGGATGATGTCATAATCATTTTGTTGATGTCATAATCATTTGATGATGTCATAATCATTTGATGTCATAATCATTGGATGATGTCATAATCATTTTGTGGATGTCATAATCATTTGATGATGTCATAATCATTAGATGATGTCATAATCATTTTGTTGATGTCATAATCATTAGATGATGTCATAATCATTTTGTTGATGTCATAATCATTTGATGATGTCATAATCATTTGATGTCATAATCATTGGATGATGTCATAATCATTTTGTTGATGTCATAATCATTTGATGATGTCATAATCATTTGATGTCATAATCATTGGATGATGTCATAATCTTTTTTTTGATGTCATAATCATTTGATGTCATAATCATTGGATGATGTCATAATCATTGGATGATGACATAATCATTTTGTTGATGTCATAATCATTTGATGTTATAATCATTGGATGATGTCATAATCATTTTGTTGATGTCATAATCATTTGATGATGTCATAATCATTAGATGATGTCATAATCATTTTGTTGATGTCACATTCATTTCATGATGTCATAATCATTTGATGTCATAATCATTGGATGATGTCATAATCATTTTGTTGATGTCATAATCATTTGATGATGTCATAATCATTAGATAATGTCATAATCATTTTGTTGAAGTCATAATCATTTGATGATGTCATAATCATTTTGTTGATGTCATAATGATTTGATGATGTCATAATCATTTTGTTGATGTCATAATCATTTGATGATGTCATAATCATTTGATGTCATAATCAATGGATGATGTCATAATCATTTTGTTGATGTCATAATCATTTGATGATGTCATAAACATTAGATGATGTCATAATCATTTTGTTGATGTCATAATGATTTGATGATGTCATAATAATTTGATGTCATAATCATTGGATGATGTCATAATCATTTTGTTGATGTCATAATCATTTGATGATGTCATAATCATTTGATGTCATAATCATTGGATGATGTCATAATCATTTTGTTGATGTCGTAATCATTTGATGATGTCATAATCATTAGATGATGTCATAATCATTTTGTTGATGTCATAATCATTAGATGATGTCATAATCATTTTGTTGATGTCATAATCATTTTGTTGATGTCATAATCATTTGATGATGTCATAATCATTTGATGTCATAATCATTGGTTGATGTCATAATCTTTTTTTGATGTCATAATCATGTGATGTCATAATCATTGGATGATGTCATAATCATTTTGTTGATGTCATAATCATTTTGTTGATGTCATATTGATTTGATGATGTCATAATCATTTGATGTCATAATCATTGGATGATGCCATAATCATTTTGTTCATGTCATAATCATTTGATGATGTCATAATCATTTGATGTCATAATCATTGGATGATGTCATAATCATTTTGTTGATGTCATAATCATTTGATGATGTCATAATCATTTGATGTCATAATCATTGGATGATGTCATAATCATTTTGTTGATGTCATAATCATTTGATGATGTCATAATCATTTTGTTGATGTCATAATCATTTCGTTGATGTCATAATGATTTGTTGATATCATAATCATTTGATGTCATAATCATTGGATGATGTCATAATCATTTTGTTGATGTCATAATCATTTGATGATGTCATAATCATTTGATGTCATAATCATTGGATGATGTCATAATCATTTGATGATGTCATAATCATTTTGTTGATGTCATAATCATTTTATGATGTCATAATCATTTTGTTGATGTCATAATCATTTTGTTGATGTCATAATCATTTGATGATGTCATAATCATTAGATGATGTCATAATCATTTTGTTGATGTCATAATCATTTCATGATGTCATAATCATTTGATGTCATAATCATTGGATGATGTCATAATCATTTTGTTGATGTCATAATCATTTGATGATGTCATAATCATTAGATAATGTCATAATCATTTTGTTGAAGTCATAATCATTTGATGATGTCATAATCATTTTGTTGATGTCATAATCATTTGATGATGTCATAATCATTTGATGTCATAATCATTGGATGATGTCATAATCATTTTGTTGATGTCATAATCATTTGATGATGTCATAATCATTTGATGTCATAATCATTGGATGATGTCATAATCATTTTGTTGATGTCATAATCATTGGATGATGTCATAATCATTTTGTTGATGTCATAATCAATTGATGATGTCATAAACATTAGATGATGTCATAATCATTTTGTTGATGTCATAATCATTTGATGATGTCATAATCATTTGATGTCATAATCATTGAATGATGTCATAATCATTTTGTTGATGTCATAATCATTTGATGATGTCATAATCATTTGATGTCATAATCATTGGATGATGTCATAATCATTTTGTGGATGTCATAATCATTTGATGATGTCATAATCATTAGATGATGTCATAATCATTTTGTTGATGTCATAATCATTAGATGATGTCATAATCATTTTGTTGATGTCATAATCATTTGATGATGTCATAATCATTTGATGATGTCATAATCATTTTGTTGATGTCATAATCATTTGATGATGTCATAATCATTTTATGTCATAATCATTGGATGATGTCATAATCATTTTGTTGATGTCATAATCATTTGATGATGTCATAATCATTAGATGATGTCATAATCATTTTGTTGATGTCACAATCATTTCATGATGTCATAATCATTTGATGTCATAATCATTGGATGATGTCATAATCATTTTGTTGATGTCATAATCATTTGATGATGTCATAATCATTAGATAATGTCATAATCATTTTGTTGATGTCATAATGATTTGATGATGTCATAATCATTTTGTTGATGTCATAATGATTTGATGATGTCATAATCATTTGATGTCATAATCATTGGATGATGTCATAATAATTTTGTTGATGTCATAATCATTTGATGATGTCATAATCATTAGATGATGTCATAATCATTTTGTTGATGTCATAATCATTTTGTTGATGTCATAATCATTTGATGATGTCATAATCATTTGATGTTATAATCATTGGATGATGTCATAATCATTTTGTTGATGTCATAATCATTTGATGATGTCATAATCATTTGATGTTATAATCATTGGATGATGTCATAATCATTTTGTTGATGTCATAATCATTTGATGATGTCATAATCATTTTGTTGATGTCATAATCATTTGATGATGTCATAATCATTTGATGTCATAATCAATGGATGATGTCATAATCATTTTGTTGATGTCATAATCATTTCATGATGTCATAAACATTAGATGAGGTCATAATCATTTTGTTGATGTCATAATGATTTGATGATGTCATAATCATTTGATGTCATAATCATTGGATGATGTCATAATCATTTTGTTGATGTCATAATCATTTGATGATGTCATAATCATTTGATGTCATAATCATTGGATGATGTCATAATCATTTTGTTGATGTCGTACTCATTTGATGATGTCATAATCATTAGATGATGTCATAATCATTTTGTTGATGTCATAATCATTAGATGATGTCATAATCATTTTGTTGATGTCATAATCATTTTGTTGATGTCATCATCATTTGATGATGTCATAATCATTTGATGATGTCATAATCATTAGATGATGTCATAATCATTTTGTTGATGTCATAATCATTTGATGATGTCATAATCATTTGATGTCATAATCATTGGTTGATGTCATAATCTTTTTTTTATGTCATAATCATGTGATGTCATAATCATTGGATGATGTCATAATCATTTTGTTGATGTCATAATCATTTTGTTGATGTCATATTGATTTGATGATGTCATAATCATTTGATGTCATAATCATTGGATGATGTCATAATCATTTTGTTGATGTCATAATCATTTCGTTGATGTCATAATGATTTGTTGATATCATAATCATTTGATGTCATAATCATTGGATGATGTCATAATCATTTTGTTGATGTCATAATCATATGATGATGTCATAATCATTTGATGTCATAATCATTGGATGATGTCATAATCATTTGATGATGCCATAATCATTTTGTTGATGTCATAATCATTTTATGATGTCATAATCATTTTGTTGATGTCATAATCATTTTGTTGATGTCATAATCATTTGATGATGTCATAATCATTTTGTTGATGTCATAATCATTTCGTTGATGTCATAATGATTTGATGATATCATAATCATTTGATGTCATAATCATTGGATGATGTCATAATCATTTTGTTGATGTCATAATCATTTGATGATGTCATAATCATTTGATGTCATAATCATTGGATGATGTCATAATCATTTTGTTGATGTCATAATCATTTTATGATGTCATAATCATTTTGTTGATGTCATAATCATTGGATGATGTCATAATCCTTTTGTTGATGTCATAATCATTTGATGATGTCATAATCATTAGATGATGTCATAATCATTTTGTTGATGTCATAATCATTTGATGATGTCATAATCATTTTGTTGATGTCATAATCATTTCGTTGATGTCATAATGATTTGATGATATCATAATCATTTGATGTCATAATCATTGGATGATGTCATAATCATTTTGTTGATGTCATAATCATTTGATGATGTCATAATGATTAGATGATGTCATAATCATTGGATGATGACATAATCATTTTGTTGATGTCATAATCATTTGATGTCATAATCATTGGATGATGTCATAATCATTTTGTTGATGTCATAATCATTTGATGATGTCATAATCATTAGATAATGTCATAATCATTTTGTTGAAGTCATAATCATTTGATGATGTCATAATCATTTTGTTGATGTCATAATCATTTTGTTGATGTCATATTGATTTGATGATGTCATAATCATTTGATGTCATAATCATTGGATGATGTCATAATCATTTTGTTCATGTCATAATCATTTGATGATGTCATAATCATTAGATAATGTCATAATCATTTTGTTGAAGTCATAATCATTTGATGATGTCATAATCATTTTGTTGATGTCATAATCATTTTGTTGATGTCATATTGATTTGATGATGTAATAATCATTTGATGTCATAATCATTGGATGATGTCATAATCATTTTGTTCATGTCATAATCATTTGATGATGTCATAATCATTTGATGTCATAATCATTGGATGATGTCATAATCATTTTGTTGATGTCATAATCATTTGATGATGTCATAAACATTAGATGATGTCATAATCATTTTGTTGATGTCATAATCATTTGATGATGTCATAATCATTTGATGTAATAATCATTGGATGATGTCATAATCATTTTGTTGATGTCATAATCATTTGATGATGTCATAATCATTAGATGATGTCATAATCATTTTGTTGATGTCATAATCATTTGATGATGTCATAATCATTAGATGATGTCCTAATCATTTTGTTGATGTCATAATCATTTGATGATGTCATAATCATTTATTGTCATAATCATTGGATGATGTCATAATCATTTTGTTGATGTCATAATCATTTGATGATGTCATAATCATTTGATGATGTCATAATCATTTTGTTGATGTCATAATCATTTGATGATGTCATAATCATTAGATGTCATAATCATTGGATGATGTCATAATCATTTGATGTCATAATCATTGGATGATGTCATAATCATTGGATGATGTCATAATCATTTGATGTCATAATCATTGGATGATGTCATAATCATTTTGTTGATGTCATAATCATTTTATGATGTCATAATCATTTTGTTGATGTCGTAATCATTGGATGATGTCATAATCCTTTTGTTGATGTCATAATCATTTGATGATGTCATAATAATTAGATGATGTCATAATCGTTTTGTTGATGTCATAATCATTTGATGATGTCATAATCATTTTGTTGATGTCATAATCATTTCGTTGATGTCATAATGATTTGATGATATCATATTCATTTGATGTCATAATCATTGGATGATGTCATAATCATTTTGTTGATGTCATAATCATTTGATGATGTCATAATCATTTGATGTCATAATCATTGGATGATGCCAATATCATTTGATGATGCCATAATCATTTTGTTGATGTCATAATCATTTTATGATGTCATAATCATTTTGTTGATGTCATAATCATTTTGTTGATGTCATAATCATTAGATGTCATAATCATTGGATGATGTCATAATCATTTTGTTGATGTCATAATCATTTGATGATGTCATAATCATTTGATGTCATAATCATTGGATGATGTCATAATCATTTTGTTGATGTTATAATCATTTTATGATGTCATAATCATTTTGTTGATGTCATAATCATTGGATGATGTCATAATCATTTTGTTGATGTCATAATCATTTGATGATGTCATAATCATTAGATGATGTCATAATCATTTTGTTGATGTCATAATCATTTGATGATGTCATAATCATTTTGTTGATGTCATAATCATTTCGTTGATGTCATAATGATTTGATGATATCATAATCATTTGATGTCATAATCATTGGATGATGTCATAATCATTTTGTTGATGTCATAATCATTTGATGATGTCATAATCATTAGATGATGTCATAATCATTGGATGATGACATAATCATTTTGTTGATGTCATAATCATTTGATGTCATAATCATTGGATGATGTCATAATCATTTTGTTGATGTCATAATCATTTGATGATGTCATAATCATTAGATGATGTCATAATCATTTTGTTGATGTCATAATCATTTCATGATGTCATAATCATTTGATGTCATAATCATTGGATGATGTCATAATCATTTTGTTGATGTCATAATCATTTGATGATGTCATAATCATTAGATAATGTCATAATCATTTTGTTGAAGTCATAATCATTTGATGATGTCATAATCATTTTGTTGATGTCATAATCATTTTGTTGATGTCATATTGATTTGATGATGTCATAATCATTTGATGTCATAATCATTGGATGATGCCATAATCATTTTGTTCATGTCATAATCATTTTGTTCATGTCATAGTCATTTGATGATGTCATAATCATTTGATGTCATAATCATTGGATGATGTCATAATCATTTTGTTGATGTCATAATCATTTGATGATGTCATAATCATTATATGATGTCATAATCATTTTGTTGATGTCATAATCATTTGATGATGTCATAATCATTTGATGTAATAATCATTGGATGATGTCATAATCATTTTGTTGATGTCATAATCATTTGATGATGTCATAATCATTAGATGATGTCATAATCATTTTGTTGATGTCATAATCATTTGATGATGTCATAATCATTAGATGATGTCATAATCATTTTGTTGATGTCATAATCATTTGATGATGTCATAATCATTTGATGTCATAATCATTGGATGATGTCATAATCATTTTGTTGATGTCATAATCATTTGATGATGTCATAATCATTTGATGATGTCATAATCATTTTGTTGATGTCATAATCATTTGATGATGTCATAATCATTTTATGTCATAATCATTGGATGATGTCATAATCATTTTGTTGATGTCATAATCATTTTATGATGTCATAATCATTTTGTTGATGTCATAATCATTGGATGATGTCATAATCCTTTTGTTGATGTCATAATCATTTGATGATGTCATAATCATTAGATGATGTCATAATCATTTTGTTGATGTCATAATCATTGGATGATGTCATAATCATTTTGTTGATGTCATAATCATTTCGTTGATGTCATAATGATTTGTTGATATCATAATCATTTGATGTCATAATCATTGGATGATGTCATAATCATTTGATGATGCCATAATCATTTTGTTGATGTCATAATCATTTTATGATGTCATAATCATTTTGTTGATGTCATAATCATTTTGTTGATGTCATAATCATTTGATGATGTCATAATCATTAGATGATGTCATAATCATTTTGTTGATGTCATAATCATTTCATGATGTCATAATCATTTGATGTCATAATCATTGGATGATGTCATAATCATTTTGTTGATGTCATAATCATTTGATGATGTCATAATCATTTGATGTCATAATCATTGGATGATGTCATAATCATTTTGTTGATGTCATAATCATTTGATGATGTCATAATCATTTGATGTCATAATCATTGGATGATGTCATAATCATTTTGTTGATGTCATAATCATTTGATGATGTCATAATCATTAGATGATGTCATAATAATTTTGTTGATGTCATAATCATTTGATGATGTCATAATCATATGATGTAATAATCATTGGATGATGTCATAATCATTTTGTTTATGTCATAATCATTTGATGATGTCATAATCATTAGATGATGTCATAATCATTTTGTTGATGTCATAATCATTTGATGATGTCATAATCATTTGATGTCATAATCATTGGATGATGTCATAATCATTTTATTGATGTCATAATCATTTGATGATGTCATAATCATTTGATGATGTCATAATCATTTTGTTGATGTCATAATCATTTGATGATGTCATAATCATTTGATTTCATAATCATTGGATGATGTCATAATCATTTTGTTGATGACATAATCATTTTATGATGTCATAATCATTTTGTTGATGTCATAATCATTGGATGATGTCATAATCCTTTTGTTGATGTCATAATCATTTGATGATGTCATAATCATTAGATGATGTCATAATAATTTTGTTGATGTCATAATCATTTGATGATGTCATAATCATTTTGTTGATGTCATAATCATTTCGTTGATGTCATAATGATTTGATGATATCATAATCATTTGATGTCATAATCATTGGATGATGTCATAATCATTTTGTTGATGTCATAATCATTTGATGATGTCATAATCATTTGATGTCATAATCATTGGATGATGTCATAATCATTTTGTTGATGTCATAATCATTTTATGATGTCATAATCATTTTGTTGATGTCATAATCATTGGATGATGTCATAATCCTTTTGTTGATGTCATAATCTTTTGATGATGTCATAATCATTAGATGATATCATAATCATTTTGTTGATGTCATAATCATTTGATGATGTCATAATCATTTTGTTGATGTCATAATCATTTCGTTGATGTCATAATGATTTGATGATATCATAATCATTTGATGTCATAATCATTGGATGATGTCATAATCATTTTGTTGATGTCATAATCATTTGATGATGTCATAATCATTAGATGATGTCATAATCATTGGATGATGACATAATCATTTTGTTGATGTCATAATCATTTGATGTAATAATCATTGGATGATGTCATAATCATTTTGTTGATGTCATAATCATTTGATGATGTCATAATCATTAGATGATGTCATAATCATTTTGTTGATGTCATAATCATTTGATGATGTCATAATCATTAGATGATGTCATAATCATTTTGTTGATGTTATAATCATTGGATGATGTCATAATCATTTTGTTGATGTCATAATCAATTGATTATGTCATAATCATTTGATGATGTCATAATCATTTTGTTGATGTCATAATCATTTGATGATGTCATAATCATTTGATGTCATAATCATTGGATGATGTCATAATCATTTTGTTGATGTCATGAACATTTTATGATGTCATGATCATTTTGTTGATGTCATAATCATTGGATGATGTCATAATCCTTTTGTTGATGTCATAATCATTTGATGATGTCATAATCATTAGATGATGTCATAATCATTTTGTTGATGTCATAATCATTTGATGATGTCATAATCATTTTGTTGATGTCATAATCATTTTGTTGATGTCATAATGATTTGATGATATCATAATCATTTGATGTCATAATCATTGGATGATGTCATAATCATTTTGTTGATGTCATAATCATTTGATGATGTCATAATCATTTGACGTCATAATCATTGGATGATGTCATAATCATTTGATGATGTCATAATGATTTTGTTGATGTCATAATCATTTGATGATGCCATAATCATTTTGTTGATGTCATAATCATTTTGTTGATGTCATAATCATTTGATGATGTCATAATCATTAGATGATGTGATATTCATTTTGTTGATGTCATAATCATTTCGTTGATGTCATAATGATTTGATGATATCATAATCATTTGATGTCATAATCATTGGATGATGTCATAATCATTTTGTTGATGTCATAATCATTTGATGATGTCATAATCATTTGATGTCATAATCATTGGATGATGTCATAATCATTTTGTTGATGTCATAATCATTTTATGATGTCATAATCATTTTGTTGATGTCATAATCATTGGATGATGTCATAATCCTTTTGTTGATGTCATAATCATTTGATGATGTCATAATCATTAGATGATATCATAATCATTTTGTTGATGTCATAATCATTTGATGATGTCATAATCATTTTGTTGATGTCATAATCATTTCGTTGATGTCATAATGATTTGATGATATCATAATCATTTGATGTCATAATCATTGGATGATGTCATAATCATTTTGTTGATGTCATAATCATTTGATGACGTCATAATCATTAGATGATGTCATAATCATTGGATGATGACATAATCATTTTGTTGATGTCATAATCATTTGATGTAATAATCATTGGATGATGTCATAATCATTTTGTTGATGTCATAATCATTTGATGATGTCATAATCATTAGATGATGTCATAATCATTTTGTTGATGTCATAATCATTTGATGATGTCATAATCATTAGATGATGTCATAATCATTTTGTTGATGTTATAATCATTGGATGATGTCATAATCATTTTGTTGATGTCATAATCAATTGATGATGTCATAATCATTTGATGATGTCATAATCATTTTGTTGATGTCATAATCATTGGATGATGTCATAATCCTTTTGTTGATGTCATAATCATTTGATGATGTCATAATCATTAGATGATGTCATAATCATTTTGTTGATGTCATAATCATTTGATGATGTCATAATCATTTTGTTGATGTCATAATCATTTTGTTGATGTCATAATGATTTGATGATATCATAATAATTTGATGTCATAATCATTGGATGATGTCATAATCATTTTGTTGATGTCATAATCATTTGATGATGTCATAATCATTTGACGACATAATCATTGGATGATGTCATAATCATTTGATGATGTCATAATGATTTTGTTGATGTCATAATCATTTGATGATGCCATAATCATTTTGTTGATGTCATAATCATTTTGTTGATGTCATAATCATTTGATGATGTCATAATCATTAGATGATGTCATAATCATTAGATGATGTGATATTCATTTTGTTGATGTTATAATCATTTCATGATGTCATAATCATTTGATGTCATAATCATTGGATGATGTCATAATCATTTTGTTGATGTCATAATCATTTGATGATGTCATAATCATTAGATAATGTCATAATCATTTTGTTGAAGTCATAATCATTTGATTATGTCATAATCATTTTGTTGATGTCATAATGATTTGATGATGTCATAATCATTTGATGTCATAATCATTGGATGATGTCATAATCATTTTGTTGATGTCATAATCATTTGATGATGTCATAATCATTTGATGTCATAATCATTGGATGATGTCATAATCATTTTGTTGATGTCATAATCATTTGATGATGTCATAATCATTAGATGATGTCATAATCATTTTGTTGATGTCATAATCATTTGATGATGTCATAATCATATGATGTAATAATCATTGGATGACGTCATAATCATTTTGTTGATGTCATAATCATTTGATGATGTCATAATCATTAGATGATGTCATAATCATTTTGTTGATGTCATAATCATTTGATGATTTCATAATCATTAGATGATGTCATAATCATTTTGTTGATGTCATAATCATTTGATGATGTCATAATCATTTGATGTCATAATCATTGGATGATGTCATAATCATTTTGTTGATGTCATAATCATTTGATGATGTCATAATCATTAGATGATGTCATAATCATTTTGTTGATGTCATAATCATTTGATGATGTCATAATCATTTGATGTCATAATCATTGGATGATGTCATAATCATTTTGTTGATGTCATAATCATTTTATGATGTCATAATCATTTTGTTGATGTCATAATCATTGGATGATGTCATAATCCTTTTGTTGATGTCATAATCATTTGATGATGTCATAATCATTAGATGATGTCATAATCATTTTGTTGATGTCATAATCATTTGATGATGTCATAATCATTTTGTTGATGTCATAATCATTTCGTTGATGTCATAATGATTTGATGATATCATATTCATTTGATGTCATAATCATTGGATGATGTCATAATCATTTTGTTGATGTCATAATCATTTGATGATGTCATAATCATTTGATGTCATAATCATTGGATGATGTCATAATCATTTTGTTGATGTCATAATCATTTTATGATGTCATAATCATTTTGTTGATGTCATAATCATTGGATGATGTCATAATCCTTTTGTTGATGTCATAATCATTTGATGATGTCATAATCATTAGATGATGTCATAATCATTTTGTTGATGTCATAATCATTTGATGATGTCATAATCATTTTGTTGATGTCATAATCATTTCGTTGATGTCATAATGATTTGATGATGTCATAATCATTTGATGTCATAATCATTGGATGATTTCATAATCATTTTGTTGATGTCATAATCATTTGATGATGTCATAATCATTAGATGATGTCATAATCATTGGATGATGACATAATCATTTTGTTGATGTCATAATCATTTGATGTCATAATCATTGGATGATGTCATAATCATTTTGTTGATGTCATAATCATTTGATGATGTCATAATCATTAGATGATGTCATAATCATTTTGTTGATGTCATAATCATTTCATGATGTCATAATCATTTGATGTCATAATCATTGGATGATGTCATAATCATTTTGTTGATGGCATAATCATTTGATGATGTCATAATCATTAGATAATGTCATAATCATTTTGTTGAAGTCATAATCATTTGATGATGTCATAATCATTTTGTTGATGTCATAATCATTTTGTTGATGTCATAATGATTTGATGATGTCATAATCATTTGACGTCATAA
Organism: Dendrobates tinctorius; assembly: GCF_039654945.1. NCBI lineage: Eukaryota > Metazoa > Chordata > Amphibia > Anura > Dendrobatidae > Dendrobates > Dendrobates tinctorius. The sequence continues at coordinate 41,590,222 of NW_027361687.1, read as the reverse complement.
TCATTGGATGATGTCATAATCATTTTGTTGATGTCATAATCATTTGATGATGTGATAATCATTTGATGTCATAATCATTGGATGATGTCATAATCATTTTGTTGATGTCATAATCATTTGATGATGTCATAATCATTAGATGATGTCATAATAATTTTTTTGATGTCATAATCATTTTGTTGATGTCATAATCATTTGATGATGTCATAATCATTTGATGATGTCATAATCATTAGATGATGTCATAATCATTTTGTTGATGTCATAATCATTTGATGATGTCATAATCATTTGATGTCATAATCATTGGATGATGTCATAATCATTTTGTTGATGTCATAATCATTTGATGATGTCATAATCATTTGATGTCATAATCATTGGATGATGTCATAATCATTTTGTTGATGTCATAATCATTTGATGTCATAATCATTGGATGATGTCATAATCATTTTGTTGATGTCATAATCATTTGATGATGTCATAATCATTTGATGTCATAATCATTGGATGATGTCATAATCATTTTGTTGATGTCATAATCATTTGATGATGTCATAATCATTAGATGATGTCATAATCATTTTGTTGATGTCACAATCATTTCATGATGTCATAATCATTTGATGTCATAATCATTGGATGATGTCATAATTATTTTGTTGATGTCATAATCATTTGATGATGTCATAATCATTAGATAATGTCATAATCATTTTGTTGAAGTCATAATCATTTGATGATGTCATAATCATTTTGTTGATGTCATAATGATTTGATGATGTCATAATCATTTGATGTCATAATCATTGGATGATGTCATAATCATTTTGTTGATGTCATAATCATTTGATGATGTCATAATCATTAGATGATGTCAGAATCATTTTGTTGATGTCATAATCATTTTGTTGATGTCATAATCATTTCGTTGATGTCATAATGATTTGATGATGTCATAATGATTTTGTTGATGTCATAATCATTTGATGATGCCATAATCATTTTGTTGATGTCATAATCATTTTGTTGATGTCATAATCATTTGATGATGTCATAATCATTTTGTTGATGTCATAATCATTTGATGATGTCATAATCATTTTGTTGATGTCATAATCATTTCGTTGATGTCATAATGATTTGATGATATCATAATCATTTGATGTCATAATCATTGGATGATGTCATAATCATTTTGTTGATGTCATAATCATTTGATGATGTCATAATCATTTGATGTCATAATCATTGGATGATGTCATAATCATTTTGTTGATGTCATAATCATTTTATGATGTCATAATCATTTTGTTGATGTCATAATCATTGGATGATGTCATAATCCTTTTGTTGATGTCATAATCATTTGATGATGTCATAATCATTAGATGATATCATAATCATTTTGTTGATGTCATAATCATTTGATGATGTCATAATCATTTTGTTGATGTCATAATCATTTCGTTGATGTCATAATGATTTGATGATATCATAATCATTTGATGTCATAATCATTGGATGATGTCATAATTAGAGTTGAGCGATACCAGCCGATACTTGAAAATATCGGATCGGAATGGATCGGCCGATCTTAAAAAAAAATATCGGTATCGCCGATTCCGATACCGGGAACCAATGCAAGTCAATGGGGCCAAAATATCGGAATTTAAAAAAACCCTTTCTTTCCTTGTAGGTTAATTCTACATGAAGAAAAACAACTAAGAATAATGTAGAATGTATTGTGGGAGGTGGAGGAGACATTAAAGCCATAGAGGTTTAGCCCAATCAAATGGAATAGCAGGAATTAAACTTTTTTTTTTAAAGATGTTAGGAGTTACAAAGATATTGACTATGTTAGCCTCATTTATATTTTGCCAGACATGTATGTCTTCTTCTTCTACTTCCTTTTTTTACATTCTTCTTCTTCTTCTTCTACTTCCTTTTTTTACATTCTTCTTCTTCTTCTACTACTTCCTTTTTTTACATTCTTCTTCTTATTCCTTTTTTTTTACATTCTTCTTCTTCTTCTTCTACTTCCTTTTTTTACATTCTTCTTCTTCTTCTTCTTCTTCTTCTTCTTCTTCTTCTTCTTCTTCCTTTTCTTACATTCTTCATATTCTTCTTATTCAACAATTATTATTCTACATATTCAGCTTCTTCATCTTCTTCCTATTCTTCTTCATCATATTCTTGTTTGTGTCAGGCATTCCTGTAGTTGTTATCTAGAAAAGTTAGAAGTTTACACCTTCCGTTCTGCCTGTCACAAAAGATTTACAACAGGATTTGTCCGCGTTCAGTTTGGCCTGCAGAAGCAGGCCTTTTCCAGGGGCACCACGAGGAGGAACGGACTCACCCCCATACACTGCTTAGTCTTCTTCTGCTTATAAATAAGATAATATCATTTGCTCAGAGTATTAGTCTTATGCTTAATGTTCTTCTGCTTTGTTTTTTTTATGCTTCTTTGTCTTCTCTCTCTTGTTGTTCTGCATCTTGGTGGTTGTCTTCCTGTTCTTTGTCCTCTTGAACCAGCTGACGGTACTGGCACCCGGAGGGGCAGCAGAAGGAACAAGAGCCAATGGCACTACCGAGGACCAGCTGACGGTGCTGGAACCCGGTTACTAAGCAGGAGGTACCTGTGCTACAAAGCACTACCAAGGACCAGCAGACGTTGCCGGAACTCGGATACCGAGATGGAGGCACCTAGGCCAAAGGCTCTGACGAGAACCAGCTGACGGTGCTGGAACCCGGAGGGGTAGCATAAGCTGCAAGAGCAAATGGAAATAGCGAGGACCAGCTGACAGTGCTGGCACCCGGAGGGGCAGCAGAAGGAATAAGAGCCAATGGCACAACCGAGGACCAGCTGACGGTGCTGGAACCCGGTTACTAAGCAGGAGGTACCTGTGCTACAAAGCACTACCAAGGACCAGCAGACGTTGCCGGAACTCGGATACCGAGATGGAGGCACCTAGGCCAAAGGCTCTGACGAGAACCAGCTGACGGTGCTGGAACCCGGAGGGGTAGCATAAGCTGCAAGAGCAAATGGAAATAGCGAGGACCAGCTGACAGTGCTGGCACCCGGAGGGGCAGCAGAAGGAATAAGAGCCAATGGCACAACCGAGGACCAGCTGACGGTGCTGGAACCCGGTTACTAAGCAGGAGGTACCTGTGCTACAAAGCACTACCAAGGACCAGCAGACGTTGCCGGAACTCGGATACCGAGATGGAGGCACCTAGGCCAAAGGCTCTGACGAGAACCAGCTGACGGTGCTGGAACCCGGAGGGGTAGCATAAGCTGCAAGAGCAAATGGAAATAGCGAGGACCAGCTGACAGTGCTGGCACCCGGAGGGGCAGCAGAAGGAATAAGAGCCAATGGCACAACCGAGGACCAGCTGACGGTGCTGGAACCCGGTTACTAAGCAGGAGGTACCTGTGCTACAAAGCACTACCAAGGACCAGCAGACGTTGCTGGAACTCGGATACCGAGATGGAGGCACCTAGGCCAAAGGCTCTGATGAGAACCAGCTGACGGTGCTGGAACCCGGAGGGGTATCAGAAGTTACCCCTGAAAAGCAAAGTTGGCATGCCGCAAGCTGGCCGCAGTTACCGAATCACACAGTCCTACAGGGGGTGCTTGTCCTACTGGCACTATGGAACAAACCTTTCTTACCAGAACCCACAGTCCACATAGGAAGCACCTAAACTGCTGGCACCCTAGCCTCGGCTAACCCAACCGCAACACGACATGACAACTTGGGGTGGCAAACTGACATTGACACTTCCCGGAAACAGCAGGCAGGGCTGGAACCAAGCTGGGCAGGAGGGAGTACCCGTGCCAAAGTCAGTTATGAGCAGCAACTGGCGATGTTGGAGCCCAGGACAAGCACTTAGCAGGCTGAGGCCTGATGTGCTGTCAATTGGGAGGCAGCAGGACAGATTGCCATCAAAACAGCAGGGGAACAGCTGACGTTACTGAACCCCACAAACACAGGAGCTAGTGTTTTACTCTGTGAAGACGGCACTTCCGAGCAACAACTGGCTGTGTTGAAGCCCAGGGACAAGCACGGAGCAGGCTTAGGCTGCATTGAAGAAATTTTAAGATCGGTTGTAGACTACTAATTTGAACCAAGCTCCACTTAGGCCTGTGGATTCACTGATTTTCGTATTTCCCCTGTCCTCCAACCCCGCCAGTTACAGCTCCGAAGTGGCGTCTGCACAATCCACACTTGTTCCTGTGTTACAGGTGTTCAGTCCGGTCAGTTAATCCCCTGATGTGTGTCCGGCAATGTCGCCTGCTCTGTCCACATTCCGATAATGGGAATGTGGACAGAGCAGGCGACATTGCCGGACACACATCAGGGGATTAACTGATCGGACTGAACACCTGTAACACAGGAACAAGTGTGGATTGTGCAGACGCCACTTCGGAGCTGTAACTGGCAGGGTTGGAGGACAGGGGAAATACGAGAGACAGTGGAGCCACAGGCCTAATTGGAGCACGGTTAAAAATCAGTAGTGGTACGACTGTGTAGGCAGCAGGAGACTTTGCCATCCACACAGCAGGGGATCAGCTGACATTACTGAACCCCACTGAGACACGGGAGCAAGTATCTCTTTCCGTGTGGACGGCACTTCCGAACTACAACTGGCTGTGTTGAAGCCCAGGAAATAGGAGGGTGTAGGCAGAGGCCTACTGAATTTTGAATGAGGTGACAGCAGGAGAGACTGCCATCCACACAGCAGGGGATCAGCTGACGTTACTGAACCCCACTGAGACACGGGAGCAAGTATCTCTTTCCGTGTGGACGGCACTTCCGAACTACAACTGGCTGTGTTGAAGCCCAGGAAATAGGAGGGTGTAGGCAGAGGCCTACTGTATTTTGAATGAGTTTACAGCAGGAGAGACTGCCATCCACACAGCAGGGGATCAGCTGACGTTACTGAACCCCACTGAGACACGGGAGCAAGTGTCTCTTTCCGTGTGGACGGCACTTCCGAACTACAACTGGCTGTGTTGAAGCCCAGGAAATAGGAGGGTGTAGGCAGAGGCCTACTGTATTTTGAATGAGTTTACAGCAGGAGAGACTGCCATCCACACAGCAGGGGATCAGCTGACGTTACTGAACCCCACTGAGACACGGGAGCAAGTGTCTCTTTCCGTGTGGACGGCACTTCCGAACTACAACTGGCTGTGTTGAAGCCCAGGAAATAGGAGGGTGTAGGCAGAGGCCTACTGTATTTTGAATGAGTTTACAGCAGGAGAGACTGCCATCCACACAGCAGGGGATCAGCTGACGTTACTGAACCCCACTGAGACACGGGAGCAAGTATCTCTTTCCGTGTGGACGGCACTTCCGAACTACAACTGGCTGTGTTGAAGCCCAGGAAATAGGAGGGTGTAGGCAGAGGCCTACTGAATTTTGAATGAGGTGACAGCAGGAGAGACTGCCATCCACACAGCAGGGGATCAGCTGACGTTACTGAACCCCACTGAGACACGGGAGCAAGTATCTCTTTCCGTGTGGACGGCACTTCCGAACTACAACTGGCTGTGTTGAAGCCCAGGAAATAGGAGGGTGTAGGCAGAGGCCTACTGTATTTTGAATGAGTTTACAGCAGGAGAGACTGCCATCCACACAGCAGGGGATCAGCTGACGTTACTGAACCCCACTGAGACACGGGAGCAAGTATCTCTTTCCGTGTGGACGGCACTTCCGAACTACAACTGGCTGTGTTGAAGCCCAGGAAATAGGAGGGTGTAGGCAGAGGCCTACTGTATTTTGAATGAGTTTACAGCAGGAGAGACTGCCATCCACACAGCAGGGGATCAGCTGACGTTACTGAACCCCACTGAGACACGGGAGCAAGTATCTCTTTCCGTGTGGACGGCACTTCCGAACTACAACTGGCTGTGTTGAAGCCCAGGAAATAGGAGGGTGTAGGCAGAGGCCTACTGTATTTTGAATGAGTTTACAGCAGGAGAGACTGCCATCCACACAGCAGGGGATCAGCTGACGTTACTGAACCCCACTGAGACACGGGAGCAAGTATCTCTTTCCGTGTGGACGGCACTTCCGAACTACAACTGGCTGTGTTGAAGCCCAGGAAATAGGAGGGTGTAGGCAGAGGCCTACTGAATTTTGAATGAGGTGACAGCAGGAGAGACTGCCATCCACACAGCAGGGGATCAGCTGACGTTACTGAACCCCACTGAGACACGGGAGCAAGTATCTCTTTCCGTGTGGACGGCACTTCCGAACTACAACTGGCTGTGTTGAAGCCCAGGAAATAGGAGGGTGTAGGCAGAGGCCTACTGTATTTTGAATGAGTTTACAGCAGGAGAGACTGCCATCCACACAGCAGGGGATCAGCTGACGTTACTGAACCCCACTGAGACACGGGAGCAAGTATCTCTTTCCGTGTGGACGGCACTTCCGAACTACAACTGGCTGTGTTGAAGCCCAGGAAATAGGAGGGTGTAGGCAGAGGCCTACTGAATTTTGAATGAGGTGACAGCAGGAGAGACTGCCATCCACACAGCAGGGGATCAGCTGACGTTACTGAACCCAACTGAGACACGGGAGCAAGTATCTCTTTCCGTGTGGACGGCACTTCCGAACTACAACTGGCTGTGTTGAAGCCCAGGAAATAGGAGGGTGTAGGCAGAGGCCTACTGTATTTTGAATGAGTTTACAGCAGGAGAGACTGCCATCCACACAGCAGGGGATCAGCTGACGTTACTGAACCCCACTGAGACACGGGAGCAAGTATCTCTTTCCGTGTGGACGGCACTTCCGAACTACAACTGGCTGTGTTGAAGCCCAGGAAATAGGAGGGTGTAGGCAGAGGCCTACTGTATTTTGAATGAGTTTACAGCAGGAGAGACTGCCATCCACACAGCAGGGGATCAGCTGACGTTACTGAACCCCACTGAGACACGGGAGCAAGTATCTCTTTCCGTGTGGACGGCACTTCCGAACTACAACTGGCTGTGTTGAAGCCCAGGAAATAGGAGGGTGTAGGCAGAGGCCTACTGTATTTTGAATGAGTTTACAGCAGGAGAGACTGCCATCCACACAGCAGGGGATCAGCTGACGTTACTGAACCCCACTGAGACACGGGAGCAAGTGTCTCTTTCCGTGTGGACGGCACTTCCGAACTACAACTGGCTGTGTTGAAGCCCAGGAAATAGGAGGGTGTAGGCAGAGGCCTACTGTATTTTGAATGAGTTTACAGCAGGAGAGACTGCCATTCACACAGCAGGGGATCAGCTGACGTTACTGAACCCCACTGAGACACGGGAGCAAGTATCTCTTTCCGTGTGGACGGCACTTCCGAACTACAACTGGCTGTGTTGAAGCCCAGGAAATAGGAGGGTGTAGGCAGAGGCCTACTGTATTTTGAATGAGTTTACAGCAGGAGAGACTGCCATCCACACAGCAGGGGATCAGCTGACGTTACTGAACCCCACTGAGACACGGGAGCAAGTGTCTCTTTCCGTGTGGACGGCACTTCCGAACTACAACTGGCTGTGTTGAAGCCCAGGAAATAGGAGGGTGTAGGCAGAGGCCTACTGTCTTTGTAATGCAGAGACAGCAGGAGAGACTGCCATCTCCACAGCAGGGGAACAGCTGGCAGTGCTGAACCCCACTAACACTTGAACGAATGTGTTTGGCTCTGTGGAGACGACACTTCTGAACACCAACTGACGCTGTTGGAGCCCAGGATTAGGCGAGGAGCAGGCTGGGGCCTACTGGATTTTGGCAGGTGAATGCAGCAGGAGACTTGCCATCTCCACAGCAGGGGAACAGCTGGCAGTGCTGAACCCCACTAACACTTGAACGAATGTGTTTGGCTCTGTGGAGACGACACTTCTGAACACCAACTGACGCTGTTGGAGCCCAGGATTAGGCGAGGAGCAGGCTGGGGCCTACTGGATTTTGGCAGGTGAAGGCAGCAGGAGACTTGCCATCTCCACAGCAGGGGAACAGCTGGCAGTGCTGAACCCCACTAACACTTGAACGAATGTGTTTGGTTCTGTGGAGACGACACTTCTGAACACCAACTGACGCTGTTGGAGCCCAGGATTAGGCGAGGAGCAGGCTGGGGCCTGTTGCTTTTGGCAGGTGAAGGCAGCAGGAGACTTGCCATCTCCACAGCAGGGGAACAGCTGGCAGTGCTGAACCCCACTAACACTCGAACGAATGTGTTTGGCTCTGTGGAGACGACACTTCTGAACACCAACTGACGCTGTTGGAGGCCAGGATTAGGCGAGGAGCAGGCTGGGGCCTACTGGATTTTGGCAGGTGAATGCAGCAGGAGACTTGCCATCTCCACAGCAGGGGAACAGCTGGCAGTGCTGAACCCCACTAACACTTGAACGAATGTGTTTGGTTCTGTGGAGACGACACTTCTGAACACCAACTGACGCTGTTGGAGCCCAGGATTAGGCGAGGAGCAGGCTGGGGCCTACTGGATTTTGGCAGGTGAAGGCAGCAGGAGACTTGCCATCTCCACAGCAGGGGAACAGCTGGCAGTGCTGAACCCCACTAACACTTGAACGAATGTGTTTGGCTCTGTGGAGACGACACTTCTGAACACCAACTGACGCTGTTGGAGCCCAGGATTAGGCAAGGAGCAGGCTGGGGCCTACTGGATTTTGGCAGGTGAAGGCAGCAGGAGACTTGCCATCTCCACAGCAGGGGAACAGCTGGCAGTGCTGAACCCCACTAACACTCGAACGAATGTGTTTGGCTCTGTGGAGACGACACTTCTGAACACCAACTGACGCTGTTGGAGCCCAGGATTAGGCGAGGAGCAGGCTGGGGCCTACTGGATTTTGGCAGGTGAAGGCAGCAGGAGACTTGCCATCTCCACAGCAGGGGAACAGCTGGCAGTGCTGAACCCCACTAACACTTGAACGAATGTGTTTGGCTCTGTGGAGACGACACTTCTGAACACCAACTGACGCTGTTGGAGCCCAGGATTAGGCGAGGAGCAGGCTGGGGCCTACTGGATTTTGGCAGGTGAATGCAGCAGGAGACTTGCCATCTCCACAGCAGGGGAACAGCTGGCAGTGCTGAACCCCAGTAACACTTGAACGAATGTGTTTGGCTCTGTGGAGACGACACTTCTGAACACCAACTGACGCTGTTGGAGCCCAGGATTAGGCGAGGAGCAGGCTGGGGCCTACTGGATTTTGGCAGGTGAAGGCAGCAGGAGACTTGCCATCTCCACAGCAGGGGAACAGCTGGCAGTGCTGAACCCCACTAACACTTGAACGAATGTGTTTGGCTCTGTGGAGACGACACTTCTGAACACCAACTGACGCTGTTGGTGCCCAGGATTACGCATGCCGCATGCAGAGGCCAATGGGCAGCGGTTTTTATGGAGGTTGTGGACTACTACTGATTCTAACCATGCTCCACTTAGGCCTCTGGCTCCACTGTCTCTACTATTTACCCTGGCCTCCAACCCCGCCAGCTACATCTCTGAAGTGGCGTCAGCACAATCTACACTTGTTCCTGTGTTACTGGTGCTCAGTCCCATCAGTTGATCCCCTGATGTTTGTCCGGCAAGTTCGCCAGCTCTGTCCTCATTCCCACTACTGGTTATGGGAATGTGGACAGAGCAGGAGACCTTGCCGGACACACATCAGGGGATAAACTGATGGGACTGAGCCACAGGAACACAGGAACAAGTGTAGATTGTGCTGACGCCACTTCAGAGATGTAGATGGCGGGGTTGGAGGTCAGGGGAAATAGTAGAGACAGTGGAGCCAGAGACCTAAGTTGGGCACGGTTAAAAATCAGTAGTGGTTTGAATGTTGATGGAGCTGGTGACTCTGCCGTCCACACAGCAGGGGATCAGCTGGCATTACTGAACCCCAGTAACACAGGAGCTAGTGTGTTTCTCTGTGCAGACGACACATCTGAGCGACAACTGGCTGTGTTGAAGCACAGGGATTATAGTTCAGGTGGTAGAAAAATGAACACACCAGCAGACCTGGATACAGTTGCCAACCACTAATTTAGTCTGTAAGAGGAATGGCAAAGTCTTTGGAGATCCAGGCCTTGTTCATTTTCAGAAAAGTCAGCCGGTCAACATTATCGGAAGATAGTCGCGTGCGACGGTCTGTTAGTACACCACCTGCGGCACTAAAGACACGTTCCGATAATACACTGGCAGCAGGGCAAGCCAGCACCTCCAATGCATACTGGCTAAGCTCTGGCCATGTATCCAGCTTAGAGACCCAAAACTTGAAGGGGGAAGAGCCATCTGGGAGTACAGCGACAGGGCAAGACATGTAGTCTGACACCATCTGACGGAAGCGTTGCCTCCTGCTGACTCGAGGCGTCGCTGATGGTGTAGACAATTGTGGTGGACACACAAAACTTTGCCACATTTGGGCCATAGTGGTCTTGCCTTGTGCTGCGGCACTGCCTCTGCTCCCTCTTTGTGCAGAGTTTCCTCCACTGCCTCGACGCACAGAGCTGCTTTGTAAAGCACTTGCAACAATGCTGTCGGGTGGAATGGAAAACATTATGGACTGCACCAGTGACTCTTCGTACTCCCGCATTTTACGCTCCCGGTTCAACGTTGGTATGAGCCTTTGTACGCTGTCCCGGTAGCGAGGATCTAGGAGGGTGTACACCCAATAATCAGCCGAGACGAGAATGTGGGCGATGCGGCGGTCGTTTCTCAGGCACTGCAGCATGAAATCAACCATGTGCTGCAGACTCCCAACTGCCAAAGAACCGCTGTCCCCTGTTTGAGGCGTGACCTCGACCTGCTCTGCATCACCCCACCCTCGCTGTACATACTGAGTAGAGGTTTGTGTACCTCCCTCCTCTGGAGAGATGTCTTCCTCCTCCATCGACTCCTCCTCATCCTCCTCACAAAGTGTCCCCTGCCTAGGCCTTTGTGAGGAAACACGTAGCGCAGACTGTCCAGAAGCAGATGGCATTTGGGACTCCTCATCCTCCACCTCTTCTGAAACCTCATCCCTTAGTGCTTGCAGTGTTTGTTGAAGCAGGCAGATAAGGGGGACAGTCATGCTGACTAGTGCATCATCTGCACTCGCCATCCGCGTGGATTCATCGAAGGCACGCAAAACGAGGCAGATGTCCTTCATAGAGGCCCACTCAATGGTGCTGAAGTGTGAACGGCGCACAGTGCGACTTGTTTGCGCCTGATGCAGCTGGTACTCCATGACTGCTGCCTGCTGCTCACACAACCGCTCCAACATATGTAACGTTGAATTCCACCGGGTGGGTAGGTCACATATGATGCGATGTTCTGGAAGGCCAAATCGTCGCTGCAGAGCAGCGAGGCGCGATCTTGCCGTGCTGGAACGTCGCAAGTGAGCGCACTCTATGCGGACCTTGTGCAACAGTGCATCAAGATCCGGATAGTCCCTCAGAAAGCTCTGCACGACCAAGTTAAGAACATGTGCCAGACATGGGATGTGTGTGAGGTTGCCTAGGCCAAGAGCTGCCACCAGATTTCGGCCATTGTCACACACTACCAAGCCCGGCTGGAGATTCGCTGGCCCAAACCACACATCGCTCTCCAGCTTGATAGCATTCCAGAGCTCCTGCGCTGTGTGGCTTCGATTCCCCAAAGAAATTAATTTGAGTACAGCCTGTTGACGTTTGGCCACGGCTGTGCTCATATCGGTCGTAACAGGCTCCTGCTCTGCTGTTTCTGAGGAACTTGAGTAGGAGGAGGAGTCTATGTGTACAGACTGGAGTCCTGCAATCCGTGGCGTTGGAAGAACACGTACAGCGCCACTCTCCAGATCCGTACCCGGCTCCACAACATTGACCCAGTGGGCAGTGAGGGAAAGGTATCGTCCCTGTCCATGGTTACTGGTCCACGCATCGGTGGTCAGGTGGACCTTGCTACTAACGGCGTTTAGTAGCGCATGTTTTATTTTGCCCTCAACATGTTTCTGCAGGGCAGGGACGGCTCGCCTGCTGAAATAAAAGCGGCTGGGCACGTTGTATTGGGGGACTGCCAATGCCATTAAGTCCCGGAAGGTGTCAGTGTCCACCAGCCTGAATGACAGCATTTCAACTGCCAGAAGTTTGGCAATGCCAGCATTCAGAGACTGTGCTCGGGGATGGTTTGCCGAGTAAGGGCGCCTTTTATCCCATGCCTGTGCTACCGATGGCTGTGATGGATGGGAACGTGCTGTTATGGGTGGAATCTGACAGGGTCTCCGGACAACAGTGGCAGAGGTTCTTCCTTGGCGATCCTGTGAGGAAGCCGAACCAGCAGTGTGTGAGCTGGAGGAAGAGGGCCCAACACGAACTGAAGAGGTGGTAGGTGGTGCTGTACGTTGGCCTACGTCTTCAGGGTGTCTCTGCAACTCCAACTCGTGCTTGGTGCGCACATGTTTCCACATATTTGTGGTATTGAGGTTGCTGACATTTCTCCCTCTTTTGACTCTCTGATGACACAGCTTGCATTTGACAAAGCAAATGTCATCTGCAACTGTGTCAAAAAAGGACCACGCACTGCAACTCTTGTGAGCGCCCGGTTTGCCTTTGGAAGGAGGAATGCTCCTAACGGGTGCCGAAGTGGAGGGTACAGGCAACCAAGTCTTCCCCCTCCCTCTGCCTCCTGTTTTGGCCGGTAGGGGAATCTCTTCCTCCGAGCTGCTCCCACCACCTTCCTGTTGCTCACGCCATGATGGGTCAAGGACCTCATCATCTTCCCTCCCCTCTTCAAACAGCTGCTTCTCCGGGGTTGTCTCGCCAGCACCGTACGCACCAGAAAGTGGCAACTGAGTCTCGTCATCATCTGATGCGTACTGAGGTGTGCTGACCATAGGCACTGGCCCACTCGCCTCTTCAGATTCAGAGGGACAAAGAAGTTGCGCATCACTGCATACTCCCTCTTCTTCACATTCAGGAATGCTGCTTGGCTGGCCCCCTCTTTCCAAGCCAACAGATTCCGAGAACAGAAGTAGAGATTGTGATGGCTCCTGTCCATGTCTCTCTGACTGCCTGGGCACTTTGGCAGGTGGTGAAGAGACAGATGGTTGCTCTTCGGTGCTCTGACCCTGAGAGGATGCGGAAGTAATTGAAGTCGATGCGTTAGCTGCCATCCATCCGACAACGGCTTCAATTTGTTCCTCCCGCAGCAGTGGGGTACGTTGAGGTCCTACAAAGCTGCGCATAAAGGACTGTTGCCTGCTAAAACTGGGGGATGCTGATCCACTGGTGCCCGCAGCAGGCCCAGAATCCCCACGTCCTCTACCTGTAGAATCCCCACGTCCTCTCCCTGCAGAATCCCCACGTCCTCTCCCTGCTGAAACTCCACGCCCACGCCCCCGCGCCTTACTCCCTGCCTTCTTCATCTTGCAAGACTGCTTAAGATAGGCAAAAAAGTACAAAGGGGGGCCTTAGTGTGCTTATTCCTGAACAGCTGGTTACAGGTACAAGAAACACTAATTTTATGAAGTGTGTGTGTGTGGACTAGACTTTAATAGGAGCTGATGTGGCCTACACAAGTTCAAAATGTAGTGTTTGGTGAACTTTTTATGTGGTTTCTTTGTTTGAAACAAACTCAAAGTATGAGAACAAAGAATTGAAACTGATAGTATCACCAACTTTTTGGAGCTATTACAATGCAGGCAGGTAACCTACAATGCAAAAGATGAGGCTCCAAAAAAATTGGGTAATACTAATCTGGCTGCGCCGGCAGGGCACAAGCCAGAAAAAAAGGCTCCTCTATCTACTCCTATATAGTGTTTGCAACCAACCAATGTTGATGGATACGGATGGATGCACACTAATAGGAGAAGAAAAAATGAGCTGCACTCAGAGACAAATATGTGTGAGGCAGTGACGCACGTTGAGCGTCCTACAACCAGACGTAGCTGCAGGACACTCTACTCAGCGTGAGCTGCACTCACACACAGTCAGAGACCTCTCAGACAGCCGTCAACAGTGCAGCTAAGTGGGCACTGGCACTGACAGGCTGCAGAAAGGCTCCGCTGTGTACTCCTATATAGTGTTTGCAACCACCGTAGATGGAGACGGATGGATGCACACTAATAGAAGAAAAAATGAGCTGCACTCAAATAAAAATATGTGTGAGGCAGTGACGCACGCTGAGCGTCCTACAGCCAGACGTAGCTGCAGGACACACTACTCAGCATGAGCTGCACTCACACACAGTCAGAGACCTCTCAGACAGCCGTGAACAGTGCAGCAAAGTGGACACTAGCACTGAAAGGCTGCAGAAAGGCTCCGCTGTCTACTACTAGTGTTTGCAACCAACGTATATGGATACGGATGGAAGCACACTAGATTGAAATTATTTAAAAAATGCAGCTCAAAAAATAAAAGATGTATGAGGCAGCAGTGATCACACTGGGTGGCCTACAGCCTGACGTGGCTGCAGGACCCACTCCACAGCGTGAGCTGCACTCACACAGCCCTTGCAGACAGCTGTGAAAACAGCGCTGCTAGGGAAAAGCAAGCTACAGTGGTGGTTTATGTAGCCTGGATAAAGCACAATATTGTTTTTAGAATCGCTATTTCTAACTGTCCCTCACAGTCTTCTACAGCAGCCTGTCCCTAACTGAATTCACAGCAGAGTGACCAGAAATGGCGGCTGCGGTGGCTTTTATAGTGCATCATGACATCATTTCGGCAGCCAATCACAGCCATGCCAATAGTTAACATGCCTACATGCCTAACAGGATGTGCCCACACTTCGGAGGATTCCCATTGGCTTAATCAAAGCAAGCATGCTCATAGCATGATGGGAACTTCCTATTCCGATTCCGATCCCGGAATCCGATATGAAAAAAGTATCGGAATTAAGTATCGGAATTCCGATACCGCTAATATCGGCCGATACCCGATACTTGCGGTATCGGAATGCTCAACACTAGTCATAATCATTTTGTTGATGTCATAATCATTTGATGATGTCATAATCATTAGATGATGTCATAATCATTGGATGATGACATAATCATTTTGTTGATGTCATAATCATTTGATGTAATAATCATTGGATGATGTCATAATCATTTTGTTGATGTCATAATCATTTGATGATGTCATAATCATTAGATGATGTCATAATCATTTTGTTGATGTCATAATCAATTGATGATGTCATAATCATTTGATGATGTCATAATCATTTTGTTGATGTCATAATCATTTGATGATGTCATAATCATTTGATGTCATAATCATTGGATGATGTCATAATCATTTTGTTGATGTCATGAACATTTTATGATGTCATGATCATTTTGTTGATGTCATAATCATTGGATGATGTCATAATCCTTTTGTTGATGTCATAATCATTTGATGATGTCATAATCATTAGATGATGTCATAATCATTTTGTTGATGTCATAATCATTTGATGATGTCATAATCATTTTGTTGATGTCATAATCATTTTGTTGATGTCATAATGATTTGATGATATCATAATCATTTGATGTCATAATCATTGGATGATGTCATAATCATTTTGTTGATGTCATAATCATTTGATGATGTCATAATCATTTGACGTCATAATCATTGGATGATGTCATAATCATTTGATTATGTCATAATGATTTTGTTGATGTCATAATCATTTGATGATGCCATAATCATTTTGTTGATGTCATAATCATTTTGTTGATGTCATAATCATTTGATGATGTCATAATCATTAGATGATGTCATAATCATTAGATGATGTGATATTCATTTTGTTGATGTTATAATCATTTCATGATGTCATAATCATTTGATGTCATAATCATTGGATGATGTCATAATCATTTTGTTGATGTCATAATCATTTGATGATGTCATAATCATTAGATAATGTCATAATCATTTTGTTGAAGTCATAATCATTTGATTATGTCATAATCATTTTGTTGATGTCATAATGATTTGATGATGTCATAATCATTTGATGTCATAATCATTGGATGATGTCATAATCATTTTGTTGATGTCATAATCATTTGATGATGTCATAATCATTTGATGTCATAATCATTGGATGATGTCATAATCATTTTGTTGATGTCATAATCATTTGATGATGTCATAATCATTAGATGATGTCATAATCATTTTGTTGATGTCATAATCATTTGATGATGTCATAATCATATGATGTAATAATCATTGGATGACGTCATAATCATTTTGTTGATGTCATAATCATTTGATGATGTCATAATCATTAGATGATGTCATAATCATTTTGTTGATGTCATAATCATTTGATGATGTCATAATCATTAGATGATGTCATAATCATTTTGTTGATGTCATAATCATTTGATGATGTCATAATCATTTGATGTCATAATCATTGGATGATGTCATAATCATTTTGTTGATGTCATAATCATTTGATGATGTCATAATCATTAGATGATGTCATAATCATTTTGTTGATGTCATAATCATTTGATGATGTCATAATCATTTGATGTCATAATCATTGGATGATGTCATAATCATTTTGTTGATGTCATAATCATTTTATGATGTCATAATCATTTTGTTGATGTCATAATCATTGGATGATGTCATAATCCTTTTGTTGATGTCATAATCATTTGATGATGTCATAATCATTAGATGATGTCATAATCATTTTGTTGATGTCATAATCATTTGATGATGTCATAATCATTTTGTTGATGTCATAATCATTTCGTTGATGTCATAATGATTTGATGATATCATATTCATTTGATGTCATAATCATTGGATGATGTCATAATCATTTTGTTGATGTCATAATCATTTGATGATGTCATAATCATTTGATGTCATAATCATTGGATGATGTCATAATCATTTTGTTGATGTCATAATCATTTTATGATGTCATAATCATTTTGTTGATGTCATAATCATTGGATGATGTCATAATCCTTTTGTTGATGTCATAATCATTTGATGATGTCATAATCATTAGATGATGTCATAATCATTTTGTTGATGTCATAATCATTTGATGATGTCATAATCATTTTGTTGATGTCATAATCATTTCGTTGATGTCATAATGATTTGATGATGTCATAATCATTTGATGTCATAATCATTGGATGATTTCATAATCATTTTGTTGATGTCATAATCATTTGATGATGTCATAATCATTAGATGATGTCATAATCATTGGATGATGACATAATCATATTGTTGATGTCATAATCATTTGATGTCATAATCATTGGATGATGTCATAATCATTTTGTTGATGTGATAATCATTTGATGATGTCATAATCATTAGATGATGTCATAATCATTTTGTTGATGTCATAATCATTTCATGATGTCATAATCATTTGATGTCATAATCATTGGATGATGTCATAATCATATGATGTCATAATCATTGGATGATGTCATATTCATTTTGTTGATGGCATAATCATTTGATGATGTCATAATCATTAGATAATGTCATAATCATTTTGTTGATGTCATAATCATTTTGTTGATGTCATAATGATTTGATGATGTCATAATCATTTGACGTCATAATCATTGGATGATGTCATAATCATTTTGTTGATGTCATAATCATTTGATGATGTGATAATCATTTGATGTCATAATCATTGGATGATGTCATAATCATTTTGTTGATGTCATAATCATTTGATGATGTCATAATCATTAGATGATGTCATAATCATTTTTTTGATGTCATAATCATTTTGTTGATGTCATAATCATTTGATGATGTCATAATCATTTGATGATGTCATAATTATTAGATGATGTCATAATCATTTTGTTGATGTCATAATCATTTGATGATGTCATAATCATTTGATGTCATAATCATTGGATGATGTCATAATCATTTTGTTGATGTCATAATCATTTGATGATGTCATAATCATTTGATGTCATAATCATTGGATGATGTCATAATCATTTTGTTGATGTCATAATCATTTGATGTCATAATCATTGGATGATGTCATAATCATTTTGTTGATGTCATAATCATTTGATGATGTCATAATCATTTGATGTCATAATCATTTAATGATGTCATAATCATTTTGTTGATGTCATAATCATTTGATGATGTCATAATCATTAGATGATGTCATAATCATTGGATGATGACATAATCATTTTGTTGATGTCATAATCATTTGATGTCATAATCATTGGATGATGTCATAATCATTTTGTTGATGTCATAATCATTTGATGATGTCATAATCATTAGATGATGTCATAATCATTTTGTTGATGTCACAATCATTTCATGATGTCATAATCATTTGATGTCATAATCATTGGATGATGTCATAATTATTTTGTTGATGTCATAATCATTTGATGATGTCATAATCATTAGATAATGTCATAATCATTTTGTTGAAGTCATAATCATTTGATGATGTCATAATCATTTTGTTGATGTCATAATGATTTTATGATGTCATAATCATTTGATGTCATAATCATTGGATGATGTCATAATCATTTTGTTGATGTCATAATCATTTGATGATGTCATAATCATTAGATGATGTCAGAATCATTTTGTTGATGTCATAATCATTTTGTTGATGTCATAATCATTTGATGATGTCATAATCATTTGATGTTATAATCATTGGATGATGTCATAATCATTTTGTTGATGTCATAATCATTTGATGATGTCATAATTATTTGATGTTATAATCATTGGATGATGTCATAATCATTTTGTTGATGTCATAATCATTTGATGATGTCATAATCATTATGTTGATGTCATAATCATTTGATGATGTCATAATCATTTGATGTCATAATCATTGGATGATGTCATAATCATTCATTTGATGATGTCATAATCATTTGATGTCATAATCATTGGATGATGTCATAATCTTTATTTTGATGTCATAATCATTGGATGATGTCATAATCATTTTGTTGATGTCATAATCATTTGATGATGTCATAATCATTTGATGTCATAATCATTGGATGATGTCATAATCATTTTGTTGATGTCATAATCATTTGATGATGTCATAATCATTAGCTGATGTCATAATCATTGGATGATGACATAATCATTTTGTTGATGTCATAATCATTGGATGATGTCATAATCATTTTGTTGATGTCATAATCATTTGATGATGTCATAATCATTAGATGATGTCATAATCATTTTGTTGATGTCACAATCATTTCATGATGTCATAATCATTTGATGTCATAATCATTGGATGATGTCATAATCATTTTGTTGATGTCATAATCATTTGATGATGTCATAATCATTAGATAATGTCATAATCATTTTGTTGAAGTCATAATCATTTGGTGATGTCATAATCATTTTGTTGATGTCATATTGATTTGATGATGTCATAATCATTTGATGTCATAATCATTGGATGATGTCATAATCATTTTGTTGATGTCATAATCATTTGATGATGTCATAATCATTTGATGTCATAATCATTGGATGATGTCATAATCATTTTGTTGATGTCATAAACATTTGATGATGTCATAATCATTAGATGATGTCATAATCATTTTGTTGATGTCATAATCATTTGATGATGTTATAATCATATGATGTAATAATCATTGGATGATGTCATAATCATTTTGTTGATGTCATAATCATTTGATGATGTCATAATCATTAGATGATGTCATAATCATTTTGTTGATGTCATAATCATTTGATGATGTCATAATCATTAGATGATGTCATAATCATTTTGTTGATGTCATAATCATTTGATGGTGTCATAATCATTTGATGTCATAATCATTGGATGATGTCGTAATCATTTTGTTGATGTCATAATCATTTGATGGTGTCATAATCATTTGATGATGTCATAATCATTTTGATGATGTCATAATCATTTGATGATGTCATAATCATTTGATGTCATAATCATTGGATGATGTCATAATCATTTTGTTGATGTCATAATCATTTGATGATGTCATAATCATTAGATGATGTCATAATCATTTTGTTGATGTCATAATCATTTGATGATGTCATAATCATTTTGTTGATGTCATAATCATTTCGTTGATGTCATAATGATTTGATGATATCATATTCATTTGATGTCATAATCATTGGATGATGTCATAATCATTTTGTTGATGTCATAATCATTTGATGATGTCATAATCATTTTGTTGATGTCATAATCATTGGATGATGTCATAATCCTTTTGTTGATGTCATAATCATTTGATGATGTCATAATCATTAGATGATGTCATAATCATTTTGTTGATGTCATAATCATTTGATGATGTCATAATCATTTTGTTGATGTCATAATCATTTCGTTGATGTCATAATGATTTGATGATGTCATAATCATTTGATGTCATAATCATTGGATGATTTCATAATCATTTGATGATGTCATAATCATTAGATGATGTCATAATCATTGGATGATGACATAATCATTTTGTTGATGTCATAATCATTTGATGTCATAATCATTGGATGATGTCATAATCATTTTGTTGATGTCATAATCATTTGATGATGTCATAATCATTAGATGATGTCATAATCATTTTGTTGATGTCATAATCATTTCATGATGTCATAATCATTTGATGTCATAATCATTGGATGATGTCATAATCATATGATGTCATAATCATTGGATGATGTCATATTCATTTTGTTGATGGCATAATCATTTGATGATGTCATAATCATTAGATAATGTCATAATCATTTTGTTGAAGTCATAATCATTTGATGATGTCATAATCATTTTGTTGATGTCATAATCATTTTGTTGATGTCATAATGATTTGATGATGTCATAATCATTTGACGTCATAATCATTGGATGATGTCATAATCATTTTGTTGATGTCATAATCATTTGATGATGTGATAATCATTTGATGTCATAATCATTGGATGATGTCATAATCATTTTGTTGATGTCATAATCATTTGATGATGTCATAATCATTAGATGATGTCATAATCATTTTTTTGATGTCATAATCATTTTGTTGATGTCATAATCATTTGATGATGTCATAATCATTTGATGATGTCATAATTATTAGATGATGTCATAATCATTTTGTTGATGTCATAATCATTTGATGATGTCATAATCATTTGATGTCATAATCATTGGATGATGTCATAATCATTTTGTTGATGTCATAATCATTTGATGATGTCATAATCATTTGATGTCATAATCATTGGATGATGTCATAATCATTTTGTTGATGTCATAATCATTTGATGTCATAATCATTGGATGATGTCATAATCATTTTGTTGATGTCATAATCATTTGATGATGTCATAATCATTTGATGTCATAATCATTTAATGATGTCATAATCATTTTGTTGATGTCATAATCATTTGATGATGTCATAATCATTAGATGATGTCATAATCATTGGATGATGACATAATCATTTTGTTGATGTCATAATCATTTGATGTCATAATCATTGGATGATGTCATAATCATTTTGTTGATGTCATAATCATTTGATGATGTCATAATCATTAGATGATGTCATAATCATTTTGTTGATGTCACAATCATTTCATGATGTCATAATCATTTGATGTCATAATCATTGGATGATGTCATAATTATTTTGTTGATGTCATAATCATTTGATGATGTCATAATCATTAGATAATGTCATAATCATTTTGTTGAAGTCATAATCATTTGATGATGTCATAATCATTTTGTTGATGTCATAATGATTTTATGATGTCATAATCATTTGATGTCATAATCATTGGATGATGTCATAATCATTTTGTTGATGTCATAATCATTTGATGATGTCATAATCATTAGATGATGTCAGAATCATTTTGTTGATGTCATAATCATTTTGTTGATGTCATAATCATTTGATGATGTCATAATCATTTGATGTTATAATCATTGGATGATGTCATAATCATTTTGTTGATGTCATAATCATTTGATGATGTCATAATTATTTGATGTTATAATCATTGGATGATGACATAATCATTTTGTTGATGTCATAATCATTGGATGATGTCATAATCATTTTGTTGATGTCATAATCATTTGATGATGTCATAATCATTAGATAATGTCATAATCATTTTGTTGAAGTCATAATCATTTGGTGATGTCATAATCATTTTGTTGATGTCATATTGATTTGATGATGTCATAATCATTTGATGTCATAATCATTGGATGATGTCATAATCATTTTGTTGATGTCATAATCATTTGATGATGTCATAATCATTTGATGTCATAATCATTGGATGATGTCATAATCATTTTGTTGATGTCATAAACATTTGATGATGTCATAATCATTAGATGATGTCATAATCATTTTGTTGATGTCATAATCATTTGATGATGTTATAATCATATGATGTAATAATCATTGGATGATGTCATAATCATTTTGTTGATGTCATAATCATTTGATGATGTCATAATCATTAGATGATGTCATAATCATTTTGTTGATGTCATAATCATTTGATGATGTCATAATCATTAGATGATGTCATAATCATTTTGTTGATGTCATAATCATTTGATGATGTCATAATCATTTGATGTCATAATCATTGGATGATGTCGTAATCATTTTGTTGATGTCATAATCATTTGATGGTGTCATAATCATTTGATGATGTCATAATCATTTTGATGATGTCATAATCATTTGATGATGTCATAATCATTTGATGTCATAATCATTGGATAATGTCATAATCATTTTGTTGATGTCATAATCATTTTATGATGTCATAATCATTTTGTTGATGTAATAATCATTGGATGATGTCATAATCCTTTTGTTGAGGTCATAATCATTTGATGATGTCATAATCATTAGATGATGTCATAATCATATTGTTGATGTCATAATCATTTGATGATGTCATAATCATTTTGTTGATGTCATAATCATTTCGTTGATGTCATAATGATTTGATGATATCATAATCATTTGATGTCATAATCATTGGATGATGTCATAATCATTTTGTTGATGTCATAATCATTTGATGATGTCATAATCATTTGATGTCATAATCATTGGATGATGTCATAATCATTTTGTTGATGTCATAATCATTTTATGATGTCATAATCATTTTGTTGATGTCATAATCATTGGATGATGTCATAATCCTTTTGTTGATGTCATAATCATTTTGTTGATGTCATAATCATTGGATGATGTCATAATCATTTTGTTGATGTCATAATCATTTGATGATGTCATAATCATTAGATGATGTCATAATCATTTTTTTTGATGTCATAATCAATTGATGATGTCATAATCATTTGATGTCATAATCATTGGATGATGTCATAATCATTTTGTTGATGTCATAATCATTTTATGATGTCATAATCATTTTGTTGATGTCATAATCATTGGATGATGTCATAATCCTTTTGTTGATGTCATAATCATTTGATGATGTCATAATCATTAGATGATGTCATAATCATTTTGTTGATGTCATAATCATTTGATGATGTCATAATCATTTTGTTGATGTCATAATCATTTCGTTGATGTCATAATGATTTGATGATATCATATTCATTTGATGTCATAATCATTGGATGATGTCATAATCATTTTGTTGATGTCATAATCATTTGATGATGTCATAATCATTTGATGTCATAATCATTGGATGATGTCATAATCATTTTGTTGATGTCATAATCATTTTATGATGTCATAATCATTTTGTTGATGTCATAATCATTGGATGATGTCATAATCCTTTTGTTGATGTCATAATCATTTGATGATGTCATAATCATTAGATGATGTCATAATCATTTTGTTGATGTCATAATCATTTGATGATGTCATAATCATTTTGTTGATGTCATAATCATTTCGTTGATGTCATAATCATTTGATGATGTCATAATCATTTGATGTCATAATCATTGGATGATTTCATAATCATTTTGTTGATGTCATAATCATTTGATGATGTCATAATCATTAGATGATGTCATAATCATTGGATGATGACATAATCATTTTGTTGATGTCATAATCATTTGATGTCATAATCATTGGATGATGTCATAATCATTTTGTTGATGTCATAATCATTTGATGATGTCATAATCATTAGATGATGTCATAATCATTTTGTTGATGTCATAATCATTTCATGATGTCATAATCATTTGATGTCATAATCATTGGATGATGTCATAATCATTTTGTTGATGGCATAATCATTTGATGATGTCATAATCATTAGATAATGTCATAATCATTTTGTTGAAGTCATAATCATTTGATGATGTCATAATCATTTTGTTGATGTCATAATCATTTTGTTGATGTCATAATGATTTGATGATGTCATAATCATTTGACGTCATAATCATTGGATGATGTCATAATCATTTTGTTGATGTCATAATCATTTGATGATGTCATAATCATTTGATGTCATAATCATTGGATGATGTCATAATCATTTTGTTGATGTCATAATCATTTGATGATGTCATAATCATTAGATGATGTCATAATCATTTTGTTGATGTCATAATCATTTTGTTGATGTCATAATCATTTGATGATGTCATAATCATTTGATGATGTCATAATCATTAGATGATGTCATAATCATTTTGTTGATGTCATAATCATTTGATGATGTCATAATCATTTGATGTCATAATCATTGGATGATGTCATAATCATTTGATGATGTCATAATCATTTGATGTCATAATCATTGGATGATGTCATAATCATTTTGTTGATGTCATAATCATTTGATGTCATAATCATTGGATGATGTCATAATCATTTTGTTGATGTCATAATCATTTGATGATGTCATAATCATTTGATGTCATAATCATTGGATGATGTCATAATCATTTTGTTGATGTCATAATCATTTGATGATGTCATAATCATTAGATGTTGTCATAATCATTGGATGATGACATAATCATTTTGTTGATGTCATAATCATTTGATGTCATAATCATTGGATGATGTCATAATCATTTTGTTGATGTCATAATCATTTGATGATGTCATAATCATTAGATGATGTCATAATCATTTTGTTGATGTCACAATCATTTCATGATGTCATAATCATTTGATGTCATAATCATTGGATGATGTCATAATTATTTTGTTGATGTCATAATCATTTGATGATGTCATAATCATTAGATAATGTCATAATCATTTTGTTGAAGTCATAATCATTTGATGATGTCATAATCATTTTGTTGATGTCATAATGATTTGATGATGTCATAATCATTTGATGTCATAATCATTGGATGATGTCATAATCATTTTGTTGATGTCATAATCATTTGATGATGTCATAATCATTAGATGATGTCAGAATCATTTTGTTGATGTCATAATCATTTTGTTGATGTCATAATCATTTGATGATGTCATAATCATTTGATGTTATAATCATTGGATGATGTCATAATCATTTTGTTGATGTCATAATCATTTGATGATGTCATAATCATTTGATGTTATAATCATTGGATGATGTCATAATCATTTTGTTGATGTCATAATCATTTGATGATGTCATAATCATTATGTTGATGTCATAATCATTTGATGATGTCATAATCATTTGATGTCATAATCATTGGATGATGTCATAATCATTTTGTTGATGTCATAATCATTTGATGATGTCATATACATTAGATGATGTCATAATCATTTTGTTGATGTCATAATGATTTGATGATGTCATAATCATTTGATGTCATAATCATTGGATGATGTCATAATCATTTTGTTGATGTCATAATCATTTGATGATGTCATAATCATTTGATGTCATAATCATTGGATGATGTCATAATCATTTTGTTGATGTCATAATCATTTGATGATGTCATAATCATTTGATGTCATAATCATTGGATGATGTCATAATCATTTTGTTGATGTCATAATCATTTGATGATGTCATAATCATTAGATGATGTCATAATCATTTTGTTGATGTCATAATCATTAGATGATGTCATAATCATTTTGTTGATGTCATAATCATTTTGTTGATGTCATAATCATTTGATGATGTCATAATCATTAGATGATGTCATAATCATTTTGTTGATGTCATAATCACTTGATGATGTCATAATCATTTGATGTCATAATCATTGGATGATGTCATAATCATTTTGTTGATGTCATAATCATTTGATGATGTCATAATCATTTGATGTCATAATCATTGGATGATGTCATAATCTTTTTTTTGATGTCATAATCATTTGATGATGTCATAATCATTAGCTGATGTCATAATCATTGGATGATGTCATAATCCTTTTGTTGATGTCATAATCATTTGATGATGTCATAATCATTAGATGATGTCATAATCATTTTGTTGATATCATAATCATTTGATGATGTCATAATCATTTTGTTGATGTCATAATCATTTCGTTGATGTCATAATCATTTGATGATGTCATAATCATTTGATGTCATAATCATTGGATGATTTCATAATCATTTTGTTGATGTCATAATCATTTGATGATGTCATAATCATTAGATGATGTCATAATCATTGGATGATGACATAATCATTTTGTTGATGTCATAATCATTTGATGTCATAATCATTGGATGATGTCATAATCATTTTGTTGATGTCATAATCATTTGATGATGTCATAATCATTAGATGATGTCATAATCATTTTGTTGATGTCATAATCATTTCATGATGTCATAATCATTTGATGTCATAATCATTGGATGATGTCATAATCATTTTGTTGATGGCATAATCATTTGATGATGTCATAATCATTAGATAATGTCATAATCATTTTGTTGAAGTCATAATCATTTGATGATGTCATAATCATTTTGTTGATGTCATAATCATTTTGTTGATGTCATAATCATTTGATGATGTCATAATCATTTGACGTCATAATCATTGGATGATGTCATAATCATTTTGTTGATGTCATAATCATTTGATGATGTCATAATCATTTGATGTCATAATCATTTTGTTGATGTCATAATCATTTTGTTGATGTCATAATCATGTGATGATGTCATAATCATTTGATGATGTCATAATCATTAGATGATGTCATAATCATTTTGTTGATGTCATAATCATTTGATGATGTCATAATCATTTGATGTCATAATCATTGGATGATGTCATAATCATTTTGTTGATGTCATAATCATTTGATGATGTCATAATCATTTGATGTCATAATCATTGGATGATGTCATAATCATTTTGTTGATGTCATAATCATTTGATGATGTCATAATCATTTGATGTCATAATCATTGGATGATGTCATAATCATTTTGTTGATGTCATAATCATTTGATGTCATAATCATTGGATGATGTCATAATCATTTTGTTGATGTCATAATCATTTGATGATGTCATAATCATTTGATGTCATAATCATTGGATGATGTCATAATCATTTTGTTGATGTCATAATCATTTGATGATGTCATAATCATTAGATGATGTCATAATCATTGGATGATGACATAATCATTTTGTTGATGTCATAATCATTTGATGTCATAATCATTGGATGATGTCATAATCATTTTGTTGATGTCATAATCATTTGATGATGTCATAATCATTAGATGATGTCATAATCATTTTGTTGATGTCACAATCATTTCATGATGTCATAATCATTTGATGTCATAATCATTGGATGATGTCATAATTATTTTGTTGATGTCATAATCATTTGATGATGTCATAATCATTAGATAATGTCATAATCATTTTGTTGAAGTCATAATCATTGGATGATGTCATAATCATTTTGTTGATGTCATAATCATTTGATGATGTCATAATCATTAGATGATGTCAGAATCATTTTGTTGATGTCATAATCATTTTGTTGATGTCATAATCATTTGATGATGTCATAATCATTTGATGTTATAATCATTGGATGATGTCATAATCATTTTGTTGATGTCATAATCATTTGATGATGTCATAATCATTTGATGTTATAATCATTGGATGATGTCATAATCATTTTGTTGATGTCATAATCATTTGATGATGTCATAATCATTATGTTGATGTCATAATCATTTGATGATGTCATAATCATTTGATGTCATAATCATTGGATGATGTCATAATCATTTTGATGATGTCATAATCATTTGATGATGTCATAAACATTAGATGATGTCATAATCATTTTGTTGATGTCATAATGATTTGATGATGTCATAATCATTTGATGTCATAATCATTGGATGATGTCATAATCATTTTGTTGATGTCATAATCATTTGATGATGTCATAATCATTTGATGTCATAATCATTGGATGATTTCATAATCATTTTGTTGATGTCATAATCATTTGATGATGTCATAATCATTAGATGATGTCATAATCATTGGATGATGACATAATCATTTTGTTGATGTCATAATCATTTGATGTCATAATCATTGGATGATGTCATAATCATTTTGTTGATGTCATAATCATTTGATGATGTCATAATCATTAGATGATGTCATAATCATTTTGTTGATGTCATAATCATTTCATGATGTCATAATCATTTGATGTCATAATCATTGGATGATGTCATAATCATTTTGTTGATGGCATAATCATTTGATGATGTCATAATCATTAGATAATGTCATAATCATTTTGTTGAAGTCATAATCATTTGATGATGTCATAATCATTTTGTTGATGTCATAATCATTTTGTTGATGTCATAATCATTTGATGATGTCATAATCATTTGACGTCATAATCATTGGATGATGTCATAATCATTTTGTTGATGTCATAATCATTTGATGATGTCATAATCATTTGATGTCATAATCATTTTGTTGATGTCATAATCATTTTGTTGATGTCATAATCATGTGATGATGTCATAATCATTTGATGATGTCATAATCATTAGATGATGTCATAATCATTTTGTTGATGTCATAATCATTTGATGATGTCATAATCATTTGATGTCATAATCATTGGATGATGTCATAATCATTTTGTTGATGTCATAATCATTTGATGATGTCATAATCATTTGATGTCATAATCATTGGATGATGTCATAATCATTTTGTTGATGTCATAATCATTTGATGATTTCATAATCATTTGATGTCATAATCATTGGATGATGTCATAATCATTTTGTTGATGTCATAATCATTTGATGTCATAATCATTGGATGATGTCATAATCATTTTGTTGATGTCATAATCATTTGATGATGTCATAATCATTTGATGTCATAATCATTGGATGATGTCATAATCATTTGATGATGTCATAATCATTAGATGATGTCATAATCATTGGATGATGACATAATCATTTTGTTGATGTCATAATCATTTGATGTCATAATCATTGGATGATGTCATAATAATTTTGTTGATGTCATAATCATTTGATGATGTCATAATCATTAGATGATGTCATAATCATTTTGTTGATGTCACAATCATTTCATGATGTCATAATCATTTGATGTCATAATCATTGGATGATGTCATAATTATTTTGTTGATGTCATAATCATTTGATGATGTCATAATCATTAGATAATGTCATAATCATTTTGTTGAAGTCATAATCATTGGATGATGTCATAATCATTTTGTTGATGTCATAATCATTTGATGATGTCATAATCATTAGATGATGTCAGAATCATTTTGTTGATGTCATAATCATTTTGGTGATGTCATAATCATTTGATGATGTCATAATCATTTGATGTTATAATCATTGGATGATGTCATAATCATTTTGTTGATGTCATAATCATTTGATGATGTCATAATCATTTGATGTTATAATCATTGGATGATGTCATAATCATTTTGTTGATGTCATAATCATTTGATGATGTCATAATCATTATGTTGATGTCATAATCATTTGATGATGTCATAATCATTTGATGTCATAATCATTGGATGATGTCATAATCATTTTGTTGATGTCATAATCATTTGATGATGTCATAAACATTAGATGATGTCATAATCATTTTGTTGATGTCATAATGATTTGATGATGTCATAATCATTTGATGTCATAATCATTGGATGATGTCATAATCATTTTGTTGATGTCATAATCATTTGATGATGTCATAATCATTTGATGTCATAATCATTGGATGATGTCATAATCATTTTGTTGATGTCATAATCATTTGATGATGTCATAATCATTTGATGTCATAATCATTGGATGATGTCATAATCATTTTGTTGATGTCATAATCATTTGATGATGTCATAATCATTAGATGATGTCATAATCATTTTGTTGATGTCATAATCATTAGATGATGTCATAATCATTTTGTTGATGTCATAATCATTTTGTTGATGTCATAATCATTTGATGATGTCATAATCATTTGATGATGTCATAATCATTAGATGATGTCATAATCATTTTGTTGATGTCATAATCACTTGATGATGTCATAATCATTTGATGTCATAATCATTGGATGATGTCATAATCATTTTGTTGATGTCATAATCATTTGATGATGTCATAATCATTTGATGTCATAATCATTGGATGATGTCATAATCTTTTTTTTGATGTCATAATCATTGGATGATGTCATAATCATTTTGTTGATGTCATAATCATTTGATGATGTCATAATCATTTGATGTCATAATCATTGGATGATGTCATAATCATTTTGTTGATGTCATAATCATTTGATGATGTCATAATCATTAGCTGATGTCATAATCATTGGATGATGACATAATCATTTTGTTGATGTCATAATCATTTTGTTGATGTCATAATCATTTGATGATGTCATAATCATTAGATGATGTCATAATCATTTTGTTGATGTCACAATCATTTCATGATGTCATAATCATTTGATGTCATAATCATTGGATGATGTCATAATCATTTTGTTGATGTCATAATCATTTGATGATGTCATAATCATTAGATAATGTCATAATCATTTTGTTGAAGTCATAATCATTTGATGATGTCATAATCATTTTGTTGATGTCATATTGATTTGATGATGTCATAATCATTTGATGTCATAATCATTGGATGATGTCATAATCATTTTGTTGATGTAATAATCATTTGATGATGTCATAATCATTTGATGTCATAATCATTGGATGATGTCATAATCATTTTGTTGATGTCATAATCATTTGATGATGTCATAATCATTAGATGATGTCATAATCATTTTGTTGATGTCATAATCATTTGATGATGTTATAATCATATGATGTAATAATCATTGGATGATGTCATAATCATTTTGTTGATGTCATAATCATTTGATGATGTCATAATCATTAGATGATGTCATAATCATTTTGTTGATGTCATAATCATTTGATGATGTCATAATCATTAGATGATGTCATAATCATTTTGTTGATGTCATAATCATTTGATGATGTCATAATCATTTGATGTCATAATCATTGGATGATGTCGTAATCATTTTGTTGATGTCATAATCATTTGATGGTGTCATAATTAGAGTTGAGCGATACCAGCCGATACTTGAAAATATCGGATCGGAATGGATCGGCCGATCTTAAAAAAAAATATCGGTATCGCCGATTCCGATACCGGGAACCAATGCAAGTCAATGGGGCCAAAATATCGGAATTAAAAAAAACCCTTTCTTTCCTTGTAGGTTAATTCTACATGAAGAAAAACAACTAAGAATAATGTAGAATGTATTGTGGGAGGTGGAGGAGACATTAAAGCCATAGAGGTTTAGCCCAATCAAATGGAATAGCAGGAATTAAACTTTTTTTTTTAAAGATGTTAGGAGTTACAAAGATATTGACTATGTTAGCCTCATTTATATTTTGCCAGACATGTATGTCTTCTTCTTCTACTTCCTTTTTTTACATTCTTCTTCTTCTTCTTCTACTTCCTTTTTTTACATTCTTCTTCTTATTCCTTTTTTTACATTCTTCTTCTTCTACTTCCTTTTTTTACATTCTTCTTCTTCTTCTTCTTCTTCTTCTTCTTCTTCTTCTTCTTCTTCTTCTTCCTTTTCTTACATTCTTCATATTCTTCTTATTCAACAATTATTATTCTACATATTCAGCTTCTTCATCTTCTTCCTATTCTTCTTCATCATATTCTTGTTTGTGTCAGGCATTCCTGTAGTTGTTATGTAGAAAAGTTAGAAGTTTACACCTTCCATTCTGCCTGTCACAAAAGATTTACAACAGGATTTGTCCGCGTTCAGTTTGGCCTGCAGAAGCAGGCCTTTTCCAGGGGCACCACGAGGAGGAACGGACTCACCCCCATACACTGCTTAGTCTTCTTCTGCTTATAAATAAGATAATATCATTTGCTCAGAGTATTAGTCTTATGCTTAATGTTCTTCTGCTTTGTTTTTTTTATGCTTCTTTGTCTTCTCTCTCTTGTTGTTCTGCATCTTGGTGGTTGTCTTCCTGTTCTTTGTCCTCTTGAACCAGCTGACGGTACTGGCACCCGGAGGGGCAGCAGAAGGAACAAGAGCCAATGGCACTACCGAGGACCAGCTGAGGGTGCTGGAACACGGTTACTAAGCAGGAGGTACCTGTGCTACAAAGCACTACCAAGGACCAGCAGACGTTGCCGGAACTCGGATACCGAGATGGAGGCACCTAGGCCAAAGGCTCTGACGAGAACCAGCTGACGGTGCTGGAACCCGGAGGGGTAGCATAAGCTGCAAGAGCAAATGGAAATAGCGAGGACCAGCTGACAGTGCTGGCACCCGGAGGGGCAGCAGAAGGAATAAGAGCCAATGGCACAACCGAGGACCAGCTGACGGTGCTGGAACCCGGTTACTAAGCAGGAGGTACCTGTGCTACAAAGCACTACCAAGGACCAGCAGACGTTGCCGGAACTCGGATACCGAGATGGAGGCACCTAGGCCAAAGGCTCTGACGAGAACCAGCTGACGGTGCTGGAACCCGGAGGGGTAGCATAAGCTGCAAGAGCAAATGGAAATAGCGAGGACCAGCTGACAGTGCTGGCACCCGGAGGGGCAGCAGAAGGAATAAGAGCCAATGGCACAACCGAGGACCAGCTGACGGTGCTGGAACCCGGTTACTAAGCAGGAGGTACCTGTGCTACAAAGCACTACCAAGGACCAGCAGACGTTGCCGGAACTCGGATACCGAGATGGAGGCACCTAGGCCAAAGGCTCTGACGAGAACCAGCTGACGGTGCTGGAACCCGGAGGGGTAGCATAAGCTGCAAGAGCAAATGGAAATAGCGAGGACCAGCTGACAGTGCTGGCACCCGGAGGGGCAGCAGAAGGAATAAGAGCCAATGGCACAACCGAGGACCAGCTGACGGTGCTGGAACCCGGTTACTAAGCAGGAGGTACCTGTGCTACAAAGCACTACCAAGGACCAGCAGACGTTGCCGGAACTCGGATACCGAGATGGAGGCACCTAGGCCAAAGGCTCTGACGAGAACCAGCTGACGGTGCTGGAACCCGGAGGGGTAGCATAAGCTGCAAGAGCAAATGGAAATAGCGAGGACCAGCTGACAGTGCTGGCACCCGGAGGGGCAGCAGAAGGAATAAGAGCCAATGGCACAACCGAGGACCAGCTGACGGTGCTGGAACCCGGTTACTAAGCAGGAGGTACCTGTGCTACAAAGCACTACCAAGGACCAG
Organism: Dendrobates tinctorius; assembly: GCF_039654945.1. Taxonomy (NCBI): domain Eukaryota; kingdom Metazoa; phylum Chordata; class Amphibia; order Anura; family Dendrobatidae; genus Dendrobates; species Dendrobates tinctorius. The sequence goes on along the minus strand of NW_027361687.1, from coordinate 41,556,371 downwards.
CAGACGTTGCTGGAACTCGGATACCGAGATGGAGGCACCTAGGCCAAAGGCTCTGATGAGAACCAGCTGACGGTGCTGGAACCCGGAGGGGTATCAGAAGTTACCCCTGAAAAGCAAAGTTGGCATGCCGCAAGCTGGCCGCAGTTACCGAATCACACAGTCCTACAGGGGGTGCTTGTCCTACTGGCACTATGGAACAAACCTTTCTTACCAGAACCCGCAGTCCACATAGGAAGCACCTAAACTGCTGGCACCCTAGCCTCGGCTAACCCAACCGCAACACGACATGGCAACTTGGGGTGGCAAACTGACATTGACACTTCCCGGAAACAGCAGGCAGGGCTGGAACCAAGCTGGGCAGGAGGGAGTACCCGTGCCAAAGTCAGTTATGAGCAGCAACTGGCGATGTTGGAGCCCAGGACAAGCACTTAGCAGGCTGAGGCCTGATGTGCTGTCAATTGGGAGGCAGCAGGACAGATTGCCATCAAAACAGCAGGGGAACAGCTGACGTTACTGAACCCCACAAACACAGGAGCTAGTGTTTTACTCTGTGAAGACGGCACTTCCGAGCAACAACTGGCTGTGTTGAAGCCCAGGGACAAGCACGGAGCAGGCTTAGGCTGCATTGAAGAAATTTTAAGATCGGTTGTAGACTACTAATTTGAACCAAGCTCCACTTAGGCCTGTGGATTCACTGATTTTCGTATTTCCCCTGTCCTCCAACCCCGCCAGTTACAGCTCCGAAGTGGCGTCTGCACAATCCACACTTGTTCCTGTGTTACAGGTGTTCAGTCCGGTCAGTTAATCCCCTGATGTGTGTCCGGCAATGTCGCCTGCTCTGTCCACATTCCGATAATGGGAATGTGGACAGAGCAGGCGACATTGCCGGACACACATCAGGGGATTAACTGATCGGACTGAACACCTGTAACACAGGAACAAGTGTGGATTGTGCAGACGCCACTTCGGAGCTGTAACTGGCAGGGTTGGAGGACAGGGGAAATACGAGAGACAGTGGAGCCACAGGCCTAATTGGAGCACGGTTAAAAATCAGTAGTGGTACGACTGTGTAGGCAGCAGGAGACTTTGCCATCCACACAGCAGGGGATCAGCTGACATTACTGAACCCCACTGAGACACGGGAGCAAGTATCTCTTTCCGTGTGGACGGCACTTCCGAACTACAACTGGCTGTGTTGAAGCCCAGGAAATAGGAGGGTGTAGGCAGAGGCCTACTGAATTTTGAATGAGGTGACAGCAGGAGAGACTGCCATCCACACAGCAGGGGATCAGCTGACGTTACTGAACCCCACTGAGACACGGGAGCAAGTATCTCTTTCCGTGTGGACGGCACTTCCGAACTACAACTGGCTGTGTTGAAGCCCAGGAAATAGGAGGGTGTAGGCAGAGGCCTACTGTATTTTGAATGAGTTTACAGCAGGAGAGACTGCCATCCACACAGCAGGGGATCAGCTGACGTTACTGAACCCCACTGAGACACGGGAGCAAGTGTCTCTTTCCGTGTGGACGGCACTTCCGAACTACAACTGGCTGTGTTGAAGCCCAGGAAATAGGAGGGTGTAGGCAGAGGCCTACTGTATTTTGAATGAGTTTACAGCAGGAGAGACTGCCATCCACACAGCAGGGGATCAGCTGACGTTACTGAACCCCACTGAGACACGGGAGCAAGTGTCTCTTTCCGTGTGGACGGCACTTCCGAACTACAACTGGCTGTGTTGAAGCCCAGGAAATAGGAGGGTGTAGGCAGAGGCCTACTGTATTTTGAATGAGTTTACAGCAGGAGAGACTGCCATCCACACAGCAGGGGATCAGCTGACGTTACTGAACCCCACTGAGACACGGGAGCAAGTATCTCTTTCCGTGTGGACGGCACTTCCGAACTACAACTGGCTGTGTTGAAGCCCAGGAAATAGGAGGGTGTAGGCAGAGGCCTACTGAATTTTGAATGAGGTGACAGCAGGAGAGACTGCCATCCACACAGCAGGGGATCAGCTGACGTTACTGAACCCCACTGAGACACGGGAGCAAGTATCTCTTTCCGTGTGGACGGCACTTCCGAACTACAACTGGCTGTGTTGAAGCCCAGGAAATAGGAGGGTGTAGGCAGAGGCCTACTGAATTTTGAATGAGGTGACAGCAGGAGAGACTGCCATCCACACAGCAGGGGATCAGCTGACGTTACTGAACCCCACTGAGACACGGGAGCAAGTATCTCTTTCCGTGTGGACGGCACTTCCGAACTACAACTGGCTGTGTTGAAGCCCAGGAAATAGGAGGGTGTAGGCAGAGGCCTACTGTATTTTGAATGAGTTTACAGCAGGAGAGACTGCCATCCACACAGCAGGGGATCAGCTGACGTTACTGAACCCCACTGAGACACGGGAGCAAGTATCTCTTTCCGTGTGGACGGCACTTCCGAACTACAACTGGCTGTGTTGAAGCCCAGGAAATAGGAGGGTGTAGGCAGAGGCCTACTGAATTTTGAATGAGGTGACAGCAGGAGAGACTGCCATCCACACAGCAGGGGATCAGCTGACGTTACTGAACCCCACTGAGACACGGGAGCAAGTATCTCTTTCCGTGTGGACGGCACTTCCGAACTACAACTGGCTGTGTTGAAGCCCAGGAAATAGGAGGGTGTAGGCAGAGGCCTACTGTATTTTGAATGAGTTTACAGCAGGAGAGACTGCCATCCACACAGCAGGGGATCAGCTGACGTTACTGAACCCCACTGAGACACGGGAGCAAGTATCTCTTTCCGTGTGGACGGCACTTCCGAACTACAACTGGCTGTGTTGAAGCCCAGGAAATAGGAGGGTGTAGGCAGAGGCCTACTGTATTTTGAATGAGTTTACAGCAGGAGAGACTGCCATCCACACAGCAGGGGATCAGCTGACGTTACTGAACCCCACTGAGACACGGGAGCAAGTATCTCTTTCCGTGTGGACGGCACTTCCGAACTACAACTGGCTGTGTTGAAGCCCAGGAAATAGGAGGGTGTAGGCAGAGGCCTACTGTATTTTGAATGAGTTTACAGCAGGAGAGACTGCCATCCACACAGCAGGGGATCAGCTGACGTTACTGAACCCCACTGAGACACGGGAGCAAGTGTCTCTTTCCGTGTGGACGGCACTTCCGAACTACAACTGGCTGTGCTGAAGCCCAGGAAATAGGAGGGTGTAGGCAGAGGCCTACTGTCTTTGTAATGCGGAGACAGCAGGAGAGACTGCCATCTCCACAGCAGGGGAACAGCTGGCAGTGCTGAACCCCACTAACACTTGAACGAATGTGTTTGGCTCTGTGGAGACGACACTTCTGAACACCAACTGACGCTGTTGGAGCCCAGGATTAGGCGAGGAGCAGGCTGGGGCCTACTGGATTTTGGCAGGTGAATGCAGCAGGAGACTTGCCATCTCCACAGCAGGGGAACAGCTGGCAGTGCTGAACCCCACTAACACTTGAACGAATGTGTTTTTCTCTGTGGAGACGACACTTCTGAACACCAACTGACGCTGTTGGAGCCCAGGATTAGGCGAGGAGCAGGCTGGGGCCTACTGGATTTTGGCAGGTGAAGGCAGCAGGAGACTTGCCATCTCCACAGCAGGGGAACAGCTGGCAGTGCTGAACCCCACTAACACTTGAACGAATGTGTTTGGTTCTGTGGAGACGACACTTCTGAACACCAACTGACGCTGTTGGAGCCCAGGATTAGGCGAGGAGCAGGCTGGGGCCTGTTGCTTTTGGCAGGTGAAGGCAGCAGGAGACTTGCCATCTCCACAGCAGGGGAACAGCTGGCAGTGCTGAACCCCACTAACACTCGAACGAATGTGTTTGGCTCTGTGGAGACGACACTTCTGAACACCAACTGACGCTGTTGGAGCCCAGGATTAGGCGAGGAGCAGGCTGGGGCCTACTGGATTTTGGCAGGTGAAGGCAGCAGGAGACTTGCCATCTCCACAGCAGGGGAACAGCTGGCAGTGCTGAACCCCACTAACACTTGAACGAATGTGTTTGGCTCTGTGGAGACGACACTTCTGAACACCAACTGACGCTGTTGGAGCCCAGGATTAGGCGAGGAGCAGGCTGGGGCCTACTGGATTTTGGCAGGTGAATGCAGCAGGAGACTTGCCATCTCCACAGCAGGGGAACAGCTGGCAGTGCTGAACCCCACTAACACTTGAACGAATGTGTTTGGTTCTGTGGAGACGACACTTCTGAACACCAACTGACGCTGTTGGAGCCCAGGATTAGGCGAGGAGCAGGCTGGGGCCTACTGGATTTTGGCAGGTGAAGGCAGCAGGAGACTTGCCATCTCCACAGCAGGGGAACAGCTGGCAGTGCTGAACCCCACTAACACTTGAACGAATGTGTTTGGCTCTGTGGAGACGACACTTCTGAACACCAACTGACGCTGTTGGAGCCCAGGATTAGGCGAGGAGCAGGCTGGGGCCTACTGGATTTTGGCAGGTGAAGGCAGCAGGAGACTTGCCATCTCCACAGCAGGGGAACAGCTGGCAGTGCTGAACCCCACTAACACTCGAACGAATGTGTTTGGCTCTGTGGAGACGACACTTCTGAACACCAACTGACGCTGTTGGAGCCCAGGATTAGGCGAGAAGCAGGCTGGGGCCTACTGGATTTTGGCAGGTGAAGGCAGCAGGAGACTTGCCATCTCCACAGCAGGGGAACAGCTGGCAGTGCTGAACCCCACTAACACTTGAACGAATGTGTTTGGCTCTGTGGAGACGACACTTCTGAACACCAACTGACGCTGTTGGTGCCCAGGATTACGCATGCCGCATGCAGAGGCCAATGGGCAGCGGTTTTTATGGAGGTTGTGGACTACTACTGATTCTAACCATGCTCCACTTAGGCCTCTGGCTCCTCTGTCTCTACTATTTACCCTGGCCTCCAACCCCGCCAGCTACATCTCTGAAGTGGCGTCAGCACAATCTACACTTGTTCCTGTGTTACTGGTGCTCAGTCCCATCAGTTGATCCCCTGATGTTTGTCCGGCAAGTTCGCCAGCTCTGTCCTCATTCCCACTACTGGTTATGGGAATGTGGACAGAGCAGGAGACCTTGCCGGACACACATCAGGGGATAAACTGATGGGACTGAGCCACAGGAACACAGGAACAAGTGTAGATTGTGCTGACGCCACTTCAGAGATGTAGATGGCGGGGTTGGAGGTCAGGGGAAATAGTAGAGACAGTGGAGCCAGAGACCTAAGTTGGGCACGGTTAAAAATCAGTAGTGGTTTGAATGTTGATGGAGCTGGTGACTCTGCCGTCCACACAGCAGGGGATCAGCTGGCATTACTGAACCCCAGTAACACAGGAGCTAGTGTGTTTCTCTGTGCAGACGACACATCTGAGCGACAACTGGCTGTGTTGAAGCACAGGGATTATAGTTCAGGTGGTAGAAAAATGAACACACCAGCAGACCTGGATACAGTTGCCAACCACTAATTTAGTCTGTAAGAGGAATGGCAAAGTCTTTGGAGATCCAGGCCTTGTTCATTTTCAGAAAAGTCAGCCGGTCAACATTATCGGAAGATAGTCGCGTGCGACGGTCTGTTAGTACACCACCTGCGGCACTAAAGACACGTTCCGATAATACACTGGCAGCAGGGCAAGCCAGCACCTCCAATGCATACTGGCTAAGCTCTGGCCATGTATCCAGCTTAGAGACCCAAAACTTGAAGGGGGAAGAGCCATCTGGGAGTACAGCGACAGGGCAAGACATGTAGTCTGACACCATCTGACGGAAGCGTTGCCTCCTGCTGACTCGAGGCGTCGCTGATGGTGTAGACAATTGTGGTGGACACACAAAACTTTGCCACATTTGGGCCATAGTGGTCTTGCCTTGTGCTGCGGCACTGCCTCTGCTCCCTCTTTGTGCAGAGTTTCCTCCACTGCCTCGACGCACAGAGCTGCTTTGTAAAGCACTTGCAACAATGCTGTCGGGTGGAATGGAAAACATTATGGACTGCACCAGTGACTCTTCGTACTCCCGCATTTTACGCTCCCGGTTCAACGTTGGTATGAGCCTTTGTACGCTGTCCCGGTAGCGAGGATCTAGGAGGGTGTACACCCAATAATCAGCCGAGACGAGAATGTGGGCGATGCGGCGGTCGTTTCTCAGGCACTGCAGCATGAAATCAACCATGTGCTGCAGACTCCCAACTGCCAAAGAACCGCTGTCCCCTGTTTGAGGCGTGACCTCGACCTGCTCTGCATCACCCCACCCTCGCTGTACATACTGAGTAGAGGTTTGTGTACCTCCCTCCTCTGGAGAGATGTCTTCCTCCTCCATCGACTCCTCCTCATCCTCCTCACAAAGTGTCCCCTGCCTAGGCCTTTGTGAGGAAACACGTAGCGCAGACTGTCCAGAAGCAGATGGCATTTGGGACTCCTCATCCTCCACCTCTTCTGAAACCTCATCCCTTAGTGCTTGCAGTGTTTGTTGAAGCAGGCAGATAAGGGGGACAGTCATGCTGACTAGTGCATCATCTGCACTCGCCATCCGCGTGGATTCATCGAAGGCACGCAAAACGAGGCAGATGTCCTTCATAGAGGCCCACTCAATGGTGCTGAAGTGTGAACGGCGCACAGTGCGACTTGTTTGCGCCTGATGCAGCTGGTACTCCATGACTGCTGCCTGCTGCTCACACAACCGCTCCAACATATGTAACGTTGAATTCCACCGGGTGGGTAGGTCACATATGATGCGATGTTCTGGAAGGCCAAATCGTCGCTGCAGAGCAGCGAGGCGCGATCTTGCCGTGCTGGAACGTCGCAAGTGAGCGCACTCTATGCGGACCTTGTGCAACAGTGCATCAAGATCCGGATAGTCCCTCAGAAAGCTCTGCACGACCAAGTTAAGAACATGTGCCAGACATGGGATGTGTGTGAGGTTGCCTAGGCCAAGAGCTGCCACCAGATTTCGGCCATTGTCACACACTACCAAGCCCGGCTGGAGATTCGCTGGCCCAAACCACACATCGCTCTCCAGCTTGATAGCATTCCAGAGCTCCTGCGCTGTGTGGCTTCGATTCCCCAAAGAAATTAATTTGAGTACAGCCTGTTGACGTTTGGCCACGGCTGTGCTCATATCGGTCGTAACAGGCTCCTGCTCTGCTGTTTCTGAGGAACTTGAGTAGGAGGAGGAGTCTATGTGTACAGACTGGAGTCCTGCAATCCATGGCGTTGGAAGAACACGTACAGCGCCACTCTCCAGATCCGTACCCGGCTCCACAACATTGACCCAGTGGGCAGTGAGGGAAAGGTATCGTCCCTGTCCATGGTTACTGGTCCACGCATCGGTGGTCAGGTGGACCTTGCTACTAACGGCGTTTAGTAGCGCATGTTTTATTTTGCCCTCAACATGTTTCTGCAGGGCAGGGACGGCTCGCCTGCTGAAATAAAAGCGGCTGGGCACGTTGTATTGGGGGACTGTCAATGCCATTAAGTCCCGGAAGGTGTCAGTGTCCACCAGCCTGAATGACAGCATTTCAACTGCCAGAAGTTTGGCAATGCCAGCATTCAGAGACTGTGCTCGGGGATGGTTTGCAGAGTAAGGGCGCCTTTTATCCCATGCCTGTGCTACCGATGGCTGTGATGGATGGGAACGTGCTGTTATGGGTGGAATCTGACAGGGTCTCCGGACAACAGTGGCAGAGGTTCTTCCTTGGCGATCCTGTGAGGAAGCCGAACCAGCAGTGTGTGAGCTGGAGGAAGAGGGCCCAACACGAACTGAAGAGGTGGTAGGTGGTGCTGTACGTTGGCCTACGTCTTGAGGGTGTCTCTGCAACTCCAACTCGTGCTTGGTGCGCACATGTTTCCACATATTTGTGGTATTGAGGTTGCTGACATTTCTCCCTCTTTTGACTCTCTGATGACACAGCTTGCATTTGACAAAGCAAATGTCATCTGCAACTGTGTCAAAAAAGGACCACGCACTGCAACTCTTGTGAGCGCCCGGTTTGCCTTTGGAAGGAGGAATGCTCCTAACGGGTGCCGAAGTGGAGGGTACAGGCAACCAAGTCTTCCCCCTCCCTCTGCCTCCTGTTTTGGCCGGTAGGGGAATCTCTTCCTCCGAGCTGCTCCCACCACCTTCCTGTTGCTCACGCCATGATGGGTCAAGGACCTCATCATCTTCCCTCCCCTCTTCAAACAGCTGCTTCTCCGGGGTTGCCTCGCCAGCACCGTACGCACCAGAAAGTGGCAACTGAGTCTCGTCATCATCTGATGCGTACTGAGGTGTGCTGACCATAGGCACTGGCCCACTCGCCTCTTCAGATTCAGAGGGACAAAGAAGTTGCGCATCACTGCATACTCCCTCTTCTTCACATTCAGGAATGCTGCTTGGCTGGCCCCCTCTTTCCAAGCCAACAGATTCCGAGAACAGAAGTAGAGACTGTGATGGCTCCTGTCCATGTCTCTCTGACTGCCTGGGCACTTTGGCAGGTGGTGAAGAGACAGATGGTTGCTCTTCGGTGCTCTGACCCTGAGAGGATGCGGAAGTAATTGAAGTCGATGCGTTAGCTGCCATCCATCCGACAACGGCTTCAATTTGTTCCTCCCGCAGCAGTGGGGTACGTTGAGGTCCTACAAAGCTGCGCATAAAGGACTGTTGCCTGCTAAAACTGGGGGATGCTGATCCACTGGTGCCCGCAGCAGGCCCAGAATCCCCACATCCTCTACCTGTAGAATCCCCACGTCCTCTCCCTGCAGAATCCCCACGTCCTCTCCCTGCTGAAACTCCACGCCCACGCCCACGCCCCCGCGCCTTACTCCCTGCCTTCTTCATCTTGCAAGACTGCTTAAGATAGGCAAAAAAGGACAAAGGGGGGTCTTAGTGTGCTTATTCCTGAACAGCTGGTTACAGGTACAAGAAACACTAATTTTATGAAGTGTGTGTGTGTGGACTAGACTTTAATAGGAGCTGATGTGGCCTACACAAGTTCAAAATGTAGTGTTTGGTGAACTTTTTATGTGGTTTCTTTGTTTGAAACAAACTCAAAGTATGAGAACAAAGAATTGAAACTGATAGTATCACCAACTTTTTGGAGCTATTACAATGCAGGCAGGTAACCTACAATGCAAAAGATGAGGCTCCAAAAAAATTGGGTAATACTAATCTGGCTGCGCCGGCAGGGCACAAGCCAGAAAAAAAGGCTCCTCTATCTACTCCTATATAGTGTTTGCAACCAACCAATGTTGATGGATACGGATGGATGCACACTAATAGGAGAAGAAAAAATGAGCTGCACTCAGAGACAAATATGTGTGAGGCAGTGACGCACGTTGAGCGTCCTACAACCAGACGTAGCTGCAGGACACTCTACTCAGCGTGAGCTGCACTCACACACAGTCAGAGACCTCTCAGACAGCCGTCAACAGTGCAGCTAAGTGGGCACTGGCACTGACAGGCTGCAGAAAGGCTCCGCTGTGTACTCCTATATAGTGTTTGCAACCACCGTAGATGGAGACGGATGGATGCACACTAATAGAAGAAAAAATGAGCTGCACTCAAATAAAAATATGTGTGAGGCAGTGACGCACGCTGAGCGTCCTACAGCCAGACGTAGCTGCAGGACACACTACTCAGCGTGAGCTGCACTCACACACAGTCAGAGACCTCTCAGACAGCCGTGAACAGTGCAGCAAAGTGGACACTAGCACTGAAAGGCTGCAGAAAGGCTCCGCTGTCTACTACTAGTGTTTGCAACCAACGTATATGGATACGGATGGAAGCACACTAGATTGAAATTATTTAAAAAATGCAGCTCAAAAAATAAAAGATGTATGAGGCAGCAGTGATCACACTGGGTGGCCTACAGCCTGACGTGGCTGCAGGACCCACTCCACAGCGTGAGCTGCACTCACACAGCCCTTGCAGACAGCTGTGAAAACAGCGCTGCTAGGGAAAAGCAAGCTACAGTGGTGGTTTATGTAGCCTGGATAAAGCACAATATTGTTTTTAGAATCGCTATTTCTAACTGTCCCTCACAGTCTTCTACAGCAGCCTGTCCCTAACTGAATTCACAGCAGAGTGACCAGAAATGGCGGCTGCGGTGGCTTTTATAGTGCATCATGACATCATTTCGGCAGCCAATCACAGCCATGCCAATAGTTAACATGCCTACATGCCTAACAGGATGTGCCCACACTTCGGAGGATTCCCATTGGCTTAATCAAAGCAAGCAGGCTCATAGCATGATGGGAACTTCCTATTCCGATTCCGATCCCGGAATCCGATATGACAAAAGTATCGGAACTAAGTATCGGAATTCCGATACCGCTAATATCGGCCGATACCCGATACTTGCGGTATCGGAATGCTCAACACTAGTCATAATCATTTGATGATGTCATAATCATTTGATGATGTCATAATCATTTGATGTCATAATCATTGGATAATGTCATAATCATTTTGTTGATGTCATAATCATTTTATGATGTCATAATCATTTTGTTGATGTAATAATCATTGGATGATGTCATAATCCTTTTGTTGATGTCATAATCATTTGATGATGTCATAATCATTAGATGATGTCATAATCATATTGTTGATGTCATAATCATTTGATGATGTCATAATCATTAGATGATGTCATAATCATATTGTTGATGTCATAATCATTTGATGTCATAATCATTGGATGATGTCATAATCATTTTGTTGATGTCATAATCATTTGATGATGTCATAATCATTGGATGATGTCATAATCATTTTGTTGATGTCATAATCATTTTATGATGTCATAATCATTTTGTTGATGTCATAATCATTGGATGATGTCATAATCCTTTTGTTGATGTCATAATCATTTTGTTGATGTCATAATCATTTGATGATGTCATAATCATTTTGTTGATGTCATAATCATTTCGTTGATGTCATAATGATTTGATGATATCATAATCATTTGATGTCATAATCATTGGATGATGTCATAATCATTTTGTTGATGTCATAATCATTTGATGATGTCATAATCATTAGATGATGTCATAATCATTGGATGATGACATAATCATTTTGTTGATGTCATAATCATTTGATGTCATAATCATTGGATGATGTCATAATCATTTTGTTGATGTCATAATCATTTGATGATGTCATAATCATTATATGATGTCATAATCATTTTGTTGATGTCATAATCACTTCATGATGTCATAATCATTTGATGTCATAATCATTGGATGATGTCATAATCATTTTGTTGATGTCATAATCATTTGATGATGTCATAATCATTAGATAATGTCATAATCATTTTGTTGAAGTCATAATCATTTGATGATGTCATAATCATTTTGTTGATGTCATAATCATTTTGTTGATGTCATATTGATTTGATGATGTCATAATCATTTGATGTCATAATCATTGGATGATGTCATAATCATTTTGTTGATGTCATAATCATTTGATGATGTCATAATCATTTGATGTCATAATCATTGGATGATGTCATAATCATTTTGTTGATGTCATAATCATTTGATGATGTCATAAACATTAGATGATGTCATAATCATTTTGTTGATGTCATAATCATTTGATGATGTCATAATCATTTGATGTAATAATCATTGGATGATGTCATAATCATTTTGTTGATGTCATAATCATTTGATGATGTCATAATCATTAGATGATGTCATAATCATTTTGTTGATGTCATAATCATTTGATGATGTCATAATCATTAGATGATGTCATAATCATTTTGTTGATGTCATAATCATTTGATGATGTCATAATCATTTGATGTCATAATCATTGGATGATGTCATAATCATTTTGTTGATGTCATAATCATTTGATGATGTCATAATCATTTGATGATGTCATAATCATTTTGTTGATGTCATAATCATTTGATGATGTCATAATCATTTGATTTCATAATCATTGGATGATGTCATAATCATTTTGTTGATGACATAATCATTTTATGATGTCATAATCATTTTGTTGATGTCATAATCATTGGATGATGTCATAATCCTTTTGTTGATGTCATAATCATTTGATGATGTCATAATCATTAGATGATGTCATAATCATTTTGTTGATGTCATAATCATTTGATGATGTCATAATCATTTTGTTGATGTCATAATCATTTCGTTGATGTCATAATGATTTGATGATATCATAATCATTTGATGTCATAATCATTGGATGATGTCATAATCATTTTGTTGATGTCATAATCATTTGATGATGTCATAATCATTTGATGTCATAATCATTGGATGATGTCATAATCATTTTGTTGATGTCATAATCATTTTATGATGTCATAATCATTTTGTTGATGTCATAATCATTGGATGATGTCATAATCCTTTTGTTGATGTCATAATCATTTGATGATGTCATAATCATTTTGTTGATATCATAATCATTTCGTTGATGTCATAATGATTTGATGATATCATAATCATTTGATGTCATAATCATTGGATGATGTCATAATCATTTTGTTGATGTCATAATCATTTGATGATGTCATAATCATAAGATGATGTCATAATCATTGGATGATGACATAATCATTTTGTTGATGTCATAATCATTTGATGTAATAATCATTGGATGATGTCATAATCATTTTGTTGATGTCATAATCATTTGATGATGTCATAATCATTAGATGATGTCATAATCATTTTGTTGATGTCATAATCATTTGATCATGTCATAATCATTAGATGATGTCATAATCATTTTGTTGATGTTATAATCATTGGATGATGTCATAATCATTTTGTTGATGTCATAATCAATTGATGATGTCATAATCATTTGATGATGTCATAATCATTTTGTTGATGTCATAATCATTTGATGATGTCATAATCATTTGATGTCATAATCATTGGATGATGTCATAATCATTTTGTTGATGTCATGATCATTTTATGATGTCATGATCATTTTGTTGATGTCATAATCATTGGATGATGTCATAATCCTTTTGTTGATGTCATAATCATTTGATGATGTCATAATCATTTTGTTGATGTCATAATCATTTGATGATGTCATAATCATTTTGTTGATGTCATAATCATTTTGTTGATGTCATAATGATTTGATGATATCATAATCATTTGATGTCATAATCATTGGATGATGTCATAATCATTTTGTTGATGTCATAATCATTTGATGATGTCATAATCATTTGACGTCATAATCATTGGATGATGTCATAATCATTTGATGATGTCATAATGATTTTGTTGATGTCATATTCATTTGATGATGCCATAATCATTTTGTTGATGTCATAATCATTTTGTTGATGTCATAATCATTTGATGATGTCATAATCATTAGATGATGTCATAATCATTAGATGATGTGATATTCATTTTGTTGATGTCATAATCATTTCATGATGTCATAATCATTTGATGTCATAATCATTGGATGATGTCATAATCATTTTGTTGATGTCATAATCATTTGATGATGTCATAATCATTAGATAATGTCATAATCATTTTGTTGAAGTCATAATCATTTGATTATGTCATAATCATTTTGTTGATGTCATAATGATTTGATGATGTCATAATCATTTGATGTCATAATCATTGGATGATGTCATAATCATTTTGTTGATGTCATAATCATTTGATGATGTCATAATCATTTGATGTCGTAATCATTGGATGATGTCATAATCATTTTGTTGATGTCATAATCATTTGATGATGTCATAATCATTAGATGATGTCATAATCATTTTGTTGATGTCATAATCATTTGATGATGTCATAATCATATGATGTAATAATCATTGGATGACGTCATAATCATTTTGTTGATGTCATAATCATTTGATGATGTCATAATCATTAGATGATGTCATAATCATTTTGTTGATGTCATAATCATTTGATGATGTCATAATCATTAGATGATGTCATAATCATTTTGTTGATGTCATAATCATTTGATGATGTCATAATCATTTGATGTCATAATCATTGGATGATGTCATAATCATTTTGTTGATGTCATAATCATTTGATGATGTCATAATCATTAGATGATGTCATAATCATTTTGTTGATGTCATAATCATTTGATGATGTCATAATCATTTGATGTCATAATCATTGGATGATGTCATAATCATTTTGTTGATGTCATAATCATTTTATGATGTCATAATCATTTTGTTGATGTCATAATAACTGGATGATGTCATAATCCTTTTGTTGATGTCATAATCATTTGATGATGTCATAATCATTAGATGATGTCATAATCATTTTGTTGATGTCATAATCATTTGATGATGTCATAATCATTTTGTTGATGTCATAATCATTTCGTTGATGTCATAATGATTTGTTGATATCATAATCATTTGATGTCAAAATCATTGGATGATGTCATAATCATTTTGTTGATGTCATAATCATTTGATGATGTCATAATCATTTGATGTCATAATCATTGGATGATGTCATAATCATTTGATGATGCCATAATCATTTTGTTGATGTCATAATCATTTTATGATGTCATAATCATTTTGTTGATGTCATAATCATTTTGTTGATGTCATAATCATTTCATGATGTCATAATCATTTGATGTCATAATCATTTTGTTGATGCCATAATCATTTTGTTGATGTCATAATCATTTGATGATGTCATAATCATTAGATAATGTCATAATCATTTTGTTGAAGTCATAATCATTTGATGATGTCATAATCATTTTGTTGATGTCATAATGATTTGATGATGTCATAATCATTTGATGTCATAATCATTGGATGATGTCATAATCATTTTGTTGATGTCATAATCATTTGATGATGTCATAATCATTTGATGTCATAATCATTGGATGATGTCATAATCATTTTGTTGATGTCATAATCATTTGATGATGTCATAATCATTAGATGATGTCATAATAATTTTGTTGATGTCATAATCATTTGATGATGTCATAATCATATGATGTAATAATCATTGGATGATGTCATAATCATTTTGTTTATGTCATAATCATTTGATGATGTCATAATCATTAGATGATGTCATAATCATTTGATGATGTCATAATCATTAGATGATGTCATAATCATTTTGTTGATGTCATAATCATTTGATGATGTCATAATCATTAGATGATGTCATAATCATTTTGTTGATGTCATAATCATTTAATGATGTCATAATCATTTGATGTAATAATCATTGGATGATGTCATAATCATTTTATTGATGTCATAATCATTTGATGATGTCATAATCATTTGATGATGTCATAATCATTTTGTTGATGTCATAATCATTTGATGATGTCATAATCATTTGTTTTCATAATCATTGGATGATGTCATAATCATTTTGTTGATGACATAATCATTTTATGATGTCATAATCATTTTGTTGATGTCATAATCATTGGATGATGTCATAATCCTTTTGTTGATGTCATAATCATTTGATGATGTCATAATCATTAGATGATGTCATAATCATTTTGTTGATGTCATAATCATTTGATGATGTCATAATCATTTTGTTGATGTCATAATCTTTTCGTTGATGTCATAATGATTTGATGATATCATAATCATTTGATGTCATAATCATTGGATGATGTCATAATCATTTTGTTGATGTCATAATCATTTGATGATGTCATAATCATTTGATGCCATAATCATTGGATGATGTCATAATCATTTTGTTGATGTCATAATCATTTTATGATGTCATAATCATTTTGTTGATGTCATAATCATTGCATGATGTCATAATCCTTTTGTTGATGTCATAATCATTTGATGATGTCATAATCATTAGATGATGTCATAATCATTTTGTTGATGTCATAATCATTTGATGATGTCATAATGATTTGATGATATCATAATCATTTGTTGTCATAATCATTGGATGATGTCATAATCATTTTGTTGATGTCATAATCATTTGATGATGTCATAATCATTAGATGATGTCATAATCATTGGTTGATGACATAATCATTTTGTTGATGTCATAATCATTTGATGTAATAATCATTGGATGATGTCATAATCATTTTGTTGATGTCTTAATCATTTGATGATGTCATAATCATTAGATGATGTCATAATCATTTTGTTGATGTCATATTCATTTGATGATGTCATAATCATTAGATGATGTCATAATCATTTTGTTGATGTTATAATCATTGGATGATGTCATAATCATTTTGTTGATGTCATAATCAATTGATGATGTCATAATCATTTGATGATGTCATAATCATTTTGTTGATGTCATAAACATTTGATGATGTCATAATCATTTGATGTCATAATCATTGGATGATGTCATAATCATTTTGTTGATGTCATGATCATTTTATGATGTCATGATCATTTTGTTGATGTCATAATCATTTGATGATGTCATAATCATTAGATGATGTCATAATCATTTTGTTGATGTCATAATCATTTGATGATGTCATAATCATTTTGTTGATGTCATAATCATTTTGTTGATGTCATAATGATTTGATGATATCATAATCATTTGATGTCATAATCATTGGATGATGTCATAATCATTTTGTTGATGTCATAATCATTTGATGATGTCATAATCATTTGACGTCATAATCATTGGATGATGTCATAATGATTTTGTTGATGTCATAATCATTTGATGATGCCATAATCATTTTGTTGATGTCATAATCATTTTGTTGATGTCATAATCATTTGATGATGTCATAATCATTAGATGATGTCATAATCATTAGATGATGTGATATTCATTTTGTTGATGTTATAATCATTTCATGATGTCATAATCATTTGATGTCATAATCATTGGATGATGTCATAATCATTTTGTTGATGTCATAATCATTTGATGATGTCATAATCATTAGATAATGTCATAATCATTTTGTTGAAGTCATAATCATTTGATTATGTCATAATCATTTTGTTGATGTCATAATGATTTGATGATGTCATAATCATTTGATGTCATAATCATTGGATGATGTCATAATCATTTTGTTGATGTCATAATCATTTGATGATGTCATAATCATTAGATGATGTCATAATCATTTTGTTGATGTCATAATCATTTGATGATGTCATAATCATTAGATGATGTCATAATCATTTTGTTGATGTCATAATCATTTGATGATGTCATAATCATTTGATGTCATAATCATTGGATGATGTCATAATCATTTTGTTGATGTCATAATCATTTGATGATGTCATAATCATTAGATGATGTCATAATCATTTTGTTGATGTCATAATCATTTGATGATGTCATAATCATTGGATGATGTCATAATCATTTTGTTGATGTCATAATCATTTTATGATGTCATAATCATTTTGTTGATGTCATAATCATTGGATGATGTCATAATCCTTTTGTTGATGTCATAATCATTTGATGATGTCATAATCATTTTATGATGTCATAATCATTTTGTTGGTGTCATAATCATTTGATGATGTCATAATCATTTTGTTGATGTCATAATCATTTCGTTGATGTCATAATGATTTGATGATATCATATTCATTTGATGTCATAATCATTGGATGATGTCATAATCATTTTGTTGATGTCATAATCATTTGATGATGTCATAATCATTTGATGTCATAATCATTGGATGATGTCATAATCATTTTGTTGATGTCATAATCATTTTATGATGTCATAATCATTTTGTTGATGTCATAATCATTGGATGATGTCATAATCCTTTTGTTGATGTCATAATGATTTGATGATGTCATAATCATTTGATGTCATAATCATTGGATGATTTCATAATCATTTTGTTGATGTCATAATCATTTGATGATGTCATAATCATTAGATGATGTCATAATCATTGGATGATGACATAATCATTTTGTTGATGTCATAATCATTTGATGTCATAATCATTGGATGATGTCATAATCATTTTGTTGATGTCATAATCATTTGATGATGTCATAATCATTAGATGATGTCATAATCATTTTGTTGATGTCATAATCATTTCATGATGTCATAATCATTTGATGTCATAATCATTGGATGATGTCATAATCATTTTGTTGATGGCATAATCATTTGATGATGTCATAATCATTAGATAATGTCATAATCATTTTGTTGAAGTCATAATCATTTGATGATGTCATAATCATTTTGTTGATGTCATAATCATTTTGTTTATGTCATAATGATTTGATGATGTCATAATCATTTGACGTCATAATCATTGGATGATGTCATAATCATTTTGTTGATGTCATAATCATTTGATGATGTCATAATCATTTGATGTCATAATCATTGGATGATGTCATAATCATTTTGTTGATGTCATAATCATTTGATGATGTCATAATCATTAGATGATGTCATAATCATTTTGTTGATGTCATAATCATTTTGTTGATGTCATAATCATTTGATGATGTCATAATCATTTGATGATGTCATAATCATTAGATGATGTCATAATCATTTTGTTGATGTCATAGTCATTTGATGATGTCATAATCATTTGATGTCATAATCATTGGATGATGTCATAATCATTTTGTTGATGTCATAATCATTTGATGATGTCATAATCATTTGATGTCATAATCATTGGATGATGTCATAATCATTTTGTTGATGTCATAATCATTTGATGTCATAATCATTGGATGATGTCATAATCATTTTGTTGATGTCATAATCATTTGATGATGTCATAATCATTTGATGTCATAATCATTGGATGATGTCATAATCATTTTGTTGATGTCATAATCATTTGATGATGTCATAATCATTAGATGATGTCATAATCATTGGATGATGACATAATCATTTTGTTGATGTCATAATCATTTGATGTCATAATCATTGGATGATGTCATAATCATTTTGTTGATGTCATAATCATTTGATGATGTCATAATCATTAGATGATGTCATAATCATTTTGTTGATGTCATATTCATTTGATGATGTCATAATCATTAGATGATGTCATAATCATTTTGTTGATGTTATAATCATTGGATGATGTCATAATCATTTTGTTGATGTCATAATCAATTGATGATGTCATAATCATTTGATGATGTCATAATCATTTTGTTGATGTCATAATCATTTGATGATGTCATAATCATTTGATGTCATAATCATTGGATGATGTCATAATCATTTTGTTGATGTCATGATCATTTTATGATGTCATGATCATTTTGTTGATGTCATAATCATTGGATGATGTCATAATCCTTTTGTTGATGTCATAATCATTTGATGATGTCATAATCATTGCATGATGTCATAATCATTTTGTTGATGTCATAATCATTTGATGATGTCATAATCATTTGACGTCATAATCATTGGATGATGTCATAATCATTTGATGATGTCATAATGATTTTGTTGATGTCATAATCATTTGATGATGCCATAATCATTTTGTTGATGTCATAATCATTTTGTTGATGTCATAATCATTTGATGATGTCATAATCATTTGATGTCATAATCATTGGATGATGTCATAATCATTTTGTTGATGTCATAATCATTTGATGATGCCATAATCATTTTGTTGATGTCATAATCATTTGATGATGTGATATTCATTTTGTTGATGTTATAATCATTTCATGATGTCATAATCATTTGATGTCATAATCATTGGATGATGTCATAATCATTTTGTTGATGTCATAATCATTTGATGATGTCATAATCATTAGATAATGTCATAATCATTTTGTTGAAGTCATAATCATTTGATTATGTCATAATCATTTTGTTGATGTCATAATGATTTGATGATGTCATAATCATTTGATGTCATAATCATTGGATGATGTCATAATCATTTTGTTGATGTCATAATCATTTGATGATGTCATAATCATTAGATGATGTCATAATCATTTTGTTGATGTCATAATCATTTGATGATGTCATAATCATATGATGTAATAATCATTGGATGACGTCATAATCATTTTGTTGATGTCATAATCATTTGATGATGTCATAATCATTTGATGTCATAATCATTGGATGATGTCATAATCATTTTGTTGATGTCATAATCATTTGATGATGTCATAATCATTAGATGATGTCATAATCATTTTGTTGATGTCATAATCATTTGATGATGTCATAATCATATGATGTAATAATCATTGGATGACGTCATAATCATTTTGTTGATGTCATAATCATTTGATGATGTCATAATCATTAGATGATGTCATAATCATTTTGTTGATGTCATAATCATTTGATGATGTCATAATCATTAGATGATGTCATAATCATTTTGTTGATGTCATAATCATTAGATAATGTCATTATCATTTTGTTGAAGTCATAATCATTTGATTATGTCATAATCATTTTGTTGATGTCATAATCATTTGATGATGTCATAATCATTTGACGTCATAATCATTGGATGATGTCATAATCATTTGATGATGTCATAATGATTTTGTTGATGTCATAATCATTTGATGATGCCATAATCATTTTGTTGATGTCATAATCATTTTGTTGATATCATAATCATTTGATGATGTCATAATCATTAGATGATGTCATAATCATTAGATGATGTGATATTCATTTTGTTGATGTTATAATCATTTCATGATGTCATAATCATTTGATGTCATAATCATTGGATGATGTCATAATCATTTTGTTGATGTCATAATCATTTGATGATGTCATAATCATTAGATAATGTCAAAATCATTTTGTTGAAGTCATAATCATTTGATTATGTCATAATCATTTTGTTGATGTCATAATGATTTGATGATGTCATAATCATTTGATGTCATAATCATTGGATGATGTCATAATCATTTTGTTGATGTCATAATCATTTGATGATGTCATAATCATTAGATGATGTCATAATCATTTTGTTGATGTCATAATCATTTGATGATGTCATAATCATTTGATGTCATAATCATTGGATGATGTCATAATCATTTTGTTGATGTCATAATCATTTGATGATGTCATAATCATTAGATAATGTCATAATCATTTTGTTGAAGTCATAATCATTTGATTATGTCATAATCATTTTGTTGATGTCATAATGATTTGATGATGTCATAATCATTTGACGTCATAATCATTGGATGATGTCATAATCATTTGATGATGTCATAATGATTTTGTTGATGTCATAATCATTTGATGATGCCATAATCATTGGATGATGTCATAATCATTTTGTTGATGTCATAATCATTTTATGATGTCATAATCATTTTGTTGATGTCATAATCATTGGATGATGTCATAATCCTTTTGTTGATGTCATAATCATTTGATGATGTCATAATCATTAGATGATGTCATAATCATTTTGTTGATGTCATAATCATTTGATGATGTCATAATCATTTTGTTGATGTCATAATCATTTCGTTGATGTCATAATGATTTGATGATATCATATTCATTTGATGTCATAATCATTGGATGATGTCATAATCATTTTGTTGATGTCATAATCATTTGATGATGTCATAATCATTTGATGTCATAATCATTGGATGATGTCATAATCATTTTGTTGATGTCATAATCATTTTATGATGTCATAATCATTTTGTTGATGTCATAATCATTGGATGATGTCATAATCCTTTTGTTGATGTCATAATCATTTGATGATGTCATAATCATTAGATGATGTCATAATCATTTTGTTGATGTCATAATCATTTGATGATGTCATAATCATTTTGTTGATGTCATAATCATTTCGTTGATGTCATAATGATTTGATGATGTCATAATCATTTGATGTCATAATCATTGGATGATTTCATAATCATTTTGTTGATGTCATAATCATTTGATGATGTCATAATCATTAGATGATGTCATAATCATTGGATGATGACATAATCATTTTGTTGATGTCATAATCATTTGATGTCATAATCATTGGATGATGTCATAATCATTTTGTTGATGTCATAATCATTTGATGATGTCATAATCATTAGATGATGTCATAATCATTTTGTTGATGTCATAATCATTTCATGATGTCATAATCATTTGATGTCATAATCATTGGATGATGTCATAATCATTTTGTTGATGTCATAATCATTTGATGATGTCATAATCATTTGATGTCATAATCATTGGATGATGTCATAATCATTTGATGATGCCATAATCATTTTGTTGATGTCATAATCATTTTATGATGTCATAATCATTTTGTTGATGTCATAATCATTTTGTTGATGTCATAATCATTTGATGATGTCATAATCATTAGATGATGTCATAATCATTTTGTTGATGTCATAGTCATTTCATGATGTCATAATCATTTGATGTCATAATCATTGGATGATGTCATAATCATTTTGTTGATGTCATAATCATTTGATGATGTCATAATCATTAGATAATGTCATAATCATTTTGTTGAAGTCATAATCATTTGATGATGTCATAATCATTTTGTTGATGTCATAATGATTTGATGATGTCATAATCATTTGATGTCATAATCATTGGATGATGTCATAATCATTTTGTTGATGTCATAATCATTTGATGATGTCATAATCATTAGATGATGTCATAATAATTTTGTTGATGTCATAATCATTTGATGGTGTCATAATCATATGATGTAATAATCATTGGATGATGTCATAATCATTTTGTTGATGTCATAATCATTTGATGATGTCATAATCATTAGATGATGTCATAATCATTTTGTTGATGTCATAATCATTTGATGATGTCATAATCATTTGATGTCATAATCATTGGATGATGTCATAATCATTTTATTGATGTCATAATCATTTGATGATGTCATAATCATTTTGTTGATGTCATAATCATTTGATTATGTCATAATCATTTGATGTCATAATCATTGGATGATGTCATAATCATTTTGTTGATGTCATAATCATTTTATGATGTGATAATCATTTTGCTGATGTCATAATCATTGGATGATGTCATAATCCTTTTGTTGATGTCATAATCATTCGATGATGTCATAATCATTAGATGATGTCATAATCATTTTGTTGATGTCATAATCATTTGATGATGTCATAATCATTTTGTTGATGTCATAATCATTTCGTTGATGTCATAATGATTTGATGATATCATAATCATTTGATGTCATAATCATTGGATGATGTCAAAATCATTTTGTTGATGTCATAATCATTTGATGATGTCATAATCATTTGATGTCATAATCATTGGATGATGTCATAATCATTTTGTTGATGTCATAATCATTTTATGATGTCATAATCATTTTGTTGATGTCATAATCATTGGATGATGTCATAAGCCTTTTGTTAATGTCATAATCATTTGATGATGTCATAATCATTAGATGATGTCATAATCATTTTGTTGATGTCATAATCATTTGATGATGTCATAATCATTTTGTTGATGTCATAATCATTTCGTTGATGTCATAATGATTTGATGATATCATAATCATTTGATGTCATAATCATTGGATGATGTCATAATCATTTTGTTGATGTCATAATCATTTGATGATGTCATAATCATTAGATGATGTCATAATCATTGGATGATGACATAATCATTTTGTTGATGTCATAATCATTTGATGTAATAATCATTGGATGATGTCATAATCATTTTGTTGATGTCATAATCATTTGATGATGTCATAATCATTAGATGATGTCATAATCATTTTGTTGATGTCATAATCATTTGATGATGTCATAATCATTAGATGATGTCATAATCATTTTGTTGATGTTATAATCATTTGATGATGTCATAGTCATTTGATGTCATAATCATTGGATGATGATATAATCATTTTGTTGATGTCATAATCATTTGATGATGTCATAATCATTTGATGATGTCATAATCATTTTGTTGATGTCATAATCATTTGATGATGTCATAATCATTTGATGTCATAATCATTGGATGATGTCATAATCATTTTGTTGATGTCATGATCATTTTATGATGTCATAATCATTTTGTTGATGTCATAATCATTGGATGATGTCATAATCCTTTTGTTGATGTCATAATCATTTGATGATGTCATAATCATTAGATGATGTCATAATCATTTGATGATGTCATAATCATTTGATGATGTCATAATCATTTTGTTGATGTCATAATCATTTCGTTGATGTCATAATGATTTGATGATATCATAATCATTTGATGTCATAATCATTGGATGATGTCATAATCATTTTGTTGATGTCATAATCATTTGATGATGTCATAATCATTTGATGTCATAATCATTGGATGATGTCATAATCATTTGATGATGCCATAATCATTTTGTTGATGTCATAATCATTTTGTTGATGTCATAATCATTTTGTTAATGTCATAATCATTTGATGATGTCATAATCATTATATGATGTCATAATCATTTCATGATGCCATAATCATTTCATGATGTCATAATCATTTCATGTCATAATCATTGGATGATGTCATAATCATTTTGTTGATGTCATAATCATTTGATGATGTCATAATCAATAGATAATGTCATAATCATTTTGTTGAAGTCATAATCATTTGATTATGTCATAATCATTTTGTTGATGTCATAATGATTTGATGATGTCATAATCATTTGATGTCATAATCATTGGATGATGTCATAATCATTTTGTTGATGTCATAATCATTTGATGATGTCATAATCATTAGATGATGTCATAATCATTTTGTTGATGTCATAATCATTTGATGATGTCATAATCATATGATGTAATAATCATTGGATGATGTCATAATCATTTTGTTGATGTCATAATCATTTGATGATGTCATAATCATTAGATGATGTCATACTCATTTTGTTGATGTCATAATCATTTGATGATGTCATAATCATTAGATGATGTCATAATCATTTTGTTGATGTCATAATCATTTGATGATGTCATAATCATTGGATGTCATAATCATTGGATGATGTCATAATCATTTTGTTGATGTCATAATCATTTGATGATGTCATAATCATTTTGTTGATGTCATAATCATTTTGTTGATGTCATAATGATTTGATGATGTCATAATCATTTGATGTCATAATCATTGGATGATTTCATAATCATTTTGTTGATGTCATAATCATTTTATGATGTCATAATCATTTTGTTGATGTCATAATCATTGGATGATGTCATAATCCTTTTGTTAATGTCATAATCATTTGATGATGTCATAATCATTAGATGATGTCATAATTAGTGTTGAGCATTCCGATACCGCAAGTATCGGGTATCGGCCGATACTTGCTGTATCGGAATTCCGATACCGACTTCCGATATTTTTTCAATATCGGAATTCGGCATCGGAATCGGAAGTTCAGTTGATTGACGGCCTGACGTCATCATGATGCGCGGTGTGTGCGCATCATGATGCGCCGTCATTTCGGGCCTTCCGGGGGTCTCTGCCGGCCTGCCGGGGGGCTGTGTGGACTGCCCGGGGTCTCTGCCGGCCTGCCGGGGGGCTGTGCCGGCCTGCCGGGGGGCTGTGCACCCTGTGGGGGTCTGTACCGGCCTGCCGGGGGGCTGTGCCGGCCTGCCGGGGGGCTGTGCTGATGTCCGGGGGTCTGTGCAAGCATCGTCCGATGGGACTACAAGTCCCATCGGGAGATGCCTGCTACCATGACAGTGATTGACACATTAGCCAATGATGGGACAGTAGTAGTCCCATCATCCGGCTAATGTGTTAAATGTTAAAAAAAAAAAAAAAAAAAAAAAAATACTACATACATACTACATGCTACATACATACTACATATATACTACATACATACTACATACATACTACATACATACTACATGCATGCTACATACATACTACATATATACTACATACATACTACATACATACTGCATGCTACATACATACTACATACATACTACATACATACTACATGCATGCTACATATATACTACATGCTACATACATACCACATACATACTACATGCATGCTACATATATACTACATGCATGCTACATACATACTACATATATACTACATGCATGCTACATACATACTACATGCTACATGCATGCTACATACATACTACATACATGCTACATATATACTACATACATACTACATATATACTACATGCATGCTACATATATACTACATACATACTACATATATACTACATGCATGCTACATATATACTACATACATACTACATATATACTACATACATGCTACATATATACTACATACATACTACATATATACTACATACATGCTACATACATACTACATACATACTACATATATACTACATGCATGCTACATATATACTACATGCTACATACATACCACATACATACTACATACATGCTACATATATACTACATACATACTACATATATACTACATGCATGCTACATACATACTACATGCTACATGCATGCTACATACATACTACATACATACTACATGCTACATACATACCACATATATACTACATACATACAATACATTCATACAATACATACATAGACATACAGTACATATAACATAGAGTAACATACTTACCAATACTTGTCACATTGTTCCCCGAAGCCATTGTCTTTCCGGAATAAATATTAACATAACAAACCACAAAAATACTCACCCACGATCCGAAGCAGTCCACGAGTGTGTCCCACGACGATCTTGGGTAGAGAACTGCAGCATCAGATGATGCTGCCGTTCTCTACGGGCTGCAGGAATCCAATGACGGAAGGTAGGTATCCTTCCGCACTGTATTCCTCCGCCACTTAAAAAAAAAAAAGTCCCTAGTCTCACTTTATGCCATTGCTGTGTGGGAAATTCCCACACAGCAATGGCATAAAGTGAGACTAGGGACTTTTTTTTTTTTAAGTGGCGGAGGAATACAGTGCGGAAGGATACCTACCTTCCGTCATTGGATTCCTGCAGCCCGTAGAGAACGGCAGCATCAGCTGATGCTGCAGTTCTCTACCCAAGATCGTCGTGGGACACACTCGTGGACTGCTTCGGATCGTGGGTGAGTATTTTTGTGGTTTGTTATGTTAATATTTATTCCGTAGACGACAATGGCTTCGGGGAACAATGTGACAAGTATTGGTAAGTATGTTACTCTATGTTATATGTACTGTATGTCTATGTATGTATTGTATGAATGTATTGTATGTATGTAGTATATATGTGGTATGTATGTAGCATGTAGTATGTATGTAGCATGCATGTAGCATGTAGTATGTATGTAGCATGCATGTAGTATATATGTAGTATGTATGTAGTATATATGTAGCATGTATGTAGTATGTATGTAGCATGCATGTAGCATGTAGTATGTATGTAGCATGCATGTAGTATATATGTAGTATGTATGTAGTATATATGTAGCATGTATGTAGTATATATGTAGCATGCATGTAGCATGTAGTATGTATGTAGCATGCATGTAGTATATATGTAGTATGTATGTAGCATGCATGTAGTATATATGTAGTATGTATGTAGTATGTATGTGGTATGTATGTAGCATGTAGTATATATGTAGCATGCATGTAGTATATATGTAGTATGTATGTAGTATGTATGTAGCATGTATGTAGTATGTATGTGGTATGTATGTAGTATATATGTAGTATGTATGTAGTATATATGTAGCATGTATGTAGTATGTATGTAGCATGCATGTAGCATGTAGTATGTATGTAGCATGCATGTAGTATATATGTAGTATGTATGTAGTATATATGTAGCATGTATGTAGTATATATGTAGCATGCATGTAGCATGTAGTATGTATGTAGCATGCATGTAGTATATATGTAGTATGTATGTAGCATGCATGTAGTATATATGTAGCATGCATGTAGTATATATGTAGTATGTATGTAGTATATATGTAGCATGTATGTAGTATGTATGTAGCATGCATGTAGCATGTAGTATGTATGTAGCATGCATGTAGCATGTAGTATGTATGTAGCATGCATGTAGTATATATGTAGTATGTATGTAGCATGCATGTAGTATATATGTAGTATGTATCATGTAGTATGTATGTAGCATGCATGTAGTATATATGTAGCATGCATGTAGTATATATGTAGTATGTATGTTGCATGTAGTATGAATGTAGCATGTATGTAGTATGTAGTATGAATGTAGCATGTAATTTTTTTTTTTTTTTTTTTTTTTACATTTAACACATTAGCCGGATGATGGGACTACTACTGTCCCATCATTGGCTAATGTGTCAATCACTGTCATGGTAGCAGGCATCGCCCGATGGGACTTGTAGTCCCATCGGACGATGCCTGCACAGACCCCCGGAGCCTGCACAGACCACCGGCAGGCCGGCACAGCCCCCCGGCAGGCCGGCACAGCCCCCCGGCAGGCCGGCACAGCCCCCCGGAGCCTGCACAGACCACCGGCAGGCCGGCACAGACCACCGGAGCCTGCACAGACCCCCTGGCAGGCCGGCACAGCCCCCCGGCAGGCCGGCACAGCCCCCCGGCAGGCCGGCACAGCCCCCCGGAGCCTGCACAGACCACCGGCAGGCCGGCACAGACCACCGGAGCCTGCACAGACCCCCTGGCAGGCCGGCACAGCCCCCCGAAAGGCCCGTACAGACCCCAGAGAGGCTGTACAAGGGCAGGAAAGGGTTTTTCTTATTCCGATACCGGAAGTCCCATAGACTTGAATGGGACTTCCGGTATCGGAATCGGCGATACCGATACTTTTTTTAAAGATCGGCCGATACCATCCGATACGATACTTTGAAGTATCGGATGGTATCGCTCAACTCTAGTCATAATCATTTTGTTGATGTCATAATCATTTGATGATGTCATAATCATTTTGTTGATGTCATAATCATTTCGTTGATGTCATAATGA
Source organism: Dendrobates tinctorius (assembly GCF_039654945.1). Taxonomy (NCBI): domain Eukaryota; kingdom Metazoa; phylum Chordata; class Amphibia; order Anura; family Dendrobatidae; genus Dendrobates; species Dendrobates tinctorius. The sequence continues at coordinate 41,527,272 of NW_027361687.1, read as the reverse complement.
TTTGATGATATCATAATCATTTGATGTCATAATCATTGGATGATGTCATAATCATTTTGTTGATGTCATAATCATTTGATGATGTCATAATCATTAGATGATGTCATAATCATTGGATGATGACATAATCATTTTGTTGATGTCATAATCATTTGATGTAATAATCATTGGATGATGTCATAATCATTTTGTTGATGTCATAATCATTTGATGATGTCATAATCATAAGATGATGTCATAATCATTTTGTTGATGTCATAATCATTTGATGATGTCATAATCATTAGATGATGTCATAATCATTTTGTTGATGTTATAATCATTTGATGATGTCATAGTCATTTGATGTCATAATCATTGGATGATGATATAATCATTTTGTTGATGTCATAATCATTTGATGATGTCATAATCATTTGATGATGTCATAATCATTTTGTTGATGTCATAATCATTTGATGATGTCATAATCATTTGATGTCATAATCATTGGATGATGTCATAATCATTTTGTTGATGGCATGATCATTAGATGATGTCATAATCATTTTGTTGATGTCATAATCATTTGATGATGTCATAATCATATGATGTAATAATCATTGGATGATGTCATAATCATTAGATGATGTCATACTCATTTTGTTGATGTCATAATCATTTGATGATGTCATAATCATTAGATGATGTCATAATCATTTTGTTGATGTCATAATCATTTGATGATGTCATAATCATTTGATGTCATAATCATTTTGTTGATGTCATAATCATTTGATGATGTCATAATCATTAGATGATGTCATACTCATTTTGTTGATGTCATAATCATTTGATGATGTCATAATCATTAGATGATGTCATAATCATTTTGTTGATGTCATAATCATTTGATGATGTCATAATCATTTGATGTCATAATCATTGGATGATGTCATAATCATTTTGTTGATGTCATAATCATTTGATGATGTCATAATCATTGGATGATGTCATAATCATTTTGTTGATGTCATAATCATTTGATGATGTCATAATCATTAGATGATGTCATAATCATTTTGTTGATGTCATAATCATATGATGTAATAATCATTGGATGATGTCATAATCATTTTGTTGATGTCATAATCATTTGATGATGTCATAATCATTAGATGATGTCATACTCATTTTGTTGATGTCATAATCATTTGATGATGTCATAATCATTAGATGATGTCATAATCATTTTGTTGATGTCATAATCATTTCATGATGTCATAATCATTTGATGTCATAATCATTGGATGATGTCATAATCATTTTGTTGATGGCATAATCATTTGATGATGTCATAATCATTAGATAATGTCATAATCATTTTGTTGAAGTCATAATCATTTGATGATGTCATAATCATTTGACGTCATAATCATTGGATGATGTCATAATCATTTTGTTGATGTCATAATCATTTGATGATGTCATAATCATTTGATGTCATAATCATTGGATGATGTCATAATCATTTTGTTGATGTCATAATCATTTGATGATGTCATAATCATTAGATGATGTCATAATCATTTTGTTGATGTCATAATCATTTTGTTGATGTCATAATCATTTGATGATGTCATAATCATTTGATGATGTCATAATCATTAGATGATGTCATAATCATTTTGTTGATGTCATAGTCATTTGATGATGTCATAATCATTTGATGTCATAATCATTGGATGATGTCATAATCATTTTGTTGATGTCATAATCATTTGATGATGTCATAATCATTTGATGTCATAATCATTGGATGATGTCATAATCATTTTGTTGATGTCATAATCATTTGATGTCATAATCATTGGATGATGTCATAATCATTTTGTTGATGTCATAATCATTTGATGATGTCATAATCATTTGATGTCATAATCATTGGATGATGTCATAATCATTTTGTTGATGTCATAATCATTTGATGATGTCATAATCATTAGATGATGTCATAATCATTGGATGATGACATAATCATTTTGTTGATGTCATAATCATTTGATGTCATAATCATTGGATGATGTCATAATCATTTTGATGATGTCATAATCATTTGATGATGTCATAATCATTAGATGATGTCATAATCATTTTGTTGATGTCACAATCATTTCATGATGTCATAATCATTTGATGTCATAATCATTGGATGATGTCATAATTATTTTGTTGATGTCATAATCATTTGATGATGTCATAATCATTAGATAATGTCATAATCATTTTGTTGAAGTCATAATCATTTGATGATGTCATAATCATTTTGTTGATGTCATAATCATTTGATGATGTCATAATCATTAGATGATGTCAGAATCATTTTGTTGATGTCATAATCATTTTGTTGATGTCATAATGATTTGATGATGTCATAATCATTTGATGTTATAATCATTGGATGATGTCATAATCATTTTGTTGATGTCATAATCATTTGATGATGTCATAATCATTTGATATTATAATCATTGGATGATGTCATAATCATTTTGTTGATGTCATAATCATTTGATGATGTCATAATCATTTTGTTGATGTCATAATCATTTGATGATGTCATAATCATTTGATGTCATAATCATTGGATGATGTCATAATCATTTTGTTGATGTCATAATCATTTGATGATGTCATAAACATTAGATGATGTCATAATCATTTTGTTGATGTCATAATGATTTGATGATGTCATAATCATTTGATGTCATAATCATTGGATGATGTCATAATCATTTTGTTGATGTCATAATCATTTGATGATGTCCTAATCATTTGATGTCATAATCATTGGATGATGTCATAATCATTTTGTTGATGTCATAATCATTTGATGATGTCATAATCATTGGATGATGTCATAATCATTTTGTTGATGTCATAATCATTTGATGATGTCATAATCATTAGATGATGTCATAATCATTTTGTTGATGTCAAAATCATTAGATGATGTCATAATCATTTTGTTGATGTCATAATCATTTTGTTGATGTCATAATCATTTGATGATGTCATAATCATGTGATGATGTCATAATCATTAGATGATGTCATAATCATTTTGTTGATGTCATAATCACTTGATGATGTCATAATCATTTGATGTCATAATCATTGGATGATGTCATAATCATTTTGTTGATGTCATAATCATTTGATGATGTCATAATCATTTGATGTCGTAATCATTGGATGATGTCATAATCTTTTTTTTGATGTCATAATCATTTGATGTCATAATCATTGGATGATGTCATAATCATTTTGTTGATGTCATAATCATTTGATGATGTCATAATCATTTGATGTCATAATCATTGGATGATGTCATAATCATTTTGTTGATGTCATAATCATTTGATGATGTCATAATCATTAGCTGATGTCATAATCATTGGATGATGACATAATCATTTTGTTGATGTCATAATCATTGGATGATGTCATAATCATTTTGTTGATGTCATAATCATTTGATGATGTCATAATCATTAGATGATGTCATAATCATTTTGTTGATGTCACAATCATTTCATGATGTCATAATCATTTGATGTCATAATCATTGGATGATGTCATAATCATTTTGTTGATGTCATAATCATTTGATGATGTCATAATCATTAGATAATGTCATAATCATTTTGTTGAAGTCATAATCATTTGATGATGTCATAATCATTTTGTTGATGTCATAATGATTTGATGATGTCATAATCATTTGATGTCATAATCATTGGATGATGTCATAATCATTTTGTTGATGTCATAATCATTTGATGATGTCATAATCATTTGATGTCATAATCATTGGATGATGTCATAATCATTTTGTTGATGTCATAATCATTTGATGATGTCATAATCATTAGATGATGTCATAATCATTTTGTTGATGTCATAATCATTTGATGATGTCATAATCATGTGATGTAATAATCATTGGATGATGTCATAATCATTTTGTTGATGTCATAATCATTTGATGATGTCATAATCATTAGATGATGTCATAATCATTTTGTTGATGTCATAATCATTAGATGATGTCATAATCATTGGATGATGACATAATCATTTTGTTGATGTCATAATCATTTGATGTCATAATCATTGGATGATGTCATAATCATTTTGTTGATGTCATAATCATTTGATGATGTCATAATCATTAGATGATGTCATAATCATTTTGTTGATGTCAAAATCATTAGATGATGTCATAATCATTTTGTTGATGTCATAATCATTTTGTTGATGTCATAATCATTTGATGATGTCATAATCATGTGATGATGTCATAATCATTAGATGATGTCATAATCATTTTGTTGATGTCATAATCACTTGATGATGTCATAATCATTTGATGTCATAATCATTGGATGATGTCATAATCATTTTGTTGATGTCATAATCATTTGATGATGTCATAATCATTTGATGTCGTAATCATTGGATGATGTCATAATCTTTTTTTTGATGTCATAATCATTTGATGTCATAATCATTGGATGATGTCATAATCATTTTGTTGATGTCATAATCATTTGATGATGTCATAATCATTTGATGTCATAATCATTGGATGATGTCATAATCATTTTGTTGATGTCATAATCATTTGATGATGTCATAATCATTAGCTGATGTCATAATCATTGGATGATGACATAATCATTTTGTTGATGTCATAATCATTGGATGATGTCATAATCATTTTGTTGATGTCATAATCATTTGATGATGTCATAATCATTAGATGATGTCATAATCATTTTGTTGATGTCACAATCATTTCATGATGTCATAATCATTTGATGTCATAATCATTGGATGATGTCATAATCATTTTGTTGATGTCATAATCATTTGATGATGTCATAATCATTAGATAATGTCATAATCATTTTGTTGAAGTCATAATCATTTGATGATGTCATAATCATTTTGTTGATGTCATATTGATTTGATGATGTCATAATCATTTGATGTCATAATCATTGGATGATGTCATAATCATTTTGTTGATGTCATAATCATTTGATGATGTCATAATCATTTGATGTCATAATCATTGGATGATGTCATAATCATTTTGTTGATGTCATAATCATTTGATGATGTCATAATCATTAGATGATGTCATAATCATTTTGTTGATGTCATAATCATTTGATGATGTCATAATCATGTGATGTAATAATCATTGGATGATGTCATAATCATTTTGTTGATGTCATAATCATTTGATGATGTCATAATCATTAGATGATGTCATAATCATTTTGTTGATGTCATAATCATTTGATGATGTCATAATCATTAGATGATGTCATAATCATTTTGTTGATGTCATAATCATTAGATGATGTCATAATCATTGGATGATGACATAATCATTTTGTTGATGTCATAATCATTTGATGTCATAATCATTGGATGATGTCATAATCATTTTGTTGATGTCATAATCATTTGATGATGTCATAATCATTAGATGATGTCATAATCATTTTGTTGATGTCATAATCATTTCATGATGTCATAATCATTTGATGTCATAATCATTGGATGATGTCATAATCATTTTGTTGATGGCATAATCATTTGATGATGTCATAATCATTAGATAATGTCATAATCATTTTGTTGAAGTCATAATCATTTGATGATGTCATAATCATTTGACGTCATAATCATTGGATGATGTCATAATCATTTTGTTGATGTCATAATCATTTGATGATGTCATAATCATTTGATGTCATAATCATTGGATGATGTCATAATCATTTTGTTGATGTCATAATCATTTGATGATGTCATAATCATTAGATGATGTCATAATCATTTTGTTGATGTCATAATCATTTTGTTGATGTCATAATCATTTGATGATGTCATAATCATTTGATGATGTCATAATCATTAGATGATGTCATAATCATTTTGTTGATGTCATAGTCATTTGATGATGTCATAATCATTTGATGTCATAATCATTGGATGATGTCATAATCATTTTGTTGATGTCATAATCATTTTATGATGTCATAATCATTTGATGTCATAATCATTGGATGATGTCATAATCATTTTGTTGATGTCATAATCATTTGATGTCATAATCATTGGATGATGTCATAATCATTTTGTTGATGTCATAATCATTTGATGATGTCATAATCATTTGATGTCATAATCATTGGATGATGTCATAATCATTTTGTTGATGTCATAATCATTTGATGATGTCATAATCATTAGATGATGTCATAATCATTGGATGATGACATAATCATTTTGTTGATGTCATAATCATTTGATGTCATAATCATTGGATGATGTCATAATCATTTTGATGATGTCATAATCATTTGATGATGTCATAATCATTAGATGATGTCATAATCATTTTGTTGATGTCACAATCATTTCATGATGTCATAATCATTTGATGTCATAATCATTGGATGATGTCATAATTATTTTGTTGATGTCATAATCATTTGATGATGTCATAATCATTAGATAATGTCATAATCATTTTGTTGAAGTCATAATCATTTGATGATGTCATAATCATTTTGTTGATGTCATAATCATTTGATGATGTCATAATCATTAGATGATGTCAGAATCATTTTGTTGATGTCATAATCATTTTGTTGATGTCATAATGATTTGATGATGTCATAATCATTTGATGTTATAATCATTGGATGATGTCATAATCATTTTGTTGATGTCATAATCATTTGATGATGTCATAATCATTTGATGTTATAATCATTGGATGATGTCATAATCATTTTGTTGATGTCATAATCATTTGATGATGTCATAATCATTTTGTTGATGTCATAATCATTTGATGATGTCATAATCATTTGATGTCATAATCATTGGATGATGTCATAATCATTTTGTTGATGTCATAATCATTTGATGATGTCATAAACATTAGATGATGTCATAATCATTTTGTTGATGTCATAATGATTTGATGATGTCATAATCATTTGATGTCATAATCATTGGATGATGTCATAATCATTTTGTTGATGTCATAATCATTTGATGATGTCCTAATCATTTGATGTCATAATCATTGGATGATGTCATAATCATTTTGTTGATGTCATAATCATTTGATGATGTCATAATCATTGGATGATGTCATAATCATTTTGTTGATGTCATAATCATTTGATGATGTCATAATCATTAGATGATGTCTTAATCATTTTGTTGATGTCAAAATCATTAGATGATGTCATAATCATTTTGTTGATGTCATAATCATTTTGTTGATGTCATAATCATTTGATGATGTCATAATCATGTGATGATGTCATAATCATTAGATGATGTCATAATCATTTTGTTGATGTCATAATCACTTGATGATGTCATAATCATTTGATGTCATAATCATTGGATGATGTCATAATCATTTTGTTGATGTCATAATCATTTGATGATGTCATAATCATTTGATGTCATAATCATTGGATGATGTCATAATCTTTTTTTTGATGTCATAATCATTTGATGTCATAATCATTGGATGATGTCATAATCATTTTGTTGATGTCATAATCATTTGATGATGTCATAATCATTTGATGTCATAATCATTGGATGATGTCATAATCATTTTGTTGATGTCATAATCATTTGATGATGTCATAATCATTAGCTGATGTCATAATCATTGGATGATGACATAATCATTTTGTTGATGTCATAATCATTGGATGATGTCATAATCATTTTGTTGATGTCATAATCATTTGATGATGTCATAATCATTAGATGATGTCATAATCATTTTGTTGATGTCACAATCATTTCATGATGTCATAATCATTTGATGTCATAATCATTGGATGATGTCATAATCATTTTGTTGATGTCATAATCATTTGATGATGTCATAATCATTAGATAATGTCATAATCATTTTGTTGAAGTCATAATCATTTGATGATGTCATAATCATTTTGTTGATGTCATATTGATTTGATGATGTCATAATCATTTGATGTCATAATCATTGGATGAAGTCATAATCATTTTGTTGATGTCATAATCATTTGATGATGTCATAATCATTTGATGTCATAATCATTGGATGATGTCATAATCATTTTGTTGATGTCATAATCATTTGATGATGTCATAATCATTAGATGATGTCATAATCATTTTGTTGATGTCATAATCATTTGATGATGTCATAATCATATGATGTAATAATCATTGGATGATGTCATAATCATTTTGTTGATGTCATAATCATTTGATGATGTCATAATCATTAGATGATGTCATAATCATTTTGTTGATGTCATAATCATTTGATGATGTCATAATCATTAGATGATGTCATAATCATTTTGTTGATGTCATAATCATTAGATGATGTCATAATCATTGGATGATGACATAATCATTTTGTTGATGTCATAATCATTTGATGTCATAATCATTGGATGATGTCATAATCATTTTGTTGATGTCATAATCATTTGATGATGTCATAATCATTAGATGATGTCATAATCATTTTGTTGATGTCATAATCATTTCATGATGTCATAATCATTTGATGTCATAATCATTGGATGATGTCATAATCATTTTGTTGATGGCATAATCATTTGATGATGTCAAAATCATTAGATAATGTCATAATCATTTTGTTGAAGTCATAATCATTTGATGATGTCATAATCATTTGACGTCATAATCATTGGATGATGTCATAATCATTTTGTTGATGTCATAATCATTTGATGATGTCATAATCATTTGATGTCATAATCATTGGATGATGTCATAATCATTTTGTTGATGTCATAATCATTTGATGATGTCATAATCATTAGATGATGTCATAATCATTTTGTTGATGTCATAATCATTTTGTTGATGTCATAATCATTTGATGATGTCATAATCATTTGATGATGTCATAATCATTAGATGATGTCATAATCATTTTGTTGATGTCATAGTCATTTGATGATGTCATAATCATTTGATGTCATAATCATTGGATGATGTCATAATCATTTTGTTGATGTCATAATCATTTGATGATGTCATAATCATTTGATGTCATAATCATTGGATGATGTCATAATCATTTTGTTGATGTCATAATCATTTGATGTCATAATCATTTTATGATGTCATAATCATTTTGTTGATGTCATAATCATTTGATGATGTCATAATCATTTGATGTCATAATCATTGGATGATGTCATAATCATTTTGTTGATGTCATAATCATTTGATGATGTCATAATCATTAGATGATGTCATAATCATTGGATGATGACATAATCATTTTGTTGATGTCATAATCATTTGATGTCATAATCATTGGATGATGTCATAATCATTTGATGATGTCATAATCATTAGATGATGTCATAATCATTTTGTTGATGTCACAATCATTTCATGATGTCATAATCATTTGAAGTCATAATCATTGGATGATGTCATAATTATTTTGTTGATGTCATAATCATTTGATGATGTCATAATCATTAGATAATGTAATAATCATTTTGTTGAAGTCATAATCATTTGATGATGTCATAATCATTTTGTTGATGTCATAATCATTTGATGATGTCATAATCATTAGATGATGTCAGAATCATTTTGTTGATGTCATAATCATTTTGTTGATGTCATAATGATTTGATGATGTCATAATCATTTGATGTTATAATCATTGGATGATGTCATAATCATTTTGTTGATGTCATAATCATTTGATGATGTCATAATCATTTGATGTTATAATCATTGGATGATGTCATAATCATTTTGTTGATGTCATAATCATTTGATGATGTCATAATCATTGGATGATGTCATAATCATTTTGTTGATGTCATAATCATTTGATGATGTCATAATCATTAGATGATGTCATAATCATTTTGTTGATGTCATAATCATTTGATGATGTCATAATCATTGGATGATGTCATAATCATTTTGTTGATGTCATAATCATTTGATGATGTCATAATCATTAGATGATGTCATAATCATTTTGTTGATGTCAAAATCATTAGATGATGTCATAATCATTTTGTTGATGTCATAATCATTTTGTTGATGTCATAATCATTTGATGATGTCATAATCATTTGATGATGTCATAAAAATTAGATGATGTCATAATCATTTTGTTGATGTCATAATCACTTGATGATGTCATAATCATTTGATGTCATAATCATTGGATGATGTCATAATCATTTTGTTGATGTCATAATCATTTGATGATGTCATAATCATTTGATGTCATAATCATTGGATGATGTCATAATCTTTTTTTTGATGTCATAATCATTTGATGTCATAATCATTGGATGATGTCATAATCATTTTGTTGATGTCATAATCATTTGATGATGTCATAATCATTTGATGTCATAATCATTGGATGATGTCATAATCATTTTGTTGATGTCATAATCATTTGATGATGTCATAATCATTAGCTGATGTCATAATCATTGGATGATGACATAATCATTTTGTTGATGTCATAATCATTGGATGATGTCATAATCATTTTGTTGATGTCATAATCATTTGATGATGTCATAATCATTAGATGATGTCATAATCATTTTGTTGATGTCACAATCATTTCATGATGTCATAATCATTTGATGTCATAATCATTGGATGATGTCATAATCATTTTGTTGATGTCATAATCATTTGATGATGTCATAATCATTAGATAATGTCATAATCATTTTGTTGAAGTCATAATCATTTGATGATGTCATAATCATTTTGTTGATGTCATATTGATTTGATGATGTCATAATCATTTGATGTCATAATCATTGGATGATGTCATAATCATTTTGTTGATGTCATAATCATTTGATGATGTCATAATCATTTGATGTCATAATCATTGGATGATGTCATAATCATTTTGTTGATGTCATAATCATTTGATGATGTCATAATCATTAGATGATGTCATAATCATTTTGTTGATGTCATAATCATTTGATGATGTCATAATCATATGATGTAATAATCATTGGATGATGTCATAATCATTTTGTTGATGTCATAATCATTTGATGATGTCATAATCATTAGATGATGTCATAATCATTTTGTTGATGTCATAATCATTTGATGATGTTATAATCATTAGATGATGTCATAATCATTTTGTTGATGTCATAATCATTTGATGATGTCATAATCATTTGATGTCATAATCATTGGATGATGTCGTAATCATTTTGTTGATGTCATAATCATTTGATGGTGTCATAATCATTTGATGATGTCATAATCATTTTGATGATGTCATAATCATTTGATGATGTCATAATCATTTGATGTCATAATCATTGGATAATGTCATAATCATTTTGTTGATGTCATAATCATTTTATGATGTCATAATCATTTTGTTGATGTAATAATCATTGGATGATGTCATAATCCTTTTGTTGATGTCATAATCATTTGATGATGTCATAATCATTAGATGATGTCATAATCATATTGTTGATGTCATAATCATTTGATGATGTCATAATCATTTTGTTGATGTCATAATCATTTCGTTGATGTCATAATGATTTGATGATATCATAATCATTTGATGTCATAATCATTGGATGATGTCATAATCATTTTGTTGATGTCATAATCATTTGATGATGTCATAATCATTTGATGTCATAATCATTGGATGATGTCATAATCCTTTTGTTGATGTCATAATCATTTTGTTGATGTCATAATCATTTGATGATGTCATAATCATTTTGTTGATGTCATAATCATTTCGTTGATGTCATAATGATTTGATGATATCATAATCATTTGATGTCATAATCATTGGATGATGTCATAATCATTTTGTTGATGTCATAATCATTTGATGATGTCATAATCATTAGATGATGTCATAATCATTTGATATCATAATCATTGGATGATGACATAATCATTTTGTTGATGTCATAATCATTTGATGTCATAATCATTGGATGATGTCATAATCATTTTGTTGATGTCATAATCATTTGATGATGTCATAATCATTATATGATGTCATAATCATTTTGTTGATGTCATAATCATTTCATGATGTCATAATCATTTGATGTCATAATCATTGGATGATGTCATAATCATTTTGTTGATGTCATAATCATTTGATGATGTCATAATCATTAGATAATGTCATAATCAATTTGTTGAAGTCATAATCATTTGATGATGTCATAATCATTTTGTTGATGTCATAATCATTTTGTTGATGTCATATTGATTTGATGATGTCATAATCATTTGATGTCATAATCATTGGATGATGTCATAATCATTTTGTTCATGTCATAATCATTTGATGATGTCATAATCATTTGATGTCATAATCATTGGATGATGTCATAATCATTTTGTTGATGTCATAATCATTTGATGATGTCATAAACATTAGATGATGTCATAATCATTTTGTTGATGTCATAATCATTTGATGATGTCATAATCATTTGATGTAATAATCATTGGATGATGTCATAATCATTTTGTTGATGTCATAATCATTTGATGATGTCATAATCATTAGATGATGTCATAATCATTTTGTTGATGTCATAATCATTTGATGATGTCATAATCATTAGATGATGTCATAATCATTTTGTTGATGTCATAATCATTTGATGATGTCATAATCATTTGATGTCATAATCATTGGATGATGTCATAATCATTTTGTTGATGTCATAATCATTTGATGATGTCATAATCATTTGATGATGTCATAATCATTTTGTTGATGTCATAATCATTTGATGATGTCATAATCATTTGATGTCATAATCATTGGATGATGTCATAATCATTTTGTTGATGTCATAATCATTTTATGATGTCGTAATCATTTTGTTGATGTCATAATCATTGGATGATGTCATAATCCTTTTGTTGATGTCATAATCATTTGATGATGTCATAATCATTAGATGATGTCATAATCATTTTGTTGATGTCATAATCATTTGATGATGTCATAATCATTTTGTTGATGTCATAATCATTTCGTTGATGTCATAATGATTTGATGATATCATAATCATTTGATGTCATAATCATTTTGTTGATGTCATAATCATTTTGTTGATGTCATAATCATTTGATGATGTCATAATCATTTGATGTCATAATCATTGGATGATGTCATAATCATTTGATGATGCCATAATCATTTTGTTGATGTCATAATCATTTTATGATGTCATAATCATTTTGTTGATGTCATAATCATTTTGTTGATGTCATAATCATTTGATGATGTCATAATCATTAGATGATGTCATAATCATTTTGTTGATGTCATAGTCATTTCATGATGTCATAATCATTTGATGTCATAATCATTGGATGATGTCATAATCATTTTGTTGATGTCATAATCATTTGATGTCATAATCATTTGATGATGTCATAATCATTAGATAATGTCATAATCATTTTGTTGAAGTCATAATCATTTGATGATGTCATAATCATTTTGTTGATGTCATAATGATTTGATGATGTCATAATCATTTGATGTCATAATCATTGGATGATGTCATAATCATTTTGTTGATGTCATAATCATTTGATGATGTCATAATCATTTGATGTCATAATCATTGGATGATGTCATAATCATTTTGTTGATGTCATAATCATTTGATGATGTCATAATCATTAGATGATGTCATAATAATTTTGTTGATGTCATAATCATTTGATGGTGTCATAATCATATGATGTAATAATCATTGGATGATGTCATAATCCTTTTGTTGATGTCATAATCATTTGATGATGTCATAATCATTAGATGATGTCATAATCCTTTTGTTGATGTCATAATCATTTGATGATGTCATAATCATTTGATGTCATAATCATTGGATGATGTCATAATCATTTTATTGATGTCATAATCATTTGATGATGTCATAATCATTTTGTTGATGTCATAATCATTTGATGATGTCATAATCATTTGGTGTCATAATCATTGGATGATGTCATAATCATTTTGTTGATGTCATAATCATTTGATGATGTCATAATCATATGATGTAATAATCATTGGATGATGTCATAATCATTTTGTTGATGTCATAATCATTTGATGATGTCATAATCATTAGATGATGTCATACTCATTTTGTTGATGTCATAATCATTTGATGATGTCATAATCATTAGATGATGTCATAATCATTTTGTTGATGTCATAATCATTTGATGATGTCATAATCATTTGATGTCATAATCATTGGATGATGTCATAATCATTTTGTTGATGTCATAATCATTTGATGATGTCATAATCATTTTGTTGATGTCATAATCATTTCGTTGATGTCATAATGATTTGATGATGTCATAATCATTTGATGTCATAATCATTGGATGATTTCATAATCATTTTGTTGATGTCATAATCATTTGATGATGTCATAATCATTAGATGATGTCATAATCATTGGATGATGACATAATCATTTTGTTGATGTCATAATCATTTGATGTCATAATCATTGGATGATGTCATAATCATTTTGTTGATGTCATAATCATTTGATGATGTCATAATCATTAGATGATGTCATAATCATTTTGTTGATGTCATAATCATTTCATGATGTCATAATCATTTGATGTCATAATCATTGGATGATGTCATAATCATTTTGTTGATGGCATAATCATTTGATGATGTCATAATCATTAGATAATGTCATAATCATTTTGTTGAAGTCATAATCATTTGATGATGTCATAATCATTTGACGTCATAATCATTGGATGATGTCATAATCATTTTGTTGATGTCATAATCATTTGATGATGTCATAATCATTTGATGTCATAATCATTGGATGATGTCATAATCATTTTGTTGATGTCATAATCATTTGATGATGTCATAATCATTAGATGATGTCATAATCATTTTGTTGATGTCATAATCATTTTGTTGATGTCATAATCATTTGATGATGTCATAATCATTTGATGATGTCATAATCATTAGATGATGTCATAATCATTTTGTTGATGTCATAGTCATTTGATGATGTCATAATCATTTGATGTCATAATCATTGGATGATGTCATAATCATTTTGTTGATGTCATAATCATTTGATGATGTCATAATCATTTGATGTCATAATCATTGGATGATGTCATAATCATTTTGTTGATGTCATAATCATTTGATGTCATAATCATTGGATGATGTCATAATCATTTTGTTGATGTCATAATCATTTGATGATGTCATAATCATTTGATGTCATAATCATTGGATGATGTCATAATCATTTTGTTGATGTCATAATCATTTGATGATGTCATAATCATTAGATGATGTCATAATCATTGGATGATGACATAATCATTTTGTTGATGTCATAATCATTTGATGTCACAATCATTGGATGATGTCATAATCATTTGATGATGTCATAATCATTAGATGATGTCATAATCATTTTGTTGATGTCACAATCATTTCATGATGTCATAATCATTTGATGTCATAATCATTGGATGATGTCATAATTATTTTGTTGATGTCATAATCATTTGATGATGTCATAATCATTAGATAATGTCATAATCATTTTGTTGAAGTCATAATCATTTGATGATGTCATAATCATTTTGTTGATGTCATAATCATTTGATGATGTCATAATCATTAGATGATGTCAGAATCATTTTGTTGATGTCATAATCATTTTGTTGATGTCATAATGATTTGATGATGTCATAATCATTTGATGTTATAATCATTGGATGATGTCATAATCATTTTGTTGATGTCATAATCATTTGATGATGTCATAATCATTTGATGTTATAATCATTGGATGATGTCATAATCATTTTGTTGATGTCATAATCATTTGATGATGTCATAATCATTTTGTTGATGTCATAATCATTTGATGATGTCATAATCATTTGATGTCATAATCATTGGATGATGTCATAATCATTTTGTTGATGTCATAATCATTTGATGATGTCATAAACATTAGATGATGTCATAATCATTTTGTTGATGTCATAATGATTTGATGATGTCATAATCATTTGATGTCATAATCATTGGATGATGTCATAATCATTTTGTTGATGTCATAATCATTTGATGATGTCCTAATCATTTGATGTCATAATCATTGGATGATGTCATAATCATTTTGTTGATGTCATAATCATTTGATGATGTCATAATCATTGGATGATGTCATAATCATTTTGTTGATGTCATAATCATTTGATGATGTCATAATCATTAGATGATGTCTTAATCATTTTGTTGATGTCAAAATCATTAGATGATGTCATAATCATTTTGTTGATGTCATAATCATTTTGTTGATGTCATAATCATTTGATGATGTCATAATCATGTGATGATGTCATAATCATTAGATGATGTCATAATCATTTTGTTGATGTCATAATCACTTGATGATGTCATAATCATTTGATGTCATAATCATTGGATGATGTCATAATCATTTTGTTGATGTCATAATCATTTGATGATGTCATAATCATTTGATGTCATAATCATTGGATGATGTCATAATCTTTTTTTTGATGTCATAATCATTTGATGTCATAATCATTGGATGATGTCATAATCATTTTGTTGATGTCATAATCATTTGATGATGTCATAATCATTTGATGTCATAATCATTGGATGATGTCATAATCATTTTGTTGATGTCATAATCATTTGATGATGTCATAATCATTAGCTGATGTCATAATCATTGGATGATGACATAATCATTTTGTTGATGTCATAATCATTAGATGATGTCATAATCATTTTGTTGATGTCACAATCATTTCATGATGTCATAATCATTTGATGTCATAATCATTGGATGATGTCATAATCATTTTGTTGATGTCATAATCATTTGATGATGTCATAATCATTAGATAATGTCATAATCATTTTGTTGAAGTCATAATCATTTGATGATGTCATAATCATTTTGTTGATGTCATATTGATTTGATGATGTCATAATCATTTGATGTTATAATCATTGGATGATGTCATAATCATTTTGTTGATGTCATAATCATTTGATGATGTCATAATCATTTGATGTCATAATCATTGGATGATGTCATAATCATTTTGTTGATGTCATAATCATTTGATGATGTCATAATCATTAGATGATGTCATAATCATTTTGTTGATGTCATAATCATTTGATGATGTCATAATCATATGATGTAATAATCATTGGATGATGTCATAATCATTTTGTTGATGTCATAATCATTTGATGATGTCATAATCATTAGATGATGTCATAATCATTTTGTTGATGTCATAATCATTTGATGATGTCATAATCATTAGATGATGTCATAATCATTAGATGATGTCATAATCATTGGATGATGACATAATCATTTTGTTGATGTCATAATCATTTGATGTCATAATCATTGGATGATGTCATAATCATTTTGTTGATGTCATAATCATTTGATGATGTCATAATCATTAGATGATGTCATAATCATTTTGTTGATGTCATAATCATTTCATGATGTCATAATCATTTGATGTCATAATCATTGGATGATGTCATAATCATTTTGTTGATGGCATAATCATTTGATGATGTCATAATCATTAGATAATGTCATAATCATTTTGTTGAAGTCATAATCATTTGATGATGTCATAATCATTTGATGTCATAATCATTGGATGATGTCATAATCATTTTGTTGATGTCATAATCATTTGATGATGTCATAATCATTAGATGATGTCATAATCATTTTGTTGATGTCATAATCATTTTGTTGATGTCATAATCATTTGATGATGTCATAATCATTTGATGATGTCATAATCATTAGATGATGTCATAATCATTTTGTTGATGTCATAGTCATTTGATGATGTCATAATCATTTGATGTCATAATCATTGGATGATGTCATAATCATTTTGTTGATGTCATAATCATTTGATGATGTCATAATCATTTGATGTCATAATCATTGGATGATGTCATAATCATTTTGTTGATGTCATAATCATTTGATGTCATAATCATTTTATGATGTCATAATCATTTTGTTGATGTCATAATCATTTGATGATGTCATAATCATTTGATGTCATAATCATTGGATGATGTCATAATCATTTTGTTGATGTCGTAATCATTTGATGATGTCATAATCATTAGATGATGTCATAATCATTGGATGATGACATAATCATTTTGTTGATGTCATAATCATTTGATGTCATAATCATTGGATGATGTCATAATCATTTTGATGATGTCATAATCATTTGATGATGTCATAATCATTAGATGATGTCATAATCATTTTGTTGATGTCACAATCATTTCATGATGTCATAATCATTTGATGTCATAATCATTGGATGATGTCATAATTATTTTGTTGATGTCATAATCATTTGATGATGTCATAATCATTAGATAATGTCATAATCATTTTGTTGAAGTCATAATCATTTGATGATGTCATAATCATTTTGTTGATGTCATAATCATTTGATGATGTCATAATCATTAGATGATGTCAGAATCATTTTGTTGATGTCATAATCATTTTGTTGATGTCATAATGATTTGATGATGTCATAATCATTTGATGTTATAATCATTGGATGATGTCATAATCATTTTGTTGATGTCATAATCATTTGATGATGTCATAATCATTTGATGTTATAATCATTGGATGATGTCATAATCATTTTGTTGATGTCATAATCATTTGATGATGTCATAATCATTGGATGATGTCATAATCATTTTGTTGATGTCATAATCATTTGATGATGTAATAATCATTAGATGATGTCATAATCATTTTGTTGATGTCATAATCATTTGATGATGTCATAATCATTGGATGATGTCATAATCATTTTGTTGATATCATAATCATTTGATGATGTCATAATCATTAGATGATGTCATAATCATTTTGTTGATGTCAAAATCATTAGATGATGTCATAATCATTTTGTTGATGTCATAATCATTTTGTTGATGTCATAATCATTTGATGATGTCATAATCATTTGATGATGTCATAATCATTAGATGATGTCATAATCATTTTGTTGATGTCATAATCACTTGATGATGTCATAATCATTTGATGTCATAATCATTGGATGATGTCATAATCATTTTGTTGATGTCATAATCATTTGATGATGTCATAATCATTTGATGTCATAATCATTGGATGATGTCATAATCTTTTTTTTGATGTCATAATCATTTGATGTCATAATCATTGGATGATGTCATAATCATTTTGTTGATGTCATAATCATTTGATGATGTCATAATCATTTGATGTCATAATCATTGGATGATGTCATAATCATTTTGTTGATGTCATAATCATTTGATGATGTCATAATCATTAGCTGATGTCATAATCATTGGATGATGACATAATCATTTTGTTGATGTCATAATCATTGGATGATGTCATAATCATTTTGTTGATGTCATAATCATTTGATGATGTCATAATCATTAGATGATGTCATAATCATTTTGTTGATGTCACAATCATTTCATGATGTCATAATCATTTGATGTCATAATCATTGGATGATGTCATAATCATTTTGTTGATGTCATAATCATTTGATGATGTCATAATCATTAGATAATGTCATAATCATTTTGTTGAAGTCATAATCATTTGATGATGTCATAATCATTTTGTTGATGTCATATTGATTTGATGATGTCATAATCATTTGATGTCATAATCATTGGATGATGTCATAATCATTTTGTTGATGTCATAATCATTTGATGATGTCATAATCATTTGATGTCATAATCATTGGATGATGTCATAATCATTTTGTTGATGTCATAATCATTTGATGATGTCATAATCATTAGATGATGTCATAATCATTTTGTTGATGTCATAATCATTTGATGATGTCATAATCATATGATGTAATAATCATTGGATGATGTCATAATCATTTTGTTGATGTCATAATCATTTGATGATGTCATAATCATTAGATGATGTCATAATCATTTTGTTGATGTCATAATCATTTGATGATGTCATAATCATTAGATGATGTCATAATCATTTTGTTGATGTCATAATCATTTGATGATGTCATAATCATTTGATGTCATAATCATTGGATGATGTCGTAATCATTTTGTTGATGTCATAATCATTTGATGGTGTCATAATCATTTGATGATGTCATAATCATTTTGATGATGTCATAATCATTTGATGATGTCATAATCATTTGATGTCATAATCATTGGATAATGTCATAATCATTTTGTTGATGTCATAATCATTTTATGATGTCATAATCATTTTGTTGATGTAATAATCATTGGATGATGTCATAATCCTTTTGTTGATGTCATAATCATTTGATGATGTCATAATCATTAGATGATGTCATAATCATATTGTTGATGTCATAATCATTTGATGATGTCATAATCATTTTGTTGATGTCATAATCATTTCGTTGATGTCATAATGATTTGATGATATCATAATCATTTGATGTCATAATCATTGGATGATGTCATAATCATTTTGTTGATGTCATAATCATTTGATGATGTCATAATCATTTGATGTCATAATCATTGGATGATGTCATAATCATTTTGTTGATGTCATAATCATTTTATGATGTCATAATCATTTTGTTGATGTCATAATCATTGGATGATGTCATAATCCTTTTGTTGATGTCATAAACATTTTGTTGATGTCATAATCATTTGATGATGTCATAATCATTTTGTTGATGTCATAATCATTTCGTTGATGTCATAATGATTTGATGATATCATAATCATTTGATGTCATAATCATTGGATGATGTCATAATCATTTTGTTGATGTCATAATCATTTGATGATGTCATAATCATTAGATGATGTCATAATCATTTGATGTCATAATCATTGGATGATGACATAATCATTTTGTTGATGTCATAATCATTTGATGTCATAATCATTGGATGATGTCATAATCATTTTGTTGATGTCATAATCATTTGATGATGTCATAATCATTATATGATGTCATAATCATTTTGTTGATGTCATAATCATTTCATGATGTCATAATCATTTGATGTCATAATCATTGGATGATGTCATAATCATTTTGTTGATGTCATAATCATTTGATGATGTCATAATCATTAGATAATGTCATAATCATTTTGTTGAAGTCATAATCATTTGATGATGTCATAATCATTTTGTTGATGTCATAATCATTTTGTTGATGTCATATTGATTTGATGATGTCATAATCATTTGATGTCATAATCATTGGATGATGTCATAATCATTTTGTTCATGTCATAATCATTTGATGATGTCATAATCATTTGATGTCATAATCATTGGATGATGTCATAATCATTTTGTTGATGTCATAATCATTTGATGATGTCATAAACATTAGATGATGTCATAATCATTTTGTTGATGTCATAATCATTTGATGATGTCATAATCATTTGATGTAATAATCATTGGATGATGTCATAATCATTTTGTTGATGTCATAATCATTTGATGATGTCATAATCATTAGATGATGTCATAATCATTTTGTTGATGTCATAATCATTTGATGATGTCATAATCATTAGATGATGTCATAATCATTTTGTTGATGTCATAATCATTTGATGATGTCATAATCATTTGATGTCATAATCATTGGATGATGTCATAATCATTTTGTTGATGTCATAATCATTTGATGATGTCATAATCATTTGATGATGTCATAATCATTTTGTTGATGTCATAATCATTTGATGATGTCATAATCATTTGATGTCATAATCATTGGATGATGTCATAATCATTTTGTTGATGTCATAATCATTTTATGATGTCGTAATCATTTTGTTGATGTCATAATCATTGGATGATGTCATAATCCTTTTGTTGATGTCATAATCATTTGATGATGTCATAATCATTAGATGATGTCATAATCATTTTGTTGATGTCATAATCATTTGATGATGTCATAATCATTTTGTTGATGTCATAATCATTTCGTTGATGTCATAATGATTTGATGATATCATAATCATTTGATGTCATAATCATTGGATGATGTCATAATCATTTTGTTGATGTCATAATCATTTGATGATGTCATAATCATTTGATGTCATAATCATTGGATGATGTCATAATCATTTGATGATGCCATAATCATTTTGTTGATGTCATAATTAGAGTTGAGCGATACCAGCCGATACTTGAAAATATCGGATCGGAATGGATCGGCCGATCTTAAAAAAAAGTATCGGTATCGCCGATTCCGATACCGGGAACCAATGCAAGTCAATGGGGCCAAAATATCGGATTTAAAAAAAAACCTTTCTTTCCTTGTAGGTTAATTCTACATGAAGAAAAACAACTAAGAATAATGTAGAATGTATTGTGGGAGGTGGAGGAGACATTAAAGCCATAGAGGTTTAGCCCAATCAAATGGAATAGCAGGAATTAAACTTTTTTTTTTAAAGATGTTAGGAGTTACAAAGATATTGACTATGTTAGCCTCATTTATATTTTGCCAGACATGTATGTCTTCTTCTTCTACTTCCTTTTTTTACATTCTTCTTCTTCTTCTTCTACTTCCTTTTTTTACATTCTTCTTCTTCTTCTTCTACTTCCTTTTTTTACATTCTTCTTCTTATTCCTTTTTTTACATTCTTCTTCTTCTTCTTCTACTTCCTTTTTTTACATTCTTCTTCTTCTTCTTCTTCTTCTTCTTCTTCTTCTTCTTCTTCTTCTTCTTCTTCTTCTTCTTCTTCTTCTTCTTCCTTTTCTTACATTCTTCATATTCTTCTTATTCAACAATTATTATTCTACATATTCAGCTTCTTCATCTTCTTCCTATTCTTCTTCATCATATTCTTGTTTGTGTCAGGCATTCCTGTAGTTGTTATCTAGAAAAGTTAGAAGTTTACACCTTCCGTTCTGCCTGTCACAAAAGATTTACAACAGGATTTGTCCGCGTTCAGTTTGGCCTGCAGAAGCAGGCCTTTTCCAGGGGCACCACGAGGAGGAACGGACTCACCCCCATACACTGCTTAGTCTTCTTCTGCTTATAAATAAGATAATATCATTTGCTCAGAGTATTAGTCTTATGCTTAATGTTCTTCTGCTTTGTTTTTTTTATGCTTCTTTGTCTTCTCTCTCTTGTTGTTCTGCATCTTGGTGGTTGTCTTCCTGTTCTTTGTCCTCTTGAACCAGCTGACGGTACTGGCACCCGGAGGGGCAGCAGAAGGAACAAGAGCCAATGGCACTACCGAGGACCAGCTGACGGTGCTGGAACCCGGTTACTAAGCAGGAGGTACCTGTGCTACAAAGCACTACCAAGGACCAGCAGACGTTGCCGGAACTCGGATACCGAGATGGAGGCACCTAGGCCAAACGCTCTGACGAGAACCAGCTGACGGTGCTGGAACCCGGAGGGGTAGCATAAGCTGCAAGAGCAAATGGAAATAGCGAGGACCAGCTGACAGTGCTGGCACCCGGAGGGGCAGCAGAAGGAATAAGAGCCAATGGCACAACCGAGGACCAGCTGACGGTGCTGGAACCCGGTTACTAAGCAGGAGGTACCTGTGCTACAAAGCACTACCAAGGACCAGCAGACGTTGCCGGAACTCGGATACCGAGATGGAGGCACCTAGGCCAAAGGCTCTGACGAGAACCAGCTGACGGTGCTGGAACCCGGAGGGGTAGCATAAGCTGCAAGAGCAAATGGAAATAGCGAGGACCAGCTGACAGTGCTGGCACCCGGAGGGGCAGCAGAAGGAATAAGAGCCAATGGCACAACCGAGGACCAGCTGACGGTGCTGGAACCCGGTTACTAAGCAGGAGGTACCTGTGCTACAAAGCACTACCAAGGACCAGCAGACGTTGCTGGAACTCGGATACCGAGATGGAGGCACCTAGGCCAAAGGCTCTGATGAGAACCAGCTGACGGTGCTGGAACCCGGAGGGGTATCAGAAGTTACCCCTGAAAAGCAAAGTTGGCATGCCGCAAGCTGGCCGCAGTTACCGAATCACACAGTCCTACAGGGGGTGCTTGTCCTACTGGCACTATGGAACAAACCTTTCTTACCAGAACCCGCAGTCCACATAGGAAGCACCTAAACTGCTGGCACCCTAGCCTCGGCTAACCCAACCGCAACACGACATGGCAACTTGGGGTGGCAAACTGACATTGACACTTCCCAGAAACAGCAGGCAGGGCTGGAACCAAGCTGGGCAGGAGGGAGTACCCGTGCCAAAGTCAGTTATGAGCAGCAACTGGCGATGTTGGAGCCCAGGACAAGCACTTAGCAGGCTGAGGCCTGATGTGCTGTCAATTGGGAGGCAGCAGGACAGATTGCCATCAAAACAGCAGGGGAACAGCTGACGTTACTGAACCCCACAAACACAGGAGCTAGTGTTTTACTCTGTGAAGACGGCACTTCCGAGCAACAACTGGCTGTGTTGAAGCCCAGGGACAAGCACGGAGCAGGCTTAGGCTGCATTGAAGAAATTTTAAGATCGGTTGTAGACTACTAATTTGAACCAAGCTCCACTTAGGCCTGTGGATTCACTGATTTTCGTATTTCCCCTGTCCTCCAACCCCGCCAGTTACAGCTCCGAAGTGGCGTCTGCACAATCCACACTTGTTCCTGTGTTACAGGTGTTCAGTCCGGTCAGTTAATCCCCTGATGTGTGTCCGGCAATGTCGCCTGCTCTGTCCACATTCCGATAATGGGAATGTGGACAGAGCAGGCGACATTGCCGGACACACATCAGGGGATTAACTGATCGGACTGAACACCTGTAACACAGGAACAAGTGTGGATTGTGCAGACGCCACTTCGGAGCTGTAACTGGCAGGGTTGGAGGACAGGGGAAATACGAGAGACAGTGGAGCCACAGGCCTAATTGGAGCACGGTTAAAAATCAGTAGTGGTACGACTGTGTAGGCAGCAGGAGACTTTGCCATCCACACAGCAGGGGATCAGCTGACATTACTGAACCCCACTGAGACACGGGAGCAAGTATCTCTTTCCGTGTGGACGGCACTTCCGAACTACAACTGGCTGTGTTGAAGCCCAGGAAATAGGAGGGTGTAGGCAGAGGCCTACTGTATTTTGAATGAGTTTACAGCAGGAGAGACTGCCATCCACAAAGCAGGGGATCAGCTGACGTTACTGAACCCCACTGAGACACGGGAGCAAGTATCTCTTTCCGTGTGGACGGCACTTCCGAACTACAACTGGCTGTGTTGAAGCCCAGGAAATAGGAGGGTGTAGGCAGAGGCCTACTGTATTTTGAATGAGTTTACAGCAGGAGAGACTGCCATCCACACAGCAGGGGATCAGCTGACGTTACTGAACCCCACTGAGACACGGGAGCAAGTATCTCTTTCCGTGTGGACGGCACTTCCGAACTACAACTGGCTGTGTTGAAGCCCAGGAAATAGGAGGGTGTAGGCAGAGGCCTACTGAATTTTGAATGAGGTGACAGCAGGAGAGACTGCCATCCACACAGCAGGGGATCAGCTGACGTTACTGAACCCCACTGAGACACGGGAGCAAGTGTCTCTTTCCGTGTGGACGGCACTTCCGAACTACAACTGGCTGTGTTGAAGCCCAGGAAATAGGAGGGTGTAGGCAGAGGCCTACTGTATTTTGAATGAGTTTACAGCAGGAGAGACTGCCATCCACACAGCAGGGGATCAGCTGACGTTACTGAACCCCACTGAGACACGGGAGCAAGTGTCTCTTTCCGTGTGGACGGCACTTCCGAACTACAACTGGCTGTGTTGAAGCCCAGGAAATAGGAGGGTGTAGGCAGAGGCCTACTGTATTTTGAATGAGTTTACAGCAGGAGAGACTGCCATCCACACAGCAGGGGATCAGCTGACGTTACTGAACCCCACTGAGACACGGGAGCAAGTATCTCTTTCCGTGTGGACGGCACTTCCGAACTACAACTGGCTGTGTTGAAGCCCAGGAAATAGGAGGGTGTAGGCAGAGGCCTACTGAATTTTGAATGAGGTGACAGCAGGAGAGACTGCCATCCACACAGCAGGGGATCAGCTGACGTTACTGAACCCCACTGAGACACGGGAGCAAGTATCTCTTTCCGTGTGGACGGCACTTCCGAACTACAACTGGCTGTGTTGAAGCCCAGGAAATAGGAGGGTGTAGGCAGAGGCCTACTGTATTTTGAATGAGTTTACAGCAGGAGAGACTGCCATCCACACAGCAGGGGATCAGCTGACGTTACTGAACCCCACTGAGACACGGGAGCAAGTATCTCTTTCCGTGTGGACGGCACTTCCGAACTACAACTGGCTGTGTTGAAGCCCAGGAAATAGGAGGGTGTAGGCAGAGGCCTACTGAATTTTGAATGAGGTGACAGCAGGAGAGACTGCCATCCACACAGCAGGGGATCAGCTGACGTTACTGAACCCCACTGAGACACGGGAGCAAGTGTCTCTTTCCGTGTGGACGGCACTTCCGAACTACAACTGGCTGTGTTGAAGCCCAGGAAATAGGAGGGTGTAGGCAGAGGCCTACTGAATTTTGAATGAGGTGACAGCAGGAGAGACTGCCATCCACACAGCAGGGGATCAGCTGACGTTACTGAACCCCACTGAGACACGGGAGCAAGTATCTCTTTCCGTGTGGACGGCACTTCCGAACTACAACTGGCTGTGTTGAAGCCCAGGAAATAGGAGGGTGTAGGCAGAGGCCTACTGAATTTTGAATGAGGTGACAGCAGGAGAGACTGCCATCCACACAGCAGGGGATCAGCTGACGTTACTGAACCCCACTGAGACACGGGAGCAAGTATCTCTTTCCGTGTGGACGGCACTTCCGAACTACAACTGGCTGTGTTGAAGCCCAGGAAATAGGAGGGTGTAGGCAGAGGCCTACTGTATTTTGAATGAGTTTACAGCAGGAGAGACTGCCATCCACACAGCAGGGGATCAGCTGACGTTACTGAACCCCACTGAGACACGGGAGCAAGTGTCTCTTTCCGTGTGGACGGCACTTCCGAACTACAACTGGCTGTGTTGAAGCCCAGGAAATAGGAGGGTGTAGGCAGAGGCCTACTGTATTTTGAATGAGTTTACAGCAGGAGAGACTGCCATCCACACAGCAGGGGATCAGCTGACGTTACTGAACCCCACTGAGACACGGGAGCAAGTATCTCTTTCCGTGTGGACGGCACTTCCGAACTACAACTGGCTGTGTTGAAGCCCAGGAAATAGGAGGGTGTAGGCAGAGGCCTACTGAATTTTGAATGAGGTGACAGCAGGAGAGACTGCCATCCACACAGCAGGGGATCAGCTGACGTTACTGAACCCCACTGAGACACGGGAGCAAGTATCTCTTTCCGTGTGGACGGCACTTCCGAACTACAACTGGCTGTGTTGAAGCCCAGGAAATAGGAGGGTGTAGGCAGAGGCCTACTGAATTTTGAATGAGGTGACAGCAGGAGAGACTGCCATCCACACAGCAGGGGATCAGCTGACGTTACTGAACCCCACTGAGACACGGGAGCAAGTATCTCTTTCCGTGTGGACGGCACTTCCGAACTACAACTGGCTGTGTTGAAGCCCAGGAAATAGGAGGGTGTAGGCAGAGGCCTACTGTATTTTGAATGAGTTTACAGCAGGAGAGACTGCCATCCACACAGCAGGGGATCAGCTGACGTTACTGAACCCCACTGAGACACGGGAGCAAGTGTCTCTTTCCGTGTGGACGGCACTTCCGAACTACAACTGGCTGTGTTGAAGCCCAGGAAATAGGAGGGTGTAGGCAGAGGCCTACTGTATTTTCAATGAGTTTACAGCAGGAGAGACTGCCATCCACACAGCAGGGGATCAGCTGACGTTACTGAACCCCACTGAGACACGGGAGCAAGTGTCTCTTTCCGTGTGGACGGCACTTCCGAACTACAACTGGCTGTGTTGAAGCCCAGGAAATAGGAGGGTGTAGGCAGAGGCCTACTGTATTTTGAATGAGTTTACAGCAGGAGAGACTGCCATCCACACAGCAGGGGATCAGCTGACGTTACTGAACCCCACTGAGACACGGGAGCAAGTGTCTCTTTCCGTGTGGACGGCACTTCCGAACTACAACTGGCTGTGTTGAAGCCCAGGAAATAGGAGGGTGTAGGCAGAGGCCTACTGTATTTTGAATGAGTTTACAGCAGGAGAGACTGCCATCCACACAGCAGGGGATCAGCTGACGTTACTGAACCCCACTGAGACACGGGAGCAAGTATCTCTTTCCGTGTGGACGGCACTTCCGAACTACAACTGGCTGTGTTGAAGCCCAGGAAATAGGAGGGTGTAGGCAGAGGCCTACTGTCTTTGTAATGCGGAGACAGCAGGAGAGACTGCCATCTCCACAGCAGGGGAACAGCTGGCAGTGCTGAACCCCACTAACACTTGAACGAATGTGTTTGGCTCTGTGGAGACGACACTTCTGAACACCAACTGACGCTGTTGGAGCCCAGGATTAGGCGAGGAGCAGGCTGGGGCCTACTGGATTTTGGCAGGTGAAGGCAGCAGGAGACTTGCCATCTCCACAGCAGGGGAACAGCTGGCAGTGCTGAACCCCACTAACACTTGAACGAATGTGTTTGGTTCTGTGGAGACGACACTTCTGAACACCAACTGACGCTGTTGGAGCCCAGGATTAGGCGAGGAGCAGGCTGGGGCCTACTGGATTTTGGCAGGTGAATGCAGCAGGAGACTTGACATCTCCACAGCAGGGGAACAGCTGGCAGTGCTGAACCCCACTAACACTTGAACGAACGTGTTTGGCTCTGTGGAGACGACACTTCTGAACACCAACTGACGCTGTTGGAGCCCAGGATTAGGCGAGGAGCAGGCTGGGGCCTACTGGATTTTGGCAGGTGAAGGCAGCAGGAGACTTGCCATCTCCACAGCAGGGGAACAGCTGGCAGTGCTGAACCCCACTAACACTTGAACGAATGTGTTTGGCTCTGTGGAGACGACACTTCTGAACACCAACTGACGCTGTTGGAGCCCAGGATTAGGCGAGGAGCAGGCTGGGGCCTACTGGATTTTGGCAGGTGAAGGCAGCAGGAGACTTGCCATCTCCACAGCAGGGGAACAGCTGGCAGTGCTGAACCCCACTAACACTTGAACGAATGTGTTTGGCTCTGTGGAGACGACACTTCTGAACACCAACTGACGCTGTTGGAGCCCAGGATTAGGCGAGGAGCAGGCTGGGGCCTACTGGATTTTGGCAGGTGAAGGCAGCAGGAGACTTGCCATCTACACAGCAGGGGAACAGCTGGCAGTGCTGAACCCCACTAACACTTGAACGAATGTGTTTGGCTCTGTGGAGACGACACTTCTGAACACCAACTGACGCTGTTGGAGCCCAGGATTAGGCGAGGAGCAGGCTGGGGCCTACTGGATTTTGGCAGGTGAAGGCAGCAGGAGACTTGCCATCTCCACAGCAGGGGAACAGCTGGCAGTGCTGAACCCCACTAACACTTGAACGAATGTGTTTGGTTCTGTGGAGACGACACTTCTGAACACCAACTGACGCTGTTGGAGCCCAGGATTAGGCGAGGAGCAGGCTGGGGCCTACTGGATTTTGGCAGGTGAAGGCAGCAGGAGACTTGCCATCTCCACAGCAGGGGAACAGCTGGCAGTGCTGAACCCCACTAACACTTGAACGAATGTGTTTGGTTCTGTGGAGACGACACTTCTGAACACCAACTGACGCTGTTGGAGCCCAGGATTAGGCGAGGAGCAGGCTGGGGCCTACTGGATTTTGGCAGGTGAAGGCAGCAGGAGACTTGCCATCTCCACAGCAGGGGAACAGCTGGCAGTGCTGAACCCCACTAACACTTGAACGAATGTGTTTGGCTCTGTGGAGACGACACTTCTGAACACCAACTGACGCTGTTGGAGCCCAGGATTAGGCGAGGAGCAGGCTGGGGCCTACTGGATTTTGGCAGGTGAATGCAGCAGGAGACTTGCCATCTCCACAGCAGGGGAACAGCTGGCAGTGCTGAACCCCACTAACACTTGAACGAATGTGTTTGGCTCTGTGGAGACGACACTTCTGAACACCAACTGACGCTGTTGGAGCCCAGGATTAGGCGAGGAGCAGGCTGGGGCCTACTGGATTTGGGCAGGTGAAGGCAGCAGGAGACTTGCCATCTCCACAGCAGGGGAACAGCTGGCAGTGCTGAACCCCACTAACACTTGAACGAATGTGTTTGGCTCTGTGGAGACGACACTTCTGAACACCAACTGACGCTGTTGGTGCCCAGGATTACGCATGCCGCATGCAGAGGCCAATGGGCAGCGGTTTTTATGGAGGTTGTGGACTACTACTGATTCTAACCATGCTCCACTTAGGCCTCTGGCTCCACTGTCTCTACTATTTACCCTGGCCTCCAACCCCGCCAGCTACATCTCTGAAGTGGCGTCAGCACAATCTACACTTGTTCCTGTGTTACTGGTGCTCAGTCCCATCAGTTGATCCCCTGATGTTTGTCCGGCAAGTTCGCCAGCTCTGTCCTCATTCCCACTACTGGTTATGGGAATGTGGACAGAGCAGGAGACCTTGCCGGACACACATCAGGGGATAAACTGATGGGACTGAGCCACAGGAACACAGGAACAAGTGTAGATTGTGCTGACGCCACTTCAGAGATGTAGATGGCGGGGTTGGAGGTCAGGGGAAATAGTAGAGACAGTGGAGCCAGAGACCTAAGTTGGGCACGGTTAAAAATCAGTAGTGGTTTGAATGTTGATGGAGCTGGTGACTCTGCCGTCCACACAGCAGGGGATCAGCTGGCATTACTGAACCCCAGTAACACAGGAGCTAGTGTGTTTCTCTGTGCAGACGACACATCTGAGCGACAACTGGCTGTGTTGAAGCACAGGGATTATAGTTCAGGTGGTAGAAAAATGAACACACCAGCAGACCTGGATACAGTTGCCAACCACTAATTTAGTCTGTAAGAGGAATGGCAAAGTCTTTGGAGATCCAGGCCTTGTTCATTTTCAGAAAAGTCAGCCGGTCAACATTATCGGAAGATAGTCGCGTGCGACGGTCTGTTAGTACACCACCTGCGGCACTAAAGACACGTTCTGATAATACACTGGCAGCAGGGCAAGCCAGCACCTCCAATGCATACTGGCTAAGCTCTGGCCATGTATCCAGCTTAGAGACCCAAAACTTGAAGGGGGAAGAGCCATCTGGGAGTACAGCGACAGGGCAAGACATGTAGTCTGACACCATCTGACGGAAGCGTTGCCTCCTGCTGACTCGAGGCGTCGCTGATGGTGTAGACAATTGTGGTGGACACACAAAACTTTGCCACATTTGGGCCATAGTGGTCTTGCCTTGTGCTGCGGCACTGCCTCTGCTCCCTCTTTGTGCAGAGTTTCCTCCACTGCCTCGACGCACAGAGCTGCTTTGTAAAGCACTTGCAACAATGCTGTCGGGTGGAATGGAAAACATTATGGACTGCACCAGTGACTCTTCGTACTCCCGCATTTTACGCTCCCGGTTCAACGTTGGTATGAGCCTTTGTACGCTGTCCCGGTAGCGAGGATCTAGGAGGGTGTACACCCAATAATCAGCCGAGACGAGAATGTGGGCGATGCGGCGGTCGTTTCTCAGGCACTGCAGCATGAAATCAACCATGTGCTGCAGACTCCCAACTGCCAAAGAACCGCTGTCCCCTGTTTGAGGCGTGACCTCGACCTGCTCTGCATCACCCCACCCTCGCTGTACATACTGAGTAGAGGTTTGTGTACCTCCCTCCTCTGGAGAGATGTCTTCCTCCTCCATCGACTCCTCCTCATCCTCCTCACAAAGTGTCCCCTGCCTAGGCCTTTGTGAGGAAACACGTAGCGCAGACTGTCCAGAAGCAGATGGCATTTGGGACTCCTCATCCTCCACCTCTTCTGAAACCTCATCCCTTAGTGCTTGCAGTGTTTGTTGAAGCAGGCAGATAAGGGGGACAGTCATGCTGACTAGTGCATCATCTGCACTCGCCATCCGCGTGGATTCATCGAAGGCACGCAAAACGAGGCAGATGTCCTTCATAGAGGCCCACTCAATGGTGCTGAAGTGTGAACGGCGCACAGTGCGACTTGTTTGCGCCTGATGCAGCTGGTACTCCATGACTGCTGCCTGCTGCTCACACAACCGCTCCAACATATGTAACGTTGAATTCCACCGGGTGGGTAGGTCACATATGATGCGATGTTCTGGAAGGCCAAATCGTCGCTGCAGAGCAGCGAGGCGCGATCTTGCCGTGCTGGAACGTCGCAAGTGAGCGCACTCTATGCGGACCTTGTGCAACAGTGCATCAAGATCCGGATAGTCCCTCAGAAAGCTCTGCACGACCAAGTTAAGAACATGTGCCAGACATGGGATGTGTGTGAGGTTGCCTAGGCCAAGAGCTGCCACCAGATTTCGGCCATTGTCACATACTACCAAGCCCGGCTGGAGATTCGCTGGCCCAAACCACACATCGCTCTCCAGCTTGATAGCATTCCAGAGCTCCTGCGCTGTGTGGCTTCGATTCCCCAAAGAAATTAATTTGAGTACAGCCTGTTGACGTTTGGCCATGGCTGTGCTCATATCGGTCGTAACAGGCTCCTGCTCTGCTGTTTCTGAGGAACTTGAGTAGGAGGAGGAGTCTATGTGTACAGACTGGAGTCCTGCAATCCGTGGCGTTGGAAGAACACGTACAGCGCCACTCTCCAGATCCGTACCCGGCTCCACAACATTGACCCAGTGGGCAGTGAGGGAAAGGTATCGTCCCTGTCCATGGTTACTGGTCCACGCATCGGTGGTCAGGTGGACCTTGCTACTAACGGCGTTTAGTAGCGCATGTTTTATTTTGCCCTCAACATGTTTCTGCAGGGCAGGGACGGCTCGCCTGCTGAAATAAAAGCGGCTGGGCACGTTGTATTGGGGGACTGCCAATGCCATTAAGTCCCGGAAGGTGTCAGTGTCCACCAGCCTGAATGACAGCATTTCAACTGCCAGAAGTTTGGCAATGCCAGCATTCAGAGACTGTGCTCGGGGATGGTTTGCCGAGTAAGGGCGCCTTTTATCCCATGCCTGTGCTACCGATGGCTGTGATGGATGGGAACGTGCTGTTATGGGTGGAATCTGACAGGGTCTCCGGACAACAGTGGCAGAGGTTCTTCCTTGGCGATCCTGTGAGGAAGCCGAACCAGCAGTGTGTGAGCTGGAGGAAGAGGGCCCAACACGAACTGAAGAGGTGGTAGGTGGTGCTGTACGTTGGCCTACGTCTTGAGGGTGTCTATGCAACTCCAACTCGTGCTTGGTGCGCACATGTTTCCACATATTTGTGGTATTGAGGTTGCTGACATTTCTCCCTCTTTTGACTCTCTGATGACACAGCTTGCATTTGACAAAGCAAATGTCATCTGCAACTGTGTCAAAAAAGGACCACGCACTGCAACTCTTGTGAGCGCCCGGTTTGCCTTTGGAAGGAGGAATGCTCCTAACGGGTGCCGAAGTGGAGGGTACAGGCAACCAAGTCTTCCCCCTCCCTCTGCCTCCTGTTTTGGCCGGTAGGGGAATCTCTTCCTCCGAGCTGCTCCCACCACCTTCCTGTTGCTCACGCCATGATGGGTCAAGGACCTCATCATCTTCCCTCCCCTCTTCAAACAGCTGCTTCTCCGGGGTTGTCTCGCCAGCACCGTACGCACCAGAAAGTGGCAACTGAGTCTCGTCATCATCTGATGCGTACTGAGGTGTGCTGACCATAGGCACTGGCCCACTCGCCTCTTCAGATTCAGAGGGACAAAGAAGTTGCGCATCACTGCATACTCCCTCTTCTTCACATTCAGGAATGCTGCTTGGCTGGCCCCCTCTTTCCAAGCCAACAGATTCCGAGAACAGAAGTAGAGATTGTGATGGCTCCTGTCCATGTCTCTCTGACTGCCTGGGCACTTTGGCAGGTGGTGAAGAGACAGATGGTTGCTCTTCGGTGCTCTGACCCTGAGAGGATGCGGAAGTAATTGAAGTCGATGCGTTAGCTGCCATCCATCCGACAACGGCTTCAATTTGTTCCTCCCGCAGCAGTGGGGTACGTTGAGGTCCTACAAAGCTGCGCATAAAGGACTGTTGCCTGCTAAAACTGGGGGATGCTGATCCACTGGTGCCTGCAGCAGGCCCAGAATCCCCACGTCCTCTACCTGTAGAATCCCCACGTCCTCTCCCTGCAGAATCCCCACGTCCTCTCCCTGCTGAAACTCCACGCCCACGCCCACGCCCCCGCGCCTTACTCCCTGCCTTCTTCATCTTGCAAGACTGCTTAAGATAGGCAAAAAAGGACAAAGGGGGGCCTTAGTGTGCTTATTCCTGAACAGCTGGTTACAGGTACAAGAAACACTAATTTTATGAAGTGTGTGTGTGTGGACTAGACTTTAATAGGAGCTGATGTGGCCTACACAAGTTCAAAATGTAGTGTTTGGTGAACTTTTTATGTGGTTTCTTTGTTTGAAACAAACTCAAAGTATGAGAACAAAGAATTGAAACTGATAGTATCACCAACTTTTTGGAGCTATTACAATGCAGGCAGGTAACCTACAATGCAAAAGATGAGGCTCCAAAAAAATTGGGTAATACTAATCTGGCTGCGCCGGCAGGGCACAAGCCAGAAAAAAAGGCTCCTCTATCTACTCCTATATAGTGTTTGCAACCAACCAATGTTGATGGATACGGATGGATGCACACTAATAGGAGAAGAAAAAATGAGCTGCACTCAGAGACAAATATGTGTGAGGCAGTGACGCACGTTGAGCGTCCTACAACCAGACGTAGCTGCAGGACACTCTACTCAGCGTGAGCTGCACTCACACACAGTCAGAGACCTCTCAGACAGCCGTCAACAGTGCAGCTAAGTGGGCACTGGCACTGACAGGCTGCAGAAAGGCTCCGCTGTGTACTCCTATATAGTGTTTGCAACCACCGTAGATGGAGACGGATGGATGCACACTAATAGAAGAAAAAATGAGCTGCACTCAAATAAAAATATGTGTGAGGCAGTGACGCACGCTGAGCGTCCTACAGCCAGACGTAGCTGCAGGACACACTACTCAGCATGAGCTGCACTCACACACAGTCAGAGACCTCTCAGACAGCCGTGAACAGTGCAGCAAAGTGGACACTAGCACTGAAAGGCTGCAGAAAGGCTCCGCTGTCTACTACTAGTGTTTGCAACCAACGTATATGGATACGGATGGAAGCACACTAGATTGAAATTATTTAAAAAATGCAGCTCAAAAAATAAAAGATGTATGAGGCAGCAGTGATCACACTGGGTGGCCTACAGCCTGACGTGGCTGCAGGACCCACTCCACAGCGTGAGCTGCACTCACACAGCCCTTGCAGACAGGTGTGAAAACAGCGCTGCTAGGGAAAAGCAAGCTACAGTGGTGGTTTATGTAGCCTGGATAAAGCACAATATTGTTTTTAGAATCGCTATTTCTAACTGTCCCTCACAGTCTTCTACAGCAGCCTGTCCCTAACTGAATTCACAGCAGAGTGACCAGAAATGGCGGCTGCGGTGGCTTTTATAGTGCATCATGACATCATTTCGGCAGCCAATCACAGCCATGCCAATAGTTAACATGCCTACATGCCTAACAGGATGTGCCCACACTTCGGAGGATTCCCATTGGCTTAATCAAAGCAAGCAGGCTCATAGCATGATGGGAACTTCCTATTCCGATTCCGATCCCGGAATCCGATATGAAAAAAGTATCGGAATTAAGTATTGGAATTCCGATACCGCTGATATCGGCCGATACCCGATACTTGCGGTATCGGAATGCTCAACACTAGTCATAATCATTTTATGATGTCATAATCATTTTGTTGATGTCATAATCATTTTGTTGATGTCATAATCATTTGATGATGTCATAATCATTAGATGATGTCATAATCATTTTGTTGATGTCATAGTCATTTCATGATGTCATAATCATTTGATGTCATAATCATTTTGTTGATGTCATAATCATTTGATGATGTCATAATCATTAGATGATGTCATAATCATTTTGTTGATGTCATAGTCATTTCATGATGTCATAATCATTTGATGTCACAATCATTGGATGATGTCATAATCATTTTGTTGATGTCATAATCATTTGATGTCATAATCATTTTGTTGAAGTCATAATCATTTGATGATGTCATAATCATTTTGTTGATGTCATAATGATTTGATGATGTCATAATCATTTGATGTCATAATCATTAGATGATGTCATAATCATTTCATGATGTCATAATCATTTCATGATGTCATAATCATTTCATGTCATAATCATTGGATGATGTCATAATCATTTTGTTGATGTCATAATCATTTGATGATGTCATAATCATTAGATAATGTCATAATCATTTTGTTGAAGTCATAATCATTTGATTATGTCATAATCATTTTGTTGATGTCATAATGATTTGATGATGTCATAATCATTTGATGTCATAATCATTGGATGATGTCATAATCATTTTGTTGATGTCATAATCATTTGATGTCATAATCATTGGATGATGTCATAATCATTTTGTTGATGTCATAATCATTTGATGATGTCATAATCATTAGATGATGTCATAATCATTTTGTTGATGTCATAATCATTTGATGATGTCATAATCATATGATGTAATAATCATTGGATGATGTCATAATCATTTTGTTGATGTCATAATCTTTTGATGATGTCATAATCATTAGATGATGTCATACTCATTTTGTTGATGTCATAATCATTTGATGATGTCATAATCATTAGATGATGTCATAATCATTTTGTTGATGTCATAATCATTTGATGATGTCATAATCATTTGATGTCATAATCATTGGATGATGTCATAATCATTTTGTTGATGTCATAATCATTTGATGATGTCATAATCATTAGATGATGTCATAATCATTTTGTTGATGTCATAATCATTTTATGATGTCATAATCATTTTGTTGATGTCAAAATCATTGGATGATGTCATAATCATTTTGTTGATGTCATAATCATTTGATGATGTCATAATCATTAGATGATGTCATAATCATTGGATGATGACATAATCATTTTGTTGATGTCATAATCATTTGATGTCATAATCATTGGATGATGTCATAATCATTTTGTTGATGTCATAATCATTTGATGATGTCATAATCATTAGATGATGTCATAATCATTTTGTTGATGTCACAATCATTTAATGATGTCATAATCATTTGATGTCATAATCATTGGATGATGTCATAATCATTTTGTTGATGTCATAATCATTTGATGATGTCATAATCATTAGATAATGTCATAATCATTTTGTTGATGTCATAATCATTTGATGATGTCATAATCATTTTGTTGATGTCATAATGATTTGATGATGTCATAATCATTTGATGTCATAATCATTGGATGATGTCATAATCATTTGATGATGTCATAATGATTTTGTTGATGTCATAATCATTAGATAATGTCATAATCATTTTGTTGAAGTCATAATTATTTGATTATGTCATAATCATTTTGTTGATGTCATAATGATTTGATGATGTCATAATCATTTGATGTCATAATCATTGGATGATGTCATAATCATTTTGTTGATGTCATAATCATTTGATGTCATAATCATTGGATGATGTCATAATCATTTTGTTGATGTCATAATCATTTGATGATGTCATAATCATTAGATGATGTCATAATCATTTTGTTGATGTCATAATCATTTGATGATGTCATAATCATATGATGTAATAATCATTGGATGATGTCATAATCATTTTGTTGATGTCATAATCATTTGATGATGTCATAATCATTAGATGATGTCATACTCATTTTGTTGATGTCATAATCATTTGATGATGTCATAATCATTAGATGATGTCATAATCATTTTGTTGATGTCATAATCATTTGATGATGTCATAATCATTTGATGTCATAATCATTGGATGATGTCATAATCATTTTGTTGATGTCATAATCATTTGATGATGTCATAATCATTAGATGATGTCATAATCATTTTGTTGATGTCATAATCATTTGATGATGTCATAATCATTTGATGTCATAATCATTGGATGATGTCATAATCATTTTGTTGATGTCATAATCATTTTATGATGTCATAATCATTTTGTTGATGTCAAAATCATTGGATGATGTCATAATCATTTTGTTGATGTCATAATCATTTGATGATGTCATAATCATTAGATGATGTCATAATCATTAGATGATGTCATAATCATTTTGTTGATGTCACAATCATTTAATGATGTCATAATCATTTGATGTCATAATCATTGGATGATGTCATAATCATTTTGTTGATGTCATAATCATTTGATGATGTCATAATCATTAGATAATGTCATAATCATTTTGTTGATGTCATAATCATTTGATGATGTCATAATCATTTTGTTGATGTCATAATGATTTGATGATGTCATAATCATTTGATGTCATAATCATTGGATGATGTCATAATCATTTTGTTGATGTCATAATCATTTGATGATGTCATAATCATTTGATGTCATAATCATTGGATGATGTCATAATCATTTTGTTGATGTCA
Organism: Dendrobates tinctorius; assembly: GCF_039654945.1. Taxonomy (NCBI): domain Eukaryota; kingdom Metazoa; phylum Chordata; class Amphibia; order Anura; family Dendrobatidae; genus Dendrobates; species Dendrobates tinctorius. Next base: position 41,488,291 of record NW_027361687.1, on the reverse strand, counting down.
TAATCATTTGATGATGTCATAATCATTAGATGATGTCATAATCATTTTGTTGATGTCATAATCATTTGATGATGTCATAATCATATGATGTAATAATCATTGGATGATGTCATAATCATTTTGTTGATGTCATAATCATTTGATGATGTCATAATCATTAGATGATGTCATAATCATTTTGTTGATGTCATAATCATTTGATGATGTCATAATCATTAGATGATGTCATAATCATTTTGTTGATGTCATAATCATTTGATGATGTCATAATCATATGATGTAATAATCATTGGATGATGTCATAATCATTTTGTTGATGTCATAATCATTTGATGATGTCATAATCATTAGATGATGTCACACTCATTTTGTTGATGTCATAATCATTTGATGATGTCATAATCATTAGATGATGTCATAATCATTTTGTTGATGTCATAATCATTTGATGATGTCATAATCATTTGATGTCATAATCATTGGATGATGTCATAATCATTTTGTTGATGTCATAATCATTTGATGATGTCATAATCATTAGATGATGTCATAATCATTTTGTTGATGTCATAATCATTTGATGATGTCATAATCATTTGATGTCATAATCATTGGATGATGTCATAATCATTTTGTTGATGTCATAATCATTTTATGATGTCATAATCATTTTGTTGATGTCAAAATCATTGGATGATGTCATAATCATTTTGTTGATGTCATAATCATTTGATGATGTCATAATCATTAGATGATGTCATAATCATTGGATGATGACATAATCATTTTGTTGATGTCATAATCATTTGATGTCATAATCATTGGATGATGTCATAATCATTTTGTTGATGTCATAATCATTTGATGATGTCATAATCATTAGATGATGTCATAATCATTTTGTTGATGTCACAATCATTTAATGATGTCATAATCATTTGATGTCATAATCATTGGATGATGTCATAATCATTTTGTTGATGTCATAATCATTTGATGATGTCATAATCATTAGATAATGTCATATTCATTTTGTTGATGTCATAATCATTTGATGATGTCATAATCATTTTGTTGATGTCATAATGATTTGATGATGTCATAATCATTTGATGTCATAATCATTGGATGAAGTCATAATCATTTGATGATGTCATAATGATTTTGTTGATGTCATAATCATTTGATGATGCCATAATCATTTTGTTGATGTCATAATCATTTTGTTGATGTCATAATCATTTTGTTGATGTCATAATCATTTGATGATGTCATAATCATTAGATGATGTCATAATCATTTCATGATGTCATAATCATTTCATGATGTCATAATCATTTCATGTCATAATCATTGGATGATGTCATAATCATTTTGTTGATGTCATAATCATTTGATGATGTCATAATCATTAGATAATGTCATAATCATTTTGTTGAAGTCATAATCATTTGATTATGTCATAATCATTTTGTTGATGTCATAATGATTTGATGATGTCATAATCATTTGATGTCATAATCATTGGATGATGTCATAATCATTTTGTTGATGTCATAATCATTTGATGTCATAATCATTGGATGATGTCATAATCGTTTTGTTGATGTCATAATCATTTGATGATGTCATAATCATTAGATGATGTCATAATCATTTTGTTGATGTCATAATCATTTGATGATGTCATAATCATATGATGTAATAATCATTGGATGATGTCATAATCATTTTGTTGATGTCATAATCATTTGATGATGTCATAATCATTAGATGATGTCATACTCATTTTGTTGATGTCATAATCATTTGATGATGTCATAATCATTAGATGATGTCATAATCATTTTGTTGATGTCATAATCATTTGATGATGTCATAATCATTTGATGTCATAATCATTGGATGATGTCATAATCATTTTGTTGATGTCATAATCATTTGATGATGTCATAATCATTAGATGATGTCATAATCATTTTGTTGATGTCATAATCATTTGATGATGTCATAATCATTTGATGTCATAATCATTGGATGATGTCATAATCATTTTGTTGATGTCATAATCATTTTATGATGTCATAATCATTTTGTTGATGTCAAAATCATTGGATGATGTCATAATCATTTTGTTGATGTCATAATCATTTGATGATGTCATAATCATTAGATGATGTCATAATCATTGGATGATGACATAATCATTTTGTTGATGTCATAATCATTTGATGTCATAATCATTGGATGATGTCATAATCAGTTTGTTGATGTCATAATCATTTGATGATGTCATAATCATTAGATGATGTCATAATCATTTTGTTGATGTCACAATCATTTAATGATGTCATAATCATTTGATGTCATAATCATTGGATGATGTCATAATCATTTTGTTGATGTCATAATCATTTGATGATGTCATAATCATTAGATAATGTCATAATCATTTTGTTGATGTCATAATCATTTGATGATGTCATAATCATTTTGTTGATGTCATAATGATTTGATGATGTCATAATCATTTGATGTCATAATCATTGGATGATGTCATAATCATTTTGTTGATGTCATAATCATTTGATGATGTCATAATCATTTGATGTCATAATCATTGGATGATGTCATAATCATTTTGTTGATGTCATAATCATTTGATGATGTCATAATCATTAGATGATGTCATAATCATTTTGTTGATGTCATAATCATTTGATGATGTCATAATCATATGATGTAATAATCATTGGATGATGTCATAATCATTTTGTTGATGTCATAATCATTTGATGATGTCATAATCATTAGATGATGTCATAATCATTTTGTTGATGTCATAATCATTTGATGATGTCATAATCATTAGATGATGTCATAATCATTTTGTTGATGTCATAATCATTTGATGATGTCATAATCATTTGATGTCATAATCATTGGATGATGTCGTAATCATTTTGTTGATGTCATAATCATTTGATGATGTCATAATCATTTGATGATGTCATAATCATTTTGAAGATGTCATAATCATTTGATGATGTCATAATCATTTGATGTCATAATCATTGGATAATGTCATAATCATTTTGTTGATGTCATAATCATTTTATGATGTCATAATCATTTTGTTGATGTCATAATCATTGGATGATGTCATAATCCTTTTGTTGATGTCATAATCATTTGATGATGTCATAATCATTAGATGATGTCATAATCATATTGGTGATGTCATAATCATTTGATGATGTCATAATCATTTTGTTGATGTCATAATCATTTCGTTGATGTCATAATGATTTGATGATATCATAATCATTTGATGTCATAATCATTGGATGATGTCATAATCATTTTGTTGATGTCATAATCATTGGATGATGTCATAATCATTTGATGTCATAATCATTGGATGATGTCATAATCATTTTGTTGATGTCATAATAATTTTATGATGTCATAATCATTTTGTTGATGTCATAATCATTGGATGATGTCATAATCCTTTTGTTGATGTCATAATCATTTGATGATGTCATAATCATTAGATGATGTCATAATCATTTTGTTGATGTCATAATCATTTGATGATGTCATAATCATTTTGTTGATGTCATAATCATTTCGTTGATGTCATAATGATTTGATGATATCATAATCATTTGATGTCATATTCATTGGATGATGTCATAATCATTTTGTTGATGTCATAATCATTTGATGATGTCATAATCATTAGATGATGTCATAATCATTTTGTTGATGTCATAATCATTTGATGATGTCATAATCATATGATGTAATAATCATTGGATGATGTCATAATCATTTTGTTGATGTCATAATCATTTGATGATGTCATAATCATTAGATGATGTCATAATCATTTTGTTGATGTCATAATCATTTGATGATGTCATAATCATTAGATGATGTCATAATCATTTGATGATGTCATAATCATTTGATGTCATAATCATTGGATGATGTCGTAATCATTTTGTTGATGTCACAATCATTTGATGATGTCATAATCATTTTGATGATGTCATAATCATTTGATGATGTCATAATCATTTGATGTCATAATCATTGGATAATGTCATAATCATTTTGTTGATGTCATAATCATTTTATGATGTCATAATCATTTTGTTGATGTCATAATCATTGGATGATGCCATAATCCTTTTGTTGATGTCATAATCATTTGATGATGTCATAATCATTAGATGATGTCATAATCATATTGTTGATGTCATAATCATTTGATGATGTCATAATCATTTGATGTCATAATCATTGGATGATGTCATAATCATTTTGTTGATGTCATAATCATTTGATGATGTCATAATCATTAGATGATGTCATAATCATTTTGTTGATGTCATAATCATTTGATGATGTCATAATCATATGATGTAATAATCATTGGATGATGTCATAATCATTGTGTTGATGTCATAATCATTTGATGATGTCATAATCATTAGATGATGTCATAATCATTTTGTTGATGTCATAATCATTTGATGATGTCATAATCATTTGATGTCATAATCATTGGATGATGTCGTAATCATTTTGTTGATGTCATAATCATTTGATGATGTCATAATCATGTGATGATGTCATAATCATTTTGATGATGTCATAATCATTTGATGATGTCATAATCATTTGATGTCATAATCATTGGATAATGTCATAATCATTTTGTTGATGTCATAATCATTTTATGATGTCATAATCATTTTGTTGATGTCATAATCATTGGATGATGCCATAATCCTTTTGTTGATGTCATAATCATTTGATGATGTCATAATCATTAGATGATGTCATAATCATATTGTTGATGTCATAATCATTTGATGATGTCATAATCATTTTGTTGATGTCATAATCATTTTGTTGATTTCATAATGATTTGATGATATCATAATCATTTGATGTCATAATCATTGGATGATGTCATAATCATTTTGTTGATGTCATAATCATTTGATGATGTCATAATCATATGATGTAATAATCATTTGATGATGTCATAATCATTTTGTTGATGTCATAATCATTTGATGATGTCATAATCATTAGATGATGTCATAATCATTTTGTTGATGTCATAATCATTTGATGATGTCATAATCATTTGATGTCATAATCATTGGATGATGTCGTAATCATTTTGTTGATGTCATAATCATTTGATGATGTCATAATCATTTGATGATGTCATAATCATTTTGATGATGTCATAATCATTTGATGATGTCATAATCATTTGATGTCATAATCATTGGATAATGTCATAATCATTTTGTTGATGTCATAATCATTTTATGATGTCATAATCATTTTGTTGATGTCATAATCATTGGATGATGTCATAATCCTTTTGTTGATGTCATAATCATTTGATGATGTCATAATCATTAGATGATGTCATAATCATATTGTTGATGTCATAATCATTTGATGATGTCATAATCATTTTGTTGATGTCATAATCATTTCGTTGATGTCATAATGATTTGATGATATCATAATCATTTGATGTCATAATCATTGGATGATGTCATAATCATTTTGTTGATGTCATAATCATTTGATGATGTCATAATCATTTGATGTCATAATCATTGGATGATGTCATAATCATTTTGTTGATGTCATAATAATTTTATGATGTCATAATCATTTTGTTGATGTCATAATCATTGGATGATGTCATAATCCTTTTGTTGATGTCATAATGATTTGATGATGTCATAATCATTAGATGATGTCATAATCATTTTGTTGATGTCATAATCATTTGATGATGTCATAATCATTTTGTTGATGTCATAATCATTTCGTTGATGTCATAATGATTTGATGATGTCATAATCATTTGATGTCATATTCATTGGATGATGTCATAATCATTTTGTTGATGTCATAATCATTTGATGATGTCATAATCATTTGATGTCATAATCATTGGATGATGTCATAATCATTTTGTTGATGTCATAATCATTTGATGATGTCATAATCATTAGATGATGTCATAATCATTTTGTTGATGTCATAATCATTTGATGATGTCATAATCATATGATGTAATAATCATTGGATGATGTCATAATCATTTTGATGATGTCATAATCATATGATGTAATAATCATTGGATGATGTCATAATCATTTTGTTGATGTCATAATCATTTGATGATGTCATAATCATTAGATGATGTCATAATCATTTTGTTGATGTCATAATCATTTGATCATGTCATAATCATTAGATGATGTCATAATCATTTTGTTGATGTCATAATCATTTGATGATGTCATAATCATTTGATGTCATAATCATTGGATGATGTCGTAATCATTTTGTTGATGTCATAATCATTTTGATGATGTCATAATCATTTGATGATGTCATAATCATTTGATGTCATAATCATTGGATAATGTCATAATCATTTTGTTGATGTCATAATCATTTTATGATGTCATAATCATTTTGTTGATGTCATAATCATTGGATGATGCCATAATCCTTTTGTTGATGTCATAATCATTTGATGATGTCATAATCATTAGATGATGTCATAATCATATTGTTGATGTCATAATCATTTGATGATGTCATAATCATTTTGTTGATGTCATAATCATTTCGTTGATTTCATAATGATTTGATGATATCATAATCATTTGAAGTCATAATCATTGGATGATGTCATAATCATTTTGTTGATGTCATAATCATTTGATGATGTCATAATCATATGATGTAATAATCATTTGATGATGTCATAATCATTTTGTTGATGTCATAATCATTTGATGATGTCATAATCATTAGATGATGTCATAATCATTTTGTTGATGTCATAATCATTTGATGATGTCATAATCATTTGATGTCATAATCATTGGATGATGTCGTAATCATTTTGTTGATGTCATAATCATTTGATGATGTCATAATCATTTGATGATGTCATAATCATTTTGATGATGTCATAATCATTTGATGATGTCATAATCATTTGATGTCATAATCATTGGATAATGTCATAATCATTTTGTTGATGTCATAATCATTTTATGATGTCATAATCATTTTGTTGATGTCATAATCATTGGATGATGTCATAATCCTTTTGTTGATGTCATAATCATTTGATGATGTCATAATCATTAGATGATGTCATAATCATATTGTTGATGTCATAATCATTTGATGATGTCATAATCATTTTGTTGATGTCATAATCATTTCGTTGATGTCATAATGATTTGATGATATCATAATCATTTGATGTCATAATCATTGGATGATGTCATAATCATTTTGTTGATGTCATAATCATTTGATGATGTCATAATCATTTGATGTCATAATCATTGGATGATGTCATAATCATTTTGTTGATGTCATAATAATTTTATGATGTCATAATCATTTTGTTGATGTCATAATCATTGGATGATGTCATAATCCTTTTGTTGATGTCATAATGATTTGATGATGTCATAATCATTAGATGATGTCATAATCATTTTGTTGATGTCATAATCATTTGATGATGTCATAATCATTTTGTTGATGTCATAATCATTTCGTTGATGTCATAATGATTTGATGATATCATAATCATTTGATGTCATAATCATTGGATGATGTCATAATCATTTTGTTGATGTCATAATAATTTGATGATGTCATAATCATTAGATGATGTCATAATCATTGGATGATGACATAATCATTTTGTTGATGTCATAATCATTTGATGTCATAATCATTGGATGATGTCATAATCATTTTGTTGATGTCATAATCATTTGATGATGTCATAATCATTGGATGATGTCATAATCATTTTGTTGATGTCATAATCATTTGATGATGTCATAATCATTAGATGATGTCATAATCATTGGATGATGACATAATCATTTTGTTGATGTCATAATCATTTGATGTCATAATCATTGGATGATGTCATAATCATTTTGTTGATGTCATAATCATTGGATGATGTCATAATCCTTTTGTTGATGTCATAATCATTTGATGATGTCATAATCATTAGATGATGTCATAATCATTTGATGATGTCATAATCATTTTGTTGATGTCATAATGATTTGATGATATCATAATCATTTGATGTCATAATCATTGGATGATGTCATAATCATTTTGTTGATGTCATAATCATTTGATGATGTCATAATCATTTGATGTCATAATCATTGGATGATGTCATAATCATTTGATGATGTCATAATGATTTTGTTGATGTCATAATCATTTGATGATGCCATAATCATTTTGTTGATATCATAATCATTTTGTTGATGTCATAATCATTTTGTTGATGTCATAATCATTTGATGATGTCATAATCATTAGATGATGTCATAATCATTTCATGATGTCATAATCATTTCATGATGTCATAATCATTTCATGTCATAATCATTGGATGATGTCATAATCATTTTGTTGATGTCATAATCATTTGATGATGTCATAATCTTTAGATAATGTCATAATCATTTTGTTGAAGTCATAATGATTTGATGATGTCATAATCATTTGATGTCATAATCATTGGATGATGTCATAATCATTTTGTTGATGTCATAATCATTTGATGTCATAATCATTGGATGATGTCATAATCATTTTGTTGATGTCATAATCATTTGATGATGTCATAATCATTAGATGATGTCATAATCATTTTGTTGATGTCATAATCATTTGATGATGTCATAATCATATGATGTAATAATCATTGGATGATGTCATAATCATTTTGTTGATGTCATAATCATTTGATGATGTCATAATCATTAGATGATGTCATACTCATTTTGTTGATGTCATAATCATTTGATGATGTCATAATCATTAGATGATGTCATAATCATTTTGTTGATGTCATAATCATTTGATGATGTCATAATCATTTGATGTCATAATCATTGGATGATGTCATAATCATTTTGTTGATGTCATAATCATTTGATGATGTCATAATCATTAGATGATGTCATAATCATTTTGTTGATGTCATAATCATTTGATGATGTCATAATCATTTGATGTCATAATCATTGGATGATGTCATAATCATTTTGTTGATGTCATAATCATTTTATGATGTCATAATCATTTTGTTGATGTCAAAATCATTGGATGATGTCATAATCATTTTGTTGATGTCATAATCATTTGATGATGTCATAATCATTAGATGATGTCATAATCATTGGATGATGACATAATCATTTTGTTGATGTCATAATCATTTGATGTCATAATCATTGGATGATGTCATAATCATTTTGTTGATGTCATAATCATTTGATGATGTCATAATCATTAGATGATGTCATAATCATTTTGTTGATGTCACAATCATGTAATGATGTCATAATCATTTGATGTCATAATCATTGGATGATGTCATAATCATTTGATGTCATAATCATTGGATGATGTCATAATCATTTTGTTGATGTCATAATCATTTGATGATGTCATAATCATTTGATGTCATAATCATTGGATGATGTCATAATCATTTTGTTGATGTCATAATCATTTGATGATGTCATAATCATTAGATGATGTCATAATCATTTTGTTGATGTCATAATCATTTGATGATGTCATAATCATATGATGTAATAATCATTGGATGATGTCATAATCATTTTGTTGATGTCATAATCATTTGATGATGTCATAATCATTAGATGATGTCATAATCATTTTGTTGATGTCATAATCATTTGATGATGTCATAATCATTAGATGATGTCATAATCATTTTGTTGATGTCATAATCATTTGATGATGTCATAATCATTTGATGTCATAATCATTGGATGATGTCGTAATCATTTTGTTGATGTCATAATCATTTGATGATGTCATAATCATTTGATGATGTCATAATCATTTGATGATGTCATAATCATTTGATGTCATAATCATTGGATAATGTCATAATCATTTTGTTGATGTCATAATCATTTTATGATGTCATAATCATTTTGTTGATGTCATAATCATTGGATGATGCCATAATCCTTTTGTTGATGTCATAATCATTTGATGATGTCATAATCATTAGATGATGTCATAATCATATTGTTGATGTCATAATCATTTGATGATGTCATAATCATTTTGTTGATGTCATAATCATTTCGTTGATGTCATAATGATTTGATGATATCATAATCATTTGATGTCATAATCATTGGATGATGTCATAATCATTTTGTTGATGTCATAATCATTTGATGATGTCATAATCATTTGATGTCATAATCATTGGATGATGTCATAATCATTTTGTTGATGTCATAATAATTTTATGATGTCATAATCATTTTGTTGATGTCATAATCATTGGATGATGTCATAATCCTTTTGTTGATGTCATAATCATTTGATGATGTCATAATCATTAGATGATGTCATAATCATTTTGTTGATGTCATAATCATTTGATGATGTCATAATCATTTTGTTGATGTCATAATCATTTCGTTGATGTCATAATGATTTGATGATATCATAATCATTTGATGTCATAATCATTGGATGATGTCATAATCATTTTGTTGATGTCATAATCATTTGATGATGTCATAATCATTAGATGATGTCATAATCATTGGATGATGACATAATCATTTTGTTGATGTCATAATCATTTGATGTCATAATCATTGGATGATGTCATAATCATTTTGTTGATGTCATAATCATTTGATGATGTCATAATCATTGGATGATGTCATAATCATTTTGTTGATGTCATAATCATTTGATGATGTCATAATCATTAGATGATGTCATAATCATTGGATGATGACATAATCATTTTGTTGATGTCATAATCATTGGATGATGTCATAATCATTTTGTTGATGTCATAATCATTTTGTTGATGTCATAATCATTTGATGATGTCATAATCATTTTGTTGATGTCATAATCATTTCGTTGATGTCATAATGATTTGATGATATCATAATCATTTGATGTCATAATCATTGGATGATTTCATAATCATTTTGTTGATGTCATAATCATTTGATGATGTCATAATCATTAGATGATGTCATAATCATTGGATGATGTCATAATCATTGGATGATGACATAATCCTTTTGTTGATGTCATAATCATTTGATGTCATAATCATTGGATGATGTCATAATCATTTTGTTGATGTCATAATCATTTGATGATGTCATAATCATTAGATGATGTCATAATCATTTTGTTGATGTCATAATCATTTCATGATGTCATAATCATTTGATGTCATAATCATTAGATAATGTCATAATCATTTTGTTGAAGTCATAATCATTTGATGATGTCATAATCATTTTGTTGATGTCATAATCATTTTGTTGATGTCATAATGATTTGATGATGTCATAATCATTTGATGTCATAATCATTGGATGATGTCATAATCATTTTGTTGATGTCATAATCATTTGATGATGTCATAATCATTTGATGTCATAATCATTGGATGATGTCATAATCATTTTGTTGATGTCATAATCATTTGATGATGTCATAATCATTTGATGTCATAATCATTGGATGATGTCATAATCATTTTGTTGATGTCATAATCATTTGATGATGTCATAATCATTAGATGATGTAATAATCATTGGATGATGACATAATCATTTTGTTGATGTTATAATCATTTGATGTCATAATCATTGGATGATGTCATAATCATTTTGTTGATGTCATAATCATTTGATGATGTCATAATCATTAGATGATGTCATAATCATTTTGTTGATGTCACAATCATTTCATGATGTCATAATCATTTGATGTCATAATCATTGGATGATGTCATAATCATTTTGTTGATGTCATAATCATTTGATGATGTCATAATCATTAGATAATGTCATAATCATTTTGTTGATGTCATAATCATTTGATGATGTCATTATCATTTTGTTGATGTCATAATGATTTGATGATGTCATAATCATTTGATGTCATAATCATTGGATGATGTCATAATCATTTTGTTGATGTCATAATCATTTGATGATGTCATAATCATTTGATGTCATAATCATTGGATGATGTCATAATCATTTTGTTGATGTCATAATCATTTGATGATGTCATAATCATTAGATGATGTCATAATCATTTTGTTGATGTCATAATCATTTGATGATGTCATAATCATATGATGTAATAATCATTTGATGATGTCATAATCATTTTGTTGATGTCATAATCATTTGATGATGTCATAATCATTAGATGATGTCATAATCATTTTGTTGATGTCATAATCATTTGATGATGTCATAATCATTAGATGATGTCATAATCATTTTTTTGATGTCATAATCATTTGATGATGTCATAATCATTTGATGTCATAATCATTGGATGATGTCGTAATCATTTTGTTGATGTCATAATCATTTGATGATGTCATAATCATTTGATGATGTCATAATCATTTTGATGATGTCATAATCATTTGATGATGTCATAATCATTTGATGTCATAATCATTGGATAATGTCATAATCATTTTGTTGATGTCATAATCATTTTATGATGTCATAATCCTTTTGTTGATGTCATAATCATTTGATGATGTCATAATCATTAGATGATGTCATAATCATATTGTTGATGTCATAATCATTTGATGATGTCATAATCATTTTGTTGATGTCATAATCATTTCGTTGATGTCATAATGATTTGATGATATCATAATCATTTGATGTCATAATCATTGGATGATGTCATAATCATTTTGTTGATGTCATAATCATTTGATGATGTCATAATCATTTGATGTCATAATCATTGGATGATGTCATAATCATTTTGTTGATGTCATAATAATTTTATGATGTCATAATCATTTTGTTGATGTCATAATCATTGGATGATGTCATAATCCTTTTGTTGATGTCATAATGATTTGATGATGTCATAATCATTAGATGATGTCATAATCATTTTGTTGATGTCATAATCATTTGATGATGTCATAATCATTTTGTTGATGTCATAATCATTTCGTTGATGTCATAATGATTTGATGATATCATAATCATTTGATGTCATAATCATTGGATGATGTCATAATCATTTTGTTGATGTCATAATAATTTGATGATGTCATAATCATTAGATGATGTCATAATCATTGGATGATGACATAATCATTTTGTTGATGTCATAATCATTTGATGTCATAATCATTGGATGATGTCATAATCATTTTGTTGATGTCATAATCATTTGATGATGTCATAATCATTGGATGATGTCATAATCATTTTGTTGATGTCATAATCATTTGATGATGTCATAATCATTAGATGATGTCATAATCATTGGATGATGACATAATCATTTTGTTGATGTCATAATCATTTGATGTCATAATCATTGGATGATGTCATAATCATTTTGTTGATGTCATAATCATTGGATGATGTCATAATCCTTTTGTTGATGTCATAATCATTGGATGATGTCATAATCATTAGATGATGTCATAATCATTTGATGATGTCATAATCATTTGATGATGTCATAATCATTTTGTTGATGTCATAATCATTTCGTTGATGTCATAATGATTTGATGATATCATAATCATTTGATGTCATAATCATTGGATGATGTCATAATCATTTTGTTGATGTCATAATCATTTGATGATGTCATAATCATTTGATGTCATAATCATTGGATGATGTCATAATCATTTGATGATGTCATAATGATTTTGTTGATGTCATAATCATTTGATGATGCCATAATCATTTTGTTGATGTCATAATCATTTTGTTGATGTCATAATCATTTTGTTGATGTCATAATCATTTGATGATGTCATAATCATTAGATGATGTCATAATCATTTCATGATGTCATAATCATTTCATGATGTCATAATCATTTCATGTCATAATCATTGGATGATGTCATAATCATTTTGTTGATGTCATAATCATTTGATGATGTCATAATCATTAGATAATGTCATAATCATTTTGTTGAAGTCATAATCATTTGATTATGTCATAATCATTTTGTTGATGTCATAATGATTTGATGATGTCATAATCATTTGATGTCATAATCATTGGATGATGTCATAATCATTTTGTTGATGTCATAATCATTTGATGTCATAATCATTGGATGATGTCATAATCATTTTGTTGATGTCATAATCATTTGATGATGTCATAATCATTAGATGATGTCATAATCATTTTGTTGATGTCATAATCATTTGATGATGTCATAATCATATGATGTAATAATCATTGGATGATGTCAAAATCATTTTGTTGATGTCATAATCATTTGATGATGTCATAATCATTAGATGATGTCATACTCATTTTGTTGATGTCTTAATCATTTGATGATGTCATAATCATTAGATGATGTCATAATCATTTTGTTGATGTCATAATCATTTGATGATGTCATAATCATTTGATGTCATAATCATTGGATGATGTCATAATCATTTTGTTGATGTCATAATCAGTTGATGATGTCATAATCATTAGATGATGTCATAATCATTTTGTTGATGTCATAATCATTTGATGATGTCATAATCATTTGATGTCATAATCATTGGATGATGTCATAATCATTTTGTTGATGTCATAATCATTTTATGATGTCATAATCATTTTGTTGATGTCAAAATCATTGGATGATGTCATAATCCTTTTGTTGATGTCTTAATCATTTGATGATGTCATAATCATTAGATGATGTCATAATCATTTTGTTGATGTCATAATCATTTGATGATGTCATAATCATTTTGTTGATTTCATAATCATTTCGTTGATGTCATAATGATTTGATGATATCATATTCATTTGATGTCATAATCATTGGATGATGTCATAATCATTTTGTTGATGTCATAATCATTTGATGATGTCATAATCATTTGATGTCATTATCATTGGATGATGTCATAATCATTTTGTTGATGTCATAATCATTTTATGATGTCATAATCATTTTGTTGATGTCATAATCATTGGATGATGTCATAATCCTTTTGTTGATGTCATAATCATTTGATGATGTCATAATCATTAGATGATGTCATAATCATTTTGTTGATGTCATAATCATTTGATGATGTCATAATCATTTTGTTGATGTCATAATCATTTCATTGATGTCATAATGATTTGATGATATCATAATCATTTGATGTCATAATCATTGGATGATTTCATAATCATTTTGTTGATGTCATAATCATTTGATGATGTCATAATCATTAGATGATGTCATAATCATTGGATGATGACATAATCATTTTGTTTCATTTGATGTCATAATCATTGGATGATGTCATAATCATTTTGTTGATGTCATAATCATTTGATTATGTCATTATCATTAGATGATGTCATAATCATTTTGTTGATGTCATAATCATTTCATGATGTCATAATCATTTGATGTCATAATCATTGGATGATGTCATAATCATTTTGTTGATGGCATAATCATTTGATGATGTCATAATCATTAGATATTGTCATAATCATTTTGTTGAAGTCATAATCATTTGATGATGTCATAATCATTTTGTTGATGTCATAATGATTTGATGATGTCATAATCATTTGATGTCATAATCATTGGATGATGTCATAATCATTTTGTTGATGTCATAATCATTTGATGATGTCATAATCATTTGATGTCATAATCATTGGATGATGTCATAATCATTTTGTTGATGTCATAATCATTAGATGATGTCATAATCATTAGATGATGTCATAATCATTTTGTTGATGTCATAATCATTTGATGATGTCATAATCATTTGATGTCATAATCATTGGATGATGTCATAATCATTTTGTTGATGTCATAATCATTTGATGTCATAATCATTGGATGATGTCATAATCATTTTGTTGATGTCATAATCATTTGATGATGTCATAATCATTTGATGTCATAATCATTGGATGATGTCATAATCATTTTGTTGATGTCATAATCATTTGATGATGTCATAATCATTAGATGATGTCATAATCATTGGATGATGACATAATCATTTTGTTGATGTCATAATCATTTGATGTCATAATCATTGGATGATGTCATAATCATTTTGTTGATGTCATAATCATTTGATGATGTCATAATCATTAGATGATGTCATAATCATTTTGTTGATGTCACAATCATTTAATGATGTCATAATCATTTGATGTCATAATCATTGGATGATGTCATAATCATTTTGTTGATGTCATAATCATTTGATGATGTCATAATCATTAGATAATGTCATAATCATTTTGTTGATGTCATAATCATTTGATGATGTCATAATCATTTTGTTGATGTCATAATGATTTGATGATGTCATAATCATTTGATGTCATAATCATTGGATGATGTCATAATCATTTTGTTGATGTCATAATCATTTGATGATGTCATAATCATTTGATGTCATAATCATTGGATGATGTCATAATCATTTTGTTGATGTCATAATCATTTGATGATGTCATAATCATTAGATGATGTCATAATCATTTTGTTGATGTCATAATCATTTGATGATGTCATAATCATATGATGTAATAATCATTGGATGATGTCATAATCATTTTGTTGATGTCATAATCATTTGATGATGTCATAATCATTAGATGATGTCATAATCATTTTGTTGATGTCATAATCATTTGATGATGTCATAATCATTAGATGATGTCATAATCATTTTGTTGATGTCATAATCATTTGATGATGTCATAATCATTTGATGTCATAATCATTGGATGATGTCGTAATCATTTTGTTGATGTCATAATCATTTGATGATGTCATAATCATTTGATGATGTCATAATCATTTTGATGATGTCATAATCATTTGATGATGTCATAATCATTTGATGTCATAATCATTGGATAATGTCATAATCATTTTGTTGATGTCATAATCATTTTATGATGTCATAACCATTTTGTTGATGTCATAATCATTGGATGATGTCATAATCCTTTTGTTGATGTCATAATCATTTGATGATGTCATAATCATTAGATGATGTCATAATCATATTGTTGATGTCATAATCATTTGATGATGTCATAATCATTTTGTTGATGTCATAATCATTTCGTTGATGTCATAATGATTTGATGATATCATAATCATTTGATGTCATAATCATTGGATGATGTCATAATCATTTTGTTGATGTCATAATCATTGGATGATGTCATAATCATTTGATGTCATAATCTTTGGATGATGTCATAATCATTTTGTTGATGTCATAATAATTTTATGATGTCATAATCATTTTGTTGATGTCATAATCATTGGATGATGTCATAATCCTTTTGTTGATGTCATAATCATTTGATGATGTCATAATCATTAGATGATGTCATAATCATTTTGTTGATGTCATAATCATTTGATGATGTCATAATCATTTTGTTGATGTCATAATCATTTCGTTGATGTCATAATGATTTGATGATATCATAATCATTTGATGTCATAATCATTGGATGATGTCATAATCATTTTGTTGATGTCATAATCATTTGATGATGTCATAATCATTTGATGTCATAATCATTGGATGATGTCATAATCATTTTGTTGATGTCATAATCATTTGATGATGTCATAATCATTAGATGATGTCATAATCATTTTGTTGATGTCATAATCATTTGATGATGTCATAATCATATGATGTAATAATCATTGGATGATGTCATAATCATTTTGTTGATGTCATAATCATTTGATGATGTCATAATCATTAGATGATGTCATAATCATTTTGTTGATGTCATAATCATTTGATGATGTCATAATCATTAGATGATGTCATAATCATTGGATGATGACATAATCATTTTGTTGATGTCATAATCATTTGATGTCATAATCATTGGATGATGTCATAATCATTTTGTTGATGTCATAATCATTTGATGATGTCATAATCATTTTGTTGATGTCATAATCATTTCGTTGATGTCATAATGATTTGATGATATCATAATCATTTGATGTCATAATCATTGGATGATTTCATAATCATTTTGTTGATGTCATAATCATTTGATGATGTCATAATCATTAGATGATGTCATAATCATTGGATGATGTCATCATCATTGGATGATGACATAATCCTTTTGTTGATGTCATAATCATTTGATGTCATAATCATTGGATGATGTCATAATCATTTTGTTGATGTCATAATCATTTGATTATGTCATAATCATTAGATGATGTCATAATCATTTTGTTGATGTCATAATCATTTCATGATGTCATAATCATTTGATGTCATAATCATTTGATGATGTCATAATCATTAGATAATGTCATAATCATTTTGTTGAAGTCATAATCATTTGATGATGTCATAATCATTTTGTTGATGTCATAATCATTTTGTTGATGTCATAATGATTTGATGATGTCATAATCATTTGATGTCATAATCATTGGATGATGTCATAATCATTTTGTTGATGTCATAATCATTTGATGATGTCATAATCATTTGATGTCATAATCATTGGATGATGTCATAATCATTTTGTTGATGTCATAATCATTTGATGATGTCATAATCATTTGATGTCATAATCATTGGATGATGTCATAATCATTTTGTTGATGTCATAATCATTTGATGATGTCATAATCATTAGATGATGTCATAATCATTGGATGATGACATAATCATTTTGTTGATGTTATAATCATTTGATGTCATAATCATTGGATGATGTCATAATCATTTTGTTGATGTCATAATCATTTGATGATGTCATAATCATTAGTTGATGTCATAATCATTTTGTTGATGTCACAATCATTTCATGATGTCATAATCATTTGATGTCATAATCATTGGATGATGTCATAATCATTTTGTTGATGTCATAATCATTTGATGATGTCATAATCATTAGATAATGTCATAATCATTTTGTTGATGTCATAATCATTTGATGATGTCATAATCATTTTGTTGATGTCATAATGATTTGATGATGTCATAATCCTTTGATGTCATAATCATTGGATGATGTCATAATCATTTTGTTGATGTCATAATCATTTGATGATGTCATAATCATTAGATGATGTCATAATCATTTTGTTGATGTCATAATCATTTGATGATGTCATAATCATATGATGTAATAATCATTTGATGATGTCATAATCATTTTGTTGATGTCATAATCATTTGATGATGTCATAATCATTAGATGATGTCATAATCATTTTGTTGATGTCATAATCATTTGATGATGTCATAATCATTAGATGATGTCATAATCATTTTGTTGATGTCATAATCATTTGATGATGTCATAATCATTTGATGTCATAATCATTGGATGATGTCGTAATCATTTTGTTGATGTCATAATAATTTGATGATGTCATAATCATTTGATGATGTCATAATCATTTTGATGTCATAATCATTGGATGATGTCATAATCATTTTGTTGATGTCATAATCATTTTATGATGTCATAATCATTTTGTTGATGTCATAATCATTGGATGATGTCATAATCCTTTTGTTGATGTCATAATCATTTGATGATGTCATAATCATTAGATGATGTCATAATCATTTTGTTGATGTCATAATCATTTGATGATGTCATAATCATTTGGTTGATGTCATAATCATTTCGTTGATGTCATAATGATTTGATGATATCATAATCATTTGATGTCATAATCATTGGATGATGTCATAATAATTTTGTTGATGTCATAATCATTTGATGATGTCATAATCATTTGATGTCATAATCATTGGATGATGTCATAATCATTGGATGATGTCATAATCATTAGATGATGTCATAATCATTTTGTTGATGTCATAATCATTTGATGATGTCATAATCATTTTGTTGATGTCATAATCATTTCGTTGATGTCATAAGGATTTGATGATATCATAATCATTTGATGTCATAATCATTGGATGATGTCATAATCATTTTGTTGATGTCATAATCATTTGATGATGTCATAATCATTTGATGTCATAATCATTGGATGATGTCGTAATCATTTGATGATGCCATAATGATTTTGTTGATGTCATAATCATTTTATGATGTCATAATCATTTTGTTGATGTCATAATCATTTTGTTGATGTCATAATCATTTGATGATGTCATAATCATTAGATGATGTCATAATCATTTTGTTGATGTCATAATCATTTCATGATGTCATAATCATTAGATGATGTCATAATCATTTTGTTGATGTCATAATCATTTCGTTGATGTCATAATGATTTGATGATATCATATTCATTTGATGTCATAATCATTGGATGATGTCATAATCATTAGATGATGTCATAATCATTTGATGATGTCATAATCATTAGGTGATGTCATAATCATTTTGTTGATGTCATAATCATTTCATGATGTCATAATCATTTGATGTCATAATCATTGGATGATGTCATAATCATTTTGTTGATGGCATAATCATTTGATGATGTCATAATCATTAGATAATGTCATAATCATTTTGTTGAAGTCATAATCATTTGATGATGTCATAATCATTTTGTTGATGTCATAATCATTTTGTTGATGTCATATTGATTTGATGATTTCATAATCATTTGATGTCATAATCATTGGATGATGTCATAATCATTTTGTTGATGTCATAATCATTTGATGATGTCATAATCATTTGATGTCATAATCATTGGATGATGTCATAATCATTTTGTTGATGTCATAATCATTTGATGTCATAATCATTAGATGATGTCATAATCATTTTGTTGATGTCATAATCATTTTGTTGATGTCATAATCATTTGATGATGTCATTATCATTTGATGATGTCATAATCATTAGATGATGTCATAATCATTTTGTTGATGTCATAATCATTTGATGATGTCATAATCATTTGATGTCATAATCATTGGATGATGTCATAATCATTTTGTTGATGTCATAATCATTTGATGATGTCATAATCATTTGATGTCATAATCATTGGATGATGTCATAATCATTTTGTTGATGTCATAATCATTTGATGTCATAATCATTGGATGATGTCATAATCATTTTGTTGATGTCATAATCATTTGATGATGTCATAATCATTTGATGTCATAATCATTGGATTATGTCATAATCATTTTGTTGATGTCATAATCATTTGATGATGTCATAATCATTAGATGATGTCATAATCATTGGATGATGACATAATCATTTTGTTGATGTCATAATCATTTGATGTCATAATCACTGGATGATGTCATAATCATTTTCTTGATGTCATAATCATTTGATGATGTCATAATCATTAGATGATGTCATAATCATTTTGTTGATGTCACAATCATTTCATGATGTCATAATCATTTGATGTCATAATCATTGGATGATGTCATAATCATTTTGTTGATGTCATAATCATTTGATGATGTCATAATCATTAGATAATGTCATAATCATTTTATTGATGTCATAATCATTTGATGATGTCATAATCATTTTGTTGATGTCATAATGATTTGATGATGTCATAATCATTTGATGTCATAATCATTGGATGATGTCATAATCATTTTGTTGATGTCATAATCATTTGATGATGTCATAATCATTTGATGTCATAATCATTGGATGATGTCATAATCATTTTGTTGATGTCATAATCATTTGATGATGTCATAATCATTAGATGATGTCATAATCATTTTGTTGATGTCATAATCATTTGATGATGTCATAATCATATGATGTAATAATCATTGGATGATGTCATAATCATTTTGTTGATGTCATAATCATTTGATGATGTCATAATCATTAGATGATGTCATAATCATTTTGTTGATGTCATAATCATTTGATGATGTCATAATCATTAGATGATGTCATAATCATTTTGTTGATGTCATAATCATTTGATGATGTCATAATCATTAGATGATGTCATAATCATTTTGTTGATGTCATAATCATTTGATGATGTCATAATCATTTGATGTCATAATCATTGGATGATGTCATAATCATTTTGTTGATGTCATAATCATTTGATGATGTCATAATCATTTGATGATGTCATAATCATTTTGTTGATGTCATAATCATTTGATGATGTCATAATCATTTGATGTCATAATCATTGGATGATGTCATAATCATTTTGTTGATGTCATAATCATTTTATGATGTCGTAATCATTTTGTTGATGTCATAATCATTGGATGATGTCATAATCCTTTTGTTGATGTCATAATCATTTGATGATGTCATAATCATTAGATGATGTCATAATCATTTTGTTGATGTCATAATCATTTCGTTGATGTCATAATGATTTGATGATATCATAATCATTTGATGTCATAATCATTGGATGATGTCATAATCATTTTGTTGATGTCATAATCATTTGATGATGTCATAATCATTTGATGTCATAATCATTGGATGATGTCATAATCATTTGATGATGCCATAATCATTTTGTTGATGTCATAATCATTTTATGATGTCATAATCATTTGATGTCATAATCATTGGATGATGTCATAATCATTTTGTTGATGTCATAATCATTTGATGATGTCATAATCATTTGGTTGATGTCATAATCATTTCGTTGATGTCATAATGATTTGATGATATCATAATCATTTGATGTCATAATCATTGGATGATGTCATAATAATTTTGTTGATGTCATAATCATTTGATGATGTCATAATCATTTGATGTCATAATCATTGGATGATGTCATAATCATTGGATGATGTCATAATCATTAGATGATGTCATAATCATTTTGTTGATGTCATAATCATTTGATGATGTCATAATCATTTTGTTGATGTCATAATCATTTCGTTGATGTCATAAGGATTTGATGATATCATAATCATTTGATGTCATAATCATTGGATGATGTCATAATCATTTTGTTGATGTCATAATCATTTGATGATGTCATAATCATTTGATGTCATAATCATTGGATGATGTCGTAATCATTTGATGATGCCATAATGATTTTGTTGATGTCATAATCATTTGGTTGATGTCATAATCATTTTATGATGTCATAATCATTTTGTTGATGTCATAATCATTGGATGATGTCATAATCCTTTTGTTGATGTCATAATCATTTGATGATGTCATAATCATTGGATGATGTCATAATCATTTTGTTGATGTCATAATCATTTGATGATGTCATAATCATTTGGTTGATGTCATAATCATTTCGTTGATGTCATAATGATTTGATGATATCATAATCATTTGATGTCATAATCATTGGATGATGTCATAATAATTTTGTTGATGTCATAATCATTTGATGATGTCATAATCATTTGATGTCATAATCATTGGATGATGTCATAATCATTGGATGATGTCATAATCATTAGATGATGTCATAATCATTTTGTTGATGTCATAATCATTTGATGATGTCATAATCATTTTGTTGATGTCATAATCATTTCGTTGATGTCATAAGGATTTGATGATATCATAATCATTTGATGTCATAATCATTGGATGATGTCATAATCATTTTGTTGATGTCATAATCATTTGATGATGTCATAATCTTTTGATGTCATAATCATTGGATGATGTCGTAATCATTTGATGATGCCATAATGATTTTGTTGATGTCATAATCATTTTATGATGTCATAATCATTTTGTTGATGTCATAATCATTTTGTTGATGTCATAATCATTTGATGATGTCATAATCATTAGATGATGTCATAATCATTTTGTTGATGTCATAATCATTTCATGATGTCATAATCATTAGATGATGTCATAATCATTTTGTTGATGTCATAATCATTTCGTTGATGTCATAATGATTTGATGATATCATATTCATTTGATGTCATAATCATTGGATGATGTCATAATCATTAGATGATGTCATAATCATTTGATGATGTCATAATCATTAGATGATGTCATAATCATTTTGTTGATGTCATAATCATTTCATGATGTCATAATCATTTGATGTCATAATCATTGGATGATGTCATAATCATTTTGTTGATGGCATAATCATTTGATGATGTCATAATCATTAGATAATGTCATAATCATTTTGTTGAAGTCATAATCATTTGATGATGTCATAATCATTTTGTTGATGTCATAATCATTTTGTTGATGTCATATTGATTTGATGATGTCATAATCATTTGATGTCATAATCATTGGATGATGTCATAATCATTTTGTTGATGTCATAATCATTTGATGATGTCATAATCATTTGATGTCATAATCATTGGATGATGTCATAATCATTTTGTTGATGTCATAATCATTTGATGTCATAATCATTAGATGATGTCATAATCATTTTGTTGATGTCATAATCATTTTGTTGATGTCATAATCATTTGATGATGTCATTATCATTTGATGATGTCATAATCATTAGATGATGTCATAATCATTTTGTTGATGTCATAATCATTTGATGATGTCATAATCATTTGATGTCATAATCATTGGATGATGTCATAATCATTTTGTTGATGTCATAATCATTTGATGATGTCATAATCATTTGATGTCATAATCATTGGATGATGTCATAATCATTTTGTTGATGTCATAATCATTTGATGTCATAATCATTGGATGATGTCATAATCATTTTGTTGATGTCATAATCATTTGATGATGTCATAATCATTTGATGTCATAATCATTGGATTATGTCATAATCATTTTGTTGATGTCATAATCATTTGATGATGTCATAATCATTAGATGATGTCATAATCATTGGATGATGACATAATCATTTTGTTGATGTCATAATCATTTGATGTCATAATCACTGGATGATGTCATAATCATTTTCTTGATGTCATAATCATTTGATGATGTCATAATCATTAGATGATGTCATAATCATTTTGTTGATGTCACAATCATTTCATGATGTCATAATCATTTGATGTCATAATCATTGGATGATGTCATAATCATTTTGTTGATGTCATAATCATTTGATGATGTCATAATCATTAGATAATGTCATAATCATTTTATTGATGTCATAATCATTTGATGATGTCATAATCATTTTGTTGATGTCATAATGATTTGATGATGTCATAATCATTTGATGTCATAATCATTGGATGATGTCATAATCATTTTGTTGATGTCATAATCATTTGATGATGTCATAATCATTTGATGTCATAATCATTGGATGATGTCATAATCATTTTGTTGATGTCATAATCATTTGATGATGTCATAATCATTAGATGATGTCATAATCATTTTGTTGATGTCATAATCATTTGATGATGTCATAATCATATGATGTAATAATCATTGGATGATGTCATAATCATTTTGTTGATGTCATAATCATTTGATGATGTCATAATCATTAGATGATGTCATAATCATTTTGTTGATGTCATAATCATTTGATGATGTCATAATCATTAGATGATGTCATAATCATTTTGTTGATGTCATAATCATTTGATGATGTCATAATCATTAGATGATGTCATAATCATTTTGTTGATGTCATAATCATTTGATGATGTCATAATCATTTGATGTCATAATCATTGGATGATGTCATAATCATTTTGTTGATGTCATAATCATTTGATGATGTCATAATCATTTGATGATGTCATAATCATTTTGTTGATGTCATAATCATTTGATGATGTCATAATCATTTGATGTCATAATCATTGGATGATGTCATAATCATTTTGTTGATGTCATAATCATTTTATGATGTCGTAATCATTTTGTTGATGTCATAATCATTGGATGATGTCATAATCCTTTTGTTGATGTCATAATCATTTGATGATGTCATAATCATTAGATGATGTCATAATCATTTTGTTGATGTCATAATCATTTCGTTGATGTCATAATGATTTGATGATATCATAATCATTTGATGTCATAATCATTGGATGATGTCATAATCATTTTGTTGATGTCATAATCATTTGATGATGTCATAATCATTTGATGTCATAATCATTGGATGATGTCATAATCATTTGATGATGCCATAATCATTTTGTTGATGTCATAATCATTTTATGATGTCATAATCATTTTGTTGATGTCATAATCATTTTGTTGATGTCATAATCATTTGATGATGTCATAATCATTAGATGATGTCATAATCATTTTGTTGATGTCATAGTCATTTCATGATGTCATAATCATTTGATGTCATAATCATTGGATGATGTCATAATCATTTTGTTGATGTCATAATCATTTGATGATGTCATAATCATTAGATAATGTCATAATCATTTTGTTGAAGTCATAATCATTTGATGATGTCATAATCATTTTGTTGATGTCATAATGATTTGATGATGTCATAATCATTTGATGTCATAATCATTGGATGATGTCATAATCATTTTGTTGATGTCATAATCATTTGATGATGTCATAATCATTTGATGTCATAATCATTGGATGATGTCATAATCATTTTGTTGATGTCATAATCATTTGATGATGTCATAATCATTAGATGATGTCATAATAATTTTGTTGATGTCATAATCATTTGATGGTGTCATGATCATATGATGTAAAAATCATTGGATGATGTCATAATCCTTTTGTTGATGTCATAATCATTTGATGATGTCATAATCATTAGATGATGTCATAATCATTTTGTTGATGTCATAATCATTTGATGATGTCATAATCATTTGATGTCATAATCATTGGATGATGTCATAATCATTTTATTGATGTCATAATCATTTGATGATGTCATAATCATTTTGTTGATGTCATAATCATTTGATGATGTCATAATCATTTGATGTCATAATCATTGGATGATGTCATAATCATTTTGTTGATGTCATAATCATTTTATGATGTGATAATCATTTTGTTGATGTCATAATCATTGGATGATGTCATAATCCTTTTGTTGATGTCATAATCATTTGATGATGTCATAATCATTAGATGATGTCATAATCATTTTGTTGATGTCATAATCATTTGATGATGTCATAATCATTTTGTTGATGTCATAATCATTTGATGATGTCATAATCATTAGATGATGTCATAATCATTTTGTTGATGTCATAATCATTTGATGATGTCATAATCATTAGATGATGTCATAATCATTTTGTTGATGTCATAATCATTTGATGATGTCATAATCATTTGATGTCATAATCATTGGATGATGTCATAATCATTTTGTTGATGTCATAATCATTTGATGATGTCATAATCATTTGATGATGTCATAATCATTTTGTTGATGTCATAATCATTTGATGATGTCATAATCATTTGATGTCATAATCATTGGATGATGTCATAATCATTTTGTTGATGTCATAATCATTTTATGATGTCGTAATCATTTTGTTGATGTCATAATCATTGGATGATGTCATAATCCTTTTGTTGATGTCATAATCATTTGATGATGTCATAATCATTAGATGATGTCATAATCATTTTGTTGATGTCATAATCATTTCGTTGATGTCATAATGATTTGATGATATCATAATCATTTGATGTCATAATCATTGGATGATGTCATAATCATTTTGTTGATGTCATAATCATTTGATGATGTCATAATCATTTGATGTCATAATCATTGGATGATGTCATAATCATTTGATGATGCCATAATCATTTTGTTGATGTCATAATCATTTTATGATGTCATAATCATTTTGTTGATGTCATAATCATTTTGTTGATGTCATAATCATTTGATGATGTCATAATCATTAGATGATGTCATAATCATTTTGTTGATGTCATAGTCATTTCATGATGTCATAATCATTTGATGTCATAATCATTGGATGATGTCATAATCATTTTGTTGATGTCATAATCATTTGATGATGTCATAATCATTAGATAATGTCATAATCATTTTGTTGAAGTCATAATCATTTGATGATGTCATAATCATTTTGTTGATGTCATAATGATTTGATGATGTCATAATCATTTGATGTCATAATCATTGGATGATGTCATAATCATTTTGTTGATGTCATAATCATTTGATGATGTCATAATCATTTGATGTCATAATCATTGGATGATGTCATAATCATTTTGTTGATGTCATAATCATTTGATGATGTCATAATCATTAGATGATGTCATAATAATTTTGTTGATGTCATAATCATTTGATGGTGTCATGATCATATGATGTAAAAATCATTGGATGATGTCATAATCCTTTTGTTGATGTCATAATCATTTGATGATGTCATAATCATTAGATGATGTCATAATCATTTTGTTGATGTCATAATCATTTGATGATGTCATAATCATTTGATGTCATAATCATTGGATGATGTCATAATCATTTTATTGATGTCATAATCATTTGATGATGTCATAATCATTTTGTTGATGTCATAATCATTTGATGATGTCATAATCATTTGATGTCATAATCATTGGATGATGTCATAATCATTTTGTTGATGTCATAATCATTTTATGATGTGATAATCATTTTGTTGATGTCATAATCATTGGATGATGTCATAATCCTTTTGTTGATGTCATAATCATTTGATGATGTCATAATCATTAGATGATGTCATAATCATTTTGTTGATGTCATAATCATTTGATGATGTCATAATCATTTTGTTGATGTCATAATCATTTTGTTGATGTCATAATGATTTGATGATATCATAATCATTTGATGTCATAATCAATGGATGATGTCGAAATCATTTTGTTGATGTCATAATCATTTGATGATGTCATAATCATTTGATGTCATAATCATTGGATGATGTCATAATCATTTTGTTGATGTCATAATCATTTTATGATGTCATAATCATTTTGTTGATGTCATAATCATTGGATGATGTCATAATCCTTTTGTTAATGTCATAATCATTTGATGATGTCATAATCATTAGATGATGTCATAATCATTTTGTTGATGTCATAATCATTTGATGATGTCATAATCATTTTGTTGATGTCATAATCATTTCATTGATGTCATAATGATTTGATGATATCATAATCATTTGATGTCATAATCATTGGATGATGTCATAATCATTTTTTTGATGTCATAATCATTTGATGATGTCATAATCATTAGATGATGTCATAATCATTGGATGATGACATAATCATTTTGTTGATGTCATAATCATTTGATGTAATAATCATTGGATGATGTCATAATCATTTTGTTGATGTCATAATCATTTGATGATGTCATAATCATTAGATGATGTCATAATCATTTTGTTGATGTCATAATCATTTGATGATGTCATAATCATTAGATGATGTCATAATCATTTTGTTGATGTTATAATCATTTGATGATGTCATAGTCATTTGATGTCATAATCATTGGATGATGATATAATCATTTTGTTGATGTCATAATCATTTGATGATGTCATAATCATTTGATGATGTCATAATCATTTTGTTGATGTCATAATCATTTGATGATGTCATAATCATTTGATGTCATAATCATTGGATGATGTCATAATCATTTTGTTGATGTCATAATCATTTGATGATGTCATAATCATTTGATGATGTCATAATCATTTTGTTGATGTCATAATCATTTGATGATGTCATAATCATTTGATGTCATAATCATTGGATGATGTCATAATCATTTTGTTGATGTCATAATCATTTTATGATGTCGTAATCATTTTGTTGATGTCATAATCATTGGATGATGTCATAATCCTTTTGTTGATGTCATAATCATTTGATGATGTCATAATCATTAGATGATGTCATAATCATTTGATGATGTCATAATCATTTGATGATGTCATAATCATTTTGTTGATGTCATAATCATTTTGTTGATGTCATAATGATTTGATGATGTCATAATCATTTGATGTCATAATCATTGGATGATGTCATAATCATTTTGTTGATGTCATAATCATTTGATGATGTCATAATCATTTGATGTCATAATCATTGGATGATGTCATAATCATTTTGTTGATGTCATAATCATTTGATGTCATAATCATTGGATGATGTCATAATCATTTTGTTGATGTCATAATCATTTGATGATGTCATAATCATTTGATGTCATAATCATTGGATGATGTCATAATCATTTTGTTGATGTCATAATCATTTTATGATGTCGTAATCATTTTGTTGATGTCATAATCATTGGATGATGTCATAATCCTTTTGTTGATGTCATAATCATTTGATGATGTCATAATCATTTGATGATGTCATAATCATTTTGTTGATGTCATAATCATTTCGTTGATGTCATAATGATTTGATGATATCATAATCATTTGATGTCATAATCATTGGATGATGTCATAATCATTTTGTTGATGTCATAATCATTTGATGATGTCATAATCATTAGATGATGTCATAATCATTTTGTTGATGTCATAATCATTTGATGATGTCATAATCATTTGATGTCATAATCATTGGATGATGTCATAATCATTTTGTTGATGTCATAATCATTTTATGATGTCATAATCATTTTGTTGATGTCAAAATCATTGGATGATGTCATAATCCTTTTGTTGATGTCTTAATCATTTGATGATGTCATAATCATTAGATGATGTCATAATCATTTTGTTGATGTCATAATCATTTGATGATGTCATAATCATTTTGTTGATTTCATAATCATTTCGTTGATGTCATAATGATTTGATGATATCATATTCATTTGATGTCATAATCATTGGATGATGTCATAATCATTTTGTTGATGTCATAATCATTTGATGATGTCATAATCATTTGATGTCATTATCATTGGATGATGTCATAATCATTTTGTTGATGTCATAATCATTTTATGATGTCATAATCATTTTGTTGATGTCATAATCATTGGATGATGTCATAATCCTTTTGTTGATGTCATAATCATTTGATGATGTCATAATCATTAGATGATGTCATAATCATTTTGTTGATGTCATAATCATTTGATGATGTCATAATCATTTTGTTGATGTCATAATCATTTCATTGATGTCATAATGATTTGATGATATCATAATCATTTGATGTCATAATCATTGGATGATTTCATAATCATTTTGTTGATGTCATAATCATTTGATGATGTCATAATCATTAGATGATGTCATAATCATTGGATGATGACATAATCATTTTGTTTCATTTGATGTCATAATCATTGGATGATGTCATAATCATTTTGTTGATGTCATAATCATTTGATTATGTCATTATCATTAGATGATGTCATAATCATTTTGTTGATGTCATAATCATTTCATGATGTCATAATCATTTGATGTCATAATCATTGGATGATGTCATAATAATTTTGTTGATGGCATAATCATTTGATGATGTCATAATCATTAGATATTGTCATAATCATTTTGTTGAAGTCATAATCATTTGATGATGTCATAATCATTTTGTTGATGTCATAATGATTTGATGATGTCATAATCATTTGATGTCATAATCATTGGATGATGTCATAATCATTTTGTTGATGTCATAATCATTTGATGATGTCATAATCATTTGATGTCATAATCATTGGATGATGTCATAATCATTTTGTTGATGTCATAATCATTAGATGATGTCATAATCATTAAATGATGTCATAATCATTTTGTTGATGTCATAATCATTTGATGATGTCATAATCATTTGATGTCATAATCATTGGATGATGTCATAATCATTTTGTTGATGTCATAATCATTTGATGTCATAATCATTGGATGATGTCATAATCATTTTGTTGATGTCATAATGATTTGATGATGTCATAATCATTTGATGTCATAATCATTGGATGATGTCATAATCATTTTGTTGATGTCATAATCATTTGATGATGTCATAATCATTTGATGTCATAATCATTGGATGATGTCATAATCATTTTGTTGATGTCATAATCATTTGATGATGTCATAATCATTAGATGATGTCATAATAATTTTGTTGATGTCATAATCATTTGATGGTGTCATGATCATATGATGTAAAAATCATTGGATGATGTCATAATCCTTTTGTTGATGTCATAATCATTTGATGATGTCATAATCATTAGATGATGTCATAATCATTTTGTTGATGTCATAATCATTTGATGATGTCATAATCATTTGATGTCATAATCATTGGATGATGTCATAATCATTTTATTGATGTCATAATCATTTGATGATGTCATAATCATTTTGTTGATGTCATAATCATTTGATGATGTCATAATCATTTGATGTCATAATCATTGGATGATGTCATAATCATTTTGTTGATGTCATAATCATTTTATGATGTGATAATCATTTTGTTGATGTCATAATCATTGGATGATGTCATAATCCTTTTGTTGATGTCATAATCATTCGATGATGTCATAATCATTAGATGATGTCATAATCATTTTGTTGATGGCATAATCATTTGATGATGTCATAATCATTTTGTTGATGTCATAATCATTTCGTTGATGTCATAATGATTTGATGATATCATAATCATTTGATGTCATAATCAATGGATGATGTCGAAATCATTTTGTTGATGTCATAATCATTTGATGATGTCATAATCATTTGATGTCATAATCATTGGATGATGTCATAATCATTTTGTTGATGTCATAATCATTTTATGATGTCATAATCATTTTGTTGATGTCATAATCATTGGATGATGTCATAATCCTTTTGTTAATGTCATAATCATTTGATGATGTCATAATCATTAGATGATGTCATAATCATTTTGTTGATGTCATAATCATTTGATGATGTCATAATCATTTTGTTGATGTCATAATCATTTCATTGATGTCATAATGATTTGATGATATCATAATCATTTGATGTCATAATCATTGGATGATGTCATAATCATTTTGTTGATGTCATAATCATTTGATGATGTCATAATCATTAGATGATGTCATAATCATTGGATGATGACATAATCATTTTGTTGATGTCATAATCATTTGATGTAATAATCATTGGATGATGTCATAATCATTTTGTTGATGTCATAATCATTTGATGATGTCATAATCATTAGATGATGTCATAATCATTTTGTTGATGTCATAATCATTTGATGATGTCATAATCATTAGATGATGTCATAATCATTTTGTTGATGTTATAATCATTTGATGATGTCATAGTCATTTGATGTCATAATCATTGGATGATGATATAATCATTTTGTTGATGTCATAATCATTTGATGATGTCATAATCATTTGATGATGTCATAATCATTTTGTTGATGTCATAATCATTTGATGATGTCATAATCATTTGATGTCATAATCATTGGATGATGTCATAATCATTTTGTTGATGTCATAATCATTTGATGATGTCATAATCATTTGATGATGTCATAATCATTTTGTTGATGTCATAATCATTTGATGATGTCATAATCATTTGATGTCATAATCATTGGATGATGTCATAATCATTTTGTTGATGTCATAATCATTTTATGATGTCGTAATCATTTTGTTGATGTCATAATCATTGGATGATGTCATAATCCTTTTGTTGATGTCATAATCATTTGATGATGTCATAATCATTAGATGATGTCATAATCATTTGATGATGTCATAATCATTTGATGATGTCATAATCATTTTGTTGATGTCATAATCATTTTGTTGATGTCATAATGATTTGATGATGTCATAATCATTTGATGTCATAATCATTGGATGATGTCATAATCATTTTGTTGATGTCATAATCATTTGATGATGTCATAATCATTTGATGTCATAATCATTGGATGATGTCATAATCATTTTGTTGATGTCATAATCATTTGATGTCATAATCATTGGATGATGTCATAATCATTTTGTTGATGTCATAATCATTTGATGATGTCATAATCATTTGATGTCATAATCATTGGATGATGTCATAATCATTTTGTTGATGTCATAATCATTTTATGATGTCGTAATCATTTTGTTGATGTCATAATCATTGGATGATGTCATAATCCTTTTGTTGATGTCATAATCATTTGATGATGTCATAATCATTTGATGATGTCATAATCATTTTGTTGATGTCATAATCATTTCGTTGATGTCATAATGATTTGATGATATCATAATCATTTGATGTCATAATCATTGGATGATGTCATAATCATTTTGTTGATGTCATAATCATTTGATGATGTCATAATCATTAGATGATGTCATAATCATTTTGTTGATGTCATAATCATTTGATGATGTCATAATCATTTGATGTCATAATCATTGGATGATGTCATAATCATTTTGTTGATGTCATAATCATTTTATGATGTCATAATCATTTTGTTGATGTCAAAATCATTGGATGATGTCATAATCCTTTTGTTGATGTCTTAATCATTTGATGATGTCATAATCATTAGATGATGTCATAATCATTTTGTTGATGTCATAATCATTTGATGATGTCATAATCATTTTGTTGATTTCATAATCATTTCGTTGATGTCATAATGATTTGATGATATCATATTCATTTGATGTCATAATCATTGGATGATGTCATAATCATTTTGTTGATGTCATAATCATTTGATGATGTCATAATCATTTGATGTCATTATCATTGGATGATGTCATAATCATTTTGTTGATGTCATAATCATTTTATGATGTCATAATCATTTTGTTGATGTCATAATCATTGGATGATGTCATAATCCTTTTGTTGATGTCATAATCATTTGATGATGTCATAATCATTAGATGATGTCATAATCATTTTGTTGATGTCATAATCATTTGATGATGTCATAATCATTTTGTTGATGTCATAATCATTTCATTGATGTCATAATGATTTGATGATATCATAATCATTTGATGTCATAATCATTGGATGATTTCATAATCATTTTGTTGATGTCATAATCATTTGATGATGTCATAATCATTAGATGATGTCATAATCATTGGATGATGACATAATCATTTTGTTTCATTTGATGTCATAATCATTGGATGATGTCATAATCATTTTGTTGATGTCATAATCATTTGATTATGTCATTATCATTAGATGATGTCATAATCATTTTGTTGATGTCATAATCATTTCATGATGTCATAATCATTTGATGTCATAATCATTGGATGATGTCATAATCATTTTGTTGATGGCATAATCATTTGATGATGTCATAATCATTAGATATTGTCATAATCATTTTGTTGAAGTCATAATCATTTGATGATGTCATAATCATTTTGTTGATGTCATAATGATTTGATGATGTCATAATCATTTGATGTCATAATCATTGGATGATGTCATAATCATTTTGTTGATGTCATAATCATTTGATGATGTCATAATCATTTGATGTCATAATCATTGGATGATGTCATAATCATTTTGTTGATGTCATAATCATTAGATGATGTCATAATCATTAGATGATGTCATAATCATTTTGTTGATGTCATAATCATTTGATGATGTCATAATCATTTGATGTCATAATCATTGGATGATGTCATAATCATTTTGTTGATGTCATAATCATTTGATGTCATAATCATTGGATGATGTCATAATCATTTTGTTGATGTCATAATCATTTGATGATGTCATAATCATTTGATGTCATAATCATTGGATGATGTCATAATCATTTTGTTGATGTCATAATCATTTGATGATGTCATAATCATTAGATGATGTCATAATCATTGGATGATGACATAATCATTTTGTTGATGTCATAATCATTTGATGTCATAATCATTGGATGATGTCATAATCATTTTGTTGATGTCATAATCATTTGATGATGTCATAATCATTAGATGATGTCATAATCATTTTGTTGATGTCACAATCATTTAATGATGTCATAATCATTTGATGTCATAATCATTGGATGATGTCATAATCATTTTGTTGATGTCATAATCATTTGATGATGTCATAATCATTAGATAATGTCATAATCATTTTGTTGATGTCATAATCATTTGATGATGTCATAATCATTTTGTTGATGTCATAATGATTTGATGATGTCATAATCATTTGATGTCATAATCATTGGATGATGTCATAATCATTTTGTTGATGTCATAATCATTTGATGATGTCATAATCATTTGATGTCATAATCATTGGATGATGTCATAATCATTTTGTTGATGTCATAATCATTTGATGATGTCATAATCATTAGATGATGTCATAATCATTTTGTTGATGTCATAATCATTTGATGATGTCATAATCATATGATGTAATAATCATTGGATGATGTCATAATCATTTTGTTGATGTCATAATCATTTGATGATGTCATAATCATTAGATGATGTCATAATCATTTTGTTGATGTCATAATCATTTGATGATGTCATAATCATTAGATGATGTCATAATCATTTTGTTGATGTCATAATCATTTGATGATGTCATAATCATTTGATGTCATAATCATTGGATGATGTCGTAATCATTTTGTTGATGTCATGATCATTTGATGATGTCATAATCATTTGATGATGTCATAATCATTTTGATGATGTCATAATCATTTGATGATGTCATAATCATTTGATGTCATAATCATTGGATAATGTCATAATCATTTTGTTGATGTCATAATCATTTTATGATGTCATAATCATTTTGTTGATGTCATAATCATTGGATGATGTCATAATCCTTTTGTTGATGTCATAATCATTTGATGATGTCATAATCATTAGATGATGTCATAATCATATTGTTGATGTCATAATCATTTGATGATGTCATAATCATTTTGTTGATGTCATAATCATTTCGTTGATGTCATAATGATTTGATGATATCATAATCATTTGATGTCATAATCATTGGATGATGTCATAATCATTTTGTTGATGTCATAATCATTGGATGATGTCATAATCATTTGATGTCATAATCTTTGGATGATGTCATAATCATTTTGTTGATGTCATAATAATTTTATGATGTCATAATCATTTTGTTGATGTCATAATCATTGGATGATGTCATAATCCTTTTGTTGATGTCATAATCATTTGATGATGTCATAATCATTAGATGATGTCATAATCATTTTGTTGATGTCATAATCATTTGATGATGTCATAATCATTTTGTTGATGTCATAATCATTTCGTTGATGTCATAATGATTTGATGATATCATAATCATTTGATGTCATAATCATTGGATGATGTCATAATCATTTTGTTGATGTCATAATCATTTGATGATGTCATAATCATTTGATGTCATAATCATTGGATGATGTCATAATCATTTTGTTGATGTCATAATCATTTGATGATGTCATAATCATTAGATGATGTCATAATCATTTTGTTGATGTCATAATCATTTGATGATGTCATAATCATATGATGTAATAATCATTGGATGATGTCATAATCATTTTGTTGATGTCATAATCATTTGATGATGTCATAATCATTAGATGATGTCATAATCATTTTGTTGATGTCATAATCATTTGATGATGTCATAATCATTAGATGATGTCATAATCATTGGATGATGACATAATCATTTTGTTGATGTCATAATCATTTGATGTCATAATCATTGGATGATGTCATAATCATTTTGTTGATGTCATAATCATTTGATGATGTCATAATCATTTTGTTGATGTCATAATCATTTCGTTGATGTCATAATGATTTGATGATATCATAATCATTTGATGTCATAATCATTGGATGATTTCATAATCATTTTGTTGATGTCATAATCATTTGATGATGTCATAATCATTAGATGATGTCA
This sequence comes from Dendrobates tinctorius, assembly GCF_039654945.1. Taxonomy (NCBI): domain Eukaryota; kingdom Metazoa; phylum Chordata; class Amphibia; order Anura; family Dendrobatidae; genus Dendrobates; species Dendrobates tinctorius. The sequence continues at coordinate 41,450,112 of NW_027361687.1, read as the reverse complement.
TAATCATTGGATGATGTCATCATCATTGGATGATGACATAATCCTTTTGTTGATGTCATAATCATTTGATGTCATAATCATTGGATGATGTCATAATCATTTTGTTGATGTCATAATCATTTGATTATGTCATAATCATTAGATGATGTCATAATCATTTTGTTGATGTCATAATCATTTCATGATGTCATAATCATTTGATGTCATAATCATTTGATGATGTCATAATCATTAGATAATGTCATAATCATTTTGTTGAAGTCATAATCATTTGATGATGTCATAATCATTTTGTTGATGTCATAATCATTTTGTTGATGTCATAATGAATTGATGATGTCATAATCATTTGATGTCATAATCATTGGATGATGTCATAATCATTTTGTTGATGTCATAATCATTTGATGATGTCATAATCATTTGATGTCATAATCATTGGATGATGTCATAATCATTTTGTTGATGTCATAATCATTTGATGATGTCATAATCATTTGATGTCATAATCATTGGATGATGTCATAATCATTTTGTTGATGTCATAATCATTTGATGATGTCATAATCATTAGATGATGTCATAATCATTGGATGATGACATAATCATTTTGTTGATGTTATAATCATTTGATGTCATAATCATTGGATGATGTCATAATCATTTTGTTGATGTCATAATCATTTGATGATGTCATAATCATTAGATGATGTCATAATCATTTTGTTGATGTCACAATCATTTCATGATGTCATAATCATTTGATGTCATAATCATTGGATGATGTCATAATCATTTTGTTGATGTCATAATCATTTGATGATGTCATAATCATTAGATAATGTCATAATCATTTTGTTGATGTCATAATCATTTGATGATGTCATAATCATTTTGTTGATGTCATAATGATTTGATGATGTCATAATCATTTGATGTCATAATCATTGGATGATGTCATAATCATTTTGTTGATGTCATAATCATTTGATGATGTCATAATCATTAGATGATGTCATAATCATTTTGTTGATGTCATAATCATTTGATGATGTCATAATCATATGATGTAATAATCATTTGATGATGTCATAATCATTTTGTTGATGTCATAATCATTTGATGATGTCATAATCATTAGATGATGTCATAATCATTTTGTTGATGTCATAATCATTTGATGATGTCATAATCATTAGATGATGTCATAATCATTTTGTTGATGTCATAATCATTTGATGATGTCATAATCATTTGATGTCATAATCATTGGATGATGTCGTAATCATTTTGTTGATGTCATAATAATTTGATGATGTCATAATCATTTGATGATGTCATAATCATTTTGATGTCATAATCATTGGATGATGTCATAATCATTTTGTTGATGTCATAATCATTTTATGATGTCATAATCATTTTGTTGATGTCATAATCATTGGATGATGTCATAATCCTTTTGTTGATGTCATAATCATTTGATGATGTCATAATCATTAGATGATGTCATAATCATTTTGTTGATGTCATAATCATTTGATGATGTCATAATCATTTGGTTGATGTCATAATCATTTCGTTGATGTCATAATGATTTGATGATATCATAATCATTTGATGTCATAATCATTGGATGATGTCATAATAATTTTGTTGATGTCATAATCATTTGATGATGTCATAATCATTTGATGTCATAATCATTGGATGATGTCATAATCATTGGATGATGTCATAATCATTAGATGATGTCATAATCATTTTGTTGATGTCATAATCATTTGATGATGTCATAATCATTTTGTTGATGTCATAATCATTTCGTTGATGTCATAAGGATTTGATGATATCATAATCATTTGATGTCATAATCATTGGATGATGTCATAATCATTTTGTTGATGTCATAATCATTTGATGATGTCATAATCATTTGATGTCATAATCATTGGATGATGTCGTAATCATTTGATGATGCCATAATGATTTTGTTGATGTCATAATCATTTTATGATGTCATAATCATTTTGTTGATGTCATAATCATTTTGTTGATGTCATAATCATTTGATGATGTCATAATCATTAGATGATGTCATAATCATTTTGTTGATGTCATAATCATTTCATGATGTCATAATCATTAGATGATGTCATAATCATTTTGTTGATGTCATAATCATTTCGTTGATGTCATAATGATTTGATGATATCATATTCATTTGATGTCATAATCATTGGATGATGTCATAATCATTTTGTTGATGTCATAATCATTTTATGATGTCATAATCATTTTGTTGATGTCATAATCATTGGATGATGTCATAATCCTTTTGTTGATGTCATAATCATTTGATGATGTCATGATCATTAGATGATGTCATAATCATTTTGTTGATGTCATAATCATTTGATGATGTCATAATCATTTTGTTGATGTCATAATCATTTCGTTGATGTCATAATGATTTGATGATATCATAATCATTTGATGTCATAATCATTGGATGATTTCACAATCATTTTGTTGATGTCATAATCATTTGATGATGTCATAATCATTAGATGATGTCATAATCATTGGATGATGACATAATCATTTTGTTGATGTCATAATCATTTGATGTCATAATCATTGGATGATGTCATAATCATTTTGTTGATGTCATAATCATTTGATGATGTCATAATCATTAGATGATGTCATAATCATTTTGTTGATGTCATAATCATTTCATGATGTCATAATCATTTGATGTCATAATCATTGGATGATGTCATAATCATTTTGTTGATGGCATAATCATTTGATGATGTCATAATCATTAGATAATGTCATAATCATTTTGTTGAAGTCATAATCATTTGATGATGTCATAATCATTTTGTTGATGTCATAATCATTTTGTTGATGTCATATTGATTTGATGATGTCATAATCATTTGATGTCATAATCATTGGATGATGTCATAATCATTTTGTTGATGTCATAATCATTTGATGATGTCATAATCATTTGATGTCATAATCATTGGATGATGTCATAATCATTTTGTTGATGTCATAATCATTTGATGTCATAATCATTAGATGATGTCATAATCATTTTGTTGATGTCATAATCATTTTGTTGATGTCATAATCATTTGATGATGTCATTATCATTTGATGATGTCATAATCATTAGATGATGTCATAATCATTTTGTTGATGTCATAATCATTTGATGATGTCATAATCATTTGATGTCATAATCATTGGATGATGTCATAATCATTTTGTTGATGTCATAATCATTTGATGATGTCATAATCATTTGATGTCATAATCATTGGATGATGTCATAATCATTTTGTTGATGTCATAATCATTTGATGTCATAATCATTGGATGATGTCATAATCATTTTGTTGATGTCATAATCATTTGATGATGTCATAATCATTTGATGTCATAATCATTGGATTATGTCATAATCATTTTGTTGATGTCATAATCATTTGATGATGTCATAATCATTAGATGATCTCATAATCATTGGATGATGACATAATCATTTTGTTGATGTCATAATCATTTGATGTCATAATCACTGGATGATGTCATAATCATTTTCTTGATGTCATAATCATTTGATGATGTCATAATCATTAGATGATGTCATAATCATTTTGTTGATGTCACAATCATTTCATGATGTCATAATCATTTGATGTCATAATCATTGGATGATGTCATAATCATTTTGTTGATGTCATAATCATTTGATGATGTCATAATCATTAGATAATGTCATAATCATTTTATTGATGTCATAATCATTTGATGATGTCATAATCATTTTGTTGATGTCATAATGATTTGATGATGTCATAATCATTTGATGTCATAATCATTGGATGATGTCATAATCATTTTGTTGATGTCATAATCATTTGATGATGTCATAATCATTTGATGTCATAATCATTGGATGATGTCATAATCATTTTGTTGATGTCATAATCATTTGATGATGTCATAATCATTAGATGATGTCATAATCATTTTGTTGATGTCATAATCATTTGATGATGTCATAATCATATGATGTAATAATCATTGGATGATGTCATAATCATTTTGTTGATGTCATAATCATTTGATGATGTCATAATCATTAGATGATGTCATAATCATTTTGTTGATGTCATAATCATTTGATGATGTCATAATCATTAGATGATGTCATAATCATTTTGTTGATGTCATAATCATTTGATGATGTCATAATCATTAGATGATGTCATAATCATTTTGTTGATGTCATAATCATTTGATGATGTCATAATCATTTGATGTCATAATCATTGGATGATGTCATAATCATTTTGTTGATGTCATAATCATTTGATGATGTCATAATCATTTGATGATGTCATAATCATTTTGTTGATGTCATAATCATTTGATGATGTCATAATCATTTGATGTCATAATCATTGGATGATGTCATAATCATTTTGTTGATGTCATAATCATTTTATGATGTCGTAATCATTTTGTTGATGTCATAATCATTGGATGATGTCATAATCCTTTTGTTGATGTCATAATCATTTGATGATGTCATAATCATTAGATGATGTCATAATCATTTTGTTGATCTCATAATCATTTGATGATGTCATAATCATTTTGTTGATGTCATAATCATTTCGTTGATGTCATAATGATTTGATGATATCATAATCATTTGATGTCATAGTCATTGGATGATGTCATAATCATTTTGTTGATGTCATAATCATTTGATGATGTCATAATCATTTGATGTCATAATCATTGGATGATGTCATAATCATTTGATGATGCCATAATCATTTTGTTGATGTCATAATCATTTTATGATGTCATAATCATTTTGTTGATGTCATAATCATTTTGTTGATGTCATAATCATTTGATGATGTCATAATCATTAGATGGTGTCATAATCATTTTGTTGATGTCATAGTCATTTCATGATGTCATAATCATTTGATGTCATAATCATTGGATGATGTCATAATCATTTTGTTGATGTCATAATCATTTGATGATGTCATAATCATTAGATAATGTCATAATCATTTTGTTGAAGTCATAATCATTTGATGATGTCATAATCATTTTGTTGATGTCATAATGATTTGATGATGTCATAATCATTTGATGTCATAATCATTGGATGATGTCATAATCATTTTGTTGATGTCATAATCATTTGATGATGTCATAATCATTTGATGTCATAATCATTGGATGATGTCATAATCATTTTGTTGATGTCATAATCATTTGATGATGTCATAATCATTAGATGATGTCATAATAATTTTGTTGATGTCATAATCATTTAATGGTGTCATGATCATATGATGTAAAAATCATTGGATGATGTCATAATCCTTTTGTTGATGTCATAATCATTTGATGATGTCATAATCATTAGATGATGTCATAATCATTTTGTTGATGTCATAATCATTTTGTTGATGTCATAATCATTTGATGATGTCATAATCATTGGATGATGTCATAATCATTTTATTGATGTCATAATCATTTGATGATGTCATAATCATTTTGTTGATGTCATAATCATTTGATGATGTCATAATCATTTGATGTCATAATCATTGGATGATGTCATAATCATTTTGTTGATGTCATAATCATTTTATGATGTGATAATCATTTTGTTGATGTCATAATCATTGGATGATGTCATAATCCTTTTGTTGATGTCATAATCATTCGATGATGTCATAATCATTAGATGATGTCATAATCATTTTGTTGATGTCATAATCATTTGATGATGTCATAATCATTTTGTTGATGTCATAATCATTTCGTTGATGTCATAATGATTTGATGATATCATAATCATTTGATGTCATAATCATTGGATGATGTCGAAATCATTTTGTTGATGTCATAATCATTTGATGATGTCATAATCATTTGATGTCATAATCATTGGATGATGTCATAATCATTTTGTTGATGTCATAATCATTTTATGATGTCATAATCATTTTGTTGATGTCATAATCATTGGATGATGTCATAATCCTTTTGTTAATGTCATAATCATTTGATGATGTCATAATCATTAGATGATGTCATAATCATTTTGTTGATGTCATAATCATTTGATGATGTCATAATCATTTTGTTGATGTCATAATCATTTCATTGATGTCATAATGATTTGATGATATCATAATCATTTGATGTCATAATCATTGGATGATGTCATAATCATTTTGTTGATGTCATAATCATTTGATGATGTCATAATCATTAGATGATGTCATAATCATTGGATGATGACATAATCATTTTGTTGATGTCATAATCATTTGATGTAATAATCATTGGATGATGTCATAATCATTTTGTTGATGTCATAATCATTTGATGATGTCATAATCATTAGATGATGTCATAATCATTTTGTTGATGTCATAATCATTTGATGATGTCATAATCATTAGATGATGTCATAATCATTTTGTTGATGTTATAATCATTTGATGATGTCATAGTCATTTGATGTCATAATCATTGGATGATGATATAATCATTTTGTTGATGTCATAATCATTTGATGATGTCATAATCATTTGATGATGTCATAATCATTTTGTTGATGTCATAATCATTTGATGATGTCATAATCATTTGATGTCATAATCATTGGATGATGTCATAATCATTTTGTTGATGTCATAATCATTTGATGATGTCATAATCATTTGATGATGTCATAATCATTTTGTTGATGTCATAATCATTTGATGATGTCATAATCATTTGATGTCATAATCATTGGATGATGTCATAATCATTTTGTTGATGTCATAATCATTTTATGATGTCGTAATCATTTTGTTGATGTCATAATCATTGGATGATGTCATAATCCTTTTGTTGATGTCATAATCATTTGATGATGTCATAATCATTAGATGATGTCATAATCATTTGATGATGTCATAATCATTTGATGATGTCATAATCATTTTGTTGATGTCATAATCATTTTGTTGATGTCATAATGATTTGATGATGTCATAATCATTTGATGTCATAATCATTGGATGATGTCATAATCATTTTGTTGATGTCATAATCATTTGATGATGTCATAATCATTTGATGATGTCATAATCATTTTGTTGATGTCATAATCATTTGATGTCATAATCATTGGATGATGTCATAATCATTTTGTTGATGTCATAATCATTTGATGATGTCATAATCATTTGATGTCATAATCATTGGATGATGTCATAATCATTTTGTTGATGTCATAATCATTTTATGATGTCGTAATCATTTTGTTGATGTCATAATCATTGGATGATGTCATAATCCTTTTGTTGATGTCATAATCATTTGATGATGTCATAATCATTTGATGATGTCATAATCATTTTGTTGATGTCATAATCATTTCGTTGATGTCATAATGATTTGATGATATCATAATCATTTGATGTCATAATCATTGGATGATGTCATAATCATTTTGTTGATGTCATAATCATTTGATGATGTCATAATCATTTGATGTCATAATCATTGGATGATGTCATAATCATTTGATGATGCCATAATCATTTTGTTGATGTCATAATCATTTTATGATGTCATAATCATTTTGTTGATGTCATAATCATTTTTTTGATGTCATAATCATTTGATGATGTCATAATCATTAGATGATGTCATAATCATTTTGTTGATGTCATAATCATTTGATGATGTCATAATCATTAGATAATGTCATAATCATTTTGTTGAAGTCATAATCATTTGATGATGTCATAATCATTTTGTTGATGTCATAATGATTTGATGATGTCATAATCATTTGATGTCATAATCATTGGATGATGTCATAATCATTTTGTTGATGTCATAATCATTTGATGATGTCATAATCATTTGATGTCATAATCATTGGATGATGTCATAATCATTTTGTTGATGTCATAATCATTTCATGATGTCATAATCATTAGATGATGTCATAATAATTTTGTTGATGTCATAATCATTTGATGGTGTCATAATCATATGATGTAAAAATCATTGGATGATGTCATAATCCTTTTGTTGATGTCATAATCATTTGATGATGTCATAATCATTAGATGATGTCATAATCATTTTGTTGATGTCATAATCATTTGATGATGTCATAATCATTTGATGTCATAATCATTGGATGATGTCATAATCATTTTATTGATGTCATAATCATTTGATGATGTCATAATCATTTTGTTGATGTCATAATCATTTGATGATGTCATAATCATTTGATGTCATAATCATTGGATGATGTCATAATCATTTTGTTGATGTCATAATCATTTTATGATGTGATAATCATTTTGTTGATGTCATAATCATTGGATGATGTCATAATCCTTTTGTTGATGTCATAATCATTCGATGATGTCATAATCATTAGATGATGTCATAATCATTTTGTTGATGTCATAATCATTTGATGATGTCATAATCATTTTGTTGATGTCATAATCATTTCGTTGATGTCATAATGATTTGATGATATCATAATCATTTGATGTCATAATCATTGGATGATGTCAAAATCATTTTGATGATGTCATAATCATTTGATGATGTCATAATCATTTGATGTCATAATCATTGGATGATGTCATAATCATTTTGTTGATGTCATAATCATTTTATGATGTCATAATCATTTTGTTGATGTCATAATCATTGGATGATGTCATAATCATTGGATGATGTCATAATCATTTTGTTGATGTCATAATCTTTTGATGATGTCATAATCATTAGATGATGTCATAATCATTTTGTTGATGTCATAATCATTTGATGATGTCATAATCATTAGATGATGTCATAATCATTTTGTTGATGTTATAATCATTTGATGATGTCATAGTCATTTGATGTCATAATCATTGGATGATGATATAATCATTTTGTTGATGTCATAATCATTTGATGATGTCATAATCATTTGATGATGTCATAATCATTTTGTTGATGTCATAATCATTTGATGATGTCATTATCATTTGATGTCATAATCATTGGATGATGTCATAATCATTTTGTTGATGTCATGATCATTTTATGATGTCATAATCATTTTGTTGATGTCATAATCATTGGATGATGTCATAATCCTTTTGTTGATGTCATAATCATTTGATGATGTCATAATCATTAGATGATGTCATAATCATTTGATGATGTCATAATCATTTGATGATGTCATAATCATTTTGTTGATGTCATAATCATTTCGTTGATGTCATAATGATTTGATGATATCATAATCATTTGATGTCATAATCATTGGATGATGTCATAATCATTTTGTTGATGTCATAATCATTTGATGAAGTCATAATCATTTGATGTCATAATCATTGGATGATGTCATAATCATTTGATGATGTCATAATGATTTTGTTGATGTCATAATCATTTGATGATGCCATAATCATTTTGTTGATGTCATAATCATTTTGTTGATGTCATAATCATTTGATGATGTCATAATCATTAGATGATGTCATAATCATTTCATGATGTCATAATCATTTCATGATGTCATAATCATTTCATGTCATAATCATTGGATGATGTCATAATCATTTTGTTGATGTCATAATCATTTGATGATGTCATAATCATTAGATAATGTCATAATCATTTTGTTGAAGTCATAATCATTTGATTATGTCATAATCATTTTGTTGATGTCATAATGATTTGATGATGTCATAATCATTTGATGTCATAATCATTGGATGATGTCATAATCATTTTGTTGATGTCATAATCATTTGATGATGTCATAATCATTTGATGTCATAATCATTGGATGATGTCATAATCATTTTGTTGATGTCATAATCATTTGATGATGTCATAATCATTAGATGATGTCATAATCATTTTGTTGATGTCATAATCATTTGATGATGTCATAATCATATGATGTAATAATCATTGGATGATGTCATAATCATTTTGTTGATGTCATAATCATTTGATGATGTCATAATCATTAGATGATGTCATACTCATTTTGTTGATGTCATAATCATTTGATGATGTCATAATCATTAGATGATGTCATAATCATTTTGTTGATGTCATAATCATTTGATGATGTCATAATCATTTGATGTCATAATCATTGGATGATGTCATAATCATTTTGTTGATGTCATAATCATTTGATGATGTCATAATCATTAGATGATGTCATAATCATTTTGTTGATGTCATAATCATTTGATGATGTCATAATCATTTGATGTCATAATCATTGGATGATGTCATAATCATTTTATTGATGTCATAATCATTTTATGATGTCATAATCATTTTGTTGATGTCAAAATCATTGGATGATGTCATAATCCTTTTGTTGATGTCATAATCATTTGATGATGTCATAATCATTAGATGATGTCATAATCATTTTGTTGATGTCATAATCATTTGATGATGTCATAATCATTTTGTTGATTTCATAATCATTTCGTTGATGTCATAATGATTTGATGATATCATATTCATTTGATGTCATAATCATTGGATGATGTCATAATCATTTTGTTGATGTCATAATCATTTGATGATGTCATAATCATTTGATGTCATAATCATTGGATGATGTCATAATCATTTTGTTGATGTCATAATCATTTTATGATGTCATAATCATTTTGTTGATGTCATAATCATTGGATGATGTCATAATCCTTTTGTTGATGTCATAATCATTTGATGATGTCATAATCATTAGATGATGTCATAATCATTTTGTTGATGTCATAATCATTTGATGATGTCATAATCATTTTGTTGATGTCATAATCATTTCATTGATGTCATAATGATTTGATGATATCATAATCATTTGATGTCATAATCATTGGATGATTTCATAATCATTTTGTTGATGTCATAATCATTTGATGATGTCATAATCATTAGATGATGTCATAATCATTGGATGATGACATAATCATTTTGTTTCATTTGATGTCAAAATCATTGGATGATGTCATAATCATTTTGTTGATGTCATAATCATTTGATTATGTCATTATCATTAGATGATGTCATAATCATTTTGTTGATGTCATAATCATTTCATGATGTCATAATCATTTGATGTCATAATCATTGGATGATGTCATAATCATTTTGTTGATGTCATAATCATTTGATGATGTCATAATCATTAGATATTGTCATAATCATTTTGTTGAAGTCATAATCATTTGATGATGTCATAATCATTTTGTTGATGTCATAATGATTTGATGATGTCATAATCATTTGATGTCATAATCATTGGATGATGTCATAATCATTTTGTTGATGTCATAATCATTTGATGATGTCATAATCATTTGATGTCATAATCATTGGATGATGTCATAATCATTTTGTTGATGTCATAATCATTAGATGATGTCATAATCATTAGATGATGTCATAATCATTAGATGATGTCATAATCATTTTGTTGATGTCATAATCATTTGATGATGTCATAATCATTTGATGTCATAATCATTGGATGATGTCATAATCATTTTGTTGATGTCATAATCATTTATTGATGTCATAATCATTTGATGTCATAATCATTGGATGATGTCATAATCATTTTGTTGATGACATAATCATTTGATGTCATAATCATTGGATGATGTCATAATCATTTTGTTGATGTCATAATCATTTGATGATGTCATAATCATTTGATGTCATAATCATTGGATGATGTCATAATCATTTTGTTGATGTCATAATCATTTGATGATGTCATAATCATTAGATGATGTCATAATCATTGGATGATGACATAATCATTTTGTTGATGTCATAATCATTTGATGTCATAATCATTGGATGATGTCATAATCATTTTGTTGATGTCATAATCATTTGATGATGTCATAATCATTAGATGATGTCATAATCATTTTGTTGATGTCACAAGCATTTAATGATGTCATAATCATTTGATGTCATAATCATTGGATGATGTCATAATCATTTTGTTGATGTCATAATCATTTGATGATGTCATAATCATTAGATAATGTCATAATCATTTTGTTGATGTCATAATCATTTGATGATGTCATAATCATTTTGTTGATGTCATAATGATTTGATGATGTCATAATCATTTGATGTCATAATCATTGGATGATGTCATAATCATTTTGTTGATGTCATAATCATTTGATGTCATAATCATTGGATGATGTCATAATCATTTTGTTGATGTCATAATCATTTGATGATGTCATAATCATTAGATGATGTCATAATCATTTTGTTGATGTCATAATCATTTGATGATGTCATAATCATATGATGTAATAATCATTGGATGATGTCATAATCATTTTGTTGATGTCATAATCATTTGATGATGTCATAATCATTAGATGATGTCATAATCATTTGATGATGTCATAATCATTAGATGATGTCATAATCATTTTGTTGATGTCATAATCATTTGATGATGTCATAATCATTTGATGTCATAATCATTGGATGATGTCGTAATCATTTTGTTGATGTCATAATCATTTGATGATGTCATAATCATTTGATGATGTCATAATCATTTTGATGATGTCATAATCATTTGATGATGTCATAATCATTTGATGTCATAATCATTGGATAATGTCATAATCATTTTGTTGATGTCATAATCATTTTATGATGTCATAATCATTTTGTTGATGTCATAATCATTGGATGATGTCATAATCCTTTTGTTGATGTCATAATCATTTGATGATGTCATAATCATTAGATGATGTCATAATCATATTGTTGATGTCATAATCATTTGATGATGTCATAATCATTTTGTTGATGTCATAATCATTTCGTTGATGTCATAATGATTTGATGATATCATAATCATTTGATGTCATAATCATTGGATGATGTCATAATCATTTTGTTGATGTCATAATCATTGGATGATGTCATAATCATTTGATGTCATAATCATTGGATGATGTCATAATCATTTTGTTGATGTCATAATAATTTTATGATGTCATAATCATTTTGTTGATGTCATAATCATTGGATGATGTCATAATCCTTTTGTTGATGTCATAATCATTTGATGATGTCATAATCATTAGATGATGTCATAATCATTTTGTTGATGTCATAATCATTTGATGATGTCATAATCATTTTGTTGATGTCATAATCATTTCGTTGATGTCATAATGATTTGATGATATCATAATCATTTGATGTCATAATCATTGGATGATGTCATAATCATTTTGTTGATGTCATAATCATTTGATGATGTCATAATCATTAGATGATGTCATAATCATTGGATGATGACATAATCATTTTGTTGATGTCATAATCATTTGATGTCATAATCATTGAATGATGTCATAATCATTTTGTTGATGTCATAATCATTTGATGATGTCATAATCATTGGATGATGTCATAATCATTTTGTTGATGTCATAATCATTTGATGATGTCATAATCATTAGATGATGTCATAATCATTGGATGATGACATAATCATTTTGTTGATGTCATAATCATTTGATGTCATAATCATTGGATGATGTCATAATCATTTTGTTGATGTCATAATCATTTGATGATGTCATAATCATTTTGTTGATGTCATAATCATTTCGTTGATGTCATAATGATTTGATGATATCATAATCATTTGATGTCATAATCATTGGATGATTTCATAATCATTTTGTTGATGTCATAATCATTTGATGATGTCATAATCATTAGATGATGTCATAATCATTGGATGATGTCATAATCATTGGATGATGACATAATCCTTTTGTTGATGTCATAATCATTTGATGTCATAATCATTGGATGATGTCATAATCATTTTGTTAATGTCATAATCATTTGATGATGTCATAATCATTAGATGATGTCATAATCATTTTGTTGATGTCATAATCATTTGATGTCATAATCATTTGATGATGTCATAATCATTAGATAATGTCATAATCATTTTGTTGAAGTCATAATCATTTGATGATGTCATAATCATTTTGTTGATGTCATAATCATTTTGTTGATGTCATAATGATTTGATGATGTCATAATCATTTGATGTCATAATCATTGGATGATGTCATAATCATTTTGTTGATGTCATAATCATTTGATGATGTCATAATCATTTGATGTCATAATCATTGGATGATGTCATAATCATTTTGTTGATGTCATAATCATTTGATGATGTCATAATCATTTGATGTCATAATCATTGGATGATGTCATAATCATTTTGTTGATGTCATAATCATTTGATGATGTCATAATCATTAGATGATGTCATAATCATTGGATGATGACATAATCATTTTGTTGATGTCATAATCATTTGATGTCATAATCATTGGATGATGTCATAATCATTTTGTTGATGTCATAATCATTTAATGATGTCATAATCATTAGATGATGTCATAATCATTTTGTTGATGTCACAATCATTTCATGATGTCATAATCATTTGATGTCATAATCATTGGATGATGTCATAATCATTTTGTTGATGTCATAATCATTTGATGATGTCATAATCATTAGATAATGTCATAATCATTTTGTTGATGTCATAATCATTTGATGATGTCATAATCATTTTGTTGATGTCATAATGATTTGATGATGTCATAATCATTTGATGTCATAATCATTGGATGATGTCATAATCATTTTGTTGATGTCATAATCATTTGATGATGTCATAATCATTTGATGTCATAATCATTGGATGATGTCATAATCATTTTGTTGATGTCATAATCATTTGATGATGTCATAATCATTAGATGATGTCATAATCATTTTGTTGATGTCTTAATCATTTGATGATGTCATAATCATATGATGTAATAATCATTGGATGATGTCATAATCATTTTGTTGATGTCATAATCATTTGATGATGTCATAATCATTAGATGATGTCATAATCATTTTGTTGATGTCATAATCATTTGATGATGTCATAATCATTAGATGATGTCATAATCATTTTGTTGATGTCATAATCATTTGATGATGTCATAATCATTTGATGTCATAATCATTGGATGATGTCGTAATCATTTTGTTGATGTCATAATCATTTGATGATGTCATAATCATTTGATGATGTCATAATCATTTTGATGATGTCATAATCATTTGATGATGTCATAATCATTTGATGTCATAATCATTGGATAATGTCTTAATCATTTTGTTGATGTCATAATCATTTTATGATGTCATAATCATTTTGTTGATGTCATAATCATTGGATGATGTCATAATCCTTTTGTTGATGTCATAATCATTTGATGATGTCATAATCATTAGATGATGTCATAATCATATTGTTGATGTCATAATCATTTGATGATGTCATAATCATTTTGTTGATGTCATAATCATTTCGTTGATGTCATAATGATTTGATGATATCATAATCATTTGATGTCATAATCATTGGATGATGTCATAATCATTTTGTTGATGTCATAATCATTTGATGATGTCATAATCATTTGATGTCATAATCATTGGATGATGTCATAATCATTTTGTTGATGTCATAATAATTTTATGATGTCATAATCATTTTGTTGATGTCATAATCATTGGATGATGTCATAATCCTTTTGTTGATGTCATAATCATTTGATGATGTCATAATCATTAGATGATGTCATAATCGTTTTGTTGATGTCATAATCATTTGATGATGTCATAATCATTTTGTTGATGTCATAATCATTTCGTTGATGTCATAATGATTTGATGATATCATAATCATTTGATGTCATAATCATTGGATGATGTCATAATCATTTTGTTGATGTCATAATAATTTGATGATGGCATAATCATTAGATGATGTCATAATCATTGGATGATGACATAATCATTTTGTTGATGTCATAATCATTTGATGTCATAATCATTGGATGATGTCATAATCATTTTGTTGATGTCATAATCATTTGATGATGTCATAATCATTGGATGATGTCATAATCATTTTGTTGATGTCATAATCATTTGATGATGTCATAATCATTAGATGATGTCATAATCATTGGATGATGACATAATCATTTTGTTGATGTCATAATCATTTGATGTCATAATCATTGGATGATGTCATAATCATTTTGTTGATGTCATAATCATTTGATGATGTCATAATCATTTTGTTGATGTCATAATCATTTCGTTGATGTCATAATGATTTGATGATATCATAATCATTTGATGTCATAATCATTGGATGATTTCATAATCATTTTGTTGATGTCATAATCATTTGATGATGTCATAATCATTAGATGATGTCATAATCATTGGATGATGTCATAATCATTGGATGATGACATAATCATTTTGTTGATGTCATAATCATTTGATGTCATAATCATTGGATGATGTCATAATCATTTTGTTGATGTCATAATCATTTGATGATGTCATAATCATTAGATGATGTCATAATCATTTTGTTGATGTCATAATCATTTCATGATGTCATAATCATTTGATGTCATAATCATTGGATGATGTCATAATCATTTTGTTGATGGCATAATCATTTGATGATGTCATAATCATTAGATAATGTCATAATCATTTTGTTGAAGTCATAATCATTTGATGATGTCATAATCATTTTGTTGATGTCATAATCATTTTGTTGATGTCATAATGATTTGATGATGTCATAATCATTTGATGTCATAATCATTGGATGATGTCATAATCATTTTGTTGATGTCATAATCATTTGATGATGTCATAATCATTTGATGTCATAATCATTGGATTATGTCATAATCATTTTGTTGATGTCATAATCATTTGATGATGTCATAATCATTAGATGATGTCATAATCATTTTGTTGATGTCATAATCATTTTGTTGATGTCATAATCATTTGATGATGTCATAATCATTTGATGATGTCATAATCATTAGATGATGTCATAATCATTTTGTTGATGTCATAATCATTTGATGATGTCATAATCATTTGATGTCATAATCATTGGATGATGTCATAATCATTTTGTTGATGTCATAATCATTTGATGATGTCATAATCATTTGATGTCATAATCATTGGATGATGTCATAATCATTTTGTTGATGTCATAATCATTTGATGTCATAATCATTGGATGATGTCATAATCATTTTGTTGATGTCATAATCATTTGATGATGTCATAATCATTTGATGTCATAATCATTGGATGATGTCCTAATCATTTTGTTGATGTCATAATCATTTGATGATGTCATAATCATTAGATGATGTCATAATCATTGGATGATGACATAATCATTTTGTTGATGTCATAATCATTTGATGTCATAATCATTGGATGATGTCATAATCATTTTGTTGATGTCACAATCATTTCATGATGTCATAATCATTTGATGTCATAATCATTGGATGATGTCATAATCATTTTGTTGATGTCATAATCATTTGATGATGTCATAATCATTAGATAATGTCATAATCATTTTGTTTAAGTCATAATCATTTGATGATGTCATAATCATTTTGATGATGTCATAATGATTTGATGATGTCATAATCATTTGATGTCATAATCATTGGATGATGTCATAATCATTTTGTTGATGTCATAATCATTTGATGATGTCATAATCATTAGATGATGTCATAATCATTTTGTTGATGTCATAATCATTTTGTTGATGTCATAATCATTTGATGATGTCATAATCATTTGATGTTATAATCATTTGATGTTATAATCATTGGATGATGTCATAATCATTTTGTTGATGTCATTATCATTTGATGATGTCATAATCATTTTGTTGATGTCATAATCATTTGATGATGTCATAATCATTTGATGTCATAATCATTGGATGATGTCATAATCATTTTGTTGATGTCATAATCATTTGATGATGTCATAAACATTAGATGATATCATAATCATTTTGTTGATGTCATAATGATTTGATGATGTCATAATCATTTGATGTCATAATCAATGGATGATGTCATAATCATTTTGTTGATGTCATAATCATTTGATGATGTCATAATCATTTGATGTCATAATCATTGGATGATGTCATAATCATTTTGTTGATGTCATAATCATTTGATGATGTCATAATCATTTGATGTCATAATCATTGGATGATGTCATAATCATTTTATTGATGTCATAATCATTTGATGATGTCATAATCATTTTGTTGATGTCATAATCATTTGATGATGTCATAATCATTTGATGTCATAATCATTGGATGATGTCATAATCATTTTGTTGATGTCATAATCATTTTATGATGTGATAATCATTTTGTTGATGTCATAATCATTGGATGATGTCATAATCCTTTTGTTGATGTCATAATCATTCGATGATGTCATAATCATTAGATGATGTCATAATCATTTTGTTGATGTCATAATCATTTGATGATGTCATAATCATTTTGTTGATGTCATAATCATTTCGTTGATGTCATAATGATTTGATGATATCATAATCATTTGATGTCATAATCATTGGATGATGTCAAAATCATTTTGATGATGTCATAATCATTTGATGATGTCATAATCATTTGATGTCATAATCATTGGATGATGTCATAATCATTTTGTTGATGTCATAATCATTTTATGATGTCATAATCATTTTGTTGATGTCATAATCATTGGATGATGTCATAATCCTTTTGTTAATGTCATAGTCATTTGATGATGTCATAATCATTGGATGATGTCATAATCATTTTGTTGATGTCATAATCATTTGATGATGTCATAATCATTAGATGATGTCATAATCATTGGATGATGTCATAATCATTTTGTTGATGTCATAATCTTTTGATGATGTCATAATCATTAGATGATGTCATAATCATTTTGTTGATGTCATAATCATTTGATGATGTCATAATCATTAGATGATGTCATAATCATTTTGTTGATGTTATAATCATTTGATGATGTCATAGTCATTTGATGTCATAATCATTGGATGATGATATAATCATTTTGTTGATGTCATAATCATTTGATGATGTCATAATCATTTGATGATGTCATAATCATTTTGTTGATGTCATAATCATTTGATGATGTCATTATCATTTGATGTCATAATCATTGGATGATGTCATAATCATTTTGTTGATGTCATGATCATTTTATGATGTCATAATCATTTTGTTGATGTCATAACCATTGGATGATGTCATAATCCTTTTGTTGATGTCATAATCATTTGATGATGTCATAATCATTAGATGATGTCATAATCATTTGATGATGTCATAATCATTTGATGATGTCATAATCATTTTGTTGATGTCATAATCATTTCGTTGATGTCATAATGATTTGATGATATCATAATCATTTGATGTCATAATCATTGGATGATGTCATAATCATTTTGTTGATGTCATAATCATTTGATGAAGTCATAATCATTTGATGTCATAATCATTGGATGATGTCATAATCATTTGATGATGTCATAATGATTTTGTTGATGTCATAATCATTTGATGATGCCATAATCATTTTGTTGATGTCATAATCATTTTGTTGATGTCATAATCATTTGATGATGTCATAATCATTAGATGATGTCATAATCATTTCATGATGTCATAATCATTTCATGATGTCATAATCATTTCATGTCATAATCATTGGATGATGTCATAATCATTTTGTTGATGTCATAATCATTTGATGATGTCATAATCATTAGATAATGTCATAATCATTTTGTTGAAGTCATAATCATTTGATTATGTCATAATCATTTTGTTGATGTCATAATGATTTGATGATGTCATAATCATTTGATGTCATAATCATTGGATGATGTCATAATCATTTTGTTGATGTCATAATCATTTGGTGATGTCATAATCATTTTGTTGATGTCATAATCATTTGATGATGTCATAATCATTAGATGATGTCATAATCATTTTGTTGATGTCATAATCATTTGATGATGTCATAATCATATGATGTAATAATCATTGGATGATGTCATAATCATTTTGTTGATGTCATAATCATTTGATGATGTCATAATCATTAGATGATGTCATACTCATTTTGTTGATGTCATAATCATTTGATGATGTCATAATCATTAGATGATGTCATAATCATTTTGTTGATGTCATAATCATTTGATGATGTCATAATCATTTGATGTCATAATCATTGGATGATGTCATAATCATTTTGTTGATGTCATAATCATTTGATGATGTCATAATCATTAGATGATGTCATAATCATTTTGTTGATGTCATAATCATTTGATGATGTCATAATCATTTGATGTCATAATCATTGGATGATGTCATAATCATTTTATTGATGTCATAATCATTTTATGATATCATAATCATTTTGTTGATGTCAAAATCATTGGATGATGTCATAATCCTTTTGTTGATGTCATAATCATTTGATGATGTCATAATCATTAGATGATGTCATAATCATTTTGTTGATGTCATAATCATTTGATGATGTCATAATCATTTTGTTGATTTCATAATCATTTCGTTGATGTCATAATGATTTGATGATATCATATTCATTTGATGTCATAATCATTGGATGATGTCATAATCATTTTGTTGATGTCATAATCATTTGATGATGTCATAATCATTTGATGTCATAATCATTGGATGATGTCATAATCATTTTGTTGATGTCATAATCATTTTATGATGTCATAATCATTTTGTTGATGTCATAATCATTGGATGATGTCATAATCCTTTTGTTGATGTCATAATCATTTGATGATGTCATAATCATTAGATGATGTCATAATCATTTTGTTGATGTCATAATCATTTGATGATGTCATAATCATTTTGTTGATGTCATAATCATTTCATTGATGTCATAATGATTTGATGATATCATAATCATTTGATGTCATAATCATTGGATGATTTCATAATCATTTTGTTGATGTCATAATCATTTGATGATGTCATAATCATTAGATGATGTCATAATCATTGGATGATGACATAATCATTTTGTTTCATTTGATGTCATAATCATTGGATGATGTCATAATCATTTTGTTGATGTCATAATCATT
The DNA here is from genome assembly GCF_039654945.1 of Dendrobates tinctorius. Taxonomy (NCBI): domain Eukaryota; kingdom Metazoa; phylum Chordata; class Amphibia; order Anura; family Dendrobatidae; genus Dendrobates; species Dendrobates tinctorius. The sequence goes on along the minus strand of NW_027361687.1, from coordinate 41,428,770 downwards.
TGATTATGTCATTATCATTTTGTTGAAGTCATAATCATTTGATGATGTCATAATCATTTTGTTGATGTCATAATGATTTGATGATGTCATAATCATTTGATGTCATAATCATTGGATGATGTCATAATCATTTTGTTGATGTCATAATCATTTGATGATGTCATAATCATTTGATGTCATAATCATTGGATGATGTCATAATCATTTTGTTGATGTCATAATCATTAGATGATGTCATAATCATTAGATGATGTCATAATCATTAGATGATGTCATAATCATTTTGTTGATGTCATAATCATTTGATGATGTCATAATCATTTGATGTCATAATCATTGGATGATGTCATAATCATTTTGTTGATGTCATAATCATTTATTGATGTCATAATCATTTGATGTCATAATCATTGGATGATGTCATAATCATTTTGTTGATGTCATAATCATTTGATGTCATAATCATTGGATGATGTCATAATCATTTTGTTGATGTCATAATCATTTGATGATGTCATAATCATTTGATGTCATAATCATTGGATGATGTCATAATCATTTTGTTGATGTCATAATCATTTGATGATGTCATAATCATTAGATGATGTCATAATCATTGGATGATGACATAATCATTTTGTTGATGTCATAATCATTTGATGTCATAATCATTGGATGATGTCATAATCATTTTGTTGATGTCATAATCATTTGATGATGTCATAATCATTAGATGATGTCATAATCATTTTGTTGATGTCACAAGCATTTAATGATGTCATAATCATTTGATGTCATAATCATTGGATGATGTCATAATCATTTTGTTGATGTCATAATCATTTGATGATGTCATAATCATTAGATAATGTCATAATCATTTTGTTGATGTCATAATCATTTGATGATGTCATAATCATTTTGTTGATGTCATAATGATTTGATGATGTCATAATCATTTGATGTCATAATCATTGGATGATGTCATAATCATTTTGTTGATGTCATAATCATTTGATGATGTCATAATCATTTGATGTCATAATCATTGGATGATGTCATAATCATTTTGTTGATGTCATAATCATTTGATGATGTCATAATCATTAGATGATGTCATAATCATTTTGTTGATGTCATAATCATTTGATGATGTCATAATCATATGATGTAATAATCATTGGATGATGTCATAATCATTTTGTTGATGTCATAATCATTTGATGATGTCATAATCATTAGATGATGTCATAATCATTTTGTTGATGTCATAATCATTTGATGATGTCATAATCATTAGATGATGTCATAATCATTTTGTTGATGTCATAATCATTTGATGATGTCATAATCATTTGATGTCATAATCATTGGATGATGTCGTAATCATTTTGTTGATGTCATAATCATTTGATGATGTCATAATCATTTGATGATGTCATAATCATTTTGATGATGTCATAATCATTTGATGATGTCATAATCATTTGATGTCATAATCATTGGATAATGTCATAATCATTTTGTTGATGTCATAATCATTTTATGATGTCATAATCATTTTGTTGATGTCATAATCATTGGATGATGTCATAATCCTTTTGTTGATGTCATAATCATTTGATGATGTCATAATCATTAGATGATGTCATAATCATATTGTTGATGTCATAATCATTTGATGATGTCATAATCATTTTGTTGATGTCATAATCATTTCGTTGATGTCATAATGATTTGATGATATCATAATCATTTGATGTCATAATCATTGGATGATGTCATAATCATTTTGTTGATGTCATAATCATTGGATGATGTCATAATCATTTGATGTCATAATCATTGGATGATGTCATAATCATTTTGTTGATGTCATAATAATTTTATGATGTCATAATCATTTTGTTGATGTCATAATCATTGGATGATGTCATAATCCTTTTGTTGATGTCATAATCATTTGATGATGTCATAATCATTAGATGATGTCATAATCATTTTGTTGATGTCATAATCATTTGATGATGTCATAATCATTTTGTTGATGTCATAATCATTTCGTTGATGTCATAATGATTTGATGATATCATAATCATTTGATGTCATAATCATTGGATGATGTCATAATCATTTTGTTGATGTCATAATCATTTGATGATGTCATAATCATTAGATGATGTCATAATCATTGGATGATGACATAATCATTTTGTTGATGTCATAATCATTTGATGTCATAATCATTGAATGATGTCATAATCATTTTGTTGATGTCATAATCATTTGATGATGTCATAATCATTGGATGATGTCATAATCATTTTGTTGATGTCATAATCATTTGATGATGTCATAATCATTAGATGATGTCATAATCATTGGATGATGACATAATCATTTTGTTGATGTCATAATCATTTGATGTCATAATCATTGGATGATGTCATAATCATTTTGTTGATGTCATAATCATTTGATGATGTCATAATCATTTTGTTGATGTCATAATCATTTCGTTGATGTCATAATGATTTGATGATATCATAATCATTTGATGTCATAATCATTGGATGATTTCATAATCATTTTGTTGATGTCATAATCATTTGATGATGTCATAATCATTAGATGATGTCATAATCATTGGATGATGTCATAATCATTGGATGATGACATAATCCTTTTGTTGATGTCATAATCATTTGATGTCATAATCATTGGATGATGTCATAATCATTTTGTTAATGTCATAATCATTTGATGATGTCATAATCATTAGATGATGTCATAATCATTTTGTTGATGTCATAATCATTTGATGTCATAATCATTTGATGATGTCATAATCATTAGATAATGTCATAATCATTTTGTTGAAGTCATAATCATTTGATGATGTCATAATCATTTTGTTGATGTCATAATCATTTTGTTGATGTCATAATGATTTGATGATGTCATAATCATTTGATGTCATAATCATTGGATGATGTCATAATCATTTTGTTGATGTCATAATCATTTGATGATGTCATAATCATTTGATGTCATAATCATTGGATGATGTCATAATCATTTTGTTGATGTCATAATCATTTGATGATGTCATAATCATTTGATGTCATAATCATTGGATGATGTCATAATCATTTTGTTGATGTCATAATCATTTGATGATGTCATAATCATTAGATGATGTCATAATCATTGGATGATGACATAATCATTTTGTTGATGTCATAATCATTTGATGTCATAATCATTGGATGATGTCATAATCATTTTGTTGATGTCATAATCATTTAATGATGTCATAATCATTAGATGATGTCATAATCATTTTGTTGATGTCACAATCATTTCATGATGTCATAATCATTTGATGTCATAATCATTGGATGATGTCATAATCATTTTGTTGATGTCATAATCATTTGATGATGTCATAATCATTAGATAATGTCATAATAATTTTGTTGATGTCATAATCATTTGATGATGTCATAATCATTTTGTTGATGTCATAATGATTTGACGATGTCATAATCATTTGATGTCATAATCATTGGATGATGTCATAATCATTTTGTTGATGTCATAATCATTTGATGATGTCATAATCATTTGATGTCATAATCATTGGATGATGTCATAATCATTTTGTTGATGTCATAATCATTTGATGATGTCATAATCATTAGATGATGTCATAATCATTTTGTTGATGTCTTAATCATTTGATGATGTCATAATCATATGATGTAATAATCATTGGATGATGTCATAATCATTTTGTTGATGTCATAATCATTTGATGATGTCATAATCATTAGATGATGTCATAATCATTTTGTTGATGTCATAATCATTTGATGATGTCATAATCATTAGATGATGTCATAATCATTTTGTTGATGTCATAATCATTTGATGATGTCATAATCATTTGATGTCATAATCATTGGATGATGTCGTAATCATTTTGTTGATGTCATAATCATTTGATGATGTCATAATCATTTGATGTCATAATCATTGGATGATGTCGTAATCATTTTGTTGATGTCATAATCATTTGATGATGTCATAATCATTTGATGATGTCATAATCATTTTGATGATGTCATAATCATTTGATGATGTCATAATCATTTGATGTCATAATCATTGGATAATGTCATAATCATTTTGTTGATGTCATAATCATTTTATGATGTCATAATCATTTTGTTGATGTCATAATCATTGGATGATGTCATAATCCTTTTGTTGATGTCATAATCATTTGATGATGTCATAATCATTAGATGATGTCATAATCATATTGTTGATGTCATAATCATTTGATGATGTCATAATCATTTTGTTGATGTCATAATCATTTCGTTGATGTCATAATGATTTGATGATATCATAATCATTTGATGTCATAATCATTGGATGATGTCATAATCATTTTGTTGATGTCATAATCATTTGATGATGTCATAATCATTTGATGTCATAATCATTGGATGATGTCATAATCATTTTGTTGATGTCATAATAATTTTATGATGTCATAATCATTTTGTTGATGTCATAATCATTGGATGATGTCATAATCATTTTGTTGATGTCATAATCATTTGATGATGTCATAATCATTAGATGATGTCATAATCATTTTGTTGATGTCATAATCATTTGATGATGTCATAATCATTTTGTTGATGTCATAATCATTTCGTTGATGTCATAATGATTTGATGATATCATAATCATTTGATGTCATAATCATTGGATGATGTCATAATCATTTTGTTGATGTCATAATAATTTGATGATGGCATAATCATTAGATGATGTCATAATCATTGGATGATGACATAATCATTTTGTTGATGTCATAATCATTTGATGTCATAATCATTGGATGATGTCATAATCATTTTGTTGATGTCATAATCATTTGATGATGTCATAATCATTGGATGATGTCATAATCATTTTGTTGATGTCATAATCATTTGATGATGTCATAATCATTAGATGATGTCATAATCATTGGATGATGACATAATCATTTTGTTGATGTCATAATCATTTGATGTCATAATCATTGGATGATGTCATAATCATTTTGTTGATGTCATAATCATTTGATGATGTCATAATCATTTTGTTGATGTCATAATCATTTCGTTGATGTCATAATGATTTGATGATATCATAATCATTTGATGTCATAATCATTGGATGATTTCATAATCATTTTGTTGATGTCATAATCATTTGATGATGTCATAATCATTAGATGATGTCATAATCATTGGATGATGTCATAATCATTGGATGATGACATAATCATTTTGTTGATGTCATAATCATTTGATGTCATAATCATTGGATGATGTCATAATCATTTTGTTGATGTCATAATCATTTGATGATGTCATAATCATTAGATGATGTCATAATCATTTTGTTGATGTCATAATCATTTCATGATGTCATAATCATTTGATGTCATAATCATTGGATGATGTCATAATCATTTTGTTGATGGCATAATCATTTGATGATGTCATAATCATTAGATAATGTCATAATCATTTTGTTGAAGTCATAATCATTTGATGATGTCATAATCATTTTGTTGATGTCATAATCATTTTGTTGATGTCATAATGATTTGATGATGTCATAATCATTTGATGTCATAATCATTGGATGATGTCATAATCATTTTGTTGATGTCATAATCATTTGATGATGTCATAATCATTTGATGTCATAATCATTGGATTATGTCATAATCATTTTGTTGATGTCATAATCATTTGATGATGTCATATTCATTAGATGATGTCATAATCATTTTGTTGATGTCATAATCATTTTGTTGATGTCATGATCATTTGATGATGTCATAATCATTTGATGATGTCATAATCATTAGATGATGTCATAATCATTTTGTTGATGTCATAATCATTTGATGATGTCATAATCATTTGATGTCATAATCATTGGATGATGTCATAATCATTTTGTTGATGTCATAATCATTTGATGATGTCATAATCATTTGATGTCATAATCATTGGATGATGTCATAATCATTTTGTTGATGTCATAATCATTTGATGTCATAATCATTGGATGATGTCATAATCATTTTGTTGATGTCATAATCATTTGATGATGTCATAATCATTTGATGTCATAATCATTGGATGATGTCCTAATCATTTTGTTGATGTCATAATCATTTGATGATGTCATAATCATTAGATGATGTCATAATCATTGGATGATGACATAATCATTTTGTTGATGTCATAATCATTTGATGTCATAATCATTGGATGATGTCATAATCATTTTGTTGATGTCACAATCATTTCATGATGTCATAATCATTTGATGTCATAATCATTGGATGATGTCATAATCATTTTGTTGATGTCATAATCATTTGATGATGTCATAATCATTAGATAATGTCATAATCATTTTGTTTAAGTCATAATCATTTGATGATGTCATAATCATTTTGATGATGTCATAATGATTTGATGATGTCATAATCATTTGATGTCATAATCATTGGATGATGTCATAATCATTTTGTTGATGTCATAATCATTTGATTATGTCATAATCATTAGATGATGTCATAATCATTTTGTTGATGTCATAATCATTTTGTTGATGTCATAATCATTTGATGATGTCATAATCATTTGATGTTATAATCATTTGATGTTATAATCATTGGATGATGTCATAATCATTTTGTTGATGTCATTATCATTTGATGATGTCATAATCATTTTGTTGATGTCATAATCATTTGATGATGTCATAATCATTTGATGTCATAATCATTGGATGATGTCATAATCATTTTGTTGATGTCATAAGCATTTGATGATGTCATAAACATTAGATGATGTCATAATCATTTTGTTGATGTCATAATGATTTGATGATGTCATAATCATTTGATGTCATAATCAATGGATGATGTCATAATCATTTTGTTGATGTCATAATCATTTGATGATGTCATAATCATTTGATGTCATAATCATTGGATGATGTCATAATCATTTTGTTGATGTCATAATCATTTGATGATGTCATAATCATTTGATGTCATAATCATTGGATGATGTCATAATCATTTTGTTGATGTCATAATCATTTTATGATGTCATAATCATTTTGTTGATGTCATAATCATTGGATGATGTCATAATCCTTTTGTTGATGTCATAATCATTTGATGATGTCATAATCATTAGATGATGTCATAATCATTTTGTTGATGTCATAATCATTTGATGATGTCATAATCATTTTGTTGATGTCATAATCATTTCGTTGATGTCATAATGATTTGATGATATCATAATCATTTGATGTCAAAATCATTGGATGATGTCATAATCATGTGATGATGCCATAATCATTTTGTTGATGTCATAATCATTTTATGATGTCATAATCATTTTGTTGATGTCATAATCATTTGATGATGTCATAATCATTAGATGATGTCATAATCATTTTGTTGATGTCATAATCATTTCATGATGTCATAATCATTTGATGTCATAATCATTGGATGATGTCATAATCATTTTGTTGATGTCATAATCATTTGATGATGACATAATCATTAGATAATGTCATAATCATTTTGTTGAAGTCATAATCATTTGATGATGTCATAATCATTTTGTTGATGTCATAATGATTTGATGATGTCATAATCATTTGATGTCATAATCATTGGATGATGTCATAATCATTTTGTTGATGTCATAATCATTTGATGATGTCATAATCATTTGATGTCATAATCATTGGATGATGTCATAATCATTTTGTTGATGTCATAATCATTTGATGATGTCATAATCATTAGATGATGTCATAATAATTTTGTTGATGTCATAATCATTTTATGGTGTCATAATCATATGATGTAATAATCATTGGATGATGTCATAATCATTTTGTTGATGTCATAATCATTTGATGATGTCATAATCATTAGATGATGTCATAATCATTTTGTTGATGTCATAATCATTTGATGATGTCATAATCATTAGATGATGTCATAATCATTTTGTTGATGTCATAATCATTTGATGATGTCATAATCATTTGATGTCATAATCATTGGATGATGTCATAATCATTTTATTGATGTCATAATCATTTGATGATGTCATAATAATTTGATGATGTCATAATCATTTGATGTCATAATCATTGGATGATGTCATAATCATTTTGTTGATGTCATAATCATTTTATGATGTCATAATCATTTTGTTGATGTCATAATCATTGGATGATGTCATAATCCTTTTGTTGATGTCATAATCATTTGATGATGTCATAATCATTTGATGTCATAATCATTGGATGATGTCATAATCATTTTATTGATGTCATAATCATTTGATGATGTCATAATAATTTGATGATGTCATAATCATTTGATGTCATAATCATTGGATGATGTCATAATCATTTTGTTGATGTCATAATCATTTTATGATGTCATAATCATTTTGTTGATGTCATAATCATTGGATGATGTCATAATCCTTTTGTTGATGTCATAATCATTTGATGATGTCATGATCATTAGATGATGTCATAATCATTTTGTTGATGTCATAATCATTTGATGATGTCATAATCATTTTGTTGATGTCATAATCATTTTGTTGATGTCATAATGATTTGATGATATCATAATCATTTGATGTCATAATCATTGGATGATTTCATAATCATTTTGTTGATGTCATAATCATTTGATGATGTCATAATCATTAGATGATGTCATAATCATTGGATGATGACATAATCATTTTGTTGATGTCATAATCATTTGATGTCATAATCATTGGATGATGTCATAATCATTTTGTTGATGTCATAATTATTTGATGATGTCATAATCATTAGATGATGTCATAATCATTTTGTTGATGTCATAATCATTTCATGATGTCATAATCATTTGATGTCATAATCATTGGATGATGTCATAATCATTTTGTTGATGGCATAATCATTTGATGATGTCATAATCATTAGATAATGTCATAATCATTTTGTTGAAGTCATAATCATTTGATGATGTCATAATCATTTTGTTGATGTCATAATCATTTTGTTGATGTCATATTGATTTGATGATGTCATAATCATTTGATGTCATAATCATTGGATGATGTCATAATCATTTTGTTGATGTCATAATCATTTGATGATGTCATAATCATTTGATGTCATAATCATTGGATGATGTCATAATCATTTTGTTGATGTCATAATCATTTGATGATGTCATAATCATTAGATGATGTCATAATCATTTTGTTGATGTCATAATCATTTTGTTGATGTCATAATCATTTGATGATGTCATTATCATTTGATGATGTCATAATCATTAGATGATGTCATAATCATTTTGTTGATGTCATAATCATTTGATGATGTCATAATCATTTGATGTCATAATCATTGGATGATGTCATAATCATTTTGTTGATGTCATAATCATTTGATGATGTCATAGTCATTTGATGTCATAATCATTGGATGATGTCATAATCATTTTGTTGATGTCATAATCATTTGATGATGTCATAATCATTAGATGATGTCATAATCATTTTGTTGATGTCACAATCATTTCATGATGTCATAATCATTTGATGTCATAATCATTGGATGATGTCATAATCATTTGATGATGTCATAATCATTAGATAATGTCATAATCATTTTATTGATGTCATAATCATTTGATGATGTCATAATCATTTTGTTGATGTCATAATGATTTGATGATGTCATAATCATTTGATGTCATAATCATTGGATGATGTCATAATCATTTTGTTGATGTCATAATCATTTGATGATGTCATAATCATTTGATGTCATAATCATTGGATGATGTCATAATCATTTTGTTGATGTTATAATCATTTGATGATGTCATAATCATTAGATGATGTCATAATCATTTTGTTGATGTCATAATCATTTTGTTGATGTCATAATCATTTGATGATGTCATTATCATTTGATGATGTCATAATCATTAGATGATGTCATAATCATTTTGTTGATGTCATAATCATTTGATGATGTCATAATCATTTGATGTCATAATCATTGGATGATGTCATAATCATTTTGTTGATGTCATAATTAGAGTTGAGCGATACCAGCCGATACTTGAAAATATCGGATCGGAATGGATCGGCCGATCTTAAAAAAAAGTATCGGTATCGCCGATTCCGATACCGGGAACCAATGCAAGTCAATGGGGCCAAAATATCGGAATTAAAAAAAAACCTTTCTTTCCTTGTAGGTTAATTCTACATGAAGAAAAACAACTAAGAATAATGTAGAATGTATTGTGGGAGGTGGAGGAGACATTAAAGCCATAGAGGTTTAGCCCAATCAAATGGAATAGCAGGAATTAAACTTTTTTTTTTAAAGATGTTAGGAGTTACAAAGATATTGACTATGTTAGCCTCATTTATATTTTGCCAGACATGTATGTCTTCTTCTTCTACTTCCTTTTTTTACATTCTTCTTCTTCTTCTTCTACTTCCTTTTTTTACATTCTTCTTCTTCTTCTTCTACTTCCTTTTTTTACATTCTTCTTCTTATTCCTTTTTTTACATTCTTCTTCTTCTTCTTCTACTTCCTTTTTTTACATTCTTCTTCTTCTTCTTCTTCTTCTTCTTCTTCTTCTTCTTCTTCCTTTTCTTACATTCTTCATATTCTTCTTATTCAACAATTATTATTCTACATATTCAGCTTCTTCATCTTCTTCCTATTCTTCTTCATCATATTCTTGTTTGTGTCAGGCATTCCTGTAGTTGTTATCTAGAAAAGTTAGAAGTTTACACCTTCCGTTCTGCCTGTCACAAAAGATTTACAACAGGATTTGTCCGCGTTCAGTTTGGCCTGCAGAAGCAGGCCTTTTCCAGGGGCACCACGAGGAGGAACGGACTCACCCCCATACACTGCTTAGTCTTCTTCTGCTTATAAATAAGATAATATCATTTGCTCAGAGTATTAGTCTTATGCTTAATGTTCTTCTGCTTTGTTTTTTTTATGCTTCTTTGTCTTCTCTCTCTTGTTGTTCTGCATCTTGGTGGTTGTCTTCCTGTTCTTTGTCCTCTTGAACCAGCTGACGGTACTGGCACCCGGAGGGGCAGCAGAAGGAACAAGAGCCAATGGCACTACCGAGGACCAGCTGACGGTGCTGGAACCCGGTTACTAAGCAGGAGGTACCTGTGCTACAAAGCACTACCAAGGACCAGCAGACGTTGCCGGAACTCGGATACCGAGATGGAGGCACCTAGGCCAAAGGCTCTGACGAGAACCAGCTGACGGTGCTGGAACCCGGAGGGGTAGCATAAGCTGCAAGAGCAAATGGAAATAGCGAGGACCAGCTGACAGTGCTGGCACCCGGAGGGGCAGCAGAAGGAATAAGAGCCAATGGCACAACCGAGGACCAGCTGACGGTGCTGGAACCCGGTTACTAAGCAGGAGGTACCTGTGCTACAAAGCACTACCAAGGACCAGCAGACGTTGCCGGAACTCGGATACCGAGATGGAGGCACCTAGGCCAAAGGCTCTGACGAGAACCAGCTGACGGTGCTGGAACCCGGAGGGGTAGCATAAGCTGCAAGAGCAAATGGAAATAGCGAGGACCAGCTGACAGTGCTGGCACCCGGAGGGGCAGCAGAAGGAATAAGAGCCAATGGCACAACCGAGGACCAGCTGACGGTGCTGGAACCCGGTTACTAAGCAGGAGGTACCTGTGCTACAAAGCACTACCAAGGACCAGCAGACGTTGCTGGAACTCGGATACCGAGATGGAGGCACCTAGGCCAAAGGCTCTGATGAGAACCAGCTGACGGTGCTGGAACCCGGAGGGGTATCAGAAGTTACCCCTGAAAAGCAAAGTTGGCATGCCGCAAGCTGGCCGCAGTTACCGAATCACACAGTCCTACAGGGGGTGCTTGTCCTACTGGCACTATGGAACAAACCTTTCTTACCAGAACCCGCAGTCCACATAGGAAGCACCTAAACTGCTGGCACCCTAGCCTCGGCTAACCCAACCGCAACACGACATGGCAACTTGGGGTGGCAAACTGACATTGACACTTCCCGGAAACAGCAGGCAGGGCTGGAACCAAGCTGGGCAGGAGGGAGTACCCGTGCCAAAGTCAGTTATGAGCAGCAACTGGCGATGTTGGAGCCCAGGACAAGCACTTAGCAGGCTGAGGCCTGATGTGCTGTCAATTGGGAGGCAGCAGGACAGATTGCCATCAAAACAGCAGGGGAACAGCTGACGTTACTGAACCCCACAAACACAGGAGCTAGTGTTTTACTCTGTGAAGACGGCACTTCCGAGCAACAACTGGCTGTGTTGAAGCCCAGGGACAAGCACGGAGCAGGCTTAGGCTGCATTGAAGAAATTTTAAGATCGGTTGTAGACTACTAATTTGAACCAAGCTCCACTTAGGCCTGTGGATTCACTGATTTTCGTATTTCCCCTGTCCTCCAACCCCGCCAGTTACAGCTCCGAAGTGGCGTCTGCACAATCCACACTTGTTCCTGTGTTACAGGTGTTCAGTCCGGTCAGTTAATCCCCTGATGTGTGTCCGGCAATGTCGCCTGCTCTGTCCACATTCCGATAATGGGAATGTGGACAGAGCAGGCGACATTGCCGGACACACATCAGGGGATTAACTGAACGGACTGAACACCTGTAACACAGGAACAAGTGTGGATTGTGCAGACGCCACTTCGGAGCTGTAACTGGCAGGGTTGGAGGACAGGGGAAATACGAGAGACAGTGGAGCCACAGGCCTAATTGGAGCACGGTTAAAAATCAGTAGTGGTACGACTGTGTAGGCAGCAGGAGACTTTGCCATCCACACAGCAGGGGATCAGCTGACATTACTGAACCCCACTGAGACACGGGAGCAAGTATCTCTTTCCGTGTGGACGGCACTTCCGAACTACAACTGGCTGTGTTGAAGCCCAGGAAATAGGAGGGTGTAGGCAGAGGCCTACTGTATTTTGAATGAGTTTACAGCAGGAGAGACTGCCATCCACAAAGCAGGGGATCAGCTGACGTTACTGAACCCCACTGAGACACGGGAGCAAGTATCTCTTTCCGTGTGGACGGCACTTCCGAACTACAACTGGCTGTGTTGAAGCCCAGGAAATAGGAGGGTGTAGGCAGAGGCCTACTGTATTTTGAATGAGTTTACAGCAGGAGAGACTGCCATCCACACAGCAGGGGATCAGCTGACGTTACTGAACCCCACTGAGACACGGGAGCAAGTATCTCTTTCCGTGTGGACGGCACTTCCGAACTACAACTGGCTGTGTTGAAGCCCAGGAAATAGGAGGGTGTAGGCAGAGGCCTACTGTCTTTGTAATGCGGAGACAGCAGGAGAGACTGCCATCTCCACAGCAGGGGAACAGCTGGCAGTGCTGAACCCCACTAACACTTGAACGAATGTGTTTGGCTCTGTGGAGACGACACTTCTGAACACCAACTGACGCTGTTGGAGCCCAGGATTAGGCGAGGAGCAGGCTGGGGCCTACTGGATTTTGGCAGGTGAAGGCAGCAGGAGACTTGCCATCTCCACAGCAGGGGAACAGCTGGCAGTGCTGAACCCCACTAACACTTGAACGAACGTGTTTGGCTCTGTGGAGACGACACTTCTGAACACCAACTGACGCTGTTGGAGCCCAGGATTAGGCGAGGAGCAGGCTGGGGCCTACTGGATTTTGGCAGGTGAATGCAGCAGGAGACTTGCCATCTCCACAGCAGGGGAACAGCTGGCAGTGCTGAACCCCACTAACACTTGAACGAACGTGTTTGGCTCTGTGGAGACGACACTTCTGAACACCAACTGACGCTGTTGGAGCCCAGGATTAGGCGAGGAGCAGGCTGGGGCCTACTGGATTTTGGCAGGTGAAGGCAGCAGGAGACTTGCCATCTCCACAGCAGGGGAACAGCTGGCAGTGCTGAACCCCACTAACACTTGAACGAATGTGTTTGGCTCTGTGGAGACGACACTTCTGAACACCAACTGACGCTGTTGGAGCCCAGGATTAGGCGAGGAGCAGGCTGGGGCCTACTGGATTTTGGCAGGTGAAGGCAGCAGGAGACTTGCCATCTCCACAGCAGGGGAACAGCTGGCAGTGCTGAACCCCACTAACACTTGAACGAATGTGTTTGGCTCTGTGGAGACGACACTTCTGAACACCAACTGACGCTGTTGGAGCCCAGGATTAGGCGAGGAGCAGGCTGGGGCCTACTGGATTTTGGCAGGTGAAGGCAGCAGGAGACTTGCCATCTCCACAGCAGGGGAACAGCTGGCAGTGCTGAACCCCACTAACACTTGAACGAATGTGTTTGGCTCTGTGGAGACGACACTTCTGAACACCAACTGACGCTGTTGGAGCCCAGGATTAGGCGAGGAGCAGGCTGGGGCCTACTGGATTTGGGCAGGTGAAGGCAGCAGGAGACTTGCCATCTCCACAGCAGGGGAACAGCTGGCAGTGCTGAACCCCACTAACACTTGAACGAATGTGTTTGGTTCTGTGGAGACGACACTTCTGAACACCAACTGACGCTGTTGGAGCCCAGGATTAGGCGAGGAGCAGGCTGGGGCCTACTGGATTTTGGCAGGTGAAGGCAGCAGGAGACTTGCCATCTCCACAGCAGGGGAACAGCTGGCAGTGCTGAACCCCACTAACACTTGAACGAATGTGTTTGGCTCTGTGGAGACGACACTTCTGAACACCAACTGACGCTGTTGGAGCCCAGGATTAGGCGAGGAGCAGGCTGGGGCCTACTGGATTTTGGCAGGTGAATGCAGCAGGAGACTTGCCATCTCCACAGCAGGGGAACAGCTGGCAGTGCTGAACCCCACTAACACTTGAACGAATGTGTTTGGCTCTGTGGAGACGACACTTCTGAACACCAACTGACGCTGTTGGAGCCCAGGATTAGGCGAGGAGCAGGCTGGGGCCTACTGGATTTTGGCAGGTGAAGGCAGCAGGAGACTTGCCATCTCCACAGCAGGGGAACAGCTGGCAGTGCTGAACCCCACTAACACTTGAACGAATGTGTTTGGCTCTGTGGAGACGACACTTCTGAACACCAACTGACGCTGTTGTAGCCCAGGATTAGGCGAGGAGCAGGCTGGGGCCTACTGGATTTGGGCAGGTGAAGGCAGCAGGAGACTTGCCATCTCCACAGCAGGGGAACAGCTGGCAGTGCTGAACCCCACTAACACTTGAACGAATGTGTTTGGTTCTGTGGAGACGACACTTCTGAACACCAACTGACACTGTTGGAGCCCAGGATTAGGCGAGGAGCAGGCTGGGGCCTACTGGATTTTGGCAGGTGAAGGCAGCAGGAGACTTGCCATCTCCACAGCAGGGGAACAGCTGGCAGTGCTGAACCCCACTAACACTTGAACGAATGTGTTTGGCTCTGTGGAGACGACACTTCTGAACACCAACTGACGCTGTTGGAGCCCAGGATTAGGCGAGGAGCAGGCTGGGGCCTACTGGATTTTGGCAGGTGAATGCAGCAGGAGACTTGCCATCTCCACAGCAGGGGAACAGCTGGCAGTGCTGAACCCCACTAACACTTGAACGAATGTGTTTGGCTCTGTGGAGACGACACTTCTGAACACCAACTGACGCTGTTGGAGCCCAGGATTAGGCGAGGAGCAGGCTGGGGCCTACTGGATTTTGGCAGGTGAAGGCAGCAGGAGACTTGCCATCTCCACAGCAGGGGAACAGCTGGCAGTGCTGAACCCCACTAACACTTGAACGAATGTGTTTGGCTCTGTGGAGACGACACTTCTGAACACCAACTGACGCTCTTGGAGCCCAGGATTAGGCGAGGAGCAGGCTGGGGCCTACTGGATTTTGGCAGGTGAAGGCAGCAGGAGACTTGCCATCTCCACAGCAGGGGAACAGCTGGCAGTGCTGAACCCCACTAACACTTGAACGAATGTGTTTGGCTCTGTGGAGACGACACTTCTGAACACCAACTGACGCTGTTGGAGCCCAGGATTAGGCGAGGAGCAGGCTGGGGCCTACTGGATTTGGGCAGGTGAAGGCAGCAGGAGACTTGCCATCTCCACAGCAGGGGAACAGCTGGCAGTGCTGAACCCCACTAACACTTGAACGAATGTGTTTGGTTCTGTGGAGACGACACTTCTGAACACCAACTGACGCTGTTGGAGCCCAGGATTAGGCGAGGAGCAGGCTGGGGCCTACTGGATTTTGGCAGGTGAAGGCAGCAGGAGACTTGCCATCTCCACAGCAGGGGAACAGCTGGCAGTGCTGAACCCCACTAACACTTGAACGAATGTGTTTGGCTCTGTGGAGACGACACTTCTGAACACCAACTGACGCTGTTGGAGCCCAGGATTAGGCGAGGAGCAGGCTGGGGCCTACTGGATTTTGGCAGGTGAATGCAGCAGGAGACTTGCCATCTCCACAGCAGGGGAACAGCTGGCAGTGCTGAACCCCACTAACACTTGAACGAATGTGTTTGGCTCTGTGGAGACGACACTTCTGAACACCAACTGACGCTGTTGGAGCCCAGGATTAGGCGAGGAGCAGGCTGGGGCCTACTGGATTTTGGCAGGTGAAGGCAGCAGGAGACTTGCCATCTCCACAGCAGGGGAACAGCTGGCAGTGCTGAACCCCACTAACACTTGAACGAATGTGTTTGGCTCTGTGGAGACGACACTTCTGAACACCAACTGACGCTGTTGGAGCCCAGGATTAGGCGAGGAGCAGGCTGGGGCCTACTGGATTTGGGCAGGTGAAGGCAGCAGGAGACTTGCCATCTCCACAGCAGGGGAACAGCTGGCAGTGCTGAACCCCACTAACACTTGAACGAATGTGTTTGGTTCTGTGGAGACGACACTTCTGAACACCAACTGACGCTGTTGGAGCCCAGGATTAGGCGAGGAGCAGGCTGGGGCCTACTGGATTTTGGCAGGTGAAGGCAGCAGGAGACTTGCCATCTCCACAGCAGGGGAACAGCTGGCAGTGCTGAACCCCACTAACACTTGAACGAATGTGTTTGGCTCTGTGGAGACGACACTTCTGAACACCAACTGACGCTGTTGGAGCCCAGGATTAGGCGAGGAGCAGGCTGGGGCCTACTGGATTTTGGCAGGTGAATGCAGCAGGAGACTTGCCATCTCCACAGCAGGGGAACAGCTGGCAGTGCTGAACCCCACTAACACTTGAACGAATGTGTTTGGCTCTGTGGAGACGACACTTCTGAACACCAACTGACGCTGTTGGAGCCCAGGATTAGGCGAGGAGCAGGCTGGGGCCTACTGGATTTGGGCAGGTGAAGGCAGCAGGAGACTTGCCATCTCCACAGCAGGGGAACAGCTGGCAGTGCTGAACCCCACTAACACTTGAACGAATGTGTTTGGCTCTGTGGAGACGACACTTCTGAACACCAACTGACGCTGTTGGTGCCCAGGATTACGCATGCCGCATGCAGAGGCCAATGGGCAGCGGTTTTTATGGAGGTTGTGGACTACTACTGATTCTAACCATGCTCCACTTAGGCCTCTGGCTCCACTGTCTCTACTATTTACCCTGGCCTCCAACCCCGCCAGCTACATCTCTGAAGTGGCGTCAGCACAATCTACACTTGTTCCTGTGTTACTGGTGCTCAGTCCCATCAGTTGATCCCCTGATGTTTGTCCGGCAAGTTCGCCAGCTCTGTCCTCATTCCCACTACTGGTTATGGGAATGTGGACAGAGCAGGAGACCTTGCCGGACACACATCAGGGGATAAACTGATGGGACTGAGCCACAGGAACACAGGAACAAGTGTAGATTGTGCTGACGCCACTTCAGAGATGTAGATGGCGGGGTTGGAGGTCAGGGGAAATAGTAGAGACAGTGGAGCCAGAGACCTAAGTTGGGCACGGTTAAAAATCAGTAGTGGTTTGAATGTTGATGGAGCTGGTGACTCTGCCGTCCACACAGCAGGGGATCAGCTGGCATTACTGAACCCCAGTAACACAGGAGCTAGTGTGTTTCTCTGTGCAGACGACACATCTGAGCGACAACTGGCTGTGTTGAAGCACAGGGATTATAGTTCAGGTGGTAGAAAAATGAACACACCAGCAGACCTGGATACAGTTGCCAACCACTAATTTAGTCTGTAAGAGGAATGGCAAAGTCTTTGGAGATCCAGGCCTTGTTCATTTTCAGAAAAGTCAGCCGGTCAACATTATCGGAAGATAGTCGCGTGCGACGGTCTGTTAGTACACCACCTGCGGCACTAAAGACACGTTCCGATAATACACTGGCAGCAGGGCAAGCCAGCACCTCCAATGCATACTGGCTAAGCTCTGGCCATGTATCCAGCTTAGAGACCCAAAACTTGAAGGGGGAAGAGCCATCTGGGAGTACAGCGACAGGGCAAGACATGTAGTCTGACACCATCTGACGGAAGCGTTGCCTCCTGCTGACTCGAGGCGTCGCTGATGGTGTAGACAATTGTGGTGGACACACAAAACTTTGCCACATTTGGGCCATAGTGGTCTTGCCTTGTGCTGCGGCACTGCCTCTGCTCCCTCTTTGTGCAGAGTTTCCTCCACTGCCTCGACGCACAGAGCTGCTTTGTAAAGCACTTGCAACAATGCTGTCGGGTGGAATGGAAAACATTATGGACTGCACCAGTGACTCTTCGTACTCCCGCATTTTACGCTCCCGGTTCAACGTTGGTATGAGCCTTTGTACGCTGTCCCGGTAGCGAGGATCTAGGAGGGTGTACACCCAATAATCAGCCGAGACGAGAATGTGGGCGATGCGGCGGTCGTTTCTCAGGCACTGCAGCATGAAATCAACCATGTGCTGCAGACTCCCAACTGCCAAAGAACCGCTGTCCCCTGTTTGAGGCGTGACCTCGACCTGCTCTGCATCACCCCACCCTCGCTGTACATACTGAGTAGAGGTTTGTGTACCTCCCTCCTCTGGAGAGATGTCTTCCTCCTCCATCGACTCCTCCTCATCCTCCTCACAAAGTGTCCCCTGCCTAGGCCTTTGTGAGGAAACACGTAGCGCAGACTGTCCAGAAGCAGATGGCATTTGGGACTCCTCATCCTCCACCTCTTCTGAAACCTCATCCCTTAGTGCTTGCAGTGTTTGTTGAAGCAGGCAGATAAGGGGGACAGTCATGCTGACTAGTGCATCATCTGCACTCGCCATCCGCGTGGATTCATCGAAGGCACGCAAAACGAGGCAGATGTCCTTCATAGAGGCCCACTCAATGGTGCTGAAGTGTGAACGGCGCACAGTGCGACTTGTTTGCGCCTGATGCAGCTGGTACTCCATGACTGCTGCCTGCTGCTCACACAACCGCTCCAACATATGTAACGTTGAATTCCACCGGGTGGGTAGGTCACATATGATGCGATGTTCTGGAAGGCCAAATCGTCGCTGCAGAGCAGCGAGGCGCGATCTTGCCGTGCTGGAACGTCGCAAGTGAGCGCACTCTATGCGGACCTTGTGCAACAGTGCATCAAGATCCGGATAGTCCCTCAGAAAGCTCTGCACGACCAAGTTAAGAACATGTGCCAGACATGGGATGTGTGTGAGGTTGCCTAGGCCAAGAGCTGCCACCAGATTTCGGCCATTGTCACACACTACCAAGCCCGGCTGGAGATTCGCTGGCCCAAACCACACATCGCTCTCCAGCTTGATAGCATTCCAGAGCTCCTGCGCTGTGTGGCTTCGATTCCCCAAAGAAATTAATTTGAGTACAGCCTGTTGACGTTTGGCCACGGCTGTGCTCATATCGGTCGTAACAGGCTCCTGCTCTGCTGTTTCTGAGGAACTTGAGTAGGAGGAGGAGTCTATGTGTACAGACTGGAGTCCTGCAATCCGTGGCGTTGGAAGAACACGTACAGCGCCACTCTCCAGATCCGTACCCGGCTCCACAACATTGACCCAGTGGGCAGTGAGGGAAAGGTATCGTCCCTGTCCATGGTTACTGGTCCACGCATCGGTGGTCAGGTGGACCTTGCTACTAACGGCGTTTAGTAGCGCATGTTTTATTTTGCCCTCAACATGTTTCTGCAGGGCAGGGACGGCTCGCCTGCTGAAATAAAAGCGGCTGGGCACGTTGTATTGGGGGACTGCCAATGCCATTAAGTCCCGGAAGGTGTCAGTGTCCACCAGCCTGAATGACAGCATTTCAACTGCCAGAAGTTTGGCAATGCCAGCATTCAGAGACTGTGCTCGGGGATGGTTTGCCGAGTAAGGGCGCCTTTTATCCCATGCCTGTGCTACCGATGGCTGTGATGGATGGGAACGTGCTGTTATGGGTGGAATCTGACAGGGTCTCCGGACAACAGTGGCAGAGGTTCTTCCTTGGCGATCCTGTGAGGAAGCCGAACCAGCAGTGTGTGAGCTGGAGGAAGAGGGCCCAACACGAACTGAAGAGGTGGTAGGTGGTGCTGTACGTTGGCCTACGTCTTGAGGGTGTCTATGCAACTCCAACTCGTGCTTGGTGCGCACATGTTTCCACATATTTGTGGTATTGAGGTTGCTGACATTTCTCCCTCTTTTGACTCTCTGATGACACAGCTTGCATTTGACAAAGCAAATGTCATCTGCAACTGTGTCAAAAAAGGACCACGCACTGCAACTCTTGTGAGCGCCCGGTTTGCCTTTGGAAGGAGGAATGCTCCTAACGGGTGCCGAAGTGGAGGGTACAGGCAACCAAGTCTTCCCCCTCCCTCTGCCTCCTGTTTTGGCCGGTAGGGGAATCTCTTCCTCCGAGCTGCTCCCACCACCTTCCTGTTGCTCACGCCATGATGGGTCAAGGACCTCATCATCTTCCCTCCCCTCTTCAAACAGCTGCTTCTCCGGGGTTGTCTCGCCAGCACCGTACGCACCAGAAAGTGGCAACTGAGTCTCGTCATCATCTGATGCGTACTGAGGTGTGCTGACCATAGGCACTGGCCCACTCGCCTCTTCAGATTCAGAGGGACAAAGAAGTTGCGCATCACTGCATACTCCCTCTTCTTCACATTCAGGAATGCTGCTTGGCTGGCCCCCTCTTTCCAAGCCAACAGATTCCGAGAACAGAAGTAGAGATTGTGATGGCTCCTGTCCATGTCTCTCTGACTGCCTGGGCACTTTGGCAGGTGGTGAAGAGACAGATGGTTGCTCTTCGGTGCTCTGACCCTGAGAGGATGCGGAAGTAATTGAAGTCGATGCGTTAGCTGCCATCCATCCGACAACGGCTTCAATTTGTTCCTCCCGCAGCAGTGGGGTACGTTGAGGTCCTACAAAGCTGCGCATAAAGGACTGTTGCCTGCTAAAACTGGGGGATGCTGATCCACTGGTGCCCGCAGCAGGCCCAGAATCCCCACGTCCTCTACCTGTAGAATCCCCACGTCCTCTCCCTGCAGAATCCCCACGTCCTCTCCCTGCTGAAACTCCACGCCCACGCCCACGCCCCCGCGCCTTACTCCCTGCCTTCTTCATCTTGCAAGACTGCTTAAGATAGGCAAAAAAGGACAAAGGGGGGCCTTAGTGTGCTTATTCCTGAACAGCTGGTTACAGGTACAAGAAACACTAATTTTATGAAGTGTGTGTGTGTGGACTAGACTTTAATAGGAGCTGATGTGGCCTACACAAGTTCAAAATGTAGTGTTTGGTGAACTTTTTATGTGGTTTCTTTGTTTGAAACAAACTCAAAGTATGAGAACAAAGAATTGAAACTGATAGTATCACCAACTTTTTGGAGCTATTACAATGCAGGCAGGTAACCTACAATGCAAAAGATGAGGCTCCAAAAAAATTGGGTAATACTAATCTGGCTGCGCCGGCAGGGCACAAGCCAGAAAAAAAGGCTCCTCTATCTACTCCTATATAGTGTTTGCAACCAACCAATGTTGATGGATACGGATGGATGCACACTAATAGGAGAAGAAAAAATGAGCTGCACTCAGAGACAAATATGTGTGAGGCAGTGACGCACGTTGAGCGTCCTACAACCAGACGTAGCTGCAGGACACTCTACTCAGCGTGAGCTGCACTCACACACAGTCAGAGACCTCTCAGACAGCCGTCAACAGTGCAGCTAAGTGGGCACTGGCACTGACAGGCTGCAGAAAGGCTCCGCTGTGTACTCCTATATAGTGTTTGCAACCACCGTAGATGGAGACGGATGGATGCACACTAATAGAAGAAAAAATGAGCTGCACTCAAATAAAAATATGTGTGAGGCAGTGACGCACGCTGAGCGTCCTACAGCCAGACGTAGCTGCAGGACACACTACTCAGCGTGAGCTGCACTCACACACAGTCAGAGACCTCTCAGACAGCCGTGAACAGTGCAGCAAAGTGGACACTAGCACTGAAAGGCTGCAGAAAGGCTCCGCTGTCTACTACTAGTGTTTGCAACCAACGTATATGGATACGGATGGAAGCACACTAGATTGAAATTATTTAAAAAATGCAGCTCAAAAAATAAAAGATGTATGAGGCAGCAGTGATCACACTGGGTGGCCTACAGCCTGACGTGGCTGCAGGACCCACTCCACAGCGTGAGCTGCACTCACACAGCCCTTGCAGACAGCTGTGAAAACAGCGCTGCTAGGGAAAAGCAAGCTACAGTGGTGGTTTATGTAGCCTGGATAAAGCACAATATTGTTTTTAGAATCGCTATTTCTAACTGTCCCTCACAGTCTTCTACAGCAGCCTGTCCCTAACTGAATTCACAGCAGAGTGACCAGAAATGGCGGCTGCGGTGGCTTTTATAGTGCATCATGACATCATTTCGGCAGCCAATCACAGCCATGCCAATAGTTAACATGCCTACATGCCTAACAGGATGTGCCCACACTTCGGAGGATTCCCATTGGCTTAATCAAAGCAAGCAGGCTCATAGCATGATGGGAACTTCCTATTCCGATTCCGATCCCGGAATCCGATATGAAAAAAGTATCGGAATTAAGTATCGGAATTCCGATACCGCTGATATCGGCCGATACCCGATACTTGCGGTATCGGAATGCTCAACACTAGTCATAATCATTTGATGATGTCATAATCATTTGATGTCATAATCATTGGATGATGTCATAATCATTTTGTTGATGTCATAATCATTTGATGATGTCATAATCATTAGATGATGTCATAATCATTTTGTTGATGTCACAATCATTTCATGATGTCATAATCATTTGATGTCATAATCATTGGATGATGTCATAATCATTTTGTTGATGTCATAATCATTTGATGATGTCATAATCATTAGATAATGTCATAATCATTTTATTGATGTCATAATCATTTGATGATGTCATAATCATTTTGTTGATGTCATAATGATTTGATGATGTCATTATCATTTGATGTCATAATCATTGGATGATGTCATAATCATTTTGTTGATGTCATAATCATTTGATGATGTCATAATCATTTGATGTCATAATCATTGGATGATGTCATAATCATTTTGTTGCTGTTATAATCATTTGATGATGTCATAATCATTAGATGATGTCATAATCATTTTGTTGATGTCATAATCATTTGATGATGTCATAATCATATGATGTAATAATCATTGGATGATGTCATAATCATTTTGTTGATGTCATAATCATTTGATGATGTCATAATCATTAGATGATGTCATAATCATTTTTTGATGTCATAATCATTTGATGATGTCATAATCATTAGATGATGTCATAATCATTTTGTTGATGTCATAATCATTTGATGATGTCATAATCATTTGATGTCATAATCATTGGATGATGTCGTAATCATTTTGTTGATGTCATAATCATTTGATGATGTCATAATCATTAGATGTCATAATCATTGGATGATGTCATAATCATTTTGTTGATGTCATAATCATTTTATGATGTCATAACCATTTTGTTGATGTCATAATCATTGGATGATGTCTTAATCCTTTTGTTGATGTCATAATCATTTGATGATGTCATAATCATTAGATGATGTCATAATCATTTTGATGATGTCATAATCATTTGATGATGTCATAATCATTTGATGTCATAATCATTGGATAATGTCATAATCATTTTGTTGATGTCATAATCATTTTATGATGTCATAATCATTTTGTTGATGTCATAATCATTGGATGATGTCATAATCCTTTTGTTGATGTCATAATCATTTGATGATGTCATAATCATTAGATGATGTCATAATCATATTGTTGATGTCATAATAATTTGATGATGTCATAATCATTTTGTTGATGTCATAATCATTTCGTTGATGTCATAATGATTTGATGATATCATAATCATTTGATGTCATAATCATTGGATGATGTCATAATCATTTTGTTGATGTCATAATCATTTGATGATGTCATAATCATTTGATGTCATAATCATTGGATGATGTCATAATCATTTTGTTGATGTCATAATCATTTTATGATGTCATAACCATTTTGTTGATGTCATAATCATTGGATGATGTCTTAATCCTTTTGTTGATGTCATAATCATTTGATGATGTCATAATCATTAGATGATGTCATAATCATTTTGTTGATGTCATAATCATTTGATGATGTCATAATCATTTTGTTGATGTCATAATCATTTCGTTGATGTCATAATGATTTGATGATATCATAATCATTTGATGTCATAATCATTGGATGATGTCATAATCATTTTGTTGATGTCATAATCATTTGATGATGTCATAATCATTAGATGATGTCATAATCATTGGATGATGACATAATCATTTTGTTGATGTCATAATCATTTGATGTCATAATCATTGGATGATGTCATAATCATTTTGTTGATGTCATAATCATTTGATGATGTCATAATCATTGGATGATGTCATAATCATTTTGTTGATGTCATAATCATTTGATGATGTCATAATCATTAGATGATGTCATAATCATTGGATGATGACATAATCATTTTGTTGATGTCATAATCATTTGATGTCATAATCATTGGATGATGTCATAATCATTTTGTTGATGTCATAATCATTTGATGATGTCATAATCATTTTGTTGATGTCATAATCATTTCGTTGATGTCATAATGATTTGATGATATCATAATCATTTGATGTCATAATCATTGGATGATTTCATAATCATTTTGTTGATGTCATAATCATTTGATGATGTCATAATCATTAGAAGATGTCATAATCATTGGATGATGACATAATCATTTTGTTGATGTCATAATCATTTGATGTCATAATCATTGGATGATGTCATAATCATTTTGTTGATGTCATAATCATTTGATGATGTCATAATCATTTGATGTCATAATCATTGGATGATGTCATAATCATTTTGTTGATGGCATAATCATTTGATGATGTCATAATCATTAGATAATGTCATAATCATTTTGTTGAAGTCATAATCATTAGATGATGTCATAATCATTTTGTTGATGTCATAATCATTTCATGATGTCATAATCATTTGATGTCATAATCATTGGATGATGTCATAATCATTTTGTTGATGGCATAATCATTTGATGATGTCATAATCATTAGATAATGTCATAATCATTTTGTTGAAGTCATAATCATTTGATGATGTCATAATCATGTTGTTGATGTCATAATCATTTTGTTGATGTCATAATGATTTGATGATGTCATAATCATTTGATGTCATAATCATTGGATGATGTCATAATCATTTTGTTGATGTCATAATCATTTGATGATGTCATAATCATTTGATGTCATAATCATTGGATGATGTCATAATCATTTTGTTGATGTCATAATCATTTGATGATGTCATAATCATTAGATGATGTCATAATCATTTTGTTGATGTCATAATCATTTTGTTGATGTCATAATCATTTGATGTCATAATCATTTGATGATATCATAATCATTAGATGATGTCATAATCATTTTGTTGATGTCATAATCATTTGATGATGTCATAATCATTTGATGTCATAATCATTGGATGATGTCATAATCATTTTGTTGATGTCATAATCATTTGATGATGTCATAATCATTTGATGTCATAATCATTGGATGATGTCATAATCATTTTGTTGATGTCATAATCATTTGATATCATAATCATTGGATGATGTCATAATCATTTTGTTGATGTCATAATCATTTGATGATGTCATAATCATTTGATGTCATAATCATTGGATGATGTCATAATCATTTTGTTGATGTCATAATCATTTGATGATGTCATAATCATTAGATGATGTCATAATCATTGGATGATGACATAATCATTTTGTTGATGTCATAATCATTTGATGTCATAATCATTGGATGATGTCATAATCATTTTGTTGATGTCATAATCATTTGATGATGTCATAATCATTAGATGATGTCATAATCATTTTGTTGATGTCACAATCATTTCATGATGTCATAATCATTTGATGTCATAATCATTGGATGATGTCATAATCATTTTGTTGATGTCATAATCATTTGATGATGTCATAATCATTAGATAATGTCATAATCATTTTGTTTAAGTCATAATCATTTGATGATGTCATAATCATTTTGTTGATGTCATAATGATTTGATGATGTCATAATCATTTGATGTCATAATCATTGGATGATGTCATAATCATTTTGTTGATGTCATAATCATTTGATGATGTCATAATCATTAGATGATGTCATAATCATTTTGTTGATGTCATAATCATTTTGTTGATGTCATAATCATTTGATGATGTCATAATCATTTGATGTTATAATCATTGGATGATGTCATAATCATTTTGTTGATGTCATAATCATTTGATGATGTCATAATCATTTGATGTTATAATCATTGGATGATGTCATAATCATTTTGTTGATGTCATAATCATTTGATGATGTCATAATCATTTTGTTGATGTCATAATCATTTGATGATGTCATAATCATTTGATGTCATAATCATTGGATGATGTCATAATCATTTTGTTGATGTCATAATCATTTTGTTGATGTCATAATCATTTGATGATGTCATAATCATTTGATGTTATAATCATTAGATGATGTCATAATCATTTTGTTGATGTCATAATCATTTGATGATGTCATAATCATTTGATGTTATAATCATTGGATGATGTCATAATCATTTTGTTGATGTCATAATCATTTGATGATGTCATAATCATTAGATGATGTCATAATCATTTTGTTGATGTCATAATCATTTGATGATGTCATAATCATTTGATGTCATAATCATTGGATGATGTCATAATAATTTTGTTGATGTCATAATCATTTGATGATGTCATAAACATTAGATGATGTCATAATAATTTTGTTGATGTCATAATGATTTGATGATGTCATAATCATTTGATGTCATAATCATTGGATGATGTCATAATCATTTTGTTGATGTCATAATCAGTTGATGATGTCATAATCATTTGATGTCATAATCATTGGATGATGTCATAATCATTTTGTTGATGTCATAATCATTTGAAGATGTCATAATCATTAGATGATGTCATAATCATTTTGTTGATGTCATAATCATTAGATGATGTCATAATCATTTTGTTGATGTCATAATCATTTTGTTGATGTCATAATCATTTGATGATGTCATAATCATTTGATGATGTCATAATCATTAGATGATGTCATAATCATTTTGTTGATGTCATAATCATTTGATGATGTCATAATCATTTGATGTCATAATCATTGGATGATGTCATAATCATTTTGTTGATGTCATAATCATTTGATGATGTCATAATCATTTGATGTCATAATCATTGGATGATGTCATAATCTTTTTTTTGATGTCATAATCATTTGATGTCATAATCATTGGATGATGTCATAATCATTGGATGATGACATAATCATTTTGTTGATGTCATAATCATTTGATGTCATAATCATTGGATGATGTCATAATCATTTTGTTGATGTCATAATCATTTGATGATGTCATAATCATTAGATGATGTCATAATCATTTGATGATGTCATAATCATTAGATAATGTCATAATCATTTTGTTGATGTCACAATCATTTCATGATGTCATAATCATTTGATGTCATAATCATTGGATGATGTCATAATCATTTTGTTGATGTCATAATCATTTGATGATGTCATAATCATTAGATAATGTCATAATCATTTTGTTGATGTCATAATCATTTGATGATGTCATAATCATTTTGTTGATGTCATAATGATTTGATGATGTCATAATCATTTGATGTCATAATCATTGGATGATGTCATAATCATTTTGTTGATGTCATAATCATTTGATTATGTCATAATCATTTGATGTCATAATCATTGGATGATGTCATAATCATTTTGTTGATGTCATAATCATTTGATGATGTCATCATCATTAGATGATGTCATAATCATTTTGTTGATGTCATAATCATTTGATGATGTCATAATCATATGATGTAATAATCACTGGATGATGTCATAATCATTTTGTTGATGTCATAATCATTTGATGATGTCATAATCATTAGATGATGTCATAATCATTTTGTTGATGTCATAATCATTTGATGATGTCATAATCATTAGATGATGTCATAATCATTTTTTTGATGTCATAATCATTTGATGATGTCATAATCATTTGATGTCATAATCATTGGATGATGTCATAATCATTTTGTTGATGTCATAATCATTTGATGATGTCATAATCATTTGATGATGTCATAATCATTTTGATGATGTCATAATCATTTGATGATGTCATAATCATTTGATGTCATAATCATTGGATAATGTCATCATCATTTTGTTGATGTCATAATCATTTTATGATGTCATAATCATTTTGTTGATGTCATAATCATTGGATGATGTCATAATCCTTTTGTTGATGTCATAATCATTTGATGATGTCATAATCATTAGATGATGTCATAATCATATTGTTGATGTCATAGTCATTTGATGATGTCATAATCATTTCGTTGATGTCATAATCATTTCGTTGATGTCATAATGATTTGATGATATCATAATCATTTGATGTCATAATCATTGGATGATGTCATAATCATTTTGTTGATGTCATAATCATTTGATGATGTCATAATCATTTGATGTCATAATCATTGGATGATGTCATTATCATTTTGTTGATGTCATAATCATTTTATGATGTCATAATCATTTTGTTGATGTCATAATCATTGGATGATGTCATAATCCTTTTGTTGATGTCATAATCATTTGATGATGTCATAATCATTAGATGATGCCATAATCATTTTGTTGATGTCATAATCATTTGATGATGTCATAATCATTTTGTTGATGTCATAATCATTTCGTTGATGTCATAATGATTTGATGATATCATAATCATTTGATGTCATAATCATTGGATGATGTCATAATCATTTTGTTGATGTCATAATCATTTGATGATGTCATAATCATTAGATGATGTCATAATCATTGGATGATGACGTAATCATTTTGTTGATGTCATAATCATTTGATGTCATAATCATTGGATGATGTCATAATCATTTTGTTGATGTCATAATCATTTGATGATGTCATAATCATTAGATGATGTCATAATCATTTTGTTGATGTCATAATCATTTGATGATGTCATAATCATATGATGTAATAATCACTGGATGATGTCATAATCATTTTGTTGATGTCATAATCATTTGATGATGTCATAATCATTAGATGATGTCATAATCATTTTGTTGATGTCATAATCATTTGATGATGTCATAATCATTAGATGATGTCATAATCATTTTGTTGATGTCATAATCATTTGATGATATCATAATCATTTGATGTCATAATCATTGGATGATGTCGTAATCATTTTGTTGATGTCATAATCATTTGATGATGTCATAATCATTTGATGATGTCATAATCATTTTGATGATGTCATAATCATTTGATGATGTCATAATCATTTGATGTCATAATCATTGGATAATGTCATCATCATTTTGTTGATGTCATAATCATTTTATGATGTCATAATCATTTTGTTGATGTCATAATCATTGGATGATGTCATAATCCTTTTGTTGATGTCATAATCATTTGATGATGTCATAATCATTAGATGATGTCATAATCATATTGTTGATGTCATAATCATTTGATGATGTCATAATCATTTTGTTGATGTCATAATCATTTCGTTGATGTCATAATGATTTGATGATATCATAATCATTTGATGTCATAATCATTGGATGATGTCATAATCATTTTGTTGATGTCATAATCATTTGATGATGTCATAATCATTTGATGTCATAATCATTGGATGATGTCATTATCATTTTGTTGATGTCATAATCATTTTATGATGTCATAATCATTTTGTTGATGTCATAATCATTGGATGATGTCATAATCCTTTTGTTGATGTCATAATCATTTGATGTCATAATCATTGGATGATGTCATAATCATTTTGTTGATGTCATAATCATTTGATGATGTCATAATCATTTTGTTGATGTCATAATCATTTCGTTGATGTCATAATGATTTGATGATATCATAATCATTTGATGTCATAATCATTGGATGATTTCATAATCATTTTGTTGATGTCATAATCATTTGATGATGTCATAATCATTAGATGATGTCATAATCATTGGATGATGACATAATCATTTTGTTGATGTCATAATCATTTGATGTCATAATCATTGGATGATGTCATAATCATTTTGTTGATGTCATAATCATTTGATGATGTCATAATCATTAGATGATGTCATAATCATTTTGTTGATGTCATAATCATTTCATGATGTCATAATCATTTGATGACATAATCACTGGATGATGTCATAATCATTTTGTTGATGGCATAATCATTTGATGATGTCATAATCATTAGATAATGTCATAATCATTTTGATGAAATCATAATCATTTGATGATGTCATAATCATTTTGTTGATGTCATAATCATTTTGTTGATGTCATAATGATTTGATGATGTCATAATCATTTGATGTCATAATCATTGGATGATGTCATAATCATTTTGTTGATGTCATAATCATTTGATGATGTCATAATCATTTGATGTCATAATCATTGGATGATGTCATAATCATTTTGTTGATGTCATAATCATTAGATGATGTCATAATCATTTTGTTGATGTCATAATCATTTGATGATGTCATAATCATTTGATGATGTCATAATCATTAGATGATGTCATAATCATTTTGTTGATGTCATAATCATTTGATGATGTCATAATCATTTGATGTCATAATCATTGGATGATGTCATAATCATTTTGTTGATGTCATAATCATTTGATGATGTCATAATCATTTGATGTCATAATCATTGGATGATGTCATAATCATTTTGTTGATGTCATAATCATTTGATGTCATAATCATTGGATGATGTCATAATCATTTTGTTGATGTCATAATCATTTGATGATGTCATAATCATTTGATGTCATAATCATTGGATGATGTCATAATCATTTTGTTGATGTCATAATCATTTGATGATGTCATAATCATTAGATGATGTCATAATCATTGGATGATGACATAATCATTTTGTTGATGTCATAATCATTTGATGTCATAATCATTGGATGATGTCATAATCATTTTGTTGATGTCATAATCATTTGATTATGTCATAATCATTAGATGATGTCATAATCATTTTGTTGATGTCACAATCATTTCATGATGTCATAATCATTTGATGTCATAATCATTGGATGATGTCATAATCATTTTGTTGATGTCATAATCATTTGATGATGTCATAATCATTAGATAATGTCATAATCATTTTGTTTAAGTCATAATCATTTGATGATGTCATAATCATTTTGTTGATGTCATAATGATTTGATGATGTCATAATCATTTGATGTCATAATCATTGGATGATGTCATAATCATTTTGTTGATGTCATAATCATTTGATGATGTCATAATCATTAGATGATGTCATAATCATTTTGTTGATGTCATAATCATTTTGTTGATGTCATAATCATTTGATGATGTCATAATCATTTGATGTTATAATCATTGGATGATGTCATAATCATTTTGTTGATGTCATAATCATTTGATGATGTCATAATCATTTGATGTTATAATCATTGGATGATGTCATAATCATTTTGTTGATGTCATAATCATTTGATGATGTCATAATCATTTTGTTGATGTCATAATCATTTGATGATGTCATAATCATTTGATGTCATAATCATTGGATGATGTCATAATCATTTTGTTGATGTCATAATCATTTTGTTGATGTCATAATCATTTGATGATGTCATAATCATTTGATGTTATAATCATTGGATGATGTCATAATCATTTTGTTGATGTCATAATCATTTGATGATGTCATAATCATTTGATGTTATAATCATTGGATGATGTCATAATCATTTTGTTGATGTCATAATCATTTGATGATGTCATAATCATTTTGTTGATGTCATAATCATTTTATGATGTCATAATCATTTGATGTCATAATCATTGGATGATGTCATAATCATTTTGTTGATGTCATAATCATTTGATGATGTCATAAACATTAGATGATGTCATAATCATTTTGTTGATGTCATAATGATTTGATGATGTCATAATCATCTGATGTCATAATCATTGGATGATGTCATAATCATTTTGTTGATGTCATAATCATTTGATGATGTCATAATCATTTGATGTCATAATCATTGGATGATGTCATAATCATTTGATGATGTCATAATCATTAGATGATGTCATAATCATTTTGTTGATGTCATAATCATTAGATGATGTCATAATCATTTTGTTGATGTCATAATCATTTTGTTGATGTCATAATCATTTGATGATGTCATAATCATTAGATGATGTCATAATCATTTTGTTGATGTCATAATCATTTGATGATGTCATAATCATTTGATGTCATAATCATTGGATGATGTCATAATCATTTTGTTGATGTCATAATCATTTGATGATGTCATAATCATTTGATGTCATAATCATTGGATGATGTCATAATCTTTTTTTTGATGTCATAATCATTTGATGTCATAATTATTGGATGATGTCATAATCATTGGATGATGACATAATCATTTTGTTGATGTCATAATCATTTGATGTCATAATCATTGGATGATGTCATAATCATTTTGTTGATGTCATAATCATTTGATGATGTCATAATCATTTGATGTCATAATCATTGGATGATGTCATAATCATTTTGTTGATGTCATAATCATTTGATGATGTCATAATCATTAGATGATGTCATAATCATTTTGTTGATGTCATAATCATTTGATGGTGTCATAATCATATGATGTAATAATCATTGGATGATGTCATAATCATTTTGTTGATATCATAATCATTTGATGATGTCATAATCATTAGATGATGTCATAATCATTTTGTTGATGTCATAATCATTTGATGATGTCATAATCATTAGATGATGTCATAATCATTTTGTTGATGTCATAATCATTTGATGAAGTCATAATCATTTGATGTCATAATCATTGGATGATGTCATAATCATTTTATTGATGTCATAATCATTTGATGATGTCATAATCATTTGATGATGTCATAATCATTTGATGTCATAATCATTGGATGATGTCATAATCATTTTGTTGATGTCATAATCATTTTATGATGTCATAATCATTTTGTTGATGTCATAATCATTTGATGATGTCATAATCATTTTGTTGATGTCATAATCATTTCGTTGATGTCATAATGATTTGATGATATCATAATCATTTGATGTCATAATCATTGGATGATGTCATTATCATTTTGTTGATGTCATAATCATTTGATGATGTCATAATCATTTGATGTCATAATCATTGGATGATGTCATAATCATTTGATGATGTCATAATCATTAAATGATGTCATAATCATTTTGTTGATGTCATAATCATTTGATGATGTCATAATCATTTTGTTGATGTCATAATCATTTTGTTGATGTCATAAGGATTTGATGATATCATAATCATTTGATGTCATAATCATTGGATGATGTCATAATCATTTTGTTGATGTCATAATCATTTGATGATGTCATAATCATTTGATGTCATAATCATTGGATGATGTCGTAATCATTTGATGATGCCATAATGATTTTGTTGATGTCATAATCATTTTATGATGTCATAATCATTTTGTTGATGTCATAATCATTTCATGATGTCATAATCATTAGATGATGTCATAATCATTAGATGATGCCATAATCATTTTGTTGATGTCATAATCATTTGATGATGTCATAATCATTAGATGATGTCATAATCATTTTGTTGATGTCATAATCATTTGATGATGTCATAATCATTAGATGATGTCATAATCATTTTGTTGATGTCATAATCATTTCATGATGTCATAATCATTAGATGATGTCATAATCATTTTGTTGATGTCATAATCATTTCGTTGATGTCATAATGATTTGATGATATCATATTCATTTGATGTCATAATCATTGGATGATGTCATAATCATTTTGTTGATGTCATAATCATTTTATGATGTCATAATCATTTTGTTGATGTCATAATCATTGGATGATGTCATAATCCTTTTGTTGATGTCATAATCATTTGATGATGTCATGATCATTATATGATGTCATAATCATTTTGTTGATGTCATAATCATTTGATGATGTCATAATCATTTTGTTGATGTCATAATCATTTCGTTGATGTCATAATGATTTGATGATATCATAATCATTTGATGTCATAATCATTGGATGATTTCATAATCATTTTGTTGATGTCATAATCATTTGATGATGTCATAATCATTAGATGATGTCATAATCATTGGATGATGACATAATCATTTTGTTGATGTCATAATCATTTGATGTCATAATCATTGGATGATGTCATAATCATTTTGTTGATGTCATAATCATTTGATGATGTCATAATCATTAGATGATGTCATAATCATTTTGTTGATGTCATAATCATTTCATGATGTCATAATCATTTGATGTCATAATCATTGGATGATGTCATAATCATTTTGTTGATGGCATAATCATTTGATGATGTCATAATCATTAGATAATGTCATAATCATTTTGTTGAAGTCATAATCATTTGATGATGTCATAATCATTTTGTTGATGTCATAATCATTTTGTTGATGTCATATTGATTTGATGATGTCATAATCATTTGATGTCATAATCATTGGATGATGTCATAATCATTTTGTTGATGTCATAATCATTTGATGATGTCATAATCATTTGATGTCATAATCATTGGATGATGTCATAATCATTTTGTTGATGTCATAATCATTTGATGTCATAATCATTGGATGATGTCATAATCATTTTGATGATGTCATAATCATTTGATGATGTCATAATCATTTGATGTCATAATCATTGGATGATGTCATAATCATTTTGTTGATGTCATAATCATTTGATGATGTCATAATCATTAGATGATGTCATAATCATTGGATGATGACATAATCATTTTGTTGATGTCATAATCATTTGATGTCATAATCATTGGATGATATCATAATCATTTTGTTGATGTCATAATCATTTGATGATGTCATAGTCATTAGATGATGTCATAATCATTTTGTTGATGTCACAATCATTTCATGATGTCATAATCATTAGATAATGTCATAATCATTTTATTGATGTCATAATCATTTGATGATGTCATAATCATTTTGTTGATGTCATAATGATTTGATGATGTCATAATCATTTGATGTCATAATCATTGGATGATGTCATAATCATTTTGTTGATGTCATAATCATTTGATGATGTCATAATCATTAGATAATGTCATAATCATTTTATTGATGTCATAATCATTTGATGATGTCATAATCATTTTGTTGATGTCATAATGATTTGATGATGTCATAATCATTTGATGTCATAATCATTGGATGATGTCATAATCATTTTGTTGATGTCATAATCATTTGATGATGTCATAATCATTTGATGTCATAATCATTGGATGATGTCATAATCATTTTGTTGATGTCATAATCATTTGATGATGTCATAATCATTAGATGATGTCATAATCATTTTGTTGATGTCATAATCATTTGATGATGTCATAATCATATGATGTAATAATCATTGGATGATGTCATAATCATTTCGTTGATGTCATAATCATTTGATGATGTCATAATCATTAGATGATGTCATAATCATTTTGTTGATGTCATAATCATTTGATGATGTCATAATCATTAGATGATGTCATAATCATTTTGTTGATGTCATAATCATTTGATGATGTCATAATCATTTGATGTCATAATCATTGGATGATGTCGTAATCATTTTGTTGATGTCATAATCATTTGATGATGTCATAATCATTTTGATGATGTCATAATCATTTGATGATGTCATAATCATTTGATGTCATAATCATTGGATAATGTCATAATCATTTTGTTGATGTCATAATCATTTTATGATGTCATAATCATTTTGTTGATGTCATAATCATTGGATGATGTCATAATCCTTTTGTTGATGTCATAATCATTTGATGATGTCATAATCATTAGATGATGTCATAATCATATTGTTGATGTCATAATCATTTGATGATGTCATAATCATTTTGTTGATGTCATAATTATTTCGTTGATGTCATAATGATTTGATGATATCATAATCATTTGATGTCATAATCATTGGATGATGTCATAATCATTTTGTTGATGTCATAATCATTTGATGATGTCATAATCATTAGATGATGTCATAATCATTGGATGATGACATAATCATTTTGTTGATGTCATAATCATTTGATGTCATAATCATTGGATGATGTCATAATCATTGGATGATGTCTTAATCCTTTTGTTGATGTCATAATCATTTGATGATGTCATAATCATTAGATGATGTCTTAATCCTTTTGTTGATGTCATAATCATTTGATGATGTCATAATCATTAGATGATGTCATAATCATTTTGTTGATGTCATAATCATTTCGTTGATGTCATAATGATTTGATGATATCATAATCATTTGATGTCATAATCATTGGATGATGTCATAATCATTTTGTTGATGTCATAATCATTTGATGATGTCATAATCATTAGATGATGTCATAATCATTGGATGATGACATAATCATTTTGTTGATGTCATAATCATTTGATGTCATAATCATTGGATGATGTCATAATCATTTTGTTGATGTCATAATCATTTGATGATGTCATAATCATTTTGTTGATGTCATAATCATTTCGTTGATGTCATAATGATTTGATGATATCATAATCATTTGATGTCATAATCATTGGATGATTTCATAATCATTTTGTTGATGTCATAATCATTTGATGATGTCATAATCATTAGATGATGTCATAATCATTGGATGATGACATAATCATTTTGTTGATGTCATAATCATTTGATGATGTCATAATCATTAGATGATGTCATAATCATTTTGTTGATGTCATAATCATTTCATGATGTCATAATCATTTGATGTCATAATCATTGGATGATGTCATAATCATTTTGTTGATGGCATAATCATTTGATGATGTCATAATCATTAGATAATGTCATAATCATTTTGTTGAAGTCATAATCATTTGATGATGTCATAATCATTTTGTTGATGTCATAATCATTTTGTTGATGTCATAATGATTTGATGATGTCATAATCATTTGATGTCATAATCATTGGATGATGTCATAATCATTTTGTTGATGTCATAATCATTTGATGATGTCATAATCATTTGATGTCATAATCATTGGATGATGTTATAATCATTTTGTTGATGTCATAATCATTTGATGATGTCATAATCATTAGATGATGTCATAATCATTTTGTTGATGTCATAATCATTTTGTTGATGTCATAATCATTTGATGTCATAATCATTTGATGATGTCATAATCATTAGATGATGTCATAATCATTTTGTTGATGTCATAATCATTTGATGATGTCATAATCATTTGATGTCATAATCATTGGATGATGTCATAATCATTTTGTTGATGTCATAATCATTTGATGATGTCATAATCATTTGATGTCATAATCATTGGATGATGTCATAATCATTTTGTTGATGTCATAATCATTTGATATCATAATCATTGGATGATGTCATAATCATTTTGTTGATGTCATAATCATTTGATGATGTCATAATCATTTGATGTCATAATCATTGGATGATGTCATAATCATTTTGTTGATGTCATAATCATTTGATGATGTCATAATCATTAGATGATGTCATAATCATTGGATGATGACATAATCATTTTGTTGATGTCATAATCATTTGATGTCATAATCATTGGATGATGTCATAATCATTTTGTTGATGTCATAATCATTAGATGATGTCATAATCATTTTGTTGATGTCACAATCATTTCATGATGTCATAATCATTTGATGTCATAATCATTGGATGATGTCATAATCATTTGGTGATGTCATAATCATTAGATAATGTCATAATCATTTTGTTTAAGTCATAATCATTTGATGATGTCATAATCATTTTGTTGATGTCATAATGATTTGATGATGTCATAATCATTTGATGTCATAATCATTGGATGATGTCATAATCATTTTGTTGATGTCATAATCATTTGATGATGTCATAAACATTAGATGATGTCATAATCATTTTGTTGATGTCATAATGATTTGATGATGTCATAATCATCTGATGTCATAATCATTGGATGATGTCATAATCATTTTGTTGATGTCATAATCATTTGATGATGTCATAATCATTTGATGTCATAATCATTGGATGATGTCATAATCATTTGATGATGTCATAATCATTAGATGATGTCATAATCATTTTGTTGATGTCATAATCATTAGATGATGTCATAATCATTTTGTTGATGTCATAATCATTTTGTTGATGTCATAATCATTTGATGATGTCATAATCATTAGATGATGTCATAATCATTTTGTTGATGTCATAATCATTTGATGATGTCATAATCATTTGATGTCATAATCATTGGATGATGTCATAATCATTTTGTTGATGTCATAATCATTTGATGATGTCATAATCATTTGATGTCATAATCATTGGATGATGTCATAATCTTTTTTTTGATGTCATAATCATTTGATGTCATAATCATTGGATGATGTCATAATCATTGGATGATGACATAATCATTTTGTTGATGTCATAATCATTTGATGTCATAATCATTGGATGATGTCATAATCATTTTGTTGATGTCATAATCATTTGATGATGTCATAATCATTTGATGTCATAATCATTGGATGATGTCATAATCATTTTGTTGATGTCATAATCATTTGATGATGTCATAATCATTAGATGATGTCATAATCATTTTGTTGATGTCATAATCATTTGATGGTGTCATAATCATATGATGTAATAATCATTGGATGATGTCATAATCATTTTGTTGATATCATAATCATTTGATGATGTCATAATCATTAGATGATGTCATAATCATTTTGTTGATGTCATAATCATTTGATGATGTCATAATCATTAGATGATGTCATAATCATTTTGTTGATGTCATAATCATTTGATGATGTCATAATCATTTGATGTCATAATCATTGGATGATGTCATAATCATTTTATTGATGTCATAATCATTTGATGATGTCATAATCATTTGATGATGTCATAATCATTTGATGTCATAATCATTGGATGATGTCATAATCATTTTGTTGATGTCATAATCATTTTATGATGTCATAATCATTTTGTTGATGTCATAATCATTTGATGATGTCATAATCATTTTGTTGATGTCATAATCTTTTCGTTGATGTCATAATGATTTGATGATATCATAATCATTTGATGTCATAATCATTGGATGATGTCATTATCATTTTGTTGATGTCATAATCATTTGATGATGTCATAATCATTTGATGTCATAATCATTGGATGATGTCATAATCATTTGATGATGTCATAATCATTAAATGATGTCATAATCATTTTGTTGATGTCATAATCATTTGATGATGTCATAATCATTTTGTTGATGTCATAATCATTTTGTTGATGTCATAAGGATTTGATGATATCATAATCATTTGATGTCATAATCATTGGATGATGTCATAATCATTTTGTTGATGTCATAATCATTTGATGATGTCATAATCATTTGATGTCATAATCATTGGATGATGTCATAATCATTGGATGATGTCGTCATCATTTGATGATGCCATAATGATTTTGTTGATGTCATAATCATTTTATGATGTCATAATCATTTTGTTGATGTCATAATCATTTTGTTGATGTCATAATCATTTGATGATGTCATAATCATTAGATGATGTCATAATCATTTTGTTGATGTCATAATCATTTCATGATGTCATAATCATTAGATGATGTCATAATCATTTTGTTGATGTCATAATCATTTCGTTGATGTCATAATGATTTGATGATATCATATTCATTTGATGTCATAATCATTGGATGATGTCATAATCATTTTGTTGATGTCATAATCATTTTATGATGTCATAATCATTTTGTTGATGTCATAATCATTGGATGATGTCATAATCCTTTTGTTGATGTCATAATCATTTGATGATGTCATGATCATTATATGATGTCATAATCATTTTGTTGATGTCATAATCATTTGATGATGTCATAATCATTTTGTTGATGTCATAATCATTTCGTTGATGTCATAATGATTTGATGATATCATAATCATTTGATGTCATAATCATTGGATGATTTCATAATCATTTTGTTGATGTCATAATCATTTGATGATGTCATAATCATTAGATGATGTCATAATCATTGGATGATGACATAATCATTTTGTTGATGTCATAATCATTTGATGTCATAATCATTGGATGATGTCATAATCATTTTGTTGATGTCATAATCATTTGATGATGTCATAATCATTAGATGATGTCATAATCATTTTGTTGATGTAATAATCATTTCATGATGTCATAATCATTTGATGTCATAATCATTGGATGATGTCATAATCATTTTGTTGATGGCATAATCATTTGATGATGTCATAATCATTAGATAATGTCATAATCATTTTGTTGAAGTCATAATCATTTGATGATGTCATAATCATTTTGTTGATGTCATAATCATTTGATGATGTCATATTGATTTGATGATGTCATAATCATTTGATGTCATAATCATTGGATGATGTCATAATCATTTTGTTGATGTCATAATCATTTGATGATGTCATAATCATTTGATGTCATAATCATTGGATGATGTCATAATCATTTTGTTGATGTCATAATCATTTGATGATGTCATAATCATTAGATGATGTCATAATCATTTTGTTGATGTCATAATCATTTTGTTGATGTCATAATCATTTGATGATGTCATTATCATTTGATGATGTCATAATCATTTGATGATGTCATAATCATT
Organism: Dendrobates tinctorius; assembly: GCF_039654945.1. Classification (NCBI taxonomy): domain Eukaryota; kingdom Metazoa; phylum Chordata; class Amphibia; order Anura; family Dendrobatidae; genus Dendrobates; species Dendrobates tinctorius. The sequence goes on along the minus strand of NW_027361687.1, from coordinate 41,386,943 downwards.
TTGTTGATGTCATAATCATTTGATGATGTCATAATCATTTGATGTCATAATCATTGGATGATGTCATAATCATTTTGTTGATGTCATAATCATTTGATGATGTCATAATCATTTGATGTCATAATCATTGGATGATGTCATAATCATTTTGTTGATGTCATAATCATTTGATGTCATAATCATTGGATGATGTCATAATCATTTTGATGATGTCATAATCATTTGATGATGTCATAATCATTTGATGTCATAATCATTGGATGATGTCATAATCATTTTGTTGATGTCATAATCATTTGATGATGTCATAATCATTAGATGATGTCATAATCATTGGATGATGACATAATCATTTTGTTGATGTCATAATCATTTGATGTCATAATCATTGGATGATATCATAATCATTTTGTTGATGTCATAATCATTTGATGATGTCATAATCATTAGATGATGTCATAATCATTTTGTTGATGTCACAATCATTTCATGATGTCATAATCATTTGATGTCATAATCATTGGATGATGTCATAATCATTTTGTTGATGTCATAATCATTTGATGATGTCATAATCATTAGATAATGTCATAATCATTTTATTGATGTCATAATCATTTGATGATGTCATAATCATTTTGTTGATGTCATAATGATTTGATGATGTCATAATCATTTGATGTCATAATCATTGGATGATGTCATAATCATTTTGTTGATGTCATAATCATTTGATGATGTCATAATCATTTGATGTCATATTCATTGGATGATGTCATAATCATTTTGTTGATGTCATAATCATTTGATGATGTCATAATCATTAGATGATGTCATAATCATTTTGTTGATGTCATAATCATTTGATGATGTCATAATCATATGATGTAATAATCATTGGATGATGTCATAATCATTTTGTTGATGTCATAATCATTTGATGATGTCATAATCATTAGATGATGTCATAATCATTTTGTTGATGTCATAATCATTTGATGATGTCATAATCATTAGATGATGTCATAATCATTTTGTTGATGTCATAATCATTTGATGATGTCATAATCATTTGATGTCATAATCATTGGATGATGTCGTAATCATTTTGTTGATGTCATAATCATTTGATGATGTCATAATCATTTTGATGATGTCATAATCATTTGATGATGTCATAATCATTTGATGTCATAATCATTGGATAATGTCATAATCATTTGGTTGATGTCATAATCATTTTATGATGTCATAATCATTTTGTTGATGTCATAATCATTGGATGATGTCATAATCCTTTTGTTGATGTCATAATCATTTGATGATGTCATAATCATTAGATGATGTCATAATCATATTGTTGATGTCATAATCATTTGATGATGTCATAATCATTTTGTTGATGTCATAATTATTTCGTTGATGTCATAATGATTTGATGATATCATAATCATTTGATGTCATAATCATTGGATGATGTCATAATCATTTTGTTGATGTCATAATCATTTGATGATGTCATAATCATTTGATGTCATATTCATTGGATGATGTCATAATCATTTTGTTGATGTCATAATCATTTGATGATGTCATAACCATTTTGTTGATGTCATAATCATTGGATGATGTCTTAATCCTTTTGTTGATGTCATAATCATTTGATGATGTCATAATCATTAGATGATGTCTTAATCCTTTTGTTGATGTCATAATCATTTGATGATGTCATAATCATTAGATGATGTCATAATCATTAGATGATATCATAATCATTTGATGTCATAATCATTGGATGATGTCATAATCATTTTGTTGATGTCATAATCATTTGATGATGTCATAATCATTAGATGATGTCATAATCATTGGATGATGACATAATCATTTTGTTGATGTCATAATCATTTGATGTCATAATCATTGGATGATGTCATAATCATTTTGTTGATGTCATAATCATTTGATGATGTCATAATCATTGGATGATGTCATAATCATTTTGTTGATGTCATAATCATTTGATGATGTCATAATCATTAGATGATGTCATAATCATTGGATGATGACATAATCATTTTGTTGATGTCATAATCATTTGATGTCATAATCATTGGATGATGTCATAATCATTTTGTTGATGTCATAATCATTTGATGATGTCATAATCATTTTGTTGATGTCATAATCATTTCGTTGATGTCATAATGATTTGATGATATCATAATCATTTGATGTCATAATCATTGGATGATTTCATAATAACTTTGTTGATGTCATAATCATTTGATGATGTCATAATCATTAGATGATGTCATAATCATTGGATGATGACATAATCATTTTGTTGATGTCATAATCATTTGATGATGTCATAATCATTAGATGATGTCATAATCATTTTGTTGATGTCATAATCATTTCATGATGTCATAATCATTTGATGTCATAATCATTGGATGATGTCATAATCATTTTGTTGATGGCATAATCATTTGATGATGTCATAATCATTAGATAATGTCATAATCATTTTGTTGAAGTCATAATCATTTGATGATGTCATAATCATTTTGTTGATGTCATAATCATTTTGTTGATGTCATAATGATTTGATGATGTCATAATCATTTGATGTCATAATCATTGGATGATGTCATAATCATTTTGTTGATGTCATAATCATTTGATGATGTCATAATCATTTGATGTCATAATCATTGGATGATGTTATAATCATTTTGTTGATGTCATAATCATTTGATGATGTCATAATCATTAGATGATGTCATAATCATTTTGTTGATGTCATAATCATTTGGTATATGTCATAATCATTTGATGTCATAATCATTTGATGATGTCATAATCATTAGATGATGTCATAATCATTTTGTTGATGTCATAATCATTTGATGATGTCATAATCATTTGATGTCATAATCATTGGATGATGTCATAATCATTTTGTTGATGTCATAATCATTTGATGATGTCATAATCATTTGATGTCATAATCATTGGATGATGTCATAATCATTTTGTTGATGTCATAATCATTTGATATCATAGTCATTGGATGATGTCATAATCATTTTGTTGATGTCATAATCATTTGATGATGTCATAATCATTTGATGTCATAATCATTGGATGATGTCATAATCATTTTGTTGATGTCATAATCATTTGATGATGTCATAATCATTAGATGATGTCATAATCATTGGATGATGACATAATCATTTTGTTGATGTCATAATCATTTGATGTCATAATCATTGGATGATGTCATAATTATTTTGTTGATGTCACAATCATTTGATGATGTCATAATCATTAGATGATGTCATAATCATTTTGTTGATGTCACAATCATTTCATGATGTCATAATCATTTGATGTCATAATCATTGGATGATGTCATAATCATTTGATGATGTCATAATCATTAGATAATGTCATAATCATTTTGTTTAAGTCATAATCATTTGATGATGTCATAATCATTTTGTTGATGTCATAATGATTTGATGATGTCATAATCATTTGATGTCATAATCATTGGATGATGTCATAATCATTTTGTTGATGTCATAATCATTTGATGATGTCATAATCATTAGATGATGTCATAATCATTTTGTTGATGTCATAATCATTTTGTTGATGTCATAATCATTTGATGATGTCATAATCATTTGATGTTATAATCATTGGATGATGTCATAATCATTTTGTTCATGTCATAATCATTTGATGATGTCATAATCATTTGATGTTATAATCATTGGATGATGTCATAATCATTTTGTTGATGTCATAATCATTTGATGATGTCATAATCATTTTGTTGATGTCATAATCATTTGATGATGTCATAATCATTTGATGTCATAATCATTGGATGATGTCATAATCATTTTGTTGATGTCATAATCATTTTGTTGATGTCATAATCATTTGATGATGTCATAATCATTTGATGTTATAATCATTGGATGATGTCATAATCATTTTGTTGATGTCATAATCATTTGATGATGTCATAATCATTTGATGTCATAATCATTGGATGATGTCATAATCATTTTGTTGATGTCATAATCAATTGATGATGTCATAGTCATTTTGTTGATGTCATAATCATTTGATGTCATAATCATTTGATGTCATAATCATTGGATGATGTCATAATCATTTTGTTGATGTCATAATCATTTGATGATGTCATAAACATTAGATGATGTCATAATCATTTTGTTGATGTCATAATGATTTGATGATGTCATAATCATTTGATGTCATAATCATTGGATGATGTCATAATCATTTTGTTGATGTCATAATCATTTGATGATGTCATAATCATTTGATGTCATAATCATTGGATGATGTCATAATCATTTTGTTGATGTCATAATCATTTGATGATGTCATAATCATTAGATGATGTCATAATCATTTTGTTGATGTCATAATCATTAGATGATGTCATAATCATTTTGTTGATGTCATAATCATTTTGTTGATGTCATAATCATTTGATGATGTCATAATCATTTGATGTCATAATCATTGGATGATGTCATAATCATTTTGTTGATGTCATAATCATTTGATGATGTCATAATCATTTGATGTCATAATCATTGGATGATGTCATAATCTTTTTTTTGATGTCATAATCATTTGATATCATAATCATTGGATGATGTCATAATCATTGGATGATGACATAATCATTTTGTTGATGTCATAATCATTTGATGTCATAATCATTGGATGATGTCATAATCATTTTGTTGATGTCATAATCATTTGATGATGTCATAATCATTAGATGATGTCATAATCATTTGATGATGTCATAATCATTAGATAATGTCATAATCATTTTGTTGATGTCACAATCATTTCATGATGTCATAATCATTTGATGTCATAATCATTGGATGATGTCATAATCATTTTGTTGATGTCATAATCATTTGATGATGTCATAATCATTAGATAATGTCATAATCATTTTGTTGATGTCATAATCATTTGATGATGTCATAATCATTTTGTTGATGTCATAATGATTTGATGATGTCATAATCATTTGATGTCATAATCATTGGATGATGTCATAATCATTTTGTTGATGTCATAATCATTTGATTATGTCATAATCATTTGATGTCATAATCATTGGATGATGTCATAATCATTTTGTTGATGTCATAATCATTAGATGATGTCATAATCATTTTGTTGATGTCATAATCATTTGATGATGTCATAATCATATGATGTAATAATCACTGGATGATGTCATAATCATTTTGTTGATGTCATAATCATTTGATGATGTCATAATCATTAGATGATGTCATAATCATTTTGTTGATGTCATAATCATTTGATGATGTCATAATCATTAGATGATGTCATAATCATTTTGTTGATGTCATAATCATTTGATGATGTCATAATCATTTGATGTCATAATCATTGGATGATGTCGTAATCATTTTGTTGATGTTATAATCATTTGATGATGTCATAATCATTTTGATGATGTCATAATCATTTGATGATGTCATAATCATTTGATGTCATAATCATTGGATAATGTCATAATCATTTTGTTGATGTCATAATCATTTTATGATGTCATAATCATTTTGTTGATGTCATAATCATTGGATGATGTCATAATCCTTTTGTTGATGTCATAATCATTTGATGATGTCATAATCATTAGATGATGTCATAATCATATTGTTGATGTCATAATCATTTGATGATGTCATAATCATTTTGTTGATGTCATAATCATTTCGTTGATGTCATAATGATTTGATGATATCATAATCATTTGATGTCATAATCATTGGATGATGTCATAATCATTTTGTTGATGTCATAATCATTTGATGATGTCATAATCATTAGATGATGTCATAATCATTGGATGATGACGTAATCATTTTGTTGATGTCATAATCATTTGATGTCATAATCATTGGATGATGTCATAATCATTTTGTTGATGTCATAATCATTTGATGATGTCATAATCATTGGATGATGTCATAATCATTTTGTTGATGTCATAATCATTTGATGATGTCATAATCATTAGATGATGTCATAATCATTGGATGATGACATAATCATTTTGTTGATGTCATAATCATTTGATGTCATAATCATTGGATGATGTCATAATCATTTTGTTGATGTCATAATCATTTGATGCTGTCATAATCATTTTGTTGATGTCATAATCATTTTGTTGATGTCATAATGATTTGATGATATCATAATCATTTGATGTCATAATCATTGGATGATTTCATAATCATTTTGTTGATGTCATAATCATTTGATGATGTCATAATCATTAGATGATGTCATAATCATTGGATGATGACATAATCATTTTGTTGATGTCATAATCATTTGATGTCATAATCATTGGATGATGTCATAATCATTTTGTTGATGTCATAATCATTTGATGATGTCATAATCATTAGATGATGTCATAATCATTTTGTTGATGTCATAATCATTTCATGATGTCATAATCATTTGATGTCATAATCATTGGATGATGTCATAATCATTTTGTTGATGGCATAATCATTTGATGATGTCATAATCATTAGATAATGTCATAATCATTTTGTTGAAGTCATAATCATTTGATGATGTCATAATCATTTTGTTGATGTCATAATCATTTTGTTGATGTCATAATGATTTGATGATGTCATAATCATTTGATGTCATAATCATTGGATGATGTCATAATCATTTTGTTGATGTCATAATCATTTGATGATGTCATAATCATTTGTTGTCATAATCATTGGATGATGTCATAATCATTTTGTTGATGTCATAATCATTTGATGATGTCATAATCATTAGATGATGTCATAATCATTTTGTTGATGTCATAATCATTTTGTTGATGTCATAATCATTTGATGATGTCATAATCATTTGATGATGTCATAATCATTAGATGATGTCATAATCATTTTGTTGATGCCATAATCATTTGATGATGTCATAATCATTTGATGTCATAATCATTGGATGATGTCATAATCATTTTGTTGATGTCATAATCATTTGATGATGTCATAATCATTTGATGTCATAATCATTGGATGATGTCATAATCATTTTGTTGATGTCATAATCATTTGATGTCATAATCATTGGATGATGTCATAATCATTTTGTTGATGTCATAATCATTTGATGATGTCATAATCATTTGATGTCATAATCATTGGATGATGACATAATCATTTTGTTGATGTCATAATCATTTGATGTCATAATCATTGGATGATGTCATAATCATTTTGTTGATGTCATAATCATTTGATTATGTCATAATCATTAGATGATGTCATAATCATTTTGTTGATGTCACAATCATTTCATGATGTCATAATCATTTGATGTCATAATCATTGGATGATGTCATAATCATTTTGTTGATGTCATAATCATTTGATGATGTCATAATCATTAGATAATGTCATAATCATTTTGTTTAAGTCATAATCATTTGATGATGTCATAATCATTTTGTTGATGTCATAATGATTTGATGATGTCATAATCATTTGATGTCATAATCATTGGATGATGTCATAATCATTTTGTTGATGTCATAATCATTTGATGATGTCATAATCATTAGATGATGTCATAATCATTTTGTTGATGTCATAATCATTTTGTTGATGTCATAATCATTTGATGATGTCATAATCATTTGATGTTATAATCATTGGATGATGTCATAATCATTTTGTTGATGTCATAATCATTTGATGATGTCATAATCATTTGATGTTATAATCATTGGATGATGTCATAATCATTTTGTTGATGTCATAATCATTTGATGATGTCATAATCATTAGATGATGTCATAATCATTTTGTTGATGTCATAATCATTTGATGATGTCATAATCATTTGATGTCATAATCATTGGATGATGTCATAATCATTTTGTTGATGTCATAATCATTTGATGATGTCATAAACATTAGATGATGTCATAATCATTTTGTTGATGTCATAATGATTTGATGATGTCATAATCAATTGATGTCATAATCATTGGATGATGTCATAATCATTTTGTTGATGTCATAATCATTTGATGATGTCATAATCATTTGATGTCATAATCATTGGATGATGTCATAATTATTTTGTTGATGTCATAATCATTTGATGATGTCATAATCATTAGATGATGTCATAATCATTTTGTTGATGTCATAATCATTAGATGATGTCATAATCATTTTGTTGATGTCATAATCATTTTGTTGATGTCATAATCATTTGATGATGTCATAATCATTTGATGATGTCATAATCATTAGATGATGTCATAATCATTTTGTTGATGTCATAATCATTTGATGTCATAATCATTTGATGATGTCATAATCATTAGATGATGTCATAATCATTTTGTTGATGTCATAATCATTAGATGATGTCATAATCATTTTGTTGATGTCATAATCATTTTGTTGATGTCATAATCATTTGATGATGTCATAATCATTAGATGATGTCATAATCATTTTGTTGATGTCATAATCATTTGGTGATGTCATAATCATTTGATGTCATAATCATTGGATGATGTCATAATCATTTTGTTGATGTCATAATCATTTGATGATGTCATAATCATTTGATGTCATAATCATTGGATGATGTCATAATCTTTTTTTTTTATGTCATAATCATTTGATGTCATAATCATTGGATGATGTCATAATCATTGGATGATGACATAATCATTTTGTTGATGTCATAATCATTTGATGTCATAATCATTGGATGATGTCATAATCATTTTGTTGATGTCATAATTATTTGATGATGTCATAATCATTAGATGATGTCATAATCATTTTGTTGATGTCACAATCATTTCATGATGTCATAATCATTTGATGTCATAATCATTGGATGATGTCATAATCATTTTGTTGATGTCATAATCATTTGATGATGTCATAATCATTAGATAATGTCATAATCATTTTGTTGAAGTCATAATCATTTGATGATGTCATAATCATTTTGTTGATGTCATAATGATTTGATGATCTCATAATCATTTGATGTCATAATCATTGGATGATGTCATAATCATTTTGTTGATGTCATAATCATTTGATGATGTCATAATCATTAGATGATGTCATAATCATTTTCTTGATGTCATAATCATTTGATGATGTCATACTCATTTGATGTTATAATCATTGGATGATGTCATAATCATTTTGTTGATGTCATAATCATTTGATGATGTCATAATCATTTGATGTCATAATCATTGGATGATGTCATAATCATTTTTTTGATGTCATAATCATTTGATGATGTCATAATCATTAGATGATGTCATAATCATTTTGTTGATGTCATAATCATTTCATGATGTCATAATCATTTGATGTCATAATCATTGGATGATGTCATAATCATTTTGTTGATGGCATAATCATTTGATGATGTCATAATCATTAGATAATGTCATAATCATTTTGTTGAAGTCATAATCATTTGATGATGTCATAATCATTTTGTTAATGTCATAATCATTTTGTTGATGTCATAATGATTTGATGATGTCATAATCATTTGATGTCATAATCATTGGATGATGTCATAATCATTTTGTTGATGTCATAATCATTTGATGATGTCATAATCATTTGATGTCATAATCATTGGATGATGTCATAATCATTTTGTTGATGTCATAATCATTTGATGATGTCATAATCATTAGATGATGTCATAATCATTTTGTTGATGTCATAATCATTTTGTTGATGTCATAATCATTTGATGTCATAATCATTTGATGATGTCATAATCATTAGATGATGTCATAATCATTTTGTTGATGTCATAATCATTTGATGATGTCATAATCATTTGATGTCATAATCATTGGATGATGTCATAATCATTTTGTTGATGTCATAATCATTTGATGATGTCATAATCATTTGATGTCATAATCATTGGATGATGTCATAATCATTTTGTTGATGTCATAATCATTTGATATCATAATCATTGGATGATGTCATAATCATTTTGTTGATGTCATAATCATTTGATGATGTCATAATCATTTGATGTCATAATCATTTTGTTGATGTCATAACCATTTGATGATGTCATAATCATTAGATGATGTCATAATCATTTTGTTGATGTCACAATCATTTCATGATGTCATAATCATTTGATGTCATAATCATTGGATGATGTCATAATCATTTTGTTGATGTCATAATCATTTGATGATGTCATAATCATTAGATAATGTCATAATCATTTTGTTTAAGTCATAATCATTTGATGATGTCATAATCATTTTGTTGATGTCATAATGATTTGATGATGTCATAATCATTTGATGTCATAATCATTGGATGATGTCATAATCATTTTGTTGATGTCATAATCATTTGATGATGTCATAATCATTAGATGATGTCATAATCATTTTGTTGATGTCATAATCATTTTGTTGATGTCATAATCATTTGATGATGTCATAATCATTTGATGTTATAATAATTGGATGATGTCATAATCATTTTGTTGATTTCATAATCATTTGATGATGTCATAATCATTTGATGTTATAATCATTGGATGATGTCATAATCATTTTGTTGATGTCATAATCATTTGATGATGTCATAATCATTTTGTTGATGTCATAATCATTTGATGATGTCATAATCATTTGATGTCATAATCATTGGATGATGTCATAATCATTTTGTTGATGTCATAATCATTTTGTTGATGTCATAATCATTTGATGATGTCATAATCATTTGATGTTATAATCATTGGATGATGTCATAATCATTTTGTTGATGTCATAATCATTTGATGATGTCATAATCATTTGATGTTATAATCGTTGGATGATGTCATAATCATTTTGTTGATGTCATAATCATTTGATGATGTCATAATCATTAGATGATGTCATAATCATTTTGTTGATGTCATAATCATTTGATGATGTCATAATCATTTGATGTCATAATCATTGGATGATGTCATAATCATTTTGTTGATGTCATAATCATTTGATGATGTCATAAACATTAGATGATGTCATAATCATTTTGTTGATGTCATAATGATTTGATGATGTCATAATCAATTGATGTCATAATCATTGGATGATGTCATAATCATTTTGTTGATGTCATAATCATTTGATGATGTCATAATCATTTGATGTCATAATCATTGGATGATGTCATAATTATTTTGTTGATGTCATAATCATTTGATGATGTCATAATCATTAGATGATGTCATAATCATTTTGTTGATGTCATAATCATTAGATGATGTCATAATCATTTTGTTGATGTCATAATCATTTTGTTGATGTCATAATCATTTGATGATGTCATAATCATTTGATGATGTCATAATCATTAGATGATGTCATAATCATTTTGTTGATGTCATAATCATTTGATGTCATAATCATTTGATGATGTCATAATCATTAGATGATGTCATAATCATTTTGTTGATGTCATAATCATTTGATGATGTCATAATCATTTGATGTCATAATCATTGGATGATGTCATAATCATTTTGTTGATGTCATAATCATTTGATGATGTCATAATCATTTGATGTCATAATCATTGGATGATGTCATAATCATTTTGTTGATGTCATAATCATTTGATATCATAATCATTGGATGATGTCATAATCATTTTGTTGATGTCATAATCATTTGATGATGTCATAATCATTTGATGTCATAATCATTGGATGATGTCATAATCATTTTGTTGATGTCATAATCATTTGATGATGTCATAATCATTAGATGATGTCATAATCATTGGATGATGACATAATCATTTTGTTGATGTCATAATCATTTGATGTCATAATCATTGGATGATGTCATAATCATTTTGTTGATGTCATAATCATTAGATGATGTCATAATCATTAGATGATGTCATAATCATTTTGTTGATGTCACAATCATTTCATGATGTCATAATCATTTGATGTCATAATCATTGGATGATGTCATAATCATTTGGTGATGTCATAATCATTAGATAATGTCATAATCATTTTGTTTAAGTCATAATCATTTGATGATGTCATAATCATTTTGTTGATGTCATAATGATTTGATGATGTCATAATCATTTGATGTCATAATCATTGGATGATGTCATAATCATTTTGTTGATGTCATAATCATTTGATGATGTCATAAACATTAGATGATGTCATAATCATTTTGTTGATGTCATAATGATTTGATGATGTCATAATCATCTGATGTCATAATCATTGGATGATGTCATAATCATTTTGTTGATGTCATAATCATTTGATGATGTCATAATCATTTGATGTCATAATCATTGGATGATGTCATAATCATTTGATGATGTCATAATCATTAGATGATGTCATAATCATTTTGTTGATGTCATAATCATTAGATGATGTCATAATCATTTTGTTGATGTCATAATCATTTTGTTGATGTCATAATCATTTGATGATGTCATAATCATTAGATGATGTCATAATCATTTTGTTGATGTCATAATCATTTGATGATGTCATAATCATTTGATGATGTCATAATCATTTTGTTGATGTCATAATCATTTGATGATGTCATAATCATTTGATGTCATAATCATTGGATGATGTCATAATCATTTTGTTGATGTCATAATCATTTGATGATGTCATAATCATTTGATGTCATAATCATTGGATGATGTCATAATCATTGGATGATGACATAATCATTTTGTTGATGTCATAATCATTTGATGTCATAATCATTGGATGATGTCATAATCATTTTGTTGATGTCATAATCATTTGATGATGTCATAATCATTTGATGTCATAATCATTGGATGATGTCATAATCATTTTGTTGATGTCATAATCATTTGATGATGTCATAATCATTAGATGATGTCATAATCATTTTGTTGATGTCATAATCATTTGATGGTGTCATAATCATATGATGTAATAATCATTGGATGATGTCATAATCATTTTGTTGATATCATAATCATTTGATGATGTCATAATCATTAGATGATGTCATAATCATTTTGTTGATGTCATAATCATTTGATGATGTCATAATCATTTGATGTCATAATCATTGGATGATGTCATAATCATTTTATTGATGTCATAATCATTTGATGATGTCATAATCATTTGATGTCATAATCATTGGATGATGTCATAATCATTTTGTTGATGTCATAATCATTTTATGATGTCATAATCATTTTGTTGATGTCATAATCATTTGATGATGTCATAATCATTTTGTTGATGTCATAATCATTTCGTTGATGTCATAATGATTTGATGATATCATAATCATTTGATGTCATAATCATTGGATGATGTCATTATCATTTTGTTGATGTCATAATCATTTGATGATGTCATAATCATTTGATGTCATAATCATTGGATGATGTCATAATCATTTGATGATGTCATAATCATTAAATGATGTCATAATCATTTTGTTGATGTCATAATCATTTGATGATGTCATAATCATTTTGTTGATGTCATAATCATTTTGTTGATGTCATAAGGATTTGATGATATCATAATCATTTGATGTCATAATCATTGGATGATGTCATAATCATTTTGTTGATGTCATAATCATTTGATGATGTCATAATCATTTGATGTCATAATCATTGGATGATGTCGTCATCATTTGATGATGCCATAATGATTTTGTTGATGTCATAATCATTTTATGATGTCATAATCATTTTGTTGATGTCATAATCATTTTGTTGATGTCATAATCATTTGATGATGTCATAATCATTTCATGATGTCATAATCATTAGATGATGTCATAATCATTTTGTTGATGTCATAATCATTTCGTTGATGTCATAATGATTTGATGATATCATATTCATTTGATGTCATAATCATTGGATGATGTCATAATCATTTTGTTGATGTCATAATCATTTTATGATGTCATAATCATTTTGTTGATGTCATAATCATTGGATGATGTCATAATCCTTTTGTTGATGTCATAATCATTTGATGATGTCATGATCATTATATGATGTCATAATCATTTTGTTGATGTCATAATCATTTGATGATGTCATAATCATTTTGTTGATGTCATAATCATTTCGTTGATGTCATAATGATTTGATGATATCATAATCATTTGATGTCATAATCATTGGATGATTTCATAATCATTTTGTTGATGTCATAATCATTTGATGATGTCATAATCATTAGATGATGTCATAATCATTGGATGATGACATAATCATTTTGTTGATGTCATAATCATTTGATGTCATAATCATTTGATGATGTCATAATCATTAGATGATGTCATAATCATTTTGTTGATGTAATAATCATTTCATGATGTCATAATCATTTGATGTCATAATCATTGGATGATGTCATAATCATTTTGTTGATGGCATAATCATTTGATGATGTCATAATCATTAGATAATGTCATAATCATTTTGTTGAAGTCATAATCATTTGATGATGTCATAATCATTTTGTTGATGTCATAATCATTTTGTTGATGTCATATTGATTTGATGATGTCATAATCATTTGATGTCATAATCATTGGATGATGTCATAATCATTTTGTTGATGTCATAATCATTTGATGATGTCATAATCATTTGATGTCATAATCATTGGATGATGTCATAATCATTTTGTTGATGTCATAATCATTTGATGATGTCATAATCATTAGATGATGTCATAATCATTTTGTTGATGTCATAATCATTTTGTTGATGTCATAATCATTTGATGATGTCATTATCATTTGATGATGTCATAATCATTTGATGATGTCATAATCATTTTGTTGATGTCATAATCATTTGATGATGTCATAATCATTTGATGTCATAATCATTGGATGATGTCATAATCATTTTGTTGATGTCATAATCATTTGATGATGTCATAATCATTTGATGTCATAATCATTGGATGATGTCATAATCATTTTGTTGATGTCATAATCATTTGATGTCATAATCATTGGATGATGTCATAATCATTTTGATGATGTCATAATCATTTGATGATGTCATAATCATTTGATGTCATAATCATTGGATGATGTCATAATCATTTTGTTGATGTCATAATCATTTGATGATGTCATAATCATTAGATAATGTCATAATCATTTTATTGATGTCATAATCATTTGATGATGTCATAATCATTTTGTTGATGTCATAATGATTTGATGATGTCATAATCATTTGATGTCATAATCATTGGATGATGTCATAATCATTTTGTTGATGTCATAATCATTTGATGATGTCATAATCATTTGATGTCATAATCATTGGATGATGTCATAATCATTTTGTTGATGTCATAATCATTTGATGATGTCATAATCATTAGATGATGTCATAATCATTTTGTTGATGTCATAATCATTTGATGATGTCATAATCATATGATGTAATAATCATTGGATGATGTCATAATCATTTTGTTGATGTCATAATCATTTGATGATGTCATAATCATTAGATGATGTCATAATCATTTTGTTGATGTCATAATCATTTGATGATGTCATAATCATTAGATGATGTCATAATCATTTTGTTGATGTCATAATCATTTGATGATGTCATAATCATTTGATGTCATAATCATTGGATGATGTCGTAATCATTTTGTTGATGTCATAATCATTTGATGATGTCATAATCATTTTGATGATGTCATAATCATTTGATGATGTCATAATCATTTGATGTCATAATCATTGGATAATGTCATAATCATTTGGTTGATGTCATAATCATTTTATGATGTCATAATCATTTTGTTGATGTCATAATCATTGGATGATGTCATAATCCT
Organism: Dendrobates tinctorius; assembly: GCF_039654945.1. Lineage (NCBI taxonomy): Eukaryota > Metazoa > Chordata > Amphibia > Anura > Dendrobatidae > Dendrobates > Dendrobates tinctorius. The sequence continues at coordinate 41,370,875 of NW_027361687.1, read as the reverse complement.
TTTGTTGATGTCATAATCATTTGATGATGTCATAATCATTAGATGATGTCATAATCATATTGTTGATGTCATAATCATTTGATGATGTCATAATCATTTTGTTGATGTCATAATTATTTCGTTGATGTCATAATGATTTGATGATATCATAATCATTTGATGTCATAATCATTGGATGATGTCATAATCATTTTGTTGATGTCATAATCATTTGATGATGTCATAATCATTTGATGTCATAATCATTGGATGATGTCATAATCATTTTGTTGATGTCATAATCATTTGATGATGTCATAACCATTTTGTTGATGTCATAATCATTGGATGATGTCTTAATCCTTTTGTTGATGTCATAATCATTTGATGATGTCATAATCATTAGATGATGTCTTAATCCTTTTGTTGATGTCATAATCATTTGATGATGTCATAATCATTAGATGATGTCATAATCATTAGATGATATCATAATCATTTGATGTCATAATCATTGGATGATGTCATAATCATTTTGTTGATGTCATAATCATTTGATGATGTCATAATCATTAGATGATGTCATAATCATTGGATGATGACATAATCATTTTGTTGATGTCATAATCATTTGATGTCATAATCATTGGATGATGTCATAATCATTTTGTTGATGTCATAATCATTTGATGATGTCATAATCATTGGATGATGTCATAATCATTTTGTTGATGTCATAATCATTTGATGATGTCATAATCATTAGATGATGTCATAATCATTGGATGATGACATAATCATTTTGTTGATGTCATAATCATTTGATGTCATAATCATTGGATGATGTCATAATCATTTTGTTGATGTCATAATCATTTGATGATGTCATAATCATTTTGTTGATGTCATAATCATTTCGTTGATGTCATAATGATTTGATGATATCATAATCATTTGATGTCATAATCATTGGATGATTTCATAATAATTTTGTTGATGTCATAATCATTTGATGATGTCATAATAATTAGATGATGTCATAATCATTGGATGATGACATAATCATTTTGTTGATGTCATAATCATTTGATGATGTCATAATCATTAGATGATGTCATAATCATTTTGTTGATGTCATAATCATTTCATGATGTCATAATCATTTGATGTCATAATCATTGGATGATGTCATAATCATTTTGTTGATGGCATAATCATTTGATGATGTCATAATCATTAGATAATGTCATAATCATTTTGTTGAAGTCATAATCATTTGATGATGTCATAATCATTTTGTTGATGTCATAATCATTTTGTTGATGTCATAATGATTTGATGATGTCATAATCATTTGATGTCATAATCATTGGATGATGTCATAATCATTTTGTTGATGTCATAATCATTTGATGATGTCATAATCATTTGATGTCATAATCATTGGATGATGTTATAATCATTTTGTTGATGTCATAATCATTTGATGATGTCATAATCATTAGATGATGTCATAATCATTTTGTTGATGTCATAATCATTTTGTATATGTCATAATCATTTGATGTCATAATCATTTGATGATGTCATAATCATTAGATGATGTCATAATCATTTTGTTGATGTCATAATCATTTGATGATGTCATAATCATTTGATGTCATAATCATTGGATGATGTCATAATCATTTTGTTGATGTCATAATCATTTGATGATGTCATAATCATTTGATGTCATAATCATTGGATGATGTCATAATCATTTTGTTGATGTCATAATCATTTGATATCATAATCATTGGATGATGTCATAATCATTTTGTTGATGTCATAATCATTTGATGATGTCATAATCATTTGATGTCATAATCATTGGATGATGTCATAATCATTTTGTTGATGTCATAATCATTTGATGATGTCATAATCATTAGATGATGTCATAATCATTGGATGATGACATAATCATTTTGTTGATGTCATAATCATTTGATGTCATAATCATTGGATGATGTCATAATCATTTTGTTGATGTCATAATCATTTGATGATGTCATAATCATTAGATGATGTCATAATCATTTTGTTGATGTCACAATCATTTCATGATGTCATAATCATTTGATGTCATAATCATTGGATGATGTCATAATCATTTGATGATGTCATAATCATTAGATAATGTCATAATCATTTTGTTTAAGTCATAATCATTTGATGATGTCATAATCATTTTGTTGATGTCATAATGATTTGATGATGTCATAATCATTTGATGTCATAATCATTGGATGATGTCATAATCATTTTGTTGATGTCATAATCATTTGATGATGTCATAATCATTAGATGATGTCATAATCATTTTGTTGATGTCATAATCATTTTGTTGATGTCATAATCATTTGATGATGTCATAATCATTTGATGTTATAATCATTGGATGATGTCATAATCATTTTGTTCATGTCATAATCATTTGATGATGTCATAATCATTTGATGTTATAATCATTGGATGATGTCATAATCATTTTGTTGATGTCATAATCATTTGATGATGTCATAATCATTTTGTTGATGTCATAATCATTTGATGATGTCATAATCATTTGATGTCATAATCATTGGATGATGTCATAATCATTTTGTTGATGTCATAATCATTTTGTTGATGTCATAATCATTTGATGATGTCATAATCATTTGATGTTATAATCATTGGATGATGTCATAATCATTTTGTTGATGTCATAATCATTTGATGATGTCATAATCATTTTGTTGATGTCATAATCATTTGATGTCATAATCATTTGATGTCATAATCATTGGATGATGTCATAATCATTTTGTTGATGTCATAATCATTTGATGATGTCATAAACATTAGATGATGTCATAATCATTTTGTTGATGTCATAATGATTTGATGATGTCATAATCATTTGATGTCATAATCATTGGATGATGTCATAATCATTTTGTTGATGTCATAATCATTTGATGATGTCATAATCATTTGATGTCATAATCATTGGATGATGTCATAATCATTTTGTTGATGTCATAATCATTTGATGATGTCATAATCATTAGATGATGTCATAATCATTTTGTTGATGTCATAATCATTAGATGATGTCATAATCATTTTGTTGATGTCATAATCATTTTGTTGATGTCATAATCATTTGATGATGTCATAATCATTTGATGTCATAATCATTGGATGATGTCATAATCATTTTGTTGATGTCATAATCATTTGATGATGTCATAATCATTTGATGTCATAATCATTGGATGATGTCATAATCTTTTTTTTGATGTCATAATCATTTGATGTCATAATCATTGGATGATGTCATAATCATTGGATGATGACATAATCATTTTGTTGATGTCATAATCATTTGATGTCATAATCATTGTATGATGTCATAATCATTTTGTTGATGTCATAATCATTTGATGATGTCATAATCATTAGATGATGTCATAATCATTTGATGATGTCATAATCATTAGATAATGTCATAATCATTTTGTTGATGTCACAATCATTTCATGATGTCATAATCATTTGATGTCATAATCATTGGATGATGTCATAATCATTTTGTTGATGTCATAATCATTTGATGATGTCATAATCATTAGATAATTTCATAATCATTTTGTTGATGTCATAATCATTTGATGATGTTATAATCATTTTGTTGATGTCATAATGATTTGATGATGTCATAATCATTTGATGTCATAATCATTGGATGATGTCATAATCATTTTGTTGATGTCATAATCATTTGATTATGTCATAATCATTTGATGTCATAATCATTGGATGATGTCATAATCATTTTGTTGATGTCATAATCATTTGATGATGTCATAATCATTAGATGATGTCATAATCATTTTGTTGATGTCATAATCATTTGATGATGTCATAATCATATGATGTAATAATCACTGGATGATGTCATAATCATTTTGTTGATGTCATAATCATTTGATGATGTCATAATCATTAGATGATGTCATAATCATTTTGTTGATGTCATAATCATTTGATGATGTCATAATCATTAGATGATGTCATAATCATTTTGTTGATGTCATAATCATTTGATGATGTCATAATCATTTGATGTCATAATCATTGGATGATGTCGTAATCATTTTGTTGATGTTATAATCATTTGATGATGTCATAATCATTTTGATGATGTCATAATCATTTGATGATGTCATAATCATTTGATGTCATAATCATTGGATAATGTCATAATCATTTTGTTGATGTCATAATCATTTTATGATGTCATAATCATTTTGTTGATGTCATAATCATTGGATGATGTCATAATCCTTTTGTTGATGTCATAATCATTTGATGATGTCATAATCATTAGATGATGTCATAATCATATTGTTGATGTCATAATCATTTGATGATGTCATAATCATTTTGTTGATGTCATAATTATTTCGTTGATGTCATAATGATTTGATGATATCATAATCATTTGATGTCATAATCATTGGATGATGTCATAATCATTTTGTTGATGTCATAATCATTTGATGATGTCATAATCATTTGATGTCATAATCATTGGATGATGTCATAATCATTTTGTTGATGTCATAATCATTTTATGATGTCATAACCATTTTGTTGATGTCATAATCATTGGATGATGTCTTAATCCTTTTGTTGATGTCATAATCATTTGATGATGTCATAATCATTAGATGATGTCTTAATCCTTTTGTTGATGTCATAATCATTTGATGATGTCATAATCATTAGATGATGTCATAATCATTTTGTTGATGTCATAATCATTTGATGATGTCATAATCATTTTGTTGATGTCATAATCATTTCGTTGATGTCATAATGATTTGATGATATCATAATCATTTGATGTCATAATCATTGGATGATGTCATAATCATTTTGTTGATGTCATAATCATTTGATGATGTCATAATCATTAGATGATGTCATAATCATTGGATGATGACATAATCATTTTGTTGATGTCATAATCATTTGATGTCATAATCATTGGATGATGTTATAATCATTTTGTTGATGTCATAATCATTTGATGATGTCATAATCATTGGATGATGTCATAATCATTTTGTTGATGTCATAATCATTTGATGATGTCATAATCATTAGATGATGTCATAATCATTGGATGATGACATAATCATTTTGTTGATGTCATAATCATTTGATGTCATAATCATTGGATGATATCATAATCATTTTGTTGATGTCATAATCATTTGATGATGTCATAATCATTTTGTTGATGTCATAATCATTTCATTGATGTCATAATGATTTGATGATATCATAATCATTTGATGTCATAATCATTGGATGATTTCATAATCATTTTGTTGATGTCATAATCATTTGATGATGTCACAATCATTAGATGATGTCATAATCATTGGATGATGACATAATCATTTTGTTGATGTCATAATCATTTGATGATGTCATAATCATTAGATGATGTCATAATCATTTTGTTGATGTCATAATCATTTCATGATGTCATAATCATTTGATGTCATAATCATTGGATGATGTCATAATCATTTTGTTGATGGCATAATCATTTGATGATGTCATAATCATTAGATAATGTCATAATCATTTTGTTGAAGTCATAATCATTTGATGATGTCATAATCATTTTGTTGATGTCATATTCATTTTGTTGATGTCATAATGATTTGATGATGTCATAATCATTTGATGTCATAATCATTGGATGATGTCATAATCATTTTGTTGATGTCATAATCATTTGATGATGTCATAATCATTTGATGTCATAATCATTGGATGATGTTATAATCATTTTGTTGATGTCATAATCATTTGATGATGTCATAATCATTAGATGATGTCATAATCATTTTGTTGATGTCATAATCATTTTGTTGATGTCATAATCATTTGATGTCATAATCATTTGATGATGTCATAATCATTAGATGATGTCATAATCATTTTGTTGATGTCATAATCATTTGATGATGTCATAATCATTTGATGTCATAATCATTGGATGATGTCATAATCATGTTGTTGATGTCATAATCATTTGATGATGTCATAATCATTTGATGTCATAATCATTGGATGATGTCATAATCATTTTGTTGATGTCATAATCATTTGATATCATAATCATTGGATGATGTCATAATCATTTTGTTGATGTCATTATCATTTGATGATGTCATAATCATTTGATGTCATAATCATTGGATGATGTCATAATCATTTTGTTGATGTCATAATCATTTGATGATGTCATAATCATTAGATGATGTCATAATCATTGGATGATGACATAATCATTTTGTTGATGTCATAATCATTTGATGTCATAATCATTGGATGATGTCATAATCATTTTGTTGATGTCATAATCATTTGATGATGTCATAATCATTAGATGATGTCATAATCATTTTGTTGATGTCACAATCATTTCATGATGTCATAATCATTTGATGTCATAATCATTGGATGATGTCATAATCATTTGATGATGTCATAATCATTAGATAATGTCATAATCATTTTGTTTAAGTCATAATCATTTGATGATTTCATAATCATTTTGTTGATGTCATAATGATTTGATGATGTCATAATCATTTGATGTCATAATCATTGGATGATGTCATAATCATTTTGTTGATGTCATAATCATTTGATGATGTCATAATCATTAGATGATGTCATAATCATTTTGTTGATGTCATAATCATTTTGTTGATGTCATAATCATTTGATGATGTCATAATCATTTGATGTCATAATCATTGGATGATGTCATAATCATTTTGTTCATGTCATAATCATTTGATGATGTCATAATCATTTGATGTTATAATCATTGGATGATGTCATAATCATTTTGTTGATGTCATAATCATTTGATGATGTCATAATCATTTTGTTGATGTCATAATCATTTGATGATGTCATAATCATTTGATGTCATAATCATTGGATGATGTCATAATCATTTTGTTGATGTCATAATCATTTGATGATGTCATAAACATTAGATGATGTCATAATCATTTTGTTGATGTCATAATGATTTGATGATGTCATAATCATTTGATGTCATAATCATTGGATGATGTCATAATCATTTTGTTGATGTCATAATCATTTGATGATGTCATAATCATTTGATGTCATAATCATTGGATGATGTCATAATCATTTTGTTGATGTCATAATCATTTGATGATGTCATAATCATTAGATGATGTCATAATCATTTTGTTGATGTCATAATCATTAGATGATGTCATAATCATTTTGTTGATGTCATAATCATTTTGTTGATGTCATAATCATTTGATGATGTCATAATCATTTGATGTCATAATCATTGGATGATGTCATAATCATTTTGTTGATGTCATAATCATTTGATGATGTCATAATCATTTGATGTCATAATCATTGGATGATGTCATAATCTTTTTTTTGATGTCATAATCATTTGATGTCATAATCATTGGATGATGTCATAATCATTGGATGATGACATAATCATTTTGTTGATGTCATAATCATTTGATGTCATAATCATTGGATGATGTCATAATCATTTTGTTGATGTCATAATCATTTGATGATGTCATAATCATTAGATGATGTCATAATCATTTGATGATGTCATAATCATTAGATAATGTCATAATCATTTTGTTGATGTCACAATCATTTCATGATGTCATAATCATTTGATGTCATAATCATTGGATGATGTCATAATCATTTTGTTGATGTCATAATCATTTGATGATGTCATAATCATTAGATAATGTCATAATCATTTTGTTGATGTCATAATCATTTGATGATGTCATAATCATTTTGTTGATGTCATAATGATTTGATGATGTCATAATCATTTGATGTCATAATCATTGGATGATGTCATAATCATTTTGTTGATGTCATAATCATTTGATTATGTCATAATCATTTGATGTCATAATCATTGGATGATGTCATAATCATTTTGTTGATGTCATAATCATTTGATGATGTCATAATCATTAGATGATGTCATAATCATTTTGTTGATGTCATAATCATTTGATGATGTCATAATCATATGATGTAATAATCACTGGATGATGTCATAATCATTTTGTTGATGTCATAATCATTTGATGATGTCATAATCATTAGATGATGTCATAATCATTTTGTTGATGTCATAATCATTTGATGATGTCATAATCATTAGATGATGTCATAATCATTTTGTTGATGTCATAATCATTTGATGATGTCATAATCATTTGATGTCATAATCATTGGATGATGTCGTAATCATTTTGTTGATGTCATAATCATTTGATGATGTCATAATCATTTTGATGATGTCATAATCATTTGATGATGTCATAATCATTTGATGTCATAATCATTGGATAATGTCATAATCATTTTGTTGATGTCATAATCATTTTATGATGTCATAATCATTTTGTTGATGTCATAATCATTGGATGATGTCATAATCCTTTTGTTGATGTCATAATCATTTGATGATGTCATAATCATTAGATGATGTCATAATCATATTGTTGATGTCATAATCATTTGATGATGTCATAATCATTTTGTTGATGTCATAATCATTTCGTTGATGTCATAATGATTTGATGATATCATAATCATTTGATGTCATAATCATTGGATGATGTCATAATCATTTTGTTGATGTCATAATCATTTGATGATGTCATAATCATTTGATGTCATAATCATTGGATGATGTCATAATCATTTTGTTGATGTCATAATCATTTTATGATGTCATAATCATTTTGTTGATGTCATAATCATTGGATGATGTCATAATCCTTTTGTTGATGTCATAATCATTTGATGATGTCATAATCATTAGATGATGCCATAATCATTTTGTTGATGTCATAATCATTTGATGATGTCATAATCATTTTGTTGATGTCATAATCATTTCGTTGATGTCATAATGATTTGATGATATCATAATCATTTGATGTCATAATCATTGGATGATGTCATAATCATTTTGTTGATGTCATAATCATTTGATGATGTCATAATCATTAGATGATGTCATAATCATTGGATGATGACGTAATCATTTTGTTGATGTCATAATCATTTGATGTCATAATCATTGGATGATGTCATAATCATTTTGTTGATGTCATAATCATTTGATGATGTCATAATCATTGGATGATGTCATAATCATTTTGTTGATGTCATAATCATTTGATGATGTCATAATCATTAGATGATGTCATAATCATTGGATGATGACATAATCATTTTGTTGATGTCATAATCATTTGATGTCATAATCATTGGATGATGTCATAATCATTTTGTTGATGTCATAATCATTTGATGCTGTCATAATCATTTTGTTGATGTCATAATCATTTTGTTGATGTCATAATGATTTGATGATATCATAATCATTTGATGTCATAATCATTGGATGATTTCATAATCATTTTGTTGATGTCATAATCATTTGATGATGTCATAATCATTAGATGATGTCATAATCATTGGATGATGACATAATCATTTTGTTGATGTCATAATCATTTGATGTCATAATCATTGGATGATGTCATAATCATTTTGTTGATGTCATAATCATTTGATGATGTCATAATCATTAGATGATGTCATAATCATTTTGTTGATGCCATAATCATTTCATGATGTCATAATCATTTGATGTCATAATCATTGGATGATGTCATAATCATTTTGTTGATGGCATAATCATTTGATGATGTCATAATCATTAGATAATGTCATAATCATTTTGTTGAAGTCATAATCATTTGATGATGTCATAATCATTTTGTTGATGTCATAATCATTTTGTTGATGTCATAATGATTTGATGATGTCATAATCATTTGATGTCATAATCATTGGATGATGTCATAATCATTTTGTTGATGTCATAATCATTTGATGATGTCATAATCATTTGTTGTCATAATCATTGGATGATGTCATAATCATTTTGTTGATGTCATAATCATTTGATGATGTCATAATCATTAGATGATGTCATAATCATTTTGTTGATGTCATAATCATTTTGTTGATGTCATAATCATTTGATGATGTCATAATCATTTGATGATGTCATAATCATTAGATGATGTCATAATCATTTTGTTGATGTCATAATCATTTGATGATGTCATAATCATTTGATGTCATAATCATTGGATGATGTCATAATCATTTTGTTGATGTCATAATCATTTGATGATGTCATAATCATTTGATGTCATAATCATTGGATGATGTCATAATCATTTTGTTGATGTCATAATCATTTGATGTCATAATCATTGGATGATGTCATAATCATTTTGTTGATGTCATAATCATTTGATGATGTCATAATCATTTGATGTCATAATCATTGGATGATGTCATAATCATTTTGTTGATGTCATAATCATTTGATGATGTCATAATCATTAGATGATGTCATAATCATTGGATGATGACATAATCATTTTGTTGATGTCATAATCATTTGATGTCATAATCATTGGATGATGTCATAATCATTTTGTTGATGTCATAATCATTTGATTATGTCATAATCATTAGATGATGTCATAATCATTTTGTTGATGTCACAATCATTTCATGATGTCATAATCATTTGATGTCATAATCATTGGATGATGTCATAATCATTTTGTTGATGTCATAATCATTTGATGATGTCATAATCATTAGATAATGTCATAATCATTTTGTTTAAGTCATAATCATTTGATGATGTCATAATCATTTTGTTGATGTCATAATGATTTGATGATGTCATAATCATTTGATGTCATAATCATTGGATGATGTCATAATCATTTTGTTGATGTCATAATCATTTGATGATGTCATAATCATTAGATGATGTCATAATCATTTTGTTGATGTCATAATCATTTTGTTGATGTCATAATCATTTGATGATGTCATAATCATTTGATGTTATAATCATTGGATGATGTCATAATCATTTTGTTGATGTCATAATCATTTGATGATGTCATAATCATTTGATGTTATAATCATTGGATGATGTCATAATCATTTTGTTGATGTCATAATCATTTGATGATGTCATAATCATTTTGTTGATGTCATAATCATTTGATGATGTCATAATCATTGGATGATGTCATAATCATTTTGTTGATGTCATAATCATTTTGTTGATGTCATAGTCATTTGATGATGTCATAATCATTTGATGTTATAATCATTGGATGATGTCATAATCATTTTGTTGATGTCATAATCATTTGATGATGTCATAATCATTTGATGTTATAATCATTGGATGATGTCATAATCATTTTGTTGATGTCATAATCATTTGATGATGTCATAATCATTTTGTTGATGTCATAATCATTTGATGATGTCATAATCATTTGATGACATAATCATTGGATGATGTCATAATCATTTTGTTGATGTCATAATCATTTGATGATGTCATAAACATTAGATGATGTCATAATCATTTTGTTGATGTCATAATGATTTGATGATGTCATAATCATTTGATGTCATAATCATTGGATGATGTCATAATCATTTTGTTGATGTCATAATCATTTGATGATGTCATAATCATTAGATGATGTCATAATCATTTTGTTGATGTCATAATCATTAGATGATGTCATAATCATTTTGTTGATGTCATAATCATTTTGTTGATGTCATAATCATTTGATGATGTCATAATCATTAGATGATGTCATAATCATTTTGTTGATGTCATAATCATTTGATGATGTCATAATCATTTGATGTCATAATCATTGGATGATGTCATAATCATTTTGTTGATGTCATAATCATTTGATGATGTCATAATCATTTGATGTCATAATCATTGGCTGATGTCATAATCTTTTTTTTGATGTCATAATCATTTGATGTCATAATCATTGGATGATGTCATAATCATTGGATGATGACATAATCATTTTGTTGATGTCATAATCATTTGATGTCATAATCATTGGATGATGTCATAATCATTTTGTTGATGTCATAATCATTTGATGATGTCATAATCATTAGATGATGTCATAATCATTTTGTTGATGTCACAATCATTTCATGATGTCATAATCATTTGATGTCATAATCACTGGATGATGTCATAATCATTTTGTTGATGTCATAATCATTTGATGATGTCATAATCATTAGATAATGTCATAATCATTTTGTTGAAGTCATAATCATTTGATGATGTCATAATCATTTTGTTGATGTCATAATGATTTGATGATCTCATAATCATTTGATGTCATAATCATTGGATGATGTCATAATCATTTTGTTGATGTCATAATCATTTGATGATGTCATAATCATTAGATGATGTCATAATCATCTTCTTGATGTCATAATCATTTGATGATGTCATACTCATTTGATGTTATAATCATTGGATGATGTCATAATCATTTTGTTGATGTCATAATCATTTGATGATGTCATAATCATTTGTTGTCATAATCATTGGATGATGTCATAATCATTTTGTTGATGTCATAATCATTTGATGATGTCATAATCATTAGATGATGTCATAATCATTTTGTTGATGTCATAATCATTTTGTTGATGTCATAATCATTTGATGATGTCATAATCATTTGATGATGTCATAATCATTAGATGATGTCATAATCATTTTGTTGATGTCATAATCATTTGATGATGTCATAATCATTTGATGTCATAATCATTGGATGATGTCATAATCATTTTGTTGATGTCATAATCATTTGATGATGTCATAATCATTTGATGTCATAATCATTGGATGATGTCATAATCATTTTGTTGATGTCATAATCATTTGATGTCATAATCATTGGATGATGTCATAATCATTTTGTTGATGTCATAATCATTTGATGATGTCATAATCATTTGATGTCATAATCATTGGATGATGTCATAATCATTTTGTTGATGTCATAATCATTTGATGATGTCATAATCATTAGATGATGTCATAATCATTGGATGATGACATAATCATTTTGTTGATGTCATAATCATTTGATGTCATAATCATTGGATGATGTCATAATCATTTTGTTGATGTCATAATCATTTGATTATGTCATAATCATTAGATGATGTCATAATCATTTTGTTGATGTCACAATCATTTCATGATGTCATAATCATTTGATGTCATAATCATTGGATGATGTCATAATCATTTTGTTGATGTCATAATCATTTGATGATGTCATAATCATTAGATAATGTCATAATCATTTTGTTTAAGTCATAATCATTTGATGATGTCATAATCATTTTGTTGATGTCATAATGATTTGATGATGTCATAATCATTTGATGTCATAATCATTGGATGATGTCATAATCATTTTGTTGATGTCATAATCATTTGATGATGTCATAATCATTAGATGATGTCATAATCATTTTGTTGATGTCATAATCATTTTGTTGATGTCATAATCATTTGATGATGTCATAATCATTTGATGTTATAATCATTGGATGATGTCATAATCATTTTGTTGATGTCATAATCATTTGATGATGTCATAATCATTTGATGTTATAATCATTGGATGATGTCATAATCATTTTGTTGATGTCATAATCATTTGATGATGTCATAATCATTTTGTTGATGTCATAATCATTTGATGATGTCATAATCATTGGATGATGTCATAATCATTTTGTTGATGTCATAATCATTTTGTTGATGTCATAGTCATTTGATGATGTCATAATCATTTGATGTTATAATCATTGGATGATGTCATAATCATTTTGTTGATGTCATAATCATTTGATGATGTCATAATCATTTGATGTTATAATCATTGGATGATGTCATAATCATTTTGTTGATGTCATAATCATTTGATGATGTCATAATCATTTTGTTGATGTCATAATCATTTGATGATGTCATAATCATTTGATGACATAATCATTGGATGATGTCATAATCATTTTGTTGATGTCATAATCATTTGATGATGTCATAAACATTAGATGATGTCATAATCATTTTGTTGATGTCATAATGATTTGATGATGTCATAATCATTTGATGTCATAATCATTGGATGATGTCATAATCATTTTGTTGATGTCATAATCATTTGATGATGTCATAATCATTAGATGATGTCATAATCATTTTGTTGATGTCATAATCATTAGATGATGTCATAATCATTTTGTTGATGTCATAATCATTTTGTTGATGTCATAATCATTTGATGATGTCATAATCATTAGATGATGTCATAATCATTTTGTTGATGTCATAATCATTTGATGATGTCATAATCATTTGATGTCATAATCATTGGATGATGTCATAATCATTTTGTTGATGTCATAATCATTTGATGATGTCATAATCATTTGATGTCATAATCATTGGCTGATGTCATAATCTTTTTTTTGATGTCATAATCATTTGATGTCATAATCATTGGATGATGTCATAATCATTGGATGATGACATAATCATTTTGTTGATGTCATAATCATTTGATGTCATAATCATTGGATGATGTCATAATCATTTTGTTGATGTCATAATCATTTGATGATGTCATAATCATTAGATGATGTCATAATCATTTTGTTGATGTCACAATCATTTCATGATGTCATAATCATTTGATGTCATAATCACTGGATGATGTCATAATCATTTTGTTGATGTCATAATCATTTGATGATGTCATAATCATTAGATAATGTCATAATCATTTTGTTGAAGTCATAATCATTTGATGATGTCATAATCATTTTGTTGATGTCATAATGATTTGATGATCTCATAATCATTTGATGTCATAATCATTGGATGATGTCATAATCATTTTGTTGATGTCATAATCATTTGATGATGTCATAATCATTAGATGATGTCATAATCATCTTCTTGATGTCATAATCATTTGATGATGTCATACTCATTTGATGTTATAATCATTGGATGATGTCATAATCATTTTGTTGATGTCATAATCATTTGATGATGTCATAATCATTTGATGTCATAATCATTGGATGATGTCATAATCATTTTGTTGATGTCATAATCATTTGATGATGTCATAATCATTAGATGATGTCATAATCATTTTGTTGATGTCATAATCATTTCATGATGTCATAATCATTTGATGTCATAATCATTGGATGATGTCATAATCATTTTGTTGATGGCATAATCATTTGATGATGTCATAATCATTAGATAATGTCATAATCATTTTGTTGAAGTCATAATCATTTGATGATGTCATAATCATTTTGTTGATGTCATAATCATTTTGTTGATGTCATATTGATTTGATGATGTCATAATCATTTGATGTCATAATCATTGGATGATGTCATAATCATTTTGTTGATGTCATAATCATTTGATGATGTCATAATCATTTGATGTCATAATCATTGGATGATGTCATAATCATTTTGTTGATGTCATAATCATTTGATGATGTCATAATCATTAGATGATGTCATAATCATTTTGTTGATGTCATAATCATTTTGTTGATGTCATAATCATTTGATGTCATAATCATTTGATGATGTCATAATCATTAGATGATGTCATAATCATTTTGTTGATGTCATAATCATTTGATGATGTCATAATCATTTGATGTCATAATCATTGGATGATGTCATAATCATTTTGTTGATGTCATAATCATTTGATGATGTCATAATCATTGGATGATGTCATAATCATTTTGTTGATGTCATAATCATTTGATGATGTCATAATCATTAGATGATGTCATAATCATTAGATGATGTCATAATCATTTTGTTGATGTCATAATCATTTGATGATGTCATAATCATTTGATGTTATAATAATTGGATGATGTCATAATCATTTTGTTGATTTCATAATCATTTGATGATGTCATAATCATTTGATGTTATAATCATTGGATGATGTCATAATCATTTTGTTGATGTCATAATCATTTGATGATGTCATAATCATTTTGTTGATGTCATAATCATTTGATGATGTCATAATCATTTGATGTCATAATCATTGGATGATGTCATAATCATTTTGTTGATGTCATAATCATTTTGTTGATGTCATAATCATTTGATGATGTCATAATCATTTGATGTTATAATCATTGGATGATGTCATAATCATTTTGTTGATGTCATAATCATTTGATGATGTCATAATCATTTGATGTTATAATCATTGGATGATGTCATAATCATTTTGTTGATGTCATAATCATTTGATGATGTCATAATCATTAGATGATGTCATAATCATTTTGTTGATGTCATAATCATTTGATGATGTCATAATCATTTGATGTCGTAATCATTGGATGATGTCATAATCATTTTGTTGATGTCATAATCATTTGATGATGTCATAAACATTAGATGATGTCATAATCATTTTGTTGATGTCATAATGATTTGATGATGTCATAATCATTTGATGTCATAATCATTGGATGATGTCATAATCATTTTGTTGATGTCATAATCATTTGATGATGTCATAATCATTTGATGTCATAATCATTGGATGATGTCATAATCATTTTGTTGATGTCATAATCATTTGATGATGTCATAATCATTAGATGATGTCATAATCATTTTGTTGATGTCATAATCATTTGATGATGTCATAATCATTTGATGTCATAATCATTGGATGATGTCATAATCATTTTGTTGATGTCATAATCATTTGATGATGTCATAATCATTTTGTTGATGTCATAATCATTTGATGTTATAATCATTGGATGATGTCATAATCATTTTGTTGATGTCATAATCATTTGATGATGTCATAATCATTTGATGTTATAATCATTGGATGATGTCATAATCATTTTGTTGATGTCATAATCATTTGATGATGTCATAATCATTTTGTTGATGTCATAATCATTTGATGATGTCATAATCATTTGATGACATAATCATTGGATGATGTCATAATCATTTTGTTGATGTCATAATCATTTGATGATGTCATAAACATTAGATGATGTCATAATCATTTTGTTGATGTCATAATGATTTGATGATGTCATAATCATTTGATGTCATAATCATTGGATGATGTCATAATCATTTTGTTGATGTCATAATCATTTGATGATGTCATAATCATTAGATGATGTCATAATCATTTTGTTGATGTCATAATCATTAGATGATGTCATAATCATTTTGTTGATGTCATAATCATTTTGTTGATGTCATAATCATTTGATGATGTCATAATCATTAGATGATGTCATAATCATTTTGTTGATGTCATAATCATTTGATGATGTCATAATCATTTGATGTCATAATCATTGGATGATGTCATAATCATTTTGTTGATGTCATAATCATTTGATGATGTCATAATCATTTGATGTCATAATCATTGGCTGATGTCATAATCTTTTTTTTGATGTCATAATCATTTGATGTCATAATCATTGGATGATGTCATAATCATTGGATGATGACATAATCATTTTGTTGATGTCATAATCATTTGATGTCATAATCATTGGATGATGTCATAATCATTTTGTTGATGTCATAATCATTTGATGATGTCATAATCATTAGATGATGTCATAATCATTTTGTTGATGTCACAATCATTTCATGATGTCATAATCATTTGATGTCATAATCACTGGATGATGTCATAATCATTTTGTTGATGTCATAATCATTTGATGATGTCATAATCATTAGATAATGTCATAATCATTTTGTTGAAGTCATAATCATTTGATGATGTCATAATCATTTTGTTGATGTCATAATGATTTGATGATCTCATAATCATTTGATGTCATAATCATTGGATGATGTCATAATCATTTTGTTGATGTCATAATCATTTGATGATGTCATAATCATTAGATGATGTCATAATCATTTTCTTGATGTCATAATCATTTGATGATGTCATACTCATTTGATGTTATAATCATTGGATGATGTCATAATCATTTTGTTGATGTCATAATCATTTGATGATGTCATAATCATTTGATGTCATAATCATTGGATGATGTCATAATCATTTTGTTGATGTCATAATCATTTGATGATGTCATAATCATTAGATGATGTCATAATCATTTTGTTGATGTCATAATCATTTCATGATGTCATAATCATTTGATGTCATAATCATTGGATGATGTCATAATCATTTTGTTGATGGCATAATCATTTGATGATGTCATAATCATTAGATAATGTCATAATCATTTTGTTGAAGTCATAATCATTTGATGATGTCATAATCATTTTGTTGATGTCATAATCATTTTGTTGATGTCATATTGTTTTGATGATGTCATAATCATTTGATGTCATAATCATTGGATGATGTCATAATCATTTTGTTGATGTCATAATCATTTGATGATGTCATAATCATTTGATGTCATAATCATTGGATGATGTCATAATCATTTTGTTGATGTCATAATCATTTGATGATGTCATAATCATTAGATGATGTCATAATCATTTTGTTGATGTCATAATCATTTTGTTGATGTCATAATCATTTGATGTCATAATCATTTGATGATGTCATAATCATTAGATGATGTCATAATCATTTTGTTGATGTCATAATCATTTGATGATGTCATAATCATTTGATGTCATAATCATTGGATGATGTCATAATCATTTTGTTGATGTCATAATCATTTGATGATGTCATAATCATTGGATGATGTCATAATCATTTTGTTGATGTCATAATCATTTGATGATGTCATAATCATTAGATGATGTCATAATCATTAGATGATGTCATAATCATTTTGTTGATGTCATAATCATTTGATGATGTCATAATCATTTGATGTTATAATAATTGGATGATGTCATAATCATTTTGTTGATTTCATAATCATTTGATGATGTCATAATCATTTGATGTTATAATCATTGGATGATGTCATAATCATTTTGTTGATGTCATAATCATTTGATGATGTCATAATCATTTTGTTGATGTCATAATCATTTGATGATGTCATAATCATTTGATGTCATAATCATTGGATGATGTCATAATCATTTTGTTGATGTCATAATCATTTTGTTGATGTCATAATCATTTGATGATGTCATAATCATTTGATGTTATAATCATTGGATGATGTCATAATCATTTTGTTGATGTCATAATCATTTGATGATGTCATAATCATTTGATGTTATAATCATTGGATGATGTCATAATCATTTTGTTGATGTCATAATCATTTGATGATGTCATAATCATTAGATGATGTCATAATCATTTTGTTGATGTCATAATCATTTGATGATGTCATAATCATTTGATGTCATAATCATTGGATGATGTCATAATCATTTTGTTGATGTCATAATCATTTGATGATGTCATAAACATTAGATGATGTCATAATCATTTTGTTGATGTCATAATGATTTGATGATGTCATAATCATTTGATGTCATAATCATTGGATGATGTCATAATCATTTTGTTGATGTCATAATCATTTGATGATGTCATAATCATTTGATGTCATAATCATTGGATGATGTCATAATCATTTTGTTGATGTCATAATCATTTGATGATGTCATAATCATTAGATGATGTCATAATCATTTTGTTGATGTCATAATCATTAGATGATGTCATAATCATTTTGTTGATGTCATAATCATTTGATGATGTAATAATCATTTGATGATGTCATAATCATTAGATGATGTCATAATCATTTTGTTGATGTCATAATCATTTGATGATGTCATAATCATTTGATGTCATAATCATTGGATGATGTCATAATCATTTTGTTGATGTCATAATCATTTTATGATGTCATAATCATTTTGTTGATGTCATAATCATTGGATGATGTCATAATCCTTTTGTTGATGTCATAATCATTTGATGATGTCATAATCATTAGATGATGCCATAATCATTTTGTTGATGTCATAATCATTTGATGATGTCATAATCATTTTGTTGATGTCATAATCATTTCGTTGATGTCATAATGATTTGATGATATCATAATCATTTGATGTCATAATCATTGGATGATGTCATAATCATTTTGTTGATGTCATAATCATTTGATGATGTCATAATCATTAGATGATGTCATAATCATTGGATGATGACGTAATCATTTTGTTGATGTCATAATCATTTGATGTCATAATCATTGGATGATGTCATAATCATTTTGTTGATGTCATAATCATTTGATGATGTCATAATCATTGGATGATGTCATAATCATTTTGTTGATGTCATAATCATTTGATGATGTCATAATCATTAGATGATGTCATAATCATTGGATGATGACATAATCATTTTGTTGATGTCATAATCATTTGATGTCATAATCATTGGATGATGTCATAATCATTTTGTTGATGTCATAATCATTTGATGCTGTCATAATCATTTTGTTGATGTCATAATCATTTTGTTGATGTCATAATGATTTGATGATATCATAATCATTTGATGTCATAATCATTGGATGATTTCATAATCATTTTGTTGATGTCATAATCATTTGATGATGTCATAATCATTAGATGATGTCATAATCATTGGATGATGACATAATCATTTTGTTGATGTCATAATCATTTGATGTCATAATCATTGGATGATGTCATAATCATTTTGTTGATGTCATAATCATTTGATGATGTCATAATCATTAGATGATGTCATAATCATTTTGTTGATGCCATAATCATTTCATGATGTCATAATCATTTGATGTCATAATCATTGGATGATGTCATAATCATTTTGTTGATGGCATAATCATTTGATGATGTCATAATCATTAGATAATGTCATAATCATTTTGTTGAAGTCATAATCATTTGATGATGTCATAATCATTTTGTTGATGTCATAATCATTTTGTTGATGTCATAATGATTTGATGATGTCATAATCATTTGATGTCATAATCATTGGATGATGTCATAATCATTTTGTTGATGTCATAATCATTTGATGATGTCATAATCATTTGTTGTCATAATCATTGGATGATGTCATAATCATTTTGTTGATGTCATAATCATTTGATGATGTCATAATCATTAGATGATGTCATAATCATTTTGTTGATGTCATAATCATTTTGTTGATGTCATAATCATTTGATGATGTCATAATCATTTGATGATGTCATAATCATTAGATGATGTCATAATCATTTTGTTGATGTCATAATCATTTGATGATGTCATAATCATTTGATGTCATAATCATTGGATGATGTCATAATCATTTTGTTGATGTCATAATCATTTGATGATGTCATAATCATTTGATGTCATAATCATTGGATGATGTCATAATCATTTTGTTGATGTCATAATCATTTGATGTCATAATCATTGGATGATGTCATAATCATTTTGTTGATGTCATAATCATTTGATGATGTCATAATCATTTGATGTCATAATCATTGGATGATGTCATAATCATTTTGTTGATGTCATAATCATTTGATGATGTCATAATCATTAGATGATGTCATAATCATTGGATGATGACATAATCATTTTGTTGATGTCATAATCATTTGATGTCATAATCATTGGATGATGTCATAATCATTTTGTTGATGTCATAATCATTTGATTATGTCATAATCATTAGATGATGTCATAATCATTTTGTTGATGTCACAATCATTTCATGATGTCATAATCATTTGATGTCATAATCATTGGATGATGTCATAATCATTTTGTTGATGTCATAATCATTTGATGATGTCATAATCATTAGATAATGTCATAATCATTTTGTTTAAGTCATAATCATTTGATGATGTCATAATCATTTTGTTGATGTCATAATCATTTGATGATGTCATAATCATTTGATGTCATAATCATTGGATGATGTCATAATCATTTTGTTGATGTCATAATCATTTGATGATGTCATAATCATTAGATGATGTCATAATCATTTTGTTGATGTCATAATCATTTTGTTGATGTCATAATCATTTGATGATGTCATAATCATTTGATGTTATAATCATTGGATGATGTCATAATCATTTTGTTGATGTCATAATCATTTGATGATGTCATAATCATTTGATGTTATAATCATTGGATGATGTCATAATCATTTTGTTGATGTCATAATCATTTGATGATGTCATAATCATTTTGTTGATGTCATAATCATTTGATGATGTCATAATCATTTGATGTCATAATCATTGGATGATGTCATAATCATTTTGTTGATGTCATAATCATTTGATGATGTCATAATCATTAGATGATGTCATAATCATTTTGTTGATGTCATAATCATTTTGTTGATGTCATAATCATTTGATGATGTCATAATCATTTGATGTTATAATCATTGGATGATGTCATAATCATTTTGTTGATGTCATAATCATTTGATGATGTCATAATCATTTGATGTTATAATCATTGGATGATGTCATAATCATTTTGTTGATGTCATAATCATTTGATGATGTCATAATCATTTTGTTGATGTCATAATCATTTGATGATGTCATAATCATTGGATGATGTCATAATCATTTTGTTGATGTCATAATCATTTTGTTGATGTCATAGTCATTTGATGATGTCATAATCATTTGATGTTATAATCATTGGATGATGTCATAATCATTTTGTTGATGTCATAATCATTTGATGATGTCATAATCATTTGATGTTATAATCATTGGATGATGTCATAATCATTTTGTTGATGTCATAATCATTTGATGATGTCATAATCATTTTGTTGATGTCATAATCATTTGATGATGTCATAATCATTTGATGACATAATCATTGGATGATGTCATAATCATTTTGTTGATGTCATAATCATTTGATGATGTCATAAACATTAGATGATGTCATAATCATTTTGTTGATGTCATAATGATTTGATGATGTCATAATCATTTGATGTCATAATCATTGGATGATGTCATAATCATTTTGTTGATGTCATAATCATTTGATGATGTCATAATCATTAGATGATGTCATAATCATTTTGTTGATGTCATAATCATTAGATGATGTCATAATCATTTTGTTGATGTCATAATCATTTTGTTGATGTCATAATCATTTGATGATGTCATAATCATTAGATGATGTCATAATCATTTTGTTGATGTCATAATCATTTGATGATGTCATAATCATTTGATGTCATAATCATTGGATGATGTCATAATCATTTTGTTGATGTCATAATCATTTGATGATGTCATAATCATTTGATGTCATAATCATTGGCTGATGTCATAATCTTTTTTTTGATGTCATAATCATTTGATGTCATAATCATTGGATGATGTCATAATCATTGGATGATGACATAATCATTTTGTTGATGTCATAATCATTTGATGTCATAATCATTGGATGATGTCATAATCATTTTGTTGATGTCATAATCATTTGATGATGTCATAATCATTAGATGATGTCATAATCATTTTGTTGATGTCACAATCATTTCATGATGTCATAATCATTTGATGTCATAATCACTGGATGATGTCATAATCATTTTGTTGATGTCATAATCATTTGATGATGTCATAATCATTAGATAATGTCATAATCATTTTGTTGAAGTCATAATCATTTGATGATGTCATAATCATTTTGTTGATGTCATAATGATTTGATGATCTCATAATCATTTGATGTTATAATCATTGGATGATGTCATAATCATTTTGTTGATGTCATAATCATTTGATGATGTCATAATCATTTTGTTGATGTCATAATCATTTGATGATGTCATAATCATTGGATGATGTCATAATCATTTTGTTGATGTCATAATCATTTTGTTGATGTCATAGTCATTTGATGATGTCATAATCATTTGATGTTATAATCATTGGATGATGTCATAATCATTTTGTTGATGTCATAATCATTTGATGATGTCATAATCATTTGATGTTATAATCATTGGATGATGTCATAATCATTTTGTTGATGTCATAATCATTTGATGATGTCATAATCATTTTGTTGATGTCATAATCATTTGATGATGTCATAATCATTTGATGACATAATCATTGGATGATGTCATAATCATTTTGTTGATGTCATAATCATTTGATGATGTCATAAACATTAGATGATGTCATAATCATTTTGTTGATGTCATAATGATTTGATGATGTCATAATCATTTGATGTCATAATCATTGGATGATGTCATAATCATTTTGTTGATGTCATAATCATTTGATGATGTCATAATCATTAGATGATGTCATAATCATTTTGTTGATGTCATAATCATTAGATGATGTCATAATCATTTTGTTGATGTCATAATCATTTTGTTGATGTCATAATCATTTGATGATGTCATAATCATTAGATGATGTCATAATCATTTTGTTGATGTCATAATCATTTGATGATGTCATAATCATTTGATGTCATAATCATTGGATGATGTCATAATCATTTTGTTGATGTCATAATCATTTGATGATGTCATAATCATTTGATGTCATAATCATTGGCTGATGTCATAATCTTTTTTTTGATGTCATAATCATTTGATGTCATAATCATTGGATGATGTCATAATCATTGGATGATGACATAATCATTTTGTTGATGTCATAATCATTTGATGTCATAATCATTGGATGATGTCATAATCATTTTGTTGATGTCATAATCATTTGATGATGTCATAATCATTTGATGATGTCATAATCATTTTGTTGATGTCACAATCATTTCATGATGTCATAATCATTTGATGTCATAATCACTGGATGATGTCATAATCATTTTGTTGATGTCATAATCATTTGATGATGTCATAATCATTAGATAATGTCATAATCATTTTGTTGAAGTCATAATCATTTGATGATGTCATAATCATTTTGTTGATGTCATAATGATTTGATGATCTCATAATCATTTGATGTCATAATCATTGGATGATGTCATAATCATTTTGTTGATGTCATAATCATTTGATGATGTCATAATCATTAGATGATGTCATAATCATCTTCTTGATGTCATAATCATTTGATGATGTCATACTCATTTGATGTTATAATCATTGGATGATGTCATAATCATTTTGTTGATGTCATAATCATTTGATGATGTCATAATCATTTGATGTCATAATCATTGGATGATGTCATAATCATTTTGTTGATGTCATAATCATTTGATGATGTCATAATCATTAGATGATGTCATAATCATTTTGTTGATGTCATAATCATTTCATGATGTCATAATCATTTGATGTCATAATCATTGGATGATGTCATAATCATTTTGTTGATGGCATAATCATTTGATGATGTCATAATCATTAGATAATGTCATAATCATTTTGTTGAAGTCATAATCATTTGATGATGTCATAATCATTTTGTTGATGTCATAATCATTTTGTTGATGTCATATTGATTTGATGATGTCATAATCATTTGATGTCATAATCATTGGATGATGTCATAATCATTTTGTTGATGTCATAATCATTTGATGATGTCATAATCATTTGATGTCATAATCATTGGATGATGTCATAATCATTTTGTTGATGTCATAATCATTTGATGATGTCATAATCATTAGATGATGTCATAATCATTTTGTTGATGTCATAATCATTTTGTTGATGTCATAATCATTTGATGTCATAATCATTTGATGATGTCATAATCATTAGATGATGTCATAATCATTTTGTTGATGTCATAATCATTTGATGATGTCATAATCATTTGATGTCATAATCATTGGATGATGTCATAATCATTTTGTTGATGTCATAATCATTTGATGATGTCATAATCATTGGATGATGTCATAATCATTTTGTTGATGTCATAATCATTTGATGATGTCATAATCATTAGATGATGTCATAATCATTAGATGATGTCATAATCATTTTGTTGATGTCATAATCATTTGATGATGTCATAATCATTTGATGTTATAATAATTGGATGATGTCATAATCATTTTGTTGATTTCATAATCATTTGATGATGTCATAATCATTTGATGTTATAATCATTGGATGATGTCATAATCATTTTGTTGATGTCATAATCATTTGATGATGTCATAATCATTTTGTTGATGTCATAATCATTTGATGATGTCATAATCATTTGATGTCATAATCATTGGATGATGTCATAATCATTTTGTTGATGTCATAATCATTTTGTTGATGTCATAATCATTTGATGATGTCATAATCATTTGATGTTATAATCATTGGATGATGTCATAATCATTTTGTTGATGTCATAATCATTTGATGATGTCATAATCATTTGATGTTATAATCATTGGATGATGTCATAATCATTTTGTTGATGTCATAATCATTTGATGATGTCATAATCATTAGATGATGTCATAATCATTTTGTTGATGTCATAATCATTTGATGATGTCATAATCATTTGATGTCGTAATCATTGGATGATGTCATAATCATTTTGTTGATGTCATAATCATTTGATGATGTCATAAACATTAGATGATGTCATAATCATTTTGTTGATGTCATAATGATTTGATGATGTCATAATCATTTGATGTCATAATCATTGGATGATGTCATAATCATTTTGTTGATGTCATAATCATTTGATGATGTCATAATCATTTGATGTCATAATCATTGGATGATGTCATAATCATTTTGTTGATGTCATAATCATTTGATGATGTCATAATCATTAGATGATGTCATAATCATTTTGTTGATGTCATAATCATTTGATGATGTCATAATCATTTGATGTCATAATCATTGGATGATGTCATAATCATTTTGTTGATGTCATAATCATTTGATGATGTCATAATCATTTTGTTGATGTCATAATCATTTGATGTTATAATCATTGGATGATGTCATAATCATTTTGTTGATGTCATAATCATTTGATGATGTCATAATCATTTGATGTTATAATCATTGGATGATGTCATAATCATTTTGTTGATGTCATAATCATTTGATGATGTCATAATCATTTTGTTGATGTCATAATCATTTGATGATGTCATAATCATTTGATGACATAATCATTGGATGATGTCATAATCATTTTGTTGATGTCATAATCATTTGATGATGTCATAAACATTAGATGATGTCATAATCATTTTGTTGATGTCATAATGATTTGATGATGTCATAATCATTTGATGTCATAATCATTGGATGATGTCATAATCATTTTGTTGATGTCATAATCATTTGATGATGTCATAATCATTAGATGATGTCATAATCATTTTGTTGATGTCATAATCATTAGATGATGTCATAATCATTTTGTTGATGTCATAATCATTTTGTTGATGTCATAATCATTTGATGATGTCATAATCATTAGATGATGTCATAATCATTTTGTTGATGTCATAATCATTTGATGATGTCATAATCATTTGATGTCATAATCATTGGATGATGTCATAATCATTTTGTTGATGTCATAATCATTTGATGATGTCATAATCATTTGATGTCATAATCATTGGCTGATGTCATAATCTTTTTTTTGATGTCATAATCATTTGATGTCATAATCATTGGATGATGTCATAATCATTGGATGATGACATAATCATTTTGTTGATGTCATAATCATTTGATGTCATAATCATTGGATGATGTCATAATCATTTTGTTGATGTCATAATCATTTGATGATGTCATAATCATTAGATGATGTCATAATCATTTTGTTGATGTCACAATCATTTCATGATGTCATAATCATTTGATGTCATAATCACTGGATGATGTCATAATCATTTTGTTGATGTCATAATCATTTGATGATGTCATAATCATTAGATAATGTCATAATCATTTTGTTGAAGTCATAATCATTTGATGATGTCATAATCATTTTGTTGATGTCATAATGATTTGATGATCTCATAATCATTTGATGTCATAATCATTGGATGATGTCATAATCATTTTGTTGATGTCATAATCATTTGATGATGTCATAATCATTAGATGATGTCATAATCATTTTCTTGATGTCATAATCATTTGATGATGTCATACTCATTTGATGTTATAATCATTGGATGATGTCATAATCATTTTGTTGATGTCATAATCATTTGATGATGTCATAATCATTTGATGTCATAATCATTGGATGATGTCATAATCATTTTGTTGATGTCATAATCATTTGATGATGTCATAATCATTAGATGATGTCATAATCATTTTGTTGATGTCATAATCATTTCATGATGTCATAATCATTTGATGTCATAATCATTGGATGATGTCATAATCATTTTGTTGATGGCATAATCATTTGATGATGTCATAATCATTAGATAATGTCATAATCATTTTGTTGAAGTCATAATCATTTGATGATGTCATAATCATTTTGTTGATGTCATAATCATTTTGTTGATGTCATATTGTTTTGATGATGTCATAATCATTTGATGTCATAATCATTGGATGATGTCATAATCATTTTGTTGATGTCATAATCATTTGATGATGTCATAATCATTTGATGTCATAATCATTGGATGATGTCATAATCATTTTGTTGATGTCATAATCATTTGATGATGTCATAATCATTAGATGATGTCATAATCATTTTGTTGATGTCATAATCATTTTGTTGATGTCATAATCATTTGATGTCATAATCATTTGATGATGTCATAATCATTAGATGATGTCATAATCATTTTGTTGATGTCATAATCATTTGATGATGTCATAATCATTTGATGTCATAATCATTGGATGATGTCATAATCATTTTGTTGATGTCATAATCATTTGATGATGTCATAATCATTGGATGATGTCATAATCATTTTGTTGATGTCATAATCATTTGATGATGTCATAATCATTAGATGATGTCATAATCATTAGATGATGTCATAATCATTTTGTTGATGTCATAATCATTTGATGATGTCATAATCATTTGATGTTATAATAATTGGATGATGTCATAATCATTTTGTTGATTTCATAATCATTTGATGATGTCATAATCATTTGATGTTATAATCATTGGATGATGTCATAATCATTTTGTTGATGTCATAATCATTTGATGATGTCATAATCATTTTGTTGATGTCATAATCATTTGATGATGTCATAATCATTTGATGTCATAATCATTGGATGATGTCATAATCATTTTGTTGATGTCATAATCATTTTGTTGATGTCATAATCATTTGATGATGTCATAATCATTTGATGTTATAATCATTGGATGATGTCATAATCATTTTGTTGATGTCATAATCATTTGATGATGTCATAATCATTTGATGTTATAATCATTGGATGATGTCATAATCATTTTGTTGATGTCATAATCATTTGATGATGTCATAATCATTAGATGATGTCATAATCATTTTGTTGATGTCATAATCATTTGATGATGTCATAATCATTTGATGTCATAATCATTGGATGATGTCATAATCATTTTGTTGATGTCATAATCATTTGATGATGTCATAAACATTAGATGATGTCATAATCATTTTGTTGATGTCATAATGATTTGATGATGTCATAATCATTTGATGTCATAATCATTGGATGATGTCATAATCATTTTGTTGATGTCATAATCATTTGATGATGTCATAATCATTTGATGTCATAATCATTGGATGATGTCATAATCATTTTGTTGATGTCATAATCATTTGATGATGTCATAATCATTAGATGATGTCATAATCATTTTGTTGATGTCATAATCATTAGATGATGTCATAATCATTTTGTTGATGTCATAATCATTTGATGATGTAATAATCATTTGATGATGTCATAATCATTAGATGATGTCATAATCATTTTGTTGATGTCATAATCATTTGATGATGTCATAATCATTTGATGTCATAATCATTGGATGATGTCATAATCATTTTGTTGATGTCATAATCATTTTATGATGTCATAATCATTTTGTTGATGTCATAATCATTGGATGATGTCATAATCCTTTTGTTGATGTCATAATCATTTGATGATGTCATAATCATTAGATGATGCCATAATCATTTTGTTGATGTCATAATCATTTGATGATGTCATAATCATTTTGTTGATGTCATAATCATTTCGTTGATGTCATAATGATTTGATGATATCATAATCATTTGATGTCATAATCATTGGATGATGTCATAATCATTTTGTTGATGTCATAATCATTTGATGATGTCATAATCATTAGATGATGTCATAATCATTGGATGATGACGTAATCATTTTGTTGATGTCATAATCATTTGATGTCATAATCATTGGATGATGTCATAATCATTTTGTTGATGTCATAATCATTTGATGATGTCATAATCATTGGATGATGTCATAATCATTTTGTTGATGTCATAATCATTTGATGATGTCATAATCATTAGATGATGTCATAATCATTGGATGATGACATAATCATTTTGTTGATGTCATAATCATTTGATGTCATAATCATTGGATGATGTCATAATCATTTTGTTGATGTCATAATCATTTGATGCTGTCATAATCATTTTGTTGATGTCATAATCATTTTGTTGATGTCATAATGATTTGATGATATCATAATCATTTGATGTCATAATCATTGGATGATTTCATAATCATTTTGTTGATGTCATAATCATTTGATGATGTCATAATCATTAGATGATGTCATAATCATTGGATGATGACATAATCATTTTGTTGATGTCATAATCATTTGATGTCATAATCATTGGATGATGTCATAATCATTTTGTTGATGTCATAATCATTTGATGATGTCATAATCATTAGATGATGTCATAATCATTTTGTTGATGCCATAATCATTTCATGATGTCATAATCATTTGATGTCATAATCATTGGATGATGTCATAATCATTTTGTTGATGGCATAATCATTTGATGATGTCATAATCATTAGATAATGTCATAATCATTTTGTTGAAGTCATAATCATTTGATGATGTCATAATCATTTTGTTGATGTCATAATCATTTTGTTGATGTCATAATGATTTGATGATGTCATAATCATTTGATGTCATAATCATTGGATGATGTCATAATCATTTTGTTGATGTCATAATCATTTGATGATGTCATAATCATTTGTTGTCATAATCATTGGATGATGTCATAATCATTTTGTTGATGTCATAATCATTTGATGATGTCATAATCATTAGATGATGTCATAATCATTTTGTTGATGTCATAATCATTTTGTTGATGTCATAATCATTTGATGATGTCATAATCATTTGATGATGTCATAATCATTAGATGATGTCATAATCATTTTGTTGATGTCATAATCATTTGATGATGTCATAATCATTTGATGTCATAATCATTGGATGATGTCATAATCATTTTGTTGATGTCATAATCATTTGATGATGTCATAATCATTTGATGTCATAATCATTGGATGATGTCATAATCATTTTGTTGATGTCATAATCATTTGATGTCATAATCATTGGATGATGTCATAATCATTTTGTTGATGTCATAATCATTTGATGATGTCATAATCATTTGATGTCATAATCATTGGATGATGTCATAATCATTTTGTTGATGTCATAATCATTTGATGATGTCATAATCATTAGATGATGTCATAATCATTGGATGATGACATAATCATTTTGTTGATGTCATAATCATTTGATGTCATAATCATTGGATGATGTCATAATCATTTTGTTGATGTCATAATCATTTGATTATGTCATAATCATTAGATGATGTCATAATCATTTTGTTGATGTCACAATCATTTCATGATGTCATAATCATTTGATGTCATAATCATTGGATGATGTCATAATCATTTTGTTGATGTCATAATCATTTGATGATGTCATAATCATTAGATAATGTCATAATCATTTTGTTTAAGTCATAATCATTTGATGATGTCATAATCATTTTGTTGATGTCATAATCATTTGATGATGTCATAATCATTTGATGTCATAATCATTGGATGATGTCATAATCATTTTGTTGATGTCATAATCATTTGATGATGTCATAATCATTAGATGATGTCATAATCATTTTGTTGATGTCATAATCATTTTGTTGATGTCATAATCATTTGATGATGTCATAATCATTTGATGTTATAATCATTGGATGATGTCATAATCATTTTGTTGATGTCATAATCATTTGATGATGTCATAATCATTTGATGTTATAATCATTGGATGATGTCATAATCATTTTGTTGATGTCATAATCATTTGATGATGTCATAATCATTTTGTTGATGTCATAATCATTTGATGATGTCATAATCATTTGATGTCATAATCATTGGATGATGTCATAATCATTTTGTTGATGTCATAATCATTTTGTTGATGTCATAGTCATTTGATGATGTCATAATCATTTGATGTTATAATCATTGGATGATGTCATAATCATTTTGTTGATGTCATAATCATTTGATGATGTCATAATCATTTGATGTTATTATCATTGGATGATGTCATAATCATTTTGTTGATGTCATAATCATTTGATGATGTCATAATCATTTTGTTGATGTCATAATCATTTGATGATGTCATAATCATTTGATGACATAATCATTGGATGATGTCATAATCATTTTGTTGATGTCATAATCATTTGATGATGTCATAAACATTAGATGATGTCATAATCATTTTGTTGATGTCATAATGATTTGATGATGTCATAATCATTTGATGTCATAATCATTGGATGATGTCATAATCATTTTGTTGATGTCATAATCATTTGATGATGTCATAATCATTAGATGATGTCATAATCATTTTGTTGATGTCATAATCATTAGATGATGTCATAATCATTTTGTTGATGTCATAATCATTTTGTTGATGTCATAATCATTTGATGATGTCATAATCATTAGATGATGTCATAATCATTTTGTTGATGTCATAATCATTTGATGATGTCATAATCATTTGATGTCATAATCATTGGATGATGTCATAATCATTTTGTTGATGTCATAATCATTTGATGATGTCATAATCATTTGATGTCATAATCATTGGCTGATGTCATAATCTTTTTTTTGATGTCATAATCATTTGATGTCATAATCATTGGATGATGTCATAATCATTGGATGATGACATAATCATTTTGTTGATGTCATAATCATTTGATGTCATAATCATTGGATGACGTCATAATCATTTTGTTGATGTCATAATCATTTGATGATGTCATAATCATTAGATGATGTCATAATCATTTTGTTGATGTCACAATCATTTCATGATGTCATAATCATTTGATGTCATAATCACTGGATGATGTCATAATCATTTTGTTGATGTCATAATCATTTGATGATGTCATAATCATTAGATAATGTCATAATCATTTTGTTGAAGTCATAATCATTTGATGATGTCATAATCATTTTGTTGATGTCATAATGATTTGATGATCTCATAATCATTTGATGTCATAATCATTGGATGATGTCATAATCATTTTGTTGATGTCATAATCATTTGATGATGTCATAATCATTAGATGATGTCATAATCATTTTCTTGATGTCATAATCATTTGATGATGTCATACTCATTTGATGTTATAATCATTGGATGATGTCATAATCATTTTGTTGATGTCATAATCATTTGATGATGTCATAATCATTTGATGTCATAATCATTGGATGATGTCATAATCATTTTGTTGATGTCATAATCATTTGATGATGTCATAATCATTAGATGATGTCATAATCATTTTGTTGATGTCATAATCATTTCATGATGTCATAATCATTTGATGTCATAATCATTGGATGATGTCATAATCATTTTGTTGATGGCATAATCATTAGATGATGTCATAATCATTAGATAATGTCATAATCATTTTGTTGAAGTCATAATCATTTGATGATGTCATAATCATTTTGTTGATGTCATAATCATTTTGTTGATGTCATATTGATTTGATGATGTCATAATCATTTGATGTCATAATCACTGGATGATGTCATAATCATTTTGTTGATGTCATAATCATTTGATGATGTCATAATCATTTGATGTCATAATCATTGGATGATGTCATAATCATTTTGTTGATGTCATAATCATTTGATGATGTCATAATCATTAGATGATGTCATAATCATTTTGTTGATGTCATAATCATTTTGTTGATGTCATAATCATTTGATGTCATAATCATTTGATGATGTCATAATCATTAGATGATGTCATAATCATTTTGTTGATGTCATAATCATTTGATGATGTCATAATCATTTGATGTCATAATCATTGGATGATGTCATAATCATTTTGTTGATGTCATAATCATTTGATGATGTCATAATCATTGGATGATGTCATAATCATTTTGTTGATGTCATAATCATTTGATGATGTCATAATCATTAGATGATGTCATAATCATTAGATGATGTCATAATCATTTTGTTGATGTCATAATCATTTGATGATGTCATAATCATTTGATGTTATAATAATTGGATGATGTCATAATCATTTTGTTGATTTCATAATCATTTGATGATGTCATAATCATTTGATGTTATAATCATTGGATGATGTCATAATCATTTTGTTGATGTCATAATCATTTGATGATGTCATAATCATTTTGTTGATGTCATAATCATTTGATGATGTCATAATCATTTGATGTCATAATCATTGGATGATGTCATAATCATTTTGTTGATGTCATAATCATTTTGTTGATGTCATAATCATTTGATGATGTCATAATCATTTGATGTTATAATCATTGGATGATGTCATAATCATTTTGTTGATGTCATAATCATTTGATGATGTCATAATCATTTGATGTTATAATCATTGGATGATGTCATAATCATTTTGTTGATGTCATAATCATTTGATGATGTCATAATCATTAGATGATGTCATAATCATTTTGTTGATGTCATAATCATTTGATGATGTCATAATCATTTGATGTCATAATCATTGGATGATGTCATAATCATTTTGTTGATGTCATAATCATTTGATGATGTCATAAACATTAGATGATGTCATAATCATTTTGTTGATGTCATAATGATTTGATGATGTCATAATCATTTGATGTCATAATCATTGGATGATGTCATAATCATTTTGTTGATGTCATAATCATTTGATGATGTCATAATCATTTGATGTCATAATCATTGGATGATGTCATAATCATTTTGTTGATGTCATAATCATTTGATGATGTCATAATCATTAGATGATGTCATAATCATTTTGTTGATGTCATAATCATTTGATGATGTCATAATCATTTGATGTCATAATCATTGGATGATGTCATAATCATTTTGTTGATGTCATAATCATTTGATGATGTCATAATCATTTGATGTCATAATCATTGGATGATGTCATAATCATTTTGTTGATGTCATAATCATTTGATGTCATAATCATTGGATGATGTCATAATCATTTTGTTGATGTCATAATCATTTGATGATGTCATAATCATTTGATGTCATAATCATTGGATGATGTCATAATCATTTTGTTGATGTCATAATCATTTGATGATGTCATAATCATTAGATGATGTCATAATCATTGGATGATGACATAATCATTTTGTTGATGTCATAATCATTTGATGTCATAATCATTGGATGATGTCATAATCATTTTGTTGATGTCATAATCATTTGATTATGTCATAATCATTAGATGATGTCATAATCATTTTGTTGATGTCACAATCATTTCATGATGTCATAATCATTTGATGTCATAATCATTGGATGATGTCATAATCATTTTGTTGATGTCATAATCATTTGATGATGTCATAATCATTAGATAATGTCATAATCATTTTGTTTAAGTCATAATCATTTGATGATGTCATAATCATTTTGTTGATGTCATAATGATTTGATGATGTCATAATCATTTGATGTCATAATCATTGGATGATGTCATAATCATTTTGTTGATGTCATAATCATTTGATGATGTCATAATCATTAGATGATGTCATAATCATTTTGTTGATGTCATAATCATTTTGTTGATGTCATAATCATTTGATGATGTCATAATCATTTGATGTTATAATCATTGGATGATGTCATAATCATTTTGTTGATGTCATAATCATTTGATGATGTCATAATCATTTGATGTTATAATCATTGGATGATGTCATAATCATTTTGTTGATGTCATAATCATTTGATGATGTCATAATCATTTTGTTGATGTCATAATCATTTGATGATGTCATAATCATTTGATGTCATAATCATTGGATGATGTCATAATCATTTTGTTGATGTCATAATCATTTTGTTGATGTCATAGTCATTTGATGATGTCATAATCATTTGATGTTATAATCATTGGATGATGTCATAATCATTTTGTTGATGTCATAATCATTTGATGATGTCATAATCATTTGATGTTATAATCATTGGATGATGTCATAATCATTTTGTTGATGTCATAATCATTTGATGATGTCATAATCATTTTGTTGATGTCATAATCATTTGATGATGTCATAATCATTTGATGACATAATCATTGGATGATGTCATAATCATTTTGTTGATGTCATAATCATTTGATGATGTCATAAACATTAGATGATGTCATAATCATTTTGTTGATGTCATAATGATTTGATGATGTCATAATCATTTGATGTCATAATCATTGGATGATGTCATAATCATTTTGTTGATGTCATAATCATTTGATGATGTCATAATCATTAGATGATGTCATAATCATTTTGTTGATGTCATAATCATTAGATGATGTCATAATCATTTTGTTGATGTCATAATCATTTTGTTGATGTCATAATCATTTGATGATGTCATAATCATTAGATGATGTCATAATCATTTTGTTGATGTCATAATCATTTGATGATGTCATAATCATTTGATGTCATAATCATTGGATGATGTCATAATCATTTTGTTGATGTCATAATCATTTGATGATGTCATAATCATTTGATGTCATAATCATTGGCTGATGTCATAATCTTTTTTTTGATGTCATAATCATTTGATGTCATAATCATTGGATGATGTCATAATCATTGGATGATGACATAATCATTTTGTTGATGTCATAATCATTTGATGTCATAATCATTGGATGATGTCATAATCATTTTGTTGATGTCATAATCATTTGATGATGTCATAATCATTAGATGATGTCATAATCATTTTGTTGATGTCACAATCATTTCATGATGTCATAATCATTTGATGTCATAATCACTGGATGATGTCATAATCATTTTGTTGATGTCATAATCATTTGATGATGTCATAATCATTAGATAATGTCATAATCATTTTGTTGAAGTCATAATCATTTGATGATGTCATAATCATTTTGTTGATGTCATAATGATTTGATGATCTCATAATCATTTGATGTCATAATCATTGGATGATGTCATAATCATTTTGTTGATGTCATAATCATTTGATGATGTCATAATCATTAGATGATGTCATAATCATTTTCTTGATGTCATAATCATTTGATGATGTCATACTCATTTGATGTTATAATCATTGGATGATGTCATAATCATTTTGTTGATGTCATAATCATTTGATGATGTCATAATCATTTGATGTCATAATCATTGGATGATGTCATAATCATTTTGTTGATGTCATAATCATTTGATGATGTCATAATCATTAGATGATGTCATAATCATTTTGTTGATGTCATAATCATTTCATGATGTCATAATCATTTGATGTCATAATCATTGGATGATGTCATAATCATTTTGTTGATGGCATAATCATTTGATGATGTCATAATCATTAGATAATGTCATAATCATTTTGTTGAAGTCATAATCATTTGATGATGTCATAATCATTTTGTTGATGTCATAATCATTTTGTTGATGTCATATTGATTTGATGATGTCATAATCATTTGATGTCATAATCATTGGATGATGTCATAATCATTTTGTTGATGTCATAATCATTTGATGATGTCATAATCATTTGATGTCATAATCATTGGATGATGTCATAATCATTTTGTTGATGTCATAATCATTTGATGATGTCATAATCATTAGATGATGTCATAATCATTTTGTTGATGTCATAATCATTTTGTTGATGTCATAATCATTTGATGTCATAATCATTTGATGATGTCATAATCATTAGATGATGTCATAATCATTTTGTTGATGTCATAATCATTTGATGATGTCATAATCATTTGATGTCATAATCATTGGATGATGTCATAATCATTTTGTTGATGTCATAATCATTTGATGATGTCATAATCATTGGATGATGTCATAATCATTTTGTTGATGTCATAATCATTTGATGATGTCATAATCATTAGATGATGTCATAATCATTAGATGATGTCATAATCATTTTGTTGATGTCATAATCATTTGATGATGTCATAATCATTTGATGTTATAATAATTGGATGATGTCATAATCATTTTGTTGATTTCATAATCATTTGATGATGTCATAATCATTTGATGTTATAATCATTGGATGATGTCATAATCATTTTGTTGATGTCATAATCATTTGATGATGTCATAATCATTTTGTTGATGTCATAATCATTTGATGATGTCATAATCATTTGATGTCATAATCATTGGATGATGTCATAATCATTTTGTTGATGTCATAATCATTTTGTTGATGTCATAATCATTTGATGATGTCATAATCATTTGATGTTATAATCATTGGATGATGTCATAATCATTTTGTTGATGTCATAATCATTTGATGATGTCATAATCATTTGATGTTATAATCATTGGATGATGTCATAATCATTTTGTTGATGTCATAATCATTTGATGATGTCATAATCATTAGATGATGTCATAATCATTTTGTTGATGTCATAATCATTTGATGATGTCATAATCATTTGATGTCATAATCATTGGATGATGTCATAATCATTTTGTTGATGTCATAATCATTTGATGATGTCATAAACATTAGATGATGTCATAATCATTTTGTTGATGTCATAATGATTTGATGATGTCATAATCATTTGATGTCATAATCATTGGATGATGTCATAATCATTTTGTTGATGTCATAATCATTTGATGATGTCATAATCATTTGATGTCATAATCATTGGATGATGTCATAATCATTTTGTTGATGTCATAATCATTTGATGATGTCATAATCATTAGATGATGTCATAATCATTTTGTTGATGTCATAATCATTAGATGATGTCATAATCATTTTGTTGATGTCATAATCATTTGATGATGTAATAATCATTTGATGATGTCATAATCATTAGATGATGTCATAATCATTTTGTTGATGTCATAATCATTTGATGATGTCATAATCATTTGATGTCATAATCATTGGATGATGTCATAATCATTTTGTTGATGTCATAATCATTTGATGATGTCATAATCATTTGATGTCATAATCATTGGATGATGTCATAATCTTTTTTTTGATGTCATAATCATTTGATGTCATAATCATTGTATGATGTCATAATCATTTTGTTGATGTCATAATCATTTGATGATGTCATAATCATTAGATGATGTCATAATCATTTGATGATGTCATAATCATTAGATAATGTCATAATCATTTTGTTGATGTCACAATCATTTCATGATGTCATAATCATTTGATGTCATAATCATTGGATGATGTCATAATCATTTTGTTGATGTCATAATCATTTGATGATGTCATAATCATTAGATAATGTCATAATCATTTTGTTGATGTCATAATCATTTGATGATGTCATAATCATTTTGTTGATGTCATAATGATTTGATGATGTCATAATCATTTGATGTCATAATCATTGGATGATGTCATAATCATTTTGTTGATGTCATAATCATTTGATTATGTCATAATCATTTGATGTCATAATCATTGGATGATGTCATAATCATTTTGTTGATGTCATAATCATTTGATGATGTCATAATCATTAGATGATGTCATAATCATTTTGTTGATGTCATAATCATTTGATGATGTCATAATCATTTGATGATGTCATAATCATTTTGATGATGTCATAATCATTTGATGATGTCATAATCATTTGATGTCATAATCATTGGATAATGTCATAATCATTTTGTTGATGTCATAATCATTTTATGATGTCATAATCATTTTGTTGATGTCATAATCATTGGATGATGTCATAATCCTTTTGTTGATGTCATAATCATTTGATGATGTCATAATCATTAGATGATGTCATAATCATATTGTTGATGTCATAATCATTTGATGATGTCATAATCATTTTGTTGATGTCATAATCATTTCGTTGATGTCATAATGATTTGATGATATCATAATCATTTGATGTCATAATCATTGGATGATGTCATAATCATTTTGTTGATGTCATAATCATTTGATGATGTCATAATCATTTGATGTCATAATCATTGGATGATGTCATAATCATTTTGTTGATGTCATAATCATTTTATGATGTCATAATCATTTTGTTGATGTCATAATCATTGGATGATGTCATAATCCTTTTGTTGATGTCATAAT
Source organism: Dendrobates tinctorius (assembly GCF_039654945.1). Taxonomy (NCBI): domain Eukaryota; kingdom Metazoa; phylum Chordata; class Amphibia; order Anura; family Dendrobatidae; genus Dendrobates; species Dendrobates tinctorius. The sequence continues at coordinate 41,329,825 of NW_027361687.1, read as the reverse complement.
CATTTGATGATGTCATAATCATTAGATGATGCCATAATCATTTTGTTGATGTCATAATCATTTGATGATGTCATAATCATTTTGTTGATGTCATAATCATTTCGTTGATGTCATAATGATTTGATGATATCATAATCATTTGATGTCATAATCATTGGATGATGTCATAATCATTTTGTTGATGTCATAATCATTTGATGATGTCATAATCATTAGATGATGTCATAATCATTGGATGATGACATAATCATTTTGTTGATGTCATAATCATTTGATGTCATAATCATTGGATGATGTCATAATCATTTTGTTGATGTCATAATCATTTAATGATGTCATAATCATTGGATGATGTCATAATCATTTTGTTGATGTCATAATCATTTGATGATGTCATAATCATTAGATGATGTCATAATCATTGGATGATGACATAATCATTTTGTTGATGTCATAATCATTTGATGTCATAATCATTGGATGATGTCATAATCATTTTGTTGATGTCATAATCATTTGATGATGTCATAATCATTTTGTTGATGTCATAATCATTTCGTTGATGTCATAATGATTTGATGATATCATAATCATTTGATGTCATAATCATTGGATGATTTCATAATCATTTTGTTGATGTCATAATCATTTGATGATGTCATAATCATTAGATGATGTCATAATCATTGGATGATGACATAATCATTTTGTTGATGTCATAATCATTTGATGTCATAATCATTGGATGATGTCATAATCATTTTGTTGATGTCATAATCATTTGATGATGTCATAATCATTAGATGATGTCATAATCATTTTGTTGATGTCATAATCATTTGATGATGTCATAATCATTTGATGTCATAATCATTGGATGATGTCATAATCATTTTGTTGATGTCATAATCATTTGATGATGTCATAATCATTTGATGTCATAATCATTGGATGATGTCATAATCATTTTGTTGATGTCATAATCATTTGATGATGTCATAATCATTAGATGATGTCATAATCATTTTGTTGATGTCATAATCATTTTGTTGATGTCATAATCATTTGATGATGTCATAATCATTTGATGATGTCATAATCATTAGATGATGTCATAATCATTTTGTTGATGTCATAATCATTTGATGATGTCATAATCATTTGATGTCATAATCATTGGATGATGTCATAATCATTTTGTTGATGTCATAATCATTTGATGATGTCATAATCATTTGATGTCATAATCATTGGATGATGTCATAATCATTTTGTTGATGTCATAATCATTTGATGTCATAATCATTGGATGATGTCATAATCATTTTATTGATGTCATAATCATCTGATGATGTCATAATCATTTGATGTCATAATCATTGGATGATGTCATAATCATTTTGTTGATGTCATAATCATTTGATGATGTCATAATCATTAGATGATGTCATAATCATTGGATGATGACATAATCATTTTGTTGATGTCATAATCATTTGATGTCATAATCATTGGATGATGTCATAATCATTTTGTTGATGTCATAATCATTTGATTATGTCATAATCATTAGATGATGTCATAGTCATTTTGTTGATGTCACAATCATTTCATGATGTCATAATCATTTGATGTCATAATCATTGGATGATGTCATAATCATTTTGTTGATGTCATAATCATTTGATGATGTCATAATCATTAGATAATGTCATAATCATTTTGTTTAAGTCATAATCATTTGATGATGTCATAATCATTTTGTTGATGTCATAATGATTTGATGATGTCATAATCATTTGATGTCATAATCATTGGATGATGTCATAATCATTTTGTTGATGTCATAATCATTTGATGATGTCATAATCATTAGATGATGTCATAATCATTTTGTTGATGTCATAATCATTTTGTTGATGTCATAATCATTTGATGATGTCATAATCATTTGATGTTATAATCATTGGATGATGTCATAATCATTTTGTTGATGTCATAATCATTTGATGATGTCATAATCATTTGATGTTATAATCATTGGATGATGTCATAATCATTTTGTTGATGTCATAATCATTTGATGATGTCATAATCATTTTGTTGATGTCATAATCATTTGATGATGTCATAATCATTTGATGTCATAATCATTGGATGATGTCATAATCATTTTGTTGATGTCATAATCATTTTGTTGATGTCATAATCATTTGATGATGTCATAATCATTTGATGTTATAATCATTGGATGATGTCATAATCATTTGATGATGTCATAATCATTTGATGTTATAATCATTGGATGATGTCATAATCATTTTGTTGATGTCATAATCATTTGATGATGTCATAATCATTTTGTTGATGTCATAATCATTTGATGATGTCATAATCATTTGATGTCATAATCATTGGATGATGTCATAATCATTTTGTTGATGTCATAATCATTTGATGATGTCATAAACATTAGATGATGTCATAATCATTTTGTTGATGTCATAATGATTTGATGATGTCATAATCATTTGATGTCATAATCATTGGATGATGTCATAATCATTTTGTTGATGTCATAATCATTTTGTTGATGTCATAATCATTTGATGATGTCATAATCATTTGATGTTATAATCATTGGATGATGTCATAATCATTTTGTTGATGTCATAATCATTTGATGATGTCATAATCATTTGATGTTATAATCATTGGATGATGTCATAATCATTTTGTTGATGTCATAATCATTTGATGATGTCATAATCATTTTGTTGATGTCATAATCATTTGATGATGTCATAATCATTTGATGTCATAATCATTGGATGATGTCATAATCATTTTGTTGATGTCATAATCATTTTGTTGATGTCATAATCATTTGATGATGTCATAATCATTTGATGTTATAATCATTGGATGATGTCATAATCATTTTGTTGATGTCATAATCATTTGATGATGTCATAATCATTTGATGTTATAATCATTGGATGATGTCATAATCATTTTGTTGATGTCATAATCATTTGATGATGTCATAATCATTTTGTTGATGTCATAATCATTTGATGATGTCATAATCATTTGATGTCATAATCATTGGATGATGTCATAATCATTTTGTTGATGTCATAATCATTTGATGATGTCATAAACATTAGATGATGTCATAATCATTTTGTTGATGTCATAATGATTTGATGATGTCATAATCATTTGATGTCATAATCATTGGATGATGTCATAATCATTTTGTTGATGTCATAATCATTTGATGATGTCATAATCATTTGATGTCATAATCATTGGATGATGTCATAATCATTTTGTTGATGTCATAATCATTTGATGATGTCATAATCATTAGATGATGTCATAATCATTTTGTTGATGTCATAATCATTAGATGATGTCATAATCATTTTGTTGAGGTCATAATCATTTTGTTGATGTCATAATCATTTGATAATGTCATAATCATTATATGATGTCATAATCATTTTGTTGATGTCATAATCATTTGATGATGTCATAATCATTTGATGTCATAATCATTGGATGATGTCATAATCATTTTGTTGATGTCATAATCATTTGATGATGTCATAATCATTTGATGTCATAATCATTGGATGATGTCATAATCTTTTTTTTGATGTCATAATCATTTGATGTCATAATCATTGGATGATGTCATAATCATTGGATGATGACATAATCATTTTGTTGATGTCATAATCATTTGATGTCATAATCATTGGATGATGTCATAATCATTTTGTTGATGTCATAATCATTTGATGATGTCATAATCATTTGATGTCATAATCATTGGATGATGTCATAATCATTTTGTTGATGTCATAATCATTTGATGATGTCATAATCATTTGATGTCATAATCATTGGATGATGTCATAATCATTTTGTTGATGTCATAATCATTTGATGATGTCATAATCATTAGATGATGTCATAATCATTTTGTTGATGTCATAATCATTTTGTTGATGTCATAATCATTTGATGTCATAATCATTTGATGATGTCATAATCATTAGATGATGTCATAATCATTTTGTTGATGTCATAATCATTTGATGATGTCATAATCATTTGATGTCATAATCATTGGATGATGTCATAATCAATTTGTTGATGTCGTAATCATTTGATGATGTCATAATCATTTGATGTCATAATCATTGGATAACGTCATAATCATTTTGTTGATGTCATAATCATTTTATGATGTCATAATCATTTTGTTGATGTAATAATCATTGGATGATGTCATAATCCTTTTGTTGATGTCATAATCATTTGATGATGTCATAATCATTAGATGATGTCATAATCATATTGTTGATGTCATAATCATTTGATGATGTCATAATCATTTTGTTGATGTCATAATCATTTCGTTGATGTCATAAGGATTTGATGATATCATAATCATTTGATGTCATAATCATTGGATGATGTCATAATCATTTTGTTGATGTCATAATCATTTGATGATGTCATAATCATTTGATGTCATAATCATTGGATGATGTCGTAATCATTTGATGATGCCATAATGATTTTGTTGATGTCATAATCATTTTTTGACGTCATAATCATTTTGTTGATGTCATAATCATTTGATGATGTCATAATCATTAGATGATGTCATAATCATTTTGTTGATGTCATAATCATTTCATGATGTCATAATCATTAGATGATGTCATAATCATTGGATGATGACATAATCATTTTGTTGATGTCATAATCATTTGATGTCATAATCATTGGATGATGTCATAATCATTTTGTTGATGTCATAATCATTTGATGATGTCATAATCATTAGATGATGTCATAATCATTTTGTTGATGTCATAATCATTTCATGATGTCATAATCATTTGATGTCATAATCATTGGATGATGTCATAATCATTTTGTTGATGGCATAATCATTTGATGATGTCATAATCATTAGATAATGTCATAATCATTTTGTTGAAGTCATAATCATTTGATGATGTCATAATCATTTTGTTGATGTCATAATCATTTTGTTGATGTCATAATGATTTGATGATGTCATAATCATTTGATGTCATAATCATTGGATGATGTCATAATCATTTTGTTGATGTCATAATCATTTGATGATGTCATAATCATTTGATGTCATAATCATTGGATGATGTCATAATCATTTTGTTGATGTCATAATCATTTGATGATGTCATAATCATTAGATGATGTCATAATCATTTTGTTGATGTCATAATCATTTTGTTGATGTCATAATCATTTGATGTCATAATCATTTGATGATGTCATAATCATTAGATGATGTCATAATCATTTTGTTGATGTCATAATCATTTGATGATGTCATAATCATTTGATGTCATAATCATTGGATGATGTCATAATCAATTTGTTGATGTCATAATCATTTGATGATGTCATAATCATTAGATAATGTCATAATCATTTTGTTGAAGTCATAATCATTTGATGATGTCATAATCATTTTGTTGATGTCATATTGATTTGATGATGTCATAATCATTTGATGTCATAATCATTGGATGATGTCATAATCATTTTGTTGAAGTCATAATCATTTGATGATGTCATAATCATTTTGTTGATGTCATATTGATTTGATGATGTCATAATCATTTGATGTCATAATCATTTGATGATGTCATAAACATTGGATGATGTCATAATCATTTTGTTGATGTCATAATCATTTGATGATGTCATAATCATTAGATAATGTCATAATCATTTTGTTGAAGTCATAATCATTTGATGATGTCATAATCATTTTGTTGATGTCATATTGATTTGATGATGTCATAATCATTTGATGTCATAATCATTGGATGATGTCATAATCATTTTGTTGATGTCATAATCATTTGATGATGTCATAATCATTTGATGTCATAATCATTGGATGATGTCATAATCATTTTGTTGATGTCATAATCATTTGATGATGTCATAATCATATGATGTAATAATCATTGGATGATGTCGTAATCATTTTGTTGATGTCATAATCATTTGATGGTGTCATTATCATTTGATGATGTCATAATCATTTTGATGATGTCATAATCATTTGATGATGTCATAATCATTTGATGTCATAATCATTGGATAATGTCATAATCATTTGATGATGTCATAATCATTAGATGATGTCATAATCATTTTGTTGATGTCATAATCATTTGATGATGTCATAATCATTTGATGTCATAATCATTGGATGTTGTCATAATCATTTTGTTGATGTCATAATCATTTGATGATGTCATAATCATTTGATGTCATAATCATTGGATGATGTCATAATCATTTGATGATGTCATAATCATTAGATGATGTCATAATCATTTTGTTGATGTCATAATCATTTGATGATGTCATAATCATTTTGTTGATGTCATAATCATTTCGTTGATGTCATAATGATTTGATGATATCATAATCATTTGATGTCATAATCATTGGATGATGTCATAATCATTTTGTTGATGTCATAATCATTTGATGATGTCATAATCATTTGATGTCATAATCATTGGATGATGTCGTAATCATTTGATGATGCCATAATGATTTTGTTGATGTCATAATCATTTTTTGACGTCATAATCATTTTGTTGATGTCATAATCATTTGATGATGTCATAATCATTAGATGATGTCATAATCATTTTGTTGATGTCATAATCATTTCATGATGTCATAATCATTAGATGATGTCATAATCATTGGATGATGACATAATCATTTTGTTGATGTCATAATCATTTGATGTCATAATCATTGGATGATGTCATAATCATTTTGTTGATGTCATAATCATTTGATGATGTCATAATCATTAGATGATGTCATAATCATTTTGTTGATGTCATAATCATTTCATGATGTCATAATCATTTGATGTCATAATCATTGGATGATGTCATAATCATTTTGTTGATGGCATAATCATTTGATGATGTCATAATCATTAGATAATGTCATAATCATTTTGTTGAAGTCATAATCATTTGATGATGTCATAATCATTTTGTTGATGTCATAATCATTTTGTTGATGTCATAATGATTTGATGATGTCATAATCATTTGATGTCATAATCATTGGATGATGTCATAATCATTTTGTTGATGTCATAATCATTTGATGATGTCATAATCATTTGATGTCATAATCATTGGATGATGTCATAATCTTTTTTTTGATGTCATAATCATTTGATGTCATAATCATTGGATGATGTCATAATCATTGGATGATGACATAATCATTTTGTTGATGTCATAATCATTTGATGTCATAATCATTGGATGATGTCATAATCATTTTGTTGATGTCATAATCATTTGATGATGTCATAATCATTTGATGTCATAATCATTGGATGATGTCATAATCATTTTGTTGATGTCATAATCATTTGATGATGTCATAATCATTAGATGATGTCATAATCATTTTGTTGATGTCATAATCATTTTGTTGATGTCATAATCATTTGATGTCATAATCATTTGATGATGTCATAATCATTAGATGATGTCATAATCATTTTGTTGATGTCATAATCATTTGATGATGTCATAATCATTTGATGTCATAATCATTGGATGATGTCATAATCAATTTGTTGATGTCGTAATCATTTGATGATGTCATAATCATTTGATGTCATAATCATTGGATAATGTCATAATCATTTTGTTGATGTCATAATCATTTTATGATGTCATAATCATTTTGTTGATGTAATAATCATTGGATGATGTCATAATCATTTTGTTGATGTCATAATCATTTGATGATGTCATAATCATTAGATGATGTCATAATCATATTGTTGATGTCATAATCATTTGATGATGTCATAATCATTTTGTTGATGTCATAATCATTTCGTTGATGTCATAAGGATTTGATGATATCATAATCATTTGATGTCATAATCATTGGATGATGTCATAATCATTTTGTTGATGTCATAATCATTTGATGATGTCATAATCATTTGATGTCATAATCATTGGATGATGTCGTAATAATTTGATGATGCCATAATGATTTTGTTGATGTCATAATCATTTTTTGACGTCATAATCATTTTGTTGATGTCATAATCATTTGATGATGTCATAATCATTAGATGATGTCATAATCATTTTGTTGATGTCATAATCATTTCATGATGTCATAATCATTAGATGATGTCATAATCATTGGATGATGACATAATCATTTTGTTGATGTCATAATCATTTGATGTCATAATCATTGGATGATGTCATAATCATTTTGTTGATGTCATAATCATTTGATGATGTCATAATCATTAGATGATGTCATAATCATTTTGTTGATGTCATAATCATTTCATGATGTCATAATCATTTGATGTCATAATCATTGGATGATGTCATAATCATTTTGTTGATGGCATAATCATTTGATGATGTCATAATCATTAGATAATGTCATAATCATTTTGTTGAAGTCATAATCATTTGATGATGTCATAATCATTTTGTTGATGTCATAATCATTTTGTTGATGTCATAATGATTTGATGATGTCATAATCATTTGATGTCATAATCATTGGATGATGTCATAATAATTTTGTTGATGTCATAATCATTTGATGATGTCATAATCATTTGATGTCATAATCATTGGATGATGACATAATCATTTTGTTGATGTCATAATCATTTGATGATGTCATAATCATTAGATGATGTCATAATCATTTTGTTGATGTCATAATCATTTTGTTGATGTCATAATCATTTGATGTCATAATCATTTGATGATGTCATAATCATTAGATGATGTCATAATCATTTTGTTGATGTCATAATCATTTGATGATGTCATAATCATTTGATGTCATAATCATTGGATGATGTCATAATCAATTTGTTGATGTCATAATCATTTGATGATGTCATAATCATTAGATAATGTCATAATCATTTTGTTGAAGTCATAATCATTTGATGATGTCATAATCATTTTGTTGATGTCATATTGATTTGATGATGTCATAATCATTTGATGTCATAATCATTGGATGATGTCATAATCATTTTGTTGAAGTCATAATCATTTGATGATGTCATAATCATTTTGTTGATGTCATATTGATTTGATGATGTCATAATCATTTGATGTCATAATCATTTGATGATGTCATAAACATTGGATGATGTCATAATCATTTTGTTGATGTCATAATCATTTGATGATGTCATAATCATTAGATAATGTCATAATCATTTTGTTGAAGTCATAATCATTTGATGATGTCATAATCATTTTGTTGATGTCATATTGATTTGATGATGTCATAATCATTTGATGTCATAATCATTGGATGATGTCATAATCATTTTGTTGATGTCATAATCATTTGATGATGTCATAATCATTTGATGTCATAATCATTGGATGATGTCATAATCATTTTGTTGATGTCATAATCATTTGATGATGTCATAATCATATGATGTAATAATCATTGGATGATGTCGTAATCATTTTGTTGATGTCATAATCATTTGATGGTGTCATTATCATTTGATGATGTCATAATCATTTTGATGATGTCATAATCATTTGATGATGTCATAATCATTTGATGATGTCATAATCATTGGATAATGTCATAATCATTTGATGATGTCATAATCATTAGATGATGTCATAATCATTTTGTTGATGTCATAATCATTTGATGATGTCATAATCATTTGATGTCATAATCATTGGATGTTGTCATAATCATTGTGTTGATGTCATAATCATTTGATGATGTCATAATCATTTGATGTCATAATCATTGGATGATGTCATAATCATTTGATGATGTCATAATCATTAGATGATGTCATAATCATTTTGTTGATGTCATAATCATTTGATGATGTCATAATCATTTTGTTGATGTCATAATCATTTCGTTGATGTCATAATGATTTGATGATATCATAATCATTTGATGTCATAATCATTGGATGATGTCATAATCATTTTGTTGATGTCATAATCATTTGATGATGTCATAATCATTTGATGTCATAATCATTGGATGATGTCGTAATCATTTGATGATGCCATAATGATTTTGTTGATGTCATAATCATTTTTTGACGTCATAATCATTTTGTTGATGTCATAATCATTTGATGATGTCATAATCATTAGATGATGTCATAATCATTTTGTTGATGTCATAATCATTTCATGATGTCATAATCATTAGATGATGTCATAATCATTGGATGATGACATAATCATTTTGTTGATGTCATAATCATTTGATGTCATAATCATTGGATGATGTCATAATCATTTTGTTGATGTCATAATCATTTGATGATGTCATAATCATTAGATGATGTCATAATCATTTTGTTGATGTCATAATCATTTCATGATGTCATAATCATTTGATGTCATAATCATTGGATGATGTCATAATCATTTTGTTGATGGCATAATCATTTGATGATGTCATAATCATTAGATAATGTCATAATCATTTTGTTGAAGTCATAATCATTTGATGATGTCATAATCATTTTGTTGATGTCATAATCATTTTGTTGATGTCATAATGATTTGATGATGTCATAATCATTTGATGTCATAATCATTGGATGATGTCATAATCATTTTGTTGATGTCATAATCATTTGATGATGTCATAATCATTTGATGTCATAATCATTGGATGATGTCATAATCATTTTGTTGATGTCATAATCATTTGATGATGTCATAATCATTAGATGATGTCATAATCATTTTGTTGATGTCATAATCATTTTGTTGATGTCATAATCATTTGATGTCATAATCATTTGATGATGTCATAATCATTAGATGATGTCATAATCATTTTGTTGATGTCATAATCATTTGATGATGTCATAATCATTTGATGTCATAATCATTGGATGATGTCATAATCAATTTGTTGATGTCATAATCATTTGATATCATAATCATTGGATGATGTCATAATCATTTTGTTGATGTCATAATCATTTGATGATGTCATAATCATTTGAAGTCATAATCATTGGATGATGTCATAATCATTTTGTTGATGTCATAATCATTTGATGATGTCATAATCATTAGATGATGTCATAATCATTGGATGATGACATAATCATTTTGTTGATGTCATAATCATTTGAGGTCATAATCATTTTGTTGATGTCATAATCATTTGATGATGTCATAATCATTAGATGATGTCATAATCATTTTGTTGATGTCACAATCATTTCATGATGTCATAATCATTTGATGTCATAATCATTGGATGATGTCATAATCATTTTGTTGATGTCATAATCATTTGATGATGTCATAATCATTAGATAATGTCATAATCATTTTGTTTAAGTCATAATCATTTGATGATGTCATAATCATTTTGTTGATGTCATAATGATTTGATGATGTCATAATCATTTGATGTCATAATCATTGGATGATGTCATAATCATTTTGTTGATGTCATAATCATTAGATGATGTCATAATCATTAGATGATGTCATAATCATTTTGTTGATGTCATAATCATTTTGTTGATGTCATAATCATTTGATGATGTCATAATCATTTGATGTTATAATCATTGGATGATGTCATAATCATTTTGTTGATGTCATAATCATTTGATGATGTCATAATCATTTGATGTTATAATCATTGGATGATGTCATAATCATTTTGTTGATGTCATAATCATTTGATGATGTCATAATCATTTTGTTGATGTCATAATCATTTGATGATGTCATAATCATTTGATGTCATAATCATTGGATGATGTCATAATCATTTTGTTGATGTCATAATCATTTTGTTGATGTCATAATCATTTGATGATGTCATAATCATTTGATGTTATAATCATTGGATGATGTCATAATCATTTTGTTGATGTCATAATCATTTGATGATGTCATAATCATTTGATGTTATAATCATTGGATGATGTCATAATCATTTTGTTGATGTCATAATCATTTGATGATGTCATAATCATTAGATGATGTCATAATCATTTTGTTGATGTCATAATCATTTGATGATGTCATAATCATTTGATGTCATAATCATTGGATGATGTCATAATCATTTTGTTGATGTCATAATCATTTGATGATGTCATAATCATTTGATGTCATAATCATTGGATGATGTCATAATCATTTTGTTGATGTCATAATCATTTGATGATGTCATAATCATTAGATGATGTCATAATCATTTTGTTGATGTCATAATCATTTTGTTGATGTCATAATCATTTGATGATGTCATAATCATTTGATGTTATAATCATTGGATGATGTCATAATCATTTTGTTGATGTCATAATCATTTGATGATGTCATAATCATTTTGTTGATGTCATAATCATTTGATGATGTCATAATCATTAGATGATGTCATAATCATTGGATGATGACATAATCATTTTGTTGATGTCATAATCATTTGATGATGTCATAATCATTAGATGATGTCATAATCATTGGATGATGACATAATCATTTTGTTGATGTCATAATCATTTGATGTCATAATCATTGGATGATGTCATAATCATTTTGTTGATGTCATAATCATTTGATGATGTCATAATCATTAGATGATGTCATAATCATTTTGTTGATGTCACAATCATTTCATGATGTCATAATCATTTGATGTCATAAACATTGGATGATGTCATAATCATTTTGTTGATGTCATAATCATTTGATGATGTCATAATCATTAGATAATGTCATAATCATTTTGTTGAAGTCATAATCATTTGATGATGTCATAATCATTTTGTTGATGTCATATTGATTTGATGATGTCATAATCATTTGATGTCATAATCATTGGATGATGTCATAATCATTTTGTTGATGTCATAATCATTTGATGATGTCATAATCATTTGATGTCATAATCATTGGATGATGTCATAATCATTTTGTTGATGTCATAATCATTTGATGATGTCATAATCATATGATGTAATAATCATTGGATGATGTCATAATCATTTTGTTGATGTCATAATCATTTGATGATGTCATAATCATTAGATGATGTCATAATCATTTTGTTGATGTCATAATCATTTGATGATGTCATAATCATTAGATGATGTCATAATCATTTTGTTGATGTCATAATCATTTGATGATGTCATAATCATTTGATGTCATAATCATTGGATGATGTCGTAATCATTTTGTTGATGTCATAATCATTTGATGGTGTCATTATCATTTGATGATGTCATAATCATTTTGATGATGTCATAATCATTTGATGATGTCATAATCATTTGATGTCATAATCATTGGATAATGTCATAATCATTTGATGATGTCATAATCATTAGATGATGTCATAATCATTTTGTTGATGTCATAATCATTTGATGATGTCATAATCATTTGATGTCATAATCATTGGATGTTGTCATAATCATTTTGTTGATGTCATAATCATTTGATGATGTCATAATCATTTGATGTCATAATCATTGGATGATGTCATAATCATTTGATGATGTCATAATCATTAGATGATGTCATAATCATTTTGTGGATGTCATAATCATTTGATGATGTCATAATCATTTTGTTGATGTCATAATCATTTCGTTGATGTCATAATGATTTGATGATATCATAATCATTTGATGTCATAATCATTGGATGATGTCATAATCATTTTGTTGATGTCATAATCATTTGATGATGTCATAATCATTTGATGTCATAATCATTGGATGATGTCGTAATCATTTGATGATGCCATAATGATTTTGTTGATGTCATAATCATTTTTTGATGTCATAATCATTTTGTTGATGTCATAATCATTTTGTTGATGTCATAATCATTTGATGATGTCATAATCATTAGATGATGTCATAATCATTTTGTTGATGTCATAATCATTTCATGATGTCATAATCATTAGATGATGTCATAATCATTGGATGATGACATTATCATTTTGTTGATGTCATAATCATTTGATGTCATAATCATTGGATGATGTCATAATCATTTTGTTGATGTCACAATCATTTCATGATGTCATAATCATTTGATGTCATAATCATTGGATGATGTCATAATCATTTTGTTGATGTCATAATCATTTGATGATGTCATAATCATTAGATAATGTCATAATCATTTTGTTGAAGTCATAATCATTTGATGATGTCATAATCATTTTGTTGATGTCATAATGATTTGATGATGTCATAATCATTTGATGTCATAATCATTGGATGATGTCATAATCATTTTGTTGATGTCATAATCATTTGATGATGTCTTAATCATTAGATGATGTCATAATCATTTTGTTGATGTCATAATCATTTGATGATGTCATACTCATTTGATGTTATAATCATTGGATGATGTCATAATCATTTTGTTGATGTCATAATCATTTGATGATGTCATAATCATTTGATGTTATAATCATTGGATGATGTCATAATCATTTTGTTGATTGTCATAATCATTTGATGATGTCATAATCATTTGATGTCATAATCATTGGATGATGTCATAATCATTTTGTTGATGCCATAATCATTTGATGATGTCATAAACATTAGATGATGTCATAATCATTTTGTTGATGTCATAATGATTTGATGATGTCATAATCATTTGATGTCATAATCATTGGATGATGTCATAATCATTTTGTTGATGTCATAATCATTTGATGATGTCATAATCATTTGATGTCATAATCATTGGATGATGTCATAATCATTTTGTTGATGTCATAATCATTTGATGATGTCATAATCATTAGATGATGTCATAATCATTTTGTTGATGTCATAATCATTAGATGATGTCATAATCATTTTGTTGATGTCATAATCATTTTGTTGATGTCATAATCATTTGATGATGTCATAATCATTTGATGATGTCATAATCATTAGATGATGTCATAATCATTTTTTTGATGTCATAATCATTTGATGATGTCATAATCATTTGATGTCATAAT
This sequence comes from Dendrobates tinctorius, assembly GCF_039654945.1. Lineage (NCBI taxonomy): Eukaryota > Metazoa > Chordata > Amphibia > Anura > Dendrobatidae > Dendrobates > Dendrobates tinctorius. The sequence goes on along the minus strand of NW_027361687.1, from coordinate 41,314,663 downwards.
CATTGGATGATGTCATAATCATTTTGTTGATGTCATAATCATTTGATGATGTCATAATCATTAGATGATGTCATAATCATTGGATGATGACATAATCATTTTGTTGATGTCATAATCATTTGATGATGTCATAATCATTAGATGATGTCATAATCATTGGATGATGACATAATCATTTTGTTGATGTCATAATCATTTGATGTCATGATCATTGGATGATGTCATAATCATTTTGTTGATGTCATAATCATTTGATGATGTCATAATCATTAGATGATGTCATAATCATTGGATGATGACATAATCATTTTGTTGATGTCATAATCATTTGATGTCATAATCATTGGATGATGTCATAATCATTTTGTTGATGTCACAATCATTTCATGATGTCATAATCATTTGATGTCATAAACATTGGATGATGTCATAATCATTTTGTTGATGTCATAATCATTTGATGATGTCATAATCATTAGATAATGTCATAATCATTTTGTTGAAGTCATAATCATTTGATGATGTCATAATCATTTTGTTGATGTCATATTGATTTGATGATGTCATAATCATTTGATGTCATAATCATTGGATGATGTCATAATCATTTTGTTGATGTCATAATCATTTGATGATGTCATAATCATTTGATGTCATAATCATTGGATGATGTCATAATCATTTTGTTGATGTCATAATCATTTGATGATGTCATAATCATATGATGTAATAATCATTGGATGATGTCGTAATCATTTTGTTGATGTCATAATCATTTGATGGTGTCATTATCATTTGATGATGTCATAATCATTTTGATGATGTCATAATCATTTGATGATGTCATAATCATTTGATGTCATAATCATTGGATAATGTCATAATCATTTGATGATGTCATAATCATTAGATGATGTCATAATCATTTTGTTGATGTCATAATCATTTGATGATGTCATAATCATTTGATGTCATAATCATTGGATGTTGTCATAATCATTTTGTTGATGTCATAATCATTTGATGATGTCATAATCATTTGATGTCATAATCATTGGATGATGTCATAATCATTTGATGATGTCATAATCATTAGATGATGTCATAATCATTTTGTTGATGTCATAATCATTTGATGATGTCATAATCATTTTGTTGATGTCATAATCATTTCGTTGATGTCATAATGATTTGATGATATCATAATCATTTGATGTCATAATCATTGGATGATGTCATAATCATTTTGTTGATGTCATAATCATTTGATGATGTCATAATCATTTGATGTCATAATCATTGGATGATGTCGTAATCATTTGATGATGCCATAATTATTTTGTTGATGTCATAATCATTTTGTTGATGTCATAATCATTTGATGATGTCATAATCATTAGATGATGTCATAATCATTGGATGATGACATAATCATTTTGTTGATGTCATAATCATTTGATGTCATAATCATTTTGTTGATGTCATAATCATTTGATGATGTCATAATCATTAGATGATGTCATAATCATTTTGTTGATGTCACAATCATTTCATGATGTCATAATCATTTGATGTCATAATCATTGGATGATGTCATAATCATTGGATGATGACATAATCATTTTGTTGATGTCATAATCATTTGATGTCATAATCATTGGATGATGTCATAATCATTTTGTTGATGTCATAATCATTTGATGATGTCATAATCATTTGATGTCATAATCATTGGATGATGTCATAATCATTTTGTTGATGTCATAATCATTTGATGATGTCATAATCATTAGATGATGTCATAATCATTTTGTTGATGTCATAATCATTTTGTTGATGTCATAATCATTTGATGTCATAATCATTTGATGATGTCATAATCATTAGATGATGTCATAATCATTTTGTTGATGTCATAATCATTTGATGATGTCATAATCATTTGATGTCATAATCATTGGATGATGTCATAATCAATTTGTTGATGTCGTAATCATTTGATGATGTCATAATCATTTGATGTCATAATCATTGGATAATGTCATAATCATTTTGTTGATGTCATAATCATTTTATGATGTCATAATCATTTTGTTGATGTAATAATCATTGGATGATGTCATAATCCTTTTGTTGATGTCATAATCATTTGATGATGTCATAATCATTAGATGATGTCATAATCATATTGTTGATGTCATAATCATTTGATGATGTCATAATCATTTTGTTGATGTCATAATCATTTCGTTGATGTCATAAGGATTTGATGATATCATAATCATTTGATGTCATAATCATTGGATGATGTCATAATCATTTTGTTGATGTCATAATCATTTGATGATGTCATAATCATTTGATGTCATAATCATTGGATGATGTCGTAATCATTTGATGATGCCATAATGATTTTGTTGATGTCATAATCATTTTTTGACGTCATAATCATTTTGTTGATGTCATAATCATTTGATGATGTCATAATCATTAGATGATGTCATAATCATTTTGTTGATGTCATAATCATTTCATGATGTCATAATCATTAGATGATGTCATAATCATTGGATGATGACATAATCATTTTGTTGATGTCATAATCATTTGATGTCATAATCATTGGATGATGTCATAATCATTTTGTTGATGTCATAATCATTTGATGATGTCATAATCATTAGATGATGTCATAATCATTTTGTTGATGTCATAATCATTTCATGATGTCATAATCATTTGATGTCATAATCATTGGATGATGTCATAATCATTTTGTTGATGGCATAATCATTTGATGATGTCATAATCATTAGATAATGTCATAATCATTTTGTTGAAGTCATAATCATTTGATGATGTCATAATCATTTTGTTGATGTCATAATCATTTTGTTGATGTCATAATGATTTGATGATGTCATAATCATTTGATGTCATAATCATTGGATGATGTCATAATCATTTTGTTGATGTCATAATCATTTGATGATGTCATAATCATTTGATGTCATAATCATTGGATGATGTCATAATCATTTTGTTGATGTCATAATCATTTGATGATGTCATAATCATTAGATGATGTCATAATCATTTTGTTGATGTCATAATCATTTCATGATGTCATAATCATTAGATGATGTCATAATCATTGGATGATGACATAATCATTTTGTTGATGTCATAATCATTTGATGTCATAATCATTGGATGATGTCATAATCATTTTGTTGATGTCATAATCATTTGATGATGTCATAATCATTAGATGATGTCATAATCATTTTGTTGATGTCATAATCATTTCATGATGTCATAATCATTTGATGTCATAATCATTGGATGATGTCATAATCATTTTGTTGATGGCATAATCATTTGATGATGTCATAATCATTAGATAATGTCATAATCATTTTGTTGAAGTCATAATCATTTGATGATGTCATAATCATTTTGTTGATGTCATAATCATTTTGTTGATGTCATAATGATTTGATGATGTCATAATCATTTGATGTCATAATCATTGGATGATGTCATAATCATTTTGTTGATGTCATAATCATTTGATGATGTCATAATCATTTGATGTCATAATCATTGGATGATGTCATAATCATTTTGTTGATGTCATAATCATTTGATGATGTCATAATCATTAGATGATGTCATAATCATTTTGTTGATGTCATAATCATTTTGTTGATGTCATAATCATTTGATGTCATAATCATTTGATGATGTCATAATCATTAGATGATGTCATAATCATTTTGTTGATGTCATAATCATTTGATGATGTCATAATCATTTGATGTCATAATCATTGGATGATGTCATAATCAATTTGTTGATGTCATAATCATTTGATGATGTCATAATCATTAGATAATGTCATAATCATTTTGTTGAAGTCATAATCATTTGATGATGTCATAATCATTTTGTTGATGTCATATTGATTTGATGATGTCATAATCATTTGATGTCATAATCATTGGATGATGTCATAATCATTTTGTTGAAGTCATAATCATTTGATGATGTCATAATCATTTTGTTGATGTCATATTGATTTGATGATGTCATAATCATTTGATGTCATAATCATTTGATGATGTCATAAACATTGGATGATGTCATAATCATTTTGTTGATGTCATAATCATTTGATGATGTCATAATCATTAGATAATGTCATAATCATTTTGTTGAAGTCATAATCATTTGATGATGTCATAATCATTTTGTTGATGTCATATTGATTTGATGATGTCATAATCATTTGATGTCATAATCATTGGATGATGTCATAATCATTTTGTTGATGTCATAATCATTTGATGATGTCATAATCATTTGATGTCATAATCATTGGATGATGTCATAATCATTTTGTTGATGTCATAATCATTTGATGATGTCATAATCATATGATGTAATAATCATTGGATGATGTCGTAATCATTTTGTTGATGTCATAATCATTTGATGGTGTCATTATCATTTGATGATGTCATAATCATTTTGATGATGTCATAATCATTTGATGATGTCATAATCATTTGATGATGTCATAATCATTGGATAATGTCATAATCATTTGATGATGTCATAATCATTAGATGATGTCATAATCATTTTGTTGATGTCATAATCATTTGATGATGTCATAATCATTTGATGTCATAATCATTGGATGTTGTCATAATCATTTTGTTGATGTCATAATCATTTGATGATGTCATAATCATTTGATGTCATAATCATTGGATGATGTCATAATCATTTGATGATGTCATAATCATTAGATGATGTCATAATCATTTTGTTGATGTCATAATCATTTGATGATGTCATAATCATTTTGTTGATGTCATAATCATTTCGTTGATGTCATAATGATTTGATGATATCATAATCATTTGATGTCATAATCATTGGATGATGTCATAATCATTTTGTTGATGTCATAATCATTTGATGATGTCATAATCATTTGATGTCATAATCATTGGATGATGTCGTAATCATTTGATGATGCCATAATGATTTTGTTGATGTCATAATCATTTTTTGACGTCATAATCATTTTGTTGATGTCATAATCATTTGATGATGTCATAATCATTAGATGATGTCATAATCATTTTGTTGATGTCATAATCATTTCATGATGTCATAATCATTAGATGATGTCATAATCATTGGATGATGACATAATCATTTTGTTGATGTCATAATCATTTGATGTCATAATCATTGGATGATGTCATAATCATTTTGTTGATGTCATAATCATTTGATGATGTCATAATCATTAGATGATGTCATAATCATTTTGTTGATGTCATAATCATTTCATGATGTCATAATCATTTGATGTCATAATCATTGGATGATGTCATAATCATTTTGTTGATGGCATAATCATTTGATGATGTCATAATCATTAGATAATGTCATAATCATTTTGTTGAAGTCATAATCATTTGATGATGTCATAATCATTTTGTTGATGTCATAATCATTTTGTTGATGTCATAATGATTTGATGATGTCATAATCATTTGATGTCATAATCATTGGATGATGTCATAATCATTTTGTTGATGTCATAATCATTTGATGATGTCATAATCATTTGATGTCATAATCATTGGATGATGTCATAATCATTTTGTTGATGTCATAATCATTTGATGATGTCATAATCATTAGATGATGTCATAATCATTTTGTTGATGTCATAATCATTTTGTTGATGTCATAATCATTTGATGTCATAATCATTTGATGATGTCATAATCATTAGATGATGTCATAATCATTTTGTTGATGTCATAATCATTTGATGATGTCATAATCATTTGATGTCATAATCATTGGATGATGTCATAATCAATTTGTTGATGTCATAATCATTTGATATCATAATCATTGGATGATGTCATAATCATTTTGTTGATGTCATAATCATTTGATGATGTCATAATCATTTGAAGTCATAATCATTGGATGATGTCATAATCATTTTGTTGATGTCATAATCATTTGATGATGTCATAATCATTAGATGATGTCATAATCATTGGATGATGACATAATCATTTTGTTGATGTCATAATCATTTGAGGTCATAATCATTTTGTTGATGTCATAATCATTTGATGATGTCATAATCATTAGATGATGTCATAATCATTTTGTTGATGTCACAATCATTTCATGATGTCATAATCATTTGATGTCATAATCATTGGATGATGTCATAATCATTTTGTTGATGTCATAATCATTTGATGATGTCATAATCATTAGATAATGTCATAATCATTTTGTTTAAGTCATAATCATTTGATGATGTCATAATCATTTTGTTGATGTCATAATGATTTGATGATGTCATAATCATTTGATGTCATAATCATTGGATGATGTCATAATCATTTTGTTGATGTCATAATCATTAGATGATGTCATAATCATTAGATGATGTCATAATCATTTTGTTGATGTCATAATCATTTTGTTGATGTCATAATCATTTGATGATGTCATAATCATTTGATGTTATAATCATTGGATGATGTCATAATCATTTTGTTGATGTCATAATCATTTGATGATGTCATAATCATTTGATGTTATAATCATTGGATGATGTCATAATCATTTTGTTGATGTCATAATCATTTGATGATGTCATAATCATTTTGTTGATGTCATAATCATTTGATGATGTCATAATCATTTGATGTCATAATCATTGGATGATGTCATAATCATTTTGTTGATGTCATAATCATTTTGTTGATGTCATAATCATTTGATGATGTCATAATCATTTGATGTTATAATCATTGGATGATGTCATAATCATTTTGTTGATGTCATAATCATTTGATGATGTCATAATCATTTGATGTTATAATCATTGGATGATGTCATAATCATTTTGTTGATGTCATAATCATTTGATGATGTCATAATCATTAGATGATGTCATAATCATTTTGTTGATGTCATAATCATTTGATGATGTCATAATCATTTGATGTCATAATCATTGGATGATGTCATAATCATTTTGTTGATGTCATAATCATTTGATGATGTCATAATCATTTGATGTCATAATCATTGGATGATGTCATAATCATTTTGTTGATGTCATAATCATTTTGTTGATGTCATAATCATTTGATGATGTCATAATCATTTGATGTTATAATCATTGGATGATGTCATAATCATTTTGTTGATGTCATAATCATTTGATGATGTCATAATCATTTGATGTTATAATCATTGGATGATGTCATAATCATTTTGTTGATGTCATAATCATTTGATGATGTCATAATCATTTTGTTGATGTCATAATCATTTGATGATGTCATAATCATTAGATGATGTCATAATCATTGGATGATGACATAATCATTTTGTTGATGTCATAATCATTTGATGATGTCATAATCATTAGATGATGTCATAATCATTGGATGATGACATAATCATTTTGTTGATGTCATAATCATTTGATGTCATAATCATTGGATGATGTCATAATCATTTTGTTGATGTCATAATCATTTGATGATGTCATAATCATTAGATGATGTCATAATCATTTTGTTGATGTCACAATCATTTCATGATGTCATAATCATTTGATGTCATAAACATTGGATGATGTCATAATCATTTTGTTGATGTCATAATCATTTGATGATGTCATAATCATTAGATAATGTCATAATCATTTTGTTGAAGTCATAATCATTTGATGATGTCATAATCATTTTGTTGATGTCATATTGATTTGATGATGTCATAATCATTTGATGTCATAATCATTGGATGATGTCATAATCATTTTGTTGATGTCATAATCATTTGATGATGTCATAATCATTTGATGTCATAATCATTGGATGATGTCATAATCATTTTGTTGATGTCATAATCATTTGATGATGTCATAATCATATGATGTAATAATCATTGGATGATGTCATAATCATTTTGTTGATGTCATAATCATTTGATGATGTCATAATCATTAGATGATGTCATAATCATTTTGTTGATGTCATAATCATTTGATGATGTCATAATCATTAGATGATGTCATAATCATTTTGTTGATGTCATAATCATTTGATGATGTCATAATCATTTGATGTCATAATCATTGGATGATGTCGTAATCATTTTGTTGATGTCATAATCATTTGATGGTGTCATTATCATTTGATGATGTCATAATCATTTTGATGATGTCATAATCATTTGATGATGTCATAATCATTTGATGTCATAATCATTGGATAATGTCATAATCATTTGATGATGTCATAATCATTAGATGATGTCATAATCATTTTGTTGATGTCATAATCATTTGATGATGTCATAATCATTTGATGTCATAATCATTGGATGTTGTCATAATCATTTTGTTGATGTCATAATCATTTGATGATGTCATAATCATTTGATGTCATAATCATTGGATGATGTCATAATCATTTGATGATGTCATAATCATTAGATGATGTCATAATCATTTTGTTGATGTCATAATCATTTGATGATGTCATAATCATTTTGTTGATGTCATAATCATTTCGTTGATGTCATAATGATTTGATGATATCATAATCATTTGATGTCATAATCATTGGATGATGTCATAATCATTTTGTTGATGTCATAATCATTTGATGATGTCATAATCATTTGATGTCATAATCATTGGATGATGTCGTAATCATTTGATGATGCCATAATGATTTTGTTGATGTCATAATCATTTTTTGATGTCATAATCATTTTGTTGATGTCATAATCATTTTGTTGATGTCATAATCATTTAATGATGTCATAATCATTAGATGATGTCATAATCATTTTGTTGATGTCATAATCATTTCATGATGTCATAATCATTAGATGATGTCATAATCATTGGATGATGACATTATCATTTTGTTGATGTCATAATCATTTGATGTCATAATCATTGGATGATGTCATAATCATTTTGTTGATGTCACAATCATTTCATGATGTCATAATCATTTGATGTCATAATCATTGGATGATGTCATAATCATTTTGTTGATGTCATAATCATTTGATGATGTCATAATCATTAGATAATGTCATAATCATTTTGTTGAAGTCATAATCATTTGATGATGTCATAATCATTTTGTTGATGTCATAATGATTTGATGATGTCATAATCATTTGATGATGTCATAATCATTTTGTTGATGTCATAATCATTTGATGATGTCATACTCATTTGATGTTATAATCATTGGATGATGTCATAATCATTTTGTTGATGTCATAATCATTTGATGATGTCATAATCATTTGATGTTATAATCATTGGATGATGTCATAATCATTTTGTTGATTGTCATAATCATTTGATGATGTCATAATCATTTGATGTCATAATCATTGGATGATGTCATAATCATTTTGTTGATGCCATAATCATTTGATGATGTCATAAACATTAGATGATGTCATAATCATTTTGTTGATGTCATAATGATTTGATGATGTCATAATCATTTGATGTCATAATCATTGGATGATGTCATAATCATTTTGTTGATGTCATAATCATTTGATGATGTCATAATCATTTGATGTCATAATCATTGGATGATGTCATAATCATTTTGTTGATGTCATAATCATTTGATGATGTCATAATCATTAGATGATGTCATAATCATTTTGTTGATGTCATAATCATTAGATGATGTCATAATCATTTTGTTGATGTCATAATCATTTTGTTGATGTCATAATCATTTGATGATGTCATAATCATTTGATGATGTCATAATCATTAGATGATGTCATAATCATTTTTTTGATGTCATAATCATTTGATGATGTCATAATCATTTGATGTCATAATCATTGGATGATGTCATAATCATTTTGTTGATGTCATAATCATTTGATGATGTCATAATCATTAGATGATGTCATAATCATTGGATGATGACATAATCATTTTGTTGATGTCATAATCATTTGATGATGTCATAATCATTAGATGATGTCATAATCATTGGATGATGACATAATCATTTTGTTGATGTCATAATCATTTGATGTCATGATCATTGGATGATGTCATAATCATTTTGTTGATGTCATAATCATTTGATGATGTCATAATCATTAGATGATGTCATAATCATTGGATGATGACATAATCATTTTGTTGATGTCATAATCATTTGATGTCATAATCATTGGATGATGTCATAATCATTTTGTTGATGTCACAATCATTTCATGATGTCATAATCATTTGATGTCATAAACATTGGATGATGTCATAATCATTTTGTTGATGTCATAATCATTTGATGATGTCATAATCATTAGATAATGTCATAATCATTTTGTTGAAGTCATAATCATTTGATGATGTCATAATCATTTTGTTGATGTCATATTGATTTGATGATGTCATAATCATTTGATGTCATAATCATTGGATGATGTCATAATCATTTTGTTGATGTCATAATCATTTGATGATGTCATAATCATTTGATGTCATAATCATTGGATGATGTCATAATCATTTTGTTGATGTCATAATCATTTGATGATGTCATAATCATATGATGTAATAATCATTGGATGATGTCGTAATCATTTTGTTGATGTCATAATCATTTGATGGTGTCATTATCATTTGATGATGTCATAATCATTTTGATGATGTCATAATCATTTGATGATGTCATAATCATTTGATGTCATAATCATTGGATAATGTCATAATCATTTGATGATGTCATAATCATTAGATGATGTCATAATCATTTTGTTGATGTCATAATCATTTGATGATGTCATAATCATTTGATGTCATAATCATTGGATGTTGTCATAATCATTTTGTTGATGTCATAATCATTTGATGATGTCATAATCATTTGATGTCATAATCATTGGATGATGTCATAATCATTTGATGATGTCATAATCATTAGATGATGTCATAATCATTTTGTTGATGTCATAATCATTTGATGATGTCATAATCATTTTGTTGATGTCATAATCATTTCGTTGATGTCATAATGATTTGATGATATCATAATCATTTGATGTCATAATCATTGGATGATGTCATAATCATTTTGTTGATGTCATAATCATTTGATGATGTCATAATCATTTGATGTCATAATCATTGGATGATGTCGTAATCATTTGATGATGCCATAATTATTTTGTTGATGTCATAATCATTTTGTTGATGTCATAATCATTTGATGATGTCATAATCATTAGATGATGTCATAATCATTGGATGATGACATAATCATTTTGTTGATGTCATAATCATTTGATGTCATAATCATTTTGTTGATGTCATAATCATTTGATGATGTCATAATCATTAGATGATGTCATAATCATTTTGTTGATGTCACAATCATTTCATGATGTCATAATCATTTGATGTCATAATCATTGGATGATGTCATAATCATTTTGTTGATGTCATAATCATTTGATGATGTCATAATCATTAGATAATGTCATAATCATTTTGTTTAAGTCATAATCATTTGATGATGTCATAATCATTTTGTTGATGTCATAATGATTTGATGATGTCATAATCATTTGATGTCATAATCATTGGATGATGTCATAATCATTTTGTTGATGTCATAATCATTTGATGATGTCATAATCATTAGATGATGTCATAATCATTTTGTTGATGTCATAATCATTTTGTTGATGTCATAATCATTTGATGATGTCATAATCATTTGATGTTATAATCATTGGATGATGTCATAATCATTTTGTTGATGTCATAATCATTTGATGATGTCATAATCATTTGATGTTATAATCATTGGATGATGTCATAATCATTTTGTTGATGTCATAATCATTTGATGATGTCATAATCATTTTGTTGATGTCATAATCATTTGATGATGTCATAATCATTTGATGTCATAATCATTGGATGATGTCATAATCATTTTGTTGATGTCATAATCATTTTGTTGATGTCATAATCATTTGATGATGTCATAATCATTTGATGTTATAATCATTGGATGATGTCATAATCATTTTGTTGATGTCATAATCATTTGATGATGTCATAATCATTTGATGTTATAATCATTGGATGATGTCATAATCATTTTGTTGATGTCATAATCATTTGATGATGTCATAATCATTAGATGATGTCATAATCATTTTGTTGATGTCATAATCATTTGATGATGTCATAATCATTTGATGTCATAATCATTGGATGATGTCATAATCATTTTGTTGATGTCATAATCATTTGATGATGTCATAATCATTTGATGTCATAATCATTGGATGATGTCATAATCATTTTGTTGATGTCATAATCATTTGATGATGTCATAATCATTAGATGATGTCATAATCATTTTGTTGATGTCATAATCATTTTGTTGATGTCATAATCATTTGATGATGTCATAATCATTTGATGTTATAATCATTGGATGATGTCATAATCATTTTGTTGATGTCATAATCATTTGATGATGTCATAATCATTTGATGTTATAATCATTGGATGATGTCATAATCATTTTGTTGATGTCATAATCATTTGATGATGTCATAATCATTTTGTTGATGTCATAATCATTTGATGATGTCATAATCATTAGATGATGTCATAATCATTGGATGATGACATAATCATTTTGTTGATGTCATAATCATTTGATGATGTCATAATCATTAGATGATGTCATAATCATTGGATGATGACATAATCATTTTGTTGATGTCATAATCATTTGATGTCATAATCATTGGATGATGTCATAATCATTTTGTTGATGTCATAATCATTTGATGATGTCATAATCATTAGATGATGTCATAATCATTGGATGATGACATAATCATTTTGTTGATGTCATAATCATTTGATGTCATAATCATTGGATGATGTCATAATCATTTTGTTGATGTCATAATCATTTGATGATGTCATAATCATTAGATGATGTCATAATCATTTTGTTGATGTCACAATCATTTCATGATGTCATAATCATTTTGTTGATGTCATATTGATTTTATGATGTCATAATCATTTGATGTCATAATCATTGGATGATGTCATAATCATTTTGTTGATGTCATAATCATTTGATGATGTCATAATCATTTGATGTCATAATCATTGGATGATGTCATAATCATTTTGTTGATGTCATAATCATTTGATGATGTCATAATCATATGATGTAATAATCATTGGATGATGTCATAATCATTTTGTTGATGTCATAATCATTTGATGATGTCATAATCATTAGATGATGTCATAATCATTTTGTTGATGTCATAATCATTTGATGATGTCATAATCATTAGATGATGTCATAATCATTTTGTTGATGTCATAATCATTTGATGATGTCATAATCATTTGATGTCATAATCATTGGATGATGTCGTAATCATTTTGTTGATGTCATAATCATTTGATGGTGTCATTATCATTTGATGATGTCATAATCATTTTGATGATGTCATAATCATTTGATGATGTCATAATCATTTGATGTCATAATCATTGGATAATGTCATAATCATTTGATGATGTCATAATCATTAGATGATGTCATAATCATTTTGTTGATGTCATAATCATTTGATGATGTCATAATCATTTGATGTCATAATCATTGGATGTTGTCATAATCATTTTGTTGATGTCATAATCATTTGATGATGTCATAATCATTTGATGTCATAATCATTGGATGATGTCATAATCATTTGATGATGTCATAATCATTAGATGATGTCATAATCATTTTGTTGATGTCATAATCATTTGATGATGTCATAATCATTTTGTTGATGTCATAATCATTTCGTTGATGTCATAATGATTTGATGATATCATAATCATTTGATGTCATAATCATTGGATGATGTCATAATCATTTTGTTGATGTCATAATCATTTGATGATGTCATAATCATTTGATGTCATAATCATTGGATGATGTCGTAATCATTTGATGATGCCATAATGATTTTGTTGATGTCATAATCATTTTTTGATGTCATAATCATTTTGTTGATGTCATAATCATTTTGTTGATGTCATAATCATTTGATGATGTCATAATCATTAGATGATGTCATAATCATTTTGTTGATGTCATAATCATTTCATGATGTCATAATCATTAGATGATGTCATAATCATTGGATGATGACATTATCATTTTGTTGATGTCATAATCATTTGATGTCATAATCATTGGATGATGTCATAATCATTTTGTTGATGTCACAATCATTTCATGATGTCATAATCATTTGATGTCATAATCATTGGATGATGTCATAATCATTTTGTTGATGTCATAATCATTTGATGATGTCATAATCATTAGATAATGTCATAATCATTTTGTTGAAGTCATAATCATTTGATGATGTCATAATCATTTTGTTGATGTCATAATGATTTGATGATGTCATAATCATTTGATGTCATAATCATTGGATGATGTCATAATCATTTTGTTGATGTCATAATCATTTGATGATGTCATAATCATTAGATGATGTCATAATCATTTTGTTGATGTCATAATCATTTGATGATGTCATACTCATTTGATGTTATAATCATTGGATGATGTCATAATCATTTTGTTGATGTCATAATCATTTGATGATGTCATAATCATTTGATGTTATAATCATTGGATGATGTCATAATCATTTTGTTGATTGTCATAATCATTTGATGATGTCATAATCATTTGATGTCATAATCATTGGATGATGTCATAATCATTTTGTTGATGTCATAATCATTTGACGATGTCATAAACATTAGATGATGTCATAATCATTTTGTTGATGTCATAATGATTTGATGATGTCATAATCATTTGATGTCATAATCATTGGATGATGTCATAATCATTTTGTTGATGTCATAATCATTTGATGATGTCATAATCATTTGATGTCATAATCATTGGATGATGTCATAATCATTTTGTTGATGTCATAATCATTTGATGATGTCATAATCATTAGATGATGTCATAATCATTTTGTTGATGTCATAATCATTAGATGATGTCATAATCATTTTGTTGATGTCATAATCATTTTGTTGATGTCATAATCATTTGATGATGTCATAATCATTTGATGATGTCATAATCATTAGATGATGTCATAATCATTTTTTTGATGTCATAATCATTTGATGATGTCATAATCATTTGATGTCATAATCATTGGATGATGTCATAATCATTTTGTTGATGTCATAATCATTTGATGATGTCATAATCATTAGATGATGTCATAATCATTGGATGATGACATAATCATTTTGTTGATGTCATAATCATTTGATGATGTCATAATCATTAGATGATGTCATAATCATTGGATGATGACATAATCATTTTGTTGATGTCATAATCATTTGATGTCATGATCATTGGATGATGTCATAATCATTTTGTTGATGTCATAATCATTTGATGATGTCATAATCATTAGATGATGTCATAATCATTGGATGATGACATAATCATTTTGTTGATGTCATAATCATTTGATGTCATAATCATTGGATGATGTCATAATCATTTTGTTGATGTCACAATCATTTCATGATGTCATAATCATTTGATGTCATAAACATTGGATGATGTCATAATCATTTTGTTGATGTCATAATCATTTGATGATGTCATAATCATTAGATAATGTCATAATCATTTTGTTGAAGTCATAATCATTTGATGATGTCATAATCATTTTGTTGATGTCATATTGATTTGATGATGTCATAATCATTTGATGTCATAATCATTGGATGATGTCATAATCATTTTGTTGATGTCATAATCATTTGATGATGTCATAATCATTTGATGTCATAATCATTGGATGATGTCATAATCATTTTGTTGATGTCATAATCATTTGATGATGTCATAATCATATGATGTAATAATCATTGGATGATGTCGTAATCATTTTGTTGATGTCATAATCATTTGATGGTGTCATTATCATTTGATGATGTCATAATCATTTTGATGATGTCATAATCATTTGATGATGTCATAATCATTTGATGTCATAATCATTGGATAATGTCATAATCATTTGATGATGTCATAATCATTAGATGATGTCATAATCATTTTGTTGATGTCATAATCATTTGATGATGTCATAATCATTTGATGTCATAATCATTGGATGTTGTCATAATCATTTTGTTGATGTCATAATCATTTGATGATGTCATAATCATTTGATGTCATAATCATTGGATGATGTCATAATCATTTGATGATGTCATAATCATTAGATGATGTCATAATCATTTTGTTGATGTCATAATCATTTGATGATGTCATAATCATTTTGTTGATGTCATAATCATTTCGTTGATGTCATAATGATTTGATGATATCATAATCATTTGATGTCATAATCATTGGATGATGTCATAATCATTTTGTTGATGTCATAATCATTTGATGATGTCATAATCATTTGATGTCATAATCATTGGATGATGTCGTAATCATTTGATGATGCCATAATGATTTTGTTGATGTCATAATCATTTTTTGATGTCATAATCATTTTGTTGATGTCATAATCATTTGATGATGTCATAATCATTAGATGATGTCATAATCATTTTGTTGATGTCATAATCATTTCATGATGTCATAATCATTAGATGATGTCATAATCATTGGATGATGACATAATCATTTTGTTGATGTCATAATCATTTGATGTCATAATCATTGGATGATGTCATAATCATTTTGTTGATGTCATAATCATTTGATGATGTCATAATCATTAGATGATGTCATAATCATTTTGTTGATGTCATAATCATTTCATGATGTCATAATCATTTGATGTCATAATCATTGGATGATGTCATAATCATTTTGTTGATGGCATAATCATTTGATGATGTCATAATCATTAGATAATGTCATAATCATTTTGTTGAAGTCATAATCATTTGATGATGTCATAATCATTTTGTTGATGTCATAATCATTTTGTTGATGTCATAATGATTTGATGATGTCATAATCATTTGATGTCATAATCATTGGATGATGTCATAATCATTTTGTTGATGTCATAATCATTTGATGATGTCATAATCATTTGATGTCATAATCATTGGATGATGTCATAATCATTTTGTTGATGTCATAATGATTTGATGATGTCATAATCATTTGATGTCATAATCATTGGATGATGTCATAATCATTTTGTTGATGTCATAATCATTTGATGATGTCATAATCATTTGATGTCATAATCATTGGATGATGTCATAATCATTTTGTTGATGTCATAATCATTTGATGATGTCATAATCATTAGATGATGTCATAATCATTTTGTTGATGTCATAATCATTAGATGATGTCATAATCATTTTGTTGATGTCATAATCATTTTGTTGATGTCATAATCATTTGATGATGTCATAATCTTTTGATGATGTCATAATCATTAGATGATGTCATAATCATTTTTTTGATGTCATAATCATTTGATGATGTCATAATCATTTGATGTCATAATCATTGGATGATGTCATAATCATTTTGTTGATGTCATAATCATTTGATGATGTCATAATCAGTTGATGTCATAATCATTGGTTGATGTCATAATCTTTTTTTTGATGTCATAATCATTTGATGTCATAATCATTGGATGATGTCATAATCATTTTGTTGATGTCATAATCATTTGATGATGTCATAATCATTGGATGATGTCATAATCATTTTGTTGATGTCATAATCATTTGATGATGTCATAATCATTAGATGATGTCATAATCATTGGATGATGACATAATCATTTTGTTGATGTCATAATCATTTGATGATGTCATAATCATTAGATGATGTCATAATCATTGGATGATGACATAATCATTTTGTTGATGTCATAATCATTTGATGTCATAATCATTGGATGATGTCATAATCATTTTGTTGATGTCATAATCATTTGATGATGTCATAATCATTGGATGATGTCATAATCATTTTGTTTATGTCACAATCATTTCATGATGTCATAATCATTTGATGTCATAAACATTGGATGATGTCATAATCATTTTGTTGATGTCATAATCATTTGATGATGTCATAATCATTAGATAATGTCATAATCATTTTGTTGAAGTCATAATCATTTGATGATGTCATAATCATTTTGTTGATGTCATATTGATTTGATGATGTCATAATCATTTGATGTCATAATCATTGGATGATGTCATAATCATTTTGTTGATGTCATAATCATTTGATGATGTCATAATCATTTGATGTCATAATCATTGGATGATGTCATAATCATTTTGTTGATGTCATAATCATTTGATGATGTCATAATCATATGATGTAATAATCATTGGATGATGTCGTAATCATTTTGTTGATGTCATAATCATTTGATGGTGTCATTATCATTTGATGATGTCATAATCATTTTGATGATGTCATAATCATTTGATGATGTCATAATCATTTGATGTCATAATCATTGGATAATGTCATAATCATTTGATGATGTCATAATCATTAGATGATGTCATAATCATTTTGTTGATGTCATAATCATTTGATGATGTCATAATCATTTGATGTCATAATCATTGGATGTTGTCATAATCATTTTGTTGATGTCATAATCATTTGATGATGTCATAATCATTTGATGTCATAATCATTGGATGATGTCATAATCATTTGATGATGTCATAATCATTAGATGATGTCATAATCATTTTGTTGATGTCATAATCATTTGATGATGTCATAATCATTTTGTTGATGTCATAATCATTTCGTTGATGTCATAATGATTTGATGATATCATAATCATTTGATGTCATAATCATTGGATGATGTCATAATCATTTTGTTGATGTCATAATCATTTGATGATGTCATAATCATTTGATGTCATAATCATTGGATGATGTCGTAATCATTTGATGATGCCATAATGATTTTGTTGATGTCATAATCATTTTTTGACGTCATAATCATTTTGTTGATGTCATAATCATTTGATGATGTCATAATCATTAGATGATGTCATAATCATTTTGTTGATGTCATAATCATTTCATGATGTCATAATCATTAGATGATGTCATAATCATTGGATGATGACATAATCATTTTGTTGATGTCATAATCATTTGATGTCATAATCATTGGATGATGTCATAATCATTTTGTTGATGTCATAATCATTTGATGATGTCATAATCATTAGATGATGTCATAATCATTTTGTTGATGTCATAATCATTTCATGATGTCATAATCATTTGATGTCATAATCATTGGATGATGTCATAATCATTTTGTTGATGGCATAATCATTTGATGATGTCATAATCATTAGATAATGTCATAATCATTTTGTTGAAGTCATAATCATTTGATGATGTCATAATCATTTTGTTGATGTCATAATCATTTTGTTGATGTCATAATGATTTGATGATGTCATAATCATTTGATGTCATAATCATTGGATGATGTCATAATCATTTTGTTGATGTCATAATCATTTGATGATGTCATAATCATTTGATGTCATAATCATTGGATGATGTCATAATCATTTTGTTGATGTCATAATCATTTGATGATGTCATAATCATTAGATGATGTCATAATCATTTTGTTGATGTCATAATCATTTTGTTGATGTCATAATCATTTGATGTCATAATCATTTGATGATGTCATAATCATTAGATGATGTCATAATCATTTTGTTGATGTCATAATCATTTGATGATGTCATAATCATTCGATGTCATAATCATTGGATGATGTCATAATCAATTTGTTGATGTCATAATCATTTGATATCATAATCATTGGATGATGTCATAATCATTTTGTTGATGTCATAATCATTTGATGATGTCATAATCATTTGAAGTCATAATCATTGGATGATGTCATAATCATTTTGTTGATGTCATAATCATTTGATGATGTCATAATCATTAGATGATGTCATAATCATTGGATGATGACATAATCATTTTGTTGATGTCATAATCATTTGATGTCATAATCATTTTGTTGATGTCATAATCATTTGATGATGTCATAATCATTAGATGATGTCATAATCATTTTGTTGATGTCACAATCATTTCATGATGTCATAATCATTTGATGTCATAATCATTGGATGATGTCATAATCATTTTGTTGATGTCATAATCATTTGATGATGTCATAATCATTAGATAATGTCATAATCATTTTGTTTAAGTCATAATCATTTGATGATGTCATAATCATTTTGTTGATGTCATAATGATTTGATGATGTCATAATCATTTGATGTCATAATCATTGGATGATGTCATAATCATTTTGTTGATGTCATAATCATTTGATGATGTCATAATCATTAGATGATGTCATAATCATTTTGTTGATGTCATAATCATTTTGTTGATGTCATAATCATTTGATGATGTCATAATCATTTGATGTTATAATCATTGGATGATGTCATAATCATTTTGTTGATGTCATAATCATTTGATGATGTCATAATCATTTGATGTTATAATCATTGGATGATGTCATAATCATTTTGTTGATGTCATAATCATTTGATGATGTCATAATCATTTTGTTGATGTCATAATCATTTGATGATGTCATAATCATTTGATGTCATAATCATTGGATGATGTCATAATCATTTTGTTGATGTCATAATCATTTTGTTGATGTCATAATCATTTGATGATGTCATAATCATTTGATGTTATAATCATTGGATGATGTCATAATCATTTTGTTGAAGTCATAATCATTTGATGATGTCATAATCATTTTGTTGATGTCATAATCATTTTGTTGATGTCATAATGATTTGATGATGTCATAATCATTTGATGTCATAATCATTGGATGATGTCATAATCATTTTGTTGATGTCATAATCATTTGATGATGTCATAATCATTTGATGTCATAATCATTGGATGATGTCATAATCATTTTGTTGATGTCATAATCATTTGATGATGTCATAATCATTAGATGATGTCATAATCATTTTGTTGATGTCATAATCAATTTGTTGATGTCATAATCATTTGATGTCATAATCATTTGATGATGTCATAATCATTAGATGATGTCATAATCATTTTGTTGATGTCATAATCATTTGATGATGTCATAATCATTCGATGTCATAATCATTGGATGATGTCATAATCAATTTGTTGATGTCATAATCATTTGATATCATAATCATTGGATGATGTCATAATCATTTTGTTGATGTCATAATCATTTGATGATGTCATAATCATTTGAAGTCATAATCATTGGATGATGTCATAATCATTTTGTTGATGTCATAATCATTTGATGATGTCATAATCATTAGATGATGTCATAATCATTGGATGATGACATAATCATTTTGTTGATGTCATAATCATTTGATGTCATAATCATTTTGTTGATGTCATAATCATTTGATGATGTCATAATCATTAGATGATGTCATAATCATTTTGTTGATGTCACAATCATTTCATGATGTCATAATCATTTGATGTCATAATCATTGGATGATGTCATAATCATTTTGTTGATGTCATAATCATTTGATGATGTCATAATCATTAGATAATGTCATAATCATTTTGTTTAAGTCATAATCATTTGATGATGTCATAATCATTTTGTTGATGTCATAATGATTTGATGATGTCATAATCATTTGATGTCATAATCATTGGATGATGTCATAATCATTTTGTTGATGTCATAATCATTTGATGATGTCATAATCATTAGATGATGTCATAATCATTTTGTTGATGTCATAATCATTTTGTTGATGTCATAATCATTTGATGATGTCATAATCATTTGATGTTATAATCATTGGATGATGTCATAATCATTTTGTTGATGTCATAATCATTTGATGATGTCATAATCATTTGATGTTATAATCATTGGATGATGTCATAATCATTTTGTTGATGTCATAATCATTTGATGATGTCATAATCATTTTGTTGATGTCACAATCATTTGATGATGTCATAATCATTTGATGTCATAATCATTGGATGATGTCATAATCATTTTGTTGATGTCATAATCATTTTGTTGATGTCATAATCATTTGATGATGTCATAATCATTTGATGTTATAATCATTGGATGATGTCATAATCATTTTGTTGATGTCATAATCATTTGATGATGTCATAATCATTTGATGTTATAATCATTGGATGATGTCATAATCATTTTGTTGATGTCATAATCATTTGATGATGTCATAATCATTAGATGATGTCATAATCATTTTGTTGATGTCATAATCATTTGATGATGTCATAATCATTTGATGTCATAATCATTGGATGATGTCATAATCATTTTGTTGATGTCATAATCATTTGATGATGTCATAATCATTTGATGTCATAATCATTGGATGATGTCATAATCATTTTGTTGGTGTCATAATCATTTGATGATGTCATAATCATTAGATGATGTCATAATCATTTTGTTTATGTCATAATCATTTTGTTGATGTCATAATCATTTGATGATGTCATAATCATTTGATGTTATAATCATTGGATGATGTCATAATCATTTTGTTGATGTCATAATCATTTGATGATGTCATAATCATTTGATGTTATAATCATTGGATGATGTCATAATCATTTTGTTGATGTCATAATCATTTGATGATGTCATAATCATTTTGTTGATGTCATAATCATTTGATGATGTCATAATCATTAGATGATGTCATAATCATTGGATGATGACATAATCATTTTGTTGATGTCATAATCATTTGATGATGTCATAATCATTAGATGATGTCATAATCATTGGATGATGACATAATCATTTTGTTGATGTCATAATCATTTGATGTCATAATCATTGGATGATGTCATAATCATTTTGTTGATGTCATAATCATTTGATGATGTCATAATCATTAGATGATGTCATAATCATTGGATGATGACATAATCATTTTGTTGATGTCATAATCATTTGATGTCATAATCATTGGATGATGTCATAATCATTTTGTTGATGTCATAATCATTTGATGATGTCATAATCATTAGATGATGTCATAATCATTTTGTTGATGTCACAATCATTTCATGATGTCATAATCATTTGATGTCATAAACATTGGATGATGTCATAATCATTTTGTTGATGTCATAATCATTTGATGATGTCATAATCATTAGATAATGTCATAATCATTTTGTTGAAGTCATAATCATTTGATGATGTCATAATCATTTTGTTGATGTCATATTGATTTGATGATGTCATAATCATTTGATGTCATAATCATTGGATGATGTCATAATCATTTTGTTGATGTCATAATCATTTGATGATGTCATAATCATTTGATGTCATAATCATTGGATGATGTCATAATCATTTTGTTGATGTCATAATCATTTGATGATGTCATAATCATATGATGTAATAATCATTGGATGATGTCATAATCATTTTGTTGATGTCATAATCATTTGATGATGTCATAATCATTAGATGATGTCATAATCATTTTGTTGATGTCATAATCATTTGATGATGTTATAATCATTAGATGATGTCATAATCATTTTGTTGATGTCATAATCATTTGATGATGTCATAATCATTTGATGTCATAATCATTGGATGATGTCGTAATCATTTTGTTGATGTCATAATCATTTGATGGTGTCATTATCATTTGATGATGTCATAATCATTTTGATGATGTCATAATCATTTGATGATGTCATAATCATTTGATGTCATAATCATTGGATAATGTCATAATCATTTGATGATGTCATAATCATTAGATGATGTCATAATCATTTTGTTGATGTCATAATCATTTGATGATGTCATAAT
This sequence comes from Dendrobates tinctorius, assembly GCF_039654945.1. Classification (NCBI taxonomy): domain Eukaryota; kingdom Metazoa; phylum Chordata; class Amphibia; order Anura; family Dendrobatidae; genus Dendrobates; species Dendrobates tinctorius. The sequence goes on along the minus strand of NW_027361687.1, from coordinate 41,290,508 downwards.
CATTTGATGTCATAATCATTGGATGTTGTCATAATCATTTTGTTGATGTCATAATCATTTGATGATGTCATAATCATTTGATGTCATAATCATTGGATGATGTCATAATCATTTGATGATGTCATAATCATTAGATGATGTCATAATCATTTTGTTGATGTCATAATCATTTGATGATGTCATAATCATTTTGTTGATGTCATAATCATTTCGTTGATGTCATAATGATTTGATGATATCATAATCATTTGATGTCATAATCATTGGATGATGTCATAATCATTTTGTTGATGTCATAATCATTTGATGATGTCATAATCATTTGATGTCATAATCATTGGATGATGTCGTAATCATTTGATGATGCCATAATGATTTTGTTGATGTCATAATCATTTTTTGATGTCATAATCATTTTGTTGATGTCATAATCATTTTGTTGATGTCATAATCATTTGATGATGTCATAATCATTAGATGATGTCATAATCATTTTGTTGATGTCATAATCATTTCATGATGTCATAATCATTAGATGATGTCATAATCATTTTGTTGATGTCACAATCATTTCATGATGTCATAATCATTTGATGTCATAATCATTGGATGATGTCATAATCATTTTGTTGATGTCATAATCATTTGATGATGTCATAATCATTAGATAATGTCATAATCATTTTGTTTAAGTCATAATCATTTGATGATGTCATAATCATTTTGTTGATGTCATAATGATTTGATGATGTCATAATCATTTGATGTCATAATCATTGGATGATGTCATAATCATTTTGTTGATGTCATAATCATTTGATGATGTCATAATCATTAGATGATGTCATAATCATTTTGTTGATGTCATAATCATTTTGTTAATGTCATAATCATTTGATGATGTCATAATCATTTGATGTTATAATCATTGGATGATGTCATAATCATTTTGTTGATGTCATAATCATTTGATGATGTCATAATCATTTGATGTTATAATCATTGGATGATGTCATAATCATTTTGTTGATGTCATAATCATTTGATGATGTCATAATCATTTTGTTGATGTCATAATCATTTGATGATGTCATAATCATTTGATGTCATAATCATTGGATGATGTCATAATCATTTTGTTGATGTCATAATCATTTTGTTGATGTCATAATCATTTGATGATGTCATAATCATTTGATGTTATAATCATTGGATGATGTCATAATCATTTTGTTGATGTCATAATCATTTGATGATGTCATAATCATTTGATGTTATAATCATTGGATGATGTCATAATCATTTTGTTGATGTCATAATCATTTGATGATGTCATAATCATTAGATGATGTCATAATCATTTTGTTGATGTCATAATCATTTGATGATGTCATAATCATTTGATGTCATAATCATTGGATGATGTCATAATCATTTTGTTGATGTCATAATCATTTGATGATGTCATAATCATTTGATGTCATAATCATTGGATGATGTCATAATCATTTTGTTGGTGTCATAATCATTTGATGATGTCATAATCATTAGATGATGTCATAATCATTTTGTTGATGTCATAATCATTTTGTTGATGTCATAATCATTTGATGATGTCATAATCATTTGATGTTATAATCATTGGATGATGTCATAATCATTTTGTTGATGTCATAATCATTTGATGATGTCATAATCATTTGATGTTATAATCATTGGATGATGTCATAATCATTTTGTTGATGTCATAATCATTTGATGATGTCATAATCATTTTGTTGATGTCATAATCATTTGATGATGTCATAATCATTAGATGATGTCATAATCATTGGATGATGACATAATCATTTTGTTGATGTCATAATCATTTGATGATGTCATAATCATTAGATGATGTCATAATCATTGGATGATGACATAATCATTTTGTTGATGTCATAATCATTTGATGTCATAATCATTGGATGATGTCATAATCATTTTGTTGATGTCATAATCATTTGATGATGTCATAATCATTAGATGATGTCATAATCATTGGATGATGACATAATCATTTTGTTGATGTCATAATCATTTGATGTCATAATCATTGGATGATGTCATAATCATTTTGTTGATGTCATAATCATTTGATGATGTCATAATCATTAGATGATGTCATAATCATTTTGTTGATGTCACAATCATTTCATGATGTCATAATCATTTGATGTCATAAACATTGGATGATGTCATAATCATTTTGTTGATGTCATAATCATTTGATGATGTCATAATCATTAGATAATGTCATAATCATTTTGTTGAAGTCATAATCATTTGATGATGTCATAATCATTTTGTTGATGTCATATTGATTTGATGATGTCATAATCATTTGATGTCATAATCATTGGATGATGTCATAATCATTTTGTTGATGTCATAATCATTTGATGATGTCATAATCATTTGATGTCATAATCATTGGATGATGTCGTAATCATTTGATGATGCCATAATGATTTTGTTGATGTCATAATCATTTTTTGATGTCATAATCATTTTGTTGATGTCATAATCATTTTGTTGATGTCATAATCATTTGATGATGTCATAATCATTAGATGATGTCATAATCATTTTGTTGATGTCATAATCATTTCATGATGTCATAATCATTAGATGATGTCATAATCATTTTGTTGATGTCACAATCATTTCATGATGTCATAATCATTTGATGTCATAATCATTGGATGATGTCATAATCATTTTGTTGATGTCATAATCATTTGATGATGTCATAATCATTAGATAATGTCATAATCATTTTGTTTAAGTCATAATCATTTGATGATGTCATAATCATTTTGTTGATGTCATAATGATTTGATGATGTCATAATCATTTGATGTCATAATCATTGGATGATGTCATAATCATTTTGTTGATGTCATAATCATTTGATGATGTCATAATCATTAGATGATGTCATAATCATTTTGTTGATGTCATAATCATTTTGTTGATGTCATAATCATTTGATGATGTCATAATCATTTGATGTTATAATCATTGGATGATGTCATAATCATTTTGTTGATGTCATAATCATTTGATGATGTCATAATCATTTGATGTTATAATCATTGGATGATGTCATAATCATTTTGTTGATGTCATAATCATTTGATGATGTCATAATCATTTTGTTGATGTCATAATCATTTGATGATGTCATAATCATTTGATGTCATAATCATTGGATGATGTCATAATCATTTTGTTGATGTCATAATCATTTTGTTGATGTCATAATCATTTGATGATGTCATAATCATTTGATGTTATAATCATTGGATGATGTCATAATCATTTTGTTGATGTCATAATCATTTGATGATGTCATAATCATTTGATGTTATAATCATTGGATGATGTCATAATCATTTTGTTGATGTCATAATCATTTGATGATGTCATAATCATTAGATGATGTCATAATCATTTTGTTGATGTCATAATCATTTGATGATGTCATAATCATTTGATGTCATAATCATTGGATGATGTCATAATCATTTTGTTGATGTCATAATCATTTGATGATGTCATAATCATTTGATGTCATAATCATTGGATGATGTCATAATCATTTTGTTGGTGTCATAATCATTTGATGATGTCATAATCATTAGATGATGTCATAATCATTTTGTTGATGTCATAATCATTTTGTTGATGTCATAATCATTTGATGATGTCATAATCATTTGATGTTATAATCATTGGATGATGTCATAATCATTTTGTTGATGTCATAATCATTTGATGATGTCATAATCATTTGATGTTATAATCATTGGATGATGTCATAATCATTTTGTTGATGTCATAATCATTTGATGATGTCATAATCATTTTGTTGATGTCATAATCATTTGATGATGTCATAATCATTAGATGATGTCATAATCATTGGATGATGACATAATCATTTTGTTGATGTCATAATCATTTGATGATGTCATAATCATTAGATGATGTCATAATCATTGGATGATGACATAATCATTTTGTTGATGTCATAATCATTTGATGTCATAATCATTGGATGATGTCATAATCATTTTGTTGATGTCATAATCATTTGATGATGTCATAATCATTAGATGATGTCATAATCATTGGATGATGACATAATCATTTTGTTGATGTCATAATCATTTGATGTCATAATCATTGGATGATGTCATAATCATTTTGTTGATGTCATAATCATTTGATGATGTCATAATCATTAGATGATGTCATAATCATTTTGTTGATGTCACAATCATTTCATGATGTCATAATCATTTGATGTCATAAACATTGGATGATGTCATAATCATTTTGTTGATGTCATAATCATTTGATGATGTCATAATCATTAGATAATGTCATAATCATTTTGTTGAAGTCATAATCATTTGATGATGTCATAATCATTTTGTTGATGTCATATTGATTTGATGATGTCATAATCATTTGATGTCATAATCATTGGATGATGTCATAATCATTTTGTTGATGTCATAATCATTTGATGATGTCATAATCATTTGATGTCATAATCATTGGATGATGTCATAATCATTTTGTTGATGTCATAATCATTTGATGATGTCATAATTAGTGTTGAGCATTCGGATACCGCAAGTATCGGGTATCGGCCGATATCAGCGGTATCGGAATTCCGATACTTAATTCCGATACTTTTTTCATATCGGATTCCGGGATCGGAGTCGGAATAGGAAGTTCCCATCATGCTATGAGCCTGCTTGCTTTGATTAAGCCAATGGGAATCCTCCGAAGTGTGGGCACATCCTGTTAGGCATGTAGGCATGTTAACTATTGGCATGGCTGTGATTGGCTGCCGAAATGATGTCATGATGCACTATAAAAGCCACCGCAGCCGCCATTTCTGGTCACTCTGCTGTGAATTCAGTTAGGGACAGGCTGCTGTAGAAGACTGTGAGGGACAGTTAGAAATAGCGATTCTAAAAACAATATTGTGCTTTATCCAGGCTACATAAACCACCACTGTAGCTTGCTTTTCCCTAGCAGCGCTGTTTTCACAGCTGTCTGCAAGGGCTGTGTGAGTGCAGCTCACGCTGTGGAGTGGGTCCTGCAGCCACGTCAGGCTGTAGGCCACCCAGTGTGATCACTGCTGCCTCATACATCTTTTATTTTTTGAGCTGCATTTTTTAAATAATTTCAATCTAGTGTGCTTCCATCCGTATCCATATACGTTGGTTGCAAACACTAGTAGTAGACAGCGGAGCCTTTCTGCAGCCTTTCAGTGCTAGTGTCCACTTTGCTGCACTGTTCACGGCTGTCTGAGAGGTCTCTGACTGTGTGTGAGTGCAGCTCACGCTGAGTAGTGTGTCCTGCAGCTACGTCTGGCTGTAGGACGCTCAGCGTGCGTCACTGCCTCACACATATTTTTATTTGAGTGCAGCTCATTTTTTCTTCTATTAGTGTGCATCCATCCGTCTCCATCTACGGTGGTTGCAAACACTATATAGGAGTACACAGCGGAGCCTTTCTGCAGCCTGTCAGTGCCAGTGCCCACTTAGCTGCACTGTTGACGGCTGTCTGAGAGGTCTCTGACTGTGTGTGAGTGCAGCTCACGCTGAGTAGAGTGTCCTGCAGCTACGTCTGGTTGTAGGACGCTCAACGTGCGTCACTGCCTCACACATATTTGTCTCTGAGTGCAGCTCATTTTTTCTTCTCCTATTAGTGTGCATCCATCCGTATCCATCAACATTGGTTGGTTGCAAACACTATATAGGAGTAGATAGAGGAGCCTTTTTTTCTGGCTTGTGCCCTGCCGGCGCAGCCAGATTAGTATTACCCAATTTTTTTGGAGCCTCATCTTTTGCATTGTAGGTTACCTGCCTGCATTGTAATAGCTCCAAAAAGTTGGTGATACTATCAGTTTCAATTCTTTGTTCTCATACTTTGAGTTTGTTTCAAACAAAGAAACCACATAAAAAGTTCACCAAACACTACATTTTGAACTTGTGTAGGCCACATCAGCTCCTATTAAAGTCTAGTCCACACACACACACTTCATAAAATTAGTGTTTCTTGTACCTGTAACCAGCTGTTCAGGAATAAGCACACTAAGGCCCCCCTTTGTCCTTTTTTGCCTATCTTAAGCAGTCTTGCAAGATGAAGAAGGCAGGGAGTAAGGCGCGGGGGCGTGGGCGTGGGCGTGGAGTTTCAGCAGGGAGAGGACGTGGGGATTCTGCAGGGAGAGGACGTGGGGATTCTACAGGTAGAGGACGTGGGGATTCTGGGCCTGCTGCGGGCACCAGTGGATCAGCATCCCCCAGTTTTAGCAGGCAACAGTCCTTTATGCGCAGCTTTGTAGGACCTCAACGTACCCCACTGCTGCGGGAGGAACAAATTGAAGCCGTTGTCGGATGGATGGCAGCTAACGCATCGACTTCAATTACTTCCGCATCCTCTCAGGGTCAGAGCACCGAAGAGCAACCATCTGTCTCTTCACCACCTGCCAAAGTGCCCAGGCAGTCAGAGAGACATGGACAGGAGCCATCACAATCTCTACTTCTGTTCTCGGAATCTGTTGGCTTGGAAAGAGGGGGCCAGCCAAGCAGCATTCCTGAATGTGAAGAAGAGGGAGTATGCAGTGATGCGCAACTTCTTTGTCCCTCTGAATCTGAAGAGGCGAGTGGGCCAGTGCCTATGGTCAGCACACCTCAGTACGCATCAGATGATGACGAGACTCAGTTGCCACTTTCTGGTGCGTACGGTGCTGGCGAGACAACCCCGGAGAAGCAGCTGTTTGAAGAGGGGAGGGAAGATGATGAGGTCCTTGACCCATCATGGCGTGAGCAACAGGAAGGTGGTGGGAGCAGCTCGGAGGAAGAGATTCCCCTACCGGCCAAAACAGGAGGCAGAGGGAGGGGGAAGACTTGGTTGCCTGTACCCTCCACTTCGGCACCCGTTAGGAGCATTCCTCCTTCCAAAGGCAAACCGGGCGCTCACAAGAGTTGCAGTGCGTGGTCCTTTTTTGACACAGTTGCAGATGACATTTGCTTTGTCAAATGCAAGCTGTGTCATCAGAGAGTCAAAAGAGGGAGAAATGTCAGCAACCTCAATACCACAAATATGTGGAAACATGTGCGCACCAAGCACGAGTTGGAGTTGCAGAGACACCCTCAAGACGTAGGCCAACGTACAGCACCACCTACCACCTCTTCAGTTCGTGTTGGGCCCTCTTCCTCCAGCTCACACACTGCTGGTTCGGCTTCCTCACAGGATCGCCAAGGAAGAACCTCTGCCACTGTTGTCCGGAGACCCTGTCAGATTCCACCCATAACAGCACGTTCCCATCCATCACAGCCATCGGTAGCACAGGCATGGGATAAAAGGCGCCCTTACTCGGCAAACCATCCCCGAGCACAGTCTCTGAATGCTGGCATTGCCAAACTTCTGGCAGTTGAAATGCTGTCATTCAGGCTGGTGGACACTGACACCTTCCGGGACTTAATGGCATTGGCAGTCCCCCAATACAACGTTCCCAGCCGCTTTTATTTCAGCAGGCGAGCCGTCCCTGCCCTGCAGAAACATGTTGAGGGCAAAATAAAACATGCGCTACTAAACGCCGTTAGTAGCAAGGTCCACCTGACCACCGATGCGTGGACCAGTAACCATGGACAGGGACGATACCTTTCCCTCACTGCCCACTGGGTCAATGTTGTGGAGCCGGGTACGGATCTGGAGAGTGGCGCTGTACGTGTTCTTCCAACGCCACGGATTGCAGGACTCCAGTCTGTACACATAGACTCCTCCTCCTACTCAAGTTCCTCAGAAACAGCAGAGCAGGAGCCTGTTACGACCGATATGAGCACAGCCGTGGCCAAACGTCAACAGGCTGTACTCAAATTAATTTCTTTGGGGAATCGAAGCCACACAGCGCAGGAGCTCTGGAATGCTATCAAGCTGGAGAGCGATGTGTGGTTTGGGCCAGCGAATCTCCAGCCGGGCTTGGTAGTGTGTGACAATGGCCGAAATCTGGTGGCAGCTCTTGGCCTAGGCAACCTCACACACATCCCATGTCTGGCACATGTTCTTAACTTGGTCGTGCAGAGCTTTCTGAGGGACTATCCGGATCTTGATGCACTGTTGCACAAGGTCCGCATAGAGTGCGCTCACTTGCGACGTTCCAGCACGGCAAGATCGCGCCTCGCTGCTCTGCAGCGACGATTTGGCCTTCCAGAACATCGCATCATATGTGACCTACCCACCCGGTGGAATTCAACGTTACATATGTTGGAGCGGTTGTGTGAGCAGCAGGCAGCAGTCATGGAGTACCAGCTGCATCAGGCGCAAACAAGTCGCACTGTGCGCCGTTCACACTTCAGCACCATTGAGTGGGCCTCTATGAAGGACATCTGCCTCGTTTTGCGTGCCTTCGATGAATCCACGCGGATGGCGAGTGCAGATGATGCACTAGTCAGCATGACTGTCCCCCTTATCTGCCTGCTTCAACAAACACTGCAAGCACTAAGGGATGAGGTTTCAGAAGAGGTGGAGGATGAGGAGTCCCAAATGCCATCTGCTTCTGGACAGTCTGCGCTACGTGTTTCCTCACAAAGGCCTAGGCAGGGGACACTTTGTGAGGAGGATGAGGAGGAGTCGATGGAGGAGGAAGACATCTCTCCAGAGGAGGGAGGTACACAAACCTCTACTCAGTATGTACAGCGAGGGTGGGGTGATGCAGAGCAGGTCGAGGTCACGTCTCAAACAGGGGACAGCGGTTCTTTGGCAGTTGGGAGTCTGCAGCACATGGTTGATTTCATGCTGCAGTGCCTGAGAAACGACCGCCGCATCGCCCACATTCTCGTCTCGACTGATTATTGGGTGTACACCCTCCTAGATCCTCGCTACCGGGACAGCGTACAAAGGCTCATACCAACGTTGAACCGGGAGCGTAAAATGCGGGAGTACGAAGAGTCACTGGTGCAGTCCATAATGTTTTCCATTCCACCCGACAGCATTGTTGCAAGTGCTTTACAAAGCAGCTCTGTGCGTCGAGGCAGTGGAGGAAACTCTGCACAAAGAGGGAGCAGAGGCAGTGCCGCAGCACAAGGCAAGACCACTATGGCCCAAATGTGGCAAAGTTTTGTGTGTCCACCACAATTGTCTACACCATCAGCGACGCCTCGAGTCAGCAGGAGGCAACGCTTCCGTCAGATGGTGTCAGACTACATGTCTTGCCCTGTCGCTGTACTCCCAGATGGCTCTTCCCCCTTCAAGTTTTGGGTCTCTAAGCTGGATACATGGCCAGAGCTTAGCCAGTATGCATTGGAGGTGCTGGCTTGCCCTGCTGCCAGTGTATTATCGGAACGTGTCTTTAGTGCCGCAGGTGGTGTACTAACAGACCGTCGCACGCGACTATCTTCCGATAATGTTGACCGGCTGACTTTTCTGAAAATGAACAAGGCCTGGATCTCCAAAGACTTTGCCATTCCTCTTACAGACTAAATTAGTGGTTGGCAACTGTATCCAGGTCTGCTGGTGTGTTCATTTTTCTACCACCTGAACTATAATCCCTGTGCTTCAACACAGCCAGTTGTCGCTCAGATGTGTCGTCTGCACAGAGAAACACACTAGCTCCTGTGTTACTGGGGTTCAGTAATGCCAGCTGATCCCCTGCTGTGTGGACGGCAGAGTCACCAGCTCCATCAACATTCAAACCACTACTGATTTTTAACCGTGCCCAACTTAGGTCTCTGGCTCCACTGTCTCTACTATTTCCCCTGACCTCCAACCCCGCCATCTACATCTCTGAAGTGGCGTCAGCACAATCTACACTTGTTCCTGTGTTCCTGTGGCTCAGTCCCATCAGTTTATCCCCTGATGTGTGTCCGGCAAGGTCTCCTGCTCTGTCCACATTCCCATAACCAGTAGTGGGAATGAGGACAGAGCTGGCGAACTTGCCGGACAAACATCAGGGGATCAACTGATGGGACTGAGCACCAGTAACACAGGAACAAGTGTAGATTGTGCTGACGCCACTTCAGAGATGTAGCTGGCGGGGTTGGAGGCCAGGGTAAATAGTAGAGACAGTGGAGCCAGAGGCCTAAGTGGAGCATGGTTAGAATCAGTAGTAGTCCACAACCTCCATAAAAACCGCTGCCCATTGGCCTCTGCATGCGGCATGCGTAATCCTGGGCACCAACAGCGTCAGTTGGTGTTCAGAAGTGTCGTCTCCACAGAGCCAAACACGTTCGTTCAAGTGTTAGTGGGGTTCAGCACTGCCAGCTGTTCCCCTGCTGTGGAGATGGCAAGTCTCCTGCTGCCTTCACCTGCCAAAATCCAGTAGGCCCCAGCCTGCTCCTCGCCTAATCCTGGGCTCCAACAGCGTCAGTTGGTGTTCAGAAGTGTCGTCTCCACAGAGCCAAACACGTTCGTTCAAGTGTTAGTGGGGTTCAGCACTGCCAGCTGTTCCCCTGCTGTGGAGATGGCAAGTCTCCTGCTGCATTCACCTGCCAAAATCCAGTAGGCCCCAGCCTGCTCCTCGCCTAATCCTGGGCTCCAACAGCGTCAGTTGGTGTTCAGAAGTGTCGTCTCCACAGAACCAAACACATTCGTTCAAGTGTTAGTGGGGTTCAGCACTGCCAGCTGTTCCCCTGCTGTGGAGATGGCAAGTCTCCTGCTGCCTTCACCTGCCAAAATCCAGTAGGCCCCAGCCTGCTCCTCGCCTAATCCTGGGCTCCAACAGCGTCAGTTGGTGTTCAGAAGTGTCGTCTCCACAGAACCAAACACATTCGTTCAAGTGTTAGTGGGGTTCAGCACTGCCAGCTGTTCCCCTGCTGTGGAGATGGCAAGTCTCCTGCTGCCTTCACCTGCCAAAATCCAGTAGGCCCCAGCCTGCTCCTCGCCTAATCCTGGGCTCCAACAGCGTCAGTTGGTGTTCAGAAGTGTCGTCTCCACAGAACCAAACACGTTTGTTCAAGTGTTAGTGGGGTTCAGCACTGCCAGCTGTTCCCCTGCTGTGGAGATGGCAAGTCTCCTGCTGCATTCACCTGCCAAAATCCAGTAGGCCCCAGCCTGCTCCTCGCCTAATCCTGGGCTCCAACAGCGTCAGTTGGTGTTCAGAAGTGTCGTCTCCACAGAGCCAAACACGTTCGTTCAAGTGTTAGTGGGGTTCAGCACTGCCAGCTGTTCCCCTGCTGTGGAGATGGCAAGTCTCCTGCTGCATTCACCTGCCAAAATCCAGTAGGCCCCAGCATGCTCCTCGCCTAATCCTGGGCTCCAACAGCGTCAGTTGGTGTTCAGAAGTGTCGTCTCCACAGAACCAAACACGTTCGTTCAAGTGTTAGTGGGGTTCAGCACTGCCAGCTGTTCCCCTGCTGTGGAGATGGCAAGTCTCCTGCTGCCTTCACCTGCCAAAATCCAGTAGGCCCCAGCCTGCTCCTCGCCTAATCCTGGGCTCCAACAGCGTCAGTTGGTGTTCAGAAGTGTCGTCTCCACAGAACCAAACACGTTTGTTCAAGTGTTAGTGGGGTTCAGCACTGCCAGCTGTTCCCCTGCTGTGGAGATGGCAAGTCTCCTGCTGCATTCACCTGCCAAAATCCAGTAGGCCCCAGCCTGCTCCTCGCCTAATCCTGGGCTCCAACAGTGTCAGTTGGTGTTCAGAAGTGTCGTCTCCACAGAACCAAACACGTTCGTTCAAGTGTTAGTGGGGTTCAGCACTGCCAGCTGTTCCCCTGCTGTGGAGATGGCAAGTCTCCTGCTGCCTTCACCTGCCAAAATCCAGTAGGCCCCAGCCTGCTCCTCGCCTAATCCTGGGCTCCAACAGCGTCAGTTGGTGTTCAGAAGTGTCGTCTCCACAGAGCCAAACACGTTCGTTCAAGTGTTAGTGGGGTTCAGCACTGCCAGCTGTTCCCCTGCTGTGGAGATGGCAAGTCTCCTGCTGCATTCACCTGCCAAAATCCAGTAGGCCCCAGCCTGCTCCTCGCCTAATCCTGGGCTCCAACAGCGTCAGTTGGTGTTCAGAAGTGTCGTCTCCACAGAGCCAAACACATTCGTTCAAGTGTTAGTGGGGTTCAGCACTGCCAGCTGTTCCCCTGCTGTGGAGATGGCAGTCTCTCCTGCTGTCTCCGCATTACAAAGACAGTAGGCCTCTGCCTACACCCTCCTATTTCCTGGGCTTCAACACAGCCAGTTGTAGTTCGGAAGTGCCGTCCACACGGAAAGAGACACTTGCTCCCGTGTCTCAGTGGGGTTCAGTAACGTCAGCTGATCCCCTGCTGTGTGGATGGCAGTCTCTCCTGCTGTCACCTCATTCAAAATTCAGTAGGCCTCTGCCTACACCCTCCTATTTCCTGGGCTTCAACACAGCCAGTTGTAGTTCGGAAGTGCCGTCCACACGGAAAGAGACACTTGCTCCCGTGTCTCAGTGGGGTTCAGTAACGTCAGCTGATCCCCTGCTGTGTGGATGGCAGTCTCTCCTGCTGTCACCTCATTCAAAATTCAGTAGGCCTCTGCCTACACCCTCCTATTTCCTGGGCTTCAACACAGCCAGTTGTAGTTCGGAAGTGCCGTCCACACGGAAAGAGATACTTGCTCCCGTGTCTCAGTGGGGTTCAGTAACGTCAGCTGATCCCCTGCTGTGTGGATGGCAGTCTCTCCTGCTGACACCTCATTCAAAATTCAGTAGGCCTCTGCCTACACCCTCCTATTTCCTGGGCTTCAACACAGCCAGTTGTAGTTCGGAAGTGCCGTCCACACGGAAAGAGACACTTGCTCCCGTGTCTCAGTGGGGTTCAGTAACGTCAGCTGATCCCCTGCTGTGTGGATGGCAGTCTCTCCTGCTGTCACCTCATTCAAAATTCAGTAGGCCTCTGCCTACACCCTCCTATTTCCTGGGCTTCAACACAGCCAGTTGTAGTTCGGAAGTGCCGTCCACACGGAAAGAGACACTTGCTCCCGTGTCTCAGTGGGGTTCAGTAACGTCAGCTGATCCCCTGCTGTGTGGATGGCAGTCTCTCCTGCTGTCACCTCATTCAAAATTCAGTAGGCCTCTGCCTACACCCTCCTATTTCCTGGGCTTCAACACAGCCAGTTGTAGTTCGGAAGTGCCGTCCACACGGAAAGAGATACTTGCTCCCGTGTCTCAGTGGGGTTCAGTAATGTCAGCTGATCCCCTGCTGTGTGGATGGCAAAGTCTCCTGCTGCCTACACAGTCGTACCACTACTGATTTTTAACCGTGCTCCAATTAGGCCTGTGGCTCCACTGTCTCTCGTATTTCCCCTGTCCTCCAACCCTGCCAGTTACAGCTCCGAAGTGGCGTCTGCACAATCCACACTTGTTCCTGTGTTACAGGTGTTCAGTCCGATCAGTTAATCCCCTGATGTGTGTCCGGCAATGTCGCCTGCTCTGTCCACATTCCCATTATCGGAATGTGGACAGAGCAGGCGACATTGCCGGACACACATCAGGGGATTAACTGACCGGACTGAACACCTGTAACACAGGAACAAGTGTGGATTGTGCAGACGCCACTTCGGAGCTGTAACTGGCGGGGTTGGAGGACAGGGGAAATACGAAAATCAGTGAATCCACAGGCCTAAGTGGAGCTTGGTTCAAATTAGTAGTCTACAACCGATCTTAAAATTTCTTCAATGCAGCCTAAGCCTGCTCCGTGCTTGTCCCTGGGCTTCAACACAGCCAGTTGTTGCTCGGAAGTGCCGTCTTCACAGAGTAAAACACTAGCTCCTGTGTTTGTGGGGTTCAGTAACGTCAGCTGTTCCCCTGCTGTTTTGATGGCAATCTGTCCTGCTGCCTCCCAATTGACAGCACATCAGGCCTCAGCCTGCTAAGTGCTTGTCCTGGGCTCCAACATCGCCAGTTGCTGCTCATAACTGACTTTGGCACGGGTACTCCCTCCTGCCCAGCTTGGTTCCAGCCCTGCCTGCTGTTTCCGGGAAGTGTCAATGTCAGTTTGCCACCCCAAGTTGCCATGTCGTTTTGCGGTTGGGTTAGCCGAGGCTAGGGTGCCAGCAGTTTAGGTGCTTCCTATGTGGACTGCGGGTTCTGGTAAGAAAGGTTTGTTCCATAGTGCCAGTAGGACAAGCACCCCCTGTAGGACTGTGTGATTCGGTAACTGCGGCCAGCTTGCGGCATGCCAACTTTGCTTTTCAGGGGTAACTTCTGATACCCCTCCGGGTTCCAGCACCGTCAGCTGGTTCTCATCAGAGCCTTTGGCCTAGGTGCCTCCATCTCGGTATCCGAGTTCCAGCAACGTCTGCTGGTCCTTGGTAGTGCTTTGTAGCACAGGTACCTCCTGCTTAGTAACCGGGTTCCAGCACCGTCAGCTGGTCCTCGGTTGTGCCATTGGCTCTTATTCCTTCTGCTGCCCCTCCGGGTGCCAGCACTGTCAGCTGGTCCTCGCTATTTCCATTTGCTCTTGCAGCTTATGCTACCCCTCCGGGTTCCAGCACCGTCAGCTGGTTCTCGTCAGAGCCTTTGGCCTAGGTGCCTCCATCTCGGTATCCGAGTTCCGGCAACGTCTGCTGGTCCTTGGTAGTGCTTTGTAGCACAGGTACCTCCTGCTTAGTAACCGGGTTCCAGCACCGTCAGCTGGTCCTCGGTTGTGCCATTGGCTCTTATTCCTTCTGCTGCCCCTCCGGGTGCCAGCACTGTCAGCTGGTCCTCGCTATTTCCATTTGCTCTTGCAGCTTATGCTACCCCTCCGGGTTCCAGCACCGTCAGCTGGTTCTCGTCAGAGCGTTTGGCCTAGGTGCCTCCATCTCGGTATCCGAGTTCCGGCAACGTCTGCTGGTCCTTGGTAGTGCTTTGTAGCACAGGTACCTCCTGCTTAGTAACCGGGTTCCAGCACCGTCAGCTGGTCCTCGGTAGTGCCATTGGCTCTTGTTCCTTCTGCTGCCCCTCCGGGTGCCAGTACCGTCAGCTGGTTCAAGAGGACAAAGAACAGGAAGACAACCACCAAGATGCAGAACAACAAGAGAGAGAAGACAAAGAAGCATAAAAAAAACAAAGCAGAAGAACATTAAGCATAAGACTAATACTCTGAGCAAATGATATTATCTTATTTATAAGCAGAAGAAGACTAAGCAGTGTATGGGGGTGAGTCCGTTCCTCCTCGTGGTGCCCCTGGAAAAGGCCTGCTTCTGCAGGCCAAACTGAACGCGGACAAATCCTGTTGTAAATCTTTTGTGACAGGCAGAACGGAAGGTGTAAACTTCTAACTTTTCTAGATAACAACTACAGGAATGCCTGACACAAACAAGAATATGATGAAGAAGAATAGGAAGAAGATGAAGAAGCTGAATATGTAGAATAATAATTGTTGAATAAGAAGAATATGAAGAATGTAAGAAAAGGAAGAAGAAGAAGAAGAAGAAGAAGAAGAAGAAGAAGAAGAAGAAGAAGAAGAAGAAGAAGAATGTAAAAAAAGGAAGTAGAAGAAGAAGAATGTAAAAAAAGGAATAAGAAGAAGAATGTAAAAAAAGGAAGTAGAAGAAGAAGAAGAAGAATGTAAAAAAAGGAAGTAGAAGAAGAAGAAGAAGAATGTAAAAAAAGGAAGTAGAAGAAGAAGACATACATGTCTGGCAAAATATAAATGAGGCTAACATAGTCAATATCTTTGTAACTCCTAACATCTTTAAAAAAAAAAGTTTAATTCCTGCTATTCCATTTGATTGGGCTAAACCTCTATGGCTTTAATGTCTCCTCCACCTCCCACAATACATTCTACATTATTCTTAGTTGTTTTTCTTCATGTAGAATTAACCTACAAGGAAAGAAAGGGTTTTTTTTAATTCCGATATTTTGGCCCCATTGACTTGCATTGGTTCCCGGTATCGGAATCGGCGATACCGATACTTTTTTTTAAGATCGGCCGATCCATTCCGATCCGATATTTTCAAGTATCGGCTGGTATCGCTCAACTCTAATTATGACATCAAATGATTATGACATCATCAAATGATTATGACATCAACAAAATGATTATGACATCATCCAATGATTATGACATCAAATGATTATGACTAGTGTTGAGCATTCCGATACCGCAAGTATTGGGTATCGGCCGATATTAGCGGTATCGGAATTCCGATACTTAATTCCGATACTTTTTTCATATCGAATTCCGGGATCGGAATCGGAATAGGAAGTTCCCATCATGCTATGAGCCTGCTTGCTTTGATTAAGCCAATGGGAATCCTCCGAAGTGTGGGCACATCCTGTTAGGCATGTAGGCATGTTAACTATTGGCATGGCTGTGATTGGCTGCCGAAATGATGTCATGATGCACTATAAAAGCCACCGCAGCCGCCATTTCTGGTCACTCTGCTGTGAATTCAGTTAGGAACAGGCTGCTGTAGAAGACTGTGAGGGACAGTTAGAAATAGCGATTCCACCAAACATCTAGTGCTTTACCCAGGCTACATAAACCACCACTGTAGCCTTCTTTGCCCTAGCAGCAGTGTTCACAGCTGTCTGCAAGGGCTGTGTGAGTGCAGCTCACGCTGTGGAGTGGGTCCTGCAGCCACGTCAGGCTGTAGGCCACCCAGTGTGATCACTGCTGCCTCATACATCTTTTATTTTTTGAGCTGCATTTTTTAAATAATTTCAATCTAGTGTGCTTCCATCCGTATCCATATACGTTGGTTGCAAACACTAGTAGTAGACAGCGGAGCCTTTCTGCAGCCTTTCAGTGCTAGTGTCCACTTTGCTGCACTGTTCACGGCTGTCTGAGAGGTCTCTGACTGTGTGTGAGTGCAGCTCACGCTGAGTAGTGTGTCCTGCAGCTACGTCTGGCTGTAGGACGCTCAGCGTGCGTCACTGCCTCACACATATTTTTATTTGAGTGCAGCTCATTTTTTCTTCTATTAGTGTGCATCCATCCGTCTCCATCTACGGTGGTTGCAAACACTATATAGGAGTACACAGCGGAGCCTTTCTGCAGCCTGTCAGTGCCAGTGCCCACTTAGCTGCACTGTTGACGGCTGTCTGAGAGGTCTCTGACTGTGTGTGAGTGCAGCTCACGCTGAGTAGAGTGTCCTGCAGCTACGTCTGGTTGTAGGACGCTCAACGTGCGTCACTGCCTCACACATATTTGTCTCTGAGTGCAGCTCATTTTTTCTTCTCCTATTAGTGTGCATCCATCCGTATCCATCAACATTGGTTGGTTGCAAACACTATATAGGAGTAGATAGAGGAGCCTTTTTTTCTGGCTTGTGCCCTGCCGGCGCAGCCAGATTAGTATTACCCAATTTTTTTGAAGCCTCATCTTTTGCATTGTAGGTTACCTGCCTGCATTGTAATAGCTCCAAAAAGTTGGTGATACTATCAGTTTCAATTCTTTGTTCTCATACTTTGAGTTTGTTTCAAACAAAGAAACCACATAAAAAGTTCACCAAACACTACATTTTGAACTTGTGTAGGCCACATCAGCTCCTATTAAAGTCTAGTCCACACACACACACTTCATAAAATTAGTGTTTCTTGTACCTGTAACCAGCTGTTCAGGAATAAGCACACTAAGGCCCCCCTTTGTACTTTTTTGCCTATCTTAAGCAGTCTTGCAAGATGAAGAAGGCAGGGAGTAAGGCGCGGGGGCGTGGGCGTGGAGTTTCAGCAGGGAGAGGACGTGGGGATTCTGCAGGGAGAGGACGTGGGGATTCTACAGGTAGAGGACGTGGGGATTCTGGGCCTGCTGCGGGCACCAGTGGATCAGCATCCCCCAGTTTTAGCAGGCAACAGTCCTTTATGCACAGCTTTGTAGGACCTCAACGTACCCCACTGCTGCGGGAGGAACAAATTGAAGCCGTTGTCGGATGGATGGCAGCTAACGCATCGACTTCAATTACTTCCGCATCCTCTCAGGGTCAGAGCACCGAAGAGCAACCATCTGTCTCTTCACCACCTGCCAAAGTGCCCAGGCAGTCAGAGAGACATGGACAGGAGCCATCACAGTCTCTACTTCTGTTCTCGGAATCTGTTGGCTTGGAAAGAGGGGGCCAGCCAAGCAGCATTCCTGAATGTGAAGAAGAGGGAGTATGCAGTGATGCGCAACTTCTTTGTCCCTCTGAATCTGAAGAGGCGAGTGGGCCAGTGCCTATGGTCAGCACACCTCAGTACGCATCAGATGATGACGAGACTCAGTTGCCACTTTCTGGTGCGTACGGTGCTGGCGAGACAACCCCGGAGAAGCAGCTGTTTGAAGAGGGGAGGGAAGATGATGAGGTCCTTGACCCATCATGGCGTGAGCAACAGGAAGGTGGTGGGAGCAGCTCGGAGGAAGAGATTCCCCTACCGGCCAAAACAGGAGGCAGAGGGAGGGGGAAGACTTGGTTGCCTGTACCCTCCACTTCGGCACCCGTTAGGAGCATTCCTCCTTCCAAAGGCAAACCGGGCGCTCACAAGAGTTGCAGTGCGTGGTCCTTTTTTGACACAGTTGCAGATGACATTTGCTTTGTCAAATGCAAGCTGTGTCATCAGAGAGTCAAAAGAGGGAGAAATGTCAGCAACCTCAATACCACAAATATGTGGAAACATGTGCGCACCAAGCACGAGTTGGAGTTGCAGAGACACCCTGAAGACGTAGGCCAACGTACAGCACCACCTACCACCTCTTCAGTTCGTGTTGGGCCCTCTTCCTCCAGCTCACACACTGCTGGTTCGGCTTCCTCACAGGATCGCCAAGGAAGAACCTCTGCCACTGTTGTCCGGAGACCCTGTCAGATTCCACCCATAACAGCACGTTCCCATCCATCACAGCCATCGGTAGCACAGGCATGGGATAAAAGGCGCCCTTACTCGGCAAACCATCCCCGAGCACAGTCTCTGAATGCTGGCATTGCCAAACTTCTGGCAGTTGAAATGCTGTCATTCAGGCTGGTGGACACTGACACCTTCCGGGACTTAATGGCATTGGCAGTCCCCCAATACAACGTGCCCAGCCGCTTTTATTTCAGCAGGCGAGCCGTCCCTGCCCTGCAGAAACATGTTGAGGGCAAAATAAAACATGCGCTACTAAACGCCGTTAGTAGCAAGGTCCACCTGACCACCGATGCGTGGACCAGTAACCATGGACAGGGACGATACCTTTCCCTCACTGCCCACTGGGTCAATGTTGTGGAGCCGGGTACGGATCTGGAGAGTGGCGCTGTACGTGTTCTTCCAACGCCACGGATTGCAGGACTCCAGTCTGTACACATAGACTCCTCCTCCTACTCAAGTTCCTCAGAAACAGCAGAGCAGGAGCCTGTTACGACCGATATGAGCACAGCCGTGGCCAAACGTCAACAGGCTGTACTCAAATTAATTTCTTTGGGGAATCGAAGCCACACAGCGCAGGAGCTCTGGAATGCTATCAAGCTGGAGAGCGATGTGTGGTTTGGGCCAGCGAATCTCCAGCCGGGCTTGGTAGTGTGTGACAATGGCCGAAATCTGGTGGCAGCTCTTGGCCTAGGCAACCTCACACACATCCCATGTCTGGCACATGTTCTTAACTTGGTCGTGCAGAGCTTTCTGAGGGACTATCCGGATCTTGCTGCACTGTTGCACAAGGTCCGCATAGAGTGCGCTCACTTGCGACGTTCCAGCACGGCAAGATCGCGCCTCGCTGCTCTGCTGCGACGATTTGGCCTTCCGGAACATCGCATCATATGTGACCTACCCACCCGGTGGAATTCAACGTTACATATGTTGGAGCGGTTGTGTGAGCAGCAGGCAGCAGTCATGGAGTACCAGCTGCATCAGGCGCAAACAAGTCGCACTGTGCGCCGTTCACACTTCAGCACCATTGAGTGGGCCTCTATGAAGGACATCTGCCTCGTTTTGCGTGCCTTCGATGAATCCACGCGGATGGCGAGTGCAGACGATGCACTAGTCAGCATGACTGTCCCCCTTATCTGCCTGCTTCAACAAACACTGCAAGCACTAAGGGATGAGGTTTCAGAAGAGGTGGAGGATGAGGAGTCCCAAATGCCATCTGCTTCTGGACAGTCTGCGCTACGTGTTTCCTCACAAAGGCCTAGGCAGGGGACACTTTGTGAGGAGGATGAGGAGGAGTCGATGGAGGAGGAAGACATCTCTCCAGAGGAGGGAGGTACACAAACCTCTACTCAGTATGTACAGCGAGGGTGGGGTGATGCAGAGCAGGTCGAGGTCACGCCTCAAACAGGGGACAGCGGTTCTTTGGCAGTTGGGAGTCTGCAGCACATGGTTGATTTCATGCTGCAGTGCCTGAGAAACGACCGCCGCATCGCCCACATTCTCGTCTCGGCTGATTATTGGGTGTACACCCTCCTAGATCCTCGCTACTGGGACAGCGTACAAAGGCTCATACCAACGTTGAACCGGGAGCGTAAAATGCGGGAGTACGAAGAGTCACTGGTGCAGTCCATAATGTTTTCCATTCCACCCGACAGCATTGTTGCTAGTGCTTTACAAAGCAGCTCTGTGCGTCGAGGCAGTGGAGGAAACTCTGCACAAAGAGGGAGCAGAGGCAGTGCCGCAGCACAAGGCAAGACCACTATGGCCCAAATGTGGCAAAGTTTTGTGTGTCCACCACAATTGTCTACACCATCAGCGACGCCTCGAGTCAGCAGGAGGCAACGCTTCCGTCAGATGGTGTCAGACTACATGTCTTGCCCTGTCGCTGTACTCCCAGATGGCTCTTCCCCCTTCAAGTTTTGGGTCTCTAAGCTGGATACATGGCCAGAGCTTAGCCAGTATGCATTGGAGGTGCTGGCTTGCCCTGCTGCCAGTGTATTATCGGAACGTGTCTTTAGTGCCGCAGGTGGTGTACTAACAGACCGTCGCACGCGACTATCTTCCGATAATGTTGACCGGCTGACTTTTCTGAAAATGAACAAGGCCTGGATCTCCAAAGACTTTGCCATTCCTCTTACAGACTAAATTAGTGGTTGGCAACTGTATCCAGGTCTGCTGGTGTGTTCATTTTTCTACCACCTGAACTATAATCCCTGTGCTTCAACACAGCCAGTTGTCGCTCAGATGTGTCGTCTGCACAGAGAAACACACTAGCTCCTGTGTTACTGGGGTTCAGTAATGCCAGCTGATCCCCTGCTGTGTGGACGGCAGAGTCACCAGCTCCATCAACATTCAAACCACTACTGATTTTTAACCGTGCCCAACTTAGGTCTCTGGCTCCACTGTCTCTACTATTTCCCCTGACCTCCAACCCCGCCATCTACATCTCTGAAGTGGCGTCAGCACAATCTACACTTGTTCCTGTGTTCCTGTGGCTCAGTCCCATCAGTTTATCCCCTGATGTGTGTCCGGCAAGGTCTCCTGCTCTGTCCACATTCCCATAACCAGTAGTGGGAATGAGGACAGAGCTGGCGAACTTGCCGGACAAACATCAGGGGATCAACTGATGGGA
Organism: Dendrobates tinctorius; assembly: GCF_039654945.1. Classification (NCBI taxonomy): domain Eukaryota; kingdom Metazoa; phylum Chordata; class Amphibia; order Anura; family Dendrobatidae; genus Dendrobates; species Dendrobates tinctorius. The sequence continues at coordinate 41,269,056 of NW_027361687.1, read as the reverse complement.
CTGAGCACCAGTAACACAGGAACAAGTGTAGATTGTGCTGACGCCACTTCAGAGATGTAGCTGGCGGGGTTGGAGGCCAGGGTAAATAGTAGAGACAGTGGAGCCAGAGGCCTAAGTGGAGCATGGTTAGAATCAGTAGTAGTCCACAACCTCCATAAAAACCGATGCCCATTGGCCTCTGCATGCGGCATGCGTAATCCTGGGCTCCAACAGCGTCAGTTGGTGTTCAGAAGTGTCGTCTCCACAGAGCCAAACACATTCGTTCAAGTGTTAGTGGGGTTCAGCACTGCCAGCTGTTCCCCTGCTGTGGAGATGGCAAGTCTCCTGCTGCATTCACCTGCCAAAATCCAGTAGGCCCCAGCCTGCTCCTCGCCTAATCCTGGGCTCCAACAGCGTCAGTTGGTGTTCAGAAGTGTCGTCTCCACAGAGCCAAACACATTCGTTCAAGTGTTAGTGGGGTTCAGCACTGCCAGCTGTTCCCCTGCTGTGGAGATGGCAAGTCTCCTGCTGCATTCACCTGCCAAAATCCAGTAGGCCCCAGCCTGCTCCTCGCCTAATCCTGGGCTCCAACAGCGTCAGTTGGTGTTCAGAAGTGTCGTCTCCACAGAGCCAAACACATTCGTTCAAGTGTTAGTGGGGTTCAGCACTGCCAGCTGTTCCCCTGCTGTGGAGATGGCAAGTCTCCTGCTGCATTCACCTGCCAAAATCCAGTAGGCCCCAGCCTGCTCCTCGCCTAATCCTGGGCTCCAACAGCGTCAGTTGGTGTTCAGAAGTGTCGTCTCCACAGAGCCAAACACATTCGTTCAAGTGTTAGTGGGGTTCAGCACTGCCAGCTGTTCCCCTGCTGTGGAGATGGCAAGTCTCCTGCTGCATTCACCTGCCAAAATCCAGTAGGCCCCAGCCTGCTCCTCGCCTAATCCTGGGCTCCAACAACGTCAGTTGGTGTTCAGAAGTGTCGTCTCCACAGAGCCAAACACATTCGTTCAAGTGTTAGTGGGGTTCAGCACTGCCAGCTGTTCCCCTGCTGTGGAGATGGCAAGTCTCCTGCTGCATTCACCTGCCAAAATCCAGTAGGCCCCAGCCTGCTCCTCGCCTAATCCTGGGCTCCAACAGCGTCAGTTGGTGTTCAGAAGTGTCGTCTCCACAGAGCCAAACACATTCGTTCAAGTGTTAGTGGGTTTCAGCACTGCCAGCTGTTCCCCTGCTGTGGAGATGGCAAGTCTCCTGCTGCCTTCACCTGCCAAAATCCAGTAGGCCCCAGCCTGCTCCTCGCCTAATCCTGGGCTCCAACAGCGTCAGTTGGTGTTCAGAAGTGTCGTCTCCACAGAGCCAAACACATTCGTTCAAGTGTTAGTGGGGTTCAGCACTGCCAGCTGTTCCCCTGCTGTGGAGATGGCAAGTCTCCTGCTGCCTTCACCTGCCAAAATCCAGTAGGCCCCAGCCTGCTCCTCGCCTAATCCTGGGCTCCAACAGCGTCAGTTGGTGTTCAGAAGTGTCGTCTCCACAGAGCCAAACACGTTCGTTCAAGTGTTAGTGGGGTTCAGCACTGCCAGCTGTTCCCCTGCTGTGGAGATGGCAAGTCTCCTGCTGCATTCACCTGCCAAAATCCAGTAGGCCCCAGCCTGCTCCTCGCCTAATCCTGGGCTCCAACAGCGTCAGTTGGTGTTCAGAAGTGTCGTCTCCACAGAGCCAAACACATTCGTTCAAGTGTTAGTGGGGTTCAGCACTGCCAGCTGTTCCCCTGCTGTGGAGATGGCAGTCTCTCCTGCTGTCTCCGCATTACAAAGACAGTAGGCCTCTGCCTACACCCTCCTATTTCCTGGGCTTCAACACAGCCAGTTGTAGTTCGGAAGTGCCGTCCACACGGAAAGAGATACTTGCTCCCGTGTCTCAGTGGGGTTCAGTAACGTCAGCTGATCCCCTGCTGTGTGGATGGCAGTCTCTCCTGCTGTAAACTCATTCAAAATACAGTAGGCCTCTGCCTACACCCTCCTATTTCCTGGGCTTCAACACAGCCAGTTGTAGTTCGGAAGTGCCGTCCACACGGAAAGAGACACTTGCTCCCGTGTCTCAGTGGGGTTCAGTAACGTCAGCTGATCCCCTGCTGTGTGGATGGCAGTCTCTCCTGCTGTCACCTCATTCAAAATTCAGTAGGCCTCTGCCTACACCCTCCTATTTCCTGGGCTTCAACACAGCCAGTTGTAGTTCGGAAGTGCCGTCCACACGGAAAGAGATACTTGCTCCCGTGTCTCAGTGGGGTTCAGTAACGTCAGCTGATCCCCTGCTGTGTGGATGGCAGTCTCTCCTGCTGTAAACTCATTCAAAATACAGTAGGCCTCTGCCTACACCCTCCTATTTCCTGGGCTTCAACACAGCCAGTTGTAGTTCGGAAGTGCCGTCCACACGGAAAGAGATACTTGCTCCCGTGTCTCAGTGGGGTTCAGTAACGTCAGCTGATCCCCTGCTGTGTGGATGGCAGTCTCTCCTGCTGTAAACTCATTCAAAATACAGTAGGCCTCTGCCTACACCCTCCTATTTCCTGGGCTTCAACACAGCCAGTTGTAGTTCGGAAGTGCCGTCCACACGGAAAGAGATACTTGCTCCCGTGTCTCAGTGGGGTTCAGTAACGTCAGCTGATCCCCTGCTGTGTGGATGGCAGTCTCTCCTGCTGTAAACTCATTCAAAATACAGTAGGCCTCTGCCTACACCCTCCTATTTCCTGGGCTTCAACACAGCCAGTTGTAGTTCGGAAGTGCCGTCCACACGGAAAGAGATACTTGCTCCCGTGTCTCAGTGGGGTTCAGTAACGTCAGCTGATGCCCTGCTGTGTGGATGGCAGTCTCTCCTGCTGTAAACTCATTCAAAATACAGTAGGCCTCTGCCTACACCCTCCTATTTCCTGGGCTTCAACACAGCCAGTTGTAGTTCGGAAGTGCCGTCCACACGGAAAGAGATACTTGCTCCCGTGTCTCAGTGGGGTTCAGTAACGTCAGCTGATCCCCTGCTGTGTGGATGGCAGTCTCTCCTGCTGTAAACTCATTCAAAATACAGTAGGCCTCTGCCTACACCCTCCTATTTCCTGGGCTTCAACACAGCCAGTTGTAGTTCGGAAGTGCCGTCCACACGGAAAGAGATACTTGCTCCCGTGTCTCAGTGGGGTTCAGTAACGTCAGCTGATCCCCTGCTGTGTGGATGGCAGTCTCTCCTGCTGTCACCTCATTCAAAATTCAGTAGGCCTCTGCCTACACCCTCCTATTTCCTGGGCTTCAACACAGCCAGTTGTAGTTCGGAAGTGCCGTCCACACGGAAAGAGATACTTGCTCCCGTGTCTCAGTGGGGTTCAGTAACGTCAGCTGATCCCCTGCTGTGTGGATGGCAGTCTCTCCTGCTGTCACCTCATTCAAAATTCAGTAGGCCTCTGCCTACACCCTCCTATTTCCTGGGCTTCAACACAGCCAGTTGTAGTTCGGAAGTGCCGTCCACACGGAAAGAGATACTTGCTCCCGTGTCTCAGTGGGGTTCAGTAATGTCAGCTGATCCCCTGCTGTGTGGATGGCAAAGTCTCCTGCTGCCTACACAGTCGTACCACTACTGATTTTTAACCGTGCTCCAATTAGGCCTGTGGCTCCACTGTCTCTCGTATTTCCCCTGTCCTCCAACCCTGCCAGTTACAGCTCCGAAGTGGCGTCTGCACAATCCACACTTGTTCCTGTGTTACAGGTGTTCAGTCCGATCAGTTAATCCCCTGATGTGTGTCCGGCAATGTCGCCTGCTCTGTCCACATTCCCATTATCGGAATGTGGACAGAGCAGGCGACATTGCCGGACACACATCAGGGGATTAACTGACCGGACTGAACACCTGTAACACAGGAACAAGTGTGGATTGTGCAGACGCCACTTCGGAGCTGTAACTGGCGGGGTTGGAGGACAGGGGAAATACGAAAATCAGTGAATCCACAGGCCTAAGTGGAGCTTGGTTCAAATTAGTAGTCTACAACCGATCTTAAAATTTCTTCAATGCAGCCTAAGCCTGCTCCGTGCTTGTCCCTGGGCTTCAACACAGCCAGTTGTTGCTCGGAAGTGCCGTCTTCACAGAGTAAAACACTAGCTCCTGTGTTTGTGGGGTTCAGTAACGTCAGCTGTTCCCCTGCTGTTTTGATGGCAATCTGTCCTGCTGCCTCCCAATTGACAGCACATCAGGCCTCAGCCTGCTAAGTGCTTGTCCTGGGCTCCAACATCGCCAGTTGCTGCTCATAACTGACTTTGGCACGGGTACTCCCTCCTGCCCAGCTTGGTTCCAGCCCTGCCTGCTGTTTCCGGGAAGTGTCAATGTCAGTTTGCCACCCCAAGTTGCCATGTCGTGTTGCGGTTGGGTTAGCCGAGGCTAGGGTGCCAGCAGTTTAGGTGCTTCCTATGTGGACTGCGGGTTCTGGTAAGAAAGGTTTGTTCCATAGTGCCAGTAGGACAAGCACCCCCTGTAGGACTGTGTGATTCGGTAACTGCGGCCAGCTTGCGGCATGCCAACTTTGCTTTTCAGGGGTAACTTCTGATACCCCTCCGGGTTCCAGCACCGTCAGCTGGTTCTCATCAGAGCCTTTGGCCTAGGTGCCTCCATCTCGGTATCCGAGTTCCAGCAACGTCTGCTGGTCCTTGGTAGTGCTTTGTAGCACAGGTACCTCCTGCTTAGTAACCGGGTTCCAGCACCGTCAGCTGGTCCTCGGTTGTGCCATTGGCTCTTATTCCTTCTGCTGCCCCTCCGGGTGCCAGCACTGTCAGCTGGTCCTCGCTATTTCCATTTGCTCTTGCAGCTTATGCTACCCCTCCGGGTTCCAGCACCGTCAGCTGGTTCTCGTCAGAGCCTTTGGCCTAGGTGCCTCCATCTCGGTATCCGAGTTCCGGCAACGTCTGCTGGTCCTTGGTAGTGCTTTGTAGCACAGGTACCTCCTGCTTAGTAACCGGGTTCCAGCACCGTCAGCTGGTCCTCGGTTGTGCCATTGGCTCTTATTCCTTCTGCTGCCCCTCCGGGTGCCAGCACTGTCAGCTGGTCCTCGCTATTTCCATTTGCTCTTGCAGCTTATGCTACCCCTCCGGGTTCCAGCACCGTCAGCTGGTTCTCGTCAGAGCCTTTGGCCTAGGTGCCTCCATCTCGGTATCCGAGTTCCGGCAACGTCTGCTGGTCCTTGGTAGTGCTTTGTAGCACAGGTACCTCCTGCTTAGTAACCGGGTTCCAGCACCGTCAGCTGGTCCTCGGTTGTGCCATTGGCTCTTATTCCTTCTGCTGCCCCTCCGGGTGCCAGCACTGTCAGCTGGTCCTCGCTATTTCCATTTGCTCTTGCAGCTTATGCTACCCCTCCGGGTTCCAGCACCGTCAGCTGGTTCTCGTCAGAGCCTTTGGCCTAGGTGCCTCCATCTCGGTATCCGAGTTCCGGCAACGTCTGCTGGTCCTTGGTAGTGCTTTGTAGCACAGGTACCTCCTGCTTAGTAACCGGGTTCCAGCACCGTCAGCTGGTCCTCGGTTGTGCCATTGGCTCTTATTCCTTCTGCTGCCCCTCCGGGTGCCAGCACTGTCAGCTGGTCCTCGCTATTTCCATTTGCTCTTGCAGCTTATGCTACCCCTCCGGGTTCCAGCACCGTCAGCTGGTTCTCGTCAGAGCGTTTGGCCTAGGTGCCTCCATCTCGGTATCCGAGTTCCGGCAACGTCTGCTGGTCCTTGGTAGTGCTTTGTAGCACAGGTACCTCCTGCTTAGTAACCGGGTTCCAGCACCGTCAGCTGGTCCTCGGTAGTGCCATTGGCTCTTGTTCCTTCTGCTGCCCCTCCGGGTGCCAGTACCGTCAGCTGGTTCAAGAGGACAAAGAACAGGAAGACAACCACCAAGATGCAGAACAACAAGAGAGAGAAGACAAAGAAGCATAAAAAAAACAAAGCAGAAGAACATTAAGCATAAGACTAATACTCTGAGCAAATGATATTATCTTATTTATAAGCAGAAGAAGACTAAGCAGTGTATGGGGGTGAGTCCGTTCCTCCTCGTGGTGCCCCTGGAAAAGGCCTGCTTCTGCAGGCCAAACTGAACGCGGACAAATCCTGTTGTAAATCTTTTGTGACAGGCAGAACGGAAGGTGTAAACTTCTAACTTTTCTAGATAACAACTACAGGAATGCCTGACACAAACAAGAATATGATGAAGAAGAATAGGAAGAAGATGAAGAAGCTGAATATGTAGAATAATAATTGTTGAATAAGAAGAATATGAAGAATGTAAGAAAAGGAAGAAGAAGAAGAAGAAGAAGAAGAAGAAGAAGAAGAAGAAGAATGTAAAAAAAGGAAGTAGAAGAAGAAGAAGAAGAATGTAAAAAAAGGAATAAGAAGAAGAATGTAAAAAAAGGAAGTAGAAGAAGAAGAAGAAGAATGTAAAAAAAGGAAGTAGAAGAAGAAGAAGAAGAATGTAAAAAAAGGAAGTAGAAGAAGAAGACATACATGTCTGGCAAAATATAAATGAGGCTAACATAGTCAATATCTTTGTAACTCCTAACATCTTTAAAAAAAAAAGTTTAATTCCTGCTATTCCATTTGATTGGGCTAAACCTCTATGGCTTTAATGTCTCCTCCACCTCCCACAATACATTCTACATTATTCTTAGTTGTTTTTCTTCATGTAGAATTAACCTACAAGGAAAGAAAGGTTTTTTTTTAATTCCGATATTTTGGCCCCATTGACTTGCATTGGTTCCCGGTATCGGAATCGGCGATACCGATACTTTTTTTTAAGATCGGCCGATCCATTCCGATCCGATATTTTCAAGTATCGGCTGGTATCGCTCAACTCTAGTCATAATCATTTGATGATGTCATAATCATTAGATGGTGTCATAATCATTTTGTTGATGTCATAATCATTTGATGATGTCATAATCATTTGATGTCATAATCATTGGATGATGTCGTAATCATTTTGTTGATGTCATAATCATTTGATGGTGTCATTATCATTTGATGATGTCATAATCATTTTGATGATGTCATAATCATTTGATGATGTCATAATCATTTGATGTCATAATCATTGGATAATGTCATAATCATTTGATGATGTCATAATCATTAGATGATGTCATAATCATTTTGTTGATGTCATAATCATTTGATGATGTCATAATCATTTGATGTCATAATCATTGGATGTTGTCATAATCATTTTGTTGATGTCATAATCATTTGATGATGTCATAATCATTTGATGTCATAATCATTGGATGATGTCATAATCATTTGATGATGTCATAATCATTAGATGATGTCATAATCATTTTGTTGATGTCATAATCATTTGATGATGTCATAATCATTTTGTTGATGTCATAATCATTTCGTTGATGTCATAATGATTTGATGATATCATAATCATTTGATGTCATAATCATTGGATGATGTCATAATCATTTTGCTGATGTCATAATCATTTGATGATGTCATAATCATTTGATGTCATAATCATTGGATGATGTCGTAATCATTTGATGATGCCATAATGATTTTGTTGATGTCATAATCATTTTTTGATGTCATAATCATTTTGTTGATGTCATAATCATTTTGTTGATGTCATAATCATTTGATGATGTCATAATCATTAGATGATGTCATAATCATTTTGTTGATGTCATAATCATTTCATGATGTCATAATCATTAGATGATGTCATAATCATTGGATGATGACATTATCATTTTGTTGATGTCATAATCATTTGATGTCATAATCATTGGATGATGTCATAATCATTTTGTTGATGTCACAATCATTTCATGATGTCATAATCATTTGATGTCATAATCATTGGATGATGTCATAATCATTTTGTTGATGTCATAATCATTTGATGATGTCATAATCATTAGATAATGTCATAATCATTTTGTTGAAGTCATAATCATTTGATGATGTCATAATCATTTTGTTGATGTCATAATGATTTGATGATGTCATAATCATTTGATGTCATAATCATTGGATGATGTCATAATCATTTTGTTGATGTCATAATCATTTGATGATGTCATAATCATTAGATGATGTCATAATCATTTTGTTGATGTCATAATCATTTGATGATGTCATACTCATTTGATGTTATAATCATTGGATGATGTCATAATCATTTTGTTGATGTCATAATCATTTGATGATGTCATAATCATTTGATGTTATAATCATTGGATGATGTCATAATCATTTTGTTGATTGTCATAATCATTTGATGATGTCATAATCATTTGATGTCATAATCATTGGATGATGTCATAATCATTTTGTTGATGTCATAATCATTTGATGATGTCATAAACATTAGATGATGTCATAATCATTTTGTTGATGTCATAATGATTTGATGATGTCATAATCATTTGATGTCATAATCATTGGATGATGTCATAATCATTTTGTTGATGTCATAATCATTTGATGATGTCATAATCATTTGATGTCATAATCATTCGATGATGTCATAATCATTTTGTTGATGTCATAATCATTTGATGATGTCATAATCATTAGATGATGTCATAATCATTTTGTTGATGTCATAATCATTAGATGATGTCATAATCATTTTGTTGATGTCATAATCATTTTGTTGATGTCATAATCATTTGATGATGTCATAATCATTTGATGATGTCATAATCATTAGATGATGTCATAATCATTTTTTTGATGTCATAATCATTTGATGATGTCATAATCATTTGATGTCATAATCATTGGATGATGTCATAATCATTTTGTTGATGTCATAATCATTTGATGATGTCATAATCATTAGATGATGTCATAATCATTGGATGATGACATAATCATTTTGTTGATGTCATAATCATTTGATGATGTCATAATCATTAGATGATGTCATAATCATTGGATGATGACATAATCATTTTGTTGATGTCATAATCATTTGATGTCATGACCATTGGATGATGTCATAATCATTTTGTTGATGTCATAATCATTTGATGATGTCATAATCATTAGATGATGTCATAATCATTGGATGATGACATAATCATTTTGTTGATGTCATAATCATTTGATGTCATAATCATTGGATGATGTCATAATCATTTTGTTGATGTCACAATCATTTCATGATGTCATAATCATTTGATGTCATAAACATTGGATGATGTCATAATCATTTTGTTGATGTCATAATCATTTGATGATGTCATAATCATTAGATAATGTCATAATCATTTTGTTGAAGTCATAATCATTTGATGATGTCATAATCATTTTGTTGATGTCATATTGATTTGATGATGTCATAATCATTTGATGTCATAATCATTGGATGATGTCATAATCATTTTGTTGATGTCATAATCATTTGATGATGTCATAATCATTTGATGTCATAATCATTGGATGATGTCATAATCATTTTGTTGATGTCATAATCATTTGATGATGTCATAATCATATGATGTAATAATCATTGGATGATGTCGTAATCATTTTGTTGATGTCATAATCATTTGATGGTGTCATTATCATTTGATGATGTCATAATCATTTTGATGATGTCATAATCATTTGATGATGTCATAATCATTTGATGTCATAATCATTGGATAATGTCATAATCATTTGATGATGTCATAATCATTAGATGATGTCATAATCATTTTGTTGATGTCATAATCATTTGATGATGTCATAATCATTTGATGTCATAATCATTGGATGTTGTCATAATCATTTTGTTGATGTCATAATCATTTGATGATGTCATAATCATTTGATGTCATAATCATTGGATGATGTCACAATCATTTGATGATGTCATAATCATTAGATGATGTCATAATCATTTTGTTGATGTCATAATCATTTGATGATGTCATAATCATTTTGTTGATGTCATAATCATTTCGTTGATGTCATAATGATTTGATGATATCATAATCATTTGATGTCATAATCATTGGATGATGTCATAATCATTTTGTTGATGTCATAATCATTTGATGATGTCATAATCATTTGATGTCATAATCATTGGATGATGTCGTAATCATTTGATGATGCCATAATGATTTTGTTGATGTCATAATCATTTTTTGATGTCATAATCATTTTGTTGATGTCATAATCATTTGATGATGTCATAATCATTAGATGATGTCATAATCATTTTGTTGATGTCATAATCATTTCATGATGTCATAATCATTAGATGATGTCATAATCATTGGATGATGACATAATCATTTTGTTGATGTCATAATCATTTGATGTCATAATCATTGGATGATGTCATAATCATTTTGTTGATGTCATAATCATTTGATGATGTCATAATCATTAGATGATGTCATAATCATTTTGTTGATGTCATAATCATTTCATGATGTCATAATCATTTGATGTCATAATCATTGGATGATGTCATAATCATTTTGTTGATGGCATAATCATTTGATGATGTCATAATCATTAGATAATGTCATAATCATTTTGTTGAAGTCATAATCATTTGATGATGTCATAATCATTTTGTTGATGTCATAATCATTTTGTTGATGTCATAATGATTTGATGATGTCATAATCATTTGATGTCATAATCATTGGATGATGTCATAATCATTTTGTTGATGTCATAATCATTTGATGATGTCATAATCATTTGATGTCATAATCATTGGATGATGTCATAATCATTTTGTTGATGTCATAATGATTTGATGATGTCATAATCATTTGATGTCATAATCATTGGATGATGTCATAATCATTTTGTTGATGTCATAATCATTTGATGATGTCATAATCATTTGATGTCATAATCATTGGATGATGTCATAATCATTTTGTTGATGTCATAATCATTTGATGATGTCATAATCATTAGATGATGTCATAATCATTTTGTTGATGTCATAATCATTAGATGATGTCATAATCATTTTGTTGATGTCATAATCATTTTGTTGATGTCATAATCATTTGATGATGTCATAATCATTTGATGATGTCATAATCATTAGATGATGTCATAATCATTTTTTTGATGTCATAATCATTTGATGATGTCATAATCATTTGATGTCATAATCATTGGATGATGTCATAATCATTTTGTTGATGTCATAATCATTTGATGATGTCATAATCAGTTGATGTCATAATCATTGGTTGATGTCATAATCTTTTTTTTGATGTCATAATCATTTGATGTCATAATCATTGGATGATGTCATAATCATTTTGTTGATGTCATAATCATTTGATGATGTCATAATCATTGGATGATGTCATAATCATTTTGTTGATGTCATAATCATTTGATGATGTCATAATCATTAGATGATGTCATAATCATTGGATGATGACATAATCATTTTGTTGATGTCATAATCATTTGATGATGTCATAATCATTAGATGATGTCATAATCATTGGATGATGACATAATCATTTTGTTGATGTCATAATCATTTGATGTCATAATCATTGGATGATGTCATAATCATTTTGTTGATGTCATAATCATTTGATGATGTCATAATCATTAGATGATGTCATAATCATTGGATGATGACATAATCATTTTGTTGATGTCATAATCATTTGATGTCATAATCATTGGATGATGTCATAATCATTAGATGATGTCATAATCATTTTGTTGATGTCACAATCATTTCATGATGTCATAATCATTTGATGTCATAAACATTGGATGATGTCATAATCATTTTGTTGATGTCATAATCATTTGATGATGTCATAATCATTAGATAATGTCATAATCATTTTGTTGAAGTCATAATCATTTGATGATGTCATAATCATTTTGTTGATGTCATATTGATTTGATGATGTCATAATCATTTGATGTCATAATCATTGGATGATGTCATAATCATTTTGTTGATGTCATAATCATTTGAAGATGTCATAATCATTTGATGTCATAATCATTGGATGATGTCATAGTCATTTTGTTGATGTCATAATCATTTGATGATGTCATAATCATATGATGTAATAATCATTGGATGATGTCGTAATCATTTTGTTGATGTCATAATCATTTGATGGTGTCATTATCATTTGATGATGTCATAATCATTTTGATGATGTCATAATCATTTGATGATGTCATAATCATTTGATGTCATAATCATTGGATAATGTCATAATCATTTGATGATGTCATAATCATTAGATGATGTCATAATCATTTTGTTGATGTCATAATCATTTGATGATGTCATAATCATTTGATGTCATAATCATTGGATGTTGTCATAATCATTTTGTTGATGTCATAATCATTTGATGATGTCATAATCATTTGATGTCATAATCATTGGATGATGTCATAATCATTTGATGATGTCATAATCATTAGATGATGTCATAATCATTTTGTTGATGTCATAATCATTTGATGATGTCATAATCATTTTGTTGATGTCATAATCATTTCGTTGATGTCATAATGATTTGATGATATCATAATCATTTGATGTCATAATCATTGGATGATGTCATAATCATTTTGTTGATGTCATAATCATTTGATGATGTCATAATCATTTGATGTCATAATCATTGGATGATGTAATCATTTGATGATGCCATAATGATTTTGTTGATGTCATAATCATTTTTTGATGTCATAATCATTTTGTTGATGTCATAATCATTTGATGATGTCATAATCATTAGATGATGTCATAATCATTTTGTTGATGTCATAATCATTTCATGATGTCATAATCATTAGATGATGTCATAATCATTGGATGATGACATAATCATTTTGTTGATGTCATAATCATTTGATGTCATAATCATTGGATGATGTCATAATCATTTTGTTGATGTCATAATCATTTGATGATGTCATAATCATTAGATGATGTCATAATCATTTTGTTGATGTCATAATCATTTCATGATGTCATAATCATTTGATGTCAAAATCATTGGATGATGTCATAATCATTTTGTTGATGGCATAATCATTTGATGATGTCATAATCATTAGATAATGTCATAATCATTTTGTTGAAGTCATAATCATTTGATGATGTCATAATCATTTTGTTGATGTCATAATCATTTTGTTGATGTCATAATGATTTGATGATGTCATAATCATTTGATGTCATAATCATTGGATGATGTCATAATCATTTTGTTGATGTCATAATCATTTGATGATGTCATAATCATTTGATGTCATAATCATTGGATGATGTCATAATCATTTTGTTGATGTCATAATCATTTGATGATGTCATAATCATTAGATGATGTCATAATCATTTTGTTGATGTCATAATCATTTTGTTGATGTCATAATCATTTGATGTCATAATCATTTGATGATGTCATAATCATTAGATGATGTCATAATCATTTTGTTGATGTCATAATCATTTGATGATGTCATAATCATTTGATGTCATAATCATTGGATGATGTCATAATCATTTTGTTGATGTCATAATCATTTGATGATGTCATAATCATTTGATGTCATAATCATTGGATGATGTCATAATCAATTTGTTGATGTCATAATCATTTGATATCATAATCATTGGATGATGTCATAATCATTTTGTTGATGTCATAATCATTTGATGATGTCATAATCATTTGAAGTCATAATCATTGGATGATGTCATAATCATTTTGTTGATGTCATAATCATTTGATGATGTCATAATCATTAGATGATGTCATAATCATTGGATGATGACATAATCATTTTGTTGATGTCATAATCATTTGATGTCATAATCATTTTGTTGATGTCATAATCATTTGATGATGTCATAATCATTAGATGATGTCATAATCATTTTGTTGATGTCACAATCATTTCATGATGTCATAATCATTTGATGTCATAATCATTGGATGATGTCATAATCATTTTGTTGATGTCATAATCATTTGATGATGTCATAATCATTAGATAATGTCATAATCATTTTGTTTAAGTCATAATCATTTGATGATGTCATAATCATTTTGTTGATGTCATAATGATTTGATGATGTCATAATCATTTGATGTCATAATCATTGGATGATGTCATAATCATTTTGTTGATGTCATAATCATTTGATGATGTCATAATCATTAGATGATGTCATAATCATTTTGTTGATGTCATAATCATTTTGTTGATGTCATAATCATTTGATGATGTCATAATCATTTGATGTTATAATCATTGGATGATGTCATAATCATTTTGTTGATGTCATAATCATTTGATGATGTCATAATCATTTGATGTTATAATCATTGGATGATGTCATAATCATTTTGTTGATGTCATAATCATTTGATGATGTCATAATCATTTTGTTGATGTCATAATCATTTGATGATGTCATAATCATTTGATGTCATAATCATTGGATGATGTCATAATCATTTTGTTGATGTCATAATCATTTTGTTGATGTCATAATCATTTGATGATGTCATAATCATTTGATGTTATAATCATTGGATGATGTCATAATCATTTGATGATGTCATAATCATTTGATGTTATAATCATTGGATGATGTCATAATCATTTTGTTGATGTCATAATCATTTGATGATGTCATAATCATTAGATGATGTCATAATCATTTTGTTGATGTCATAATCATTTGATGATGTCATAATCATTTGATGTCATAATCATTGGATGATGTCATAATCATTTTGTTGATGTCATAATCATTTGATGATGTCATAAACATTAGATGATGTCATAATCATTTTGTTGATGTCATAATGATTTGATGATGTCATAATCATTTGATGTCATAATCATTGGATGATGTCATAATTATTTTGTTGATGTCTTAATCATTTGATGATGTCATAATCATTTGATGTCATAATCATTGGATGATGTCATAATCATTTTGTTGATGTCATAATCATTTTGTTGATGTCATAATCATTTGATGATGTCATAATCATTAGATGATGTCATAATCATTTTGTTGATGTCATAATCATTAGATGATGTCATAATCATTTTGTTGATGTCATAATCATTTTGTTGATGTCATAATCATTTGATGATGTCATAATCATTTGATGATGTCATAATCATTAGATGATGTCATAATCATTTTGTTGATGTCATAATCATTTGATGATGTCATAATCATTTGATGTCATAATCATTGGATGATGTCATAATCATTTTGTTGATGTCATAATCATTTGATGATGTCATAATCATTTGATGTCATAATCATTGGATGATGTCATTATCTTTTTTTTGATGTCATAATCATTTGATGTCATAATCATTGGATGATGTCATAATCATTGGATGATGACATAATCATTTTGTTGATGTCATAATCATTTGATGTCATAATCATTGGATGATGTCATAATCATTTTGTTGATGTCATAATCATTTGATGATGTCATAATCATTAGATGATGTCATAATCATTTGATGATGTCATAATCATTAGATAATGTCATAATCATTTTGTTGATGTCACAATCATTTCATGAAGTCATAATCATTTGATGTCATAATCATTGGATGATGTCATAATCATTTTGTTGATGTCATAATCATTTGATGATGTCATAATCATTAGATAATGTCATAATCATTTTGTTGATGTCATAATCATTTGATGATGTCATAATCATTTTGTTGATGTCATAATGATTTGATGATGTCATAATCATTTGATGTCATAATCATTGGATGATGTCATAATCATTTTGTTGATGTCATAATCATTTGATTATGTCATAATCATTTGATGTCATAATCATTGGATGATGTCATAATCATTTTGTTGATGTCATAATCATTTGATGATGTCATAATCATTAGATGATGTCATAATCATTTTGTTGATGTCATAATCATTTGATGATGTCATAATCATATGATGTAATAATCACTGGATGATGTCATAATCATTTTGTTGATGTCATAATCATTTGATGATGTCATAATCATTAGATGATGTCATAATCATTTTGTTGATGTCATAATCATTTGATGATGTCATAATCATTAGATGATGTCATAATCATTTTGTTGATGTCATAATCATTTGATGATGTCATAATCATTTGATGTCATAATCATTGGATGATGTCGTAATCATTTTGTTGATGTCATAATCATTTGATGATGTCATAATCATTTGATAATGTCATAATCATTTTGATGATGTCATAATCATTTGATGATGTCATAATCATTTGATGTCATAATCATTGGATAATGTCATAATCATTTTGTTGATGTCATAATCATTTTATGATGTCATAATCATTTTGTTGATGTCATAATCATTGGATGATGTCATAATCCTTTTGTTGATGTCATAATCATTTGATGATGTCATAATCATTAGATGATGTCATAATCATATTGTTGATGTCATAATCATTTGATGATGTCATAATCATTTTGTTGATGTCATAATCATTTCGTTGATGTCATAATGATTTGATGATATCATAATCATTTGATGTCATAATCATTGGTTGATGTCATAATCATTTTGTTGATGTCATAATCATTTGATGATGTCATAATCATTTGATGTCATAATCATTGGATGATGTCATAATCATTTTGTTGATGTCATAATCATTTTATGATGTCATAATCATTTTGTTGATGTCATAATCATTGGATGATGTCATAATCCTTTTGTTGATGTCATAATCATTTGATGATGTCATAATCATTAGATGATGCCATAATCATTTTGTTGATGTCATAATCATTTGATGATGTCATAATCATTTTGTTGATGTCATAATCATTTCGTTGATGTCATAATGATTTGATGATATCATAATCATTTGATGTCATAATCATTGGATGATGTCATAATCATTTTGTTGATGTCATAATCATTTGATGATGTCATAATCATTAGATGATGTCATAATCATTGGATGATGATGTAATCATTTTGTTGATGTCATAATCATTTGATGTCATAATCATTGGATGATGTCATAATCATTTTGTTGATGTCATAATCATTTGATGATGTCATAATCATTGGATGATGTCATAATCATTTTGTTGATGTCATAATCATTTGATGATGTCATAATCATTAGATGATGTCATAATCATTGGATGATGACATAATCATTTTGTTGATGTCATAATCATTTGATGTCATAATCATTGGATGATGTCATAATCATTTTGTTGATGTCATAATCATTTGATGATGTCATAATCATTTTGTTGATGTCATAATCATTTCGTTGATGTCATAATGATTTGATGATATCATAATCATTTGATGTCATAATCATTGGATGATTTCATAATCATTTTGTTGATGTCATAATCATTTGATGATGTCATAATCATTAGATGATGTCATAATCATTGGATGATGACATAATAATTTTGTTGATGTCATAATCATTTGATGTCATAATCATTGGATGATGTCATAATCATTTTGTTGATGTCATAATCATTTGATGATGTCATAATCATTAGATGATGTCATAATCATTTTGTTGATGTCATAATCATTTCATGATGTCATAATCATTTGATGTCATAATCATTGGATGATGTCATAATCATTTTGTTGATGGCATAATCATTTGATGATGTCATAATCATTAGATAATGTCATAATCATTTTGTTGAAGTCATAATCATTTGATGATGTCATAATCATTTTGTTGATGTCATAATCATTTTGTTGATGTCATAATGATTTGATGATGTCATAATCATTTGATGTCATAATCATTGGATGATGTCATAATCATTTTGTTGATGTCATAATCATTTGATGATGTCATAATCATTTGATGTCATAATCATTGGATGATGTCATAATCATTTTGTTGATGTCATAATCATTAGATGATGTCATAATCATTTTGTTGATGTCATAATCATTTTGTTGATGTCATAATCATTTTGTTGATGTCATAATCATTTGATGATGTCATAATCATTAGATGATGTCATAATCATTTTGTTGATGTCATAATCATTTGATGATGTCATAATCATTTGATGTCATAATCATTGGATGATGTCATAATCATTTTGTTGATGTCATAATCATTTGATGATGTCATAATCATTTGATGTCATAATCATTGTATGATGTCATAATCATTTTGTTGATGTCATAATCATTTGATGTCATAATCATTGGATGATGTCATAATCATTTTGTTGATGTCATAATCATTTGATGATGTCATAATCATTTGATGTCATAATCATTGGATGATGTCATAATCATTTTGTTGATGTCATAATCATTTGATGATGTCATAATCATTAGATGATGTCATAATCATTGGATGATGACATAATCATTTTGTTGATGTCATAATCATTTGATGTCATAATCATTGGATGATGTCATAATCATTTTGTTGATGTCATAATCATTTGATTATGTCATAATCATTAGATGATGTCATAATCATTTTGTTGATGTCACAATCATTTCATGATGTCATAATCATTTGATGTCATAATCATTGGATGATGTCATAATCATTTTGTTGATGTCATAATCATTTGATGATGTCATAATCATTAGATAATGTCATAATCATTTTGTTTAAGTCATAATCATTTGATGATGTCATAATCATTTTGTTGATGTCATAATGATTTGATGATGTCATAATCATTTGATGTCATAATCATTGGATGATGTCATAATCATTTTGTTGATGTCATAATCATTTGATGATGTCATAATCATTAGATGATGTCATAATCATTTTGTTGATGTCATAATCATTTTGTTGATGTCATAATCATTTGATGATGTCATAATCATTTGATGTTATAATCATTGGATGATGTCATAATCATTTTGTTGATGTCATAATCATTTGATGATGTCATAATCATTTGATGTTATAATCATTGGATGATGTCATAATCATTTTGTTGATGTCATAATCATTTGATGATGTCATAATCATTTTGTTGATGTCATAATCATTTGATGATGTCATAATCATTTTGTTGATGTCATAATGATTTGATGATGTCATAATCATTTGATGTCATAATCATTGGATGATGTCATAATCATTTTGTTGATGTCATAATCATTTGATTATGTCATAATCATTTGATGTCATAATCATTGGATGATGTCATAATCATTTTGTTGATGTCATAATCATTTGATGATGTCATAATCATTAGATGATGTCATAATCATTTTGTTGATGTCATAATCATTTGATGATGTCATAATCATATGATGTAATAATCACTGGATGATGTCATAATCATTTTGTTGATGTCATAATCATTTGATGATGTCATAATCATTAGATGATGTCATAATCATTTTGTTGATGTCGTAATCATTTGATGATGTCATAATCATTAGATGATGTCATAATCATTTTGTTGATGTCATAATCATTTGATGATGTCATAATCATTTGATGTCATAATCATTGGATGATGTCATAATCATTTTGTTGATGTCATAATCATTTGATGATGTCATAATCATTTGATGTCATAATCATTGGATGATGTCATAATCATTTTGTTGATGTCATAATCATTTGATGATGTCATAATCATTAGATGATGTCATAATCATTTTGTTGATGTCATAATCATTAGATGATGTCATAATCATTTTGTTGATGTCATAATCATTTTGTTGATGTCATAATCATTTGATGATGTCATAATCATTTGATGATGTCATAATCATTAGATGATGTCATAATCATTTTTTTGATGTCATAATCATTTGAT
The DNA here is from genome assembly GCF_039654945.1 of Dendrobates tinctorius. Taxonomy (NCBI): domain Eukaryota; kingdom Metazoa; phylum Chordata; class Amphibia; order Anura; family Dendrobatidae; genus Dendrobates; species Dendrobates tinctorius. The sequence goes on along the minus strand of NW_027361687.1, from coordinate 41,249,226 downwards.
GATGTCATAATCATTTGATGTCATAATCATTGGATGATGTCATAATCATTTTGTTGATGTCATAATCATTTGATGATGTCATAATCAGTTGATGTCATAATCATTGGTTGATGTCATAATCTTTTTTTTGATGTCATAATCATTTGATGTCATAATCATTGGATGATGTCATAATCATTTTGTTGATGTCATAATCATTTGATGATGTCATAATCATTGGATGATGTCATAATCATTTTGTTGATGTCATAATCATTTGATGATGTCATAATCATTAGATGATGTCATAATCATTGGATGATGACATAATCATTTTGTTGATGTCATAATCATTTGATGATGTCATAATCATTAGATGATGTCATAATCATTGGATGATGACATAATCATTTTGTTGATGTCATAATCATTTGATGTCATAATCATTGGATGATGTCATAATCATTTTGTTGATGTCATAATCATTTGATGATGTCATAATCATTAGATGATGTCATAATCATTGGATGATGACATAATCATTTTGTTGATGTCATAATCATTTGATGTCATAATCATTGGATGATGTCATAATCATTTTGTTGATGTCACAATCATTTCATGATGTCATAATCATTTGATGTCATAAACATTGGATGATGTCATAATCATTTTGTTGATGTCATAATCATTTGATGATGTCATAATCATTAGATAATGTCATAATCATTTTGTTGAAGTCATAATCATTTGATGATGTCATAATCATTTTGTTGATGTCATATTGATTTGATGATGTCATAATCATTTGATGTCATAATCATTGGATGATGTCATAATCATTTTGTTGATGTCATAATCATTTGATGATGTCATAATCATTTGATGTCATAATCATTGGATGATGTCATAATCATTTTGTTGATGTCATAATCATTTGATGATGTCATAATCATATGATGTAATAATCATTGGATGATGTCGTAATCATTTTGTTGATGTCATAATCATTTGATGGTGTCATTATCATTTGATGATGTCATAATCATTTTGATGATGTCATAATCATTTGATGATGTCATAATCATTTGATGTCATAATCATTGGATAATGTCATAATCATTTGATGATGTCATAATCAATAGATGATGTCATAATCATTTTGTTGATGTCATAATCATTAGATGATGTCATAATCATTTTGTTGATGTCATAATCATTTTGTTGATGTCATAATCATTTGATGATGTCATAATCATTTGATGATGTCATAATCATTAGATGATGTCATAATCATTTTGTTGATGTCATAATCATTTGATGATGTCATAATCATTTGATGTCATAATCATTGGATGATGTCATAATCATTTTGTTGATGTCATAATCATTTGATGATGTCATAATCATTTGATGTCATAATCATTGTATGATGTCATAATCATTTTGTTGATGTCATAATCATTTGATGTCATAATCATTGGATGATGTCATAATCATTTTGTTGATGTCATAATCATTTGATGATGTCATAATCATTTGATGTCATAATCATTGGATGATGTCATAATCATTTTGTTGATGTCATAATCATTTGATGATGTCATAATCATTAGATGATGTCATAATCATTGGATGATGACATAATCATTTTGTTGATGTCATAATCATTTGATGTCATAATCATTGGATGATGTCATAATCATTTTGTTGATGTCATAATCATTTGATTATGTCATAATCATTAGATGATGTCATAATCATTTTGTTGATGTCACAATCATTTCATGATGTCATAATCATTTGATGTCATAATCATTGGATGATGTCATAATCATTTTGTTGATGTCATAATCATTTGATGATGTCATAATCATTAGATAATGTCATAATCATTTTGTTTAAGTCATAATCATTTGATGATGTCATAATCATTTTGTTGATGTCATAATGATTTGATGATGTCATAATCATTTGATGATGTCATAATCATTTTGTTGATGTCATAATCATTTTGTTGATGTCATAATCATTTTGTTGATGTCATAATCATTTGATGATGTCATAATCATTTGATGTTATAATCATTGGATGATGTCATAATCATTTTGTTGATGTCATAATCATTTGATGATGTCATAATCATTTGATGTTATAATCATTGGATGATGTCATAATCATTTTGTTGATGTCATAATCATTTGATGATGTCATAATCATTTTGTTGATGTCATAATCATTTGATGATGTCATAATCATTTTGTTGATGTCATAATGATTTGATGATGTCATAATCATTTGATGTCATAATCATTGGATGATGTCATAATCATTTTGTTGATGTCATAATCATTTGATTATGTCATAATCATTTGATGTCATAATCATTGGATGATGTCATAATCATTTTGTTGATGTCATAATCATTTGATGATGTCATAATCATTAGATGATGTCATAATCATTTTGTTGATGTCATAATCATTTGATGATGTCATAATCATATGATGTAATAATCACTGGATGATGTCATAATCATTTTGTTGATGTCATAATCATTTGATGATGTCATAATCATTAGATGATGTCATAATCATTTTGTTGATGTCGTAATCATTTGATGATGTCATAATCATTAGATGATGTCATAATCATTTTGTTGATGTCATAATCATTTGATGATGTCATAATCATTTGATGTCATAATCATTGGATGATGTCATAATCATTTTGTTGATGTCATAATCATTTGATGATGTCATAATCATTTGATGTCATAATCATTGGATGATGTCATAATCATTTTGTTGATGTCATAATCATTTGATGATGTCATAATCATTAGATGATGTCATAATCATTTTGTTGATGTCATAATCATTAGATGATGTCATAATCATTTTGTTGATGTCATAATCATTTTGTTGATGTCATAATCATTTGATGAAGTCATAATCATTTGATGATGTCATAATCATTAGATGATGTCATAATCATTTTTTTGATGTCATAATCATTTGATGATGTCATAATCATTTGATGTCATAATCATTGGATGATGTCATAATCATTTTGTTGATGTCATAATCATTTGATGATGTCATAATCAGTTGATGTCATAATCATTGGTTGATGTCATAATCTTTTTTTTGATGTCATAATCATTTGATGTCATAATCATTGGATGATGTCATAATCATTTTGTTGATGTCATAATCATTTGATGATGTCATAATCATTGGATGATGTCATAATCATTTTGTTGATGTCATAATCATTTGATGATGTCATAATCATTAGATGATGTCATAATCATTGGATGATGACATAATCATTTTGTTGATGTCATAATCATTTGATGATGTCATAATCATTAGATGATGTCATAATCATTGGATGATGACATAATCATTTTGTTGATGTCATAATCATTTGATGTCATAATCATTGGATGATGTCATAATCATTTTGTTGATGTCATAATCATTTGATGATGTCATAATCATTAGATGATGTCATAATCATTGGATGATGACATAATCATTTTGTTGATGTCATAATCATTTGATGTCATAATCATTGGATGATGTCATAATCATTTTGTTGATGTCACAATCATTTCATGATGTCATAATCATTTGATGTCATAAACATTGGATGATGTCATAATCATTTTGTTGATGTCATAATCATTTGATGATGTCATAATCATTAGATAATGTCATAATCATTTTGTTGAAGTCATAATCATTTGATGATGTCATAATCATTTTGTTGATGTCATATTGATTTGATGATGTCATAATCATTTGATGTCATAATCATTGGATGATGTCATAATCATTTTGTTGATGTCATAATCATTTGATGATGTCATAATCATTTGATGTCATAATCATTGGATGATATCATAATCATTTTGTTGATGTCATAATCATTTGATGATGTCATAATCATATGATGTAATAATCATTGGATGATGTCGTAATCATTTTGTTGATGTCATAATCATTTGATGGTGTCATTATCATTTGATGATGTCATAATCATTTTGATGATGTCATAATCATTAGATGATGTCATAATCATTGGATGATGACATAATCATTTTGTTGATGTCATAATCATTTGATGTCATAATCATTGGATGATGTCATAATCATTTTGTTGATGTCACAATCATTTCATGATGTCATAATCATTTGATGTCATAAACATTGGATGATGTCATAATCATTTTGTTGATGTCATAATCATTTGATGATGTCATAATCATTAGATAATGTCATAATCATTTTGTTGAAGTCATAATCATTTGATGATGTCATAATCATTTTGTTGATGTCATATTGATTTGATGATGTCATAATCATTTGATGTCATAATCATTGGATGATGTCATAATCATTTTGTTGATGTCATAATCATTTGATGATGTCATAATCATTTGATGTCATAATCATTGGATGATGTCATAATCATTTTGTTGATGTCATAATCATTTGATGATGTCATAATCATATGATGTAATAATCATTGGATGATGTCGTAATCATTTTGTTGATGTCATAATCATTTGATGGTGTCATTATCATTTGATGATGTCATTATCATTTTGATGATGTCATAATCATTTGATGATGTCATAATCATTTGATGTCATAATCATTGGATAATGTCATAATCATTTGATGATGTCATAATCAATAGATGATGTCATAATCATTTTGTTGATGTCATAATCATTTGATGATGTCATAATCATTTGATGTCATAATCATTGGATGTTGTCATAATCATTTTGTTGATGTCATAATCATTTGATGATGTCATAATCATTTGATGTCATAATCATTGGATGATGTCATAATCATTTGATGATGTCATAATCATTAGATGATGTCATAATCATTTTGTTGATGTCATAATCATTTGATGATGTCATAATCATTTTGTTGATGTCATAATCATTTCGTTGATGTCATAATGATTTGATGATATCATAATCATTTGATGTCATAATCATTGGATGATGTCATAATCATTTTGTTGATGTCATAATCATTTGATGATGTCATAATCATTTGATGTCATAATCATTGGATGATGTCGTAATCATTTGATGATGCCATAATGATTTTGTTGATGTCATAATCATTTTTTGATGTCATAATCATTTTGTTGATGTCATAATCATTTGATGATGTCATAATCATTAGATGATGTCATAATCATTTTGTTGATGTCATAATCATTTCATGATGTCATAATCATTAGATGATGTCATAATCATTGGATGATGACATAATCATTTTGTTGATGTCATAATCATTTGATGTCATAATCATTGGATGATGTCATAATCATTTTGTTGATGTCATAATCATTTGATGATGTCATAATCATTAGATGATGTCATAATCATTTTGTTGATGTCATAATCATTTCATGATGTCATAATCATTTGATGTCATAATCATTGGATGATGTCATAATCATTTTGTTGATGGCATAATCATTTGATGATGTCATAATCATTAGATAATGTCATAATCATTTTGTTGAAGTCATAATCATTTGATGATGTCATAATCATTTTGTTGATGTCATAATCATTTTGTTGATGTCATAATGATTTGATGATGTCATAATCATTTGATGTCATAATCATTGGATGATGTCATAATCATTTTGTTGATGTCATAATCATTTGATGATGTCATAATCATTTGATGTCATAATCATTGGATGATGTCATAATCATTTTGTTGATGTCATAATGATTTGATGATGTCATAATCATTTGATGTCATAATCATTGGATGATGTCATAATCATTTTGTTGATGTCATAATCATTTGATGATGTCATAATCATTTGATGTCATAATCATTGGATGATGTCATAATCATTTTGTTGATGTCATAATCATTTGATGATGTCATAATCATTAGATGATGTCATAATCATTTTGTTGATGTCATAATCATTAGATGATGTCATAATCATTTTGTTGATGTCATAATCATTTTGTTGATGTCATAATCATTTGATGATGTCATAATCATTTGATGATGTCATAATCATTAGATGATGTCATAATCATTTTTTTGATGTCATAATCATTTGATGATGTCATAATCATTTGATGTCATAATCATTGGATGATGTCATAATCATTTTGTTGATGTCATAATCATTTGATGATGTCATAATCAGTTGATGTCATAATCATTGGTTGATGTCATAATCTTTTTTTTGATGTCATAATCATTTGATGTCATAATCATTGGATGATGTCATAATCATTTTGTTGATGTCATAATCATTTGATGATGTCATAATCATTGGATGATGTCATAATCATTTTGTTGATGTCATAATCATTTGATGATGTCATAATCATTAGATGATGTCATAATCATTGGATGATGACATAATCATTTTGTTGATGTCATAATCATTTGATGATGTCATAATCATTAGATGATGTCATAATCATTGGATGATGACATAATCATTTTGTTGATGTCATAATCATTTGATGTCATAATCATTGGATGATGTCATAATCATTTTGTTGATGTCATAATCATTTGATGATGTCATAATCATTAGATGATGTCATAATCATTGGATGATGACATAATCATTTTGTTGATGTCATAATCATTTGATGTCATAATCATTGGATGATGTCATAATCATTAGATGATGTCATAATCATTTTGTTGATGTCACAATCATTTCATGATGTCATAATCATTTGATGTCATAAACATTGGATGATGTCATAATCATTTTGTTGATGTCATAATCATTTGATGATGTCATAATCATTAGATAATGTCATAATCATTTTGTTGAAGTCATAATCATTTGATGATGTCATAATCATTTTGTTGATGTCATATTGATTTGATGATGTCATAATCATTTGATGTCATAATCATTGGATGATGTCATAATCATTTTGTTGATGTCATAATCATTTGATGATGTCATAATCATTTGATGTCATAATCATTGGATGATGTCATAATCATTTTGTTGATGTCATAATCATTTGATGATGTCATAATCATATGATGTAATAATCATTGGATGATGTCGTAATCATTTTGTTGATGTCATAATCATTTGATGGTGTCATTATCATTTGATGATGTCATAATCATTTTGATGATGTCATAATCATTTGATGATGTCATAATCATTTGATGTCATAATCATTGGATAATGTCATAATCATTTGATGATGTCATAATCATTAGATGATGTCATAATCATTTTGTTGATGTCATAATCATTTGATGATGTCATAATCATTTGATGTCATAATCATTGGATGTTGTCATAATCATTTTGTTGATGTCATAATCATTTGATGATGTCATAATCATTTGATGTCATAATCATTGGATGAAGTCATAATCATTTGATGATGTCATAATCATTAGATGATGTCATAATCATTTTGTTGATGTCATAATCATTTGATGATGTCATAATCATTTTGTTGATGTCATAATCATTTCGTTGATGTCATAATGATTTGATGATATCATAATCATTTGATGTCATAATCATTGGATGATGTCATAATCATTTTGTTGATGTCATAATCATTTGATGATGTCATAATCATTTGATGTCATAATCATTGGATGATGTCGTAATCATTTGATGATGCCATAATGATTTTGTTGATGTCATAATCATTTTTTGATGTCATAATCATTTTGTTGATGTCATAATCATTTGATGATGTCATAATCATTAGATGATGTCATAATCATTTTGTTGATGTCATAATCATTTGATGATGTCATAATCATTAGATGATGTCATAATCATTTTGTTGATGTCATAATCATTTCATGATGTCATAATCATTTGATGTCAAAATCATTGGATGATGTCATAATCATTTTGTTGATGGCATAATCATTTGATGATGTCATAATCATTAGATAATGTCATAATCATTTTGTTGAAGTCATAATCATTTGATGATGTCATAATCATTTTGTTGATGTCATAATCATTTTGTTGATGTCATAATGATTTGATGATGTCATAATCATTTGATGTCATAATCATTGGATGATGTCATAATCATTTTGTTGATGTCATAATCATTTGATGATGTCATAATCATTTGATGTCATAATCATTGGATGATGTCATAATCATTTTTTTGATGTCATAATCATTTGATGATGTCATAATCATTAGATGATGTCATAATCATTTTGTTGATGTCATAATCATTTTGTTGATGTCATCATCATTTGATGTCATAATCATTTGATGATGTCATAATCATTAGATGATGTCATAATCATTTTGTTGATGTCATAATCATTTGATGATGTCATAATCATTTGATGTCATAATCATTGGATGATGTCATAATCATTTTGTTGATGTCATAATCATTTGATGATGTCATAATCATTTGATGTCATAATCATTGGATGATGTCATAATCAATTTGTTGATGTCATAATCATTTGATATCATAATCATTGGATGATGTCATAATCATTTTGTTGATGTCATAATCATTTGATGATGTCATAATCATTTGAAGTCATAATCATTGGATGATGTCATAATCATTTTGTTGATGTCATAATCATTTGATGATGTCATAATCATTAGATGATGTCATAATCATTGGATGAAGACATAATCATTTTGTTGATGTCATAATCATTTGATGTCATAATCATTTTGTTGATGTCATAATCATTTGATGATGTCATAATCATTAGATGATGTCATAATCATTTTGTTGATGTCACAATCATTTCATGATGTCATAATCATTTGATGTCATAATCATTGGATGATGTCATAATCATTTTGTTGATGTCATAATCATTTGATGATGTCATAATCATTAGATAATGTCATAATCATTTTGTTTAAGTCATAATCATTTGATGATGTCATAATCATTTTGTTGATGTCATAATGATTTGATGATGTCATAATCATTTGATGTCATAATCATTGGATGATGTCATAATCATTTTGTTGATGTCATAATCATTTGATGATGTCATAATCATTAGATGATGTCATAATCATTTTGTTGATGTCATAATCATTTGATGATGTCATAATCATTTGATGTTATAATCATTGGATGATGTCATAATCATTTTGTTGATGTCATAATCATTTGATGATGTCATAATCATTTGATGTTATAATCATTGGATGATGTCATAATCATTTTGTTGATGTCATAATCATTTGATGATGTCATAATCATTTTGTTGATGTCATAATCATTTGATGATGTCATAATCATTTGATGTCATAATCATTGGATGATGTCATAATCATTTTGTTGATGTCATAATCATTTTGTTGATGTCATAATCATTTGATGATGTCATAATCATTTGATGTTATAATCATTGGTTGATGTCATAATCATTTTGTTGATGTCATAATCATTTGATGATGTCATAATCATTTGATGTTATAATCATTGGATGATGTCATAATCATTTTGTTGATGTCATAATCATTTGATGATGTCATAATCATTAGATGATGTCATAATCATTTTGTTGATGTCATAATCATTTGATGATGTCATAATCATTTGATGTCAAAATCATTGGATGATGTCATAATCATTTTGTTGATGTCATAATCATTTGATGATGTCATAAACATTAGATGATGTCATAATCATTTTGTTGATGTCATAATGATTTGATGATGTCATAATCATTTGATGTCATAATCATTGGATGATGTCATAATCATTTTGTTGATGTCATAATCATTTGATGATGTCATAATCATTAGATGATGTCATAATCATTTTGTTGATGTCATAATCATTAGATGATGTCATAATCATTTTGTTGATGTCATAATCATTTTGTTGATGTCATAATCATTTGATGATGTCATAATCATTAGATGATGTCATAATCATTTTGTTGATGTCATAATCATTTGATGATGTCATAATCATTTGATGTCATAATCATTGGATGATGTCATAATCATTTTGTTGATGTCATAATCATTTGATGATGTCATAATCATTTGATGTCATAATCATTGGATGATGTCATTATCTTTTTTTTGATGTCATCATCATTTGATGTCATAATCATTGGATGATGTCATAATCATTGGATGATGACATAATCATTTTGTTGATGTCATAATCATTTGATGTCATAATCATTGGATGATGTCATAATCATTTTGTTGATGTCATAATCATTTGATGATGTCATAATCATTAGATGATGTCATAATCATTTGATGATGTCATAATCATTAGATAATGTCATAATCATTTTGTTGATGTCACAATCATTTCATGATGTCATAATCATTTGATGTCATAATCATTGGATGATGTCATAATCATTTTGTTGATGTCATAATCATTTGATGATGTCATAATCATTAGATAATGTCATAATCATTTTGTTGATGTCATAATCATTTGATGATGTCATAATCATTTTGTTGATGTCATAATGATTTGATGATGTCATAATCATTTGATGTCATAATCATTGGATGATGTCATAATCATTTTGTTGATGTCATAATCATTTGATTATGTCATAATCATTTGATGTCATAATCATTGGATGATGTCATAATCATTTTGTTGATGTCATAATCATTTGATGATGTCATAATCATTAGATGATGTCATAATCATTTTGTTGATGTCATAATCATTTGATGATGTCATAATCATATGATGTAATAATCACTGGATGATGTCATAATCATTTTGTTGATGTCATAATCATTTGATGATGTCATAATCATTAGATGATGTCATAATCATTTTGTTGATGTCATAATCATTTGATGATGTCATAATCATTAGATGATGTCATAATCATTTTGTTGATGTCATAATCATTTGATGATGTCATAATCATTTGATGTCATAATCATTGGATGATGTCGTAATCATTTTGTTGATGTCATAATCATTTGATGATGTCATAATCATTTGATAATGTCATAATCATTTTGATGATGTCATAATCATTTGATGATGTCATAATCATTTGATGTCATAATCATTGGATAATGTCATAATCATTTTGTTGATGTCATAATCATTTTATGATGTCATAATCATTTTGTTGATGTCATAATCATTGGATGATGTCATAATCCTTTTGTTGATGTCATAATCATTTGATGATGTCATAATCATTAGATGATGTCATAATCATATTGTTGATGTCATAATCATTTGATGATGTCATAATCATTTTGTTGATGTCATAATCATTTCGTTGATGTCATAATGATTTGATGATATCATAATCATTTGATGTCATAATCATTGGATGATGTCATAATCATTTTGTTGATGTCATAATCATTTGATGATGTCATAATCATTTGATGTCATAATCATTGGATGATGTCATAATCATTTTGTTGATGTCATAATAATTTTATGATGTCATAATCATTTTGTTGATGTCATAATCATTGGATGATGTCATAATCCTTTTGTTGATGTCATAATCATTTGATGATGTCATAATCATTAGATGATGTCATAATCATTGGTTGATGTCATAATCATTTTGTTGATGTCATAATCATTTGATGATGTCATAATCATTTGATGTCATAATCATTGGATGATGTCATAATCATTTTGTTGATGTCATAATCATTTTATGATGTCATAATCATTTTGTTGATGTCATAATCATTGGATGATGTCATAATCCTTTTGTTGATGTCATAATCATTTGATGATGTCATAATCATTAGATGATGCCATAATCATTTTGTTGATGTCATAATCATTTGATGATGTCATAATCATTTTGTTGATGTCATAATCATTTCGTTGATGTCATAATGATTTGATGATATCATAATCATTTGATGTCATAATCATTGGATGATGTCATAATCATTTTGTTGATGTCATAATCATTTGATGATGTCATAATCATTAGATGATGTCATAATCATTGGATGATGATGTAATCATTTTGTTGATGTCATAATCATTTGATGTCATAATCATTGGATGATGTCATAATCATTTTGTTGATGTCATAATCATTTGATGATGTCATAATCATTGGATGATGTCATAATCATTTTGTTGATGTCATAATCATTTGATGATGTCATAATCATTAGATGATGTCATAATCATTGGATGATGACATAATCATTTTGTTGATGTCATAATCATTTGATGTCATAATCATTGGATGATGTCATAATCATTTTGTTGATGTCATAATCATTTGATGATGTCATAATCATTTTGTTGATGTCATAATCATTTCGTTGATGTCATAATGATTTGATGATATCATAATCATTTGATGTCATAATCATTGGATGATTTCATAATCATTTTGTTGATGTCATAATCATTTGATGATGTCATAATCATTAGATGATGTCATAATCATTGGATGATGACATAATCATTTTGTTGATGTCATAATCATTTGATGTCATAATCATTGGATGATGTCATAATCATTTTGTTGATGTCATAATCATTTGATGATGTCATAATCATTAGATGATGTCATAATCATTTTGTTGATGTCATAATCATTTCATGATGTCATAATCATTTGATGTCATAATCATTGGATGATGTCATAATCATTTTGTTGATGGCATAATCATTTGATGATGTCATAATCATTAGATAATGTCATAATCATTTTGTTGAAGTCATAATCATTTGATGATGTCATAATCATTTTGTTGATGTCATAATCATTTTGTTGATGTCATAATGATTTGATGATGTCATAATCATTTGATGTCATAATCATTGGATGATGTCATAATCATTTTGTTGATGTCATAATCATTTGATGATGTCATAATGATTTGATGTCATAATCATTGGATGATGTCATAATCATTTTGTTGATGTCATAATCATTAGATGATGTCATAATCATTTTGTTGATGTCATAATCATTTTGTTGATGTCATAATCATTTGATGATGTCATAATCATTTGATCATGTCATAATCATTAGATGATGTCATAATCATTTTGTTGATGTCATAATCATTTGATGATGTCATAATCATTTGATGTCATAATCATTGGATGATGTCATAATCATTTTGTTGATGTCATAATCATTTGATGATGTCATAATCATTAGATGTCATAATCATTGTATGATGTCATAATCATTTTGTTGATGTCATAATCATTTGATGTCATAATCATTGGATGATGTCATAATCATTTTGTTGATGTCATAATCATTTGATGATGTCATAATCATTTGATGTCATAATCATTGGATGATGTCATAATCATTTTGTTGATGTCATAATCATTTGATGATGTCATAATCATTAGATGATGTCATAATCATTGGATGATGACATAATCATTTTGTTGATGTCATAATCATTTGATGTCATAATCATTGGATGATGTCATAATCATTTTGTTGATGTCATAATCATTTGATTATGTCATAATCATTAGATGATGTCATAATCATTTTGTTGATGTCACAATCATTTCATGATGTCATAATCATTTGATGTCATAATCATTGGATGATGTCATAATCATTTTGTTGATGTCATAATCATTTGATGATGTCATAATCATTAGATAATGTCATAATCATTTTGTTTAAGTCATAATCATTTGATGATGTCATAATCATTTTGTTGATGTCATAATCATTTGATGATGTCATAATCATTAGATGATGTCATAATCATTTTGTTGATGTCATAATCATTTTGTTGATGTCATAATCATTTGATGATGTCATAATCATTTGATGTTATAATCATTGGATGATGTCATAATCATTTTGTTGATGTCATAATCATTTGATGATGTCATAATCATTTGATGTTATAATCATTGGATGATGTCATAATCATTTTGTTGATGTCATAATCATTTGATGATGTCATAATCATTTTGTTGATGTCATAATCATTTGATGATGTCATAATCATTTGATGTCATAATCATTGGATGATGTCATAATCATTTTGTTGATGTCATAATCATTTTGTTGATGTCATAATCATTTGATGATGTCATAATCATTTGATGTTATAATCATTGGATGATGTCATAATCATTTTGTTGATGTCATAATCATTTGATGATGTCATAATCATTTGATGTTATAATCATTGGATGATGTCATAATCATTTTGTTGATGTCATAATCATTTGATGATGTCATAATCATTAGATGATGTCATAATCATTTTGTTGATGTCATAATCATTTGATGATGTCATAATCATTTGATGTCAAAATCATTGGATGATGTCATAATCATTTTGTTGATGTCATAATCATTTGATGATGTCATAAACATTAGATGATGTCATAATCATTTTGTTGATGTCATAATGATTTGATGATGTCATAATCATTTGATGTCATAATCATTGGATGATGTCATAATCATTTTGTTGATGTCATAATCATTTGATGATGTCATAATCATTAGATGATGTCATAATCATTTTGTTGATGTCATAATCATTAGATGATGTCATAATCATTTTGTTGATGTCATAATCATTTTGTTGATGTCATAATCATTTGATGATGTCATAATCATTAGATGATGTCATAATCATTTTGTTGATGTCATAATCATTTGATGATGTCATAATCATTTGATGTCATAATCATTGGATGATGTCATAATCATTTTGTTGATGTCATAATCATTTGATGATGTCATAATCATTTGATGTCATAATCATTGGATGATGTCATTATCTTTTTTTTGATGTCATCATCATTTGATGTCATAATCATTGGATGATGTCATAATCATTGGATGATGACATAATCATTTTGTTGATGTCATAATCATTTGATGTCATAATCATTGGATGATGTCATAATCATTTTGTTGATGTCATAATCATTTGATGATGTCATAATCATTAGATGATGTCATAATCATTTGATGATGTCATAATCATTAGATAATGTCATAATCATTTTGTTGATGTCACAATCATTTCATGATGTCATAATCATTTGATGTCATAATCATTGGATGATGTCATAATCATTTTGTTGATGTCATAATCATTTGATGATGTCATAATCATTAGATAATGTCATAATCATTTTGTTGATGTCATAATCATTTGATGATGTCATAATCATTTTGTTGATGTCATAATGATTTGATGATGTCATAATCATTTGATGTCATAATCATTGGATGATGTCATAATCATTTTGTTGATGTCATAATCATTTGATTATGTCATAATCATTTGATGTCATAATCATTGGATGATGTCATAATCATTTTGTTGATGTCATAATCATTTGATGATGTCATCATCATTAGATGATGTCATAATCATTTTGTTGATGTCATAATCATTTGATGATGTCATAATCATATGATGTAATAATCACTGGATGATGTCATAATCATTTTGTTGATGTCATAATCATTTGATGATGTCATAATCATTAGATGATGTCATAATCATTTTGTTGATGTCATAATCATTTGATGATGTCATAATCATTAGATGATGTCATAATCATTTTGTTGATGTCATAATCATTTGATGATGTCATAATCATTTGATGTCATAATCATTGGATGATGTCGTAATCATTTTGTTGATGTCATAATCATTTGATGATGTCATAATCATTTGATAATGTCATAATCATTTTGATGATGTCATAATCATTTGATGATGTCATAATCATTTGATGTCATAATCATTGGATAATGTCATAATCATTTTGTTGATGTCATAATCATTTTATGATGTCATAATCATTTTGTTGATGTCATAATCATTGGATGATGTCATAATCCTTTTGTTGATGTCATAATCATTTGATGATGTCATAATCATTAGATGATGTCATAATCATATTGTTGATGTCATAATCATTTGATGATGTCATAATCATTTTGTTGATGTCATAATCATTTCGTTGATGTCATAATGATTTGATGATATCATAATCATTTGATGTCATAATCATTGGTTGATGTCATAATCATTTTGTTGATGTCATAATCATTTGATGATGTCATAATCATTTGATGTCATAATCATTGGATGATGTCATAATCATTTTGTTGATGTCATAATCATTTTATGATGTCATAATCATTTTGTTGATGTCATAATCATTGGATGATGTCATAATCCTTTTGTTGATGTCATAATCATTTGATGATGTCATAATCATTAGATGATGCCATAATCATTTTGTTGATGTCATAATCATTTGATGATGTCATAATCATTTTGTTGATGTCATAATCATTTCGTTGATGTCATAATGATTTGATGATATCATAATCATTTGATGTCATAATCATTGGATGATGTCATAATCATTTTGTTGATGTCATAATCATTTGATGATGTCATAATCATTAGATGATGTCATAATCATTGGATGATGATGTAATCATTTTGTTGATGTCATAATCATTTGATGTCATAATCATTGGATGATGTCATAATCATTTTGTTGATGTCATAATCATTTGATGATGTCATAATCATTGGATGATGTCATAATCATTTTGTTGATGTCATAATCATTTGATGATGTCATAATCATTAGATGATGTCATAATCATTGGATGATGACATAATCATTTTGTTGATGTCATAATCATTTGATGTCATAATCATTGGATGATGTCATAATCATTTTGTTGATGTCATAATCATTTGATGATGTCATAATCATTTTGTTGATGTCATAATCATTTCGTTGATGTCATAATGATTTGATGATATCATAATCATTTGATGTCATAATCATTGGATGATTTCATAATCATTTTGTTGATGTCATAATCATTTGATGATGTCATAATCATTAGATGATGTCATAATCATTGGATGATGACATAATCATTTTGTTGATGTCATAATCATTTGATGTCATAATCATTGGATGATGTCATAATCATTTTGTTGATGTCATAATCATTTGATGATGTCATAATCATTAGATGATGTCATAATCATTTTGTTGATGTCATAATCATTTCATGATGTCATAATCATTTGATGTCATAATCATTGGATGATGTCATAATCATTTTGTTGATGGCATAATCATTTGATGATGTCATAATCATTAGATAATGTCATAATCATTTTGTTGAAGTCATAATCATTTGATGATGTCATAATCATTTTGTTGATGTCATAATCATTTTGTTGATGTCATAATGATTTGATGATGTCATAATCATTTGATGTCATAATCATTGGATGATGTCATAATCATTTTGTTGATGTCATAATCATTTGATGATGTCATAATCATTTGATGTCATAATCATTGGATGATGTCATAATCATTTTGTTGATGTCATAATCATTAGATGATGTCATAATCATTTTGTTGATGTCATAATCATTTTGTTGATGTCATAATCATTTGATGATGTCATAATCATTTGATGATGTCATAATCATTAGATGATGTCATAATCATTTTGTTGATGTCATAATCATTTGATGATGTCATAATCATTTGATGTCATAATCATTGGATGATGTCATAATCATTTTGTTGATGTCATAATCATTTGATGATGTCATAATCATTTGATGTCATAATCATTGTATGATGTCATAATCATTTTGTTGATGTCATAATCATTTGATGTCATAATCATTGGATGATGTCATAATCATTTTGTTGATGTCATAATCATTTGATGATGTCATAATCATTTGATGTCATAATCATTGGATGATGTCATAATCATTTTGTTGATGTCATAATCATTTGATGATGTCATAATCATTAGATGATGTCATAATCATTGGATGATGACATAATCATTTTGTTGATGTCATAATCATTTGATGTCATAATCATTGGATGATGTCATAATCATTTTGTTGATGTCATAATCATTTGATTATGTCATAATCATTAGATGATGTCATAATCATTTTGTTGATGTCACAATCATTTCATGATGTCATAATCATTTGATGTCATAATCATTGGATGATGTCATAATCATTTTGTTGATGTCATAATCATTTGATGATGTCATAATCATTAGATAATGTCATAATCATTTTGTTTAAGTCATAATCATTTGATGATGTCATAATCATTTTGTTGATGTCATAATCATTTGATGATGTCATAATCATTAGATGATGTCATAATCATTTTGTTGATGTCATAATCATTTGATGATGTCATAATCATTTGATGTTATAATCATTGGATGATGTCATAATCATTTTGTTGATGTCATAATCATTTGATGATGTCATAATCATTTGATGTTATAATCATTGGATGATGTCATAATCATTTTGTTGATGTCATAATCATTTGATGATGTCATAATCATTTTGTTGATGTCATAATCATTTGATGATGTCATAATCATTTTGTTGATGTCATAATGATTTGATGATGTCATAATCATTTGATGTCATAATCATTGGATGATGTCATAATCATTTTGTTGATGTCATAATCATTTGATTATGTCATAATCATTTGATGTCATAATCATTGGATGATGTCATAATCATTTTGTTGATGTCATAATCATTTGATGATGTCATAATCATTAGATGATGTCATAATCATTTTGTTGATGTCATAATCATTTGATGATGTCATAATCATATGATGTAATAATCACTGGATGATGTCATAATCATTTTGTTGATGTCATAATCATTTGATGATGTCATAATCATTAGATGATGTCATAATCATTTTGTTGATGTCGTAATCATTTGATGATGTCATAATCATTAGATGATGTCATAATCATTTTGTTGATGTCATAATCATTTGATGATGTCATAATCATTTGATGTCATAATCATTGGATGATGTCGTAATCATTTTGTTGATGTCATAATCATTTGATGATGTCATAATCATTTGATAATGTCATAATCATTTTGATGATGTCATAATCATTTGATGATGTCATAATCATTTGATGTCATAATCATTGGATAATGTCATAATCATTTTGTTGATGTCATAATCATTTTATGATGTCATAATCATTTTGTTGATGTCATAATCATTGGATGATGTCATAATCCTTTTGTTGATGTCATAATCATTTGATGATGTCATAATCATTAGATGATGTCATAATCATATTGTTGATGTCATAATCATTTGATGATGTCATAATCATTTTGTTGATGTCATAATCATTTCGTTGATGTCATAATGATTTGATGATATCATAATCATTTGATGTCATAATCATTGGTTGATGTCATAATCATTTTGTTGATGTCATAATCATTTGATGATGTCATAATCATTTGATGTCATAATCATTGGATGATGTCATAATCATTTTGTTGATGTCATAATCATTTTATGATGTCATAATCATTTTGTTGATGTCATAATCATTGGATGATGTCATAATCCTTTTGTTGATGTCATAATCATTTGATGATGTCATAATCATTAGATGATGCCATAATCATTTTGTTGATGTCATAATCATTTGATGATGTCATAATCATTTTGTTGATGTCATAATCATTTCGTTGATGTCATAACGATTTGATGATATCATAATCATTTGATGTCATAATCATTGGATGATGTCATAATCGTTTTGTTGATGTCATAATCATTTGATGATGTCATAATCATTAGATGATGTCATAATCATTGGATGATGATGTAATCATTTTGTTGATGTCATCATTGGATGATGTCATAATCATTTTGTTGATGTCATAATCATTTGATGATGTCATAATCATTGGATGATGTCATAATCATTTTGTTGATGTCATAATCATTTGATGATGTCATAATCATTAGATGATGTCATAATCATTGGATGATGACATAATCATTTTGTTGATGTCATAATCATTTGATGTCATAATCATTGGATGATGTCATAATCATTTTGTTGATGTCATAATCATTTGATGATGTCATAATCATTTTGTTGATGTCATAATCATTTCGTTGATGTCATAATGATTTGATGATATCATAATCATTTGATGTCATAATCATTGGATGATTTCATAATCATTTTGTTGATGTCATAATCATTTGATGATGTCATAATCATTAGATGATGTCATAATCATTGGATGATGACATAATCATTTTGTTGATGTCATAATCATTTGATGTCATAATCATTGGATGATGTCATAATCATTTTGTTGATGTCATAATCATTTGATGATGTCATAATCATTAGATGATGTCATAATCATTTTGTTGATGTCATAATCATTTCATGATGTCATAATCATTTGATGTCATAATCATTGGATGATGTCATAATCATTTTGTTGATGGCATAATCATTTGATGATGTCATAATCATTAGATAATGTCATAATCATTTTGTTGAAGTCATAATCATTTGATGATGTCATAATCATTTTGTCGATGTCATAATCATTTTGTTGATGTCATAATGATTTGATGATGTCATAATCATTTGATGTCATAATCATTGGATGATGTCATAATCATTTTGTTGATGT
The DNA here is from genome assembly GCF_039654945.1 of Dendrobates tinctorius. Classification (NCBI taxonomy): domain Eukaryota; kingdom Metazoa; phylum Chordata; class Amphibia; order Anura; family Dendrobatidae; genus Dendrobates; species Dendrobates tinctorius. The sequence goes on along the minus strand of NW_027361687.1, from coordinate 41,228,673 downwards.
CATAATCAATTGATGATGTCATAATCATTTGATGTCATAATCATTAGATGATGTCATAATCATTTTGTTGATGTCATAATCATTTTGTTGATGTCATAATCATTTGATGATGTCATAATCATTTGATGATGTCATAATCATTAGATGATGTCATAATCATTTTGTTGATGTCATAATCATTTGATGATGTCATAATCATTTGATGTCATAATCATTGGATGATGTCATAATCATTTTGTTGATGTCATAATCATTTGATGATGTCATAATCATTTGATGTCATAATCATTGTATGATGTCATAATCATTTTGTTGATGTCATAATCATTTGATGTCATAATCATTGGATGATGTCATAATCATTTTGTTGATGTCATAATCATTTGATGATGTCATAATCATTTGATGTCATAATCATTGGATGATGTCATAATCATTTTGTTGATGTCATAATCATTTGATGATGTCATAATAATTAGATGATGTCATAATCATTGGATGATGACATAATCATTTTGTTGATGTCATAATCATTTGATGTCATAATCATTGGATGATGTCATAATCATTTTGTTGATGTCATAATCATTTGATTATGTCATAATCATTAGATGATGTCATAATCATTTTGTTGATGTCACAATCATTTCATGATGTCATAATCATTTGATGTCATAATCATTGGATGATGTCATAATCATTTTGTTGATGTCATAATCATTTGATGATGTCATAATCATTAGATAATGTCATAATCATTTTGTTTAAGTCATAATCATTTGATGATGTCATAATCATTTTGTTGATGTCATAATGATTTGATGATGTCATAATCATTTGATGTCATAATCATTGGATGATGTCATAATCATTTTGTTGATGTCATAATCATTTGATGATGTCATAATCATTAGATGATGTCATAATCATTTTGTTGATGTCATAATCATTTTGTTGATGTCATAATCATTTGATGATGTCATAATCATTTGATGTTATAATCATTGGATGATGTCATAATCATTTTGTTGATGTCATAATCATTTGATGATGTCATAATCATTTGATGTTATAATCATTGGATGATGTCATAATCATTTTGTTGATGTCATAATCATTTGATGATGTCATAATCATTTTGTTGATGTCATAATCATTTGATGATGACATAATCATTTGATGATGTCATAATCATTTGATGTCATAATCATTGGATGATGTCATAATCTTTTTTTTGATGTCATAATCATTTGATGTCATAATCATTGGATGATGTCATAATCATTGGATGATGACATAATCATTTTGTTGATGTCATAATCATTTGATGTCATAATCATTGGATGATGTCATAATCATTTTGTTGATGTCATAATCATTTGATGATGTCATAATCATTAGATGATGTCATAATCATTTGATGATGTCATAATCATTAGATAATGTCATAATCATTTTGTTGATGTCACAATCATTTCATGATGTCATAATCATTTGATGTCATAATCATTGGATGATGTCATAATCATTTTGTTGATGTCATAATCATTTGATGATGTCATAATCATTAGATAATGTCATAATCATTTTGTTGATGTCATAATCATTTGATGATGTCATAATCATTTTGTTGATGTCATAATGATTTGATGATGTCATAATCATTTGATGTCATAATCATTTTGTTGATGTCATAATCATTTGATTATGTCATAATCATTTGATGTCATAATCATTGGATGATGTCATAATCATTTTGTTGATGTCATAATCATTTGATGATGTCATAATCATTTGATGATGTCATAATCATTTTGTTGATGTCATAATCATTTGATGATGTCATAATCATATGATGTAATAATCACTGGATGATGTCATAATCATTTTGTTGATGTCATAATCATTTGATGATGTCATAATCATTAGATGATGTCATAATCATTTTGTTGATGTCATAATCATTTGATGATGTCATAATCATTAGATGATGTCATAATCATTTTGTTGATGTCATAATCATTTGATGATGTCATAATCATTTGATGTCATAATCATTGGATGATGTCGTAATCATTTTGTTGATGTCATAATCATTTGATGATGTCATAATCATTTGATGATGTCATAATCATTTTGATGATGTCATAATCATTTGATGATGTCATAATCATTTGATGTCATAATCATTGGATAATGTCATAATCATTTTGTTGATGTCATAATCATTTGATGATGTCATAAACATTAGATGATGTCATAATCATTTTGTTGATGTCATAATGATTTGATGATGTCATAATCATTTGATGTCATAATCATTGGATGATGTCATAATCATTTTGTTGATGTCATAATCATTTGATGATGTCATAATCATTTGATGTCATAATCATTGGATGATGTCATAATCATTTTGTTGATGTCATAATCATTTGATGATGTCATAATCATTAGATGATGTCATAATCATTTTGTTGATGTCATAATCATTAGATGATGTCATAATCATTTTGTTGATGTCATAATCATTTTGTTGATGTCATAATCATTTGATGATGTCATAATCATTAGATGATGTCATAATCATTTTGTTGATGTCATAATCATTTGATGATGTCATAATCATTTGATGTCATAATCATTGGATGATGTCATAATCATTTTGTTGATGTCATAATCATTTGATGATGTCATAATCATTTGATGTCATAATCATTGGATGATGTCATAATCTTTTTTTTGATGTCATAATCATTTGAAGTCATAATCATTGGATGATGTCATAATCATTGGATGATGACATAATCATTTTGTTGATGTCATAATCATTTGATGTCATAATCATTGGATGATGTCATAATCATTTTGTTGATGTCATAATCATTTGATGATGTTATAATCATTAGATGATGTCATAATCATTTTGTTGATGTCACAATCATTTCATGATGTCATAATCATTTGATGTCATAATCATTGGATGATGTCATAATCATTTTGTTGATGTCATAATCATTTGATGATGTCATAATCATTAGATAATGTCATAATCATTTTGTTGAAGTCATAATCATTTGATGATGTCATAATCATTTTGTTGATGTCATAATGATTTGATGATGTCATAATCATTTGATGTCATAATCATTGGATGATGTCATAATCATTTTGTTGATGTCATAATCATTTGATGATGTCATAATCATTAGATGATGTCATAATCATTTTGTTGATGTCATAATCATTTGATGATGTCATACTCATTTGATGTTATAATCATTGGATGATGTCATAATCATTTTGTTGATGTCATAATCATTTGATGATGTCATAATCATTTGATGTTATAATCATTGGATGATGTCATAATCATTTTGTTGATGTCATAATCATTTGATGATGTCATAATCATTTGATGTCATAATCATTGGATGATGTCATAATCATTTTGTTGATGTCATAATCATTTGATGATGTCATAAACATTAGATGATGTCATAATCATTTTGTTGATGTCATAATGATTTGATGATGTCATAATCATTTGATGTGATAATCATTGGATGATGTCATAATCATTTTGTTGATGTCATAATCATTTGATGATGTCATAATCATTTGATGTCATAATCATTGGATGATGTCATAATCATTTTGTTGATGTCATAATCATTTGATGATGTCATAATCATTAGATGATGTCATAATCATTTTGTTGATGTCATAATCATTAGATGATGTCATAATCATTTTGTTGATGTCATAATCATTTTGTTGATGTCATAATCATTTGATGATGTCATAATCATTTGATGATGTCATAATCATTGGATGATGTCATAATCATTTTGTTGATGTCATAATCATTTGATGATGTCATAATCAGTTGATGTCATAATCATTGGTTGATGTCATAATCTTTTTTTTGATGTCATAATCATTTGATGTCATAATCATTGGATGATGTCATAATCATTTTGTTGATGTCATAATCATTTGATGATGTCATAATCATTGGATGATGTCATAATCATTTTGTTGATGTCATAATCATTTGATGATGTCATAATCATTAGATGATGTCATAATCATTGGATGATGACATAATCATTTTGTTGATGTCATAATCATTTGATGATGTCATAATCATTAGATGATGTCATAATCATTGGATGATGACATAATCATTTTGTTGATGTCATAATCATTTGATGTCATAATCATTGGATGATGTCATAATCATTTTGTTGATGTCATAATCATTTGATGATGTCATAATCATTAGATGATGTCATAATCATTGGATGATGACATAATCATTTTGTTGATGTCATAATCATTTGATGTCATAATCATTGGATGATGTCATAATCATTTTGTTGATGTCATAATCATTTGATGATGTCATAATCATTAGATGATGTCATAATCATTTTGTTGATGTCACAATCATTTCATGATGTCATAATCATTTGATGTCATAAACATTGGATGATGTCATAATCATTTTGTTGATGTCATAATCATTTGATGATGTCATAATCATTAGATAATGTCATAATCATTTTGTTGAAGTCATAATCATTTGATGATGTCATAATCATTTTGTTGATGTCATATTGATTTGATGATGTCATAATCATTTGATGTCATAATCATTGGATGATGTCATAATCATTTTGTTGATGTCATAATCATTTGATGATGTCATAATCATTTGATGTCATAATCATTGGATGATGTCATAATCATTTTGTTGATGTCATAATCATTTGATGATGTCATAATCATATGATGTAATAATCATTGGATGATGTCATAATCATTTTGTTGATGTCATAATCATTTGATGATGTCATAATCATTAGATGATGTCATAATCATTTTGTTGATGTCATAATCATTTGATGATATCATAATCATTAGATGATGTCATAATCATTTTGTTGATGTCATAATCATTTGATGATGTCATAATCATTTGATGTCTTAATCATTGGATGATGTCGTAATCATTTTGTTGATGTCATAATCATTTGATGGTGTCATTATCATTTGATGATGTCATAATCATTTTGATGATGTCATAATCATTTGATGATGTCATAATCATTTGATGTCATAATCATTGGATAATGTCATAATCATTTGATGATGTCATAATCATTAGATGATGTCATAATCATTTTGTTGATGTCATAATCATTTGATGATGTCATAATCATTTGATGTCATAATCATTGGATGTTGTCATAATCATTTTGTTGATGTTATAATCATTTGATGATGTCATAATCATTTGATGTCATAATCATTGGATGATGTCATAATCATTTGATGATGTCATAATCATTAGATGATGTCATAATCATTTTGTTGATGTCATAATCATTTGATGATGTCATAATCATTTTGTTGATGTCATAATCATTTCGTTGATGTCATAATGATTTGATGATATCATAATCATTTGATGTCATAATCATTTTGTTGATGTCATAATCATTTGATGATGTCATAATCATTTGATGTCATAATCATTGGATGATGTCGTAATCATTTGATGATGCCATAATGATTTTGTTGATGTCATAATCATTTTTTGATGTCATAATCATTTTGTTGATGTCATAATCATTTTGTTGATGTCATAATCATTTGATGATGTCATAATCATTAGATGATGTCATAATCATTTTGTTGATGTCATAATCATTTCATGATGTCATAATCATTAGATGATGTCATAATCATTTTGTTGATGTCATAATCATTTCGTTGATGTCATAATGATTTGATGATATCATAATCATTTGATGTCATAATCATTGGATGATTTCATAATCATTTTGTTGATGTCATAATCATTTGATGATGTCATAATCATTAGATGATGTCATAATCATTGGATGATGACATAATCATTTTGTTGATGTCATAATCATTTGATGTCATAATCATTGGATGATGTCATAATCATTTTGTTGATGTCATAATCATTTGATGATGTCATAATAATTAGATGATGTCATAATCATTTTGTTGATGTCATAATCATTTCATGATGTCATAATCATTTGATGTCATAATCATTGGATGATGTCATAATCATTTTGTTGATGGCATAATCATTTGATGATGTCATAATCATTAGATAATGTCATAATCATTTTGTTGAAGTCATAATCATTTGATGATGTCATAATCATTTTGTTGATGTCATAATCATTTTGTTGATGTCATAATGATTTGATGATGTCATAATCATTTGATGTCATAATCATTGGATGATGTCATAATCATTTTGTTGATGTCATAATCATTTGATGATGTCATAATCATTTGATGTCATAATCATTGGATGATGTCATAATCATTTTGTTGATGTCATAATCATTAGATGATGTCATAATCATTTTGTTGATGTCATAATCATTTTGTTGATGTCATAATCATTTGATGATGTCATAATCATTTGATGATGTCATAATCATTAGATGATGTCATAATCATTTTGTTGATGTCATAATCATTTGATGATGTCATAATCATTTGATGTCATAATCATTGGATGATGTCATAATCATTTTGTTGATGTCATAATCATTTGATGATGTCATAATCATTTGATGTCATAATCATTGGATGATGTCATAATCATTTTGTTGATGTCATAATCATTTGATGTCATAATCATTGGATGATGTCATAATCATTTTGTTGATGTCATAATCATTTGATGATGTCATAATCATTTGATGTCATAATCATTGGATGATGTCATAATCATTTTGTTGATGTCATAATCATTTGATGATGTCATAATCATTAGATGATGTCATAATCATTGGATGATGACATAATCATTTTGTTGATGTCATAATCATTTGATGTCATAATCATTGGATGATGTCATAATCATTTTGTTGATGTCATAATCATTTGATGGTGTCATAATCATTAGATGATGTCATAATCATTTTGTTGATGTCACAATCATTTCATGATGTCATAATCATTTGATGTCATAATCATTGGATGATGCCATAATCATTTTGTTGATGTCATAATCATTTGATGATGTCATAATCATTAGATAATGTCATAATCATTTTGTTTAAGTCATCATCATTTGATGATGTCATAATCATTTTGTTGATGTCATAATCATTTGATGATGTCATAATCATTTGATGTCATAATCATTGGATGATGTCATAATCATTTTGTTGATGTCATAATCATTTGATGATGTCATAATCATTAGATGATGTCTTAATCATTTTGTTGATGTCATAATCATTAGATGATGTCATAATCATTTTGTTGATGTCATAATCATTTTGTTGATGTCATAATCATTTGATGATGTCATAATCATTTGATGATGTCATAATCATTAGATGATGTCATAATCATTTTGTTGATGTCATAATCATTTGATGATGTCATAATCATTTGATGTCATAATCATTGGATGATGTCATAATCATTTTGTTGATGTCATAATCATTTGATGATGTCATAATCATTTGATGTCATAATCATTGGATGATGTCATAATCTTTTTTTTTATGTCATAATCATTTGATGTCATAATCATTGGATGATGTCATAATCATTGGATGATGACATAATCATTTTGTTGATGTCATAATCATTTGATGTCATAATAATTGGATGAAGTCATAATCATTTTGTTGATGTCATAATCATTTGATGATGTCATAATCATTAGATGATGTCATAATCATTTGATGATGTCATAATCATTAGATAATGTCATAATCATTTTGTTGATGTCACAATCATTTCATGATGTCATAATCATTTGATGTCATAATCATTGGATGATGTCATAATCATTTTGTTGATGTCATAATCATTTGATGATGTCATAATCATTAGATAATGTCATAATCATTTTGTTGATGTTATAATCATTTGATGATGTCATAATCATTTTGTTGATGTCATAATGATTTGATGATGTCATAATCATTTGATGTCATAATCATTGGATGATGTCATAATCATTTTGTTGATGTCATAATCATTTGATGATGTCATAATCATTTGATGTCATAATCATTGGATGATGTCATAATCATTTTGTTGATGTCATAATCATTTGATGATGTCATAATCATTAGATGATGTCATAATCATTTTGTTGATGTCATAATCATTTGATGATGTCATAATCATATGATGTAATAATCATTGGATGATGTCATAATCATTTTGTTGATGTCATAATCATTAGATGATGTCATAATCATTTTGTTGATGTCATAATCATTTGATGATGTCATAATCATTAGATGATGTCATAATCATTTTGTTGATGTCATAATCATTTGATGATGTCATAATCATTTGATGTCATAATCATTGGATGATGTCGTAATCATTTTGTTGATGTCATAATCATTTGATGATGTCATAATCATTTTGATGATGTCATAATCATTTGATGATGTCATGATCATTTGATGTCATAATCATTGGATAATGTCATAATCATTTTGTTGATGTCATAATCATTTCATGATGTCATAATCATTTTTTTGATGTCATAATCATTGGATGATGTCATAATCCTTTTGTTGATGTCATAATCATATGTTGATGTCATAATCATTAGATGATGTCATAATCATATTGTTGATGTCATAATCATTTGATGATGTCATAATCATTTTGTTGATGTCATAATCATTTCGTTGATGTCATAATGATTTGATGATATCATAATCATTTGATGTCAATATCATTGGATGATGTCATAATCATTTTGTTGATGTCATAATCATTTGATGATGTCATAATCATTTGATGTCATAATCATTGGATGATGTCATAATCATTTTGTTGATGTCATAATCATTTTATGATGTCATAATCATTTTGTTGATGTCATAATCATTGGATGATGTCATAATCCTTTTGTTGATGTCATAATCATTTGATGATGTCATAATCATTAGATGATGCCATAATCATTTTGTTGATGTCATAATCATTTGATGATGTCATAATCATTTTGTTGATGTCATAATCATTTTGTTGATGTCATAATGATTTGATGATATCATAATCATTTGATGTCATAATCATTGGATGATGTCATAATCATTTTGTTGATGTCATAATCATTTGATGATGTCATAATCATTAGATGATGTCATAATCATTGGATGATGACGTAATCATTTTGTTGATGTCATAATCATTTGATGTCATAATCATTGGATGATGTCATAATCATTTTGTTGATGTCATAATCATTTGATGATGTCATAATCATTGGATGATGTCATAATCATTTTGTTGATGTCATAATCATTTGATGATGTCATAATCATTAGATGATGTCATAATCATTGGATGATGACATAATCATTTTGTTGATGTCATAATCATTTGATGTCATAATCATTGGATGATGTCATAATCATTTTGTTGATGTCATAATCATTTGATGATGTCATAATCATTTTGTTGATGTCATAATCATTTCGTTGATGTCATAATGATTTGATGATATCATAATCATTTGATGTCATAATCATTGGATGATTTCATAATCATTTTGTTGATGTCATAATCATTTGATGATGTCATAATCATTAGATGATGTCATAATCATTGGATGATGACATAATCATTTTGTTGATGTCATAATCATTTGATGTCATAATCATTGGATGATGTCATAATCATTTTGTTGATGTCATAATCATTTGATGATGTCATAATCATTAGATGATGTCATAATCATTTTGTTGATGTCATAATCATTTCATGATGTCATAATCATTTGATGTCATAATCATTGGATGATGTCATGATCATTTTGTTGATGGCATAATCATTTGATGATGTCATAATCATTAGATAATGTCATAATCATTTTGTTGAAGTCATAATCATTTGATGATGTCATAATCATTTTGTTGATGTCATAATCATTTTGTTGATGTCATAATGATTTGATGATGTCATAATCATTTGATGTCATAATCATTGGATGATGTCATAATCATTTTGTTGATGTCATAATCATTTGATGATGTCATAATCATTTGATGTCATAATCATTGGATGATGTCATAATCATTTTGTTGATGTCATAATCATTTGATGATGTCATAATCATTAGATGATGTCATAATCATTTTGTTGATGTCATAATCATTTTGTTGATGTCATAATCATTTGATGATGTCATAATCATTTGATGATGTCATAATCATTAGATGATGTCATAATCATTTTGTTGATGTCATAATCATTTGATGATGTCATAATCATTTGATGTCATAATCATTGGATGATGTCATAATCATTTTGTTGATGTCATAATCATTTGATGATGTCATAATCATTTGATGTCATAATCATTGGATGATGTCATAATCATTTTGTTGATGTCATAATCATTTGATGTCATAATCATTGGATGATGTCATAATCATTTTGTTGATGTCATAATCATTTGATGATGTCATAATCATTTGATGTCATAATCATTGGATGATGTCATAATCATTTTGTTGATGTCATAATCATTTGATGATGTCATAATCATTAGATGATGTCATAATCATTGGATGATGACATAATCATTTAGTTGATGTCATAATCATTTGATGTCATAATCATTGGATGATGTCATAATCATTTTGTTGATGTCATAATCATTTGATTATGTCATAATCATTAGATGATGTCATAATCATTTTGTTGATGTCACAATCATTTCATGATGTCATAATCATTTGATGTCATAATCATTGGATGATGTCATAATCATTTTGTTGATGTCATAATCATTTGATGATGTCATAATCATTAGATAATGTCATAATCATTTTGTTTAAGTCATAATCATTTGATGATGTCATAATCATTTTGTTGATGTCATAATGATTTTATGATGTCATAATCATTTGATGTCATAATCATTGGATGATGTCATAATCATTCTGTTGATGTCATAATCATTTGATGATGTCATAATCATTAGATGATGTCATAATCATTTTGTTGATGTCATAATCATTTGATGATGTCATAATCATTTGATGTTATAATCATTGGATGATGTCATAATCATTTTGTTGATGTCATAATCATTTGATGATGTCATAATCATTTGATGTTATAATCATTGGATGATGTCATAATCATTTTGTTGATGTCATAATCATTTGATGATGTCATAATCATTTTGTTGAAGTCATAATCATTTGATGATGTCATAATCATTTGATGTCATAATCATTGGATGATGTCATAATCATTTTGTTGATGTCATAATCATTTTGTTGATGTCATAATCATTTGATGATGTCATAATCATTTGATGTTATAATCATTGGATGATGTCATAATCATTTTGTTGATGTCATAATCATTTGATGATGTCATAATCATTTGATGTTATAATCATTGGATGATGTCATAATCATTTTGTTGATGTCATAATCATTTGATGATGTCATAATCATTTTGTTGATGTCATAATCATTTGATGATGTCATAATCATTTGATGTCATAATCATTGGATGATGTCATAATCATTTTGTTGATGTCATAATCATTTGATGATGTCATAAACATTAGATGATGTCATAATCATTTTGTTGATGTCATAATGATTTGATGATGTCATAATCATTTGATGTCATAATCATTGGATGATGTCATAATCATTTTGTTGATGTCATAATGATTTGATGATGTCATAATCATTTGATGTCATAATCATTGGATGATGTCATAATCATTTTGTTGATGTCATAATCATTTGATGATGTCATAATCATTTGATGTCATAATCATTGGATGATGTCATAATCTTTTTTTTGATGTCATAATCATTTGATGTCATAATCATTGGATGATGTCATAATCTTTGGATGATGACATAATCATTTTGTTGATGTCATAATCATTTGATGTCATAATCATTGGATGATGTCATAATCATTTTGTTGATGTCATAATCATTTGATGATGTCATAATCATTAGATGATGTCATAATCATTTTGCTGATGTCACAATCATTTCATGATGTCATAATCATTTGATGTCATAATCATTGGATGATGTCATAATCATTTTGTTGATGTCATAATCATTTGATGATGTCATAATCATTAGATAATGTCATAATCATTTTGTTGAAGTCATAATCATTTGATGATGTCATAATCATTTTGTTGATGTCATAATGATTTGATGATGTCATAATCATTTGATGTCATAATCATTGGATGATGTGATAATCATTTTGTTGATGTCATAATCATTTGATGATGTCATAATCATTAGATGATGTCATAATCATTTTGTTGATGTCATAATCATTTGATGATGTCATACTCATTTGATGTTATAATCAATGGATGATGTCATAATCATTTTGTTGATGTCATAATCATTTGATGATGTCATAATCATTTGATGTTATAATCATTGGATGATGTCATAATCATTTTGTTGATGTCATAATCATTTGATGATGTCATAATCATTTGATGTCATAATCATTGGATGATGTCATAATCATTTTGTTGATGTCATAATCATTTGATGATGTCATAAACATTAGATGATGTCATAATCATTTTGTTGATGTCATAATGATTTGATGATGTCATAATCATTTGATGTCATAATCATTGGATGATGTCATAATCATTTTGTTGATGTCATAATCATTTGATGATGTCATAATCATTTGATGTCATAATCATTGGATGATGTCATAATCATTTTGTTGATGTCATAATCATTTGATGATGTCATAATCATTAGATGATGTCATAATCATTTTGTTGATGTCATAATCATTAGATGATGTCATAATCATTTTGTTGATGTCATAATCATTTTGTTGATGTCATAATCATTTGATGATGTCATAATCATTTGATGATGTCATAATCATTTTGTTGATGTCATAATCATTTGATGATGTCATAATCATTTGATGTCATAATCATTGAATGATGTCATAATCATTTTGTTGATGTCATAATCATTTGATGATGTCATAATCAGTTGATGTCATAATCATTGGTTGATGTCATAATCTTTTTTTGATGTCATAATCATTTGATGTCATAATCATTGGATGATGTCATAATCATTTTGTTGATGTCATAATCATTTGATGATGTCATAATCATTGGATGATGTCATAATCATTTTGTTGATGTCATAATCATTTGATGATGTCATAATCATTAGATGATGTCATAATCATTGGATGATGACATAATCATTTTGTTGATGTCATAATCATTTGATGATGTCATAATCATTAGATGATGTCATAATCATTGGATGATGACATAATCATTTTGTTGATGTCATAATCATTTGATGTCATAATCATTGGATGATGTCATAATCATTTTGTTGATGTCATAATCATTTGATGATGTCATAATCATTAGATGATGACATAATCATTGGATGATGACAAAATCATTTTGTTGATGTCATAATCATTTGATGTCATAATCATTGGATGATGTCATAATCATTTTGTTGATGTCATAATCATTTGATGATGTCATAATCATTAGATGATGTCATAATCATTTTGTTGAAGTCATAATCATTTGATGATGTCATAATCATTTTGTTGATGTCATATTGATTTGATGATGTCATAATCATTTGATGTCATAATCATTGGATGATGTCATAATCATTTTGTTGATGTCATAATCATTTTGTTGATGTCATAATCATTTGATGATGTCATAATCATTTGATGTTATAATCATTGGATGATGTCATAATCATTTTGTTGATGTCATAATCATTTGATGATGTCATAATCATTTGATGTTATAATCATTGGATGATGTCATAATCATTTTGTTGATGTCATAATCATTTGATGATGTCATAATCATTTTGTTGATGTCATAATCATTTGATGATGTCATAATCATTTGATGTCATAATCATTGGATGATGTCATAATCATTTTGTTGATGTCATAATCATTGATGATGTCATAAACATTAGATGATGTCATAATCATTTTGTTGATGTCATAATGATTTGATGATGTCATAATCATTTGATGTCATAATCATTGGATGATGTCATAATCATTTTGTTGATGTCATAATGATTTGATGATGTCATAATCATTTGATGTCATAATCATTGGATGATGTCATAATCATTTTGTTGATGTCATAATCATTTGATGATGTCATAATCATTTGATGTCATAATCATTGGATGATGTCATAATCTTTTTTTTGATGTCATAATCATTTGATGTCATAATCATTGGATGATGTCATAATCTTTGGATGATGACATAATCATTTTGTTGATGTCATAATCATTTGATGTCATAATCATTGGATGATGTCATAATCATTTTGTTGATGTCATAATCATTTGATGATGTCATAATCATTAGATGATGTCATAATCATTTTGCTGATGTCACAATCATTTCATGATGTCATAATCATTTGATGTCATAATCATTGGATGATGTCATAATCATTTTGTTGATGTCATAATCATTTGATGATGTCATAATCATTAGATAATGTCATAATCATTTTGTTGAAGTCATAATCATCTGATGATGTCATAATCATTTTGTTGATGTCATAATGATTTGATGATGTCATAATCATTTGATGTCATAATCATTGGATGATGTGATAATCATTTTGTTGATGTCATAACCATTTGATGATGTCATAATCATTAGATGATGTCATAATCATTTTGTTGATGTCATAATCATTTGATGATGTCATACTCATTTGATGTTATAATCAATGGATGATGTCATAATCATTTTGTTGATGTCATAATCATTTGACGATGTCATAATCATTTGATGTTATAATCATTGGATGATGTCATAATCATTTTGTTGATGTCATAATCATTTGATGATGTCATAATCATTTGATGTCATAATCATTGGATGATGTCATGATCATTTTGTTGATGTCATAATCATTTGATGATGTCATAAACATTAGATGATGTCATAATCATTTTGTTGATGTCATAATGATTTGATGATGTCATAATCATTTGATGTCATAATCATTGGATGATGTCATAATCATTTTGTTGATGTCATAATCATTTGATGATGTCATAATCATTTGATGTCATAATCATTGGATGATGTCATAATCATTTTGTTGATGTCATAATCATTTGATGATGTCATAATCATTAGATGATGTCATAATCATTTTGTTGATGTCATAATCATTAGATGATGTCATAATCATTTTGTTGATGTCATAATCATTTTGTTGATGTCATAATCATTTGATGATGTCATAATCATTTGAAGATGTCATAATCATTTTGTTGATGTCATAATCATTTGATGATGTCATAATCATTTGATGTCATAATCATTGAATGATGTCATAATCATTTTGTTGATGTCATAATCATTTGATGATGTCATAATCATTGGATGATGTCATAATCATTTTGTTGATGTCATAATCATTTGATGATGTCATAATCATTAGATGATGTCATAATCATTGGATGATGACATAATCATTTTGTTGATGTCATAATCATTTGATGATGTCATAATCATTAGATGATGTCATAATCATTGGATGATGACATAATCATTTTGTTGATGTCATAATCATTTGATGTCATAATCATTGGATGATGTCATAATCATTTTGTTGATGTCATAATCATTTGATGATGTCATAATCATTAGATGATGTCATAATCATTGGATGATGACATAATCATTTTGTTGATGTCATAATCATTTGATGTCATAATCATTGGATGATGTCATAATCATTTTGTTGATGTCATAATCATTTGATGATGTCATAATCATTAGATGATGTCATAATCATTTTGTTGATGTCACAATCATTTCATGATGTCATAATCATTTGATGTCATAATCATTTTGTTGATGTCATAATCATTTGATGATGTCATAATCATTAGATAATGTCATAATCATTTTGTTGAAGTCATAATCATTTGATGATGTCATAATCATTTTGTTGATGTCATATTGATTTGATGATGTCATAATCATTTGATGTCATAATCATTGGATGATGTCATAATCATTTTGTTGATGTCATAATCATTTGATGATGTCATAATCATTTGATGTCATAATCATTGGATGATGTCATAATCATTTTGTTGTTGTCATAATCATTTGATGATGTCATAATCATTAGATGATGTCATAATCATTTTGTTGATGTCATAATCATTTGATGATGTCATAATCATATGATGTAATAATCATTGGATGATGTCATAATCATTTTCTTGATGTCATAATCATTTGATGATGTCATAATCATTAGATGATGTCATAATCATTTTGTTGATGTCATAATCATTTGATGATGTCATAATCATTAGATGATGTCATAATCATTTTGTTGATGTCATAATCATTTGATGATGTCATAATCATTTGATGTCATAATCATTGGATGATGTCGTAATCATTTTGTTGATGTCATAATCATTTGATGGTGTCATAATCATTTGATGATGTCATAATCATTTTGATGATGTCATAATCATTTGATGATGTCATAATCATTTGATGATGTCATAATCATTGGATAATGTCATAATCATTTTGTTGATGTCATAATCATTTTATGATGTCATAATCATTTTGTTGATGTAATAATCATTGGATGATGTCATAATCCTTTTGTTGATGTCATAATCATTTGATGATGTCATAATCATTAGATGATGTCATAATCATATTGTTGATGTCATAATCATTTGATGATGTCATAATCATTTTGTTGATGTCATAATCATTTCGTTGATGTCATAATGATTTGATGATATCATAATCATTTGATGTCTTAATCATTGGATGATGTCATAATCATTTTGTTGATGTCATAATCATTTGATGATGTCATAATCATTTGATGTCATAATCATTGGATGATGTCATAATCATTTTGTTGATGTCATAATCATTTTATGATGTCATAATCATTTTGTTGATGTCATAATCATTGGATGATGTCATAATCCTTTTGTTGATGTCATAATCATTTGATGATGTCATAATCATTTTGTTGATGTCATAATCATTTCGTTGATGTCCTAATGATTTGATGATATCATAATCATTTGATGTCATAATCATTGGATGATGTCATAATCATTTTGTTGATGTCATAATCATTTGATGATGTCATAATCATTAGATGATGTCATAATCATTGGATGATGACATATTCATTTTGTTGATGTCATAATCATTTGATGATGTCATAATCATTAGATGATGTCATAATCATTTTGCTGATGTCATAATCGTTTGATGATGTCATAATCATTAGATGATGTCATAATCATTTTGTTGATGTTATAATCATTTGATGATGTCATAGTCTTTTGATGTCATAATCATTGGATGATGTCATAATCATTTTGTTGATGTCATAATCATTTGATGATGTCATAATCATTTGATAATGTCATAATCATTTTGTTGATGTCATAATCATTTGATGATGTCATAATCATTTGATGTCATAATCATTGGATGATGTCATAATCATTTTGTTGATGTCATGATCATTTTATGATGTCATAATCATTTGGTTGATGTCATAATCATTAGATAATGTCATAATCATTTTGTTGAAGTCATAATCATTTGATTATGTCATAATCATTTTGTTGATGTCATAATGATTTGATGATGTCATAATCATTTGATGTCATAATCATTGGATGATGTCATAATCATTTTGTTGATGTCATAATCATTTGATGATGTCATAATCATTTGATGTCATAATCATTGGATGATGTCATAATCATTTGGTTGATGTCATAATCATTTGATGATGTCATAATCATTTGATGTCATAATCATTGGATGATGTCATAATCATTTTGTTGATGTCATAATCATTTTATGATGTCATAATCATTTTGTTGATGTCATAATCATTGGATGATGTCATAATCCTTTTGTTGATGTCATAATCATTTGATGATGTCATAATCATTAGATGATGTCATAATCATTTTGTTGATGTCATAATCATTTGATGATGTCATAATCATTTTGTTGATGTCATAATCATTTCGTTGATGTCATAATGATTTGATGATATCATAATCATTTGATGTCATAATCATTGGATGATGTCATAATCATTTTGTTGATGTCATAATCATTTGATGATGTCATAATCATTAGATGATGTCATAATCATTGGATGATGACATATTCATTTTGTTGATGTCATAATCATTTGATGATGTCATAATCATTAGATGATGTCATAATCATTTTGCTGATGTCATAATCATTTGATGATGTCATAATCATTAGATGATGACATAATCATTGGATGATGACATAATCATTTTGTTGATGTCATAATCATTTGATGTCATAATCATTGGATGATGTCATAATCATTTTGTTGATGTCATAATCATTTGATGATGTCATAATCATTAGATGATGTCATAATCATTTTGTTGATGTCACAATCATTTCATGATGTCATAATCATTTGATGTCATAATCATTGGATGATGTCATAATCATTTTGTTGATGTCATAATCATTTGATGATGTCATAATCATTAGATAATGTCATAATCATTTTGTTGAAGTCATAATCATTTGATGATGTCATAATCATTTTGTTGATGTCATATTGATTTGATGATGTCATAATCATTTGATGTCATAATCATTGGATGATGTCATAATCATTTTGTTGATGTCATAATCATTTTGTTGATGTCATAATCATTTGATGATGTCATAATCATTTGATGTTATAATCATTGGATGATGTCATAATCATTTTGTTGATGTCATAATCATTTGATGATGTCATAATCATTTGATGTTATAATCATTGGATGATGTCATAATCATTTTGTTGATGTCATAATCATTTGATGATGTCATAATCATTTTGTTGATGTCATAATCATTTGATGATGTCATAATCATTTGATGTCATAATCATTGGATGATGTCATAATCATTTTGTTGATGTCATAATCATTTGATGATGTCATAAACATTAGATGATGTCATAATCATTTTGTTGATGTCATAATGATTTGATGATGTCATAATCATTTGATGTCATAATCATTGGATGATGTCATAATCATTTTGTTGATGTCATAATGATTTGATGATGTCATAATCATTTGATGTCATAATCATTGGATGATGTCATAATCATTTTGTTGATGTCATAATCATTTGATGATGTCATAATCATTTGATGTCATAATCATTGGATGATGTCATAATCTTTTTTTTGATGTCATAATCATTTGATGTCATAATCATTGGATGATGTCATAATCTTTGGATGATGACATAATCATTTTGTTGATGTCATAATCATTTGATGTCATAATCATTGGATGATGTCATAATCATTTTGTTGATGTCATAATCATTTGATGATGTCATAATCATTAGATGATGTCATAATCATTTTGCTGATGTCACAATCATTTCATGATGTCATAATCATTTGATGTCATAATCATTGGATGATGTCATAATCATTTTGTTGATGTCATAATCATTTGATGATGTCATAATCATTAGATAATGTCATAATCATTTTGTTGAAGTCATAATCATTTGATGATGTCATAATCATTTTGTTGATGTCATAATGATTTGATGATGTCATAATCATTTGATGTCATAATCATTGGATGATGTGATAATCATTTTGTTGATGTCATAATCATTTGATGATGTCATAATCATTAGATGATGTCATAATCATTTTGTTGATGTCATAATCATTTGATGATGTCATACTCATTTGATGTTATAATCAATGGATGATGTCATAATCATTTTGTTGATGTCATAATCATTTGATGATGTCATAATCATTTGATGTTATAATCATTGGATGATGTCATAATCATTTTGTTGATGTCATAATCATTTGATGATGTCATAATCATTTGATGTCATAATCATTGGATGATGTCATAATCATTTTGTTGATGTCATAATCATTTGATGATGTCATAAACATTAGATGATGTCATAATCATTTTGTTGATGTCATAATGATTTGATGATGTCATAATCATTTGATGTCATAATCATTGGATGATGTCATAATCATTTTGTTGATGTCATAATCATTTGATGATGTCATAATCATTTGATGTCATAATCATTGGATGATGTCATAATCATTTTGTTGATGTCATAATCATTTGATGATGTCATAATCATTAGATGATGTCATAATCATTTTGTTGATGTCATAATCATTAGATGATGTCATAATCATTTTGTTGATGTCATAATCATTTTGTTGATGTCATAATCATTTGATGATGTCATAATCATTTGATGATGTCATAATCATTTTGTTGATGTCATAATCATTTGATGATGTCATAATCATTTGATGTCATAATCATTGAATGATGTCATAATCATTTTGTTGATGTCATAATCATTTGATGATGTCATAATCAGTTGATGTCATAATCATTGGTTGATGTAATAATCTTTTTTTGATGTCATAATCATTTGATGTCATAATCATTGGATGATGTCATAATCATTTTGTTGATGTCATAATCATTTGATGATGTCATAATCATTGGATGATGTCATAATCATTTTGTTGATGTCATAATCATTTGATGATGTCATAATCATTAGATGATGTCATAATCATTGGATGATGACATAATCATTTTGTTGATGTCATAATCATTTGATGATGTCATAATCATTAGATGATGTCATAATCATTGGATGATGACATAATCATTTTGTTGATGTCATAATCATTTGATGTCATAATCATTGGATGATGTCATAATCATTTTGTTGATGTCATAATCATTTGATGATGTCATAATCATTAGATGATGTCATAATCATTGGATGATGACATAATCATTTTGTTGATGTCATAATCATTTGATGTCATAATCATTGGATGATGTCATAATCATTTTGTTGATGTCATAATCATTTGATGATGTCATAATCATTAGATGATGTCATAATCATTTTGTTGATGTCACAATCATTTCATGATGTCATAATCATTTGATGTCATAATCATTGGATGATGTCATAATCATTTTGTTGATGTCATAATCATTTGATGATGTCATAATCATTAGATAATGTCATAATCATTTTGTTGAAGTCATAATCATTTGATGATGTCATAATCATTTTGTTGATGTCATATTGATTTGATGATGTCATAATCATTTGATGTCATAATCATTGGATGATGTCATAATCATTTTGTTGATGTCATAATCATTTGATGATGTCATAATCATTTGATGTCATAATCATTGGATGATGTCATAATCATTTTGTTGATGTCATAATCATTTGATGATGTCATAATCATTAGATGATGTCATAATCATTTTGTTGATGTCATAATCATTTGATGATGTCATAATCATATGATGTAATAATCATTGGATGATGTCATAATCATTTTGTTGATGTCATAATCATTTGATGATGTCATAATCATTAGATGATGTCATAATCATTTTGTTGATGTCATAATCATTTGATGATGTCATAATCATTAGATGATGTCATAATCATTTTGTTGATGTCATAATCATTTGATGATGTCATAATCATTTGATGTCATAATCATTGGATGATGTCGTAATCATTTTGTTGATGTCATAATCATTTGATGGTGTCATAATCATTTGATGATGTCATAATCATTTTGATGATGTCATAATCATTTGATGATGTCATAATCATTTGATGATGTCATAATCATTGGATAATGTCATAATCATTTTGTTGATGTCATAATCATTTTATGATGTCATAATCATTTTGTTGATGTAATAATCATTGGATGATGTCATAATCCTTTTGTTGATGTCATAATCATTTGATGATGTCATAATCATTAGATGATGTCATAATCATATTGTTGATGTCATAATCATTTGATGATGTCATAATCATTTTGTTGATGTCATAATCATTTCGTTGATGTCATAATGATTTGATGATATCATAATCATTTGATGTCTTAATCATTGGATGATGTCATAATCATTTTGTTGATGTCATAATCATTTGATGATGTCATAATCATTTGATGTCATAATCATTGGATGATGTCATAATCATTTTGTTGATGTCATAATCATTTTATGATGTCATAATCATTTTGTTGATGTCATAATCATTGGATGATGTCATAATCCTTTTGTTGATGTCATAATCATTTGATGATGTCATAATCATTAGATGATGTCATAATCATTTTGTTGATGTCATAATCATTTGATGATGTCATAATCATTTTGTTGATGTCATAATCATTTCGTTGATGTCATAATGATTTGATGATATCATAATCATTTGATGTCATAATCATTGGATGATGTCATAATCATTTTGTTGATGTCATAATCATTTGATGATGTCATAATCATTAGATGATGTCATAATCATTGGATGATGACATATTCATTTTGTTGATGTCATAATCATTTGATGATGTCATAATCATTAGATGATGTCATAATCATTTTGCTGATGTCATAATCATTTGATGATGTCATAATCATTAGATGATGTCATAATCATTTTGTTGATGTTATAATCATTTGATGATGTCATAGTCTTTTGATGTCATAATCATTGGATGATGTCATAATCATTTTGTTGATGTCATAATCATTTGATGATGTCATAATCATTTGATAATGTCATAATCATTTTGTTGATGTCATAATCATTTGATGATGTCATAATCATTTGATGTCATAATCATTGGATGATGTCATAATCATTTTGTTGATGTCATGATCATTTTATGATGTCATAATCATTTGGTTGATGTCATAATCATTAGATAATGTCATAATCATTTTGTTGAAGTCATAATCATTTGATTATGTCATAATCATTTTGTTGATGTCATAATGATTTGATGATGTCATAATCATTTGATGTCATAATCATTGGATGATGTCATAATCATTTTGTTGATGTCATAATCATTTGATGATGTCATAATCATTTGATGTCATAATCATTGGATGATGTCATAATCATTTGGTTGATGTCATAATCATTTGATGATGTCATAATCATTTGATGTCATAATCATTGGATGATGTCATAATCATTTTGTTGATGTCATAATCATTTTATGATGTCATAATCATTTTGTTGATGTCATAATCATTGGATGATGTCATAATCCTTTTGTTGATGTCATAATCATTTGATGATGTCATAATCATTAGATGATGTCATAATCATTTTGTTGATGTCATAATCATTTGATGATGTCATAATCATTTTGTTGATGTCATAATCATTTCGTTGATGTCATAATGATTTGATGATATCATAATCATTTGATGTCATAATCATTGGATGATGTCATAATCATTTTGTTGATGTCATAATCATTTGATGATGTCATAATCATTAGATGATGTCATAATCATTGGATGATGACATATTCATTTTGTTGATGTCATAATCATTTGATGATGTCATAATCATTAGATGATGTCATAATCATTTTGCTGATGTCATAATCATTTGATGATGTCATAATCATTAGATGATGTCATAATCATTTTGTTGATGTCATAATCATTTGATGATGTCATAATCATTTGATAATGTCATAATCATTTTGTTGATGTCATAATCATTTGATGATGTCATAATCATTTGATGTCATAATCATTGGATGATGTCATAATCATTTTGTTGATGTCATGATCATTTTATGATGTCATAATCATTTGGTTGTTGTCATAATAATTAGATAATGTCATAATCATTTTGTTGAAGTCATAATCATTTGATTATGTCATAATCATTTTGTTGATGTCATAATGATTTGATGATGTCATAATCATTTGATGTCATAATCATTGGATGATGTCATAATCATTTTGTTGATGTCATAATCATTTGATGATGTCATAATCATTTGATGTCATAATCATTGGATGATGTCATAATCATTTTGTTGATGTCATAATCATTTGATGATGTCATAATCATTAGATGATGTCATAATCATTTTGTTGATGTCATAATCATTTGATGATGTCATAATCATATGATGTAATAATCATTGGATGATGTCATAATCATTTTGTTGATGTCATAATCATTTGATGATGTCATAATCATTAGATGATGTCATAATCATTTTGTTGATGTCATAATCATTTGATGATGTCATAATCATTTGATGTCATAATCATTGGATGATGTCATAATCATTTTGTTGATGTCATAATCATTTTATGATGTCATAATCATTTTGTTGATGTCAAAATCATTGGATGATGTCATAATCCTTTTGTTGATGTCATAATCATTTGATGATGTCATAATCATTAGATGATGTCATAATCATTTTGTTGATGTCATAATCATTTGATGATGTCATAATCATTTTGTTGATGTCATAATCATTTCGTTGATGTCATAATGATTTGATGATATCATATTCATTTGATGTCATAATTATTGGATGATGTCATAATCATTTTGTTGATGTCATAATCATTTGATGATGTCATAATCATTTGATGTCATAATCATTGGATGATGTCATAATCATTTTGTTGATGTCATAATCATTTTATGATGTCATAATCATTTTGTTGATGTCATAATCATTGGATGATGTCATAATCCTTTTGTTGATGTCATAATCATTTGATGATGTCATGATCATTAGATGATGTCATAATCATTTTGTTGATGTCATAATCATTTGATGATGTCATAATCATTTTGTTGATGTCATAATCATTTCGTTGATGTCATAATGATTTGATGATATCATAATCATTTGATGTCATAATCATTGGATGATTTCATAATCATTTTGTTGATGTCATAATCATTTGATGATGTCATAATCATTAGATGATGTCATAATCATTGGATGATGACATAATCATTTTGTTGATGTCATAATCATTTGATGTCATAATCATTGGATGATGTCATAATCATTTTGTTGATGTCATAATCATTTGATGATGTCATAATCATTAGATGATGTCATAATCATTTTGTTGATGTCATAATCATTTCATGATGTCATAATCATTTGATGTCATAATCATTGGATGATGTCATAATCATTTTGTTGATGGCATAATCATTAGATGATGTCATAATCATTAGATAATGTCATAATCATTTTGTTGAAGTCATAATCATTTGATGATGTCATAATCATTTTGTTGATGTCATAATCATTTTGTTGATGTCATAATGATTTGATGATGTCATAATCATTTGATGTCATAATCATTGGATGATGTCATAATCATTTTGTTGATGTCATAATCATTTGATGATGTCATAATCATTTGATGTCATAATCATTGGATGATGTCATAATCATTTTGTTGATGTCATAATCATTTGATGATGTCACAATCATTAGATGATGTCATAATCATTTTGTTGATGTCATAATCATTTTGTTGATGTCATAATCATTTGATGATGTCATAATCATTTGATGATGTCATAATCATTTTGTTGATGTCATAATCATTTGATGATGTCATAATCATTTGATGTCATAATCATTGGATGATGTCATAATCATTTTGTTGATGTCATAATCATTTGATGATGTCATAATCATTTGATGTCATAATCATTGGATGATGTCATAATCATTTTGTTGATGTCATAATCATTTGATGTCATAATCATTGGATGATGTCATAATCATTTTGTTGATGTCATAATCATTTGATGATGTCATAATCATTTGATGTCATAATCATTGGATGATGTCATAATCATTTTGTTGATGTCATAATCATTTGATGATGTCATAATCATTAGATGATGTCATAATCATTGGATGATGACATAATCATTTTGTTGATGTCATAATCATTTGATGTCATAATCATTGGATGATGTCATAATCATTTTGTTGATGTCATAATCATTTGATGATGTCATAATCATTAGATGATGTCATAATCATTTTGTTGATGTCACAATCATTTCATGATGTCATAATCATTTGATGTCATAATCATTGGATGATGTCATAATCATTTTGTTGATGTCATAATCATTTGATGATGTCATAATCATTAGATAATGTCATAATCATTTTATTGATGTCATAATCATTTGATGATGTCATAATCATTTTGTTGATGTCATAATGATTTGATGATCTCATAATCATATGATGTAATAATCATTGGATGATGTCATAATCATTTTGTTGATGTCATAATCATTTGATGATGTCATAATCATTAGATGATGTCATAATCATTTTGTTGATGTCATAATCATTTGATGATGTCATAATCATTAGATGATGTCATAATCATTTTGTTGATGTCATAATCATTTGATGATGTCATAATCATTTGATGTCATAATCATTGGATGATGTCGTAATCATTTTGTTGATGTCATAATCACTTGATGATGTCATAATCATTTGATGATGTCATAATCATTTTGATGATGTCATAATCATTTGATGATGTCATAATCATTTGATGTCATAATCATTGGATAATGTCATAATCATTTTGTTGATGTCATAATCATTTTATGATGTCATAATCATTTTGTTGATGTCATAATCATTGGATGATGTCATAATCCTTTTGTTGATGTCATAATCATTTGATGATGTCATAATCATTAGATGATGTCATAATCATATTGTTGATGTCATAATCATTTGATGATGTCATAATCATTTTGTTGATGTCATAATCATTTCGTTGATGTCATAATGATTTGATGATATCATAATCATTTGATGTCATAATCATTGGATGATGTCATAATCATTTTGTTGATGTCATAATCATTTGATGATGTCATAATCATTTGATGTCATAATCATTGGATGATGTCATAATCATTTTGTTGATGTCATAATCATTTTATGATGTCATAACCATTTTGTTGATGTCATAATCATTGGATGATGTCTTAATCCTTTTGTTGATGTCATAATCATTTGATGATGTCATAATCATTAGATGATGTCATAATCATTTTGTTGATGTCATAATCATTTGATGATGTCATAATCATTTTGTTGATGTCATAATCATTTCGTTGATGTCATAATGATTTGATGATATCATAATCATTTGATGTCATAATCATTGGATGATGTCATAATCATTTTGTTGATGTCATAATCATTTGATGATGTCATAATCATTAGATGATGTCATAATCATTGGATGATGACATAATCATTTTGTTGATGTCATAATCATTTGATGTCATAATCATTGGATGATGTCATAATCATTTTGTTGATGTCATAATCATTTGATGATGTCATAATCATTGGATGATGTCATAATCATTTTGTTGATGTCATAATCATTTGATGATGTCATAATCATTAGATGATGTCATAATCATTGGATGATGACATAATCATTTTGTTGATGTCATAATCATTTGATGTCATAGTCATTGGATGATGTCATAATCATTTTGTTGATGTCATAATCATTTCATGATGTCATAATCATTTGATGTCATAATCATTTTGTTGATGGCATAATCATTTGATGATGTCATAATCATTAGATAATGTCATAATCATTTTGTTGAAGTCATAATCATTTGATGATGTCATAATCATTTTGTTGATGTCATAATCATTTTGTTGATGTCATAATGATTTGATGATGTCATAATCATTTGATGTCATAATCATTGGATGATGTCATAATCATTTTGTTGATGTCATAATCATTTGATGATGTCATAATCATTTGATGTCATAATCATTGGATGATGTTATAATCATTTTGTTGATGTCATAATCATTTGATGATGTCATAATCATTAGATGATGTCATAATCATTTTGTTGATGTCATAATCATTTTGTTGATGTCATAATCATTTGATGTCATAATCATTTGATGATGTCATGATCATTAGATGATGTCATAATCATTTTGTTGATGTCATAATCATTTGATGATGTCATAATCATTTGATGTCATAATCATTGGATGATGTCATAATCATTTTGTTGATGTCATAATCATTTGATGATGTCATAATCATTTGATGTCATAATCATTGGATGATGTCATAATCATTTTGTTGATGTCATAATCATTTGATATCATAATCATTGGATGATGTCATAATCATTTTGTTGATGTCATAATCATTTGATGATGTCATAATCATTTGATGTCATAATCATTGGATGATGTCATAATCATTTTGTTGATGTCATAATCATTTGATGATGTCATAATCATTAGATGATGTCATAATCATTGGATGATGACATAATCATTTTGTTGATGTCATAATCATTTGATGTCATATTCATTGGATGATGTCATAATCATTTTGTTGATGTCACAATCATTTCATGATGTCATAATCATTTGATGTCATAATCATTGGATGATGTCATAATCATTTGATGATGTCATAATCATTAGATAATGTCATAATCATTTTGTTTAAGTCATAATCATTTGATGATGTCATAATCATTTTGTTGATGTCATAATGATTTGATGATGTCATAATCATTTGATGTCATAATCATTGGATGATGTCATAATCATTTTGTTGATGTCATAATCATTTGATGATGTCATAATCATTAGATGATGTCATAATCATTTTGTTGATGTCATAATCATTTTATTGATGTCATAATCATTTGATGATGTCATAATCATTTGATGTTATAATCATTGGACGATGTCATAATCATTTTGTTCATGTCATAATCATTTGATGAAGTCATAATCATTTCATGTTATAATCATTGGATGATGTCATAATCATTTTGTTGATGTCATAATCATTTGATGATGTCATAATCATTTTGTTGATGTCATAATCATTTGATGATGTCATAATCATTTGATGTCATAATCATTGGATGATGTCATAATCATTTTGTTGATGTCATAATCATTTTGTTGATGTCATAATCATTTGATGATGTCATAATCATTTGATGTTATAATCATTGGATGATGTCATAATCATTTTGTTGATGTCATAATCATTTGATGATGTCATAATCATTTGATGTTATAATCATTGGATGATGTCATAATCATTTTGTTGATGTCATAATCATTTGATGATGTCATAATCATTAGATGATGTCATAATCATTTTGTTGATGTCATAATCATTTGATGATGTCATAATCATTTGATGTCATAATCATTGGATGATGTCATAATCATTTTGTTGATGTCATAATCATTTGATGATGTCATAAACATTAGATAATGTCATAATCATTTTGTTGATGTCATAATGATTTGATGATGTCATAATCATTTGATGTCATAATCATTGGATGATGTCATAATCATTTTGTTGATGTCATAATCATTTGATGATGTCATAATCATTTGATGTCATAATCATTGGATGATGTCATAATCTTTTTTTTGATGTCATAATCATTTGATGTCATAATCATTGGATGATGTCATAATCATTGGATGATGACATAATCATTTTGTTGATGTCATAATCATTTGATGTCATAATCATTGGATGATGTCATAATCATTTTGTTGATGTCATAATCATTTGATGATGTCATAATCATTAGATGATGTCATAATCATTTGATGATGTCATAATCATTAGATAATGTCATAATCATTTTGTTGATGTCACAATCATTTCATGATGTCATAATCATTTGATGTCATAATCATTGGATGATGTCATAATCATTTTGTTGATGTCATAATCATTTGATGATGTCATAATCATTAGATAATGTCATAATCATTTTGTTGAAGTCATAATCATTTGATGATGTCATAATCATTTTGTTGATGTCATAATGATTTGATGATGTCATAATCATTTGATGTCATAATCATTGGATGATGTCATAATCATTTTGTTGATGTCATAATCATTTGATTATGTCATAGTCATTTGATGTCATAATCATTGGATGATGTCATAATCATTTTGTTGATGTCATAATCATTTGATGATGTCATAATCATTAGATGATGTCATAATCATTTTGTTGATGTCATAATCATTTGATGATGTCATAATCATATGATGTAATAATCACTGGATGATGTCATAATCATTTTGTTGATGTCATAATCATTTGATGATGTCATAATCATTAGATGATGTCATAATCATTTTGTTGATGTCATAATCATTTGATGATGTCATAATCATTAGATGATGTCATAATCATTTTGTTGATGTCATAATCATTTGATGATGTCATAATCATTTGATGTCATAATCATTGGATGATGTCGTAATCATTTTGTTGATGTCATAATCATTTGATGATGTCATAATCATTTGATGATGTCATAATCATTTTGATGATGTCATAATCATTTGATGATGTCATAATCATTTGATGTCATAATCATTGGATAATGTCATAATCATTTTGTTGATGTCATAATCATTTTATGATGTCATAATCATTTTGTTGATGTCATAATCATTGGATGATGTCATAATCCTTTTGTTGATGTCATAATCATTTGATGATGTCATAATCATTAGATGATGTCATAATCATATTGTTGATGTCATAATCATTTGATGATGTCATAATCATTTTGTTGATGTCATAATCATTTCGTTGATGTCATAATGATTTGATGATATCATAATCATTTGATGTCATAATCATTGGATGATGTCATAATCATTTTGTTGATGTCATAATCATTTGATGATGTCATAATCATTTGATGTCATAATCATTGGATGATGTCATAATCATTTTGTTGATGTCATAATCATTTTATGATGTCATAATCATTTTGTTGATGTCATAATCATTGGATGATGTCATAATCCTTTTGTTGATGTCATAATCATTTGATGATGTCATAATCATTAGATGATGCCATAATCATTTTGTTGATGTCATAATCATTTGATGATGTCATAATCATTTTGTTGATGTCATAATCATTTCGTTGATGTCATAATGATTTGATGATATCATAATCATTTGATGTCATAATCATTGGATGATGACATAATCATTTTGTTGATGTCATAATCATTTGATGTCATAATCATTGGATGATGTCATAATCATTTTGTTGATGTCATAATCATTTGATGATGTCATAATCATTTGATGTCATAATCATTGGATGATTTCATAATCATTTTGTTGATGTCATAATCATTTGATGATGTCATAATCATTTTGTTGATGTCATAATCATTTTGTTGATGTCATAATGATTTGATGATATCATAATCATTTGATGTCATAATCATTGGATGATTTCATAATCATTTTGTTGATGTCATAATCATTTGATGATGTCATAATCATTAGATGATGTCATAATCATTGGATGATGACATATTCATTTTGTTGATGTCATAATCATTTGATGTCATAATCATTGGATGATGTCATAATCATTTTGTTGATGTCATAATCATTTGATGATGTCATAATCATTAGATGATGTCATAATCATTTTGTTGATGTCATAATCATTTCATGATGTCATAATCATTTGATGTCATAATCATTGGATGATGTCATAATCATTTTGTTGATGGCATAATCATTTGATGATGTCATAATCATTTTGTTGATGTCATAATCATTTCATGATGTCATAATCATTTGATGTCATAATCATTGGATGATGTCATAATCATTTTGTTGATGTCATAATCATTAGATGATGTCATAATCATTTTGTTGATGTCATAATCATTTCATGATGTCATAATCATTTGATGTCATAATCATTGGATGATGTCATAATCATTTTGTTGATGTCATAATCATTTTGTTGATGTCATAATGATTTGATGATGTCATAATCATTTGATGTCATAATCATTGGATGATGTCATAATCATTTTGTTGATGTCATAATCATTTGATGATGTCATAATCATTTGATGTCATAATCATTGGATGATGTCATAATCATTTTGTTGATGTCATAATCATTTGATGATGTCATAATCATTAGATGATGTCATAATCATTTTGTT
The DNA here is from genome assembly GCF_039654945.1 of Dendrobates tinctorius. Classification (NCBI taxonomy): domain Eukaryota; kingdom Metazoa; phylum Chordata; class Amphibia; order Anura; family Dendrobatidae; genus Dendrobates; species Dendrobates tinctorius. The sequence goes on along the minus strand of NW_027361687.1, from coordinate 41,196,511 downwards.
GATGTCATAATCATTTTGTTGATGTCATAATCATTTGATGATGTCATAATCATTTGATGATGTCATAATCATTAGATGATGTCATAATCATTTTGTTGATGTCATAATCATTTGATGATGTCATAATCATTTGATATCATAATCATTGGATGATGTCATAATCATTTTGTTGATGTCATAATCATTTGATGATGTCATAATCATTTGATGTCATAATCATTGGATGATGTCATAATCATTTTGTTGATGTCATAATCATTTGATGTCATAATCATTGGATGATGTCATAATCATTTTGTTGATGTCATAATCATTTGATGATGTCATAATCATTTGATGTCATAATCATAGGATGATGTCATAATCATTTTGTTGATGTCATAATCATTTGATGATGTCATAATCATTAGATGATGTCATAATCATTGGATGATGACATAATCATTTTGTTGATGTCATAATCATTTGATGTCATAATCATTGGATGATGTAATAATCATTTTGTTGATGTCATAATCATTTGATTATGTCATAATCATTAGATGATGTCATAATCATTTTGTTGATGTCACAATCATTTCATGATGTCATAATCATTTGATGTCATAATCATTGGATGATGTCATAATCATTTTGTTGATGTCATAATCATTTGATGATGTCATAATCATTAGATAATGTCATAATCATTTTGTTTAAGTCATAATCATTTGATGATGTCATAATCATTTTGTTGATGTCATAATGATTTGATGATGTCATAATCATTTGATGTCATAATCATTGGAAGATGTCATAATCATTTTGTTTATGTCATAATCATTTGATGATGTCATAATCATTAGATGATGTCATAATCATTTTGTTGATGTCATAATCATTTTGTTGATGTCATAATCATTTGATGATGTCATAATCATTTGATGTTATAATCATTGGATGATGTCATAATCATTTTGTTGATGTCATAATCATTTGATGATGTCATAATCATTTGATGTTATAATCATTGGATGATGTCATAATCATTTTGTTGATGTCATAATCATTTGATGATGTCATAATCATTTCGTTGATGTCATAATCATTTGATGATGTCATAATCATTTGATGTCATAATCATTGGATGATGTCATAATCATTTTGTTGATGTCATAATCATTTTGTTGATGTCATAATCATTTGATGATGTCATAATCATTTGATGTTATAATCATTGGATGATGTCATAATCATTTTGTTGATGTCATAATCATTTGATGATGTCATAATCATTTGATGTTATAATCATTGGATGATGTCATAATCATTTTGTTGATGTCATAATCATTTGATGATGTCATAATCATTTTGTTGATGTCATAATCATTTGATGATGTCATAAACATTAGATGATGTCATAATCATTTTGTTGATGTCATAATGATTTGATGATGTCATAATCATTTGATGTCATAATCATTGGATGATGTCATAATCATTTTGTTGATGTCATAATCATTTGATGATGTCATAATCATTTGATGTCATAATCATTGGATGATGTCATAATCATTTTGTTGATGTCATAATCATTTGATGATGTCATAATCATTAGATGATGTCATAATCATTTTGTTGATGTCATAATCATTAGATGATGTCATAATCATTTTGTTGATGTCATAATCATTTTGTTGATGTCATAATCATTTGATGATGTCATAATCATTTGATGTCATAATCATTGGATGATGTCATAATCATTTTGTTGATGTCATAATCATTTGATGATGTCATAATCATTTGATGTCATAATCATTGGATGATGTCATAATCATTTTGTTGATGTCATAATCATTTGATGATGTCATAATCATTAGATGATGTCATAATCATTTTGTTGATGTCATAATCATTTGATGATGTCATAATCATTTGATGTCATAATCATTGGATGATGTCATAATCATTTTGTTGATGTCATAATCATTTGATGATGTCATAATCATTTGATGTCATAATCATTGGATGATGTCATAATCTTTTTTTTGATGTCATAATCATTTGATGTCATAATCATTGGATGATGTCATAATCATTGGATGATGACATAATCATTTTGTTGATGTCATAATCATTTGATGTCATAATCTTTGGATGATGTCATAATCATTTTGTTGATGTCATAATCATTTGATGATGACATAATCATTAGATGATGTTATAATCATTTTGTTGATGTCACAATCATTTCATGATGTCATAATCATTTGATGTCATAATCATTGGATGATGTCATAATCATTTTGTTGATGTCATAATCATTTGATGATGTCATAATCATTAGATAATGTCATAATCATTTTGTTGAAGTCATAATCATTTGATGATGTCATAATCATTTTGTTGATGTCATAATGATTTGATGATCTCATAATCATTTGATGTCATAATCATTGGATGATGTCATAATCATTTTGTTGATGTCATAATCATTTGATGATGTCATAATCATTAGATGATGTCATAATCATTTTCTTGATGTCATAATCATTTGATGATGTCATACTCATTTGATGTTATAATCATTGGATGATGTCATAATCATTTTGTTGATGTCATAATCATTTGATGATGTCATAATCATTTGATGTTATAATCATTGGATGATGTCATAATCATTTTGTTGATGTCATAATCATTTGATGATGTCATAATCATTTGATGTCATAATCATTGGATGATGTTATAATCATTTTGTTGATGTCATAATCATTTGATGATGTCATAATCATTAGATGATGTCATAATCATTTTGTTGATGTCATAATCATTTTGTTGATGTCATAATCATTTGATCTCATAATCATTTGATGATGTCATGATCATTAGATGATGTCATAATCATTTTGTTGATGTCATAATCATTTGGTGATGTCATAATCATTTGATGTCATAATCATTGGATGATGTCATAATCATTTTGTTGATGTCATAATCATTTGATGATGTCATAATCATTTGATGTCATAATCATTGGATGATGTCATAATCATTTTGTTGATGTCATAATCATTTGATATCATAATCATTGGATGATGTCATAATCATTTTGTTGATGTCATAATCATTTGATGATGTCATAATCATTTGATGTCATAATCATTGGATGATGTCATAAACATTTTGTTGATGTCATAATCATTTGATGATGTCATAATCATTAGATGATGTCATAATCATTGGATGATGACATAATCATTTTGTTGATGTCATAATCATTTGATGTCATAATCATTGGATGATGTCATAATCATTTTGTTGATGTCACAATCATTTCATGATGTCATAATCATTTGATGTCATAATCATTGGATGATGTCATAATCATTTGATGATGTCATAATCATTAGATAATGTCATAATCATTTTGTTTAAGTCATAATCATTTGATGATGTCATAATCATTTTGTTGATGTCATAATGATTTGATGATGTCATAATCATTTGATGTCATAATCATTGGATGATGTCATAATCATTTTGTTGATGTCATAATCATTTGATGATGTCATAATCATTAGATGATGTCATAATCATTTTGTTGATGTCATAATCATTTTGTTGATGTCATAATCATTTGATGTTATAATCATTGGATGATGTCATAATCATTTTGTTGATGTCATAATCATTTGATGATGTCATAATCATTTGATGTCATAATCATTGGATGATGTCATAATCATTTTGTTGATGTCATAATCATTTTGTTGATGTCATAATCATTTGATGATGTCATAATCATTTGATGTTATAATCATTGGATGATGTCATAATCATTTTGTTGATGTCATAATCATTTGATGATGTCATAATCATTTGATGTTATAATCATTGGATGATGTCATAATCATTTTGTTGATGTCATAATCATTTGATGATGTCATAATCATTTGATGTTATAATCATTGGATGATGTCATAATCATTTTGTTGATGTCATAATCATTTGATGATGTCATAATCATTTGATGTTATAATCATTGGATGATGTCATAATCATTTTGTTGATGTCATAATCATTTGATGATGTCATAATCATTAGATGATGTCATAATCATTTTGTTGATGTCATAATCATTTGATGATGTCATAATCATTTGATGTCATAATCATTGGATGATGTCATAATCATTTTGTTGATGTCATAATCATTTGATGATGTCATAAACATTAGATGATGTCATAATCATTTTGTTGATGTCATAATGATTTGATGATGTCATAATCATTTGATGTCATAATCATTGGATGATGTCATAATCATTTTGTTGATGTCATAATCATTAGATGATGTCATAATCATTTTGTTGATGTCATAATCATTTTGTTGATGTCATAATCATTTTGTTGATGTCATAATCATTTGATGATGTCATAATCATTAGATGATGTCATAATCATTTTGTTGATGTCATAATCATTAGATGATGTCATAATCATTTTGTTGATGTCATAATCATTTTGTTGATGTCATAATCATTTGATGATGTCGTAATCATTTGATGATGTCATAATCATTAGATGATGTCATAATCATTTTGTTGATGTCATAATCATTTGATGATGTCATAATCATTTGATGTCATAATCATTGGATGATGTCATAATCATTTTGTTGATGTCATAATCATTTGATGATGTCATAATCATTTGATGTCATAATCATTGGATGATGTCATAATCTTTTTTTTGATGTCATAATCATTTGATGTCATAATCATTGGATGATGTCATAATCATTGGATGATGACATAATCATTTTGTTGATGTCATAATCATTTGATGTCATAATCATTGGATGATGTCATAATCATTTGATGATGTCATAATCATTAGATAATGTCATAATCATTTTGTTTAAGTCATAATCATTTGATGATGTCATAATCATTTTGTTGATGTCATAATGATTTGATGATGTCATAATCATTTGATGTCATAATCATTGGATGATGTCATAATCATTTTGTTGATGTCATAATCATTTGATGATGTCATAATCATTAGATGATGTCATAATCATTTTGTTGATGTCATAATCATTTTGTTGATGTCATAATCATTTGATGTTATAATCATTGGATGATGTCATAATCATTTTGTTGATGTCATAATCATTTGATGATGTCATAATCATTTGATGTCATAATCATTGGATGATGTCATAATCATTTTGTTGATGTCATAATCATTTTGTTGATGTCATAATCATTTGATGATGTCATAATCATTTGATGTTATAATCATTGGATGATGTCATAATCATTTTGTTGATGTCATAATCATTTGATGATGTCATAATCATTTGATGTTATAATCATTGGATGATGTCATAATCATTTTGTTGATGTCATAATCATTTGATGATGTCATAATCATTTGATGTTATAATCATTGGATGATGTCATAATCATTTTGTTGATGTCATAATCATTTGATGATGTCATAATCATTTGATGTTATAATCATTGGATGATGTCATAATCATTTTGTTGATGTCATAATCATTTGATGATGTCATAATCATTAGATGATGTCATAATCATTTTGTTGATGTCATAATCATTTGATGATGTCATAATCATTTGATGTCATAATCATTGGATGATGTCATAATCATTTTGTTGATGTCATAATCATTTGATGATGTCATAAACATTAGATGATGTCATAATCATTTTGTTGATGTCATAATGATTTGATGATGTCATAATCATTTGATGTCATAATCATTGGATGATGTCATAATCATTTTGTTGATGTCATAATCATTAGATGATGTCATAATCATTTTGTTGATGTCATAATCATTTTGTTGATGTCATAATCATTTGATGATGTCATAATCATTTGATGTCATAATCATTGGATGATGTCATAATCATTTTGTTGATGTCATAATCATTTGATGATGTCATAATCATTTGATGTCATAATCATTGGATGATGTCATAATCATTTTGTTGATGTCATAATCATTTGATGATGTCATAATCATTAGATGATGTCATAATCATTTTGTTGATGTCATAATCATTTGATGATGTCATAATCATTTGATGTCATAATCATTGGATGATGTCATAATCATTTTGTTGATGTCATAATCATTTGATGATGTCATAATCATTTGATGTCATAATCATTGGATGATGTCATAATCTTTTTTTTGATGTCATAATCATTTGATGTCATAATCATTGGATGATGTCATAATCATTGGATGATGACATAATCATTTTGTTGATGTCATAATCATTTGATGTCATAATCTTTGGATGATGTCATAATCATTTTGTTGATGTCATAATCATTTGATGATGTCATAATCATTAGATGATGTTATAATCATTTTGTTGATGTCACAATCATTTCATGATGTCATAATCATTTGATGTCATAATCATTGGATGATGTCATAATCATTTTGTTGATGTCATAATCATTTGATGATGTCATAATCATTAGATAATGTCATAATCATTTTGTTGAAGTCATAATCATTTGATGATGTCATAATCATTTTGTTGATGTCATAATGATTTGATGATCTCATAATCATTTGATGTCATAATCATTGGATGATGTCATAATCATTTTGTTGATGTCATAATCATTTGATGATGTCATAATCATTAGATGATGTCATAATCATTTTCTTGATGTCATAATCATTTGATGATGTCATACTCATTTGATGTTATAATCATTGGATGATGTCATAATCATTTTGTTGATGTCATAATCATTTGATGATGTCATAATCATTTGATGTTATAATCATTGGATGATGTCATAATCATTTTGTTGATGTCATAATCATTTGATGATGTCATAATCATTTGATGTCATAATCATTGGATGATGTTATAATCATTTTGTTGATGTCATAATCATTTGATGATGTCATAATCATTAGATGATGTCATAATCATTTTGTTGATGTCATAATCATTTTGTTGATGTCATAATCATTTGATGTCATAATCATTTGATGATGTCATGATCATTAGATGATGTCATAATCATTTTGTTGATGTCATAATCATTTGATGATGTCATAATCATTTGATGTCATAATCATTGGATGATGTCATAATCATTTTGTTGATGTCATAATCATTTGATGATGTCATAATCATTTGATGTCATAATCATTGGATGATGTCATAATCATTTTGTTGATGTCATAATCATTTGATATCATAATCATTGGATGATGTCATAATCATTTTGTTGATGTCATAATCATTTGATGATGTCATAATCATTTGATGTCATAATGATTGGATGATGTCATAAACATTTTGTTGATGTCATAATCATTTGATGATGTCATAATCATTAGATGATGTCATAATCATTGGATGATGACATAATCATTTTGTTGATGTCATAATCATTTGATGTCATAATCATTGGATGATGTCATAATCATTTTGTTGATGTCACAATCATTTCATGATGTCATAATCATTTGATGTCATAATCATTGGATGATGTCATAATCATTTGATGATGTCATAATCATTAGATAATGTCATAATCATTTTGTTTAAGTCATAATCATTTGATGATGTCATAATCATTTTGTTGATGTCATAATGATTTGATGATGTCATAATCATTTGATGTCATAATCATTGGATGATGTCATAATCATTTTGTTGATGTCATAATCATTTGATGATGTCATAATCATTAGATGATGTCATAATCATTTTGTTGATGTCATAATCATTTTGTTGATGTCATAATCATTTGATGATGTCATAATCATTTGATGTTATAATCATTGGACGATGTCATAATCATTTTGTTCATGTCATAATCATTTGATGATGTCATAATCATTTGATGTTATAATCATTGGATGATGTCATAATCATTTTGTTGATGTCATAATCATTTGATGATGTCATAATCATTTTGTTGATGTCATAATCATTTGATGATGTCATAATCATTTGATGTCATAATCATTGGATGATGTCATAATCATTTTGTTGATGTCATAATCATTTTGTTGATGTCATAATCATTTGATGATGTCATAATCATTTGATGTTATAATCATTGGATGATGTCATAATCATTTTGTTGATGTCATAATCATTTGATGATGTCATAATCATTTGATGTTATAATCATTGGATGATGTCATAATTATTTTGTTGATGTCATAATCATTTGATGATGTCATAATCATTTGATGTTATAATCATTGGATGATGTCATAATCATTTTGTTGATGTCATAATCATTTGATGATGTCATAATCATTTGATGTTATAATCATTGGATGATGTCATAATCATTTTGTTGATGTCATAATCATTTGATGATGTCATAATCATTAGATGATGTCATAATCATTTTGTTGATGTCATAATCATTTGATGATGTCATAATCATTTGATGTCATAATCATTGGATGATGTCATAATCATTTTGTTGATGTCATAATCATTTGATGATGTCATAAACATTAGATGATGTCATAATCATTTTGTTGATGTCATAATGATTTGATGATGTCATAATCATTTGATGTCATAATCATTGGATGATGTCATAATCATTTTGTTGATGTCATAATCATTTGATGATGTCATAATCATTTGATGTCATAATCATTGGATGATGTCATAATCATTTTGTTGATGTCATAATCATTTGATGATGTCATAATCATTAGATGATGTCATAATCATTTTGTTGATGTCATAATCATTAGATGATGTCATAATCATTTTGTTGATGTCATAATCATTTTGTTGATGTCATAATCATTTGATGATGTCGTAATCATTTGATGATGTCATAATCATTAGATGATGTCATAATCATTTTGTTGATGTCATAATCATTTGATGATGTCATAATCATTTGATATCATAATCATTGGATGATGTCATAATCATTTTGTTGATGTCATAATCATTTGATGATGTCATAATCATTTGATGTCATAATCATTGGATGATGTCATAATCTTTTTTTTGATGTCATAATCATTTGATGTCATAATCATTGGATGATGTCATAATCATTGGATGATGACATAATCATTTTGTTGATGTCATAATCATTTGATGTCATAATCATTGGATGATGTCATAATCATTTTGTTGATGTCATAATCATTTGATGATGTCATAATCATTAGATGATGTCATAATCATTTGATGATGTCATAATCATTAGATAATGTCATAATCATTTTGTTGATGTCACAATCATTTCATGATGTCATAATCATTTGATGTCATAATCATTGGATGATGTCATAATCATTTTGTTGATGTCATAATCATTTGATGATGTCATAATCATTAGATAATGTCATAATCATTTTGTTGAAGTCATAATCATTTGACGATGTCATAATCATTTTGTTGATGTCATAATGATTTGATGATGTCATAATCATTTGATGTCATAATCATTGGATGATGTCATAATCATTTTGTTGATGTCATAATCATTTGATTATGTCATAGTCATTTGATGTCATAATCATTGGATGATGTCATAATCATTTTGTTGATGTCATAATCATTTGATGATGTCATAATCATTAGATGATGTCATAATCATTTTGTTGATGTCATAATCATTTGATGATGTCATAATCATATGATGTAATAATCACTGGATGATGTCATAATCATTTTGTTGATGTCATAATCATTTGATGATGTCATAATCATTAGATGATGTCATAATCATTTTGTTGATGTCATAATCATTTGATGATGTCATAATCATTAGATGATGTCATAATCATTTTGTTGATGTCATAATCATTTGATGATGTCATAATCATTTGATGTCATAATCATTGAATGATGTCGTAATCATTTTGTTGATGTCATAATCATTTGATGATGTCATAATCATTTGATGATGTCATAATCATTTTGATGATGTCATAATCATTTGATGATGTCATAATCATTTGATGTCATAATCATTGGATAATGTCATAATCATTTTGTTGATGTCATAATCATTTTATGATGTCATAATCATTTTGTTGATGTCATAATCATTGGATGATGTCATAATCCTTTTGTTGATGTCATAATCATTTGATGATGTCATAATCATTAGATGATGTCATAATCATATTGTTGATGTCATAATCATTTGATGATGTCATAATCATTTTGTTGATGTCATAATCATTTCGTTGATGTCATAATGATTTGATGATATCATAATCATTTGATGTCATAATCATTGGATGATGTCATAATCATTTTGTTGATGTCATAATCATTTGATGATGTCATAATCATTTGATGTCATAATCATTGGATGATGTCATAATCATTTTGTTGATGTCATAATCATTTTATGATGTCATAATCATTTTGTTGATGTCATAATCATTGGATGATGTCATAATCCTTTTGTTGATGTCATAATCATTTGATGATGTCATAATCATTAGATGATGCCATAATCATTTTGTTGATGTCATAATCATTTGATGATGTCATAATCATTTTGTTGATGTCATAATCATTTCGTTGATGTCATAATGATTTGATGATATCATAATCATTTGATGTCATAATCATTGGATGATGACATAATCATTTTGTTGATGTCTTAATCATTTGATGTCATAATCATTGGATGATGTCATAATCATTTTGTTGATGTCATAATCATTTGATGATGTCATAATCATTTGATGTCATAATCATTGGATGATTTCATAATCATTTTGTTGATGTCATAATCATTTGATGATGTCATAATCATTTTGTTGATGTCATAATCATTTTGTTGATGTCATAATGATTTGATGATATCATAATCATTTGATGTCATAATCATTGGATGATTTCATAATCATTTTGTTGATGTCATAATCATTTGATGATGTCATAATCATTAGATGATGTCATAATCATTGGATGATGACATAATCATTTTGTTGATGTCATAATCATTTGATGTCATAATCATTGGATGATGTCATAATCATTTTGTTGATGTCATAATCATTTGATGATGTCATAATCATTAGATGATGTCATAATCATTTTGTTGATGTCATAATCATTTCATGATGTCATAATCATTTGATGTCATAATCATTGGATGATGTCATAATCATTTTGTTGATGGCATAATCATTTGATGATGTCATAATCATTAGATAATGTCATAATCATTTTGTTGAAGTCATAATCATTTGATGATGTCATAATCATTTTGTTGATGTCATAATCATTTTGTTGATGTCATAATGATTTGATGATGTCATAATCATTTGATGTCATAATCATTGGATGATGTCATAATCATTTTGTTGATGTCATAATCATTTGATGATGTCATAATCATTTGATGTCATAATCATTGGATGATGTCATAATCATTTTGTTGATGTCATAATCATTTGATGATGTCATAATCATTAGATGATGTCATAATCATTTTGTTGATGTCATAATCATTTTGTTGATGTCATAATCATTTGATGATGTCATAATCATTTGATGATGTCAAAATCATTAGATGATGTCATAATCATTTTGTTGATGTCATAATCATTTGATGATGTCATAATCATTTGATGTCATAATCATTGGATGATGTCATAATCATTTTGTTGATGTCATAATCATTTGATGATGTCATAATCATTTGATGTCATAATCATTGGATGATGTCATAATCATTTTGTTGATGTCATAATCATTTGATGTCATAATCATTGGATGATGTCATAATCATTTTGTTGATGTCATAATCATTTGATGATGTCATAATCATTTGATGTCATAATCATAGGATGATGTCATAATCATTTTGTTGATGTCATAATCATTTGATGATGTCATAATCATTAGATGATGTCATAATCATTGGATGATGACATAATCATTTTGTTGATGTCATAATCATTTGATGTCATAATCATTGGATGATGTCATAATCATTTTGTTGATGTCATAATCATTTGATTATGTCATAATCATTAGATGATGTCATAATCATTTTGTTGATGTCACAATCATTTCATGATGTCATAATCATTTGATGTCATAATCATTGGATGATGTCATAATCATTTTGTTGATGTCATAATCATTTGATGATGTCATAATCATTAGATAATGTCATAATCATTTTGTTTAAGTCATAATCATTTGATGATGTCATAATCATTTTGTTGATGTCATAATGATTTGATGATGTCATAATCATTTGATGTCATAATCATTGGAAGATGTCATAATCATTTTGTTTATGTCATAATCATTTGATGATGTCATAATCATTAGATGATGTCATAATCATTTTGTTGATGTCATAATCATTTTGTTGATGTAATAATCATTTGATGATGTCATAATCATTTGATGTTATAATCATTGGATGATGTCATAATCATTTTGTTGATGTCATAATCATTTGATGATGTCATAATCATTTGAAGTTATAATCATTGGATGATGTCATAATCATTTTGTTGATGTCATAATCATTTGATGATGTCATAATCATTTTGTTGATGTCATAATCATTTGATGATGTCATAATCATTTGATGTCATAATCATTGGATGATGTCATAATCATTTTGTTGATGTCATAATCATTTTGTTGATGTCATAATCATTTGATGATGTCATAATCATTTGATGTTATAATCATTGGATGATGTCATAATCATTTTGTTGATGTCATAATCATTTGATGATGTCATAATCATTTGATGTTATAATCATTGGATGATGTCATAATCATTTTGTTGATGTCATAATCATTTGATGATGTCATAATCATTTTGTTGATGTCATAATCATTTGATGATGTCATAAACATTAGATGATGTCATAATCATTTTGTTGATGTCATAATGATTTGATGATGTCATAATCATTTGATGTCATAATCATTGGATGATGTCATAATCATTTTGTTGATGTCATAATCATTGGATGATGTCATAATCATTTTGTTGATGTCATAATCATTTGATGATGTCATAATCATTAGATGATGTCATAATCATTTTGTTGATGTCATAATCATTAGATGATGTCATAATCATTTTGTTGATGTCATAATCATTTTGTTGATGTCATAATCATTTGATGATGTCATAATCATTAGATGATGTCATAATCATTTTGTTGATGTCATAATCATTTGATGATGTCATAATCATTTGATGTCATAATCATTGGATGATGTCATAATCATTTTGTTGATGTCATAATCATTTGATGATGTCATAATCATTTGATGTCATAATCATTGGATGATGTCATAATCTTTTTTTTGATGTCATAATCATTTGATGTCATAATCATTGGATGATGTCATAATCATTGGATGATGACATAATCATTTTGTTGATGTCATAATCATTTGATGTCATAATCTTTGGATGATGTCATAATCATTTTGTTGATGTCATAATCATTTGATGATGTCATAATCATTTGATGTCATAATCATTGGATGATGTCATAATCATTTTGTTGATGTCATAATCATTTGATGATGTCATAATCATTTGATGTCATAATCATTGGATGATGTCATAATCATTTTGTTGATGTCATAATCATTTGATATCATAATCATTGGATGATGTCATAATCATTTTTTTGATGTCATAATCATTTGATGATGTCATAATCATTTGATGTCATAATCATTGGATGATGTCATAAACATTTTGTTGATGTCATAATCATTTGATGATGTCATAATCATTAGATGATGTCATAATCATTGGATGATGACATAATCATTTTGTTGATGTCATAATCATTTGATGTCATAATCATTGGATGATGTCATAATCATTTTGTTGATGTCACAATCATTTCATGATGTCATAATCATTTGATGTCATAATCATTGGATGATGTCATAATCATTTGATGATGTCATAATCATTAGATAATGTCATAATCATTTTGTTTAAGTCATAATCATTTGATGATGTCATAATCATTTTGTTGATGTCATAATGATTTGATGATGTCATAATCATTTGATGTCATAATCATTGGATGATGTCATAATCATTTTGTTGATGTCATAATCATTTGATGATGTCATAATCATTAGATGATGTCATAATCATTTTGTTGATGTCATAATCATTTTGTTGATGTCATAATCATTTGATGATGTCATAATCATTTGATGTTATAATCATTGGACGATGTCATAATCATTTTGTTCATGTCATAATCATTTGATGATGTCATAATCATTTGATGTTATAATCATTGGATGATGTCATAATCATTTTGTTGATGTCATAATCATTTGATGATGTCATAATCATTTTGTTGATGTCATAATCATTTGATGATGTCATAATCATTTGATGTCATAATCATTGGATGATGTCATAATCATTTTGTTGATGTCATAATCATTTTGTTGATGTCATAATCATTTGATGATGTCATAATCATTTGATGTTATAATCATTGGATGATGTCATAATCATTTTGTTGATGTCATAATCATTTGATGATGTCATAATCATTTGATGTTATAATCATTGGATGATGTCATAATCATTTTGTTGATGTCATAATCATTTGATGATGTCATAATCATTTGATGTTATAATCATTGGATGATGTCATAATCATTTTGTTGATGTCATAATCATTTGATGATGTCATAATCATTTGATGTTATAATCATTGGATGATGTCATAATCATTTTGTTGATGTCATAATCATTTGATGATGTCATAATCATTAGATGATGTCATAATCATTTTGTTGATGTCATAATCATTTGATGATGTCATAATCATTTGATGTCATAATCATTGGATGATGTCATAATCATTTTGTTGATGTCATAATCATTTGATGATGTCATAAACATTAGATGATGTCATAATCATTTTGTTGATGTCATAATGATTTGATGATGTCATAATCATTTGATGTCATAATCATTGGATGATGTCATAATCATTTTGTTGATGTCATAATCATTTGATGATGTCATAATCATTTGATGTCATAATCATTGGATGATGTCATAATCATTTTGTTGATGTCATAATCATTTGATGATGTCATAATCATTAGATGATGTCATAATCATTTTGTTGATGTCATAATCATTAGATGATGTCATAATCATTTTGTTGATGTCATAATCATTTTGTTGATGTCATAATCATTTGATGATGTCGTAATCATTTGATGATGTCATAATCATTAGATGATGTCATAATCATTTTGTTGATGTCATAATCATTTGATGATGTCATAATCATTTGATGTCATAATCATTGGATGATGTCATAATCATTTTGTTGATGTCATAATCATTTGATGATGTCATAATCATTTGATGTCATAATCATTGGATGATGTCATAATCTTTTTTTTGATGTCATAATCATTTGATGTCATAATCATTGGATGATGTCATAATCATTGGATGATGACATAATCATTTTGTTGATGTCATAATCATTTGATGTCATAATCATTGGATGATGTCATAATCATTTGATGATGTCATAATCATTAGATAATGTCATAATCATTTTGTTTAAGTCATAATCATTTGATGATGTCATAATCATTTTGTTGATGTCATAATGATTTGATGATGTCATAATCATTTGATGTCATAATCATTGGATGATGTCATAATCATTTTGTTGATGTCATAATCATTTGATGATGTCATAATCATTAGATGATGTCATAATCATTTTGTTGATGTCATAATCATTTTGTTGATGTCATAATCATTTGATGTTATAATCATTGGATGATGTCATAATCATTTTGTTGATGTCATAATCATTTGATGATGTCATAATCATTTGATGTCATAATCATTGGATGATGTCATAATCATTTTGTTGATGTCATAATCATTTTGTTGATGTCATAATCATTTGATGATGTCATAATCATTTGATGTTATAATCATTGGATGATGTCATAATCATTTTGTTGATGTCATAATCATTTGATGATGTCATAATCATTTGATGTTATAATCATTGGATGATGTCATAATCATTTTGTTGATGTCATAATCATTTGATGATGTCATAATCATTTGATGTTATAATCATTGGATGATGTCATAATCATTTTGTTGATGTCATAATCATTTGATGATGTCATAATCATTTGATGTTATAATCATTGGATGATGTCATAATCATTTTGTTGATGTCATAATCATTTGATGATGTCATAATCATTAGATGATGTCATAATCATTTTGTTGATGTCATAATCATTTGATGATGTCATAATCATTTGATGTCATAATCATTGGATGATGTCATAATCATTTTGTTGATGTCATAATCATTTGATGATGTCATAAACATTAGATGATGTCATAATCATTTTGTTGATGTCATAATGATTTGATGATGTCATAATCATTTGATGTCATAATCATTGGATGATGTCATAATCATTTTGTTGATGTCATAATCATTAGATGATGTCATAATCATTTTGTTGATGTCATAATCATTTTGTTGATGTCATAATCATTTGATGATGTCATAATCATTTGATGTCATAATCATTGGATGATGTCATAATCATTTTGTTGATGTCATAATCATTTGATGATGTCATAATCATTTGATGTCATAATCATTGGATGATGTCATAATCATTTTGTTGATGTCATAATCATTTGATGATGTCATAATCATTAGATGATGTCATAATCATTTTGTTGATGTCATAATCATTTGATGATGTCATAATCATTTGATGTCATAATCATTGGATGATGTCATAATCATTTTGTTGATGTCATAATCATTTGATGATGTCATAATCATTTGATGTCATAATCATTGGATGATGTCATAATCTTTTTTTTGATGTCATAATCATTTGATGTCATAATCATTGGATGATGTCATAATCATTGGATGATGACATAATCATTTTGTTGATGTCATAATCATTTGATGTCATAATCTTTGGATGATGTCATAATCATTTTGTTGATGTCATAATCATTTGATGATGTCATAATCATTAGATGATGTTATAATCATTTTGTTGATGTCACAATCATTTCATGATGTCATAATCATTTGATGTCATAATCATTGGATGATGTCATAATCATTTTGTTGATGTCATAATCATTTGATGATGTCATAATCATTAGATAATGTCATAATCATTTTGTTGAAGTCATAATCATTTGATGATGTCATAATCATTTTGTTGATGTCATAATGATTTGATGATCTCATAATCATTTGATGTCATAATCATTGGATGATGTCATAATCATTTTGTTGATGTCATAATCATTTGATGATGTCATAATCATTAGATGATGTCATAATCATTTTCTTGATGTCATAATCATTTGATGATGTCATACTCATTTGATGTTATAATCATTGGATGATGTCATAATCATTTTGTTGATGTCATAATCATTTGATGATGTCATAATCATTTGATGTTATAATCATTGGATGATGTCATAATCATTTTGTTGATGTCATAATCATTTGATGATGTCATAATCATTTGATGTCATAATCATTGGATGATGTTATAATCATTTTGTTGATGTCATAATCATTTGATGATGTCATAATCATTAGATGATGTCATAATCATTTTGTTGATGTCATAATCATTTTGTTGATGTCATAATCATTTGATGTCATAATCATTTGATGATGTCATGATCATTAGATGATGTCATAATCATTTTGTTGATGTCATAATCATTTGATGATGTCATAATCATTTGATGTCATAATCATTGGATGATGTCATAATCATTTTGTTGATGTCATAATCATTTGATGATGTCATAATCATTTGATGTCATAATCATTGGATGATGTCATAATCATTTTGTTGATGTCATAATCATTTGATATCATAATCATTGGATGATGTCATAATCATTTTGTTGATGTCATAATCATTTGATGATGTCATAATCATTTGATGTCATAATCATTGGATGATGTCATAAACATTTTGTTGATGTCATAATCATTTGATGATGTCATAATCATTAGATGATGTCATAATCATTGGATGATGACATAATCATTTTGTTGATGTCATAATCATTTGATGTCATAATCATTGGATGATGTCATAATCATTTTGTTGATGTCACAATCATTTCATGATGTCATAATCATTTGATGTCATAATCATTGGATGATGTCATAATCATTTGATGATGTCATAATCATTAGATAATGTCATAATCATTTTGTTTAAGTCATAATCATTTGATGATGTCATAATCATTTTGTTGATGTCATAATGATTTGATGATGTCATAATCATTTGATGTCATAATCATTGGATGATGTCATAATCATTTTGTTGATGTCATAATCATTTGATGATGTCATAATCATTAGATGATGTCATAATCATTTTGTTGATGTCATAATCATTTTGTTGATGTCATAATCATTTGATGATGTCATAATCATTTGATGTTATAATCATTGGACGATGTCATAATCATTTTGTTCATGTCATAATCATTTGATGATGTCATAATCATTTGATGTTATAATCATTGGATGATGTCATAATCATTTTGTTGATGTCATAATCATTTGATGATGTCATAATCATTTTGTTGATGTCATAATCATTTGATGATGTCATAATCATTTGATGTCATAATCATTGGATGATGTCATAATCATTTTGTTGATGTCATAATCATTTTGTTGATGTCATAATCATTTGATGATGTCATAATCATTTGATGTTATAATCATTGGATGATGTCATAATCATTTTGTTGATGTCATAATCATTTGATGATGTCATAATCATTTGATGTTATAATCATTGGATGATGTCATAATTATTTTGTTGATGTCATAATCATTTGATGATGTCATAATCATTTGATGTTATAATCATTGGATGATGTCATAATCATTTTGTTGATGTCATAATCATTTGATGATGTCATAATCATTTGATGTTATAATCATTGGATGATGTCATAATCATTTTGTTGATGTCATAATCATTTGATGATGTCATAATCATTAGATGATGTCATAATCATTTTGTTGATGTCATAATCATTTGATGATGTCATAATCATTTGATGTCATAATCATTGGATGATGTCATAATCATTTTGTTGATGTCATAATCATTTGATGATGTCATAAACATTAGATGATGTCATAATCATTTTGTTGATGTCATAATGATTTGATGATGTCATAATCATTTGATGTCATAATCATTGGATGATGTCATAATCATTTTGTTGATGTCATAATCATTTGATGATGTCATAATCATTTGATGTCATAATCATTGGATGATGTCATAATCATTTTGTTGATGTCATAATCATTTGATGATGTCATAATCATTAGATGATGTCATAATCATTTTGTTGATGTCATAATCATTAGATGATGTCATAATCATTTTGTTGATGTCATAATCATTTTGTTGATGTCATAATCATTTGATGATGTCGTAATCATTTGATGATGTCATAATCATTAGATGATGTCATAATCATTTTGTTGATGTCATAATCATTTGATGATGTCATAATCATTTGATGTCATAATCATTGGATGATGTCATAATCATTTTGTTGATGTCATAATCATTTGATGATGTCATAATCATTTGATGTCATAATCATTGGATGATGTCATAATCTTTTTTTTGATGTCATAATCATTTGATGTCATAATCATTGGATGATGTCATAATCATTGGATGATGACATAATCATTTTGTTGATGTCATAATCATTTGATGTCATAATCATTGGATGATGTCATAATCATTTTGTTGATGTCATAATCATTTGATGATGTCATAATCATTAGATGATGTCATAATCATTTGATGATGTCATAATCATTAGATAATGTCATAATCATTTTGTTGATGTCACAATCATTTCATGATGTCATAATCATTTGATGTCATAATCATTGGATGATGTCATAATCATTTTGTTGATGTCATAATCATTTGATGATGTCATAATCATTAGATAATGTCATAATCATTTTGTTGAAGTCATAATCATTTGACGATGTCATAATCATTTTGTTGATGTCATAATGATTTGATGATGTCATAATCATTTGATGTCATAATCATTGGATGATGTCATAATCATTTTGTTGATGTCATAATCATTTGATTATGTCATAGTCATTTGATGTCATAATCATTGGATGATGTCATAATCATTTTGTTGATGTCATAATCATTTGATGATGTCATAATCATTAGATGATGTCATAATCATTTTGTTGATGTCATAATCATTTGATGATGTCATAATCATATGATGTAATAATCACTGGATGATGTCATAATCATTTTGTTGATGTCATAATCATTTGATGATGTCATAATCATTAGATGATGTCATAATCATTTTGTTGATGTCATAATCATTTGATGATGTCATAATCATTAGATGATGTCATAATCATTTTGTTGATGTCATAATCATTTGATGATGTCATAATCATTTGATGTCATAATCATTGAATGATGTCGTAATCATTTTGTTGATGTCATAATCATTTGATGATGTCATAATCATTTGATGATGTCATAATCATTTTGATGATGTCATAATCATTTGATGATGTCATAATCATTTGATGTCATAATCATTGGATAATGTCATAATCATTTTGTTGATGTCATAATCATTTTATGATGTCATAATCATTTTGTTGATGTCATAATCATTGGATGATGTCATAATCCTTTTGTTGATGTCATAATCATTTGATGATGTCATAATCATTAGATGATGTCATAATCATATTGTTGATGTCATAATCATTTGATGATGTCATAATCATTTTGTTGATGTCATAATCATTTCGTTGATGTCATAATGATTTGATGATATCATAATCATTTGATGTCATAATCATTGGATGATGTCATAATCATTTTGTTGATGTCATAATCATTTGATGATGTCATAATCATTTGATGTCATAATCATTGGATGATGTCATAATCATTTTGTTGATGTCATAATCATTTTATGATGTCATAATCATTTTGTTGATGTCATAATCATTGGATGATGTCATAATCCTTTTGTTGATGTCATAATCATTTGATGATGTCATAATCATTAGATGATGCCATAATCATTTTGTTGATGTCATAATCATTTGATGATGTCATAATCATTTTGTTGATGTCATAATCATTTCGTTGATGTCATAATGATTTGATGATATCATAATCATTTGATGTCATAATCATTGGATGATGACATAATCATTTTGTTGATGTCTTAATCATTTGATGTCATAATCATTGGATGATGTCATAATCATTTTGTTGATGTCATAATCATTTGATGATGTCATAATCATTTGATGTCATAATCATTGGATGATTTCATAATCATTTTGTTGATGTCATAATCATTTGATGATGTCATAATCATTTTGTTGATGTCATAATCATTTTGTTGATGTCATAATGATTTGATGATATCATAATCATTTGATGTCATAATCATTGGATGATTTCATAATCATTTTGTTGATGTCATAATCATTTGATGATGTCATAATCATTAGATGATGTCATAATCATTGGATGATGACATAATCATTTTGTTGATGTCATAATCATTTGATGTCATAATCATTGGATGATGTCATAATCATTTTGTTGATGTCATAATCATTTGATGATGTCATAATCATTAGATGATGTCATAATCATTTTGTTGATGTCATAATCATTTCATGATGTCATAATCATTTGATGTCATAATCATTGGATGATGTCATAATCATTTTGTTGATGGCATAATCATTTGATGATGTCATAATCATTAGATAATGTCATAATCATTTTGTTGAAGTCATAATCATTTGATGATGTCATAATCATTTTGTTGATGTCATAATCATTTTGTTGATGTCATAATGATTTGATGATGTCATAATCATTTGATGTCATAATCATTGGATGATGTCATAATCATTTTGTTGATGTCATAATCATTTGATGATGTCATAATCATTTGATGTCATAATCATTGGATGATGTCATAATCATTTTGTTGATGTCATAATCATTTGATGATGTCATAATCATTAGATGATGTCATAATCATTTTGTTGATGTCATAATCATTTTGTTGATGTCATAATCATTTGATGATGTCATAATCATTTGATGATGTCCAAATCATTAGATGATGTCATAATCATTTTGTTGATGTCATAATCATTTGATGATGTCATAATCATTTGATGTCATAATCATTGGATGATGTCATAATCATTTTGTTGATGTCATAATCATTTGATGATGTCATAATCATTTGATGTCATAATCATTGGATGATGTCATAATCATTTTGTTGATGTCATAATCATTTGATGTCATAATCATTGGATGATGTCATAATCATTTTGTTGATGTCATAATCATTTGATGATGTCATAATCATTTGATGTCATAATCATAGGATGATGTCATAATCATTTTGTTGATGTCATAATCATTTGATGATGTCATAATCATTAGATGATGTCATAATCATTGGATGATGACATAATCATTTTGTTGATGTCATAATCATTTGATGTCATAATCATTGGATGATGTCATAATCATTTTGTTGATGTCATAATCATTTGATTATGTCATAATCATTAGATGATGTCATAATCATTTTGTTGATGTCACAATCATTTCATGATGTCATAATCATTTGATGTCATAATCATTGGATGATGTCATAATCATTTTGTTGATGTCATAATCATTTGATGATGTCATAATCATTAGATAATGTCATAATCATTTTGTTTAAGTCATAATCATTTGATGATGTCATAATCATTTTGTTGATGTCATAATGATTTGATGATGTCATAATCATTTGATGTCATAATCATTGGAAGATGTCATAATCATTTTGTTTATGTCATAATCATTTGATGATGTCATAATCATTAGATGATGTCATAATCATTTTGTTGATGTCATAATCATTTTGTTGATGTCATAATCATTTGATGATGTCATAATCATTTGATGTTATAATCATTGGATGATGTCATAATCATTTTGTTGATGTCATAATCATTTGATGATGTCATAATCATTTGAAGTTATAATCATTGGATGATGTCATAATCATTTTGTTGATGTCATAATCATTTGATGATGTCATAATCATTTTGTTGATGTCATAATCATTTGATGATGTCATAATCATTTGATGTCATAATCATTGGATGATGTCATAATCATTTTGTTGATGTCATAATCATTTTGTTGATGTCATAATCATTTGATGATGTCATAATCATTTGATGTTATAATCATTGGATGATGTCA
This sequence comes from Dendrobates tinctorius, assembly GCF_039654945.1. NCBI lineage: Eukaryota > Metazoa > Chordata > Amphibia > Anura > Dendrobatidae > Dendrobates > Dendrobates tinctorius. Next base: position 41,173,053 of record NW_027361687.1, on the reverse strand, counting down.
TAATCATTTTGTTGATGTCATAATCATTTGATGATGTCATAATCATTTGATGTTATAATCATTGGATGATGTCATAATCATTTTGTTGATGTCATAATCATTTGATGATGTCATAATCATTTTGTTGATGTCATAATCATTTGATGATGTCATAAACATTAGATGATGTCATAATCATTTTGTTGATGTCATAATGATTTGATGATGTCATAATCATTTGATGTCATAATCATTGGATGATGTCATAATCATTTTGTTGATGTCATAATCATTTGATGATGTCATAATCATTTGATGTCATAATCATTGGATGATGTCATAATCATTTTGTTGATGTCATAATCATTTGATGATGTCATAATCATTAGATGATGTCATAATCATTTTGTTGATGTCATAATCATTAGATGATGTCATAATCATTTTGTTGATGTCATAATCATTTTGTTGATGTCATAATCATTTGATGATGTCATAATCATTAGATGATGTCATAATCATTTTGTTGATGTCATAATCATTTGATGATGTCATAATCATTTGATGTCATAATCATTGGATGATGTCATAATCATTTTGTTGATGTCATAATCATTTGATGATGTCATAATCATTTGATGTCATAATCATTGGATGATGTCATAATCTTTTTTTTGATGTCATAATCATTTGATGTCATAATCATTGGATGATGTCATAATCATTGGATGATGACATAATCATTTTGTTGATGTCATAATCATTTGATGTCATAATCTTTGGATGATGTCATAATCATTTTGTTGATGTCATAATCATTTGATGTCATAATCTTTGGATGATGTCATAATCATTTTGTTGATGTCATAATCATTTGATGATGTCATAATCATTAGATGATGTCATAATCATTTTGTTGATGTCACAATCATTTCATGATGTCATAATCATTTGATGTCATAATCATTGGATGATGTCATAATCATTTTGTTGATGTCATAATCATTTGATGATGTCATAATCATTAGATAATGTCATAATCATTTTGTTGAAGTCATAATCATTTGATGATGTCATAATAATTTTGTTGATGTCATAATGATTTGATGATCTCATAATCATTTGATGTCATAATCATTGGATGATGTCATAATCATTTTGTTGATGTCATAATCATTTGATGATGTCATAATCATTAGATGATGTCATAATCATTTTCTTGATGTCATAATCATTTGATGATGTCATAATCATTTGATGTTATAATCATTGGATGATGTCATAATCATTTTGTTGATGTCATAATCATTTGATGATGTCATAATCATTTGATGTCATAATCATTGGATGATGTCATAATCATTTTGTTGATGTCATAATCATTTGATGATGTCATAATCATTGGATGATGTCATAATCATTTTGTTGATGTCATAATCATTTGATGATGTCATAATCATTAGATGATGTCATAATCATTGGATGATGTCATAATCATTTTGTTGATGTCATAATCATTTGATGATGTCATAATCATTAGATGATGTCATAATCATTTGATGATGTCATAATCATTAGATAATGTCATAATCATTTTGTTGATGTCACAATCATTTCATGATGTCATAATCATTTGATGTCATAATCATTGGATGATGTCATAATCATTTTGTTGATGTCATAATCATTTGATGATGTCATAATCATTAGATAATATCATAATCATTTTGTTGATGTCATAATCATTTGATGATGTCATAATCATTTTGTTGATGTCATAATGATTTGTTGATGTCATAATCATTTGATGTCATAATCATTGGATGATGTCATAATCATTTTGTTGATGTCATAATCATTTGATAATGTCATAATAATTTGATGTCATAATCTTTGGATGATGTCATAATCATTTTGTTGATGTCATAATCATTTGATGATGTCATAATCATTAGATGATGTCATAATCATTTTGTTGATGTCATAATCATTTGATGATGTCATAATCATTTGATGTCATAATCATTGGATGATGTCATAATCATTTTGTTGATGTCATAATCATTTGATGATGTCATAAACATTAGATGATGTCATAATCATTTTGTTGATGTCATAATGATTTGATGATGTCATAATCATTTGATGTCATAATCATTGGATGATGTCATAATCATTTTGTTGATGTCATAATCATTTGATGATGTCATAATCATTTGATGTCATAATCATTGGATGATGTCATAATCATTTTGTTGATGTCATATTCATTTGATGATGTCATAATCATTAGATGATGTCATAATCATTTTGTTGATGTCATAATCATTAGATGATGTCATAATCATTTTGTTGATGTCATAATCATTTTGTTGATGTCATAATCATTTGATGATGTCATAATCATTTGATGATGTCATAATCATTAGATGATGTCATAATCATTTTGTTGATGTCATAATCATTTGATGATGTCATAATCATTTGATGTCATAATCATTGGATGATGTCATAATCATTTTGTTGATGTCATAATCATTTGATGATGTCATAATCATTTGATGTCATAATCATAGGATGATGTCATAATCTTTTTTTTGATGTCATAATCATTTGATGTCATAATCATTGGATGATGTCATAATCATTGGATGATGACATAATCATTTTGTTGATGTCATAATCATTTGATGTCATAATCATTGGATGATGTCATAATCATTTTGTTGATGTCATAATCATTTGATGATGTCATAATCATTAGATGATGTCATAATCATTTGATGATGTCATAATCATTAGAAAATGTCATAATCATTTTGTTGATGTCACAATCATTTCATGATGTCATAATCATTTGATGTCATAATCATTGGATGATGTCATAATCATTTTGTTGATGTCATAATCATTTGATGATGTCATAATCATTAGATAATATCATAATCATTTTGTTGATGTCATAATCATTTGATGATGTCATAATCATTTTGTTGATGTCATAATGATTTGTTGATGTCATAATCATTTGATGTCATAATCATTGGATGATGTCATAATCATTTTGTTGATGTCATAATCATTTGATAATGTCATAATAATTTGATGTCATAATCTTTGGATGATGTCATAATCATTTTGTTGATGTCATAATCATTTGATGATGTCATAATCATTAGATGATGTCATAATCATTTTGTTGATGTCATAATCATTTGATGATGTCATAATCATATGATGTAATAATCACTGGATGATGTCATAATCATTTTGTTGATGTCATAATCATTTGATGATGTCATAATCATTAGATGATGTCATAATCATTTTGTTGATGTCATAATCATTTGATGATGTCATAATCATTAGATGATGTCATAATCATTTTATTGATGTCATAATCATTTGATGATGTCATAATCATTTGATGTCATAATCATTGGATGATGTCGTAATCATTTTGTTGATGTCATAATCATTTGATGATGTCATAATCATTTGATGATGTCATAATCATTTTGATGATGTCATAATCATTTGATGATGTCATAATCATTTGATGTCATAATCATTGGATAATGTCATAATCATTTTGTTGATGTCATAATCATTTTATGATGTCATAATCATTTGATGTCATAATCATTGGATGATGTCATAATCTTTTTTTTGATGTCATAATCATTTGATGTCATAATCATTGGATGATGTCATAATCATTGGATGATGACATAATCATTTTGTTGATGTCATAATCATTTGATGTCATAATCATTGGATGATGTCATAATCATTTTGTTGATGTCATAATCATTTGATGATGTCATAATCATTAGATGATGTCATAATCATTTGATGATGTCATAATCATTAGATAATGTCATAATCATTTTGTTGATGTCACAATCATTTCATGATGTCATAATCATTTGATGTCATAATCATTGGATGATGTCATACTCATTTTGTTGATGTCATAATCATTTGATGATGTCATAATCATTAGATAATGTCATAATCATTTTGTTGATGTCATAATCATTTGATGATGTCATAATCATTTTGTTGATGTCATAATGATTTGATGATGTCATAATCATTTGATGTCATAATCATTGGATGATGTCATAATCATTTTGTTGATGTCATAATCATTTGATTATGTCATAATCATTTGATGTCATAATCATTGGATGATGTCATAATCATTTTGTTGATGTCATAATCATTTGATGATGTCATAATCATTAGATGATGTCATAATCATTTTGTTGATGTCATAATCATTTGATGATGTCATAATCATATGATGTAATAATCACTGGATGATGTCATAATCATTTTGTTGATGTCATAATAATTTGATGTCATAATCATTGGATGATGTCATAATCATTTTGTTGATGTCATAATCATTTGATGATGTCATAATCATTTGATGATGTCATAATCATTTTGATGATGTCATAATCATTTGATGATGTCATAATCATTTGATGTCATAATCATAGGATAATGTCATAATCATTTTGTTGATGTCATAATCATTTTATGATGTCATAATCATTTTGTTGATGTCATAATCATTGGATGATGTCATAATCCTTTTGTTGATGTCATAATCATTTGATGATGTCATAATCATTAGATGATGTCATAATCATATTGTTTATGTCATAATCATTTGATGATGTCATAATCATTTTGTTGATGTCATAATCATTTGATGATGTCATAATCATTTTGTTGATGTCATAATGATTTGATGATGTCATAATCATTTGATGTCATAATCATTGGATGATGTCATAATCATTTTGTTGATGTCATAATCATTTGATTATGTCATAATCATTTGATGTCATAATCATTGGATGATGTCATAATCATTTTGTTGATGTCATAATCATTTGATGATGTCATAATCATTAGATGATGTCATAATCATTTTGTTGATGTCATAATCATTTGATGATGTCATAATCATATGATGTAATAATCACTGGATAATGTCATAATCATTTTGTTGATGTCATAATCATTTGATGATGTCATAATCATTAGATGATGTCATAATCATTTTGTTGATGTCATAATCATTTGATGATGTCATAATCATTAGATGATGTCATAATCATTTTGTTGATGTCATAATCATTTGATGATGTCATAATCATTTGATGTCATAATCATTGGATGATGTCGTAATCATTTTGTTGATGTCATAATCATTTGATGATGTCATAATCATTTGATGATGTCATAATCATTTTGATGATGTCATAATCATTTGATGATGTCATAATCATTTGATGTCATAATCATTGGATAATGTCATAATCATTTTGTTGATGTCATAATCATTTTATGATGTCATAATCATTTTGTTGATGTCATAATCATTGGATGATGTCATAATCCTTTTGTTGATGTCATAATCATTTGATGATGTCATAATCATTAGATGATGTCATAATCATATTGTTGATGTCATAATCATTTGATGATGTCATAATCATTTTGTTGATGTCATAATCATTTCGTTGATGTCATAATGATTTGATGATATCATAATCATTTGATGTCATAATCATTGGATGATGTCATAATCATTTTGTTGATGTCATAATCATTTGATGATGTCATAATCATTTGATGTCATAATCATTGGATGATGTCATAATCATTTTGTTGATGTCATAATCATTTTATGATGTCATAATCATTTTGTTGATGTCATAATCATTGGATGATGTCATAATCCTTTTGTTGATGTCATAATCATTTGATGATGTCATAATCATTAGATGATGCCATAATCATTTTGTTGATGTCATAATCATTTGATGATGTCGTAATCATTTTGTTGATGTCATAATCATTTCGTTGATGTCATAATGATTTGATGATATCATAATCATTTGATGTCATAATCATTGGATGATGTCATAATCATTTTGTTGATGTCATAATCATTTGATGATGTCATAATCATTAGATGATGTCATAATCATTGGATGATGACGTAATCATTTTGTTGATGTCATAATCATTTGATGTCATAATCATTGGATGATGTCATAATCATTTTGTTGATGTCATAATCATTTGATGATGTCATAATCATTGGATGATGTCATAATCATTTTGTTGATGTCATAATCATTTGATGATGTCATAATCATTAGATGATGTCATAATCATTGGATGATGACATAATCATTTTGTTGATGTCATAATCATTTGATGTCATAATCATTGGATGATGTCATAATCATTTTGTTGATGTCATAATCATTTGATGATGTCATAATCATTTTGTTGATGTCATAATCATTTCGTTGATGTCATAATGATTTGATGATATCATAATCATTTGATGTCATAATCATTGGATGATTTCATAATCATTTTGTTGATGTCATAATCATTTGATGATGTCATAATCATTAGATGATGTCATAATCATTGGATGATGACATAATCATTTTGTTGATGTCATAATCATTTGATGTCATAATCATTGGATGATGTCATAATCATTTTGTTGATGTCATAATCATTTGATGATGTCATAATCATTAGATGATGTCATAATCATTTTGTTGATGTCATAATCATTTCATGATGTCATAATCATTTGATGTCATAATCATTGGATGATGTCATAATCATTTTGTTGATGGCATAATCATTTGATGATGTCATAATCATTAGATAATGTCATAATCATTTTGTTGAAGTCATAATCATTTGATGATGTCATAATCATTTTGTTGATGTCATAATCATTTTGTTGATGTCATAATGATTTGATGATGTCATAATCATTTGATGTCATAATCATTGGATGATGTCATAATCATTTTGTTGATGTCATAATCATTTGATGATGTCATAATCATTAGATGATGTCATAATCATTTTGTTGATGTCATAATCATTTTGTTGATGTCATAATCATTTGATGATGTCATAATCATTAGATGATGTCATAATCATTTTGTTGATGTCATAATCATTTGATGATGTCATAATCATTTGATGTCATAATCATTGGATGATGTCATAATCATTTTGTTGATGTCATAATCATTTGATGATGTCATAATCATTTGATGTCATAATCATTGGATGATGTCATAATCGTTTTGTTGATGTCATAATCATTTGATGTCATAATCATTGGATGATGTCATAATCATTTTGTTGATGTCATAATCATCTGATGATGTCATAATCATTTGATGTCATAATCATTGGATGATGTCATAATCATTTTGTTGATGTCATAATCATTTGATGATGTCATAATCATTAGATGATGTCATAATCATTTGATGATGTCATAATCATTAGATAATGTCATAATCATTTTGTTGATGTCACAATCATTTCATGATGTCATAATCATTTGATGTCATAATCATTGGATGATGTCATAATCATTTTGTTGATGTCATAATCATTTGATGATGTCATAATCATTAGATAATGTCATAATCATTTTGTTGATGTCATAATCATTTGATGATGTCATAATCATTTTGTTGATGTCATAATGATTTGATGATGTCATAATCATTTGATGTCATAAACATTGGATGATGTCATAATCATTTTGTTGATGTCAAAATCATTTGATTATGTCATAATCATTTGATGTCATAATCATTGGATGATGTCATAATCATTTTGTTGATGTCATAATCATTTGATGATGTCATAATCATTAGATGATGTCATAATCATTTTGTTGATGTCATAATCATTTGATGATGTCATAATCATATGATGTAATAATCACTGGATGATGTCATAATCATTTTGTTGATGTCATAATCATTTGATGATGTCATAATCATTAGATGATGTCATAATCATTTTGTTGATGTCATAATCATTTGATGATGTCATAATCATTAGATGATGTCATAATCATTTTATTGATGTCATAATTATTTGATGATGTCATAATCATTTGATGTCATAATCATTGGATGATGTCGTAATCATTTTGTTGATGTCATAATCATTTGATGATGTCATAATCATTGGATGATGTCATAATCATTTTGATGATGTCATAATCATTTGATGATGTCATAATCATTTGATGTCATAATCATTGGATAATGTCATAATCATTTTGTTGATGTCATAATCATTTTATGATGTCATAATCATTTTGTTGATGTCATAATCATTGGATGATGTCATAATCCTTTTGTTGATGTCATAATCATTTGATGATGTCATAATCATTAGATGATGTCATAATCATATTGTTTATGTCATAATCATTTGATGATGTCATAATCATTTTGTTGATGTCATAATCATTTGATGATGTCATAATCATTTTGTTGATGTCATAATGATTTGATGATGTCATAATCATTTGATGTCATAATCATTGGATGATGTCATAATCATTTTGTTGATGTCATAATCATTTGATTATGTCATAATCATTTGATGTCATAATCATTGGATGATGTCATAATCATTTTGTTGATGTCATAATCATTTGATGATGTCATAATCATTAGATGATGTCATAATCATTTTGTTGATGTCATAATCATTTGATGATGTCATAATCATATGATGTAATAATCACTGGATGATGTCATAATCATTTTGTTGATGTCATAATCATTTGATGATGTCATAATCATTAGATGATGTCATAATCATTTTGTTGATGTCATAATCATTTGATGATGTCATAATCATTAGATGATGTCATAATCATTTTGTTGATGTCATAATCATTTGATGATGTCATAATCATTTGATGTCATAATCATTGGATGATGTCGTAATCATTTTGTTGATGTCATAATCATTTGATGATGTCATAATCATTTGATGATGTCATAATCATTTTGATGATGTCATAATCATTTGATGATGTCATAATCATTTGATGTCATAATCATTGGATAATGTCATAATCATTTTGTTGATGTCATAATCATTTTATGATGTCATAATCATTTTGTTGATGTCATAATCATTGGATGATGTCATAATCCTTTTGTTGATGTCATAATCATTTGATGATGTCATAATCATTAGATGATGTCATAATCATATTGTTGATGTCATAATCATTTGATGATGTCATAATCATTTTGTTGATGTCATAATCATTTTGTTGATGTCATAATGATTTGATGATATCATAATCATTTGATGTCATAATCATTGGATGATGTCATAATCATTTTGTTGATGTCATAATCATTTGATGATGTCATAATCATTTGATGTCATAATCATTGGATGATGTCATAATCATTTTGTTGATGTCATAATCATTTTATGATGTCATAATCATTTTGTTGATGTCATAATCATTGGATGATGTCATAATCCTTTTGTTGATGTCATAATCATTTGATGATGTCATAATCATTAGATGATGCCATAATCATTTTGTTGATGTCATAATCATTTGATGATGTCATAATCATTTTGTTGATGTCATAATCATTTCGTTGATGTCATAATGATTTGATGATATCATAATCATTTGATGTCATAATCATTGGATGATGTCATAATCATTTTGTTGATGTCATAATCATTTGATGATGTCATAATCATTAGATGATGTCATAATCATTGGATGATGACGTAATCATTTTGTTGATGTCATAATCATTTGATGTCATAATCATTGGATGATGTCATAATCATTTTGTTGATGTCATAATCATTTGATGATGTCATAATCATTGGATGATGTCATAATCATTTTGTTGATGTCATAATCATTTGATGATGTCATAATCATTAGATGATGTCATAATCATTGGATGATGACATAATCATTTTGTTGATGTCATAATCATTTGATGTCATAATCATTGGATGATGTCATAATCATTTTGTTGATGTCATAATCATTTGATGATGTCATAATCATTTTGTTGATGTCATAATCATTTCGTTGATGTCATAATGATTTGATGATATCATAATCATTTGATGTCATAATCATTGGATGATTTCATAATCATTTTGTTGATGTCATAATCATTTGATGATGTCATAATCATTAGATGATGTCATAATCATTGGATGATGACATAATCATTTTGTTGATGTCATAATCATTGGATGATGTCATAATCATTTTGTTGATGTCATAATCATTTGATGATGTCATAATCATTAGATGATGTCATAATCATTTTGTTGATGTCATAATCATTTCATGATGTCATAATCATTTGATGTCATAATCATTGGATGATGTCATAATCATTTTGTTGATGGCATAATCATTTGATGATGTCATAATCATTAGATAATGTCATAATCATTTTGTTGAAGTCATAATCATTTGATGATGTCATAATCATTTTGTTGATGTCATAATCATTTTGTTGATGTCATAATGATTTGATGATGTCATAATCATTTGATGTCATAATCATTGGATGATGTCATAATCATTTTGTTGATGTCATAATCATTTGATGTCATAATCATTGGATGATGTCATAATCATTTTGTTGATGTCATAATCATTTGATGATGTCATAATCATTAGATGATGTCATAATCATTTTGTTGATGTCATAATCATTTTGTTGATGTCATAATCATTTGATGATGTCATAATCATTAGATGATGTCATAATCATTTTGTTGATGTCATAATCATTTGAAGATGTCATAATCATTTGATGTCATAATCATTGGATGATGTCATAATCATTTTGTTGATGTCATAATCATTTGATGATGTCATAATCATTTGATGTCATAATCATTGGATGATGTCATAATCATTTTGTTGATGTCATAATCATTTGATGTCATAATCATTGGATGATGTCATAATCATTTTGTTGATGTCATAATCATCTGATGATGTCATAATCATTTGATGTCATAATCATTGGATGATGTCATAATCATTTTGTTGATGTCATAATCATTTGATGATGTCATAATCATTTGATGTCATAATCATTGGATGATTTCATAATCATTTTGTTGATGTCATAATCATTTGATGATGTCATAATCATTTTGTTGATGTCATAATCATTTTGTTGATGTCATAATGATTTGATGATATCATAATCATTTGATGTCATAATCATTGGATGATTTCATAATCATTTTGTTGATGTCATAATCATTTGATGATGTCATAATCATTAGATGATGTCATAATCATTGGATGATGACATAATCATTTTGTTGATGTCATAATCATTTGATGTCATAATCATTGGATGATGTCATAATCATTTTGTTGATGTCATAATCATTTGATGATGTCATAATCATTAGATGATGTCATAATCATTTTGTTGATGTCATAATCATTTCATGATGTCATAATCATTTGATGTCATAATCATTGGATGATGTCATAATCATTTTGTTGATGGCATAATCATTTGATGATGTCATAATCATTAGATAATGTCATAATCATTTTGTTGAAGTCATAATCATTTGATGATGTCATAATCATTTTGTTGATGTCATAATGATTTGATGATGTCATAATCATTTGATGTCATAATCATTGGATGATGTCATAATCATTTTGTTGATGTCATAATCATTTGATGATGTCATAATCATTTGATGTCATAATCATTGGATGATGTCATAATCATTTTGTTGATGTCATAATCATTTGATGATGTCATAATCATTAGATGATGTCATAATCATTTTGTTGATGTCATAATCATTTTGTTGATGTCATAATCATTTGATGATGTCATAATCATTTGATGATGTCAAAATCATTAGATGATGTCATAATCATTTTGTTGATGTCATAATCATTTGATGATGTCATAATCATTTGATGTCATAATCATTGGATGATGTCATAATCATTTTGTTGATGTCATAATCATTTGATGATGTCATAATCATTTGATGTCATAATCATTGGATGATGTCATAATCATTTTGTTGATGTCATAATCATTTGATGTCATAATCATTGGATGATGTCATAATCATTTTGTTGATGTCATAATCATTTGATGATGTCATAATCATTTGATGTCATAATCATAGGATGATGTCATAATCATTTTGTTGATGTCATAATCATTTGATGATGTCATAATCATTAGATGATGTCATAATCATTGGATGATGACATAATCATTTTGTTGATGTCATAATCATTTGATGTCATAATCATTGGATGATGTCATAATCATTTTGTTGATGTCATAATCATTTGATTATGTCATAATCATTAGATGATGTCATAATCATTTTGTTGATGTCACAATCATTTCATGATGTCATAATCATTTGATGTCATAATCATTGGATGATGTCATAATCATTTTGTTGATGTCATAATCATTTGATGATGTCATAATCATTAGATAATGTCATAATCATTTTGTTTAAGTCATAATCATTTGATGATGTCATAATCATTTTGTTGATGTCATAATGATTTGATGATGTCATAATCATTTGATGTCATAATCATTGGAAGATGTCATAATCATTTTGTTTATGTCATAATCATTTGATGATGTCATAATCATTAGATGATGTCATAATCATTTTGTTGATGTCATAATCATTTTGTTGATGTCATAATCATTTGATGATGTCATAATCATTTGATGTTATAATCATTGGATGATGTCATAATCATTTTGTTGATGTCATAATCATTTGATGATGTCATAATCATTTGAAGTTATAATCATTGGATGATGTCATAATCATTTTGTTGATGTCATAATCATTTGATGATGTCATAATCATTTTGTTGATGTCATAATCATTTGATGATGTCATAATCATTTGATGTCATAATCATTGGATGATGTCATAATCATTTTGTTGATGTCATAATCATTTTGTTGATGTCATAATCATTTGATGATGTCATAATCATTTGATGTTATAATCATTGGATGATGTCATAATCATTTTGTTGATGTCATAATCATTTGATGATGTCATAATCATTTGATGTTATAATCATTGGATGATGTCATAATCATTTTGTTGATGTCATAATCATTTGATGATGTCATAATCATTTTGTTGATGTCATAATCATTTGATGATGTCATAAACATTAGATGATGTCATAATCATTTTGTTGATGTCATAATGATTTGATGATGTCATAATCATTTGATGTCATAATCATTGGATGATGTCATAATCATTTTGTTGATGTCATAATCATTTGATGATGTCATAATCATTTGATGTCATAATCATTGGATGATGTCATAATCATTTTGTTGATGTCATAATCATTTGATGATGTCATAATCATTAGATGATGTCATAATCATTTTGTTGATGTCATAATCATTAGATGATGTCATAATCATTTTGTTGATGTCATAATCATTTTGTTGATGTCATAATCATTTGATGATGTCATAATCATTAGATGATGTCATAGTCATTTTGTTGATGTCATAATCATTTGATGATGTCATAATCATTTGATGTCATAATCATTGGATGATGTCATAATCATTTTGTTGATGTCATAATCATTTGATGATGTCATAATCATTTGATGTCATAATCATTGGATGATGTCATAATCTTTTTTTTGATGTCATAATCATTTGATGTCATAATCATTGGATGATGTCATAATCATTGGATGATGACATAATCATTTTGTTGATGTCATAATCATTTGATGTCATAATCTTTGGATGATGTCATAATCATTTTGTTGATGTCATAATCATTTGATGTCATAATCTTTGGATGATGTCATAATCATTTTGTTGATGTCATAATCATTTGATGATGTCATAATCATTAGATGATGTCATAATCATTTTGTTGATGTCACAATCATTTCATGATGTCATAATCATTTGATGTCATAATCATTGGATGATGTCATAATCATTTTGTTGATGTCATAATCATTTGATGATGTCATAATCATTAGATAATGTCATAATCATTTTGTTGAAGTCATAATCATTTGATGATGTCATAATAATTTTGTTGATGTCATAATGATTTGATGATCTCATAATCATTTGATGTCATAATCATTGGATGATGTCATAATCATTTTGTTGATGTCATAATCATTTGATGATGTCATAATCATTAGATGATGTCATAATCATTTTCTTGATGTCATAATCATTTGATGATGTCATAATCATTTGATGTTATAATCATTGGATGATGTCATAATCATTTTGTTGATGTCATAATCATTTGATGATGTCATAATCATTTGATGTCATAATCATTGGATGATGTCATAATCATTTTGTTGATGTCATAATCATTTGATGATGTCATAATCATTGGATGATGTCATAATCATTTTGTTGATGTCATAATCATTTGATGATGTCATAATCATTAGATGATGTCATAATCATTGGATGATGTCATAATCATTTTGTTGATGTCATAATCATTTGATGATGTCATAATCATTAGATGATGTCATAATCATTTGATGATGTCATAATCATTAGATAATGTCATAATCATTTTGTTGATGTCACAATCATTTCATGATGTCATAATCATTTGATGTCATAATCATTGGATGATGTCATAATCATTTTGTTGATGTCATAATCATTTGATGATGTCATAATCATTAGATAATATCATAATCATTTTGTTGATGTCATAATCATTTGATGATGTCATAATCATTTTGTTGATGTCATAATGATTTGTTGATGTCATAATCATTTGATGTCATAATCATTGGATGATGTCATAATCATTTTGTTGATGTCATAATCATTTGATAATGTCATAATAATTTGATGTCATAATCTTTGGATGATGTCATAATCATTTTGTTGATGTCATAATCATTTGATGATGTCATAATCATTAGATGATGTCATAATCATTTTGTTGATGTCATAATCATTTGATGATGTCATAATCATTTGATGTCATAATCATTGGATGATGTCATAATCATTTTGTTGATGTCATAATCATTTGATGATGTCATAAACATTAGATGATGTCATAATCATTTTGTTGATGTCATAATGATTTGATGATGTCATAATCATTTGATGTCATAATCATTGGATGATGTCATAATCATTTTGTTGATGTCATAATCATTTGATGATGTCATAATCATTTGATGTCATAATCATTGGATGATGTCATAATCATTTTGTTGATGTCATATTCATTTGATGATGTCATAATCATTAGATGATGTCATAATCATTTTGTTGATGTCATAATCATTAGATGATGTCATAATCATTTTGTTGATGTCATAATCATTTTGTTGATGTCATAATCATTTGATGATGTCATAATCATTTGATGATGTCATAATCATTAGATGATGTCATAATCATTTTGTTGATGTCATAATCATTTGATGATGT
Source organism: Dendrobates tinctorius (assembly GCF_039654945.1). Lineage (NCBI taxonomy): Eukaryota > Metazoa > Chordata > Amphibia > Anura > Dendrobatidae > Dendrobates > Dendrobates tinctorius. Next base: position 41,157,673 of record NW_027361687.1, on the reverse strand, counting down.
CATAATCATTTGATGTCATAATCATTGGATGATGTCATAATCATTTTGTTGATGTCATAATCATTTGATGATGTCATAATCATTTGATGTCATAATCATAGGATGATGTCATAATCTTTTTTTTGATGTCATAATCATTTGATGTCATAATCATTGGATGATGTCATAATCATTGGATGATGACATAATCATTTTGTTGATGTCATAATCATTTGATGTCATAATCATTGGATGATGTCATAATCATTTTGTTGATGTCATAATCATTTGATGATGTCATAATCATTAGATGATGTCATAATCATTTGATGATGTCATAATCATTAGAAAATGTCATAATCATTTTGTTGATGTCACAATCATTTCATGATGTCATAATCATTTGATGTCATAATCATTGGATGATGTCATAATCATTTTGTTGATGTCATAATCATTTGATGATGTCATAATCATTAGATAATATCATAATCATTTTGTTGATGTCATAATCATTTGATGATGTCATAATCATTTTGTTGATGTCATAATGATTTGTTGATGTCATAATCATTTGATGTCATAATCATTGGATGATGTCATAATCATTTTGTTGATGTCATAATCATTTGATAATGTCATAATAATTTGATGTCATAATCTTTGGATGATGTCATAATCATTTTGTTGATGTCATAATCATTTGATGATGTCATAATCATTAGATGATGTCATAATCATTTTGTTGATGTCATAATCATTTGATGATGTCATAATCATATGATGTAATAATCACTGGATGATGTCATAATCATTTTGTTGATGTCATAATCATTTGATGATGTCATAATCATTAGATGATGTCATAATCATTTTGTTGATGTCATAATCATTTGATGATGTCATAATCATTAGATGATGTCATAATCATTTTATTGATGTCATAATCATTTGATGATGTCATAATCATTTGATGTCATAATCATTGGATGATGTCGTAATCATTTTGTTGATGTCATAATCATTTGATGATGTCATAATCATTTGATGATGTCATAATCATTTTGATGATGTCATAATCATTTGATGATGTCATAATCATTTGATGTCATAATCATTGGATAATGTCATAATCATTTTGTTGATGTCATAATCATTTTATGATGTCATAATCATTTGATGTCATAATCATTGGATGATGTCATAATCTTTTTTTTGATGTCATAATCATTTGATGTCATAATCATTGGATGATGTCATAATCATTGGATGATGACATAATCATTTTGTTGATGTCATAATCATTTGATGTCATAATCATTGGATGATGTCATAATCATTTTGTTGATGTCATAATCATTTGATGATGTCATAATCATTAGATGATGTCATAATCATTTGATGATGTCATAATCATTAGATAATGTCATAATCATTTTGTTGATGTCACAATCATTTCATGATGTCATAATCATTTGATGTCATAATCATTGGATGATGTCATACTCATTTTGTTGATGTCATAATCATTTGATGATGTCATAATCATTAGATAATGTCATAATCATTTTGTTGATGTCATAATCATTTGATGATGTCATAATCATTTTGTTGATGTCATAATGATTTGATGATGTCATAATCATTTGATGTCATAATCATTGGATGATGTCATAATCATTTTGTTGATGTCATAATCATTTGATTATGTCATAATCATTTGATGTCATAATCATTGGATGATGTCATAATCATTTTGTTGATGTCATAATCATTTGATGATGTCATAATCATTAGATGATGTCATAATCATTTTGTTGATGTCATAATCATTTGATGATGTCATAATCATATGATGTAATAATCACTGGATGATGTCATAATCATTTTGTTGATGTCATAATAATTTGATGTCATAATCATTGGATGATGTCGTAATCATTTTGTTGATGTCATAATCATTTGATGATGTCATAATCATTTGATGATGTCATAATCATTTTGATGATGTCATAATCATTTGATGATGTCATAATCATTTGATGTCATAATCATAGGATAATGTCATAATCATTTTGTTGATGTCATAATCATTTTATGATGTCATAATCATTTTGTTGATGTCATAATCATTGGATGATGTCATAATCCTTTTGTTGATGTCATAATCATTTGATGATGTCATAATCATTAGATGATGTCATAATCATATTGTTTATGTCATAATCATTTGATGATGTCATAATCATTTTGTTGATGTCATAATCATTTGATGATGTCATAATCATTTTGTTGATGTCATAATGATTTGATGATGTCATAATCATTTGATGTCATAATCATTGGATGATGTCATAATCATTTTGTTGATGTCATAATCATTTGATTATGTCATAATCATTTGATGTCATAATCATTGGATGATGTCATAATCATTTTGTTGATGTCATAATCATTTGATGATGTCATAATCATTAGATGATGTCATAATCATTTTGTTGATGTCATAATCATTTGATGATGTCATAATCATATGATGTAATAATCACTGGATAATGTCATAATCATTTTGTTGATGTCATAATCATTTGATGATGTCATAATCATTAGATGATGTCATAATCATTTTGTTGATGTCATAATCATTTGATGATGTCATAATCATTAGATGATGTCATAATCATTTTGTTGATGTCATAATCATTTGATGATGTCATAATCATTTGATGTCATAATCATTGGATGATGTCGTAATCATTTTGTTGATGTCATAATCATTTGATGATGTCATAATCATTTGATGATGTCATAATCATTTTGATGATGTCATAATCATTTGATGATGTCATAATCATTTGATGTCATAATCATTGGATAATGTCATAATCATTTTGTTGATGTCATAATCATTTTATGATGTCATAATCATTTTGTTGATGTCATAATCATTGGATGATGTCATAATCCTTTTGTTGATGTCATAATCATTTGATGATGTCATAATCATTAGATGATGTCATAATCATATTGTTGATGTCATAATCATTTGATGATGTCATAATCATTTTGTTGATGTCATAATCATTTCGTTGATGTCATAATGATTTGATGATATCATAATCATTTGATGTCATAATCATTGGATGATGTCATAATCATTTTGTTGATGTCATAATCATTTGATGATGTCATAATCATTTGATGTCATAATCATTGGATGATGTCATAATCATTTTGTTGATGTCATAATCATTTTATGATGTCATAATCATTTTGTTGATGTCATAATCATTGGATGATGTCATAATCCTTTTGTTGATGTCATAATCATTTGATGATGTCATAATCATTAGATGATGCCATAATCATTTTGTTGATGTCATAATCATTTGATGATGTCGTAATCATTTTGTTGATGTCATAATCATTTCGTTGATGTCATAATGATTTGATGATATCATAATCATTTGATGTCATAATCATTGGATGATGTCATAATCATTTTGTTGATGTCATAATCATTTGATGATGTCATAATCATTAGATGATGTCATAATCATTGGATGATGACGTAATCATTTTGTTGATGTCATAATCATTTGATGTCATAATCATTGGATGATGTCATAATCATTTTGTTGATGTCATAATCATTTGATGATGTCATAATCATTGGATGATGTCATAATCATTTTGTTGATGTCATAATCATTTGATGATGTCATAATCATTAGATGATGTCATAATCATTGGATGATGACATAATCATTTTGTTGATGTCATAATCATTTGATGTCATAATCATTGGATGATGTCATAATCATTTTGTTGATGTCATAATCATTTGATGATGTCATAATCATTTTGTTGATGTCATAATCATTTCGTTGATGTCATAATGATTTGATGATATCATAATCATTTGATGTCATAATCATTGGATGATTTCAAAATCATTTTGTTGATGTCATAATCATTTGATGATGTCATAATCATTAGATGATGTCATAATCATTGGATGATGACATAATCATTTTGTTGATGTCATAATCATTTGATGTCATAATCATTGGATGATGTCATAATCATTTTGTTGATGTCATAATCATTTGATGATGTCATAATCATTAGATGATGTCATAATCATTTTGTTGATGTCATAATCATTTCATGATGTCATAATCATTTGATGTCATAATCATTGGATGATGTCATAATCATTTTGTTGATGGCATAATCATTTGATGATGTCATAATCATTAGATAATGTCATAATCATTTTGTTGAAGTCATAATCATTTGATGATGTCATAATCATTTTGTTGATGTCATAATCATTTTGTTGATGTCATAATGATTTGATGATGTCATAATCATTTGATGTCATAATCATTGGATGATGTCATAATCATTTTGTTGATGTCATAATCATTTGATGATGTCATAATCATTAGATGATGTCATAATCATTTTGTTGATGTCATAATCATTTTGTTGATGTCATAATCATTTGATGATGTCATAATCATTAGATGATGTCATAATCATTTTGTTGATGTCATAATCATTTGATGATGTCATAATCATTTGATGTCATAATCATTGGATGATGTCATAATCATTTTGTTGATGTCATAATCATTTGATGATGTCATAATCATTTGATGTCATAATCATTGGATGATGTCATAATCGTTTTGTTGATGTCATAATCATTTGATGTCATAATCATTGGATGATGTCATAATCATTTTGTTGATGTCATAATCATCTGATGATGTCATAATCATTTGATGTCATAATCATTGGATGATGTCATAATCATTTTGTTGATGTCATAATCATTTGATGATGTCATAATCATTAGATGATGTCATAATCATTTGATGATGTCATAATCATTAGATAATGTCATAATCATTTTGTTGATGTCACAATCATTTCATGATGTCATAATCATTTGATGTCATAATCATTGGATGATGTCATAATCATTTTGTTGATGTCATAATCATTTGATGATGTCATAATCATTAGATAATGTCATAATCATTTTGTTGATGTCATAATCATTTGATGATGTCATAATCATTTTGTTGATGTCATAATGATTTGATGATGTCATAATCATTTGATGTCATAAACATTGGATGATGTCATAATCATTTTGTTGATGTCAAAATCATTTGATTATGTCATAATCATTTGATGTCATAATCATTGGATGATGTCATAATCATTTTGTTGATGTCATAATCATTTGATGATGTCATAATCATTAGATGATGTCATAATCATTTTGTTGATGTCATAATCATTTGATGATGTCATAATCATATGATGTAATAATCACTGGATGATGTCATAATCATTTTGTTGATGTCATAATCATTTGATGATGTCATAATCATTAGATGATGTCATAATCATTTTGTTGATGTCATAATCATTTGATGATGTCATAATCATTAGATGATGTCATAATCATTTTATTGATGTCATAATTATTTGATGATGTCATAATCATTTGATGTCATAATCATTGGATGATGTCGTAATCATTTTGTTGATGTCATAATCATTTGATGATGTCATAATCATTGGATGATGTCATAATCATTTTGATGATGTCATAATCATTTGATGATGTCATAATCATTTGATGTCATAATCATTGGATAATGTCATAATCATTTTGTTGATGTCATAATCATTTTATGATGTCATAATCATTTTGTTGATGTCATAATCATTGGATGATGTCATAATCCTTTTGTTGATGTCATAATCATTTGATGATGTCATAATCATTAGATGATGTCATAATCATATTGTTTATGTCATAATCATTTGATGATGTCATAATCATTTTGTTGATGTCATAATCATTTGATGATGTCATAATCATTTTGTTGATGTCATAATGATTTGATGATGTCATAATCATTTGATGTCATAATCATTGGATGATGTCATAATCATTTTGTTGATGTCATAATCATTTGATTATGTCATAATCATTTGATGTCATAATCATTGGATGATGTCATAATCATTTTGTTGATGTCATAATCATTTGATGATGTCATAATCATTAGATGATGTCATAATCATTTTGTTGATGTCATAATCATTTGATGATGTCATAATCATATGATGTAATAATCACTGGATGATGTCATAATCATTTTGTTGATGTCATAATCATTTGATGATGTCATAATCATTAGATGATGTCATAATCATTTTGTTGATGTCATAATCATTTGATGATGTCATAATCATTAGATGATGTCATAATCATTTTGTTGATGTCATAATCATTTGATGATGTCATAATCATTTGATGTCATAATCATTGGATGATGTCGTAATCATTTTGTTGATGTCATAATCATTTGATGATGTCATAATCATTTGATGATGTCATAATCATTTTGATGATGTCATAATCATTTGATGATGTCATAATCATTTGATGTCATAATCATTGGATAATGTCATAATCATTTTGTTGATGTCATAATCATTTTATGATGTCATAATCATTTTGTTGATGTCATAATCATTGGATGATGTCATAATCCTTTTGTTGATGTCATAATCATTTGATGATGTCATAATCATTAGATGATGTCATAATCATATTGTTGATGTCATAATCATTTGATGATGTCATAATCATTTTGTTGATGTCATAATCATTTTGTTGATGTCATAATGATTTGATGATATCATAATCATTTGATGTCATAATCATTGGATGATGTCATAATCATTTTGTTGATGTCATAATCATTTGATGATGTCATAATCATTTGATGTCATAATCATTGGATGATGTCATAATCATTTTGTTGATGTCATAATCATTTTATGATGTCATAATCATTTTGTTGATGTCATAATCATTGGATGATGTCATAATCCTTTTGTTGATGTCATAATCATTTGATGATGTCATAATCATTAGATGATGCCATAATCATTTTGTTGATGTCATAATCATTTGATGATGTCATAATCATTTTGTTGATGTCATAATCATTTCGTTGATGTCATAATGATTTGATGATATCATAATCATTTGATGTCATAATCATTGGATGATGTCATAATCATTTTGTTGATGTCATAATCATTTGATGATGTCATAATCATTAGATGATGTCATAATCATTGGATGATGACGTAATCATTTTGTTGATGTCATAATCATTTGATGTCATAATCATTGGATGATGTCATAATCATTTTGTTGATGTCATAATCATTTGATGATGTCATAATCATTGGATGATGTCATAATCATTTTGTTGATGTCATAATCATTTGATGATGTCATAATCATTAGATGATGTCATAATCATTGGATGATGACATAATCATTTTGTTGATGTCATAATCATTTGATGTCATAATCATTGGATGATGTCATAATCATTTTGTTGATGTCATAATCATTTGATGATGTCATAATCATTTTGTTGATGTCATAATCATTTCGTTGATGTCATAATGATTTGATGATATCATAATCATTTGATGTCATAATCATTGGATGATTTCATAATCATTTTGTTGATGTCATAATCATTTGATGATGTCATAATCATTAGATGATGTCATAATCATTGGATGATGACATAATCATTTTGTTGATGTCATAATCATTGGATGATGTCATAATCATTTTGTTGATGTCATAATCATTTGATGATGTCATAATCATTAGATGATGTCATAATCATTTTGTTGATGTCATAATCATTTCATGATGTCATAATCATTTGATGTCATAATCATTGGATGATGTCATAATCATTTTGTTGATGGCATAATCATTTGATGATGTCATAATCATTAGATAATGTCATAATCATTTTGTTGAAGTCATAATCATTTGATGATGTCATAATCATTTTGTTGATGTCATAATCATTTTGTTGATGTCATAATGATTTGATGATGTCATAATCATTTGATGTCATAATCATTGGATGATGTCATAATCATTTTGTTGATGTCATAATCATTTGATGTCATAATCATTGGATGATGTCATAATCATTTTGTTGATGTCATAATCATTTGATGATGTCATAATCATTAGATGATGTCATAATCATTTTGTTGATGTCATAATCATTTTGTTGATGTCATAATCATTTGATGATGTCATAATCATTAGATGATGTCATAATCATTTTGTTGATGTCATAATCATTTGAAGATGTCATAATCATTTGATGTCATAATCATTGGATGATGTCATAATCATTTTGTTGATGTCATAATCATTTGATGATGTCATAATCATTTGATGTCATAATCATTGGATGATGTCATAATCATTTTGTTGATGTCATAATCATTTGATGTCATAATCATTGGATGATGTCATAATCATTTTGTTGATGTCATAATCATCTGATGATGTCATAATCATTTGATGTCATAATCATTGGATGATGTCATAATCATTTTGTTGATGTCATAATCATTTGATGATGTCATAATCATTAGATGATGTCATAATCATTGGATGATGACATAATCATTTTGTTGATGTCATAATCATTTGATGTCATAATCATTGGATGATGTCATAATCATTTTGTTGATGTCATAATCATTTGATTATGTCATAATCATTAGATGATGTCATAGTCATTTTGTTGATGTCACAATCATTTCATGATGTCATAATCATTTGATGTCATAATCATTGGATGATGTCATAATCATTTTGTTGATGTCATAATCATTTGATGATGTCATAATCATTAGATAATGTCATAATAATTTTGTTTAAGTCATAATCATTTGATGATGTCATAATCATTTTGTTGATGTCATAATGATTTGATGATGTCATAATCATTTGATGTCATAATCATTGGATGATGTCATAATCATTTTGTTGATGTCATAATCATTTGATGATGTCATAATCATTAGATGATGTCATAATCATTTTGTTGATGTCATAATCATTTTGTTGATGTCATAATCATTTGATGATGTCATAATCATTTGATGTTATAATCATTGGATGATGTCATAATCATTTTGTTGATGTCATAATCATTTGATGATGTCATAATCATTTGATGTTATAATCATTGGATGATGTCATAATCATTTTGTTGATGTCATAATCATTTGATGATGTCATAATCATTTTGTTGATGTCATAATCATTTGATGATGTCATAATCATTTGATGTCATAATCATTGGATGATGTCATAATCATTTTGTTGATGTCATAATCATTTTGTTGATGTCATAATGATTTGATGATGTCATAATCATTTGATGTCATAATCATTGGATGATGTCATAATCATTTTGTTGATGTCATAATCATTTGATGATGTCATAATCATTTGATGTCATAATCATTGGATGATGTCATAATCATTTTGTTGATGTCATAATCATTTGATGATGTCATAATCATTAGATGATGTCATAATCATTTTGTTGATGTCATAATCATTTGATGTCATAATCATTTGATGATGTCATAATCATTAGATGATGTCATAATCATTTTGTTGATGTCATAATCATTTGATGATGTCATAATCATTTGATGTCATAATCATTGGATGATGTCATAATCATTTTGTTGATGTCATAATCATTTGATGATGTCATAATCATTAGATGATGTCATAATCATTTTGTTGATGTCATAATCATTTGATGATGTCATAATCATTTGATGTCATAATCATTGGATGATGTCATAATCATTTTATTGATGTCATAATCATTTGATGATGTCATAATCATTTGATGATGTCATAATCATTTGATGTCATAATCATTGGATGATGTCATAATCATTTTTTTGATGTCATAATCATTTTATGATGTCATAATCATTTTGTTGATGTCATAATCATTGGATGATGTCATAATCCTTTTGTTGATGTCATAATCATTTGATGATGTCATAATCATTAGATGATGTCATAATCATTTTGTTGATGTCATAATCATTTGATGATGTCATAATCATTTGATGTCATAATCATTGGATGATGTCATAATCATTTGATGATGTCATAATCATTAGATGATGTCATAATCATTTTGTTGATGTCATAATCATTTGATGATGTCATAATCATTTTGTTGATGTCATAATAAATTCGTTGATGTCATAAGGATTTGATGATATCATAATCATTTGATGTCATAATCATTGGATGATGTCATAATTATTTTGTTGATGTCATAATCATTTGATGATGTCATAATCATTTGATGTCATAATCATTGGATGATGTCGTAATCATTTGATGATGCCATAATGATTTTGTTGATGTCATAATCATTTTATGATGTCATAATCATTTTGTTGATGTCATAATCATTTTGTTGATGTCATAATCATTTGATGATGTCATAATCATTAGATGATGTCATAATCATTTTGTTGATGTCATAATCATTTCATGATGTCATAATCATTAGATGATGTCATAATCATTTTGTTGATGTCATAATCATTTCGTTGATGTCATAATGATTTGATGATATCATATTCATTTGATGTCATAATCATTGGATGATGTCATAATCATTTTCTTGATGTCATTATCATTTTATGACGTCATAATCATTTTGTTGATGTCATAATCATTGGATGATGTCATAATCCTTTTGTTGATGTCATAATCATTTGATGATGTCATGATCATTAGATGATGTCATAATCATTTTGTTGATGTCATAATCATTTGATGATGTCATAATCATTTTGTTGATGTCATAATCATTTCGTTGATGTCATAATGATTTGATGATATCATAATCTTTTGATGTCATAATCATTGGATGAATTCATAATCATTTTGTTGATGTCATAATCATTTGATGATGTCATAATCATTAGATGATGTCATAATCATTGGATGATGACATAATCATTTTGTTGATGTCATAATCATTTGATGTCATAATCATTGGATGATGTCATAATCATTTTGTTGATGTCATAATCATTTTATGATGTCATAATCATTAGATGATGTCATAATCATTTTATTGATGTCATAATCATTTGATGATGTCATAATCATTTGATGTCATAATCATTGGATGATGTCGTAATCATTTTGTTGATGTCATAATCATTTGATGATGTCATAATCATTTGATGATGTCATAATCATTTTGATGATGTCATAATCATTTGATGATGTCATAATCATTTGATGTCATAATCATTGGATAATGTCATAATCATTTTGTTGATGTCATAATCATTTTATGATGTCATAATCATTTTGTTGATGTCATAATCATTGGATGATGTCATAATCCTTTTGTTGATGTCATAATCATTTGATGATGTCATAATCATTAGATGATGTCATTATCATATTGTTTATGTCATAATCATTTGATGATGTCATAATCATTTTGTTGATGTCATAATCATTTGATGATGTCATAATCATTTTGTTGATGTCATAATGATTTGATGATGTCATAATCATTTGATGTCATAATCATTGGATGATGTCATAATCATTTTGTTGATGTCATAATCATTTGATTATGTCATAATCATTTGATGTCATAATCATTGGATGATGTCATAATCATTTTGTTGATGTCATAATCATTTGATGATGTCATAATCATTAGATGATGTCATAATCATTTTGTTGATGTCATAATCATTTGATGATGTCATAATCATATGATGTAATAATCACTGGATGATGTCATAATCATTTTGTTGATGTCATAATCATTTGATGATGTCATAATCATTAGATGATGTCATAATCATTTTGTTGATGTCATAATCATTTGATGATGTCATAATCATTTGATGTCATAATCATTGGATGATGTCGTAATCATTTTGTTGATGTCATAATCATTTGATGATGTCATAATCATTTGATGATGTCATAATCATTTTGATGATGTCATAATCATTTGATGATGTCATAATCATTTGATGTCATAATCATTGGATAATGTCTTAATCATTTTGTTGATGTCATAATCATTTTATGATGTCATAATCATTTTGTTGATGTCATAATCATTGGATGATGTCATAATCCTTTTGTTGATGTCATAATCATTTGATGATGTCATAATCATATTGTTGATGTCATAATCATTTGATGATGTCATAATCATTTTGTTGATGTCATAATCATTTCGTTGATGTCATAATGATTTGATGATATCATAATCATTTGATGTCATAATCATTGGATGATGTCATAATCATTTTGTTGATGTCATAATCATTTGATGATGTCATAATCATTTGATGTCATAATCATTGGATGATGTCATAATCATTTTGTTGATGTCATAATCATTTTATGATGTCATAATCATTTTGTTGATGTCATAATCATTGGATGATGTCATAATCCTTTTGTTGATGTCATAATCATTTGATGATGTCATAATCATTAGATGATGCCATAATCATTTTGTTGATGTCATAATCATTTGATGATGTCATAATCATTTTGTTGCTGTCATAATCATTTCGTTGATGTCATAATGATTTGATGATATCATAATCATTTGATGTCATAATCATTGGATGATGTCATAATCATTTTGTTGATGTCATAATCATTTGATGATGTCATAATCATTAGATGATGTCATAATCATTGGATGATGACATAATCATTTTGTTGATGTCATAATCATTTGATGTCATAATCATTGGATGATGTCATAATCATTTTGTTGATGTCATAATCATTTGATGATGTCATAATCATTGGATGATGTCATAATCATTTTGTTGATGTCATAATCATTTGATGATGTCATAATCATTAGATGATGTCATAATCATTGGATGATGACATAATCATTTTGTTGATGTCATAATCATTTGATGTCATAATCATTGGATGATGTCATAATCATTTTGTTGATGTCATAATCATTTGATGATGTCATAATCATTTTGTTGATGTCATAATCATTTCGTTGATGTCATAATGATTTGATGATATCATAATCATTTGATGTCATAATCATTGGATGATTTCATAATCATTTTGTTGATGTCATAATCATTTGATGATGTCATAATCATTAGATGATGTCATAATCATTGGATGATGACATAATCATTTTGTTGATGTCATAATCATTTGATGTCATAATCATTGGATGATGTCATAATCATTTTGTTGATGTCATAATCATTTGATGATGTCATAATCATTAGATGATGTCATAATCATTGGATGATGACATAATCATTTTGTTGATGTCATAATCATTTGATGTCATAATCATTGGATGATGCCATAATCATTTTGTTGATGTCATAATCATTTGATGATGTCATAATCATTAGATGATGTCATAATCATTTTATTGATGTCATAATCATTTGATGATGTCATAATCATTTGATGTCATAATCATTGGATGATGTCGTAATCATTTTGTTGATGTCATAATCATTTGATGATGTCATAATCATTTGATGATGTCATAATCATTTTGATGATGTCATAATCATTTGATGATGTCATAATCATTTGATGTCATAATCATTGGATAATGTCATAATCATTTTGTTGATGTCATAATCATTTTATGATGTCATAATCATTTTGTTGATGTCATAATCATTGGATGATGTCATAATCCTTTTGTTGATGTCATAATCATTTGATGATGTCATAATCATTAGATGATGTCATTATCATATTGTTTATGTCATAATCATTTGATGATGTCATAATCATTTTGTTGATGTCATAATCATTTGATGATGTCATAATCATTTTGTTGATGTCATAATGATTTGATGATGTCATAATCATTTGATGTCATAATCATTGGATGATGTCATAATCATTTTGTTGATGTCATAATCATTTGATTATGTCATAATCATTTGATGTCATAATCATTGGATGATGTCATAATCATTTTGTTGATGTCATAATCATTTGATGATGTCATAATCATTAGATGATGTCATAATCATTTTGTTGATGTCATAATCATTTGATGATGTCATAATCATATGATGTAATAATCACTGGATGATGTCATAATCATTTTGTTGATGTCATAATCATTTGATGATGTCATAATCATTAGATGATGTCATAATCATTTTGTTGATGTCATAATCATTTGATGATGTCATAATCATTAGATGATGTCATAATCATTTTGTTGATGTCATAATCATTTGATGATGTCATAATCATTTGATGTCATAATCATTGGATGATGTCGTAATCATTTTGTTGATGTCATAATCATTTGATGATGTCATAATCATTTGATGATGTCATAATCATTTTGATGATGTCATAATCATTTGATGATGTCATAATCATTTGATGTCATAATCATTGGATAATGTCTTAATCATTTTGTTGATGTCATAATCATTTTATGATGTCATAATCATTTTGTTGATGTCATAATCATTGGATGATGTCATAATCCTTTTGTTGATGTCATAATCATTTGATGATGTCATAATCATATTGTTGATGTCATAATCATTTGATGATGTCATAATCATTTTGTTGATGTCATAATCATTTCGTTGATGTCATAATGATTTGATGATATCATAATCATTTGATGTCATAATCATTGGATGATGTCATAATCATTTTGTTGATGTCATAATCATTTGATGATGTCATAATCATTTGATGTCATAATCATTGGATGATGTCATAATCATTTTGTTGATGTCATAATCATTTTATGATGTCATAATCATTTTGTTGATGTCATAATCATTGGATGATGTCATAATCCTTTTGTTGATGTCATAATCATTTGATGATGTCATAATCATTAGATGATGCCATAATCATTTTGTTGATGTCATAATCATTTGATGATGTCATAATCATTTTGTTGCTGTCATAATCATTTCGTTGATGTCATAATGATTTGATGATATCATAATCATTTGATGTCATAATCATTGGATGATGTCATAATCATTTTGTTGATGTCATAATCATTTGATGATGTCATAATCATTAGATGATGTCATAATCATTGGATGATGACATAATCATTTTGTTGATGTCATAATCATTTGATGTCATAATCATTGGATGATGTCATAATCATTTTGTTGATGTCATAATCATTTGATGATGTCATAATCATTGGATGATGTCATAATCATTTTGTTGATGTCATAATCATTTGATGATGTCATAATCATTAGATGATGTCATAATCATTGGATGATGACATAATCATTTTGTTGATGTCATAATCATTTGATGTCATAATCATTGGATGATGTCATAATCATTTTGTTGATGTCATAATCATTTGATGATGTCATAATCATTTTGTTGATGTCATAATCATTTCGTTGATGTCATAATGATTTGATGATATCATAATCATTTGATGTCATAATCATTGGATGATTTCATAATCATTTTGTTGATGTCATAATCATTTGATGATGTCATAATCATTAGATGATGTCATAATCATTGGATGATGACATAATCATTTTGTTGATGTCATAATCATTTGATGTCATAATCATTGGATGATGTCATAATCATTTTGTTGATGTCATAATCATTTGATGATGTCATAATCATTAGATGATGTCATAATCATTTTGTTGATGTCATTATCATTTCATGATGTCATAATCATTTGATGTCATAATCATTGGATGATGTCATAATCATTTTGTTGATGGCATAATCATTTGATGATGTCATAATCATTAGATAATGTCATAATCATTTTGTTGAAGTCATAATCATTTGATGATGTCATAATCATTTTGTTGATGTCATAATCATTTTGTTGATGTCATAATGATTTGATGATGTCATAATCATTTGATGTCATAATCATTGGATGATGTCATAATCATTTTGTTGATGTCATAATCATTTGATGATGTCATAATCATTTGATGTCATAATCATTGGATGATGTCATAATCATTTTGTTGATGTCATAATCATTTGATGATGTCATAATCATTAGATGATGTCATAATCATTTTGTTGATGTCATAATCATTTTGTTGATGTCATAATCATTTGATGATGTCATAATCATTTGATGATGTCATAATCATTAGATGATGTCATAATCATTTTGTTGATGTCATAATCATTTGATGATGTCATAATCATTTGATGTCATAATCATTGGATGATGTCATAATCATTTTGTTGATGTCATAATCATTTGATGATGTCATAATCATTTGATGTCATAATCATTGGATGATGTCATAATCATTTTGTTGATGTCATAATCATTTGATGTCATAATCATTGGATGATGTCATAATCATTTTGTTGATGTCATAATCATCTGATGATGTCATAATCATTTGATGTCATAATCATTGGATGATGTCATAATCATTTTGTTGATGTCATAATCATTTGATGATGTCATAATCATTAGATGATGTCATAATCATTGGATGATGACATAATCATTTTGTTGATGTCATAATCATTTGATGTCATAATCATTGGATGATGTCATAATCATTTTGTTGATGTCATAATCATTTGATTATGTCATAATCATTAGATGATGTCATAGTCATTTTGTTGATGTCACAATCATTTCATGATGTCATAATCATTTGATGTCATAATCATTGGATGATGTCATAATCATTTTGTTGATGTCATAATCATTTGATGATGTCATAATCATTAGATAATGTCATAATAATTTTGTTTAAGTCATAATCATGTGATGATGTCATAATCATTTTGTTGATGTCATAATGATTTGATGATGTCATAATCATTTGATGTCATAATCATTGGATGATGTCATAATCATTTTGTTGATGTCATAATCATTTGATGATGTCATAATCATTAGATGATGTCATAATCATTTTGTTGATGTCATAATCATTTTGTTGATGTCATAATCATTTGATGATGTCATAATCATTTGATGTTATAATCATTGGATGATGTCATAATCATTTTGTTGATGTCATAATCATTTGATGATGTCATAATCATTTGATGTTATAATCATTGGATGATGTCATAATCATTTTGTTGATGTCATAATCATTTGATGATGTCATAATCATTTTGTTGATGTCATAATCATTGGATGATGTCATAATCATTTGATGTCATAATCATTGGATGATGTCATAATCATTTTGTTGATGTCATAATCATTTTGTTGATGTCATAATCATTTGATGATGTCATAATCATTTGATGTTATAATCATTGGATGATGTCATAATCATTTTGTTGATGTCATAATCATTTGATGATGTCATAATCATTTGATGTTATAATCATTGGATGATGTCATAATCATTTTGTTGATGTCATAATCATTTGATGATGTCATAATCATTTTGTTGATGTCATAATCATTTGATGATGTCATAATCATTTGATGTCATAATCATTGGATGATGTCATAATCATTTTGTTGATGTCATAATCATTTTGTTGATGTCATAATGATTTGATGATGTCATAATCATTTGATGTCATAATCATTGGATGATGTCATAATCATTTTGTTGATGTCATAATCATTTGATGATGTCATAATCATTTGATGTCATAATCATTGGATGATGTCATAATCATTTTGTTGATGTCATAATCATTTGATGATGTCATAATCATTAGATGATGTCATAATCATTTTGTTGATGTCATAATCATTAGATGATGTCATAATCATTTTGTTGAGGTCATAATCATTTTGTTGATATCATAATCATTTGATGATGTCATAATCATTAGATGATGTCATAATCATTTTGTTGATGTCATAATCATTTGATGATGTCATAATCATTTGATGTCATAATCATTGGATGATGTCATAATCATTTTGTTGATGTCATAATCATTTGATGATGTCATAATCATTTGATGTCATAATCATTGGATGATGTCATAATCTTTTTTTTGATGTCATAATCATTTGATGTCATAATCATTGGATGATGTCATAATCATTGGATGATGACATAATCATTTTGTTGATGTCATAATCATTTGATGTCATAATCATTGGATGATGTCATAATCATTTTGTTGATGTCATAATCATTTGATGATGTCATAATCATTTTATGATGTCATAATCATTTTGTTGATGTCATAATCATTGGATGATGTCATAATCCTTTTGTTGATGTCATAATCATTTGATGATGTCATAATCATTAGATGATGTCATAATCATATTGTTTATGTCATAATCATTTGATGATGTCATAATCATTTTGTTGATGTCATAATCATTTGATGATGTCATAATCATTTTGTTGATGTCATAATGATTTGATGATGTCATAATCATTTGATGTCATAATCATTGGATGATGTCATAATCATTTTGTTGATGTCATAATCATTTGATTATGTCATAATCATTGGATGATGTCATAATCATTTTGTTGATGTCATAATCATTTGATGATGTCATAATCATTAGATGATGTCATAATCATTTTGTTGATGTCATAATCATTTGATGATGTCATAATCATATGATGTAATAATCACTGGATGATGTCATAATCATTTTGTTGATGTCATAATCATTTGATGATGTCATAATCATTAGATGATGTCATAATCATTTTGTTGATGTCATAATCATTTGATGATGTCATAATCATTAGATGATGTCATAATCATTTTGTTGATGTCATAATCATTTGATGATGTCATAATCATTTGATGTCATAATCATTGGATGATGTCGTAATCATTTTGTTGATGTCATAATCATTTGATGATGTCATAATCATTTGATGATGTCATAATCATTTTGATGATGTCATAATCATTTGATGATGTCATAATCATTTGATGTCATAATCATTGGATAATGTCTTAATCATTTTGTTGATGTCATAATCATTTTATGATGTCATAATCATTTTGTTGATGTCATAATCATTGGATGATGTCATAATCCTTTTGTTGATGTCATAATCATTTGATGATGTCATAATCATATTGTTGATGTCATAATCATTTGATGATGTCATAATCATTTTGTTGATGTCATAATCATTTCGTTGATGTCATAATGATTTGATGATATCATAATCATTTGATGTCATAATCATTGGATGATGTCATAATCATTTTGTTGATGTCATAATCATTTGATGATGTCATAATCATTTGATGTCATAATCATTGGATGATGTCATAATCATTTTGTTGATGTCATAATCATTTTATGATGTCATAATCATTTTGTTGATGTCATAATCATTGGATGATGTCATAATCCTTTTGTTGATGTCATAATCATTTGATGATGTCATAATCATTAGATGATGCCATAATCATTTTGTTGATGTCATAATCATTTGATGATGTCATAATCATTTTGTTGATGTCATAATCATTTCGTTGATGTCATAATGATTTGATGATATCATAATCATTTGATGTCATAATCATTGGATGATGTCATAATCATTTTGTTGATGTCATAATCATTTGATGATGTCATAATCATTAGATGATGTCATAATCATTGGATGATGACGTAATCATTTTGTTGATGTCATAATCATTTGATGTCATAATCATTGGATGATGTCATAATCATTTTGTTGATGTCATAATCATTTGATGATGTCATAATCATTGGATGATGTCATAATCATTTTGTTGATGTCATAATCATTTGATGATGTCATAATCATTAGATGATGTCATAATCATTGGATGATGACATAATCATTTTGTTGATGTCATAATCATTTGATGTCATAATCATTGGATGATGTCATAATCATTTTGTTGATGTCATAATCATTTGATGATGTCATAATCATTTTGTTGATGTCATAATCATTTCGTTGATGTCATAATGATTTGATGATATCATAATCATTTGATGTCATAATCATTGGATGATTTCATAATCATTTTGTTGATGTCATAATCATTTGATGATGTCATAATCATTAGATGATGTCATAATCATTGGATGATGACATAATCATTTTGTTGATGTCATAATCATTTGATGTCATAATCATTGGATGATGTCATAATCATTTTGTTGATGTCATAATCATTTGATGATGTCATAATCATTAGATGATGTCATAATCATTTTGTTGATGTCATAATCATTTCATGATGTCATAATCATTTGATGTCATAATCATTGGATGATGTCATAATCATTTTGTTGATGGCATAATCATTTGATGATGTCATAATCATTAGATAATGTCATAATCATTTTGTTGAAGTCATAATCATTTGATGATGTCATAATCATTTTGTTGATGTCATAATCATTTTGTTGATGTCATAATGATTTGATGATGTCATAATCATTTGATGTCATAATCATTGGATGATGTCATAATCATTTTGTTGATGTCATAATCATTTGATGATGTCATAATCATTTGATGTCATAATCATTGGATGATGTCATAATCATTTTGTTGATGTCATAATCATTTGATGATGTCATAATCATTAGATGATGTCATAATCATTTTGTTGATGTCATAATCATTTTGTTGATGTCATAATCATTTGATGATGTCATAATCATTTGATGATGTCATAATCATTAGATGATGTCATAATCATTTTGTTGATGTCATAATCATTTGATGATGTCATAATCATTTGATGATGTCATAATCATTAGATGATGTCATAATCATTTTGTTGATGTCATAATCATTTTGTTGATGTCATAATCATTTGATGATGTCATAATCATTAGATGATGTCATAATCATTTCGTTGATGTCATAATGATTTGATGATATCATAATCTTTTGATGTCATAATCATTGGATGAATTCATAATCATTTTGTTGATGTCATAATCATTTGATGATGTCATAATCATTAGATGATGTCATAATCATTGGATGATGACATAATCATTTTGTTGATGTCATAATCATTTGATGTCATAATCATTGGATGATGTCATAATCATTTTGTTGATGTCATAATCATTTGATGATGTCATAATCATTAGATGATGTCATAATCATTTTATTGATGTCATAATCATTTGATGATGTCATAATCATTTGATGTCATAATCATTGGATGATGTCGTAATCATTTTGTTGATGTCATAATCATTTGATGATGTCATAATCATTTGATGATGTCATAATCATTTTGATGATGTCATAATCATTTGATGATGTCATAATCATTTGATGTCATAATCATTGGATAATGTCATAATCATTTTGTTGATGTCATAATCATTTTATGATGTCATAATCATTTTGTTGATGTCATAATCATTGGATGATGTCATAATCCTTTTGTTGATGTCATAATCATTTGATGATGTCATAATCATTAGATGATGTCATAATCATATTGTTTATGTCATAATCATTTGATGATGTCATAATCATTTTGTTGATGTCATAATCATTTGATGATGTCATAATCATTTTGTTGATGTCATAATGATTTGATGATGTCATAATCATTTGATGTCATAATCATTGGATGATGTCATAATCATTTTGTTGATGTCATAATCATTTGATTATGTCATAATCATTTGATGTCATAATCATTGGATGATGTCATAATCATTTTGTTGATGTCATAATCATTTGATGATGTCATAATCATTAGATGATGTCATAATCATTTTGTTGATGTCATAATCATTTGATGATGTCATAATCATATGATGTAATAATCACTGGATGATGTCATAATCATTTTGTTGATGTCATAATCATTTGATGATGTCATAATCATTAGATGATGTCATAATCATTTTGTTGATGTCATAATCATTTGATGATGTCATAATCATTAGATGATGTCATAATCATTTTGTTGATGTCATAATCATTTGATGATGTCATAATCATTTGATGTCATAATCATTGGATGATGTCGTAATCATTTTGTTGATGTCATAATCATTTGATGATGTCATAATCATTTGATGATGTCATAATCATTTTGATGATGTCATAATCATTTGATGATGTCATAATCATTTGATGTCATAATCATTGGATAATGTCTTAATCATTTTGTTGATGTCATAATCATTTTATGATGTCATAATCATTTTGTTGATGTCATAATCATTGGATGATGTCATAATCCTTTTGTTGATGTCATAATCATTTGATGATGTCATAATCATATTGTTGATGTCATAATCATTTGATGATGTCATAATCATTTTGTTGATGTCATAATCATTTCGTTGATGTCATAATGATTTGATGATATCATAATCATTTGATGTCATAATCATTGGATGATGTCATAATCATTTTGTTGATGTCATAATCATTTGATGATGTCATAATCATTTGATGTCATAATCATTGGATGATGTCATAATCATTTTGTTGATGTCATAATCATTTTATGATGTCATAATCATTTTGTTGATGTCATAATCATTGGATGATGTCATAATCCTTTTGTTGATGTCATAATCATTTGATGATGTCATAATCATTAGATGATGCCATAATCATTTTGTTGATGTCATAATCATTTGATGATGTCATAATCATTTTGTTGATGTCATAATCATTTCGTTGATGTCATAATGATTTGATGATATCATAATCATTTGATGTCATAATCATTGGATGATGTCATAATCATTTTGTTGATGTCATAATCATTTGATGATGTCATAATCATTAGATGATGTCATAATCATTGGATGATGACGTAATCATTTTGTTGATGTCATAATCATTTGATGTCATAATCATTGGATGATGTCATAATCATTTTGTTGATGTCATAATCATTTGATGATGTCATAATCATTGGATGATGTCATAATCATTTTGTTGATGTCATAATCATTTGATGATGTCATAATCATTAGATGATGTCATAATCATTGGATGATGACATAATCATTTTGTTGATGTCATAATCATTTGATGTCATAATCATTGGATGATGTCATAATCATTTTGTTGATGTCATAATCATTTGATGATGTCATAATCATTTTGTTGATGTCATAATCATTTCGTTGATGTCATAATGATTTGATGATATCATAATCATTTGATGTCATAATCATTGGATGATTTCATAATCATTTTGTTGATGTCATAATCATTTGATGATGTCATAATCATTAGATGATGTCATAATCATTGGATGATGACATAATCATTTTGTTGATGTCATAATCATTTGATGTCATAATCATTGGATGATGTCATAATCATTTTGTTGATGTCATAATCATTTGATGATGTCATAATCATTAGATGATGTCATAATCATTTTGTTGATGTCATAATCATTTCATGATGTCATAATCATTTGATGTCATAATCATTGGATGATGTCATAATCATTTTGTTGATGGCATAATCATTTGATGATGTCATAATCATTAGATAATGTCATAATCATTTTGTTGAAGTCATAATCATTTGATGATGTCATAATCATTTTGTTGATGTCATAATCATTTTGTTGATGTCATAATGATTTGATGATGTCATAATCATTTGATGTCATAATCATTGGATGATGTCATAATCATTTTGTTGATGTCATAATCATTTGATGATGTCATAATCATTTGATGTCATAATCATTGGATGATGTCATAATCATTTTGTTGATGTCATAATCATTTGATGATGTCATAATCATTAGATTATGTCATAATCATTTTGTTGATGTCATAATCATTTTGTTGATGTCATAATCATTTGATGATGTCATAATCATTTGATGATGTCATAATCATTAGATGATGTCATAATCATTTTGTTGATGTCATAATCATTTGATGATGTCATAATCATTTGATGTCATAATCATTGGATGATGTCATAATCATTTTGTTGATGTCATAATCATTTGATGATGTCATAATCATTTGATGTCATAATCATTGGATGATGTCATAATCATTTTGTTGATGTCATAATCATTTGATGTCATAATCATTGGATGATGTCATAATCATTTTGTTGATGTCATAATCATCTGATGATGTCATAATCATTTGATGTCATAATCATTGGATGATGTCATAATCATTTTGTTGATGTCATAATCATTTGATGATGTCATAATCATTAGATGATGTCATAATCATTGGATGATGACATAATCATTTTGTTGATGTCATAATCATTTGATGTCATAATCATTGGATGATGTCATAATCATTTTGTTGATGTCATAATCATTTGATTATGTCATAATCATTAGATGATGTCATAGTCATTTTGTTGATGTCACAATCATTTCATGATGTCATAATCATTTGATGTCATAATCATTGGATGATGTCATAATCATTTTGTTGATGTCATAATCATTTGATGATGTCATAATCATTAGATAATGTCATAATAATTTTGTTTAAGTCATAATCATGTGATGATGTCATAATCATTTTGTTGATGTCATAATTATTTGATGATGTCATAATCATTTGATGTCATAATCATTGGATGATGTCATAATCATTTTGTTGATGTCATAATCATTAGATGATGTCATAATCATTAGATGATGTCATAATCATTTTGTTGATGTCATAATCATTTTGTTGATGTCATAATCATTTGATGATGTCATAATCATTTGATGTTATAATCATTGGATGATGTCATAATCATTTTGTTGATGTCATAATCATTTGATGATGTCATAATCATTTGATGTTATAATCATTGGATGATGTCATAATCATTTTGTTGATGTCATAATCATTTGATGATGTCATAATCATTTTGTTGATGTCATAATCATTGGATGATGTCATAATCATTTGATGTCATAATCATTGGATGATGTCATAATCATTTTGTTGATGTCATAATCATTTTGTTGATGTCATAATCATTTGATGATGTCATAATCATTTGATGTTATAATCATTGGATGATGTCATAATCATTTTGTTGATGTCATAATCATTTGATGATGTCATAATCATTTGATGTTATAATCATTGGATGATGTCATAATCATTTTGTTGATGTCATAATCATTTGATGATGTCATAATCATTTTGTTGATGTCATAATCATTTGATGATGTCATAATCATTTGATGTCATAATCATTGGATGATGTCATAATCATTTTGTTGATGTCATAATCATTTTGTTGATGTCATAATGATTTGATGATGTCATAATCATTTGATGTCATAATCATTGGATGATGTCATAATCATTTTGTTGATGTCATAATCATTTGATGATGTCATAATCATTTGATGTCATAATCATTGGATGATGTCATAATCATTTTGTTGATGTCATAATCATTTGATGATGTCATAATCATTAGATGATGTCATAATCATTTTGTTGATGTCATAATCATTAGATGATGTCATAATCATTTTGTTGAGGTCATAATCATTTTGTTGATATCATAATCATTTGATGTGTCATAATCATTAGATGATGTCATAATCATTTTGTTGATGTCATAATCATTTGATGATGTCATAATCATTTGATGTCATAATCATTGGATGATGTCATAATCATTTTGTTGATGTCATAATCATTTGATGATGTCATAATCATTTGATGTCATAATCATTGGATGATGTCATAATCATTTTGTTGATGTCATAATCATTTGATGATGTCATAATCATTTGATGTCATAATCATTGGATGATGTCATAATCATTTTGTTGATGTCATAATCATTTGATGTCATAATCATTGGATGATGTCATAATCATTTTGTTGATGTCATAATCATCTGATGATGTCATAATCATTTGATGTCATAATCATTGGATGATGTCATAATCATTTTGTTGATGTCATAATCATTTGATGATGTCATAATCATTAGATGATGTCATAATCATTGGATGATGACATAATCATTTTGTTGATGTCATAATCATTTGATGTCATAATCACTGGATGATGTCATAATCATTTTGTTGATGTCATAATCATTTGATTATGTCATAATCATTAGATGATGTCATAGTCATTTTGTTGATGTCACAATCATTTCATGATGTCATAATCATTTGATGTCATAATCATTGGATGATGTCATAATCATTTTGTTGATGTCATAATCATTGGATGATGTCATAATCATTAGATAATGTCATAATAATTTTGTTTAAGTCATAATCATGTGATGATGTCATAATCATTTTGTTGATGTCATAATGATTTGATGATGTCATAATCATTTGATGTCATAATCATTGGATGATGTCATAATCATTTTGTTGATGTCATAATCATTTGATGATGTCATAATCATTAGATGATGTCATAATCATTTTGTTGATGTCATAATCATTTTGTTGATGTCATAATCATTTGATGATGTCATAATCATTTGATGTTATAATCATTGGATGATGTCATAATCATTTTGTTGATGTCATAATCATTTGATGATGTCATAATCATTTGATGTTATAATCATTGGATGATGTCATAATCATTTTGTTGATGTCATAATCATTTGATGATGTCATAATCATTTTGTTGATGTCATAATCATTGGATGATGTCATAATCATTTGATGTCATAATCATTGGATGATGTCATAATCATTTTGTTGATGTCATAATCATTTTGTTGATGTCATAATCATTTGATGATGTCATAATCATTTGATGTTATAATCATTGGATGATGTCATAATCATTTTGTTGATGTCATAATCATTTGATGATGTCATAATCATTTGATGTTATAATCATTGGATGATGTCATAATCATTTTGTTGATGTCATAATCATTTGATGATGTCATAATCATTTTGTTGATGTCATAATCATTTGATGATGTCATAATCATTTGATGTTATAATCATTGGATGATGTCATAATCATTTTGTTGATGTCATAATCATTTTGTTGATGTCATAATGATTTGATGATGTCATAATCATTTGATGTCATAATCATTGGATGATATCATAATCATTTTGTTGATGTCATAATCATTTGATGATGTCATAATCATTTGATGTCATAATCATTGGATGATGTCATAATCATTTTGTTGATGTCATAATCATTTGATGATGTCATAATCATTAGATGATGTCATAATCATTTTGTTGATGTCATAATCATTAGATGATGTCATAATCATTTTGTTGAGGTCATAATCATTTTGTTGATATCATAATCATTTGATGATGTCATAATCATTAGATGATGTCATAATCATTTTGTTGATGTCATAATCATTTGATGATGTCATAATCATTTGATGTCATAATCATTGGATGATGTCATAATCATTTTGTTGATGTCATAATCATTTGATGATGTCATAATCATTTGATGTCATAATCATTGGATGATGTCATAATCTTTTTTTTGATGTCATAATCATTTGATGTCATAATCATTGGATGATGTCATAATCATTGGATGATGACATAATCATTTTGTTGATGTCATAATCATTTGATGTCATAATCATTGGATGATGTCATAATCATTTTGTTGATGTCATAATCATTTGATGATGTCATAATCATTTTATGATGTCATAATCATTTTGTTGATGTCATAATCATTGGATGATGTCATAATCCTTTTGTTGATGTCATAATCATTTGATGATGTCATAATCATTAGATGATGTCATAATCATATTGTTTATGTCATAATCATTTGATGATGTCATAATCATTTTGTTGATGTCATAATCATTTGATGACGTCATAATCATTTTGTTGATGTCATAATGATTTGATGATGTCATAATCATTTGATGTCATAATCATTGGATGATGTCATAATCATTTTGTTGATGTCATAATCATTTGATTATGTCATAATCATTTGATGTCATAATCATTGGATGATGTCATAATCATTTTGTTGATGTCATAATCATTTGATGATGTCATAATCATTAGATGATGTCATAATCATTTTGTTGATGTCATAATCATTTGATGATGTCATAATCATATGATGTAATAATCACTGGATGATGTCATAATCATTTTGTTGATGTCATAATCATTTGATGATGTCATAATCATTAGATGATGTCATAATCATTTTGTTGATGTCATAATCATTTGATGATGTCATAATCATTAGATGATGTCATAATCATTTTGTTGATGTCATAATCATTTGATGATGTCATAATCATTTGATGTCATAATCATTGGATGATGTCGTAATCATTTTGTTGATGTCATAATCATTTGATGATGTCATAATCATTTGATGATGTCATAATCATTTTGATGATGTCATAATCATTTGATGATGTCATAATCATTTGATGTCATAATCATTGGATAATGTCTTAATCATTTTGTTGATGTCATAATCATTTTATGATGTCATATTCATTTTGTTGATGTCATAATCATTGGATGATGTCATAATCCTTTTGTTGATGTCATAATCATTTGATGATGTCATAATCATATTGTTGATGTCATAATCATTTGATGATGTCATAATCATTTTGTTGATGTCATAATCATTTCGTTGATGTCATAATGATTTGATGATATCATAATCATTTGATGTCATAATCATTGGATGATGTCATAATCATTTTGTTGATGTCATAATCATTTGATGATGTCATAATCATTTGATGTCATAATCATTGGATGATGTCATAATCATTTTGTTGATGTCATAATCATTTTATGATGTCATAATCATTTTGTTGATGTCATAATCATTGGATGATGTCATAATCCTTTTGTTGATGTCATAATCATTTGATGATGTCATAATCATTAGATGATGCCATAATCATTTTGTTGATGTCATAATCATTTGATGATGTCATAATCATTTTGTTGATGTCATAATCATTTCGTTGATGTCATAATGATTTGATGATATCATAATCATTTGATGTCATAATCATTGGATGATGTCATAATCATTTTGTTGATGTCATAATCATTTGATGATGTCATAATCATTAGATGATGTCATAATCATTGGATGATGACGTAATCATTTTGTTGATGTCATAATCATTTGATGTCATAATCATTGGATGATGTCATAATCATTTTGTTGATGTCATAATCATTTGATGATGTCATAATCATTGGATGATGTCATAATCATTTTGTAGATGTCATAATCATTTGATGATGTCATAATCATTAGATGATGTCATAATCATTGGATGATGACATAATCATTTTGTTGATGTCATAATCATTTGATGTCATAATCATTGGATGATGTCATAATCATTTTGTTGATGTCATAATCATTTGATGATGTCATAATCATTTTGTTGATGTCATAATCATTTCGTTGATGTCATAATGATTTGATGATATCATAATCATTTGATGTCATAATCATTGGATGATTTCATAATCATTTTGTTGATGTCATAATCATTTGATGATGTCATAATCATTAGATGATGTCATAATCATTGGATGATGACATAATCATTTTGTTGATGTCATAATCATTTGATGTCATAATCATTGGATGATGTCATAATCATTTTGTTGATGTCATAATCATTTGATGATGTCATAATCATTAGATGATGTCATAATCATTTTGTTGATGTCATAATCATTTCATGATGTCATAATCATTTGATGTCATAATCATTGGATGATGTCATAATCATTTTGTTGATGTCATAATCATTTGATGATGTCATAATCATTTGATGATGTCATAATCATTTTGTTGATGTCATAATCATTTCATGATGTCATAATCATTTGATGTCATAATCATTGGATGATGTCATAATCATTTTGTTGATGGCATAATCATTTGATGATGTCATAATCATTAGATAATGTCATAATCATTTTGTTGAAGTCATAATCATTTGATGATGTCATAATCATTTTGTTGATGTCATAATCATTTTGTTGATGTCATAATGATTTGATGATGTCATAATCATTTGATGTCATAATCATTGGATGATGTCATAATCATTTTGTTGATGTCATAATCATTTGATGATGTCATAATCATTTGATGTCATAATCATTGGATGATGTCATAATCATTTTGTTGATGTCATAATCATTTGATGATGTCATAATCATTAGATGATGTCATAATCATTTTGTTGATGTCATAATCATTTGATGATGTCATAATCATTTGATGATGTCATAATCATTAGATGATGTCATAATCATTTTGTTGATGTCATAATCATTTGATGATGTCATAATCATTTGATGTCATAATCATTGGATGATGTCATAATCATTTTGTTGATGTCATAATCATTTGATGATGTCATAATCATTTGATGTCATAATCATTGGATGATGTCATAATCATTTTGTTGATGTCATAATCATTTGATGTCATAATCATTGGATGATGTCATAATCATTTTGTTGATGTCATAATCATCTGATGATGTCATAATCATTTGATGTCATAATCATTGGATGATGTCATAATCATTTTGTTGATGTCATAATAATTTGATGATGTCATAATCATTAGATGATGTCATAATCATTGGATGATGACATAATCATTTTGTTGATGTCATAATCATTTGATGTCATAATCATTGGATGATGTCATAATCATTTTGTTGATGTCATAATCATTTGATTATGTCATAATCATTAGATGATGTCATAGTCATTTTGTTGATGTCACAATCATTTCATGATGTCATAATCATTTGATGTCATAATCATTGGATGATGTCATAATCATTTTGTTGATGTCATAATCATTTGATGATGTCATAATCATTTTGTTGATGTCATAATGATTTGATGATGTCATAATCATTTGATGTCATAATCATTGGATGATGTCATAATCATTTTGTTGATGTCATAATGATTTGATGATGTCATAATCATTTGATGTCATAATCATTTGATGATGTCTTAATCATTAGATGATGTCATAATCATTTTGTTGATGTCATAATCATTTTGTTGATGTCATAATCATTTGATGATGTCATAATCATTTGATGTTATAATCATTGGATGATGTCATAATCATTTTGTTGATGTCATAATCATTTGATGATGTCATAATCATTTGATGTTATAATCATTGGATGATGTCATAATCATTTTGTTGATGTCATAATCATTTGATGATGTCATAATCATTTTGTTGATGTCATAATCATTGGATGATGTCATAATCATTTGATGTCATAATCATTGGATGATGTCATAATCATTTTGTTGATGTCATAATCATTTTGTTGATGTCATAATCATTTGATGATGTCATATTCATTTGATGTTATAATCATTGGATGATGTCATAATCATTTTGTTGATGTCATCATCATTTGATGATGTCATAATCATTTGATGTTATAATCATTGGATGATGTCATAATCATTTTGTTGATGTCATAATCATTTGATGATGTCATAATCATTTTGTTGATGTCATAATCATTTGATGATGTCATAATCATTTGATGTCATAATCATTGGATGATGTCATAATCATTTTGTTGATGTCATAATCATTTTGTTGATGTCATAATGATTTGATGATGTCATAATCATTTGATGTCATAATCATTGGATGATGTCATAATCATTTTGTTGATGTCATAATCATTTGATGATGTCATAATCATTTGATGTCATAATCATTGGATGATGTCATAATCATTTTGTTGATGTCATAATCATTTGATGATGTCATAATCATTAGATGATGTCATAATCATTTTGTTGATGTCATAATCATTAGATGATGTCATAATCATTTTGTTGAGGTCATAATCATTTTGTTGATATCATAATCATTTGATGATGTCATAATCATTAGATGATGTCATAATCATTTTGTTGATGTCATAATCATTTGATGATGTCATAATCATTTGATGTCATAATCATTGGATGATGTCATAATCATTTTGTTGATGTCATAATCATTTGATGATGTCATAATCATTTGATGTCATAATCATTGGATGATGTCATAATCTTTTTTTTGATGTCATAATCATTTGATGTCATAATCATTGGATGATGTCATAATCATTGGATGATGACATAATCATTTTGTTGATGTCATAATCATTTGATGTCATAATCATTGGATGATGTCATAATCATTTTGTTGATGTCATAATCATTTGATGATGTCATAATCATTTGATGTCATAATCATTGGATGATGTCATAATCATTTTGTTGATGTCATAATCATTTGATGATGTCATAATCATTTGATGTCATAATCATTGGATGATGTCATAATCATTTTGTTGATGTCATAATCATTTGATGTCATAATCATTGGATGATGTCATAATCATTTTGTTGATGTCATAATCATTTGATGATGTCATAATCATTTGATGTCATAATCATTGGATGATGTCATAATCATTTTGTTGATGTCATAATCATTTGATGATGTCATAATCATTAGATGATGTCATAATAATTTTGTTGATGTCATAATCATTTGATGGTGTCATAATCATATGATGTAATAATCATTGGATGATGTCATAATCATTTTGTTGATGTCATAATCATTTGATGATGTCATAATCATTAGATGATGTCATAATCATTTTGTTGATGTCATAATCATTTGATGATGTCATAATCATTAGATGATGTCATAATCATTTTGTTGATGTCATAATCATTTTGTTGATGTCATAATCATTTGATGATGTCATAATCATTTGATGATGTCATAATCATTAGATGATGTCATAATCATTTTGTTGATGTCATAATCATTTGATGATGTCATAATCATTTGATGTCATAATCATTGGATGATGTCATAATCATTTTGTTGATGTCATAATCATTTGATGATGTCATAATCATTTGATGTCATAATCATTGGATGATGTCATAATCATTTTGTTGATGTCATAATCATTTGATGTCATAATCATTGGATGATGTCATAATCATTTTGTTGATGTCATAATCATCTGATGATGTCATAATCATTTTGTTGATGTCATAATCATTTTGTTGATGTCATAATCATTTGATGATGTCATAATCATTTGATGATGTCATAATCATTAGATGATGTCATAATCATTTTGTTGATGTCATAATCATTTGATGATGTCATAATCATTTGATGTCATAATCATTGGATGATGTCATAATCATTTTGTTGATGTCATAATCATTTGATGATGTCATAATCATTTGATGTCATAATCATTGGATGATGTCATAATCATTTTGTTGATGTCATAATCATTTGATGATGTCATAATCATTTGATGTCATAATCATTGGATGATGTCATAATCATTTTGTTGATGTCATAATCATTTGATGTCATAATCATTGGATGATGTCATAATCATTTTGTTGATGTCATAATCATCTGATGATGTCATAATCATTTGATGTCATAATCATTGGATGATGTCATAATCATTTTGTTGATGTCATAATAATTTGATGATGTCATAATCATTAGATGATGTCATAATCATTGGATGATGACATAATCATTTTGTTGATGTCATAATCATTTGATGTCATAATCATTGGATGATGTCATAATCATTTTGTTGATGTCATAATCATTTGATTATGTCATAATCATTAGATGATGTCATAGTCATTTTGTTGATGTCACAATCATTTCATGATGTCATAATCATTTGATGTCATAATCATTGGATGATGTCATAATCATTTTGTTGATGTCATAATCATTTGATGATGTCATAATCATTTTGTTGATGTCATAATGATTTGATGATGTCATAATCATTTGATGTCATAATCATTGGATGATGTCATAATCATTTTGTTGAT
This sequence comes from Dendrobates tinctorius, assembly GCF_039654945.1. Taxonomy (NCBI): domain Eukaryota; kingdom Metazoa; phylum Chordata; class Amphibia; order Anura; family Dendrobatidae; genus Dendrobates; species Dendrobates tinctorius. The sequence continues at coordinate 41,123,865 of NW_027361687.1, read as the reverse complement.
GTCATAATGATTTGATGATGTCATAATCATTTGATGTCATAATCATTTGATGATGTCTTAATCATTAGATGATGTCATAATCATTTTGTTGATGTCATAATCATTTTGTTGATGTCATAATCATTTGATGATGTCATAATCATTTGATGTTATAATCATTGGATGATGTCATAATCATTTTGTTGATGTCATAATCATTTGATGATGTCATAATCATTTGATGTTATAATCATTGGATGATGTCATAATCATTTTGTTGATGTCATAATCATTTGATGATGTCATAATCATTTTGTTGATGTCATAATCATTGGATGATGTCATAATCATTTGATGTCATAATCATTGGATGATGTCATAATCATTTTGTTGATGTCATAATCATTTTGTTGATGTCATAATCATTTGATGATGTCATATTCATTTGATGTTATAATCATTGGATGATGTCATAATCATTTTGTTGATGTCATCATCATTTGATGATGTCATAATCATTTGATGTTATAATCATTGGATGATGTCATAATCATTTTGTTGATGTCATAATCATTTGATGATGTCATAATCATTTTGTTGATGTCATAATCATTTGATGATGTCATAATCATTTGATGTCATAATCATTGGATGATGTCATAATCATTTTGTTGATGTCATAATCATTTTGTTGATGTCATAATGATTTGATGATGTCATAATCATTTGATGTCATAATCATTGGATGATGTCATAATCATTTTGTTGATGTCATAATCATTTGATGATGTCATAATCATTTGATGTCATAATCATTGGATGATGTCATAATCATTTTGTTGATGTCATAATCATTTGATGATGTCATAATCATTAGATGATGTCATAATCATTTTGTTGATGTCATAATCATTAGATGATGTCATAATCATTTTGTTGAGGTCATAATCATTTTGTTGATATCATAATCATTTGATGATGTCATAATCATTAGATGATGTCATAATCATTTTGTTGATGTCATAATCATTTGATGATGTCATAATCATTTGATGTCATAATCATTGGATGATGTCATAATCATTTTGTTGATGTCATAATCATTTGATGATGTCATAATCATTTGATGTCATAATCATTGGATGATGTCATAATCTTTTTTTTGATGTCATAATCATTTGATGTCATAATCATTGGATGATGTCACAATCATTGGATGATGACATAATCATTTTGTTGATGTCATAATCATTTGATGTCATAATCATTGGATGATGTCATAATCATTTTGTTGATGTCATAATCATTTGATGATGTCATAATCATTTGATGTCATAATCATTGGATGATGTCATAATCATTTTGTTGATGTCATAATCATTTGATGATGTCATAATCATTTGATGTCATAATCATTGGATGATGTCATAATCATTTTGTTGATGTCATAATCATTTGATGTCATAATCATTGGATGATGTCATAATCATTTTGTTGATGTCATAATCATTTGATGATGTCATAATCATTTGATGTCATAATCATTGGATGATGTCATAATCATTTTGTTGATGTCATAATCATTTGATGATGTCATAATCATTAGATGATGTCATAATAATTTTGTTGATGTCATAATCATTTGATGGTGTCATAATCATATGATGTAATAATCATTGGATGATGTCATAATCATTTTGTTGATGTCATAATCATTTGATGATGTCATAATCATTAGATGATGTCATAATCATTTTGTTGATGTCATAATCATTTGATGATGTCATAATCATTAGATGATGTCATAATCATTTTGTTGATGTCATAATCATTTTGTTGATGTCATAATCATTTGATGATGTCATAATCATTTGATGATGTCATAATCATTAGATGATGTCATAATCATTTTGTTGATGTCATAATCATTTGATGATGTCATAATCATTTGATGTCATAATCATTGGATGATGTCATAATCATTTTGTTGATGTCATAATCATTTGATGATGTCATAATCATTTGATGTCATAATCATTGGATGATGTCATAATCATTTTGTTGATGTCATAATCATTTGATGTCATAATCATTGGATGATGTCATAATCATTTTGTTGATGTCATAATCATCTGATGATGTCATAATCATTTTGTTGATGTCATAATCATTTTGTTGATGTCATAATCATTTGATGATGTCATAATCATTTGATGATGTCATAATCATTAGATGATGTCATAATCATTTTGTTGATGTCATAATCATTTGATGATGTCATAATCATTTGATGTCATAATCATTGGATGATGTCATAATCATTTTGTTGATGTCATAATCATTTGATGATGTCATAATCATTTGATGTCATAATCATTGGATGATGTCATAATCATTTTGTTGATGTCATAATCATTTGATGATGTCATAATCATTTGATGTCATAATCATTGGATGATGTCATAATCATTTTGTTGATGTCATAATCATTTGATGTCATAATCATTGGATGATGTCATAATCATTTTGTTGATGTCATAATCATCTGATGATGTCATAATCATTTGATGTCATAATCATTGGATGATGTCATAATCATTTTGTTGATGTCATAATCATTTGATGATGTCATAATCATTAGATGATGTCATAATCATTGGATGATGACATAATCATTTTGTTGATGTCATAATCATTTGATGTCATAATCATTGGATGATGTCATAATCATTTTGTTGATGTCATAATCATTTGATTATGTCATAATCATTAGATGATGTCATAGTCATTTTGTTGATGTCACAATCATTTCATGATATCATAATCATTTGATGTCATAATCATTGGATGATGTCATAATCATTTTGTTGATGTCATAATCATTTGATGATGTCATAATCATTAGATAATGTCATAATAATTTTGTTTAAGTCATAATCATTTGATGATGTCATAATCATTTTGTTGATGTCATAATGATTTGATGATGTCATAATCATTTGATGTCATAATCATTGGATGATGTCATAATCATTTTGTTGATGTCATAATCATTTGATGATGTCATAATCATTAGATGATGTCATAATCATTTTGTTGATGTCATAATCATTTTGTTGATGTCATAATCATTTGATGATGTCATAATCATTTGATGTTATAATCATTGGATGATGTCATAATCATTTTGTTGATGTCATAATCATTTGATGATGTCATAATCATTTGATGTTATAATCATTGGATGATGTCATAATCATTTTGTTGATGTCATAATCATTTGATGATGTCATAATCATTTTGTTGATGTCATAATCATTGGATGATGTCATAATCATTTGATGTCATAATCATTGGATGATGTCATAACCATTTTGTTGATGTCATAATCATTTTGTTGATGTCATAATCATTTGATGATGTCATAATCATTTGATGTTATAATCATTGGATGATGTCATAACCTTTTTGTTGATGTCATAATCATTTGATGATGTCATAATCATTTGATGTTATAATCATTGGATGATGTCATAATCATTTTGTTGATGTCATAATCATTTGATGATGTCATAATCATTTTGTTGATGTCATAATCATTTGATGATGTCATAATCATTTGATGTCATAATCATTGGATGATGTCATAATCATTTTGTTGATGTCATAATCATTTTGTTGATGTCATAATGATTTGATGATGTCATAATCATTTGATGTCATAATCATTGGATGATGTCATAATCATTTTGTTGATGTCATAATCATTTGATGATGTCATAATCATTTGATGTCATAATCATTGGATGATGTCATAATCATTTTGTTGATGTCATAATCATTTGATGATGTCATAATCATTAGATGATGTCATAATCATTTTGTTGATGTCATAATCATTAGATGATGTCATAATCATTTTGTTGAGGTCATAATCATTTTGTTGATATCATAATCATTTGATGATGTCATAATCATTAGATGATGTCATAATCATTTTGTTGATGTCATAATCATTTGATGATGTCATAATCATTTGATGTCATAATCATTGGATGATGTCATAATCATTTTGTTGATGTCATAATCATTTGATGATGTCATAATCATTTGATGTCATAATCATTGGATGATGTCATAATCTTTTTTTTGATGTCATAATCATTTGATGTCATAATCATTGGATGATGTCATAATCATTGGATGATGACATAATCATTTTGTTGATGTCATAATCATTTGATGTCATAATCATTGGATGATGTCATAATCATTTTGTTGATGTCATAATCATTTGATGATGTCATAATCATTTGATGTCATAATCATTGGATGATGTCATAATCATTTTGTTGATGTCATAATCATTTGATGATGTCATAATCATTAGATGATGTCATAATAATTTTGTTGATGTCATAATCATTTGATGGTGTCATAATCATATGATGTAATAATCATTGGATGATGTCATAATCATTTTGTTGATGTCATAATCATTTGATGATGTCATAATCATTAGATGATGTCATAATCATTTTGTTGATGTCATAATCATTTGATGATGTCATAATCATTTCATGTCATAATCATTGGATGATGTCATAATCATTTTATTGATGTCATAATCATTTGATGATGTCATAATCATTTGATGATGTCATAATCATTTGATGTCATAATCATTGGATGATGTCATAATCATTTTGTTGATGTCATAATCATTTTATGATGTCATAATCATTTTGTTGATGTCATAATCATTGGATGATGTCATAATCCTTTTGTTGATGTCATAATCATTTGATGATGTCATAATCATTAGATGATGTCATAATCATTTTGTTGATGTCATAATCATTTGATGATGTCATAATCATTTGATGTCATAATCATTGGATGATGTCATAATCATTTGATGATGTCATAATCATTAGATGATGTCATAATCATTTTGTTGATGTCATAATCATTTGATGATGCCATAATCATTTTGTTGATGTCATAATCAATTCGTTGATGTCATAAGGATTTGATGATATCATAATCATTTGATGTCATAATCATTGGATGATGTCATAATTATTTTGTTGATGTCATAATCATTTGATGATGTCATAATCATTTGATGTCATAATCATTGGATGATGTCGTAATCATTTGATGATGCCATAATGATTTTGTTGATGTCATAATCATTTTATGATGTCATAATCATTTTGTTGATGTCATAATCATTTTGTTGATGTCATAATCATTTGATGATGTCATAATCATTAGATGATGTCATAATCATTTTGTTGATGTCATAATCATTTCATGATGTCATAATCATTAGATGATGTCATAATCATTTTGTTGATGTCATAATCATTTCGTTGATGTCATAATGATTTGATGATATCATATTCATTTGATGTCATAATCATTGGATGATGTCATAATCATTTTGTTGATGTCATAATCATTTTATGATGTCATAATCATTTTGTTGATGTCATAATCATTGGATGATGTCATAATCCTTTTGTTGATGTCATAATCATTTGATGATGTCATGATCATTAGATGATGTCATAATCATTTTGTTGATGTCATAATCATTTGATGATGTCATAATCATTTTGTTGATGTCATAATCATTTCGTTGATGTCATAATGATTTGATGATATCATAATCTTTTGATGTCATAATCATTGGATGATTTCATAATCATTTTGTTGATGTCATAATCATTTGATGATGTCATAATCATTAGATGATGTCATAATCATTGGATGAAGACATAATCGTTTTGTTGATGTCATAATCATTTGATGTCATAATCATTGGATGATGTCATAATCATTTTGTTGATGTCATAATCATTTGATGATGTCATAATCATTAGATGATGTCATAATCATTTTATTGATGTCATAATCATTTGATGATGTCATAATCATTTGATGTCATAATCATTGGATGATGTCGTAATCATTTTGTTGATGTCATAATCATTTGATGATGTCATAATCATTTGATGATGTCATAATCATTTTGATGATGTCATAATCATTTGATGATGTCATAATCATTTGATGTCATAATCATTGGATAATGTCATAATCATTTTGTTGATGTCATAATCATTGGATGATGTCATAATCCTTTTGTTGATGTCATAATCATTTGATGATGTCATAATCATTAGATGATGTCATAATCTTATTGTTTATGTCATAATCATTTGATGATGTCATAATCATTTTGTTGATGTCATAATCATTTGATGATGTCATAATCATTTTGTTGATGTCATAATCATTTGATGATATCATAATCATTTGATGTCATAATCATTGGATGATGTCATAATCATTTTGTTGATGTCATAATCATTTGATTATGTCATAATCATTTGATGTCATAATCATTGGATGATGTCATAATCATTTTGTTGATGTCATAATCATTTGATGATGTCATAATCATTAGATGATGTCATAATCATTTTGTTGATGTCATAATCATTTGATGATGTCATAATCATATGATGTAATAATCACTGGATGATGTCATAATCATTTTGTTGATGACATAATCATTTGATGATGTCATAATCATTAGATGATGTCATAATCATTTTGTTGATGTCATAATCATTTGATGATGTCATAATCATTAGATGATGTCATAATCATTTTGTTGATGTCATAATCATTTGATGATGTCATAATCATTTGATGTCATAATCATTGGATGATGTCGTAATCATTTTGTTGATGTCATAATCATTTGATGATGTCATAATCATTTGATGAAGTCATAATCATTTTGATGATGTCATAATCATTTGATGATGTCATAATCATTTGATGTCATAATCATTGGATGATGTCATAATCATTTTGTTGATGTCATAATCATTTGATGATGTCATAATCATTAGATGATGTCATAATCATTGGATGATGACATAATCATTTTGTTGATGTCATAATCATTTGATGTCATAATCATTGGATGATGTCATAATCATTTTGTTGATGTCATAATCATTTGATTATGTCATAATCATTAGATGATGTCATAGTCATTTTGTTGATGTCACAATCATTTCATGATGTCATAATCATTTGATGTCATAATCATTGGATGATGTCATAATCATTTTGTTGATGTCATAATCATTTGATGATGTCATAATCATTAGATAATGTCATAATAATTTTGTTTAAGTCATAATCATTTGATGATGTCATAATCATTTTGTTGATGTCATAATGATTTGATGATGTCATAATCATTTGATGTCATAATCATTGGATGATGTCATAATCATTTTGTTGATGTCATAATCATTTTGTTGATGTCATAATCATTTGATGATGTCATAATCATTTGATGTTATAATCATTGGATGATGTCATAATCATTTTGTTGATGTCATAATCATTTGATGATGTCATAATCATTTTGTTGATGTCATTATCATTTGATGATGTCATAATCATTTGATGTCATAATCATTGGATGATGTCATAATCATTTTGTTGATGTCATAATCATTTTGTTGATGTCATAATGATTTGATGATGTCATAATCATTTGATGTCATAATCATTGGATGATGTCATAATCATTTTGTTGATGTCATAATCATTTGATGATGTCATAATCATTTGATGTCATAATCATTGGATGATGTCATAATCATTTTGTTGATGTCATAATCATTTGATGATGTCATAATCATTAGATGATGTCATAATCATTTTGTTGATGTCATAATCATTAGATGATGTCATAATCATTTTGTTGAGGTCATAATCATTTTGTTGATATCATAATCATTTGATGATGTCATAATCATTAGATGATGTCATAATCATTTTGTTGATGTCATAATCATTTGATGATGTCATAATCATTTGATGTCATAATCATTGGATGATGTCATAATCATTTTGTTGATGTCATAATCATTTGATGATGTCATAATCATTTGATGTCATAATCATTGGATGATGTCATAATCTTTTTTTTGATGTCATAATCATTTGATGTCATAATCATTGGATGATGTCATAATCATTGGATGATGACATAATCATTTTGTTGATGTCATAATCATTTGATGTCATAATCATTGGATGATGTCATAATCATTTTGTTGATGTCATAATCATTTGATGATGTCATAATCATTTGATGTCATAATCATTGGATGATGTCATAATCATTTTGTTGATGTCATAATCATTTGATGATGTCATAATCATTAGATGATGTCATAATAATTTTGTTGATGTCATAATCATTTGATGGTGTCATAATCATATCATGTAATAATCATTGGATGATGTCATAATCATTTTGTTGATGTCATAATCGTTTGATGATGTCATAATCATTAGATGATGTCATAATCATTTTGTTGATGTCATAATCATTTGATGATGTCATAATCATTAGATGATGTCATAATCATTTTGTTGATGTCATAATCATTTGATGATGTCATAATCATTTGATGTCATAATCATTGGATGATGTCATAATCATTTTATTGATGTCATAATCATTTGATGATGTCATAATCATTTGATGTCATAATCATTGGATGATGTCATAATCATTTTGTTGATGTCATAATCATTTTATGATGTCATAATCATTTTGTTGATGTCATAATCATTGGATGATGTCATAATCCTTTTGTTGATGTCATAAACATTTGATGATGTCATAATCATTAGATGATGTCATAATCATTTTGTTGTTGTCATAATCATTTGATGATGTCATAATCATTTGATGTCATAATCATTGGATGATGTCATAATCATTTGATGATGTCATAATCATTAGATGATGTCATAATCATTTTGTTGATGTCATAATCATTTGATGATGTCATAATCATTTTGTTGATGTCATAATCAATTCGTTGATGTCATAAGGATTTGATGATATCATAATCATTTGATGTCATAATCATTGGATGATGTCATAATTATTTTGTTGATGTCATAATCATTTGATGATGTCATAATCATTTGATGTCATAATCATTGGATGATGTCGTAATCATTTGATGATGCCATAATGATTTTGTTGATGTCATAATCATTTTATGATGTCATAATCATTTTGTTGATGTCATAATCATTTTGTTGATGTCATAATCATTTGATGATGTCATAATCATTAGATGATGTCATAATCATTTTGTTGATGTCATAATCATTTCATGATGTCATAATCATTAGATGATGTCATAATCATTTTGTTGATGTCATAATCATTTCGTTGATGTCATAATGATTTGATGACATCATATTCATTTGATGTCATAATTATTGGATGATGTCATAATCATTTTGTTGATGTCATAATCATTTTATGATGTCATAATCATTTTGTTGATGTCATAATCATTGGATGATGTCATAATCCTTTTGTTGATGTCATAATCATTTGATGATGTCATGATCATTAGATGATGTCATAATCATTTTGTTGATGTCATAATCATTTGATGATGTCATAATCATTTTGTTGATGTCATAATCATTTCGTTGATGTCATAATCATTAGATGATGTCATAATCATTGGATGATGACATAATCATTTTGTTGATGTCATAATCATTTGATGTCATAATCATTGGATGATGTCATAATCATTTTGTTGATGTCATAATCATTTGATGATGTCATAATCATTAGATGATGTCATAATCATTTTATTGATGTCATAATCATTTGATGATGTCATAATCATTTGATGTCATAATCATTGGATGATGTCGTAATCATTTTGTTGATGTCATAATCATTTGATGATGTCATAATCATTTGATGATGTCATAATCATTTTGATGATGTCATAATCATTTGATGATGTCATAATCATTTGATGTCATAATCATTGGATAATGTCATAATCATTTTGTTGATGTCATAATCATTTTATGATGTCATAATCATTTTGTTGATGTCATAATCATTGGATGATGTCATAATCCTTTTGTTGATGTCATAATCATTTGATGATGTCATAATCATTAGATGATGTCATAATCATATTGTTTATGTCATAATCATTTGATGATGTCATAATCATTTTGTTGATGTCATAATCATTTGATGATGTCATAATCATTTTGTTGATGTCATAATGATTTGATGATGTCATAATCATTTGATGTCATAATCATTGGATGATGTCATAATCATTTTGTTGATGTCATAATCATTTGATTATGTCATAATCATTTGATGTCATAATCATTGGATGATGTCATAATCATTTTGTTGATGTCATAATCATTTGATGATGTCATAATCATTAGATGATGTCATAATCATTTTGTTGATGTCATAATCATTTGATGATGTCATAATCATATGATGTAATAATCACTGGATGATGTCATAATCATTTTGTTGATGACATAATCATTTGATGATGTCATAATCATTAGATGATGTCATAATCATTTTGTTGATGTCATAATCATTTGATGATGTCATAATCATTAGATGATGTCATAATCATTTTGTTGATGTCATAATCATTTGATGATGTCATAATCATTTGATGTCATAATCATTGGATGATGTCGTAATCATTTTGTTGATGTCATAATCATTTTGTTGATGTCATAATCATTTTATGATGTCATAATCATTTTGTTGATGTCATAATCATTGGATGATGTCATAATCCTTTTGTTGATGTCATAATCATTTGATGATGTCATAATCATTAGATGATGTCATAATCATATTGTTTATGTCATAATCATTTGATGATGTCATAATCATTTTGTTGATGTCATAATCATTTGATGATGTCATAATCATTTTGTTGATGTCATAATGATTTGATGATGTCATAATCATTTGATGTCATAATCATTGGATGATGTCATAATCATTTTGTTGATGTCATAATCATTTGATTATGTCATAATCATTTGATGTCATAATCATTGGATGATGTCATAATCATTTTGTTGATGTCATAATCATTTGATGATGTCATAATCATTAGATGATGTCATAATCATTTTGTTGATGTCATAATCATTTGATGATGTCATAATCATATGATGTAATAATCACTGGATGATGTCATAATCATTTTGTTGATGACATAATCATTTGATGATGTCATAATCATTAGATGATGTCATAATCATTTTGTTGATGTCATAATCATTTGATGATGTCATAATCATTAGATGATGTCATAATCATTTTGTTGATGTCATAATCATTTGATGATGTCATAATCATTTGATGTCATAATCATTGGATGATGTCGTAATCATTTTGTTGATGTCATAATCATTTGATGATGTCATAATCATTTGATGATGTCATTATCATTTTGATGATGTCATAATCATTTGATGATGTCATAATCATTTGATGTCATAATCATTGGATAATGTCATAATCATTTTGTTGATGTCATAATCATTTTATGATGTCATAATCATTTTGTTGATGTCATAATCATTGGATGATGTCATAATCCTTTTGTTGATGTCATAATCATTTGATGATGTCATAATCATTAGATGATGTCATAATCATATTGTTGATGTCATAATCATTTGATGATGTCATAATCATTTTGTTGATGTCATAATCATTTCGTTGATGTCATAATGATTTGATGATATCATAATCATTTGATAATGTCATAATCATTTTGTTGAAGTCATAATCATTTGATGATGTCATAATCATTTTGTTGATGTCATAATCATTTTGTTGATGTCATATTGATTTGATGATGTCATAATCATTTGATGTCATAATCATTGGATGATGTCATAATCATTTTGTTGATGTCATAATCATTTGATGATGTCATAATCATTTGATGTCATAATCATTGGATGATGTCATAATCATTTTGTTGATGTCATAATCATTTGATGATGTCATAATCATTAGATGATGTCATAATCATTTTGTTGATGTCATAATCATTTTGTTGATGTCATAAACATTTGATGATGTCATTATCATTTGATGATGTCATAATCATTAGATGATGTCATAATCATTTTGTTGATGTCATAATCATTTGATGATGTCATAATCATTTGATGTCATAATCATTGGATGATGTCATAATCATTTTGTTGATGTCATAATCATTTGATGTCATAATCATTGGATGATGTCATAATCATTTTGTTGATGTCATAACCATTTGATGATGTCATAATCATTTGATGTCATAATCATTGGATGATGTCATAATCATTTTGTTGATGTCATAATCATTTGATGATGTCATAATCATTAGATGATGTCATAATCATTGGATGATGACATAATCATTTTGTTGATGTCATAATCATTTGATGTCATAATCATTGGATGATGTCATAATCATTTTGTTGATGTCATAATCATTTGATGATGTCATAATCATTAGATGATGTCATAATCATTTTGTTGATGTCACAATCATTTCATGATGTCATAATCATTTGATGTCATAATCATTGGATGATGTCATAATCATTTTGTTGATGTCATAATCATTTGATGATGTCATAATCATTAGATAATGTCATAATCATTTTATTGATGTCATAATCATTTGATGATGTCATAATCATTTTGTTGATGTCATAATGATTTGATGATGTCATAATCATTTGATGTCATAATCATTGGATGATGTCATAATCATTTTGTTGATGTCATAATCATTTGATGATGTCATAATCATTTGATGTCATAATCATTGGATGATGTCATAATCATTTAGTTGATGTCATAATCATTTGATGATGTCATAATCATTAGATGATGTCATAATCATTTTGTTGATGTCATAATCATTTGATGATGTCATAATCATATGATGTAATAATCATTTTGTTGATGTCATAATCATTTGATGATGTCATAATCATTTGATGTCATAATCATTGGATGATGTCGTAATCATTTTGTTGATGTCATAATCATTTGATGATGTCATAATCATTTGATGATGTCATAATCATTTTGATGATGTCATAATCATTTGATGATGTCATAATCATTTGATGATGTCATAATCATTTTGTTGATGTCATAATCATTTTATGATGTCATAACCATTTTGTTGATGTCATAATCATTGGATGATGTCTTAATCCTTTTGTTGATGTCATAATCATTTGATGATGTCATAATCATTAGATGATGTCATAATCATTTTGTTGATGTCATAATCATTTGATGATGTCATAATCATTTTGTTGATGTCATAATCATTTCGTTGATGTCATAATGGTTTGATGATATCATAATCATTTGATGTCATAATCATTGGATGATGTCATAATCATTTTGTTGATGTCATAATCATTTGATGATGTCATAATCATTAGATGATGTCATAATCATTGGATGATGACATAATCATTTTGTTGATGTCATAATCATTTGATGTCATAATCATTGGATGATGTCATAATCATTTTGTTGATGTCATAATCATTTGATGATGTCATAATCATTGGATGATGTCATAATCATTTTGTTGATGTCATAATCATTTGATGATGTCATAATCATTAGATGATGTCATAATCATTAGATGATGTCATAATCATTGGATGATGACATAATCATTTTGTTGATGTCATAATCATTTGATGTCATAATCATTGGATGATGTCATAATCATTTTGTTGATGTCATAATCATTTGATGATGTCATAATCATTTTGTTGATGTCATAATCATTTCGTTTATGTCATAATGATTTGATGATATCATAATCATTTGATGTCATAATCATTGGATGATTTCATAATCATTTTGTTGATGTCATAATCATTTGATGATGTCATAATCATTAGATGATGTCATAATCATTGGATGATGACATAATCATTTTGTTGATGTCATAATCATTTGATGTCATAATCATTGGATGATGTCATAATCATTTTGTTGAAGTCATAATCATTTGATGATGTCATAATCATTAGATGATGTCATAATCATTTTGTTGATGTCATAATCATTTCATGATGTCATAATCATTTGATGTCATAATCATTGGATGATGTCATAATCATTTTGTTGAAGGCATAATCATTTGATGATGTCATAATCATTAGATAATGTCATAATCATTTTGTTGAAGTCATAATCATTTGATGATGTCATAATCATTTTGTTGATGTCATAATCATTTTGTTGATGTCATAATGATTTGATGATGTCATAATCATTTGATGTCATAATCATTGGATGATGTCATAATCATTTTGTTGATGTCATAATCATTTGATGATGTCATAATCATTTGATGTCATAATCATTGGATGATGTCATAATCATTTTGTTGATGTCATAATCATTTGATGATGTCATAATCATTAGATGATGTCATAATCATTTTGTTGATGTCATAATCATTTTGTTGATGTCATAATCATTTGATGTCATAATCATTTGATGATGTCATAATCATTAGATGATGTCATAATCATTTGATGTCATAATCATTGGATGATGTCATAATCATTTTGTTGATGTCATAATCATTTGATGATGTCATAATCATTTGATGTCATAATCATTGGATGATGTCATAATCATTTTGTTGATGTCATAATCATTTGATATCATAATCATTGGATGATGTCATAATCATTTTGTTGATGTCATAATCATTTGATGATGTCATAATCATTTGAAGTCATAATCATTGGATGATGTCATAATCATTTTGTTGATGTCATAATCATTTGATGATGTCATAATCATTAGATGATGTCATAATCATTGGATGATGACATAATCATTTTGTTGATGTCATAATCATTTGATGTCATAATCATTTTGTTGATGTCATAATCATTTGATGATGTCATAATCATTAGATGATGTCATAATCATTTTGTTGATGTCACAATCATTTCATGATGTCATAATCATTTGATGTCATAATCATTGGATGATGTCATAATCATTTTGTTGATGTCATAATCATTTGATGATGTCATAATCATTAGATAATGTCATAATCATTTTGTTTAAGTCATAATCATTTGATGATGTCATAATCATTTTGTTGATGTCATAATGATTTGATGATGTCATAATCATTTGATGTCATAATCATTGGATGATGTCATAATCATTTTGTTGATGTCATGATCATTTGATGATGTCATAAACATTAGATGATGTCATAATCATTTTGTTGATGTCATAATCATTTTGTTGATGTCATAATCATTTGATGATGTCATAATCATTTGATGTTATAATCATTGGATGATGTCATAATCATTTTGTTGATGTCATAATCATTTGATGATGTCATAATCATTTGATGTTATAATCATTGGATGATGTCATAATCATTTTGTTGATGTCATAATCATTTGATGATGTCATAATCATTTTGTTGATGTCATAATCATTTGATGATGTCATAATCATTTGATGTCATAATCATTGGATGATGTCATAATCATTTTGTTGATGTCATAATCATTTTGTTGATGTCATAATCATTTGATGATGTCATAATCATTTGATGTTATAATCATTGGATGATGTCATAATCATTTTGTTGATGTCATAATCATTTGATGATGTCATAATCATTTGATGTTATAATCATTGGATGATGTCATAATCATTTTGTTGATGTCATAATCATTTGATGATGTCATAATCATTAGATGATGTCATAATCATTTTGTTGATGTCATAATCATTTGATGATGTCATAATCATTTGATGTCATAATCATTGGATGATGTCATAATCATTTTGTTGATGTCATAATCATTTGATGATGTCATAAACATTAGATGATGTCATAATCATTTTGTTGATGTCATAATGATTTGATGATGTCATAATCATTTGATGTCATAATCATTGGATGATGTCATAATCATTTTGTTGATGTCATAATCATTTGATGATGTCATAATCATTTGATGTCATAATCATTGGATGATGTCATAATCATTTTGTTGATGTCATAATCATTTGATGATGTCATAATCATTAGATGATGTCATAATCATTTTGTTGATGTCATAATCATTAGATGATGTCATAATCATTTTGTTGATGTCATAATCATTTTGTTGATGTCATAATCATTTGATGATGTCATAATCATTTGATGATGTCATAATCATTAGATGATGTCATAATCATTTTGTTGATGTCATAATCATTTGATGATGTCATAATCATTTGATGTCATAATCATTGGATGATGTCATAATCATTTTGTTGATGTCATAATCATTTGATGATGTCATAATCATTTGATGTCATAATCATTGGATGATGTCATAATCTTTTTTTTGATGTCATAATCATTTGATGTCATAATCATTGGATGATGTCATAATCATTGGATGATGACATAATCATTTTGTTGATGTCATAATCATTTGATGATGTCATAATCATTAGATAATGTCATAATCATTTTGTTTAAGTCATAATCATTTGATGATGTCATAATCATTTTGTTGATGTCATAATGATTTGATGATGTCATAATCATTTGATGTCATAATCATTGGATGATGTCATAATCATTTTGTTGATGTCATAATCATTTGATGATGTCATAATCATTAGATAATGTCATAATCATTTTGTTTAAGTCATAATCATTTGATGATGTCATAATCATTTTGTTGATGTCATAATGATTTGATGATGTCATAATCATTTGATGTCATAATCATTGGATGATGTCATAATCATTTTGTTGATGTCATAATCATTTGATGATGTCATAATCATTAGATGATGTCATAATCATTTTGTTGATGTCATAATCATTTTGTTGATGTCATAATCATTTGATGATGTCATAATCATTTGATGTTATAATCATTGGATGATGTCATAATCATTTTGTTGATGTCATAATCATTTGATGATGTCATAATCATTTGATGTTATAATCATTGGATGATGTCATAATCATTTTGTTGATGTCATAATCATTTGATGATGTCATAATCATTTGATGTCATAATCATTGGATGATGTCATAATCATTTTGTTGATGTCATAATCATTTTGTTGATGTCATAATCATTTGATGATGTCATAATCATTTGATGTTATAATCATTGGATGATGTCATAATCATTTTGTTGATGTCATAATCATTTGATGATGTCATAATCATTTGATGTTATAATCATTGGATGATGTCATAATCATTTTGTTGATGTCATAATCATTTGATGATGTCATAATCATTAGATGATGTCATAATCATTTTGTTGATGTCATAATCATTTGATGATGTCATAATCATTTGATGTCATAATCATTGGATGATGTCATAATCATTTTGTTGATGTCATAATCATTTGATGATGTCATAAACATTAGATGATGTCATAATCATTTTGTTGATGTCATAATGATTTGATGATGTCATAATCATTTGATGTCATAATCATTGGATGATGTCATAATCATTTTGTTGATGTCATAATCATTTGATGATGTCATAATCATTTGATGTCATAATCATTGGATGATGTCATAATCATTTTGTTGATGTCATAATCATTTGATGATGTCATAATCATTAGATGATGTCATAATCATTTTGTTGATGTCATAATCATTAGATGATGTCATAATCATTTTGTTGATGTCATAATCATTTTGTTGATGTCATAATCATTTGATGATGTCATAATCATTTGATGATGTCATAATCATTAGATGATGTCATAATCATTTTGTTGATGTCATAATCATTTGATGATGTCATAATCATTTGATGTCATAATCATTGGATGATGTCATAATCATTTTGTTGATGTCATAATCATTTGATGATGTCATAATCATTTGATGTCATAATCATTGGATGATATCATAATCTTTTTTTTGATGTCATAATCATTTGATGTCATAATCATTGGATGATGTCATAATCATTGGATGATGACATAATCATTTTGTTGATGTCATAATCATTTGATGATGTCATAATCATTAGATAATGTCATAATCATTTTGTTTAAGTCATAATCATTTGATGATGTCATAATCATTTTGTTGATGTCATAATGATTTGATGATGTCATAATCATTTGATGTCATAATCATTGGATGATGTCATAATCATTTTGTTGATGTCATAATCATTTGATGATGTCATAATCATTAGATAATGTCATAATCATTTTGTTTAAGTCATAATCATTTGATGATGTCATAATCATTTTGTTGATGTCATAATGATTTGATGATGTCATAATCATTTGATGTCATAATCATTGGATGATGTCATAATCATTTTGTTGATGTCATAATCATTTGATGATGTCATAATCATTAGATGATGTCATAATCATTTTGTTGATGTCATAATCATTTTGTTGATGTCATAATCATTTGATGATGTCATAATCATTTGATGTTATAATCATTGGATGATGTCATAATCATTTTGTTGATGTCATAATCATTTGATGATGTCATAATCATTTGATATTATAATCATTGGATGATGTCATAATCATTTTGTTGATGTCATAATCATTTGATGATGTCATAATCATTTTGTTGATGTCATAATCATTTGATGATGTCATAATCATTTGATGTCATAATCATTGGATGATGTCATAATCATTTTGTTGATGTCATAATCATTTTGTTGATGTCATAATCATTTGATGATGTCATAATCATTTGATGTTATAATCATTGGATGATGTCATAATCATTTTGTTGATGTCATAATCATTTGATGATGTCATAATCATTTGATGTTATAATCATTGGATGATGTCATAATCATTTTGTTGATGTCATAATCATTTGATGATGTCATAATCATTAGATGATGTCATAATCATTTTGTTGATGTCATAATCATTTGATGATGTCATAATCATTTGATGTCATAATCATTGGATGATGTCATAATCATTTTGTTGATGTCATAATCATTTGATGATGTCATAAACATTAGATGATGTCATAATCATTTTGTTGATGTCATAATGATTTGATGATGTCATAATCATTTGATGTCATAATCATTGGATGATGTCATAATCATTTTGTTGATGTCATAATCATTTGATGATGTCATAATCATTTGATGTCATAATCATTGGATGATGTCATAATCATTTTGTTGATGTCATAATCATTTGATGATGTCATAATCATTAGATGATGTCATAATCATTTTGTTGATGTCATAATCATTAGATGATGTCATAATCATTTTGTTGATGTCATAATCATTTTGTTGATGTCATAATCATTTGATGATGTCATAATCATTTGATGATGTCATAATCATTAGATGATGTCATAATCATTTTGTTGATGTCATAATCATTTGATGATGTCATAATCATTTGATGTCATAATCATTGGATGATGTCATAATCATTTTGTTGATGTCATAATCATTTGATGATGTCATAATCATTTGATGTCATAATCATTGGATGATGTCATAATCTTTTTTTTGATGTCATAATCATTTGATGTCATAATCATTGGATGATGTCATAATCATTGGATGATGACATAATCATTTTGTTGATGTCATAATCATTTGATGTCATAATCATTGGATGATGTCATAATCATTTTGTTGATGTCATAATCATTTGATGATGTCATAATCATTAGATGATGTCATAATCATTTGATGATGTCATAATCATTAGATAATGTCATAATCATTTTGTTGATGTCACAATCATTTCATGATGTCATAATCATTTGATGTCATAATCATTGGATGATGTCATAATCATTTTGTTGATGTCATAATTATTTGATGATGTCATAATCATTAGATAATGTCATAATCATTTTGTTGATGTCATAATCATTTGATGATGTCATAATCATTTTGTTGATGTCATAATGATTTGATGATGTCATAATCATTTGATGTCATAATCATTGGATGATGTCATAATCATTTTGTTGATGTCATAATCATTTGATGATGTCATAATCATTAGATGATGTCATAATCATTTTGTTGATGTCATAATCATTTGATGATGTCATAATCATTAGATGATGTCATAATCATTTTGTTGATGTCATAATCATTTGATGATGTCATAATCATTTGATGTCATAATCATTGGATGATGTCGTAATCATTTTGTTGATGTCATAATCATTTGATGATGTCATAATCATTTGATGATGTCATAATCATTTTGATGATGTCATAATCATTTGATGATGTCATAATCATTTGATGTCATAATCATTGGATAATGTCATAATCATTTTGTTGATGTCATAATCATTTTATGATGTCATAATCATTTTGTTGATGTCATAATCATTTGATGATGTCATAATCATTAGATGATGTCATAATCATATTGTTGATGTCATAATCATTTGATGATGTCATAATCATTTTGTTGATGTCATAATCATTTCGTTGATGTCATAATGATTTGATGATATCATAATCATTTGATGTCATAATCATTGGTTGATGTCATAATCATTTTGTTGATGTCATAATCATTTGATGATGTCATAATCATTTTGTTGATGTCATAATCATTGGATGATGTCATAATCCTTTTGTTGATGTCATAATCATTTGATGATGTCATAATCATTAGATGATGCATAATCATTTTGTTGATGTCATAATCATTTGATGATGTCATAATCATTTTGTTGATGTCATAATCATTTCATTGATGTCATAATGATTTGATGATATCATAATCATTTGATGTCATAATCATTGGATGATGTCATAATCATTTTGTTGATGTCATAATCATTTGATGATGTCATAATCATTAGATGATGTCATAATCATTGGATGATGACGTAATCATTTTGTTGATGTCATAATCATTTGATGTCATAATCATTGGATGATGTCATAATCATTTTGTTGATGTCATAATCATTTGATGATGTCATAATCATTGGATGATGTCATAATCATTTTGTTGATGTCATAATCATTTGATGATGTCATAATCATTAGATGATGTCATAATCATTGGATGATGACATAATCATTTTGTTGATGTCATAATCATTTGATGTCATAATCATTGGATGATGTCATAATTATTTTGTTGATGTCATAATCATTTGATGATGTCATAATCATTTGATGTCATAATCATTGGATGATGTCATAATCTTTTTTTTGATGTCATAATCATTTGATGTCATAATCATTGGATGATGTCATAATCATTGGATGATGACATAATCATTTTGTTGATGTCATAATCATTTGATGTCATAATCATTGGATGATGTCATAATCATTTTGTTGATGTCATAATCATTTGATGATGTCATAATCATTAGATGATGTCATAATCATTTGATGATGTCATAATCATTAGATAATGTCATAATCATTTTGTTGATGTCACAATCATTTCATGATGTCATAATCATTTGATGTCATAATCATTGGATGATGTCATAATCATTTTGTTGATGTCATAATTATTTGATGATGTCATAATCATTAGATAATGTCATAATCATTTTGTTGATGTCATAATCATTTGATGATGTCATAATCATTTTGTTGATGTCATAATGATTTGATGATGTCATAATCATTTGATGTCATAATCATTGGATGATGTCATAATCATTTTGTTGATGTCATAATCATTTGATGATGTCATAATCATTAGATGATGTCATAATCATTTTGTTGATGTCATAATCATTTGATGATGTCATAATCATTAGATGATGTCATAATCATTTTGTTGATGTCATAATCATTTGATGATGTCATAATCATTTGATGTCATAATCATTGGATGATGTCGTAATCATTTTGTTGATGTCATAATCATTTGATGATGTCATAATCATTTGATGATGTCATAATCATTTTGATGATGTCATAATCATTTGATGATGTCATAATCATTTGATGTCATAATCATTGGATAATGTCATAATCATTTTGTTGATGTCATAATCATTTTATGATGTCATAATCATTTTGTTGATGTCATAATCATTGGATGATGTCATAATCCTTTTGTTGATGTCATAATCATTTGATGATGTCATAATCATTAGATGATGTCATAATCATATTGTTGATGTCATAATCATTTGATGATGTCATAATCATTTTGTTGATGTCATAATCATTTCGTTGATGTCATAATGATTTGATGATATCATAATCATTTGATGTCATAATCATTGGTTGATGTCATAATCATTTTGTTGATGTCATAATCATTTGATGATGTCATAATCATTTTGTTGATGTCATAATCATTGGATGATGTCATAATCCTTTTGTTGATGTCATAATCATTTGATGATGTCATAATCATTAGATGATGCCATAATCATTTTGTTGATGTCATAATCATTTGATGATGTCATAATCATTTTGTTGATGTCATAATCATTTCGTTGATGTCATAATGATTTGATGATATCATAATCATTTGATGTCATAATCATTGGATGATGTCATAATCATTTTGTTGATGTCATAATCATTTGATGATGTCATAATCATTAGATGATGTCATAATCATTGGATGATGACGTAATCATTTTGTTGATGTCATAATCATTTGATGTCATAATCATTGGATGATGTCATAATCATTTTGTTGATGTCATAATCATTTGATGATGTCATAATCATTGGATGATGTCATAATCATTTTGTTGATGTCATAATCATTTGATGATGTCATAATCATTAGATGATGTCATAATCATTGGATGATGACATAATCATTTTGTTGATGTCATAATCATTTGATGTCATAATCATTGGATGATGTCATAATCATTTTGTTGATGTCATAATCATTTGATGATGTCATAATCATTTTGTTGATGTCATAATCATTTCGTTGATGTCATAATGATTTGATGATATCATAATCATTTGATGTCATAATCATTGGATGATTTCATAATCATTTTGTTGATGTCATAATCATTTGATGATGTCATAATCATTAGATGATGTCATAATCATTGGATGATGACATAATCATTTTGTTGATGTCATAATCATTTGATGTCATAATCATTGGATGATGTCATAATCATTTTGTTGATGTCATAATCATTTGATGATGTCATAATCATTAGATGATGTCATAATCATTTTGTTGATGTCATAATCATTTCATGATGTCATAATCATTTGATGTCATAATCATTGGATGATGTCATAATCATTTTGTTGATGTCATAATCATTTGATGATGTCATAATCATTAGATAATGTCATAATCATTTTGTTGAAGTCATAATCATTTGATGATGTCATAATCATTTTGTTGATGTCATAATCATTTTGTTGATGTCATAATGATTTGATGATGTCATAATCATTTGATGTCATAATCATTGCATGATGTCATAATCATTTTGTTGATGTCATAATCATTTGATGATGTCATAATCATTTGATGTCATAATCATTGGATGATGTCATAATCATTTTGTTGATGTCATAATCATTTGATGATGTCATAATCATTAGATGATGTCATAATCATTTTGTTGATGTCATAATCATTTTGTTGATGTCATAATCATTTGATGATGTCATAATCATTTGATGATGTCATAATCATTAGATGATGTCATAATCATTTTGTTGATGTCATAATCATTTGATGATGTCATAATCATTTGATGTCATAATCATTGGATGATGTCATAATCATTTTGTTGATGTCATAATCATTTGATGTCATAATCATTGGATGATGTCATAATCATTTTGTTGATGTCATAATCATTTGATGATGTCATAATCATTTGATGTCATAATCATTGGATGATGTCATAATCATTTTGTTGATGTCATAATCATTTGATGATGTCATAATCATTAGATGATGTCATAATCATTGGATGATGACATAATCATTTTGTTGATGTCATAATCATTTGATGTCATAATCATTGGATGATGTCATAATCATTTGATTATGTCATAATCATTTTGTTGATGTCACAATCATTTCATGATGACATAATCATTTGATGTCATAATCATTGGATGATGTCATAATCATTTTGTTGATGTCATAATCATTTGATGATGTCATAATCATTAGATAATGTCATAATCATTTTGTTTAAGTCATAATCATTTGATGATGTCATAATCATTTTGTTGATGTCATAATGATTTGATGATGTCATAATCATTTGATGTCATAATCATTGGATGATGTCATAATCATTTTGTTGATGTCATAATCATTTGATGATGTCATAATCATTAGATGATGTCATAATCATTTTGTTGATGTCATAATCATTTTGTTGATGTCATAATCATTTGATGATGTCATAATCATTTGATGTTATAATCATTGGATGATGTCATAATCATTTTGTTGATGTCATAATCATTTGATGATGTCATAATCATTTGATGTTATAATCATTGGATGATGTCATAATCATTTTGTAGATGTCATAATCATTTGATGATGTCATAATCATTTTGTTGATGTCATAATCATTTGATGATGTCATAATCATTTGATGTCATAATCATTGGATGATGTCATAATCATTTTGTTGATGTCATAATCATTTTGTTGATGTCATAATCATTTGATGATGTCATAATCATTTGATGTTATAATCATTGGATGATGTCATAATCATTTTGTTGATGTCATAATCATTTGATGATGTCATAATCATTTGATGTTATAATCATTGGATGATGTCATAATCATTTTGTTGATGTCGTAATCATTTGATGATGTCATAATCATTTTGTTGATGTCATAATCATTTGATGATGTCATAATCATTTGATGTCATAATCATTGGATGATGTCATAATCATTTTGTTGATGTCATAATCATTTGATGATGTCATAAACATTAGATGATGTCATAATCATTTTGTTGATGTCATAATGATTTGATGATGTCATAATCATTTGATGTCATAATCATTGGATGATGTCATAATCATTTTGTTGATGTCATAATCATTTGATGATGTCATAATCATTTGATGTCATAATCATTGGATGATGTCATAATCATTTTGTTGATGTCATAATCATTTGATGATGTCATAATCATTAGATGATGTCATAATCATTTTGTTGATGTCATAATCATTAGATGATGTCATAATCATTTTGTTGATGTCATAATCATTTTGTTGATGTCATAATCATTTGATGATGTCATAATCATTAGATTATGTCAAAATCATTTTGTTGATGTCATAATCATTTGATGATGTCATAATCATTTGATGTCATAATCATTGGATGATGTCATAATCATTTTGTTGATGTCATAATCATTTGATGATGTCATAATCATTTGATGTCATAATCATTGGATGATGTCATAATCTTTTTTTTGATGTCATAATCATTTGAAGTCATAATCATTGGATGATGTCATAATCATTGGATGATGACATAATCATTTTGTTGATGTCATAATCATTTGATGTCATAATCATTGGATGATGTCATAATCATTTTGTTGATGTCATAATCATTTGATGATGTTATAATCATTAGATGATGTCATAATCATTTTGTTGATGTCACAATCATTTCATGATGTCATAATCATTTGACGTCATAATCATTGGATGATGTCATAATCATTTTGTTGATGTCATAATCATTTGATGATGTCATAATCATTAGATAATTTCATAATCATTTTGTTGAAGTCATAATCATTTGATGATGTCATAATCATTTTGTTGATGTCATAATGATTTGATGATGTCATAATCATTTGATGTCATAATCATTGGATGATGTCATAATCATTTTGTTGATGTCATAATCATTTGATGATGTCATAATCATTAGATGATGTCATAATCATTTTGTTGATGTCATAATCATTTGATGATGTCATACTCATTTGATGTTATAATCATTGGATGATGTCATAATCATTTTGTTGATGTCATAATCATTTGATGATGTCATAATCATTTGATGTTATAATCATTGGATGATGTCATAATCATTTTGTTGATGTCATAATCATTTGATGATGTCATAATCATTTGATGTCATAATCATTGGATGATGTCATAATCATTTTGTTGATGTCATAATCATTTGATGATGTCATAAACATTAGATGATGTCATAATCATTTTGTTGATGTCATAATGATTTGATGATGTCATAATCATTTGATGTCATAATCATTGGATGATGTCATAATCATTTTGTTGATGTCATAATCATTTGATGATGTCATAATCATTTGATGTCATAATCATTGGATGATGTCATAATCATTTTGTTGATGTCATAATCATTTGATGATGTCATAATCATTAGATGATGTCATAATCATTTTGTTGATGTCATAATCATTAGATGATGTCATAATCATTTTGTTGATGTCATAATCATTTTGTTGATGTCATAATCATTTGATGATGTCATAATCATTTGATGATGTCATAATCATTAGATGATGTCATAATCATTTTGTTGATGTCATAATCATTTGATGATGTCATAATCATTTGATGTCATAATCATTGGATGATGTCATAATCATTTTGTTGATGTCATAATCATTTGATGATGTCATAATCATTTGATGTCATAATCATTGGATGATGTCATAATCTTTTTTTTGATGTCATAATCATTTGATGTCATAATCATTGGATGATGTCATAATCATTGGATGATGACATAATCATTTTGTTGATGTCATAATCATTTGATGTCATAATCAATGGATGATGTCATAATCATTTTGTTGATGTCATAATCATTTGATGATGTCATAATCATTAGATGATGTCATAATCATTTGATGATGTCATAATCATTAGATAATGTCATAATCATTTTGTTGATGTCACAATCATTTCATGATGTCATAATCATTTGATGTCATAATCATTGGATGATGTCATAATCATTTTGTTGATGTCATAATCATTTGATGATGTCATAATCAATAGATAATGTCATAATCATTTTGTTGATGTCATAATCATTTGATGATATCATAATCATTTTGTTGATGTCATAATGATTTGATGATGTCATAATCATTTGATGTCATAATCATTGGATGATGTCATAATCATTTTGTTGATGTCATAATCATTTGATGATGTCATAATCATTAGATGATGTCATAATCATTTTGTTGATGTCATAATCATTTGATGATGTCATAATCATTAGATGATGTCATAATCATTTTGTTGATGTCATAATCATTTGATGATGTCATAATCATTTGATGTCATAATCATTGGATGATGTCGTAATCATTTTGTTGATGTCATAATCATTTGATGATGTCATAATCATTTTGATGATGTCATAATCATTTGATGATGTCATAATCATTTGATGTCATAATCATTGGATAATGTCATAATCATTTTGTTGATGTCATAATCATTTTATGATGTCATAATCATTTTGTTGATGTCATAATCATTGGATGATGTCATAATCCTTTTGTTGATGTCATAATCATTTGATGATGTCATAATCATTAGATGATGTCATAATCATATTGTTGATGTCATAATCATTTGATGATGTCATAATCATTTTGTTGATGTCATAATCATTTCGTTGATGTCATAATGATTTGATGATATCATAATCATTTGATGTCATAATCATTGGTTGATGTCATAATCATTTTGTTGATGTCATAATCATTTGATGATGTCATAATCATTTTGTTGATGTCATAATCATTGGATGATGTCATAATCCTTTTGTTGATGTCATAATCATTTGATGATGTCATAATCATTAGATGATGCCATAATCATTTTGTTGATGTCATAATCATTTGATGATGTCATAATCATTTTGTTGATGTCATAATCATTTCATTGATGTCATAATGATTTGATGATATCATAATCATTTGATGTCATAATCATTGGATGATGTCATAATCATTTTGTTGATGTCATAATCATTTGATGATGTCATAATCATTAGATGATGTCATAATCATTGGATGATGACGTAATCATTTTGTTGATGTCATAATCATTTGATGTCATAATCATTGGATGATGTCATAATCATTTTGTTGATGTCATAATCATTTGATGATGTCATAATCATTGGATGATGTCATAATCATTTTGTTGATGTCATAATCATTTGATGATGTCATAATCATTAGATGATGTCATAATCATTGGATGATGACATAATCATTTTGTTGATGTCATAATCGTTTGATGTCATAATCATTGGATGATGTCATAATCATTTTGTTGATGTCATAATCATTTGATGATGTCATAATCATTTTGTTGATGTCATAATCATTTCGTTGATGTCATAATGATTTGATGATATCATAATCATTTTATGTCATAATCATTGGATGATTTCATAATCATTTTGTTGATGTCATAATCATTTGATGATGTCATAATCATTAGATGATGTCATAATCATTGGATGATGACATAATCATTTTGTTGATGTCATAATCATTTGATGTCATAATCATTGGATGATGTCATAATCATTTTGTTGATGTCATAATCATTTGATGATGTCATAATCATTAGATGATGTCATAATCATTTTGTTGATGTCATAATCATTTCATGATGTCATAATCATTTGATGTCATAATCATTGGATGATGTCATAATCATTTTGTTGATGTCATAATCATTTGATGATGTCATAATCATTAGATAATGTCATAATCATTTTGTTGAAGTCATAATCATTTGATGATGTCATAATCATTTTGTTGATGTCATAATCATTTTGTTGATGTCATAATGATTTGATGATGTCATAATCATTTGATGTCATAATCATTGCATGATGTCATAATCATTTTGTTGATGTCATAATCAATTGATGATGTCATAATCATTTGATGTCATAATCATTGGATGATGTCATAATCATTTTGTTGATGTCATAATCATTTGATGATGTCATAATCATTAGATGATGTCATAATCATTTTGTTGATGTCATAATCATTTTGTTGATGTCATAATCATTTGATGATGTCATAATCATTTGATGATGTCATAATCATTAGATGATGTCATAATCATTTTGTTGATGTCATAATCATTTGATGATGTCATAATCATTTGATGTCATAATCATTGGATGATGTCATAATCATTTTGTTGATGTCATAATCATTTGATGATGTCATAATCATTTGATGTCATAATCATTGGATGATGTCATAATCATTTTGTTGATGTCATAATCATTTGATGTCATAATCATTGGATGATGTCATAATCATTTTGTTGATGTCATAATCATTTGATGATGTCATAATCATTTGATGTCATAATCATTGGATGATGTCATAATCATTTTGTTGATGTCATAATCATTTGATGATGTCATTATCATTAGATGATGTCATAATCATTGGATGATGACATAATCATTTTGTTGATGTCATAATCATTTGATGTCATAATCATTGGATGATGTCATAATCATTTTGTTGATGTCATAATCATTTGATTATGTCATAATCATTAGATGATGTCATAATCATTTTGTTGATGTCACAATCATTTCATGATGTCATAATCATTTGATGTCATAATCATTGGATGATGTCATAATCATTTTGTTGATGTCATAATCATTTGATGATGTCATAATCATTAGATAATGTCATAATCATTTTGTTTAAGTCATAATCATTTGATGATGTCATAATCATTTTGTTGATGTCATAATGATTTGATGATGTCATAATCATTTGATGTCATAATCATTGGATGATGTCATAATCATTTTGTTGATGTCATAATCATTTGATGATGTCATAATCATTAGATGATGTCATAATCATTTTGTTGATGTCATAATCATTTTGTTGATGTCATAATCATTTGATGATGTCATAATCATTTGATGTTATAATCATTGGATGATGTCATAATCATTTTGTTGATGTCATAATCATTTGATGATGTCATAATCATTTGATGTTATAATCATTGGATGATGTCATAATCATTTTGTAGATGTCATAATCATTTGATGATGTCATAATCATTTTGTTGATGTCATAATCATTTGATGATGTCATAATCATTTGATGTCATAATCATTGGATGATGTCATAATCATTTTGTTGATGTCATAATCATTTTGTTGATGTCATAATCATTTGATGATGTCATAATCATTTGATGTTATAATCATTGGATGATGTCATAATCATTTTGTTGATGTCATAATCATTTGATGATGTCATAATCATTTGATGTTATAATCATTGGATGATGTCATAATCATTTTGTTGATGTCATAATCATTTGATGATGTCATAATCATTTTGTTGATGTCATAATCATTTGATGATGTCATAATCATTTGATGTCATAATCATTGGATGATGTCATAATCATTTTGTTGATGTCATAATCATTTGATGATGTCATAAACATTAGATGATGTCATAATCATTTTGTTGATGTCATAATGATTTGATGATGTCATAATCATTTGATGTCATAATCATTGGATGATGTCATAATCATTTTGTTGATGTCATAATCATTTGATGATGTCATAATCATTTGATGTCATAATCATTGGATGATGTCATAATCATTTTGTTGATGTCATAATCATTTGATGATGTCATAATCATTAGATGATGTCATAATCATTTTGTTGATGTCATAATCATTAGATGATGTCATAATCATTTTGTTGATGTCATAATCATTTTGTTGATGTCATAATCATTTGATGATGTCATAATCATTAGATGATGTCATAATCATTTTGTTGATGTCATAATCATTTGATGATGTCATAATCATTTGATGTCATAATCATTGGATGATGTCATAATCATTTTGTTGATGTCATAATCATTTGATGATGTCATAATCATTTGATGTCATAATCATTGGATGATGTCATAATCTTTTTTTTGATGTCATAATCATTTGAAGTCATAATCATTGGATGATGTCATAATCATTGGATGATGACATAATCATTTTGTTGATGTCATAATCATTTGATGTCATAATCATTGGATGATGTCATAATCATTTTGTTGATGTCATAATCATTTGATGATGTTATAATCATTAGATGATGTCATAATCATTTTGTTGATGTCACAATCATTTCATGATGTCATAATCATTTGATGTCATAATCATTGGATGATGTCATAATCATTTTGTTGATGTCATAATCATTTGATGATGTCATAATCATTAGATAATTTCATAATCATTTTGTTGAAGTCATAATCATTTGATGATGTCATAATCATTTTGTTGATGTCATAATGATTTGATGATGTCATAATCATTTGATGTCATAATCATTGGATGATGTCATAATCATTTTGTTGATGTCATAATCATTTGATGATGTCATAATCATTAGATGATGTCATAATCATTTTGTTGATGTCATAATCATTTGATGATGTCATACTCATTTGATGTTATAATCATTGGATGATGTCATAATCATTTTGTTGATGTCATAATCATTTGATGATGTCATAATCATTTGATGTTATAATCATTGGATGATGTCATAATCATTTTGTTGATGTCATAATCATTTGATGATGTCATAATCATTTGATGTCATAATCATTGGATGATGTCATAATCATTTTGTTGATGTCATAATCATTTGATGATGTCATAAACATTAGATGATGTCATAATCATTTTGTTGATGTCATAATGATTTGATGATGTCATAATCATTTGATGTCATAATCATTGGATGATGTCATAATCATTTTGTTGATGTCATAATCATTTGATGATGTCATAATCATTGGATGATGTCATAATCATTTTGTTGATGTCATAATCATTTGATGATGTCATAATCATTAGATGATGTCATAATCATTTTGTTGATGTCATAATCATTAGATGATGTCATAATCATTTTGTTGATGTCATAATCATTTTGTTGATGTCATAATCATTTGATGATGTCATAATCATTTGATGATGTCATAATCATTAGATGATGTCATAATCATTTTGTTGATGTCATAATCATTTGATGATGTCATAATCATTTGATGTCATAATCATTAGATGATGTCATAATCATTTTGTTGATGTCATAATCATTTTGTTGATGTCATAATCATTTGATGATGTCATAATCATTTGATGATGTCATAATCATTAGATGATGTCATAATCATTTTGTTGATGTCATAATCATTTGATGATGTCATAATCATTTGATGTCATAATCATTGGATGATGTCATAATCATTTTGTTGATGTCATAATCATTTGATGATGTCATAATCATTTGATGTCATAATCATTGGATGATGTCATAATCTTTTTTTTGATGTCATAATCATTTGATGTCATAATCATTGGATGATGTCATAATCATTGGATGATGACATAATCATTTTGTTGATGTCATAATCATTTGATGTCATAATCATTGGATGATGTCATAATCATTTTGTTGATGTCATAATCATTTGATGATGTCATAATCATTAGATGATGTCATAATCATTTGATGATGTCATAATCATTAGATAATGTCATAATCATTTTGTTGATGTCACAATCATTTCATGATGTCATAATCATTTGATGTCATAATCATTGGATGATGTCATAATCATTTTGTTGATGTCATAATCATTTGATGATGTCATAATCATTAGATAATGTCATAATCATTTTGTTGATGTCATAATCATTTGATGATGTCATAATCATTTTGTTGATGTCATAATGATTTGATGATGTCATAATCATTTGATGTCATAATCATTGGATGATGTCATAATCATTTTGTTGATGTCATAATCATTTGATGATGTCATAATCATTAGATGATGTCATAATCATTTTGTTGATGTCATAATCATTTGATGATGTCATAATCATTAGATGATGTCATAATCATTTTGTTGATGTCATAATAATTTGATGATGTCATAATCATTTGATGTCATAATCATTGGATGTTGTCGTAATCATTTTGTTGATGTCATAATCATTTGATGATGTCATAATCATTTGATGATGTCATAATCATTTTGATGATGTCATAATCATTTGATGATGTCATAATCATTTGATGTCATAATCATTGGATAATGTCATAATCATTTTGTTGATGTCATAATCATTTTATGATGTCATAATCATTTTGTTGATGTCATAATCATTGGATGATGTCATAATCCTTTTGTTGATGTCATAATCATTTGATGATGTCATAATCATTAGATGATGTCATAATCATTTGATGATGTCATAATCATTAGATGATGTCATAATCATTGGATGATGACATAATCATTTTGTTGATGTCATAATCATTTGATGATGTCATAATCATTAGATAATGTCATAATCATTTTGTTGAAGTCATAATCATTTGATGATGTCATAATCATTTTGTTGATGTCATAATCATTTTGTTGATGTCATAATGATTTGATGATGTCATAATCATTTGATGTCATAATCATTGCATGATGTCATAATCATTTTGTTGATGTCATAATCATTTGATGTCATAATCATTGGATGATGTCATAATCATTTTGTTGATGTCATAATCATTTGATGATGTCATAATCATTAGATGATGTCATAATCATTTTGTTGATGTCATAATCATTTTGTTGATGTCATAATCATTTGATGATGTCATAATCATTTGATGATGTCATAATCATTAGATGATGTCATAATCATTTTGTTGATGTCATAATCATTTGATGATGTCATAATCATTTGATGTCATAATCATTGGATGATGTCATAATCATTTTGTTGATGTCATAATCATTTGATGATGTCATAATCATTTGATGTCATAATCATTGGATGATGTCATAATCATTTTGTTGATGTCATAATCATTTGATGTCATAATCATTGGATGATGTCATAATCATTTTGTTGATGTCATAATCATTTGTTGATGTCATAATCATTTGATGTCATAATCATTGGATGATGTCATAATCATTTTGTTGATGTCATAATCATTTGATGATGTCATAATCATTAGATGATGTCATAATCATTGGATGATGACATAATCATTTTGTTGATGTCATAATCATTTGATGTCATAATCATTGGATGATGTCATAATCATTTTGTTGATGTCATAATCATTTGATTATGTCATAATCATTAGATGATGTCATAATCATTTTGTTGATGTCACAATCATTTCATGATGTCATAATCATTTGATGTCATAATCATTGGATGATGTCATAATCATTTTGTTGATGTCATAATCATTTGATGATGTCATAATCATTAGATAATGTCATAATCATTTTGTTTAAGTCATAATCATTTGATGATGTCATAATCATTTTGTTGATGTCATAATGATTTGATGATGTCATAATCATTTGATGTCATAATCATTGGATGATGTCATAATCATTTTGTTGATGTCATAATCATTTGATGATGTCATAATCATTAGATGATGTCATAATCATTTTGTTGATG
The DNA here is from genome assembly GCF_039654945.1 of Dendrobates tinctorius. NCBI lineage: Eukaryota > Metazoa > Chordata > Amphibia > Anura > Dendrobatidae > Dendrobates > Dendrobates tinctorius. Next base: position 41,089,312 of record NW_027361687.1, on the reverse strand, counting down.
TCATAATCATTTTGTTGATGTCATAATCATTTGATGATGTCATAATCATTTGATGTTATAATCATTGGATGATGTCATAATCATTTTGTTGATGTCATAATCATTTGATGATGTCATAATCATTTGATGTTATAATCATTGGATGATGTCATAATCATTTTGTAGATGTCATAATCATTTGATGATGTCATAATCATTTTGTTGATGTCATAATCATTTGATGATGTCATAATCATTTGATGTCATAATCATTGGATGATGTCATAATCATTTTGTTGATGTCATAATCATTTTGTTGATGTCATAATCATTTGATGATGTCATAATCATTTGATGTTATAATCATTGGATGATGTCATAATCATTTTGTTGATGTCATAATCATTTGATGATGTCATAATCATTTGATGTTATAATCATTGGATGATGTCATAATCATTTTGTTGATGTCATAATCATTTGATGATGTCATAATCATTTTGTTGATGTCATAATCATTTGATGATGTCATAATCATTTGATGTCATAATCATTGGATGATGTCATAATCATTTTGTTGATGTCATAATCATTTGATGATGTCATAAACATTAGATGATGTCATAATCATTTTGTTGATGTCATAATGATTTGATGATGTCATAATCATTTGATGTCATAATCATTGGATGATGTCATAATCATTTTGTTGATGTCATAATCATTTGATGATGTCATAATCATTTGATGTCATAATCATTGGATGATGTCATAATCATTTTGTTGATGTCATAATCATTTGATGATGTCATAATCATTAGATGATGTCATAATCATTTTGTTGATGTCATAATCATTAGATGATGTCATAATCATTTTGTTGATGTCATAATCATTTTGTTGATGTCATAATCATTTGATGATGTCATAATCATTAGATGATGTCATAATCATTTTGTTGATGTCATAATCATTTGATGATGTCATAATCATTTGATGTCATAATCATTGGATGATGTCATAATCATTTTGTTGATGTCATAATCATTTGATGATGTCATAATCATTTGATGTCATAATCATTGGATGATGTCATAATCTTTTTTTTGATGTCATAATCATTTGAAGTCATAATCATTGGATGATGTCATAATCATTGGATGATGACATAATCATTTTGTTGATGTCATAATCATTTGATGTCATAATCATTGGATGATGTCATAATCATTTTGTTGATGTCATAATCATTTGATGATGTTATAATCATTAGATGATGTCATAATCATTTTGTTGATGTCATAATCATTTGATGTCATAATCATTGGATGATGTCATAATCATTTTGTTGATGTCATAATCATTTGATGATGTCATAATCATTAGATAATGTCATAATCATTTTGTTGAAGTCATAATCATTTGATGATGTCATAATCATTTTGTTGATGTCATAATGATTTGATGATGTCATAATCATTTGATGTCATAATCATTGGATGATGTCATAATCATTTTGTTGATGTCATAATCATTTGATGATGTCATAATCATTAGATGAAGTCATAATCATTTTGTTGATGTCATAATCATTTGATGATGTCATACTCATTTGATGTTATAATCATTGGATGATGTCATAATCATTTTGTTGATGTCATAATCATTTGATGATGTCATAATCATTTGATGTTATAATCATTGGATGATGTCATAATCATTTTGTTGATGTCATAATCATTTGATGATGTCATAATCATTTGATGTCATAATCATTGGATGATGTCATAATCATTTTGTTGATGTCATAATCATTTGATGATGTCATAAACATTAGATGATGTCATAATCATTTTGTTGATGTCATAATGATTTGATGATGTCATAATCATTTGATGTCATAATCATTGGATGATGTCATAATCATTTTGTTGATGTCATAATCATTTGATGATGTCATAATCATTAGATGATGTCATAATCATTTTGTTGATGTCATAATCATTAGATGATGTCATAATCATTTTGTTGATGTCATAATCATTTTGTTGATGTCATAATCATTTGATGATGTCATAATCATTTGATGATGTCATAATCATTAGATGATGTCATAATCATTTTTTTGATGTCATAATCATTTGATGATGTCATAATCATTTGATGTCATAATCATTGGATGATGTCATAATCATTTTGTTGATGTCATAATCATTTGATGATGTCATAATCAGTTGATGTCATAATCATTGGTTGATGTCATAATCTTTTTTTTTATGTCATAATCATTTGATGTCATAATCATTGGATGATGTCATAATCATTTTGTTGATGTCATAATCATTTGATGATGTCATAATCATTTGATGATGTCATAATCATTAGATGATGTCATAATCATTGGATGATGACATAATCATTTTGTTGATGTCATAATCATTTGATGATGTCATAATCATTAGATGATGTCATAATCATTGGATGATGACATAATCATTTTGTTGATGTCATAATCATTTGATGTCATAATCATTGGATGATGTCATAATCATTTTGTTGATGTCATAATCATTTGATGATGTCATAATCATTAGATGATGTCATAATCATTGGATGATGACATAATCATTTTGTTGATGTCATAATCATTTGATGTCATAAACATTGGATGATGTCATAATCATTTTGTTGATGTCATAATCATTTGATGATGTCATAATCATTAGATAATGTCATAATCATTTTGTTGAAGTCATAATCATTTGATGATGTCATAATCATTTCGTTGATGTCATAATGATTTGATGATATCATAATCATTTGATGTCATAATCATTGGATGATGTCATAATCATTTTGTTGATGTCATAATCATTTGATGATGTCATAATCATTTGATGTCATAATCATTGGATGATGTCACAATCATTTTGTTGATGTCATAATCATTTTATGATGTCATAATCATTTTGTTGATGTCATAATCATTGGATGATGTCATAATCATTTTGTTGATGTCATAATCATTTGATGATGTCATAATCATTAGATGATGTCATAATCATTGGATGATGACATAATCATTTTGTTTATGTCATAATCATTTGATGTCATAATCATTGGATGATGTCATAATCATTTTGTTGATGTCATAATCATTTGATGATGTCATAATCATTAGATAATGTCATAATCATTTTGTTGAAGTCATAATCATTTGATGATGTCATAATCATTTTGTTGATGTCATATTGATTTGATGATGTCATAATCATTTGATGTCATAATCATTGGATGATGTCATAATCATTTTGTTCATGTCATAATCATTTGATGATGTCATAATCATTTGATGTCATAATCATTGGATGATGTCATAATCATTTTGTTGATGTCATAATCATTTGATGATGTCATAATCATTAGATGATGTCATAATCATTTTGTTGATGTCATAATCATTTGATGATGTCATAATCATTTTGTTGATGTCATAATGATTTGATGATATCATAATCATTTGATGTCATAATCATTGGATGATGTCATAATCATTTTGTTGATGTCATAATCATTTGATGATGTCATAATCATTAGATGATGTCATAATCATTGGATGATGACATAATCATTTTGTTGATGTCATAATCATTTGATGTCATAATCATTGGATGATGTCATAATCATTTCGTTGATGTCATAATGATTTGATGATATCATAATCATTTGATGTCATAATCATTGGATGATGTCATAATCATTTTGTTGATGTCATAATCATTTGATGATGTCATAATCATTAGATGATGTCATAATCATTGGATGATGACATAATCATTTTGTTGATGTCATAATCATTTGATGTCATAATCATTGGATGATGTCATAATCATTTTGTTGATGTCATAATCATTTGATGATGTCATAATCATTAGATGATGTCATAATCATTTTGTTGATGTCATAATCATTTCATGATGTCATAATCATTTGATGTCATAATCATTGGATGATGTCATAATCATTTTGTTGATGTCATAATCATTTGATGATGTCATAATCATTAGATAATGTCATAATCATTTTTGTTGAAGTCATAATCATTTGATGATGTCATAATCATTTTGTTGATGTCATAATCATTTTGTTGATGTCATATTGATTTGATGATGTCATAATCATTTGATGTCATAATCATTGGATGATGTCATAATCATTTTGTTCATGTCATAATCATTTGATGATGTCATAATCATTTGATGTCATAATCATTGGATGATGTCATAATCATTTTGTTGATGTCATAATCATTTGATGATGTCATAATCATTAGATGATGTCATAATCATTTTGTTGATGTCATAATCATTTGATGATGTCATAATCATTTGATGTAATAATCATTGGATGATGTCATAATCATTTTGTTGATGTCATAATCATTTGATGATGTCATAATCATTAGATGATGTCATAATCATTTTGTTGATGTCATAATAATTTGATGATGTCATAATCATTAGATGATGTCATAATCATTTTGTTGATGTCATAATCATTTGATGATGTCATAATCATTTGATGTCATAATCATTGGATGATGTCATAATCATTTTGTTGATGTCATAATCATTTGATGATGTCATAATCATTTGATGATGTCATAATCATTTTGTTGATGTCATAATCATTTGATGATGTCATAATCATTTGATGTCATAATCATTGGATGATGTCATAATCATTTTGTTGATGTCATAATCATTTTATGATGTCATAATCATTTTGTTGATGTCATAATCATTGGATGATGTCATAATCCTTTTGTTGATGTCATAATCATTTGATGATGTCATAGTCATTAGATGATGTCATAATCATTTTGTTGATGTCATAATCATTTGATGATGTCATAATCATTTTGTTGATGTCATAATCATTTCGTTGATGTCATAATGATTTGATGATATCATAATCATTTGATGTCATAATCATTGGATGATGTCATAATCATTTTGTTGATGTCATAATCATTTGATGATGTCATAATCATTTGATGTCATAATTATTGGATGATGTCATAATCATTTGATGATGCCATAATCATTTTGTTGATGTCATATTCATTTTATGATGTCATAATCATTTTGTTGACGTCATAATCATTTGATGATGTCATAATCATTAGATGATGTCATAATCATTTTGTTGATGTCATAATCATTTCATGATGTCATAATCATTTGATGTCATAATCATTGGATGATGTCATAATCATTTTGTTGATGTCATAATCATTTGATGATGCCATAATCATTAGATAATGTCATAATCATTTTGTTGAAGTCATAATCATTTGATGATGTCATAATCATTTTGTTGATGTCATAATGATTTGATGATGTCATAATCATTTGATGTCATAATCATTGGATGATGTCATAATCATTTTGTTGATGTCATAATCATTTGATGATGTCATAATCATTTGATGTCATAATCATTGGATGATGTCATAATCATTTTGTTGATGTCATAATCATTTGATGATGTCATAATCATTAGATGATGTCATAATAATTTTGTTGATGTCATAATCATTTGATGATGTCATAATCATATGATGTAATAATCATTGGATGATGTCATAATCATTTTGTTGATGTCATAATCATTTGATGATGTCATAATCATTAGATGATGTCATAATCATTTTGTTGATGTCATAATCATTTGATGATGTCATAATCATTAGATGATGTCATAATCATTTTGTTGATGTCATAATCATTTGATGATGTCGTAATCATTTGATGTCATAATCATTTTATTGATGTCATAATCATTTGATGGTGTCATAATCATTTGATGATGTCATAATCATTTTGTTGATGTCATAATCATTTGATGATGTCATAATCATTTGATGTCATAATCATTGGATGATGTCATAATCATTTTGTTGATGTCATAATCATTTTATGATGTCATAATCATTTTGTTGATGTCATAATCATTGGATGATGTCATAATCCTTTTGTTGATGTCATAATCATTTGATGATGTCATAATCATTAGATGATGTCATAATCATTTTGTTGATGTCATAATCATTTGATGATGTCATAATCATTTTGTTGATGTCATAATCATTTCGTTGATGTCATAATGATTTGATGATATCATAATCATTTGATGTCATAATCATTGGATGATGTCATAATCATTTTGTTGATGTCATAATCATTTGATGATGTCATAATCATTTGATGTCATAATCATTGGATGATGTCATAATCATTTTGTTGATGTCATAATCATTTTATGATGTCATAATCATTTTGTTGATGTCATAATCATTGGATGATGTCATAATCCTTTTGTTGATGTCATAATCATTTGATGATGTCATAATCCTTAGATGATGTCATAATCATTTTGTTGATGTCATAATCATTTGATGATGTCATAATCATTTTGTTGATGTCATAATCATTTCGTTGATGTCATAATGATTTGATGATATCATAATCATTTGATGTCATAATCATTGGATGATGTCATAATCATTTTGTTGATGTCATAATCATTTGATGATGTCATAATCATTAGATGATGTCATAATCATTGGATGATGACATAATCATTTTGTTGATGTCATAATCATTTGATGTAATAATCATTGGATGATGTCATAATCATTTTGTTGATGTCATAATCATTTGATGATGTCATAATCATTAGATGATGTCATAATCATTTTGTTGATGTCATAATCATTTGATGATGTCATAATCATTAGATGATGTCATAATCATTTTGTTGATGTTATAATCATTGGATGATGTCATAATCATTTTGTTGATGTCATAATCAATTGATGATGTTATAGTCATTTGATGATGTCATAATCATTTTGTTGATGTCATAATAATTTGATGATGTCATAATCATTTGATGTCATAATCATTGGATGATGTCATAATCATTTTGTTGATGTCATAATCATTTGATGATGTCATAATCATTAGATGATGTCATAATCATTTTGTTGATGTCATAATCATTTGATGATGTCATAATCATATGATGTAATAATCATTGGATGATGTCATAATCATTTCGTTGATGTCATAATCAATTGATGATGTCATAATCATTTGATGATGTCATAATCATTTTGTTGATGTCATAATCATTTGATGATGTCATAATCATTTGATGTCATAATCATTGGATGATTTCATAATCATTTTGTTGATGTCATAATCATTTGATGATGTCATAATCATTAGATGATGTCATAATCATTTTGTTGATGTCATAATCATTTGATGATGTCATAATCATATGATGTAATAATCATTGGATGATGTCATAATCATTTTGTTGATGTCATAATCATTTGATGATGTCATAATGATTTTGTTGATGTCATAATCATTTGATGATGTCATAATCATTAGATGATGTCATAATCATTTTGTTGATGTCATAATCATTTGATGATGTCATAATCATTTGATGTCATAATCATTGGATGATGTCGTAATCATTTTGTTGATGTCATAATCATTTGATGATGTCATAATCATTTGATGATGTCATAATCATTTTGATGATGTCATAATCATTTGATGATGTCATAATCATTTGATGTCATAATCATTGGATAATGTCATAATCATTTTGTTGATGTCATAATCATTTTATGATGTCATAATCATTTTGTTGATGTCATAATCATTGGATGATGTCATAATCCTTTTGTTGATGTCATAATCATTTGATGATGTCATAATCATTAGATGATGTCATAATCATATTGTTGATGTCATAATCATTTGATGATGTCATAATCATTTTGTTGTTGTCATAATCATTTCGTTGATGTCATAATGATTTGATGATATCATAATCATTTGATGTCATAATCATTGGATGATGTCATAATCATTTTGTTGATGTCATAATCATTTGATGATGTCATAATAATTTGATGTCATAATCATTGGATGATGTCACAATCATTTTGTTGATGTCATAATCATTTTATGATGTCATAATCATTTTGTTGATGTCATAATCATTGGATGATGTCATAATCCTTTTGTTGATGTCATAATCATTTGATGATGTCATAATCATTAGATGATGTCATAATCATTTTGTTGATGTCATAATCATTTAATGATGTCATAATCATTTTGTTGATGTCATAATCATTTCGTTGATGTCATAATGATTTGATGATATCATAATCATTTGATGTCATAATCATTGGATGATGTCATAATCATTTTGTTGATGTCATAATCATTTGATGATGTCATAATCATTAGATGATGTCATAATCATTGGATGATGGCATAATCATTTTGTTTATGTCATAATCATTTGATGTCATAATCATTGGATGATGTCATAATCATTTTGTTGATGTCATAATCATTTGATGATGTCATAATCATTAGATAATGTCATAATCATTTTGTTGAAGTCATAATCATTTGATGATGTCATAATCATTTTGTTGACGTCATAATCATTTTGTTGATGTCATATTGATTTGATGATGTCATAATCATTTGATGTCATAATCATTGGATGATGTCATAATCATTTTGTTCATGTCATAATCATTTGATGATGTCATAATCATTTGATGTCATAATCATTGGATGATGTCATAATCATTTTGTTGATGTCATAATCATTTGATGATGTCATAATCATTAGATGATGTCATAATCATTTTGTTGATGTCATAATCATTTGATGATGTCATAATCATTTTGTTGATGTCATAATCATTTCGTTGATGTCATAATGATTTGATGATATCATAATCATTTGATGTCATAATCATTGGATGATGTTATAATCATTTTGTTGATGTCATAATCATTTGATGATGTCATAATCATTAGATGATGTCATAATCATTGGATGATTACATAATCATTTTGTTGATGTCATAATCAATTGATGTCATAATCATTGGATGATGTCATAATCATTTTGTTGATGTCATAATCATTTGATGATGTCATAATCATTAGATGATGTCATAATCATTTTGTTGATGTCATAATCATTTCATGATGTCATAATCATTTGATGTCATAATCATTGGATGATGTCATAATCATTTTGTTGATGTCATAATCATTTGATGATGTCATAATCATTAGATAATGTCATAATCATTTTTGTTGAAGTCATAATCATTTGATGATGTCATAATCATTTTGTTGATGTCATAATCATTTTGTTGATGTCATATTGATTTGATGATGTCATAATCATTTGATGTCATAATCATTGGATGATGTCATAATCATTTTGTTCATGTCATAATCATTTGATGATGTCATAATCATTTGATGTCATAATCATTGGATGATGTCATAATCATTTTGTTGATGTCATAATCATTTGAAGATGTCATAATCATTAGATGATGTCATAATCATTTTGTTGATGTCATAATCATTTGATGATGTCATAATCATTTGATGTAATAATCATTGGATGATGTCATAATCATTTTGTTGATGTCATAATCATTTGATGATGTCATAATCATTAGATGATGTCATAATCATTTTGTTGATGTCATAATCATTTGATGATGTCATAATCATTAGATGATGTCATAATCATTTTGTTGATGTCATAATCATTTGATGATGTCATAATCATTTGATGTCATAATCATTGGATGATGTCATAATCATTTTGTTGATGTCATAATCATTTGATGATGTCATAATCATTTGATGATGTCATAATCATTTTGTTGATGTCATAATCATTTGATGATGTCATAATCATTTGATGTCATAATAATTGGATGATGTCATAATCATTTTGTTGATGTCATAATCATTTTATGATGTCATAATCATTTTGTTGATGTCATAATCATTGGATGATGTCATAAACCTTTGGTTGATGTCATAATCATTTGATGATGTCATAATCATTAGATGATGTCATAATCATTTTGTTGATGTCATAATCATTTGATGATGTCATAATCATTTTGTTGATATCATTATCATTTCGTTGATGTCATAATGATTTGATGATATCATAATCATTTGATGTCATAATCATTGGATGATGTCATAATCATTTTGTTGATGTCATAATCATTTGATGATGTCATAATCATTAGATGATGTCATAATCATTGGATGATGACATAATCATTTTGTTGATGTCATAATCATTTGATGTCATAATCATTGGATGATGTCATAATCATTTCGTTGATGTCATAATGATTTGATGATATCATAATCATTTGATGTCATAATCATTGGATGATGTCATAATCATTTTGTTGATGTCATAATCATTTGATGATGTCATAATCATTAGATGATGTCATAATCATTGGATGATGACATAATCATTTTGTTGATGTCATAATCATTTGATGTCATAATCATTGGATGATGTCATAATCATTTTGTTGATGTCATAATCATTTGATGATGTCATAATCATTAGATGATGTCATAATCATTTTGTTGATGTCATAATCATTTGATGATGTCATAATCATTTGATGTCATAATCATTGGATGATGTCATAATCATTTTGTTGATGTCATAATAATTTGATGATGTCATAATCATTAGATGATGTCATAATCATTTTGTTGATGTCATAATCATTTGATGATGTCATAATCATTAGATGATGTCATAATCATTTTGTTGATGTCATAATCATTTGATGATGTCATAATCATTTGATGTCATAATCATTGGATGATGTCATAATCATTTTGTTGATGTCATAATCATTTGATGATGTCATAATCATTTGATGATGTCATAATCATTTTGTTGATGTCATAATCATTTGATGTCATAATCATTGGATGATGTCATAATCATTTTGTTGATGTCATAATCATTTTATGATGTCATATTCATTTTGTTGATGTCATAATCATTGGATGATGTCATAATCCTTTTGTTGATGTCATAATCATTTGATGATGTCATAGTTATTAGATGATGTCATAATCATTTTGTTGATGTCATAATCATTTGATGATGTCATAATCATTTTGTTGATGTCATAATCATTTCGTTGATGTCATAATGATTTGATGATATCATAATCATTTGATGTCATAATCATTGGATGATGCCATAATCATTTTGTTGATGTCATAATCATTTGATGATGTCATAATCATTTGATGTCATAATCATTGGATGATGTCATAATCATTTGATGATGCCATAATCATTTTGTTGATGTCATATTCATTTTATGATGTCATAATCATTTTGTTGATGTCATAATCATTTGATGATGTCATAATCATTAGATGATGTCATAATCATTTTGTTGATGTCATAATCATTTCATGATGTCATAATCATTTGATGTCATAATCATTGGATGATGTCATAATCATTTTGTTGATGTCATAATCATTTGATGATGCCATAATCATTAGATAATGTCATAATCATTATGTTGAAGTCATAATCATTTGATGATGTCATAATTATTTTGTTGATGTCATAATGATTTGATGATGTCATAATCATTTGATGTCATAATCATTGGATGATGTCATAATCATTTTGTTGATGTCATAATCATTTGATGATGTCATAATCATTTGATGTCATAATCATTGGATGATGTCATAATCATTTTGTTGATGTCATAATCATTTGATGATGTCATAATCATTAGATGATGTCATAATAATTTTGTTGATGTCATAATCATTTGATGATGTCATAATCATATGATGTAATAATCATTGGATGATGTCATAATCATTTTGTTGATGTCATAATCATTTGATGATGTCATAATCATTAGATGATGTCATAATCATTTTGTTGATGTCATAATCATTTGATGATGTCATAATCATTAGATGAGGTCATAATCATTTTGTTGATGTCATAATCATTTGATGATGTCATAATCATTTGATGTCATAATCATTGGATGATGTCATAATCATTTTATTGATGTCATAATCATTTGATGATGTCATAATCATTTGATGATGTCATAATCATTTTGTTGATGTCATAATCATTTGATGATGTCATAATCATTTGATGTCATAATCATTGGATGATGTCATAATCATTTTGTTGATGTCATAATCATTTTATGATGTCATAATCATTTTGTTGATGTCATAATCATTGGATGATGTCATAATCCTTTTGTTGATGTCATAATCATTTGATGATGTCATAATCATTAGATGATGTCATAATCATTTTGTTGATGTCATAATCATTTGATGATGTCATAATCATTTTGTTGATGTCATAATCATTTCGTTGATGTCATAATGATTTGATGATATCATAATCATTTGATGTCATAATCATTGGATGATGTCATAATCATTTTGTTGATGTCATAATCATTTGATGATGTCATAATCATTTGATGTCATAATCATTGGATGATGTCATAATCATTTTGTTGATGTCATAATCATTTTATGATGTCATAATCATTTTGTTGATGTCATAATCATTGGATGATGTCATAATCCTTTTGTTGATGTCATAATCATTTGATGATGTCATAATCCTTAGATGATGTCATAATCATTTTGTTGATGTCATAATCATTTGATGATGTCATAATCATTTTGTTGATGTCATAATCATTGGATGATGTCATAATCCTTTTGTTGATGTCATAATCATTTGATGATGTCATAATCCTTAGATGATGTCATAATCATTTTGTTGATGTCATAATCATTGGATGATGTCATAATCATTTTGTTGATGTCATAATCAATTGATGATGTTATAGTCATTTGATGATGTCATAATCATTTTGTTGATGTCATAATAATTTGATGATGTCATAATCATTTGATGTCATAATCATTGGATGATGTCATAATCATTTTGTTGATGTCATAATCATTTGATGATGTCATAATCATTAGATGATGTCATAATCATTTTGTTGATGTCATAATCATTTGATGATGTCATAATCATATGATGTAATAATCATTGGATGATGTCATAATCATTTCGTTGATGTCATAATCAATTGATGATGTCATAATCATTTGATGATGTCATAATCATTTTGTTGATGTCATAATAATTTGATGATGTCATAATCATTTGATGTCATAATCATTGGATGATGTCATAATCATTTTGTTGATGTCATAATCATTTGATGATGTCATAATCATTAGATGATGTCATAATCATTTTGTTGATGTCATAATCATTTGATGATGTCATAATCATATGATGTAATAATCACTGGATGATGTCGTAATCATTTTGTTGATGTCATAATCATTTGATGATGTCATAATCATTAGATGATGTCATAATCATTTTGTTGATGTCATAATCATTTGATGATGTCATAATCATTAGATGATGTCATAATCATTTTGTTGATGTCATAATCATTTGATGATGTCATAATCATTTGATGTCATAATCATTGGATGATGTCGTAATCATTTTGTTGATGTCATAATCATTTGATGATGTCATAATCATTTGATGATGTCATAATCATTTTGATGATGTCATAATCATTTGATGATGTCATAATCATTTGATGTCATAATCATTGGATAATGTCATAATCATTTTGTTGATGTCATAATCATTTTATGATGTCGTAATCATTTTGTTGATGTCATAATCATTTGATGATGTCATAATCATTAGATGATGTCATAATCATTTTGTTGATGTCATAATCATTTGATGATGTCATAATCATTAGATGATGTCATAATCATTTTGTTGATGTCATAATCATTTGATGATGTCATAATCATTTGATGTCATAATCATTGGATGATGTCGTAATCATTTTGTTGATGTCATAATCATTTGATGATGTCATAATCATTTGATGATGTCATAATCATTTGATGATGTCATAATCATTAGATGATGTCATAATCATATTGTTGATGTCATAATCATTTGATGATGTCATAATCATTTTGTTGTTGTCATAATCATTTCGTTGATGTCATAATGATTTGATGATATCATAATCATTTGATGTCATAATCATTGGATGATGTCATAATCATTTTGTTGATGTCATAATCATTTGATGATGTCATAATAATTTGATGTCATAATCATTGGATGATGTCACAATCATTTTGTTGATGTCATAATCATTTTATGATGTCATAATCATTTTGTTGATGTCATAATCATTGGATGATGTCATAATCCTTTTGTTGATGTCATAATCATTTGATGATGTCATAATCATTAGACGATGTCATAATAATTTTGTTGATGTCATAATCATTTGATGATGTCATAATCATTTTGTTGATGTCATAATCATTTCGTTGATGTCATAATGATTTGATGATATCATAATCATTTGATGTCATAATCATTGGATGATGTCATAATCATTTTGTTGATGTCATAATCATTTGATGATGTCATAATCATTAGATGATGTCATAATCATTGGATTATAACATAATCATTTTGTTTATGTCATAATCATTTGATGTCATAATCATTGGATGATGTCATAATCATTTTGTTGATGTCATAATCATTTGATGATGTCATAATCATTAGATAATGTCATAATCATTTTGTTGAAGTCATAATCATTTGATGATGTCATAATCATTTTGTTGATGTCATAATCATTTTGTTGATGTCATATTGATTTGATGATGTCATAATCATTTGATGTCATAATCATTGGATGATGTCATAATCATTTTGTTCATGTCATAATCATTTGATGATGTCATAATCATTTGATGTCATAATCATTGGATGATGTCATAATCATTTTGTTGATGTCATAATCATTTGATGATGTCATAATCATTAGATGATGTCATAATCATTTTGTTGATGTCATAATCATTTGATGATGTCATAATCATTTTGTTGATGTCATAATCATTTCGTTGATGTCATAATGATTTGATGATATCATAATCATTTGATGTCATAATCATTGGATGATGTTATAATCATTTTGTTGATGTCATAATCATTAGATGATGTCATAATCATTGGATGATGACATAATCATTTTGTTGATGTCATAATCATTTGATGTCATAATCATTGGATGATGTCATAATCATTTTGTTGATGTCATAATCATTTGATGATGTCATAATCATTAGATGATGTCATAATCATTTTGTTGATGTCATAATCATTTCATGATGTCATAATCATTTGATGTCATAATCATTGGATGATGTCATAATCATTTTGTTGATGTCATAATCATTAGATAATGTCATAATCATTTTTGTTGAAGTCATAATCATTTGATGATGTCATAATCATTTTGTTGATGTCATAATCATTTTGTTGATGTCATATTGATTTGATGATGTCATAATCATTTGATGTCATAATCATTGGATGATGTCATAATCATTTTGTTCATGTCATAATCATTTGATGATGTCATAATCATTTGATGTCATAATCATTGGATGATGTCATAATCATTTTGTTGATGTCATAATCATTTGATGATGTCATAATCATTAGATGATGTCATAATCATTTTGTTGATGTCATAATCATTTGATGATGTCATAATCATTTGATGTAATAATCATTGGATGATGTCATAATCATTTGATGATGTCATAATCATTAGATAATGTCATAATCATTTTGTTGAAGTCATAATCATTTGATGATGTCATAATCATTTTGTTGATGTCATAATCATTTTGTTGATGTCATATTGATTTGATGATGTCATAATCATTTGATGTCATAATCATTGGATGATGTCATAATCATTTTGTTCATGTCATAATCATTTGATGATGTCATAATCATTTGATGTCATAATCATTGGATGATGTCATAATCATTTTGTTGATGTCATAATCATTTGATGATGTCATAATCATTAGATGATGTCATAATCATTTTGTTGATGTCATAATCATTTGATGATGTCATAATCATTTTGTTGATGTCATAATCATTTCGTTGATGTCATAATGATTTGATGATATCATAATCATTTGATGTCATAATCATTGGATGATGTTATAATCATTTTGTTGATGTCATAATCATTAGATGATGTCATAATCATTGGATGATGACATAATCATTTTGTTGATGTCATAATCATTTGATGTCATAATCATTGGATGATGTCATAATCATTTTGTTGATGTCATAATCATTTGATGATGTCATAATCATTAGATGATGTCATAATCATTTTGTTGATGTCATAATCATTTCATGATGTCATAATCATTTGATGTCATAATCATTGGATGATGTCATAATCATTTTGTTGATGTCATAATCATTAGATAATGTCATAATCATTTTTGTTGAAGTCATAATCATTTGATGATGTCATAATCATTTTGTTGATGTCATAATCATTTTGTTGATGTCATATTGATTTGATGATGTCATAATCATTTGATGTCATAATCATTGGATGATGTCATAATCATTTTGTTCATGTCATGATCATTTGATGATGTCATAATCATTTGATGTCATAATCATTGGATGATGTCATAATCATTTTGTTGATGTCATAATCATTTGATGATGTCATAATCATTAGATGATGTCATAATCATTTTGTTGATGTCATAATCATTTGATGATGTCATAATCATTTGATGTCATAATCATTGGATGATGTCATAATCATTTTGTTGATGTCATAATCATTTGATGATGTCATAATCATTAGATGATGTCATAATCATTTTGTTGATGTCATAATCATTTGATGATGTCATAATCATTTGATGTAATAATCATTGGATGATGTCATAATCATTTGATGATGTCATAATCATTAGATAATGTCATAATCATTTTGTTGAAGTCATAATCATTTGATGATGTCATAATCATTTTGTTGATATCATTATCATTTCGTTGATGTCATAATGATTTGATGATATCATAATCATTTGATGTCATAATCATTGGATGATGTCATAATCATTTTGTTGATGTCATAATCATTTGATGATGTCATAATCATTAGATGATGTCATAATCATTGGATGATGACATAATCATTTTGTTGATGTCATAATCATTTGATGTCATAATCATTGGATGATGTCATAATCATTTCGTTGATGTCATAATGATTTGATGATATCATAATCATTTGATGTCATAATCATTGGATGATGTCATAATCATTTTGTTGATGTCATAATCATTTGATGATGTCATAATCATTAGATGATGTCATAATCATTGGATGATGACATAATCATTTTGTTGATGTCATAATCATTTGATGTCATAATCATTGGATGATGTCATAATCATTTTGTTGATGTCATAATCATTTGATGATGTCATAATCATTAGATGATGTCATAATCATTTTGTTGATGTCATAATCATTTGATGATGTCATAATCATTTGATGTCATAATCATTGGATGATGTCATAATCATTTTGTTGATGTCATAATAATTTGATGATGTCATAATCATTAGATGATGTCATAATCATTTTGTTGATGTCATAATCATTTGATGATGTCATAATCATTAGATGATGTCATAATCATTTTGTTGATGTCATAATCATTTGATGATGTCATAATCATTTGATGTCATAATCATTGGATGATGTCATAATCATTTTGTTGATGTCATAATCATTTGATGATGTCATAATCATTTGATGATGTCATAATCATTTTGTTGATGTCATAATCATTTGATGTCATAATCATTGGATGATGTCATAATCATTTTGTTGATGTCATAATCATTTGATGATGTCATAATCATTAGATGATGTCATAATCATTTTGTTGATGTCATAACCATTTGATGTCATAATCATTGGATGATGTCATAATCATTTTGTTGATGGCATAATCATTTGATGATATCATAATCATTAGATAATGTCATAATCATTTTGTTGAAGTCATAATCATTTAATGATGTCATAATCATTTTGTTTATGTCATAATCATTTTGTTGATGTCATAATGATTTGATGATGTCATAATCATTTGATGTCATAATCATTGGATGATGTCATAATCATTTTGTTGATGTCATAATCATTTGATGATGTCATAATCATTTTATGTCATAATCATTGGATGATGTCATAATCATTTTGTTGATGTCATAATCACTTGATGATGTCATAATCATTAGATGATGTCATAATCATTTTGTTGATGTCATAATCATTTTGTTGATGTCATAATCATTTGATGATGTCATAATCATTTGATGATGTCATAATCATTAGATGATGTCATAATCATTTTGTTGATGTCATAATCATTTGATGATGTCATAATCATTTGATGTCATAATCATTGGATGATGTCATAATCATTTTGTTGATGTCATAATCATTTGATGATGTCATAATCATTTGATGTCATAATCATTGGATGATGTCATAATCATTTTGTTGATGTCATAATCATTAGATGATGTCATAATCATTGGATGATGACATAATCATTTTGTTGATGTCATAATCATTTGATGTCATAATCACTGGATGATGTCATAATCATTTTGTTGATGTCATAATCATTTGATGATGTCATAATCATTAGATGATGTCATAATCATTTTGTTGATGTCACAATCATTTCATGATGTCATAATCATTTGATGTCATAATCATTGGATGATGTCATAATCATTTTGTTGATGTCATAATCATTTGATGATGTCATAATCATTAGATAATGTCATAATCATTTTGTTGAAGTCATAATCATTTGATGATGTCATTATCATTTTGTTGATGTCATAATGATTTGATGATGTCATAATCATTTGATGTCATAATCATTGGATGATGTCATAATCATTTTGTTGATGTCATAATCATTTGATGATGTCATAATCATTTGATGTCACAATCATTGGATGATGTCATAATCATTTTGTTGATGTCATAATCATTTGATGATGTCATAATCATTAGATGATGTCATAATAATTTTGTTGATGTCATAATCATTTGATGATGTCATAATCATATGATGTAATAATCATTGGATGATGTCATAATCATTTGTTGATGTCATAATCATTTGATGATGTCATAATCATTAGATGATGTCATAATCATTTTGTTGATGTCATAATCATTTGATGATGTCATAATCATTAGATGATGTCATAATCATTTTGTTGATGTCATAATCATTTGATGATGTCATAATCATTTTGATGATGTCATAATCATTTGATGATGTCATAATCATTTGATGTCATAATCATTGGATAATGTAATAATCATTTTGTTGATGTCATAATCATTTTATGATGTCATAATCATTTTGTTGATGTCAAAATCATTGGATGATGTCATAATCCTTTTGTTGATGTCATAATCATTTGATGATGTCATAATCATTAGATGATGTCATAATCATATTGTTGATGTCATAATCATTTGATGATGTCATAATCATTTTGTTGTTGTCATAATCATTTCGTTGATGTCATAATGATTTGATGATATCATAATCATTTGATGTCATAATCATTGGATGATGTCATAATCATTTTGTTGATGTCATAATCATTTGATGATGTCATAATCATTTGATGTCATAATCATTGGATGATGTCACAATCATTTTGTTGATGTCATAATCATTTTATGATGTCATAATCATTTTGTTGATGTCATAATCATTGGATGATGTCATAATCCTTTTGTTGATGTCATAATCATTTGATGATGTCATAATCATTTTGTTGATGTCATAATCATTTGATGATGTCATAATCATTAGATGATGTCATAATCATTGGATGATGACATAATCATTTTGTTTATGTCATAATCATTTGATGTCATAATCATTGGATGATGTCATAATCATTTTGTTGATGTCATAATCATTTGATGATGTCATAATCATTAGATAATGTCATAATCATTTTGTTGAAGTCATAATCATTTGATGATGTCATAATCATTTTGTTGATGTCATAATCATTTTGTTGATGTCATATTGATTTGATGATGTCATAATCATTTGATGTCATAATCATTGGATGATGTCATAATCATTTTGTTCATGTCATAATCATTTGATGATGTCATAATCATTTGATGTCATAATCATTGGATGATGTCATAATCATTTTGTTGATGTCATAATCATTTGATGATGTCATAATCATTAGATGATGTCATAATCATTTTGTTGATGTCATAATCATTTGATGATGTCATAATCATTTTGTTGATGTCATAATGATTTGATGATATCATAATCATTTGATGTCATAATCATTGGATGATGTCATAATCATTTTGTTGATGTCATAATCATTTGATGATGTCATAATCATTAGATGATGTCATAATCATTGGATGATGACATAATCATTTTGTTGATGTCATAATCATTTGATGTCATAATCATTGGATGATGTCATAATCATTTCGTTGATGTCATAATGATTTGATGATATCATAATCATTTGATGTCATAATCATTGGATGATGTCATAATCATTTTGTTGATGTCATAATCATTTGATGATGTCATAATCATTAGATGATGTCATAATCATTGGATGATGACATAATCATTTTGTTGATGTCATAATCATTTGATGTCATAATCATTGGATGATGTCATAATCATTTTGTTGATGTCATAATCATTTGATGATGTCATAATCATTAGATGATGTCATAATCATTTTGTTGATGTCATAATCATTTCATGATGTCATAATCATTTGATGTCATAATCATTGGATGATGTCATAATCATTTTGTTGATGTCATAATCATTTGATGATGTCATAATCATTAGATAATGTCATAATCATTTTTGTTGAAGTCATAATCATTTGATGATGTCATAATCATTTTGTTGATGTCATAATCATTTTGTTGATGTCATATTGATTTGATGATGTCATAATCATTTGATGTCATAATCATTGGATGATGTCATAATCATTTTGTTCATGTCATAATCATTTGATGATGTCATAATCATTTGATGTCATAATCATTGGATGATGTCATAATCATTTTGTTGATGTCATAATCATTTGATGATGTCATAATCATTAGATGATGTCATAATCATTTTGTTGATGTCATAATCATTTGATGATGTCATAATCATTTGATGTAATAATCATTGGATGATGTCATAATCATTTTGTTGATGTCATAATCATTTGATGATGTCATAATCATTAGATGATGTCATAATCATTTTGTTGATGTCATAATAATTTGATGATGTCATAATCATTAGATGATGTCATAATCATTTTGTTGATGTCATAATCATTTGATGATGTCATAATCATTTGATGTCATAATCATTGGATGATGTCATAATCATTTTGTTGATGTCATAATCATTTGATGATGTCATAATCATTTGATGATGTCATAATCATTTTGTTGATGTCATAATCATTTGATGATGTCATAATCATTTGATGTCATAATCATTGGATGATGTCATAATCATTTTGTTGATGTCATAATCATTTTATGATGTCATAATCATTTTGTTGATGTCATAATCATTGGATGATGTCATAATCCTTTTGTTGATGTCATAATCATTTGATGATGTCATAGTCATTAGATGATGTCATAATCATTTTGTTGATGTCATAATCATTTGATGATGTCATAATCATTTTGTTGATGTCATAATCATTTCGTTGATGTCATAATGATTTGATGATATCATAATCATTTGATGTCATAATCATTGGATGATGTCATAATCATTTTGTTGATGTCATAATCATTTGATGATGTCATAATCATTTGATGTCATAATCATTGGATGATGTCATAATCATTTGATGATGCCATAATCATTTTGTTGATGTCATATTCATTTTATGATGTCATAATCATTTTGTTGACGTCATAATCATTTGATGATGTCATAATCATTAGATGATGTCATAATCATTTTGTTGATGTCATAATCATTTCATGATGTCATAATCATTTGATGTCATAATCATTGGATGATGTCATAATCATTTTGTTTATGTCATAATCATTTGATGATGCCATAATCATTAGATAATGTCATAATCATTTTGTTGAAGTCATAATCATTTGATGATGTCATAATCATTTTGTTGATGTCATAATGATTTGATGATGTCATAATCATTTGATGTCATAATCATTGGATGATGTCATAATCATTTTGTTGATGTCATAATCATTTGATGATGTCATAATCATTTGATGTCATAATCATTGGATGATGTCATAATCATTTTGTTGATGTCATAATCATTTGATGATGTCATAATCATTAGATGATGTCATAATAATTTTGTTGATGTCATAATCATTTGATGATGTCATAATCATATGATGTAATAATCATTGGATGATGTCATAATCATTTTGTTGATGTCATAATCATTTGATGATGTCATAATCATTAGATGATGTCATAATCATTTTGTTGATGTCATAATCATTTGATGATGTCATAATCATTAGATGATGTCATAATCATTTTGTTGATGTCATAATCATTTGATGATGTCATAATCATTTGATGTCATAATCATTTTATTGATGTCATAATCATTTGATGATGTCATAATCATTTGATGATGTCATAATCATTTTGTTGATGTCATAATCATTTGATGATGTCATAATCATTTGATGTCATAATCATTGGATGATGTCATAATCATTTTGTTGATGTCATAATCATTTTATGATGTCATAATCATTTTGTTGATGTCATAATCATTGGATGATGTCATAATCCTTTTGTTGATGTCATAATCATTTGATGATGTCATAATCATTAGATGATGTCATAATCATTTTGTTGATGTCATAATCATTTGATGATGTCATAATCATTTTGTTGATGTCATAATCATTTCGTTGATGTCATAATGATTTGATGATATCATAATCATTTGATGTCATAATCATTGGATGATGTCATAATCATTTTGTTGATGTCATAATCATTTGATGATGTCATAATCATTTGATGTCATAATCATTGGATGATGTCATAATCATTTTGTTGATGTCATAATCATTTTATGATGTCATAATCATTTTGTTGATGTCATAATCATTGGATGATGTCATAATCCTTTTGTTGATGTCATAATCATTTGATGATGTCATAATCCTTAGATGATGTCATAATCATTTTGTTGATGTCATAATCATTTGATGATGTCATAATCATTTTGTTGATGTCATAATCATTTCGTTGATGTCATAATGATTTGATGATATCATAATCATTTGATGTCATAATCATTGGATGATGTCATAATCATTTTGTTGATGTCATAATCATTTGATGATGTCATAATCATTAGATGATGTCATAATCATTGGATGATGACATAATCATTTTGTTGATGTCATAATCATTTGATGTAATAATCATTGGATGATGTCATAATCATTTTGTTGATGTCATAATCATTTGATGATGTCATAATCATTAGATGATGTCATAATCATTTTGTTGATGTCATAATCATTTGATGATGTCATAATCATTAGATGATGTCATAATCATTTGATGTCATAATCATTGGATGATGTCGTAATCATTTTGTTGATGTCATAATCATTTGATGATGTCATAATCATTTGATGATGTCATAATCATTTTGATGATGTCATAATCATTTGATGATGTCATAATCATTTGATGTCATAATCATTGGATAATGTCATAATCATTTTGTTGATGTCATAATCATTTTATGATGTCGTAATCATTTTGTTGATGTCATAATCATTTGATGATGTCATAATCATTAGATGATGTCATAATCATTTTGTTGATGTCATAATCATTTGATGATGTCATAATCATTAGATGATGTCATAATCATTTTGTTGATGTCATAATCATTTGATGATGTCATAATCATTTGATGTCATAATCATTGGATGATGTCGTAATCATTTTGTTGATGTCATAATCATTTGATGATGTCATAATCATTTGATGATGTCATAATCATTAGATGATGTCATAATCATATTGTTGATGTCATAATCATTTGATGATGTCATAATCATTTTGTTGTTGTCATAATCATTTCGTTGATGTCATAATGATTTGATGATATCATAATCATTTGATGTCATAATCATTGGATGATGTCATAATCATTTTGTTGATGTCATAATCATTTGATGATGTCATAATAATTTGATGTCATAATCATTGGATGATGTCACAATCATTTTGTTGATGTCATAATCATTTTATGATGTCATAATCATTTTGTTGATGTCATAATCATTGGATGATGTCATAATCCTTTTGTTGATGTCATAATCATTTGATGATGTCATAATCATTAGACGATGTCATAATAATTTTGTTGATGTCATAATCATTTGATGATGTCATAATCATTTTGTTGATGTCATAATCATTTCGTTGATGTCATAATGATTTGATGATATCATAATCATTTGATGTCATAATCATTGGATGATGTCATAATCATTTTGTTGATGTCATAATCATTTGATGATGTCATAATCATTAGATGATGTCATAATCATTGGATTATAACATAATCATTTTGTTTATGTCATAATCATTTGATGTCATAATCATTGGATGATGTCATAATCATTTTGTTGATGTCATAATCATTTGATGATGTCATAATCATTAGATAATGTCATAATCATTTTGTTGAAGTCATAATCATTTGATGATGTCATAATCATTTTGTTGATGTCATAATCATTTTGTTGATGTCATATTGATTTGATGATGTCATAATCATTTGATGTCATAATCATTGGATGATGTCATAATCATTTTGTTCATGTCATAATCATTTGATGATGTCATAATCATTTGATGTCATAATCATTGGATGATGTCATAATCATTTTGTTGATGTCATAATCATTTGATGATGTCATAATCATTAGATGATGTCATAATCATTTTGTTGATGTCATAATCATTTGATGATGTCATAATCATTTTGTTGATGTCATAATCATTTCGTTGATGTCATAATGATTTGATGATATCATAATCATTTGATGTCATAATCATTGGATGATGTTATAATCATTTTGTTGATGTCATAATCATTAGATGATGTCATAATCATTGGATGATGACATAATCATTTTGTTGATGTCATAATCATTTGATGTCATAATCATTGGATGATGTCATAATCATTTTGTTGATGTCATAATCATTTGATGATGTCATAATCATTAGATGATGTCATAATCATTTTGTTGATGTCATAATCATTTCATGATGTCATAATCATTTGATGTCATAATCATTGGATGATGTCATAATCATTTTGTTGATGTCATAATCATTAGATAATGTCATAATCATTTTTGTTGAAGTCATAATCATTTGATGATGTCATAATCATTTTGTTGATGTCATAATCATTTTGTTGATGTCATATTGATTTGATGATGTCATAATCATTTGATGTCATAATCATTGGATGATGTCATAATCATTTTGTTCATGTCATAATCATTTGATGATGTCATAATCATTTGATGTCATAATCATTGGATGATGTCATAATCATTTTGTTGATGTCATAATCATTTGATGATGTCATAATCATTAGATGATGTCATAATCATTTTGTTGATGTCATAATCATTTGATGATGTCATAATCATTTGATGTAATAATCATTGGATGATGTCATAATCATTTGATGATGTCATAATCATTAGATAATGTCATAATCATTTTGTTGAAGTCATAATCATTTGATGATGTCATAATCATTTTGTTGATGTCATAATCATTTTGTTGATGTCATATTGATTTGATGATGTCATAATCATTTGATGTCATAATCATTGGATGATGTCATAATCATTTTGTTCATGTCATAATCATTTGATGATGTCATAATCATTTGATGTCATAATCATTGGATGATGTCATAATCATTTTGTTGATGTCATAATCATTTGATGATGTCATAATCATTAGATGATGTCATAATCATTTTGTTGATGTCATAATCATTTGATGATGTCATAATCATTTTGTTGATGTCATAATCATTTCGTTGATGTCATAATGATTTGATGATATCATAATCATTTGATGTCATAATCATTGGATGATGTTATATACATTTTGTTGATGTCATAATCATTAGATGATGTCATAATCATTGGATGATGACATAATCATTTTGTTGATGTCATAATCATTTGATGTCATAATCATTGGATGATGTCATAATCATTTTGTTGATGTCATAATCATTTGATGATGTCATAATCATTAGATGATGTCATAATCATTTTGTTGATGTCATAATCATTTCATGATGTCATAATCATTTGATGTCATAATCATTGGATGATGTCATAATCATTTTGTTGATGTCATAATCATTAGATAATGTCATAATCATTTTTGTTGAAGTCATAATCATTTGATGATGTCATAATCATTTTGTTGATGTCATAATCATTTTGTTGATGTCATATTGATTTGATGATGTCATAATCATTTGATGTCATAATCATTGGATGATGTCATAATCATTTTGTTCATGTCATGATCATTTGATGATGTCATAATCATTTGATGTCATAATCATTGGATGATGTCATAATCATTTTGTTGATGTCATAATCATTTGATGATGTCATAATCATTAGATGATGTCATAATCATTTTGTTGATGTCATAATCATTTGATGATGTCATAATCATTTGATGTCATAATCATTGGATGATGTCATAATCATTTTGTTGATGTCATAATCATTTGATGATGTCATAATCATTAGATGATGTCATAATCATTTTGTTGATGTCATAATCATTTGATGATGTCATAATCATTTGATGTAATAATCATT
The DNA here is from genome assembly GCF_039654945.1 of Dendrobates tinctorius. NCBI lineage: Eukaryota > Metazoa > Chordata > Amphibia > Anura > Dendrobatidae > Dendrobates > Dendrobates tinctorius. The sequence goes on along the minus strand of NW_027361687.1, from coordinate 41,062,377 downwards.
GGATGATGTCATAATCATTTGATGATGTCATAATCATTAGATAATGTCATAATCATTTTGTTGAAGTCATAATCATTTGATGATGTCATAATCATTTTGTTGATATCATTATCATTTCGTTGATGTCATAATGATTTGATGATATCATAATCATTTGATGTCATAATCATTGGATGATGTCATAATCATTTTGTTGATGTCATAATCATTTGATGATGTCATAATCATTAGATGATGTCATAATCATTGGATGATGACATAATCATTTTGTTGATGTCATAATCATTTGATGTCATAATCATTGGATGATGTCATAATCATTTCGTTGATGTCATAATGATTTGATGATATCATAATCATTTGATGTCATAATCATTGGATGATGTCATAATCATTTTGTTGATGTCATAATCATTTGATGATGTCATAATCATTAGATGATGTCATAATCATTGGATGATGACATAATCATTTTGTTGATGTCATAATCATTTGATGTCATAATCATTGGATGATGTCATAATCATTTTGTTGATGTCATAATCATTTGATGATGTCATAATCATTAGATGATGTCATAATCATTTTGTTGATGTCATAATCATTTGATGATGTCATAATCATTTGATGTCATAATCATTGGATGATGTCATAATCATTTTGTTGATGTCATAATAATTTGATGATGTCATAATCATTAGATGATGTCATAATCATTTTGTTGATGTCATAATCATTTGATGATGTCATAATCATTAGATGATGTCATAATCATTTTGTTGATGTCATAATCATTTGATGATGTCATAATCATTTGATGTCATAATCATTGGATGATGTCATAATCATTTTGTTGATGTCATAATCATTTGATGATGTCATAATCATTTGATGATGTCATAATCATTTTGTTGATGTCATAATCATTTGATGTCATAATCATTGGATGATGTCATAATCATTTTGTTGATGTCATAATCATTTGATGATGTCATAATCATTAGATGATGTCATAATCATTTTGTTGATGTCATAACCATTTGATGTCATAATCATTGGATGATGTCATAATCATTTTGTTGATGGCATAATCATTTGATGATATCATAATCATTAGATAATGTCATAATCATTTTGTTGAAGTCATAATCATTTAATGATGTCATAATCATTTTGTTTATGTCATAATCATTTTGTTGATGTCATAATGATTTGATGATGTCATAATCATTTGATGTCATAATCATTGGATGATGTCATAATCATTTTGTTGATGTCATAATCATTTGATGATGTCATAATCATTTTATGTCATAATCATTGGATGATGTCATAATCATTTTGTTGATGTCATAATCACTTGATGATGTCATAATCATTAGATGATGTCATAATCATTTTGTTGATGTCATAATCATTTTGTTGATGTCATAATCATTTGATGATGTCATAATCATTTGATGATGTCATAATCATTAGATGATGTCATAATCATTTTGTTGATGTCATAATCATTTGATGATGTCATAATCATTTGATGTCATAATCATTGGATGATGTCATAATCATTTTGTTGATGTCATAATCATTTGATGATGTCATAATCATTTGATGTCATAATCATTGGATGATGTCATAATCATTTTGTTGATGTCATAATCATTAGATGATGTCATAATCATTGGATGATGACATAATCATTTTGTTGATGTCATAATCATTTGATGTCATAATCACTGGATGATGTCATAATCATTTTGTTGATGTCATAATCATTTGATGATGTCATAATCATTAGATGATGTCATAATCATTTTGTTGATGTCACAATCATTTCATGATGTCATAATCATTTGATGTCATAATCATTGGATGATGTCATAATCATTTTGTTGATGTCATAATCATTTGATGATGTCATAATCATTAGATAATGTCATAATCATTTTGTTGAAGTCATAATCATTTGATGATGTCATTATCATTTTGTTGATGTCATAATGATTTGATGATGTCATAATCATTTGATGTCATAATCATTGGATGATGTCATAATCATTTTGTTGATGTCATAATCATTTGATGATGTCATAATCATTTGATGTCATAATCATTGGATGATGTCATAATCATTTTGTTGATGTCATAATCATTTGATGATGTCATAATCATTAGATGATGTCATAATAATTTTGTTGATGTCATAATCATTTGATGATGTCATAATCATATGATGTAATAATCATTGGATGATGTCATAATCATTTGTTGATGTCATAATCATTTGATGATGTCATAATCATTAGATGATGTCATAATCATTTTGTTGATGTCATAATCATTTGATGATGTCATAATCATTAGATGATGTCATAATCATTTTGTTGATGTCATAATCATTTGATGATGTCATAATCATTTTGATGATGTCATAATCATTTGATGATGTCATAATCATTTGATGTCATAATCATTGGATAATGTAATAATCATTTTGTTGATGTCATAATCATTTTATGATGTCATAATCATTTTGTTGATGTCAAAATCATTGGATGATGTCATAATCCTTTTGTTGATGTCATAATCATTTGATGATGTCATAATCATTAGATGATGTCATAATCATATTGTTGATGTCATAATCATTTGATGATGTCATAATCATTTTGTTGTTGTCATAATCATTTCGTTGATGTCATAATGATTTGATGATATCATAATCATTTGATGTCATAATCATTGGATGATGTCATAATCATTTTGTTGATGTCATAATCATTTGATGATGTCATAATCATTTGATGTCATAATCATTGGATGATGTCACAATCATTTTGTTGATGTCATAATCATTTTATGATGTCATAATCATTTTGTTGATGTCATAATCATTGGATGATGTCATAATCCTTTTGTTGATGTCATAATCATTTGATGATGTCATAATCATTTTGTTGATGTCATAATCATTTGATGATGTCATAATCATTAGATGATGTCATAATCATTGGATGATGACATAATCATTTTGTTTATGTCATAATCATTTGATGTCATAATCATTGGATGATGTCATAATCATTTTGTTGATGTCATAATCATTTGATGATGTCATAATCATTAGATAATGTCATAATCATTTTGTTGAAGTCATAATCATTTGATGATGTCATAATCATTTTGTTGATGTCATAATCATTTTGTTGATGTCATATTGATTTGATGATGTCATAATCATTTGATGTCATAATCATTGGATGATGTCATAATCATTTTGTTCATGTCATAATCATTTGATGATGTCATAATCATTTGATGTCATAATCATTGGATGATGTCATAATCATTTTGTTGATGTCATAATCATTTGATGATGTCATAATCATTAGATGATGTCATAATCATTTTGTTGATGTCATAATCATTTGATGATGTCATAATCATTTTGTTGATGTCATAATGATTTGATGATATCATAATCATTTGATGTCATAATCATTGGATGATGTCATAATCATTTTGTTGATGTCATAATCATTTGATGATGTCATAATCATTAGATGATGTCATAATCATTGGATGATGACATAATCATTTTGTTGATGTCATAATCATTTGATGTCATAATCATTGGATGATGTCATAATCATTTCGTTGATGTCATAATGATTTGATGATATCATAATCATTTGATGTCATAATCATTGGATGATGTCATAATCATTTTGTTGATGTCATAATCATTTGATGATGTCATAATCATTAGATGATGTCATAATCATTGGATGATGACATAATCATTTTGTTGATGTCATAATCATTTGATGTCATAATCATTGGATGATGTCATAATCATTTTGTTGATGTCATAATCATTTGATGATGTCATAATCATTAGATGATGTCATAATCATTTTGTTGATGTCATAATCATTTCATGATGTCATAATCATTTGATGTCATAATCATTGGATGATGTCATAATCATTTTGTTGATGTCATAATCATTTGATGATGTCATAATCATTAGATAATGTCATAATCATTTTTGTTGAAGTCATAATCATTTGATGATGTCATAATCATTTTGTTGATGTCATAATCATTTTGTTGATGTCATATTGATTTGATGATGTCATAATCATTTGATGTCATAATCATTGGATGATGTCATAATCATTTTGTTCATGTCATAATCATTTGATGATGTCATAATCATTTGATGTCATAATCATTGGATGATGTCATAATCATTTTGTTGATGTCATAATCATTTGATGATGTCATAATCATTAGATGATGTCATAATCATTTTGTTGATGTCATAATCATTTGATGATGTCATAATCATTTGATGTAATAATCATTGGATGATGTCATAATCATTTTGTTGATGTCATAATCATTTGATGATGTCATAATCATTAGATGATGTCATAATCATTTTGTTGATGTCATAATAATTTGATGATGTCATAATCATTAGATGATGTCATAATCATTTTGTTGATGTCATAATCATTTGATGATGTCATAATCATTTGATGTCATAATCATTGGATGATGTCATAATCATTTTGTTGATGTCATAATCATTTGATGATGTCATAATCATTTGATGATGTCATAATCATTTTGTTGATGTCATAATCATTTGATGATGTCATAATCATTTGATGTCATAATCATTGGATGATGTCATAATCATTTTGTTGATGTCATAATCATTTTATGATGTCATAATCATTTTGTTGATGTCATAATCATTGGATGATGTCATAATCCTTTTGTTGATGTCATAATCATTTGATGATGTCATAGTCATTAGATGATGTCATAATCATTTTGTTGATGTCATAATCATTTGATGATGTCATAATCATTTTGTTGATGTCATAATCATTTCGTTGATGTCATAATGATTTGATGATATCATAATCATTTGATGTCATAATCATTGGATGATGTCATAATCATTTTGTTGATGTCATAATCATTTGATGATGTCATAATCATTTGATGTCATAATCATTGGATGATGTCATAATCATTTGATGATGCCATAATCATTTTGTTGATGTCATATTCATTTTATGATGTCATAATCATTTTGTTGACGTCATAATCATTTGATGATGTCATAATCATTAGATGATGTCATAATCATTTTGTTGATGTCATAATCATTTCATGATGTCATAATCATTTGATGTCATAATCATTGGATGATGTCATAATCATTTTGTTGATGTCATAATCATTTGATGATGCCATAATCATTAGATAATGTCATAATCATTTTGTTGAAGTCATAATCATTTGATGATGTCATAATCATTTTGTTGATGTCATAATGATTTGATGATGTCATAATCATTTGATGTCATAATCATTGGATGATGTCATAATCATTTTGTTGATGTCATAATCATTTGATGATGTCATAATCATTTGATGTCATAATCATTGGATGATGTCATAATCATTTTGTTGATGTCATAATCATTTGATGATGTCATAATCATTAGATGATGTCATAATAATTTTGTTGATGTCATAATCATTTGATGATGTCATAATCATATGATGTAATAATCATTGGATGATGTCATAATCATTTTGTTGATGTCATAATCATTTGATGATGTCATAATCATTAGATGATGTCATAATCATTTTGTTGATGTCATAATCATTTGATGATGTCATAATCATTAGATGATGTCATAATCATTTTGTTGATGTCATAATCATTTGATGATGTCATAATCATTTGATGTCATAATCATTTTATTGATGTCATAATCATTTGATGATGTCATAATCATTTGATGATGTCATAATCATTTTGTTGATGTCATAATCATTTGATGATGTCATAATCATTTGATGTCATAATCATTGGATGTTGTCATAATCATTTTGTTGATGTCATAATCATTTTATGATGTCATAATCATTTTGTTGATGTCATAATCATTGGATGATGTCATAATCCTTTTGTTGATGTCATAATCATTTGATGATGTCATAATCATTAGATGATGTCATAATCATTTTGTTGATGTCATAATCATTTGATGATGTCATAATCATTTTGTTGATGTCATAATCATTTCGTTGATGTCATAATGATTTGATGATATCATAATCATTTGATGTCATAATCATTGGATGATGTCATAATCATTTTGTTGATGTCATAATCATTTGATGATGTCATAATCATTTGATGTCATAATCATTGGATGATGTCATAATCATTTTGTTGATGTCATAATCATTTTATGATGTCATAATCATTTTGTTGATGTCATAATCATTGGATGATGTCATAATCCTTTTGTTGATGTCATAATCATTTGATGATGTCATAATCCTTAGATGATGTCATAATCATTTTGTTGATGTCATAATCATTTGATGATGTCATAATCATTTTGTTGATGTCATAATCATTTCGTTGATGTCATAATGATTTGATGATATCATAATCATTTGATGTCATAATCATTGGATGATGTCATAATCATTTTGTTGATGTCATAATCATTTGATGATGTCATAATCATTAGATGATGTCATAATCATTGGATGATGACATAATCATTTTGTTGATGTCATAATAATTTGATGTAATAATCATTGGATGATGTCATAATCATTTTGTTGATGTCATAATCATTTGATGATGTCATAATCATTAGATGATGTCATAATCATTTTGTTGATGTCATGATCATTTGATGATGTCATAATCATTAGATGATGTCATAATCATTTTGTTGATGTTATAATCATTGGATGATGTCATAATCATTTTGTTGATGTCATAATCAATTGATGATGTTATAGTCATTTGATGATGTCATAATCATTTTGTTGATGTCATAATAATTTGATGATGTCATAATCATTTGATGTCATAATCATTGGATGATGTCATAATCATTTTGTTGATGTCATAATCATTTGATGATGTCATAATCATTAGATGATGTCATAATCATTTTGTTGATGTCATAATCATTTGATGATGTCATAATCATATGATGTAATAATCATTGGATGATGTCATAATCATTTCGTTGATGTCATAATCAATTGATGATGTCATAATCATTTGATGATGTCATAATCATTTTGTTGATGTCATAATCATTTGATGATGTCATAATCATTTGATGTCATAATCATTGGATGATGTCATAATCATTTTGTTGATGTCATAATCATTTGATGATGTCATAATCATTAGATGATGTCATAATCATTTTGTTGATGTCATAATCATTTGATGATGTCATAATCATATGATGTAATAATCATTGGATGATGTCATAATCATTTTGTTGATGTCATAATCATTTGATGATGTCATAATCATTTTGTTGATGTCATAATCATTTGATGATGTCATAATCATTAGATGATGTCATAATCATTTTGTTGATGTCATAATCATTTGATGATGTCATAATCATTTGATGTCATAATCATTGGATGATGTCGTAATCATTTTGTTGATGTCATAATCATTTGATGATGTCATAATCATTTGATGATGTCATAATCATTTTGATGATGTCATAATCATTTGATGATGTCATAATCATTTGATGTCATAATCATTGGATAATGTCATAATCATTTTGTTGATGTCATAATCATTTTATGATGTCATAATCATTTTGTTGATGTCATAATCATTGGATGATGTCATAATCCTTTTGTTGATGTCATAATCATTTGATGATGTCATAATCATTAGATGATGTCATAATCATATTGTTGATGTCATAATCATTTGATGATGTCATAATCATTTTGTTGTTGTCATAATCATTTCGTTGATGTCATAATGATTTGATGATATCATAATCATTTGATGTCATAATCATTGGATGATGTCATAATCATTTTGTTGATGTCATAATCATTTGATGATGTCATAATAATTTGATGTCATAATCATTGGATGATGTCACAATCATTTTGTTGATGTCATAATCATTTTATGATGTCATAATCATTTTGTTGATGTCATAATCATTGGATGATGTCATAATCCTTTTGTTGATGTCATAATCATTTGATGATGTCATAATCATTAGATGATGTCATAATCATTTTGTTGATGTCATAATCATTTGATGATGTCATAATCATTTTGTTGATGTCATAATCATTTCGTTGATGTCATAATGATTTGATGATATCATAATCATTTGATGTCATAATCATTGGATGATGTCATAATCATTTTGTTGATGTCATAATCATTTGATGATGTCATAATCATTAGATGATGTCATAATCATTGGATGATGGCATAATCATTTTGTTTATGTCATAATCATTTGATGTCATAATCATTGGATGATGTCATAATCATTTTGTTGATGTCATAATCATTTGATGATGTCATAATCATTAGATAATGTCATAATCATTTTGTTGAAGTCATAATCATTTGATGATGTCATAATCATTTTGTTGACGTCATAATCATTTTGTTGATGTCATATTGATTTGATGATGTCATAATCATTTGATGTCATAATCATTGGATGATGTCATAATCATTTTGTTCATGTCATAATCATTTGATGATGTCATAATCATTTGATGTCATAATCATTGGATGATGTCATAATCATTTTGTTGATGTCATAATCATTTGATGATGTCATAATCATTAGATGATGTCATAATCATTTTGTTGATGTCATAATCATTTGATGATGTCATAATCATTTTGTTGATGTCATAATCATTTCGTTGATGTCATAATGATTTGATGATATCATAATCATTTGATGTCATAATCATTGGATGATGTTATAATCATTTTGTTGATGTCATAATCATTTGATGATGTCATAATCATTAGATGATGTCATAATCATTGGATGATTACATAATCATTTTGTTGATGTCATAATCAATTGATGTCATAATCATTGGATGATGTCATAATCATTTTGTTGATGTCATAATCATTTGATGATGTCATAATCATTAGATGATGTCATAATCATTTTGTTGATGTCATAATCATTTCATGATGTCATAATCATTTGATGTCATAATCATTGGATGATGTCATAATCATTTTGTTGATGTCATAATCATTTGATGATGTCATAATCATTAGATAATGTCATAATCATTTTTGTTGAAGTCATAATCATTTGATGATGTCATAATCATTTTGTTGATGTCATAATCATTTTGTTGATGTCATATTGATTTGATGATGTCATAATCATTTGATGTCATAATCATTGGATGATGTCATAATCATTTTGTTCATGTCATAATCATTTGATGATGTCATAATCATTTGATGTCATAATCATTGGATGATGTCATAATCATTTTGTTGATGTCATAATCATTTGAAGATGTCATAATCATTAGATGATGTCATAATCATTTTGTTGATGTCATAATCATTTGATGATGTCATAATCATTTGATGTAATAATCATTGGATGATGTCATAATCATTTTGTTGATGTCATAATCATTTGATGATGTCATAATCATTAGATGATGTCATAATCATTTTGTTGATGTCATAATCATTTGATGATGTCATAATCATTAGATGATGTCATAATCATTTTGTTGATGTCATAATCATTTGATGATGTCATAATCATTTGATGTCATAATCATTGGATGATGTCATAATCATTTTGTTGATGTCATAATCATTTGATGATGTCATAATCATTTGATGATGTCATAATCATTTTGTTGATGTCATAATCATTTGATGATGTCATAATCATTTGATGTCATAATAATTGGATGATGTCATAATCATTTTGTTGATGTCATAATCATTTTATGATGTCATAATCATTTTGTTGATGTCATAATCATTGGATGATGTCATAAACCTTTGGTTGATGTCATAATCATTTGATGATGTCATAATCATTAGATGATGTCATAATCATTTTGTTGATGTCATAATCATTTGATGATGTCATAATCATTTTGTTGATATCATTATCATTTCGTTGATGTCATAATGATTTGATGATATCATAATCATTTGATGTCATAATCATTGGATGATGTCATAATCATTTTGTTGATGTCATAATCATTTGATGATGTCATAATCATTAGATGATGTCATAATCATTGGATGATGACATAATCATTTTGTTGATGTCATAATCATTTGATGTCATAATCATTGGATGATGTCATAATCATTTCGTTGATGTCATAATGATTTGATGATATCATAATCATTTGATGTCATAATCATTGGATGATGTCATAATCATTTTGTTGATGTCATAATCATTTGATGATGTCATAATCATTAGATGATGTCATAATCATTGGATGATGACATAATCATTTTGTTGATGTCATAATCATTTGATATCATAATCATTGGATGATGTCATAATCATTTTGTTGATGTCATAATCATTTGATGATGTCATAATCATTAGATGATGTCATAATCATTTTGTTGATGTCATAATCATTTGATGATGTCATAATCATTTGATGTCATAATCATTGGATGATGTCATAATCATTTTGTTGATGTCATAATAATTTGATGATGTCATAATCATTAGATGATGTCATAATCATTTTGTTGATGTCATAATCATTTGATGATGTCATAATCATTAGATGATGTCATAATCATTTTGTTGATGTCATAATCATTTGATGATGTCATAATCATTTGATGTCATAATCATTGGATGATGTCATAATCATTTTGTTGATGTCATAATCATTTGATGATGTCATAATCATTTGATGATGTCATAATCATTTTGTTGATGTCATAATCATTTGATGTCATAATCATTGGATGATGTCATAATCATTTTGTTGATGTCATAATCATTTTATGATGTCATATTCATTTTGTTGATGTCATAATCATTGGATGATGTCATAATCCTTTTGTTGATGTCATAATCATTTGATGATGTCATAGTTATTAGATGATGTCATAATCATTTTGTTGATGTCATAATCATTTGATGATGTCATAATCATTTTGTTGATGTCATAATCATTTCGTTGATGTCATAATGATTTGATGATATCATAATCATTTGATGTCATAATCATTGGATGATGCCATAATCATTTTGTTGATGTCATAATCATTTGATGATGTCATAATCATTTGATGTCATAATCATTGGATGATGTCATAATCATTTGATGATGCCATAATCATTTTGTTGATGTCATATTCATTTTATGATGTCATAATCATTTTGTTGATGTCATAATCATTTGATGATGTCATAATCATTAGATGATGTCATAATCATTTTGTTGATGTCATAATCATTTCATGATGTCATAATCATTTGATGTCATAATCATTGGATGATGTCATAATCATTTTGTTGATGTCATAATCATTTGATGATGCCATAATCATTAGATAATGTCATAATCATTATGTTGAAGTCATAATCATTTGATGATGTCATAATTATTTTGTTGATGTCATAATGATTTGATGATGTCATAATCATTTGATGTCATAATCATTGGATGATGTCATAATCATTTTGTTGATGTCATAATCATTTGATGATGTCATAATCATTTGATGTCATAATCATTGGATGATGTCATAATCATTTTGTTGATGTCATAATCATTTGATGATGTCATAATCATTAGATGATGTCATAATAATTTTGTTGATGTCATAATCATTTGATGATGTCATAATCATATGATGTAATAATCATTGGATGATGTCATAATCATTTTGTTGATGTCATAATCATTTGATGATGTCATAATCATTAGATGATGTCATAATCATTTTGTTGATGTCATAATCATTTGATGATGTCATAATCATTAGATGAGGTCATAATCATTTTGTTGATGTCATAATCATTTGATGATGTCATAATCATTTGATGTCATAATCATTGGATGATGTCATAATCATTTTATTGATGTCATAATCATTTGATGATGTCATAATCATTTGATGATGTCATAATCATTTTGTTGATGTCATAATCATTTGATGATGTCATAATCATTTGATGTCATAATCATTGGATGATGTCATAATCATTTTGTTGATGTCATAATCATTTTATGATGTCATAATCATTTTGTTGATGTCATAATCATTGGATGATGTCATAATCCTTTTGTTGATGTCATAATCATTTGATGATGTCATAATCATTAGATGATGTCATAATCATTTTGTTGATGTCATAATCATTTGATGATGTCATAATCATTTTGTTGATGTCATAATCATTTCGTTGATGTCATAATGATTTGATGATATCATAATCATTTGATGTCATAATCATTGGATGATGTCATAATCATTTTGTTGATGTCATAATCATTTGATGATGTCATAATCATTTGATGTCATAATCATTGGATGATGTCATAATCATTTTGTTGATGTCATAATCATTTTATGATGTCATAATCATTTTGTTGATGTCATAATCATTGGATGATGTCATAATCCTTTTGTTGATGTCATAATCATTTGATGATGTCATAATCCTTAGATGATGTCATAATCATTTTGTTGATGTCATAATCATTTGATGATGTCATAATCATTTTGTTGATGTCATAATCATTGGATGATGTCATAATCCTTTTGTTGATGTCATAATCATTTGATGATGTCATAATCCTTAGATGATGTCATAATCATTTTGTTGATGTCATAATCATTGGATGATGTCATAATCATTTTGTTGATGTCATAATCAATTGATGATGTTATAGTCATTTGATGATGTCATAATCATTTTGTTGATGTCATAATAATTTGATGATGTCATAATCATTTGATGTCATAATCATTGGATGATGTCATAATCATTTTGTTGATGTCATAATCATTTGATGATGTCATAATCATTAGATGATGTCATAATCATTTTGTTGATGTCATAATCATTTGATGATGTCATAATCATATGATGTAATAATCATTGGATGATGTCATAATCATTTCGTTGATGTCATAATCAATTGATGATGTCATAATCATTTGATGATGTCATAATCATTTTGTTGATGTCATAATAATTTGATGATGTCATAATCATTTGATGTCATAATCATTGGATGATGTCATAATCATTTTGTTGATGTCATAATCATTTGATGATGTCATAATCATTAGATGATGTCATAATCATTTTGTTGATGTCATAATCATTTGATGATGTCATAATCATATGATGTAATAATCACTGGATGATGTCGTAATCATTTTGTTGATGTCATAATCATTTGATGATGTCATAATCATTAGATGATGTCATAATCATTTTGTTGATGTCATAATCATTTGATGATGTCATAATCATTAGATGATGTCATAATCATTTTGTTGATGTCATAATCATTTGATGATGTCATAATCATTTGATGTCATAATCATTGGATGATGTCGTAATCATTTTGTTGATGTCATAATCATTTGATGATGTCATAATCATTTGATGATGTCATAATCATTTTGATGATGTCATAATCATTTGATGATGTCATAATCATTTGATGTCATAATCATTGGATAATGTCATAATCATTTTGTTGATGTCATAATCATTTTATGATGTCGTAATCATTTTGTTGATGTCATAATCATTTGATGATGTCATAATCATTAGATGATGTCATAATCATTTTGTTGATGTCATAATCATTTGATGATGTCATAATCATTAGATGATGTCATAATCATTTTGTTGATGTCATAATCATTTGATGATGTCATAATCATTTGATGTCATAATCATTGGATGATGTCGTAATCATTTTGTTGATGTCATAATCATTTGATGATGTCATAATCATTTGATGATGTCATAATCATTTGATGATGTCATAATCATTAGATGATGTCATAATCATATTGTTGATGTCATAATCATTTGATGATGTCATAATCATTTTGTTGTTGTCATAATCATTTCGTTGATGTCATAATGATTTGATGATATCATAATCATTTGATGTCATAATCATTGGATGATGTCATAATCATTTTGTTGATGTCATAATCATTTGATGATGTCATAATAATTTGATGTCATAATCATTGGATGATGTCACAATCATTTTGTTGATGTCATAATCATTTTATGATGTCATAATCATTTTGTTGATGTCATAATCATTGGATGATGTCATAATCCTTTTGTTGATGTCATAATCATTTGATGATGTCATAATCATTAGACGATGTCATAATAATTTTGTTGATGTCATAATCATTTGATGATGTCATAATCATTTTGTTGATGTCATAATCATTTCGTTGATGTCATAATGATTTGATGATATCATAATCATTTGATGTCATAATCATTGGATGATGTCATAATCATTTTGTTGATGTCATAATCATTTGATGATGTCATAATCATTAGATGATGTCATAATCATTGGATTATAACATAATCATTTTGTTTATGTCATAATCATTTGATGTCATAATCATTGGATGATGTCATAATCATTTTGTTGATGTCATAATCATTTGATGATGTCATAATCATTAGATAATGTCATAATCATTTTGTTGAAGTCATAATCATTTGATGATGTCATAATCATTTTGTTGATGTCATAATCATTTTGTTGATGTCATATTGATTTGATGATGTCATAATCATTTGATGTCATAATCATTGGATGATGTCATAATCATTTTGTTCATGTCATAATCATTTGATGATGTCATAATCATTTGATGTCATAATCATTGGATGATGTCATAATCATTTTGTTGATGTCATAATCATTTGATGATGTCATAATCATTAGATGATGTCATAATCATTTTGTTGATGTCATAATCATTTGATGATGTCATAATCATTTTGTTGATGTCATAATCATTTCGTTGATGTCATAATGATTTGATGATATCATAATCATTTGATGTCATAATCATTGGATGATGTTATAATCATTTTGTTGATGTCATAATCATTAGATGATGTCATAATCATTGGATGATGACATAATCATTTTGTTGATGTCATAATCATTTGATGTCATAATCATTGGATGATGTCATAATCATTTTGTTGATGTCATAATCATTTGATGATGTCATAATCATTAGATGATGTCATAATCATTTTGTTGATGTCATAATCATTTCATGATGTCATAATCATTTGATGTCATAATCATTGGATGATGTCATAATCATTTTGTTGATGTCATAATCATTAGATAATGTCATAATCATTTTTGTTGAAGTCATAATCATTTGATGATGTCATAATCATTTTGTTGATGTCATAATCATTTTGTTGATGTCATATTGATTTGATGATGTCATAATCATTTGATGTCATAATCATTGGATGATGTCATAATCATTTTGTTCATGTCATAATCATTTGATGATGTCATAATCATTTGATGTCATAATCATTGGATGATGTCATAATCATTTTGTTGATGTCATAATCATTTGATGATGTCATAATCATTAGATGATGTCATAATCATTTTGTTGATGTCATAATCATTTGATGATGTCATAATCATTTGATGTAATAATCATTGGATGATGTCATAATCATTTGATGATGTCATAATCATTAGATAATGTCATAATCATTTTGTTGAAGTCATAATCATTTGATGATGTCATAATCATTTTGTTGATGTCATAATCATTTTGTTGATGTCATATTGATTTGATGATGTCATAATCATTTGATGTCATAATCATTGGATGATGTCATAATCATTTTGTTCATGTCATAATCATTTGATGATGTCATAATCATTTGATGTCATAATCATTGGATGATGTCATAATCATTTTGTTGATGTCATAATCATTTGATGATGTCATAATCATTAGATGATGTCATAATCATTTTGTTGATGTCATAATCATTTGATGATGTCATAATCATTTTGTTGATGTCATAATCATTTCGTTGATGTCATAATGATTTGATGATATCATAATCATTTGATGTCATAATCATTGGATGATGTTATAATCATTTTGTTGATGTCATAATCATTAGATGATGTCATAATCATTGGATGATGACATAATCATTTTGTTGATGTCATAATCATTTGATGTCATAATCATTGGATGATGTCATAATCATTTTGTTGATGTCATAATCATTTGATGATGTCATAATCATTAGATGATGTCATAATCATTTTGTTGATGTCATAATCATTTCATGATGTCATAATCATTTGATGTCATAATCATTGGATGATGTCATAATCATTTTGTTGATGTCATAATCATTAGATAATGTCATAATCATTTTTGTTGAAGTCATAATCATTTGATGATGTCATAATCATTTTGTTGATGTCATAATCATTTTGTTGATGTCATATTGATTTGATGATGTCATAATCATTTGATGTCATAATCATTGGATGATGTCATAATCATTTTGTTCATGTCATGATCATTTGATGATGTCATAATCATTTGATGTCATAATCATTGGATGATGTCATAATCATTTTGTTGATGTCATAATCATTTGATGATGTCATAATCATTAGATGATGTCATAATCATTTTGTTGATGTCATAATCATTTGATGATGTCATAATCATTTGATGTCATAATCATTGGATGATGTCATAATCATTTTGTTGATGTCATAATCATTTGATGATGTCATAATCATTAGATGATGTCATAATCATTTTGTTGATGTCATAATCATTTGATGATGTCATAATCATTTGATGTAATAATCATTGGATGATGTCATAATCATTTGATGATGTCATAATCATTAGATAATGTCATAATCATTTTGTTGAAGTCATAATCATTTGATGATGTCATAATCATTTTGTTGATATCATTATCATTTCGTTGATGTCATAATGATTTGATGATATCATAATCATTTGATGTCATAATCATTGGATGATGTCATAATCATTTTGTTGATGTCATAATCATTTGATGATGTCATAATCATTAGATGATGTCATAATCATTGGATGATGACATAATCATTTTGTTGATGTCATAATCATTTGATGTCATAATCATTGGATGATGTCATAATCATTTCGTTGATGTCATAATGATTTGATGATATCATAATCATTTGATGTCATAATCATTGGATGATGTCATAATCATTTTGTTGATGTCATAATCATTTGATGATGTCATAATCATTAGATGATGTCATAATCATTGGATGATGACATAATCATTTTGTTGATGTCATAATCATTTGATGTCATAATCATTGGATGATGTCATAATCATTTTGTTGATGTCATAATCATTTGATGATGTCATAATCATTAGATGATGTCATAATCATTTTGTTGATGTCATAATCATTTGATGATGTCATAATCATTTGATGTCATAATCATTGGATGATGTCATAATCATTTTGTTGATGTCATAATAATTTGATGATGTCATAATCATTAGATGATGTCATAATCATTTTGTTGATGTCATAATCATTTGATGATGTCATAATCATTAGATGATGTCATAATCATTTTGTTGATGTCATAATCATTTGATGATGTCATAATCATTTGATGTCATAATCATTGGATGATGTCATAATCATTTTGTTGATGTCATAATCATTTGATGATGTCATAATCATTTGATGATGTCATAATCATTTTGTTGATGTCATAATCATTTGATGTCATAATCATTGGATGATGTCATAATCATTTTGTTGATGTCATAATCATTTTATGATGTCATATTCATTTTGTTGATGTCATAATCATTGGATGATGTCATAATCCTTTTGTTGATGTCATAATCATTTGATGATGTCATAATCATTTCGTTGATGTCATAATGATTTGATGATATCATAATCATTTGATGTCATAATCATTGGATGATGCCATAATCATTTTGTTGATGTCATAATCATTTGATGATGTCATAATCATTTGATGTCATAATCATTGGATGATGTCATAATCATTTGATGATGCCATAATCATTTTGTTGATGTCATATTCATTTTATGATGTCATAATCATTTTGTTGATGTCATAATCATTTGATGATGTCATAATCATTAGATGATGTCATAATCATTTTGTTGATGTCATAATCATTTCATGATGTCATAATCATTTGATGTCATAATCATTGGATGATGTCATAATCATTTTGTTGATGTCATAATCATTTGATGATGCCATAATCATTAGATAATGTCATAATCATTATGTTGAAGTCATAATCATTTGATGATGTCATAATTATTTTGTTGATGTCATAATGATTTGATGATGTCATAATCATTTGATGTCATAATCATTGGATGATGTCATAATCATTTTGTTGATGTCATAATCATTTGATGATGTCATAATCATTTGATGTCATAATCATTGGATGATGTCATAATCATTTTGTTGATGTCATAATCATTTGATGATGTCATAATCATTAGATGATGTCATAATAATTTTGTTGATGTCATAATCATTTGATGATGTCATAATCATATGATGTAATAATCATTGGATGATGTCATAATCATTTTGTTGATGTCATAATCATTTGATGATGTCATAATCATTAGATGATGTCATAATCATTTTGTTGATGTCATAATCATTTGATGATGTCATAATCATTAGATGAGGTCATAATCATTTTGTTGATGTCATAATCATTTGATGATGTCATAATCATTTGATGTCATAATCATTGGATGATGTCATAATCATTTTATTGATGTCATAATCATTTGATGATGTCATAATCATTTGATGATGTCATAATCATTTTGTTGATGTCATAATCATTTGATGATGTCATAATCATTTGATGTCATAATCATTGGATGATGTCATAATCATTTTGTTGATGTCATAATCATTTTATGATGTCATAATCATTTTGTTGATGTCATAATCATTGGATGATGCCATAATCCTTTTGTTGATGTCATAATCATTTGATGATGTCATAATCATTAGATGATGTCATAATCATTTTGTTGATGTCATAATCATTTGATGATGTCATAATCATTTTGTTGATGTCATAATCATTTCGTTGATGTCATAATGATTTGATGATATCATAATCATTTGATGTCATAATCATTGGATGATGTCATAATCATTTTGTTGATGTCATAATCATTTGATGATGTCATAATCATTTGATGTCATAATCATTGGATGATGTCATAATCATTTTGTTGATGTCATAATCATTTTATGATGTCATAATCATTTTGTTGATGTCATAATCATTGGATGATGTCATAATCCTTTTGTTGATGTCATAATCATTTGATGATGTCATAATCCTTAGATGATGTCATAATCATTTTGTTGATGTCATAATCATTTGATGATGTCATAATCATTTTGTTGATGTCATAATCATTGGATGATGTCATAATCCTTTTGTTGATGTCATAATCATTTGATGATGTCATAATCCTTAGATGATGTCATAATCATTTTGTTGATGTCATAATCATTGGATGATGTCATAATCATTTTGTTGATGTCATAATCAATTGATGATGTTATAGTCATTTGATGATGTCATAATCATTTTGTTGATGTCATAATAATTTGATGATGTCATAATCATTTGATGTCATAATCATTGGATGATGTCATAATCATTTTGTTGATGTCATAATCATTTGATGATGTCATAATCATTAGATGATGTCATAATCATTTTGTTGATGTCATAATCATTTGATGATGTCATAATCATATGATGTAATAATCACTGGATGATGTCATAATCATTTTGTTGATGTCATAATCATTTGATGATGTCATAATCATTAGATGATGTCATAATCATTTTGTTGATGTCATAATCATTTGATGATGTCATAATCATATGATGTAATAATCACTGGATGATGTCATAATCATTTTGTTGATGTCATAATCATTTGATGATGTCATAATCATTAGATGATGTCATAATCATTTTGTTGATGTCATAATCATTTGATGATGTCATAATCATTAGATGATGTCATAATCATTTTGTTGATGTCATAATCATTTGATGATGTCATAATCATTTGATGTCATAATCATTGGATGATGTCGTAATCATTTTGTTGATGTCATAATCATTTGATGATGTCATAATCATTTGATGATGTCATAATCATTTTGATGATGTCATAATCATTTGATGATGTCATAATCATTTGATGTCATAATCATTGGATAATGTCATAATCATTTTGTTGATGTCATAATCATTTTATGATGTCATAATCATTTTGTTGATGTCATAATCATTGGATGATGTCATAATCCTTTTGTTGATGTCATAATCATTTGATGATGTCATAATCATTAGATGATGTCATAATCATATTGTTGATGTCATAATCATTTGATGATGTCATAATCATTTTGTTGTTGTCATAATCATTTCGTTGATGTCATAATGATTTGATGATATCATAATCATTTGATGTCATAATCATTGGATGATGTCATAATCATTTTGTTGATGTCATAATCATTTGATGATGTCATAATAATTTGATGTCATAATCATTGGATGATGTCACAATCATTTTGTTGATGTCATAATCATTTTATGATGTCATAATCATTTTGTTGATGTCATAATCATTGGATGATGTCATAATCCTTTTGTTGATGTCATAATCATTTGATGATGTCATAATCATTAGACGATGTCATAATAATTTTGTTGATGTCATAATCATTTGATGATGTCATAATCATTTTGTTGATGTCATAATCATTTCGTTGATGTCATAATGATTTGATGATATCATAATCATTTGATGTCATAATCATTGGATGATGTCATAATCATTTTGTTGATGTCATAATCATTTGATGATGTCATAATCATTAGATGATGTCATAATCATTGGATTATAACATAATCATTTTGTTTATGTCATAATCATTTGATGTCATAATCATTGGATGATGTCATAATCATTTTGTTGATGTCATAATCATTTGATGATGTCATAATCATTAGATAATGTCATAATCATTTTGTTGAAGTCATAATCATTTGATGATGTCATAATCATTTTGTTGATGTCATAATCATTTTGTTGATGTCATATTGATTTGATGATGTCATAATCATTTGATGTCATAATCATTGGATGATGTCATAATCATTTTGTTCATGTCATAATCATTTGATGATGTCATAATCATTTGATGTCATAATCATTGGATGATGTCATAATCATTTTGTTGATGTCATAATCATTTGATGATGTCATAATCATTAGATGATGTCATAATCATTTTGTTGATGTCATAATCATTTGATGATGTCATAATCATTTTGTTGATGTCATAATCATTTCGTTGATGTCATAATGATTTGATGATATCATAATCATTTGATGTCATAATCATTGGATGATGTTATAATCATTTTGTTGATGTCATAATCATTAGATGATGTCATAATCATTGGATGATGACATAATCATTTTGTTGATGTCATAATCATTTGATGTCATAATCATTGGATGATGTCATAATCATTTTGTTGATGTCATAATCATTTGATGATGTCATAATCATTAGATGATGTCATAATCATTTTGTTGATGTCATAATCATTTCATGATGTCATAATCATTTGATGTCATAATCATTGGATGATGTCATAATCATTTTGTTGATGTCATAATCATTAGATAATGTCATAATCATTTTTGTTGAAGTCATAATCATTTGATGATGTCATAATCATTTTGTTGATGTCATAATCATTTTGTTGATGTCATATTGATTTGATGATGTCATAATCATTTGATGTCATAATCATTGGATGATGTCATAATCATTTTGTTCATGTCATAATCATTTGATGATGTCATAATCATTTGATGTCATAATCATTGGATGATGTCATAATCATTTTGTTGATGTCATAATCATTTGATGATGTCATAATCATTAGATGATGCCATAATCATTTTGTTGATGTCATAATCATTTGATGATGTCATAATCATTTGATGTCATAATCATTGGATGATGTCATAATCATTTTGTTGATGTCATAATCATTTGATGATGTCATAATCATTAGATGATGTCATAATCATTTTGTTGATGTCATAATCATTTGATGATGTCATAATCATTTGATGTAATAATCATTGGATGATGTCATAATCATTTGATGATGTCATAATCATTAGATAATGTCATAATCATTTTGTTGAAGTCATAATCATTTGATGATGTCATAATCATTTTGTTGATGTCATAATCATTTTGTTGATGTCATATTGATTTGATGATGTCATAATCATTTGATGTCATAATCATTGGATGATGTCATAATCATTTTGTTCATGTCATAATCATTTGATGATGTCATAATCATTTGATGTCATAATCATTGGATGATGTCATAATCATTTTGTTGATGTCATAATCATTTGATGATGTCATAATCATTAGATGATGTCATAATCATTTTGTTGATGTCATAATCATTTGATGATGTCATAATCATTTTGTTGATGTCATAATCATTTCGTTGATGTCATAATGATTTGATGATATCATAATCATTTGATGTCATAATCATTGGATGATGTTATAATCATTTTGTTGATGTCATAATCATTAGATGATGTCATAATCATTGGATGATGACATAATCATTTTGTTGATGTCATAATCATTTGATGTCATAATCATTGGATGATGTCATAATCATTTTGTTGATGTCATAATCATTTGATGATGTCATAATCATTAGATGATGTCATAATCATTTTGTTGATGTCATAATCATTTCATGATGTCATAATCATTTGATGTCATAATCATTGGATGATGTCATAATCATTTTGTTGATGTCATAATCATTAGATAATGTCATAATCATTTTTGTTGAAGTCATAATCATTTGATGATGTCATAATCATTTTGTTGATGTCATAATCATTTTGTTGATGTCATATTGATTTGATGATGTCATAATCATTTGATGTCATAATCATTGGATGATGTCATAATCATTTTGTTCATGTCATGATCATTTGATGATGTCATAATCATTTGATGTCATAATCATTGGATGATGTCATAATCATTTTGTTGATGTCATAATCATTTGATGATGTCATAATCATTAGATGATGTCATAATCATTTTGTTGATGTCATAATCATTTGATGATGTCATAATCATTTGATGTCATAATCATTGGATGATGTCATAATCATTTTGTTGATGTCATAATCATTTGATGATGTCATAATCATTAGATGATGTCATAATCATTTTGTTGATGTCATAATCATTTGATGGTGTCATAATCATTTGATGTAATAATCATTGGATGATGTCATAATCATTTGATGATGTCATAATCATTAGATAATGTCATAATCATTTTGTTGAAGTCATAATCATTTGATGATGTCATAATCATTTTGTTGATGTCATAATCATTTTGTTGATGTCATATTGATTTGATGATGTCATAATCATTTGATGTCATAATCATTGGATGATGTCATAATCATTTTGTTCATGTCATAATCATTTGATGATGTCATAATCATTTGATGTCATAATCATTGGATGATGTCATAATCATTTTGTTGATGTCATAATCATTTGATGATGTCATAATCATTAGATGATGTCATAATCATTTTGTTGATGTCATAATCATTTGATGATGTCATAATCATTTTGTTGATGTCATAATCATTTCGTTGATGTCATAATGATTTGATGATATCATAATCATTTGATGTCATAATCATTGGATGATGTTATAATCATTTTGTTGATGTCATAATCATTTGATGATGTCATAATCATTAGATGATGTCATAATCATTGGATGATGACATAATCATTTTGTTGATGTCATAATCATTTGATGTCATAATCATTGGATGATGTCATAATCATTTTGTTGATGTCATAATCATTTGATGATGTCATAATCATTAGATGATGTCATAATCATTTTGTTGATGTCATAATCATTTCATGATGTCATAATCATTTGATGTCATAATCATTGGATGATGTCATAATCATTTTGTTGATGTCATAATCATTTGATGATGTCATAATCATTAGATAATGTCATAATCATTTTTGTTGAAGTCATAATCATTTGATGATGTCATAATCATTTTGTTGATGTCATAATCATTTTGTTGATGTCATATTGATTTGATGATGTCATAATCATTTGATGTCATAATCATTGGATGATGTCATAATCATTTTGTTCATGTCATAATCATTTGATGATGTCATAATCATTTGATGTCATAATCATTGGATGATGTCATAATCATTTTGTTGATGTCATAATCATTTGAAGATGTCATAATCATTAGATGATGTCATAATCATTTTGTTGATGTCATAATCATTTGATGATGTCATAATCATTTGATGTAATAATCATTGGATGATGTCATAATCATTTTGTTGATGTCATAATCATTTGATGATGTCATAATCATTAGATGATGTCATAATCATTTTGTTGATGTCATAATCATTTGATGATGTCATAATCATTAGATGATGTCATAATCATTTTGTTGATGTCATAATCATTTGATGATGTCATAATCATTTGATGTCATAATAATTGGATGATGTCATAATCATTTTGTTGATGTCATAATCATTTTATGATGTCATAATCATTTTGTTGATGTCATAATCATTGGATGATGTCATAAACCTTTGGTTGATGTCATAATCATTTGATGATGTCATAATCATTAGATGATGTCATAATCATTTTGTTGATGTCATAATCATTTGATGATGTCATAATCATTTTGTTGATGTCATTATCATTTCGTTGATGTCATAATGATTTGATGATATCATAATCATTTGATGTCATAATCATTGGATGATGTCATAATCATTTTGTTGATGTCATAATCATTTGATGATGTCATAATCATTAGATGATGTCATAATCATTGGATGATGACATAATCATTTTGTTGATGTCATAATCATTTGATGTCATAATCATTGGATGATGTCATAATCATTTCGTTGATGTCATAATGATTTGATGATATCATAATCATTTGATGTCATAATCATTGGATGATGTCATAATCATTTTGTTGATGTCATAATCATTTGATGATGTCATAATCATTAGATGATGTCATAATCATTGGATGATGACATAATCATTTTGTTGATGTCATAATCATTTGATGTCATAATCATTGGATGATGTCATAATCATTTTGTTGATGTCATAATCATTTGATGATGTCATAATCATTAGATGATGTCATAATCATTTTGTTGATGTCATAATCATTTCATGATGTCATAATCATTTGATGTCATAATCATTGGATGATGTCATAATCATTTTGTTGATGTCATAATCATTTGATGATGTCATAATCATTAGATAATGTCATAATCATTTTTGTTGAAGTCATAATCATTTGATGATGTCATAATCATTTTGTTGATGTCATAATCATTTTGTTGATGTCATATTGATTTGATGATGTCATAATCATTTGATGTCATAATCATTGGATGATGTCATAATCATTTTGTTCATGTCATAATCATTTGATGATGTCATAATCATTTGATGTCATAATCATTGGATGATGTCATAATCATTTTGTTGATGTCATAATCATTTGATGATGTCATAATCATTAGATGATGTCATAATCATTTTGTTGATGTCATAATCATTTGATGATGTCATAATCATTTGATGTAATAATCATTGGATGATGTCATAATCATTTTGTTGATGTCATAATCATTTGATGATGTCATAATCATTAGATGATGTCATAATCATTTTGTTGATGTCATAATCATTTGATGATGTCATAATCATTAGATGATGTCATAATCATTTTGTTGATGTCATAATCATTTGATGATGTCATAATCATTGGATGATGTCATAATCATTTTGTTGATGTCATAATCATTTGATGATGTCATAATCATTTGATGATGTCATAATCATTTTGTTGATGTCATAATCATTTGATGATGTCATAATCATTTGATGTCATAATCATTGGATGATGTCATAATCATTTTGTTGATGTCATAATCATTTTATGATGTCATATTCATTTTGTTGATGTCATAATCATTGGATGATGTCATAATCCTTTTGTTGATGTCATAATCATTTGATGATGTCATAGTTATTAGATGATGTCATAATCATTTTGTTGATGTCATAATCATTTGATGATGTCATAATCATTTTGTTGATGTCATAATCATTTCGTTGATGTCATAATGATTTGATGATATCATAATCATTTGATGTCATAATCATTGGATGATGCCATAATCATTTTGTTGATGTCATAATCATTTGATGATGTCATAATCATTTGATGTCATAATCATTGGATGATGTCATAATCATTTGATGATGCCATAATCATTTTGTTGATGTCATATTCATTTTATGATGTCATAATCATTTTGTTGATGTCATAATCATTTGATGATGTCATAATCATTAGATGATGTCATAATCATTTTGTTGATGTCATAATCATTTCATGATGTCATAATCATTTGATGTCATAATCATTGGATGATGTCATAATCATTTTGTTGATGTCATAATCATTTGATGATGCCATAATCATTAGATAATGTCATAATCATTATGTTGAAGTCATAATCATTTGATGATGTCATAATCATTTTGTTGATGTCATAATGATTTGATGATGTCATAATCATTTGCTGTCATAATCATTGGATGATGTCATAATCATTTTGTTGATGTCATAATCATTTGATGATGTCATAATCATTTGATGTCATAATCATTGGATGATGTCATAATCATTTTGTTGATGTCATAATCATTTGATGATGTCATAATCATTAGATGATGTCATAATAATTTTGTTGATGTCATAATCATTTGATGATGTCATAATCATATGATGTAATAATCATTGGATGATGTCATAATCATTTTGTTGATGTCATAATCATTTGATGATGTCATAATCATTAGATGATGTCATAATGATTTTGTTGATGTCATAATCATTTGATGATGTCATAATCATTAGATGATGTCATAATCATTTTGTTGATGTCATAATCATTTGATGATGTCATAATCATTTGATGTCATAATCATTGGATGATGTCATAATCATTTTATTGATGTCATAATCATTTGATGATGTCATAATCATTTGATGATGTCATAATCATTTTGTTGATGTCATAATCATTTGATGATGTCATAATCATTTGATGTCATAATCATTGGATGATGTCATAATCATTTTGTTGATGTCATAATCATTTTATGATGTCATAATCATTTTGTTGATGTCATAATCATTGGATGATGTCATAATCCTTTTGTTGATGTCATAATCATTTGATGATGTCATAATCATTAGATGATGTCATAATCATTTTGTTGATGTCATAATCATTTGATGATGTCATAATCATTTTGTTGATGTCATAATCATTTCGTTGATGTCATAATGATTTGATGATATCATAATCATTTGATGTCATAATCATTGGATGATGTCATAATCATTTTGTTGATGTCATAATCATTTGATGATGTCATAATCATTTGATGTCATAATCATTGGATGATGTCATAATCATTTTGTTGATGTCATAATCATTTTATGATGTCATAATCATTTTGTTGATGTCATAATCATTGGATGATGTCATAATCCTTTTGTTGATGTCATAATCATTTGATGATGTCATAATCCTTAGATGATGTCATAATCATTTTGTTGATGTCATAATCATTTGATGATGTCATAATCATTTTGTTGATGTCATAATCATTGGATGATGTCATAATCCTTTTGTTGATGTCATAATCATTTGATGATGTCATAATCCTTAGATGATGTCATAATCATTTTGTTGATGTCATAATCATTGGATGATGTCATAATCATTTTGTTGATGTCATAATCAATTGATGATGTTATAGTCATTTGATGATGTCATAATCATTTTGTTGATGTCATAATAATTTGATGATGGCATAATCATTTGATGTCATAATCATTGGATGATGTCATAATCATTTTGTTGATGTCATAATCATTTGATGATGTCATAATCATTAGATGATGTCATAATCATTTTGTTGATGTCATAATCATTTGATGATGTCATAATCATATGATGTAATAATCATTGGATGATGTCATAATCATTTTGTTGATGTCATAATCAATTGATGATGTCATAATCATTTGATGATGTCATAATCATTTTGTTGATGTCATAATAATTTGATGATGTCATAATCATTTGATGTCATAATCATTGGATGATGTCATAATCATTTTGTTGATTTCATAATCATTTGATGATGTCATAATCATTAGATGATGTCATAATCATTTTGTTGATGTCATAATCATTTGATGATGTCATAATCATTAGATGATGTCATAATCATTTTGTTGATGTCATAATCATTTGATGATGTCATAATCATTGGATGATGTCATAATCATTTTGTTGATGTCATAATCATTTGATGATGTCATAATCATTTGATGATGTCATAATCATTTTGTTGATGTCATAATCATTTGATGATGTCATAATCATTTGATGTCATAATCATTGGATGATGTCATAATCATTTTGTTGATGTCATAATCATTTTATGATGTCATATTCATTTTGTTGATGTCATAATCATTGGATGATGTCATAATCCTTTTGTTGATGTCATAATCATTTGATGATGTCATAGTTATTAGATGATGTCATAATCATTTTGTTGATGTCATAATCATTTGATGATGTCATAATCATTTTGTTGATGTCATAATCATTTCGTTGATGTCATAATGATTTGATGATATCATAATCATTTGATGTCATAATCATTGGATGATGCCATAATCATTTTGTTGATGTCATAATCATTTGATGATGTCATAGTCATTTGATGTCATAATCATTGGATGATGTCATAATCATTTGATGATGCCATAATCATTTTGTTGATGTCATATTCATTTTATGATGTCATAATCATTTTGTTGATGTCATAATCATTTGATGATGTCATAATCATTAGATGATGTCATAATCATTTTGTTGATGTCATAATCATTTCATGATGTCATAATCATTTGATGTCATAATCATTGGATGATGTCATAATCATTTTGTTGATGTCATAATCATTTGATGATGCCATAATCATTAGATAATGTCATAATCATTATGTTGAAGTCATAATCATTTGATGATGTCATAATCATTTTGTTGATGTCATAATGATTTGATGATGTCATAATCATTTGCTGTCATAATCATTGGATGATGTCATAATCATTTTGTTGATGTCATAATCATTTGATGATGTCATAATCATTTGATGTCATAATCATTGGATGATGTCATAATCATTTTGTTGATGTCATAATCATTTGATGATGTCATAATCATTAGATGATGTCATAATAATTTTGTTGATGTCATAATCATTTGATGATGTCATAATCATATGATGTAATAATCATTGGATGATGTCATAATCATTTTGTTGATGTCATAATCATTTGATGATGTCATAATCATTAGATGATGTCATAATGATTTTGTTGATGTCATAATCATTTGATGATGTCATAATCATTAGATGATGTCATAATCATTTTGTTGATGTCATAATCATTTGATGATGTCATAATCATTTGATGTCATAATCATTGGATGATGTCATAATCATTTTATTGATGTCATAATCATTTGATGATGTCATAATCATTTGATGATGTCATAATCATTTTGTTGATGTCATAATCATTTGATGATGTCATAATCATTTGATGTCATAATCATTGGATGATGTCATAATCATTTTGTTGATGTCATAATCATTTTATGATGTCATAATCATTTTGTTGATGTCATAATCATTGGATGATGTCATAATCCTTTTGTTGATGTCATAATCATTTGATGATGTCATAATCATTAGATGATGTCATAATCATTTTGTTGATGTCATAATCATTTGATGATGTCATAATCATTTTGTTGATGTCATAATCATTTCGTTGATGTCATAATGATTTGATGATATCATAATCATTTGATGTCATAATCATTGGATGATGTCATAATCATTTTGTTGATGTCATAATCATTTGATGATGTCATAATCATTTGATGTCATAATCATTGGATGATGTCATAATCATTTTGTTGATGTCATAATCATTTTATGATGTCATAATCATTTTGTTGATGTCATAATCATTTGATGATGTCATAGTCATTTGATGTCATAATCATTGGATGATGTCATAATCATTTGATGATGCCATAATCATTTTGTTGATGTCATATTCATTTTATGATGTCATAATCATTTTGTTGATGTCATAATCATTTGATGATGTCATAATCATTAGATGATGTCATAATCATTTTGTTGATGTCATAATCATTTCATGATGTCATAATCATTTGATGTCATAATCATTGGATGATGTCATAATCATTTTGTTGATGTCATAATCATTTGATGATGCCATAATCATTAGATAATGTCATAATCATTATGTTGAAGTCATAATCATTTGATGATGTCATAATCATTTTGTTGATGTCATAATGATTTGATGATGTCATAATCATTTGCTGTCATAATCATTGGATGATGTCATAATCATTTTGTTGATGTCATAATCATTTGATGATGTCATAATCATTTGATGTCATAATCATTGGATGATGTCATAATCATTTTGTTGATGTCATAATCATTTGATGATGTCATAATCATTAGATGATGTCATAATAATTTTGTTGATGTCATAATCATTTGATGATGTCATAATCATATGATGTAATAATCATTGGATGATGTCATAATCATTTTGTTGATGTCATAATCATTTGATGATGTCATAATCATTAGATGATGTCATAATGATTTTGTTGATGTCATAATCATTTGATGATGTCATAATCATTAGATGATGTCATAATCATTTTGTTGATGTCATAATCATTTGATGATGTCATAATCATTTGATGTCATAATCATTGGATGATGTCATAATCATTTTATTGATGTCATAATCATTTGATGATGTCATAATCATTTGATGATGTCATAATCATTTTGTTGATGTCATAATCATTTGATGATGTCATAATCATTTGATGTCATAATCATTGGATGATGTCATAATCATTTTGTTGATGTCATAATCATTTTATGATGTCATAATCATTTTGTTGATGTCATAATCATTGGATGATGTCATAATCCTTTTGTTGATGTCATAATCATTTGATGATGTCATAATCATTAGATGATGTCATAATCATTTTGTTGATGTCATAATCATTTGATGATGTCATAATCATTTTGTTGATGTCATAATCATTTCGTTGATGTCATAATGATTTGATGATATCATAATCATTTGATGTCATAATCATTGGATGATGTCATAATCATTTTGTTGATGTCATAATCATTTGATGATGTCATAATCATTTGATGTCATAATCATTGGATGATGTCATAATCATTTTGTTGATGTCATAATCATTTTATGATGTCATAATCATTTTGTTGATGTCATAATCATTGGATGATGTCATAATCCTTTTGTTGATGTCATAATCATTTGATGATGTCATAATCCTTAGATGATGTCATAATCATTTTGTTGATGTCATAATCATTTGATGATGTCATAATCATTTTGTTGATGTCATAATCATTGGATGATGTCATAATCCTTTTGTTGATGTCATAATCATTTGATGATGTCATAATCCTTAGATGATGTCATAATCATTTTGTTGATGTCATAATCATTGGATGATGTCATAATCATTTTGTTGATGTCATAATCAATTGATGATGTTATAGTCATTTGATGATGTCATAATCATTTTGTTGATGTCATAATAATTTGATGATGGCATAATCATTTGATGTCATAATCATTGGATGATGTCATAATCATTTTGTTGATGTCATAATCATTTGATGATGTCATAATCATTAGATGATGTCATAATCATTTTGTTGATGTCATAATCATTTGATGATGTCATAATCATATGATGTAATAATCATTGGATGATGTCATAATCATTTCGTTGATGTCATAATCAATTGATGATGTCATAATCATTTGATGATGTCATAATCATTTTGTTGATGTCATAATAATTTGATGATGTCATAATCATTTGATGTCATAATCATTGGATGATGTCATAATCATTTTGTTGATGTCATAATCATTTGATGATGTCATAATCATTAGATGATGTCATAATCATTTTGTTGATGTCATAATCATTTGATGATGTCATAATCTTATGATGTAATAATCATTGGATGATGTCATAATCATTTTGTTGATGTCATAATCATTTGATGATGTCATAATCATTAGATGATGTCATAATCATTTTGTTGATGTCATAATCATTTGATGATGTCATAATCATTAGATGATGTCATAATCATTTTGTTGATGTCATAATCATTTGATGATGTCATAATCATTTGATGTCATAATCATTGGATGATGTCGTAATCATTTTGTTGATGTCATAATCATTTGATGATGTCATAATCATTTGATGATGTCATAATCATTTTGATGATGTCATAATCATTTGATGATGTCATAATCATTTGATGTCATAATCATTGGATAATGTCATAATCATTTTGTTGATGTCATAATCATTTTATGATGTCATAATCATTTTGTTGATGTCATAATCATTGGATGATGTCATAATCCTTTTGTTGATGTCATAATCATTTGATGATGTCATAATCATTAGATGATGTCATAATCATATTGTTGATGTCATAATCATTTGATGATGTCATAATCATTTTGTTGTTGTCATAATCATTTCGTTGATGTCATAATGATTTGATGATATCATAATCATTTGATGTCATAATCATTGGATGATGTCATAATCATTTTGTTGATGTCATAATCATTTGATGATGTCATAATAATTTGATGTCATAATCATTGGATGATGTCACAATCATTTTGTTGATGTCATAATCATTTTATGATGTCATAATCATTTTGTTGATGTCATAATCATTGGATGATGTCATAATCCTTTTGTTGATGTCATAATCATTTGATGATGTCATAATCATTAGACGATGTCATAATCATTTTGTTGATGTCATAATCATTTGATGATGTCATAATCATTTTGTTGATGTCATAATCATTTCGTTGATGTCATAATGATTTGATGATATCATAATCATTTGATGTCATAATCATTGGATGATGTCATAATCATTTTGTTGATGTCATAATCATTTGATGATGTCATAATCATTAGATGATGTCATAATCATTGGATGATGACATAATCATTTTGTTTATGTCATAATCATTTGATGTCATAATCATTGGATGATGTCATAATCATTTTGTTGATGTCATAATCATTTGATGATGTCATAATCATTAGATAATGTCATAATCATTTTGTTGAAGTCATAATCATTTGATGATGTCATAATCATTTTGTTGATGTCATAATCATTTTGTTGATGTCATATTGATTTGATGATGTCATAATCATTTGATGTCATAATCATTGGATGATGTCATAATCATTTTGTTCATGTCATAATCATTTGATGATGTCATAATCATTTGATGTCATAATCATTGGATGATGTCATAATCATTTTGTTGATGTCATAATCATTTGATGATGTCATAATCATTAGATGATGTCATAATCATTTTGTTGATGTCATAATCATTTGATGATGTCATAATCATTTTGTTGATGTCATAATCATTTCGTTGATGTCATAATGATTTGATGATATCATAATCATTTGATGTCATAATCATTGGATGATGTTATAATCATTTTGTTGATGTCATAATCATTAGATGATGTCATAATCATTGGATGATGACATAATCATTTTGTTGATGTCATAATCATTTGATGTCATAATCATTGGATGATGTCATAATCATTTTGTTGATGTCATAATCATTTGATGATGTCATAATCATTAGATGATGTCATAATCATTTTGTTGATGTCATAATCATTTCATGATGTCATAATCATTTGATGTCATAATCATTGGATGATGTCATAATCATTTTGTTGATGTCATAATCATTAGATAATGTCATAATCATTTTTGTTGAAGTCATAATCATTTGATGATGTCATAATCATTTTGTTGATGTCATAATCATTTTGTTGATGTCATATTGATTTGATGATGTCATAATCATTTGATGTCATAATCATTGGATGATGTCATAATCATTTTGTTCATGTCATAATCATTTGATGATGTCATAATCATTTGATGTCATAATCATTGGATGATGTCATAATCATTTTGTTGATGTCATAATCATTTGATGATGTCATAATCATTAGATGATGTCATAATCATTTTGTTGATGTCATAATCATTTGATGATGTCATAATCATTTGATGTAATAATCATTGGATGATGTCATAATCATTTTGTTGATGTCATAATCATTTGATGATGTCATAATCATTAGATGATATCATAATCATTTTGGTGATGTCATAATCATTTGATGATGTCATAATCATTAGATGATGTCATAATCATTTTGTTGATGTCATAATCATTTGATGATGTCATAATCATTTGATGTCATAATCATTGGATGATGTCATAATCATTTTGTTGATGTCATAATCATTTGATGATGTCATAATCATTTGATGATGTCATAATCATTTTGTTGATGTCATAATCATTTGATGATGTCATAATCATTTGATGTCATAATAATTGGATGATGTCATAATCATTTTGTTGATGTCATAATCATTTTATGATGTCATAATCATTTTGTTGATGTCATAATCATTGGAAGATGTCATAATCCTTTTGTTGATGTCATAATCATTTGATGATGTCATAATCATTAGATGATGTCATAATCATTTTGTTGATGTCATAATCATTTGATGATGTCATAATCATTTTGTTGATGTCATTATCATTTCGTTGATGTCATAATGATTTGATGATATCATAATCATTTGATGTCATAATCATTGGACGATGTCATAATCATTTTGTTGATGTCATAATCATTTGATGATGTCATAAACATTAGATGATGTCATAATCATTTTGTTGATGTCATAATCATTTGATGATGTCATAATCATTTGATGTAATAATCATTGGATGATGTCATAATCATTTTGTTGATGTCATAATCATTTGATGATGTCATAATCATTTTGTTGATGTCACAATCATTGGATGATGTCATAATCTTTTTGTTGATGTCATAATCATTTGATGATGTCATAATCCTTAGATGATGTCATAATCATTTTGTTGATGTCATAATCATTGGATGATGTCATAATCATTTTGTTGATGTCATAATCAATTGATGATGTTATAGTCATTTGATGATGTCATAATCATTTTGTTGATGTCATAATAATTTGATGATGTCATAATCATTTGATGTCATAATCATTGGATGATGTCATAATCATTTTGTTGATGTCATAATCATTTGATGATGTCATAATCATTAGATGATGTCATAATCATTTTGTTGATGTCATAATCATTTGATGATGTCATAATCATATGATGTAATAATCATTGGATGATGTCATAATCATTTCGTTGATGTCATAATCAATTGATGATGTCATAATCATTTGATGATGTCATAATCATTTTGTTGATGTCATAATAATTTGATGATGTCATAATCATTTGATGTCATAATCATTGGATGATGTCATAATCATTTTGTTGATGTCATAATCATTTGATGATGTCATAATCATTAGATGATGTCATAATCATTTTGTTGATGTCATAATCATTTGATGATGTCATAATCATATGATGTAATAATCATTGGATGATGTCATAATCATTTTGTTGATGTCATAATCATTTGATGATGTCATAATCATTAGATGATGTCATAATCATTTTGTTGATGTCATAATCATTTGATGATGTCATAATCATTAGATGATGTCATAATCATTTTGTTGATGTCATAATCATTTGATGATGTCATAATCATTTGATGTCATAATCATTGGATGATGTCGTAATCATTTTGTTGATGTCATAATCATTTGATGATGTCATAATCATTTGATGATGTCATAATCATTTTGATGATGTCATAATCATTTGATGATGTCATAATCATTTGATGTCATAATCATTGGATAATGTCATAATCATTTTGTTGATGTCATAATCATTTTATGATGTCATAATCATTTTGTTGATGTCATAATCATTGGATGATGTCATAATCCTTTTGTTGATGTCATAATCATTTGATGATGTCATAATCATTAGATGATGTCATAATCATATTGTTGATGTCATAATCATTTGATGATGTCATAATCATTTTGTTGTTGTCATAATCATTTCGTTGATGTCATAATGATTTGATGATATCATAATCATTTGATGTCATAATCATTGGATGATGTCATAATCATTTTGTTGATGTCATAATCATTTGATGATGTCATAATAATTTGATGTCATAATCATTGGATGATGTCACAATCATTTTGTTGATGTCATAATCATTTTATGATGTCATAATCATTTTGTTGATGTCATAATCATTGGATGATGTCATAATCCTTTTGTTGATGTCATAATCATTTGATGATGTCATAATCATTTTGTTGATGTCATAATCATTTCGTTGATGTCATAATGATTTGATGATATCATAATCATTTGATGTCATAATCATTGGATGATGTCATAATCATTTTGTTGATGTCATAATCATTTGATGATGTCATAATCATTAGATGATGTCATAATCATTGGATGATGACATAATCATTTTGTTTATGTCATAATCATTTGATGTCATAATCATTGGATGATGTCATAATCATTTTGTTGATGTCATAATCATTTGATGATGTCATAATCATTAGATAATGTCATAATCATTTTGTTGAAGTCATAATCATTTGATGATGTCATAATCATTTTGTTGATGTCATAATCATTTTGTTGATGTCATATTGATTTGATGATGTCATAATCATTTGATGTCATAATCATTGGATGATGTCATAATCATTTTGTTCATGTCATAATCATTTGATGATGTCATAATCATTTGATGTCATAATCATTGGATGATGTCATAATCATTTTGTTGATGTCATAATCATTTGATGATGTCATAATCATTAGATGATGTCATAATCATTTTGTTGATGTCATAATCATTTGATGATGTCATAAGCATTTTGTTGATGTCATAATCATTTCGTTGATGTCATAATGATTTGATGATATCATAATCATTTGATGTCATAATCATTGGATGATGTTATAATCATTTTGTTGATGTCATAATCATTAGATGATGTCATAATCATTGGATGATGACATAATCATTTTGTTGATGTCATAATCATTTGATGTCATAATCATTGGATGATGTCATAATCATTTTGTTGATGTCATAATCATTTGATGATGTCATAATCATTAGATGATGTCATAATCATTTTGTTGATGTCATAATCATTTCATGATGTCATAATCATTTGATGTCATAATCATTGGATGATGTCATAATCATTTTGTTGATGTCATAATCATTAGATAATGTCATAATCATTTTTGTTGAAGTCATAATCATTTGATGATGTCATAATCATTTTGTTGATGTCATAATCATTTTGTTGATGTCATATTGATTTGATGATGTCATAATCATTTGATGTCATAATCATTGGATGATGTCATAATCATTTTGTTCATGTCATAATCATTTGATGATGTCATAATCATTTGATGTCATAATCATTGGATGATGTCATAATCATTTTGTTGATGTCATAATCATTTGATGATGTCATAATCATTAGATGATGTCATAATCATTTTGTTGATGTCATAATCATTTGATGATGTCATAATCATTTGATGTAATAATCATTGGATGATGTCATAATCATTTTGTTGATGTCATAATCATTTGATGATGTCATAATCATTAGATGATGTCAATCATTTTGTTGATGTCATAATCATTTGATGATGTCATAATCATTTGATGTCATAATCATTGGATGATGTCATAATCATTTTGTTGATGTCATAATCATTTGATGATGTCATAATCATTTGATGATGTCATAATCATTTTGTTGATGTCATAATCATTTGATGATGTCATAATCATTTGATGTCATAATAATTGGATGATGTCATAATCATTTTGTTGATGTCATAATCATTTTATGATGTCATAATCATTTTGTTGATGTCATAATCATTGGATGATGTCATAATCCTTTTGTTGATGTCATAATCATTTGATGATGTCTTAATCATTAGATGATGTCATAATCATTTTGTTGATGTCATAATCATTTGATGATGTCATAATCATTTTGTTGATGTCATTATCATTTCGTTGATGTCATAATGATTTGATGATATCATAATCATTTGATGTCATAATCATTGGATGATGTCATAATCATTTTGTTGATGTCATAATCATTTGATGATGTCATAAACATTAGATGATGTCATAATCATTTTGTTGATGTCATAATCATTTGATGATGTCATAATCATTTGATGTAATAATCATTGGATGATGTCATAATCATTTTGTTGATGTCATAATCATTTGATGATGTCATAATCATTAGATGATGTCATAATCATTTTGTTGATGTCATAATCATTTGATGATGTCATAATCATTAGATGATGTCATAATCATTAGATGATGTGATAATCATTTTGTTGATGTCATAATCATTTCATGATGTCATAATCATTTGATGTCATAATCATTGGATGACGTCATAATCATTTTGTTGATGTCATAATCATTTGATGATGTCATAATCATTAGATAATGTCATAATCATTTTGTTGAAGTCATAATCATTTGATTATGTCATAATCATTTTGTTGATGTCATAATGTTTGTTGATGTCATAATGATTTGATGATGTCATAATCATTTGATGTCATAATCATTGGATGATGTCATAATCATTTTGTTGATGTCATAATCATTTGATGATGTCATAATCATTTGATGTCATAATCATTGGATGATGTCATAATCATTTTGTTGATGTCATAATCATTTGATGATGTCATAATCATTAGATGATGTCATAATCATTTTGTTGATGTCATAATCATTTGATGATGTCATAATCATATGATGTAATAATCATTGGATGATGTCATAATCATTTTGTTGATGTCATAATCATTTGATGATGTCATAATCATTAGATGATGTCATAATCATTTTGTTGATGTCATAATCATTTGATGATGTCATAATCATTAGATGATGTCATAATCATTTTGTTGATGTCATAATCATTTGATGATGTCATAATCATTTGATGTCATAATCATTGGATGATGTCATAATCATTTTGTTGATGTCATAATCATTTGATGATGTCATAATCATTAGATGATGTCATAATCATTTTGTTGATGTCATAATCATTTGATGATGTCATAATCATTTGATGTCATAATCATTGGATGATGTCATAATCATTTTGTTGATGTCATAATCATTTTATGATGTCATAATCATTTTGTTAATGTCATAATCATTGGATGATGTCATAATCCTTTTGTTGATGTCATAATCATTTGATGATGTCATAATCTAAGTATGGAATGGACAAGGCAACTGTTAGGTGGATTCATAACTGGCTTAGTGATCGGACCCAAAGAGTGGTCGTAAATGGCTGCACATCCAGTTGGAAGAATGTCTCAAGTGGGGTACCACAGGGCTCTGTCCTGGGCCCTGTATTGTTCAACATCTTTATCAACGATTTAGATGAAGGAATTGAGGGTAAACTGATTAAATTTGCTGATGACACAAAGCTAGGAGGGATAGCTAATACTAGAGAAGAGAGAGAGAGGATTCAAAAAGATTTAAATAAACTGGAGAAGTGGGCAGCAACTAACAGAATGGTTTTTAACAGGGAGAAATGCAAAGTACTACATCTGGGCAATAAAAATGAAAAAAGCATATATAGAATGGGAGGAATAGGGCTAAGTGACAGCACATGTGAAAAAGACTTGGGTATACTAATAGATCACAGACTGAATGTGAGTCAACAGTGTGATGCAGCAGCAAAAAAGGCAAATGCAATTCTAGGATGTATTAACAGAAGCATACAGTCTAGATCACGTGAAGTCATTATTTCCCTCTACTCCTCTTTGGTCAGACCTCATCTGGAATATTGTGTCCAGTTTTGGGCACCACATTTTAAAAAAGACATCAACAAACTGGAGCAAGTTCAGAAAAGAGCGACCAGAATGGTGACCGGTCTGCAAACCCTGTCTTATGAGGAAAGGTTGCAGGATTTGGGAATGTTTAGTTTGCAAAAGAGAAGACTGAGAGGAGACTTAATAGCTGTCTACAAATATCTAAAGGGCTGTCACATTGTAGAAGGATCAACTTTATTCTCATTTGCACAAGGAAAGACTAGAAGCAATGGGATGAAACTGAATGGGAAGAGACACAGATTAGATATTAGAAAAAACTTTTTGACAGTTAGAGTGATCAATGAGTGGAACAGGCTGCCACGAGAAGTGGTGAGTTCTCCTTCAATGGAAGTCTTCAAACAGAGGCTGGACAGACATCTGACTGGGATGATTTAGCGAATCCTGCTTTGAGCAGGGGGTTGGACCAGATGGCCCAGGAGGTCCCTTCCAACTCTACGATTCTATGATTCTATGATTCTATGATTCTATAATCATTAGATGATGTCATAATCATTTTGTTGATGTCATAATCATTTGATGATGTCATAATCATTTTGTTGATGTCATAATCATTTCGTTGATGTCATAATGATTTGATGATATCATATTCATTTGATGTCATAATCATTGGATGATGTCATAATCATTTTGTTGATGTCATAATCATTTGATGATGTCATAATCATTTGATGTCATAATCATTGGATGATGTCATAATCATTTTGTTGATGTCATAATCATTTTATGATGTCATAATCATTTTGTTGATGTCATAATCATTGGATGATGTCATAATCCTTTTGTTGATGTCATAATCATTTGATGATGTCACAATCATTAGATGATATCATAATCATTTTGTTGATGTCATAATCATTTGATGATGTCATAATCATTTTGTTGATGTCATAATCATTTCGTTGATGTCATAATGATTTGATGATATCATAATCATTTGATGTCATAATCATTGGATGATTTCATAATCATTTTGTTGATGTCATAATCATTTGATGATGTCATAATCATTAGATGATGTCATAATCATTGGATGATGACATAATCATTTTGTTGATGTCATTATCATTTGATGTCATAATCATTGGATGATGTCATAATCATTTTGTTGATGTCATAATCATTTGATGATGTCATAATCATTAGATGATGTCATAATCATTTTTTTGATGTCATAATCATTTGATGTCATAATCATTGGATGATGTCATAATCATTTTGTTGATGGCATAATCATTTGATGATGTCATAATCATTAGATAATGTCATAATCATTTTGTTGAAGTCATAATCATTTGATGATGTCAAAATCATTTTGTTGATGTCATAATCATTTTGTTGATGTCATAATGATTTGATGATGTCATAATCATTTGATGTCATAATCATTGGATGATGTCATAATCATTTTGTTGATGTCATAATCATTTGATGATGTCATAATCATTTTATGTCATAATCATTGGATGATGTCATAATCATTTTGTTGATGTCATAATCACTTGATGATGTCATAATCATTAGATGATGTCATAATCATTTTGTTGATGTCATAATCATTTTGTTGATGTCATAATCATTTGATGATGTCATGATCATTAGATGATGTCATAATCATTTTGTTGATGTCATAATCATTTGATGATGTCATAATCATTTGATGTCATAATCATTGGATGATGTCATAATCATTTTGTTGATGTCATAATCATTTGATGATGTCATAATTATTTGATGTCATAATCATTGGATGATGTCATAATCATTTTGTTGATGTCATAATCATTTGATGTCATAATCATTGGATGATGTCATAATCATTTTGTTGATGTCATAATCATTTGATGATGTCATAATCATTTGATGTCATAATCATTGGATGATGTCATTATCATTTTGTTGATGTCATAATCATTTGATGATGTCATAATCATTAGATGATGTCATAATCATTGGATGATGACATAATCATTTTGTTGATGTCATAATCATTTGATGTCATTATCATTGGATGATGTCATAATCATTTTGTTGATGTCATAATCATTTGATGATGTCATAATCATTAGATGATGTCATAATCATTTTGTTGATGTCACAATCATTTCATGATGTCATAATCATTTGATGTCATAATCATTGGATGATGTCATAATCATT
Organism: Dendrobates tinctorius; assembly: GCF_039654945.1. Classification (NCBI taxonomy): domain Eukaryota; kingdom Metazoa; phylum Chordata; class Amphibia; order Anura; family Dendrobatidae; genus Dendrobates; species Dendrobates tinctorius. Next base: position 41,019,711 of record NW_027361687.1, on the reverse strand, counting down.
TTGTTGATGTCATAATCATTTGATGATGTCATAATCATTAGATAATGTCATAATCATTTTGTTGAAGTCATAATCATTTGATGATGTCATTATCATTTTGTTGATGTCATAATGATTTGATGATGTCATAATCATTTGATGTCATAATCATTGGATGATGTCATAATCATTTTGTTGATGTCATAATCATTTGATGATGTCATAATCATTTGATGTCATAATCATTGGATGATGTCATAATCATTTTGTTGATGTCATAATCATTTGATGATGTCATAATCATTAGATGATGTCATAATCATTTTGTTGATGTCATAATCATTTGATGATGTCATAATCATATGATGTAATAATCATTGGATGATGTCATAATCATTTTGTTGATGTCATAATCATTTGATGATGTCATAATCATTAGATGATGTCATAATCATTTTGTTGATGTCATAATCATTTGATGATGTCATAATCATTAGATGATGTCATAGTCATTTTGTTGATGTCATAATCATTTGATGATGTCATAATCATTTGACGTCATAATCATTGGATGATGTCGTAATCATTTTGTTGATGTCATAATCATTTGATGATGTCATAATCATTTGATGATGTCATAATCATTTTGATGATGTCATAATCATTTGATGATGTCATAATCATTTGATGTCATAATCATTGGATAATGTCATAATCATTTTGTTGATGTCATAATCATTTTATGATGTCATAATCATTTTGTTGATGTCATAATCATTGGATGATGTCATAATCTTTTTGTTGATGTCATAATCATTTGATGATGTCATAATCATTTTGTTGTTGTCATAATAATTTTATGATGTCATAATCATTTTGTTAATGTCATAATCATTGGATGATGTCATAATCCTTTTGTTGATGTCATAATCATTTGATGATGTCATAATCTAAGTATGGAATGGACAAGGCAACTGTTAGGTGGATTCATAACTGGCTTAGTGATCGGACCCAAAGAGTGGTCGTAAATGGCTGCACATCCAGTTGGAAGAATGTCTCAAGTGGGGTACCACAGGGCTCTGTCCTGGGCCCTGTATTGTTCAACATCTTTATCAACGATTTAGATGAAGGAATTGAGGGTAAACTGATTAAATTTGCTGATGACACAAAGCTAGGAGGGATAGCTAATACTAGAGAAGAGAGAGAGAGGATTCAAAAAGATTTAAATAAACTGGAGAAGTGGGCAGCAACTAACAGAATGGTTTTTAACAGGGAGAAATGCAAAGTACTACATCTGGGCAATAAAAATGAAAAAAGCATATATAGAATGGGAGGAATAGGGCTAAGTGACAGCACATGTGAAAAAGACTTGGGTATACTAATAGATCACAGACTGAATGTGAGTCAACAGTGTGATGCAGCAGCAAAAAAGGCAAATGCAATTCTAGGATGTATTAACAGAAGCATACAGTCTAGATCACGTGAAGTCATTATTTCCCTCTACTCCTCTTTGGTCAGACCTCATCTGGAATATTGTGTCCAGTTTTGGGCACCACATTTTAAAAAAGACATCAACAAACTGGAGCAAGTTCAGAAAAGAGCGACCAGAATGGTGACCGGTCTGCAAACCCTGTCTTATGAGGAAAGGTTGCAGGATTTGGGAATGTTTAGTTTGCAAAAGAGAAGACTGAGAGGAGACTTAATAGCTGTCTACAAATATCTAAAGGGCTGTCACATTGTAGAAGGATCAACTTTATTCTCATTTGCACAAGGAAAGACTAGAAGCAATGGGATGAAACTGAATGGGAAGAGACACAGATTAGATATTAGAAAAAACTTTTTGACAGTTAGAGTGATCAATGAGTGGAACAGGCTGCCACGAGAAGTGGTGAGTTCTCCTTCAATGGAAGTCTTCAAACAGAGGCTGGACAGACATCTGACTGGGATGATTTAGCGAATCCTGCTTTGAGCAGGGGGTTGGACCAGATGGCCCAGGAGGTCCCTTCCAACTCTACGATTCTATGATAATATGATTCTATGATTCTATAATCATTAGATGATGTCATAATCATTTTGTTGATGTCATAATCATTTGATGATGTCATAATCATTTTGTTGATGTCATAATCATTTCGTTGATGTCATAATGATTTGATGATATCATATTCATTTGATGTCATAATCATTGGATGATGTCATAATCATTTTGTTGATGTCATAATCATTTGATGATGTCATAATCATTTGATGTCATAATCATTGGATGATGTCATAATCATTTTGTTGATGTCATAATCATTTTATGATGTCATAATCATTTTGTTGATGTCATAATCATTGGATGATGTCATAATCCTTTTGTTGATGTCATAATCATTTGATGATGTCACAATCATTAGATGATGTCATAATCATTTTGTTGATGTCATAATCATTTGATGATGTCATAATCATTTTGTTGATGTCATAATCATTTCGTTGATGTCATAATGATTTGATGATATCATAATCATTTGATGTCATAATCATTGGATGATTTCATAATCATTTTGTTGATGTCATAATCATTTGATGATGTCATAATCATTAGATGATGTCATAATCATTGGATGATGACATAATCATTTTGTTGATGTCATAATCATTTGATGTCATAATCATTGGATGATGTCATAATCATTTTGTTGATGTCATAATCATTTGATGATGTCATAATCATTAGATGATGTCATAATCATTTTTTTGATGTCATAATCATTTGATGTCATAATCATTGGATGATGTCATAATCATTTTGTTGATGGCATAATCATTTGATGATGTCATAATCATTAGATAATGTCATAATCATTTTGTTGAAGTCATAATCATTTGATGATGTCAAAATCATTTTGTTGATGTCATAATCATTTTGTTGATGTCATAATGATTTGATGATGTCATAATCATTTGATGTCATAATCATTGGATGATGTCATAATCATTTTGTTGATGTCATAATCATTTGATGATGTCATAATCATTTTATGTCATAATCATTGGATGATGTCATAATCATTTTGTTGATGTCATAATCACTTGATGATGTCATAATCATTAGATGATGTCATAATCATTTTGTTGATGTCATAATCATTTTGTTGATGTCATAATCATTTGATGATGTCATGATCATTAGATGATGTCATAATCATTTTGTTGATGTCATAATCATTTGATGATGTCATAATCATTTGAAGTCATAATCATTGGATGATGTCATAATCATTTTGTTGATGTCATAATCATTTGATGATGTCATAATTATTTGATGTCATAATCATTGGATGATGTCATAATCATTTTGTTGATGTCATAATCATTTGATGTCATTATCATTGGATGATGTCATAATCATTTTGTTGATGTCATAATCATTTGATGATGTCATAATCATTTGATGTCATAATCATTGGATGATGTCATTATCATTTTGTTGATGTCATAATCATTTGATGATGTCATAATCATTAGATGATGTCATAATCATTGGATGATGACATAATCATTTTGTTGATGTCATAATCATTTGATGTCATTATCATTGGATGATGTCATAATCATTTTGTTGATGTCATAATCATTTGATGATGTCATAATCATTAGATGATGTCATAATCATTTTGTTGATGTCACAATCATTTCATGATGTCATAATCATTTGATGTCATAATCATTGGATGATGTCATAATCATTTTGTTGATGTCATAATCATTTGATGATGTCATAATCATTAGATAATGTCATAATCATTTTGTTGAAGTCATAATCATTTGATGATGTCATTATCATTTTGTTGATGTCATAATGATTTGATGATGTCATAATCATTTGATGTCATAATCATTGGATGATGTCATAATCATTTTGTTGATGTCATAATCATTTGATGATGTCATAATCATTTGATGTCATAATCATTGGATGATGTCATAATCATTTTGTTGATGTCATAATCATTTGATGATGTCATAATCATTAGATGATGTCATAATCATTTTGTTGATGTCATAATCATTTGATGATGTCATAATCATATGATGTAATAATCATTGGATGATGTCATAATCATTTTGTTGATGTCATAATCATTTGATGATGTCATAATCATTAGATGATGTCATAATCATTTTGTTGATGTCATAATCATTTGATGATGTCATAATCATTAGATGATGTCATAGTCATTTTGTTGATGTCATAATCATTTGATGATGTCATAATCATTTGATGTCATAATCATTGGATGATGTCGTAATCATTTTGTTGATGTCATAATCATTTGATGATGTCATAATCATTTGATGATGTCATAATCATTTTGATGATGTCATAATCATTTGATGATGTCATAATCATTTGATGTCATAATCATTGGATAATGTCATAATCATTTTGTTGATGTCATAATCATTTTATGATGTCATAATCATTTTGTTGATGTCATAATCATTGGATGATGTCATAATCTTTTTGTTGATGTCATAATCATTTGATGATGTCATAATCATTTTGTTGTTGTCATAATAATTTCGTTGATGTCATAATGATTTGATGATATCATAATCATTTGATGTCATAATCATTGGATGATGTCATAATCATTTTGTTGATGTCATAATCATTTGATGATGTCATAATCATTTGATGTCATAATCATTGGATGATGTCATAATCATTTTGTTGATGTCATAATCATTTTATGATGTCATAATCATTTTGTTGATGTCATAATCATTGGATGATGTCATAATCCTTTTGTTGATGTCATAATCATTTGATGATGTCATAATCATTTTGTTGATGTCATAATCATTTTGTTGATGTCATAATGATTTGATGATGTCATAATCATTTGATGTCATAATCATTGGATGATGTCATAATCATTTTGTTGATGTCATAATCATTTGATGATGTCATAATCATTTGATGTCATAATCATTGGATGATGTCATAATCATTTTGTTGATGTCATAATCATTTGATGTCATAATCATTGGATGATGTCATAATCATTTTGTTGATGTCATAATCATTTGATGATGTCATAATCATTTGATGTCATAATCATTGGATGATGTCATAATCATTTTGTTGATGTCATAATCATTTGATGATGTCATAATCATTAGATAATGTCATAATCATTTTGTTGAAGTCATAATCATTTGATGATGTCATTATCATTTTGTTGATGTCATAATGATTTGATGATGTCATAATCATTTGATGTCATAATCATTGGATGATGTCATAATCATTTTGTTGATGTCATAATCATTTGATGATGTCATAATCATTTGATGTCATAATCATTGGATGATGTCATAATCATTTTGTTGATGTCATAATCATTTGATGATGTCATAATCATTAGATGATGTCATAATCATTGGATGATGACATAATCATTTTGTTGATGTCATAATCATTTGATGTCATAATCATTGGATGATGTCATAATCATTTTGTTGATGTCATAATCATTTGATGATGTCATAATCATTAGATGATGTCATAATCATTGGATGATGTCATAATCATTTTGTTGATGTCATAATCATTTGATGATGTCATAATCATTTGATGTCATAATCATTGGATGATGTCATAATCATTTTGTTGATGTCATAATCATTTTATGATGTCATAATCATTTTGTTGATGTCATAATCATTGGATGATGTCATAATCCTTTTGTTGATGTCATAATCATTTGATGATGTCATAATCATTTTGTTGATGTCATAATCATTTTGTTGATGTCATAATGATTTGATGATGTCATAATCATTTGATGTCATAATCATTGGATGATGTCATAATCATTTTGTTGATGTCATAATCGTTTGATGATGTCATAATCATTTGATGTCATAATCATTGGATGATGTCATAATCATTTTGTTGATGTCATAATCATTTGATGTCATAATCATTGGATGATGTCATAATCATTTTGTTGATGTCATAATCATTTGATGATGTCATAATCATTTGATGTCATAATCATTGGATGATGTCATAATCATTTTGTTGATGTCATAATCATTTGATGATGTCATAATCATTAGATAATGTCATCATCATTTTGTTGAAGTCATAATCATTTGATGATGTCATTATCATTTTGTTGATGTCATAATGATTTGATGATGTCATAATCGTTTGATGTCATAATCATTGGATGATGTCATAATCATTTTGTTGATGTCATAATCATTTGATGATGTCATAATCATTTGATGTCATAATCATTGGATGATGTCATAATCATTTTGTTGATGTCATAATCATTTGATGATGTCATAATCATTAGATGATGTCATAATCATTGGATGATGACATAATCATTTTGTTGATGTCATAATCATTTGATGTCATAATCATTGGATGATGTCATAATCATTTTGTTGATGTCATAATCATTTGATGATGTCATAATCATTAGATGATGTCATAATCATTTTTTTGATGTCATAATCATTTGATGTCATAATCATTGGATGATGTCATAATCATTTTGTTGATGGCATAATCATTTGATGATGTCATAATCATTAGATAATGTCATAATCATTTTGTTGAAGTCATAATCATTTGATGATGTCAAAATCATTTTGTTGATGTCATAATCATTTTGTTGATGTCATAATGATTTGATGATGTCATAATCATTTGATGTCATAATCATTGGATGATGTCATAATCATTTTGTTGATGTCATAATCATTTGATGATGTCATAATCATTTTATGTCATAATCATTGGATGATGTCATAATCATTTTGTTGATGTCATAATCACTTGATGATGTCATAATCATTAGATGATGTCATAATCATTTTGTTGATGTCATAATCATTTTGTTGATGTCATAATCATTTGATGATGTCATGATCATTAGATGATGTCATAATCATTTTGTTGATGTCATAATCATTTGATGATGTCATAATCATTTGATGTCATAATCATTGGATGATGTCATAATCATTTTGTTGATGTCATAATCATTTGATGATGTCATAATTATTTGATGTCATAATCATTGGATGATGTCATAATCATTTTGTTGATGTCATAATCATTTGATGTCATAATCATTGGATGATGTCATAATCATTTTGTTGATGTCATAATCATTTGATGATGTCATAATCATTTGATGTCATAATCATTGGATGATGTCATTATCATTTTGTTGATGTCATAATCATTTGATGATGTCATAATCATTAGATGATGTCATAATCATTGGATGATGACATAATCATTTTGTTGATGTCATAATCATTTGATGTCATTATCATTGGATGATGTCATAATCATTTTGTTGATGTCATAATCATTTGATGATGTCATAATCATTAGATGATGTCATAATCATTTTGTTGATGTCACAATCATTTCATGATGTCATAATCATTTGATGTCATAATCATTGGATGATGTCATAATCATTTTGTTGATGTCATAATCATTTGATGATGTCATAATCATTAGATAATGTCATAATCATTTTGTTGAAGTCATAATCATTTGATGATGTCATTATCATTTTGTTGATGTCATAATGATTTGATGATGTCATAATCATTTGATGTCATAATCATTGGATGATGTCATAATCATTTTGTTGATGTCATAATCTTTTGATGATGTCATAATCATTTGATGTCATAATCATTGGATGATGTCATAATCATTTTGTTGATGTCATAATCATTTGATGATGTCATAATCATTAGATGATGTCATAATCATTTTGTTGATGTCATAATCATTTGATGATGTCATAATCATATGATGTAATAATCATTGGATGATGTCATAATCATTTTGTTGATGTCATAATCATTTGATGATGTCATAATCATTAGATGATGTCATAATCATTTTGTTGATGTCATAATCATTTGATGATGTCATAATCATTAGATGATGTCATAGTCATTTTGTTGATGTCATAATCATTTGATGATGTCATAATCATTTGATGTCATAATCATTGGATGATGTCGTAATCATTTTGTTGATGTCATAATCATTTGATGATGTCATAATCATTTGATGTTGTCATAATCATTTTGATGATGTCATAATCATTTGATGATGTCATAATCATTTGTTGTCATAATCATTGGATAATGTCATAATCATTTTGTTGATGTCATAATCATTTTATGATGTCATAATCATTTTGTTGATGTCATAATCATTGGATGATGTCATAATCTTTTTGTTGATGTCATAATCATTTGATGATGTCATAATCATTTTGTTGTTGTCATAATAATTTCGTTGATGTCATAATGATTTGATGATATCATAATCATTTGATGTCATAATCATTGGATGATGTCATAATCATTTTGTTGATGTCATAATCATTTGATGATGTCATAATCATTTGATGTCATAATCATTGGATGATGTCATAATCATTTTGTTGATGTCATAATCATTTTATGATGTCATAATCATTTTGTTGATGTCATAATCATTGGATGATGTCATAATCCTTTTGTTGATGTCATAATCATTTGATGATGTCATAATCATTTTGTTGATGTCATAATCATTTTGTTGATGTCATAATGATTTGATGATGTCATAATCATTTGATGTCATAATCATTGGATGATGTCATAATCATTTTGTTGATGTCATAATCATTTGATGATGTCATAATCATTTGATGCCATAATCATTGGATGATGTCATAATCATTTTGTTGATGTCATAATCATTTGATGTCATAATCATTGGATGATGTCATAATCATTTTGTTGATGTCATAATCATTTGATGATGTCATAATCATTTGATGTCATAATCATTGGATGATGTCATAATCATTTTGTTGATGTCATAATCATTTGATGATGTCATAATCATTAGATAATGTCATAATCATTTTGTTGAAGTCATAATCATTTGATGATGTCATTATCATTTTGTTGATGTCATAATGATTTGATGATGTCATAATCATTTGATGTCATAATCATTGGATGATGTCATAATCATTTTGTTGATGTCATAATCATTTGATGATGTCATAATCATTTGATGTCATAATCATTGGATGATGTCATAATCATTTTGTTGATGTCATAATCATTTGATGATGTCATAATCATTAGATGATGTCATAATCATTGGATGATGACATAATCATTTTGTTGATGTCATAATCATTTGATGTCATAATCATTGGATGATGTCATAATCATTTTGTTGATGTCATAATCATTTGATGATGTCATAATCATTAGATGATGTCATAATCATTGGATGATGTCATAATCATTTTGTTGATGTCATAATCATTTGATGATGTCATAATCATTTGATGTCATAATCATTGGATGATGTCATAATCATTTTGTTGATGTCATAATCATTTTATGATGTCATAATCATTTTGTTGATGTCATAATCATTGGATGATGTCATAATCCTTTTGTTGATGTCATAATCATTTGATGATGTCATAATCATTTTGTTGATGTCATAATCATTTTGTTGATGTCATAATGATTTGATGATGTCATAATCATTTGATGTCATAATCATTGGATGATGTCATAATCATTTTGTTGATGTCATAATCATTTGATGATGTCATAATCATTTGATGTCATAATCATTGGATGATGTCATAATCATTTTGTTGATGTCATAATCATTTGATGTCATAATCATTGGATGATGTCATAATCATTTTGTTGATGTCATAATCATTTGATGATGTCATAATCATTTGATGTCATAATCATTGGATGATGTCATAATCATTTTGTTGATGTCATAATCATTTGATGATGTCATAATCATTAGATAATGTCATAATCATTTTGTTGAAGTCATAATCATTTGATGATGTCATTATCATTTTGTTGATGTCATAATGATTTGATGATGTCATAATCATTTGATGTCATAATCATTGGATGATGTCATAATCATTTTGTTGATGTCATAATCATTTGATGATGTCATAATCATTTGATGTCATAATCATTGGATGATGTCATAATCATTTTGTTGATGTCATAATCATTTGATGATGTCATAATCATTAGATGATGTCATAATCATTGGATGATGACATAATCATTTTGTTGATGTCATAATCATTTGATGTCATAATCATTGGATGATGTCATAATCATTTTGTTGATGTCATAATCATTTGATGATGTCATAATCATTAGATGATGTCATAATCATTTTTTTGATGTCATAATCATTTGATGTCATAATCATTGGATGATGTCATAATCATTTTGTTGATGGCATAATCATTTGATGATGTCATAATCATTAGATAATGTCATAATCATTTTGTTGAAGTCATAATCATTTGATGATGTCAAAATCATTTTGTTGATGTCATAATCATTTTGTTGATGTCATAATGATTTGATGATGTCATAATCATTTGATGTCATAATCATTGGATGATGTCATAATCATTTTGTTGATGTCATAATCATTTGATGATGTCATAATCATTTTATGTCATAATCATTGGATGATGTCATAATCATTTTGTTGATGTCATAATCACTTGATGATGTCATAATCATTAGATGATGTCATAATCATTTTGTTGATGTCATAATCATTTTGTTGATGTCATAATCATTTGATGATGTCATGATCATTAGATGATGTCATAATCATTTTGTTGATGTCATAATCATTTGATGATGTCATAATCATTTGATGTCATAATCATTGGATGATGTCATAATCATTTTGTTGATGTCATAATCATTTGATGATGTCATAATTATTTGATGTCATAATCATTGGATGATGTCATAATCATTTTGTTGATGTCATAATCATTTGATGTCATAATCATTGGATGATGTCATAATCATTTTGTTGATGTCATAATCATTTGATGATGTCATAATCATTTGATGTCATAATCATTGGATGATGTCATTATCATTTTGTTGATGTCATAATCATTTGATGATGTCATAATCATTAGATGATGTCATAATCATTGGATGATGACATAATCATTTTGTTGATGTCATAATCATTTGATGTCATTATCATTGGATGATGTCATAATCATTTTGTTGATGTCATAATCATTTGATGATGTCATAATCATTAGATGATGTCATAATCATTTTGTTGATGTCACAATCATTTCATGATGTCATAATCATTTGATGTCATAATCATTGGATGATGTCATAATCATTTTGTTGATGTCATAATCATTTGATGATGTCATAATCATTAGATAATGTCATAATCATTTTGTTGAAGTCATAATCATTTGATGATGTCATTATCATTTTGTTGATGTCATAATGATTTGATGATGTCATAATCATTTGATGTCATAATCATTGGATGATGTCATAATCATTTTGTTGATGTCATAATCATTTGATGATGTCATAATCATTTGATGTCATAATCATTGGATGATGTCATAATCATTTTGTTGATGTCATAATCATTTGATGATGTCATAATCATTAGATGATGTCATAATCATTTTGTTGATGTCATAATCATTTGATGATGTCATAATCATATGATGTAATAATCATTGGATGATGTCATAATCATTTTGTTGATGTCATAATCATTTGATGATGTCATAATCATTAGATGATGTCATAATCATTTTGTTGATGTCATAATCATTTGATGATGTCATAATCATTAGATGATGTCATAGTCATTTTGTTGATGTCATAATCATTTGATGATGTCATAATCATTTGATGTCATAATCATTGGATGATGTCGTAATCATTTTGTTGATGTCATAATCATTTGATGATGTCATAATCATTTGATGATGTCATAATCATTTTGATGATGTCATAATCATTTGATGATGTCTTAATCATTTGATGTCATAATCATTGGATAATGTCATAATCATTTTGTTGATGTCATAATCATTTTATGATGTCATAATCATTTTGTTGATGTCATAATCATTGGATGATGTCATAATCTTTATGTTGATGTCATAATCATTTGATGATGTCATAATCATTTTGTTGTTGTCATAATAATTTCGTTGATGTCATAATGATTTGATGATATCATAATCATTTGATGTCATAATCATTGGATGATGTCATAATCATTTTGTTGATGTCATAATCATTTGATGATGTCATAATCATTTGATGTCATAATCATTGGATGATGTCATAATCATTTTGTTGATGTCATAATCATTTTATGATGTCATAATCATTTTGTTGATGTCATAATCATTGGATGATGTCATAATCCTTTTGTTGATGTCATAATCATTTGATGATGTCATAATCATTTTGTTGATGTCATAATCATTTTGTTGATGTCATAATGATTTGATGATGTCATAATCATTTGATGTCATAATCATTGGATGATGTCATAATCATTTTGTTGATGTCATAATCATTTGATGATGTCATAATCATTTGATGTCATAATCATTGGATGATGTCATAATCATTTTGTTGATGTCATAATCATTTGATGTCATAATCATTGGATGATGTCATAATCATTTTGTTGATGTCATAATCATTTGATGATGTCATAATCATTTGATGTCATAATCATTGGATGATGTCATAATCATTTTGTTGATGTCATAATCATTTGATGATGTCATAATCATTAGATAATGTCATAATCATTTTGTTGAAGTCATAATCATTTGATGATGTCATTATCATTTTGTTGATGTCATAATGATTTGATGATGTCATAATCATTTGATGTCATAATCATTGGATGATGTCATAATCATTTTGTTGATGTCATAATCATTTGATGATGTCATAATCATTTGATGTCATAATCATTGGATGATGTCATAATCATTTTGTTGATGTCATAATCATTTGATGATGTCATAATCATTAGATGATGTCATAATCATTTTGTTGATGTCATAATCATTTGATGATGTCATAATCATATGATGTAATAATCATTGGATGATGTCATAATCATTTTGTTGATGTCATAATCATTTGATGATGTCATAATCATTAGATGATGTCATAATCATTTTGTTGATGTCATAATCATTTGATGATGTCATAATCATTTGATGATGTCATAATCATTTTGATGATGTCATAATCATTTGATGATGTCATAATCATTTGATGTCATAATCATTGGATAATGTCATAATCATTTTGTTGATGTCATAATCATTTTATGATGTCATAATCATTTTGTTGATGTCATAATCATTGGATGATGTCATAATCTTTTTGTTGATGTCATAATCATTTGATGATGTCATAATCATTTTGTTGTTGTCATAATAATTTCGTTGATGTCATAATGATTTGATGATATCATAATCATTTGATGTCATAATCATTGGATGATGTCATAATCATTTTGTTGATGTCATAATCATTTGATGATGTCATAATCATTTGATGTCATAATCATTGGATGATGTCATAATCATTTTGTTGATGTCATAATCATTTTATGATGTCATAATCATTTTGTTGATGTCATAATCATTGGATGATGTCATAATCCTTTTGTTGATGCCATAATCATTTGATGATGTCATAATCATTTTGTTGATGTCATAATCATTTTGTTGATGTCATAATGATTTGATGATGTCATAATCATTTGATGTCATAATCATTGGATGATGTCATAATCATTTTGTTGATGTCATAATCATTTGATGATGTCATAATCATTTGATGTCATAATCATTGGATGATGTCATAATCATTTTGTTGATGTCATAATCATTTGATGTCATAATCATTGGATGATGTCATAATCATTTTGTTGATGTCATAATCATTTGATGATGTCATAATCATTTGATGTCATAATCATTGGATGATGTCATAATCATTTTGTTGATGTCATAATCATTTGATGATGTCATAATCATTAGATAATGTCATAATCATTTTGTTGAAGTCATAATCATTTGATGATGTCATTATCATTTTGTTGATGTCATAATGATTTGATGATGTCATAATCATTTGATGTCATAATCATTGGATGATGTCATAATCATTTTGTTGATGTCATAATCATTTGATGATGTCATAATCATTTGATGTCATAATCATTGGATGATGTCATAATCATTTTGTTGATGTCATAATCATTTGATGATGTCATAATCATTAGATGATGTCATAATCATTGGATGATGACATAATCATTTTGTTGATGTCATAATCATTTGATGTCATAATCATTGGATGATGTCATAATCATTTTGTTGATGTCATAATCATTTGATGATGTCATAATCATTAGATGATGTCATAATCATTGGATGATGTCATAATCATTTTGTTGATGTCATAATCATTTGATGATGTCATAATCATTTGATGTCATAATCATTGGATGATGTCATAATCATTTTGTTGATGTCATAATCATTTTATGATGTCATAATCATTTTGTTGATGTCATAATCATTGGATGATGTCATAATCCTTTTGTTGATGTCATAATCATTTGATGATGTCATAATCATTTTGTTGATGTCATAATCATTTTGTTGATGTCATAATGATTTGATGATGTCATAATCATTTGATGTCATAATCATTGGATGATGTCATAATCATTTTGTTGATGTCATAATCATTTGATGATGTCATAATCATTTGATGTCATAATCATTGGATGATGTCATAATCATTTTGTTGATGTCATAATCATTTGATGTCATAATCATTGGATGATGTCATAATCATTTTGTTGATGTCATAATCATTTGATGATGTCATAATCATTTGATGTCATAATCATTGGATGATGTCATAATCATTTTGTTGATGTCATAATCATTTGATGATGTCATAATCATTAGATAATGTCATAATCATTTTGTTGAAGTCATAATCATTTGATGATGTCATTATCATTTTGTTGATGTCATAATGATTTGATGATGTCATAATCGTTTGATGTCATAATCATTGGATGATGTCATAATCATTTTGTTGATGTCATAATCATTTGATGATGTCATAATCATTTGATGTCATAATCATTGGATGATGTCATAATCATTTTGTTGATGTCATAATCATTTGATGATGTCATAATCATTAGATGATGTCATAATCATTGGATGATGACATAATCATTTTGTTGATGTCATAATCATTTGATGTCATAATCATTGGATGATGTCATAATCATTTTGTTGATGTCATAATCATTTGATGATGTCATAATCATTAGATGATGTCATAATCATTTTTTTGATGTCATAATCATTTGATGTCATAATCATTGGATGATGTCATAATCATTTTGTTGATGGCATAATCATTTGATGATGTCATAATCATTAGATAATGTCATAATCATTTTGTTGAAGTCATAATCATTTGATGATGTCAAAATCATTTTGTTGATGTCATAATCATTTTGTTGATGTCATAATGATTTGTTGATGTCATAATCATTTGATGTCATAATCATTGGATGATGTCATAATCATTTTGTTGATGTCATAATCATTTGATGATGTCATAATCATTTTATGTCATAATCATTGGATGATGTCATAATCATTTTGTTGATGTCATAATCACTTGATGATGTCATAATCATTAGATGATGTCATAATCATTTTGTTGATGTCATAATCATTTTGTTGATGTCATAATCATTTGATGATGTCATGATCATTAGATGATGTCATAATCATTTTGTTGATGTCATAATCATTTGATGATGTCATAATCATTTGTTGTCATAATCATTGGATGATGTCATAATCATTTTGTTGATGTCATAATCATTTGATGATGTCATAATTATTTGATGTCATAATCATTGGATGATGTCATAATCATTTTGTTGATGTCATAATCATTTGATGTCATAATCATTGGATGATGTCATAATCACTTTGTTGATGTCATAATCATTTGATGATGTCATAATCATTTGATGTCATAATCATTGGATGATGTCATTATCATTTTGTTGATGTCATAATCATTTGATGATGTCATAATCATTAGATGATGTCATAATCATTGGATGATGACATAATCATTTTGTTGATGTCATAATCATTTGATGTCATTATCATTGGATGATGTCATAATCATTTTGTTGATGTCATAATCATTTGATGATGTCATAATCATTAGATGATGTCATAATCATTTTGTTGATGTCACAATCATTTCATGATGTCATAATCATTTGATGTCATAATCATTGGATGATGTCATAATCATTTTGTTGATGTCATAATCATTTGATGATGTCATAATCATTAGATAATGTCATAATCATTTTGTTGAAGTCATAATCATTTGATGATGACATTATCATTTTGTTGATGTCATAATGATTTGATGATGTCATAATCATTTGATGTCATAATCATTGGATGATGTCATAATCATTTTGTTGATGTCATAATCATTTGATGATGTCATAATCATTTGATGTCATAATCATTGGATGATGTCATAATCATTTTGTTGATGTCATAATCATTTGATGATGTCATAATCATTAGATGATGTCATAATCATTTTGTTGATGTCATAATCATTTGATGATGTCATAATCATATGATGTAATAATCATTGGATGATGTCATAATCATTTTGTTGATGTCATAATCATTTGATGATGTCATAATCATTAGATGATGTCATAATCATTTTGTTGATGTCATAATCATTTGATGATGTCATAATCATTAGATGATGTCATAGTCATTTTGTTGATGTCATAATCATTTGATGATGTCATAATCATTTGATGTCATAATCATTGGATGATGTCGTAATCATTTTGTTGATGTCATAATCATTTGATGATGTCATAATCATTTGATGATGTCATAATCATTTTGATGATGTCATAATCATTTGATGATGTCATAATCATTTGATGTCATAATCATTGGATAATGTCATAATCATTTTGTTGATGTCATAATCATTTTATGATGTCATAATCATTTTGTTGATGTCATAATCATTGGATGATGTCATAATCTTTTTGTTGATGTCATAATCATTTGATGATGTCATAATCATTTTGTTGTTGTCATAATAATTTTGTTGATGTCATAATGATTTGATGATATCATAATCATTTGATGTCATAATCATTGGATGATGTCATAATCATTTTGTTGATGTCATAATCATTTGATGATGTCATAATCATTTGATGTCATAATCATTGGATGATGTCATAATCATTTTGTTGATGTCATAATCATTTTATGATGTCATAATCATTTTGTTGATGTCATAATCATTGGATGATGTCATAATCCTTTTGTTGATGTCATAATCATTTGATGATGTCATAATCATTTTGTTGATGTCATAATCATTTTGTTGATGTCATAATGATTTGATGATGTCATAATCATTTGATGTCATAATCATTGGATGATGTCATAATCATTTTGTTGATGTCATAATCATTTGATGATGTCATAATCATTTGATGTCATAATCATTGGATGATGTCATAATCATTTTGTTGATGTCATAATCATTTGATGTCATAATCATTGGATGATGTCATAATCATTTTGTTGATGTCATAATCATTTGATGATGTCATAATCATTTGATGTCATAATCATTGGATGATGTCATAATCATTTTGTTGATGTCATAATCATTTGATGATGTCATAATCATTAGATAATGTCATAATCATTTTGTTGAAGTCATAATCATTTGATGATGTCATTATCATTTTGTTGATGTCATAATGATTTGATGATGTCATAATCATTTGATGTCATAATCATTGGATGATGTCATAATCATTTTGTTGATGTCATAATCATTTGATGATGTCATAATCATTTGATGTCATAATCATTGGATGATGTCATAATCATTTTGTTGATGTCATAATCATTTGATGATGTCATAATCATTAGATGATGTCATAATCATTGGATGATGACATAATCATTTTGTTGATGTCATAATCATTTGATGTCATAATCATTGGATGATGTCATAATCATTTTGTTGATGTCATAATCATTTGATGATGTCATAATCATTAGATGATGTCATAATCATTGGATGATGTCATAATCATTTTGTTGATGTCATAATCATTTGATGATGTCATAATCATTTGATGTCATAATCATTGGATGATGTCATAATCATTTTGTTGATGTCATAATCATTTTATGATGTCATAATCATTTTGTTGATGTCATAATCATTGGATGATGTCATAATCCTTTTGTTGATGTCATAATCATTTGATGATGTCATAATCATTTTGTTGATGTCATAATCATTTTGTTGATGTCATAATGATTTGATGATGTCATAATCATTTGATGTCATAATCATTGGATGATGTCATAATCATTTTGTTGATGTCATAATCATTTGATGATGTCATAATCATTTGATGTCATAATCATTGGATGATGTCATAATCATTTTGTTGATGTCATAATCATTTGATGTCATAATCATTGGATGATGTCATAATCATTTTGTTGATGTCATAATCATTTGATGATGTCATAATCATTTGATGTCATAATCATTGGATGATGTCATAATCATTTTGTTGATGTCATAATCATTTGATGATGTCATAATCATTAGATAATGTCATAATCATTTTGTTGAAGTCATAATCATTTGATGATGTCATTATCATTTTGTTGATGTCATAATGATTTGATGATGTCATAATCATTTGATGTCATAATCATTGGATGATGTCATAATCATTTTGTTGATGTCATAATCATTTGATGATGTCATAATCATTTGATGTCATAATCATTGGATGATGTCATAATCATTTTGTTGATGTCATAATCATTTGATGATGTCATAATCATTAGATGATGTCATAATCATTGGATGATGACATAATCATTTTGTTGATGTCATAATCATTTGATGTCATAATCATTGGATGATGTCATAATCATTTTGTTGATGTCATAATCATTTGATGATGTCATAATCATTAGATGATGTCATAATCATTTTTTTGATGTCATAATCATTTGATGTCATAATCATTGGATGATGTCATAATCATTTTGTTGATGGCATAATCATTTGATGATGTCATAATCATTAGATAATGTCATAATCATTTTGTTGAAGTCATAATCATTTGATGATGTCAAAATCATTTTGTTGATGTCATAATCATTTTGTTGATGTCATAATGATTTGATGATGTCATAATCATTTGATGTCATAATCATTGGATGATGTCATAATCATTTTGTTGATGTCATAATCATTTGATGATGTCATAATCATTTTATGTCATAATCATTGGATGATGTCATAATCATTTTGTTGATGTCATAATCACTTGATGATGTCATAATCATTAGATGATGTCATAATCATTTTGTTGATGTCATAATCATTTTGTTGATGTCATAATCATTTGATGATGTCATGATCATTAGATGATGTCATAATCATTTTGTTGATGTCATAATCATTTGATGATGTCATAATCATTTGATGTCATAATCATTGGATGATGTCATAATCATTTTGTTGATGTCATAATCATTTGATGATGTCATAATTATTTGATGTCATAATCATTGGATGATGTCATAATCATTTTGTTGATGTCATAATCATTTGATGTCATAATCATTGGATGATGTCATAATCATTTTGTTGATGTCATAATCATTTGATGATGTCATAATCATTTGATGTCATAATCATTGGATGATGTCATTATCATTTTGTTGATGTCATAATCATTTGATGATGTCATAATCATTAGATGATGTCATAATCATTGGATGATGACATAATCATTTTGTTGATGTCATAATCATTTGATGTCATTATCATTGGATGATGTCATAATCATTTTGTTGATGTCATAATCATTTGATGATGTCATAATCATTAGATGATGTCATAATCATTTTGTTGATGTCACAATCATTTGATGATGTCATAATCATTTGATGTCATAATCATTGGATGATGTCATAATCATTTTGTTGATGTCATAATCATTTGATGATGTCATAATCATTAGATAATGTCATAATCATTTTGTTGAAGTCATAATCATTTGATGATGTCATTATCATTTTGTTGATGTCATAATGATTTGATGATGTCATAATCATTTGATGTCATAATCATTGGATGATGTCATAATCATTTTGTTGATGTCATAATCATTTGATGATGTCATAATCATTTGATGTCATAATCATTGGATGATGTCATAATCATTTTGTTGATGTCATAATCATTTGATGATGTCATAATCATTAGATGATGTCATAATCATTGGATGATGACATAATCATTTTGTTGATGTCATAATCATTTGATGTCATAATCATTGGATGATGTCATAATCATTTTGTTGATGTCATAATCATTTGATGATGTCATAATCATTAGATGATGTCATAATCATTGGATGATGTCATAATCATTTTGTTGATGTCATAATCATTTGATGATGTCATAATCATTTGATGTCATAATCATTGGATGATGTCATAATCATTTTGTTGATGTCATAATCATTTTATGATGTCATAATCATTTTGTTGATGTCATAATCATTGGATGATGTCATAATCCTTTTGTTGATGTCATAATCATTTGATGATGTCATAATCATTTTGTTGATGTCATAATCATTTTGTTGATGTCATAATGATTTGATGATGTCATAATCATTTGATGTCATAATCATTGGATGATGTCATAATCATTTTGTTGATGTCATAATCATTTGATGATGTCATAATCATTTGATGTCATAATCATTGGATGATGTCATAATCATTTTGTTGATGTCATAATCATTTGATGTCATAATCATTGGATGATGTCATAATCATTTTGTTGATGTCATAATCATTTGATGATGTCATAATCATTTGATGTCATAATCATTGGATGATGTCATAATCATTTTGTTGATGTCATAATCATTTGATGATGTCATAATCATTAGATAATGTCATAATCATTTTGTTGAAGTCATAATCATTTGATGATGTCATTATCATTTTGTTGATGTCATAATGATTTGATGATGTCATAATCATTTGATGTCATAATCATTGGATGATGTCATAATCATTTTGTTGATGTCATAATCATTTGATGATGTCATAATCATTTGATGTCATAATCATTGGATGATGTCATAATCATTTTGTTGATGTCATAATCATTTGATGATGTCATAATCATTAGATGATGTCATAATCATTGGATGATGACATAATCATTTTGTTGATGTCATAATCATTTGATGTCATAATCATTGGATGATGTCATAATCATTTTGTTGATGTCATAATCATTTGATGATGTCATAATCATTAGATGATGTCATAATCATTTTTTTGATGTCATAATCATTTGATGTCATAATCATTGGATGATGTCATAATCATTTTGTTGATGGCATAATCATTTGATGATGTCATAATCATTAGATAATGTCATAATCATTTTGTTGAAGTCATAATCATTTGATGATGTCAAAATCATTTTGTTGATGTCATAATCATTTTGTTGATGTCATAATGATTTGATGATGTCATAATCATTTGATGTCATAATCATTGGATGATGTCATAATCATTTTGTTGATGTCATAATCATTTGATGATGTCATAATCATTTTATGTCATAATCATTGGATGATGTCATAATCATTTTGTTGATGTCATAATCACTTGATGATGTCATAATCATTAGATGATGTCATAATCATTTTGTTGATGTCATAATCATTTTGTTGATGTCATAATCATTTGATGATGTCATGATCATTAGATGATGTCATAATCATTTTGTTGATGTCATAATCATTTGATGATGTCATAATCATTTGATGTCATAATCATTGGATGATGTCATAATCATTTTGTTGATGTCATAATCATTTGATGATGTCATAATTATTTGATGTCATAATCATTGGATGATGTCATAATCATTTTGTTGATGTCATAATCATTTGATGTCATAATCATTGGATGATGTCATAATCATTTTGTTGATGTCATAATCATTTGATGATGTCATAATCATTTGATGTCATAATCATTGGATGATGTCATTATCATTTTGTTGATGTCATAATCATTTGATGATGTCATAATCATTAGATGATGTCATAATCATTGGATGATGACATAATCATTTTGTTGATGTCATAATCATTTGATGTCATTATCATTGGATGATGTCATAATCATTTTGTTGATGTCATAATCATTTGATGATGTCATAATCATTAGATGATGTCATAATCATTTTGTTGATGTCACAATCATTTCATGATGTCATAATCATTTGATGTCATAATCATTGGATTATGTCATAATCATTTTGTTGATGTCATAATCATTTGATGATGTCATAATCATTAGATAATGTCATAATCATTTTGTTGAAGTCATAATCATTTGATGATGTCATTATCATTTTGTTGATGTCATAATGATTTGATGATGTCATATTGATTTGATTATGTCATAATCATTTGATGTCATAATCGTTGGATGATGTCATAATCATTTTGTTGATGTCATAATCATTTGATGATGTCATAATCATTAGATGATGTCATAATCATTTTGTTGATGTCATAATCATGTGATGATGTCATAATCATTTGATGTAATAATCATTAGATGATGTCATAATCATTGGATGATGACATAATCATTTTGTTGATGTCATAATCATTTGATGTCATAATCATTGGATGATGTCATAATCATTTTGTTGATGTCATAATCATTTGATGATGTCATAATCATTAGATGATGTCATAATCATTTTGTTGATGTCATAATCATTTGATGATGTCATAATCATTTGATGTCATAATCATTGGATAATGTCATAATCATTTTGTTGATGTCATAATCATTTTATGATGTCATAATCATTTTGTTGATGTCATAATCATTGGATGATGTCATAATCTTTTTGTTGATGTCATAATCATTTGATGATGTCATAATCATTTTGTTGTTGTCATAATAATTTCGTTGATGTCATAATGATTTGATGATATCATAATCATTTGATGTCATAATCATTGGATGATGTCATAATCATTTTGTTGATGTCATAATCATTTGATGATGTCATAATCATTTGATGTCATAATCATTGGATGATGTCATAATCATTTTGTTGATGTCATAATCATTTTATGATGTCATAATCATTTTGTTGATGTCATAATCATTGGATGATGTCATAATCCTTTTGTTGATGTCATAATCATTTGATGATGTCATAATCATTTTGTTGATGTCATAATCATTTTGTTGATGTCATAATGATTTGATGATGTCATAATCATTTGATGTCATAATCATTGGATGATGTCATAATCATTTTGTTGATGTCATAATCATTTGATGTCATAATCATTGGATGATGTCATAATCATTTTGTTGATGTCATAATCATTTGATGATGTCATAATCATTTGATGTCATAATCATTGGATGATGTCATAATCATTTTGTTGATGTCATAATCATTTGATGTCATAATCATTGGATGATGTCATAATCATTTTGTTGATGTCATAATCATTTGATGATGTCATAATCATTTGATGTCATAATCATTGGATGATGTCATAATCATTTTGTTGATGTCATAATCATTTGATGATGTCATAATCATTAGATAATGTCATAATCATTTTGTTGAAGTCATAATCATTTGATGATGTCATTATCATTTTGTTGATGTCATAATGATTTGATGATGTCATAATCATTTGATGTCATAATCATTGGATGATGTCATAATCATTTTGTTGATGTCATAATCATTTGATGATGTCATAATCATTTGATGTCATAATCATTGGATGATGTCATAATCATTTTGTTGATGTCATAATCATTTGATGATGTCATAATCATTAGATGATGTCATAATCATTGGATGATGACATAATCATTTTGTTGATGTCATAATCATTTGATGTCATAATCATTGGATGATGTCATAATCATTTTGTTGATGTCATAATCATTTGATGATGTCATAATCATTAGATGATGTCATAATCATTGGATGATGTCATAATCATTTTGTTGATGTCATAATCATTTGATGATGTCATAATCATTTGATGTCATAATCATTGGATGATGTCATAATCATTTTGTTGATGTCATAATCATTTTATGATGTCATAATCATTTTGTTGATGTCATAATCATTGGATGATGTCATAATCCTTTTGTTGATGTCATAATCATTTGATGATGTCATAATCATTTTGTTGATGTCATAATCATTTTGTTGATGTCATAATGATTTGATGATGTCATAATCATTTGATGTCATAATCATTGGATGATGTCATAATCATTTTGTTGATGTCATAATCATTTGATGATGTCATAATCATTTGATGTCATAATCATTGGATGATGTCATAATCATTTTGTTGATGTCATAATCATTTGATGTCATAATCATTGGATGATGTCATAATCATTTTGTTGATGTCATAATCATTTGATGATGTCATAATCATTTGATGTCATAATCATTGGATGATGTCATAATCATTTTGTTGATGTCATAATCATTTGATGATGTCATAATCATTAGATAATGTCATAATCATTTTGTTGAAGTCATAATCATTTGATGATGTCATTATCATTTTGTTGATGTCATAATGATTTGATGATGTCATAATCATTTGATGTCATAATCATTGGATGATGTCATAATCATTTTGTTGATGTCATAATCATTTGATGATGTCATAATCATTTGATGTCATAATCATTGGATGATGTCATAATCATTTTGTTGATGTCATAATCATTTGATGATGTCATAATCATTAGATGATGTCATAATCATTGGATGATGACATAATCATTTTGTTGATGTCATAATCATTTGATGTCATAATCATTGGATGATGTCATAATCATTTTGTTGATGTCATAATCATTTGATGATGTCATAATCATTAGATGATGTCATAATCATTTTTTTGATGTCATAATCATTTGATGTCATAATCATTGGATGATGTCATAATCATTTTGTTGATGGCATAATCATTTGATGATGTCATAATCATTAGATAATGTCATAATCATTTTGTTGAAGTCATAATCATTTGATGATGTCAAAATCATTTTGTTGATGTCATAATCATTTTGTTGATGTCATAATGATTTGATGATGTCATAATCATTTGATGTCATAATCATTGGATGATGTCATAATCATTTTGTTGATGTCATAATCATTTGATGATGTCATAATCATTTTATGTCATAATCATTGGATGATGTCATAATCATTTTGTTGATGTCATAATCACTTGATGATGTCATAATCATTAGATGATGTCATAATCATTTTGTTGATGTCATAATCATTTTGTTGATGTCATAATCATTTGATGATGTCATGATCATTAGATGATGTCATAATCATTTTGTTGATGTCATAATCATTTGATGATGTCATAATCATTTGATGTCATAATCATTGGATGATGTCATAATCATTTTGTTGATGTCATAATCATTTGATGATGTCATAATTATTTGATGTCATAATCATTGGATGATGTCATAATCATTTTGTTGATGTCATAATCATTTGATGTCATAATCATTGGATGATGTCATAATCATTTTGTTGATGTCATAATCATTTGATGATGTCATAATCATTTGATGTCATAATCATTGGATGATGTCATTATCATTTTGTTGATGTCATAATCATTTGATGATGTCATAATCATTAGATGATGTCATAATCATTGGATGATGACATAATCATTTTGTTGATGTCATAATCATTTGATGTCATTATCATTGGATGATGTCATAATCATTTTGTTGATGTCATAATCATTTGATGATGTCATAATCATTAGATGATGTCATAATCATTTTGTTGATGTCACAATCATTTCATGATGTCATAATCATTTGATGTCATAATCATTGGATGATGTCATAATCATTTTGTTGATGTCATAATCATTTGATGATGTCATAATCATTAGATAATGTCATAATCATTTTGTTGAAGTCATAATCATTTGATGATGTCATTATCATTTTGTTGATGTCATAATGATTTGATGATGTCATAATCATTTGATGTCATAATCATTGGATGATGTCATAATCATTTTGTTGATGTCATAATCATTTGATGATGTCATAATCATTTGATGTCATAATCATTGGATGATGTCATAATCATTTTGTTGATGTCATAATCATTTGATGATGTCATAATCATTAGATGATGTCATAATCATTTTGTTGATGTCATAATCATTTGATGATGTCATAATCATATGATGTAATAATCATTGGATGATGTCATAATCATTTTGTTGATGTCATAATCATTTGATGATGTCATAATCATTAGATGATGTCATAATCATTTTGTTGATGTCATAATCATTTGATGATGTCATAATCATTAGATGATGTCATAGTCATTTTGTTGATGTCATAATCATTTGATGATGTCATAATCATTTGATGTCATAATCATTGGATGATGTCGTAATCATTTTGTTGATGTCATAATCATTTGATGATGTCATAATCATTTGATGATGTCATAATCATTTTGATGATGTCATAATCATTTGATGATGTCATAATCATTTGATGTCATAATCATTGGATAATGTCATAATCATTTTGTTGATGTCATAATCATTTTATGATGTCATAATCATTTTGTTGATGTCATAATCATTGGATGATGTCATAATCTTTATGTTGATGTCATAATCATTTGATGATGTCATAATCATTTTGTTGTTGTCATAATAATTTCGTTGATGTCATAATGATTTGATGATATCATAATCATTTGATGTCATAATCATTGGATGATGTCATAATCATTTTGTTGATGTCATAATAATTTGATGATGTCATAATCATTTGATGTCATAATCATTGGATGATGTCATAATCATTTTGTTGATGTCATAATCATTTTATGATGTCATAATCATTTTGTTGATGTCATAATCATTGGATGATGTCATAATCCTTTTGTTGATGTCATAATCATTTGATGATGTCATAATCATTTTGTTGATGTCATAATCATTTTGTTGATGTCATAATGATTTGATGATGTCATAATCATTTGATGTCATAATCATTGGATGATGTCATAATCATTTTGTTGATGTCATAATCATTTGATGATGTCATAATCATTTGATGTCATAATCATTGGATGATGTCATAATCATTTTGTTGATGTCATAATCATTTGATGTCATAATCATTGGATGATGTCATAATCATTTTGTTGATGTCATAATCATTTGATGATGTCATAATCATTTGATGTCATAATCATTGGATGATGTCATAATCATTTTGTTGATGTCATAATCATTTGATGATGTCATAATCATTAGATAATGTCATAATCATTTTGTTGAAGTCATAATCATTTGATGATGTCATTATCATTTTGTTGATGTCATAATGATTTGATGATGTCATAATCATTTGATGTCATAATCATTGGATGATGTCATAATCATTTTGTTGATGTCATAATCATTTGATGATGTCATAATCATTTGATGTCATAATCATTGGATGATGTCATAATCATTTTGTTGATGTCATAATCATTTGATGATGTCATAATCATTAGATGATGTCATAATCATTTTGTTGATGTCATAATCATTTGATGATGTCATAATCATATGATGTAATAATCATTGGATGATGTCATAATCATTTTGTTGATGTCATAATCATTTGATGATGTCATAATCATTAGATGATGTCATAATCATTGGATGATGTCATAATCATTTGATGATGCCATAATCATTTTGTTGATGTCATAATCATTTTATGATGTCATAATCATTTTGTTGATGTCATAATCATTTTGTTGATGTCATAATCATTTGATGATGTCATAGTCATTAGATGATGTCATAATCATTTTGTTGATGATCTCATAATCATTTCATGATGTCATAATCATTTGATGTCATAATCATTGTATGATGTCATAATCATTTTGTTGATGTCATAATCATTTGATGATGTCATAATCATTAGATGATGTCATAATCATTTGATGATGTCATAATCATTAGATGATGTCATAATCATTTCGTTGATGTCATAATGATTTGATGATATCATAATCATTTTGTTGATGTCATAATCATTTGATGATGTCATAATCATTTGATGTCATAATCATTGGATGATGTCGTAATCATTTTGTTGATGTCATAATCATTTGATGATGTCATAATCATTTGATGATGTCATAATCATTTTGATGATGTCATAATCATTTGATGATGTCATAATCATTTGATGTCATAATCATTGGATAATGTAATAATCATTTTGTTGATGTCATAATCATTTTATGATGTCATAATCATTTTGTTGATGTCATAATCATTGGATGATGTCATAATCCTTTTGTTGATGTCATAATCATTTGATGATGTCATAATCATTAGATGATGTCATAATCATATTGTTGATGTCATAATCATTTGATGATGTCATAATCATTTTGTTGTTGTCATAATCATTTCGTTGATGTCATAATGATTTGATGATATCATAATCATTTGATGTCATAATCATTGGATGATGTCATAATCATTTTGTTGATGTCATAATCATTTGATGATGTCATAATCATTTGATGTCATAATCATTGGATGATGTCATAATCATTTTGTTGATGTCATAATCATTTTATGATGTCATAATCATTTTGTTGATGTCATAATCATTGGATGATGTCATTATCATTTTGTTGATGTCATAATCATTTGATGATGTCATAATCATTAGATGATGTCATAATCATTTTGTTGATGTCATAATCATTTGATGATGTCATAATCATTTTGTTGATGTCATAATCATTTCGTTGATGTCATAATGATTTGATGATATCATAATCATTTGATGTCATAATCATTGGATGATGTCATAATCATTTTGTTGATGTCATAATCATTTGATGATGTCATAATCATTAGATGATGTCATAATCATTGGATGATGACATAATCATTTTGTTTATGTCATAATCATTTGATGTCATAATCATTGGATGATGTCATAATCATTTTGTTGATGTCATAATCATTTGATGATGTCATAATCATTAGATAATGTCATAATCATTTTGTTGAAGTCATAATCATTTGATGATGTCATAATCATTTTGTTGATGTCATAATCATTTTGTTGATGTCATATTGATTTGATGATGTCATAATCATTTGATGTCATAATCATTGGATGATGTCATAATCATTTTGTTCATGTCATAATCATTTGATGATGTCATAATCATTTGATGTCATAATCATTGGATGATGTCATTATCATTGTGTTGATGTCAAAATCATTTGATGATGTCATAATCATTAGATGATGTCATAATCATTTTGTTGATGTCATAATCATTTGATGATGTCATAATCATTTGATGTAATAATCATTAGATGATGTCATAATCATTTTGGTGATGTCATAATCATTTGATGATGTCATAATCATTAGATGATGTCATAATCATTTTGTTGATGTCATAATCATTTGATGATGTCATAATCATTTGATGTCATAATCATTGGACGATGTCATAATCATTTTGTTGATGTCATAATCATTTTGTTGATGTCATAATCATTTGATGATGTCATAATCATTTTGTTGATGTCATAATCATTTGATGATGTCATAATCATTTTGTTGATGTCATAATCATTTGATGATGTCATAATCATTTAATGTCATAATCATTGGATGATGTCATAATCATTTTGTTGATGTCATAATCATTTTATGATGTTATAATCATTTTGTTGATGTCATAATCATTGGATGATGTCATAATCCTTTTGTTGATGTCATAATCATTTGATGATGTCATAATCATTAGATGATGTCATAATCATTTTGTTGATGTCATAATCATTTGATGATGTCATAATCATTTTGTAGATGTCATAATCATTTCGTTGATGTCATAATGATTTGATGATATCATAATCATTTGATGTCATAATCATTGGATGATGTCATAATCATTTTGTTGATGTCATAATCATTTGGTGATGTCATAATCATTTGATGTCATAATCATTGGATGATGTCATAATCATTTGATGATGCCATAATCATTTTGTTGATGTCATAATCATTTTATGATGTCATAATCATTTTGTTGATGTCATAATCATTTTGTTGATGTCATAATCATTTGATGATGTCATAGTCATTAGATGATGTCATAATCATTTTGTTGATGTCATAATCATTTCATGATGTCATAATCATTTGATGTCATAATCATTGTACGATGTCATAATCATTTTGTTGATGTCATAATCATTTGATGATGTCATAATCATTAGATAATGTCATAATCATTTTGTTGAAGTCATAATCATTTGATGATGTCATAATCATTTTGTTGATGTCATAATGATTTGATGATGTCATAATCATTTGATGTCATAATCATTGGATGATGTCATAATCATTTTGTTGATGTCATAATCATTTGATGATGTCATAATCATTTGATGTCATAATCATTGGATGATGTCATAATCATTTTGTTGATGTCATAATCATTTGATGATGTCATAATCATTAGATGATGTCATAATAATTTTGTTGATGTCATAATCATTTGATGATGTCAAAATCATATGATGTAATAATCAATGGATGATGTCATAATCATTTTGTTGATGTCATAATCATTTGATGATGTCATAATCATTAGATGATGTCATAATCATTTTGTTGATGTCATAATCATTTGATGATGTCATAATCATTAGATGATGTCATAATCATTTTGTTGATGTCATAATCATTTGATGATGTCATAATCATTTGATGTCATAATCATTGGATGATGTCATAATCATTTTATTGATGTCATAATCATTTGATGATGTCATAATCATTAGATGATGTCATAATCATTTTGATGATGTCATAATCATTTGATGATGTCATAATCATTTGATGTAATAATCATTAGATGATGTCATAATCATTTTTTTGATGTCATAATCATTTGATGATGTCATAATCATTAGATGATGTCATAATCATTTTGTTGATGTCATAATCATTTGATGATGTCATAATCATTTGATGTCATAATCATTGGACGATGTCATAATCATTTTGTTGATGTCATAATCATTTTGTTGATGTCATAATCATTTGATGATGTCATAATCATTTTGTTGATGTCATAATCATTTGATGATGTCATAATCATTTTGTTGATGTCATAATCATTTGATGATGTCATAATCATTTAATGTCATAATCATTGGATGATGTCATAATCATTTTGTTGATGTCATAATCATTTTATGATGTTATAATCATTTTGTTGATGTCATAATCATTGGATGATGTCATAATCCTTTTGTTGATGTCATAATCATTTGATGATGTCATAATCATTAGATGATGTCATAATCATTTTGTTGATGTCACAATCATTTGATGATGTCATAATCATTTTGTAGATGTCATAATCATTTCGTTGATGTCATAATGATTTGATGATATCATAATCATTTGATGTCATAATCATTTGATGTCATAATCATTTTGTTGATGTCATAATCATTTGGTGATGTCATAATCATTTGATGTCATAATCATTGGATGATGTCATAATCATTTGATGATGCCATAATCATTTTGTTGATGTCATAATCATTTTATGATGTCATAATCATTTTGTTGATGTCATAATCATTTTGTTGATGTCATAATCATTTGATGATGTCATAGTCATTAGATGATGTCATAATCATTTTGTTGATGTCATAATCATTTCATGATGTCATAATCATTTGATGTCATAATCATTGTATGATGTCATAATCATTTTGTTGATGTCATAATCATTTGATGATGTCATAATCATTAGATAATGTCATAATCATTTTGATGAAGTCATAATCATTTGATGATGTCATAATCATTTTGTTGATGTCATAATGATTTGATGATGTCATAATCATTTGATGTCATAATCATTGGATGATGTCATAATCATTTTGTTGATGTCATAATCATTTGATGATGTCATAATCATTTGATGTCATAATCATTGGATGATGTCATAATCATTTTGTTGATGTCATAATCATTTGATGATGTCATAATCATTAGATGATGTCATAATAATTTTGTTGATGTCATAATCATTTGATGATGTCAAAATCATATGATGTAATAATCAATGGATGATGTCATAATCATTTTGTTGATGTCATAATCATTTGATGATGTCATAATCATTAGATGATGTCATAATCATTTTGTTGATATCATAATCATTTGATGATGTCATAATCATTAGATGATGTCATAATCATTTTGTTGATGTCATAATCATTTGATGATGTCATAATCATTTGATGTCATAATCATTGGATGATGTCATAATCATTTTATTGATGTCATTATCATTTGATGATGTCATAATCATTTGATGATGTCATAATCATTTTGTTGATGTCATAATCATTTGATGATGTCATAATCATTGGATGATGTCATAATCATTGGATGATGTCATAATCATTTGATGATGTCATAATCATTTTATGATGTCATAATCATTTTGTTGATGTCATATTCATTGGATGATGTCATAATCCTTTTGTTGATGTCATAATCATTTGATGATGTCATAATCATTAGATGATGTCATAATCATTTTGTTGATGTCATAATCATTTGATGATGTCATAATCATTTTGTTGATGTCATAATCATTTCGTTGATGTCATAATCATTTTGTTGATGTCATAATCATTTGATGATGTCATAATCATTTTGTTGATGTCATAATCATTTGATGATGTCATAATCATTTGATGATGTCATAATCATTTTGTTGATGTCATAATCATTTGATGATGTTATAATCATTTGGTGTCATAATCATTGGATGATGTTGTAATCATTTTGTTGATGTCATAATCATTTGATGATGTCATAATCATTTGATGATGTCATAATCATTTTGATGATGTCATAATCATTTGATGATGTCATAATCATTTGATGTCATAATCATTGGATAATGTCATAATCATTTTGTTGATGTCATAATCATTTTATGATGTCATAATCATTTTGTTGATGTCATAATCATTGGATGATGTCATAATCCTTTTGTTGATGTCATAATCATTTGATGATGTCATAATCATTAGATGATGTCATAATCATATTGTTGATGTCATAACCATTTGATGATGTCATAATCATTTTGTTGATGTCATAATCATTTCGTTGATGTCATAATGATTTGATGATATCATAATCATTTCATGTCATAATCATTGGATGATGTCATAATCATTTTGTTGATGTCATAATCATTTGATGATGTCATAATCATTTGATGTCATAATCATTGGATGATGTCATAATCATTTTGTTGATGTCATAATCATTTTATGATGTCATAATCATTTTGTTGATGTCATAATCATTGGATGATGTCATAATCCTTTTGTTGATGTTATAATAATTTGATGATGTCATAATCATTAGATGATGTCATAATCATTTTGTTGATGTCATAATCATTTGATGATGTCATAATCATTTTGTTGATGTCATAATCATTTCGTTGATGTCATAATGATTTGATGATATCATAATCATTTGATGTCATAATCATTGGATGATGTCATAATCATTTTGTTGATGTCATAATCATTTGATGATGTCATAATCATTAGATGATGTCATAATCATTGGATGATGACATAATCATTATGTTTATGTCATAATCATTTGATGTCATAATCATTGGATGATGTCATAATCATTTTGTTGATGTCATAATCATTTGATGATGTCATAATCATTAGATAATGTCATAATCATTTTTGTTGAAGTCATAATCATTTGATGATGTCATAATCATTTGTTTGATGTCATAATCATTTTGTTGATGTCATATTGATTTGATTATGTCATAATCATTTGATGTCATAATCGTTGGATGATGTCATAATCATTTTGTTGATGTCATAATCATTTGATGATGTCATAATCATTAGATGATGTCATAATCATTTTGTTGATGTCATAATCATGTGATGATGTCATAATCATTTGATGTAATAATCATTAGATGATGTCATAATCATTGGATGATGACATAATCATTTTGTTGATGTCATAATCATTTGATGTCATAATCATTGGATGATGTCATAATCATTTTGTTGATGTCATAATCATTTGATGATGTCATAATCATTAGATGATGTCATAATCATTTTGTTGATGTCATAATCATTTCATGATGTCATAATCATTTGATGTCATAATCATTGGATGATGTCATAATCATTTTGTTGATGTCATAATCATTAGATAATGTCATAATCATTTTTGTTGAAGTCATAATCATTTGATGATGTCATAATCATTTTGTTGATGTCATAATCATTTTGTTGATGTCATATTGATTTGATGATGTCATAATCATTTGATGTCATAATCATTGGATGATGTCATAATCATTTTGTTCATGTCATAATCATTTGATGATGTCATAATCATTTGATGTCATAATCATTGGATGATGTCATAATCATTTTGTTGATGTCATAATCATTTGATGATGTCATAATCATTAGATGATGTCATAATCATTTTGTTGATGTCATAATCATTTGATGATGTCATAATCATTTGATGTCATAATCATTGGATGATGTCATAATCATTTTGTTGATGTCATAATCATTTGATGATGTCATAATCATTAGATGATGTCATAATCATTTTGTTGATGTCATAATCATTTGATGATGTCATAATCATTTGATGTAATAATCATTGGATGATGTCATAATCATTTGATGATGTCATAATCATTAGATAATGTCATAATCATTTTGTTGAAGTCATAATCATTTGATGATGTCATAATCATTTTGTTGATGTCATAATCATTTTGTTGATGTCATATTGATTTGATGATGTCATAATCATTTGATGTCATAATCATTGGATGATGTCATAATCATTTTGTTCATGTCATAATCATTTGATGATGTCATAATCATTTGATGTCATAATCATTGGATGATGTCATAATCATTTTGTTGATGTCATAATCATTTGATGATGTCATAATCATTAGATGATGTCATAATCATTTTGTTGATGTCATAATCATTTGATGATGTCATAATCATTTTGTTGATGTCATAATCATTTCGTTGATGTCATAATGATTTGATGATATCATAATCATTTGATGTCATAATCATTGGATGATGTTATAATCATTTTGTTGATGTCATAATCATTTGATGATGTCATAATCATTAGATGATGTCATAATCATTGGATGATGACATAATCATTTTGTTGATGTCATAATCATTTGATGTCATAATCATTGGATGATGTCATAATCATTTTGTTGATGTCATAATCATTTGATGATGTCATAATCATTAGATGATGTCATAATCATTTTGTTGATGTCATAATCATTTCATGATGTCATAATCATTTGATGTCATAATCATTGGATGATGTCATAATCATTTTGTTGATGTCATAATCATTTGATGATGTCATAATCATTAGATAATGTCATAATCATTTTTGTTGAAGTCATAATCATTTGATGATGTCATAATCATTTTGTTGATGTCATAATCATTTTGTTGATGTCATATTGATTTGATGATGTCATAATCATTTGATGTCATAATCATTGGATGATGTCATAATCATTTTGTTCATGTCATAATCATTTGATGATGTCATAATCATTTGATGTCATAATCATTGGATGATGTCATAATCATTTTGTTGATGTCATAATCATTTGAAGATGTCATAATCATTAGATGATGTCATAATCATTTTGTTGATGTCATAATCATTTGATGATGTCATAATCATTTGATGTAATAATCATTGGATGATGTCATAATCATTTTGTTGATGTCATAATCATTTGATGATGTTATAATCATTAGATGATGTCATAATCATTTTGTTGATGTCATAATCATTTGATGATGTCATAATCATTAGATGATGTCATAATCATTTTGTTGATGTCATAATCATTTGATGATGTCATAATCATTTGATGTCATAATCATTGGATGATGTCATAATCATTTTGTTGATGTCATAATCATTTGATGATGTCATAATCATTTGATGATGTCATAATCATTTTGTTGATGTCATAATCATTTGATGATGTCATAATCATTTGATGTCATAATAATTGGATGATGTCATAATCATTTTGTTGATGTCATAATCATTTTATGATGTCATAATCATTTTGTTGATGTCATAATCATTGGATGATGTCATAAACCTTTGGTTGATGTCATAATCATTTGATGATGTCATAATCATTAGATGATGTCATAATCATTTTGTTGATGTCATAATCATTTGATGATGTCATAATCATTAGATGATGTCATAATCATTGGATGATGACATAATCATTTTGTTGATGTCATAATCATTTGATGTCATAATCATTGGATGATGTCATAATCATTTTGTTGATGTCATAATCATTTGATGATGTCATAATCATTAGATGATGTCATAATCATTTTTTTGATGTCATAATCATTTGATGTCATAATCATTGGATGATGTCATAATCATTTTGTTGATGGCATAATCATTTGATGATGTCATAATCATTAGATAATGTCATAATCATTTTGTTGAAGTCATAATCATTTGATGATGTCAAAATCATTTTGTTGATGTCATAATCATTTTGTTGATGTCATAATGATTTGATGATGTCATAATCATTTGATGCCATAATCATTGGATGATGTCATAATCATTTTGTTGATGTCATAATCATTTGATGATGTCATAATCATTTTATGTCATAATCATTGGATGATGTCATAATCATTTTGTTGATGTCATAATCACTTGATGATGTCATAATCATTAGATGATGTCATAATCATTTTGTTGATGTCATAATCATTTTGTTGATGTCATAATCATTTGATGATGTCATGATCATTAGATGATGTCATAATCATTTTGTTGATGTCATAATCATTTGATGATGTCATAATCATTTGATGTCATAATCATTGGATGATGTCATAATCATTTTGTTGATGTCATAATCATTTGATGATGTCATAATTATTTGATGTCATAATCATTGGATGATGTCATAATCATTTTGTTGATGTCATAATCATTTGATGTCATAATCATTGGATGATGTCATAATCATTTTGTTGATGTCATAATCATTTGATGTCATAATCATTGGATGATGTCATTATCATTTTGTTGATGTCATAATCATTTGATGATGTCATAATCATTAGATGATGTCATAATCATTGGATGATGACATAATCATTTTGTTGATGTCATAATCATTTGATGTCATTATCATTGGATGATGTCATAATCATTTTGTTGATGTCATAATCATTTGATGATGTCATAATCATTAGATGATGTCATAATCATTTTGTTGATGTCACAATCATTTCATGATTTCATAATCATTTGATGTCATAATCATTGGATGATGTCATAATCATTTTGTTGATGTCATAATCATTTGATGATGTCATAATCATTAGATAATGTCATAATCATTTTGTTGAAGTCATAATCATTTGATGATGTCATTATCATTTTGTTGATGTCATAATGATTTGATGATGTCATAATCATTTGATGTCATAATCATTGGATGATGTCATAATCATTTTGTTGATGTCATAATCATTTGATGATGTCATAATCATTTGATGTCATAATCATTGGATGATGTCATAATCATTTTGTTGATGTCATAATCATTTGATGATGTCATAATCATTAGATGATGTCATAATCATTTTGTTGATGTCATAATCATTTGATGATGTCATAATCATATGATGTAATAATCATTGGATGATGTCATAATCATTTTGTTGATGTCATAATCATTTGATGATGTCATAATCATTAGATGATGTCATAATCATTTTGTTGATGTCATAATCATTTGATGATGTCATAATCATTAGATGATGTCATAGTCATTTTGTTGATGTCATAATCATTTGATGATGTCATAATCATTTGATGTCATAATCATTGGATGATGTCGTAATCATTTTGTTGATGTCATAATCATTTGATGATGTCATAATCATTTGATGATGTCATAATCATTTTGATGATGTCATAATCATTTGATGATGTCATAATCATTTGATGTCATAATCATTGGATAATGTCATAATCATTTTGTTGATGTCATAATCATTTTATGATGTCATAATCATTTTGTTGATGTCATAATCATTGGATGATGTCATAATCTTTTTGTTGATGTCATAATCATTTGATGATGTCATAATCATTTTGTTGTTGTCATAATAATTTCGTTGATGTCATAATGATTTGATGATATCATAATCATTTGATGTCATAATCATTGGATGATGTCATAATCATTTTGTTGATGTCATAATCATTTGATGATGTCATAATCATTTGATGTCATAATCATTGGATGATGTCATAATCATTTTGTTGATGTCATAATCATTTTATGATGTCATAATCATTTTGTTGATGTCATAATCATTGGATGATGTCATAATCCTTTTGTTGATGTCATAATCATTTGATGATGTCATAATCATTTTGTTGATGTCATAATCATTTTGTTGATGTCATAATGATTTGATGATGTCATAATCATTTGATGTCATAATCATTGGATGATGTCATAATCATTTTGTTGATGTCATAATCATTTGATGATGTCATAATCATTTGATGTCATAATCATTGGATGATGTCATAATCATTTTGTTGATGTCATAATCATTTGATGTCATAATCATTGGATGATGTCATAATCATTTTGTTGATGTCATAATCATTTGATGATGTCATAATCATTTGATGTCATAATCATTGGATGATGTCATAATCATTTTGTTGATGTCATAATCATTTGATGATGTCATAATCATTAGATAATGTCATAATCATTTTGTTGAAGTCATAATCATTTGATGATGTCATTATCATTTTGTTGATGTCATAATGATTTGATGATGTCATAATCATTTGATGTCATAATCATTGGATGATGTCATAATCATTTTGTTGATGTCATAATCATTTGATGATGTCATAATCATTTGATGTCATAATCATTGGATGATGTCATAATCATTTTGTTGATGTCATAATCATTTGATGATGTCATAATCATTAGATGATGTCATAATCATTTTGTTGATGTCATAATCATTTGATGATGTCATAATCATATGATGTAATAATCATTGGATGATGTCATAATCATTTTGTTGATGTCATAATCATTTGATGATGTCATAATCATTAGATGATGTCATAATCATTGGATGATGTCATAATCATTTGATGATGCCATAATCATTTTGTTGATGTCATAATCATTTTATGATGTCATAATCATTTTGTTGATGTCATAATCATTTTGTTGATGTCATAATCATTTGATGATGTCATAGTCATTAGATGATGTCATAATCATTTTGTTGATGATCTCATAATCATTTCATGATGTCATAATCATTTGATGTCATAATCATTGTATGATGTCATAATCATTTTGTTGATGTCATAATCATTTGATGATGTCATAATCATTAGATGATGTCATAATCATTTGATGATGTCATAATCATTAGATGATGTCATAATCATTTCGTTGATGTCATAATGATTTGATGATATCATAATCATTTTGTTGATGTCATAATCATTTGATGATGTCATAATCATTTGATGTCATAATCATTGGATGATGTCGTAATCATTTTGTTGATGTCATAATCATTTGATGATGTCATAATCATTTGATGATGTCATAATCATTTTGATGATGTCATAATCATTTGATGATGTCATAATCATTTGATGTCATAATCATTGGATAATGTCATAATCATTTTGTTGATATCATAATCATTTTATGATGTCATAATCATTTTGTTGATGTCATAATCATTGGATGATGTCATAATCCTTTTGTTGATGTCATAATCATTTGATGATGTCATAATCATTAGATGATGTCATAATCATATTGTTGATGTCATAATCATTTGATGATGTCATAATCATTTTGTTGTTGTCATAATCATTTCGTTGATGTCATAATGATTTGATGATATCATAATCATTTGATGTCATAATCATTGGATGATGTCATAATCATTTTGTTGATGTCATAATCATTTGATGATGTCATAATCATTTGATGTCATAATCATTGGATGATGTCATAATCATTTTGTTGATGTCATAATCATTTTATGATGTCATAATCATTTTGTTGATGTCATAATCATTGGATGATGTCATTATCATTTTGTTGATGTCATAATCATTTGATGATGTCATAATCATTAGATGATGTCATAATCATTTTGTTGATGTCATAATCATTTGATGATGTCATAATCATTTTGTTGATGTCATAATCATTTCGTTGATGTCATAATGATTTGATGATATCATAATCATTTGATGTCATAATCATTGGATGATGTCATAATCATTTTGTTGATGTCATAATCATTTGATGATGTCATAATCATTAGATGATGTCATAATCATTGGATGATGACATAATCGTTTTGTTTATGTCATAATCATTTGATGTCATAATCATTGGATGATGTCATAATCATTTTGTTGATGTCATAATCATTTGATGATGTCATAATCATTAGATAATGTCATAATCATTTTGTTGAAGTCATAATCATTTGATGATGTCATAATCATTTTGTTGATGTCATAATCATTTTGTTGATGTCATATTGATTTGATGATGTCATAATCATTTGATGTCATAATCATTGGATGATGTCATAATCATTTTGTTCATGTCATAATCATTTGATGATGTCATAATCATTTGATGTCATAATCATTGGATGATGTCATTATCATTGTGTTGATGTCAAAATCATTTGATGATGTCATAATCATTAGATGATGTCATAATCATTTTGTTGATGTCATAATCATTTGATGATGTCATAATCATTTGATGTAATAATCATTAGATGATGTCATAATCATTTTGGTGATGTCATAATCATTTGATGATGTCATAATCATTAGATGATGTCATAATCATTTTGTTGATGTCATAATCATTTGATGATGTCATAATCATTTGATGTCATAATCATTGGACGATGTCATAATCATTTTGTTGATGTCATAATCATTTTGTTGATGTCATAATCATTTGATGATGTCATAATCATTTTGTTGATGTCATAATCATTTGATGATGTCATAATCATTTTGTTGATGTCATAATCATTTGATGATGTCATAATCATTTAATGTCATAATCATTGGATGATGTCATAATCATTTTGTTGATGTCATAATCATTTTATGATGTTATAATCATTTTGTTGATGTCATAATCATTGGATGATGTCATAATCCTTTTGTTGATGTCATAATCATTTGATGATGTCATAATCATTAGATGATGTCATAATCATTTTGTTGATGTCATAATCATTTGATGATGTCATAATCATTTTGTAGATGTCATAATCATTTCGTTGATGTCATAATGATTTGATGATATCATAATCATTTGATGTCATAATCATTGGATGATGTCATAATCATTTTGTTGATGTCATAATCATTTGGTGATGTCATAATCATTTGATGTCATAATCATTGGATGATGTCATAATGATTTGATGATATCATAATCATTTGATGTCATAATCATTGGATGATGTCATAATCATTTGATGATGCCATAATCATTTTGTTGATGTCA
Organism: Dendrobates tinctorius; assembly: GCF_039654945.1. Classification (NCBI taxonomy): domain Eukaryota; kingdom Metazoa; phylum Chordata; class Amphibia; order Anura; family Dendrobatidae; genus Dendrobates; species Dendrobates tinctorius. The sequence continues at coordinate 40,977,648 of NW_027361687.1, read as the reverse complement.
TAATCATTTTATGATGTCATAATCATTTTGTTGATGTCATAATCATTTTGTTGATGTCATAATCATTTGATGATGTCATAGTCATTAGATGATGTCATAATCATTTGATGATGTCATAATCATTAGATAATGTCATAATCATTTTGTTGAAGTCATAATCATTTGATGATGTCATAATCATTTTGTTGATGTCATAATGATTTGATGATGTCATAATCATTTGATGTCATAATCATTGGATGATGTCATAATCATTTTGTTGATGTCATAATCATTTGATTATGTCATAATCATTTGATGTCATAATCATTGGATGATGTCATAATCATTTTGTTGATGTCATAATCATTTGATGATGTCATAATCATTAGATGATGTCATAATAATTTTGTTGATGTCATAATCATTTGATGATGTCAAAATCATATGATGTAATAATCAATGGATGATGTCATAATCATTTTGTTGATGTCATAATCATTTGATGATGTCATAATCATTAGATGATGTCATAATCATTTTGTTGATGTCATAATCATTTGATGATGTCATAATCATTAGATGATGTCATAATCATTTTGTTGATGTCATAATCATTTGATGATGTCATAATCATTTGATGTCATAATCATTGGATGATGTCATAATCATTTTATTGATGTCATAATCATTTGATGATGTCATAATCATTAGATGATGTCATAATCATTTTGATGATGTCATAATCATTTGATGATGTCATAATCATTTGATGTAATAATCATTAGATGATGTCATAATCATTTTTGTGATGTCATAATCATTTGATGATGTCATAATCATTAGATGATGTCATAATCATTTTGTTGATGTCATAATCATTTGATGATGTCATAATCATTTGATGTCATAATCATTGGACGATGTCATAATCATTTTGTTGATGTCATAATCATTTTGTTGATGTCATAATCATTTGATGATGTCATAATCATTTTGTTGATGTCATAATCATTTGATGATGTCATAATCATTTTGTTGATGTCATAATCATTTGATGATGTCATAATCATTTAATGTCATAATCATTGGATGATGTCATAATCATTTTGTTGATGTCATAATCATTTTATGATGTTATAATCATTTTGTTGATGTCATAATCATTGGATGATGTCATAATCCTTTTGTTGATGTCATAATCATTTGATGATGTCATAATCATTAGATGATGTCATAATCATTTTGTTGATGTCATAATCATTTGATGATGTCATAATCATTTTGTAGATGTCATAATCATTTCGTTGATGTCATAATGATTTGATGATATCATAATCATTTGATGTCATAATCATTTGATGTCATAATCATTTTGTTGATGTCATAATCATTTGGTGATGTCATAATCATTTGATGTCATAATCATTGGATGATGTCATAATCATTTGATGATGCCATAATCATTTTGTTGATGTCATAATCATTTTATGATGTCATAATCATTTTGTTGATGTCATAATCATTTTGTTGATGTCATAATCATTTGATGATGTCATAGTCATTAGATGATGTCATAATCATTTTGTTGATGTCATAATCATTTCATGATGTCATAATCATTTGATGTCATAATCATTGTATGATGTCATCATCATTTTGTTGATGTCATAATCATTTGATGATGTCATAATCATTAGATAATGTCATAATCATTTTGATGAAGTCATAATCATTTGATGATGTCATAATCATTTTGTTGATGTCATAATGATTTGATGATGTCATAATCATTTGATGTCATAATCATTGGATGATGTCATAATCATTTTGTTGATGTCATAATCATTTGATGATGTCATAATCATTTGATGTCATAATCATTGGATGATGTCATAATCATTTTGTTGATGTCATAATCATTTGATGATGTCATAATCATTAGATGATGTCATAATAATTTTGTTGATGTCATAATCATTTGATGATGTCAAAATCATATGATGTAATAATCAATGGATGATGTCATAATCATTTTGTTGATGTCATAATCATTTGATGATGTCATAATCATTAGATGATGTCATAATCATTTTGTTGATGTCATAATCATTAGATGATGTCATAATCATTTTGTTGATGTCATAATCATTTGATGATGTCATAATCATTTGATGTCATAATCATTGGATGATGTCATAATCATTTTATTGATGTCATAATCATTTGATGATGTCATAATCATTTGATGATGTCATAATCATTTTGTTGATGTCATAATCATTTGATGATGTCATAATCATTGGATGATGTCATAATCATTGGATGATGTCATAATCATTTTGTTGATGTCATAATCATTTTATGATGTCATAATCATTTTGTTGATGTCATATTCATTGGATGATGTCATAATCCTTTTGTTGATGTCATAATCATTTGATGATGTCATAATCATTAGATGATGTCATAATCATTTTGTTGATGTCATAATCATTTGATGATGTCATAATCATTTTGTTGATGTCATAATCATTTCGTTGATGTCATAATCATTTTGTTGATGTCATAATCATTTGATGATGTCATAATCATTTTGTTGATGTCATAATCATTTGATGATGTCATAATCATTTGATGATGTCATAATCATTTTGTTGATGTCATAATCATTTGATGATGTTATAATCATTTGATGTCATAATCATTGGATGATGTCGTAATCATTTTGTTGATGTCATAATCATTTGATGATGTCATAATCATTTGATGATGTCATAATCATTTTGATGATGTCATAATCATTTGATGATGTCATAATCATTTGATGTCATAATCATTGGATAATGTCATAATCATTTTGTTGATGTCATAATCATTTTATGATGTCATAATCATTTTGTTGATGTCATAATCATTGGATGATGTCATAATCCTTTTGTTGATGTCATAATCATTTGATGATGTCATAATCATTAGATGATGTCATAATCATATTGTTGATGTCATAACCATTTGATGATGTCATAATCATTTTGTTGATGTCATAATCATTTCGTTGATGTCATAATGATTTGATGATATCATAATCATTTCATGTCATAATCATTGGATGATGTCATAATCATTTTGTTGATGTCATAATCATTTGATGATGTCATAATCATTTGATGTCATAATCATTGGATGATGTCATAATCATTTTGTTGATGTCATAATCATTTTATGATGTCATAATCATTTTGTTGATGTCATAATCATTGGATGATGTCATAATCCTTTTGTTGATGTTATAATAATTTGATGATGTCATAATCATTAGATGATGTCATAATCATTTTGTTGATGTCATAATCATTTGATGATGTCATAATCATTTTGTTGATGTCATAATCATTTCGTTGATGTCATAATGATTTGATGATATCATAATCATTTGATGTCATAATCATTGGATGATGTCATAATCATTTTGTTGATGTCATAATCATTTGATGATGTCATAATCATTAGATGATGTCATAATCATTGGATGATGACATAATCATTATGTTTATGTCATAATCATTTGATGTCATAATCATTGGATGATGTCATAATCATTTTGTTGATGTCATAATCATTTGATGATGTCATAATCATTAGATAATGTCATAATCATTTTTGTTGAAGTCATAATCATTTGATGATGTCATAATCATTTGTTTGATGTCATAATCATTTTGTTGATGTCATATTGATTTGATTATGTCATAATCATTTGATGTCATAATCGTTGGATGATGTCATAATCATTTTGTTGATGTCATAATCATTTGATGATGTCATAATCATTAGATGATGTCATAATCATTTTGTTGATGTCATAATCATGTGATGATGTCATAATCATTTGATGTAATAATCATTAGATGATGTCATAATCATTTTGTTGATGTCATAATCATTTGATGATGTCATAATCATTAGATGATGTCATAATCATTTTGTTGATGTCATAATCATTTGATGATGTCATAATCATTTGATGTCATAATCATTGGATGATGTCATAATCATTTTGTTGATGTCATAATCATTTGATGATGTCATAATCATTTTGTTGATGTCATAATCATTTCGTTGATGTCATAATGATTTGATGATATCATAATCATTTGATGTCATAATCATTGGATGATGTCATAATCATTTTGTTGATGTCATAATCATTTGATGATGTCATAATCATTTGATGTCATAATCATTGGATGATGTCATAATCATTTTGTTGATGTCATAATCATTTGATGATGTCATAATCATTTTGTTGATGTCATAATCATTTGATGATGTCATAATCATTAGATGATGTCATAATCATTTTGTTGATGTCATAATCATTTGATGATGTCATAATCATTTGATGTCATAATCATTGGATGATGTCATAATCATTTTGTTGATGTCATAATCATTTGATGATGTCATAATCATTTTGTTGATGTCATAATCATTTCGTTGATGTCATAATGATTTGATGATATCATAATCATTTGATGTCATAATCATTGGATGATGTCATAATCATTTTGTTGATGTCATAATCATTTGATGATGTCATAATCATTTGATGTCATAATCATTGGATGATGTCATAATCATTTTGTTGATGTCATAATCATTTGATGATGTCATAATCATTGAATGATGACATAATCATTATGTTTATGTCATAATCATTTGATGTCATAATCATTGGATGATGTCATAATCATTTTGTTGATGTCATAATCATTTGATGATGTCATAATCATTAGATAATGTCATAATCATTTTTGTTGAAGTCATAATCATTTGATGATGTCATAATCATTTTTTTGATGTCATAATCATTTTGTTGATGTCATATTGATTTGATTATGTCATAATCATTTGATGTCATAATCGTTGGATGATGTCATAATCATTTTGTTGATGTCATAATCATTTGATGATGTCATAATCATTAGATGATGTCATAATCATTTTGTTGATGTCATAATCATTTGATGATGTCATAATCATTTGATGTAATAATCATTAGATGATGTCATAATCATTTTGTTGATGTCATAATCATTTGATGATGTCATAATCATTAGATGATGTCATAATCATTTTGTTGATGTCATAATCATTTGATGATGTCATAATCATTTGATGTCATAATCATTGGATGATGTCATAATCATTTTGTTGATGTCATAATCATTTGATGATGTCATAATCATTTTGTTGATGTCATAATCATTTCGTTGATGTCATAATGATTTGATGATATCATAATCATTTGATGTCATAATCATTGGATGATGTCATAATCATTTTGTTGATGTCATAATCATTTGATGATGTCATAATCATTAGATGATGTCATAATCATTGGATGATGACATAATCATTATGTTTATGTCATAATCATTTGATGTCATAATCATTTGATGATGTCATAATCATTAGATGATGTCATAATCATTTTGTTGATGTCATAATCATTTGATGATGTCATAATCATTTGATGTCATAATCATTGGATGATGTCATAATCATTTTGTTGATGGCATAATCATTTGATGATGTCATAATCATTTTGTTGATGTCATAATCATTTCGTTGATGTCATAATGATTTGATGATATCATAATCATTTGATGTCATAATCATTGGATGATGTCATAATCATTTTGTTGATGTCATAATCATTTGATGATGTCATAATCATTAGATGATGTCATAATCATTGGATGATGACATAATCATTATGTTTATGTCATAATCATTTGATGTCATAATCATTGGATGATGTCATAATCATTTTGTTGATGTCATAATCATTTGATGATGTCATAATCATTAGATAATGTCATAATCATTTTTGTTGAAGTCATAATCATTTGATGATGTCATAATCATTTTTTTGATGTCATAATTAGTGTTGAGCATTCCGATACCGCAAGTATCGGGTATCGGCCGATACTTGCTGTATCGGAATTCCGATACCGACTTCCGATATTTTTTCAATATCGGAATTCGGCATCGGAATCGGAAGTTCAGTTGATTGACGGCCTGACGTCATCATGATGCGCGGTGTGTGCGCATCATGATGCGCCGTCATTTCGGGCCTTCCGGGGGTCTCTGCCGGCCTGCCGGGGGGCTGTGCCGGCCTGCCGGGGGGCTGTGTGGACTGCCCGGGGTCTGTACCGGCCTGCCGGGGGGCTGTGCCGGCCTGCCGGGGGGCTGTGCACCCTGTGGGGGTCTGTACCGGCCTGCCGGGGGGCTGTGCCGGCCTGCCGGGGGGCTGTGCTGATGTCCGGGGGTCTGTGCAAGCATCGTCCGATGGGACTACAAGTCCCATCGGGCGATGCCTGCTACCATGACAGTGATTGACACATTAGCCAATGATGGGACAGTAGTAGTCCCATCATCCGGCTAATGTGTTAAATGTTAAAAAAAAAAAAAAAAAAAAAAAATACTACATGCATGCTACATATATACTACATACATACTACATACATGCTACATACATACTGCATGCTACATACATACTACATACATACTACATACATACTACATACATACTACATACATGCTACATACATACTGCATGCTACATACATACTACATACATACATACTACATACATACTACATACATGCTACATACTGCATGCTACATACATACTACATACATACTACATGCATGCTACATACATACTACATATATACTACATACATACTACATACATGCTACATACATACTGCATGCTACATACATACTACATACATACTACATGCATACTACATATATACTACATACATACTACATACATGCTGCATGCTACATATATACTACATGCTACATACATACTACATGCATGCTACATACATACTACATATATACTACATGCATGCTACATACATACTACATACTACATATATACTACATACATACTACATATATACTACATACATACTGCATGCTACATACATGCTACATACATACTACATACATACTACATACATACTACATACATACTACATGCATGCTACATGCATGCTACATACATACTACATGCATGCTACATACATACCACATACATACTACATGCTACATACATACCACATATATACTACATACATACAATACATTCATACAATACATACATAGACATACAGTACATATAACATAGAGTAACATACTTACCAATACTTGTCACATTGTTCCCCGAAGCCATTGTCTATTCCGGGATAAATATTAACATAACAAACCACAAAAATACTCACCCACGATCCGAAGCAGTCCACGAGTGTGTCCCACGACGATCTTGGGTAGAGAACTGCAGCATCAGATGATGCTGCCGTTCTCTACGGGCTGTAGGAATCCAATGACGGAAGGTAGGTATCCTTCCGCACTGTATTCCTCCGCCACTTAAAAAAAAAAAGTCCCTAGTCTCACTTTATGCCATTGCTGTGTGGGAATTTCCCACACAGCAATGGCATAAAGTGAGACTAGGGACTTTTTTTTTTTTAAGTGGCGGAGGAATACAGTGCGGAAGGATACCTACCTTCCGTCATTGGATTCCTGCAGCCCGTAGAGAACGGCAGCATCATCTGATGCTGCAGTTCTCTACCCAAGATCGTCGTGGGACACACTCGTGGACTGCTTCGGATCGTGGGTGAGTATTTTTGTGGTTTGTTATGTTAATATTTATCCCGGAATAGACAATGGCTTCGGGGAACAATGTGACAAGTATTGGTAAGTATGTTACTCTATGTTATATGTACTGTATGTCTATGTATGTATTGTATGAATGTATTGTATGTATGTAGTATATATGTGGTATGTATGTAGCATGTAGTATGTATGTGGCATGCATGTAGCATGCATGTAGTATGTATGTAGCATGCATGTAGTATGTATGTAGTATGTATGTAGTATGCATGTAGTATATATGTAGTATGTAGTATGAATGTAGTATATATGTAGTATGTATGTAGCATGTAGTATGTAGCATGCATGTAGTATATATGTAGTATGTATGTAGTATGTATGTAGCATGCATGTAGTATATATGTAGTATGTAGCATGTAGTATGTATGTAGCATGCATGTAGTATGTAGCATGTAGTATGTATGTAGCATGCATGTAGTATATATGTAGTATGTATGTAGTATGTATGTAGCATGCATGTAGTATGTATGTAGCATGTAGTATGTAGCATGCATGTAGTATATATGTAGTATGTAGCATGTAGTATGTATGTAGCATGCATGTAGTATATATGTGTTATGTATGTAGCATGTAGCATGCATGTAGTATGTATGTAGTATATATGTGGTATGTATGTAGCATGCAGTATGTATGTAGCATGCATGTAGTATATATGTAGTATGTATGTTGCATGTAGTATTTATGTAGTATGAATGTAGCATGTATGTAGTATGTAGTATGAATGTAGCATGTATGTAGTATGCATGTTGTATGTATGTAGCATGTAATTTTTTTTTTTTTTTTTACATTTAACACATTAGCCGGATGATGGGACTACTACTGTCCCATCATTGGCTAATGTGTCAATCACTGTCATGGTAGCAGGCATCGCCCGATGGGACTTGTAGTCCCATCGGACGATGCCTGCACAGACCCCCGGAGCCTGCACAGCCCCCCGGCAGGCCGGCACAGCCCCCCGGCAGGCCGGCACAGCCCCCCGGAGCCTGCACAGCCCCCCGGCAGGCCGGCACAGCCCCCCGGCAGGCCGGCACAGCCCCCCGGAGCCTGCACAGCCCCCCGGCAGGCCGGCACAGCCCCCCGGCAGGCCGGCACAGCCCCCCGGAGCCTGCACAGACCACCGGCAGGCCGGCACAGACCACCGGAGCCTGCACAGACCCCCTGGCAGGCCGGCACAGCCCCCCGAAAGGCCCGTACAGACCCCAGAGAGGCTGTACAAGGGCAGGAAAGGGTTTTTCTTATTCCGATACCGGAAGTCCCATAGACTTGAATGGGACTTCCGGTATCGGAATCGGCGATACCGATACTTTTTTTAAAGATCGGCCGATACCATCCGATACGATACTTTGAAGTATCGGACGGTATCGCTCAACTCTAGTCATAATCATTTTGTTGATGTCATATTGATTTGATTATGTCATAATCATTTGATGTCATAATCGTTGGATGATGTCATAATCATTTTGTTCATGTCATAATCATTTGATGATGTCATAATCATTTGATGTCATAATCATTGGATGATGTCATAATCATTTTGTTGATGTCATAATCATTTGATGATGTCATAATCATTAGATGATGTCATAATCATTTTGTTGATGTCATAATCATTTGATGATGTCATAATCATTTGATGTAATAATCATTAGATGATGTCATAATCATTTTGTTGATGTCATAATCATTTGATGATGTCATAATCATTAGATGATGTCATAATCATTTTGTTGATGTCATAATCATTTGATGATGTCATAATCATTTGATGTCATAATCATTAGATGATGTCATAATCATATTGTTGATGTCATAACCATTTGATGATGTCATAATCATTTTGTTGATGTCATAATCATTTCGTTGATGTCATAATGATTTGATGATATCATAATCATTTGATGTCATAATCATTGGATGATGTCATAATCATTTTGTTGATGTCATAATCATTTGATGATGTCATAATCATTTGATGTCATAATCATTGGATGATGTCATAATCATTTTGTTGATGTCATAATCATTTTATGATGTCATAATCATTTTGTTGATGTCATAATCATTGGATGATGTCATAATCCTTTTGTTGATGTTATAATAATTTGATGATGTCATAATCATTAGATGATGTCATAATCATTTTGTTGATGTCATAATCATTTGATGATGTCATAATCATTTTGTTGATGTCATAATCATTTCGTTGATGTCATAATGATTTGATGATATCATAATCATTTGATGTCATAATCATTGGATGATGTCATAATCATTTTGTTGATGTTATAATCATTTGATGATGTCATAATCATTAGATGATGTCATAATCATTGGATGATGACATAATCATTATGTTTATGTCATAATCATTTGATGTCATAATCATTGGATGATGTCATAATCATTTTGTTGATGTCATAATCATTTGATGATGTCATAATCATTTGATGATGTCATAATCATTTTGATGATGTCATAATCATTTGATGATGTCATAATCATTTGATGTCATAATCATTGGATAATGTCATAATCATTTTGTTGATGTCATAATCATTTTATGATGTCATAATCATTTTGTTGATGTCATAATCATTGGATGATGTCATAATCCTTTTGTTGATGTCATAATCATTTGATGATGTCATAATCATTAGATGATGTCATAATCATATTGTTGATGTCATAACCATTTGATGATGTCATAATCATTTTGTTGATGTCATAATCATTTCGTTGATGTCATAATGATTTGATGATATCATAATCATTTGATGTCATAATCATTGGATGATGTCATAATCATTTTGTTGATGTCATAATCATTTGATGATGTCATAATCATTTGATGTCATAATCATTGGATGATGTCATAATCATTTTGTTGATGTCATAATCATTTTATGATGTCATAATCATTTTGTTGATGTCATAATCATTGGATGATGTCATAATCCTTTTGTTGATGTTATAATAATTTGATGATGTAATAATCATTAGATGATGTCATAATCATTTTGTTGATGTCATAATCATTTGATGATGTCATAATCATTTTGTTGATGTCATAATCATTTCGTTGATGTCATAATGATTTGATGATATCATAATCATTTGATGTCATAATCATTGGATGATGTCATAATCATTTTGTTGATGTCATAATCATTTGATGATGTCATAATCATTAGATGATGTCATAATCATTGGATGATGACATAATCATTATGTTTATGTCATAATCATTTGATGTCATAATCATTGGATGATGTCATAATCATTTTGTTGATGTCATAATCATTTGATGATGTCATAATCATTTTGTTGATGTCATAATCATTTTGTTGATGTCATATTGATTTGATTATGTCATAATCATTTGATGTCATAATCGTTGGATGATGTCATAATCATTTTGTTCATGTCATAATCATTTGATGATGTCATAATCATTTGATGTCATAATCATTGGATGATGTCATAATCATTTTGTTGATGTCATAATCATTTGATGATGTCATAATCATTAGATGATGTCATAATCATTTTGTTGATGTCATAATCATTTGATGATGTCATAATCATTTGATGTAATAATCATTAGATGATGTCATAATCATTTTGTTGATGTCATAATCATTTGATGATGTCATAATCATTAGATGATGTCATAATCATTTTGTTGATGTCATAATCATTTGATGATGTCATAATCATTTGATGTCATAATCATTGGATGATGTCATAATCATTTTGTTGATGTCATAATCATTTGATGATGTCATAATCATTTTGTTGATGTCATAATCATTTCGTTGATGTCATAATGATTTGATGATATCATAATCATTTGATGTCATAATCATTGGATAATGTCATAATCATTTTGTTGATGTCATAATCATTTGATGATGTCATAATCATTAGATGATGTCATAATCATTGGATGATGACATAATCATTATGTTTATGTCATAATCATTTGATGTCATAATCATTTGATGATGTCATAATCATTAGATGATGTCATAATCATTTTGTTGATGTCATAATCATTTGATGATGTCATAATCATTTGATGTCATAATCATTGGATGATGTCATAATCATTTTGTTGATGTCATAATCATTTGATGATGTCATAATCATTTTGTTGATGTCATAATCATTTCGTTGATGTCATAATGATTTGATGATATCATAATCATTTGATGTCATAATCATTGGATGATGTCATAATCATTTTGTTGATGTCATAATCATTTGATGATGTCATAATCATTAGATGATGTCATAATCATTGGATGATGACATAATCATTATGTTTATGTCATAATCATTTGATGTCATAATCATTGGATGATGTCATAATCATTTTGTTGATGTCATAATCATTTGATGATGTCATAATCATTAGATAATGTCATAATCATTTTTGTTGAAGTCATAATCATTTGATGATGTCATAATCATTTTTTTGATGTCATAATCATTTTGTTGATGTCATATTGATTTGATTATGTCATAATCATTTGATGTCATAATCGTTGGATGATGTCATAATCATTTTGTTGATGTCATAATCATTTGATGATGTCATAATCATTAGATGATGTCATAATCATTTTGTTGATGTCATAATCATTTGATGATGTCATAATCATTTGATGTAATAATCATTAGATGATGTCATAATCATTTTGTTGATGTCATAATCATTTGATGATGTCATAATCATTAGATGATGTCATAATCATTTTGTTGATGTCATAATCATTTGATGATGTCATAATCATTTGATGTCATAATCATTGGATGATGTCATAATCATTTTGTTGATGTCATAATCATTTGATGATGTCATAATCATTTTGTTGATGTCATAATCATTTCGTTGATGTCATAATGATTTGATGATATCATAATCATTTGATGTCATAATCATTGGATGATGTCATAATCATTTTGTTGATGTCATAATCATTTGATGATGTCATAATCATTTGATGTCATAATCATTGGATGATGTCATAATCATTTTGTTGATGTCATAATCATTTGATGATGTCATAATCATTTTGTTGATGTCATAATCATTTCGTTGATGTCATAATGATTTGATGATATCATAATCATTTGATGTCATAATCATTGGATGATGTCATAATCATTTTGTTGATGTCATAATCATTTGATGATGTCATAATCATTAGATGATGTCATAATCATTGGATGATGACATAATCATTATGTTTATGTCATAATCATTTGATGTCATAATCATTGGATGATGTCATAATCATTTTGTTGATGTCATAATCATTTGATGATGTCATAATCATTAGATAATGTCATAATCATTTTTGTTGAAGTCATAATCATTTGATGATGTCATAATCATTTTTTTGATGTCATAATCATTTTGTTGATGTCATATTGATTTGATTATGTCATAATCATTTGATGTCATAATCGTTGGATGATGTCATAATCATTTTGTTGATGTCATAATCATTTGATGATGTCATAATCATTAGATGATGTCATAATCATTTTGTTGATGTCATAATCATTTGATGATGTCATAATCATTTGATGTAATAATCATTAGATGATGTCATAATCATTTTGTTGATGTCATAATCATTTGATGATGTCATAATCATTAGATGATGTCATAATCATTTTGTTGATGTCATAATCATTTGATGATGTCATAATCATTTGATGTCATAATCATTAGATGATGTCATAATCATTTTGTTGATGTCATAATCATTTGATGATGTCATAATCATTTGATGTCATAATCATTGGATGATGTCATAATCATTTTGTTGATGTCATAATCATTTTATGATGTCATAATCATTTTGTTGATGTCATAATCATTGGCTGATGTCATAATCCTTTTGTTGATGTCATAATCATTTGATGATGTCATAATCATTTTGTTGATGTCATAATCATTGGCTGATGTCATAATCCTTTTGTTGATGTCATAATCATTTGATGATGTCATAATCATTTTGTTGATGTCATAATCATTTGATGATGTCATAATCATTTTGTTGATGTCATAATCATTTCGTTGATGTCATAATGATTTGATGATATCATAATCATTTGATGTCATAATCATTGGATGATGTCATAATCATTTTGTTGATGTCATAATCATTTGATGATGTCATAATCATTAGATGATGTCATAATCATTGGATGATGATATAATCATTTTGTTGATGTCATAATCATTTGATGTCATAATCATTGGATGATGTCATAATCATTTTGTTGATGTCATAATCATTTGATGATGTCATAATCATTAGATAATGTCATAATCATTTTGTTGAAGTTATAATCATTTGATGATGTCATAATCATTTTGTTGATGTCATAATCATTTTGTTGATGTCATATTGATGTGATGATGTCATAATCATTTGATGTCATAATCATTGGATGATGTCATAATCATTTTGTTCATGTCATAATCATTTGATGATGTCATAATCATTTGATGTCATAATCATTGGATGATGTCATAATCATTTTGTTGATGTCATAATCATTTGATGATGTCATAATCATTAGATGATGTCAAATTCATTTTGCTGATGTCATAATCATTTGATGATGTCATAATCATTTGATGTAATAATCATTAGATGAGGTCATAATCATTTTGTTGATGTCATAATCATTTGATGATGTCATAATCATTAGATGATGTCATAATCATTTTGTTGATGTCATAATCATTTGATGATGTCATAATCATTTGATGTCATAATCATTGGATGATGTCATAATCATTTTGTTGATGTCATAATCATTTGATGATGTCATAATCATTTTGTTGATGTCATAATCATTTGATGATGTCATAATCATTTGATGTAATAATCATTAGATGATGTCATAATCATTTTGTTGATGTCATAATCATTTGATGATGTCATAATCATTAGATGATGTCATAATCATTTTGTTGATGTCATAATCATTTGATGATGTCATAATCATTTGATGTCATAATCATTGGATGATGTCATAATCATTTTGTTGATGTCATAATCATTTGATGATGTCATAATCATTTTGTTGATGTCATAATCATTTGATGATGTCATAATCATTTGATGTCATAATCATTGGATGATGTCATAATCATTTTGTTGATGTCATAATCATTTTATGATGTTATAATCATTTTGTTGATGTCATAATCATTGGATGATGTCATAATCCTTTTGTTGATGTCATAATCATTTGATGATGTCATAATCATTAGATGATGTCATAATCATTTTGTTGATGTCATAATCATTTGGTGATGTCATAATCATTTGATGTCATAATCATTGGATGATGTCATAATCATTTGATGATGCCATAATCATTTTGTTGATGTCATAATCATTTTATGATGTCATAATCATTTTGTTGATGTCATAATCATTTTGTTGATGTCATAATCATTTGATGATGTCATAGTCATTAGATGATGTCATAATCATTTTGTTGATGTCATAATCATTTCATGATGTCATAATCATTTGATGTCATAATCATTGTATGATGTCATAATCATTTTGTTGAAGTCATAATCATTTGATGATGTCATAATCATTAGATAATGTCATAATCATTTTGTTGAAGTCATAATCATTTGATGATGTCATAATCATTTTGTTGATGTCATAATGATTTGATGATGTCATAATCATTTGATGTCATAATCATTGGATGATGTCATAATCATTTTGTTGATGTCATAATCATTTGATGATGTCATAATCATTTGATGTTATAATCATTGGATGATGTCATAATCATTTTGTTGATGTCATAATCATTTGATGATGTCATAATAATTTTGTTGATGTCATAATCATTTGATGATGTCAAAATCATATGATGTAATAATCAATGGATGATGTCATAATCATTTTGTTGATGTCATAATCATTAGATGATGTCATAATCATTAGATGATGTCATAATCATTTTGTTGATGTCATACTCATTTGATGATGTCATAATCATTAGATGATGTCATAATCATTTTGTTGATGTCATAATCATTTGATGATGTCATAATCATTTGATGTCATAATCATTGGATGATGTCATAATCATTTTGTTGATGTCATAATCATTTGATGATGTCATAATAATTTTGTTGATGTCATAATCATTTGATGATGTCAAAATCATATGATGTAATAATCAATGGATGATGTCATAATCATTTTGTTGATGTCATACTCATTTGATGATGTCATAATCATTAGATGATGTCATAATCATTTTGTTGATGTCATAATCATTTGATGATGTCATAATCATTTGATGTCATAATCATTGGATGATGTCATAATCATTTTATTGATGTCATAATCATTTGATGATGTCATAATCATTTGATGATGTCATAATCATTTTGTTGATGTCATAATCATTTGATAATGTCATAATCATTTGATGTCATAATCATTGGATGATGTCATAATCATTTTGTTGATGTCATAATCATTTTATGATGTCATAATCATTTTGTTGATGTCATAATCATTGGATGATGTCATAATCCTTTTGTTGATGTCATAATCATTTGATGATGTCATAATCATTAGATGATGTCATAATCATTTTGTTGATGTCATAATCATTTGATGATGTCATAATCATTTTGTTGATGTCATAATCATTTGATGATGTCATAATCATTTTGTTGATGTCATAATCATTTGATGATGTCATAATCATTTTGTTGATGTCATATTGATTTGATTATGTCATAATCATTTGATGTCATAATCGTTGGATGATGTCATAATCATTTTGTTCATGTCATAATCATTTGATGATGTCATAATCATTTGATGTCATAATCATTGAATGATGTCATAATCATTTGATGATGTCATAATCATTAGATGATGTCATAATCATTTTGTTGATGTCATAATCATTTGATGATGTCATAATCATTTGATGTAATAATCATTAGATGATGTCATAATCATTTTGTTGATGTCATAATCATTTGATGATGTCATAATCATTAGATGATGTCATAATCATTTTGTTGATGTCATAATCATTTGATGATGTCATAATCATTAGATGATGTCATAATCATTTTGTTGATGTCATAATCATTTGATGATGTCATAATCATTTGATGTCATAATCATTGGATGATGTCATAATCATTTTGTTGATGTCATAATCATTTGATGATGTCATAATCATTTTGTTGATGTCATAATCATTTCGTTGATGTCATAATGATTTGATGATATCATAATCATTTGATGTCATAATCATTGGATGATGTCATAATCATTTTGTTGATGTCATAATCATTTGATGATGTCATAATCATTAGATGATGTCATAATCATTGGATGATGACATAATCATTATGTTTATGTCATAATCATTTGATGTCATAATCATTTGATGATGTCATAATCATTAGATGATGTCATAATCATTTTGTTGATGTCATAATCATTTGATGATGTCATAATCATTTGATGTCATAATCATTGGATGATGTCATAATCATTTTGTTGATGTCATAATCATTTGATGATGTCATAATCATTTTGTTGATGTCATAATCATTTCGTTGATGTCATAATGATTTGATGATATCATAATCATTTGATGTCATAATCATTGGATGATGTCATAATCATTTTGTTGATGTCATAATCATTTGATGATGTCATAATCATTAGATGATGTCATAATCATTGGATGATGACATAATCATTATGTTTATGTCATAATCATTTGATGTCATAATCATTGGATGATGTCATAATCATTTTGTTGATGTCATAATCATTTGATGATGTCATAATCATTAGATAATGTCATAATCATTTTTGTTGAAGTCATAATCATTTGATGATGTCATAATCATTTTTTTGATGTCATAATCATTTTGTTGATGTCATATTGATTTGATTATGTCATAATCATTTGATGTCATAATCGTTGGATGATGTCATAATCATTTTGTTGATGTCATAATCATTTGATGATGTCATAATCATTAGATGATGTCATAATCATTTTGTTGATGTCATAATCATTTGATGATGTCATAATCATTTGATGTAATAATCATTAGATGATGTCATAATCATTTTGTTGATGTCATAATCATTTGATGATGTCATAATCATTAGATGATGTCATAATCATTTTGTTGATGTCATAATCATTTGATGATGTCATAATCATTTGATGTCATAATCATTGGATGATGTCATAATCATTTTGTTGATGTCATAATCATTTGATGATGTCATAATCATTTTGTTGATGTCATAATCATTTCGTTGATGTCATAATGATTTGATGATATCATAATCATTTGATGTCATAATCATTGGATGATGTCATAATCATTTTGTTGATGTCATAATCATTTGATGATGTCATAATCATTTGATGTCATAATCATTGGATGATGTCATAATCATTTTGTTGATGTCATAATCATTTGATGATGTCATAATCATTTTGTTGATGTCATAATCATTTCGTTGATGTCATAATGATTTGATGATATCATAATCATTTGATGTCATAATCATTGGATGATGTCATAATCATTTTGTTGATGTCATAATCATTTGATGATGTCATAATCATTAGATGATGTCATAATCATTGGATGATGACATAATCATTATGTTTATGTCATAATCATTTGATGTCATAATCATTGGATGATGTCATAATCATTTTGTTGATGTCATAATCATTTGATGATGTCATAATCATTAGATAATGTCATAATCATTTTTGTTGAAGTCATAATCATTTGATGATGTCATAATCATTTTTTTGATGTCATAATCATTTTGTTGATGTCATATTGATTTGATTATGTCATAATCATTTGATGTCATAATCGTTGGATGATGTCATAATCATTTTGTTGATGTCATAATCATTTGATGATGTCATAATCATTAGATGATGTCATAATCATTTTGTTGATGTCATAATCATTTGATGATGTCATAATCATTTGATGTAATAATCATTAGATGATGTCATAATCATTTTGTTGATGTCATAATCATTTGATGATGTCATAATCATTAGATGATGTCATAATCATTTTGTTGATGTCATAATCATTTGATGATGTCATAATCATTTGATGTAATAATCATTAGATGATGTCATAATCATTTTGTTGATGTCATAATCATTTGATGATGTCATAATCATTTGATGTCATAATCATTGGATGATGTCATATTGATTTGATTATGTCATAATCATTTGATGTCATAATCGTTGGATGATGTCATAATCATTTTGTTGATGTCATAATCATTTGATGATGTCATAATCATTAGATGATGTCATAATCATTTTGTTGATGTCATAATCATTTGATGATGTCATAATCATTTGATGTAATAATCATTAGATGATGTCATAATCATTTTGTTGATGTCATAATCATTTGATGATGTCATAATCATTAGATGATGTCATAATCATTTTGTTGATGTCATAATCATTTGATGATGTCATAATCATTTGATGTCATAATCATTGGATGATGTCATAATCATTTTGTTGATGTCATAATCATTTGATGATGTCATAATCATTTTGTTGATGTCATAATCATTTCGTTGATGTCATAATGATTTGATGATATCATAATCATTTGATGTCATAATCATTGGATGATGTCATAATCATTTTGTTGATGTCATAATCATTTGATGATGTCATAATCATTTGATGTCATAATCATTGGATGATGTCATAATCATTTTGTTGATGTCATAATCATTTGATGATGTCATAATCATTTTGTTGATGTCATAATCATTTCGTTGATGTCATAATGATTTGATGATATCATAATCATTTGATGTCATAATCATTGGATGATGTCATAATCATTTTGTTGATGTCATAATCATTTGATGATGTCATAATCATTAGATGATGTCATAATCATTGGATGATGACATAATCATTATGTTTATGTCATAATCATTTGATGTCATAATCATTGGATGATGTCATAATCATTTTGTTGATGTCATAATCATTTGATGATGTCATAATCATTAGATAATGTCATAATCATTTTTGTTGAAGTCATAATCATTTGATGATGTCATAATCATTTTTTTGATGTCATAATCATTTTGTTGATGTCATATTGATTTGATTATGTCATAATCATTTGATGTCATAATCGTTGGATGATGTCATAATCATTTTGTTGATGTCATAATCATTTGATGATGTCATAATCATTAGATGATGTCATAATCATTTTGTTGATGTCATAATCATTTGATGATGTCATAATCATTTGATGTAATAATCATTAGATGATGTCATAATCATTTTGTTGATGTCATAATCATTTGATGATGTCATAATCATTAGATGATGTCATAATCATTTTGTTGATGTCATAATCATTTGATGATGTCATAATCATTTGATGTAATAATCATTAGATGATGTCATAATCATTTTGTTGATGTCATAATCATTTGATGATGTCATAATCATTTGATGTCATAATCATTGGATGATGTCATAATCATTTTGTTGATGTCATAATCATTTGATGATGTCATAATAATTTTGTTGATGTCATAATCATTTGATGATGTCAAAATCATATGATGTAATAATCAATGGATGATGTCATAATCATTTTGTTGATGTCATACTCATTTGATGATGTCATAATCATTAGATGATGTCATAATCATTTTGTTGATGTCATAATCATTTGATGATGTCATAATCATTTGATGTCATAATCATTGGATGATGTCATAATCATTTTATTGATGTCATAATCATTTGATGATGTCATAATCATTTGATGATGTCATAATCATTTTGTTGATGTCATAATCATTTGATGATGTCATAATCATTTGATGTCATAATCATTGGATGATGTCATAATCATTTTGTTGATGTCATAATCATTTTATGATGTCATAATCATTTTGTTGATGTCATAATCATTGGATGATGTCATAATCCTTTTGTTGATGTCATAATCATTTGATGATGTCATAATCATTAGATGATGTCATAATCATTTTGTTGATGTCATAATCATTTGATGATGTCATAATCATTTTGTTGATGTCATAATCATTTGATGATGTCATAATCATTAGATGATGTCATAATCATTTTGTTGATGTCATAATCATTTGATGATGTCATAATCATTTTGTTGATGTCATATTGATTTGATTATGTCATAATCATTTGATGTCATAATCGTTGGATGATGTCATAATCATTTTGTTCATGTCATAATCATTTGATGATGTCATAATCATTTGATGTCATAATCATTGGATGATGTCATAATCATTTGATGATGTCATAATCATTAGATGATGTCATAATCATTTTGTTGATGTCATAATCATTTGATGATGTCATAATCATTTGATGTAATAATCATTAGATGATGTCATAATCATTTTGTTGATGTCATAATCATTTGATGATGTCATAATCATTAGATGATGTCATAATCATTTTGTTGATGTCATAATCATTTGATGATGTCATAATCATTAGATGATGTCATAATCATTTTGTTGATGTCATAATCATTTGATGATGTCATAATCATTTGATGTCATAATCATTGGATGATGTCATAATCATTTTGTTGATGTCATAATCATTTGATGATGTCATAATCATTTTGTTGATGTCATAATCATTTCGTTGATGTCATAATGATTTGATGATATCATAATCATTTGATGTCATAATCATTGGATGATGTCATAATCATTTTGTTGATGTCATAATCATTTGATGATGTCATAATCATTAGATGATGTCATAATCATTGGATGATGACATAATCATTATGTTTATGTCATAATCATTTGATG
Organism: Dendrobates tinctorius; assembly: GCF_039654945.1. Taxonomy (NCBI): domain Eukaryota; kingdom Metazoa; phylum Chordata; class Amphibia; order Anura; family Dendrobatidae; genus Dendrobates; species Dendrobates tinctorius. The sequence continues at coordinate 40,955,953 of NW_027361687.1, read as the reverse complement.
TCATAATCATTTGATGATGTCATAATCATTAGATGATGTCATAATCATTTTGTTGATGTCATAATCATTTGATGATGTCATAATCATTTGATGTCATAATCATTGGATGATGTCATAATCATTTTGTTGATGTCATAATCATTTGATGATGTCATAATCATTTTGTTGATGTCATAATCATTTCGTTGATGTCATAATGATTTGATGATATCATAATCATTTGATGTCATAATCATTGGATGATGTCATAATCATTTTGTTGATGTCATAATCATTTGATGATGTCATAATCATTAGATGATGTCATAATCATTGGATGATGACATAATCATTATGTTTATGTCATAATCATTTGATGTCATAATCATTGGATGATGTCATAATCATTTTGTTGATGTCATAATCATTTGATGATGTCATAATCATTAGATGATGTCATAATCATTGGATGATGACATAATCATTAGATGATGTCATAATCATTGGATGATGACATAATCATTATGTTTATGTCATAATCATTTGATGTCATAATCATTGGATGATGTCATAATCATTTTGTTGATGTCATAATCATTTGATGATGTCATAATCATTAGATAATGTCATAATCATTTTTGTTGAAGTCATAATCATTTGATGATGTCATAATCATTTTGTTGATGTCATAATCATTTGATGATGTCATAATCATTTTGTTGATGTCATAATCATTAGATGATGTCATAATCATTTTGTTGATGTCATAATCATTTGATGATGTCATAATCATTTGATGTCATAATCATTGGATGATGTCATAATCATTTTGTTGATGTCATAATCATTTGATGATGTCATAATCATTTTGTTGATGTCATAATCATTTCGTTGATGTCATAATGATTTGATGATATCATAATCATTTGATGTCATAATCATTGGATGATGTCATAATCATTTTGTTGATGTCATAATCATTTGATGATGTCATAATCATTAGATGATGTCATAATCATTGGATGATGACATAATCATTATGTTTATGTCATAATCATTTGATGTCATAATCATTGGATGATGTCATAATCATTTTGTTGATGTCATAATCATTTGATGATGTCATAATCATTAGATAATGTCATAATCATTTTTGTTGAAGTCATAATCATTTGATGATGTCATAATCATTTTTTTGATGTCATAATCATTTTGTTGATGTCATATTGATTTGATTATGTCATAATCATTTGATGTCATAATCGTTGGATGATGTCATAATCATTTTGTTGATGTCATAATCATTTGATGATGTCATAATCATTAGATGATGTCATAATCATTTTGTTGATGTCATAATCATTTGATGATGTCATAATCATTTGATGTAATAATCATTAGATGATGTCATAATCATTTTGTTGATGTCATAATCATTTGATGATGTCATAATCATTAGATGATGTCATAATCATTTTGTTGATGTCATAATCATTTGATGATGTCATAATCATTTGATGTCATAATCATTGGATGATGTCATAATCATTTTGTTGATGTCATAATCATTTGATGATGTCATAATCATTTTGTTGATGTCATAATCATTTCGTTGATGTCATAATGATTTGATGATATCATAATCATTTGATGTCATAATCATTGGATGATGTCATAATCATTTTGTTGATGTCATAATCATTTGATGATGTCATAATCATTTGATGTCATAATCATTGGATGATGTCATAATCATTTTGTTGATGTCATAATCATTTGATGATGTCATAATCATTTTGTTGATGTCATAATCATTTTGTTGATGTCATAATGATTTGATGATATCATAATCATTTGATGTCATAATCATTGGATGATGTCATAATCATTGGATGATGACATAATCATTATGTTTATGTCATAATCATTTGATGTCATAATCATTTGATGATGTCATAATCATTAGATGATGTCATAATCATTTTGTTGATGTCATAATCATTTGATGATGTCATAATCATTTGATGTCATAATCATTGGATGATGTCATAATCATTTTGTTGATGTCATAATCATTTGATGATGTCATAATCATTTTGTTGATGTCATAATCATTTCGTTGATGTCATAATGATTTGATGATATCATAATCATTTGATGTCATAATCATTGGATGATGTCATAATCATTTTGTTGATGTCATAATCATTTGATGATGTCATAATCATTAGATGATGTCATAATCATTGGATGATGACATAATCATTATGTTTATGTCATAATCATTTGATGTCATAATCATTGGATGATGTCATAATCATTTTGTTGATGTCATAATCATTTGATGATGTCATAATCATTAGATGATGTCATAATCATTTTGTTGATGTCATAATCATTTGATGATGTCATAATCATTTGATGTAATAATCATTAGATGATGTCATAATCATTTTGTTGATGTCATAATCATTTGATGATGTCATAATCATTTGATGTCATAATCATTGGATGATGTCATAATCATTTTGTTGATGTCATAATCATTTGATGATGTCATAATAATTTTGTTGATGTCATAATCATTTGATGATGTCAAAATCATATGATGTAATAATCAATGGATGATGTCATAATCATTTTGTTGATGTCATACTCATTTGATGATGTCATAATCATTAGATGATGTCATAATCATTTTGTTGATGTCATAATCATTTGATGATGTCATAATCATTTGATGTCATAATCATTGGATGATGTCATAATCATTTTATTGATGTCATAATCATTTGATGATGTCATAATCATTTGATGATGTCATAATCATTTTGTTGATGTCATAATCATTTGATGATGTCATAATCATTTGATGTCATAATCATTGGATGATGTCATAATCATTTTGTTGATGTCATAATCATTTTATGATGTCATAATCATTTTGTTGATGTCATAATCATTGGATGATGTCATAATCCTTTTGTTGATGTCATAATCATTTGATGATGTCATAATCATTAGATGATGTCATAATCATTTTGTTGATGTCATAATCATTTGATGATGTCATAATCATTTTGTTGATGTCATAATCATTTGATGATGTCATAATCATTAGATGATGTCATAATCATTTTGTTGATGTCATAATCATTTGATGATGTCATAATCATTTTGTTGATGTCATATTGATTTGATTATGTCATAATCATTTGATGTCATAATCGTTGGATGATGTCATAATCATTTTGTTCATGTCATAATCATTTGATGATGTCATAATCATTTGATGTCATAATCATTGGATGATGTCATAATCATTTGATGATGTCATAATCATTAGATGATGTCATAATCATTTTGTTGATGTCATAATCATTTGATGATGTCATAATCATTTGATGTAATAATCATTAGATGATGTCATAATCATTTTGTTGATGTCATAATCATTTGATGATGTCATAATCATTAGATGATGTCATAATCATTTTGTTGATGTCATAATCATTTGATGATGTCATAATCATTAGATGATGTCATAATCATTTTGTTGATGTCATAATCATTTGATGATGTCATAATCATTTGATGTCATAATCATTGGATGATGTCATAATCATTTTGTTGATGTCATAATCATTTGATGATGTCATAATCATTTTGTTGATGTCATAATCATTTCGTTGATGTCATAATGATTTGATGATATCATAATCATTTGATGTCATAATCATTGGATGATGTCATAATCATTTTGTTGATGTCATAATCATTTGATGATGTCATAATCATTAGATGATGTCATAATCATTGGATGATGACATAATCATTATGTTTATGTCATAATCATTTGATGTCATAATCATTTGATGATGTCATAATCATTAGATGATGTCATAATCATTTTGTTGATGTCATAATCATTTGATGATGTCATAATCATTTGATGTCATAATCATTGGATGATGTCATAATCATTTTGTTGATGTCATAATTATTTGATGATGTCATAATCATTTTGTTGATGTCATAATCATTTCGTTGATGTCATAATGATTTGATGATATCATAATCATTTGATGTCATAATCATTGGATGATGTCATAATCATTTTGTTGATGTCATAATCATTTGATGATGTCATAATCATTAGATGATGTCATAATCATTGGATGATGACATAATCATTATGTTTATGTCATAATCATTTGATGTCATAATCATTGGATGATGTCATAATCATTTTGTTGATGTCATAATCATTTGATGATGTCATAATCATTAGATAATGTCATAATCATTTTTGTTGAAGTCATAATCATTTGATGATGTCATAATCATTTTTTTGATGTCATAATCATTTTGTTGATGTCATATTGATTTGATTATGTCATAATCATTTGATGTCATAATCGTTGGATGATGTCATAATCATTTTGTTGATGTCATAATCATTTGATGATGTCATAATCATTAGATGATGTCATAATCATTTTGTTGATGTCATAATCATTTGATGATGTCATAATCATTTGATGTAATAATCATTAGATGATGTCATAATCATTTTGTTGATGTCATAATCATTTGATGATGTCATAATCATTAGATGATGTCATAATCATTTTGTTGATGTCATAATCATTTGATGATGTCATAATCATTTGATGTCATAATCATTGGATGATGTCATAATCATTTTGTTGATGTCATAATCATTTGATGATGTCATAATCATTTTGTTGATGTCATAATCATTTTGTTGATGTCATAATGATTTGATGATATCATAATCATTTGATGTCATAATCATTGGATGATGTCATAATCATTGGATGATGACATAATCATTATGTTTATGTCATAATCATTTGATGTCATAATCATTTGATGATGTCATAATCATTAGATGATGTCATAATCATTTTGTTGATGTCATAATCATTTGATGATGTCATAATCATTTGATGTCATAATCATTGGATGATGTCATAATCATTTTGTTGATGTCATAATCATTTGATGATGTCATAATCATTTTGTTGATGTCATAATCATTTCGTTGATGTCATAATGATTTGATGATATCATAATCATTTGATGTCATAATCATTGGATGATGTCATAATCATTTTGTTGATGTCATAATCATTTGATGATGTCATAATCATTAGATGATGTCATAATCATTGGATGATGACATAATCATTATGTTTATGTCATAATCATTTGATGTCATAATCATTGGATGATGTCATAATCATTTTGTTGATGTCATAATCATTTGATGATGTCATAATCATTAGATGATGTCATAATCATTTTGTTGATGTCATAATCATTTGATGATGTCATAATCATTTGATGTAATAATCATTAGATGATGTCATAATCATTTTGTTGATGTCATAATCATTTGATGATGTCATAATCATTTGATGTCATAATCATTGGATGATGTCATAATCATTTTGTTGATGTCATAATCATTTGATGATGTCATAATAATTTTGTTGATGTCATAATCATTTGATGATGTCAAAATCATATGATGTAATAATCAATGGATGATGTCATAATCATTTTGTTGATGTCATACTCATTTGATGATGTCATAATCATTAGATGATGTCATAATCATTTTGTTGATGTCATAATCATTTGATGATGTCATAATCATTTGATGTCATAATCATTGGATGATGTCATAATCATTTTATTGATGTCATAATCATTTGATGATGTCATAATCATTTGATGATGTCATAATCATTTTGTTGATGTCATAATCATTTGATGATGTCATAATCATTTGATGTCATAATCATTGGATGATGTCATAATCATTTTGTTGATGTCATAATCATTTTATGATGTCATAATCATTTTGTTGATGTCATAATCATTGGATGATGTCATAATCCTTTTGTTGATGTCATAATCATTTGATGATGTCATAATCATTAGATGATGTCATAATCATTTTGTTGATGTCATAATCATTTGATGATGTCATAATCATTTTGTTGATGTCATAATCATTTGATGATGTCATAATCATTAGATGATGTCATAATCATTTTGTTGATGTCATAATCATTTGATGATGTCATAATCATTTTGTTGATGTCATATTGATTTGATTATGTCATAATCATTTGATGTCATAATCGTTGGATGATGTCATAATCATTTTGTTCATGTCATAATCATTTGATGATGTCATAATCATTTGATGTCATAATCATTGGATGATGTCATAATCATTTGATGATGTCATAATCATTAGATGATGTCATAATCATTTTGTTGATGTCATAATCATTTGATGATGTCATAATCATTTGATGTAATAATCATTAGATGATGTCATAATCATTTTGTTGATGTCATAATCATTTGATGATGTCATAATCATTAGATGATGTCATAATCATTTTGTTGATGTCATAATCATTTGATGATGTCATAATCATTAGATGATGTCATAATCATTTTGTTGATGTCATAATCATTTGATGATGTCATAATCATTTGATGTCATAATCATTGGATGATGTCATAATCATTTTGTTGATGTCATAATCATTTGATGATGTCATAATCATTTTGTTGATGTCATAATCATTTCGTTGATGTCATAATGATTTGATGATATCATAATCATTTGATGTCATAATCATTGGATGATGTCATAATCATTTTGTTGATGTCATAATCATTTGATGATGTCATAATCATTAGATGATGTCATAATCATTGGATGATGACATAATCATTATGTTTATGTCATAATCATTTGATGTCATAATCATTTGATGATGTCATAATCATTAGATGATGTCATAATCATTTTGTTGATGTCATAATCATTTGATGATGTCATAATCATTTGATGTCATAATCATTGGATGATGTCATAATCATTTTGTTGATGTCATAATCATTTGATGATGTCATAATCATTTCGTTGATGTCATAATGATTTGATGATATCATAATCATTTGATGTCATAATCATTGGATGATGTCATAATCATTTTGTTGATGTCATAATCATTTGATGATGTCATAATCATTAGATGATGTCATAATCATTGGATGATGACATAATCATTATGTTTATGTCATAATCATTTGATGTCATAATCATTGGATGATGTCATAATCATTTTGTTGATGTCATAATCATTTGATGATGTCATAATCATTAGATAATGTCATAATCATTTTTGTTGAAGTCATAATCATTTGATGATGTCATAATCATTTTTTTGATGTCATAATCATTTTGTTGATGTCATATTGATTTGATTATGTCATAATCATTTGATGTCATAATCGTTGGATGATGTCATAATCATTTTGTTGATGTCATAATCATTTGATGATGTCATAATCATTAGATGATGTCATAATCATTTTGTTGATGTCATAATCATTTGATGATGTCATAATCATTTGATGTAATAATCATTAGATGATGTCATAATCATTTTGTTGATGTCATAATCATTTGATGATGTCATAATCATTAGATGATGTCATAATCATTTTGTTGATGTCATAATCATTTGATGATGTCATAATCATTTGATGTCATAATCATTGGATGATGTCATAATCATTTTGTTGATGTCATAATCATTTGATGATGTCATAATCATTTTGTTGATGTCATAATCATTTCGTTGATGTCATAATGATTTGATGATATCATAATCATTTGATGTCATAATCATTGGATGATGTCATAATCATTTTGTTGATGTCATAATCATTTGATGATGTCATAATCATTTGATGTCATAATCATTGGATGATGTCATAATCATTTTGTTGATGTCATAATCATTTGATGATGTCATAATCATTTTGTTGATGTCATAATCATTTCGTTGATGTCATAATGATTTGATGATATCATAATCATTTGATGTCATAATCATTGGATGATGTCATAATCATTTTGTTGATGTCATAATCATTTGATGATGTCATAATCATTAGATGATGTCATAATCATTGGATGATGACATAATCATTATGTTTATGTCATAATCATTTGATGTCATAATCATTGGATGATGTCATAATCATTTTGTTGATGTCATAATCATTTGATGATGTCATAATCATTAGATAATGTCATAATCATTTTTGTTGAAGTCATAATCATTTGATGATGTCATAATCATTTTTTTGATGTCATAATCATTTTGTTGATGTCATATTGATTTGATTATGTCATAATCATTTGATGTCATAATCGTTGGATGATGTCATAATCATTTTGTTGATGTCATAATCATTTGATGATGTCATAATCATTAGATGATGTCATAATCATTTTGTTGATGTCATAATCATTTGATGATGTCATAATCATTTGATGTAATAATCATTAGATGATGTCATAATCATTTTGTTGATGTCATAATCATTTGATGATGTCATAATCATTAGATGATGTCATAATCATTTTGTTGATGTCATAATCATTTGATGATGTCATAATCATTTGATGTCATAATCATTGGATGATGTCATAATCATTTTGTTGATGTCATAATCATTTGATGATGTCATAATCATTTTGTTGATGTCATAATCATTTCGTTGATGTCATAATGATTTGATGATATCATAATCATTTGATGTCATAATCATTGGATGATGTCATAATCATTTTGTTGATGTCATAATCATTTGATGATGTCATAATCATTTGATGTCATAATCATTGGATGATGTCATAATCATTTTGTTGATGTCATAATCATTTGATGATGTCATAATCATTTTGTTGATGTCATAATCATTTCGTTGATGTCATAATGATTTGATGATATCATAATCATTTGATGTCATAATCATTGGATGATGTCATAATCATTTTGTTGATGTCATAATCATTTGATGATGTCATAATCAATAGATGATGTCATAATCATTGGATGATGACATAATCATTATGTTTATGTCATAATCATTTGATGTCATAATCATTGGATGATGTCATAATCATTTTGTTGATGTCATAATCATTTGATGATGTCATAATCATTAGATAATGTCATAATCATTTTTGTTGAAGTCATAATCATTTGATGATGTCATAATCATTTTTTTGATGTCATAATCATTTTGTTGATGTCATATTGATTTGATTATGTCATAATCATTTGATGTCATAATCGTTGGATGATGTCATAATCATTTTGTTGATGTCATAATCATTTGATGTCATAATCATTGGATGATGTCACAATCATTTTGTTGATGTCATAATCATTTGATGATGTCATAATCATTAGATAATGTCATAATCATTTTTGTTGAAGTCATAATCATTTGATGATGTCATAATCATTTTTTTGATGTCATAATCATTTTGTTGATGTCATATTGATTTGATTATGTCATAATCATTTGATGTCATAATCGTTGGATGATGTCATAATCATTTTGTTGATGTCATAATCATTTGATGATGTCATAATCATTAGATGATGTCATAATCATTTTGTTGATGTCATAATCATTTGATGATGTCATAATCATTTGATGTAATAATCATTAGATGATGTCATAATCATTTTGTTGATGTCATAATCATTTGATGATGTCATAATCATTAGATGATGTCATAATCATTTTGTTGATGTCATAATCATTTGATGATGTCATAATCATTTGATGTCATAATCATTGGATGATGTCATAATCATTTTGTTGATGTCATAATCATTTGATGATGTCATAATCATTTTGTTGATGTCATAATCATTTCGTTGATGTCATAATCATTTGATGATATCATAATCATTTGATGTCATAATCATTGGATGATGTCATAATCATTTTGTTGATGTCATAATCATTTGATGATGTCATAATCATTTGATGTCATAATCATTGGATGATGTCATAATCATTTTGTTGATGTCATAATCATTTGATGATGTCATAATCATTTTGTTGATGTCATAATCATTTCGTTGATGTCATAATGATTTGATGATATCATAATCATTTGATGTCATAATCATTGGATGATGTCATAATCATTGGATGATGACATAATCATTATGTTTATGTCATAATCATTTGATGTCATAATCATTTGATGATGTCATAATCATTAGATGATGTCATAATCATTTTGTTGATGTCATAATCATTTGATGATGTCATAATCATTTGATGTCATAATCATTGGATGATGTCATAATCATTTTGTTGATGTCATAATCATTTGATGATGTCATAATCATTTTGTTGATGTCATAATCATTTCGTTGATGTCATAATGATTTGATGATATCATAATCATTTGATGTCATAATCATTGGATGATGTCATAATCATTTTGTTGATGTCATAATCATTTGATGATGTCATAATCATTAGATGATGTCATAATCATTGGATGATGACATAATCATTATGTTTATGTCATAATCATTTGATGTCATAATCATTGGATGATGTCATAATCATTTTGTTGATGTCATAATCATTTGATGATGTCATAATCATTAGATGATGTCATAATCATTTTGTTGATGTCATAATCATTTGATGATGTCATAATCATTTGATGTAATAATCATTAGATGATGTCATAATCATTTTGTTGATGTCATAATCATTTGATGATGTCATAATCATTTGATGTCATAATCATTGGATGATGTCATAATCATTTTGTTGATGTCATAATCATTTGATGATGTCATAATAATTTTGTTGATGTCATAATCATTTGATGATGTCAAAATCATATGATGTAATAATCAATGGATGATGTCATAATCATTTTGTTGATGTCATACTCATTTGATGATGTCATAATCATTAGATGATGTCATAATCATTTTGTTGATGTCATAATCATTTGATGATGTCATAATCATTTGATGTCATAATCATTGGATGATGTCATAATCATTTTATTGATGTCATAATCATTTGATGATGTCATAATCATTTGATGATGTCATAATCATTTTGTTGATGTCATAATCATTTGATGATGTCATAATCATTTGATGTCATAATCATTGGATGATGTCATAATCATTTTGTTGATGTCATAATCATTTTATGATGTCATAATCATTTTGTTGATGTCATAATCATTGGATGATGTCATAATCCTTTTGTTGATGTCATAATCATTTGATGATGTCATAATCATTAGATGATGTCATAATCATTTTGTTGATGTCATAATCATTTGATGATGTCATAATCATTTTGTTGATGTCATAATCATTTGATGATGTCATAATCATTAGATGATGTCATAATCATTTTGTTGATGTCATAATCATTTGATGATGTCATAATCATTTTGTTGATGTCATATTGATTTGATTATGTCATAATCATTTGATGTCATAATCGTTGAATGATGTCATAATCATTTTGTTCATGTCATAATCATTTGATGATGTCATAATCATTTGATGTCATAATCATTGGATGATGTCATAATCATTTGATGATGTCATAATCATTAGATGATGTCATAATCATTTTGTTGATGTCATAATCATTTGATGATGTCATAATCATTTGATGTAATAATCATTAGATGATGTCATAATCATTTTGTTGATGTCATAATCATTTGATGATGTCATAATCATTTGATGATGTCATAATCATTTTGATGATGTCATAATCATTTGATGATGTCATAATCATTTGATGTCATAATCATTGGATAATGTCATAATCATTTTGTTGATGTCATAATCATTTTATGATTTCATAATCATTTTGTTGATGTCATAATCATTGGATGATGTCATAATCTTTTTGTTGATGTCATAATCATTTGATGATGTCATAATCATTTTGTTGTTGTCATAATAATTTCGTTGATGTCATAATGATTTGATGATATCATAATCATTTGATGTCATAATCATTGGATGATGTCATAATCATTTTGTTGATGTCATAATCATTTGATGATGTCATAATCATTTGATGTCATAATCATTGGATGATGTCATAATCATTTTGTTGATGTCATAATCATTTTATGATGTCATAATCATTTTGTTGATGTCATAATCATTGGATGATGTCATAATCCTTTTGTTGATGTCATAATCATTTGATGATGTCATAATCATTTTGTTGATGTCATAATCATTTTGTTGATGTCATAATGATTTGATGATGTCATAATCATTTGATGTCATAATCATTGGATGATGTCATAATCATTTTGTTGATGTCATAATCATTTGATGATGTCATAATCATTTGATGTCATAATCATTGGATGATGTCATAATCATTTTGTTGATGTCATAATCATTTGATGTCATAATCATTGGATGATGTCATAATCATTTTGTTGATGTCATAATCATTTGATGATGTCATAATCATTTGATGTCATAATCATTGGATGATGTCATAATCATTTTGTTGATGTCATAATCATTTGATGATGTCATAATCATTAGATAATGTCATAATCATTTTGTTGAAGTCATAATCATTTGATGATGTCATTATCATTTTGTTGATGTCATAATGATTTGATGATGTCATAATCATTTGATGTCATAATCATTGGATGATGTCATAATCATTTTGTTGATGTCATAATCATTTGATGATGTCATAATCATTTGATGTCATAATCATTGGATGATGTCATAATCATTTTGTTGATGTCATAATCATTTGATGATGTCATAATCATTAGATGATGTCATAATCATTGGATGATGACATAATCATTTTGTTGATGTCATAATCATTTGATGTCATAATCATTGGATGATGTCATAATCATTTTGTTGATGTCATAATCATTTGATGATGTCATAATCATTAGATGATGTCATAATCATTGGATGATGTCATAATCATTTTGTTGATGTCATAATCATTTGATGATGTCATAATCATTTGATGTCATAATCATTGGATGATGTCATAATCATTTTGTTGATGTCATAATCATTTTATGATGTCATAATCATTTTGTTGATGTCATAATCATTGGATGATGTCATAATCCTTTTGTTGATGTCATAATCATTTGATGATGTCATAATCATTTTGTTGATGTCATAATCATTTTGTTGATGTCATAATGATTTGATGATGTCATAATCATTTGATGTCATAATCATTGGATGATGTCATAATCATTTTGTTGATGTCATAATCATTTGATGATGTCATAATCATTTGATGTCATAATCATTGGATGATGTCATAATCATTTTGTTGATGTCATAATCATTTGATGTCATAATCATTGGATGATGTCATAATCATTTTGTTGATGTCATAATCATTTGATGATGTCATAATCATTTGATGTCATAATCATTTGATGATGTCATAATCATTTTGTTGATGTCATAATCATTTGATGATGTCATAATCATTAGATAATGTCATAATCATTTTGTTGAAGTCATAATCATTTGATGATGTCATTATCATTTTGTTGATGTCATAATGATTTGATGATGTCATAATCGTTTGATGTCATAATCATTGGATGATGTCATAATCATTTTGTTGATGTCATAATCATTTGATGATGTCATAATCATTTGATGTCATAATCATTGGATGATGTCATAATCATTTTGTTGATGTCATAATCATTTGATGATGTCATAATCATTAGATGATGTCATAATCATTGGATGATGACATAATCATTTTGTTGATGTCATAATCATTTGATGTCATAATCGTTGGATGATGTCATAATCATTTTGTTCATGTCATAATCATTTGATGATGTCATAATCATTTGATGTCATAATCATTGGATGATGTCATAATCATTTGATGATGTCATAATCATTAGATGATGTCATAATCATTTTGTTGATGTCATAATCATTTGATGATGTCATAATCATTTGATGTAATAATCATTAGATGATGTCATAATCATTTTGTTGATGTCATAATCATTTGATGATGTCATAATCATTAGATGATGTCATAATCATTTTGTTGATGTCATAATCATTTGATGATGTCATAATCATTAGATGATGTCATAATCATTTTGTTGATGTCATAATCATTTGATGATGTCATAATCATTTGATGTCATAATCATTGGATGATGTCATAATCATTTTGTTGATGTCATAATCATTTGATGATGTCATAATCATTTTGTTGATGTCATAATCATTTCGTTGATGTCATAATGATTTGATGATATCATAATCATTTGATGTCATAATCATTGGATGATGTCATAATCATTTTGTTGATGTCATAATCATTTGATGATGTCATAATCATTAGATGATGTCATAATCATTGGATGATGACATAATCATTATGTTTATGTCATAATCATTTGATGTCATAATCATTTGATGATGTCATAATCATTAGATGATGTCATAATCATTTTGTTGATGTCATAATCATTTGATGATGTCATAATCATTTGATGTCATAATCATTGGATGATGTCATAATCATTTTGTTGATGTCATAATCATTTGATGATGTCATAATCATTTTGTTGATGTCATAATCATTTCGTTGATGTCATAATGATTTGATGATATCATAATCATTTGATGTCATAATCATTGGATGATGTCATAATCATTTTGTTGATGTCATAATCATTTGATGATGTCATAATCATTAGATGATGTCATAATCATTGGATGATGACATAATCATTATGTTTATGTCATAATCATTTGATGTCATAATCATTGGATGATGTCATAATCATTTTGTTGATGTCATAATCATTTGATGATGTCATAATCATTAGATAATGTCATAATCATTTTTGTTGAAGTCATAATCATTTGATGATGTCATAATCATTTTTTTGATGTCATAATCATTTTGTTGATGTCATATTGATTTGATTATGTCATAATCATTTGATGTCATAATCGTTGGATGATGTCATAATCATTTTGTTGATGTCATAATCATTTGATGATGTCATAATCATTAGATGATGTCATAATCATTTTGTTGATGTCATAATCATTTGATGATGTCATAATCATTTGATGTAATAATCATTAGATGATGTCATAATCATTTTGTTGATGTCATAATCATTTGATGATGTCATAATCATTAGATGATGTCATAATCATTTTGTTGATGTCATAATCATTTGATGATGTCATAATCATTTGATGTCATAATCATTGGATGATGTCATAATCATTTTGTTGATGTCATAATCATTTGATGATGTCATAATCATTTTGTTGATGTCATAATCATTTCGTTGATGTCATAATGATTTGATGATATCATAATCATTTGATGTCATAATCATTGGATGATGTCATAATCATTTTGTTGATGTCATAATCATTTGATGATGTCATAATCATTTGATGTCATAATCATTGGATGATGTCATAATCATTTTGTTGATGTCATAATCATTTGATGATGTCATAATCATTTTGTTGATGTCATAATCATTTTGTTGATGTCATAATGATTTGATGATATCATAATCATTTGATGTCATAATCATTGGATGATGTCATAATCATTGGATGATGACATAATCATTATGTTTATGTCATAATCATTTGATGTCATAATCATTTGATGATGTCATAATCATTAGATGATGTCATAATCATTTTGTTGATGTCATAATCATTTGATGATGTCATAATCATTTGATGTCATAATCATTGGATGATGTCATAATCATTTTGTTGATGTCATAATCATTTGATGATGTCATAATCATTTTGTTGATGTCATAATCATTTCGTTGATGTCATAATGATTTGATGATATCATAATCATTTGATGTCATAATCATTGGATGATGTCATAATCATTTTGTTGATGTCATAATCATTTGATGATGTCATAATCATTAGATGATGTCATAATCATTGGATGATGACATAATCATTATGTTTATGTCATAATCATTTGATGTCATAATCATTGGATGATGTCATAATCATTTTGTTGATGTCATAATCATTTGATGATGTCATAATCATTAGATGATGTCATAATCATTTTGTTGATGTCATAATCATTTGATGATGTCATAATCATTTGATGTAATAATCATTAGATGATGTCATAATCATTTTGTTGATGTCATAATCATTTGATGATGTCATAATCATTTGATGTCATAATCATTGGATGATGTCATAATCATTTTGTTGATGTCATAATCATTTGATGATGTCATAATAATTTTGTTGATGTCATAATCATTTGATGATGTCAAAATCATATGATGTAATAATCAATGGATGATGTCATAATCATTTTGTTGATGTCATACTCATTTGATGATGTCATAATCATTAGATGATGTCATAATCATTTTGTTGATGTCATAATCATTTGATGATGTCATAATCATTTGATGTCATAATCATTGGATGATGTCATAATCATTTTATTGATGTCATAATCATTTGATGATGTCATAATCATTTGATGATGTCATAATCATTTTGTTGATGTCATAATCATTTGATGATGTCATAATCATTTGATGTCATAATCATTGGATGATGTCATAATCATTTTGTTGATGTCATAATCATTTTATGATGTCATAATCATTTTGTTGATGTCATAATCATTGGATGATGTCATAATCCTTTTGTTGATGTCATAATCATTTGATGATGTCATAATCATTAGATGATGTCATAATCATTTTGTTGATGTCATAATCATTTGATGATGTCATAATCATTTTGTTGATGTCATAATCATTTGATGATGTCATAATCATTAGATGATGTCATAATCATTTTGTTGATGTCATAATCATTTGATGATGTCATAATCATTTTGTTGATGTCATATTGATTTGATTATGTCATAATCATTTGATGTCATAATCGTTGGATGATGTCATAATCATTTTGTTCATGTCATAATCATTTGATGATGTCATAATCATTTGATGTCATAATCATTGGATGATGTCATAATCATTTGATGATGTCATAATCATTAGATGATGTCATAATCATTTTGTTGATGTCATAATCATTTGATGATGTCATAATCATTTGATGTAATAATCATTAGATGATGTCATAATCATTTTGTTGATGTCATAATCATTTGATGATGTCATAATCATTAGATGATGTCATAATCATTTTGTTGATGTCATAATCATTTGATGATGTCATAATCATTAGATGATGTCATAATCATTTTGTTGATGTCATAATCATTTGATGATGTCATAATCATTTGATGTCATAATCATTGGATGATGTCATAATCATTTTGTTGATGTCATAATCATTTGATGATGTCATAATCATTTTGTTGATGTCATAATCATTTCGTTGATGTCATAATGATTTGATGATATCATAATCATTTGATGTCATAATCATTGGATGATGTCATAATCATTTTGTTGATGTCATAATCATTTGATGATGTCATAATCATTAGATGATGTCATAATCATTGGATGATGACATAATCATTATGTTTATGTCATAATCATTTGATGTCATAATCATTTGATGATGTCATAATCATTAGATGATGTCATAATCATTTTGTTGATGTCATAATCATTTGATGATGTCATAATCATTTGATGTCATAATCATTGGATGATGTCATAATCATTTTGTTGATGTCATAATCATTTGATGATGTCATAATCATTTTGTTGATGTCATAATCATTTCGTTGATGTCATAATGATTTGATGATATCATAATCATTTGATGTCATAATCATTGGATGATGTCATAATCATTTTGTTGATGTCATAATCATTTGATGATGTCATAATCATTAGATGATGTCATAATCATTGGATGATGACATAATCATTATGTTTATGTCATAATCATTTGATGTCATAATCATTGGATGATGTCATAATCATTTTGTTGATGTCATAATCATTTGATGATGTCATAATCATTAGATAATGTCATAATCATTTTTGTTGAAGTCATAATCATTTGATGATGTCATAATCATTTTTTTGATGTCATAATCATTTTGTTGATGTCATATTGATTTGATTATGTCATAATCATTTGATGTCATAATCGTTGGATGATGTCATAATCATTTTGTTGATGTCATAATCATTTGATGATGTCATAATCATTAGATGATGTCATAATCATTTTGTTGATGTCATAATCATTTGATGATGTCATAATCATTTGATGTAATAATCATTAGATGATGTCATAATCATTTTGTTGATGTCATAATCATTTGATGATGTCATAATCATTAGATGATGTCATAATCATTTTGTTGATGTCATAATCATTTGATGATGTCATAATCATTTGATGTCATAATCATTGGATGATGTCATAATCATTTTGTTGATGTCATAATCATTTGATGATGTCATAATCATTTTGTTGATGTCATAATCATTTTGTTGATGTCATAATGATTTGATGATATCATAATCATTTGATGTCATAATCATTGGATGATGTCATAATCATTGGATGATGACATAATCATTATGTTTATGTCATAATCATTTGATGTCATAATCATTTGATGATGTCATAATCATTAGATGATGTCATAATCATTTTGTTGATGTCATAATCATTTGATGATGTCATAATCATTTGATGTCATAATCATTGGATGATGTCATAATCATTTTGTTGATGTCATAATCATTTGATGATGTCATAATCATTTTGTTGATGTCATAATCATTTCGTTGATGTCATAATGATTTGATGATATCATAATCATTTGATGTCATAATCATTGGATGATGTCATAATCATTTTGTTGATGTCATAATCATTTGATGATGTCATAATCATTAGATGATGTCATAATCATTGGATGATGACATAATCATTATGTTTATGTCATAATCATTTGATGTCATAATCATTGGATGATGTCATAATCATTTTGTTGATGTCATAATCATTTGATGATGTCATAATCATTAGATGATGTCATAATCATTTTGTTGATGTCATAATCATTTGATGATGTCATAATCATTTGATGTAATAATCATTAGATGATGTCATAATCATTTTGTTGATGTCATAATCATTTGATGATGTCATAATCATTTGATGTCATAATCATTGGATGATGTCATAATCATTTTGTTGATGTCATAATCATTTGATGATGTCATAATAATTTTGTTGATGTCATAATCATTTGATGATGTCAAAATCATATGATGTAATAATCAATGGATGATGTCATAATCATTTTGTTGATGTCATACTCATTTGATGATGTCATAATCATTAGATGATGTCATAATCATTTTGTTGATGTCATAATCATTTGATGATGTCATAATCATTTGATGTCATAATCATTGGATGATGTCATAATCATTTTATTGATGTCATAATCATTTGATGATGTCATAATCATTTGATGATGTCATAATCATTTTGTTGATGTCATAATCATTTGATGATGTCATAATCATTTGATGTCATAATCATTGGATGATGTCATAATCATTTTGTTGATGTCATAATCATTTTATGATGTCATAATCATTTTGTTGATGTCATAATCATTGGATGATGTCATAATCCTTTTGTTGATGTCATAATCATTTGATGATGTCATAATCATTAGATGATGTCATAATCATTTTGTTGATGTCATAATCATTTGATGATGTCATAATCATTTTGTTGATGTCATAATCATTTGATGATGTCATAATCATTAGATGATGTCATAATCATTTTGTTGATGTCATAATCATTTGATGATGTCATAATCATTTTGTTGATGTCATATTGATTTGATTATGTCATAATCATTTGATGTCATAATCGTTGGATGATGTCATAATCATTTTGTTCATGTCATAATCATTTGATGATGTCATAATCATTTGATGTCATAATCATTGGATGATGTCATAATCATTTGATGATGTCATAATCATTAGATGATGTCATAATCATTTTGTTGATGTCATAATCATTTGATGATGTCATAATCATTTGATGTAATAATCATTAGATGATGTCATAATCATTTTGTTGATGTCATAATCATTTGATGATGTCATAATCATTAGATGATGTCATAATCATTTTGTTGATGTCATAATCATTTGATGATGTCATAATCATTAGATGATGTCATAATCATTTTGTTGATGTCATAATCATTTGATGATGTCATAATCATTTGATGTCATAATCATTGGATGATGTCATAATCATTTTGTTGATGTCATAATCATTTGATGATGTCATAATCATTTTGTTGATGTCATAATCATTTCGTTGATGTCATAATGATTTGATGATATCATAATCATTTGATGTCATAATCATTGGATGATGTCATAATCATTTTGTTGATGTCATAATCATTTGATGATGTCATAATCATTAGATGATGTCATAATCATTGGATGATGACATAATCATTATGTTTATGTCATAATCATTTGATGTCATAATCATTTGATGATGTCATAATCATTAGATGATGTCATAATCATTTTGTTGATGTCATAATCATTTGATGATGTCATAATCATTTGATGTCATAATCATTGGATGATGTCATAATCATTTTGTTGATGTCATAATCATTTGATGATGTCATAATCATTTTGTTGATGTCATAATCATTTCGTTGATGTCATAATGATTTGATGATATCATAATCATTTGATGTCATAATCATTGGATGATGTCATAATCATTTTGTTGATGTCATAATCATTTGATGATGTCATAATCATTAGATGATGTCATAATCATTGGATGATGACATAATCATTATGTTTATGTCATAATCATTTGATGTCATAATCATTGGATGATGTCATAATCATTTTGTTGATGTCATAATCATTTGATGATGTCATAATCATTAGATAATGTCATAATCATTTTTGTTGAAGTCATAATCATTTGATGATGTCATAATCATTTTTTTGATGTCATAATCATTTTGTTGATGTCATATTGATTTGATTATGTCATAATCATTTGATGTCATAATCGTTGGATGATGTCATAATCATTTTGTTGATGTCATAATCATTTGATGATGTCATAATCATTAGATGATGTCATAATCATTTTGTTGATGTCATAATCATTTGATGATGTCATAATCATTTGATGTAATAATCATTAGATGATGTCATAATCATTTTGTTGATGTCATAATCATTTGATGATGTCATAATCATTAGATGATGTCATAATCATTTTGTTGATGTCATAATCATTTGATGATGTCATAATCATTTGATGTCATAATCATTGGATGATGTCATAATCATTTTGTTGATGTCATAATCATTTGATGATGTCATAATCATTTTGTTGATGTCATAATCATTTCGTTGATGTCATAATGATTTGATGATATCATAATCATTTGATGTCATAATCATTGGATGATGTCATAATCATTTTGTTGATGTCATAATCATTTGATGATGTCATAATCATTTGATGTCATAATCATTGGATGATGTCATAATCATTTTGTTGATGTCATAATCATTTGATGATGTCATAATCATTTTGTTGATGTCATAATCATTTCGTTGATGTCATAATGATTTGATGATATCATAATCATTTGATGTCATAATCATTGGATGATGTCATAATCATTTTGTTGATGTCATAATCATTTGATGATGTCATAATCATTAGATGATGTCATAATCATTGGATGATGACATAATCATTATGTTTATGTCATAATCATTTGATGTCATAATCATTGGATGATGTCATAATCATTTTGTTGATGTCATAATCATTTGATGATGTCATAATCATTAGATAATGTCATAATCATTTTTGTTGAAGTCATAATCATTTGATGATGTCATAATCATTTTTTTGATGTCATAATCATTTTGTTGATGTCATATTGATTTGATTATGTCATAATCATTTGATGTCATAATCGTTGGATGATGTCATAATCATTTTGTTGATGTCATAATCATTTGATGATGTCATAATCATTAGATGATGTCATAATCATTTTGTTGATGTCAT
Source organism: Dendrobates tinctorius (assembly GCF_039654945.1). Classification (NCBI taxonomy): domain Eukaryota; kingdom Metazoa; phylum Chordata; class Amphibia; order Anura; family Dendrobatidae; genus Dendrobates; species Dendrobates tinctorius. The sequence goes on along the minus strand of NW_027361687.1, from coordinate 40,933,904 downwards.
AATCATTTGATGATGTCATAATCATTTGATGTAATAATCATTAGATGATGTCATAATCATTTTGTTGATGTCATAATCATTTGATGATGTCATAATCATTAGATGATGTCATAATCATTTTGTTGATGTCATAATCATTTGATGATGTCATAATCATTTGATGTCATAATCATTGGATGATGTCATAATCATTTTGTTGATGTCATAATCATTTGATGATGTCATAATCATTTTGTTGATGTCATAATCATTTCGTTGATGTCATAATGATTTGATGATATCATAATCATTTGATGTCATAATCATTGGATGATGTCATAATCATTTTGTTGATGTCATAATCATTTGATGATGTCATAATCATTTGATGTCATAATCATTGGATGATGTCATAATCATTTTGTTGATGTCATAATCATTTGATGATGTCATAATCATTTTGTTGATGTCATAATCATTTCGTTGATGTCATAATGATTTGATGATATCATAATCATTTGATGTCATAATCATTGGATGATGTCATAATCATTTTGCTGATGTCATAATCATTTGATGATGTCATAATCATTAGATGATGTCATAATCATTGGATGATGACATAATCATTATGTTTATGTCATAATCATTTGATGTCATAATCATTGGATGATGTCATAATCATTTTGTTGATGTCATAATCATTTGATGATGTCATAATCATTAGATAATGTCATAATCATTTTTGTTGAAGTCATAATCATTTGATGATGTCATAATCATTTTTTTGATGTCATAATCATTTTGTTGATGTCATATTGATTTGATTATGTCATAATCATTTGATGTCATAATCGTTGGATGATGTCATAATCATTTTGTTGATGTCATAATCATTTGATGTCATAATCATTGGATGATGTCACAATCATTTTGTTGATGTCATAATCATTTGATGATGTCATAATCATTAGATAATGTCATAATCATTTTTGTTGAAGTCATAATCATTTGATGATGTCATAATCATTTTTTTGATGTCATAATCATTTTGTTGATGTCATATTGATTTGATTATGTCATAATCATTTGATGTCATAATCGTTGGATGATGTCATAATCATTTTGTTGATGTCATAATCATTTGATGATGTCATAATCATTAGATGATGTCATAATCATTTTGTTGATGTCATAATCATTTGATGATGTCATAATCATTTGATGTAATAATCATTAGATGATGTCATAATCATTTTGTTGATGTCATAATCATTTGATGATGTCATAATCATTAGATGATGTCATAATCATTTTGTTGATGTCATAATCATTTGATGATGTCATAATCATTTGATGTCATAATCATTGGATGATGTCATAATCATTTTGTTGATGTCATAATCATTTGATGATGTCATAATCATTTTGTTGATGTCATAATCATTTCGTTGATGTCATAATCATTTGATGATATCATAATCATTTGATGTCATAATCATTGGATGATGTCATAATCATTTTGTTGATGTCATAATCATTTGATGATGTCATAATCATTTGATGTCATAATCATTGGATGATGTCATAATCATTTTGTTGATGTCATAATCATTTGATGATGTCATAATCATTTTGTTGATGTCATAATCATTTCGTTGATGTCATAATGATTTGATGATATCATAATCATTTGATGTCATAATCATTGGATGATGTCATAATCATTGGATGATGACATAATCATTATGTTTATGTCATAATCATTTGATGTCATAATCATTTGATGATGTCATAATCATTAGATGATGTCATAATCATTTTGTTGATGTCATAATCATTTGATGATGTCATAATCATTTGATGTCATAATCATTGGATGATGTCATAATCATTTTGTTGATGTCATAATCATTTGATGATGTCATAATCATTTTGTTGATGTCATAATCATTTCGTTGATGTCATAATGATTTGATGATATCATAATCATTTGATGTCATAATCATTGGATGATGTCATAATCATTTTGTTGATGTCATAATCATTTGATGATGTCATAATCATTAGATGATGTCATAATCATTGGATGATGACATAATCATTATGTTTATGTCATAATCATTTGATGTCATAATCATTGGATGATGTCATAATCATTTTGTTGATGTCATAATCATTTGATGATGTCATAATCATTAGATGATGTCATAATCATTTTGTTGATGTCATAATCATTTGATGATGTCATAATCATTTGATGTAATAATCATTAGATGATGTCATAATCATTTTGTTGATGTCATAATCATTTGATGATGTCATAATCATTTGATGTCATAATCATTGGATGATGTCATAATCATTTTATTGATGTCATAATCATTTGATGATGTCATAATCATTTGATGATGTCATAATCATTTTGTTGATGTCATAATCATTTGATGATGTCATAATCATTTGATGTCATAATCATTGGATGATGTCATAATCATTTTGTTGATGTCATAATCATTTTATGATGTCATAATCATTTTGTTGATGTCATAATCATTGGATGATGTCATAATCCTTTTGTTGATGTCATAATCATTTGATGATGTCATAATCATTAGATGATGTCATAATCATTTTGTTGATGTCATAATCATTTGATGATGTCATAATCATTTTGTTGATGTCATAATCATTTGATGATGTCATAATCATTAGATGATGTCATAATCATTTTGTTGATGTCATAATCATTTGATGATGTCATAATCATTTTGTTGATGTCATATTGATTTGATTATGTCATAATCATTTGATGTCATAATCGTTGAATGATGTCATAATCATTTTGTTCATGTCATAATCATTTGATGATGTCATAATCATTTGATGTCATAATCATTGGATGATGTCATAATCATTTGATGATGTCATAATCATTAGATGATGTCATAATCATTTTGTTGATGTCATAATCATTTGATGATGTCATAATCATTTGATGATGTCATGATCATTAGATGATGTCATAATCATTTTGTTGATGTCATAATCATTTGATGATGTCATAATCATTTGATGTCATAATCATTGGTTGATGTCATAATCATTTTGTTGATGTCATAATCATTTGATGATGTCATAATTATTTGATGTCATAATCATTGGATGATGTCATAATCATTTTGTTGATGTCATAATCATTTGATGTCATAATCATTGGATGATGTCATAATCATTTTGTTGATGTCATAATCATTTGATGATGTCATAATCATTTGATGTCATAATCATTGGATGATGTCATTATCATTTTGTTGATGTCATAATCATTTGATGATGTCATAATCATTAGATGATGTCATAATCATTGGATGATGACATAATCATTTTGTTGATGTCATAATCATTTGATGTCATTATCATTGGATGATGTCATAATCATTTTGTTGATGTCATAATCATTTGATGATGTCATAATCATTAGATGATGTCATAATCATTTTGTTGATGTCACAATCATTTCATGATGTCATAATCATTTGATGTCATAATCATTGGATGATGTCATAATCATTTTGTTGATGTCATAATCATTTGATGATGTCATAATCATTAGATAATGTCATAATCATTTTGTTGAAGTCATAATCATTTGATGATGTCATTATCATTTTGTTGATGTCATAATGATTTGATGATGTCATAATCATTTGATGTCATAATCATTGGATGATGTCATAATCATTTTGTTGATGTCATAATCATTTGATGATGTCATAATCATTTGATGTCATAATCATTGGATGATGTCATAATCATTTTGTTGATGTCATAATCATTTGATGATGTCATAATCATTAGATGATGTCATAATCATTTTGTTGATGTCATAATCATTTGATGATGTCATAATCATATGATGTAATAATCATTGGATGATGTCATAATCATTTTGTTGATGTCATAATCATTTGATGATGTCATAATCATTAGATGATGTCATAATCATTTTGTTGATGTCATAATCATTTGATGATGTCATAATCATTAGATGATGTCATAGTCATTTTGTTGATGTCATAATCATTTGATGATGTCATAATCATTTGATGTCATAATCATTGGATGATGTCGTAATCATTTTGTTGATGTCATAATCATTTGATGATGTCATAATCATTTGATGATGTCATAATCATTTTGATGATGTCATAATCATTTGATGATGTCATAATCATTTGATGTCATAATCATTGGATAATGTCATAATCATTTTGTTGATGTCATAATCATTTTATGATGTCATAATCATTTTGTTGATGTCATAATCATTGGATGATGTCATAATCTTTTTGTTGATGTCATAATCATTTGATGATGTCATAATCATTTTGTTGTTGTCATAATAATTTCGTTGATGTCATAATGATTTGATGATATCATAATCATTTGATGTCATAATCATTGGATGATGTCATAATCATTTTGTTGATGTCATAATCATTTGATGATGTCATAATCATTTGATGTCATAATCATTGGATGATGTCATAATCATTTTGTTGATGTCATAATCATTTTATGATGTCATAATCATTTTGTTGATGTCATAATCATTGGATGATGTCATAATCCTTTTGTTGATGTCATAATCATTTGATGATGTCATAATCATTTTGTTGATGTCATAATCATTTTGTTGATGTCATAATGATTTGATGATGTCATAATCATTTGATGTCATAATCATTGGATGATGTCATAATCATTTTGTTGATGTCATAATCATTTGATGATGTCATAATCATTTGATGTCATAATCATTGGATGATGTCATAATCATTTTGTTGATGTCATAATCATTTGATGTCATAATCATTGGATGATGTCATAATCATTTTGTTGATGTCATAATCATTTGATGATGTCATAATCATTTGATGTCATAATCATTGGATGATGTCATAATCATTTTGTTGATGTCATAATCATTTGATGATGTCATAATCATTAGATAATGTCATAATCATTTTGTTGAAGTCATAATCATTTGATGATGTCATTATCATTTTGTTGATGTCATAATGATTTGATGATGTCATAATCATTTGATGTCATAATCATTGGATGATGTCATAATCATTTTGTTGATGTCATAATCATTTGATGATGTCATAATCATTTGATGTCATAATCATTGGATGATGTCATAATCATTTTGTTGATGTCATAATCATTTGATGATGTCATAATCATTAGATGATGTCATAATCATTGGATGATGACATAATCATTTTGTTGATGTCATAATCATTTGATGTCATAATCATTGGATGATGTCATAATCATTTTGTTGATGTCATAATCATTTGATGATGTCATAATCATTAGATGATGTCATAATCATTGGATGATGTCATAATCATTTTGTTGATGTCATAATCATTTGATGATGTCATAATCATTTGATGTCATAATCATTGGATGATGTCATAATCATTTTGTTGATGTCATAATCATTTTATGATGTCATAATCATTTTGTTGATGTCATAATCATTGGATGATGTCATAATCCTTTTGTTGATGTCATAATCATTTGATGATGTCATAATCATTTTGTTGATGTCATAATCATTTTGTTGATGTCATAATGATTTGATGATGTCATAATCATTTGATGTCATAATCATTGGATGATGTCATAATCATTTTGTTGATGTCATAATCATTTGATGATGTCATAATCATTTGATGTCATAATCATTGGATGATGTCATAATCATTTTGTTGATGTCATAATCATTTGATGTCATAATCATTGGATGATGTCATAATCATTTTGTTGATGTCATAATCATTTGATGATGTCATAATCATTTGATGTCATAATCATTGGATGATGTCATAATCATTTTGTTGATGTCATAATCATTTGATGATGTCATAATCATTAGATAATGTCATAATCATTTTGTTGAAGTCATAATCATTTGATGATGTCATTATCATTTTGTTGATGTCATAATGATTTGATGATGTCATAATCGTTTGTTGTCATAATCATTGGATGATGTCATAATCATTTTGTTGATGTCATAATCATTTGATGATGTCATAATCATTTGATGTCATAATCATTGGATGATGTCATAATCATTTTGTTGATGTCATAATCATTTGATGATGTCATAATCATTAGATGATGTCATAATCATTGGATGATGACATAATCATTTTGTTGATGTCATAATCATTTGATGTCATAATCATTGGATGATGTCATAATCATTTTGTTGATGTCATAATCATTTGATGATGTCATAATCATTAGATGATGTCATAATCATTTTTTTGATGTCATAATCATTTGATGTCATAATCATTGGATGATGTCATAATCATTTTGTTGATGGCATAATCATTTGATGATGTCATAATCATTAGATAATGTCATAATCATTTTGTTGAAGTCATAATCATTTGATGATGTCAAAATCATTTTGTTGATGTCATAATCATTTTGTTGATGTCATAATGATTTGATGATGTCATAATCATTTGATGTCATAATCATTGGATGATGTCATAATCATTTTGTTGATGTCATAATCATTTGATGATGTCATAATCATTTTATGTCATAATCATTGGATGATGTCATAATCATTTTGTTGATGTCATAATCACTTGATGATGTCATAATCATTAGATGATGTCATAATCATTTTGTTGATGTCATAATCATTTTGTTGATGTCATAATCATTTGATGATGTCATGATCATTAGATGATGTCATAATCATTTTGTTGATGTCATAATCATTTGATGATGTCATAATCATTTGATGTCATAATCATTGGATGATGTCATAATCATTTTGTTGATGTCATAATCATTTGATGATGTCATAATTATTTGATGTCATAATCATTGGATGATGTCATAATCATTTTGTTGATGTCATAATCATTTGATGTCATAATCATTGGATGATGTCATAATCATTTTGTTGATGTCATAATCATTTGATGATGTCATAATCATTTGATGTCATAATCATTGGATGATGTCATTATCATTTTGTTGATGTCATAATCATTTGATGATGTCATAATCATTAGATGATGTCATAATCATTGGATGATGACATAATCATTTTGTTGATGTCATAATCATTTGATGTCATTATCATTGGATGATGTCATAATCATTTTGTTGATGTCATAATCATTTGATGATGTCATAATCATTAGATGATGTCATAATCATTTTGTTGATGTCACAATCATTTCATGATGTCATAATCATTTGATGTCATAATCATTGGATGATGTCATAATCATTTTGTTGATGTCATAATCATTTGATGATGTCATAATCATTAGATAATGTCATAATCATTTTGTTGAAGTCATAATCATTTGATGATGTCATTATCATTTTGTTGATGTCATAATGATTTGATGATGTCATAATCATTTGATGTCATAATCATTGGATGATGTCATAATCATTTTGTTGATGTCATAATCATTTGATGATGTCATAATCATTTGATGTCATAATCATTGGATGATGTCATAATCATTTTGTTGATGTCATAATCATTTGATGATGTCATAATCATTAGATGATGTCATAATCATTTTGTTGATGTCATAATCATTTGATGATGTCATAATCATATGATGTAATAATCATTGGATGATGTCATAATCATTTTGTTGATGTCATAATCATTTGATGATGTCATAATCATTAGATGATGTCATAATCATTTTGTTGATGTCATAATCATTTGATGATGTCATAATCATTAGATGATGTCATAGTCATTTTGTTGATGTCATAATCATTTGATGATGTCATAATCATTTGATGTCATAATCATTGGATGATGTCGTAATCATTTTGTTGATGTCATAATCATTTGATGATGTCATAATCATTTGATGATGTCATAATCATTTTGATGATGTCATAATCATTTGATGATGTCATAATCATTTGATGTCATAATCATTGGATAATGTCATAATCATTTTGTTGATGTCATAATCATTTTATGATGTCATAATCATTTTGTTGATGTCATAATCATTGGATGATGTCATAATCTTTATGTTGATGTCATAATCATTTGATGATGTCATAATCATTTTGTTGTTGTCATAATAATTTCGTTGATGTCATAATGATTTGATGATATCATAATCATTTGATGTCATAATCATTGGATGATGTCATAATCATTTTGTTGATGTCATAATCATTTGATGATGTCATAATCATTTGATGTCATAATCATTGGATGATGTCATAATCATTTTGTTGATGTCATAATCATTTTATGATGTCATAATCATTTTGTTGATGTCATAATCATTGGATGATGTCATAATCCTTTTGTTGATGTCATAATCATTTGATGATGTCATAATCATTTTGTTGATGTCATAATCATTTTGTTGATGTCATAATGATTTGATGATGTCATAATCATTTGATGTCATAATCATTGGATGATGTCATAATCATTTTGTTGATGTCATAATCATTTGATGATGTCATGATCATTTGATGTCATAATCATTGGATGATGTCATAATCATTTTGTTGATGTCATAATCATTTGATGTCATAATCATTGGATGATGTCATAATCATTTTGTTGATGTCATAATCATTTGATGATGTCATAATCATTTGATGTCATAATCATTGGATGATGTCATAATCATTTTGTTGATGTCATAATCATTTGATGATGTCATAATCATTAGATAATGTCATAATCATTTTGTTGAAGTCATAATCATTTGATGATGTCATTATCATTTTGTTGATGTCATAATGATTTGATGATGTCATAATCATTTGATGTCATAATCATTGGATGATGTCATAATCATTTTGTTGATGTCATAATCATTTGATGATGTCATAATCATTTGATGTCATAATCATTGGATGATGTCATAATCATTTTGTTGATGTCATAATCATTAGATGATGTCATAATCATTTTGTTGATGTCATAATCATTTGATGATGTCATAATCATATGATGTAATAATCATTGGATGATGTCATAATCATTTTGTTGATGTCATAATCATTTGATGATGTCATAATCATTAGATGATGTCATAATCATTGGATGATGTCATAATCATTTGATGATGCCATAATCATTTTGTTGATGTCATAATCATTTTATGATGTCATAATCATTTTGTTGATGTCATAATCATTTTGTTGATGTCATAATCATTTGATGATGTCATAGTCATTAGATGATGTCATAATCATTTTGTTGATGATCTCATAATCATTTCATGATGTCATAATCATTTGATGTCATAATCATTGTATGATGTCATAATCATTTTGTTGATGTCATAATCATTTGATGATGTCATAATCATTAGATGATGTCATAATCATTTGATGATGTCATAATCATTAGATGATGTCATAATCATTTCGTTGATGTCATAATGATTTGATGATATCATAATCATTTTGTTGATGTCATAATCATTTGATGATGTCATAATCATTTGATGTCATAATCATTGGATGATGTCGTAATCATTTTGTTGATGTCATAATCATTTGATGATGTCATAATCATTTGATGATGTCATAATCATTTTGATGATGTCATAATCATTTGATGATGTCATAATCATTTGATGTCATAATCATTGGATAATGTAATAATCATTTTGTTGATGTCATAATCATTTTATGATGTCATAATCATTTTGTTGATGTCATAATCATTGGATGATGTCATAATCCTTTTGTTGATGTCATAATCATTTGATGATGTCATAATCATTAGATGATGTCATAATCATATTGTTGATGTCATAATCATTTGATGATGTCATAATCATTTTGTTGTTGTCATAATCATTTCGTTGATGTCATAATGATTTGATGATATCATAATCATTTGATGTCATAATCATTGGATGATGTCATAATCATTTTGTTGATGTCATAATCATTTGATGATGTCATAATCATTTGATGTCATAATCATTGGATGATGTCATAATCATTTTGTTGATGTCATAATCATTTTATGATGTCATAATCATTTTGTTGATGTCATAATCATTGGATGATGTCATTATCATTTTGTTGATGTCATAATCATTTGATGATGTCATAATCATTAGATGATGTCATAATCATTTTGTTGATGTCATAATCATTTGATGATGTCATAATCATTTTGTTGATGTCATAATCATTTCGTTGATGTCATAATGATTTGATGATATCATAATCATTTGATGTCATAATCATTGGATGATGTCATAATCATTTTGTTGATGTCATAATCATTTGATGATGTCATAATCATTAGATGATGTCATAATCATTGGATGATGACATAATCATTTTGTTTATGTCATAATCATTTGATGTCATAATCATTGGATGATGTCATAATCATTTTGTTGATGTCATAATCATTTGATGATGTCATAATCATTAGATAATGTCATAATCATTTTGTTGAAGTCATAATCATTTGATGATGTCATAATCATTTTGTTGATGTCATATTGATTTGATGATGTCATAATCATTTGATGTCATAATCATTGGATGATGTCATAATCATTTTGTTCATGTCATAATCATTTGATGATGTCATAATCATTTGATGTCATAATCATTGGATGATGTCATTATCATTGTGTTGATGTCAAAATCATTTGATGATGTCATAATCATTAGATGATGTCATAATCATTTTGTTGATGTCATAATCATTTGATGATGTCATAATCATTTGATGTCATAATCATTGGATGATGTCATAATCATTTTGTTGATGTCATAATCATTTTGTTGATGTCATAATCATTTGATGATGTCATAATCATTTTGTTGATGTCATAATCATTTGATGATGTCATAATCATTTTGTTGATGTCATAATCATTTGATGATGTCATAATCATTTAATGTCATAATCATTGGATGATGTCATAATCATTTTGTTGATGTCATAATCATTTTATGATGTTATAATCATTTTGTTGATGTCATAATCATTGGATGATGTCATAATCCTTTTGTTGATGTCATAATCATTTGATGATGTCATAATCATTAGATGATGTCATAATCATTTTGTTGATGTCATAATCATTTGATGATGTCATAATCATTTTGTAGATGTCATAATCATTTCGTTGATGTCATAATGATTTGATGATATCATAATCATTTGATGTCATAATCATTGGATGATGTCATAATCATTTTGTTGATGTCATAATCATTTGGTGATGTCATAATCATTTGATGTCATAATCATTGGATGATGTCATAATCATTTGATGATGCCATAATCATTTTGTTGATGTCATAATCATTTTATGATGTCATAATCATTTTGTTGATGTCATAATCATTTTGTTGATGTCATAATCATTTGATGATGTCATAGTCATTAGATGATGTCATAATCATTTGATGATGTCATAATCATTAGATAATGTCATAATCATTTTGTTGAAGTCATAATCATTTGATGATGTCATAATCATTTTGTTGATGTCATAATGATTTGATGATGTCATAATCATTTGATGTCATAATCATTGGATGATGTCATAATCATTTTGTTGATGTCATAATCATTTGATGATGTCATAATCATTTGATGTCATAATCATTGGATGATGTCATAATCATTTTGTTGATGTCATAATCATTTGATGATGTCATAATCATTAGATGATGTCATAATAATTTTGTTGATGTCATAATCATTTGATGATGTCAAAATCATATGATGTAATAATCAATGGATGATGTCATAATCATTTTGTTGATGTCATAATCATTTGATGATGTCATAATCATTAGATGATGTCATAATCATTTTGTTGATGTCATAATCATTTGATGATGTCATAATCATTAGATGATGTCATAATCATTTTGTTGATGTCATAATCATTTGATGATGTCATAATCATTTGATGTCATAATCATTGGATGATGTCATAATCATTTTATTGATGTCATAATCATTTGATGATGTCATAATCATTAGATGATGTCATAATCATTTTGATGATGTCATAATCATTTGATGATGTCATAATCATTTGATGTAATAATCATTAGATGATGTCATAATCATTTTTGTGATGTCATAATCATTTGATGATGTCATAATCATTAGATGATGTCATAATCATTTTGTTGATGTCATAATCATTTGATGATGTCATAATCATTTGATGTCATAATCATTGGACGATGTCATAATCATTTTGTTGATGTCATAATCATTTTGTTGATGTCATAATCATTTGATGATGTCATAATCATTTTGTTGATGTCATAATCATTTGATGATGTCATAATCATTTTGTTGATGTCATAATCATTTGATGATGTCATAATCATTTAATGTCATAATCATTGGATGATGTCATAATCATTTTGTTGATGTCATAATCATTTTATGATGTTATAATCATTTTGTTGATGTCATAATCATTGGATGATGTCATAATCCTTTTGTTGATGTCATAATCATTTGATGATGTCATAATCATTAGATGATGTCATAATCATTTTGTTGATGTCATAATCATTTGATGATGTCATAATCATTTTGTAGATGTCATAATCATTTCGTTGATGTCATAATGATTTGATGATATCATAATCATTTGATGTCATAATCATTTGATGTCATAATCATTTTGTTGATGTCATAATCATTTGGTGATGTCATAATCATTTGATGTCATAATCATTGGATGATGTCATAATCATTTGATGATGCCATAATCATTTTGTTGATGTCATAATCATTTTATGATGTCATAATCATTTTGTTGATGTCATAATCATTTTGTTGATGTCATAATCATTTGATGATGTCATAGTCATTAGATGATGTCATAATCATTTTGTTGATGTCATAATCATTTCATGATGTCATAATCATTTGATGTCATAATCATTGTATGATGTCATAATCATTTTGTTGATGTCATAATCATTTGATGATGTCATAATCATTAGATAATGTCATAATCATTTTGATGAAGTCATAATCATTTGATGATGTCATAATCATTTTGTTGATGTCATAATGATTTGATGATGTCATAATCATTTGATGTCATAATCATTGGATGATGTCATAATCATTTTGTTGATGTCATAATCATTTGATGATGTCATAATCATTTGATGTCATAATCATTGGATGATGTCATAATCATTTTGTTGATGTCATAATCATTTGATGATGTCATAATCATTAGATGATGTCATAATAATTTTGTTGATGTCATAATCATTTGATGATGTCAAAATCATATGATGTAATAATCAATGGATGATGTCATAATCATTTTGTTGATGTCATAATCATTTGATGATGTCATAATCATTAGATGATGTCATAATAATTTTGTTGATGTCATAATCATTTGATGATGTCAAAATCATATGATGTAATAATCAATGGATGATGTCATAATCATTTTGTTGATGTCATAATCATTTGATGATGTCATAATCATTAGATGATGTCATAATCATTTTGTTGATGTCATAATCATTTGATGATGTCATAATCATTTGATGATGTCATAATCATTAGATGATGTCATAATCATTTTGTTGATGTCATAATCATTTGATGATGTCATAATCATTAGATGATGTCATAATCATTTTGTTGATGTCATAATCATTTGATGATGTTATAATCATTTGATGTCATAATCATTGGATGATGTCGTAATCATTTTGTTGATGTCATAATCATTTGATGATGTCATAATCATTTGATGATGTCATAATCATTTTGATGATGTCATAATCATTTGATGTCATAATCATTGGATGATGTCATAATCATTTTATTGATGTCACAATCATTTGATGATGTCATAATCATTTGATGATGTCATAATCATTTTGTTGATGTCATAATCATTTGATGATGTCATAATCATTGGATGATGTCATAATCATTGGATGATGTCATAATCATTTTGTTGATGTCATAATCATTTTATGATGTCATAATCATTTTGTTGATGTCATATTCATTGGATGATGTCATAATCCTTTTGTTGATGTCATAATCATTTGATGATGTCATAATCATTAGATGATGTCATAATCATTTTGTTGATGTCATAATCATTTGATGATGTCATAATCATTTTGTTGATGTCATAATCATTTCGTTGATGTCATAATCATTTTGTTGATGTCATAATCATTTGATGATGTCATAATCATTTTGTTGATGTCATAATCATTTGATGATGTCATAATCATTTGATGATGTCATAATCATTTTGTTGATGTCATAATCATTTGATGATGTTATAATCATTTGATGTCATAATCATTGGATGATGTCGTAATCATTTTGTTGATGTCATAATCATTTGATGATGTCATAATCATTTGATGATGTCATAATCATTTTGATGATGTCATAATCATTTGATGATGTCATAATCATTTGATGTCATAATCATTGGATAATGTCATAATCATTTTGTTGATGTCATAATCATTTTATGATGTCATAATCATTTTGTTGATGTCATAATCATTGGATGATGTCATAATCCTTTTGTTGATGTCATAATCATTTGATGATGTCATAATCATTAGATGATGTCATAATCATATTGTTGATGTCATAACCATTTGATGATGTCATAATCATTTTGTTGATGTCATAATCATTTCGTTGATGTCATAATGATTTGATGATATCATAATCATTTCATGTCATAATCATTGGATGATGTCATAATCATTTTGTTGATGTCATAATCATTTGATGATGTCATAATCATTTGATGTCATAATCATTGGATGATGTCATAATCATTTTGTTGATGTCATAATCATTTTATGATGTCATAATCATTTTGTTGATGTCATAATCATTGGATGATGTCATAATCCTTTTGTTGATGTTATAATAATTTGATGATGTCATAATCATTAGATGATGTCATAATCATTTTGTTGATGTCATAATCATTTGATGATGTCATAATCATTTTGTTGATGTCATAATCATTTCGTTGATGTCATAATGATTTGATGATATCATAATCATTTGATGTCATAATCATTGGATGATGTCATAATCATTTTGTTGATGTCATAATCATTTGATGATGTCATAATCATTAGATGATGTCATAATCATTGGATGATGACATAATCATTATGTTTATGTCATAATCATTTGATGTCATAATCATTGGATGATGTCATAATCATTTTGTTGATGTCATAATCATTTGATGATGTCATAATCATTAGATAATGTCATAATCATTTTTGTTGAAGTCATAATCATTTGATGATGTCATAATCATTTGTTTGATGTCATAATCATTTTGTTGATGTCATATTGATTTGATTATGTCATAATCATTAGATGATGTCATAATCATTTTGTTGATGTCATAATCATGTGATGATGTCATAATCATTTGATGTAATAATCATTAGATGATGTCATAATCATTTTGTTGATGTCATAATCATTTGATGATGTCATAATCATTAGATGATGTCATAATCATTTTGTTGATGTCATAATCATTTGATGATGTCATAATCATTTGATGTCATAATCATTGGATGATGTCATAATCATTTTGTTGATGTCATAATCATTTGATGATGTCATAATCATTTTGTTGATGTCATAATCATTTCGTTGATGTCATAATGATTTGATGATATCATAATCATTTGATGTCATAATCATTGGATGATGTCATAATCATTTTGTTGATGTCATAATCATTTGATGATGTCATAATCATTTGATGTCATAATCATTGGATGATGTCATAATCATTTTGTTGATGTCATAATCATTTGATGATGTCATAATCATTTTGTTGATGTCATAATCATTTGATGATGTCATAATCATTAGATGATGTCATAATCATTTTGTTGATGTCATAATCATTTGATGATGTCATAATCATTTGATGTCATAATCATTGGATGATGTCATAATCATTTTGTTGATGTCATAATCATTTGATGATGTCATAATCATTTTGTTGATGTCATAATCATTTCGTTGATGTCATAATGATTTGATGATATCATAATCATTTGATGTCATAATCATTGGATGATGTCATAATCATTTTGTTGATGTCATAATCATTTGATGATGTCATAATCATTTGATGTCATAATCATTGGATGATGTCATAATCATTTTGTTGATGTCATAATCATTTGATGATGTCATAATCATTAGATGATGTCATAATCATTGGATGATGACATAATCATTATGTTTATGTCATAATCATTTGATGTCATAATCATTGGATGATGTCATAATCATTTTGTTGATGTCATAATCATTTGATGATGTCATAATCATTAGATAATGTCATAATCATTTTTGTTGAAGTCATAATCATTTGATGATGTCATAATCATTTTTTTGATGTCATAATCATTTTGTTGATGTCATATTGATTTGATTATGTCATAATCATTTGATGTCATAATCGTTGGATGATGTCATAATCATTTTGTTGATGTCATAATCATTTGATGATGTCATAATCATTAGATGATGTCATAATCATTTTGTTGATGTCATAATCATTTGATGATGTCATAATCATTTGATGTAATAATCATTAGATGATGTCATAATCATTTTGTTGATGTCATAATCATTTGATGATGTCATAATCATTAGATGATGTCATAATCATTTTGTTGATGTCATAATCATTTGATGATGTCATAATCATTTGATGTCATAATCATTGGATGATGTCATAATCATTTTGTTGATGTCATAATCATTTGATGATGTCATAATCATTTTGTTGATGTCATAATCATTTCGTTGATGTCATAATGATTTGATGATATCATAATCATTTGATGTCATAATCATTGGATGATGTCATAATCATTTTGTTGATGTCATAATCATTTGATGATGTCATAATCATTAGATGATGTCATAATCATTGGATGATGACATAATCATTATGTTTATGTCA
The DNA here is from genome assembly GCF_039654945.1 of Dendrobates tinctorius. NCBI lineage: Eukaryota > Metazoa > Chordata > Amphibia > Anura > Dendrobatidae > Dendrobates > Dendrobates tinctorius. Next base: position 40,916,823 of record NW_027361687.1, on the reverse strand, counting down.
TAATCATTTGATGTCATAATCATTTGATGATGTCATAATCATTAGATGATGTCATAATCATTTTGTTGATGTCATAATCATTTGATGATGTCATAATCATTTGATGTCATAATCATTGGATGATGTCATAATCATTTTGTTGATGGCATAATCATTTGATGATGTCATAATCATTTTGTTGATGTCATAATCATTTCGTTGATGTCATAATGATTTGATGATATCATAATCATTTGATGTCATAATCATTGGATGATGTCATAATCATTTTGTTGATGTCATAATCATTTGATGATGTCATAATCATTAGATGATGTCATAATCATTGGATGATGACATAATCATTATGTTTATGTCATAATCATTTGATGTCATAATCATTGGATGATGTCATAATCATTTTGTTGATGTCATAATCATTTGATGATGTCATAATCATTAGATAATGTCATAATCATTTTTGTTGAAGTCATAATCATTTGATGATGTCATAATCATTTTTTTGATGTCATAATCATTTTGTTGATGTCATATTGATTTGATTATGTCATAATCATTTGATGTCATAATCGTTGGATGATGTCATAATCATTTTGTTCATGTCATAATCATTTGATGATGTCATAATCATTTGATGTCATAATCATTGGATGATGTCATAATCATTTTGTTGATGTCATAATCATTTGATGATGTCATAATCATTAGATGATGTCATAATCATTTTGTTGATGTCATAATCATTTGATGATGTCATAATCATTTGATGTAATAATCATTAGATGATGTCATAATCATTTTGTTGATGTCATAATCATTTGATGATGTCATAATCATTAGATGATGTCATAATCATTTTGTTGATGTCATAATCATTTGATGATGTCATAATCATTTGATGTCATAATCATTAGATGATGTCATAATCATATTGTTGATGTCATAACCATTTGATGATGTCATAATCATTTTGTTGATGTCATAATCATTTCGTTGATGTCATAATGATTTGATGATATCATAATCATTTGATGTCATAATCATTGGATGATGTCATAATCATTTTGTTGATGTCATAATCATTTGATGATGTCATAATCATTTGATGTCATAATCATTGGATGATGTCATAATCATTTTGTTGATGTCATAATCATTTTATGATGTCATAATCATTTTGTTGATGTCATAATCATTGGATGATGTCATAATCCTTTTGTTGATGTTATAATAATTTGATGATGTCATAATCATTAGATGATGTCATAATCATTTTGTTGATGTCATAATCATTTGATGATGTCATAATCATTTTGTTGATGTCATAATCATTTCGTTGATGTCATAATGATTTGATGATATCATAATCATTTGATGTCATAATCATTGGATGATGTCATAATCATTTTGTTGATGTTATAATCATTTGATGATGTCATAATCATTAGATGATGTCATAATCATTGGATGATGACATAATCATTATGTTTATGTCATAATCATTTGATGTCATAATCATTGGATGATGTCATAATCATTTTGTTGATGTCATAATCATTTGATGATGTCATAATCATTTGATGATGTCATAATCATTTTGATGATGTCATAATCATTTGATGATGTCATAATCATTTGATGTCATAATCATTGGATAATGTCATAATCATTTTGTTGATGTCATAATCATTTTATGATGTCATAATCATTTTGTTGATGTCATAATCATTGGATGATGTCATAATCCTTTTGTTGATGTCATAATCATTTGATGATGTCATAATCATTAGATGATGTCATAATCATATTGTTGATGTCATAACCATTTGATGATGTCATAATCATTTTGTTGATGTCATAATCATTTCGTTGATGTCATAATGATTTGATGATATCATAATCATTTGATGTCATAATCATTGGATGATGTCATAATCATTTTGTTGATGTCATAATCATTTGATGATGTCATAATCATTTGATGTCATAATCATTGGATGATGTCATAATCATTTTGTTGATGTCATAATCATTTTATGATGTCATAATCATTTTGTTGATGTCATAATCATTGGATGATGTCATAATCCTTTTGTTGATGTTATAATAATTTGATGATGTAATAATCATTAGATGATGTCATAATCATTTTGTTGATGTCATAATCATTTGATGATGTCATAATCATTTTGTTGATGTCATAATCATTTCGTTGATGTCATAATGATTTGATGATATCATAATCATTTGATGTCATAATCATTGGATGATGTCATAATCATTTTGTTGATGTCATAATCATTTGATGATGTCATAATCATTAGATGATGTCATAATCATTGGATGATGACATAATCATTATGTTTATGTCATAATCATTTGATGTCATAATCATTGGATGATGTCATAATCATTTTGTTGATGTCATAATCATTTGATGATGTCATAATCATTTTGTTGATGTCATAATCATTTTGTTGATGTCATATTGATTTGATTATGTCATAATCATTTGATGTCATAATCGTTGGATGATGTCATAATCATTTTGTTCATGTCATAATCATTTGATGATGTCATAATCATTTGATGTCATAATCATTGGATGATGTCATAATCATTTTGTTGATGTCATAATCATTTGATGATGTCATAATCATTAGATGATTTCATAATCATTTTGTTGATGTCATAATCATTTGATGATGTCATAATCATTTGATGTAATAATCATTAGATGATGTCATAATCATTTTGTTGATGTCATAATCATTTGATGATGTCATAATCATTAGATGATGTCATAATCATTTTGTTGATGTCATAATCATTTGATGATGTCATAATCATTTGATGTCATAATCATTGGATGATGTCATAATCATTTTGTTGATGTCATAATCATTTGATGATGTCATAATCATTTTGTTGATGTCATAATCATTTCGTTGATGTCATAATGATTTGATGATATCATAATCATTTGATGTCATAATCATTGGATGATGTCATAATCATTTTGTTGATGTCATAATCATTTGATGATGTCATAATCATTAGATGATGTCATAATCATTGGATGATGACATAATCATTATGTTTATGTCATAATCATTTGATGTCATAATCATTTGATGATGTCATAATCATTAGATGATGTCATAATCATTTTGTTGATGTCATAATCATTTGATGATGTCATAATCATTTGATGTCATAATCATTGGATGATGTCATAATCATTTTGTTGATGTCATAATCATTTGATGATGTCATAATCATTTTGTTGATGTCATAATCATTTCGTTGATGTCATAATGATTTGATGATATCATAATCATTTGATGTCATAATCATTGGATGATGTCATAATCATTTTGTTGATGTCATAATCATTTGATGATGTCATAATCATTAGATGATGTCATAATCATTGGATGATGACATAATCATTATGTTTATGTCATAATCATTTGATGTCATAATCATTGGATGATGTCATAATCATTTTGTTGATGTCATAATCATTTGATGATGTCATAATCATTAGATAATGTCATAATCATTTTTGTTGAAGTCATAATCATTTGATGATGTCATAATCATTTTTTTGATGTCATAATCATTTTGTTGATGTCATATTGATTTGATTATGTCATAATCATTTGATGTCATAATCGTTTGATGATGTCATAATCATTTTGTTGATGTCATAATCATTTGATGATGTCATAATCATTAGATGATGTCATAATCATTTTGTTGATGTCATAATCATTTGATGATGTCATAATCATTTGATGTAATAATCATTAGATGATGTCATAATCATTTTGTTGATGTCATAATCATTTGATGATGTCATAATCATTAGATGATGTCATAATCATTTTGTTGATGTCATAATCATTTGATGATGTCATAATCATTTGATGTCATAATCATTGGATGATGTCATAATCATTTTGTTGATGTCATAATCATTTGATGATGTCATAATCATTTTGTTGATGTCATAATCATTTCGTTGATGTCATAATGATTTGATGATATCATAATCATTTGATGTCATAATCATTGGATGATGTCATAATCATTTTGTTGATGTCATAATCATTTGATGATGTCATAATCATTTGATGTCATAATCATTGGATGATGTCATAATCATTTTGTTGATGTCATAATCATTTGATGATGTCATAATCATTTTGTTGATGTCATAATCATTTCGTTGATGTCATAATGATTTGATGATATCATAATCATTTGATGTCATAATCATTGGATGATGTCATAATCATTTTGTTGATGTCATAATCATTTGATGATGTCATAATCATTAGATGATGTCATAATCATTGGATGATGACATAATCATTATGTTTATGTCATAATCATTTGATGTCATAATCATTGGATGATGTCATAATCATTTTGTTGATGTCATAATCATTTGATGATGTCATAATCATTAGATAATGTCATAATCATTTTTGTTGAAGTCATAATCATTTGATGATGTCATAATCATTTTTTTGATGTCATAATCATTTTGTTGATGTCATATTGATTTGATTATGTCATAATCATTTGATGTCATAATCGTTGGATGATGTCATAATCATTTTGTTGATGTCATAATCATTTGATGATGTCATAATCATTAGATGATGTCATAATCATTTTGTTGATGTCATAATCATTTGATGATGTCATAATCATTTGATGTAATAATCATTAGATGATGTCATAATCATTTTGTTGATGTCATAATCATTTGATGATGTCATAATCATTAGATGATGTCATAATCATTTTGTTGATGTCATAATCATTTGATGATGTCATAATCATTTGATGTCATAATCATTGGATGATGTCATAATCATTTTGTTGATGTCATAATCATTTGATGATGTCATAATCATTTTGTTGATGTCATAATCATTTCGTTGATGTCATAATGATTTGATGATATCATAATCATTTGATGTCATAATCATTGGATGATGTCATAATCATTTTGTTGATGTCATAATCATTTGATGATGTCATAATCATTAGATGATGTCATAATCATTGGATGATGACATAATCATTATGTTTATGTCATAATCATTTGATGTCATAATCATTTGATGATGTCATAATCATTTGATGATGTCATAATCATTAGATGATGTCATAATCATTTTGTTGATGTCATAATCATTTGATGATGTCATAATCATTAGATGATGTCATAATCATTTTGTTGATGTCATAATCATTTGATGATGTCATAATCATTTGATGTCATAATCATTGGATGATGTCATAATCATTTTATTGATGTCATAATCATTTGATGATGTCATAATCATTAGATGATGTCATAATCATTTTGATGATGTCATAATCATTTGATGATGTCATAATCATTTGATGTAATAATCATTAGATGATGTCATAATCATTTTTGTGATGTCATAATCATTTGATGATGTCATAATCATTAGATGATGTCATAATCATTTTGTTGATGTCATAATCATTTGATGATGTCATAATCATTTGATGTCATAATCATTGGACGATGTCATAATCATTTTGTTGATGTCATAATCATTTTGTTGATGTCATAATCATTTGATGATGTCATAATCATTTTGTTGATGTCATAATCATTTGATGATGTCATAATCATTTTGTTGATGTCATAATCATTTGATGATGTCATAATCATTTAATGTCATAATCATTGGATGATGTCATAATCATTTTGTTGATGTCATAATCATTTTATGATGTTATAATCATTTTGTTGATGTCATAATCATTGGATGATGTCATAATCCTTTTGTTGATGTCATAATCATTTGATGATGTCATAATCATTAGATGATGTCATAATCATTTTGTTGATGTCATAATCATTTGATGATGTCATAATCATTTTGTAGATGTCATAATCATTTCGTTGATGTCATAATGATTTGATGATATCATAATCATTTGATGTCATAATCATTTGATGTCATAATCATTTTGTTGATGTCATAATCATTTGGTGATGTCATAATCATTTGATGTCATAATCATTGGATGATGTCATAATCATTTGATGATGCCATAATCATTTTGTTGATGTCATAATCATTTTATGATGTCATAATCATTTTGTTGATGTCATAATCATTTTGTTGATGTCATAATCATTTGATGATGTCATAGTCATTAGATGATGTCATAATCATTTTGTTGATGTCATAATCATTTCATGATGTCATAATCATTTGATGTCATAATCATTGTATGATGTCATAATCATTTTGTTGATGTCATAATCATTTGATGATGTCATAATCATTAGATAATGTCATAATCATTTTGATGAAGTCATAATCATTTGATGATGTCATAATCATTTTGTTGATGTCATAATGATTTGATGATGTCATAATCATTTGATGTCATAATCATTGGATGATGTCATAATCATTTTGTTGATGTCATAATCATTTGATGATGTCATAATCATTTGATGTCATAATCATTGGATGATGTCATAATCATTTTGTTGATGTCATAATCATTTGATGATGTCATAATCATTAGATGATGTCATAATAATTTTGTTGATGTCATAATCATTTGATGATGTCAAAATCATATGATGTAATAATCAATGGATGATGTCATAATCATTTTGTTGATGTCATAATCATTTGATGATGTCATAATCATTAGATGATGTCATAATCATTTTGTTGATGTCATAATCATTTGATGATGTCATAATCATTAGATGATGTCATAATCATTTTGTTGATGTCATAATCATTTGATGATGTTATAATCATTTGATGTCATAATCATTGGATGATGTCGTAATCATTTTGTTGATGTCATAATCATTTGATGATGTCATAATCATTTGATGATGTCATAATCATTTTGATGATGTCATAATCATTTGATGTCATAATCATTGGATGATGTCATAATCATTTTATTGATGTCACAATCATTTGATGATGTCATAATCATTTGATGATGTCATAATCATTTTGTTGATGTCATAATCATTTGATGATGTCATAATCATTGGATGATGTCATAATCATTGGATGATGTCATAATCATTTTGTTGATGTCATAATCATTTTATGATGTCATAATCATTTTGTTGATGTCATATTCATTGGATGATGTCATAATCCTTTTGTTGATGTCATAATCATTTGATGATGTCATAATCATTAGATGATGTCATAATCATTTTGTTGATGTCATAATCATTTGATGATGTCATAATCATTTTGTTGATGTCATAATCATTTCGTTGATGTCATAATCATTTTGTTGATGTCATAATCATTTGATGATGTCATAATCATTTTGTTGATGTCATAATCATTTGATGATGTCATAATCATTTGATGATGTCATAATCATTTTGTTGATGTCATAATCATTTGATGATGTTATAATCATTTGATGTCATAATCATTGGATGATGTCGTAATCATTTTGTTGATGTCATAATCATTTGATGATGTCATAATCATTTGATGATGTCATAATCATTTTGATGATGTCATAATCATTTGATGATGTCATAATCATTTGATGTCATAATCATTGGATAATGTCATAATCATTTTGTTGATGTCATAATCATTTTATGATGTCATAATCATTTTGTTGATGTCATAATCATTGGATGATGTCATAATCCTTTTGTTGATGTCATAATCATTTGATGATGTCATAATCATTAGATGATGTCATAATCATATTGTTGATGTCATAACCATTTGATGATGTCATAATCATTTTGTTGATGTCATAATCATTTCGTTGATGTCATAATGATTTGATGATATCATAATCATTTCATGTCATAATCATTGGATGATGTCATAATCATTTTGTTGATGTCATAATCATTTGATGATGTCATAATCATTTGATGTCATAATCATTGGATGATGTCATAATCATTTTGTTGATGTCATAATCATTTTATGATGTCATAATCATTTTGTTGATGTCATAATCATTGGATGATGTCATAATCCTTTTGTTGATGTTATAATAATTTGATGATGTCATAATCATTAGATGATGTCATAATCATTTTGTTGATGTCATAATCATTTGATGATGTCATAATCATTTTGTTGATGTCATAATCATTTCGTTGATGTCATAATGATTTGATGATATCATAATCATTTGATGTCATAATCATTGGATGATGTCATAATCATTTTGTTGATGTCATAATCATTTGATGATGTCATAATCATTAGATGATGTCATAATCATTGGATGATGACATAATCATTATGTTTATGTCATAATCATTTGATGTCATAATCATTGGATGATGTCATAATCATTTTGTTGATGTCATAATCATTTGATGATGTCATAATCATTAGATAATGTCATAATCATTTTTGTTGAAGTCATAATCATTTGATGATGTCATAATCATTTGTTTGATGTCATAATCATTTTGTTGATGTCATATTGATTTGATTATGTCATAATCATTAGATGATGTCATAATCATTTTGTTGATGTCATAATCATGTGATGATGTCATAATCATTTGATGTAATAATCATTAGATGATGTCATAATCATTTTGTTGATGTCATAATCATTTGATGATGTCATAATCATTAGATGATGTCATAATCATTTTGTTGATGTCATAATCATTTGATGATGTCATAATCATTTGATGTCATAATCATTGGATGATGTCATAATCATTTTGTTGATGTCATAATCATTTGATGATGTCATAATCATTTTGTTGATGTCATAATCATTTCGTTGATGTCATAATGATTTGATGATATCATAATCATTTGATGTCATAATCATTGGATGATGTCATAATCATTTTGTTGATGTCATAATCATTTGATGATGTCATAATCATTTGATGTCATAATCATTGGATGATGTCATAATCATTTTGTTGATGTCATAATCATTTGATGATGTCATAATCATTTTGTTGATGTCATAATCATTTGATGATGTCATAATCATTAGATGATGTCATAATCATTTTGTTGATGTCATAATCATTTGATGATGTCATAATCATTTGATGTCATAATCATTGGATGATGTCATAATCATTTTGTTGATGTCATAATCATTTGATGATGTCATAATCATTTTGTTGATGTCATAATCATTTCGTTGATGTCATAATGATTTGATGATATCATAATCATTTGATGTCATAATCATTGGATGATGTCATAATCATTTTGTTGATGTCATAATCATTTGATGATGTCATAATCATTTGATGTCATAATCATTGGATGATGTCATAATCATTTTGTTGATGTCATAATCATTTGATGATGTCATAATCATTAGATGATGTCATAATCATTGGATGATGACATAATCATTATGTTTATGTCATAATCATTTGATGTCATAATCATTGGATGATGTCATAATCATTTTGTTGATGTCATAATCATTTGATGATGTCATAATCATTAGATAATGTCATAATCATTTTTGTTGAAGTCATAATCATTTGATGATGTCATAATCATTTTTTTGATGTCATAATCATTTTGTTGATGTCATATTGATTTGATTATGTCATAATCATTTGATGTCATAATCGTTGGATGATGTCATAATCATTTTGTTGATGTCATAATCATTTGATGATGTCATAATCATTAGATGATGTCATAATCATTTTGTTGATGTCATAATCATTTGATGATGTCATAATCATTTGATGTAATAATCATTAGATGATGTCATAATCATTTTGTTGATGTCATAATCATTTGATGATGTCATAATCATTAGATGATGTCATAATCATTTTGTTGATGTCATAATCATTTGATGATGTCATAATCATTTGATGTCATAATCATTGGATGATGTCATAATCATTTTGTTGATGTCATAATCATTTGATGATGTCATAATCATTTTGTTGATGTCATAATCATTTCGTTGATGTCATAATGATTTGATGATATCATAATCATTTGATGTCATAATCATTGGATGATGTCATAATCATTTTGTTGATGTCATAATCATTTGATGATGTCATAATCATTAGATGATGTCATAATCATTGGATGATGACATAATCATTATGTTTATGTCATAATCATTTGATGTCATAATCATTTGATGATGTCATAATCATTAGATGATGTCATAATCATTTTGTTGATGTCATAATCATTTGATGATGTCATAATCATTTGATGTCATAATCATTGGATGATGTCATAATCATTTTGTTGATGGCATAATCATTTGATGATGTCATAATCATTTTGTTGATGTCATAATCATTTCGTTGATGTCATAATGATTTGATGATATCATAATCATTTGATGTCATAATCATTGGATGATGTCATAATCATTTTGTTGATGTCATAATCATTTGATGATGTCATAATCATTAGATGATGTCATAATCATTGGATGATGACATAATCATTATGTTTATGTCATAATCATTTGATGTCATAATCATTGGATGATGTCATAATCATTTTGTTGATGTCATAATCATTTGATGATGTCATAATCATTAGATAATGTCATAATCATTTTTGTTGAAGTCATAATCATTTGATGATGTCATAATCATTTTTTTGATGTCATAATCATTTTGTTGATGTCATATTGATTTGATTATGTCATAATCATTTGATGTCATAATCGTTGGATGATGTCATAATCATTTTGTTCATGTCATAATCATTTGATGATGTCATAATCATTTGATGTCATAATCATTGGATGATGTCATAATCATTTTGTTGATGTCATAATCATTTGATGATGTCATAATCATTAGATGATGTCATAATCATTTTGTTGATGTCATAATCATTTGATGATGTCATAATCATTTGATGTAATAATCATTAGATGATGTCATAATCATTTTGTTGATGTCATAATCATTTGATGATGTCATAATCATTAGATGATGTCATAATCATTTTGTTGATGTCATAATCATTTGATGATGTCATAATCATTTGATGATGTCATAATCATTTGATGTCATAATCATTAGATGATGTCATAATCATATTGTTGATGTCATAACCATTTGATGATGTCATAATCATTTTGTTGATGTCATAATCATTTCGTTGATGTCATAATGATTTGATGATATCATAATCATTTGATGTCATAATCATTGGATGATGTCATAATCATTTTGTTGATGTCATAATCATTTGATGATGTCATAATCATTTGATGTCATAATCATTGGATGATGTCATAATCATTTTGTTGATGTCATAATCATTTTATGATGTCATAATCATTTTGTTGATGTCATAATCATTGGATGATGTCATAATCCTTTTGTTGATGTTATAATAATTTGATGATGTCATAATCATTAGATGATGTCATAATCATTTTGTTGATGTCATAATCATTTGATGATGTCATAATCATTTTGTTGATGTCATAATCATTTCGTTGATGTCATAATGATTTGATGATATCATAATCATTTGATGTCATAATCATTGGATGATGTCATAATCATTTTGTTGATGTTATAATCATTTGATGATGTCATAATCATTAGATGATGTCATAATCATTGGATGATGACATAATCATTATGTTTATGTCATAATCATTTGATGTCATAATCATTGGATGATGTCATAATCATTTTGTTGATGTCATAATCATTTGATGATGTCATAATCATTTGATGATGTCATAATCATTTTGATGATGTCATAATCATTTGATGATGTCATAATCATTTGATGTCATAATCATTGGATAATGTCATAATCATTTTGTTGATGTCATAATCATTTTATGATGTCATAATCATTTTGTTGATGTCATAATCATTGGATGATGTCATAATCCTTTTGTTGATGTCATAATCATTTGATGATGTCATAATCATTAGATGATGTCATAATCATATTGTTGATGTCATAACCATTTGATGATGTCATAATCATTTTGTTGATGTCATAATCATTTCGTTGATGTCATAATGATTTGATGATATCATAATCATTTGATGTCATAATCATTGGATGATGTCATAATCATTTTGTTGATGTCATAATCATTTGATGATGTCATAATCATTTGATGTCATAATCATTGGATGATGTCATAATCATTTTGTTGATGTCATAATCATTTTATGATGTCATAATCATTTTGTTGATGTCATAATCATTGGATGATGTCATAATCCTTTTGTTGATGTTATAATAATTTGATGATGTAATAATCATTAGATGATGTCATAATCATTTTGTTGATGTCATAATCATTTGATGATGTCATAATCATTTTGTTGATGTCATAATCATTTCGTTGATGTCATAATGATTTGATGATATCATAATCATTTGATGTCATAATCATTGGATGATGTCATAATCATTTTGTTGATGTCATAATCATTTGATGATGTCATAATCATTAGATGATGTCATAATCATTGGATGATGACATAATCATTATGTTTATGTCATAATCATTTGATGTCATAATCATTGGATGATGTCATAATCATTTTGTTGATGTCATAATCATTTGATGATGTCATAATCATTTTGTTGATGTCATAATCATTTTGTTGATGTCATATTGATTTGATTATGTCATAATCATTTGATGTCATAATCGTTGGATGATGTCATAATCATTTTGTTCATGTCATAATCATTTGATGATGTCATAATCATTTGATGTCATAATCATTGGATGATGTCATAATCATTTTGTTGATGTCATAATCATTTGATGATGTCATAATCATTAGATGATGTCATAATCATTTTGTTGATGTCATAATCATTTGATGATGTCATAATCATTTGATGTAATAATCATTAGATGATGTCATAATCATTTTGTTGATGTCATAATCATTTGATGATGTCATAATCATTAGATGATGTCATAATCATTTTGTTGATGTCATAATCATTTGATGATGTCATAATCATTTGATGTCATAATCATTGGATGATGTCATAATCATTTTGTTGATGTCATAATCATTTGATGATGTCATAATCATTTTGTTGATGTCATAATCATTTCGTTGATGTCATAATGATTTGATGATATCATAATCATTTGATGTCATAATCATTGGATGATGTCATAATCATTTTGTTGATGTCATAATCATTTGATGATGTCATAATCATTAGATGATGTCATAATCATTGGATGATGACATAATCATTATGTTTATGTCATAATCATTTGATGTCATAATCATTTGATGATGTCATAATCATTAGATGATGTCATAATCATTTTGTTGATGTCATAATCATTTGATGATGTCATAATCATTTGATGTCATAATCATTGGATGATGTCATAATCATTTTGTTGATGTCATAATCATTTGATGATGTCATAATCATTTTGTTGATGTCATAATCATTTCGTTGATGTCATAATGATTTGATGATATCATAATCATTTGATGTCATAATCATTGGATGATGTCATAATCATTTTGTTGATGTCATAATCATTTGATGATGTCATAATCATTAGATGATGTCATAATCATTGGATGATGACATAATCATTATGTTTATGTCATAATCATTTGATGTCATAATCATTGGATGATGTCATAATCATTTTGTTGATGTCATAATCATTTGATGATGTCATAATCATTAGATAATGTCATAATCATTTTTGTTGAAGTCATAATCATTTGATGATGTCATAATCATTTTTTTGATGTCATAATCATTTTGTTGATGTCATATTGATTTGATTATGTCATAATCATTTGATGTCATAATCGTTTGATGATGTCATAATCATTTTGTTGATGTCATAATCATTTGATGATGTCATAATCATTAGATGATGTCATAATCATTTTGTTGATGTCATAATCATTTGATGATGTCATAATCATTTGATGTAATAATCATTAGATGATGTCATAATCATTTTGTTGATGTCATAATCATTTGATGATGTCATAATCATTAGATGATGTCATAATCATTTTGTTGATGTCATAATCATTTGATGATGTCATAATCATTTGATGTCATAATCATTGGATGATGTCATAATCATTTTGTTGATGTCATAATCATTTGATGATGTCATAATCATTTTGTTGATGTCATAATCATTTCGTTGATGTCATAATGATTTGATGATATCATAATCATTTGATGTCATAATCATTGGATGATGTCATAATCATTTTGTTGATGTCATAATCATTTGATGATGTCATAATCATTTGATGTCATAATCATTGGATGATGTCATAATCATTTTGTTGATGTCATAATCATTTGATGATGTCATAATCATTTTGTTGATGTCATAATCATTTCGTTGATGTCATAATGATTTGATGATATCATAATCATTTGATGTCATAATCATTGGATGATGTCATAATCATTTTGTTGATGTCATAATCATTTGATGATGTCATAATCATTAGATGATGTCATAATCATTGGATGATGACATAATCATTATGTTTATGTCATAATCATTTGATGTCATAATCATTGGATGATGTCATAATCATTTTGTTGATGTCATAATCATTTGATGATGTCATAATCATTAGATAATGTCATAATCATTTTTGTTGAAGTCATAATCATTTGATGATGTCATAATCATTTTTTTGATGTCATAATCATTTTGTTGATGTCATATTGATTTGATTATGTCATAATCATTTGATGTCATAATCGTTGGATGATGTCATAATCATTTTGTTGATGTCATAATCATTTGATGATGTCATAATCATTAGATGATGTCATAATCATTTTGTTGATGTCATAATCATTTGATGATGTCATAATCATTTGATGTAATAATCATTAGATGATGTCATAATCATTTTGTTGATGTCATAATCATTTGATGATGTCATAATCATTAGATGATGTCATAATCATTTTGTTGATGTCATAATCATTTGATGATGTCATAATCATTTGATGTCATAATCATTGGATGATGTCATAATCATTTTGTTGATGTCATAATCATTTGATGATGTCATAATCATTTTGTTGATGTCATAATCATTTCGTTGATGTCATAATGATTTGATGATATCATAATCATTTGATGTCATAATCATTGGATGATGTCATAATCATTTTGTTGATGTCATAATCATTTGATGATGTCATAATCATTAGATGATGTCATAATCATTGGATGATGACATAATCATTATGTTTATGTCATAATCATTTGATGTCATAATCATTGGATGATGTCATAATCATTTTGTTGATGTCATAATCATTTGATGATGTCATAATCATTTGATGTCATAATCATTGGATGATGTCATAATCATTTTGTTGATGTCATAATCATTTGATGATGTCATAATCATTTTGTGGATGTCATAATCATTTCGTTGATGTCATAATGATTTGATGATATCATAATCATTTGATGTCATAATCATTGGATGATGTCATAATCATTTTGTTGATCTCATAATCATTTGATGATGTCATAATCATTAGATGATGTCATAATCATTGGATGATGACATAATCATTATGTTCATGTCATAATCATTTGATGATGTCATAATCATTTGATGTCATAATCATTGGATGATGTCATAATCATTTGATGATGTCATAATCATTAGATGATGTCATAATCATTTTGTTGATGTCATAATCATTTGATGATGTCATAATCATTTGATGTAATAATCATTAGATGATGTCATAATCATTTTGTTGATGTCATAATCATTTGATGATGTCATAATCATTAGATGATGTCATAATCATTTTGTTGATGTCATAATCATTTGATGATGTCATAATCATTTGATGTCATAATCATTGGATGATGTCATAATCATTTTGTTGATGTCATAATCATTTGATGATGTCATAATCATTTTGTTGATGTCATAATCATTTCGTTGATGTCATAATGATTTGATGATATCATAATCATTTGATGTCATAATCATTGGATGATGTCATAATCATTTTGTTGATGTCATAATCATTTGATGATGTCATAATCATTAGATGATGTCATAATCATTGGATGATGACATAATCATTATGTTTATGTCATAATCATTTGATGTCATAATCATTTGATGATGTCATAATCATTAGATGATGTCATAATCATTTTGTTGATGTCATAATCATTTGATGATGTCATAATCATTTGATGTCATAATCATTGGATGATGTCATAATCATTTTGTTGATGTCATAATCATTTGATGATGTCATAATCATTTTGTTGATGTCATAATCATTTCGTTGATGTCATAATGATTTGATGATATCATAATCATTTGATGTCATAATCATTGGATGATGTCATAATCATTTTGTTGATGTCATAATCATTTGATGATGTCATAATCATTAGATGATGTCATAATCATTGGATGATGACATAATCATTATGTTTATGTCATAATCATTTGATGTCATAATCATTGGATGATGTCATAATCATTTTGTTGATGTCATAATCATTTGATGATGTCATAATCATTAGATAATGTCATAATCATTTTTGTTGAAGTCATAATCATTTGATGATGTCATAATCATTTTTTTGATGTCATAATCATTTTGTTGATGTCATATTGATTTGATTATGTCATAATCATTTGATGTCATAATCGTTGGATGATGTCATAATCATTTTGTTGATGCCATAATCATTTGATGATGTCATAATCATTAGATGATGTCATAATCATTTTGTTGATGTCATAATCATTTGATGATGTCATAATCATTTGATGTAATAATCATTAGATGATGTCATAATCATTTTGTTGATGTCATAATCATTTGATGATGTCATAATCATTAGATGATGTCATAATCATTTTGTTGATGTCATAATCATTTGATGATGTCATAATCATTTTGTTGATGTCATAATCATTTCGTTGATGTCATAATGATTTGATGATATCATAATCATTTGATGTCATAATCATTGGATGATGTCATAATCATTTTGTTGATGTCATAATCATTTGATGATGCCATAATCATTTGATGTCATAATCATTGAATGATGTCATAATCATTTTGTTGATATCATAAACATTTTATGATGTCATAATCATTTTGTTGATGTCATAATCATTGGATGATGTCATAATCCATTTGTTGATGTCATAATCATTTGATGATGTCATAATCATTTTGTTGATGTCATAATCATTTGATGATGTCATAATCATTTTGTTGATGTCATAATCATTTCGTTGATGTCATAATGATTTGATGATATCATAATCATTTGATGTCATAATCATTGGATGATGTCATAATCATTTTGTTGATGTCATAATCATTTGATGATGTCATAATCATTAGATGATGTCATAATCATTGGATGATGACATAATCATTTTGTTGATGTCATAATCATTTGATGTAATAATCATTGGATGATGTCATAATCATTTTGTTGATGTCATAATCATTTGATGATGTCATAATCATTAGATGATGTCATAATCATTTTGTTGATGTCATAATCATTTAATGATGTCATAATCATTAGATGATGTCATAATCATTTTGTAGATGTTATAATCATTTGATGATGTCATAGTCATTTGATGTCATAATCATTGGATGATGTCATAATCATTTTGTTGATGTCATAATCATTTGATGATGTCATAATCATTTGATGATGTCATAATCATTTTGTTGATGTCATAATCATTTGATGATGTCATAATCATTTGATGTCATAATCATTGGATGATGTCATAATCATTTTGTTGATGTCATGATCATTTTATGATGTCATAATCATTTTGTTGATGTCATAATCATTGGATGATGTCATAATCCTTTTGTTGATGTCATAATCATTTGATGATGTCATAATCATTAGATGATGTCATAATCATTTTGTTGATGTAATAATCATTGGATGATGTCATAATCATTTTGTTGATGTCATAATCATTTGATGATGTCATAATCATTAGATGATGTCATAATCATTTTGTTGATGTCATAATCATTTGATGATGTCATAATCATATGATGTAATAATCATTGGATGATGTCATAATCATTTTGTTGATGTCATAATCATTTGATGATGTCATAATCATTAGATGATGTCATAATCATTTTGTTGATGTCATAATCATTTGATGATGTCATAATCATTTGATGTCATAATCATTGGATGATGTCGTAATCATTTTGTTGATGTCATAATCATTTGATGATGTCATAATCATTTTGATGATGTCATAATCATTTGATGATGTCATAATCATTTGATGTCATAATCATTGGATAATGTCATAATCATTTTGTTGATGTCATAATCATTTTATGATGTCATAATCATTTTGTTGATGTCATAATCATTGGATCATGTCATAATCCTTTTTTTGATGTCATAATCATTTGATGATGTCATAATCATTAGATGATGTCATAATCATATTGTTGATGTCATAATCATTTGATGATGTCATAATCATTTTGTTGATGTCATAATCATTTCGTTGATGTCATAATGATGTGATGATATCATAATCATTTGATGTCATAATCATTGGATGATGTCATAATCATTTTGTTGATGTCATAATCATTTGATGATGTCATAATCATTTGATGTCATAATCATTGGATGATGTCATAATCATTTTGTTGATGTCATAATCATTTTATGATGTCATAATCATTTTGTTGATGTCATAATCATTGGCTGATGTCATAATCCTTTTGTTGATGTCATAATCATTTGATGATGTCATAATCATTTTGTTGATGTCATAATCATTGGCTGATGTCATAATCCTTTTGTTGATGTCATAATCATTTGATGATGTCATAATCATTTTGTTGATGTCATAATCATTTGATGATGTCATAATCATTTTGTTGATGTCATAATCATTTCGTTGATGTCATAATGATTTGATGATATCATAATCATTTGATGTCATAATCATTGGATGATGTCATAATCATTTTGTTGATGTCATAATCATTTGATGATGTCATAATCATTAGATGATGTCATAATCATTGGATGATGATATAATCATTTTGTTGATGTCATAATCATTTGATGTCATAATCATTGGATGATGTCATAATCATTTTGTTGATGTCATAATCATTTGATGATGTCATAATCATTAGATAATGTCATAATCATTTTGTTGAAGTTATAATCATTTGATGATGTCATAATCATTTTGTTGATGTCATAATCATTTTGTTGATGTCATATTGATGTGATGATGTCATAATCATTTGATGTCATAATCATTGGATGATGTCATAATCATTTTGTTCATGTCATAATCATTTGATGATGTCATAATCATTTGATGTCATAATCATTGGATGATGTCATAATCATTTTGTTGATGTCATAATCATTTGATGATGTCATAATCATTAGATGATGTCAAATTCATTTTGCTGATGTCATAATCATTTGATGATGTCATAATCATTTGATGTAATAATCATTAGATGATGTCATAATCATTTTGTTGATGTCATAATCATTTGATGATGTCATAATCATTAGATGATGTCATAATCATTTTGTTGATGTCATAATCATTTGATGATGTCATAATCATTTGATGTCATAATCATTGGATGATGTCATAATCATTTTGTTGATGTCATAATCATTTGATGATGTCATAATCATTTTGTTGATGTCATAATCATTTGATGATGTCATAATCATTTGATGTAATAATCATTAGATGATGTCATAATCATTTTGTTGATGTCATAATCATTTGATGATGTCATAATCATTAGATGATGTCATAATCATTTTGTTGATGTCATAATCATTTGATGTCATAATCATTGGATGATGTCATAATCATTTTGTTGATGTCATAATCATTTGATGATGTCATAATCATTTTGTTGATGTCATAATCATTTGATGATGTCATAATCATTTGATGTCATAATCATTGGATGATGTCATAATCATTTTGTTGATGTCATAATCATTTTATGATGTTATAATCATTTTGTTGATGTCATAATCATTGGATGATGTCATAATCCTTTTGTTGATGTCATAATCATTTGATGATGTCATAATCATTAGATGATGTCATAATCATTTTGTTGATGTCATAATCATTTGGTGATGTCATAATCATTTGATGTCATAATCATTGGATGATGTCATAATCATTTGATGATGCCATAATCATTTTGTTGATGTCATAATCATTTTATGATGTCATAATCATTTTGTTGATGTCATAATCATTTTGTTGATGTCATAATCATTTGATGATGTCATAGTCATTAGATGATGTCATAATCATTTTGTTGATGTCATAATCATTTCATGATGTCATAATCATTTGATGTCATAATCATTGTATGATGTCATAATCATTTTGTTGAAGTCATAATCATTTGATGATGTCATAATCATTAGATAATGTCATAATCATTTTGTTGAAGTCATAATCATTTGATGATGTCATAATCATTTTGTTGATGTCATAATGATTTGATGATGTCATAATCATTTGATGTCATAATCATTGGATGATGTCATAATCATTTTGTTGATGTCATAATCATTTGATGATGTCATAATCATTTGATGTCATAATCATTGGATGATGTCATAATCATTTTGTTGATGTCATAATCATTTGATGATGTCATAATAATTTTGTTGATGTCATAATCATTTGATGATGTCAAAATCATATGATGTAATAATCAATGGATGATGTCATAATCATTTTGTTGATGTCATAATCATTAGATGATGTCATAATCATTAGATGATGTCATAATCATTTTGTTGATGTCATACTCATTTGATGATGTCATAATCATTAGATGATGTCATAATCATTTTGTTGATGTCATAATCATTTGATGATGTCATAATCATTTGATGTCATAATCATTGGATGATGTCATAATAATTTTGTTGATGTCATAATCATTTGATGATGTCATAATAATTTTGTTGATGTCATAATCATTTGATGATGTCAAAATCATATGATGTAATAATCAATGGATGATGTCATAATCATTTTGTTGATGTCATACTCATTTGATGATGTCATAATCATTAGATGATGTCATAATCATTTTGTTGATGTCATAATCATTTGATGATGTCATAATCATTTGATGTCATAATCATTGGATGATGTCATAATCATTTTATTGATGTCATAATCATTTGATGATGTCATAATCATTTGATGATTTCATAATCATTTTGTTGATGTCATAATCATTTGATGATGTCATAATCATTTGATGTCATAATCATTGGATGATGTCATAATCATTTTGTTGATGTCATAATCATTTTATGATGTCATAATCATTTTGTTGATGTCATAATCATTGGATGATGTCATAATCCTTTTGTTGATGTCATAATCATTTGATGATGTCATAATCATTAGATGATGTCATAATCATTGGATGATGACATAATCATTATGTTTATGTCATAATCATTTGATGTCATAATCATTTGATGATGTCATAATCATTAGATGATGTCATAATCATTTTGTTGATGTCATAATCATTTGATGATGTCATAATCATTTGATGTCATAATCATTGGATGATGTCATAATCATTTTGTTGATGTCATAATCATTTGATGATGTCATAATCATTTTGTTGATGTCATAATCATTTCGTTGATGTCATAATGATTTGATGATATCATAATCATTTGATGTCATAATCATTGGATGATGTCATAATCATTTTGTTGATGTCATAATCATTTGATGATGTCATAATCATTAGATGATGTCATAATCATTGGATGATGACATAATCATTATGTTTATGTCATAATCATTTGATGTCATAATCATTGGATGATGTCATAATCATTTTGTAGATGTTATAATCATTTGATGATGTCATAGTCATTTGATGTCATAATCATTGGATGATGTCATAATCATTTTGTTGATGTCATAATCATTTGATGATGTCATAATCATTTGATGATGTCATAATCATTTTGTTGATGTCATAATCATTTGATGATGTCATAATCATTTGATGTCATAATCATTGGATGATGTCATAATCATTTTGTTGATGTCATGATCATTTTATGATGTCATAATCATTTTGTTGATGTCATAATCATTGGATGATGTCATAATCCTTTTGTTGATGTCATAATCATTTGATGATGTCATAATCATTAGATGATGTCATAATCATTTTGTTGATGTAATAATCATTGGATGATGTCATAATCATTTTGTTGATGTCATAATCATTTGATGATGTCATAATCATTAGATGATGTCATAATCATTTTGTTGATGTCATAATCATTTGATGATGTCATAATCATATGATGTAATAATCATTGGATGATGTCATAATCATTTTGTTGATGTCATAATCATTTGATGATGTCATAATCATTAGATGATGTCATAATCATTTTGTTGATGTCATAATCATTTGATGATGTCATAATCATTTGATGTCATAATCATTGGATGATGTCGTAATCATTTTGTTGATGTCATAATCATTTGATGATGTCATAATCATTTTGATGATGTCATAATCATTTGATGATGTCATAATCATTTGATGTCATAATCATTGGATAATGTCATAATCATTTTGTTGATGTCATAATCATTTTATGATGTCATAATCATTTTGTTGATGTCATAATCATTGGATCATGTCATAATCCTTTTTTTGATGTCATAATCATTTGATGATGTCATAATCATTAGATGATGTCATAATCATATTGTTGATGTCATAATCATTTGATGATGTCATAATCATTTTGTTGATGTCATAATCATTTCGTTGATGTCATAATGATGTGATGATATCATAATCATTTGATGTCATAATCATTGGATGATGTCATAATCATTTTGTTGATGTCATAATCATTTGATGATGTCATAATCATTTGATGTCATAATCATTGGATGATGTCATAATCATTTTGTTGATGTCATAATCATTTTATGATGTCATAATCATTTTGTTGATGTCATAATCATTGGCTGATGTCATAATCCTTTTGTTGATGTCATAATCATTTGATGATGTCATAATCATTTTGTTGATGTCATAATCATTGGCTGATGTCATAATCCTTTTGTTGATGTCATAATCATTTGATGATGTCATAATCATTTTGTTGATGTCATAATCATTTGATGATGTCATAATCATTTTGTTGATGTCATAATCATTTCGTTGATGTCATAATGATTTGATGATATCATAATCATTTGATGTCATAATCATTGGATGATGTCATAATCATTTTGTTGATGTCATAATCATTTGATGATGTCATAATCATTAGATGATGTCATAATCATTGGATGATGATATAATCATTTTGTTGATGTCATAATCATTTGATGTCATAATCATTGGATGATGTCATAATCATTTTGTTGATGTCATAATCATTTGATGATGTCATAATCATTAGATAATGTCATAATCATTTTGTTGAAGTTATAATCATTTGATGATGTCATAATCATTTTGTTGATGTCATAATCATTTTGTTGATGTCATATTGATGTGATGATGTCATAATCATTTGATGTCATAATCATTGGATGATGTCATAATCATTTTGTTCATGTCATAATCATTTGATGATGTCATAATCATTTGATGTCATAATCATTGGATGATGTCATAATCATTTTGTTGATGTCATAATCATTTGATGATGTCATAATCATTAGATGATGTCAAATTCATTTTGCTGATGTCATAATCATTTGATGATGTCATAATCATTTGATGTAATAATCATTAGATGATGTCATAATCATTTTGTTGATGTCATAATCATTTGATGATGTCATAATCATTAGATGATGTCATAATCATTTTGTTGATGTCATAATCATTTGATGATGTCATAATCATTTGATGTCATAATCATTGGATGATGTCATAATCATTTTGTTGATGTCATAATCATTTGATGATGTCATAATCATTTTGTTGATGTCATAATCATTTGATGATGTCATAATCATTTGATGTAATAATCATTAGATGATGTCATAATCATTTTGTTGATGTCATAATCATTTGATGATGTCATAATCATTAGATGATGTCATAATCATTTTGTTGATGTCATAATCATTTGATGATGTCATAATCATTTGATGTCATAATCATTGGATGATGTCATAATCATTTTGTTGATGTCATAATCATTTGATGATGTCATAATCATTTTGTTGATGTCATAATCATTTGATGATGTCATAATCATTTGATGTCATAATCATTGGATGATGTCATAATCATTTTGTTGATGTCATAATCATTTTATGATGTTATAATCATTTTGTTGATGTCATAATCATTGGATGATGTCATAATCCTTTTGTTGATGTCATAATCATTTGATGATGTCATAATCATTAGATGATGTCATAATCATTTTGTTGATGTCATAATCATTTGGTGATGTCATAATCATTTGATGTCATAATCATTGGATGATGTCATAATCATTTGATGATGCCATAATCATTTTGTTGATGTCATAATCATTTTATGATGTCATAATCATTTTGTTGATGTCATAATCATTTTGTTGATGTCATAATCATTTGATGATGTCATAGTCATTAGATGATGTCATAATCATTTTGTTGATGTCATAATCATTTCATGATGTCATAATCATTTGATGTCATAATCATTGTATGATGTCATAATCATTTTGTTGAAGTCATAATCATTTGATGATGTCATAATCATTAGATAATGTCATAATCATTTTGTTGAAGTCATAATCATTTGATGATGTCATAATCATTTTGTTGATGTCATAATGATTTGATGATGTCATAATCATTTGATGTCATAATCATTGGATGATGTCATAATCATTTTGTTGATGTCATAATCATTTGATGATGTCATAATCATTTGATGTCATAATCATTGGATGATGTCATAATCATTTTGTTGATGTCATAATCATTTGATGATGTCATAATAATTTTGTTGATGTCATAATCATTTGATGATGTCAAAATCATATGATGTAATAATCAATGGATGATGTCATAATCATTTTGTTGATGTCATAATCATTAGATGATGTCATAATCATTAGATGATGTCATAATCATTTTGTTGATGTCATACTCATTTGATGATGTCATAATCATTAGATGATGTCATAATCATTTTGTTGATGTCATAATCATTTGATGATGTCATAATCATTTGATGTCATAATCATTGGATGATGTCATAATCATTTTGTTGATGTCATAATCATTTGATGATGTCATAATAATTTTGTTGATGTCATAATCATTTGATGATGTCAAAATCATATGATGTAATAATCAATGGATGATGTCATAATCATTTTGTTGATGTCATACTCATTTGATGATGTCATAATCATTAGATGATGTCATAATCATTTTGTTGATGTCATAATCATTTGATGATGTCATAATCATTTGATGTCATAATCATTGGATGATGTCATAATCATTTTATTGATGTCATAATCATTTGATGATGTCATAATCATTTGATGATTTCATAATCATTTTGTTGATGTCATAATCATTTGATGATGTCATAATCATTTGATGTCATAATCATTGGATGATGTCATAATCATTTTGTTGATGTCATAATCATTTTATGATGTCATAATCATTTTGTTGATGTCATAATCATTGGATGATGTCATAATCCTTTTGTTGATGTCATAATCATTTGATGATGTCATAATCATTAGATGATGTCATAATCATTTTGTTGATGTCATAATCATTTGATGATGTCATAATCATTTTGTTGATGTCATAATCATTTGATGATGTCATAATCATTAGATGATGTCATAATCATTTTGTTGATGTCATAATCATTTGATGATGTCATAATCATTTTGTTGATGTCATATTGATTTGATTATGTCATAATCATTTGATGTCATAATCGTTGGATGATGTCATAATCATTTTGTTCATGTCATAATCATTTGATGATGTCATAATCATTTGATGTCATAATCATTGGATGATGTCATAATCATTTGATGATGTCATAATCATTAGATGATGTCATAATCATTTTGTTGATGTCATAATCATTTGATGATGTCATAACCATTTGATGTAATAATCATTAGATGATGTCATAATCATTTTGTTGATGTCATAATCATTTGATGATGTCATAATCATTAGATGATGTCATAATCATTTTGTTGATGTCATAATCATTTGATGATGTCATAATCATTAGATGATGTCATAATCATTTTGTTGATGTCATAATCATTTGATGATGTCATAATCATTTGATGTCATAATCATTGGATGATGTCATAATCATTTTGTTGATGTCATAATCATTTGATGATGTCATAATCATTTTGTTGATGTCATAATCATTTCGTTGATGTCATAATGATTTGATGATATCATAATCATTTGATGTCATAATCATTGGATGATGTCATAATCATTTTGTTGATGTCATAATCATTTGATGATGTCATAATCATTAGATGATGTCATAATCATTGGATGATGACATAATCATTATGTTTATGTCATAATCATTTGATGTCATAATCATTTGATGATGTCATAATCATTAGATGATGTCATAATCATTTTGTTGATGTCATAATCATTTGATGATGTCATAATCATTTGATGTCATAATCATTGGATGATGTCATAATCATTTTGTTGATGTCATAATCATTTGATGATGTCATAATCATTTTGTTGATGTCATAATCATTTCGTTGATGTCATAATGATTTGATGATATCATAATCATTTGATGTCATAATCATTGGATGATGTCATAATCATTTTGTTGATGTCATAATCATTTGATGATGTCATAATCATTAGATGATGTCATAATCATTGGATGATGACATAATCATTATGTTTATGTCATAATCATTTGATGTCATAATCATTGGATGATGTCATAATCATTTTGTTGATGTCATAATCATTTGATGATGTCATAATCATTAGATAATGTCATAATCATTTTTGTTGAAGTCATAATCATTTGATGATGTCATAATCATTTTTTTGATGTCATAATCATTTTGTTGATGTCATATTGGTTTGATTATGTCATAATCATTTGATGTCATAATCGTTGGATGATGTCATAATCATTTTGTTGATGTCATAATCATTTGATGATGTCATAATCATTAGATGATGTCATAATCATTTTGTTGATGTCATAATCATTTGATGATGTCATAATCATTTGATGTAATAATCATTAGATGATGTCATAATCATTTTGTTGATGTCATAATCATTTGATGATGTCATAATCATTAGATGATGTCATAATCATTTTGTTGATGTCATAATCATTTGATGATGTCATAATCATTTGATGTCATAATCATTGGATGATGTCATAATCATTTTGTTGATGTCATAATCATTTGATGATGTCATAATCATTTTGTTGATGTCATAATCATTTCGTTGATGTCATAATGATTTGATGATATCATAATCATTTGATGTCATAATCATTGGATGATGTCATAATCATTTTGTTGATGTCATAATCATTTGATGATGTCATAATCATTTGATGTCATAATCATTGGATGATGTCATAATCATTTTGTTGATGTCATAATCATTTGATGATGTCATAATCATTTTGTTGATGTCATAATCATTTCGTTGATGTCATAATGATTTGATGATATCATAATCATTTGATGTCATAATCATTGGATGATGTCATAATCATTTTGTTGATGTCATAATCATTTGATGATGTCATAATCATTAGATGATGTCATAATCATTGGATGATGACATAATCATTATGTTTATGTTATAATCATTTGATGTCATAATCATTGGATGATGTCATAATCATTTTGTTGATGTCATAATCATTTGATGATGTCATAATCATTAGATAATGTCATAATCATTTTTGTTGAAGTCATAATCATTTGATGATGTCATAATCATTTTTTTGATGTCATAATCATTTTGTTGATGTCATATTGATTTGATTATGTCATAATCATTTGATGTCATAATCGTTGGATGATGTCATAATCATTTTGTTGATGTCATAATCATTTGATGATGTCATAATCATTAGATGATGTCATAATCATTTTGTTGATGTCATAATCATTTGATGATGTCATAATCATTTGATGTAATAATCATTAGATGATGTCATAATCATTTTGTTGATGTCATAATCATTTGATGATGTCATAATCATTAGATGATGTCATAATCATTTTGTTGATGTCATAATCATTTGATGATGTCATAATCATTTGATGTAATAATCATTAGATGATGTCATAATCATTTTGTTGATGTCATAATCATTTGATGATGTCATAATCATTTGATGTCATAATCATTGGATGATGTCATAATCATTTTGTTGATGTCATAATCATTTGATGATGTCATAATAATTTTGTTGATGTCATAATCATTTGATGATGTCAAAATCATATGATGTAATAATCAATGGATGATGTCATAATCATTTTGTTGATGTCATACTCATTTGATGATGTCATAATCATTAGATGATGTCATAATCATTTTGTTGATGTCATAATCATTTGATGATGTCATAATCATTTGATGTCATAATCATTGGATGATGTCATAATCATTTTATTGATGTCATAATCATTTGATGATGTCATAATCATTTGATGATGTCATAATCATTTTGTTGATGTCATAATCATTTGATGATGTCATAATCATTTGATGTCATAATCATTGGATGATGTCATAATCATTTTGTTGATGTCATAATCATTTTATGATGTCATAATCATTTTGTTGATGTCATAATCATTGGATGATGTCATAATCCTTTTGTTGATGTCATAATCATTTGATGATGTCATAATCATTAGATGATGTCATAATCATTTTGTTGATGTCATAATCATTTGATGATGTCATAATCATTTTGTTGATGTCATAATCATTTGATGATGTCATAATCATTAGATGATGTCATAATCATTTTGTTGATGTCATAATCATTTGATGATGTCATAATCATTTTGTTGATGTCATATTGATTTGATTATGTCATAATCATTTGATGTCATAATCGTTGGATGATGTCATAATCATTTTGTTCATGTCATAATCATTTGATGATGTCATAATCATTTGATGTCATAATCATTGGATGATGTCATAATCATTTGATGATGTCATAATCATTAGATGATGTCATAATCATTTTGTTGATGTCATAATCATTTGATGATGTCATAATCATTTGATGTAATAATCATTAGATGATGTCATAATCATTTTGTTGATGTCATAATCATTTGATGATGTCATAATCATTAGATGATGTCATAATCATTTTGTTGATGTCATAATCATTTGATGATGTCATAATCATTAGATGATGTCATAATCATTTTGTTGATGTCATAATCATTTGATGATGTCATAATCATTTGATGTCATAATCATTGGATGATGTCATAATCATTTTGTTGATGTCATAATCATTTGATGATGTCATAATCATTTTGTTGATGTCATAATCATTTCGTTGATGTCATAATGATTTGATGATATCATAATCATTTGATGTCATAATCATTGGATGATGTCATAATCATTTTGTTGATGTCATAATCATTTGATGATGTCATAATCATTAGATGATGTCATAATCATTGGATGATGACATAATCATTATGTTTATGTCATAATCATTTGATGTCATAATCATTTGATGATGTCATAATCATTAGATGATGTCATAATCATTTTGTTGATGTCATAATCATTTGATGATGTCATAATCATTTGATGTCATAATCATTGGATGATGTCATAATCATTTTGTTGATGTCATAATCATTTGATGATGTCATAATCATTTTGTTGATGTCATAATCATTTCGTTGATGTCATAATGATTTGATGATATCATAATCATTTGATGTCATAATCATTGGATGATGTCATAATCATTTTGTTGATGTCATAATCATTTGATGATGTCATAATCATTAGATGATGTCATAATCATTGGATGATGACATAATCATTATGTTTATGTCATAATCATTTGATGTCATAATCATTGGATGATGTCATAATCATTTTGTTGATGTCATAATCATTTGATGATGTCATAATCATTAGATGATGTCATAATCATTGGATGATGACATAATCATTAGATGATGTCATAATCATTGGATGATGACATAATCATTATGTTTATGTCATAATCATTTGATGTCATAATCATTGGATGATGTCATAATCATTTTGTTGATGTCATAATCATTTGATGATGTCATAATCATTAGATAATGTCATAATCATTTTTGTTGAAGTCATAATCATTTGATGATGTCATAATCATTTTGTTGATGTCATAATCATTTGATGATGTCATAATCATTTTGTTGATGTCATAATCATTTCGTTGATGTCATAATGATTTGATGATGTCATAATCATTTGATGTCATAATCATTGGATGATGACATAATCATTATGTTTATGTCATAATCATTTGATGATGTCATAATCATTTGATGATGTCATAATCATTTTGTTGATGTCATAATCATTTGATGATGTCATAATCATTTGATGTCATAATCATTGGATGATGTCATAATCATTTTGTTGATGTCATAATCATTTTATGATGTCATAATCATTTTGTTGATGTCATAATCATTGGATGATGTCATAATCCTTTTGTTGATGTCATAATCATTTGATGATGTCATAATCATTAGATGATGTCATAATCATTTTGTTGATGTCATAATCATTTGATGATGTCATAATCATTTTGTTGATGTCATAATCATTTGATGATGTCATAATCATTAGATGATGTCATAATCATTTTGTTGATGTCATAATCATTTGATGATGTCATAATCATTTTGTTGATGTCATATTGATTTGATTATGTCATAATCATTTGATGTCATAATCGTTGGATGATGTCATAATCATTTTGTTCATGTCATAATCATTTGATGATGTCATAATCATTTGATGTCATAATCATTGGATGATGTCATAATCATTTGATGATGTCATAATCATTAGATGATGTCATAATCATTTTGTTGATGTCATAATCATTTGATGATGTCATAATCATTTGATGTAATAATCATTAGATGATGTCATAATCATTTTGTTGATGTCATAATCATTTGATGATGTCATAATCATTAGATGATGTCATAATCATTTTGTTGATGTCATAATCATTTGATGATGTCATAATCATTAGATGATGTCATAATCATTTTGTTGATGTCATAATCATTTGATGATGTCATAATCATTTGATGTCATAATCATTGGATGATGTCATAATCATTTTGTTGATGTCATAATCATTTGATGATGTCATAATCATTTTGTTGATGTCATAATCATTTCGTTGATGTCATAATGATTTGATGATATCATAATCATTTGATGTCATAATCATTGGATGATGTCATAATCATTTTGTTGATGTCATAATCATTTGATGATGTCATAATCATTAGATGATGTCATAATCATTGGATGATGACATAATCATTATGTTTATGTCATAATCATTTGATGTCATAATCATTTGATGATGTCATAATCATTAGATGATGTCATAATCATTTTGTTGATGTCATAATCATTTGATGATGTCATAATCATTTGATGTCATAATCATTGGATGATGTCATAATCATTTTGTTGATGTCATAATCATTTGATGATGTCATAATCATTTTGTTGATGTCATAATCATTTCGTTGATGTCATAATGATTTGATGATATCATAATCATTTGATGTCATAATCATTGGATGATGTCATAATCATTTTGTTGATGTCATAATCATTTGATGATGTCATAATCATTAGATGATGTCATAATCATTGGATGATGACATAATCATTATGTTTATGTCATAATCATTTGATGTCATAATCATTGGATGATGTCATAATCATTTTGTTGATGTCATAATCATTTGATGATGTCATAATCATTAGATAATGTCATAATCATTTTTGTTGAAGTCATAATCATTTGATGATGTCATAATCATTTTTTTGATGTCATAATCATTTTGTTGATGTCATATTGATTTGATTATGTCATAATCATTTGATGTCATAATCGTTGGATGATGTCATAATCATTTTGTTGATGTCATAATCATTTGATGATGTCATAATCATTAGATGATGTCATAATCATTTTGTTGATGTCATAATCATTTGATGATGTCATAATCATTTGATGTAATAATCATTAGATGATGTCATAATCATTTTGTTGATGTCATAATCATTTGATGATGTCATAATCATTAGATGATGTCATAATCATTTTGTTGATGTCATAATCATTTGATGATGTCATAATCATTTGATGTCATAATCATTGGATGATGTCATAATCATTTTGTTGATGTCATAATCATTTGATGATGTCATAATCATTTTGTTGATGTCATAATCATTTCGTTGATGTCATAATGATTTGATGATATCATAATCATTTGATGTCATAATCATTGGATGATGTCATAATCATTTTGTTGATGTCATAATCATTTGATGATGTCATAATCATTTGATGTCATAATCATTGGATGATGTCATAATCATTTTGTTGATGTCATAATCATTTGATGATGTCATAATCATTTTGTTGATGTCATAATCATTTCGTTGATGTCATAATGATTTGATGATATCATAATCATTTGATGTCATAATCATTGGATGATGTCATAATCATTGGATGATGACATAATCATTATGTTTATGTCATAATCATTTGATGTCATAATCATTTGATGATGTCATAATCATTAGATGATGTCATAATCATTTTGTTGATGTCATAATCATTTGATGATGTCATAATCATTTGATGTCATAATCATTGGATGATGTCATAATCATTTTGTTGATGTCATAATCATTTGATGATGTCATAATCATTTTGTTGATGTCATAATCATTTCGTTGATGTCATAATGATTTGATGATATCATAATCATTTGATGTCATAATCATTGGATGATGTCATAATCATTTTGTTGATGTCATAATCATTTGATGATGTCATAATCATTAGATGATGTCATAATCATTGGATGATGACATAATCATTATGTTTATGTCATAATCATTTGATGTCATAATCATTGGATGATGTCATAATCATTTTGTTGATGTCATAATCATTTGATGATGTCATAATCATTAGATGATGTCATAATCATTTTGTTGATGTCATAATCATTTGATGATGTCATAATCATTTGATGTAATAATCATTAGATGATGTCATAATCATTTTGTTGATGTCATAATCATTTGATGATGTCATAATCATTTGATGTCATAATCATTGGATGATGTCATAATCATTTTGTTGATGTCATAATCATTTGATGATGTCATAATAATTTTGTTGATGTCATAATCATTTGATGATGTCAAAATCATATGATGTAATAATCAATAGATGATGTCATAATCATTTTGTTGATGTCATACTCATTTGATGATGTCATAATCATTAGATGATGTCATAATCATTTTGTTGATGTCATAATCATTTGATGATGTCATAATCATTTGATGTCATAATCATTGGATGATGTCATAATCATTTTATTGATGTCATAATCATTTGATGATGTCATAATCATTTGATGATGTCATAATCATTTTGTTGATGTCATAATCATTTGATGATGTCATAATCATTTGATGTCATAATCATTGGATGATGTCATAATCATTTTGTTGATGTCATAATCATTTTATGATGTCATAATCATTTTGTTGATGTCATAATCATTGGATGATGTCATAATCCTTTTGTTGATGTCATAATCATTTGATGATGTCATAATCATTAGATGATGTCATAATCATTTTGTTGATGTCATAATCATTTGATGATGTCATAATCATTTTGTTGATGTCATAATCATTTGATGATGTCATAATCATTAGATGATGTCATAATCATTTTGTTGATGTCATAATCATTTGATGATGTCATAATCATTTTGTTGATGTCATATTGATTTGATTATGTCATAATCATTTGATGTCATAATCGTTGGATGATGTCATAATCATTTTGTTCATGTCATAATCATTTGATGATGTCATAATCATTTGATGTCATAATCATTGGATGATGTCATAATCATTTGATGATGTCATAATCATTAGATGATGTCATAATCATTTTGTTGATGTCATAATCATTTGATGATGTCATAATCATTTGATGTAATAATCATTAGATGATGTCATAATCATTTTGTTGATGTCATAATCATTTGATGATGTCATAATCATTAGATGATGTCATAATCATTTTGTTGATGTCATAATCATTTGATGATGTCATAATCATTAGATGATGTCATAATCATTTTGTTGATGTCATAATCATTTGATGATGTCATAATCATTTGATGTCATAATCATTGGATGATGTCATAATCATTTTGTTGATGTCATAATCATTTGATGATGTCATAATCATTTTGTTGATGTCATAATCATTTCGTTGATGTCATAATGATTTGATGATATCATAATCATTTGATGTCATAATCATTGGATGATGTCATAATCATTTTGTTGATGTCATAATCATTTGATGATGTCATAATCATTAGATGATGTCATAATCATTGGATGATGACATAATCATTATGTTTATGTCATAATCATTTGATGTCATAATCATTTGATGATGTCATAATCATTAGATGATGTCATAATCATTTTGTTGATGTCATAATCATTTGATGATGTCATAATCATTTGATGTCATAATCATTGGATGATGTCATAATCATTTTGTTGATGTCATAATCATTTGATGATGTCATAATCATTTTGTTGATGTCATAATCATTTCGTTGATGTCATAATGATTTGATGATATCATAATCATTTGATGTCATAATCATTGGATGATGTCATAATCATTTTGTTGATGTCATAATCATTTGATGATGTCATAATCATTAGATGATGTCATAATCATTGGATGATGACATAATCATTATGTTTATGTCATAATCATTTGATGTCATAATCATTGGATGATGTCATAATCATTTTGTTGATGTCATAATCATTTGATGATGTCATAATCATTAGATGATGTCATAATCATTTTGTTGATGTCATAATCATTTGATGATGTCATAATCATTTGATGTAATAATCATTAGATGATGTCATAATCATTTTGTTGATGTCATAATCATTTGATGATGTCATAATCATTTGATGTCATAATCATTGGATGATGTCATAATCATTTTGTTGATGTCATAATCATTTGATGATGTCATAATAATTTTGTTGATGTCATAATCATTTGATGATGTCAAAATCATATGATGTAATAATCAATGGATGATGTCATAATCATTTTGTTGATGTCATACTCATTTGATGATGTCATAATCATTAGATGATGTCATAATCATTTTGTTGATGTCATAATCATTTGATGATGTCATAATCATTTGATGTCATAATCATTGGATGATGTCATAATCATTTTATTGATGTCATAATCATTTGATGATGTCATAATCATTTGATGATGTCATAATCATTTTGTTGATGTCATAATCATTTGATGATGTCATAATCATTTGATGTCATAATCATTGGATGATGTCATAATCATTTTGTTGATGTCATAATCATTTTATGATGTCATAATCATTTTGTTGATGTCATAATCATTGGATGATGTCATAATCCTTTTGTTGATGTCATAATCATTTGATGATGTCATAATCATTAGATGATGTCATAATCATTTTGTTGATGTCATAATCATTTGATGATGTCATAATCATTTTGTTGATGTCATAATCATTTGATGATGTCATAATCATTAGATGATGTCATAATCATTTTGTTGATGTCATAATCATTTGATGATGTCATAATCATTTTGTTGATGTCATATTGATTTGATTATGTCATAATCATTTGATGTCATAATCGTTGGATGATGTCATAATCATTTTGTTCATGTCATAATCATTTGATGATGTCATAATCATTTGATGTCATAATCATTGGATGATGTCATAATCATTTGATGATGTCATAATCATTAGATGATGTCATAATCATTTTGTTGATGTCATAATCATTTGATGATGTCATAATCATTTGATGTAATAATCATTAGATGATGTCATAATCATTTTGTTGATGTCATAATCATTTGATGATGTCATAATCATTAGATGATGTCATAATCATTTTGTTGATGTCATGATCATTTGATGATGTCATAATCATTAGATGATGTCATAATCATTTTGTTGATGTCATAATCATTTGATGATGTCATAATCATTTGATGTCATAATCATTGGATGATGTCATAATCATTTTGTTGATGTCATAATCATTTGATGATGTCATAATCATTTTGTTGATGTCATAATCATTTCGTTGATGTCATAATGATTTGATGATATCATAATCATTTGATGTCATAATCATTGGATGATGTCATAATCATTTTGTTGATGTCATAATCATTTGATGATGTCATAATCATTAGATGATGTCATAATCATTGGATGATGACATAATCATTATGTTTATGTCATAATCATTTGATGTCATAATCATTTGATGATGTCATAATCATTAGATGATGTCATAATCATTTTGTTGATGTCATAATCATTTGATGATGTCATAATCATTTGATGTCATAATCATTGGATGATGTCATAATCATTTTGTTGATGTCATAATCATTTGATGATGTCATAATCATTAGATGATGTCATAATCATTGGATGATGACATAATCATTATGTTTATGTCATAATCATTTGATGTCATAATCATTGGATGATGTCATAATCATTTTGTTGATGTCATAATCATTTGATGATGTCATAATCATTAGATAATGTCATAATCATTTTTGTTGAAGTCATAATCATTTGATGATGTCATAATCATTTTTTTGATGTCATAATCATTTTGTTGATGTCATATTGATTTGATTATGTCATAATCATTTGATGTCATAATCGTTGGATGATGTCATAATCATTTTGTTGATGTCATAATCATTTGATGATGTCATAATCATTAGATGATGTCATAATCATTTTGTTGATGTCATAATCATTTGATGATGTCATAATCATTTGATGTAATAATCATTAGATGATGTCATAATCATTTTGTTGATGTCATAATCATTTGATGATGTCATAATCATTAGATGATGTCATAATCATTTTGTTGATGTCATAATCATTTGATGATGTCATAATCATTTGATGTAATAATCATTAGATGATGTCATAATCATTTTGTTGATGTCATAATCATTTGATGATGTCATAATCATTTGATGTCATAATCATTGGATGATGTCATAATCATTTTGTTGATGTCATAATCATTTGATGATGTCATAATAATTTTGTTGATGTCATAATCATTTGATGATGTCAAAATCATATGATGTAATAATCAATGGATGATGTCATAATCATTTTGTTGATGTCATACTCATTTGATGATGTCATAATCATTAGATGATGTCATAATCATTTTGTTGATGTCATAATCATTTGATGATGTCATAATCATTTGATGTCATAATCATTGGATGATGTCATAATCATTTTATTGATGTCATAATCATTTGATGATGTCATAATCATTTGATGATGTCATAATCATTTTGTTGATGTCATAATCATTTGATGATGTCATAATCATTTGATGTCATAATCATTGGATGATGTCATAATCATTTTGTTGATGTCATAATCATTTTATGATGTCATAATCATTTTGTTGATGTCATAATCATTGGATGATGTCATAATCCTTTTGTTGATGTCATAATCATTTGATGATGTCATAATCATTAGATGATGTCATAATCATTTTGTTGATGTCATAATCATTTGATGATGTCATAATCATTTTGTTGATGTCATAATCATTTGATGATGTCATAATCATTAGATGATGTCATAATCATTTTGTTGATGTCATAATCATTTGATGATGTCATAATCATTTTGTTGATGTCATATTGATTTGATTATGTCATAATCATTTGATGTCATAATCGTTGGATGATGTCATAATCATTTTGTTCATGTCATAATCATTTGATGATGTCATAATCATTTGATGTCATAATCATTGGATGATGTCATAATCATTTGATGATGTCATAATCATTAGATGATGTCATAATCATTTTGTTGATGTCATAATCATTTGATGATGTCATAATCATTTGATGTAATAATCATTAGATGATGTCATAATCATTTTGTTGATGTCATAATCATTTGATGATGTCATAATCATTAGATGATGTCATAATCATTTTGTTGATGTCATAATCATTTGATGATGTCATAATCATTAGATGATGTCATAATCATTTTGTTGATGTCATAATCATTTGATGATGTCATAATCATTTGATGTCATAATCATTGGATGATGTCATAATCATTTTGTTGATGTCATAATCATTTGATGATGTCATAATCATTTTGTTGATGTCATAATCATTTCGTTGATGTCATAATGATTTGATGATATCATAATCATTTGATGTCATAATCATTGGATGATGTCATAATCATTTTGTTGATGTCATAATCATTTGATGATGTCATAATCATTAGATGATGTCATAATCATTGGATGATGACATAATCATTATGTTTATGTCATAATCATTTGATGTCATAATCATTGGATGATGTCATAATCATTTTGTTGATGTCATAATCATTTGATGATGTCATAATCATTAGATGATGTCATAATCATTGGATGATGACATAATCATTAGATGATGTCATAATCATTGGATGATGACATAATCATTATGTTTATGTCATAATCATTTGATGTCATAATCATTGGATGATGTCATAATCATTTTGTTGATGTCATAATCATTTGATGATGTCATAATCATTAGATAATGTCATAATCATTTTTGTTGAAGTCATAATCATTTGATGATGTCATAATCATTTTGTTGATGTCATAATCATTTGATGATGTCATAATCATTTTGTTGATGTCATAATCATTTCGTTGATGTCATAATGATTTGATGATGTCATAATCATTTGATGTCATAATCATTGGATGATGACATAATCATTATGTTTATGTCATAATCATTTGATGATGTCATAATCATTTGATGATGTCATAATCATTTTGTTGATGTCATAATCATTTGATGATGTCATAATCATTAGATGATGTCATAATCATATTGTTGATGTCATAACCATTTGATGATGTCATAATCATTTTGTTGATGTCATAATGATTTGATGATGTCATAATCATTTGATGTCATAATCATTAGATGATGTCATAATCATTTTGTTGATGTCATAATCATTTGATGATGTCATAATCATTTGATGTAATAATCATTAGATGATGTCATAATCATTTTGTTGATGTCATAATCATTTGATGATGTCATAATCATTAGATGATGTCATAATCATTTTGTTGATGTCATAATCATTTGATGATGTCATAATCATTAGATGATGTCATAATCATTTTGTTGATGTCATAATCATTTGATGATGTCATAATCATTTGATGTCATAATCATTGGATGATGTCATAATCATTTTGTTGATGTCATAATCATTTGATGATGTCATAATCATTTTGTTGATGTCATAATCATTTCGTTGATGTCATAATGATTTGATGATATCATAATCATTTGATGTCATAATCATTGGATGATGTCATAATCATTTTGTTGATGTCATAATCATTTGATGATGTCATAATCATTAGATGATGTCATAATCATTGGATGATGACATAATCATTATGTTTATGTCATAATCATTTGATGTCATAATCATTTGATGATGTCATAATCATTAGATGATGTCATAATCATTTTGTTGATGTCATAATCATTTGATGATGTCATAATCATTTGATGTCATAATCATTGGATGATGTCATAATCATTTTGTTGATGTCATAATCATTTGATGATGTCATAATCATTTTGTTGATGTCATAATCATTTCGTTGATGTCATAATGATTTGATGATATCATAATCATTTGATGTCATAATCATTGGATGATGTCATAATCATTTTGTTGATGTCATAATCATTTGATGATGTCATAATCATTAGATGATGTCATAATCATTGGATGATGACATAATCATTATTTTTATGTCATAATCATTTGATGTCATAATCATTGGATGATGTCATAATCATTTTGTTGATGTCATAATCATTTGATGATGTCATAATCATTAGATAATGTCATAATCATTTTTGTTGAAGTCATAATCATTTGATGATGTCATAATCATTTTTTTGATGTCATAATCATTTTGTTGATGTCATATTGATTT
This sequence comes from Dendrobates tinctorius, assembly GCF_039654945.1. Classification (NCBI taxonomy): domain Eukaryota; kingdom Metazoa; phylum Chordata; class Amphibia; order Anura; family Dendrobatidae; genus Dendrobates; species Dendrobates tinctorius. The sequence continues at coordinate 40,876,127 of NW_027361687.1, read as the reverse complement.
GATTATGTCATAATCATTTGATGTCATAATCGTTGGATGATGTCATAATCATTTTGTTGATGTCATAATCATTTGATGATGTCATAATCATTAGATGATGTCATAATCATTTTGTTGATGTCATAATCATTTGATGATGTCATAATCATTTGATGTAATAATCATTAGATGATGTCATAATCATTTTGTTGATGTCATAATCATTTGATGATGTCATAATCATTAGATGATGTCATAATCATTTTGTTGATGTCATAATCATTTGATGATGTCATAATCATTTGATGTCATAATCATTGGATGATGTCATAATCATTTTGTTGATGTCATAATCATTTGATGATGTCATAATCATTTTGTTGATGTCATAATCATTTCGTTGATGTCATAATGATTTGATGATATCATAATCATTTGATGTCATAATCATTGGATGATGTCATAATCATTTTGTTGATGTCATAATCATTTGATGATGTCATAATCATTTGATGTCATAATCATTGGATGATGTCATAATCATTTTGTTGATGTCATAATCATTTGATGATGTCATAATCATTTTGTTGATGTCATAATCATTTCGTTGATGTCATAATGATTTGATGATATCATAATCATTTGATGTCATAATCATTGGATGATGTCATAATCATTGGATGATGACATAATCATTATGTTTATGTCATAATCATTTGATGTCATAATCATTTGATGATGTCATAATCATTAGATGATGTCATAATCATTTTGTTGATGTCATAATCATTTGATGATGTCATAATCATTTGATGTCATAATCATTGGATGATGTCATAATCATTTTGTTGATGTCATAATCATTTGATGATGTCATAATCATTTTGTTGATGTCATAATCATTTCGTTGATGTCATAATGATTTGATGATATCATAATCATTTGATGTCATAATCATTGGATGATGTCATAATCATTTTGTTGATGTCATAATCATTTGATGATGTCATAATCATTAGATGATGTCATAATCATTGGATGATGACATAATCATTATGTTTATGTCATAATCATTTGATGTCATAATCATTGGATGATGTCATAATCATTTTGTTGATGTCATAATCATTTGATGATGTCATAATCATTAGATGATGTCATAATCATTTTGTTGATGTCATAATCATTTGATGATGTCATAATCATTTGATGTAATAATCATTAGATGATGTCATAATCATTTTGTTGATGTCATAATCATTTGATGATGTCATAATCATTTGATGTCATAATCATTGGATGATGTCATAATCATTTTGTTGATGTCATAATCATTTGATGATGTCATAATAATTTTGTTGATGTCATAATCATTTGATGATGTCAAAATCATATGATGTAATAATCAATGGAAGATGTCATAATCATTTTGTTGATGTCATACTCATTTGATGATGTCATAATCATTAGATGATGTCATAATCATTTTGTTGATGTCATAATCATTTGATGATGTCATAATCATTTGATGTCATAATCATTGGATGATGTCATAATCATTTTATTGATGTCATAATCATTTGATGATGTCATAATCATTTGATGATGTCATAATCATTTTGTTGATGTCATAATCATTTGATGATGTCATAATCATTTGATGTCATAATCATTGGATGATGTCATAATCATTTTGTTGATGTCATAATCATTTTATGATGTCATAATCATTTTGTTGATGTCATAATCATTGGATGATGTCATAATCCTTTTGTTGATGTCATAATCATTTGATGATGTCATAATCATTAGATGATGTCATAATCATTTTGTTGATGTCATAATCATTTGATGATGTCATAATCATTTTGTTGATGTCATAATCATTTGATGATGTCATAATCATTAGATGATGTCATAATCATTTTGTTGATGTCATAATCATTTGATGATGTCATAATCATTTTGTTGATGTCATATTGATTTGATTATGTCATAATCATTTGATGTCATAATCGTTGGATGATGTCATAATCATTTTGTTCATGTCATAATCATTTGATGATGTCATAATCATTTGATGTCATAATCATTGGATGATGTCATAATCATTTGATGATGTCATAATCATTAGATGATGTCATAATCATTTTGTTGATGTCATAATCATTTGATGATGTCATAATCATTTGATGTAATAATCATTAGATGATGTCATAATCATTTTGTTGATGTCATAATCATTTGATGATGTCATAATCATTAGATGATGTCATAATCATTTTGTTGATGTCATAATCATTTGATGATGTCATAATCATTAGATGATGTCATAATCATTTTGTTGATGTCATAATCATTTGATGATGTCATAATCATTTGATGTCATAATCATTGGATGATGTCATAATCATTTTGTTGATGTCATAATCATTTGATGATGTCATAATCATTTTGTTGATGTCATAATCATTTCGTTGATGTCATAATGATTTGATGATATCATAATCATTTGATGTCATAATCATTGGATGATGTCATAATCATTTTGTTGATGTCATAATCATTTGATGATGTCATAATCATTAGATGATGTCATAATCATTGGATGATGACATAATCATTATGTTTATGTCATAATCATTTGATGTCATAATCATTTGATGATGTCATAATCATTAGATGATGTCATAATCATTTTGTTGATGTCATAATCATTTGATGATGTCATAATCATTTGATGTCATAATCATTGGATGATGTCATAATCATTTTGTTGATGTCATAATCATTTGATGATGTCATAATCATTTTGTTGATGTCATAATCATTTCGTTGATGTCATAATGATTTGATGATATCATAATCATTTGATGTCATAATCATTGGATGATGTCATAATCATTTTGTTGATGTCATAATCATTTGATGATGTCATAATCATTAGATGATGTCATAATCATTGGATGATGACATAATCATTATGTTTATGTCATAATCATTTGATGTCATAATCATTGGATGATGTCATAATCATTTTGTTGATGTCATAATCATTTGATGATGTCATAATCATTAGATGATGTCATAATCATTTTGTTGATGTCATAATCATTTGATGATGTCATAATCATTTGATGTAATAATCATTAGATGATGTCATAATCATTTTGTTGATGTCATAATCATTTGATGATGTCATAATCATTTGATGTCATAATCATTGGATGATGTCATAATCATTTTGTTGATGTCATAATCATTTGATGATGTCATAATAATTTTGTTGATGTCATAATCATTTGATGATGTCAAAATCATATGATGTAATAATCAATGGATGATGTCATAATCATTTTGTTGATGTCATACTCATTTGATGATGTCATAATCATTAGATGATGTCATAATCATTTTGTTGATGTCATAATCATTTGATGATGTCATAATCATTTGATGTCATAATCATTGGATGATGTCATAATCATTTTATTGATGTCATAATCATTTGATGATGTCATAATCATTTGATGATGTCATAATCATTTTGTTGATGTCATAATCATTTGATGATGTCATAATCATTTGATGTCATAATCATTGGATGATGTCATAATCATTTTGTTGATGTCATAATCATTTTATGATGTCATAATCATTTTGTTGATGTCATAATCATTGGATGATGTCATAATCCTTTTGTTGATGTCATAATCATTTGTTGATGTCATAATCATTTGATGATGTCATAATCATTAGATGATGTCATAATCATTTTGTTGATGTCATAATCATTTTGTTGATGTCATAATCATTTGATGATGTCATAATCATTAGATGATGTCATAATCATTTTGTTGATGTCATAATCATTTGATGATGTCATAATCATTTTGTTGATGTCATATTGATTTGATTATGTCATAATCATTTGATGTCATAATCGTTGGATGATGTCATAATCATTTTGTTCATGTCATAATCATTTGATGATGTCATAATCATTTGATGTCATAATCATTGGATGATGTCATAATCATTTGATGATGTCATAATCATTAGATGATGTCATAATCATTTTGTTGATGTCATAATCATTTGATGATGTCATAATCATTTGATGTAATAATCATTAGATGATGTCATAATCATTTTGTTGATGTCATAATCATTTGATGATGTCATAATCATTAGATGATGTCATAATCATTTTGTTGATGTCATAATCATTTGATGATGTCATAATCATTAGATGATGTCATAATCATTTTGTTGATGTCATAATCATTTGATGATGTCATAATCATTTGATGTCATAATCATTGGATGATGTCATAATCATTTTGTTGATGTCATAATCATTTGATGATGTCATAATCATTTTGTTGATGTCATAATCATTTCGTTGATGTCATAATGATTTGATGATATCATAATCATTTGATGTCATAATCATTGGATGATGTCATAATCATTTTGTTGATGTCATAATCATTTGATGATGTCATAATCATTAGATGATGTCATAATCATTGGATGATGACATAATCATTATGTTTATGTCATAATCATTTGATGTCATAATCATTTGATGATGTCATAATCATTAGATGATGTCATAATCATTTTGTTGATGTCATAATCATTTGATGATGTCATAATCATTTGATGTCATAATCATTGGATGATGTCATAATCATTTTGTTGATGTCATAATCATTTGATGATGTCATAATCATTTTGTTGATGTCATAATCATTTCGTTGATGTCATAATGATTTGATGATATCATAATCATTTGATGTCATAATCATTGGATGATGTCATAATCATTTTGTTGATGTCATAATCATTTGATGATGTCATAATCATTAGATGATGTCATAATCATTGGATGATGACATAATCATTATGTTTATGTCATAATCATTTGATGTCATAATCATTGGATGATGTCATAATCATTTTGTTGATGTCATAATCATTTGATGATGTCATAATCATTAGATAATGTCATAATCATTTTTGTTGAAGTCATAATCATTTGATGATGTCATAATCATTTTTTTGATGTCATAATCATTTTGTTGATGTCATATTGATTTGATTATGTCATAATCATTTGATGTCATAATCGTTGGATGATGTCATAATCATTTTGTTGATGTCATAATCATTTGATGATGTCATAATCATTAGATGATGTCATAATCATTTTGTTGATGTCATAATCATTTGATGATGTCATAATCATTTGATGTAATAATCATTAGATGATGTCATAATCATTTTGTTGATGTCATAATCATTTGATGATGTCATAATCATTAGATGATGTCATAATCATTTTGTTGATGTCATAATCATTTGATGATGTCATAATCATTTGATGTCATAATCATTGGATGATGTCATAATCATTTTGTTGATGTCATAATCATTTGATGATGTCATAATCATTTTGTTGATGTCATAATCATTTCGTTGATGTCATAATGATTTGATGATATCATAATCATTTGATGTCATAATCATTGGATGATGTCATAATCATTTTGTTGATGTCATAATCATTTGATGATGTCATAATCATTTGATGTCATAATCATTGGATGATGTCATAATCATTTTGTTGATGTCATAATCATTTGATGATGTCATAATCATTTTGTTGATGTCATAATCATTTCGTTGATGTCATAATGATTTGATGATATCATAATCATTTGATGTCATAATCATTGGATGATGTCATAATCATTGGATGATGACATAATCATTATGTTTATGTCATAATCATTTGATGTCATAATCATTTGATGATGTCATAATCATTAGATGATGTCATAATCATTTTGTTGATGTCATAATCATTTGATGATGTCATAATCATTTGATGTCATAATCATTGGATGATGTCATAATCATTTTGTTGATGTCATAATCATTTGATGATGTCATAATCATTTTGTTGATGTCATAATCATTTCGTTGATGTCATAATGATTTGATGATATCATAATCATTTGATGTCATAATCATTGGATGATGTCATAATCATTTTGTTGATGTCATAATCATTTGATGATGTCATAATCATTAGATGATGTCATAATCATTGGATGATGACATAATCATTATGTTTATGTCATAATCATTTGATGTCATAATCATTGGATGATGTCATAATCATTTTGTTGATGTCATAATCATTTGATGATGTCATAATCATTAGATGATGTCATAATCATTTTGTTGATGTCATAATCATTTGATGATGTCATAATCATTTGATGTAATAATCATTAGATGATGTCATAATCATTTTGTTGATGTCATAATCATTTGATGATGTCATAATCATTTGATGTCATAATCATTGGATGATGTCATAATCATTTTGTTGATGTCATAATCATTTGATGATGTCATAATAATTTTGTTGATGTCATAATCATTTGATGATGTCAAAATCATATGATGTAATAATCAATGGATGATGTCATAATCATTTTGTTGATGTCATACTCATTTGATGATGTCATAATCATTAGATGATGTCATAATCATTTTGTTGATGTCATAATCATTTGATGATGTCATAATCATTTGATGTCATAATCTTTGGATGATGTCATAATCATTTTATTGATGTCATAATCATTTGATGATGTCATAATCATTTGATGATGTCATAATCATTTTGTTGATGTCATAATCATTTGATGATGTCATAATCATTTGATGTCATAATCATTGGATGATGTCATAATCATTTTGTTGATGTCATAATCATTTTATGATGTCATAATCATTTTGTTGATGTCATAATCATTGGATGATGTCATAATCCTTTTGTTGATGTCATAATCATTTGATGATGTCATAATCATTAGATGATGTCATAATCATTTTGTTGATGTCATAATCATTTGATGATGTCATAATCATTTTGTTGATGTCATAATCATTTGATGATGTCATAATCATTAGATGATGTCATAATCATTTTGTTGATGTCATAATCATTTGATGATGTCATAATCATTTTGTTGATGTCATATTGATTTGATTATGTCATAATCATTTGATGTCATAATCGTTGGATGATGTCATAATCATTTTGTTCATGTCATAATCATTTGATGATGTCATAATCATTTGATGTCATAATCATTGGATGATGTCATAATCATTTGATGATGTCATAATCATTAGATGATGTCATAATCATTTTGTTGATGTCATAATCATTTGATGATGTCATAATCATTTGATGTAATAATCATTAGATGATGTCATAATCATTTTGTTGATGTCATAATCATTTGATGATGTCATAATCATTAGATGATGTCATAATCATTTTGTTGATGTCATAATCATTTGATGATGTCATAATCATTAGATGATGTCATAATCATTTTGTTGATGTCATAATCATTTGATGATGTCATAATCATTTGATGTCATAATCATTGGATGATGTCATAATCATTTTGTTGATGTCATAATCATTTGATGATGTCATAATCATTTTGTTGATGTCATAATCATTTCGTTGATGTCATAATGATTTGATGATATCATAATCATTTGATGTCATAATCATTGGATGATGTCATAATCATTTTGTTGATGTCATAATCATTTGATGATGTCATAATCATTAGATGATGTCATAATCATTGGATGATGACATAATCATTATGTTTATGTCATAATCATTTGATGTCATAATCATTTGATGATGTCATAATCATTAGATGATGTCATAATCATTTTGTTGATGTCATAATCATTTGATGATGTCATAATCATTTGATGTCATAATCATTGGATGATGTCATAATCATTTCGTTGATGTCATAATGATTTGATGATATCATAATCATTTGATGTCATAATCATTGGATGATGTCATAATCATTTTGTTGATGTCATAATCATTTGATGATGTCATAATCATTAGATGATGTCATAATCATTGGATGATGACATAATCATTATGTTTATGTCATAATCATTTGATGTCATAATCATTGGATGATGTCATAATCATTTTGTTGATGTCTTAATCATTTGATGATGTCATAATCATTAGATAATGTCATAATCATTTTTGTTGAAGTCATAATCATTTGATGATGTCATAATCATTTATTTGATGTCATAATCATTTTGTTGATGTCATATTGATTTGATTATGTCATAATCATTTGATGTCATAATCGTTGGATGATGTCATAATCATTTTGTTGATGTCATAATCATTTGATGATGTCATAATCATTAGATGATGTCATAATCATTTTGTTGATGTCATAATCATTTGATGATGTCATAATCATTTGATGTAATAATCATTAGATGATGTCATAATCATTTTGTTGATGTCATAATCATTTGATGATGTCATAATCATTAGATGATGTCATAATCATTTTGTTGATGTCATAATCATTTGATGATGTCATAATCATTTGATGTCATAATCATTGGATGATGTCATAATCATTTTGTTGATGTCATAATCATTTGATGATGTCATAATCATTTTGTTGATGTCATAATCATTTCGTTGATGTCATAATGATTTGATGATATCATAATCATTTGATGTCATAATCATTGGATGATGTCATAATCATTTTGTTGATGTCATAATCATTTGATGATGTCATAATCATTTGATGTCATAATCATTGGATGATGTCATAATCATTTTGTTGATGTCATAATCATTTGATGATGTCATAATCATTTTGTTGATGTCATAATCATTTCGTTGATGTCATAATGATTTGATGATATCATAATCATTTGATGTCATAATCATTGGATGATGTTATAATCATTTTGTTGATGTCATAATCATTTGATGATGTCATAATCATTAGATGATGTCATAATCATTGGATGATGACATAATCACTATGTTTATGTCATAATCATTTGATGTCATAATCATTGGATGATGTCATAATCATTTTGTTGATGTCATAATCATTTGATGATGTCATAATCATTAGATAATGTCATAATCATTTTTGTTGAAGTCATAATCATTTGATGATGTCATAATCATTTTTTTGATGTCATAATCATTTTGTTGATGTCATATTGATTTGATTATGTCATAATCATTTGATGTCATAATCGTTGGATGATGTCATAATCATTTTGTTGATGTCATAATCATTTGATGTCATAATCATTGGATGATGTCATAATCATTTTGTTGATGTCATAATCATTTGATGATGTCATAATCATTAGATAATGTCATAATCATTTTTGTTGAAGTCATAATCATTTGATGATGTCATAATCATTTTTTTGATGTCATAATCATTTTGTTGATGTCATATTGATTTGATTATGTCATAATCATTTGATGTCATAATCGTTGGATGATGTCATAATCATTTTGTTGATGTCATAATCATTTGATGATGTCATAATCATTAGATGATGTCATAATCATTTTGTTGATGTCATAATCATTTGATGATGTCATAATCATTTGATGTAATAATCATTAGATGATGTCATAATCATTTTGTTGATGTCATAATCATTTGATGATGTCATAATCATTAGATGATGTCATAATCATTTTGTTGATGTCATAATCATTTGATGATGTCATAATCATTTGATGTCATAATCATTGGATGATGTCATAATCATTTTGTTGATGTCATAATCATTTGATGATGTCATAATCATTTTGTTGATGTCATAATCATTTCGTTGATGTCATAATCATTTGATGATATCATAATCATTTGATGTCATAATCATTGGATGATGTCATAATCATTTTGTTGATGTCATAATCATTTGATGATGTCATAATCATTTGATGTCATAATCATTGGATGATGTCATAATCATTTTGTTGATGTCATAATCATTTGATGATGTCATAATCATTTTGTTGATGTCATAATCATTTCGTTGATGTCATAATGATTTGATGATATCATAATCATTTGATGTCATAATCATTGGATGATGTCATAATCATTGGATGATGACATAATCATTATGTTTATGTCATAATCATTTGATGTCATAATCATTTGATGATGTCATAATCATTAGATGATGTCATAATCATTTTGTTGATGTCATAATCATTTGATGATGTCATAATCATTTGATGTCATAATCATTGGATGATGTCATAATCATTTTGTTGATGTCATAATCATTTGATGATGTCATAATCATTTTGTTGATGTCATAATCATTTCGTTGATGTCATAATGATTTGATGATATCATAATCATTTGATGTCATAATCATTGGATGATGTCATAATCATTTTGTTGATGTCATAATCATTTGATGATGTCATCATCATTAGATGATGTCATAATCATTGGATGATGACATAATCATTATGTTTATGTCATAATCATTTGATGTCATAATCATTGGATGATGTCATAATCATTTTGTTGATGTCATAATCATTTGATGATGTCATAATCATTAGATGATGTCATAATCATTTTGTTGATGTCATAATCATTTGATGATGTCATAATCATTTGATGTAATAATCATTAGATGATGTCATAATCATTTTGTTGATGTCATAATCATTTGATGATGTCATAATCATTTGATGTCATAATCATTGGATGATGTCATAATCATTTTGTTGATGTCATAATCATTTGATGATGTCATAATAATTTTGTTGATGTCATAATCATTTGATGATGTCAAAATCATATGATGTAATAATCAATGGATGATGTCATAATCATTTTGTTGATGTCATACTCATTTGATGATGTCATAATCATTAGATGATGTCATAATCATTTTGTTGATGTCATAATCATTTGATGATGTCATAATCATTTGATGTCATAATCATTGGATGATGTCATAATCATTTTATTGATGTCATAATCATTTGATGATGTCATAATCATTTGATGATGTCATAATCATTTTGTAGATGTCATAATCATTTGATGATGTCATAATCATTTGATGTCATAATCATTGGATGATGTCATAATCATTTTGTTGATGTCATAATCATTTTATGATGTCATAATCATTTTGTTGATGTCATAATCATTGGATGATGTCATAATCCTTTTGTTGATGTCATAATCATTTGATGATGTCATAATCATTAGATGATGTCATAATCATTTTGTTGATGTCATAATCATTTGATGATGTCATAATCATTTTGTTGATGTCATAATCATTTGATGATGTCATAATCATTAGATGATGTCATAATCATTTTGTTGATGTCATAATCATTTGATGATGTCATAATCATTTTGTTGATGTCATATTGATTTGATTATGTCATAATCATTTGATGTCATAATCGTTGGATGATGTCATAATCATTTTGTTCATGTCATAATCATTTGATGATGTCATAATCATTTGATGTCATAATCATTGGATGATGTCATAATCATTTGATGATGTCATAATCATTAGATGATGTCATAATCATTTTGTTGATGTCATAATCATTTGATGATGTCATAATCATTTGATGTAATAATCATTAGATGATGTCATAATCATTTTGTTGATGTCATAATCATTTGATGATGTCATAATCATTAGATGATGTCATAATCATTTTGTTGATGTCATAATCATTTGATGATGTCATAATCATTAGATGATGTCATAATCATTTTGTTGATGTCATAATCATTTGATGATGTCATAATCATTTGATGTCATAATCATTGGATGATGTCATAATCATTTTGTTGATGTCATAATCATTTGATGATGTCATAATCATTTTGTTGATGTCATAATCATTTCGTTGATGTCATAATGATTTGATGATATCATAATCATTTGATGTCATAATCATTGGATGATGTCATAATCATTTTGTTGATGTCATAATCATTTGATGATGTCATAATCATTAGATGATGTCATAATCATTGGATGATGACATAATCATTATGTTTATGTCATAATCATTTGATGTCATAATCATTGGATGATGTCATAATCATTTTGTTGATGTCATAATCATTTGATGATGTCATAATCATTAGATAATGTCATAATCATTTTTGTTGAAGTCATAATCATTTGATGATGTCATAATCATTTTTTTGATGTCATAATCATTTTGTTGATGTCATATTGATTTGATTATGTCATAATCATTTGATGTCATAATCGTTGGATGATGTCATAATCATTTTGTTCATGTCATAATCATTTGATGATGTCATAATCATTGGATGATGTCATAATCATTGGATGATGTCATAATCATTTGATGATGTCATAATCATTAGATGATGTCATAATCATTTTGTTGATGTCATAATCATTTGATGATGTCATAATCATTTGATGTAATAATCATTAGATGATGTCATAATCATTTTGTTGATGTCATAATCATTTGATGATGTCATAATCATTAGATGATGTCATAATCATTTTGTTGATGTCATAATCATTTGATGATGTCATAATCATTTGATGTCATAATCATTGGATGATGTCATAATCATTTTGTTGATGTCATAATCATTTGATGATGTCATAATCATTTTGTTGATGTCATAATCATTTCGTTGATGTCATAATGATTTGATGATATCATAATCATTTGATGTCATAATCATTGGATGATGTCATAATCATTTTGTTGATGTCATAATCATTTGATGATGTCATAATCATTAGATGATGTCATAATCATTGGATGATGACATAATCATTATGTTTATGTCATAATCATTTGATGTCATAATCATTTGATGATGTCATAATCATTAGATGATGTCATAATCATTTTGTTGATGTCATAATCATTTGATGATGTCATAATCATTTGATGTCATAATCATTGGATGATGTCATAATCATTTTGTTGATGTCATAATCATTTGATGATGTCATAATCATTTTGTTGATGTCATAATCATTTCGTTGATGTCATAATGATTTGATGATATCATAATCATTTGATGTCATAATCATTGGATGATGTCATAATCATTTTGTTGATGTCATAATCATTTGATGATGTCATAATCATTAGATGATGTCATAATCATTGGATGATGACATAATCATTATGTTTATGTCATAATCATTTGATGTCATAATCATTGGATGATGTCATAATCATTTTGTTGATGTCATAATCATTTGATGATGTCATAATCATTAGATAATGTCATAATCATTTTTGTTGAAGTCATAATCATTTGATGATGTCATAATCATTTTTTTGATGTCATAATCATTTTGTTGATGTCATATTGATTTGATTATGTCATAATCATTTGATGTCATAATCGTTGGATGATGTCATAATCATTTTGTTGATGTCATATTGATTTGATTATGTCATAATCATTTGATGTCATAATCGTTGGATGATGTCATAATCATTTTGTTCATGTCATAATCATTTGATGATGTCATAATCATTTGATGTCATAATCATTGGATGATGTCATAATCATTTTGTTGATGTCATAATCATTTGATGATGTCATAATCATTAGATGATGTCATAATCATTAGATGATGTCATAATCATTTTGTTGATGTCATAATCATTTGATGATGTCATAATCATTTGATGTAATAATCATTAGATGATGTCATAATCATTTTGTTGATGTCATAATCATTTGATGATGTCATAATCATTAGATGATGTCATAATCATTTTGTTGATGTCATAATCATTTGATGATGTCATAATCATTTGATGTCATAATCATTGGATGATGTCATAATCATTTTGTTGATGTCATAATCATTTGATGATGTCATAATCATTTTGTTGATGTCATAATCATTTCGTTGATGTCATAATGATTTGATGATATCATAATCATTTGATGTCATAATCATTGGATGATGTCATAATCATTTTGTTGATGTCATAATCATTAGATGATGTCATAATCATTGGATGATGACATAATCATTATGTTTATGTCATAATCATTTGATGTCATAATCATTTGATGATGTCATAATCATTAGATGATGTCATAATCATTTTGTTGATGTCATAATCATTTGATGATGTCATAATCATTTGATGTCATAATCATTAGATGATGTCATAATCATTTTGTTGATGTCATAATCATTTGATGATGTCATAATCATTTTGTTGATGTCATAATCATTTCGTTGATGTCATAATGATTTGATGATATCATAATCATTTGATGTCATAATCATTGGATGATGTCATAATCATTTTGTTGATGTCATAATCATTTGATGATGTCATAATCATTAGATGATGTCATAATCATTGGATGATGACATAATCATTATGTTTATGTCATAATCATTTGATGACATAGTCATTGGATGATGTCATAATCATTTTGTTGATGTCATAATCATTTGATGATGTCATAATCATTAGATAATGTCATAATCATTTTTGTTGAAGTCATAATCATTTGATGATGTCATAATCATTTTTTTGATGTCATAATCATTTTGTTGATGTCATATTGATTTGATTATGTCATAATCATTTGATGTCATAATCGTTGGATGATGTCATAATCATTTTGTTCATGTCATAATCATTTGATGATGTCATAATCATTTGATGTCATAATCATTGGATGATGTCATAATCATTTGATGATGTCATAATCATTAGATGATGTCATAATCATTTTGTTGATGTCATAATCATTTGATGATGTCATAATCATTTGATGTAATAATCATTAGATGATGTCATAATCATTTTGTTGATGTCATAATCATTTGATGATGTCATAATCATTAGATGATGTCATAATCATTTTGTTGATGTCATAATCATTTGATGATGTCATAATCATTTGATGTCATAATCATTGGATGATGTCATAATCATTTTGTTGATGTCATAATCATTTGATGATGTCATAATCATTTTGTTGATGTCATAATCATTTCGTTGATGTCATAATGATTTGATGATATCATAATCATTTGATGTCATAATCATTGGATGATGTCATAATCATTTTGTTGATGTCATAATCATTTGATGATGTCATAATCATTAGATGATGTCATATTCATTGGATGATGACATAATCATTATGTTTATGTCATAATCATTTGATGTCATAATCATTTGATGATGTCATAATCATTAGATGATGTCATAATCATTTTGTTGATGTCATAATCATTTGATGATGTCATAATCATTTGATGTCATAATCATTGGATGATGTCATAATCATTTTGTTGATGTCATAATCATTTGATGATGTCATAATCATTTTGTTGATGTCATAATCATTTCGTTGATGTCATAATGATTTGATGATATCATAATCATTTGATGTCATAATCATTGGATGATGTCATAATCATTTTGTTGATGTCATAATCATTTGATGATGTCATAATCATTAGATGATGTCATAATCATTGGATGATGACATAATCATTATGTTTATGTCATAATCATTTGATGTCATAATCATTGGATGATGTCATAATCATTTTGTTGATGTCATAATCATTTGATGATGTCATAATCATTAGATAATGTCATAATCATTTTTGTTGAAGTCATAATCATTTGATGATGTCATAATCATTTTTTTGATGTCATAATCATTTTGTTGATGTCATATTGATTTGATTATGTCATAATCATTTGATGTCATAATCGTTGGATGATGTCATAATCATTTTGTTGATGTCATAATCATTTGATGATGTCATAATCATTAGATGATGTCATAATCATTTTGTTGATGTCATAATCATTTGATGATGTCATAATCATTTGATGTAATAATCATTAGATGATGTCATAATCATTTTGTTGATGTCATAATCATTTGATGATGTCATAATCATTAGATGATGTCATAATCATTTTGTTGATGTCATAATCATTTGATGATGTCATAATCATTTGATGTCATAATCATTAGATGATGTCATAATCATTTTGTTGATGTCATAATCATTTGATGATGTCATAATCATTTTGTTGATGTCATAATCATTTCGTTGATGTCATAATGATTTGATGATATCATAATCATTTGATGTCATAATCATTGGATGATGTCATAATCATTTTGTTGATGTCATAATCATTTGATGATGTCATAATCATTTGATGTCATAATCATTGGATGATGTCATAATCATTTTGTTGATGTCATAATCATTTGATGATGTCATAATCATTTTGTTGATGTCATAATCATTTCGTTGATGTCATAATGATTTGATGATATCATAATCATTTGATGTCATAATCATTGGATGATGTCATAATCATTTTGTTGATGTCATAATCATTTGATGATGTCATAATCATTAGATGATGTCATAATCATTGGATGATGACATAATCATTATGTTTATGTCATAATCATTTGATGTCATAATCATTGGATGATGTCATAATCATTTTGTTGATGTCATAATCATTTGATGATGTCATAATCATTAGATAATGTCATAATCATTTTTGTTGAAGTCATAATCATTTGATGATGTCATAATCATTTTTTTGATGTCATAATCATTTTGTTGATGTCATATTGATTTGATTATGTCATAATCATTTGATGTCATAATCGTTGGATGATGTCATAATCATTTTGTTGATGTCATAATCATTTGATGATGTCATAATCATTAGATGATGTCATAATCATTTTGTTGATGTCATAATCATTTGATGATGTCATAATCATTTGATGTAATAATCATTAGATGATGTCATAATCATTTTGTTGATGTCATAATCATTTGATGATGTCATAATCATTAGATGATGTCATAATCATTTTGTTGATGTCATAATCATTTGATGATGTCATAATCATTTGATGTCATAATCATTGGATGATGTCATAATCATTTTGTTGATGTCATAATCATTTGATGATGTCATAATCATTTTGTTGATGTCATAATCATTTCGTTGATGTCATAATGATTTGATGATATCATAATCATTTGATGTCATAATCATTGGATGATGTCATAATCATTTTGTTGATGTCATAATCATTTGATGATGTCATAATCATTAGATGATGTCATAATCATTGGATGATGACATAATCATTATGTTTATGTCATAATCATTTGATGTCATAATCATTTGATGATGTCATAATCATTAGATGATGTCATAATCATTTTGTTGATGTCATAATCATTTGATGATGTCATAATCATTTGATTTCATAATCATTGGATGATGTCATAATCATTTTGTTGATGTCATAATCATTTGATGATGTCATAATCATTTTGTTGATGTCATAATCATTTCGTTGATGTCATAATGATTTGATGATATCATAATCATTTGATGTCATAATCATTGGATGATGTCATAATCATTTTGTTGATGTCATAATCATTTGATGATGTCATAATCATTAGATGATGTCATAATCATTGGATGATGACATAATCATTATGTTTATGTCATAATCATTTGATGTCATAATCATTGGATGATGTCATAATCATTTTGTTGATGTCATAATCATTTGATGATGTCATAATCATTTGATGTCATAATCATTGGATGATGTCATAATCATTTTGTTGATGTCATAATCATTTGATGATGTCATAATCATTTTGTTGATGTCATAATCATTTCGTTGATGTCATAATGATTTGATGATATCATAATCATTTGATGTCATAATCATTGGATGATGTCATAATCATTTTGTTGATCTCATAATCATTTGATGATGTCATAATCATTAGATGATGTCATAATCATTGGATGATGACATAATCATTATGTTCATGTCATAATCATTTGATGATGTCATAATCATTTGATGTCATAATCATTGGATGATGTCATAATCATTTGATGATGTCATAATCATTAGATGATGTCATAATCATTTTGTTGATGTCATAATCATTTGATGATGTCATAATCATTTGATGTAATAATCATTAGATGATGTCATAATCATTTTGTTGATGTCATAATCATTTGATGATGTCATAATCATTAGATGATGTCATAATCATTTTGTTGATGTCATAATCATTTGATGATGTCATAATCATTTGATGTCATAATCATTGGATGATGTCATAATCATTTTGTTGATGTCATAATCATTTGATGATGTCATAATCATTTTGTTGATGTCATAATCATTTCGTTGATGTCATAATGATTTGATGATATCATAATCATTTGATGTCATAATCATTGGATGATGTCATAATCATTTTGTTGATGTCATAATCATTTGATGATGTCATAATCATTAGATGATGTCATAATCATTGGATGATGACATAATCATTATGTTTATGTCATAATCATTTGATGTCATAATCATTTGATGATGTCATAATCATTAGATGATGTCATAATCATTTTGTTGATGTCATAATCATTTGATGATGTCATAATCATTTGATGTCATAATCATTGGATGATGTCATAATCATTTTGTTGATGTCATAATCATTTGATGATGTCATAATCATTTTGTTGATGTCATAATCATTTCGTTGATGTCATAATTATTTGATGATATCATAATCATTTGATGTCATAATCATTGGATGATGTCATAATCATTTTGTTGATGTCATAATCATTTGATGATGTCATAATCATTAGATGATGTCATAATCATTGGATGATGACATAATCATTATGTTTATGTCATAATCATTTGATGTCATAATCATTGGATGATGTCATAATCATTTTGTTGATGTCATAATCATTTGATGATGTCATAATCATTAGATAATGTCATAATCATTTTTGTTGAAGTCATAATCATTTGATGATGTCATAATCATTTTTTTGATGTCATAATCATTTTGTTGATGTCATATTGATTTGATTATGTCATAATCATTTGATGTCATAATCGTTGGATGATGTCATAATCATTTTGTTGATGTCATAATCATTTGATGATGTCATAATCATTAGATGATGTCATAATCATTTTGTTGATGTCATAATCATTTGATGATGTCATAATCATTTGATGTAATAATCATTAGATGATGTCATAATCATTTTGTTGATGTCATAATCATTTGATGATGTCATAATCATTAGATGATGTCATAATCATTTTGTTGATGTCATAATCATTTGATGATGTCATAATCATTTGATGTCATAATCATTGGATGATGTCATAATCATTTTGTTGATGTCATAATCATTTGATGATGTCATAATCATTAGATGATGTCATAATCATTGGATGATGACATAATCATTATGTTTATGTCATAATCATTTGATGTCATAATCATTGGATGATGTCATAATCATTTTGTTGATGTCATAATCATTTGATGATGTCATAATCATTAGATAATGTCATAATCATTTTGTTGATGTCATAATCATTTGATGATGTCATAATCATTTGATGATGTCATAATCATTTTGTTGATGTCATAATCATTTGATGATGTCATAATCATTTGATGTCATAATCATTGGATGATGTCATAATCATTTTGTTGATGTCATAATCATTTTATGATGTCATAATCATTTTGTTGATGTCATAATCATTGGATGATGTCATAATCCTTTTGTTGATGTCATAATCATTTGATGATGTCATAATCATTAGATGATGTCATAATCATTTTGTTGATGTCATAATCATTTGATGATGTCATAATCATTAGATGATGTCATAATCATTTTGTTGATGTCATAATCATTTGATGATGTCATAATCATTTTGTAGATGTCATAATCATTTCGTTGATGTCATAATGATTTGATGATATCATAATCATTTGATGTCATAATCATTGGATGATGTCATAATCATTTTGTTGATGTCATAATCATTTGGTGATGTCATAATCATTTGATGATGTCATAATCATTGGATGATGTCATAATCATTTGATGATGCCATAATCATTTTGTTGATGTCATAATCATTTTATGATGTCATAATCATTTTGTTGATGTCATAATCATTTTGTTGTTGTCATAATCATTTGATGATGTCATAGTCATTAGATGATGTCATAATCATTTTGTTGATGTCATAATCATTTCATGATGTCATAATCATTTGATGTCATAATCATTGTATGATGTCATAATCATTTTCTTGATGTCATAATCATTTGATGATGTCATAATCATTTGATAATGTCATAATCATTTTGTTGAAGTCATAATCATTTGATGATGTCATAATCATTTTGTTGATGTCATAATGATTTGATGATGTCATAATCATTTGATGTCATAATCATTGGATGATGTCATAATCATTTTGTTGATGTCATAATCATTTGATAATGTCATAATCATTTGATGTCATAATCATTGGATAATGTCATAATCATTTTGTTGATGTCATAATCATTTGATGATGTCATAATCATTAGATGATGTCATAATAATTTTGTTGATGTCATAATCATTTGATGATGTCATAATCATATGATGTAATAATCATTGGATGATGTCATAATCATTTTGTTGATGTCATAATCTTTTGATGATGTCATAATCATTAGATGATGTCATAATCATTTTGTTGATGTCATAATCATTTGATGATGTCATAATCATTAGATGATGTCATAATAGTTTTGTTGATGTCATAATCATTTGATGATGTCATAATCATTTGATGTCATAATCATTGGATGATGTCAGAATCATTTTATTGATGTCATAATCATTTGATGATGTCATAATCATTTGATGATGTCATAATCATTTTGTTGATGTCATAATCATTTGATGATGTCATAATCATTTGATGTCATAATCATTGGATGATGTCATAAACATTTTGTTGATGTCATAATCATTTTATGATGTCATAATCATTTTGTTGATGTCATAATCATTGGATGATGTCATAATCCTTTTGTTGATGTCATAATCATTTGATGATGTCATAATCATTAGATGATGTCATAATCATTTTGTTGATGTCATAATCATTTGATGATGTCATAATCATTTTGTTGATGTCATAATCATTTCGTTGATGTCATAATGATTTGATGATATCATAATCATTTGATGTCATAATCATTGGATGATGTCATAATCATTTTGTTGATGTCATAATCATTTGATGATGCCATAATCATTTGATGTCATAATCATTGAATGATGTCATAATCATTTTGTTGATATCATAAACATTTTATGATGTCATAATCATTTTGTTGATGTCATAATCATTGGATGATGTCATAATCCATTTGTTGATGTCATAATCATTTGATGATGTCATAATCATTTTGTTGATGTCATAATCATTTGATGATGTCATAATCATTTTGTTGATGTCATAATCATTTCGTTGATGTCATAATGATTTGATGATATCATAATCATTTGATGTCATAATCATTGGATGATGTCATAATCATTTTGTTGATGTCATAATCATTTGATGATGTCATAATCATTAGATGATGTCATAATCATTGGATGATGACATAATCATTTTGTTGATGTCATAATCATTTGATGTAATAATCATTGGATGATGTCATAATCATTTTGTTGATGTCATAATCATTTGATGATGTCATAATCATTAGATGATGTCATAATCATTTTGTTGATGTCATAATCATTTAATGATGTCATAATCATTAGATGATGTCATAATCATTTTGTAGATGTTATAATCATTTGATGATGTCATAGTCATTTGATGTCATAATCATTGGATGATGTCATAATCATTTTGTTGATGTCATAATCATTTGATGATGTCATAATCATTTGATGATGTCATAATCCTTTTGTTGATGTCATAATCATTTGATGATGTCATAATCATTTGATGTCATAATCATTGGATGATGTCATAATCATTTTGTTGATGTCATGATCATTTTATGATGTCATAATCATTTTGTTGATGTCATAATCATTGGATGATGTCATAATCCTTTTGTTGATGTCATAATCATTTGATGATGTCATAATCATTAGATGATGTCATAATCATTTTGTTGATGTAATAATCATTGGATGATGTCATAATCATTTTGTTGATGTCATAATCATTTGATGATGTCATAATCATTAGATGATGTCATAATCATTTTGTTGATGTCATAATCATTTGATGATGTCATAATCATATGATGTAATAATCATTGGATGATGTCATAATCATTTTGTTGATGTCATAATCATTAGATGATGTCATAATCATTTTGTTGATGTCATAATCATTTGATGATGTCATAATCATTTGATGTCATAATCATTGGATGATGTCGTAATCATTTTGTTGATGTCATAATCATTTGATGATGTCATAATCATTTTGATGATGTCATAATCATTTGATGATGTCATAATCATTTGATGTCATAATCATTGGATAATGTCATAATCATTTTGTTGATGTCATAATCATTTTATGATGTCATAATCATTTTGTTGATGTCATAATCATTGGATCATGTCATAATCCTTTTTTGATGTCATAATCATTTGATGATGTCATAATCATTAGATGATGTCATAATCATATTGTTGATGTCATAATCATTTGATGATGTCATAATCATTTTGTTGATGTCATAATCATTTCGTTGATGTCATAATGATGTGATGATATCATAATCATTTGATGTCATAATCATTGGATGATGTCATAATCATTTTGTTGATGTCATAATCATTTGATGATGTCATAATCATTTGATGTCATAATCATTGGATGATGTCATAATCATTTTGTTGATGTCATAATCATTTTATGATGTCATAATCATTTTGTTGATGTCATAATCATTGGCTGATGTCATAATCCTTTTGTTGATGTCATAATCATTTGATGATGTCATAATCATTTTGTTGATGTCATAATCATTGGCTGATGTCATAATCCTTTTGTTGATGTCATAATCATTTGATGATGTCATAATCATTTTGTTGATGTCATAATCATTTGATGATGTCATAATCATTTTGTTGATGTCATAATCATTTCGTTGATGTCATAATGATTTGATGATATCATAATCATTTGATGTCATAATCATTGGATGATGTCATAATCATTTTGTTGATGTCATAATCATTTGATGATGTCATAATCATTAGATGATGTCATAATCATTGGATGATGATATAATCATTTTGTTGATGTCATAATCATTTGATGTCATAATCATTGGATGATGTCATAATCATTTTGTTGATGTCATAATCATTTGATGATGTCATAATCATTAGATAATGTCATAATCATTTTGTTGAAGTTATAATCATTTGATGATGTCATAATCATTTTGTTGATGTCATAATCATTTTGTTGATGTCATATTGATGTGATGATGTCATAATCATTTGATGTCATAATCATTGGATGATGTCATAATCATTTTGTTCATGTCATAATCATTTGATGATGTCATAATCATTTGATGTCATAATCATTGGATGATGTCATAATCATTTTGTTGATGTCATAATCATTTGATGATGTCATAATCATTAGATGATGTCAAATTCATTTTGCTGATGTCATAATCATTTGATGATGTCATAATCATTTGATGTAATAATCATTAGATGATGTCATAATCATTTTGTTGATGTCATAATCATTTGATGATGTCATAATCATTAGATGATGTCATAATCATTTTGTTGATGTCATAATCATTTGATGATGTCATAATCATTTGATGTCATAATCATTGGATGATGTCATAATCATTTTGTTGATGTCATAATCATTTGATGATGTCATAATCATTTGATGATGTCATAATCATTTTGTTGATGTCATAATCATTTGATGATGTCATAATCATTGGATGATGTCATAATCATTTTGTTGATGTCATAATCATTTGATGATGTCATAATCATTTGATGATGTCATAATCATTTTGTTGATGTCATAATCATTTGATGATGTCATAATCATTTGATGTCATAATCCTTGGATGATGTCATAATCATTTTGTTGATGTCATAATCATTTTATGATGTCATAATCATTTTGTTGATGTCATAATCATTGGATGATGTCATAATCCTTTTGTTGATGTCATAATCATTTGATGATGTCATAATCATTAGATGATGTCATAATCATTTTGTTGATGTCATAATCATTTGATGATGTCATAATCATTTTGTTGATGTCATAATCATTTCGTTGATGTCATAATGATTTGATGATATCATAATCATTTGATGTCATAATCATTGGATGATGTCATAATCATTTTGTTGATGTCATAATCATTTGGTGATGTCATAATCATTTGATGTCATAATCATTGGATGATGTCATAATCATTTGATGATGCCATAATCATTTTGTTGATGTCATAATCATTTTATGATGTCATAATCATTTTGTTGATGTCATAATCATTTTGTTGATGTCATAATCATTTGATGATGTCATAATCATTAGATGATGTCATAATCATTTTGTTGATGTCATAATCATTTCATGATGTCATAAACATTTGATGTCATAATCATTTGATGATGTCATAATCATTTTGTTGATGTCATAATGATTTGAAGATGTCATAATCATTTGATGTCATAATCATTTTGTTGATGTCATAATCATTTGATGATGCCATAATCATTTGATGTCATAATCATTGAATGATGTCATAATCATTTTGTTGATATCATAAACATTTTATGATGTCATAATCATTTTGTTGATGTCATAATCATTGGATGATGTCATAATCCATTTGTTGATGTCATAATCATTTGATGATGTCATAATCATTTTGTTGATGTCATAATCATTTGATGATGTCATAATCATTTTGTTGATGTCATAATCATTTCGTTGATGTCATAATGATTTGATGATATCATAATCATTTGATGTCATAATCATTGGATGATGTCATAATCATTTTGTTGATGTCATAATCATTTGATGATGTCATAATCATTAGATGATGTCATAATCATTGGATGATGACATAATCATTTTGTTGATGTCATAATCATTTGATGTAATAATCATTGGATGATGTCATAATCATTTTGTTGATGTCATAATCATTTGATGATGTCATAATCATTAGATGATGTCATAATCATTTTGTTGATGTCATAATCATTTAATGATGTCATAATCATTAGATGATGTCATAATCATTTTGTAGATGTTATAATCATTTGATGATGTCATAGTCATTTGATGTCATAATCATTGGATGATGTCATAATCATTTTGTTGATGTCATAATCATTTGATGATGTCATAATCATTTGATGATGTCATAATCCTTTTGTTGATGTCATAATCATTTGATGATGTCATAATCATTTGATGTCATAATCATTGGATGATGTCATAATCATTTTGTTGATGTCATGATCATTTTATGATGTCATAATCATTTTGTTGATGTCATAATCATTGGATGATGTCATAATCCTTTTGTTGATGTCATAATCATTTGATGATGTCATAATCATTAGATGATGTCATAATCATTTTGTTGATGTAATAATCATTGGATGATGTCATAATCATTTTGTTGATGTCATAATCATTTGATGATGTCATAATCATTAGATGATGTCATAATCATTTTGTTGATGTCATAATCATTTGATGATGTCATAATCATATGATGTAATAATCATTGGATGATGTCATAATCATTTTGTTGATGTCATAATCATTAGATGATGTCATAATCATTTTGTTGATGTCATAATCATTTGATGATGTCATAATCATTTGATGTCATAATCATTGGATGATGTCGTAATCATTTTGTTGATGTCATAATCATTTGATGATGTCATAATCATTTTGATGATGTCATAATCATTTGATGATGTCATAATCATTTGATGTCATAATCATTGGATAATGTCATAATCATTTTGTTGATGTCATAATCATTTTATGATGTCATAATCATTTTGTTGATGTCATAATCATTGGATCATGTCATAATCCTTTTTTGATGTCATAATCATTTGATGATGTCATAATCATTAGATGATGTCATAATCATATTGTTGATGTCATAATCATTTGATGATGTCATAATCATTTTGTTGATGTCATAATCATTTCGTTGATGTCATAATGATGTGATGATATCATAATCATTTGATGTCATAATCATTGGATGATGTCATAATCATTTTGTTGATGTCATAATCATTTGATGATGTCATAATCATTTGATGTCATAATCATTGGATGATGTCATAATCATTTTGTTGATGTCATAATCATTTTATGATGTCATAATCATTTTGTTGATGTCATAATCATTGGCTGATGTCATAATCCTTTTGTTGATGTCATAATCATTTGATGATGTCATAATCATTTTGTTGATGTCATAATCATTGGCTGATGTCATAATCCTTTTGTTGATGTCATAATCATTTGATGATGTCATAATCATTTTGTTGATGTCATAATCATTTGATGATGTCATAATCATTTTGTTGATGTCATAATCATTTCGTTGATGTCATAATGATTTGATGATATCATAATCATTTGATGTCATAATCATTGGATGATGTCATAATCATTTTGTTGATGTCATAATCATTTGATGATGTCATAATCATTAGATGATGTCATAATCATTGGATGATGATATAATCATTTTGTTGATGTCATAATCATTTGATGTCATAATCATTGGATGATGTCATAATCATTTTGTTGATGTCATAATCATTTGATGATGTCATAATCATTAGATAATGTCATAATCATTTTGTTGAAGTTATAATCATTTGATGATGTCATAATCATTTTGTTGATGTCATAATCATTTTGTTGATGTCATATTGATGTGATGATGTCATAATCATTTGATGTCATAATCATTGGATGATGTCATAATCATTTTGTTCATGTCATAATCATTTGATGATGTCATAATCATTTGATGTCATAATCATTGGATGATGTCATAATCATTTTGTTGATGTCATAATCATTTGATGATGTCATAATCATTAGATGATGTCAAATTCATTTTGCTGATGTCATAATCATTTGATGATGTCATAATCATTTGATGTAATAATCATTAGATGATGTCATAATCATTTTGTTGATGTCATAATCATTTGATGATGTCATAATCATTAGATGATGTCATAATCATTTTGTTGATGTCATAATCATTTGATGATGTCATAATCATTTGATGTCATAATCATTGGATGATGTCATAATCATTTTGTTGATGTCATAATCATTTGATGATGTCATAATCATTTGATGATGTCATAATCATTTTGTTGATGTCATAATCATTTGATGATGTCATAATCATTGGATGATGTCATAATCATTTTGTTGATGTCATAATCATTTGATGATGTCATAATCATTTGATGATGTCATAATCATTTTGTTGATGTCATAATCATTTGATGATGTCATAATCATTTGATGTCATAATCCTTGGATGATGTCATAATCATTTTGTTGATGTCATAATCATTTTATGATGTCATAATCATTTTGTTGATGTCATAATCATTGGATGATGTCATAATCCTTTTGTTGATGTCATAATCATTTGATGATGTCATAATCATTAGATGATGTCATAATCATTTTGTTGATGTCATAATCATTTGATGATGTCATAATCATTTTGTTGATGTCATAATCATTTCGTTGATGTCATAATGATTTGATGATATCATAATCATTTGATGTCATAATCATTGGATGATGTCATAATCATTTTGTTGATGTCATAATCATTTGGTGATGTCATAATCATTTGATGTCATAATCATTGGATGATGTCATAATCATTTGATGATGCCATAATCATTTTGTTGATGTCATAATCATTTTATGATGTCATAATCATTTTGTTGATGTCATAATCATTTTGTTGATGTCATAATCATTTGATGATGTCATAATCATTAGATGATGTCATAATCATTTTGTTGATGTCATAATCATTTCATGATGTCATAAACATTTGATGTCATAATCATTTGATGATGTCATAATCATTTTGTTGATGTCATAATGATTTGAAGATGTCATAATCATTTGATGTCATAATCATTGGATGATGTCATAATCATTTTGTTGATGTCATAATCATTTGATGATGTCATAATCATTTGATGTCATAATCATTGGATGATGTCATAATCATTTTGTTGATGTCATAATCATTTGATGATGTCATAATCATTTGATGATGTCATAATCATTAGATAATGTCATAATCATTTTGTTGAAGTCATAATCATTTGATGATGTCATAATCATTTTGTTGATGTCATAATGATTTGATGATGTCATAATCATTTGATGTCATAATCATTAGATGATGTCATAATAATTTTGTTGATATCATAATCATTTGATGGTGTCATAATCATATGATGTAATAATCATTGGATGATGTCATAATCATTTAGTTGATGTCATAATCATTTGATGATGTCATAATCATTAGATGATGTCATAATAATTTTGTTGATGTCATAATCATTTGATGATGTCATAATCATTAGATGATGTCATAATCATTTTGTTGATGTCATAATCATTTGATGATGTCATAATCATTTGATGTCATAATCATTGGATGATGTCATAATCATTTTATTGATGCATAATCATTTGATGATGTCATAATCATTTGATGATGTCATAATCATTTTGTTGATGTCATAATCATTTGATGATGTCATAATCATTTGATGTCATAATCATTGGATGATGTCATAATCATTTTGTTGATGTCATAATCATTTTATGATGTCATAATCCTTTTGTTGATGTCATAATCATTGGATGATGTCATAATCCTTTTGTTGATGTCATAATCATTTGATGATGTCATAATCATTAGATGATGTCATAATCATTTTGTTGATGTCATAATCATTTGATGATGTCATAATCATTTTGTTGATGTCATAATCATTTCGTTGATGTCATAATGATTTGATGATATCATAATCATTTGATGTCATAATCATTGGATGATGTCATAATCATTTTGTTGATGTCATAATCATTTGATGATGTCATAATCATTTGATGTCATAATCATTGGATGATGTCATAATCATTTTGTTGATGTCATAATCATTTTATGATGTCATAATCATTTTGTTGATGTCATAATCATTGGATGATGTCATAATCCTTTTGTTGATGTCATAATCATTTGATGATGTCATAATTATTAGATGATGTCATAATCATTTTGTTGATGTCATAATCATTTGATGATGTCATAATCATTTTGTTGATGTCATAATCATTTCGTTGATGTCATAATGATTTGATGATATCATAATCATTTGATGTCATAATCATTGGATGATGTCATAATCATTTTGTTGATGTCATAATCATTTGATGATGTCATAATCATTAGATGATGTCATAATCATTGGATGATAACATAATCCTTTTGTTGATGTCATAATCATTTGATGATGTCATAATCATTAGACGATGTCATAATCATATTGTTGATGTCATAATCATTTGATGATGTCATAATCATTTTGTTGTTGTCATAATCATTTCGTTGATGTCATAATGATTTGATGATATCATAATCATTTGATGTCATAATCATTGGATGATGTCATAATCAATTTGTTGATGTCATAATCATTTGATGATGTCATAATCATTTGATGTCATAATCATTGGATGATGTCATAATCATTTTGTTGATGTCATAATCATTTTATGATGTCATAATCATTTTGTTGATGTCATAATCATTGGATGATGTCATAATCCTTTTTTTGATGTCATAATCATTTGATGATGTCATAATCATTAGATGATGTCATAATCATTTTGTTGATGTCATAATCATTTGATGATGTCATAATCATTTTGTTGATGTCATAATCATTTCGTTGATGTCATAATGATTTGATGATATCATAATCATTTGATGTCATAATCATTGGATGATGTCATAATCATTTTGTTGATGTCATAATCATTTGATGATGTCATAATCATTAGATGATGTCATAATCATTGGATGATGACATAATCATTTTGTTTATGTCATAATCATTTGATGTCATAATCATTGGATGATGTCATAATCATTTTGTTGATGTCATAATCATTTTGTTGATGTCATATTGATTTGATGATGTCATAATCATTTGATGTCATAATCATTGGATGATGTCATAATCATTTTGTTCATGTCATAATCATTTGATGATGTCATAATCATTTGATGTCATAATCATTGGATGATGTCATAATCATTTTGTTGATGTCATAATCATTTGATGATGTCATAATCATTAGATGATGTCATAATCATTTTGTTGATGTCATAATCATTTGATGATGTCATAATCATTTGATGTAATAATCATTAGATGATGTCATAATCATTTTGTTGATGTCATAATCATTTGATGATGTCATAATCATTAGATGATGTCATAATCATTTTGTTGATGTCATAATCATTTGATGATGTCATAATAATTTGATGTCATAATCATTGGATGATGTCATAATCATTTTGTTGATGTCATAATCATTTGATGATGTCATAATCATTTGATGATGTCATAATCATTTTGTTGATGTCATAATCATTTGATGATGTCATAATCATTTGATGTCATAATCATTGGATGATGTCATAATCATTTTGTTGATGTCATAATCATTTTATGATGTTATAATCATTTTGTTGATGTCATAATCATTGGATGATGTCATAATCCTTTTGTTGATGTCATAATCATTTGATGATGTCATAATCATTAGATGATGTCATAATCATTTTGTTGATGTCATAATCATTTGATGATGTCATAATCATTTTGTAGATGTCATAATCATTTTGTTGATGTCATAATGATTTGATGATATCATAATCATTTGATGTCATAATCATTGGATGATGTCATAATCATTTTGTTGATGTCATAATCATTTGGTGATGTCATAATCATTTGATGTCATAATCATTGGATGATGTCATAATCATTTGATGATGCCATAATCATTTTGTTGATGTCATAATCATTTTATGATGTCATAATCATTTTGTTGATGTCATAATCATTTTGTTGATGTCATAATCATTTGATGATGTCATAGTCATTAGATGATGTCATAATCATTTTGTTGATGTCATAATCATTTCATGATGTCATAATCATTTGATGTCATAATCATTGTATGATGTCATAATCATTTTGTTGATGTCATAATCATTTGATGATGTCATAATCATTAGATAATGTCATAATCATTTTGTTGAAGTCATAATCATTTGATGATGTCATAATCATTTTGTTGATGTCATAATGATTTGATGATGTCATAATCATTTGATGTCATAATCATTGGATGATGTCATAATCATTTTGTTGATGTCATAATCATTTGATGATGTCATAATCATTTGATGTCATAATCATTGGATGATGTCATAATCATTTTGTTGATGTCATAATCATTTGATGATGTCATAATCATTAGATGATGTCATAATCATTTTGTTGATGTCATAATCATTTGATGATGTCATAATCATTTGATGTCATAATCATTGGATGATGTCATAATCATTTTATTGATGTCATAATCATTTGATGATGTCATAATCATTTGATGATGTCATAATCATTTTGTTGATGTCATAATCATTTGATGATGTCATAATCATTTGATGTCATAATCATTGGATGATGTCATAATCATTTTGTTGATGTCATAATCATTTTATGATGTCATAATCATTTTGTTGATGTCATAATCATTTGATGATGTCATAATCATTTGATGTCATAATCATTGGATGATGTCATAATCATTTTATTGATGTCATAATCATTTGATGATGTCATAATCATTTGATGATGTCATAATCATTTTGTTGATGTCATAATCATTTGATGATGTCATAATCATTTGATGTCATAATCATTGGATGATGTCATAATCATTTTGTTGATGTCATAATCATTTTATGATGTCATAATCATTTTGTTGATGTCATAATCATTGGATGATGTCATAATCCTTTTGTTGATGTCATAATCATTTGATGATGTCATAATCATTAGATGATGTCATAATCATTTTGTTGATGTCATAATCATTTGATGATGTCATAATCATTTTGTTGATGTCATAATCATTTCGTTGATGTCATAATCATTTTGTTGATGTCATAATCATTTGATGATGTCATAATCATTAGATGATGTCATAATCATTTTGTTGATGTCATAATCATTTGATGATGTCATAATCATTTGATGATGTCATAATCATTTTGTTGATGTCATAATCATTTGATGATGTCATAATCATTTGATGTCATAATCATTGGATAATGTCATAATCATTTTGTTGATGTCATAATCATTTTATGATGTCATAATCATTGGATGATGTCATAATCCTTTTGTTGATGTCATAATCATTTGATGATGTCATAATCATTAGATGATGTCATAATCATATTGTTGATGTCATAACCATTTGATGATGTCATAATCATTTTGTTGATGTCATAATCATTTAGTTGATGTCATAATGATTTGATGATATCATAATCATTTGATGTCATAATCATTGGATGATGTCATAATCATTTTGTTGATGTCATAATCATTTGATGATGTCATAATCATTTGATGTCATAATCATTGGATGATGTCATAATCATTTTGTTGATGTCATAATCATTTTATGATGTCATAATCATTTTGTTGATGTCATAATCATTGGATGATGTCATAATCCTTTTGTTGATGACATAATAATTTGATGATGTCATAATCATTAGATGATGTCATAATCATTTTGTTGATGTCATAATCATTTGATGATGTCATAATCATTTTTTTGATGTCATAATCATTTCGTTGATGTCATAATGATTTGATGATATCATAATCATTTGATGTCATAATCATTGGATGATGTCATAATCATTTTGTTGATGTCATAATCATTTGATGATGTCATAATCATTAGATGATGTCATAATCATTGGATGATGACATAATCATTATGTTTATGTCATAATCATTTGATGTCATAATCATTGGGTGATGTCATAATCATTTTGTTGATGTCATAATCATTTGATGATGTCATAATCATTAGATAATGTCATAATCATTTTTGTTGAAGTCATAATCATTTGATGATGTCATAATCATTTTGTTGATGTCATAATTATTTTGTTGATGTCATATTGATTTGATGATGTCATAATCATTTGATGTCATAATCATTGGATGATGTCATAATCATTTTGTTCATGTCATAATCATTTGATGATGTCATAATCATTTGATGTCATAATCATTGGATGATGTCATAATCATTTTGTTGATGTCATAAACATTTGATGATGTCATAATCATTAGATGATGTCATAATCATTTTGTTGATGTCATAATCATTTGATGATGTCATAATCATTTGATGTAATAATCATTAGATGATGTCATAATCATTTTGTTGATGTCATAATCATTTGATGATGTCATAATCATTAGATGATGTCATAATCATTTTGTTGATGTCATAATCATTTGATGATGTCATAATCATTTGATGTCATAATCATTGGATGATGTCATAATCATTTTGTTGATGTCATAATCATTTGATGATGTCATAATCATTTTGTTGATGTCATAATCATTTGATGATGTCATAATAATTTGATGTCATAATCATTGGATGATGTCATAATCATTTTGTTGATGTCATAATCATTTGATGATGTCATAATCATTTGATGATGTCATAATCATTTTGTTGATGTCATAATCATTTGATGATGTCATAATCATTTGATGTCATAATCATTGGATGATGTCATAATCATTTTGTTGATGTCATAATCATTTTATGATGTTATAATCATTTTGTTGATGTCATAATCATTGGATGATGTCATAATCCTTTTGTTGATGTCATAATCATTTGATGATGTCATAATCATTAGATGATGTCATAATCATTTTGTTGATGTCATAATCATTTGATGATGTCATAATCATTTTGTAGATGTCATAATCATTTTGTTGATGTCATAATGATTTGATGATATCATAATCATTTGATGTCATAATCATTGGATGATGTCATAATCATTTTGTTGATGTCATAATCATTTGGTGATGTCATAATCATTTGATGTCATAATCATTGGATGATGTCATAATCATTTGATGATGCCATAATCATTTTGTTGATGTCATAATCATTTTATGATGTCATAATCATTTTGTTGATGTCATAATCATTTTGTTGATGTCATAATCATTTGATGATGTCATAGTCATTAGATGATGTCATAATCATTTTGTTGATGTCATAATCATTTCATGATGTCATAATCATTTGATGTCATAATCATTGTATGATGTCATAATCATTTTGTTGATGTCATAATCATTTGATGATGTCATAATCATTAGATAATGTCATAATCATTTTGTTGAAGTCATAATCATTTGATGATGTCATAATCATTTTGTTGATGTCATAATGATTTGATGATGTCATAATCATTTGATGTCATAATCATTGGATGATGTCATAATCATTTTGTTGATGTCATAATCATTTGATGATGTCATAATCATTTGATGTCATAATCATTGGATGATGTCATAATCATTTTGTTGATGTCATAATCATTTTATGATGTCATAATCATTTTGTTGATGTCATAATCATTGGATGATGTCATAATCCTTTTGTTGATGTCATAATCATTTGATGATGTCATAATTATTAGATGATGTCATAATCATTTTGTTGATGTCATAATCATTTGATGATGTCATAATCATTTTGTTGATGTCATAATCATTTCGTTGATGTCATAATGATTTGATGATATCATAATCATTTGATGTCATAATCATTGGATGATGTCATAATCATTTTGTTGATGTCATAATCATTTGATGATGTCATAATCATTAGATGATGTCATAATCATTGGATGATAACATAATCCTTTTGTTGATGTCATAATCATTTGATGATGTCATAATCATTAGACGATGTCATAATCATATTGTTGATGTCATAATCATTTGATGATGTCATAATCATTTTGTTGTTGTCATAATCATTTCGTTGATGTCATAATGATTTGATGATATCATAATCATTTGATGTCATAATCATTGGATGATGTCATAATCAATTTGTTGATGTCATAATCATTTGATGATGTCATAATCATTTGATGTCATAATCATTGGATGATGTCATAATCATTTTGTTGATGTCATAATCATTTTATGATGTCATAATCATTTTGTTGATGTCATAATCATTGGATGATGTCATAATCCTTTTTTTGATGTCATAATCATTTGATGATGTCATAATCATTAGATGATGTCATAATGATTTTGTTGATGTCATAATCATTTGATGATGTCATAATCATTTTGTTGATGTCATAATCATTTCGTTGATGTCATAATGATTTGATGATATCATAATCATTTGATGTCATAATCATTGGATGATGTCATAATCATTTTGTTGATGTCATAATCATTTGATGATGTCATAATCATTAGATGATGTCATAATCATTGGATGATGACATAATCATTTTGTTTATGTCATAATCATTTGATGTCATAATCATTGGATGATGTCATAATCATTTTGTTGATGTCATAATCATTTTGTTGATGTCATATTGATTTGATGATGTCATAATCATTTGATGTCATAATCATTGGATGATGTCATAATCATTTTGTTCATGTCATAATCATTTGATGATGTCATAATCATTTGATGTCATAATCATTGGATGATGTCATAATCATTTTGTTGATGTCATAATCATTTGATGATGTCATAATCATTAGATGATGTCATAATCATTTTGTTGATGTCATAATCATTTGATGATGTCATAATCATTTGATGTAATAATCATTAGATGATGTCATAATCATTTTGTTGATGTCATAATCATTTGATGATGTCATAATCATTAGATGATGTCATAATCATTTTGTTGATGTCATAATCATTTGATGATGTCATAATAATTTGATGTCATAATCATTGGATGATGTCATAATCATTTTGTTGATGTCATAATCATTTGATGATGTCATAATCATTTGATGATGTCATAATCATTTTGTTGATGTCATAATCATTTGATGATGTCATAATCATTTGATGTCATAATCATTGGATGATGTCATAATCATTTTGTTGATGTCATAATCATTTTATGATGTTATAATCATTTTGTTGATGTCATAATCATTGGATGATGTCATAATCCTTTTGTTGATGTCATAATCATTTGATGATGTCATAATCATTAGATGATGTCATAATCATTTTGTTGATGTCATAATCATTTGATGATGTCATAATCATTTTGTAGATGTCATAATCATTTTGTTGATGTCATAATGATTTGATGATATCATAATCATTTGATGTCATAATCATTGGATGATGTCATAATCATTTTGTTGATGTCATAATCATTTGGTGATGTCATAATCATTTGATGTCATAATCATTGGATGATGTCATAATCATTTGATGATGCCATAATCATTTTGTTGATGTCATAATCATTTTATGATGTCATAATCATTTTGTTGATGTCATAATCATTTTGTTGATGTCATAATCATTTGATGATGTCATAGTCATTAGATGATGTCATAATCATTTTGTTGATGTCATAATCATTTCATGATGTCATAATCATTTGATGTCATAATCATTGTATGATGTCATAATCATTTTGTTGATGTCATAATCATTTGATGATGTCATAATCATTAGATAATGTCATAATCATTTTGTTGAAGTCATAATCATTTGATGATGTCATAATCATTTTGTTGATGTCATAATGATTTGATGATGTCATAATCATTTGATGTCATAATCATTGGATGATGTCATAATCATTTTGTTGATGTCATAATCATTTGATGATGTCATAATCATTTGATGTCATAATCATTGGATGATGTCATAATCATTTTGTTGATGTCATAATCATTTGATGATGTCATAATCATTAGATGATGTCATAATCATTTTGTTGATGTCATAATCATTTGATGATGTCATAATCATTTGATGTCATAATCATTGGATGATGTCATAATCATTTTATTGATGTCATAATCATTTGATGATGTCATAATCATTTGATGATGTCATAATCATTTTGTTGATGTCATAATCATTTGATGATGTCATAATCATTTGATGTCATAATCATTGGATGATGTCATAATCATTTTGTTGATGTCATAATCATTTTATGATGTCATAATCATTTTGTTGATGTCATAATCATTTGATGATGTCATAATCATTTGATGTCATAATCATTGGATGATGTCATAATCATTTTATTGATGTCATAATCATTTGATGATGTCATAATCATTTGATGATGTCATAATCATTTTGTTGATGTCATAATCATTTGATGATGTCATAATCATTTGATGTCATAATCATTGGATGATGTCATAATCATTTTGTTGATGTCATAATCATTTTATGATGTCATAATCATTTTGTTGATGTCATAATCATTGGATGATGTCATAATCCTTTTGTTGATGTCATAATCATTTGATGATGTCATAATCATTAGATGATGTCATAATCATTTTGTTGATGTCATAATCATTTGATGATGTCATAATCATTTTGTTGATGTCATAATCATTTCGTTGATGTCATAATCATTTTGTTGATGTCATAATCATTTGATGATGTCATAATCATTAGATGATGTCATAATCATTTTGTTGATGTCATAATCATTTGATGATGTCAAAATCATTTGATGATGTCATAATCATTTTGTTGATGTCATAATCATTTGATGATGTCATAATCATTTGATGTCATAATCATTGGATAATGTCATAATCATTTTGTTGATGTCATAATCATTTTATGATGTCATAATCATTGGATGATGTCATAATCCTTTTGTTGATGTCATAATCATTTGATGATGTCATAATCATTAGATGATGTCATAATCATATTGTTGATGTCATAACCATTTGATGATGTCATAATCATTTTGTTGATGTCATAATCATTTAGTTGATGTCATAATGATTTGATGATATCATAATCATTTGATGTCATAATCATTGGATGATGTCATAATCATTTTGTTGATGTCATAATCATTTGATGATGTCATAATCATTTGATGTCATAATCATTGGATGATGTCATAATCATTTTGTTGATGTCATAATCATTTTATGATGTCATAATCATTTTGTTGATGTCATAATCATTGGATGATGTCATAATCCTTTTGTTGATGACATAATAATTTGATGATGTCATAATCATTAGATGATGTCATAATCATTTTGTTGATGTCATAATCATTTGATGATGTCATAATCATTTTTTTGATGTCATAATCATTTCGTTGATGTCATAATGATTTGATGATATCATAATCATTTGATGTCATAATCATTGGATGATGTCATAATCATTTTGTTGATGTCATAATCATTTGATGATGTCATAATCATTAGATGATGTCATAATCATTGGATGATGACATAATCATTATGTTTATGTCATAATCATTTGATGTCATAATCATTGGGTGATGTCATAATCATTTTGTTGATGTCATAATCATTTGATGATGTCATAATCATTAGATAATGTCATAATCATTTTTGTTGAAGTCATAATCATTTGATGATGTCATAATCATTTTGTTGATGTCATAATTATTTTGTTGATGTCATATTGATTTGATGATGTCATAATCATTTGATGTCATAATCATTGGATGATGTCATAATCATTTTGTTCATGTCATAATCATTTGATGATGTCATAATCATTTGATGTCATAATCATTGGATGATGTCATAATCATTTTGTTGATGTCATAAACATTTGATGATGTCATAATCATTAGATGATGTCATAATCATTTTGTTGATGTCATAATCATTTGATGATGTCATAATCATTTGATGTAATAATCATTAGATGATGTCATAATCATTTTGTTGATGTCATAATCATTTGATGATGTCATAATCATTAGATGATGTCATAATCATTTTGTTGATGTCATAATCATTTGATGATGTCATAATCATTTGATGTCATAATCATTGGATGATGTCATAATCATTTTGTTGATGTCATAATCATTTGATGATGTCATAATCATTTTGTTGATGTCATAATCATTTGATGATGTCATAATAATTTGATGTCATAATCATTGGATGATGTCATAATCATTTTGTTGATGTCATAATCATTTGATGATGTCATAATCATTTGATGATGTCATAATCATTTTGTTGATGTCATAATCATTTGATGATGTCATAATCATTTGATGTCATAATCATTGGATGATGTCATAATCATTTTGTTGATGTCATAATCATTTTATGATGTTATAATCATTTTGTTGATGTCATAATCATTGGATGATGTCATAATCCTTTTGTTGATGTCATAATCATTTGATGATGTCATAATCATTAGATGATGTCATAATCATTTTGTTGATGTCATAATCATTTGATGATGTCATAATCATTTTGTAGATGTCATAATCATTTTGTTGATGTCATAATGATTTGATGATATCATAATCATTTGATGTCATAATCATTGGATGATGTCATAATCATTTTGTTGATGTCATAATCATTTGGTGATGTCATAATCATTTGATGTCATAATCATTGGATGATGTCATAATCATTTGATGATGCCATAATCATTTTGTTGATGTCATAATCATTTTATGATGTCATAATCATTTTGTTGATGTCATAATCATTTTGTTGATGTCATAATCATTTGATGATGTCATAGTCATTAGATGATGTCATAATCATTTTGTTGATGTCATAATCATTTCATGATGTCATAATCATTTGATGTCATAATCATTGTATGATGTCATAATCATTTTGTTGATGTCATAATCATTTGATGATGTCATAATCATTAGATAATGTCATAATCATTTTGTTGAAGTCATAATCATTTGATGATGTCATAATCATTTTGTTGATGTCATAATGATTTGATGATGTCATAATCATTTGATGTCATAATCATTGGATGATGTCATAATCATTTTGTTGATGTCATAATCATTTGATGATGTCATAATCATTTGATGTCATAATCATTGGATGATGTCATAATCATTTTGTTGATGTCATAATCATTTGATGATGTCATAATCATTAGATGATGTCATAATCATTTTGTTGATGTCATAATCATTTGATGATGTCATAATCATTTGATGTCATAATCATTGGATGATGTCATAATCATTTTATTGATGTCATAATCATTTGATGATGTCATAATCATTTGATGATGTCATAATCATTTTGTTGATGTCATAATCATTTGATGATGTCATAATCATTTGATGTCATAATCATTGGATGATGTCATAATCATTTTGTTGATGTCATAATCATTTTATGATGTCATAATCATTTTGTTGATGTCATAATCATTGGATGATGTCATAATCCTTTTGTTGATGTCATAATCATTTGATGATGTCATAATCATTAGATGATGTCATAATCATTTTGTTGATGTCATAATCATTTGATGATGTCATAATCATTTTGTTGATGTCATAATCATTTCGTTGATGTCATAATCATTTTGTTGATGTCATAATCATTTGATGATGTCATAATCATTAGATGATGTCATAATCATTTTGTTGATGTCATAATCATTTGATGATGTCATAATCATTTGATGATGTCATAATCATTTTGTTGATGTCATAATCATTTGATGATGTCATAATCATTTGATGTCATAATCATTGGATAATGTCATAATCATTTTGTTGATGTCATAATCATTTTATGATGTCATAATCATTGGATGATGTCATAATCCTTTTGTTGATGTCATAATCATTTGATGATGTCATAATCATTAGATGATGTCATAATCATATTGTTGATGTCATAACCATTTGATGATGTCATAATCATTTTGTTGATGTCATAATCATTTAGTTGATGTCATAATGATTTGATGATATCATAATCATTTGATGTCATAATCATTGGATGATGTCATAATCATTTTGTTGATGTCATAATCATTTGATGATGTCATAATCATTTGATGTCATAATCATTGGATGATGTCATAATCATTTTGTTGATGTCATAATCATTTTATGATGTCATAATCATTTTGTTGATGTCATAATCATTGGATGATGTCATAATCCTTTTGTTGATGACATAATAATTTGATGATGTCATAATCATTAGATGATGTCATAATCATTTTGTTGATGTCATAATCATTTGATGATGTCATAATCATTTTTTTGATGTCATAATCATTTCGTTGATGTCATAATGATTTGATGATATCATAATCATTTGATGTCATAATCATTGGATGATGTCATAATCATTTTGTTGATGTCATAATCATTTGATGATGTCATAATCATTTGATGTCATAATCATTGGATGATGTCATAATCATTTTGTTGATGTCATAAACATTTGATGATGTCATAATCATTAGATGATGTCATAATCATTTTGTTGATGTCATAATCATTTGATGATGTCATAATCATTTGATGTAATAATCATTAGATGATGTCATAATCATTTTGTTGATGTCATAATCATTTGATGATGTCATAATCATTAGATGATGTCATAATCATTTTGTTGATGTCATAATCATTTGATGATGTCATAATCATTTGATGTCATAATCATTGGATGATGTCATAATCATTTTGTTGATGTCATAATCATTTGATGATGTCATAATCATTTTGTTGATGTCATAATCATTTGATGATGTCATAATCATTTGATGTCATAATCATTGGATGATGTCATAATCATTTTGTTGATGTCATAATCATTTTATGATGTTATAATCATTTTGTTGATGTCATAATCATTGGATGATGTCATAATCCTTTTGTTGATGTCATAATCATTTGATGATGTCATAATCATTAGATGATGTCATAATCATTTTGTTGATGTCATAATCATTTGGTGATGTCATAATCATTTGATGTCATAATCATTGGATGATGTCATAATCATTTTGTTGATGTCATAATCATTTGATGATGTCATAATCATTTGATGATGTCATAATCATTTTGTTGATGTCATAATCATTTGATGATGTCATAATCATTTGATGTCATAATCATTGGATGATGTCATAATCATTTTGTTGATGTCATAATCATTTGATGATGTCATAATCATTTGATGATGTCATAATCATTTTGTTGATGTCATAATCATTTGATGATGTCATAATCATTTGATGTCATAATCCTTGGATGATGTCATAATCATTTTGTTGATGTCATAATCATTTTATGATGTCATAATCATTTTGTTGATGTCATAATCATTGGATGATGTCATAATCCTTTTGTTGATGTCATAATCATTTGATGATGTCATAATCATTAGATGATGTCATAATCATTTTGTTGATGTCATAATCATTTGATGATGTCATAATCATTTTGTTGATGTCATAATCATTTCGTTGATGTCATAATGATTTGATGATATCATAATCATTTGATGTCATAATCATTGGATGATGTCATAATCATTTTGTTGATGTCATAATCATTTGGTGATGTCATAATCATTTGATGTCATAATCATTGGATGATGTCATAATCATTTGATGATGCCATAATCATTTTGTTGATGTCATAATCATTTTATGATGTCATAATCATTTTGTTGATGTCATAATCATTTTGTTGATGTCATAATCATTTGATGATGTCATAATCATTAGATGATGTCATAATCATTTTGTTGATGTCATAATCATTTCATGATGTCATAAACATTTGATGTCATAATCATTTGATGATGTCATAATCATTTTGTTGATGTCATAATGATTTGAAGATGTCATAATCATTTGATGTCATAATCATTGGATGATGTCATAATCATTTTGTTGATGTCATAATCATTTGATGATGTCATAATCATTTGATGTCATAATCATTGGATGATGTCATAATCATT
The DNA here is from genome assembly GCF_039654945.1 of Dendrobates tinctorius. Lineage (NCBI taxonomy): Eukaryota > Metazoa > Chordata > Amphibia > Anura > Dendrobatidae > Dendrobates > Dendrobates tinctorius. Next base: position 40,832,950 of record NW_027361687.1, on the reverse strand, counting down.
TTGTTGATGTCATAATCATTTGATGATGTCATAATCATTTGATGATGTCATAATCATTAGATAATGTCATAATCATTTTGTTGAAGTCATAATCATTTGATGATGTCATAATCATTTTGTTGATGTCATAATGATTTGATGATGTCATAATCATTTGATGTCATAATCATTAGATGATGTCATAATAATTTTGTTGATATCATAATCATTTGATGGTGTCATAATCATATGATGTAATAATCATTGGATGATGTCATAATCATTTTGTTGATGTCATAATCATTTGATGATGTCATAATCATTAGATGATGTCATAATCATTTTGTTGATGTCATAATCATTTGATGATGTCATAATCATTTTGTAGATGTCATAATCATTTTGTTGATGTCATAATGATTTGATGATATCATAATCATTTGATGTCATAATCATTGGATGATGTCATAATCATTTTGTTGATGTCATAATCATTTGGTGATGTCATAATCATTTGATGTCATAATCATTGGATGATGTCATAATCATTTGATGATGCCATAATCATTTTGTTGATGTCATAATCATTTTATGATGTCATAATCATTTTGTTGATGTCATAATCATTTTGTTGATGTCATAATCATTTGATGATGTCATAGTCATTAGATGATGTCATAATCATTTTGTTGATGTCATAATCATTTCATGATGTCATAATCATTTGATGTCATAATCATTGTATGATGTCATAATCATTTTGTTGATGTCATAATCATTTGATGATGTCATAATCATTAGATAATGTCATAATCATTTTGTTGAAGTCATAATCATTTGATGATGTCATAATCATTTTGTTGATGTCATAATGATTTGATGATGTCATAATCATTTGATGTCATAATCATTGGATGATGTCATAATCATTTTGTTGATGTCATAATCATTTGATGATGTCATAATCATTTGATGTCATAATCATTGGATGATGTCATAATCATTTTGTTGATGTCATAATCATTTGATGATGTCATAATCATTAGATGATGTCATAATCATTTTGTTGATGTCATAATCATTTGATGATGTCATAATCATTTGATGTCATAATCATTGGATGATGTCATAATCATTTTATTGATGTCATAATCATTTGATGATGTCATAATCATTTGATGATGTCATAATCATTTTGTTGATGTCATAATCATTTGATGATGTCATAATCATTTGATGTCATAATCATTGGATGATGTCATAATCATTTTGTTGATGTCATAATCATTTTATGATGTCATAATCATTTTGTTGATGTCATAATCATTTGATGATGTCATAATCATTTGATGTCATAATCATTGGATGATGTCATAATCATTTTATTGATGTCATAATCATTTGATGATGTCATAATCATTTGATGATGTCATAATCATTTTGTTGATGTCATAATCATTTGATGATGTCATAATCATTTGATGTCATAATCATTGGATGATGTCATAATCATTTTGTTGATGTCATAATCATTTTATGATGTCATAATCATTTTGTTGATGTCATAATCATTGGATGATGTCATAATCCTTTTGTTGATGTCATAATCATTTGATGATGTCATAATCATTAGATGATGTCATAATCATTTTGTTGATGTCATAATCATTTGATGATGTCATAATCATTTTGTTGATGTCATAATCATTTCGTTGATGTCATAATCATTTTGTTGATGTCATAATCATTTGATGATGTCATAATCATTAGATGATGTCATAATCATTTTGTTGATGTCATAATCATTTGATGATGTCATAATCATTTGATGATGTCATAATCATTTTGTTGATGTCATAATCATTTGATGATGTCATAATCATTTGATGTCATAATCATTGGATAATGTCATAATCATTTTGTTGATGTCATAATCATTTTATGATGTCATAATCATTGGATGATGTCATAATCCTTTTGTTGATGTCATAATCATTTGATGATGTCATAATCATTAGATGATGTCATAATCATATTGTTGATGTCATAACCATTTGATGATGTCATAATCATTTTGTTGATGTCATAATCATTTAGTTGATGTCATAATGATTTGATGATATCATAATCATTTGATGTCATAATCATTGGATGATGTCATAATCATTTTGTTGATGTCATAATCATTTGATGATGTCATAATCATTTGATGTCATAATCATTGGATGATGTCATAATCATTTTGTTGATGTCATAATCATTTTATGATGTCATAATCATTTTGTTGATGTCATAATCATTGGATGATGTCATAATCCTTTTGTTGATGACATAATAATTTGATGATGTCATAATCATTAGATGATGTCATAATCATTTTGTTGATGTCATAATCATTTGATGATGTCATAATCATTTTTTTGATGTCATAATCATTTCGTTGATGTCATAATGATTTGATGATATCATAATCATTTGATGTCATAATCATTGGATGATGTCATAATCATTTTGTTGATGTCATAATCATTTGATGATGTCATAATCATTAGATGATGTCATAATCATTGGATGATGACATAATCATTATGTTTATGTCATAATCATTTGATGTCATAATCATTGGGTGATGTCATAATCATTTTGTTGATGTCATAATCATTTGATGATGTCATAATCATTAGATAATGTCATAATCATTTTTGTTGAAGTCATAATCATTTGATGATGTCATAATCATTTTGTTGATGTCATAATTATTTTGTTGATGTCATATTGATTTGATGATGTCATAATCATTTGATGTCATAATCATTGGATGATGTCATAATCATTTTGTTCATGTCATAATCATTTGATGATGTCATAATCATTTGATGTCATAATCATTGGATGATGTCATAATCATTTTGTTGATGTCATAAACATTTGATGATGTCATAATCATTAGATGATGTCATAATCATTTTGTTGATGTCATAATCATTTGATGATGTCATAATCATTTGATGTAATAATCATTAGATGATGTCATAATCATTTTGTTGATGTCATAATCATTTGATGATGTCATAATCATTAGATGATGTCATAATCATTTTGTTGATGTCATAATCATTTGATGATGTCATAATCATTTGATGTCATAATCATTGGATGATGTCATAATCATTTTGTTGATGTCATAATCATTTGATGATGTCATAATCATTTTGTTGATGTCATAATCATTTGATGATGTCATAATAATTTGATGTCATAATCATTGGATGATGTCATAATCATTTTGTTGATGTCATAATCATTTGATGATGTCATAATCATTTGATGATGTCATAATCATTTTGTTGATGTCATAATCATTTGATGATGTCATAATCATTTGATGTCATAATCATTGGATGATGTCATAATCATTTTGTTGATGTCATAATCATTTTATGATGTTATAATCATTTTGTTGATGTCATAATCATTGGATGATGTCATAATCCTTTTGTTGATGTCATAATCATTTGATGATGTCATAATCATTAGATGATGTCATAATCATTTTGTTGATGTCATAATCATTTGATGATGTCATAATCATTTTGTAGATGTCATAATCATTTTGTTGATGTCATAATGATTTGATGATATCATAATCATTTGATGTCATAATCATTGGATGATGTCATAATCATTTTGTTGATGTCATAATCATTTGGTGATGTCATAATCATTTGATGTCATAATCATTGGATGATGTCATAATCATTTGATGATGCCATAATCATTTTGTTGATGTCATAATCATTTTATGATGTCATAATCATTTTGTTGATGTCATAATCATTTTGTTGATGTCATAATCATTTGATGATGTCATAGTCATTAGATGATGTCATAATCATTTTGTTGATGTCATAATCATTTCATGATGTCATAATCATTTGATGTCATAATCATTGTATGATGTCATAATCATTTTGTTGATGTCATAATCATTTGATGATGTCATAATCATTAGATAATGTCATAATCATTTTGTTGAAGTCATAATCATTTGATGATGTCATAATCATTTTGTTGATGTCATAATGATTTGATGATGTCATAATCATTTGATGTCATAATCATTGGATGATGTCATAATCATTTTGTTGATGTCATAATCATTTGATGATGTCATAATCATTTGATGTCATAATCATTGGATGATGTCATAATCATTTTGTTGATGTCATAATCATTTGATGATGTCATAATCATTAGATGATGTCATAATCATTTTGTTGATGTCATAATCATTTGATGATGTCATAATCATTTGATGTCATAATCATTGGATGATGTCATAATCATTTTATTGATGTCATAATCATTTGATGATGTCATAATCATTTGATGATGTCATAATCATTTTGTTGATGTCATAATCATTTGATGATGTCATAATCATTTGATGTCATAATCATTGGATGATGTCATAATCATTTTGTTGATGTCATAATCATTTTATGATGTCATAATCATTTTGTTGATGTCATAATCATTGGATGATGTCATAATCCTTTTGTTGATGTCATAATCATTTGATGATGTCATAATCATTAGATGATGTCATAATCATTTTGTTGATGTCATAATCATTTGATGATGTCATAATCATTTTGTTGATGTCATAATCATTTCGTTGATGTCATAATCATTTTGTTGATGTCATAATCATTTGATGATGTCATAATCATTAGATGATGTCATAATCATTTTGTTGATGTCATAATCATTTGATGATGTCATAATCATTTGATGATGTCATAATCATTTTGTTGATGTCATAATCATTTGATGATGTCATAATCATTTGATGTCATAATCATTGGATAATGTCATAATCATTTTGTTGATGTCATAATCATTTTATGATGTCATAATCATTGGATGATGTCATAATCCTTTTGTTGATGTCATAATCATTTGATGATGTCATAATCATTAGATGATGTCATAATCATATTGTTGATGTCATAACCATTTGATGATGTCATAATCATTTTGTTGATGTCATAATCATTTAGTTGATGTCATAATGATTTGATGATATCATAATCATTTGATGTCATAATCATTGGATGATGTCATAATCATTTTGTTGATTTCATAATCATTTGATGATGTCATAATCATTTGATGTCATAATCATTGGATGATGTCATAATCATTTTGTTGATGTCATAATCATTTTATGATGTCATAATCATTTTGTTGATGTCATAATCATTGGATGATGTCATAATCCTTTTGTTGATGACATAATAATTTGATGATGTCATAATCATTAGATGATGTCATAATCATTTTGTTGATGTCATAATCATTTGATGATGTCATAATCATTTTTTTGATGTCATAATCATTTCGTTGATGTCATAATGATTTGATGATATCATAATCATTTGATGTCATAATCATTGGATGATGTCATAATCATTTTGTTGATGTCATAATCATTTGATGATGTCATAATCATTTGATGTCATAATCATTGGATGATGTCATAATCATTTTGTTGATGTCATAAACATTTGATGATGTCATAATCATTAGATGATGTCATAATCATTTTGTTGATGTCATAATCATTTGATGATGTCATAATCATTTGATGTAATAATCATTAGATGATGTCATAATCATTTTGTTGATGTCATAATAATTTGATGATGTCATAATCATTAGATGATGTCATAATCATTTTGTTGATGTCATAATCATTTGATGATGTCATAATCATTTGATGTCATAATCATTGGATGATGTCATAATCATTTTGTTGATGTCATAATCATTTGATGATGTCATAATCATTTTGTTGATGTCATAATCATTTGATGATGTCATAATCATTTGATGTCATAATCATTGGATGATGTCATAATCATTTTGTTGATGTCATAATCATTTTATGATGTTATAATCATTTTGTTGATGTCATAATCATTGGATGATGTCATAATCCTTTTGTTGATGTCATAATCATTTGATGATGTCATAATCATTAGATGATGTCATAATCATTTTGTTGATGTCATAATCATTTGGTGATGTCATAATCATTTGATGTCATAATCATTGGATGATGTCATAATCATTTTGTTGATGTCATAATCATTTGATGATGTCATAATCATTTGATGATGTCATAATCATTTTGTTGATGTCATAATCATTTGATGATGTCATAATCATTTGATGTCATAATCATTGGATGATGTCATAATCATTTTGTTGATGTCATAATCATTTGATGATGTCATAATCATTTGATGATGTCATAATCATTTTGTTGATGTCATAATCATTTGATGATGTCATAATCATTTGATGTCATAATCCTTGGATGATGTCATAATCATTTTGTTGATGTCATAATCATTTTATGATGTCATAATCATTTTGTTGATGTCATAATCATTGGATGATGTCATAATCCTTTTGTTGATGTCATAATCATTTGATGATGTCATAATCATTAGATGATGTCATAATCATTTTGTTGATGTCATAATCATTTGATGATGTCATAATCATTTTGTTGATGTCATAATCATTTCGTTGATGTCATAATGATTTGATGATATCATAATCATTTGATGTCATAATCATTGGATGATGTCATAATCATTTTGTTGATGTCATAATCATTTGGTGATGTCATAATCATTTGATGTCATAATCATTGGATGATGTCATAATCATTTGATGATGCCATAATCATTTTGTTGATGTCATAATCATTTTATGATGTCATAATCATTTTGTTGATGTCATAATCATTTTGTTGATGTCATAATCATTTGATGATGTCATAATCATTAGATGATGTCATAATCATTTTGTTGATGTCATAATCATTTCATGATGTCATAAACATTTGATGTCATAATCATTTGATGATGTCATAATCATTTTGTTGATGTCATAATGATTTGAAGATGTCATAATCATTTGATGTCATAATCATTGGATGATGTCATAATCATTTTGTTGATGTCATAATCATTTGATGATGTCATAATCATTTGATGTCATAATCATTGGATGATGTCATAATCATTTTGTTGATGTCATAATCATTTGATGATGTCATAATCATTTGATGATGTCATAATCATTAGATAATGTCATAATCATTTTGTTGAAGTCATAATCATTTGATGATGTCATAATCATTTTGTTGATGTCATAATGATTTGATGATGTCATAATCATTTGATGTCATAATCATTAGATGATGTCATAATAATTTTGTTGATATCATAATCATTTGATGGTGTCATAATCATATGATGTAATTTCATTGGATGATGTCATAATCATTTTGTTGATGTCATAATCATTTGATGATGTCATAATCATTAGATGATGTCATAATAATTTTGTTGATGTCATAATCATTTGATGATGTCATAATCATTAGATGATGTCATAATCATTTTGTTGATGTCATAATCATTTGATGATGTCATAATCATTTGATGTCATAATCATTGGATGATGTCATAATCATTTTATTGATGCATAATCATTTGATGATGTCATAATCATTTGATGATGTCATAATCATTTTGTTGATGTCATAATCATTTGATGATGTCATAATCATTTGATGTCATAATCATTGGATGATGTCATAATCATTTTGTTGATGTCATAATCATTTTATGATGTCATAATCCTTTTGTTGATGTCATAATCATTGGATGATGTCATAATCCTTTTGTTGATGTCATAATCATTTGATGATGTCATAATCATTAGATGATGTCATAATCATTTTGTTGATGTCATAATCATTTGATGATGTCATAATCATTTTGTTGATGTCATAATCATTTCGTTGATGTCATAATGATTTGATGATATCATAATCATTTGATGTCATAATCATTGGATGATGTCATAATCATTTTGTTGATGTCATAATCATTTGATGATGTCATAATCATTTGATGTCATAATCATTGGATGATGTCATAATCATTTTGTTGATGTCATAATCATTTTATGATGTCATAATCATTTTGTTGATGTCATAATCATTGGATGATGTCATAATCCTTTTGTTGATGTCATAATCATTTGATGATGTCATAATTATTAGATGATGTCATAATCATTTTGTTGATGTCATAATCATTTGATGATGTCATAATCTTTTTGTTGATGTCATAATCATTTCGTTGATGTCATAATGATTTGATGATATCATAATCATTTGATGTCATAATCATTGGATGATGTCATAATCATTTTGTTGATGTCATAATCATTTGATGATGTCATAATCATTAGATGATGTCATAATCATTGGATGATAACATAATCCTTTTGTTGATGTCATAATCATTTGATGATGTCATAATCATTAGACGATGTCATAATCATATTGTTGATGTCATAATCATTTGATGATGTCATAATCATTTTGTTGTTGTCATAATCATTTCGTTGATGTCATAATGATTTGATGATATCATAATCATTTGATGTCATAATCATTGGATGATGTCATAATCAATTTGTTGATGTCATAATCATTTGATGATGTCATAATCATTTGATGTCATAATCATTGGATGATGTCATAATCATTTTGTTGATGTCATAATCATTTTATGATGTCATAATCATTTTGTTGATGTCATAATCATTGGATGATGTCATAATCCTTTTTTTGATGTCATAATCATTTGATGTCATAATCATTGGATGATGTCATAATCATTTTGTTGATGTCATAATCATTTGATGATGTCATAATCATTTGATGTCATAATCATTGGATGATGTCATAATCATTTTGTTGATGTCATAATCATTTGATGATGTCATAATCATTAGATGATGTCATAATCATTGGATGATGACATAATCATTTTGTTTATGTCATAATCATTTGATGTCATAATCATTGGATGATGTCATAATCATTTTGTTGATGTCATAATCATTTTGTTGATGTCATATTGATTTGATGATGTCATAATCATTTGATGTCATAATCATTGGATGATGTCATAATCATTTTGTTCATGTCATAATCATTTGATGATGTCATAATCATTTGATGTCATAATCATTGGATGATGTCATAATCATTTTGTTGATGTCATAATCATTTGATGATGTCATAATCATTAGATGATGTCATAATCATTTTGTTGATGTCATAATCATTTGATGATGTCATAATCATTTGATGTAATAATCATTAGATGATGTCATAATCATTTTGTTGATGTCATAATCATTTGATGATGTCATAATCATTAGATGATGTCATAATCATTTTGTTGATGTCATAATCATTTGATGATGTCATAATAATTTGATGTCATAATCATTGGATGATGTCATAATCATTTTGTTGATGTCATAATCATTTGATGATGTCATAATCATTTGATGATGTCATAATCATTTTGTTGATGTCATAATCATTTGATGATGTCATAATCATTTGATGTCATAATCATTGGATGATGTCATAATCATTTTGTTGATGTCATAATCATTTTATGATGTTATAATCATTTTGTTGATGTCATAATCATTGGATGATGTCATAATCCTTTTGTTGATGTCATAATCATTTGATGATGTCATAATCATTAGATGATGTCATAATCATTTTGTTGATGTCATAATCATTTGATGATGTCATAATCATTTTGTAGATGTCATAATCATTTTGTTGATGTCATAATGATTTGATGATATCATAATCATTTGATGTCATAATCATTTGATGATGTCATAATCATTTTGTTGATGTCATAATCATTTGGTGATGTCATAATCATTTGATGTCATAATCATTGGATGATGTCATAATCATTTGATGATGCCATAATCATTTTGTTGATGTCATAATCATTTTATGATGTCATAATCATTTTGTTGATGTCATAATCATTTTGTTGATGTCATAATCATTTGATGATGTCATAGTCATTAGATGATGTCATAATCATTTTGTTGATGTCATAATCATTTCATGATGTCATAATCATTTGATGTCATAATCATTGTATGATGTCATAATCATTTTGTTGATGTCATAATCATTTGATGATGTCATAATCATTAGATAATGTCATAATCATTTTGTTGAAGTCATAATCATTTGATGATGTCATAATCATTTTGTTGATGTCATAATGATTTGATGATGTCATAATCATTTGATGTCATAATCATTGGATGATGTCATAATCATTTTGTTGATGTCATAATCATTTGATGATGTCATAATCATTTGATGTCATAATCATTGGATGATGTCATAATCATTTTGTTGATGTCATAATCATTTGATGATGTCATAATCATTAGATGATGTCATAATCATTTTGTTGATGTCATAATCATTTGATGATGTCATAATCATTTGATGTCATAATCATTGGATGATGTCATAATCATTTTATTGATGTCATAATCATTTGATGATGTCATAATCATTTGATGATGTCATAATCATTTTGTTGATGTCATAATCATTTGATGATGTCATAATCATTTGATGTCATAATCATTGGATGATGTCATAATCATTTTGTTGATGTCATAATCATTTTATGATGTCATAATCATTTTGTTGATGTCATAATCATTGGATGATGTCATAATCCTTTTGTTGATGTCATAATCATTTGATGATGTCATAATCATTAGATGATGTCATAATCATTTTGTTGATGTCATAATCATTTGATGATGTCATAATCATTTTGTTGATGTCATAATCATTTCGTTGATGTCATAATCATTTTGTTGATGTCATAATCATTTGATGATGTCATAATCATTAGATGATGTCATAATCATTTTGTTGATGTCATAATCATTTGATGATGTCATAATCATTTGATGATGTCATAATCATTTTGTTGATGTCATAATCATTTAATGATGTCATAATCATTTGATGTCATAATCATTGGATAATGTCATAATCATTTTGTTGATGTCATAATCATTTTATGATGTCATAATCATTGGATGATGTCATAATCCTTTTGTTGATGTCATAATCATTTGATGATGTCATAATCATTAGATGATGTCATAATCATATTGTTGATGTCATAACCATTTGATGATGTCATAATCATTTTGTTGATGTCATAATCATTTAGTTGATGTCATAATGATTTGATGATATCATAATCATTTGATGTCATAATCATTGGATGATGTCATAATCATTTTGTTGATGTCATAATCATTTGATGATGTCATAATCATTTGATGTCATAATCATTGGATGATGTCATAATCATTTTGTTGATGTCATAATCATTTTATGATGTCATAATCATTTTGTTGATGTCATAATCATTGGATGATGTCATAATCCTTTTGTTGATGACATAATAATTTGATGATGTCATAATCATTAGATGATGTCATAATCATTTTGTTGATGTCATAATCATTTGATGATGTCATAATCATTTTTTTGATGTCATAATCATTTCGTTGATGTCATAATGATTTGATGATATCATAATCATTTGATGTCATAATCATTGGATGATGTCATAATCATTTTGTTGATGTCATAATCATTTGATGATGTCATAATCATTAGATGATGTCATAATCATTGGATGATGACATAATCATTATGTTTATGTCATAATCATTTGATGTCATAATCATTGGGTGATGTCATAATCATTTTGTTGATGTCATAATCATTTGATGATGTCATAATCATTAGATAATGTCATAATCATTTTTGTTGAAGTCATAATCATTTGATGATGTCATAATCATTTTGTTGATGTCATAATTATTTTGTTGATGTCATATTGATTTGATGATGTCATAATCATTTGATGTCATAATCATTGGATGATGTCATAATCATTTTGTTCATGTCATAATCATTTGATGATGTCATAATCATTTGATGTCATAATCATTGGATGATGTCATAATCATTTTGTTGATGTCATAAACATTTGATGATGTCATAATCATTAGATGATGTCATAATCATTTTGTTGATGTCATAATCATTTGATGATGTCATAATCATTTGATGTAATAATCATTAGATGATGTCATAATCATTTTGTTGATGTCATAATCATTTGATGATGTCATAATCATTAGATGATGTCATAATCATTTTGTTGATGTCATAATCATTTGATGATGTCATAATCATTTGATGTCATAATCATTGGATGATGTCATAATCATTTTGTTGATGTCATAATCATTTGATGATGTCATAATCATTTGATGTCATAATCATTGGATGATGTCATAATCATTTTGTTGATGTCATAATCATTTGATGATGTCATAATCATTTTGTTGATGTCATAATCATTTGATGATGTCATAATCATTTGATGTCATAATCATTGGATGATGTCATAATCATTTTGTTGATGTCATAATCATTTGATGATGTCATAATCATTTGATGTCATAATCATTGGATAATGTCATAATCATTTTGTTGATGTCATAATCATTTTATGATGTCATAATCATTGGATGATGTCATAATCCTTTTGTTGATGTCATAATCATTTGATGATGTCATAATCATTAGATGATGTCATAATCATATTGTTGATGTCATAACCATTTGATGATGTCATAATCATTTTGTTGATGTCATAATCATTTAGTTGATGTCATAATGATTTGATGATATCATAATCATTTGATGTCATAATCATTGGATGATGTCATAATCATTTTGTTGATGTCATAATCATTTGATGATGTCATAATCATTTGATGTCATAATCATTGGATGATGTCATAATCATTTTGTTGATGTCATAATCATTTTATGATGTCATAATCATTTTGTTGATGTCATAATCATTGGATGATGTCATAATCCTTTTGTTGATGACATAATAATTTGATGATGTCATAATCATTAGATGATGTCATAATCATTTTGTTGATGTCATAATCATTTGATGATGTCATAATCATTTTTTTGATGTCATAATCATTTCGTTGATGTCATAATGATTTGATGATATCATAATCATTTGATGTCATAATCATTGGATGATGTCATAATCATTTTGTTGATGTCATAATCATTTGATGATGTCATAATCATTAGATGATGTCATAATCATTGGATGATGACATAATCATTATGTTTATGTCATAATCATTTGATGTCATAATCATTGGGTGATGTCATAATCATTTTGTTGATGTCATAATCATTTGATGATGTCATAATCATTAGATAATGTCATAATCATTTTTGTTGAAGTCATAATCATTTGATGATGTCATAATCATTTTGTTGATGTCATAATTATTTTGTTGATGTCATATTGATTTGATGATGTCATAATCATTTGATGTCATAATCATTGGATGATGTCATAATCATTTTGTTCATGTCATAATCATTTGATGATGTCATAATCATTTGATGTCATAATCATTGGATGATGTCATAATCATTTTGTTGATGTCATAAACATTTGATGATGTCATAATCATTAGATGATGTCATAATCATTTTGTTGATGTCATAATCATTTGATGATGTCATAATCATTTGATGTAATAATCATTAGATGATGTCATAATCATTTTGTTGATGTCATAATCATTTGATGATGTCATAATCATTAGATGATGTCATAATCATTTTGTTGATGTCATAATCATTTGATGATGTCATAATCATTTGATGTCATAATCATTGGATGATGTCATAATCATTTTGTTGATGTCATAATCATTTGATGATGTCATAATCATTTTGTTGATGTCATAATCATTTGATGATGTCATAATCATTTGATGTCATAATCATTGGATGATGTCATAATCATTTTGTTGATGTCATAATCATTTTATGATGTTATAATCATTTTGTTGATGTCATAATCATTGGATGATGTCATAATCCTTTTGTTGATGTCATAATCATTTGATGATGTCATAATCATTAGATGATGTCATAATCATTTTGTTGATGTCATAATCATTTGGTGATGTCATAATCATTTGATGTCATAATCATTGGATGATGTCATAATCATTTGATGATGCCATAATCATTTTGTTGATGTCATAATCATTTTATGATGTCATAATCATTTTGTTGATGTCATAATCATTTTGTTGATGTCATAATCATTTGATGATGTCATAGTCATTAGATGATGTCATAATCATTTTGTTGATGTCATAATCATTTCATGATGTCATAATCATTTGATGTCATAATCATTGTATGATGTCATAATCATTTTGTTGAAGTCATAATCATTTGATGATGTCATAATCATTAGATAATGTCATAATCATTTTGTTGAAGTCATAATCATTTGATGATGTCATAATCATTTTGTTGATGTCATAATGATTTGATGATGTCATAATCATTTGATGTCATAATCATTGGATGATGTCATAATCATTTTGTTGATGTCATAATCATTTGATGATGTCATAATCATTTGATGTCATAATCATTGGATGATGTCATAATCATTTTGTTGATGTCATAATCATTTGATGATGTCATAATAATTTTGTTGATGTCATAATCATTTGATGATGTCAAAATCATATGATGTAATAATCAATGGATGATGTCATAATCATTTTGTTGATGTCATAATCATTAGATGATGTCATAATCATTAGATGATGTCATAATCATTTTGTTGATGTCATACTCATTTGATGATGTCATAATCATTAGATGATGTCATAATCATTTTGTTGATGTCATAATCATTTGATGATGTCATAATCATTTGATGTCATAATCATTGGATGATGTCATAATCATTTTGTTGATGTCATAATCATTTGATGATGTCATAATAATTTTGTTGATGTCATAATCATTTGATGATGTCAAAATCATATGATGTAATAATCAATGGATGATGTCATAATCATTAGATGATGTCATAATCATTTTGTTGATGTCATAATCATTTGATGATGTCATAATCATTTTGTTGATGTCATAATCATTTCGTTGATGTCATAATCATTTTGTTGATGTCATAATCATTTGATGATGTCATAATCATTAGATGATGTCATAATCATTTTGTTGATGTCATAATCATTTGATGATGTCATAATCATTTGATGATGTCATAATCATTTTGTTGATGTCATAATCATTTAATGATGTCATAATCATTTGATGTCATAATCATTGGATAATGTCATAATCATTTTGTTGATGTCATAATCATTTTATGATGTCATAATCATTGGATGATGTCATAATCCTTTTGTTGATGTCATAATCATTTGATGATGTCATAATCATTAGATGATGTCATAATCATATTGTTGATGTCATAACCATTTGATGATGTCATAATCATTTTGTTGATGTCATAATCATTTAGTTGATGTCATAATGATTTGATGATATCATAATCATTTGATGTCATAATCATTGGATGATGTCATAATCATTTTGTTGATGTCATAATCATTTGATGATGTCATAATCATTTGATGTCATAATCATTGGATGATGTCATAATCATTTTGTTGATGTCATAATCATTTTATGATGTCATAATCATTTTGTTGATGTCATAATCATTGGATGATGTCATAATCCTTTTGTTGATGACATAATAATTTGATGATGTCATAATCATTAGATGATGTCATAATCATTTTGTTGATGTCATAATCATTTGATGATGTCATAATCATTTTTTTGATGTCATAATCATTTCGTTGATGTCATAATGATTTGATGATATCATAATCATTTGATGTCATAATCATTGGATGATGTCATAATCATTTTGTTGATGTCATAATCATTTGATGATGTCATAATCATTAGATGATGTCATAATCATTGGATGATGACATAATCATTATGTTTATGTCATAATCATTTGATGTCATAATCATTGGGTGATGTCATAATCATTTTGTTGATGTCATAATCATTTGATGATGTCATAATCATTAGATAATGTCATAATCATTTTTGTTGAAGTCATAATCATTTGATGATGTCATAATCATTTTGTTGATGTCATAATTATTTTGTTGATGTCATATTGATTTGATGATGTCATAATCATTTGATGTCATAATCATTGGATGATGTCATAATCATTTTGTTCATGTCATAATCATTTGATGATGTCATAATCATTTGATGTCATAATCATTGGATGATGTCATAATCATTTTGTTGATGTCATAAACATTTGATGATGTCATAATCATTAGATGATGTCATAATCATTTTGTTGATGTCATAATCATTTGATGATGTCATAATCATTTGATGTAATAATCATTAGATGATGTCATAATCATTTTGTTGATGTCATAATCATTTGATGATGTCATAATCATTAGATGATGTCATAATCATTTTGTTGATGTCATAATCATTTGATGATGTCATAATCATTTGATGTCATAATCATTGGATGATGTCATAATCATTTTGTTGATGTCATAATCATTTGATGATGTCATAATCATTTGATGTCATAATCATTGGATGATGTCATAATCATTTTGTTGATGTCATAATCATTTGATGATGTCATAATCATTTTGTTGATGTCATAATCATTTGATGATGTCATAATCATTTGATGTCATAATCATTGGATGATGTCATAATCATTTTGTTGATGTCATAATCATTTGATGATGTCATAATCATTTGATGTCATAATCATTGGATAATGTCATAATCATTTTGTTGATGTCATAATCATTTTATGATGTCATAATCATTGGATGATGTCATAATCCTTTTGTTGATGTCATAATCATTTGATGATGTCATAATCATTAGATGATGTCATAATCATATTGTTGATGTCATAACCATTTGATGATGTCATAATCATTTTGTTGATGTCATAATCATTTAGTTGATGTCATAATGATTTGATGATATCATAATCATTTGATGTCATAATCATTGGATGATGTCATAATCATTTTGTTGATGTCATAATCATTTGATGATGTCATAATCATTTGATGTCATAATCATTGGATGATGTCATAATCATTTTGTTGATGTCATAATCATTTTATGATGTCATAATCATTTTGTTGATGTCATAATCATTGGATGATGTCATAATCCTTTTGTTGATGACATAATAATTTGATGATGTCATAATCATTAGATGATGTCATAATCATTTTGTTGATGTCATAATCATTTGATGATGTCATAATCATTTTTTTGATGTCATAATCATTTCGTTGATGTCATAATGATTTGATGATATCATAATCATTTGATGTCATAATCATTGGATGATGTCATAATCATTTTGTTGATGTCATAATCATTTGATGATGTCATAATCATTAGATGATGTCATAATCATTGGATGATGACATAATCATTATGTTTATGTCATAATCATTTGATGTCATAATCATTGGGTGATGTCATAATCATTTTGTTGATGTCATAATCATTTGATGATGTCATAATCATTAGATAATGTCATAATCATTTTTGTTGAAGTCATAATCATTTGATGATGTCATAATCATTTTGTTGATGTCATAATTATTTTGTTGATGTCATATTGATTTGATGATGTCATAATCATTTGATGTCATAATCATTGGATGATGTCATAATCATTTTGTTCATGTCATAATCATTTGATGATGTCATAATCATTTGATGTCATAATCATTGGATGATGTCATAATCATTTTGTTGATGTCATAAACATTTGATGATGTCATAATCATTAGATGATGTCATAATCATTTTGTTGATGTCATAATCATTTGATGATGTCATAATCATTTGATGTAATAATCATTAGATGATGTCATAATCATTTTGTTGATGTCATAATCATTTGATGATGTCATAATCATTAGATGATGTCATAATCATTTTGTTGATGTCATAATCATTTGATGATGTCATAATCATTTGATGTCATAATCATTGGATGATGTCATAATCATTTTGTTGATGTCATAATCATTTGATGATGTCATAATCATTTTGTTGATGTCATAATCATTTGATGATGTCATAATCATTTGATGTCATAATCATTGGATGATGTCATAATCATTTTGTTGATGTCATAATCATTTTATGATGTTATAATCATTTTGTTGATGTCATAATCATTGGATGATGTCATAATCCTTTTGTTGATGTCATAATCATTTGATGATGTCATAATCATTAGATGATGTCATAATCATTTTGTTGATGTCATAATCATTTGGTGATGTCATAATCATTTGATGTCATAATCATTGGATGATGTCATAATCATTTGATGATGCCATAATCATTTTGTTGATGTCATAATCATTTTATGATGTCATAATCATTTTGTTGATGTCATAATCATTTTGTTGATGTCATAATCATTTGATGATGTCATAGTCATTAGATGATGTCATAATCATTTTGTTGATGTCATAATCATTTCATGATGTCATAATCATTTGATGTCATAATCATTGTATGATGTCATAATCATTTTGTTGAAGTCATAATCATTTGATGATGTCATAATCATTAGATAATGTCATAATCATTTTGTTGAAGTCATAATCATTTGATGATGTCATAATCATTTTGTTGATGTCATAATGATTTGATGATGTCATAATCATTTGATGTCATAATCATTGGATGATGTCATAATCATTTTGTTGATGTCATAATCATTTGATGATGTCATAATCATTTGATGTCATAATCATTGGATGATGTCATAATCATTTTGTTGATGTCATAATCATTTGATGATGTCATAATAATTTTGTTGATGTCATAATCATTTGATGATGTCAAAATCATATGATGTAATAATCAATGGATGATGTCATAATCATTTTGTTGATGTCATAATCATTAGATGATGTCATAATCATTAGATGATGTCATAATCATTTTGTTGATGTCATACTCATTTGATGATGTCATAATCATTAGATGATGTCATAATCATTTTGTTGATGTCATAATCATTTGATGATGTCATAATCATTTGATGTCATAATCATTGGATGATGTCATAATCATTTTGTTGATGTCATAATCATTTGATGATGTCATAATAATTTTGTTGATGTCATAATCATTTGATGATGTCAAAATCATATGATGTAATAATCAATGGATGATGTCATAATCATTTTGTTGATGTCATACTCATTTGATGATGTCATAATCATTAGATGATGTCATAATCATTTTGTTGATGTCATAATCATTTGATGATGTCATAATCATTTGATGTCATAATCATTGGATGATGTCATAATCATTTTATTGATGTCATAATCATTTGATGATGTCATAATCATTTGATGATGTCATAATCATTTTGTTGATGTCATAATCATTTGATGATGTCATAATCATTTGATGTCATAATCATTGGATGATGTCATAATCATTTTGTTGATGTCATAATCATTTTATGATGTCATAATCATTTTGTTGATGTAATAATCATTGGATGATGTCATAATCATTTTGTTGATGTCATAATCATTTGATGATGTCATAATCATTAGATGATGTCATAATAATTTTGTTGATGTCATAATCATTTGATGATGTCATAATCATTAGATGATGTCATAATCATTTTGTTGATGTCATAATCATTTGATGATGTCATAATCATTTGATGTCATAATCATTGGATGATGTCATAATCATTTTATTGATGCATAATCATTTGATGATGTCATAATCATTTGATGATGTCATAATCATTTTGTTGATGTCATAATCATTTGATGATGTCATAATCATTTGATGTCATAATCATTGGATGATGTCATAATCATTTTGTTGATGTCATAATCATTTTATGATGTCATAATCCTTTTGTTGATGTCATAATCATTGGATGATGTCATAATCCTTTTGTTGATGTCATAATCATTTGATGATGTCATAATCATTAGATGATGTCATAATCATTTTGTTGATGTCATAATCATTTGATGATGTCATAATCATTTTGTTGATGTCATAATCATTTCGTTGATGTCATAATGATTTGATGATATCATAATCATTTGATGTCATAATCATTGGATGATGTCATAATCATTTTGTTGATGTCATAATCATTTGATGATGTCATAATCATTTGATGTCATAATCATTGGATGATGTCATAATCATTTTGTTGATGTCATAATCATTTTATGATGTCATAATCATTTTGTTGATGTCATAATCATTGGATGATGTCATAATCCTTTTGTTGATGTCATAATCATTTGATGATGTCATAATTATTAGATGATGTCATAATCATTTTGTTGATGTCATAATCATTTGATGATGTCATAATCATTTTGTTGATGTCATAATCATTTCGTTGATGTCATAATGATTTGATGATATCATAATCATTTGATGTCATAATCATTGGATGATGTCATAATCATTTTGTTGATGTCATAATCATTTGATGATGTCATAATCATTAGATGATGTCATAATCATTGGATGATAACATAATCCTTTTGTTGATGTCATAATCATTTGATGATGTCATAATCATTAGACGATGTCATAATCATATTGTTGATGTCATAATCATTTGATGATGTCATAATCATTTTGTTGTTGTCATAATCATTTCGTTGATGTCATAATGATTTGATGATATCATAATCATTTGATGTCATAATCATTGGATGATGTCATAATCAATTTGTTGATGTCATAATCATTTGATGATGTCATAATCATTTGATGTCATAATCATTGGATGATGTCATAATCATTTTGTTGATGTCATAATCATTTTATGATGTCATAATCATTTTGTTGATGTCATAATCATTGGATGATGTCATAATCCTTTTTTTGATGTCATAATCATTTGATGATGTCATAATCATTAGATGATGTCATAATCATTTTGTTGATGTCATAATCATTTGATGATGTCATAATCATTTTGTTGATGTCATAATCATTTCGTTGATGTCATAATGATTTGATGATATCATAATCATTTGATGTCATAATCATTGGATGATGTCATAATCATTTTGTTGATGTCATAATCATTTGATGATGTCATAATCATTAGATGATGTCATAATCATTGGATGATGACATAATCATTTTGTTTATGTCATAATCATTTGATGTCATAATCATTGGATGATGTCATAATCATTTTGTTGATGTCATAATCATTTTGTTGATGTCATATTGATTTGAAGATGTCATAATCATTTGATGTCATAATCATTGGATGATGTCATAATCATTTTGTTCATGTCATAATCATTTGATGATGTCATAATCATTTGATGTCATAATCATTGGATGATGTCATAATCATTTTGTTGATGTCATAATCATTTGATGATGTCATAATCATTAGATGATGTCATAATCATTTTGTTGATGTCATAATCATTTGATGATGTCATAATCATTTGATGTAATAATCATTAGATGATGTCATAATCATTTTGTTGATGTCATAATCATTTGATGATGTCATAATCATTAGATGATGTCATAATCATTTTGTTGATGTCATAATCATTTGATGATGTCATAATAATTTGATGTCATAATCATTGGATGATGTCATAATCATTTTGTTGATGTCATAATCATTTGATGATGTCATAATCATTTGATGATGTCATAATCATTTTGTTGATGTCATAATCATTTGATGATGTCATAATCATTTGATGTCATAATCATTGGATGATGTCATAATCATTTTGTTGATGTCATAATCATTTTATGATGTTATAATCATTTTGTTGATGTCATAATCATTGGATGATGTCATAATCCTTTTGTTGATGTCATAATCATTTGATGATGTCATAATCATTAGATGATGTCATAATCATTTTGTTGATGTCATAATCATTTGATGATGTCATAATCATTTTGTAGATGTCATAATCATTTTGTTGATGTCATAATGATTTGATGATATCATAATCATTTGATGTCATAATCATTGGATGATGTCATAATCATTTTGTTGATGTCATAATCATTTGGTGATGTCATAATCATTTGATGTCATAATCATTGGATGATGTCATAATCATTTGATGATGCCATAATCATTTTGTTGATGTCATAATCATTTTATGATGTCATAATCATTTTGTTGATGTCATAATCATTTTGTTGATGTCATAATCATTTGATGATGTCATAGTCATTAGATGATGTCATAATCATTTTGTTGATGTCATAATCATTTCATGATGTCATAATCATTTGATGTCATAATCATTGTATGATGTCATAATCATTTTGTTGATGTCATAATCATTTGATGATGTCATAATCATTAGATAATGTCATAATCATTTTGTTGAAGTCATAATCATTTGATGATGTCATAATCATTTTGTTGATGTCATAATGATTTGATGATGTCATAATCATTTGATGTCATAATCATTGGATGATGTCATAATCATTTTGTTGATGTCATAATCATTTGATGATGTCATAATCATTTGATGTCATAATCATTGGATGATGTCATAATCATTTTGTTGATGTCATAATCATTTGATGATGTCATAATCATTAGATGATGTCATAATCATTTTGTTGATGTCATAATCATTTGATGATGTCATAATCATTTGATGTCATAATCATTGGATGATGTCATAATCATTTTATTGATGTCATAATCATTTGATGATGTCATAATCATTTGATGATGTCATAATCATTTTGTTGATGTCATAATCATTTGATGATGTCATAATCATTTGATGTCATAATCATTGGATGATGTCATAATCATTTTGTTGATGTCATAATCATTTTATGATGTCATAATCATTTTGTTGATGTCATAATCATTGGATGATGTCATAATCCTTTTGTTGATGTCATAATCATTTGATGATGTCATAATCATTAGATGATGTCATAATCATTTTGTTGATGTCATAATCATTTGATGATGTCATAATCATTTTGTTGATGTCATAATCATTTCGTTGATGTCATAATCATTTTGTTGATGTCATAATCATTTGATGATGTCATAATCATTAGATGATGTCATAATCATTTTGTTGATGTCATAATCATTTGATGATGTCATAATCATTTGATGATGTCATAATCATTTTGTTGATGTCATAATCATTTGATGATGTCATAATCATTTGATGTCATAATCATTGGATAATGTCATAATCATTTTGTTGATGTCATAATCATTTTATGATGTCATAATCATTGGATGATGTCATAATCCTTTTGTTGATGTCATAATCATTTGATGATGTCATAATCATTAGATGATGTCATAATCATATTGTTGATGTCATAACCATTTGATGATGTCATAATCATTTTGTTGATGTCATAATCATTTAGTTGATGTCATAATGATTTGATGATATCATAATCATTTGATGTCATAATCATTGGATGATGTCATAATCATTTTGTTGATGTCATAATCATTTGATGATGTCATAATCATTTGATGTCATAATCCTTTTGTTGATGTCATAATCATTTGATGATGTCATAATCATTAGATGATGTCATAATCATTTTGTTGATGTCATAATCATTTGATGATGTCATAATCATTTTGTTGATGTCATAATCATTTCGTTGATGTCATAATCATTTTGTTGATGTCATAATCATTTGATGATGTCATAATCATTAGATGATGTCATAATCATTTTGTTGATGTCATAATCATTTGATGATGTCATAATCATTTGATGATGTCATAATCATTTTGTTGATGTCATAATCATTTGATGATGTCATAATCATTTGATGTCATAATCATTGGATGATGTCATAATCCTTTTGTTGATGACATAATAATTTGATGATGTCATAATCATTAGATGATGTCATAATCATTTTGTTGATGTCATAATCATTTGATGATGTCATAATCATTTTTTTGATGTCATAATCATTTCGTTGATGTCATAATGATTTGATGATATCATAATCATTTGATGTCATAATCATTCGATGATGTCATAATCATTTTGTTGATGTCATAATCATTTGATGATGTCATAATCATTAGATGATGTCATAATCATTGGATGATGACATAATCATTATGTTTATGTCATAATCATTTGATGTCATAATCATTGGGTGATGTCATAATCATTTTGTTGATGTCATAATCATTTGATGATGTCATAATCATTAGATAATGTCATAATCATTTTTGTTGAAGTCATAATCATTTGATGATGTCATAATCATTTTGTTGATGTCATAATTATTTTGTTGATGTCATATTGATTTGATGATGTCATAATCATTTGATGTCATAATCATTGGATGATGTCATAATCATTTTGTTCATGTCATAATCATTTGATGATGTCATAATCATTTGATGTCATAATCATTGGATGATGTCATAATCATTTTGTTGATGTCATAAACATTTGATGATGTCATAATCATTAGATGATGTCATAATCATTTTGTTGATGTCATAATCATTTGATGATGTCATAATCATTTGATGTAATAATCATTAGATGATGTCATAATCATTTTGTTGATGTCATAATCATTTGATGATGTCATAATCATTAGATGATGTCATAATCATTTTGTTGATGTCATAATCATTTGATGATGTCATAATCATTTGATGTCATAATCATTGGATGATGTCATAATCATTTTGTTGATGTCATAATCATTTGATGATGTCATAATCATTTTGTTGATGTCATAATCATTTGATGATGTCATAATCATTTGATGTCATAATCATTGGATGATGTCATAATCATTTTGTTGATGTCATAATCATTTTATGATGTTATAATCATTTTGTTGATGTCATAATCATTGGATGATGTCATAATCCTTTTGTTGATGTCATAATCATTTGATGATGTCATAATCATTAGATGATGTCATAATCATTTTGTTGATGTCATAATCATTTGGTGATGTCATAATCATTTGATGTCATAATCATTGGATGATGTCATAATCATTTGATGATGCCATAATCATTTTGTTGATGTCATAATCATTTTATGATGTCATAATCATTTTGTTGATGTCATAATCATTTTGTTGATGTCATAATCATTTGATGATGTCATAGTCATTAGATGATGTCATAATCATTTTGTTGATGTCATAATCATTTCATGATGTCATAATCATTTGATGTCATAATCATTGTATGATGTCATAATCATTTTGTTGAAGTCATAATCATTTGATGATGTCATAATCATTAGATAATGTCATAATCATTTTGTTGAAGTCATAATCATTTGATGATGTCATAATCATTTTGTTGATGTCATAATGATTTGATGATGTCATAATCATTTGATGTCATAATCATTGGATGATGTCATAATCATTTTGTTGATGTCATAATCATTTGATGATGTCATAATCATTTGATGTCATAATCATTGGATGATGTCATAATCATTTTGTTGATGTCATAATCATTTGATGATGTCATAATAATTTTGTTGATGTCATAATCATTTGATGATGTCAAAATCATATGATGTAATAATCAATGGATGATGTCATAATCATTTTGTTGATGTCATAATCATTAGATGATGTCATAATCATTAGATGATGTCATAATCATTTTGTTGATGTCATACTCATTTGATGATGTCATAATCATTAGATGATGTCATAATCATTTTGTTGATGTCATAATCATTTGATGATGTCATAATCATTTGATGTCATAATCATTGGATGATGTCATAATCATTTTGTTGATGTCATAATCATTTGATGATGTCATAATAATTTTGTTGATGTCATAATCATTTGATGATGTCAAAATCATATGATGTAATAATCAATGGATGATGTCATAATCATTTTGTTGATGTCATACTCATTTGATGATGTCATAATCATTAGATGATGTCATAATCATTTTGTTGATGTCATAATCATTTGATGATGTCATAATCATTTGATGTCATAATCATTGGATGATGTCATAATCATTTTATTGATGTCATAATCATTTGATGATGTCATAATCATTTGATGATGTCATAATCATTTTGTTGATGTCATAATCATTTGATGATGTCATAATCATTTGATGTCATAATCATTGGATGATGTCATAATCATTTTGTTGATGTCATAATCATTTTATGATGTCATAATCATTTTGTTGATGTCATAATCATTGGATGATGTCATAATCCTTTTGTTGATGTCATAATCATTTGATGATGTCATAATCATTAGATGATGTCATAATCATTTTGTTGATGTCATAATCATTTGATGATGTCATAATCATTTTGTTGATGTCATAATCATTTGATGATGTCATAATCATTAGATGATGTCATAATCATTTTGTTGATGTCATAATCATTTGATGATGTCATAATCATTTTGTTGATGTCATAATCATTTGATGTCATAATCATTGGATGATGTCGTAATCATTTTGTTCATGTCATAATCATTTGATGATGTCATAATCATTTTGATGATGTCATAATCATTTGATGATGTCATAATCATTTGATGTCATAATCATTGGATAATGTCATAATCATTTTGTTGATGTCATAATCATTTTATGATGTCATAATCATTTTGTTGATGTCATAATCATTGGATGATGTCATAATCCTTTTGTTGATGTCATAATCATTTTATGATGTTATAATCATTTTGTTGATCTCATAATCATTGGATGATGTCATAATCCTTTTGTTGATGTCATAATCATTTGATGATGTCATAATCATTAGATGATGTCATAATCATTTTGTTGATGTCATAATCATTTGATGATGTCATAATCATTTTGTAGATGTCATAATCATTTCGTTGATGTCATAATGATTTGATGATATCATAATCATTTGATGTCATAATCATTGGATGATGTCATAATCATTTTGTTGATGTCATAATCATTTTATGATGTCATAATCATTTTGTTGATGTCATAATCATTTTGTTGATGTCATAATCATTTGATGATGTCATAGTCATTAGATGATGTCATAATCATTTTGTTGATGTCATAATCATTTCATGATGTCATAATCATTTGATGTCATAATCATTGTATGATGTCATAATCATTTTGTTGATGTCATAATCATTAGATAATGTCATAATCATTTTGTTGAAGTCATAATCATTTGATGATGTCATAATCATTTTGTTGATGTCATAATGATTTGATGATGTCATAATCATTTGATGTCATAATCATTGGATGATGTCATAATCATTTTGTTGATGTCATAATCATTTGATGATGTCATAATCATTTGATGTCATAATCATTGGATGATGTCATAATCATTTTGTTGATGTCATAATCATTTGATGTCATAATCATTGGATGATGTCATAATCATTTTGTTGATGTCATAATCATTTGATGATGTCATAATCATTTGATGTCATAATCATTGGATGATGTCATAATCATTTTGTTGATGTCATAATGATTTGATGATGTCATAATCATTTGATGTCATAATCATTGGATGATGTCATAATCATTTTGTTGATGTCATAATCATTTGATGATGTCATAATCATTTGATGTCATAATCATTGGATGATGTCATAATCATTTTGTTGATGTCATAATCATTTGATGTCATAATCATTGGATGATGTCATAATCATTTTGTTGATGTCATAATCATTTGATGATGTCATAATCATTAGATGATGTCATAATCATTTTGTTGATGTTACAATCATTTCATGATGTCATAATCATTTGATGTCATAATCATTGGATGATGTCATAATCATTTTGTTGATGTCATAATCATTTGATGATGTCATAATCATTAGATAATGTCATAATCATTTTGTTGAAGTCATAATCATTTGATGATGTCATTACCATTTTGTTGATGTCATAATGATTTGATGATGTCATAATCATTTGATGTCATAATCATTGGATGATGTCATAATCATTTTGTTGATGTCATAATCATTTGATGATGTCATAATCATTTGATGTCATAATCATTGGATGATGTCATAATCATTTTGTTGATGTCATAATCATTTGATGATGTCATAATCATTAGATGATGTCATAATCATTTTGTTGATGTCATAATCATTTGATGATGTCATAATCATATCATGTAATAATCATTGGATGATGTCATAATCATTTTGTTGATGTCATAATCATTTGATGATGTCATAATCATTTGATGATGTCATAATCATTTTGATGATGTCATAATCATTTGATGATGTCATAATCATTTGATGTCATAATCATTGGATAATGTCATAATCATTTTGTTGATGTCATAATCATTTTATGATGTCATAATCATTTTGTTGATGTCATAATCATTGGATGATGTCATAATCCTTTTGTTGATGTCATAATCATTTGATGATGTCATAATCATTAGATGATGTCATAATCCTTTTGTTGATGTCATAATCATTTGATGATGTCATAATCATTAGATGATGTCATAATCATATTGTTGATGTCATAATCATTTGATGATGTCATAATCATTTTGTTGTTGTCATAATCATTTCGTTGATGTCATAATAATAATAATAATAAATAATAATAAATTTTTATTTTTATAGCGCCGACATATTCCGCAGCACTTTACATTTCAGAGGGGATTTATACAGACAATAGACATTACAGCATAACAATAATCACATACAGTAGATTATAACAAATACCAAGAGGAGTGAGGGCCCTGCTCGCAAGCTTACAGTCTATGTGGAAAGAGGTAGACACGAAAGGTGGGTGGTAACAGTTGCCCTGATTGTATGGACCAGCCATAATGTTAAGTGTGTAACAGTACAGACACAGAGGGCTAATGGATGCATAAAGCATGTGGGAACATGATGCTGGGAACCTGGTTATGGTAAAATTTTTGGCTCTGCCACACAGGGATAGGTTAGGTTAATGTGTTGAGGCGATAGGCCAGTCTGAATAAATGCGTTTTCAGGACACGCTTAAAATTGTGGGGACTGGGGACTAATCGTATTGATCTGGGAAGTGCATTCCAAAGAATTGGCGCGGCACGTGTAAAGTCTTGGAGATGGGAGTGGGAGGTTCTGACTATTGAGGATACTAACCTCAGGTCATCAGCAGAACGGAGGGCGCGGGTAGGGTGGTATACTGAAACAAGGGAGGAGATGTAGGGTGGTGCTGAGCCATGGAGGGCTTTGTGGGTGAGGGTAATAAGTTTATACTGAATTCTGGAGTGGATGGGTAGCCAGTGTAATGACTGGCACAAGGTAGAGGCATCGGTGTAACGATTGGTGAGGAATATGATCCTGGCTGCAGCATTCAAGACAGATTGGAGAGGGGAGAGTTTTGTAAGAGGGAGACCGATTAGAAGAGAGTTACAATAGTCGAGACGAGAATGAATAAGAGAAACAGTAAGAGTTTTTGCAGAGTCAAAAGTAAGAAAAGGTCGAATTCTAGAAATGTTTTTGAGGTGCAGATGACAAGAGCGAGCCAGTGATCGAATGTGGGGGGCAAAGGAAAGCTCGGAATCAAGTATGACCCCAAGACAGCGGGCATGTTGCTGGGGAGTAATAGTGGAACCACAGACGGAAATGGCAATGTCGGGTGTAGGTACATTAGTAGCGGGAGGAAACACAAGGAGTTCAGTCTTTGATAGGTTCAGTTTCAGATATAGTGAGGACATGATATTAGACACAGCGTTTAGACAATCGCCAGTGTTTTCTAGAAAGGCTGGCGTGATGTCAGGAGAAGAAGCGTATAATTGGGTGTCATCAGCATAGAGATGGTACTGGAAACCAAATCTACTGATTGTTTGACCAATAGGGGCAGTGTACAAGGAGAAGAGGAGGGGGCCTAGAACCGATCCTTGAGGAACCCCAACAGTAAGAGGAAGGTGAGAGGAGGAGGAACCGGCAAAAGAAACAGTAAAGGAGCGGTCGGAGAGATAGGAGGAGAACCAGGAGAGAACGGTGTCCTTGAGGCCAATGGAACGGAGCATAGTGAGGAGGAGCTGATGATCCACAGTGTCGAATGCTGCAGAGAGATCCAAGAGAATTAGCATGGAGTAATGACCATTTGATTTAGCTGTTAGCAGATCATTAGAGACTTTAGTGAGGGCAGTTTCAGTGGAGTGTAAAGAGCGGAAACCGGATTGGAGAGGGTCGAGAACAGAGTTTTCTGAGAGATAGCGGATAAGACGGGAGTGGACCAGGCGTTCCAGGAGTTTAGAGATGAAGGGAAGATTAGAGACAGGTCTATAGTTAGCGGCACAATTTTGGTCGAGGGATGGTTTTTTAAGTAGTGGATGTATGATGGCATGCTTAAATGAGGAGGGAAAAATACCAGAAGAGAGAGAGAGGTTAAATATTTTAGTTAGGTGAGGGGTGACAGCAGGGGAAAGGGACTGGAGGAGATGTGACGGAAATGGGTCACTGGTGCAAGTAGTTGGGCGAGAAGATGCAAGGAGCCTGCTTACTTCTTCTTCTGTGACTGGTTCAAAATCAGAGAGTGAGTTAGATGCAGTGGGGGAGGGAGGACAGTGCATGGTATGAGGGGATTTGGAGATAATTTCCTGTCGGATCTGGTCAATTTTTTCTTTGAAGTAATTGGCCAGATTGTCAGCTCGGAGCTCAGTGGTTGGGGCCTGTACTCTTGGATTGAGTAGAGAATGAAAAGTGTCAAAGAGACGTTTCGGGTTATTGGACAGTGAGATGATGAGGGTGTTGAAATAGGTTTGTTTGGAGAGGTGAAGGGCAGTGTTGTATGTTCTAAGCATAAACTTAAAATGGATGAAATCTTCGTGTAGATTGGATTTTCTCCACAGACGTTCGGCGCACCTGGAGCACCGCTGCAGGAAACGTGTTTGCACCGTGTGCCAGGGTTGTCGCCGTCTGCGTTGTGGTGTTCTATTTATAGGGGGTGCAAATTCATCCAGGGCAGTTTGAAGTGTTTCATTGTAATGCTTCAAAGCAGAATCAGGACATGAGAGGGAGGAGATAGGGGCCAATGAAGACTGCAAGTTCTTCAGAAGTTTCTGGGTGTTAATGGCCTGTGTGTTTCTATAAGTCTGGACAGTGGGGGTGACCTGAGCAGCCTGGCAGTTCTTTATAGAGAATGAAAGAAGATTGTGGTCAGAGAGCGGGAGAGGGGAGTTTGCAAAATCATCCACTGCACAAAGCCGAGAGAAGACCAAGTCGAGGGAGTTTCCGTCTTCATGCGTTGGAGAATTAGTAAGCTGCGAAAGGCCAAATGAGGAGGTTAGAGATAAAAGGTGAGTAGCAGATGGGGAGAGGGGAAGAGCAATGGGGATGTTGAAATCTCCCATGATGAGGGTAAGGATGTCACAGGAGAGAAAATGTGGAAGCCAAGTGGCAAAATGATCCAGGAACTGATGGGAGGGGCCGGGAGGACGATATACCACCGCCACTCGCATGGAGAAGGGGGTGTAGAGTCTGACGGCATGGACCTCAAAAGAAGGGAAGACAAGTGAGGGTAGTTGAGGGATAACCTGAAAGGTACATTTTGGTGATAGGAGCAGACCAACGCCTCCACCAGCTCTATTGTCTGATCTTGGGGTATGAGAGAAGTGTAGCCCCCCGTATGAAAGAGCAGCAGCAGCGGTAGTATCTGACTGCTGGATCCAGGTTTCAGTAAGAGCCAGAAGGTTAAGAGAATTAGAAAGGAAGAAGTCATGAATGAAGGAGAGTTTGTTACACACTGAGCGAGAATTCCAAAGTGCACAATTAAGAGAGACAGATGGCATGCAGGGAATATTAATAAGATTAGAGGGGTTTCTGAGTGTAGCAGTGGGGGGGTTTGACTTTCTATAACATGGGGGACCAGGGTTGGGAGCAATGTCTCCTGCAACTAGGAGAAGGAGGATAGAAAGAGTGAGCAGATGGTTAAGTGATTTGTGAGAGCGTCTCTGGTGTTGAATGGTGGGACTGGCTGGATCTGTGCAATTTAACAATGTGAAAAGAGCATGAGTGCTATACATAGGAGAGGAAAGGAGCGAGGGGCCAATATGGATGGAGTGTGGAGAGTTAATGCCAGGGCGGTGGATGTGTGTGAATGCAGCGGCCAGGATATAAATTACACAAATGCATATGGTATATATTTGTTGTACTCCAAATGTACAGGGAGTAGATGTATATAAATGTCTTACCTGTCTCCTGGCCTGTCTAACTGCCATGTTATAACTGCCAGAAGTACTTTGATACATGTACTTAGATTACATGTGCATAAATGCCACCCCTGCATAAATGCTCCCCCTAGCTATGTCTGAATATATAGGAGGTTAAGGCTAAGTTTTTTTTTTTTTTTTTTTTGGCTCTCTCTTCTCGTTAATCAATCACACTAAATTGAGACACCAGGACCCAATAAAATGTTGTGGTCAAATAAACACATGTCCAGCACTACATGGATCATAAAGCACTTTGAAAAGTTTCTTGACCTCACAACATAAGGGGACAAGCAGAGTAAGTTGAAATAACTATATACCAGATATAAGCTTGCAGAGTTGAAAACACATAGATAGCATTCAGGATTAACTGCTTGCTGACATTGAATGGAGACACAGGAGTGGATTCAGAGCAGAGATTGGAAAAGCTGGTTACCAGATATAAGCTTGCAGAGTTGAAAACACATAGATAGCATTCAGGATTAACTGCTTGCTGACATTGAATGGAGACACAGGAGTGGATTCAGAGCAGAGATTGGAAAAGCTGGTTACCTGTATGAAGAGAATAGAGATGCGTGTCACATTCATAATCATTTGATGTCATAATCATTGGATGATGTCATAATCATTTTGTTGATGTCATAATCATTTTATGATGTCATAATCCTTTTGTTGATGTCATAATCATTTGATGATGTCATAATCATTAGATGATGTCATAATCATTTTGTTGATGTCATAATCATTTGATGATGTCATAATCATTTTGTTGATGTCATAATCATTTCGTTGATGTCATAATGATTTGATAATATCATAATCATTTGATGTCATAATCATTGGATGATGTCATAATCATTTTGTTGATGTCATAATCATTTGATGATGTCATAATCATTAGATGATGTCATAATCATTGGATGATGACATAATCATTTTGTTTATGTCATAATCATTTGATGTCATAATCATTGGATGATGTCATAATCATTTTGTTGATGTCATAATCATTTTGTTGATGTCATATTGATTTGATGATGTCATAATCATTTGATGTCATAATCATTGGATGATGTCATAATCATTTTGTTCATGTCATAATCATTTGATGATGTCATAATCATTTGATGTCATAATCATTGGATGATGTCATAATCATTTTGTTGATGTCATAATCATTTGATGATGTCATAATCATTAGATGATGTCATAATCATTTTGTTGATGTCATAATCATTTGATGATGTCATAATCATTTGATGTAATAATCATTAGATGATGTCATAATCATTTTGTTGATGTCATAATCATTTGATGATGTCATAATCATTAGATGATGTCATAATCATTTTGTTGATGTCATAATCATTTGATGATGTCATAATCATTTGATGTCATAATCATTGGATGATGTCATAATCATTTTGTTGATGTCATAATCATTTGATGATGTCATAATCATTTTGTTGATGTCATAATCATTTGATGATGTCATAATCATTTGATGTCATAATCATTGGATGATGTCATAATCATTTTGTTGATGTCATAATCATTTTATGATGTTATAATCATTTTGTTGATGTCATAATCATTGGATGATGTAATAATCCTTTTGTTGATGTCATAATCATTTGATGATGTCATAATCATTAGATGATGTCATAATCATTTTGTTGATGTCATAATCATTTGATGATGTCATAATCATTTTGTAGATGTCATAATCATTTCGTTGATGTCATAATGATTTGATGATATCATAATCATTTGATGTCATAATCATTGGATGATGTCATAATCATTTTGTTGATGTCATAATCATTTGGTGATGTCATAATCATTTGATGTCATAATCATTGGATGATGTCATAATCATTTGATGATGCCATAATCATTTTGTTGATGTCATAATCATTTTATGATGTCATAATCATTTTGTTGATGTCATAATCATTTTGTTGATGTCATAATCATTTGATGATGTCATAGTCATTAGATGATGTCATAATCATTTTGTTGATGTCATAATCATTTCATGATGTCATAATCATTTGATGTCATAATCATTGTATGATGTCATAATCATTTTGTTGATGTCATAATCATTTGATGATGTCATAATCATTAGATAATGTCATAATCATTTTGTTGAAGTCATAATCATTTGATGATGTCATAATCATTTTGTTGATGTCATAATGATTTGATGATGTCATAATCATTTGATGTCATAATCATTGGATGATGTCATAATCATTTTGTTGATGTCATAATCATTGGATGATGTCATAATCATTTGATGTCATAATCATTGGATGATGTCATAATCATTTTGTTGATGTCATAATGATTTGATGATGTCATAATCATTAGATGATGTCATAATAATTTTGTTGATGTCATAATTATTTGATGATGTCAAAATCATATGATGTAATAATCAATGGATGATGTCATAATCATTTTGTTGATGTCATAATCATTTGATGATGTCATAATCATTAGATGATGTCATAATCATTTTGTTGATGTCATAATCATTTGATGATGTCATAATCATTAGATGATGTCATAATCATTTTGTTGATGTCATAATCATTTGATGATGTCATAATCATTTGATGTCATAATCATTGGATGATGTCATAATCATTTTATTGATGTCATAATCATTTGATGATGTCATAATCATTTGATGATGTCATAATCATTTTGTTGATGTCATAATCATTTGATGATGTCATAATCATTTGATGTCATAATCATTGGATGATGTCATAATCATTTTGTTGATGTCATAATCATTTTATGATGTCATAATCATTTTGTTGATGTCATAATCATTGGATGATGTCATAATCCTTTTGTTGATGTCATAATCATTTGATGATGTCATAATCATTAGATGATGTCATAATCATTTGATGATGTCATAATCATTTGATGATGTCATAATCATTTTGTTGATGTCATAATCATTGGATGATGTCGTAATCATTTTGTTGATGTCATAATCATATTGTTGATGTCATAACCATTTGATGATGTCATAATCATTTTGTTGATGTCATAATCATTTCGTTGATGTCATAATGATTTGATGATATCATAATCATTTGATGTCATAATCATTGGATGATGTCATAATCATTTTGTTGATGTCATAATCATTTGATGATGTCATAATCATTTGATGTCATAATCATTGGATGATGTCATAATCATTTTGTTGATGTCATAATCATTTTATGATGTCATAATCATTTTGTTGATGTCATAATCATTGGATGATGTCATAATCCTTTTGTTGATGTCATAATAATTTGATGATGTCATAATCATTAGATGATGTCATAATCATTTTGTTGATGTCATAATCATTTGATGATGTCATAATCATTTTGTTGATGTCATAATCATTTCGTTGATGTCATAATGATTTGATGATATCATAATCATTTGATGTCATAATCATTGGATGATGTCATAATCATTTTGTTGATGTCATAATCATTTGATGATGTCATAATCATTAGATGATGTCATAATCATTGGATGATGACATAATCATTATGTTTATGTCATAATCATTTGATGTCATAATCATTGGATGATGTCATAATCATTTTGTTGATGTCATAATCATTTGATGATGTCATAATCATTAGATAATGTCATAATCATTTTTGTTGAAGTCATAATCATTCGATGATGTCATAATCATTTTGTTGATGTCATAATCATTTTGTTGATGTCATATTGATTTGATGATGTCATAATCATTTGATGTCATAATCATTTGATGATGTCATAGTCATTAGATGATGTCATAATCATTTTGTTGATGTCATAATCATTTCATGATGTCATAATCATTTGATGTCATAATCATTGTATGATGTCATAATCATTTTGTTGATGTCATAATCATTTGATGATGTCATAATCATTAGATAATGTCATAATCATTTTGTTGAAGTCATAATCATTTGATGATGTCATAATCATTTTGTTGATGTCATAATGATTTGATGATGTCATAATCATTTGATGTCATAATCATTGGATGATGTCATAATCATTTTGTTGATGTCATAATAATTTGATGATGTCATAATCATTTGATGTCATAATCATTGGATGATGTCATAATCATTTTGT
This sequence comes from Dendrobates tinctorius, assembly GCF_039654945.1. NCBI lineage: Eukaryota > Metazoa > Chordata > Amphibia > Anura > Dendrobatidae > Dendrobates > Dendrobates tinctorius. The sequence goes on along the minus strand of NW_027361687.1, from coordinate 40,796,527 downwards.
TGATGTCATAATCATTTGATGATGTCATAATCATTAGATGATGTCATAATAATTTTGTTGATGTCATAATCATTTGATGATGTCAAAATCATATGATGTAATAATCAATGGATGATGTCATAATCATTTTGTTGATGTCATAATCATTTGATGATGTCATAATCATTAGATGATGTCATAATCATTTTGTTGATGTCATAATCATTTGATGATGTCATAATCATTAGATGATGTCATAATCATTTTGTTGATGTCATAATCATTGGATGATGTCATAATCCTTTTGTTGATGTCATAATCATTTGATGATGTCATAATCATTATATGATGTCATAATCATTTTGTTGATGTCATAATCATTTGATGATGTCATAATCATTTTGTTGATGTCATAATCATTTCGTTGATGTCATAATCATTTTGTTGATGTCATAATCATTTGATGATGTCATAATCATTTGATGATGTCATAATCATTTGATGATGTCATAATCATTTGATGTCATAATCATTGGATGATGTCGTAATCATTTTGTTGATGTCATAATCATTTGATGATGTCATAATCATTTGATGTCATAATCATTGGATGATGTCGTAATCATTTTGTTGCTGTCATAATCATTTGATGATGTCATAATCATTTTGTTGATGTCATAATCATTTGATGATGTCATAATCATTTGATGTCATAATCATTGGATGATGTCGTAATCATTTTGTTGATGTCATAATCATTTGATGATGTCATAATCATTTTGATGATGTCATAATCATTTGATGATGTCATAATCATTTGATGTCATAATCATTGGATAATGTCATAATCATTTTGTTGATGTCATAATCATTTTATGATGTCATAATCATTTTGTTGATGTCATAATCATTGGATGATGTCATAATCCTTTTGTTGATGTCATAATCATTTTATGATGTTATAATCATTTTGTTGATCTCATAATCATTGGATGATGTCATATTCCTTTTGTTGATGTCATAATCATTTAATGATGTCATAATCATTAGATGATGTCATAATCATTTTGTTGATGTCATAATCATTTGATGATGTCATAATCATTTTGTAGATGTCATAATCATTTCGTTGATGTCATAATGATTTGATGATATCATAATCATTTGATGATGTCATAATCATTAGATGATGTCATAATCATTTTGTTGATGTCATAATCATTTGATGATGTCATAATCATTTGATGATGTCATAATCATTGGATGATGTCATAATCATTTGATGATGTCATAATCATTTGATGTTATAATCATTTTATGATGTCATAATCATTTTGTTGATGTCATAATCATTTTGTTGATGTCATAATCATTTGATGATGTCATAGTCATTAGATGATGTCATAATCATTTTGTTGATGTCATAATCATTTCATGATGTCATAATCATTTGATGTCATAATCATTGTATGATGTCATAATCATTTTGTTGATGTCATAATCATTTGATGATGTCATAATCATTAGATAATGTCATAATCATTTTGTTGAAGTCATAATCATTTGATGATGTCATAATCATTTTGTTGATGTCATAATGATTTGATGATGTCATAATCATTTGATGTCATAATCATTGGATGATGTCATAATCATTTTGTTGATGTCATAATCATTTGATGTCATAATCATTGGATGATGTCATAATCATTTTGTTGATGTCATAATCATTTGATGTCATAATCATTGGATGATGTCATAATCATTTTGTTGATGTCATAATCATTTGATGATGTCATAATCATTTGATGTCATAATCATTGGATGATGTCATAATCATTTTGTTGATGTCATAATCATTTGATGATGTCATAATCATTAGATGATGTCATAATCATTGGATGATGACATAATCATTTTGTTGATGTCATAATCATTTGATGTCATAATCATTGGATGATGTCATAATCATTTTGTTGATGTCATAATCATTTGATGATGTCATAATCATTAGATGATGTCATAATCATTTTGTTGATGTCACAATCATTTCATGATGTCATAATCATTTGATGTCATAATCATTGGATGATGTCATAATCATTTTGTTGATGTCATAATCATTTGATGATGTCATAATCATTAGATAATGTCATAATCATTTTGTTGAAGTCATAATCATTTGATGATGTCATTATCATTTTGTTGATGTCATAATGATTTGATGATGTCATAATCATTTGATGTCATAATCATTGGATGATGTCATAATCATTTTGTTGATGTCATAATCATTTGATGATGTCATAATCATTTGATGTCATAATCATTGGATGATGTCATAATCATTTTGTTGATGTCATAATCATTTGATGATGTCATAATCATTAGATGATGTCATAATCATTTGATGATGTCATAATCATATGATGTAATAATCATTGGATGATGTCATAATCATTTTGTTGATGTCATAATCATTTGATGATGTCATAATCATTAGATGATGTCATAATCAGTTTGTTGATGTCATAATCATTGGATGATGTCATAATCCTTTTGTTGATGTCATAATCATTTGATGATGTCATAATCATTAGATGATGTCATAATCATTTTGTTGATGTCATAATCATTTGATGATGTCATAATCATTTTGTTGATGTCATAATCATTTCGTTGATGTCATAATGATTTGATAATATCATAATCATTTGATGTCATAATCATTGGATGATGTCATAATCATTTTGTTGATGTCATAATCATTTGATGATGTCATAATCATTAGATGATGTCATAATCATTGGATGATGACATAATCATTTTGTTTATGTCATAATCATTTGATGTCATAATCATTGGATGATGTCATAATCATTTTGTTGATGTCATAATCATTTTGTTGATGTCATATTGATTTGATGATGTCATAATCATTTGATGTCATAATCATTGGATGATGTCATAATCATTTTGTTCATGTCATAATCATTTGATGATGTCATAATCATTTGATGTCATAATCATTGGATGATGTCATAATCATTTTGTTGATGTCATAATCATTTGATGATGTCATAATCATTAGATGATGTCATAATCATTTTGTTGATGTCATAATCATTTGATGATGTCATAATCATTTGATGTAATAATCATTAGATGATGTCATAATCATTTTGTTGATGTCATAATCATTTGATGATGTCATAATCATTAGATGATGTCATAATCATTTTGTTGATGTCATAATCATTTGATGATGTCATAATCATTTGATGTCATAATCATTGGATGATGTCATAATCATTTTGTTGATGTCATAATCATTTGATGATGTCATAATCATTTGATGATGTCATAATCATTTTGTTGATGTCATAATCATTTGATGATGTCATAATCATTTGATGTCATAATCATTGGATGATGTCATAATCATTTTGTTGATGTCATAATCATTTTATGATGTTATAATCATTTTGTTGATGTCATAATCATTGGATGATGTCATAATCCTTTTGTTGATGTCATAATCATTTGATGATGTCATAATCATTAGATGATGTCATAATCATTTTGTTGATGTCATAATCATTTGATGATGTCATAATCATTTTGTAGATGTCATAATCATTTCGTTGATGTCATAATGATTTGATGATATCATAATCATTTGATGTCATAATCATTGGATGATGTCATAATCATTTTGTTGATGTCATAATCATTTGGTGTTGTCATAATCATTTGATGTCATAATCATTGGATGATGTCATAATCATTTGATGATGCCATAATCATTTTGTTGATGTCATAATCATTTTATGATGTCATAATCATTTTGTTGATGTCATAATCATTTTGTTGATGTCATAATCATTTGATGATGTCATAGTCATTAGATGATGTCATAATCATTTTGTTGATGTCATAATCATTTCATGATGTCATAATCATTTGATGTCATAATCATTGTATGATGTCATAATCATTTTGTTGATGTCATAATCATTTGATGATGTCATAATCATTAGATAATGTCATAATCATTTTGTTGAAGTCATAATCATTTGATGATGTCATAATCATTTTGTTGATGTCATAATGATTTGATGATGTCATAATCATTTGATGTCATAATCATTGGATGATGTCATAATCATTTTGTTGATGTCATAATCATTGGATGATGTCAAAATCATATGATGTAATAATCAATGGATGATGTCATAATCATTTTGTTGATGTCATAATCATTTGATGTCATAATCATTGGATGATGTCATAATCATTTTGTTGATGTCATAATCATTTGATGTCATAATCATTGGATGATGTCATAATCATTTTGTTGATGTCATAATCATTTGATGATGTCATAATCATTTGATGTCATAATCATTGGATGATGTCATAATCATTTTGTTGATGTCATAATCATTTGATGTCATAATCATTGGATGATGTCATAATCATTTTGTTGATGTCATAATCATTTGATGATGTCATAATCATTTGATGTCATAATCATTGGATGATGTCATAATCATTTTGTTGATGTCATAATCATTTGATGATGTCATAATCATTAGATGATGTCATAATCATTGGATGATGACATAATCATTTTGTTGATGTCATAATCATTTGATGTCATAATCATTGGATGATGTCATAATCATTTTGTTGATGTCATAATCATTTGATGATGTCATAATCATTAGATGATGTCATAATCATTTTGTTGATGTCACAATCATTTCATGATGTCATAATCATTTGATGTCATAATCATTGGATGATGTCATAATCATTTTGTTGATGTCATAATCATTTGATGATGTCATAATCATTAGATAATGTCATAATCATTTTGTTGAAGTCATAATCATTTGATGATGTCATTATCATTTTGTTGATGTCATAATGATTTGATGATGTCATAATCATTTGATGTCATAATCATTGGATGATGTCATAATCATTTTGTTGATGTCATAATCATTTGATGATGTCATAATCATTTGATGTCATAATCATTGGATGATGTCATAATCATTTTGTTGATGTCATAATCATTTGATGATGTCATAATCATTAGATGATGTCATAATCATTTGATGATGTCATAATCATATGATGTAATAATCATTGGATGATGTCATAATCATTTTGTTGATGTCATAATCATTTGATGATGTCATAATCATTAGATGATGTCATAATCAGTTTGTTGATGTCATAATCATTGGATGATGTCATAATCCTTTTGTTGATGTCATAATCATTTGATGATGTCATAATCATTAGATGATGTCATAATCATTTTGTTGATGTCATAATCATTTGATGATGTCATAATCATTTTGTTGATGTCATAATCATTTCGTTGATGTCATAATGATTTGATAATATCATAATCATTTGATGTCATAATCATTGGATGATGTCATAATCATTTTGTTGATGTCATAATCATTTGACGATGTCATAATCATTAGATGATGTCATAATCATTGGATGATGACATAATCATTTTGTTTATGTCATAATCATTTGATGTCATAATCATTGGATGATGTCATAATCATTTTGTTGATGTCATAATCATTTTGTTGATGTCATATTGATTTGATGATGTCATAATCATTTGATGTCATAATCATTGGATGATGTCATAATCATTTTGTTCATGTCATAATCATTTGATGATGTCATAATCATTTGATGTCATAATCATTGGATGATGTCATAATCATTTTGTTGATGTCATAATCATTTGATGATGTCATAATCATTAGATGATGTCATAATCATTTTGTTGATGTCATAATCATTTGATGATGTCATAATCATTTGATGTAATAATCATTAGATGATGTCATAATCATTTTGTTGATGTCGTAATCATTTGATGATGTCATAATCATTAGATGATGTCATAATCATTTTGTTGATGTCATAATCATTTGATGATGTCATAATCATTTGATGTCATAATCATTGGATGATGTCATAATCATTTTGTTGATGTCATAATCATTTGATGATGTCATAATCATTTGATGATGTCATAATCATTTTGTTGATGTCATAATCATTTGATGATGTCATAATCATTTGATGTCATAATCATTGGATGATGTCATAATCATTTTGTTGATGTCATAATCATTTTATGATGTTATAATCATTTTGTTGATGTCATAATCATTGGATGATGTCATAATCCTTTTGTTGATGTCATAATCATTTGATGATGTCATAATCATTAGATGATGTCATAATCATTTTGTTGATGTCATAATCATTTGATGATGTCATAATCATTTTGTAGATGTCATAATCATTTCGTTGATGTCATAATGATTTGATGATATCATAATCATTTGATGTCATAATCATTGGATGATGTCATAATCATTTTGTTGATGTCATAATCATTTGGTGATGTCATAATCATTTGATGTCATATTCATTGGATGATGTCATAATCATTTGATGATGCCATAATCATTTTGTTGATGTCATAATCATTTTATGATGTCATAATCATTTTGTTGATGTCATAATCATTTTGTTGATGTCATAATCATTTGATGATGTCATAGTCATTAGATGATGTCATAATCATTTTGTTGATGTCATAATCATTTCATGATGTCATAATCATTTGATGTCATAATCATTGTATGATGTCATAATCATTTTGTTGATGTCATAATCATTTGATGATGTCATAATCATTAGATAATGTCATAATCATTTTGTTGAAGTCATAATCATTTGATGATGTCATAATCATTTTGTTGATGTCATAATGATTTGATGATGTCATAATCATTTGATGTCATAATCATTGGATGATGTCATAATCATTTTGTTGATGTCATAATCATTTGATGATGTCATAATCATTAGATGATGTCATAATAATTTTGTTGATGTCATAATCATTTGATGATGTCAAAATCATATGATGTAATAATCAATGGATGATGTCATAATCATTTTGTTGATGTCATAATCATTTGATGTCATAATCATTGGATGATGTCATAATCATTTTGTTGATGTCATAATCATTGGATGATGTCATAATCATTTTGTTGATGTCATAATCATTTGATGATGTCATAATCATTTGATGTCATAATCATTGGATGATGTCATAATCATTTTATTGATGTCATAATCATTTGATGATGTCATAATCATTTGATGATGTCATAATCATTTTGTTGATGTCATAATCATTTGATGATGTCATAATCATTTGATGTCATAATCATTGGATGATGTCATAATCATTTTGTTGATGTCATAATCATTTTATGATGTCATAATCATTTTGTTGATGTCATAATCATTGGATGATGTCATAATCCTTTTGTTGATGTCATAATCATTTGATGATGTCATAATCATTAGATGATGTCATAATCATTTTGTTGATGTCATAATCATTTGATGATGTCATAATCATTTTGTTGATGTCATAATCATTTTGTTGATGTCATAATCATTTTGTTGATGTCATAATCATTTGATGATGTCATAATCATTAGATGATGTCATAATCATTTTGTTGATGTCATAATCATTTGATGATGTCATAATCATTTGATGATGTCATAATCATTTTGTTGATGTCATAATCATTTGATGATGTCATAATCATTTGATGTCATAATCATTGGATGATGTCGTAATCATTTTGTTGATGTCATAATCATATTGTTGATGTCATAACCATTTGATGATGTCATAATCATTTTGTTGATGTCATAATCATTTCGTTGATGTCATAATGATTTGATGATATCATAATCATTTGATGTCATAATCATTGGATGATGTCATAATCATTTTGTTGATGTCATAATCATTTGATGATGTCATAATCATTTGATGTCATAATCATTGGATGATGTCATAATCATTTTGTTGATGTCATAATCATTTTATGATGTCATAATCATTTTGTTGATGTCATAATCATTGGATGATGTCATAATCCTTTTGTTGATGTCATAATAATTTGATGATGTCATAATCATTAGATGATGTCACAATCATTTTGTTGATGTCATAATCATTTGATGATGTCATAATCATTTTGTTGATGTCATAATCATTTCGTTGATGTCATAATGATTTGATGATATCATAATCATTTGATGTCATAATCATTGGATGATGTCATAATCATTTTGTTGATGTCATAATCATTTGATGATGTCATAATCATTAGATGATGTCATAATCATTGGATGATGACATAATCATTATGTTTATGTCATAATCATTTGATGTCATAATCATTGGATGATGTCATAATCATTTTGTTGATGTCATAATCATTTGATGATGTCATAATCATTAGATAATGTCATAATCATTTTTGTTGAAGTCATAATCATTCGATGATGTCATTATCATTTTGTTGATGTCATAATCATTTTGTTGATGTCATAATCATTTGATGATGTCATAGTCATTAGATGATGTCATAATCATTTTGTTGATGTCATAATCATTTCATGATGTCATAATCATTTGATGTCATAATCATTGTATGATGTCATAATCATTTTGTTGATGTCATAATCATTTGATGATGTCATAATCATTAGATAATGTCATAATCATTTTGTTGAAGTCATAATCATTTGATGATGTCATAATCATTTTGTTGATGTCATAATGATTTGATGATGTCATAATCATTTGATGTCATAATCATTGGATGATGTCATAATCATTTTGTTGATGTCATAATCATTTGATGATGTCATAATCATTTGATGTCATAATCATTCGATGATGTCATAATCATTTTGTTGATGTCATAATCATTTGATGATGTCATAATCATTAGATGATGTCATAATAATTTTGTTGATGTCATAATCATTTGATGATGTCAAAATCATATGATGTAATAATCAATGGATGATGTCATAATCATTTTGTTGATGTCATAATCATTTGATGATGTCATAATCATTAGATGATGTCATAATCATTTTGTTGATGTCATAATCATTTGATGATGTCATAATCATTAGATGATGTCATAATCATTTTGTTGATGTCATAATCATTGGATGATGTCATAATCCTTTTGTTGATGTCATAATCATTTGATGATGTCATAATCATTATATGATGTCATAATCATTTTGTTGATGTCATAATCATTTGATGATGTCATAATCATTTTGTTGATGTCATAATCATTTCGTTGATGTCATAATCATTTTGTTGATGTCATAATCATTTGATGATGTCATAATCATTAGATGATGTCATAATCATTTTGTTGCTGTCATAATCATTTGATGATGTCATAATCATTTGATGATGTCATAATCATTTGATGATGTCATAATCATTTGATGTCATAATCATTGGATGATGTCGTAATCATTTTGTTGATGTCATAATCATTTGATGATGTCATAATCATTTGATGTCATAATCATTGGATGATGTCGTAATCATTTTGTTGCTGTCATAATCATTTGATGATGTCATAATCATTTTGTTGATGTCATAATCATTTGATGATGTCATAATCATTTGATGTCATAATCATTGGATGATGTCGTAATCATTTTGTTGATGTCATAATCATTTGATGATGTCATAATCATTTGATGATGTCATAATCATTTTGATGATGTCATAATCATTTGATGATGTCATAATCATTTGATGTCATAATCATTGGATAATGTCATAATCATTTTGTTGATGTCATAATCATTTTATGATGTCATAATCATTTTGTTGATGTCATAATCATTGGATGATGTCATAATCCTTTTGTTGATGTCATAATCATTTTATGATGTTATAATCATTTTGTTGATCTCATAATCATTGGATGATGTCATATTCCTTTTGTTGATGTCATAATCATTTGATGATGTCATAATCATTAGATGATGTCATAATCATTTTGTTGATGTCATAATCATTTGATGATGTCATAATCATTTGATGATGTCATAATCATTGGATGATGTCATAATCATTTGATGATGTCATAATCATTTGATGTTATAATCATTTTATGATGTCATAATCATTTTGTTGATGTCATAATCATTTTGTTGATGTCATAATCATTTGATGATGTCATAGTCATTAGATGATGTCATAATCATTTTGTTGATGTCATAATCATTTCATGATGTCATAATTATTTGATGTCATAATCATTGTATGATGTCATAATCATTTTGTTGATGTCATAATCATTTGATGATGTCATAATCATTAGATAATGTCATAATCATTTTGTTGAAGTCATAATGATTTGATGATGTCATAATCATTTTGTTGATGTCATAATGATTTGATGATGTCATAATTATTTGATGTCATAATCATTGGATGATGTCATAATCATTTTGTTGATGTCATAATCATTGGATGATGTCATAATCATTTTGTTGATGTCATAATCATTTGATGTCATAATCATTGGATGATGTCATAATCATTTTGTTGATGTCATAATCATTTGATGATGTCATAATCATTTGATGTCATAATCATTGGATGATGTCATAATCATTTTGTTGATGTCATAATCATTTGATGATGTCATAATCATTAGATGATGTCATAATCATTGGATGATGACATAATCATTTTGTTGATGTCATAATCATTTGATGTCATAATCATTGGATGATGTCATAATCATTTTGTTGATGTCATAATCATTTGATGATGTCATAATCATTTGATGTCATAATCATTGGATGATGTCATAATCATTTTGTTGATGTCATAATCATTTGATGATGTCATAATCATTAGATAATGTCATAATCATTTTGTTGAAGTCATAATCATTTGATGATGCCATTATCATTTTGTTGATGTCATAATGATTTGATGATGTCATAATCATTTGATGTCATAATCATTGGATGATGTCATAATCATTTTGTTGATGTCATAATCATTTGATGATGTCATAATCATTTGATGTCATAATCATTGGATGATGTCATAATCATTTTGTTGATGTCATAATCATTTGATGATGTCATAATCATTAGATGATGTCATAATCATTTTGTTGATGTCATAATCATTTGATGATGTCATAATCATATGATGTAATAATCATTGGATGATGTCATAATCATTTTGTTGATGTCATAATCATTTGATGATGTCATAATCATTAGATGATGTCATAATCAGTTTGTTGATGTCATAATCATTTGATGATGTCATAATCATTAGATGATGTCATAATCATTTTGTTGATGTCATAATCATTTGATGATGTCATAATCATTTGATGTCATAATCATTGGATGATGTCGTAATCATTTTGTTGATGTCATAATCATTTGATGATGTCATAATCATTTGATGATGTCATAATCATTTTGATGATGTCATAATCATTTGATGATGTCATAATCATTTGATGTCATAATCATTGGATAATGTCATAATCATTTTGTTGATGTCATAATCATTTTATGATGTCATAATCATTTTGTTGATGTCATAATCATTGGATGATGTCATAATCCTTTTGTTGATGTCATAATCATTTGATGATGTCATAATCATTAGATGATGTCATAATCATATTGTTGATGTCATAATCATTTGATGATGTCATAATCATTTTGTTGTTGTCATAATCATTTCGTTGATGTCATAATGATTTGATGATATCATAATCATTTGATGTCATAATCATTGGATGATGTCATAATCATTTTGTTGATGTCATAATCATTTGATGATGTCATAATCATTTGATGTCATAATCATTTTATGATGTCATAATCATTTTGTTGATGTCATAATCATTGGATGATGTCATAATCCTTTTGTTGATGTCATAATCATTTGATGATGTCATAATCATTTGATGTAATAATCATTAGATGATGTCATAATCATTTTGTTGATGTCATAATCATTTGATGATGTCATAATCATTAGATGATGTCATAATCATTTTGTTGATGTCATAATCATTTGATGATGTCATAATCATTTGATGTCATAATCATTGGATGATGTCATAATCATTTTGTTGATGTCATAATCATTTGATGATGTCATAATCATTTGATGATGTCATAATCATTTTGTTGATGTCATAGTCATTTGATGATGTCATAATCATTTGATGTCCTAATCATTGGATGATGTCATAATCATTTTGTCGATGTCATAATCATTTTATGATGTTATAATCAATTTGTTGATGTCATAATCATTGGATGATGTCATAATCCTTTTGTTGATGTCATAATCATTTGATGATGTCATAATCATTAGATGATGTCATAATCATTTTGTTGATGTCATAATCATTTGATGATGTCATAATCATTTTGTAGATGTCATAATCATTTCGTTGATGTCATAATGATTTGATGATATCATAATCATTTGATGTCATAATCATTGGATGATGTCATAATCATTTTGTTGATGTCATAATCATTTGGTGATGTCATAATCATTTGATGTCATAATCATTGGATGATGTCATAATCATTTGATGATGCCATAATCATTTTGTTGATGTCATAATCATTTTATGATGTCATAATCATTTTGTTGATGTCATAATCATTTTGTTGATGTCATAATCATTTGATGATGTCATAGTCATTAGATGATGTCATAATCATTTTGTTGATGTCATAATCATTTCATGATGTCATAATCATTTGATGTCATAATCATTGTATGATGTCATAATCATTTTGTTGATGTCATAATCATTTGATGATGTCATAATCATTAGATAATGTCATAATCATTTTGTTGAAGTCATAATCATTTGATGATGTCATAATCATTTTGTTGATGTCATAATGATTTGATGATGTCATAATCATTTGATGTCATAATCATTGGATGATGTCATAATCATTTTGTTGATGTCATAATCATTGGATGATGTCATAATCATTTGATGTCATAATCATTGGATGATGTCATAATCATTTTGTTGATGTCATAATCATTTGATGATGTCATAATCATTAGATGATGTCATAATAATTTTGTTGATGTCATAATCATTTGATGATGTCAAAATCATATGATGTAATAATCAATGGATGATGTCATAATCATTTTGTTGATGTCATAATCATTTGATGATGTCATAATCATTAGATGATGTCATAATCATTTTGTTGATGTCATAATCATTTGATGATGTCATAATCATTAGATGATGTCATAATCATTTTGTTGATGTCATAATCATTTGATGATGTCATAATCATTTGATGTTACAATCATTGGATGATGTCATAATCATTTTATTGATGTCATAATCATTTGATGATGTCATAATCATTTGATGATGTCATAATCATTTTGTTGATGTCATAATCATTTGATGATGTCATAATCATTTGATGTCATAATCATTGGATGATGTCATAATCATTTTGTTGATGTCATAATCATTTTATGATGTCATAATCATTTTGTTGATGTCATAATCATTAGATGATGTCATAATCATTTTGTTGATGTCATAATCATTTGATGATGTCATAATCATTTTGTTGATGTCATAATCATTTCGTTGATGTCATAATCATTTTGTTGATGTCATAATCATTTGATGATGTCATAATCATTAGATGATGTCATAATCATTTTGTTGATGTCATAATCATTTGATGATGTCATAATCATTTTGTTGATGTCATAATCATTTGATGATGTCATAATCATTTGATGTCATAATCATTGGATGATGTCGTAATCATTTTGTTGATGTCATAATCATATTGTTGATGTCATAACCATTTGATGATGTCATAATCATTTTGTTGATGTCATAATCATTTCGTTGATGTCATAATGATTTGATGATATCATAATCATTTGATGTCATAATCATTGGATGATGTCATAATCATTTTGTTGATGTCATAATCATTTGATGATGTCATAATCATTTGATGTCATAATCATTGGATGATGTCATAATCATTTTGTTGATGTCATAATCATTTTATGATGTCATAATCATTTTGTTGATGTCATAATCATTGGATGATGTCATAATCCTTTTGTTGATGTCATAATAATTTGATGATGTCATAATCATTAGATGATGTCATAATCATTTTGTTGATGTCATAATCATTTGATGATGTCATAATCATTTTGTTGATGTCATAATCATTTCGTTGATGTCATAATGATTTGATGATATCATAATCATTTGATGTCATAATCATTGGATGATGTCATAATCATTTTGTTGATGTCATAATCATTTGATGATGTCATAATCATTAGATGATGTCATAATCATTGGATGATGACATAATCATTATGTTTATGTCATAATCATTTGATGTCATAATCATTGGATGATGTCATAATCATTTTGTTGATGTCATAATCATTTGATGATGTCATAATCATTAGATAATGTCATAATCATTTTTGTTGAAGTCATAATCATTTGATGATGTCATAATCATTTTGTTGATGTCATAATCATTTTGTTGATGTCATATTGATTTGATGATGTCATAATCATTTGATGTCATAATCATTTGATGATGTCATAGTCATTAGATGATGTCATAATCATTTTGTTGATGTCATAATCATTTCATGATGTCATAATCATTTGATGTCATAATCATTGTATGATGTCATAATCGTTTTGTTGATGTCATAATCATTTGATGATGTCATAATCAATAGATAATGTCATAATCATTTTGTTGAAGTCATAATCATTTGATGATGTCATAATCATTTTGTTGATGTCATAATGATTTGATGATGTCATAATCATTTGATGTCATAATCATTGGATGATGTCATAATCATTTTGTTGATGTCATAATCATTTGATGATGTCATAATCATTTGATGTCATAATCATTGGATGATGTCATAATCATTTTGTTGATGTCATAATCATTTGATGATGTCATAATCATTAGATGATGTCATAATAATTTTGTTGATGTCATAATCATTTGATGATGTCAAAATCATATGATGTAATAATCAATGGATGATGTCATAATCATTTTGTTGATGTCATAATCATTTGATGATGTCATAATCATTAGATGATGTCATAATCATTTTGTTGATGTCATAATCATTTGATGATGTCATAATCATTAGATGATGTCATAATCATTTTGTTGATGTCATAATCATTGGATGATGTCATAATCCTTTTGTTGATGTCATAATCATTTGATGATGTCATAATCATTATATGATGTCATAATCATTTTGTTGATGTCATAATCATTTGATGATGTCATAATCATTTTGTTGATGTCATAATCATTTCGTTGATGTCATAATCATTTTGTTGATGTCATAATCATTTGATGATGTCATAATCATTAGATGATGTCATAATCATTTTGTTGCTGTCATAATCATTTGATGATGTCATAATCATTTGATGATGTCATAATCATTTGATGTCATAATCATTGGATGATGTCGTAATCATTTTGTTGATGTCATAATCATTTGATGATGTCATAATCATTTGATGTCATAATCATTGGATGATGTCGTAATCATTTTGTTGCTGTCATAATCATTTGATGATGTCATAATCATTTTGTTGATGTCATAATCATTTGATGATGTCATAATCATTTGATGTCATAATCATTGGATGATGTCGTAATCATTTTGTTGATGTCATAATCATTTGATGATGTCATAATCATTGGATAATGTCATAATCATTTTGTTGATGTCATAATCATTTTATGATGTCATAATCATTTTGTTGATGTCATAATCATTGGATGATGTCATAATCCTTTTGTTGATGTCATATTCATTTTATGATGTTATAATCATTTTGTTGATCTCATAATCATTGGATGATGTCATATTCCTTTTGTTGATGTCATAATCATTTGATGATGTCATAATCATTAGATGATGTCATAATCATTTTGTTGATGTCATAATCATTTGATGATGTCATAATCATTTTGTAGATGTCATAATCATTTCGTTGATGTCATAATGATTTGATGATATCATAATCATTTGATGATGTCATAATCATTAGATGATGTCATAATCATTTTGTTGATGTCATAATCATTTGATGATGTCATAATCATTTAATGATGTCATAATCATTTGATGATGTCATAATCATTTGATGTTATAATCATTTTATGATGTCATAATCATTTTGTTGATGTCATAATCATTTTGTTGATGTCATAATCATTTCATGATGTCATAATCATTTGATGTCATAATCATTGTATGATGTCATAATCATTTTGTTGATGTCATAATCATTTGATGATGTCATAATCATTAGATAATGTCATAATCATTTTGTTGAAGTCATAATCATTTGATGATGTCATAATCATTTTGTTGATGTCATAATGATTTGATGATGTCATAATCATTTGATGTCATAATCATTGGATGATGTCATAATCATTTTGTTGATGTCATAATCATTTGATGTCATAATCATTGGATGATGTCATAATCATTTTGTTGATGTCATAATCATTTGATGTCATAATCATTGGATGATGTCATAATCATTTTGTTGATGTCATAATCATTTGATGATGTCATAATCATTTGATGTCATAATCATTGGATGATGTCATAATCATTTTGTTGATGTCATAATCATTTGATGATGTCATAATCATTAGATGATGTCATAATCATTGGATGATGACATAATCATTTTGTTGATGTCATAATCATTTGATGTCATAATCATTGGATGATGTCATAATCATTTTGTTGATGTCATAATCATTTGATGATGTCATAATCATTAGATGATGTCATAATCATTTTGTTGATGTCACAATCATTTCATGATGTCATAATCATTTGATGTCATAATCATTGGATGATGTCATAATCATTTTGTTGATGTCATAATCATTTGATGATGTCATAATCATTAGATAATGTCATAATCATTTTGTTGAAGTCATAATCATTTGATGATGTCATTATCATTTTGTTGATGTCATAATGATTTGATGATGTCATAATCATTTGATGTCATAATCATTGGATGATGTCATAATCATTTTGTTGATGTCATAATCATTTGATGATGTCATAATCATTTGATGTCATAATCATTGGATGATGTCATAATCATTTTGTTGATGTCATAATCATTTGATGATGTCATAATCATTAGATGATGTCATAATCATTTTGTTGATGTCATAATCATTTGATGATGTCATAATCATATGATGTAATAATCATTGGATGATGTCATAATCATTTTGTTGATGTCATAATCATTTGATGATGTCATAATCATTAGATGATGTCATAATCATTTTGTTGATGTCATAATCATTTGATGATGTCATAATCATTAGATGATGTCATAATCATTTTGTTGATGTCATAATCATTTGATGATGTCATAATCATTTGATGTCATAATCATTGGATGATGTCGTAATCATTTTGTTGATGTCATAATCATTTGATGATGTCATAATCATTTGATGATGTCATAATCATTTTGATGATGTCATAATCATTTGATGATGTCATAATCATTTGATGTCATAATCATTGGATAATGTCATAATCATTTTGTTGATGTCATAATCATTTTATGATGTCATAATCATTTTGTTGATGTCATAATCATTGGATGATGTCATAATCCTTTTGTTGATGTCATAATCATTTGATGATGTCATAATCATTAGATGATGTCATAATCATATTGTTGATGTCATAATCATTTGATGATGTCATAATCATTTTGTTGTTGTCATAATCATTTCGTTGATGTCATAATGATTTGATGATATCATAATCATTTGATGTCATAATCATTGGATGATGTCATAATCATTTTGTTGATGTCATAATCATTTGATGATGTCATAATCATTTGATGTCATAATCATTGGATGATGTCATAATCATTTTGTTGATGTCATAATCATTTTATGATGTCATAATCATTTTGTTGATGTCATAATCATTGGATGATGTCATAATCCTTTTGTTGATGTCATAATCATTTGATGATGTCATAATCATTAGATGATGTCATAATCATTTTGTTGATGTCATAATCATTTGATGATGTCATAATCATTTTGTTGATGTCATAATCATTTCGTTGATGTCATAATGATTTGATGATATCATAATCATTTGATGTCATAATCATTGGATGATGTCATAATCATTTTGTTGATGTCATAATCATTTGATGATGTCATAATCATTAGATGATGTCATAATCATTGGATGATGACATAATCATTTTGTTTATGTCATAATCATTTGATGTCATAATCATTGGATGATGTCATAATCATTTTGTTGATGTCATAATCATTTTGTTGATGTCATATTGATTTGATGATGTCATAATCATTTGATGTCATAATCATTGGATGATGTCATAATCATTTTGTTCATGTCATAATCATTTGATGATGTCATAATCATTTGATGTCATAATCATTGGATGATGTCATAATCATTTTGTTGATGTCATAATCATTTGATGATGTCATAATCATTAGATGATGTCATAATCATTTTGTTGATGTCATAATCATTTGATGATGTCATAATCATTTGATGTAATAATCATTAGATGATGTCATAATCATTTTGTTGATGTCATAATCATTTGATGATGTCATAATCATTAGATGATGTCATAATCATTTTGTTGATGTCATAATCATTTGATGGTGTCATAATCATTTGATGTCATAATCATTGGATGATGTCATAATCATTTTGTTGATGTCATAATCATTTGATGATGTCATAATCATTTGATGATGTCATAATCATTTTGTTGATGTCATAATCATTTGATGATGTCATAATCATTTGATGTCATAATCATTGGATGATGTCATAATCATTTTGTCGATGTCATAATCATTTTATGATGTTATAATCATTTTGTTGATGTCATAATCATTGGATGATGTCATAATCCTTTTGTTGATGTCATAATCATTTGATGATGTCATAATCATTAGATGATGTCATAATCATTTTGTTGATGTCATAATCATTTGATGATGTCATAATCATTTTGTAGATGTCATAATCATTTCGTTGATGTCATAATGATTTGATGATATCATAATCATTTGATGTCATAATCATTGGATGATGTCATAATCATTTTGTTGATGTCATAATCATTTGGTGATGTCATAATCATTTGATGTCATAATCATTGGATGATGTCATAATCATTTGATGATGCCATAATCATTTTGTTGATGTCATAATCATTTTATGATGTCATAATCATTTTGTTGATGTCATAATCATTTTGTTGATGTCATAATCATTTGATGATGTCATAGTCATTAGATGATGTCATAATCATTTTGTTGATGTCATAATCATTTCATGATGTCATAATTAGAGTTGAGCGATACCAGCCGATACTTGAAAATATCGGATCGGAATGGATCGGCCGATCTTAAAAAAAAGTATCGGTATCGCCGATTCCGATACCGGGAACCAATGCAAGTCAATGGGGCCAAAATATCGGAATTAAAAAAAAACCTTTCTTTCCTTGTAGGTTAATTCTACATGAAGAAAAACAACTAAGAATAATGTAGAATGTATTGTGGGAGGTGGAGGAGACATTAAAGCCATAGAGGTTTAGCCCAATCAAATGGAATAGCAGGAATTAAACTTTTTTTTTTAAAGATGTTAGGAGTTACAAAGATATTGACTATGTTAGCCTCATTTATATTTTGCCAGACATGTATGTCTTCTTCTTCTACTTCCTTTTTTTACATTCTTCTTCTTCTTCTTCTACTTCCTTTTTTTACATTCTTCTTCTTCTTCTTCTACTTCCTTTTTTTACATTCTTCTTCTTATTCCTTTTTTTACATTCTTCTTCTTCTTCTTCTACTTCCTTTTTTTACATTCTTCTTCTTCTTCTTCTTCTTCTTCTTCTTCTTCTTCTTCTTCTTCTTCTTCTTCTTCCTTTTCTTACATTCTTCATATTCTTCTTATTCAACAATTATTATTCTACATATTCAGCTTCTTCATCTTCTTCCTATTCTTCTTCATCATATTCTTGTTTGTGTCAGGCATTCCTGTAGTTGTTATCTAGAAAAGTTAGAAGTTTACACCTTCCGTTCTGCCTGTCACAAAAGATTTACAACAGGATTTGTCCGCGTTCAGTTTGGCCTGCAGAAGCAGGCCTTTTCCAGGGGCACCACGAGGAGGAACGGACTCACCCCCATACACTGCTTAGTCTTCTTCTGCTTATAAATAAGATAATATCATTTGCTCAGAGTATTAGTCTTATGCTTAATGTTCTTCTGCTTTGTTTTTTTTATGCTTCTTTGTCTTCTCTCTCTTGTTGTTCTGCATCTTGGTGGTTGTCTTCCTGTTCTTTGTCCTCTTGAACCAGCTGACGGTACTGGCACCCGGAGGGGCAGCAGAAGGAACAAGAGCCAATGGCACTACCGAGGACCAGCTGACGGTGCTGGAACCCGGTTACTAAGCAGGAGGTACCTGTGCTACAAAGCACTACCAAGGACCAGCAGACGTTGCCGGAACTCGGATACCGAGATGGAGGCACCTAGGCCAAACGCTCTGACGAGAACCAGCTGACGGTGCTGGAACCCGGAGGGGTAGCATAAGCTGCAAGAGCAAATGGAAATAGCGAGGACCAGCTGACAGTGCTGGCACCCGGAGGGGCAGCAGAAGGAATAAGAGCCAATGGCACAACCGAGGACCAGCTGACGGTGCTGGAACCCGGTTACTAAGCAGGAGGTACCTGTGCTACAAAGCACTACCAAGGACCAGCAGACGTTGCCGGAACTCGGATACCGAGATGGAGGCACCTAGGCCAAAGGCTCTGACGAGAACCAGCTGACGGTGCTGGAACCCGGAGGGGTAGCATAAGCTGCAAGAGCAAATGGAAATAGCGAGGACCAGCTGACAGTGCTGGCACCCGGAGGGGCAGCAGAAGGAATAAGAGCCAATGGCACAACCGAGGACCAGCTGACGGTGCTGGAACCCGGTTACTAAGCAGGAGGTACCTGTGCTACAAAGCACTACCAAGGACCAGCAGACGTTGCTGGAACTCGGATACCGAGATGGAGGCACCTAGGCCAAAGGCTCTGATGAGAACCAGCTGACGGTGCTGGAACCCGGAGGGGTATCAGAAGTTACCCCTGAAAAGCAAAGTTGGCATGCCGCAAGCTGGCCGCAGTTACCGAATCACACAGTCCTACAGGGGGTGCTTGTCCTACTGGCACTATGGAACAAACCTTTCTTACCAGAACCCGCAGTCCACATAGGAAGCACCTAAACTGCTGGCACCCTAGCCTCGGCTAACCCAACCGCAACACGACATGGCAACTTGGGGTGGCAAACTGACATTGACACTTCCCGGAAACAGCAGGCAGGGCTGGAACCAAGCTGGGCAGGAGGGAGTACCCGTGCCAAAGTCAGTTATGAGCAGCAACTGGCGATGTTGGAGCCCAGGACAAGCACTTAGCAGGCTGAGGCCTGATGTGCTGTCAATTGGGAGGCAGCAGGACAGATTGCCATCAAAACAGCAGGGGAACAGCTGACGTTACTGAACCCCACAAACACAGGAGCTAGTGTTTTACTCTGTGAAGACGGCACTTCCGAGCAACAACTGGCTGTGTTGAAGCCCAGGGACAAGCACGGAGCAGGCTTAGGCTGCATTGAAGAAATTTTAAGATCGGTTGTAGACTACTAATTTGAACCAAGCTCCACTTAGGCCTGTGGATTCACTGATTTTCGTATTTCCCCTGTCCTCCAACCCCGCCAGTTACAGCTCCGAAGTGGCGTCTGCACAATCCACACTTGTTCCTGTGTTACAGGTGTTCAGTCCGGTCAGTTAATCCCCTGATGTGTGTCCGGCAATGTCGCCTGCTCTGTCCACATTCCGATAATGGGAATGTGGACAGAGCAGGCGACATTGCCGGACACACATCAGGGGATTAACTGATCGGACTGAACACCTGTAACACAGGAACAAGTGTGGATTGTGCAGACGCCACTTCGGAGCTGTAACTGGCAGGGTTGGAGGACAGGGGAAATACG
The DNA here is from genome assembly GCF_039654945.1 of Dendrobates tinctorius. Classification (NCBI taxonomy): domain Eukaryota; kingdom Metazoa; phylum Chordata; class Amphibia; order Anura; family Dendrobatidae; genus Dendrobates; species Dendrobates tinctorius. Next base: position 40,774,396 of record NW_027361687.1, on the reverse strand, counting down.
AGAGACAGTGGAGCCACAGGCCTAATTGGAGCACGGTTAAAAATCAGTAGTGGTACGACTGTGTAGGCAGCAGGAGACTTTGCCATCCACACAGCAGGGGATCAGCTGACATTACTGAACCCCACTGAGACACGGGAGCAAGTATCTCTTTCCGTGTGGACGGCACTTCCGAACTACAACTGGCTGTGTTGAAGCCCAGGAAATAGGAGGGTGTAGGCAGAGGCCTACTGTATTTTGAATGAGTTTACAGCAGGAGAGACTGCCATCCACAAAGCAGGGGATCAGCTGACGTTACTGAACCCCACTGAGACACGGGAGCAAGTATCTCTTTCCGTGTGGACGGCACTTCCGAACTACAACTGGCTGTGTTGAAGCCCAGGAAATAGGAGGGTGTAGGCAGAGGCCTACTGTATTTTGAATGAGTTTACAGCAGGAGAGACTGCCATCCACACAGCAGGGGATCAGCTGACGTTACTGAACCCCACTGAGACACGGGAGCAAGTATCTCTTTCCGTGTGGACGGCACTTCCGAACTACAACTGGCTGTGTTGAAGCCCAGGAAATAGGAGGGTGTAGGCAGAGGCCTACTGAATTTTGAATGAGGTGACAGCAGGAGAGACTGCCATCCACACAGCAGGGGATCAGCTGACGTTACTGAACCCCACTGAGACACGGGAGCAAGTGTCTCTTTCCGTGTGGACGGCACTTCCGAACTACAACTGGCTGTGTTGAAGCCCAGGAAATAGGAGGGTGTAGGCAGAGGCCTACTGTATTTTGAATGAGTTTACAGCAGGAGAGACTGCCATCCACACAGCAGGGGATCAGCTGACGTTACTGAACCCCACTGAGACACGGGAGCAAGTATCTCTTTCCGTGTGGACGGCACTTCCGAACTACAACTGGCTGTGTTGAAGCCCAGGAAATAGGAGGGTGTAGGCAGAGGCCTACTGAATTTTGAATGAGGTGACAGCAGGAGAGACTGCCATCCACACAGCAGGGGATCAGCTGACGTTACTGAACCCCACTGAGACACGGGAGCAAGTATCTCTTTCCGTGTGGACGGCACTTCCGAACTACAACTGGCTGTGTTGAAGCCCAGGAAATAGGAGGGTGTAGGCAGAGGCCTACTGTATTTTGAATGAGTTTACAGCAGGAGAGACTGCCATCCACACAGCAGGGGATCAGCTGACGTTACTGAACCCCACTGAGACACGGGAGCAAGTGTCTCTTTCCGTGTGGACGGCACTTCCGAACTACAACTGGCTGTGTTGAAGCCCAGGAAATAGGAGGGTGTAGGCAGAGGCCTACTGTATTTTGAATGAGTTTACAGCAGGAGAGACTGCCATCCACACAGCAGGGGATCAGCTGACGTTACTGAACCCCACTGAGACACGGGAGCAAGTATCTCTTTCCGTGTGGACGGCACTTCCGAACTACAACTGGCTGTGTTGAAGCCCAGGAAATAGGAGGGTGTAGGCAGAGGCCTACTGAATTTTGAATGAGGTGACAGCAGGAGAGACTGCCATCCACACAGCAGGGGATCAGCTGACGTTACTGAACCCCACTGAGACACGGGAGCAAGTATCTCTTTCCGTGTGGACGGCACTTCCGAACTACAACTGGCTGTGTTGAAGCCCAGGAAATAGGAGGGTGTAGGCAGAGGCCTACTGAATTTTGAATGAGGTGACAGCAGGAGAGACTGCCATCCACACAGCAGGGGATCAGCTGACGTTACTGAACCCCACTGAGACACGGGAGCAAGTATCTCTTTCCGTGTGGACGGCACTTCCGAACTACAACTGGCTGTGTTGAAGCCCAGGAAATAGGAGGGTGTAGGCAGAGGCCTACTGTATTTTGAATGAGTTTACAGCAGGAGAGACTGCCATCCACACAGCAGGGGATCAGCTGACGTTACTGAACCCCACTGAGACACGGGAGCAAGTGTCTCTTTCCGTGTGGACGGCACTTCCGAACTACAACTGGCTGTGTTGAAGCCCAGGAAATAGGAGGGTGTAGGCAGAGGCCTACTGTATTTTGAATGAGTTTACAGCAGGAGAGACTGCCATCCACACAGCAGGGGATCAGCTGACGTTACTGAACCCCACTGAGACACGGGAGCAAGTATCTCTTTCCGTGTGGACGGCACTTCCGAACTACAACTGGCTGTGTTGAAGCCCAGGAAATAGGAGGGTGTAGGCAGAGGCCTACTGAATTTTGAATGAGGTGACAGCAGGAGAGACTGCCATCCACACAGCAGGGGATCAGCTGACGTTACTGAACCCCACTGAGACACGGGAGCAAGTATCTCTTTCCGTGTGGACGGCACTTCCGAACTACAACTGGCTGTGTTGAAGCCCAGGAAATAGGAGGGTGTAGGCAGAGGCCTACTGAATTTTGAATGAGGTGACAGCAGGAGAGACTGCCATCCACACAGCAGGGGATCAGCTGACGTTACTGAACCCCACTGAGACACGGGAGCAAGTATCTCTTTCCGTGTGGACGGCACTTCCGAACTACAACTGGCTGTGTTGAAGCCCAGGAAATAGGAGGGTGTAGGCAGAGGCCTACTGTATTTTGAATGAGTTTACAGCAGGAGAGACTGCCATCCACACAGCAGGGGATCAGCTGACGTTACTGAACCCCACTGAGACACGGGAGCAAGTATCTCTTTCCGTGTGGACGGCACTTCCGAACTACAACTGGCTGTGTTGAAGCCCAGGAAATAGGAGGGTGTAGGCAGAGGCCTACTGTCTTTGTAATGCGGAGACAGCAGGAGAGACTGCCATCTCCACAGCAGGGGAACCGCTGGCAGTGCTGAACCCCACTAACACTTGAACGAATGTGTTTGGCTCTGTGGAGACGACACTTCTGAACACCAACTGACGCTGTTGGAGCCCAGGATTAGGCGAGGAGCAGGCTGGGGCCTACTGGATTTTGGCAGGTGAAGGCAGCAGGAGACTTGCCATCTCCACAGCAGGGGAACAGCTGGCAGTGCTGAACCCCACTAACACTTGAACGAATGTGTTTGGTTCTGTGGAGACGACACTTCTGAACACCAACTGACGCTGTTGGAGCCCAGGATTAGGCGAGGAGCAGGCTGGGGCCTACTGGATTTTGGCAGGTGAATGCAGCAGGAGACTTGCCATCTCCACAGCAGGGGAACAGCTGGCAGTGCTGAACCCCACTAACACTTGAACGAACGTGTTTGGCTCTGTGGAGACGACACTTCTGAACACCAACTGACGCTGTTGGAGCCCAGGATTAGGCGAGGAGCAGGCTGGGGCCTACTGGATTTTGGCAGGTGAAGGCAGCAGGAGACTTGCCATCTCCACAGCAGGGGAACAGCTGGCAGTGCTGAACCCCACTAACACTTGAACGAATGTGTTTGGCTCTGTGGAGACGACACTTCTGAACACCAACTGACGCTGTTGGAGCCCAGGATTAGGCGAGGAGCAGGCTGGGGCCTACTGGATTTTGGCAGGTGAAGGCAGCAGGAGACTTGCCATCTCCACAGCAGGGGAACAGCTGGCAGTGCTGAACCCCACTAACACTTGAACGAATGTGTTTGGCTCTGTGGAGACGACACTTCTGAACACCAACTGACGCTGTTGGAGCCCAGGATTAGGCGAGGAGCAGGCTGGGGCCTACTGGATTTTGGCAGGTGAAGGCAGCAGGAGACTTGCCATCTCCACAGCAGGGGAACAGCTGGCAGTGCTGAACCCCACTAACACTTGAACGAATGTGTTTGGTTCTGTGGAGACGACACTTCTGAACACCAACTGACGCTGTTGGAGCCCAGGATTAGGCGAGGAGCAGGCTGGGGCCTACTGGATTTTGGCAGGTGAAGGCAGCAGGAGACTTGCCATCTCCACAGCAGGGGAACAGCTGGCAGTGCTGAACCCCACTAACACTTGAACGAATGTGTTTGGTTCTGTGGAGACGACACTTCTGAACACCAACTGACGCTGTTGGAGCCCAGGATTAGGCGAGGAGCAGGCTGGGGCCTACTGGATTTTGGCAGGTGAAGGCAGCAGGAGACTTGCCATCTCCACAGCAGGGGAACAGCTGGCAGTGCTGAACCCCACTAACACTTGAACGAATGTGTTTGGTTCTGTGGAGACGACACTTCTGAACACCAACTGACGCTGTTGGAGCCCAGGATTAGGCGAGGAGCAGGCTGGGGCCTACTGGATTTTGGCAGGTGAATGCAGCAGGAGACTTGCCATCTCCACAGCAGGGGAACAGCTGGCAGTGCTGAACCCCACTAACACTTGAACGAACGTGTTTGGCTCTGTGGAGACGACACTTCTGAACACCAACTGACGCTGTTGGAGCCCAGGATTAGGCGAGGAGCAGGCTGGGGCCTACTGGATTTTGGCAGGTGAAGGCAGCAGGAGACTTGCCATCTCCACAGCAGGGGAACAGCTGGCAGTGCTGAACCCCACTAACACTTGAACGAATGTGTTTGGTTCTGTGGAGACGACACTTCTGAACACCAACTGACGCTGTTGGAGCCCAGGATTAGGCGAGGAGCAGGCTGGGGCCTACTGGATTTTGGCAGGTGAATGCAGCAGGAGACTTGCCATCTCCACAGCAGGGGAACAGCTGGCAGTGCTGAACCCCACTAACACTTGAACGAACGTGTTTGGCTCTGTGGAGACGACACTTCTGAACACCAACTGACGCTGTTGGAGCCCAGGATTAGGCGAGGAGCAGGCTGGGGCCTACTGGATTTTGGCAGGTGAAGGCAGCAGGAGACTTGCCATCTCCACAGCAGGGGAACAGCTGGCAGTGCTGAACCCCACTAACACTTGAACGAATGTGTTTGGCTCTGTGGAGACGACACTTCTGAACACCAACTGACGCTGTTGGAGCCCAGGATTAGGCGAGGAGCAGGCTGGGGCCTACTGGATTTTGGCAGGTGAATGCAGCAGGAGACTTGCCATCTCCACAGCAGGGGAACAGCTGGCAGTGCTGAACCCCACTAACACTTGAACGAACGTGTTTGGCTCTGTGGAGACGACACTTCTGAACACCAACTGACGCTGTTGGAGCCCAGGATTAGGCGAGGAGCAGGCTGGGGCCTACTGGATTTTGGCAGGTGAAGGCAGCAGGAGACTTGCCATCTCCACAGCAGGGGAACAGCTGGCAGTGCTGAACCCCACTAACACTTGAACGAATGTGTTTGGCTCTGTGGAGACGACACTTCTGAACACCAACTGACGCTGTTGGAGCCCAGGATTAGGCGAGGAGCAGGCTGGGGCCTACTGGATTTTGGCAGGTGAATGCAGCAGGAGACTTGCCATCTCCACAGCAGGGGAACAGCTGGCAGTGCTGAACCCCACTAACACTTGAACGAATGTGTTTGGCTCTGTGGAGACGACACTTCTGAACACCAACTGACGCTGTTGGAGCCCAGGATTAGGCGAGGAGCAGGCTGGGGCCTACTGGATTTGGGCAGGTGAAGGCAGCAGGAGACTTGCCATCTCCACAGCAGGGGAACAGCTGGCAGTGCTGAACCCCACTAACACTTGAACGAATGTGTTTGGCTCTGTGGAGACGACACTTCTGAACACCAACTGACGCTGTTGGTGCCCAGGATTACGCATGCCGCATGCAGAGGCCAATGGGCAGCGGTTTTTATGGAGGTTGTGGACTACTACTGATTCTAACCATGCTCCACTTAGGCCTCTGGCTCCACTGTCTCTACTATTTACCCTGGCCTCCAACCCCGCCAGCTACATCTCTGAAGTGGCGTCAGCACAATCTACACTTGTTCCTGTGTTACTGGTGCTCAGTCCCATCAGTTGATCCCCTGATGTTTGTCCGGCAAGTTCGCCAGCTCTGTCCTCATTCCCACTACTGGTTATGGGAATGTGGACAGAGCAGGAGACCTTGCCGGACACACATCAGGGGATAAACTGATGGGACTGAGCCACAGGAACACAGGAACAAGTGTAGATTGTGCTGACGCCACTTCAGAGATGTAGATGGCGGGGTTGGAGGTCAGGGGAAATAGTAGAGACAGTGGAGCCAGAGACCTAAGTTGGGCACGGTTAAAAATCAGTAGTGGTTTGAATGTTGATGGAGCTGGTGACTCTGCCGTCCACACAGCAGGGGATCAGCTGGCATTACTGAACCCCAGTAACACAGGAGCTAGTGTGTTTCTCTGTGCAGACGACACATCTGAGCGACAACTGGCTGTGTTGAAGCACAGGGATTATAGTTCAGGTGGTAGAAAAATGAACACACCAGCAGACCTGGATACAGTTGCCAACCACTAATTTAGTCTGTAAGAGGAATGGCAAAGTCTTTGGAGATCCAGGCCTTGTTCATTTTCAGAAAAGTCAGCCGGTCAACATTATCGGAAGATAGTCGCGTGCGACGGTCTGTTAGTACACCACCTGCGGCACTAAAGACACGTTCCGATAATACACTGGCAGCAGGGCAAGCCAGCACCTCCAATGCATACTGGCTAAGCTCTGGCCATGTATCCAGCTTAGAGACCCAAAACTTGAAGGGGGAAGAGCCATCTGGGAGTACAGCGACAGGGCAAGACATGTAGTCTGACACCATCTGACGGAAGCGTTGCCTCCTGCTGACTCGAGGCGTCGCTGATGGTGTAGACAATTGTGGTGGACACACAAAACTTTGCCACATTTGGGCCATAGTGGTCTTGCCTTGTGCTGCGGCACTGCCTCTGCTCCCTCTTTGTGCAGAGTTTCCTCCACTGCCTCGACGCACAGAGCTGCTTTGTAAAGCACTTGCAACAATGCTGTCGGGTGGAATGGAAAACATTATGGACTGCACCAGTGACTCTTCGTACTCCCGCATTTTACGCTCCCGGTTCAACGTTGGTATGAGCCTTTGTACGCTGTCCCGGTAGCGAGGATCTAGGAGGGTGTACACCCAATAATCAGCCGAGACGAGAATGTGGGCGATGCGGCGGTCGTTTCTCAGGCACTGCAGCATGAAATCAACCATGTGCTGCAGACTCCCAACTGCCAAAGAACCGCTGTCCCCTGTTTGAGGCGTGACCTCGACCTGCTCTGCATCACCCCACCCTCGCTGTACATACTGAGTAGAGGTTTGTGTACCTCCCTCCTCTGGAGAGATGTCTTCCTCCTCCATCGACTCCTCCTCATCCTCCTCACAAAGTGTCCCCTGCCTAGGCCTTTGTGAGGAAACACGTAGCGCAGACTGTCCAGAAGCAGATGGCATTTGGGACTCCTCATCCTCCACCTCTTCTGAAACCTCATCCCTTAGTGCTTGCAGTGTTTGTTGAAGCAGGCAGATAAGGGGGACAGTCATGCTGACTAGTGCATCATCTGCACTCGCCATCCGCGTGGATTCATCGAAGGCACGCAAAACGAGGCAGATGTCCTTCATAGAGGCCCACTCAATGGTGCTGAAGTGTGAACGGCGCACAGTGCGACTTGTTTGCGCCTGATGCAGCTGGTACTCCATGACTGCTGCCTGCTGCTCACACAACCGCTCCAACATATGTAACGTTGAATTCCACCGGGTGGGTAGGTCACATATGATGCGATGTTCTGGAAGGCCAAATCGTCGCTGCAGAGCAGCGAGGCGCGATCTTGCCGTGCTGGAACGTCGCAAGTGAGCGCACTCTATGCGGACCTTGTGCAACAGTGCATCAAGATCCGGATAGTCCCTCAGAAAGCTCTGCACGACCAAGTTAAGAACATGTGCCAGACATGGGATGTGTGTGAGGTTGCCTAGGCCAAGAGCTGCCACCAGATTTCGGCCATTGTCACACACTACCAAGCCCGGCTGGAGATTCGCTGGCCCAAACCACACATCGCTCTCCAGCTTGATAGCATTCCAGAGCTCCTGCGCTGTGTGGCTTCGATTCCCCAAAGAAATTAATTTGAGTACAGCCTGTTGACGTTTGGCCACGGCTGTGCTCATATCGGTCGTAACAGGCTCCTGCTCTGCTGTTTCTGAGGAACTTGAGTAGGAGGAGGAGTCTATGTGTACAGACTGGAGTCCTGCAATCCGTGGCGTTGGAAGAACACGTACAGCGCCACTCTCCAGATCCGTACCCGGCTCCACAACATTGACCCAGTGGGCAGTGAGGGAAAGGTATCGTCCCTGTCCATGGTTACTGGTCCACGCATCGGTGGTCAGGTGGACCTTGCTACTAACGGCGTTTAGTAGCGCATGTTTTATTTTGCCCTCAACATGTTTCTGCAGGGCAGGGACGGCTCGCCTGCTGAAATAAAAGCGGCTGGGCACGTTGTATTGGGGGACTGCCAATGCCATTAAGTCCCGGAAGGTGTCAGTGTCCACCAGCCTGAATGACAGCATTTCAACTGCCAGAAGTTTGGCAATGCCAGCATTCAGAGACTGTGCTCGGGGATGGTTTGCCGAGTAAGGGCGCCTTTTATCCCATGCCTGTGCTACCGATGGCTGTGATGGATGGGAACGTGCTGTTATGGGTGGAATCTGACAGGGTCTCCGGACAACAGTGGCAGAGGTTCTTCCTTGGCGATCCTGTGAGGAAGCCGAACCAGCAGTGTGTGAGCTGGAGGAAGAGGGCCCAACACGAACTGAAGAGGTGGTAGGTGGTGCTGTACGTTGGCCTACGTCTTGAGGGTGTCTATGCAACTCCAACTCGTGCTTGGTGCGCACATGTTTCCACATATTTGTGGTATTGAGGTTGCTGACATTTCTCCCTCTTTTGACTCTCTGATGACACAGCTTGCATTTGACAAAGCAAATGTCATCTGCAACTGTGTCAAAAAAGGACCACGCACTGCAACTCTTGTGAGCGCCCGGTTTGCCTTTGGAAGGAGGAATGCTCCTAACGGGTGCCGAAGTGGAGGGTACAGGCAACCAAGTCTTCCCCCTCCCTCTGCCTCCTGTTTTGGCCGGTAGGGGAATCTCTTCCTCCGAGCTGCTCCCACCACCTTCCTGTTGCTCACGCCATGATGGGTCAAGGACCTCATCATCTTCCCTCCCCTCTTCAAACAGCTGCTTCTCCGGGGTTGTCTCGCCAGCACCGTACGCACCAGAAAGTGGCAACTGAGTCTCGTCATCATCTGATGCGTACTGAGGTGTGCTGACCATAGGCACTGGCCCACTCGCCTCTTCAGATTCAGAGGGACAAAGAAGTTGCGCATCACTGCATACTCCCTCTTCTTCACATTCAGGAATGCTGCTTGGCTGGCCCCCTCTTTCCAAGCCAACAGATTCCGAGAACAGAAGTAGAGATTGTGATGGCTCCTGTCCATGTCTCTCTGACTGCCTGGGCACTTTGGCAGGTGGTGAAGAGACAGATGGTTGCTCTTCGGTGCTCTGACCCTGAGAGGATGCGGAAGTAATTGAAGTCGATGCGTTAGCTGCCATCCATCCGACAACGGCTTCAATTTGTTCCTCCCGCAGCAGTGGGGTACGTTGAGGTCCTACAAAGCTGCGCATAAAGGACTGTTGCCTGCTAAAACTGGGGGATGCTGATCCACTGGTGCCCGCAGCAGGCCCAGAATCCCCACGTCCTCTACCTGTAGAATCCCCACGTCCTCTCCCTGCAGAATCCCCACGTCCTCTCCCTGCTGAAACTCCACGCCCACGCCCACGCCCCCGCGCCTTACTCCCTGCCTTCTTCATCTTGCAAGACTGCTTAAGATAGGCAAAAAAGGACAAAGGGGGGCCTTAGTGTGCTTATTCCTGAACAGCTGGTTACAGGTACAAGAAACACTAATTTTATGAAGTGTGTGTGTGTGGACTAGACTTTAATAGGAGCTGATGTGGCCTACACAAGTTCAAAATGTAGTGTTTGGTGAACTTTTTATGTGGTTTCTTTGTTTGAAACAAACTCAAAGTATGAGAACAAAGAATTGAAACTGATAGTATCACCAACTTTTTGGAGCTATTACAATGCAGGCAGGTAACCTACAATGCAAAAGATGAGGCTCCAAAAAAATTGGGTAATACTAATCTGGCTGCGCCGGCAGGGCACAAGCCAGAAAAAAAGGCTCCTCTATCTACTCCTATATAGTGTTTGCAACCAACCAATGTTGATGGATACGGATGGATGCACACTAATAGGAGAAGAAAAAATGAGCTGCACTCAGAGACAAATATGTGTGAGGCAGTGACGCACGTTGAGCGTCCTACAACCAGACGTAGCTGCAGGACACTCTACTCAGCGTGAGCTGCACTCACACACAGTCAGAGACCTCTCAGACAGCCGTCAACAGTGCAGCTAAGTGGGCACTGGCACTGACAGGCTGCAGAAAGGCTCCGCTGTGTACTCCTATATAGTGTTTGCAACCACCGTAGATGGAGACGGATGGATGCACACTAATAGAAGAAAAAATGAGCTGCACTCAAATAAAAATATGTGTGAGGCAGTGACGCACGCTGAGCGTCCTACAGCCAGACGTAGCTGCAGGACACACTACTCAGCATGAGCTGCACTCACACACAGTCAGAGACCTCTCAGACAGCCGTGAACAGTGCAGCAAAGTGGACACTAGCACTGAAAGGCTGCAGAAAGGCTCCGCTGTCTACTACTAGTGTTTGCAACCAACGTATATGGATACGGATGGAAGCACACTAGATTGAAATTATTTAAAAAATGCAGCTCAAAAAATAAAAGATGTATGAGGCAGCAGTGATCACACTGGGTGGCCTACAGCCTGACGTGGCTGCAGGACCCACTCCACAGCGTGAGCTGCACTCACACAGCCCTTGCAGACAGCTGTGAAAACAGCGCTGCTAGGGAAAAGCAAGCTACAGTGGTGGTTTATGTAGCCTGGATAAAGCACAATATTGTTTTTAGAATCGCTATTTCTAACTGTCCCTCACAGTCTTCTACAGCAGCCTGTCCCTAACTGAATTCACAGCAGAGTGACCAGAAATGGCGGCTGCTGTGGCTTTTATAGTGCATCATGACATCATTTCGGCAGCCAATCACAGCCATGCCAATAGTTAACATGCCTACATGCCTAACAGGATGTGCCCACACTTCGGAGGATTCCCATTGGCTTAATCAAAGCAAGCAGGCTCATAGCATGATGGGAACTTCCTATTCCGATTCCGATCCCGGAATCCGATATGAAAAAAGTATCGGAATTAAGTATCGGAATTCCGATACCGCTGATATCGGCCGATACCCGATACTTGCGGTATCGGAATGCTCAACACTAGTCATAATCATTTGATGTCATAATCATTGTATGATGTCATAATCATTTTGTTGATGTCATAATCATTTGATGATGTCATAATCATTAGATAATGTCATAATCATTTTGTTGAAGTCATAATCATTTGATGATGTCATAATCATTTTGTTGATGTCATAATGATTTGATGATGTCATAATCATTTGATGTCATAATCATTGGATGATGTCATAATCATTTTGTTGATGTCATAATCATTTGATGATGTCATAATCATTTGATGTCATAATCATTGGATGATGTCATAATCATTTTGTTGATGTCATAATCATTTGATGATGTCATAATCATTAGATGATGTCATAATAATTTTGTTGATGTCATAATCATTTGATGATGTCAAAATCATATGATGTAATAATCAATGGATGATGTCATAATCATTTTGTTGATGTCATAATCATTTGATGATGTCATAATCAATAGATGATGTCATAATCATTTTGTTGATGTCATAATCATTTGATGATGTCATAATCATTAGATGATGTCATAATCATTTTGTTGATGTCATAATCATTTGATGATGTCATAATCATTTGATGTCACAATCATTGGATGATGTCATAATCATTTTATTGATGTCATAATCATTTGATGATGTCATAATCATTTGATGATGTCATAATCATTTTGTTGATGTCATAATCATTTGATGATGTCATAATCATTTGATGTCATAATCATTGGATGATGTCATAATCATTTTGTTGATGTCATAATCATTTTATGATGTCATAATCATTTTGTTGATGTCATAATCATTGGATGATGTCATAATCCTTTTGTTGATGTCATAATCATTTGATGATGTCATAATCATTAGATGATGTCATAATCATTTTGTTGATGTCATAATCATTTGATGATGTCATAATCATTTTGTTGATGTCATAATCATTTCGTTGATGTCATAATCATTTTGTTGATGTCATAATCATTTGATGATGTCATAATCATTAGATGATGTCATAATCATTTTGTTGATGTCATAATCATTTGATGATGTCATAATCATTTGATGATGTCATAATCATTTTGTTGATGTCATAATCATTTGATGATGTCATAATCATTTGATGTCATAATCATTGGATGATGTCGTAATCATTTTGTTGATGTCATAATCATATTGTTGATGTCATAACCATTTGATGATGTCATAATCATTTTGTTGATGTCATAATCATTTCGTTGATGTCATAATGATTTGATGATATCATAATCATTTGATGTCATAATCATTGGATGATGTCATAATCATTTTGTTGATGTCATAATCATTTGATGATGTCATAATCATTTGATGTCATAATCATTGGATGATGTCATAATCATTTTGTTGATGTCATAATCATTTTATGATGTCATAATCATTTTGTTGATGTCATAATCATTGGATGATGTCATAATCCTTTTGTTGATGTCATAATAATTTGATGATGTCATAATCATTAGATGATGTCATAATCATTTTGTTGATGTCATAATCATTTGATGATGTCATAATCATTTTGTTGATGTCATAATCATTTGATGATGTCATAATCATTTTGTTGATGTCATAATCATTTTGTTGATGTCATAATCATTTGATGATGTCATAATCATTAGATGATGTCATAATCATTTTGTTGATGTCATAATCATTTGATGATGTCATAATCATTTGATGATGTCATAATCATTTTGTTGATGTCATAATCATTTGATGATGTCATAATCATTTGATGTCATAATCATTGGATGATGTCGTAATCATTTTGTTGATGTCATAATCATTTTATGATGTCATAATCATTTTGTTGATGTCATAATCATTGGATGATGTCATAATCCTTTTGTTGATGTCATAATCATTTGATGATGTCATAATCATTAGATGATGTCATAATCATATTGTTGATGTCATAACCATTTGATGATGTCATAATCATTTTGTTGATGTCATAATCATTTCGTTGATGTCATAATGATTTGATGATATCATAATCATTTGATGTCATAATCATTGGATGATGTCATAATCATTTTGTTGATGTCATAATCATTTGATGATGTCATAATCATTTGATGTCATAATCATTGGATGATGTCATAATCATTTTGTTGATGTCATAATCATTTTATGATGTCATAATCATTTTGTTGATGTCATAATCATTGGATGATGTCATAATCCTTTTGTTGATGTCATAATAATTTGATGATGTCAAAATCATATGATGTAATAATCAATGGATGATGTCATAATCATTTTATGATGTCATAATCATTTTGTTGATGTCATAATCATTGTATGATGTCATAATCCTTTTGTTGATGTCATAATCATTTGATGATGTCAAAATCATATGATGTAATAATCAATGGATGATGTCATAATCATTTTGTTGATGTCATAATCATTTGATGATGTCATAATCATTAGATGATGTCATAATCATTTTGTTGATGTCATAATCATTTGATGATGTCATAATCATTAGATGATGTCATAATCATTTTGTTGATGTCATAATCATTTGATGATGTCATAATCATTTGATGTCATAATCATTGGATGATGTCGTAATTATTTTGTTGATGTCATAATCATTTGATGATGTCATAATCATTTTGATGATGTCATAATCATTTGATGATGTCATAATCATTTGATGTCATAATCATTGGATAATGTCATAATCATTTTGTTGATGTCATAATCATTTTATGATGTCATAATCATTTTGTTGATGTCATAATCATTGGATGATGTCATAATCCTTTTGTTGATGTCATAATCATTTGATGATGTCATAATCATTAGATGATGTCATAATCATATTGTTGATGTCATAATCATTTGATGATGTCATAATCATTTTGTTGTTGTCATAATCATTTCGTTGATGTCATAATGATTTGATGATATCATAATCATTTGATGTCATAATCATTGGATGATGTCATAATCATTTTGTTGATGTCATAATCATTTGATGATGTCATAATCATTTGATGTCATAATCATTGGATGATGTCATAATCATTTTGTTGATGTCATAAACATTTTATGATGTCATAATCATTTTGTTGATGTCATAATCATTGGATGATGTCATAATCCTTTTGTTGATGTCATAATCATTTGATAATGTCATAATCATTAGATGATGTCATAATCATTTTGTTGATGTCATAATCATTTGATGATGTCATAATCATTTTGTTGATGTCATAATCATTTCGTTGATGTCATAATGATTTGATGATATCATAATCATTGGATGATGACATAATCATTTTGTTTATGTCATAATCATTTGATGTCATAATCATTGGATGATGTCATAATCATTTTGTTGATGTCATAATCATTTTGTTGATGTCATATTGATTTGATGATGTCATAATCATTTGATGTCATAATCATTGGATGATGTCATAATCATTTTGTTCATGTCATAATCATTTGATGATGTCATAATCATTTGATGTCATAATCATTGGATGATGTCATAATCATTTTGTTGATGTCATAATCATTTTGTTCATGTCATAATCATTTGATGATGTCATAATCATTTGATGTCATAATCATTGGATGATGTCATAATCATTTTGTTGATGTCATAATCATTTGATGATGTCATAATCATTTGATGTAATAATCATTAGATGATGTCATAATCATTTTGTTGATGTCATAATCATTTGATGATGTCATAATCATTAGATGATGTCATAATCATTTTGTTGATGTCATAATCATTTGATGATGTCATAATCATTTGATGTCATAATCATTGGATGATGTCATAATCATTTTGTTGATGTCATAATCATTTGATGATGTCATAATCATTTGATGATGTCATAATCATTTTGTTGATGTCATAATCATTTGATGATGTCATAATCATTTGATGTCATAATCATTGGATGATGTCATAATCATTTTGTTGATGTCATAATCATTTTATGATGTTATAATCATTTTGTTGATGTCATAATCATTGGATGATGTCACAATCCTTTTGTTGATGTCATAATCATTTGATGATGTCATAATCATTAGATGATGTCATAATCATTTTGTTGATGTCATAATCATTTGATGATGTCATAATCATTTTGTAGATGTCATAATCATTTCGTTGATGTCATAATGATTTGATGATATCATAATCATTTGATGTCATAATCATTGGATGATGTCATAATCATTTTGTTGATGTCATAATCATTTGGTGATGTCATAATCATTTGATGTCATAATCATTGGATGATGTCATAATCATTTGATCATACCATAATCATTTTGTTGATGTCATAATCATTTTATGATGTCATAATCATTTTGTTGATGTCATAATCATTTTGTTGATGTCATAATCATTTGATGATGTCATAGTCATTAGATGATGTCATAATCATTTTGTTGATGTCATAATCATTTCATGATGTCATAATCATTTGATGTCATAATCATTGGATGATGTCATAATCATTTTATTGATGTCATAATCATTTGATGATGTCATAATCATTTGATGATGTCATAATCATTTTGTTGATGTCATAATCATTTGATGATGTCATAATCATTTGATGTCATAATCATTGGATGATGTCATAATCATTTTGTTGATGTCATAATCATTTTATGATGTCATAATCATTTTGTTGATGTCATAATCATTGGATGATGTCATAATCCTTTTGTTGATGTCATAATCATTTGATGATGTCATAATCATTAGATGATGTCATAATCATTTTGTTGATGTCATAATCATTTGATGATGTCATAATCATTTTGTTGATGTCATAATCATTTCGTTGATGTCATAATCATTTTGTTGATGTCATAATCATTTGATGATGTCATAATCATTAGATGATGTCATAATCATTTTGTTGAAGTCATAATCATTTGATGATGTCATAATCATTTGATGATGTCATAATCATTTTGTTGATGTCATAATCATTTGATGATGTCATAATCATTTGATGTCATAATCATTGGATGATGTCGTAATCATTTTGTTGATGTCATAATCATTTGATGATGTCATAATCATTTGATGATGTCATAATCATTTTGATGATGTCATAATCATTTGATGATGTCATAATCATTTGATGTCATAATCATTGGATAATGTCATAATCATTTTGTTGATGTCATAATCATTTTATGATGTCATAATCATTTTGTTGATGTCATAATCATTGGATGATGTCATAATCCTTTTGTTGATGTCATAATTATTTGATGATGTCATAATCATTAGATGATGTCATAATCATATTGTTGATGTCATAACCATTTGATGATGTCATAATCATTTTGTTGATGTCATAATCTTTTCGTTGATGTCATAATGATTTGATGATATCATAATCATTTGATGTCATAATCATTGGATGATGTCATAATCATTTTGTTGATGTCATAATCATTTGATGATGTCATAATCATTTGATGTCATAATCATTGGATGATGTCATAATCATTTTGTTGATGTCATAATCATTTTATGATGTCATAATCATTTTGTTGATGTCATAATCATTGGATGATGTCATAATCCTTTTGTTGATGTCATAATAATTTGATGATGTCAAAATCATATGATGTAATAATCAATGGATGATGTCATAATCATTTTATGATGTCATAATCATTTTGTTGATGTCATAATCATTGGATGATGTCATAATCCTTTTGTTGATGTCATAATCATTTGATGATGTCAAAATCATATGATGTAATAATCAATGGATGATGTCATAATCATTTTATTGATGTCATAATCATTTGATGATGTCATAATCATTAGATGATGTCATAATCATTTTGTTGATGTCATAATCATTTGATGATGTCATAATCATTAGATGATGTCATAATCATTTTGTTGATGTCATAATCATTTGATGATGTCATAATCATTTGATGTCATAATCATTGGATGATGTCATAATCATTTTATTGATGTCATAATCATTTGATGATGTCATAATCATTTGATGATGTCATAATCATTTTGTTGATGTCATAATCATTTGATGATGTCATAATCATTTGATGTCATAATCATTGGATGATGTCATAATCATTTTGTTGATGTCATAATCATTTTATGATGTCATAATCATTTTGTTGATGTCATAATCATTGGATGATGTCATAATCCTTTTGTTGATGTCATAATCATTTGATGATGTCATAATCATTAGATGATGTCATAATCATTTTGTTGATGTCATAATCATTTGATGATGTCATAATCATTTTGTTGATGTCATAATCATTTCGTTGATGTCATAATCATTTTGTTGATGTCATAATCATTTGATGATGTCATAATCATTAGATGATGTCATAATCATTTTGTTGATGTCATAATCATTTGATGATGTCATAATCATTTGATGATGTCATAATCATTTTGTTGATGTCATAATCATTTGATGATGTCATAATCATTTGATGTCATAATCATTGGATGATGTCGTAATCATTTTGTTGATGTCATAATCATATTGTTGATGTCATAACCATTTGATGATGTCATAATCATTTTGTTGATGTCATAATCATTTCGTTGATGTCATAATGATTTGATGATATCATAATCATTTGATGTCATAATCATTGGATGATGTCATAATCATTTTGTTGATGTCATAATCATTTGATGATGTCATAATCATTTGATGTCATAATCATTGGATGATGTCATAATCATTTTGTTGATGTCATAATCATTTTATGATGTCATAATCATTTTGTTGATGTCATAATCATTGGATGATGTCATAATCCTTTTGTTGATGTCATAATAATTTGATGATGTCATAATCATTAGATGATGTCATAATCATTTTGTTGATGTCATAATCATTTGATGATGTCATAATCATTTTGTTGATGTCATAATCATTTTGTTGATGTCATAATGATTTGATGATATCATAATCATTTGATGTCATAATCATTGGATGATGTCATAATCATTTTGTTGATGTCATAATCATTTGATGATGTCATAATCATTAGATGATGTCATAATCATTGGATGATGACATAATCATTATGTTTATGTCATAATCATTTGATGTCATAATCATTGGATGATGTCATAATCATTTTGTTGATGTCATAATCATTTGATGATGTCATAATCATTAGATAATGTCATAATCATTTTTGTTGAAGTCATAATCATTTGATGATGTCATAATCATTTTGTTGATGTCATAATCATTTTGTTGATGTCATATTGATTTGATGATGTCATAATCATTTGATGTCATAATCATTGGATGATGTCATAATCATTTTGTTCATGTCATAATCATTTGATGATGTCATAATCATTTGATGTCATAATCATTGGATGATGTCATAATCATTTTGTTGATGTCATAATCATTTGATGATGTCATAATCATTAGATGATGTCATAATCATTTTGTTGATGTCACAATCATTTCATGATGTCATAATCATTTGATGTAATAATCATTAGATGATGTCATAATCATTTTGTTGATGTCATAATCATTTGATGATGTCATAGTCATTAGATGATGTCATAATCATTTTGTTGATGTCATAATAATTTGATGATGTCATAATCATTTGATGTCATAATCATTGGATGATGTCATAATCATTTTGTTGATGTCATAATCATTTGATTATGTCATAATCATTTTGTTGATGTCATAATCATTTGGTGATGTCATAATCATTTGATGTCATAATCATTGGATGATGTCATAATCATTTTGTTGATGTCATAATCATTTTATGATGTTATAATCATTTTGTTGATGTCATAATCATTGGATGATGTCATAATCCTTTTGTTGATGTCATAATCATTTGATGATGTCATAATCATTAGATGATGTCATAATCATTTTGTTGATGTCGTAATCATTTGATGATGTCATAATCATTTTGTAGATGTCATAATCATTTCGTTGATGTCATAATGATTTGATGATATCATAATCATTTGATGTCATAATCATTGGATGATGTCATAATCATTTTGTTGATGTCATAATCATTTGGTGATGTCATAATCATTTGATGTCATAATCATTGGATGATGTCATAATCATTTGATGATGCCATAATCATTTTGTTGATGTCATAATCATTTTATGATGTCATAATCATTTTGTTGATGTCATAATCATTTTGTTGATGTCATAATCATTTGATGATGTCATAGTCATTAGATGATGTCATAATCATTTTGTTGATGTCATAATCATTTCATGATGTCATAATCATTTCATGATGTCATAATCATTGTATGATGTCATAATCATTTTGTTGATGTCATAATCATTTGATGATGTCATAATCATTAGATAATGTCATAATCATTTTGTTGAAGTCATAATCATTTGATGATGTCATAATCATTTTGTTGATGTCATAATGATTTGATGATGTCATAATCATTTGATGTCATAATCATTGGATGATGTCATAATCATTTTGTTGATGTCATAATCATTTGATGATGTCTTAATCATTTGATGTCATAATCATTGGATGATGTCATAATCATTTTGTTGATGTCAAAATCATTTGATGATGTCATAATCATTAGATGATGTCATAATAATTTTGTTGATGTCATAATCATTTGATGATGTCAAAATCATATGATGTAATAATCAATGGATGATGTCATAATCATTTTGTTGATGTCATAATCATTTGATGATGTCATCATCATTAGATGATGTCATAATCATTTTGTTGATGTCATAATCATTTGATGATGTCATAATCATTAGATGATGTCATAATCATTTTGTTGATGTCATAATCATTTGATGATGTCATAATCATTTGATGTCATAATCATTTGATGATGTCATAATCATTTGATGTCATAATCATTGGATGATGTCATAATCATTTTATTGATGTCATAATCATTTGATGATGTCATAATCATTTGATGATGTCATAATCATTTTGTTGATGTCATAATCATTTGATGATGTCATAATCATTTGATGTCATAATCATTGGATGATGTCATAATCATTTTGTTGATGTCATAATCATTTTATGATGTCATAATCATTTTGTTGATGTCATAATCATTGGATGATGTCATAATCCTTTTGTTGATGTCATAATAATTTGATGATGTCATAATCATTAGATGATGTCATAATCATTTTGTTGATGTCATAATCATTTGATGATGTCATAATCATTTTGTTGATGTCATAATCATTTCGTTGATGTCATAATCATTTTGTTGATGTCATAATCATTTGATGATGTCATAATCATTAGATGATGTCATAATCATTTTGTTGATGTAATAATCATTTGATGATGTCATAATCATTTGATGATGTCATAATCATTTTGTTGATGTCATAATCATTTGATGATGTCATAATCATTAGATGATGTCATAATCATATTGTTGATGTCATAACCATTTGATGATGTCATAATCATTTTGTTGATGTCATAATCATTTCGTTGATGTCATAATGATTTGATGATATCATAATCATTTGATGTCATAATCATTGGATGATGTCATAATCATTTTGTTGATGTCATAATCATTTGATGATGTCATAATCATTTGATGTCATAATCATTGGATGATGTCATAATCATTTTGTTGATGTCATAATCATTTTATGATGTCATAATCATTTTGTTGATGTCATAATCATTGGATGATGTCATAATCCTTTTGTTGATGTCATAATAATTTGATGATGTCATAATCATTAGATGATGTCATAATCATTTTGTTGATGTCATAATCATTTGTTGATGTCATAATCATTTTGTTGATGTCATAATCATTTCGTTGATGTCATAATGATTTGATGATATCATAATCATTTGATGTCATAATCATTGTATGATGTCATAATCATTTTGTTGATGTCATAATCATTTGATGATGTCATAATCATTAGATGATGTCATAATCATTGGATGATGACATAATCATTATGTTTATGTCATAATCATTTGATGTCATAATCATTGGATGATGTCATAATCATTTTGTTGATGTCATAATCATTTGATGATGTCATAGTCATTAGATAATGTCATAATCATTTTTGTTGAAGTCATAATCATTTGATGATGTCATAATCATTTTGTTGATGTCATAATCATTTGATGTCATAATCATTGTATGATGTCATAATCATTTTGTTGATGTCATAATCATTTGATGATGTCATAATCATTAGATAATGTCATAATCATTTTGTTGAAGTCATAATCATTTGATGATGTCATAATCATTTTGTTGATGTCATAATGATTTGATGATGTCATAATCATTTGATGTCATAATCATTGGATGATGTCATAATCATTTTGTTGATGTCATAATCATTTGATGATGTCATAATCATTTGATGTCATAATCATTGGATGATGTCATAATCATTTTGTTGATGTCATAATCATTTGATGTCATAATCATTGGATGATGTCATAATCATTTTGTTGATGTCATAATCATTTGATGATGTCATAATCATTTGATGTCATAATCATTGGATGATGTCATAATCATTTTGTTGATGTCATAATCATTTGATGATGTCATAATCATTAGATGATGTCATAATCATTGGATGATGACATAATCATTTTGTTGATGTCATAATCATTTGATGTCATAATCATTGGATGATGTCATAATCATTTTGTTGATGTCATAATCATTTGATGATGTCATAATCATTAGATGATGTCATAATCATTTTGTTGATGTCACAATCATTTCATGATGTCATAATCATTTGATGTCATAATCATTGGATGATGTCATAATCATTTTGTTGATGTCATAATCATTTGATGATGTCATAATCATTAGATAATGTCATAATCATTTTGTTGAAGTCATAATCATTTGATGATGTCATTATCATTTTGTTGATGTCATAATGATTTGATGATGTCATAATCATTTGATGTCATAATCATTGGATGATGTCATAATCATTTTGTTGATGTCATAATCATTTGATGATGTCATAATCATTTGATGTCATAATCATTGGATGATGTCATAATCATTTTGTTGATGTCATAATCATTTGATGATGTCATAATCATTAGATAATGTCATAATAATTTTGTTGATGTCATAATCATTTGATGATGTCATAATCATATGATGAAATAATCATTGGATGATGTCATTAACATTTTGTTGATGTCATAATCATTTGATGATGTCATAATCATTAGATGATGTCATAATCATTTTGTTGATGTCATAATCATTTGATGATGTCATAATCATTAGATGATGTCATAATCATTTTGTTGATGTCATAATCATTTGATGATGTCATAATCATTTGATGTCATAATCATTGGATGATGTCGTAATCATTTTGTTGATGTCATAATCATTTGATGATGTCATAATCATTTTGATGATGTCATAATCATTTGATGATGTCATAATCATTTGATGTCATAATCATTGGATAATGTCATAATCATTTTGTTGATGTCATAATCATTTTATGATGTCATAATCATTTTGTTGATGTCATAATCATTGGATGATGTCATAATCCTTTTGTTGATGTCATAATCATTTGATGATGTCATAATCATTAGATGATGTCATAATCATATTGTTGATGTCATAATCATTTGATGATGTCATAATCATTTTGTTGTTGTCATAATCATTTCGTTGATGTCATAATGATTTGATGATATCATAATCATTTGATGTCATAATCATTGGATGATGTCATAATCATTTTGTTGATGTCATAATCATTTGATGATGTCATAATCATTTGATGTCATAATCATTGGATGATGTCATAATCATTTTGTTGATGTCATAAACATTTTATGATGTCATAATCATTTTGTTGATGTCATAATCATTGGATGATGTCATAATCCTTTTGTTGATGTCATAATCATTTGATGATGTCATAATTATTAGATGATGTCATAATCATTTTGTTGATGTCATAATCATTTGATGATGTCATAATCATTTTGTTGATGTCATAATCATTTCGTTGATGTCATAATGATTTGATGATATCATAATCATTTGATGTCATAATCATTGGATGATGTCATAATCATTTTGTTGATGTCATAATCATTTGATGATGTCCTAATCATTAGATGATGTCATAATCATTGGATGATGACATAATCATTTTGTTTATGTCATAATCATTTGATGTCATAATCATTGGATGATGTCATAATCATTTTGTTGATGTCATAATCATTTTGTTGATGTCATATTGATTTGATGATGTCATAATCATTTGATGTCATAATCATTGGATGATGTCATAATCATTTTGTTCATGTCATAATCATTTGATGATGTCATAATCATTAGATGATGTCATAATCATTTTGTTGATGTCATAATAATTTGATGATGTCATAATCATTTGATGTCATAATCATTGGATGATGTCATAATCATTTTGTTGATGTCATAATCATTTGATGATGTCATAATCATTTGATGATGTCATAATCATTTTGTTGATGTCATAATCATTTGATGATGTCATAATCATTTGATGTCATAATCATTGGATGATGTCATAATCATTTTGTTGATGTCATAATCATTTTATGATGTTATAATCATTTTGTTGATGTCATAATCATTGGATGATGTCACAATCCTTTTGTTGATGTCATAATCATTTGATGATGTCATAATCATTAGATGATGTCATAATCATTTTGTTGATGTCATAATCATTTGATGATGTCATAATCATTTTGTAGATGTCATAATCATTTCGTTG
This sequence comes from Dendrobates tinctorius, assembly GCF_039654945.1. NCBI lineage: Eukaryota > Metazoa > Chordata > Amphibia > Anura > Dendrobatidae > Dendrobates > Dendrobates tinctorius. Next base: position 40,750,334 of record NW_027361687.1, on the reverse strand, counting down.
ATGTCATAATGATTTGATGATATCATAATCATTTGATGTCATAATCATTGGATGATGTCATAATCATTTTGTTGATGTCATAATCATTTGGTGATGTCATAATCATTTGATGTCATAATCATTGGATGATGTCATAATCATTTGATGATGCCATAATCATTTTGTTGATGTCATAATCATTTTATGATGTCATAATCATTTTGTTGATGCCATAATCATTTTGTTGATGTCATAATCATTTGATGATGTCATAGTCATTAGATGATGTCATAATCATTTTGTTGATGTCATAATCATTTCATGATGTCATAATCATTTGATGTCATAATCATTGGATGATGTCATAATCATTTTATTGATGTCATAATCATTTGATGATGTCATAATCATTTGATGATGTCATAATCATTTTGTTGATGTCATAATCATTTGATGATGTCATAATCATTTGATGTCATAATCATTGGATGATGTCATAATCATTTTGTTGATGTCATAATCATTTTATGATGTCATAATCATTTTGTTGATGTCATAATCATTGGATGATGTCATAATCCTTTTGTTGATGTCATAATCATTTGATGATGTCATAATCATTATATGATGTCATAATCATTTTGTTGATGTCATAATCATTTGATGATGTCATAATCATTTTGTTGATGTCATAATCATTTCGTTGATGTCATAATCATTTTGTTGATGTCATAATCATTTGATGATGTCATAATCATTAGATGATGTCATAATCATTTTGTTGATGTCATAATCATTTGATGATGTCATAATCATTTGATGATGTCATAATCATTTTGTTGATGTCATAATCATTTGATGATGTCATAATCATTTGATGTCATAATCATTGGATGATGTCGTAATCATTTTGTTGATGTCATAATCATTTGATGATGTCATAATCATTTGATGATGTCATAATCATTTTGATGATGTCATAATCTTTTGATGATGTCATAATCATTTGATGTCATAATCATTGGATAATGTCATAATCATTTTGTTGATGTCATAATCATTTTTTGATGTCATAATCATTTTGTTGATGTCATAATCATTGGATGATGTCATAATCCTTTTGTTGATGTCATAATCATTTGATGATGTCATAATCATTAGATGATGTCATAATCATATTGTTGATGTCATAACCATTTGATGATGTCATAATCATTTTGTTGATGTCATAATCATTTCGTTGATGTCATAATGATTTGATGATATCATAATCATTTGATATCATAATCATTGGATGATGTCATAATCATTTTGTTGATGTCATAATCATTTGATGATGTCATAATCATTTGATGTCATAATCATTGGATGATGTCATAATCATTTTGTTGATGTCATAATCATTTTATGATGTCATAATCATTTTGTTGATGTCATAATCATTGGATGATGTCATAATCCTTTTGTTGATGTCATAATAATTTGATGATGTCATAATCATTAGATTATGTCATAATCATTTTGTTGATGTCATAATCATTTGATGATGTCATAATCATTTTGTTGATGTCATAATCATTTCGTTGATGTCATAATGATTTGATGATATCATAATCATTTGATGTCATAATCATTGGATGATGTCATAATCATTTTGTTGATGTCATAATCATTTGATGATGTCATAATCATTAAATGATGTCATAATCATTGGATGATGACATAATCATTATGTTTATGTCATAATCATTTGATGTCATAATTATTGGATGATATCATAATCATTTTGTTGATGTCATAATCACTTGATGATGTCATAATCATTAGATAATGTCATAATCATTTTTGTTGAAGTCATAATCATTTGATGATGTCATAATCATTAGATAATGTCATAATCATTTTTGTTGAAGTCATAATCATTTGATGATGTCATAATCATTTTGTTGATGTCATAATCATTTTGTTGATGTCATATTGATTTGATGATGTCATAATCATTTGATGTCATAATCATTGGATGATGTCATAATCATTTTGTTCATGTCATAATCATTTGATGATGTCATAATCATTTGATGTCATAATCATTGGATGATGTCATAATCATTTTGTTGATGTCATAATCATTTGATGATGTCATAATCATTAGATGATGTCATAATCATTTTGTTGATGTCATAATCATTTGATGATGTCATAATCATTTGATGTAATAATCATTAGATGATGTCATAATCATTTTGTTGATGTCATAATCATTTGATGATGTCATAATCATTAGATGATGTCATAATCATTTTGTTGATGTCATAATCATTTGATGATGTCATAATCATTTGATGTCATAATCATTGGATGATGTCATAATCATTTTGTTGATGTCATAATCATTTGATGATGTCATAATCATTTTGTTGATGTCATAATCATTTGATGATGTCATAATCATTTGATGTCATAATCATTGGATGATGTCATAATCATTTTGTTGATGTCATAATCATTTTATGATGTTATAATCATTTTGTTGATGTCATAATCATTGGATGATGTCATAATCCTTTTGTTGATGTCATAATCATTTGATGATGTCATAATCATTAGATGATGTCATAATCATTTTGTTGATGTCATAATCATTTGATGATGTCATAATCATTTTGTAGATGTCATAATCATTTCGTTGATGTCATAATGATTTGATGATATCATAATCATTTGATGTCATAATCATTGGATGATGTCATAATCATTTTGTTGATGTCATAATCATTTGGTGATGTCATAATCATTTGATGTCATAATCATTGGATGATGTCATAATCATTTGATGATGCCATAATCATTTTGTTGATGTCATAATCATTTTATGATGTCATAATCATTTTGTTGATGTCATAATCATTTTGTTGATGTCATAATCATTTGATGATGTCATAGTCATTAGATGATGTCATAATCATTTTGTTGATGTCATAATCATTTCATGATGTCATAATCATTTGATGTCATAATCATTGTATGATGTCATAATCATTTTGTTGATGTCATAATCATTTGATGTAATAATCATTGGATGATGTCATAATCATTTTGTTGATGTCATAATCATTTTATGATGTCATAATCATTTTGTTGATGTCATAATCATTTTGTTGATGTCATAATCATTTGATGATGTCATAGTCATTAGATGATGTCATAATCATTTTGTTGATGTCATAATCATTTGATGATGTCATAGTCATTAGATGATGTCATAATCATTTTGTTGATGTCATAATCATTTCATGATGTCATAATCATTTGATGTCATAATCATTGTATGATGTCATAATCATTTTGTTGATGTCATAATCATTTGATGATGTCATAATCATTAGATAATGTCATAATCATTTTGTTGAAGTCATAATCATTTGATGATGTCATAATCATTTTGTTGATGTCATAATGATTTGATGATGTCATAATCATTTGATGTCATAATAATTGGATGATGTCATAATCATTTTGTTGATGTCATAATCATTTGATGATGTCATAATCATTTGATGTCATAATCATTGGATGATGTCATAATCATTTTGTTGATGTCATAATCATTTGATGATGTCATAATCATTAGATGATGTCATAATCATTTTGTTGATGTCATAATCATTTGATGATGTCATAATCATTAGATGATGTCATAATCATTTTGTTGATGTCATAATCATTTGATGATGTCATAATCATTTGATGTCATTATCATTGGATGATGTCATAATCATTTTATTGATGTCATAATCATTTGATGATGTCATAATCATTTGATGATGTCATAATCATTTTGTTGATGTCATAATCATTTGATGATGTCATAATCATTGGATGATGTCATAATCATTTTGTTGATGTCATAATCATTTTATGATGTCATAATCATTTTGTTGATGTCATAATAATTGGATGATGTCATAATCCTTTTGTTGATGTCATAATCATTTGATGATGTCATAATCATTAGATGATGTCATAATCATTTTGTTGATGTCATAATCATTTGATGATGTCATAATCATTTTGTTGATGTCATAATCATTTCGTTGATGTCATAATCATTTTGTTGATGTCATAAACATTTGATGATGTCATAATCATTAGATGATGTCATAATCATTTTGTTGATGTCATAATCATTTGATGATGTCATAATCATTTGATGATGTCATAATCATTTTGTTGATGTCATAATCATTTGATGATGTCATAATCATTTGATGTCATAATCATTGGATGATGTCGTAATCATTTTGTTGATGTCATAATCATTTGATGATGTCATAATCATTAGATGATGTCATAATCATTGGATGATGACATAATCATTTTGTTTATGTCATAATCATTTGATGTCATAATCATTGGATGATGTCATAATCATTTTGTTGATGTCATAATCATTTTGTTGATGTCATATTGATTTGATGATGTCATAATCATTTGATGTCATAATCATTGGATGATGTCATAATCATTTTGTTCATGTCATAATCATTTGATGATGTCATAATCATTTGATGTCATAATCATTTGATGATGTCATAATCATTTGATGTCATAATCATTGGATGATGTCATAATCATTTTGTTGATGTCATAATCATTTGATGATGTCATAATCATTTTGTTGATGTCATAATCATTTGATGATGTCATAATCATTTGATGTCATAATCATTGGATGATGTCATAATCATTTTGTTGATGTCATAATCATTTTATGATGTTATAATCATTTTGTTGATGTCATAATCATTGGATGATGTCATAATCCTTTTGTTGATGTCATAATCATTTGATGATGTCATAATCATTAGATGATGTCATAATCATTTTGTTGATGTCATAATCATTTGATGATGTCATAATCATTTTGTAGATGTCATAATCATTTCGTTGATGTCATAATGATTTGATGATATCATAATCATTTGATGTCATAATCATTGGATGATGTCATAATCATTTTGTTGATGTCATAATCATTTGGTGATGTCATAATCATTTGATGTCATAATCATTGGATGATGTCATAATCATTTGATGATGCCATAATCATTTTGTTGATGTCATAATCATTTTATGATGTCATAATCATTTTGTTGATGTCATAATCATTTTGTTGATGTCATAATCATTTGATGATGTCATAGTCATTAGATGATGTCATAATCATTTTGTTGATGTCATAATCATTTCATGATGTCATAATCATTTGATGTCATAATCATTGTATGATGTCATAATCATTTTGTTGATGTCATAATCATTTGATGTAATAATCATTGGATGATGTCATAATCATTTTGTTGATGTCATAATCATTTTATGATGTCATAATCATTTTGTTGATGTCATAATCATTTTGTTGATGTCATAATCATTTGATGATGTCATAGTCATTAGATGATGTCATAATCATTTTGTTGATGTCATAATCATTTGATGATGTCATAGTCATTAGATGATGTCATAATCATTTTGTTGATGTCATAATCATTTCATGATGTCATAATCATTTGATGTCATAATCATTGTATGATGTCATAATCATTTTGTTGATGTCATAATCATTTGATGATGTCATAATCATTAGATAATGTCATAATCATTTTGTTGAAGTCATAATCATTTGATGATGTCATAATCATTTTGTTGATGTCATAATGATTTGATGATGTCATAATCATTTGATGTCATAATAATTGGATGATGTCATAATCATTTTGTTGATGTCATAATCATTTGATGATGTCATAATCATTTGATGTCATAATCATTGGATGATGTCATAATCATTTTGTTGATGTCATAATCATTTGATGATGTCATAATCATTAGATGATGTAATAATAATTTTGTTGATGTCATAATCATTTGATGATGTCAAAATCATATGATGTAATAATCAATGGATGATGTCATAATCATTTTGTTGATGTCATAATCATTAGATGATGTCATAATCATTTTGTTGATGTCATAATCATTTGATGATGTCATAATCATTAGATGATGTCATAATCATTTTGTTGATGTCATAATCATTTGATGATGTCATAATCATTTGATGTCATAATCATTGGATGATGTCATAATCATTTTATTGATGTCATAATCATTTGATGATGTCATAATCATTTGATGATGTCATAATCATTTTGTTGATGTCATAATCATTTGATGATGTCATAATCATTGGATGATGTCATAATCATTTTGTTGATGTCATAATCATTTTATGATGTCATAATCATTTTGTTGATGTCATAATAATTGGATGATGTCATAATCCTTTTGTTGATGTCATAATCATTTGATGATATCATAATCATTAGATGATGTCATAATCATTTTGTTGATGTCATAATCATTTGATGATGTCATAATCATTTTGTTGATGTCATAATCATTTCGTTGATGTCATAATCATTTTGTTGATGTCATAAACATTTGATGATGTCATAATCGTTAGATGATGTCATAATCATTTTGTTGATGTCATAATCATTTGATGATGTCATAATCATTTGATGATGTCATAATCATTTTGTTGATGTCATAATCATTTGATGATGTCATAATCATTTGATGTCATAATCATTGGATGATGTCGTAATCATTTTGTTGATGTCATAATCATTTGATGATGTCATAATCATTAGATGATGTCATAATCATTGGATGATGACATAATCATTTTGTTTATGTCATAATCATTTGATGTCATAATCATTGGATGATGTCATAATCATTTTGTTGATGTCATAATCATTTTGTTGATGTCATATTGATTTGATGATGTCATAATCATTTGATGTCATAATCATTGGATGATGTCATAATCATTTTGTTCATGTCATAATCATGTGATGATGTCATAATCATTTGATGTCATAATCATTGGATGATGTCATAATCATTTTGTTGATGTCATAATCATTTGATGATGTCATAATCATTAGATGATGTCATAATCATTTTGTTGATGTCATAATCATTTGATGATGTCATAATCATTTGATGTAATAATCATTAGATGATGTCATAATCATTTTGTTGATGTCATAATCATTTGATGATGTCATAATCCTTTTGTTGATGTCATAATTATTTGATGATGTCATAATCATTAGATGATGTCATAATCATTTTGTTGATGTCATAATCATTTGATGATGTCATAATCATTTTGTTGATGTCATAATCATTTCGTTGATGTCATAATGATTTGATGATATCATAATAATTTGATGTCATAATCATTGGATGATGTCATAATCATTTTGTTGATGTCATAATAATTTGATGATGTCACAATCATTAGATGATGTCATAATCATTGGATGATGACATAATCATTTTGTTTATGTCATAATCATTTGATGTCATAATCATTGGATGATGTCATAATCATTTTGTTGATGTCATAATCATTTTGTTGATGTCATATTGATTTGATGATGTCATAATCATTTGATGTCATAATCATTTTGTTGATGTCATAATCATTTGATGATGTCATAATCATTAGATGATGTCATAATCATTTTGTTGATGTCATAATCATTTGATGATGTCATAATCATTTGATGTCATAATCATTGGATGATGTCATAATCATTTTGTTGATGTCATAATCATTTGATGATGTCATAATCATTTGATGATGTCATAATCATTTTGTTGATGTCATAATCATTTGATGATGTCATAATCATTTGATGTAATAATCATTGGATGATGTCATAATCATTTTGTTGATGTCATAATCATTTGATGATGTCATAGTCATTAGATGATGTCATAATCATTTTGTTGATGTCATAATCATTTCATGATGTCATAATCATTTGATGTCATAATCATTGTATTATGTCATAATCATTTTGTTGATGTCATAATCATTTGATGATGTCATAATAATTAGATAATGTCATAATCATTTTGTTGAAGTCATAATCATTTGATGATGTCATAATCATTTTGTTGATGTCATAATGATTTGATGATGTCATAATCATTTGATGTCATAATCATTGGATGATGTCATAATCATTTTGTTGATGTCATAATCATTTGATGATGTCATAATCATTTGATGTCATAATCATTGGATGATGTCATAATCATTTTGTTGATGTCATAATCATTTGATGATGTCATAATCATTAGATGATGTCATAATAATTTTGTTGATGTCATAATCATTTGATGATGTCAAAATCATATGATGTAATAATCAATGGATGATGTCATAATCATTTTGTTGATGTCATAATCATTTGATGATGTCATAATCATTAGATGATGTCATAATCATTTTGTTGTTGTCATAATCATTTGATGATGTCATAATCATTAGATGATGTCATAATCATTTTGTTGATGTCATAATCATTTGATGATGTCATAATCATTTGATGTCATAATCATTGGATGATGTCATAATCATTTTATTGATGTCATAATCATTTGATGATGTCATAATCATTTGATGATGTCATAATCATTTTGTTGATGTCATAATCATTTGATGATGTCATAATCATTTGATGTCATAATCATTGGATGATGTCATAATCATTTTGTTGATGTCATAATCATTTTATGATGTCATAATCATTTTGTTGATGTCATAATCATTTGATGATGTCATAATCATTAGATGATGTCATAATCATTTTGTTGATGTCATAATCATTTGATGATGTCATAATCATTTTGTTGATGTCATAATCATTTCGTTGATGTCATAATCATTTTGTTGATGTCATAATCATTTGATGATGTCATAATCATTTTGTTGATGTCATAATCATTTGATGATGTCATAATCATTTGATGATGTCATAATCATTTTGTTGATGTCATAATCATTTGATGATGTCATAATCATTTGATGTCATAATCATTGGATGATGTCGTATTCATTTTGTTGATGTCATAATCATTTGATGATGTCATAATCATTAGATGATGTCATAATCATTGGATGATGACATAATCATTTTGTTTATGTCATAATCATTTGATGTCATAATCATTGGATGATGTCATAATCATTTTGTTGATGTCATATTGATTTGATGATGTCATAATCATTTGATGTCATAATCATTGGATGATGTCATAATCATTTTGTTCATGTCATAATCATTTGATGATGTCATAGTCATTTGATGTCATAATCATTGGATGATGTCATAATCATTTTGTTGATGTCATAATCATTTGATGATGTCATAATCATTAGATGATGTCATAATCATTTTGTTGATGTCATAATCATTTGATGATGTCATAATCATTTGATGTAATAATCATTGGATGATGTCATAATCATTTTGTTGATGTCATAATCATTTGATGATGTCATAATCATTTTGTTGATGTCATAATCATTTGATGATGTCATAATCATTTGATGTCATAATCATTGGATGATGTCATAATCATTTTGTTGATGTCATAATCATTTTATGATGTTATAATCATTTTGTTGATGTCATAATCATTGGATGATGTCATAATCCTTTTGTTGATGTCATAATCATTTGATGATGTCATAATCATTAGATGATGTCATAATCATTTTGTTGATGTCATAATCATTTGATGATGTCATAATCATTTTGTAGATGTCATAATCATTTCGTTGATGTCATAATGATTTGATGATATCATAATCATTTGATGTCATAATCATTGGATGATGTCATAATCATTTTGTTGATGTCATAATCATTTGGTGATGTCATAATCATTTGATGTCATAATCATTGGATGATGTCATAATCATTTGATGATGCCATAATCATTTTGTTGATGTCATAATCATTTTATGATGTCATAATCATTTTGTTGATGTCATAATCATTTTGTTGATGTCATAATCATTTGATGATGTCATAGTCATTAGATGATGTCATAATCATTTTGTTGATGTCATAATCATTTCATGATGTCATAATCATTTGATGTCATAATCATTGTATGATGTCATAATCATTTTGTTGATGTCATAATCATTTGATGTAATAATCATTGGATGATGTCACAATCATTTTGTTGATGTCATAATCATTTTATGATGTCATAATCATTTTGTTGATGTCATAATCATTTTGTTGATGTCATAATCATTTGATGATGTCATAGTCATTAGATGATGTCATAATCATTTTGTTGATGTCATAATCATTTGATGATGTCATAGTCATTAGATGATGTCATAATCATTTTGTTGATGTCATAATCATTTCATGATGTCATAATCATTTGATGTCATAATCATTGTATGATGTCATAATCATTTTGTTGATGTCATAATCATTTGATGATGTCATAATCATTAGATAATGTCATAATCATTTTGTTGAAGTCATAATCATTTGATGATGTCATAATCATTTTGTTGATGTCATAATGATTTGATGATGTCATAATCATTTGATGTCATAATAATTGGATGATGTCATAATCATTTTGTTGATGTCATAATCATTTGATGATGTCATAATCATTTGATGTCATAATCATTGGATGATGTCATAATCATTTTGTTGATGTCATAATCATTTGATGATGTCATAATCATTAGATGATGTAATAATAATTTTGTTGATGTCATAATCATTTGATGATGTCAAAATCATATGATGTAATAATCAATGGATGATGTCATAATCATTTTGTTGATGTCATAATCATTTGATGATGTCATAATCATTAGATGATGTCATAATCATTTTGTTGATGTCATAATCATTTGATGATGTCATAATCATTAGATGATGTCATAATCATTTTGTTGATGTCATAATCATTTGATGATGTCATAATCATTTGATGTCATTATCATTGGATGATGTCATAATCATTTTATTGATGTCATAATCATTTGATGATGTCATAATCATTTGATGATGTCATAATCATTTTGTTGATGTCATAATCATTTGATGATGTCATAATCATTGGATGATGTCATAATCATTTTGTTGATGTCATAATCATTTTATGATGTCATAATCATTTTGTTGATGTCATAATAATTGGATGATGTCATAATCCTTTTGTTGATGTCATAATCATTTGATGATGTCATAATCATTAGATGATGTCATAATCATTTTGTTGATGTCATAATCATTTGATGATGTCATAATCATTTTGTTGATGTCATAATCATTTCGTTGATGTCATAATCATTTTGTTGATGTCATAAACATTTGATGATGTCATAATCATTAGATGATGTCATAATCATTTTGTTGATGTCATAATCATTTGATGATGTCATAATCATTTGATGATGTCATAATCATTTTGTTGATGTCATAATCATTTGATGATGTCATAATCATTTGATGTCATAATCATTGGATGATGTCGTAATCATTTTGTTGATGTCATAATCATTTGATGATGTCATAATCATTAGATGATGTCATAATCATTGGATGATGACATAATCATTTTGTTTATGTCATAATCATTTGATGTCATAATCATTGGATGATGTCATAATCATTTTGTTGATGTCATAATCATTTTGTTGATGTCATATTGATTTGATGATGTCATAATCATTTGATGTCATAATCATTGGATGATGTCATAATCATTTTGTTCATGTCATAATCATTTGATGATGTCATAATCATTTGATGTCATAATCATTTGATGATGTCATAATCATTTGATGTCATAATCATTGGATGATGTCATAATCATTTTGTTGATGTCATAATCATTTGATGATGTCATAATCATTTTGTTGATGTCATAATCATTTGATGATGTCATAATCATTTGATGTCATTATCATTGGATGATGTCATAATCATTTTATTGATGTCATTATCATTTGATGATGTCATAATCATTTGATGATGTCATAATCATTTTGTTGATGTCATAATCATTTGATGATGTCATAATCATTGGATGATGTCATAATCATTTTGTTGATGTCATAATCATTTTATGATGTCATAATCATTTTGTTGATGTCATAATAATTGGATGATGTCATAATCCTTTTGTTGATGTCATAATCATTTGATGATGTCATAATCATTAGATGATGTCATAATCATTTTGTTGATGTCATAATCATTTGATGATGTCATAATCATTTTGTTGATGTCATAATCATTTCGTTGATGTCATAATCATTTTGTTGATGTCATAAACATTTGATGATGTCATAATCATTAGATGATGTCATAATCATTTTGTTGATGTCATAATCATTTGATGATGTCATAATCATTTGATGATGTCATAATCATTTTGTTGATGTCATAATCATTTGATGATGTCATAATCATTTGATGTCATAATCATTGGATGATGTCGTAATCATTTTGTTGATGTCATAATCATTTGATGATGTCATAATCATTAGATGATGTCATAATCATTGGATGATGACATAATCATTTTGTTTATGTCATAATCATTTGATGTCATAATCATTGGATGATGTCATAATCATTTTGTTGATGTCATAATCATTTTGTTGATGTCATATTGATTTGATGATGTCATAATCATTTGATGTCATAATCATTGGATGATGTCATAATCATTTTGTTCATGTCATAATCATTTGATGATGTCATAATCATTTGATGTCATAATCATTTGATGATGTCATAATCATTTGATGTCATAATCATTGGATGATGTCATAATCATTTTGTTGATGTCATAATCATTTGATGATGTCATAATCATTTTGTCGATGTCATAATCATTTGATGATGTCATAATCATTTGATGTCATAATCATTGGATGATGTCATAATCATTTTGTTGATGTCATAATCATTTTATGATGTTATAATCATTTTGTTGATGTCATAATCATTGGATGATGTCATAATCCTTTTGTTGATGTCATAATCATTTGATGATGTCATAATCATTAGATGATGTCATAATCATTTTGTTGATGTCATAATCATTTGATGATGTCATAATCATTTTGTAGATGTCATAATCATTTCGTTGATGTCATAATGATTTGATGATATCATAATCATTTGATGTCATAATCATTGGATGATGTCATAATCATTTTGTTGATGTCATAATCATTTGGTGATGTCATAATCATTTGATGTCATAATCATTGGATGATGTCATAATCATTTGATGATGCCATAATCATTTTGTTGATGTCATAATCATTTTATGATGTCATAATCATTTTGTTGATGTCATAATCATTTTGTTGATGTCATAATCATTTGATGATGTCATAGTCATTAGATGATGTCATAATCATTTTGTTGATGTCATAATCATTTCATGATGTCATAATCATTTGATGTCATAATCATTGTATGATGTCATAATCATTTTGTTGATGTCATAATCATTTGATGTAATAATCATTGGATGATGTCATAATCATTTTGTTGATGTCATAATCATTTTATGATGTCATAATCATTTTGGTGATGTCATAATCATTTTGTTGATGTCATAATCATTTGATGATGTCATAGTCATTAGATGATGTCATAATCATTTTGTTGATGTCATAATCATTTGATGATGTCATAGTCATTAGATGATGTCATAATCATTTTGTTGATGTCATAATCATTTCATGATGTCATAATCATTTGATGTCATAATCATTGTATGATGTCATAATCATTTTGTTGATGTCATAATCATTTGATGATGTCATAATCATTAGATAATGTCATAATCATTTTGTTGAAGTCATAATCATTTGATGATGTCATAATCATTTTGTTGATGTCATAATGATTTGATGATGTCATAATCATTTGATGTCATAATAATTGGATGATGTCATAATCATTTTGTTGATGTCATAATCATTTGATGATGTCATAATCATTTGATGTCATAATCATTGGATGAAGTCATAATCATTTTGTTGATGTCATAATCATTTGATGATGTCATAATCATTAGATGATGTAATAATAATTTTGTTGATGTCATAATCATTTGATGATGTCAAAATCATATGATGTAATAATCAATGGATGATGTCATAATCATTTTGTTGATGTCATAATCATTAGATGATGTCATAATCATTTTGTTGATGTCATAATCATTTGATGATGTCATAATCATTAGATGATGTCATAATCATTTTGTTGATGTCATAATCATTTGATGATGTCATAATCATTTGATGTCATAATCATTGGATGATGTCATAATCATTTTATTGATGTCATAATCATTTGATGATGTCATAATCATTTGATGATGTCATAATCATTTTGTTGATGTCATAATCATTTGATGATGTCATAATCATTGGATGATGTCATAATCATTTTGTTGATGTCATAATCATTTTATGATGTCATAATCATTTTGTTGATGTCATAATAATTGGATGATGTCATAATCCTTTTGTTGATGTCATAATCATTTGATGATATCATAATCATTAGATGATGTCATAATCATTTTGTTGATGTCATAATCATTTGATGATGTCATAATCATTTTGTTGATGTCATAATCATTTCGTTGATGTCATAATCATTTTGTTGATGTCACAAACATTTGATGATGTCATAATCGTTAGATGATGTCATAATCATTTTGTTGATGTCATAATCATTTGATGATGTCATAATCATTTGATGATGTCATAATCATTTTGTTGATGTCATAATCATTTGATGATGTCATAATCATTTGATGTCATAATCATTGGATGATGTCGTAATCATTTTGTTGATGTCATAATCATTTGATGATGTCATAATCATTAGATGATGTCATAATCATTGGATGATGACATAATCATTTTGTTTATGTCATAATCATTTGATGTCATAATCATTGGATGATGTCATAATCATTTTGTTGATGTCATAATCATTTTGTTGATGTCATATTGATTTGATGATGTCATAATCATTTGATGTCATAATCATTGGATGATGTCATAATCATTTTGTTCATGTCATAATCATTTGATGATGTCATAATCATTTGATGTCATAATCATTGGATGATGTCATAATCATTTTGTTGATGTCATAATCATTTGATGATGTCATAATCATTAGATGATGTCATAATCATTTTGTTGATGTCATAATCATTTGATGATGTCATAATCATTTGATGTAATAATCATTAGATGATGTCATAATCATTTTGTTGATGTCATAATCATTTGATGATGTCATAATCCTTTTGTTGATGTCATAATTATTTGATGATGTCATAATCATTAGATGATGTCATAATCATTTTGTTGATGTCATAATCATTTGATGATGTCATAATCATTTTGTTGATGTCATAATCATTTCGTTGATGTCATAATGATTTGATGATATCATAATCATTTGATGTCATAATCATTGGATGATGTCATAATCATTTTGTTGATGTCATAATAATTTGATGATGTCATAATCATTAGATGATGTCATAATCATTGGATGATGACATAATCATTTTGTTTATGTCATAATCATTTGATGTCATAATCATTGGATGATGTCATAATCATTTTGTTGATGTCATAATCATTTTGTTGATGTCATATTGATTTGATGATGTCATAATCATTTGATGTCATAATCATTTTGTTGATGTCATAATCATTTGATGATGTCATAATCATTAGATGATGTCATAATCATTTTGTTGATGTCATAATCATTTGATGATGTCATAATCATTAGATGATGTCATAATCATTTTGTTGATGTCATAATCATTTGATGATGTCATAATCATTTGATGTCATAATCATTGGATGATGTCATAATCATTTTATTGATGTCATAATCATTTGATGATGTCATAATCATTTGATGATGTCATAATCATTTTGTTGATGTCATAATCATTTGATGATGTCATAATCATTGGATGATGTCATAATCATTTTGTTGATGTCATAATCATTTTATGATGTCATAATCATTTTGTTGATGTCATAATAATTGGATGATGTCATAATCCTTTTGTTGATGTCATAATCATTTGATGATATCATAATCATTAGATGATGTCATAATCATTTTGTTGATGTCATAATCATTTGATGATGTCATAATCATTTTGTTGATGTCATAATCATTTCGTTGATGTCATAATCATTTTGTTGATGTCATAATCATTTGATGATGTCATAATCATTGGATGATGTCATAATCATTTTGTTGATGTCATAATCATTTTATGATGTCATAATCATTTTGTTGATGTCATAATAATTGGATGATGTCATAATCCTTTTGTTGATGTCATAATCATTTGATGATATCATAATCATTAGATGATGTCATAATCATTTTGTTGATGTCATAATCATTTGATGATGTCATAATCATTTTGTTGATGTCATAATCATTTTGTTGATGTCATAATCATTTTGTTGATGTCATAAACATTTGATGATGTCATAATCGTTAGATGATGTCATAATCATTTTGTTGATGTCATAATCATTTGATGATGTCATAATCATTTGATGATGTCATAATCATTTTGTTGATGTCATAATCATTTGATGATGTCATAATCATTTGATGTCATAATCATTGGATGATGTCGTAATCATTTTGTTGATGTCATAATCATTTGATGATGTCATAATCATTAGATGATGTCATAATCATTGGATGATGACATAATCATTTTGTTTATGTCATAATCATTTGATGTCATAATCATTGGATGATGACATAATCATTTTGTTTATGTCATAATCATTTGATGTCATAATCATTGGATGATGTCATAATCATTTTGTTGATGTCATAATCATTTTGTTGATGTCATATTGATTTGATGATGTCATAATCATTTGATGTCATAATCATTGGATGATGTCATAATCATTTTGTTCATGTCATAATCATTTGATGATGTCATAATCATTTGATGTCATAATCATTGGATGATGTCATAATCATTTTGTTGATGTCATAATCATTTGATGATGTCATAATCATTAAATGATGTCATAATCATTTTGTTGATGTCATAATCATTTGATGATGTCATAATCATTTGATGTAATAATCATTAGATGATGTCATAATCATTTTGTTGATGTCATATTGATTTGATGATGTCATAATCATTTGATGTCATAATCATTTTGTTGATGTCATAATCATTTGATGTCATAATCATTAGATGATGTCATAATCATTTTGTTGATGTCATAATCATTTTGTTGATGTCATATTGATTTGATGATGTCATAATCATTTGATGTCATAATCATTTTGTTGATGTCATAATCATTTGATGATGTCATAATCATTAGATGATGTCATAATCATTTTGTTGATGTCATAATCATTTGATGATGTCATAATCATTAGATGATGTCATAATCATTTTGTTGATGTCATAATCATTTGATGATGTCATAATCATTTGATGTCATAATCATTGGATGATGTCATAATCATTTTATTGATGTCATAATCATTTGATGATGTCATAATCATTTGATGATGTCATAATCATTTTGTTGATGTCATAATCATTTGATGATGTCATAATCATTGGATGATGTCATAATCATTTTGTTGATGTCATAATCATTTTATGATGTCATAATCATTTTGTTGATGTCATAATAATTGGATGATGTCATAATCCTTTTGTTGATGTCATAATCATTTGATGATATCATAATCATTAGATGATGTCATAATCATTTTGTTGATGTCATAATCATTTGATGATGTCATAATCATTTTGTTGATGTCATAATCATTTTGTTGATGTCATATTGATTTGATGATGTCATAATCATTTGATGTCATAATCATTTTGTTGATGTCATAATCATTTGATGATGTCATAATCATTAGATGATGTCATAATCATTTTGTTGATGTCATAATCATTTGATGATGTCATAATCATTAGATGATGTCATAATCATTTTGTTGATGTCATAATCATTTGATGATGTCATAATCATTTTGTTGATGTCATAATCATTTCGTTGATGTCATAATGATTTGATGATATCATAATCATTTGATGTCATAATCATTGGATGATGTCATAATCATTTTGTTGATGTCATAATAATTTGATGATGTCATAATCATTAGATGATGTCATAATCATTGGATGATGACATAATCATTTTGTTTATGTCATAATCATTTGATGTCATAATCATTGGATGATGTCATAATCATTTTGTTGATGTCATAATCATTTTGTTGATGTCATATTGATTTGATGATGTCATAATCATTTGATGTCATAATCATTTTGTTGATGTCATAATCATTTGATGATGTCATAATCATTAGATGATGTCATAATCATTTTGTTGATGTCATAATCATTTGATGATGTCATAATCATTAGATGATGTCATAATCATTTTGTTGATGTCATAATCATTTGATGATGTCATAATCATTTGATGTCATAATCATTGGATGATGTCATAATCATTTTATTGATGTCATAATCATTTGATGATGTCATAATCATTTGATGATGTCATAATCATTTTGTTGATGTCATAATCATTTGATGATGTCATAATCATTGGATGATGTCATAATCATTTTGTTGATGTCATAATCATTTTATGATGTCATAATCATTTTGTTGATGTCATAATAATTGGATGATGTCATAATCCTTTTGTTGATGTCATAATCATTTGATGATATCATAATCATTAGATGATGTCATAATCATTTTGTTGATGTCATAATCATTTGATGATGTCATAATCATTTTGTTGATGTCATAATCATTTCGTTGATGTCATAATCATTTTGTTGATGTCATAAACATTTGATGATGTCATAATCGTTAGATGATGTCATAATCATTTTGTTGATGTCATAATCATTTGATGATGTCATAATCATTAGATGATGTCATAATCATTTTGTTGATGTCATAATCATTTGATGATGTCATAATCATTAGATGATGTCATAATCATTTTGTTGATGTCATAATCATTTGATGATGTCATAATCATTTTGTTGATGTCATAATCATTTCGTTGATGTCATAATGATTTGATGATATCATAATCATTTGATGTCATAATCATTGGATGATGTCATAATCATTTTGTTGATGTCATAATAATTTGATGATGTCATAATCATTAGATGATGTCATAATCATTGGATGATGACATAATCATTTTGTTTATGTCATAATCATTTGATGTCATAATCATTGGATGATGTCATAATCATTTTGTTGATGTCATAATCATTTTGTTGATGTCATATTGATTTGATGATGTCATAATCATTTGATGTCATAATCATTTTGTTGATGTCATAATCATTTGATGATGTCATAATCATTAGATGATGTCATAATCATTTTGTTGATGTCATAATCATTTGATGATGTCATAATCATTAGATGATGTCATAATCATTTTGTTGATGTCATAATCATTTGATGATGTCATAATCATTTGATGTCATAATCATTGGATGATGTCATAATCATTTTATTGATGTCATAATCATTTGATGATGTCATAATCATTTGATGATGTCATAATCATTTTGTTGATGTCATAATCATTTGATGATGTCATAATCATTGGATGATGTCATAATCATTTTGTTGATGTCATAATCATTTTATGATGTCATAATCATTTTGTTGATGTCATAATAATTGGATGATGTCATAATCCTTTTGTTGATGTCATAATCATTTGATGATATCATAATCATTAGATGATGTCATAATCATTTTGTTGATGTCATAATCATTTGATGATGTCATAATCATTTTGTTGATGTCATAATCATTTCGTTGATGTCATAATCATTTTGTTGATGTCATAAACATTTGATGATGTCATAATCGTTAGATGATGTCATAATCATTTTGTTGATGTCATAATCATTTGATGATGTCATAATCATTTGATGATGTCATAATCATTTTGTTGATGTCATAATCATTTGATGATGTCATAATCATTTGATGTCATAATCATTGGATGATGTCGTAATCATTTTGTTGATGTCATAATCATTTGATGATGTCATAATCATTAGATGATGTCATAATCATTGGATGATGACATAATCATTTTGTTTATGTCATAATCATTTGATGTCATAATCATTGGATGATGTCATAATCATTTTGTTGATGTCATAATCATTTTGTTGATGTCATATTGATTTGATGATGTCATAATCATTTGATGTCATAATCATTGGATGATGTCATAATCATTTTGTTCATGTCATAATCATTTGATGATGTCATAATCATTTGATGTCATAATCATTGGATGATGTCATAATCATTTTGTTGATGTCATAATCATTTGATGATGTCATAATCATTAGATGATGTCATAATCATTTTGTTGATGTCATAATCATTTGATGATGTCATAATCATTTGATGTAATAATCATTAGATGATGTCATAATCATTTTGTTGATGTCATAATCATTTGATGATGTCATAATCCTTTTGTTGATGTCATAATTATTTGATGATGTCATAATCATTAGATGATGTCATAATCATTTTGTTGATGTCATAATCATTTGATGATGTCATAATCATTTTGTTGATGTCATAATCATTTCGTTGATGTCATAATGATTTGATGATATCATAATCATTTGATGTCATAATCATTGGATGATGTCATAATCATTTTGTTGATGTCATAATAATTTGATGATGTCATAATCATTAGATGATGTCATAATCATTGGATGATGACATAATCATTTTGTTTATGTCATAATCATTTGATGTCATAATCATTGGATGATGTCATAATCATTTTGTTGATGTCATAATCATTTTGTTGATGTCATATTGATTTGATGATGTCATAATCATTTGATGTCATAATCATTTTGTTGATGTCATAATCATTTGATGATGTCATAATCATTAGATGATGTCATAATCATTTTGTTGATGTCATAATCATTTGATGATGTCATAATCATTTGATGTCATAATCATTGGATGATGTCATAATCATTTTGTTGATGTCATAATCATTTGATGATGTCATAATCATTTGATGATGTCATAATCATTTTGTTGATGTCATAATCATTTGATGATGTCATAATCATTTGATGTAATAATCATTGGATGATGTCATAATCATTTTGTTGATGTCATAATCATTTGATGATGTCATAATCATTAGATGATGTCATAATCATTGGATGATGACATAATCATTTTGTTTATGTCATAATCATTTGATGTCATAATCATTGGATGATGACATAATCATTTTGTTTATGTCATAATCATTTGATGTCATAATCATTGGATGATGTCATAATCATTTTGTTGATGTCATAATCATTTTGTTGATGTCATATTGATTTGATGATGTCATAATCATTTGATGTCATAATCATTGGATGATGTCATAATCATTTTGTTCATGTCATAATCATTTGATGATGTCATAATCATTTGATGTCATAATCATTGGATGATGTCATAATCATTTTGTTGATGTCATAATCATTTGATGATGTCATAATCATTAGATGATGTCATAATCATTTTGTTGATGTCATAATCATTTGATGATGTCATAATCATTTGATGTAATAATCATTAGATGATGTCATAATCATTTTGTTGATGTCATATTGATTTGATGATGTCATAATCATTTGATGTCATAATCATTTTGTTGATGTCATAATCATTTGATGTCATAATCATTAGATGATGTCATAATCATTTTGTTGATGTCATAATCATTTTGTTGATGTCATATTGATTTGATGATGTCATAATCATTTGATGTCATAATCATTTTGTTGATGTCATAATCATTTGATGATGTCATAATCATTAGATGATGTCATAATCATTTTGTTGATGTCATAATCATTTGATGATGTCATAATCATTAGATGATGTCATAATCATTTTGTTGATGTCATAATCATTTGATGATGTCATAATCATTTGATGTCATAATCATTGGATGATGTCATAATCATTTTATTGATGTCATAATCATTTGATGATGTCATAATCATTTGATGATGTCATAATCATTTTGTTGATGTCATAATCATTTGATGATGTCATAATCATTGGATGATGTCATAATCATTTTGTTGATGTCATAATCATTTTATGATGTCATAATCATTTTGTTGATGTCATAATAATTGGATGATGTCATAATCCTTTTGTTGATGTCATAATCATTTGATGATATCATAATCATTAGATGATGTCATAATCATTTTGTTGATGTCATAATCATTTGATGATGTCATAATCATTTTGTTGATGTCATAATCATTTTGTTGATGTCATATTGATTTGATGATGTCATAATCATTTGATGTCATAATCATTTTGTTGATGTCATAATCATTTGATGATGTCATAATCATTAGATGATGTCATAATCATTTTGTTGATGTCATAATCATTTGATGATGTCATAATCATTAGATGATGTCATAATCATTTTGTTGATGTCATAATCATTTGATGATGTCATAATCATTTTGTTGATGTCATAATCATTTCGTTGATGTCATAATGATTTGATGATATCATAATCATTTGATGTCATAATCATTGGATGATGTCATAATCATTTTGTTGATGTCATAATAATTTGATGATGTCATAATCATTAGATGATGTCATAATCATTGGATGATGACATAATCATTTTGTTTATGTCATAATCATTTGATGTCATAATCATTGGATGATGTCATAATCATTTTGTTGATGTCATAATCATTTTGTTGATGTCATATTGATTTGATGATGTCATAATCATTTGATGTCATAATCATTTTGTTGATGTCATAATCATTTGATGATGTCATAATCATTAGATGATGTCATAATCATTTTGTTGATGTCATAATCATTTGATGATGTCATAATCATTAGATGATGTCATAATCATTTTGTTGATGTCATAATCATTTGATGATGTCATAATCATTTGATGTCATAATCATTGGATGATGTCATAATCATTTTATTGATGTCATAATCATTTGATGATGTCATAATCATTTGATGATGTCATAATCATTTTGTTGATGTCATAATCATTTGATGATGTCATAATCATTGGATGATGTCATAATCATTTTGTTGATGTCATAATCATTTTATGATGTCATAATCATTTTGTTGATGTCATAATAATTGGATGATGTCATAATCCTTTTGTTGATGTCATAATCATTTGATGATATCATAATCATTAGATGATGTCATAATCATTTTGTTGATGTCATAATCATTTGATGATGTCATAATCATTTTGTTGATGTCATAATCATTTCGTTGATGTCATAATCATTTTGTTGATGTCATAAACATTTGATGATGTCATAATCGTTAGATGATGTCATAATCATTTTGTTGATGTCATAATCATTTGATGATGTCATAATCATTAGATGATGTCATAATTATTTTGTTGATGTCATAATCATTTGATGATGTCATAATCATTAGATGATGTCATAATCATTTTGTTGATGTCATAATCATTTGATGATGTCATAATCATTTTGTTGATGTCATAATCATTTCGTTGATGTCATAATGATTTGATGATATCATAATCATTTGATGTCATAATCATTGGATGATGTCATAATCATTTTGTTGATGTCATAATAATTTGATGATGTCATAATCATTAGATGATGTCATAATCATTGGATGATGACATAATCATTTTGTTTATGTCATAATCATTTGATGTCATAATCATTGGATGATGTCATAATCATTTTGTTGATGTCATAATCATTTTGTTGATGTCATATTGATTTGATGATGTCATAATCATTTGATGTCATAATCATTTTGTTGATGTCATAATCATTTGATGATGTCATAATCATTAGATGATGTCATAATCATTTTGTTGATGTCATAATCATTTGATGATGTCATAATCATTAGATGATGTCATAATCATTTTGTTGATGTCATAATCATTTGATGATGTCATAATCATTTGATGTCATAATCATTGGATGATGTCATAATCATTTTATTGATGTCATAATCATTTGATGATGTCATAATCATTTGATGATGTCATAATCATTTTGTTGATGTCATAATCATTTGATGATGTCATAATCATTGGATGATGTCATAATCATTTTGTTGATGTCATAATCATTTTATGATGTCATAATCATTTTGTTGATGTCATAATAATTGGATGATGTCATAATCCTTTTGTTGATGTCATAATCATTTGATGATATCATAATCATTAGATGATGTCATAATCATTTTGTTGATGTCATAATCATTTGATGATGTCATAATCATTTTGTTGATGTCATAATCATTTCGTTGATGTCATAATCATTTTGTTGATGTCATAAACATTTGATGATGTCATAATCGTTAGATGATGTCATAATCATTTTGTTGATGTCATAATCATTTGATGATGTCATAATCATTTGATGATGTCATAATCATTTTGTTGATGTCATAATCATTTGATGATGTCATAATCATTTGATGTCATAATCATTGGATGATGTCGTAATCATTTTGTTGATGTCATAATCATTTGATGATGTCATAATCATTAGATGATGTCATAATCATTGGATGATGACATAATCATTTTGTTTATGTCATAATCATTTGATGTCATAATCATTGGATGATGTCATAATCATTTTGTTGATGTCATAATCATTTTGTTGATGTCATATTGATTTGATGATGTCATAATCATTTGATGTCATAATCATTGGATGATGTCATAATCATTTTGTTCATGTCATAATCATTTGATGATGTCATAATCATTTGATGTCATAATCATTGGATGATGTCATAATCATTTTGTTGATGTCATAATCATTTGATGATGTCATAATCATTAGATGATGTCATAATCATTTTGTTGATGTCATAATCATTTGATGATGTCATAATCATTTGATGTAATAATCATTAGATGATGTCATAATCATTTTGTTGATGTCATAATCATTTGATGATGTCATAATCCTTTTGTTGATGTCATAATTATTTGATGATGTCATAATCATTAGATGATGTCATAATCATTTTGTTGATGTCATAATCATTTGATGATGTCATAATCATTTTGTTGATGTCATAATCATTTCGTTGATGTCATAATGATTTGATGATATCATAATCATTTGATGTCATAATCATTGGATGATGTCATAATCATTTTGTTGATGTCATAATAATTTGATGATGTCATAATCATTAGATGATGTCATAATCATTGGATGATGACATAATCATTTTGTTTATGTCATAATCATTTGATGTCATAATCATTGGATGATGTCATAATCATTTTGTTGATGTCATAATCATTTTGTTGATGTCATATTGATTTGATGATGTCATAATCATTTGATGTCATAATCATTTTGTTGATGTCATAATCATTTGATGATGTCATAATCATTAGATGATGTCATAATCATTTTGTTGATGTCATAATCATTTGATGATGTCATAATCATTTGATGTCATAATCATTGGATGATGTCATAATCATTTTGTTGATGTCATAATCATTTGATGATGTCATAATCATTTGATGATGTCATAATCATTTTGTTGATGTCATAATCATTTGATGATGTCATAATCATTTGATGTAATAATCATTGGATGATGTCATAATCATTTTGTTGATGTCATAATCATTTGATGATGTCATAGTCATTAGATGATGTCATAATCATTTTGTTGATGTCATAATCATTTCATGATGTCATAATCATTTGATGTCATAATCATTGTATTATGTCATAATCATTTTGTTGATGTCATAATCATTTGATGATGTCATAATAATTAGATAATGTCATAATCATTTTGTTGAAGTCATAATCATTTGATGATGTCATAATCATTTTGTTGATGTCATAATGATTTGATGATGTCATAATCATTTGATGTCATAATCATTGGATGATGTCATAATCATTTTGTTGATGTCATAATCATTTGATGATGTCATAATCATTTGATGTCATAATCATTGGATGATGTCATAATCATTTTGTTGATGTCATAATCATTTGATGATGTCATAATCATTAGATGATGTCATAATAATTTTGTTGATGTCATAATCATTTGATGATGTCAAAATCATATGATGTAATAATCAATGGATGATGTCATAATCATTTTGTTGATGTCATAATCATTTGATGATGTCATAATCATTAGATTATGTCATAATCATTTTGTTGATGTCATAATCATTTGATGATGTCATAATCATTAGATGATGTCATAATCATTTTGTTGATGTCATAATCATTTGATGATGTCATAATCATTTGATGTCATAATCATTGGATGATGTCATAATCATTTTATTGATGTCATAATCATTTGATGATGTCATAATCATTTGATGATGTCATAATCATTTTGTTGATGTCATAATCATTTGATGATGTCATAATCATTTGATGTCATAATCATTGGATGATGTCATAATCATTTTGTTGATGTCATAATCATTTTATGATGTCATAATCATTTTGTTGATGTCATAATCATTTGATGATGTCATAATCATTAGATGATGTCATAATCATTTTGTTGATGTCATAATCATTTGATGATGTCATAATCATTTTGTTGATGTCATAATCATTTCGTTGATGTCATAATCATTTTGTTGATGTCATAATCATTTGATGATGTCATAATCATTTTGTTGATGTCATAATCATTTGATGATGTCATAATCATTTGATGATGTCATAATCATTTTGTTGATGTCATAATCATTTGATGATGTCATAATCATTTGATGTCATAATCATTGGATGATGTCGTAATCATTTTGTTGATGTCATAATCATTTGATGATGTCATAATCATTAGATGATGTCATAATCATTGGATGATGACATAATCATTTTGTTTATGTCATAATCATTTGATGTCATAATCATTGGATGATGTCATAATCATTTTGTTGATGTCATAATCATTTTGTTGATGTCATATTGATTTGATGATGTCATAATCATTTGATGTCATAATCATTGGATGATGTCATAATCATTTTGTTGATGTCATAATCATTTGATGATGTCATAATCATTAGATGATGTCATAATCATTTTGTTGATGTCATAATCATTTGATGATGTCATAATCATTTGATGTAATAATCATTAGATGATGTCATAATCATTTTGTTGATGTCATAATCATTTGATGATGTCATAATCCTTTTGTTGATGTCATAATCATTTGATGATGTCATAATCATTAGATGATGTCATAATCATTTTGTTGATGTCATAATCATTTGATGATGTCATAATCATTTTGTTGATGTCATAATCATTTCGTTGATGTCATAATGATTTGATGATATCATAATGATTTGATGTCATAATCATTGGATGGTGTCATAATCATTTTGTTGATGTCATAATCATTTGATGATGTCATAATCATTAGATGATGTCATAATCATTGGATGATGACATAATCATTTTGTTTATGTCATAATCATTTGATGTCATAATCATTGGATGATGTCATAATCATTTTGTTGATGTCATAATCATTTTATGATGTTATAATCATTTTGTTGATGTCATAATCATTGGATGATGTCACAATCCTTTTGTTGATGACATAATCATTTGATGATGTCATAATCATTTTGTAGATGTCATAATCATTTCGTTGATGTCATAATGATTTGATGATATCATAATCATTTGATGTCATAATCATTTTGTTGATGTCATAATCATTTTATGATGTTATAATCATTTTGTTGATGTCATAATCATTGGATGATGTCACAATCCTTTTGTTGATGACATCATCAAATGATTATAATCATTTTGTAGATGTCATAATCATTTCGTTGATGTCATAATGATTTGATGATATCATAATCATTTGATGTCATAATCATTGGATGATGTCATAATCATTTTGTTGATGTCATAATCATTTGGTGATGTCATAATCATTTGATGTCATAATCATTGGATGATGCCATAATCATTTGATGATGCCATAATCATTTTGTTGATGTCATAATCATTTTATGATGTCATAATCATTTTGTTGATGTCATAATCATTTTGTTGATGTCATAATCATTTGATGATGTCATAGTCATTAGATGATGTCATAATCATTTTGTTGATGTCATAATCATTTCATGATGTCATAATCATTTGATGTCATAATCATTGGATGATGTCATAATCATTTTATTGATGTCATAATCATTTGATGATGTCATAATCATTTTGTTGATGTCATAATCATTTGATGATGTCATAATCATTTGATGTCATAATCATTGGATGATGTCATAATCATTTTGTTGATGTCATAATCATTTTATGATGTCATAATCATTTCGTTGATGTCATAATCATTGGATGATGTCATAATCCTTTTGTTGCTGTCATAATCATTTGATGATGTCATAATCATTAGATGATGTCATAATCATTTTGTTGATGTCATAATCATTTGATGATGTCATAATCATTTTGTTAATGTCATAATCATTTTGTTGATGTCATAATCCTTTTGTTGATGTCATAATCATTTGATGATATCATAATCATTAGATGATGTCATAATCATTTTGTTGATGTCATAATCATTTGATGATGTCATAATCATTTTGTTGATGTCATAATCATTTCGTTGATGTCATAATCATTTTGTTGATGTCATAAACATTTGATGATGTCATAATCGTTAGATGATGTCATAATCATTTTGTTGATGTCATAATCATTTGATGATGTCATAATCATTTTATGATGTCATAATCATTTTGTTGATGTCATAATCATTTGATGATGTCATAATCATTTGATGTCATAATCATTGGATGATGTCGTAATCATTTTGTTGATGTCATAATCATTTGATGATGTCATAATCATTAGATGATGTCATAATCATTGGATGATGACATAATCATTTTGTTTATGTCATAATCATTTGATGTCATAATCATTGGATGATGTCATAATCATTTTGTTGATGTCATAATCATTTTGTTGATGTCATATTGATTTGATGATGTCATAATCATTTGATGTCATAATCATTGGATGATGTCATAATCATTTTGTTCATGTCATAATCATTTGATGATGTCATAATCATTTGATGTCATAATCATTGGATGATGTCATAATCATTTTGTTGATGTCATAATCATTTGATGATGTCATAATCATTAGATGATGTCATAATCATTTTGTTGATGTCATAATCATTTGATGATGTCATAATCATTTGATGTAATAATCATTAGATGATGTCATAATCATTTTGTTGATGTCATAATCATTTGATGATGTCATAATCCTTTTGTTGATGTCATAATTATTTGATGATGTCATAATCATTAGATGATGTCATAATCATTTTGTTGATGTCATAATCATTTGATGATGTCATAATCATTTTGTTGATGACATAATCATTTCGTTGATGTCATAATGATTTGATGATATCATAATCATTTGATGTCATAATCATTGGATGATGTCATAATCATTTTGTTGATGTCATAATAATTTGATGATGTCATAATCATTAGATGATGTCATAATCATTGGATGATGACATAATCATTTTGTTTATGTCATAATCATTTGATGTCATAATCATTGGATGATGTCATAATCATTTTGTTGATGTCATAATCATTTTGTTGATGTCATATTGATTTGATGATGTCATAATCATTTGATGTCATAATCATTTTGTTGATGTCATAATCATTTGATGATGTCATAATCATTAGATGATGTCATAATCATTTTGTTGATGTCATAATCATTTGATGATGTCATAATCATTTGATGTCATAATCATTGGATGATGTCATAATCATTTTGTTGATGTCATAATCATTTGATGATGTCATAATCATTTGATGATGTCATAATCATTTTGTTGATGTCATAATCATTTGATGATGTCATAATCATTTGATGTAATAATCATTGGATGATGTCATAATCATTTTGTTGATGTCATAATCATTTGATGATGTCATAGTCATTAGATGATGTCATAATCATTTTGTTGATGTCATAATCATTTCATGATGTCATAATCATTTGATGTCATAATCATTGTATTATGTCATAATCATTTTGTTGATGTCATAATCATTTGATGATGTCATAATAATTAGATAATGTCATAATCATTTTGTTGATGTCATAATCATTTGATGATGTCATAATCATTTTGTTGATGTCATAATGATTTGATGATGTCATAATCATTTGATGTCATAATCATTGGATGATGTCATAATCATTTTGTTGATGTCATAATCATTTGATGATGTCATAATCATTTGATGTCATAATCATTAGATGATGTCATAATCATTTTGTTGATGTCATAATCATTTGATGATGTCATAATCATTAGATGATGTCATAATAATTTTGTTGATGTCATAATCATTTGATGATGTCAAAATCATATGATGTAATAATCAATGGATGATGTCATAATCATTTTGTTGATGTCATAATCATTTGATGATGTCATAATCATTAGATGATGTCATAATCATTTTGTTGATGTCATAATCATTTGATGATGTCATAATCATTAGATGATGTCATAATCATTTTGTTGATGTCATAATCATTTGATGATGTCATAATCATTTGATGTCATAATCATTGGATGATGTCATAATCATTTTATTGATGTCATAATCATTTGATGATGTCATAATCATTTGATGATGTCATAATCATTTTGTTGATGTCATAATCATTTGATGATGTCATAATCATTTGATGTCATAATCATTGGATGATGTCATAATCATTTTGTTGATGTCATAATCATTTTATGATGTCATAATCATTTTGTTGATGTCATAATCATTTGATGATGTCA
Source organism: Dendrobates tinctorius (assembly GCF_039654945.1). Classification (NCBI taxonomy): domain Eukaryota; kingdom Metazoa; phylum Chordata; class Amphibia; order Anura; family Dendrobatidae; genus Dendrobates; species Dendrobates tinctorius. The sequence continues at coordinate 40,719,308 of NW_027361687.1, read as the reverse complement.
TAATCATTAGATGATGTCATAATCATTTTGTTGATGTCATAATCATTTGATGATGTCATAATCATTTTGTTGATGTCATAATCATTTCGTTGATGTCATAATCATTTTGTTGATGTCATAATCATTTGATGATGTCATAATCATTTTGTTGATGTCATAATCATTTGATGATGTCATAATCATTTGATGATGTCATAATCATTTTGTTGATGTCATAATCATTTGATGATGTCATAATCATTTGATGTCATAATCATTGGATGATGTCGTAATCATTTTGTTGATGTCATAATCATTTGATGATGTCATAATCATTAGATGATGTCATAATCATTGGATGATGACATAATCATTTTGTTTATGTCATAATCATTTGATGTCATAATCATTGGATGATGTCATAATCATTTTGTTGATGTCATAATCATTTTGTTGATGTCATATTGATTTGATGATGTCATAATCATTTGATGTCATAATCATTGGATGATGTCATAATCATTTTGTTCATGTCATAATCATTTGATGATGTCATAATCATTTGATGTCATAATCATTGGATGATGTCATAATCATTTTGTTGATGTCATAATCATTTGATGATGTCATAATCATTAGATGATGTCATAATCATTTTGTTGATGTCATAATCATTTGATGATGTCATAATCATTTGATGTAATAATCATTAGATGATGTCATAATCATTTTGTTGATGTCATAATCATTTGATGATGTCATAATCCTTTTGTTGATGTCATAATCATTTGATGATGTCATAATCATTAGATGATGTCATAATCATTTTGTTGATGTCATAATCATTTGATGATGTCATAATCATTTTGTTGATGTCATAATCATTTCGTTGATGTCATAATGATTTGATGATATCATAATCATTTGATGTCATAATCATTGGATGGTGTCATAATCATTTTGTTGATGTCATAATCATTTGATGATGTCATAATCATTAGATGATGTCATAATCATTGGATGATGACATAATCATTTTGTTTATGTCATAATCATTTGATGTCATAATCATTGGATGATGTCATAATCATTTTGTTGATGTCATAATCATTTTATGATGTTATAATCATTTTGTTGATGTCATAATCATTGGATGATGTCACAATCCTTTTGTTGATGACATAATCATTTGATGATGTCATAATCATTTTGTAGATGTCATAATCATTTCGTTGATGTCATAATGATTTGATGATATCATAATCATTTGATGTCATAATCATTTTGTTGATGTCATAATCATTTTATGATGTTATAATCATTTTGTTGATGTCATAATCATTGGATGATGTCACAATCCTTTTGTTGATGACATAATCATTTGATGATGTCATAATCATTTTGTAGATGTCATAATCATTTCGTTGATGTCATAATGATTTGATGATATCATAATCATTTGATGTCATAATCATTGGATGATGTCATAATCATTTTGTTGATGTCATAATCATTTGGTGATGTCATAATCATTTGATGTCATAATCATTGGATGATGCCATAATCATTTGATGATGCCATAATCATTTTGTTGATGTCATAATCATTTTATGATGTCATAATCATTTTGTTGATGTCATAATCATTTTGTTGATGTCATAATCATTTGATGATGTCATAGTCATTAGATTATGTCATAATCATTTCGTTGATGTCATAATCATTTCATGATGTCATAATCATTTGATGTCATAATCATTTGATGATGTCATAATCATTTTGTTGATGTCATAATCATTTGATGATGTCATAATCATTTGATGTCATAATCATTGGATGATGTCATAATCATTTTGTTGATGTCATAATCATTTTATGATGTCATAATCATTTCGTTGATGTCATAATCATTGGATGATGTCATAATCCTTTTGTTGATGTCATAATCATTTGATGATGTCATAATCATTAGATGATGTCATAATCATTTTGTTGATGTCATAATCATTTGATGATGTCATAATCATTTTGTTAATGTCATAATCATTTTGTTGATGTCATAATCATTTTGTTGATGTCATAATCATTTGATGATGTCATAATCATTAGATGATGTCATAATCATTTTGTTGATGTCATAATCATTTGATGATGTCATAATCATTTGATGATGTCATAATCATTTTGTTGATGTCATAATCATTTGATGATGTCATAATCATTTGATGTCATAATCATTGGATGATGTCGTAATCATTTTGTTGATGTCATAATCATTTGATGATGTCATAATCATTTGATGATGTCATAATCATTTTGATGATGTCATAATCATTTTATGATGTCATAATCATTTGATGTCATAATCATTGGATAATGTCATAATCATTTTGTTGATGTCATAATCATTGGATGATGTCATAATCCTTTTGTTGATGTCATAATTATTTGATGATGTCATAATCATTAGATGATGTCATAATCATTTTGTTGATGTCATAATCATTTGATGATGTCATAATCATTTTGTTGATGTCATAATCATTTCGTTGATGTCATAATTATTTGATGATATCATAATCATTTGATGTCATAATCATTGGATGATGTCATAATCATTTTGTTGATGTCATAATCATTTGATGATGTCATAATCATTTGATGATGTCATAGTCATTAGATGATGTCATAATCATTTTGTTGATGTCATAATCATTTCATGATGTCATAATCATTTGATGTCATAATCATTGTATTATGTCATAATCATTTTGTTGATGTCATAATCATTTGATGATGTCATAATCATTAGATAATGTCATAATCATTTTGTTGAAGTCATAATCATTTGATGATGTCATAATCATTTTGTTGATGTCATAATGATTTGATGATGTCATAATCATTTGATGTCATAATCATTGGATGATGTCATAATCATTTTGTTGATGTCATAATCATTTGATGATGTCATAATCATTTGATGTCATAATCATTGGATGATGTCATAATCATTTTGTTGATGTCATAATCATTTGATGATGTCATAATCATTAGATGATGTCATAATAATTTTGTTGATGTCATAATCATTTGATGATGTCAAAATCATATGATGTAATAATCAATGGATGATGTCATAATCATTTTGTTGATGTCATAATCATTTGATGATGTCATAATCATTAGATGATGTCATAATCATTTTGTTGATGTCATAATCATTTGATGATATCATAATCATTAGATGATGTCATAATCATTTTGTTGATGTCATAATCATTTGATGATGTCATAATCATTTGATGTCATAATCATTGGATGATGTCATAATCATTTTGTTGATGTCATAATCATTTTGTTGATGTCATATTGATTTGATGATGTCATAATCATTTGATGTCATAATCATTGGATGATGTCATAATCATTTTGTTCATGTCATAATCATTTGATGATGTCATAATCATTTGATGTCATAATCATTGGATGATGTCATAATCATTTTGTTGATGTCATAATCATTTGATGATGTCATAATCATTAGATGATGTCATAATCATTTTGTTGATGTCATAATCATTTGATGATGTCATAATCATTTGATGTAATAATCATTAGATGATGTCATAATCATTTTGTTGATGTCATAATCATTTGATGATGTCATAATCCTTTTGTAGATGTCATAATCATTTGATGATGTCATAATCATTAGATGATGTCATAATCATTTTGTTGATGTCATAATCATTTGATGATGTCATAATCATTTTGTTAATGTCATAATCATTTTGTTGATGTCATAATGATTTGATGATATCATAATCATTTGATGTCATAATCATTGGATGATGTCATAATCATTTTGTTTATGTCATAATCATTTGATGATGTCATAATCATTAGATGATGTCATAATCATTTTGTTGATGTCATAATCATTTTGTTGATGTCATATTGATTTGATGATGTCATAATCATTTGATGTCATAATCATTGGATGATGTCATAATCCTTTTGTTGATGTCATAATCATTTGATGATGTCATAATCATTTGATGTCATAATCATTGGATGATGTCATAATCATTTTGTTGATGTCATAATCATTTGATGATGTCATAATCATTAGATGATGTCATAATCATTTTGTTGATGTCATAATCATTTGATGATGTCATAATCATTTGATGTAATAATCATTAGATGATGTCATAATCATTTTGTTGATGTCATAATCATTTGATGATGTCATAATCATTAGATGATGTCATAATCATTTTGTTGATGTCATAATCATTTGATGTAATAATCATTAGATGATGTCATAATCATTTTGTTGATGTCATAATCATTTGATGATGTCATAATCCTTTTGTTGATGTCATAATCATTTGATGATGTCATAATCATTAGATGATGTCATAATCATTTTGTTGATGTCATAATCATTTGATGATGTCATAATCATTTTGTTGATGTCATAATCATTTGATGATGTCATAATCCTTTTGTTGATGTCATAATCATTTGATGATGTCATAATCATTAGATGATGTCATAATCATTTTGTTGATGTCATAATCATTTGATGATGTCATAATCATTTTGTTGATGTCATAATCATTTCGTTGATGTCATAATGATTTGATGATATCATAATCATTTGATGTCATAATCATTGGATGGTGTCATAATCATTTTGTTGATGTCATAATCATTTGATGATGTCATAATCATTAGATGATGTCATAATCATTGGATGATGACATAATCATTTTGTTTATGTCATAATCATTTGATGTCATAATCATTGGATGATGTCATAATCATTTTGTTGATGTCATAATCATTTTATGATGTTATAATCATTTTGTTGATGTCATAATCATTGGATGATGTCACAATCCTTTTGTTGATGACATAATCATTTGATGATGTCATAATCATTTTGTAGATGTCATAATCATTTCGTTGATGTCATAATGATTTGATGATATCATAAGATGTCATAATCATTGGATGATGTCATAATCATTTTGTTCATGTCATAATCATTTGATGATGTCATAATCATTTGATGTCATAATCATTGGATGATGTCATAATCATTTTATTGATGTCATAATCATTTGATGATGTCATAATCATTTGATGATGTCATAATCATTTTGTTGATGTCATAATCATTTGATGATGTCATAATCATTTGATGTCATAATCATTGGATGATGTCATAATCATTTTGTTGATGTCATAATCATTTTATGATGTCATAATCATTTTGTTGATGTCATAATCATTTGATGATGTCATAATCATTAGATGATGTCATAATCATTTTGTTGATGTCATAATCATTTGATGATGTCATAATCATTTTGTTGATGTCATAATCATTTCGTTGATGTCATAATCATTTTGTTGATGTCATAATCATTTGATGATGTCATAATCATTTTGTTGATGTCATAATCATTTGATGATGTCATAATCATTTGATGATGTCATAATCATTTTGTTGATGTCATAATCATTTGATGATGTCATAATCATTTGATGTCATAATCATTGGATGATGTCGTAATCATTTTGTTGATGTCATAATCATTTGATGATGTCATAATCATTAGATGATGTCATAATCATTGGATGATGACATAATCATTTTGTTTATGTCATAATCATTTGATGTCATAATCATTGGATGATGTCATAATCATTTTGTTGATGTCATAATCATTTTGTTGATGTCATATTGATTTGATGATGTCATAATCATTTGATGTCATAATCATTGGATGATGTCATAATCATTTTGTTCATGTCATAATCATTTGATGATGTCATAATCATTTGATGTCATAATCATTGGATGATGTCATAATCATTTTGTTGATGTCATAATCATTTGATGATGTCATAATCATTAGATGATGTCATAATCATTTTGTTGATGTCATAATCATTTGATGATGTCATAATCATTTGATGTAATAATCATTAGATGATGTCATAATCATTTTGTTGATGTCATAATCATTTGATGATGTCATAATCCTTTTGTTGATGTCATAATCATTTGATGATGTCATAATCATTAGATGATGTCATAATCATTTTGTTGATGTCATAATCATTTGATGATGTCATAATCATTTTGTTGATGTCATAATCATTTCGTTGATGTCATAATGATTTGATGATATCATAATCATTTGATGTCATAATCATTGGATGGTGTCATAATAATTTTGTTGATGTCATAATCATTTGATGATGTCATAATCATTAGATGATGTCATAATCATTGGATGATGACATAATCATTTTGTTTATGTCATAATCATTTGATGTCATAATCATTGGATGATGTCATAATCATTTTGTTGATGTCATAATCATTTTATGATGTTATAATCATTTTGTTGATGTCATAATCATTGGATGATGTCACAATCCTTTTGTTGATGACATAATCATTTGATGATGTCATAATCATTTTGTAGATGTCATAATCATTTCGTTGATGTCATAATGATTTGATGATATCATAATCATTTGATGTCATAATCATTTTGTTGATGTCATAATCATTTTATGATGTTATAATCATTTTGTTGATGTCATAATCATTGGATGATGTCACAATCCTTTTGTTGATGACATAATCATTTGATGATGTCATAATCATTTTGTAGATGTCATAATCATTTCGTTGATGTCATAATGATTTGATGATATCATAATCATTTGATGTCATAATCATTGGATGATGTCATAATCATTTTGTTGATGTCATAATCATTTGGTGATGTCATAATCATTTGATGTCATAATCATTGGATGATGCCATAATCATTTGATGATGCCATAATCATTTTGTTGATGTCATAATCATTTTATGATGTCATAATCATTTTGTTGATGTCATAATCATTTTGTTGATGTCATAATCATTTGATGATGTCATAGTCATTAGATGATGTCATAATCATTTCGTTGATGTCATAATCATTTCATGATGTCATAATCATTTGATGTCATAATCATTGGATGATGTCATAATCATTTTATTGATGTCATAATCATTTGATGATGTCATAATCATTTTGTTGATGTCATAATCATTTGATGATGTCATAATCATTTGATGTCATAATCATTGGATGATGTCATAAACATTTTGTTGATGTCATAATCATTTTATGATGTCATAATCATTTCGTTGATGTCATAATCATTGGATGATGTCATAATCCTTTTGTTGATGTCATAATCATTTGATGATGTCATAATCATTAGATGATGTCATAATCATTTTGTTGATGTCATAATCATTTGATGATGTCATAATCATTTTGTTAATGTCATAATCATTTTGTTGATGTCATAATCATTTTGTTGATGTCATAATCATTTGATGATGTCATAATCATTAGATGATGTCATAATCATTTTGTTGATGTCATAATCATTTGATGATGTCATAATCATTTGATGATGTCATAATCATTTTGTTGATGTCATAATCATTTGATGATGTCATAATCATTTGATGTCATAATCATTGGATGATGTCGTAATCATTTTGTTGATGTCATAATCATTTGATGATGTCATAATCATTTGATGATGTCATAATCATTTTGATGATGTCATAATCATTTTATGATGTCATAATCATTTGATGTCATAATCATTGGATATTGTCATAATCATTTTGTTGATGTCATAATCATTGGATGATGTCATAATCCTTTTGTTGATGTCATAATTATTTGATGATGTCATAATCATTAGATGATGTCATAATCATTTTGTTGATGTCATAATCATTTGATGATGTCATAATCATTTTGTTGATGTCATAATCATTTCGTTGATGTCATAATTATTTGATGATATCATAATCATTTGATGTCATAATCATTGGATGATGTCATAATCATTTTGTTGATGTCATAATCATTTGATGATGTCATAATCATTTGATGATGTCATAGTCATTAGATGATGTCATAATCATTTTGTTGATGTCATAATCATTTCATGATGTCATAATCATTTGATGTCATAATCATTGTATTATGTCATAATCATTTTGTTGATGTCATAATCATTTGATGATGTCATAATCATTAGATAATGTCATAATCATTTTGTTGAAGTCATAATCATTTGATGATGTCATAATCATTTTGTTGATGTCATAATGATTTGATGATGTCATAATCATTTGATGTCATAATCATTGGATGATGTCATAATCATTTTGTTGATGTCATAATCATTTGATGATGTCATAATCATTTGATGTCATAATCATTGGATGATGTCATAATCATTTTGTTGATGTCATAATCATTTGATGATGTCATAATCATTAGATGATGTCATAATAATTTTGTTGATGTCATAATCATTTGATGATGTCAAAATCATATGATGTAATAATCAATGGATGATGTCATAATCATTTTGTTGATGTCATAATCATTTGATGATGTCATAATCATTAGATGATGTCATAATCATTTTGTTGATGTCATAATCATTTGATGATGTCATAATCATTAGATGATGTCATAATCATTTTGTTGATGTCATAATCATTTGATGATGTCATAATCATTTGATGTCATAATCATTGGATGATGTCATAATCATTTTGTTGATGTCATAATCATTTTGTTGATGTCATATTGATTTGATGATGTCATAATCATTTGATGTCATAATCATTGGATGATGTCATAATCATTTTGTTCATGTCATAATCATTTGATGATGTCATAATCATTTGATGTCATAATCATTGGATGATGTCATAATCATTTTGTTGATGTCATAATCATTTGATGATGTCATAATCATTAGATGATGTCATAATCATTTTGTTGATGTCATAATCATTTGATGATGTCATAATCATTTGATGTAATAATCATTAGATGATGTCATAATCATTTTGTTGATGTCATAATCATTTGATGATGTCATAATCCTTTTGTAGATGTCATAATCATTTGATGATGTCATAATCATTAGATGATGTCATAATCATTTTGTTGATGTCATAATCATTTGATGATGTCATAATCATTTTGTTGATGTCATAATCATTTTGTTGATGTCATAATGATTTGATGATATCATAATCATTTGATGTCATAATCATTGGATGATGTCATAATCATTTTGTTTATGTCATAATCATTTGATGATGTCATAATCATTAGATGATGTCATAATCATTTTGTTGATGTCATAATCATTTTGTTGATGTCATATTGATTTGAAGATGTCATAATCATTTGATGTCATAATCATTGGATGATGTCATAATCCTTTTGTTGATGTCATAATCATTTGATGATGTCATAATCATTTGATGTCATAATCATTGGATGATGTCATAATCATTTTGTTGATGTCATAATCATTTGATGATGTCATAATCATTAGATGATGTCATAATCATTTTGTTGATGTCATAATCATTTGATGATGTCATAATCATTTGATGTAATAATCATTAGATGATGTCATAATCATTTTGTTGATGTCATAATCATTTGATGATGTCATAATCATTAGATGATGTCATAATCATTTTGTTGATGTCATAATCATTTGATGATGTCATAATCATTTGATGTCATAATCATTGGATGATGTCATAATCATTTTGTTGATGTCATAATCATTTGATGATGTCATAATCATTTGATGATGTCATAATCATTTTGTTGATGTCATAATCATTTGATGATGTCATAATCATTTGATGTAATAATCATTGGATGATGTCATAATCATTTTGTTGATGTCATAATCATTTGATGATGTCATAGTCATTAGATGATGTCATAATCATTTTGTTGATGTCATAATCATTTCATGATGTCATAATCATTTGATGTCATAATCATTGTATTATGTCATAATCATTTTGTTGATGTCATAATCATTTGATGATGTCATAATCATTAGATAATGTCATAATCATTTTGTTGAAGTCATAATCATTTGATGATGTCATAATCATTTTGTTGATGTCATAATGATTTGATGATGTCATAATCATTTGATGTCATAATCATTGGATGATGTCATAATCATTTTGTTGATGTCATAATCATTTGATGATGTCATAATCATTTGATGTCATAATCATTGGATGATGTCATAATCATTTTGTTGATGTCATAATCATTTGATGATGTCATAATCATTAGATGATGTCATAATAATTTTGTTGATGTCATAATCATTTGATGATGTCAAAATCATATGATGTAATAATCAATGGATGATGTCATAATCATTTTGTTGATGTCATAATCATTTGATGATGTCATAATCATTAGATGATGTCATAATCATTTTGTTGATGTCTTAATCATTTGATGATGTCATAATCATTAGATGATGTCATAATCATTTTGTTGATGTCATAATCATTTGATGATGTCATAATCATTTGATGTCATAATCATTGGATGATGTCATAATCATTTTATTGATGTCATAATCATTTGATGATGTCATAATCATTTGATGATGTCATAATCATTTTGTTGATGTCATAATCATTTGATGATGTCATAATCATTTGATGTCATAATCATTGGATGATGTCATAATCATTTTGTTGATGTCATAATCATTTGATGATGTCATAATCATTAGATGATGTCATAATCATTTTGTTGATGTCATAATCATTTGATGATGTCATAATCATTTTGTTGATGTCATAATCATTTGATGATGTCATAATCCTTTTGTTGATGTCATAATCATTTGATGATGTCATAATCATTAGATGATGTCATAATCATTTTGTTGATGTCATAATCATTTGATGATGTCATAATCATTTTGTTGATGTCAAAATCATTTTGTTGATGTCATAATGATTTGATGATATCATAATCATTTGATGTCATAATCATTGGATGATGTCATAATCATTTTGTTTATGTCATAATCATTTGATGATGTCATAATCATTAGATGATGTCATAATCATTTTATTGATGTCATAATCATTTTGTTGATGTCATATTGATTTGATGATGTCATAATCATTTGATGTCATAATCATTGGATGATGTCATAATCATTTTGTTCCTGTCATAATCATTTGATGATGTCATAATCATTTGATGTCATAATCATTGGATGATGTCATAATCATTTTGTTGATGTCATAATCATTTGATGATGTCATAATCATTAGATGATGTCATAATCATTTTGTTGATGTCATAATCATTTGATGATGTCATAATCATTTGATGTAATAATCATTAGATGATGTCATAATCATTTTGTTGATGTCATAATCATTTGATGATGTCATAATCATTAGATGATGTCATAATCATTTTGTTGATGTCATAATCATTTGATGATGTCATAATCATTTGATGTCATAATCATTGGATGATGTCATAATCATTTTGTTGATGTCATAATCATTTGATGATGTCATAATCATTTGATGATGTCATAATCATTTTGTTGATGTCATAATCATTTGATGATGTCATAATCATTTGATGTAATAATCATTGGATGATGTCATAATCATTTTGTTGATGTCATAATCATTTGATGATGTCATAGTCATTAGATGATGTCATAATCATTTTGTTGATGTCATAATCATTTCATGATGTCATAATCATTTGATGTCATAATCATTGTATTATGTCATAATCATTTTGTTGATGTCATAATCATTTGATGATGTCATAATCATTAGATAATGTCATAATCATTTTGTTGAAGTCATAATCATTTGATGATGTCATAATCATTTTGTTGATGTCATAATGATTTGATGATGTCATAATCATTTGATGTCATAATCATTGGATGATGTCATAATCATTTTGTTGATGTCATAATCATTTGATGATGTCATAATCATTTGATGTCATAATCATTGGATGATGTCATAATCATTTTGTTGATGTCATAATCATTTGATGATGTCATAATCATTAGATGATGTCATAATCATTTGATGTCATAATCATTGGATGATGTCATAATCATTTTGTTGATGTCATAATCATTTGATGATGTCATAATCATTAGATGATGTCATAATAATTTTGTTGATGTCATAATCATTTGATGATGTCATAATCATTAGATGATGTCATAATCATTTTGTTGATGTCATAATCATTTGATGATGTCATAATCATTTGATGTCATAATCATTGGATGATGTCATAATCATTTTATTGATGTCATAATCATTTGATGATGTCATAATCATTTGATGATGTCATAATCATTTTGTTGATGTCATAATCATTTGATGATGTCATAATCATTTGATGTCATAATCATTGGATGATGTCATAATCATTTTGTTGATGTCATAATCATTTTATGATGTCATAATCATTTTGTTGATGTCATAATCATTTGATGATGTCATAATCATTAGATGATGTCATAATCATTTTGTTGATGTCATAATCATTTGATGATGTCATAATCATTTTGTTGATGTCATAATCATTTGATGATGTCATAATCATTTGATGATGTCATAATCATTTTGTTGATGTCATAATCATTTGATGATGTCATAATCATTTGATGTCATAATCATTGGATGATGTCGTAATCATTTAGTTGATGTCATAATCATTTGATGATGTCATAATCATTAGATGATGTCATAATCATTGGATGATGACATAATCATTTTGTTTATGTCATAATCATTTGATGTCATAATCATTGGATGATGTCATAATCATTTTGTTGATGTCATAATCATTTTGTTGATGTCATATTGATTTGATGATGTCATAATCATTTGATGTCATAATCAATGGATGATGTCATAATCATTTTGTTGATGTCATAATCATTTGATGATGTCATAATCATTTGATGTCATAATCATTGGATGATGTCATAATCATTTTGTTGATGTCATAATCATTTGATGATGTCATAATCATTTGATGATGTCATAATCATTTTGTTGATGTCATAATCATTTGATGATGTCATAATCATTTGATGTAATAATCATTGGATGATGTCATAATCATTTTGTTGATGTCATAATCATTTGATGATGTCATAGTCATTAGATGATGTCATAATCATTTTGTTGATGTCATAATCATTTCATGATGTCATAATCATTTGATGTCATAATCATTGTATTATGTCATAATCATTTTGTTGATGTCATAATCATTTGATGATGTCATAATCATTAGATAATGTCATAATCATTTTGTTGAAGTCATAATCATTTGATGATGTCATAATCATTTTGTTGATGTCATAATGATTTGATGATGTCATAATCATTTGATGTCATAATCATTGGATGATGTCATAATCATTTTGTTGATGTCATAATCATTTGATGATGTCATAATCATTTGATGTCATAATCATTGGATGATGTCATAATCATTTTGTTGATGTCATAATCATTTGATGATGTCATAATCATTAGATGATGTCATAACAATTTTGTTGATGTCATAATCATTTGATGATGTCAAAATCATATGATGTAATAATCAATGGATGATGTCATAATCATTTTGTTGATGTCATAATCATTTGATGATGTCATAATCATTAGATGATGTCATAATCATTTTGTTGATGTCATAATCATTTGATGATGTCATAATCATTAGATGATGTCATAATCATTTTGTTGATGTCATAATCATTTGATGATGTCATAATCATTTGATGTCATAATCATTGGATGATGTCATAATCATTTTATTGATGTCATAATCATTTGATGATGTCATAATCATTTGATGATGTCATAATCATTTTGTTGATGTCATAATCATTTGATGATGTCATAATCATTTGATGTCATAATCATTGGATGATGTCATAATCATTTTGTTGATGTCATAATCATTTGATGATGTCATAATCATTAGATGATGTCATAATCATTTTGTTGATGTCATAATCATTTGATGATGTCATAATCATTTTGTTGATGTCATAATCATTTTGTTGATGTCATATTGATTTGATGATGTCATAATCATTTGATGATGTCATAATCATTTGATGTCATAATCATTGGATGATGTCATAATCATTTTGTTGATGTCATAATCATTTGATGATGTCATAATCATTAGATGATGTCATAATCATTTTGTTGATGTCATAATCATTTGATGATGTCATAATCATTTGATGTAATAATCATTACATGATGTCATAATCATTTTGTTGATGTCATAATCATTTGATGATGTCATAATCCTTTTGTTGATGTCATAATCATTTGATGATGTCATAATCATTAGATGATGTCATAATCATTTTGTTGATGTCATAATCATTTGATGATGTCATAATCATTTTGTTGATGTCAAAATCATTTTGTTGATGTCATAATGATTTGATGATATCATAATCATTTGATGTCATAATCATTGGATGATGTCATAATCATTTTGTTTATGTCATAATCATTTGATGATGTCATAATCATTAGATGATGTCATAATCATTTTATTGATGTCATAATCATTTTGTTGATGTCATATTGATTTGATGATGTCATAATCATTTGATGTCATAATCATTGGATGATGTCATAATCATTTTGTTCATGTCATAATCATTTGATGATGTCATAATCATTTGATGTCATAATCATTGGATGATGTCATAATCATTTTGTTGATGTCATAATCATTTGATGATGTCATAATCATTAGATGATGTCATAATCATTTTGTTGATGTCATAATCATTTGATGATGTCATAATCATTTGATGTAATAATCATTAGATTATGTCATAATCATTTTGTTGATGTCATAATCATTTGATGATGTCATAATCATTAGATGATGTCATAATCATTTTGTTGATGTCATAATCATTTGATGATGTCATAATCATTTGATGTCATAATCATTGGATGATGTCATAATCATTTTGTTGATGTCATAATCATTTGATGATGTCATAATCATTTGATGATGTCATAATCATTTTGTTGATGTCATAATCATTTGATGATGTCATAATCATTTGATGTAATAATCATTGGATGATGTCATAATCATTTTGTTGATGTCATAATCATTTGATGATGTCATAGTCATTAGATGATGTCATAATCATTTTGTTGATGTCATAATCATTTCATGATGTCATAATCATTTGATGTCATAATCATTGTATTATGTCATAATCATTTTGTTGATGTCATAATCATTTGATGATGTCATAATCATTAGATAATGTCATAATCATTTTGTTGAAGTCATAATCATTTGATGATGTCATAATCATTTTGTTGATGTCATAATGATTTGATGATGTCATAATCATTTGATGTCATAATCATTGGATGATGTCATAATCATTTTGTTGATGTCATAATCATTGGATGATGTCATAATCATTTGATGTCATAATCATTGGATGATGTCATAATCATTTTGTTGATGTCATAATCATTTGATGATGTCATAATCATTAGATGATGTCATAATAATTTTGTTGATGTCATAATCATTTGATGATGTCAAAATCATATGATGTAATAATCAATGGATGATGTCATAATCATTTTGTTGATGTCATAATCATTTGATGATGTCATAATCATTAGATGATGTCATAATCATTTTGTTGATGTCATAATCATTTGATGATGTCATAATCATTAGATGATGTCATAATCATTTTGTTGATGTCATAATCATTTGATGATGTCATAATCATTTGATGTCATAATCATTGGATGATGTCATAATCATTTTATTGATGTCATAATCATTTGATGATGTCATAATCATTTGATGATGTCATAATCATTTTGTTGATGTCATAATCATTTGATGATGTCATAATCATTTGATGTCATAATCATTGGATGATGTCATAATCATTTTGTTGATGTCATAATCATTTTATGATGTCATAATCATTTTGTTGATGTCATAATCATTTGATGATGTCATAATCATTAGATGATGTCATAATCATTTTGTTGATGTCATAATCATTTGATGATGTCATAATCATTTTGTTGATGTCATAATCATTTCGTTGATGTCATAATCATTTTGTTGATGTCATAATCATTTGATGATGTCATAATCATTAGATGATGTCATAATCATTTTGTTGATGTCATAATCATTTGATGATGTCATAATCATTTGATGATGTCATAATCATTTTGTTGATGTCATAATCATTTGATGATGTCATAATCATTTGATGTCATAATCATTGGATGATGTCGTAATCATTTAGTTGATGTCATAATCATTTGATGATGTCATAATCATTAGATGATGTCATAATCATTGGATGATGACATAATCATTTTGTTTATGTCATAATCATTTGATGTCATAATCATTGGATGATGTCATAATCATTTTGTTGATGTCATAATCATTTTGTTGATGTCATATTGATTTGATGATGTCATAATCATTTGATGTCATAATCAATGGATGATGTCATAATCATTTTGTTCATGTCATAATCATTTGATGATGTCATAATCATTTGATGTCATAATCATTGGATGATGTCATAATCATTTTGTTGATGTCATAATCATTTGATGATGTCATAATCATTAGATGATGTCATAATCATTTTGTTGATGTCATAATCATTTGATGATGTCATAATCATTTGATGTAATAATCATTAGATGATGTCATAATCATTTTGTTGATGTCATAATCATTTGATGATGTCATAATCCTTTTGTTGATGTCATAATCATTTGATGATGTCATAATCATTAGATGATGTCATAATCATTTTGTTGATGTCATAATCATTTGATGATGTCATAATCATTTTGTTGATGTCATAATCATTTTGTTGATGTCATAATGATTTGATGATATCATAATCATTTGATGTCATAATCATTGGATGATGTCATAATCATTTTGTTGATGTCATAATCATTTGATGATGTCATAATCATTAGATGATGTCATAATCATTGGATGATGTCATAATCATTTTGTTGATGTCATAATCATTTTGTTGATGTCATATTGATTTGATGATGTCATAATCATTTGATGTCATAATCATTGGATGATGTCATAATCATTTGATGATGTCATAATCATTTTGTTGATGTCATAATCATTTGATGATGTCATAATCATTTGATGTCATAATCATTGGATGATGTCGTAATCATTTTGTTGATGTCATAATCATTTGATGATGTCATAATCATTAGATGATGTCATAATCATTGGATGATGACATAATCATTTTGTTTATGTCATAATCATTTGATGTCATAATCATTGGATGATGACATAATCATTTTGTTTATGTCATAATCATTTGATGTCATAATCATTGGATGATGTCATAATCATTTTGTTGATGTCATAATCATTTTGTTGATGTCATATTGATTTGATGATGTCATAATCATTTGATGTCATAATCATTGGATGATGTCATAATCATTTTGTTCATGTCATAATCATTTGATGATGTCATAATCATTTGATGTCATAATCATTGGATGATGTCATAATCATTTTGTTGATGTCATAATCATTTGATGATGTCATAATCATTAGATGATGTCATAATCATTTTGTTGATGTCATAATCATTTGATGATGTCATAATCATTTGATGTAATAATCATTAGATGATGTCATAATCATTTTGTTGATGTCATAATCATTTGATGATGTCATAATCATTAGATGATGTCATAATCATTTTGTTGATGTCATAATCATTTGATGATGTCATAATCATTTTGTTGATGTCATAATCATTTCGTTGGTGTCATAATCATTTTGTTGATGTCATAATCATTTGATGATGTCATAATCATTAGATGATGTCATAATCATTTTGTTGATGTCATAATCATTTGATGATGTCATAATCATTTGATGATGTCATAATCATTTTGTTGATGTCATAATCATTTGATGATGTCATAATCATTTGATGTCATAATCATTGGATGATGTCGTAATCATTTAGTTGATGTCATAATCATTTGATGATGTCATAATCATTAGATGATGTCATAATCATTGGATGATGACATAATCATTTTGTTTATGTCATAATCATTTGATGTCATAATCATTGGATGATGTCATAATCATTTTGTTGATGTCATAATCATTTTGTTGATGTCATATTGATTTGATGATGTCATAATCATTTGATGTCATAATCAATGGATGATGTCATAATCATTTTGTTCATGTCATAATCATTTGATGATGTCATAATCATTTGATGATGTCATAATCATTAGATGATGTCATAATCATTTTGTTGATGTCATAATCATTTGATGATGTCATAATCATTTTGTTGATGTCATAATCATTTCGTTGGTGTCATAATCATTTTGTTGATGTCATAATCATTTGATGATGTCATAATCATTAGATGATGTCATAATCATTGGATGATGACATAATCATTTTGTTTATGTCATAATCATTTGATGTCATAATCATTGGATGATGTCATAATCATTTTGTTGATGTCATAATCATTTTGTTGATGTCATATTGATTTGATGATGTCATAATCATTTGATGTCATAATCAATGGATGATGTCATAATCATTTTGTTCATGTCATAATCATTTGATGATGTCATAATCATTTGATGTCATAATCATTGGATGATGTCATAATCATTTTGTTGATGTCATAATCATTTGATGATGTCATAATCATTAGATGATGTCATAATCATTTTGTTGATGTCATAATCATTTGATGATGTCATAATCATTTGATGTCATAATCATTGGATGATGTCATAATCATTTTGTTGATGTCATAATCATTTGATGATGTCATAATCATTAGATGATGTCATAACAATTTTGTTGATGTCATAATCATTTGATGATGTCAAAATCATATGATGTAATAATCAATGGATGATGTCATAATCATTTTGTTGATGTCATAATCATTTGATGATGTCATAATCATTAGATGATGTCATAATCATTTTGTTGATGTCATAATCATTTGATGATGTCATAATCATTAGATGATGTCATAATCATTTTGTTGATGTCATAATCATTTGATGATGTCATAATCATTTGATGTCATAATCATTGGATGATGTCATAATCATTTTATTGATGTCATAATCATTTGATGATGTCATAATCATTTGATGATGTCATAATCATTTTGTTGATGTCATAATCATTTGATGATGTCATAATCATTTGATGTCATAATCATTGGATGATGTCATAATCATTTTGTTGATGTCATAATCATTTGATGATGTCATAATCATTAGATGATGTCATAATCATTTTGTTGATGTCATAATCATTTGATGATGTCATAATCATTTTGTTGATGTCATAATCATTTTGTTGATGTCATATTGATTTGATGATGTCATAATCATTTGATGATGTCATAATCATTTGATGTCATAATCATTGGATGATGTCATAATCATTTTGTTGATGTCATAATCATTTGATGATGTCATAATCATTAGATGATGTCATAATCATTTTGTTGATGTCATAATCATTTGATGATGTCATAATCATTTGATGTAATAATCATTACATGATGTCATAATCATTTTGTTGATGTCATAATCATTTGATGATGTCATAATCCTTTTGTTGATGTCATAATCATTTGATGATGTCATAATCATTAGATGATGTCATAATCATTTTGTTGATGTCATAATCATTTGATGATGTCATAATCATTTTGTTGATGTCAAAATCATTTTGTTGATGTCATAATGATTTGATGATATCATAATCATTTGATGTCATAATCATTGGATGATGTCATAATCATTTTGTTTATGTCATAATCATTTGATGATGTCATAATCATTAGATGATGTCATAATCATTTTATTGATGTCATAATCATTTTGTTGATGTCATATTGATTTGATGATGTCATAATCATTTGATGTCATAATCATTGGATGATGTCATAATCATTTTGTTCATGTCATAATCATTTGATGATGTCATAATCATTTGATGTCATAATCATTGGATGATGTCATAATCATTTTGTTGATGTCATAATCATTTGATGATGTCATAATCATTAGATGATGTCATAATCATTTTGTTGATGTCATAATCATTTGATGATGTCATAATCATTTGATGTAATAATCATTAGATTATGTCATAATCATTTTGTTGATGTCATAATCATTTGATGATGTCATAATCATTAGATGATGTCATAATCATTTTGTTGATGTCATAATCATTTGATGATGTCATAATCATTTGATGTCATAATCATTGGATGATGTCATAATCATTTTGTTGATGTCATAATCATTTGATGATGTCATAATCATTTGATGATGTCATAATCATTTTGTTGATGTCATAATCATTTGATGATGTCATAATCATTTGATGTAATAATCATTGGATGATGTCATAATCATTTTGTTGATGTCATAATCATTTGATGATGTCATAGTCATTAGATGATGTCATAATCATTTTGTTGATGTCATAATCATTTCATGATGTCATAATCATTTGATGTCATAATCATTGTATTATGTCATAATCATTTTGTTGATGTCATAATCATTTGATGATGTCATAATCATTAGATAATGTCATAATCATTTTGTTGAAGTCATAATCATTTGATGATGTCATAATCATTTTGTTGATGTCATAATGATTTGATGATGTCATAATCATTTGATGTCATAATCATTGGATGATGTCATAATCATTTTGTTGATGTCATAATCATTGGATGATGTCATAATCATTTGATGTCATAATCATTGGATGATGTCATAATCATTTTGTTGATGTCATAATCATTTGATGATGTCATAATCATTAGATGATGTCATAATAATTTTGTTGATGTCATAATCATTTGATGATGTCAAAATCATATGATGTAATAATCAATGGATGATGTCATAATCATTTTGTTGATGTCATAATCATTTGATGATGTCATAATCATTAGATGATGTCATAATCATTTTGTTGATGTCATAATCATTTGATGATGTCATAATCATTAGATGATGTCATAATCATTTTGTTGATGTCATAATCATTTGATGATGTCATAATCATTTGATGTCATAATCATTGGATGATGTCATAATCATTTTATTGATGTCATAATCATTTGATGATGTCATAATCATTTGATGATGTCATAATCATTTTGTTGATGTCATAATCATTTGATGATGTCATAATCATTTGATGTCATAATCATTGGATGATGTCATAATCATTTTGTTGATGTCATAATCATTTTATGATGTCATAATCATTTTGTTGATGTCATAATCATTTGATGATGTCATAATCATTAGATGATGTCATAATCATTTTGTTGATGTCATAATCATTTGATGATGTCATAATCATTTTGTTGATGTCATAATCATTTCGTTGATGTCATAATCATTTTGTTGATGTCATAATCATTTGATGATGTCATAATCATTAGATGATGTCATAATCATTTTGTTGATGTCATAATCATTTGATGATGTCATAATCATTTGATGATGTCATAATCATTTTGTTGATGTCATAATCATTTGATGATGTCATAATCATTTGATGTCATAATCATTGGATGATGTCGTAATCATTTAGTTGATGTCATAATCATTTGATGATGTCATAATCATTAGATGATGTCATAATCATTGGATGATGACATAATCATTTTGTTTATGTCATAATCATTTGATGTCATAATCATTGGATGATGTCATAATCATTTTGTTGATGTCATAATCATTTTGTTGATGTCATATTGATTTGATGATGTCATAATCATTTGATGTCATAATCAATGGATGATGTCATAATCATTTTGTTCATGTCATAATCATTTGATGATGTCATAATCATTTGATGTCATAATCATTGGATGATGTCATAATCATTTTGTTGATGTCATAATCATTTGATGATGTCATAATCATTAGATGATGTCATAATCATTTTGTTGATGTCATAATCATTTGATGATGTCATAATCATTTGATGTAATAATCATTAGATGATGTCATAATCATTTTGTTGATGTCATAATCATTTGATGATGTCATAATCCTTTTGTTGATGTCATAATCATTTGATGATGTCATAATCATTAGATGATGTCATAATCATTTTGTTGATGTCATAATCATTTGATGATGTCATAATCATTTTGTTGATGTCATAATCATTTTGTTGATGTCATAATGATTTGATGATATCATAATCATTTGATGTCATAATCATTGGATGATGTCATAATCATTTTGTTGATGTCATAATCATTTGATGATGTCATAATCATTAGATGATGTCATAATCATTGGATGATGTCATAATCATTTTGTTGATGTCATAATCATTTTGTTGATGTCATATTGATTTGATGATGTCATAATCATTTGATGTCATAATCATTGGATGATGTCATAATCATTTGATGATGTCATAATCATTTTGTTGATGTCATAATCATTTGATGATGTCATAATCATTTGATGTCATAATCATTGGATGATGTCGTAATCATTTTGTTGATGTCATAATCATTTGATGATGTCATAATCATTAGATGATGTCATAATCATTGGATGATGACATAATCATTTTGTTTATGTCATAATCATTTGATGTCATAATCATTGGATGATGACATAATCATTTTGTTTATGTCATAATCATTTGATGTCATAATCATTGGATGATGTCATAATCATTTTGTTGATGTCATAATCATTTTGTTGATGTCATATTGATTTGATGATGTCATAATCATTTGATGTCATAATCATTGGATGATGTCATAATCATTTTGTTCATGTCATAATCATTTGATGATGTCATAATCATTTGATGTCATAATCATTGGATGATGTCATAATCATTTTGTTGATGTCATAATCATTTGATGATGTCATAATCATTAGATGATGTCATAATCATTTTGTTGATGTCATAATCATTTGATGATGTCATAATCATTTGATGTAATAATCATTAGATGATGTCATAATCATTTTGTTGATGTCATAATCATTTGATGATGTCATAATCATTAGATGATGTCATAATCATTTTGTTGATGTCATAATCATTTGATGATGTCATAATCATTTTGTTGATGTCATAATCATTTCGTTGGTGTCATAATCATTTTGTTGATGTCATAATCATTTGATGATGTCATAATCATTAGATGATGTCATAATCATTTTGTTGATGTCATAATCATTTGATGATGTCATAATCATTTGATGATGTCATAATCATTTTGTTGATGTCATAATCATTTGATGATGTCATAATCATTTGATGTCATAATCATTGGATGATGTCGTAATCATTTAGTTGATGTCATAATCATTTGATGATGTCATAATCATTAGATGATGTCATAATCATTGGATGATGACATAATCATTTTGTTTATGTCATAATCATTTGATGTCATAATCATTGGATGATGTCATAATCATTTTGTTGATGTCATAATCATTTTGTTGATGTCATATTGATTTGATGATGTCATAATCATTTGATGTCATAATCAATGGATGATGTCATAATCATTTTGTTCATGTCATAATCATTTGATGATGTCATAATCATTTGATGATGTCATAATCATTAGATGATGTCATAATCATTTTGTTGATGTCATAATCATTTGATGATGTCATAATCATTTTGTTGATGTCATAATCATTTCGTTGGTGTCATAATCATTTTGTTGATGTCATAATCATTTGATGATGTCATAATCATTAGATGATGTCATAATCATTGGATGATGACATAATCATTTTGTTTATGTCATAATCATTTGATGTCATAATCATTGGATGATGTCATAATCATTTTGTTGATGTCATAATCATTTTGTTGATGTCATATTGATTTGATGATGTCATAATCATTTGATGTCATAATCAATGGATGATGTCATAATCATTTTGTTCATGTCATAATCATTTGATGATGTCATAATCATTTGATGTCATAATCATTGGATGATGTCATAATCATTTTGTTGATGTCATAATCATTTGATGATGTCATAATCATTAGATGATGTCATAATCATTTTGTTGATGTCATAATCATTTGATGATGTCATAATCATTTGATGTAATAATCATTAGATGATGTCATAATCATTTTGTTGATGTCATAATCATTTGATGATGTCATAATCCTTTTGTTGATGTCATAATCATTTGATGATGTCATAATCATTAGATGATGTCATAATCATTTTGTTGATGTCATAATCATTTGATGATGTCATAATCATTTTGTTGATGTCATAATCATTTTGTTGATGTCATAATGATTTGATGATATCATAATCATTTGATGTCATAATCATTGGATGATGTCATAATCATTTTGTTGATGTCATAATCATTTGATGATGTCATAATCATTAGATGATGTCATAATCATTGGATGATGTCATAATCATTTTGTTGATGTCATAATCATTTTGTTGATGTCATATTGATTTGATGATGTCATAATCATTTGATGTCATAATCATTGGATGATGTCATAATCATTTGATGATGTCATAATCATTTTGTTGATGTCATAATCATTTGATGATGTCATAATCATTTGATGTCATAATCATTGGATGATGTCGTAATCATTTTGTTGATGTCATAATCATTTGATGATGTCATAATCATTAGATGATGTCATAATCATTGGATGATGACATAATCATTTTGTTTATGTCATAATCATTTGATGTCATAATCATTGGATGATGACATAATCATTTTGTTTATGTCATAATCATTTGATGTCATAATCATTGGATGATGTCATAATCATTTTGTTGATGTCATAATCATTTTGTTGATGTCATATTGATTTGATGATGTCATAATCATTTGATGTCATAATCATTGGATGATGTCATAATCATTTTGTTCATGTCATAATCATTTGATGATGTCATAATCATTTGATGTCATAATCATTGGATGATGTCATAATCATTTTGTTGATGTCATAATCATTTGATGATGTCATAATCATTAGATGATGTCATAATAATTTTGTTGATGTCATAATCATTTGATGATGTCATAATCATTTGATGTAATAATCATTAGATGATGTCATAATCATTTTGTTGATGTCATAATCATTTGATGATGTCATAATCATTAGATGATGTCATAATCATTTTGTTGATGTCATAATCATTTGATGATGTCATAATCATTTGATGTCATAATCATTGGATGATGTCATAATCATTTTGTTGATGTCATAATCATTTGATGATGTCATAATCATTTGATGATGTCATAATCATTTTGTTGATGTCATAATCATTTGATGATGTCATAATCATTTGATGTAATAATCATTGGATGATGTCATAATAATTTTGTTGATGTCATAATCATTTGATGATGTCATAGTCATTAGATGATGTCATAATCATTTTGTTGATGTCATAATCATTTCATGATGTCATAATCATTTGATGTCATAATCATTGTATTATGTCATAATCATTTTGTTGATGTCATAATCATTTGATGATGTCATAATCATTAGATAATGTCATAATCATTTTGTTGAAGTCATAATCATTTGATGATGTCATAATCATTTTGTTGATGTCATAATGATTTGATGATGTCATAATCATTTGATGTCATAATCATTGGATGATGTCATAATCATTTTGTTGATGTCATAATCATTTGATGATGTCATAATCATTTGATGTCATAATCATTGGATGATGTCATAATCATTTTGTTGATGTCATAATCATTTGATGATGTCATAATCATTAGATGATGTCATAATAATTTTGTTGATGTCATAATCATTTGATGATGTCAAAATCATGTGATGTAATAATCAATGGATGATGTCATAATCATTTTGTTGATGTCATAATCATTTGATGATGTCATAATCATTAGATGATGTCATAATCATTTTGTTGATGTCATAATCATTTGATGATGTCATAATCATTAGATGATGTCATAATCATTTTGTTGATGTCATAATCATTTGATGATGTCATAATCATTTGATGTCATAATCACTGGATGATGTCATAATCATTTTATTGATGTCATAATCATTTTGTTGATGTCATAATCATTTGATGATGTCATGATCATTTGATGTCATAATCATTGGATGATGTCATAATCATTTTGTTGATGCCATAATCATTTTATGATGTCATAATCATTTTGTTGATGTCATAATCATTTGATGATGTCATAATCATTAGATGATGTCATAATCATTTTGTTGATGTCATAATCATTTGATGATGTCATAATCATTTTGTTGATGTCATAATCATTTCGTTGATGTCATAATCATTTTGTTGATGTCATAATCATTTGATGATGTCATAATCATTAGATGATGTCATAATCATTTTGTTGATGTCATAATCATTTGATGATGTCATAATCATTTGATGATGTCATAATCATTTTGTTGATGTCATAATCATTTGATGATGTCATAATCATTTGATGTCATAATCATTGGATGATGTCGTAATCATTTTGTTGATGTCATAATCATTTGATGATGTCATAATCATTAGATGATGTCATAATCATTGGATGATGACATAATCATTTTGTTTATGTCATAATCATTTGATGTCATAATCATTGGATGATGTCATAATCATTTTGTTGATGTCATAATCATTTTGTTGATGTCATATTGATTTGATGATGTCATAATCATTTGATGTCATAATCATTGGATGATGTCATAATCATTTTGTTCATGTCATAATCATTTGATGATGTCATAATCATTTGATGTCATAATCATTGGATGATGTCATAATCATTTTGTTGATGTCATAATCATTTGATGATGTCATAATCATTAGATGATGTCATAATCATTTTGTTGATGTCATAATCATTTGATGATGTCATAATCATTTGATGTCATAATCATTGGATGATGTCGTAATCATTTTGTTGATGTCATAATCATTTGATGATGTCATAATCCTTTTGTTGATGTCATAATCATTTGATGATGTCATAATCATTAGATGATGTCATAATCATTTTGTTGATGTCATAATCATTTGATGATGTCATAATCATTTTGTTGATGTCATAATCATTTCGTTGATGTCATAATGATTTGATGATATCATAATCATTTGATGTCATAATCATTGGATGATGTCATAATCATTTTGTTGATGTCATAATCATTTGATGATGTCATAATCATTAGATGATGTCATGATCATTGGATGATGACATAATCATTTTGTTTATGTCATAATCATTTGATGTCATAATCATTGGATGATGTCATAATCATTTTGTTGATGTCATAATCATTTTGTTGATGTCATATTGATTTGATGATGTCATAATCATTTGATGTCATAATCATTGGATGATGTCATAATCATTTTGTTCATGTCATAATCATTTGATGATGTCATAATCATTTGATGTCATAATCATTGGATGATGTCATAATCATTTTGTTGATGTCATAATCATTTGATGATGTCATAATCATTAGATGATGTCATAATCATTTTGTTGATGTCATAATCATTTGATGATGTCATAATCATTTGATGTAATAATCATTAGATGATGTCATAATCATTTTGTTGATGTCATAATCATTTGATGATGTCATAATCATTAGATGATGTCATAATCATTTTGTTGATGTCATAATCATTTGATGATGTCATAATCATTTGATGTCATAATCATTGGATGATGTCATAATCATTTTGTTGATGTCATAATCATTTGATGATGTCATAATCATTTGATGATGTCATAATCATTTTGTTGATGTCATAATCATTTGATGATGTCATAATCATTTGATGTCATAATCATTGGATGATGTCATAATCATTTTGTTGATGTCATAATCATTTTATGATGTTATAATCATTTTGTTGATGTCATAATCATTGGATGATGTCACAATCCTTTTGTTGATGTCATAATCATTTGATGATGTCATAATCATTTTGTAGATGTCATAATCATTTCGTTGATGTCATAATGATTTGATGATATCATAATCATGTGATGTCATAATCATTGGATGATGTCATAATCATTTTGTTGATGTCATAATCATTTGGTGATGTCATAATCATTTGATGTCATAATCATTGGATGATGCCATAATCATTTGATGATGCCATAATCATTTTGTTGATGTCATAATCATTTTATGATGTCATAATCATTTTGTTGATGTCATAATCATTTTGTTGATGTCATAATCATTTGATGATGTCATAGTCATTAGATGATGTCATAATCATTTCGTTGATGTCATAATCATTTCATGATGTCATAATCATTTGATGTCATAATCATTGGATGATGTCATAATCATTTTATTGATGTCATAATCATTTGATGATGTCATAATCATTTTGTTGATGTCATAATCATTTGATGATGTCATAATCATTTGATGTCATAATCATTGGATGATGTCATAATCATTTTGTTGATGTCATAATCATTTTATGATGTCATAATCATTTTGTTGATGTCATAATCATTGGATGATGTCATAATCCTTTTGTTGATGTCATAATCATTAGATGATGTCATAATCATTTTGTTGATGTCATAATCATTTCGTTGATGTCATAATTATTTGATGATATCATAATCATTTGATGTCATAATCATTGGATGATGTCATAATCATTTTGTTGATGTCATAATCATTTGATGATGTCATAATCATTTGATGTCATAATCATTGGATGATGTCATAATCATTTTGTTGATGTCATAATCATTTTATGATGTCATAATCATTTTGTTGATGTCATAATCATTGGATGATGTCATAATCCTTTTGTTGATGTCATAATAATTTGATGATGTCATAATCATTAGATGATGTCATAATCATTTTGTTGATGTCATAATCATTTGATGATGTCATAATCATTTTGTTGATGTCATAATCATTTCGTTGATGTCATAATGATTTGATGATATCATAATCATTTGATGTCATAATCATTGGATGATGTCATAATCATTTTGTTGATGTCATAATCATTTGATGATGTCATAATCATTAGATGATGTCATAATCATTGGATGATGACATAATCATTATGTTTATGTCATAATCATTTGATGTCATAATCATTGGATGATGTCATAATCATTTTGTTGATGTCATAATCATTTGATGATGTCATAATCATTAGATAATGTCATAATCATTTTTGTTGAAGTCATAATCATTTGATGATGTCATAATCATTTTGTTGATGTCATAATCATTTTGTTGATGTCATATTGATTTGATGATGTCATAATCATTTGATGTCATAATCATTGGATGATGTCATAATCATTTTGTTCATGTCATAATCATTTGATGATGTCATAATCATTAGATGATGTCATAATCATTTTGTTGATGTCATAATCATTTGATGATGTCATAATCATTTGATGTAATAATCATTAGATGATGTCATAATCATTTTGTTGATGTCATAATCATTTGATGATGTCATAATCATTAGATGATGTCATAATCATTTTGTTGATGTCATAATCATTTGATGATGTCATAATCATTTGATGTCATAATCATTGGATGATGTCATAATCATTTTGTTGATGTCATAATCATTTGATGATGTCATAATCATTTTGTTGATGTCATAATCATTTGATGATGTCATAATCATTTGATGTCATAATCATTGGATGATGTCATAATCATTTTATGATGTTATAATCATTTTGTTGATGTCATAATCATTGGATGATGTCATAATCCTTTTGTTGATGTCATAATCATTTGATGATGTCATAATCATTAGATGATGTCATAATCATTTTGTTGATGTCATAATCATTTGATGATGTCATAATCATTTTGTAGATGTCATAATCATTTCGTTGATGTCATAATGATTTGATGATATCATAGTCATTAGATGATGTCATAATCATTTTGTTGATGTCATAATCATTTGATGATGTCATAATCATTTTGTTGATGTCATAATCATTTGATGATGTCATAATCATTTGATGTCATAATCATTGGATGATGTCATAATCATTTTGTTGATGTCATAATCATTGGATGATGTCATAATCATTTTGTTGATGTCATAATCATTTGGTGATGTCATAATCATTTGATGTCATAATCATTGGATGATGTCATAATCATTTTGTTGATGTCATAATCATTTGATGATGTCATAATCATTTTGTTGATGTCATAATCATTTGATGATGTCATAATCATTTGATGTCATAATCATTGGATGATGTCATAATCATTTTGTTGATGTCATAATCATTGGATGATGTCATAATCATTTTGTTGATGTCATAATCATTTGGTGATGTCATAATCATTTGATGTCATAATCATTGGATGATGTCATAATCATTTGATGATGCCATAATCATTTTGTTGATGTCATAATCATTTTATGATGTCATAATCATTTTGTTGATGTCATAATCATTTTGTTGATGTCATAATCATTTGATGATGTCATAGTCATTAGATGATGTCATAATCATTTTGTTGATGTCATAATCATTTCATGATGTCATAATCATTTGATGTCATAATCATTGTATGATGTCATAATCATTTTGTTGATGTCATAATCATTTGATGTAATAATCATTGGATGATGTCATAATCATTTTGTTGATGTCATAATCATTTGATGATGTCATAGTCATTAGATGATGTCATAATCATTTTGTTGATGTCATAATCATTTCATGATGTCATAATCATTTGATGTCATAATCATTGTATGATGTCATAATCATTTTGTTGATGTCATAATCATTTGATGATGTCATAATCATTAGATAATGTCATAATCATTTTGTTGAAGTCATAATCATTTGATGATGTCATAATCATTTTGTTGATGTCATAATGATTTGATGATGTCATAATCATTTGATGTCATAATCATTGGATGATGTCATAATCATTTTGTTGATGTCATAATCATTTGATGATGTCATAATCATTTGATGTCATAATCATTGGATGATGTCATAATCATTTTGTTGATGTCATAATCATTTGATGATGTCATAATCATTAGATGATGTCATAATAATTTTGTTGATGTCATAATCATTTGATGATGTCAAAATCATATGATGTAATAATCAATGGATGATGTCATAATCATTTTGTTGATGTCATAATCATTTGATGATGTCATAATCATTAGATGATGTCATAATCATTTTGTTGATGTCATAATCATTTGATGATGTCATAATCATTAGATGATGTCATAATCATTTTGTTGATGTCATAATCATTTGATGATGTCATAATCATTTGATGTCATAATCATTGGATGATGTCATAATCATTTTATTGATGTCATAATCATTTGATGATGTCATAATCATTTGATGATGTCATAATCATTTTGTTGATGTCATAATCATTTGATGATGTCATAATCATTTGATGTCATAATCATTGGATGATGTCATAATCATTTTGTTGATGTCATAATCATTTTATGATGTCATAATCATTTTGTTGATGTCATAATCATTGGATGATGTCATAATCCTTTTGTTGATGTCATAATCATTTGATGATGTCATAATCATTAGATGATTTCATAATCATTTTGTTGATGTCATAATCATTTGATGATGTCATAATCATTTTGTTGATGTCATAATCATTTGATGATGTCATAATCATTAGATGATGTCATAATCATTTTGTTGATGTCATAATCATTTGATGATGTCATAATCATTTGATGATGTCATAATCATTTGATGTCATAATCATTGGATGATGTCGTAATCATTTTGTTGATGTCATAATCATTTGATGATGTCATAATCATTTGTTGATGTCATAATCATTTTGTTGATGTCATAATCATTTGATGATGTCATAATCATTAGATGATGTCATAATCATTTTGTTGATGTCATAATCATTTGATGATGTCATAATCATTTGATGATGTCATAATCATTTTGTTGATGTCATAATCATTTGATGATGTCATAATCATTTGATGTCATAATCATTGGATGATGTCGTAATCATTTTGTTGATGTCATAATCATTTGATGATGTCATAATCATTTGATGATGTCATAATCATTTTGATGATGTCATAATCATTTGATGATGTCATAATCATTTGATGTCATAATCATTGGATAATGTCATAATCATTTTGTTGATGTCATAATCATTTTATGATGTCATAATCATTTTGTTGATGTCATAATCATTGGATGATGTCATAATCCTTTTGTTGATGTCATAATCATTTGATGATGTCATAATCATTAGATGATGTCATAATCATATTGTTGATGTCATAACCATTTTATGATGTCATAATCATTTTGTTGATGTCATAATCATTTCGTTGATGTCATAATGATTTGATGATATCATAATCATTTGATGTCATAATCATTGGATGATGTCATAATCATTTTGTTGATGTCATAATCATTTGATGATGTCATAATCATTTGATGTCATAATCATTGGATGATGTCATAATCATTTTGTTGATGTCATAATCATTTTATGATGTCATAATCATTTTGTTGATGTCATAATCATTGGATGATGTCATAATCCTTTTGTTGATGTCATAATAATTTGATGATGTCATAATCATTAGATGATGTCATAATCATTTTGTTGATGTCATAATCATTTGATGATGTCATAATCATTTGATGTCATAATCATTGGATGATGTCATAATCATTTTGTTGATGTCATAATCATTTGATGATGTCATAATCATTTGATGTAATAATCATTAGATGATGTCATAATCATTTTGTTGATGTCATAATCATTTGATGATGTCATAATCATTAGATGATGTCATAATCATTTTGTTGATGTCATAATCATTTGATGATGTCTTAATCATTTGATGTCATAATCATTGGATGATGTCATAATCATTTTGTTCATGTCATAATCATTTGATGATGTCATAATCATTTGATGTCATAATCATTGGATGATGTCATAATCATTTTGTTGATGTCATAATCATTTGATGATGTCATAATCATTTGATGTAATAATCATTAGATGATGTCATAATCATTTTGTTGATGTCATAATCATTTGATGATGTCATAATCATTAGATGATGTCATAATCATTTTGTTGATGTCATAATCATTTGATGATGTCATAATCATTTGATGTCATAATCATTGGATGATGTCATAATCATTTTGTTGATGTCATAATCATTTGATGATGTCATAATCATTTTGTTGATGTCATAATCATTTGATGATGTCATAATCATTTGATGTCATAATCATTGGATGATGTCATAATCATTTTGTTGATGTCATAATCATTTTATGATGTTATAATCATTTTGTTGATGTCATAATCATTGGATGATGTCATAATCCTTTTGTTGATGTCATAATCATTTGATGATGTCATAATCATTAGATGATGTCATAATCATTTTGTTGATGTCATAATCATTTGATGATGTCATAATCATTTTGTAGATGTCATAATCATTTCGTTGATGTCATAATGATTTGATGATATCATAATCATTTGATGTCATAATCATTGGATGATGTCATAATCATTTTGTTGATGTCATAATCATTTGGTGATGTCATAATCATTTGATGTCATAATCATTGGATGATGTCATAATCATTTGATGATGCCATAATCATTTTGTTGATGTAATAATCATTTTGTTGATGTCATAATCATTTGATGATGTCATAGTCATTAGATGATGTCATAATCATTTTGTTGATGTCATAATCATTTCAAGATGTCATAATCATTTGATGTCATAATCATTGTATGATGTCATAATCATTTTGTTGATGTCATAATCATTTGATGATGTCATAATCATTAGATAATGTCATAATCATTTTGTTGAAGTCATAATCATTTGATGATGTCATAATCATTTTGTTGATGTCATAATGATTTGATGATGTCATAATCATTTGATGTCATAATCATTGGATGATGTCATAATCATTTTGTTGATGTCATAATCATTTGATGATGTCATAATCATTTGATGTCATAATCATTGGATGATGTCATAATCATTTTGTTGATGTCATAATCATTTGATGATGTCATAATCATTAGATGATGTCATAATAATTTTGTTGATGTCATAATCATTTGATGATGTCAAAATCATATGATGTAATAATCAATGGATGATGTCATAATCATTTTGTTGATGTCATAATCATTTGATGATGTCATAATCATTAGATGATGTCATAATCATTTTGTTGATGTCATAATCATTTGATGATGTCATAATCATTAGATGATGTCATAATCATTTTGTTGATGTCATAATCATTTGATGTCATAATCATTGGATGATGTCATAATCATTTGATGATGTCATAATCATTTGATGATGTCATAATCATTTTGTTGATGTCATAATCATTTGATGATGTCATAATCATTTGATGTCATAATCATTGGATGATGTCATAATCATTTTGTTGATGTCATAATCATTTTATGATGTCATAATCATTTTGTTGATGTCATAATCATTGGATGATGTCATAATCCTTTTGTTGATGTCATAATCATTTGATGATGTCATAATCATTAGATGATGTCATAATCATTTTGTTGATGTCATAATCATTTGATGATGTCATAATCATTTTGTTGATGTCATAATCATTTCGTTGATGTCATAATCATTTTGTTGATGTCATAATCATTTGATGATGTCATAATCATTAGATGATGTCATAATCATTTTGTTGATGTCATAATCATTTGATGATGTCATAATCATTTGATGATGTCATAATCATTTTGTTGATGTCATAATCATTTGATGATGTCATAATCATTTGATGTCATAATCATTGGATGATGTCGTAATCATTTTGTTGATGTCATAATCATTTGATGATGTCATAATCATTTGATGATGTCATAATCATTTTGATGATGTCATAATCATTTGATGATGTCATAATCATTTGATGTCATAATCATTGGATAATGTCATAATCATTTTGTTGATGTCATAATCATTTTATGATGTCATAATCATTTTGTTGATGTCATAATCATTGGATGATGTCATAATCCTTTTGTTGATGTCATAATCATTTGATGATGTCATAATCATTAGATGATGTCATAATCATATTGTTGATGTCATAACCATTTGATGATGTCATAATCATTTTGTTGATGTCATAATCATTTCGTTGATGTCATAATGATTTGATGATATCATAATCATTTGATGTCATAATCATTGGATGATGTCATAATCATTTTGTTGATGTCATAATCATTTGATGATGTCATAATCATTTGATGTCATAATCATTGGATGATGTCGTAATCATTTTGTTGATGTCATAATCATTTGATGATGTCATAATCATTTGATGATGTCATAATCATTTTGATGATGTCATAATCATTTGATGATGTCATAATCATTTGATGTCATAATCATTGGATAATGTCATAATCATTTTGTTGATGTCATAATCATTTTATGATGTCATAATCATTTTGTTGATGTCATAATCATTGGATGATGTCATAATCCTTTTGTTGATGTCATAATCATTTGATGATGTCATAATCATTAGATGATGTCATAATCATATTGTTGATGTCATAACCATTTGATGATGTCATAATCATTTTGTTGATGTCATAATCATTTCGTTGATGTCATAATGATTTGATGATATCATAATCATTTGATGTCATAATCATTGGATGATGTCATAATCATTTTGTTGATGTCATAATCATTTGATGATGTCATAATCATTTGATGTCATAATCATTGGATGATGTCATAATCATTTTGTTGATGTCATAATCATTTTATGATGTCATAATCATTTTATTGATGTCATAATCATTGGATGATGTCATAATCCTTTTGTTGATGTCATAATAATTTGATGATGTCATAATCATTAGATGATGTCATAATCATTTTGTTGATGTCATAATCATTTGATGATGTCATAATCATTTTGTTGATGTCATAATCATTTCGTTGATGTCATAATGATTTGATGATATCATAATCATTTAATGTCATAATCATTGGATGATGTCATAATCATTTTGTTGTTGTCATAATCATTTGATGATGTCATAATCATTAGATGATGTCATAATCATTGGATGATGACATAATCATTATGTTTATGTCATAATCATTTGATGTCATAATCATTGGATGATGTCATAATCATTTTGTTGATGTCATAATCATTTGATGATGTCATAATCATTAGATAATGTCATAATAATTTTGTTGAAGTCATAATCATTTGATGATGTCATAATCATTTTGTTGATGTCATAATCATTTTGTTGATGTCATATTGATTTGATGATGTCATAATCATTTGATGTCATAATCATTGGATGATGTCATAATCATTTTGTTCATGTCATAATCATTTGATGATGTCATAATCATTTGATGTCATAATCATTGGATGATGTCATAATCATTTTGTTGATGTCATAATCATTTGATGATGTCATAATCATTAGATGATGTCATAATCATTTTGTTGATGTCATAATCATTTGATGATGTCATAATCATTTGATGTAATAATCATTAGATGATGTCATAATCATTTTGTTGATGTCATAATCATTTGATGATGTCATAATCATTAGATGATGTCATAATCATTTTGTTGATGTCATAATCATTTGATGATGTCATAATCATTTGATGACATAATCATTGGATGATGTCATAATCATTTTGTTGATGTCATAATCATTTGATGATGTCATAATCATTTGATGATGTCATAATCATTTTGTTGATGTCATAATCATTTGATGATGTCATAATCATTTGATGTCATAATCATTGGATGATGTCATAATCATTTTGTTGATGTCATAATCATTTTATGATGTCATAATCATTTTGTTGATGTCATAATCATTGGATGATGTCATAATCCTTTTGTTGATGTCATAATCATTTGATG
The DNA here is from genome assembly GCF_039654945.1 of Dendrobates tinctorius. NCBI lineage: Eukaryota > Metazoa > Chordata > Amphibia > Anura > Dendrobatidae > Dendrobates > Dendrobates tinctorius. The sequence continues at coordinate 40,682,098 of NW_027361687.1, read as the reverse complement.
ATGTCATAATCATTAGATGATGTCATAATCATTTTGTTGATGTCATAATCATTTGATGATGTCATAATCATTAGATGATGTCATAATCATTTTGTTGATGTCATAATCATTTGATGATGTCATAATCATTTTGTAGATGTCATAATCATTTCGTTGATGTCATAATGATTTGATGATATCATAATCATTTGATGTCATAATCATTGGATGATGTCATAATCATTTTGTTGATGTCATAATCATTTGGTGATGTCATAATCATTTGATGTCATAATCATTGGATGATGTCATAATCATTTGATGATGCCATAATCATTTTGTTGATGTCATAATCATTTTGTTGATGTCATAATCATTTTGTTGATGTCATAATCATTTGATGATGTCATAGTCATTAGATGATGTCATAATCATTTTGTTGATGTCATAATCATTTCATGATGTCATAATCATTTGATGTCATAATCATTGTATAATGTCATAATCATTTTGTTGATGTCATAATCATTTTGTTGATGTCATATTGATTTGATGATGTCATAATCATTTGATGTCATAATCATTGGATGATGTCATAATCATTTTGTTCATGTCATAATCATTTGATGATGTCATAATCATTTGATGTCATAATCATTGGATGATGTCATAATCATTTTGTTGATGTCATAATCATTTGATGATGTCATAATCATTAGATGATGTCATAATCATTTTGTTGATGTCATAATCATTTGATGATGTCATAATCATTTGATGTAATAATCATTAGATGATGTCATAATCATTTTGTTGATGTCATAATCATTTGATGATGTCATAATCATTAGATGATGTCATAATCATTTTGTTGATGTCATAATCATTTGATGATGTCATAATCATTTGATGACATAATCATTGGATGATGTCATAATCATTTTGTTGATGTCATAATCATTTGATGATGTCATAATCATTTGATGATGTCATAATCATTTTGTTGATGTCATAATCATTTGATGATGTCATAATCATTTGATGTCATAATCATTGGATGATGTCATAATCATTTTGTTGATGTCATAATCATTTTATGATGTCATAATCATTTTGTTGATGTCATAATCATTGGATGATGTCATAATCCTTTTGTTGATGTCATAATCATTTGATGATGTCATAATCATTAGATGATGTCATAATCATTTTGTTGATGTCATAATCATTTGATGATGTCATAATCATTAGATGATGTCATAATCATTTTGTTGATGTCATAATCATTTGATGATGTCATAATCATTTTGTAGATGTCATAATCATTTCGTTGATGTCATAATGATTTGATGATATCATAATCATTTGATGTCATAATCATTGGATGATGTCATAATCATTTTGTTGATGTCATAATCATTTGGTGATGTCATAATCATTTGATGTCATAATCATTGGATGATGTCATAATCATTTGATGATGCCATAATCATTTTGTTGATGTCATAATCATTTTGTTGATGTCATAATCATTTTGTTGATGTCATAATCATTTGATGATGTCATAGTCATTAGATGATGTCATAATCATTTTGTTGATGTCATAATCATTTCATGATGTCATAATCATTTGATGTCATAATCATTGTATAATGTCATAATCATTTTGTTGATGTCATAATCATTTTGTTGATGTCATAATGATTTGATGATGTCATAATCATTTGATGTCATAATCATTGGATGATGTCATAATCATTTTGTTGATGTCATAATCATTTGATAATGTCATAATCATTTGATGTCATAATCATTGGATAATGTCATAATCATTTTGTTGATGTCATAATCATTTGATGATGTCATAATCATTAGATGATGTCATAATCATTTTGTTGATGTCATAATCATTTGATGATGTCATAATCATATGATGTCATAATCATTGGATGATGTCATAATCATTTGATGATGTCATAATCATATGATGTAATAATCATTGGATGATGTCATAATCATTTTGTTGATGTCATAATCATTTGATGATGTCATAATCATTAGATGATGTCATAATCATTTTGTTGATGTCATAATCATTTGATGATGTCATAATCATTAGATGATGTCATAGTAGTTTTGTTGATGTCATAATCATTTGATGATGTCATAATCATTTGTTGTCATAATCATTGGATGATGTCATAATCATTTTATTGATGTCATAATCATTTGATGATGTCATAATCATTTTGTTGATGTCATAATCATTTGATGATGTCATAATCATTTGATGTCATAATCATTGGATGATGTCATAATCATTTTGTTGATGTCATAATCATTTTATGATGTCATAATCATTTTGTTGATGTCATAATCATTGGATGATGTCATAATCCTTTTGTTGATGTCATAATCATTTGATGATGTCATAATCATTAGATGATGTCATAATCATTTTGTTGATGTCATAATCATTTGATGATGTCATAATCATTTTGTTGATGTCATAATCATTTCGTTGATGTCATAATGATTTGATGATATCATAATCACTTGATGTCATAATCATTGGATGATGTCATAATCATTTTGTTGATGTCAAAATCATTTGATGATGTCATAATCATTTGATGTCATAATCATTGAATGATGTCATAATCATTTTGTTGATATCATAATCATTTTATGATGTCATAATCATTTTGTTGATGTCATAATCATTGGATGATGTCATAATCCTTTTCTTGATGTCATAATCATTTGATGATGTCATAATCATTAGATGATGTCATAATCATTTTGTTGATGTCATAATCATTTGATGATGTCATAAGCATTTTGTTGATGTCATAATCATTTCGTTGATGTCATAATGATTTGATGATATCATAATCATTTGATGTCATAATCATTGGATGATGTCATAATCATTTTGTTGATGTCATAATCATTTGATGATGTCATAATCATTAGATGATGTCGTAATCATTGGATGATGACATAATCATTTTGTTGATGTCATAATCATTTGATGTAATAATCTTTGGATGATGTCATAATCATTTTGTTGATGTCATAATCATTTGATGATGTCATAATCATTAGATGATGTCATAATCATTTTGTTGATGTCATAATCATTTGATGATGTCATAATCATTAGATGATGTCATAATCATTTTGTTGATGTTATAATCATTTGATGATGTCATAGTCATTTGATGTCATAATCATTGGATGATGTCATAATCATTTTGTTGATGTCATAATCATTTGATGATGTCATAATCATTTGATGATGTCATAATCATTTTGTTGATGTCATAATCATTTGATGATGTCATAATCATTTGATGTCATAATCATTGGATGATGTCATAATCATTTTGTTGATGTCATGATCATTTTATGATGTCATAATCATTTTGTTGATGTCATAATCATTGGATGATGTCATAATCCTTTTGTTGATGTCATAATCATTTGATGATGTCATAATCATTAGATGATGTCATAATCATTTTGTTGATGTCATAATCATTTGATGATGTCATAATCATTAGATGATGTCATAATCATTTTGTTGATGTCATAATCATTTGATGATGTCATAATCATTAGATGATGTCATAATCATTTTGTTGATGTCATAATCATTTGATGATGTCATAATCATATGATGTAATAATCATTGGATGATGTCATAATCATTTTGTTGATGTCATAATCATTTGATGATGTCATAATCATTAGATGATGTCATAATCATTTTGTTGATGTCATAATCATTTGATGATGTCATAATCATTTGATGTCATAATCATTGGATGATGTCGTAATCATTTTGTTGATGTCATAATCATTTGATGATGTCATAATCATTTGATGATGTCATAATCATTTTGATGATGTCATAATCATTTGATGATGTCATAGTCATTTGATGTCATAATCATTGGATAATGTCATAATCATTTTGTTGATGTCATAATCATTTTATGATGTCATAATCATTTTGTTGATGTCATAATCATTGGATCATGTCATAATCCTTTTGTTGATGTCATAATCATTTGATGATGTCATAATCATTAGATGATGTCATAATCATATTGTTGATGTCATAATCATTTGATGATGTCATAATCATTTTGTTGATGTCATAATCATTTCGTTGATGTCATAATGATTTGATGATATCATAATCATTTGATGTCATAATCATTGGATGATGTCATAATCATTTTGTTGATGTCATAATCATTTGATGATGTCATAATCATTTGATGTCATAATCATTGGATGATGTCATAATCATTTTGTTGATGTCATAATCATTTTATGATGTCATAATCATTTTGTTGATGTCATAATCATTGGATGATGTCATAATCCTTTTGTTGATGTCATAATCATTTGATGATGTCATAATCATTAGATGATGTCATAATCATTTTGTTGATGTCATAATCATTTGATGATGTCATAATCATTTTGTTGATGTCATAATCATTTCGTTGATGTCATAATGATTTGATGATATCATAATCATTTGATGTCATAATCATTGGATGACGTCATAATCATTTTGTTGATGTCATAATCATTTGATGATGTCATAATCATTAGATGATGTCATAATCATTGGATGATGATATAATCATTTTGTTGATGTCATAATCATTTGATGTCATAATCATTGGATGATGTCATAATCATTTTGTTGATGTCATAATCATTTGATGATGTCATAATCATTAGATAATTTCATAATCATTTTGTTGAAGTTATAATCATTTGATGATGTCATAATCATTTTGTTGATGTCATAATCATTTTGTTGATGTAATAATCATTGTATGATGTCATAATCATTTTGTTGATGTCATAATCATTTGATGATGTCATAATCATTAGATGATGTCATAATCATTTTGTTGATGTCATAATCATTTGATGATGTCATAATCATTTGATGTCATAATCATTGGATGATGTCGTAATCATTTTGTTGATGTCATAATCATTTGATGATGTCATAATCATTTGATGATGTCATAATCATTTTGATGATGTCATAATCATTTGATGATGTCATAGTCATTTGATGTCATAATCATTGGATAATGTCATAATCATTTTGTTGATGTCATAATCATTTTATGATGTCATAATCATTTTGTTGATGTCATAATCATTGGATCATGTCATAATCCTTTTGTTGATGTCATAATCATTTGATGATGTCATAATCATTAGATGATGTCATAATCATATTGTTGATGTCATAATCATTTGATGATGTCATAATCATTTTGTTGATGTCATAATCATTTCGTTGATGTCATAATGATTTGATGATATCATAATCATTTGATGTCATAATCATTGGATGATGTCATAATCATTTTGTTGATGTCATAATCATTTGATGATGTCATAATCATTTGATGTCATAATCATTGGATGATGTCATAATCATTTTGTTGATGTCATAATCATTTTATGATGTCATAATCATTTTGTTGATGTCATAAATCATTGGATGATGTCATAATCCTTTTGTTGATGTCATAATCATTTGATGATGTCATAATCATTAGATGATGTCATAATCATTTTGTTGATGTCATAATCATTTGATGATGTCATAATCATTTTGTTGATGTCATAATCATTTGATGATGTCATAATCATTAGATGATGTCATAATCATTGGATGATGATATAATCATTTTGTTGATGTCATAATCATTTGATGTCATAATCATTGGATGATGTCATAATCATTTTGTTGATGTCATAATCATTTGATGATGTCATAATCATTAGATAATTTCATAATCATTTTGTTGAAGTTATAATCATTTGATGATGTCATAATCATTTTGTTGATGTCATAATCATTTTGTTGATGTCATATTGATGTGATGATGTCATAATCATTTGATGTCATAATCTTTGGATGATGTCATAATCATTTTGTTCATGTCATAATCATTTGATGATGTCATAATCATTTGATGTCATAATCATTGGATGATGTCATAATCATTTTGTTGATGTCATAATCATTTGATGATGTCATAATCATTAGATGATGTCAAATTCATTTTGTTGATGTCATAATCATTTGATGATGTCATAATCATTTGATGTAATAATCATTAGATGATGTCATAATCATTTTGTTGATGTCATAATCATTTGATGATGTCATAATAATTAGATGATGTCATAATCATTTTGTTGATGTCATAATCATTTGATGATGTCATAATCATTTGATGTCATAATCATTGGATGATGTCATAATCATTTTTTGATGTCATAATCATTTGATGATGTCATAATCATTTGATGATGTCATAATCATTTTGTTGATGTCATAATCATTTGATGATGTCATAGTCATTTGATGTCATAATCATTGGATGATGTCATAATCATTTTGTTGATGTCATAATCATTTGATGATGTCATAATCATTTGATGATGTTATAATCATTTTGTTGATGTCATAATCATTTGATGATGTCATAATCATTTGATGTCATAATCCTTGGATGATGTCATAATCATTTTGTTGATGTCATAATCATTTTGTTGATGTCATAATCATTGGATGATGTCATAATCCTTTTGTTGATGTCATAATCATTTGATGATGTCATAATCATTAGATGATGTCATAATCATTTTGTTGATGTCATAATCATTTGATGATGTCATAATCATTTTGTTGATGTCATAATCATTTCGTTGATCTCATAATGATTTGATGATATCATAATCATTTGATGACATAATCATTGGATGATGTCATAATCATTTTGTTGATGTCATAATCATTTGGTGATGTCATAATCATTTGATGTCATAATCATTGGATGATGTCATAATCATTTGATGATGCCATAATCATTTTGTTGATGTCAAAATCATTTGATGTAATAATCTTTGGATGATGTCATAATCATTTTGTTAATGTCATAATCATTTGATGATGTCATAATCATTAGATGATGTCATAATCATTTTGTTGATGTCATAATCATTTGATGATGTCATAATCATTAGATGATGTCATAATCATTTTGTTGATGTTATAGTCATTTGATGTCATAATCATTGGATGATGTCATAATCATTTTGTTGATGTCATAATCATTTGATGATGTCATAATCATTTTGTTGATGTCATAATCATTTGATGATGTCATAATCATTTGATGTCATAATCATTGGATGATGTCATAATCATTTTGTTGATGTCATGATCATTTTATGATGTCATAATCATTTTGTTGATGTCATAATCATTGGATGATGTCATAATCCTTTTGTTGATGTCATAATCATTTGATGATGTCATAATCATTAGATGATGTCATAATCATTTTGTTGATGTAATAATCATTGGATGATGTCATAATCATTTTGTTGATGTCATAATCATTAGATGATGTCATAATCATTAGATGATGTCATAATCATTTTGTTGATGTCATAATCATTTGATGATGTCATAATCATTAGATGATGTCATAATCATTTTGTTGATGTCATAATCATTTGATGATGTCATAATCATATGATGTAATAATCATTGGATGATGTCATAATCATTTTGTTGATGTCATAATCATTAGATGATGTCATAATCATTTTGTTGATGTCATAATCATTTGATGATGTCATAATCATTTGATGATGTCATAATCATTTGATGTCATAATCATTGGATGATGTCGTAATCATTTTGTTGATGTCATAATCATTTGATGATGTCATAATCATTTGATGATGTCATAATCATTTTGATGATGTCATAATCATTTGATGATGTCATAGTCATTTGATGTCATAATCATTGGATAATGTCATAATCATTTTGTTGATGTCATAATCATTTTATGATGTCATAATCATTTTGTTGATGTCATAATCATTGGATCATGTCATAATCCTTTTGTTGATGTCATAATCATTTGATGATGTCATAATCATTAGATGATGTCATAATCATATTGTTGATGTCATAATCATTTGATGATGTCATAATCATTTTGTTGATGTCATAATCATTTCGTTGATGTCATAATGATTTGATGATATCATAATCATTTGATGTCATAATCATTGGATGATGTCATAATCATTTTGTTGATGTCATAATCATTTGATGATGTCATAATCATTTGATGTCATAATCATTGGATGATGTCATAATCATTTTGTTGATGTCATAATCATTTTATGATGTCATAATCATTTTGTTGATGTCATAATCATTGGATGATGTCATAATCCTTTTGTTGATGTCATAATCATTTGATGATGTCATAATCATTAGATGATGTCATAATCATTTTGTTGATGTCATAATCATTTGATGATGTCATAATCATTTTGTTGATGTCATAATCATTTCGTTGATGTCATAATGATTTGATGATATCATAATCATTTGATGTCATAATCATTGGATGATGTCATAATCATTTTGTTGATGTCATAATCATTTGATGATGTCATAATAATTAGATGATGTCATAATCATTGGATGATGATATAATCATTTTGTTGATGTCATAATCATTTGATGTCATAATCATTGGATGATGTCATAATCATTTTGTTGATGTCATAATCATTTTGTTGATGTCATATTGATGTGATGATGTCATAATCATTTGATGTCATAATCATTGGATGATGTCATAATCATTTTGTTCATGTCATAATCATTTGATGATGTCATAATCATTTGATGTCATAATCATTGGATGATGTCATAATCATTTTGTTGATGTCATAATCATTTGATGATGTCATAATCATTAGATGATGTCAAATTCATTTTATTGATGTCATAATCATTTGATGATGTCATAATCATTTGATGTAATAATCATTAGATGATGTCATAATCATTTTGTTGATGTCATAATCATTTGATGATGTCATAATCATTAGATGATGTCATAATCATTTTGTTGATGTCATAATCATTTGATGATGTCATAATCATTTGATGTCATAATCATTGGATGATGTCATAATCATTTTTTTGATGTCATAATCATTTGATGATGTCATAATCATTTGATGATGTCATAATCATTTTGTTGATGTCATAATCATTTGATGATGTCATAGTCATTTGATGTCATAATCATTGGATGATGTCATAATCATTTTGTTGATGTCATAATCATTTGATGATGTCATAATCATTTGTTGATGTTATAATCATTTTGTTGATGTCATTATCATTTGATGATGTCATAATCATTTGATGTCATAATCCTTGGATGATGTCATAATCATTTTGTTGATGTCATAATCATTTTGTTGATGTCATAATCATTGGATGATGTCATAATCCTTTTGTTGATGTCATAATCATTTGATGATGTCATAATCATTAGATGATGTCATAATCATTTTGTTGATGTCATAATCATTTGATGATGTCATAATCATTTTGTTGATGTCATAATCATTTCGTTGATGTCATAATGATTTGATGATATCATAATCATTTGATGTCATAATCATTGGATGATGTCATAATCATTTTGTTGATGTCATAATCATTTGGTGATGTCATAATCATTTGATGTCATAATCATTGGATGATGTCATAATCATTTGATGATGCCATAATCATTTTGTTGATGTCATAATCATTTTATGATGTCATAATCATTTTGTTGATGTCATAATCATTTTGTTGATGTCATAATCATTTCATGATGTCATAATCATTAGATGATGTCATAATCATTTTGTTGATGTCATAATCATTTCATGATGTCATAATCATTTGATGTCATAATCATTGGATGATGTCATAATCATTTTGTTGATGTCATAATCATTTGATGATGTCATAATCATTAGATAATGTCATAATCATTTTGTTGAAGTCATAATCATTTGATGATGTCATAATCATTTTGTTGATGTCATAATCATTTGATGATGTCATAATCATTTGATGTCATAATCAATGGATGATGTCATAATCATTTTGTTGATGTCATAATCATTTGATGATGTCATAATCATTAGATGATGTCATAATCATTTTGTTGATGTCATAATCATTTGATGATGTCATAATCATTAGATGATGTCATAATCATTTTGTTGATGTCATAATCATTTGATGATGTCATAATCATTTGATGTCATAATCATTGGATGATGTCATAATCATTTTATTGATGTCATAATCATTTGATGATGTCATAATCATTTGATGATGTCATAATCATTTTGTTGATGTCATAATCATTTGATGATGTCATAATCATTTGATGTCATAATCATTGGATGATGTCATAATCATTTTGTTGATGTCATAATCATTTTATGATGTCATAATCATTTTGTTGATGTCATAATCATTGGATGATGTCATAATCCTTTTGTTGATGTCATAATCATTTGATGATGTCATAATCATTTTGTTGATGTCATAATCATTTGATGATGTCATAATCATTTTGTTGATGTCATAATCATTTCGTTGATGTCATAATGATTTGATGATATCATAATCATTTGATGTCATAATCATTGGATGATGTCATAATCATTTTGTTGATGTCATAATCATTTGATGATGTCATAATCATTTGATGTCATAATCATTGGATGATGTCATAATCATTTTTTTGATGTCATAATCATTTTATGATGTCATAATCATTTTTTTGATGTCATAATCATTGGATGATGTCATAATCCTTTTGTTGATGTCATAATAATTTGATGATGTCATAATTATTAGATGATGTCATAATCATTTTGTTGATGTCATAATCATTTGATGATGTCATAATCATTTTGTTGATGTCATAATCATTTCGTTGATGTCATAATGATTTGACGATATCATAATCATTTGATGTCATAATCATTGGATGATGTCATAATCATTTTGTTGATGTCATAATCATTTGATGATGTCATAATTATTAGATGATGTCATAATCATTGGATGATAACATAATCATTTTGTTGATGTCATAATCATTTGATGTAATAATCATTGTTTGATGTCATAATCATTTTGTTGATGTCATAATCATTTGATGATGTCATAATCATTAGATGATGTCATAATCATTTTGTTGATGTCATAATCATTTGATGATGTCATAATCATTAGATGATGTCATAATCATTTTGTTGATGTCATAATCATTTGATGATGTCATAATCATTTGATGTAATAATCATTAGATGATGTCATAATCATTTTGTTGATGTCATAATCATTTGATGATGTCATAATCATTAGATGATGTCATAATCATTTTGTTGATGTCATAATCATTTGATGATGTCATAATCATTTGATGACATAATCATTGGATGATGTCATAATCATTTTGTTGATGTCATAATCATTTGATGATGTCATAATCATTTGATGATGTCATAATCATTTTGTTGATGTCATAATCATTTGATGATGTCATAATCATTTGATGTCATAATCATTGGATGATGTCATAATCATTTTGTTGATGTCATAATCATTTTATGATGTCATAATCATTTTGTTGATGTCATAATCATTGGATGATGTCATAATCCTTTTGTTGATGTCATAATCATTTGATGATGTCATAATCATTAGATGATGTCATAATCATTTTGTTGATGTCATAATCATTTGATGATGTCATAATCATTAGATGATGTCATAATCATTTTGTTGATGTCATAATCATTTGATGATGTCATAATCATTTTGTAGATGTCATAATCATTTCGTTGATGTCATAATGATTTGATGATATCATAATCATTTGATGTCATAATCATTGGATGATGTCATAATCATTTTGTTGAAGTCATAATCATTTGATGATGTCATAATCATTTTGTTGATGTCATAATGATTTGATGATGTCATAATCATTTGATGTCATAATCATTGGATGATGTCATAATCATTTTGTTGATGTCATAATCATTTGATAATGTCATAATCATTTGATGTCATAATCATTGGATAATGTCATAATCATTTTGTTGATGTCATAATCATTTGATGATGTCATAATCATTAGATAATTTCATAATCATTTTGTTGAAGTTATAATCATTTGATGATGTCATAATCATTTTGTTGATGTCATAATCATTTTGTTGATGTCATATTGATGTGATGATGTCATAATCATTTGATGTCATAATCATTGGATGATGTCATAATCATTTTGTTCATGTCATAATCATTTGATGATGTCATAATCATTTGATGTCATAATCATTGGATGATGTCATAATCATTTTGTTGATGTCATAATCATTTGATGATGTCATAATCATTAGATGATGTCAAATTCATTTTGTTGATGTCATAATCATTTGATGATGTCATAATCATTTGATGTAATAATCATTAGATGATGTCATAATCATTTTGTTGATGTCATAATCATTTGATGATGTCATAATCATTAGATGATGTCATAATCATTTTGTTGATGTCATAATCATTTGATGATGTCAGAATCATTTGATGTCATAATCATTGGATGATGTCATAATCATTTTTTTGATGTCATAATCATTTGATGATGTCATAATCATTTGATGATGTCATAATCATTTTGTTGATGTCATAATCATTTGATGATGTCATAGTCATTTGATGTCATAATCATTGGATGATGTCATAATCATTTTGTTGATGTCATAATCATTTGATGATGTCATAATCATTTGATGATGTTATAATCATTTTGTTGATGTCATAATCATTTGATGATGTCATAATCATTTGATGTCATAATCCTTGGATGATGTCATAATCATTTTGTTGATGTCATAATCATTTTGTTGATGTCATAATCATTGGATGATGTCATAATCCTTTTGTTGATGTCATAATCATTTGATGATGTCAAAATCATTAGATGATGTCATAATCATTTTGTTGATGTCATAATCATTTGATGATGTCATAATCATTTTGTTGATGTCATAATCATTTCGTTGATCTCATAATGATTTGATGATATCATAATCATTTGATGTCATAATCATTGGATGATGTCATAATCATTTTGTTGATGTCATAATCATTTGGTGATGTCATAATCATTTGATGTCATAATCATTGGATGATGTCATAATCATTTGATGATGCCATAATCATTTTGTTGATGTCATAATCATTTGATGTAATAATCTTTGGATGATGTCATAATCATTTTGTTGATGTCATAATCATTTGATGATGTCATAATCATTAGATGATGTCATAATCATTTTGTTGATGTCATAATCATGTGATGATGTCATAATCATTAGATGATGTCATAATCATTTTGTTGATGTTATAATCATTTGATGATGTCATAGTAATTTGATGTCATAATCATTGGATGATGTCATAATCATTTTGTTGATGTCATAATCATTTGATGATGTCATAATCATTTTGTTGATGTCATAATCATTTGATGATGTCATAATCATTTGATGTCATAATCATTGGATGATGTCATAATCATTTTGTTGATGTCATGATCATTTTATGATGTCATAATCATTTTGTTGATGTCATAATCATTGGATGATGTCATAATCCTTTTGTTGATGTCATAATCATTTGATGATGTCATAATCATTAGATGATGTCATAATCATTTTGTTGATGTAATAATCATTGGATGATGTCATAATCATTTTGTTGATGTCATAATCATTAGATGATGTCATAATCATTAGATGATGTCATAATCATTTTGTTGATGTCATAATCATTTGATGATGTCATAATCATTAGATGATGTCATAATCATTTTGTTGATGTCATAATCATTTGATGATGTCATAATCATATGATGTAATAATCATTGGATGATGTCATAATCATTTTGTTGATGTCATAATCATTTTATGATGTCATAATCATTTTGTTGATGTCATAATCATTGGATGATGTCATAATCCTTTTGTTGATGTCATAATCATTTGATGATGTCATAATCATTTTGTTGATGTCATAATCATTTCGTTGATGTCATAATGATTTGATGATATCATAATCATTTGATGTCATAATCATTGGATGATGTCATAATCATTTTGTTGATGTCATAATCATTTGATGATGTCATAATCATTTGATGTAATAATCATTGGATGATGTCATAATCATTTTGTTGATGTCATAATCATTTTATGATGTCATAATCATTTTGTTGATGTCATAATCATTGGATGATGTCATAATCCTTTTGTTGATGTCATAATCATTTGATGATGTCATAATCATTAGATGATGTCATAATCATTTTGTTGATGTCATAATCATTTGATGATGTCATAATCATTTTGTTGATGTCATAATCATTTCGTTGATGTCATAATGATTTGATGATATCATAATCATTTGATGTCATAATCATTGGATGATGTCATAATCATTTTGTTGATGTCATAATCATTTGATGATGTCATAATCATTAGATGATGTCATAATCATTGGATGATGATATAATCATTTTGTTGATGTCATAATCATTTGATGTCATAATCATTGGATGATGTCATAATTATTTTGTTGATGTCATAATCATTTGATGATGTCATAATCATTAGATAATTTCATAATCATTTTGTTGAAGTTATAATCATTTGATGATGTCATAATCATTTTGTTGATGTCATAATCATTTTGTTGATGTCATATTGATGTGATGATGTCATAATCATTTGATGTCATAATCATTGGATGATGTCATAATCATTTTGTTCATGTCATAATCATTTGATGATGTCATAATCATTTGATGTCATAATCATTGGATGATGTCATAATCATTTTGTTGATGTCATAATCATTTGATGATGTCATAATCATTAGATGATGTCAAATTCATTTTGTTGATGTCATAATCATTTGATGATGTCATAATCATTTGATGTAATAATCATTAGATGATGTCATAATCATTTTGTTGATGTCATAATCATTTGATGATGTCATAATCATTAGATGATGTCATAATCATTTTGTTGATGTCATAATCATTTGATGATGTCATAATCATTTGATGTCATAATCATTGGATGATGTCATAATCATTTTTTTGATGTCATAATCATTTGATGATGTCATAATCATTTGATGATGTCATAATCATTTTGTTGATGTCATAATCATTTGATGATGTCATAGTCATTTGATGTCATAATCATTGGATGATGTCATAATCATTTTGTTGATGTCATAATCATTTGATGATGTCATAATCATTTGTTGATGTTATAATCATTTTGTTGATGTCATTATCATTTGATGATGTCATAATCATTTGATGTCATAATCCTTGGATGATGTCATAATCATTTTGTTGATGTCATAATCATTTTGTTGATGTCATAATCATTGGATGATGTCATAATCCTTTTGTTGATGTCATAATCATTTGATGATGTCATAATCATTAGATGATGTCATAATCATTTTGTTGATGTCATAATCATTTGATGATGTCATAATCATTTTGTTGATGTCATAATCATTTCGTTGATGTCATAATGATTTGATGATATCATAATCATTTGATGTCATAATCATTGGATGATGTCATAATCATTTTGTTGATGTCATAATCATTTGGTGATGTCATAATCATTGGATGATGTCATAATCATTTGATGATGCCATAATCATTTTGTTGATGTCATAATCATTTTATGATGTCATAATCATTTTGTTGATGTCATAATCATTTTGTTGATGTCATAATCATTTCATAATGTCATAATCATTAGATGATGTCATAATCATTTTGTTGATGTCATAATCATTTCATGATGTCATAATCATTTGATGTCATAATCATTGGATGATGTCATAATCATTTTGTTGATGTCATAATCATTTGATGATGTCATAATCATTAGATAATGTCATAATCATTTTGTTGAAGTCATAATCATTTGATGATGTCATAATCATTTTGTTGATGTCATAATCATTTGATGATGTCATAATCATTTGATGTCATAATCAATGGATGATGTCATAATCATTTTGTTGATGTCATAATCATTTGATGATGTCATAATCATTAGATGATGTCATAATCATTTTGTTGATGTCATAATCATTTGATGATGTCATAATCATTAGATGATGTCATAATCATTTTGTTGATGTCATAATCATTTGATGATGTCATAATCATTTGATGTCATAATCATTGGATGATGTCATAATCATTTTATTGATGTCATAATCATTTGATGATGTCATAATCATTTGATGATGTCATAATCATTTTGTTGATGTCATAATCATTTGATGATGTCATAATCATTTGATATCATAATCGTTGGATGATGTCATAATCATTTTGTTGATGTCATAATCATTTTATGATGTCATAATCATTTTGTTGATGTCATAATCATTGGATGATGTCATAATCCTTTTGTTGATGTCATAATCATTTGATGATGTCATAATCATTAGATGATGTCATAATCATTTTGTTGATGTCATAATCATTTGATGATGTCATAATCATTTTGTTGATGTCATAATCATTTCGTTGATGTCATAATGATTTGATGATATCATAATCATTTGATGTCATAATCATTGGATGATGTCATAATCATTTTGTTGATGTCATAATCATTTGATGATGTCATAATCATTGGATGTCATAATCATTGGATGATGTCATAATCATTTTGTTGATGTCATAATCATTTTATGATGTCATAATCATTTTTTTGATGTCATAATCATTGGATGATGTCATAATCCTTTTGTTGATGTCATAATAATTTGATGATGTCATAATTATTAGATGATGTCATAATCATTTTGTTGATGTCATAATCATTTGATGATGTCATAATCATTTTGTTGATGTCATAATCATTTCGTTGATGTCATAATGATTTGATGATATCATAATCATTTGATGTCATAATCATTGGATGATGTCATAATCATTTTGTTGATGTCATAATCATTTGATGATGTCATAATCATTAGATGATGTCATAATCATTGGATGATAACATAATCATTTTGTTGATGTCATAATCATTTGATGTAATAATCATTGTTTGATGTCATAATCATTTTGTTGATGTCATAATCATTTGATGATGTCATAATAATTAGATGATGTCATAATCATTTTGTTGATGTCATAATCATTTGATGATGTCATAATCATTAGATGATATCATAATCCTTTTGTTGATGTTATAATCATTTGATGATGTCATAATCATTTGATGTCATAATCATTGGATGATGTCATAATCATTTTGTTGATGTCATAATCATTTGATGATGTCATAATCATTTGATGATGTCATAATCATTTTGTTGATGTCATAATCATTTCATGATGTCATAATCATTTGATGTCATAATCATTGGATGATGTCATAATAATTTTGTTGATGTCATGATCATTTTATGATGTCATAATCATTAGATGATGTCATAATCATTTTGTTGATGTCATAATCATTTGATGATGTCATAATCATTTTGTTGATGTCATAATCATTTCGTTGATGTCATAATGATTTGATGATATCATAATCATTTAATGTCATAATCATTGGATGATGTCATAATCATTTTGTTGATGTCATAATCATTTGATGATGTCATAATCATTAGATGATGTCATAATCATTGGATGATGACATAATCATTATGTTTATGTCATAATCATTTGATGTCATAATCATTGGATGATGTCATAATCATTTTGTTGATGTCATAATCATTTGATGATGTCATAATCATTAGATGATGTCATAATCATTGGATGATGACATAATCATTATGTTTATGTCATAATCATTTGATGTCATAATCATTTGATGATGTCATAATCATTTTGTTGATGTCATAATCATTTTGTTGATGTCATAATCATTTTGTTGATGTCATATTGATTTGATGATGTCATAATCATTTGATGTCATAATCATTGGATGATGTCATAATCATTTTGTTCATGTCATAATCATTTGATGATGTCATAATCATTTGATGTCATAATCATTGGATGATGTCATAATCATTTTGTTGATGTCATAATCATTTGATGATGTCATAATCATTAGATGATGTCATAATCATTTTGTTGATGTCATAATCATTTGATGATGTCATAATCATTTGATGTAATAATCACTAGATGATGTCATAATCATTTTGTTGATGTCATAATCATTTGATGATGTCATAATCATTAGATGATGTCATAATCATTTTGTTGATGTCATAATCATTTGATGATGTCATAATCATTTGATGACATAATCATTGGATGATGTCATAATCATTTTGTTGATGTCATAATCATTTGATGATGTCATAATCATTTGATGATGTCATAATCATTTTGTTGATGTCATAATCATTTGATGATGTCATAATCATTTGATGTCATAATCATTGGATGATGTCATAATCATTTTGTTGATGTCATAATCATTTTATGATGTCATAATCATTTTGTTGATGTCATAATCATTGGATGATGTCATAATCCTTTTGTTGATGTCATAATCATTTGATGATGTCATAATCATTAGATGATGTCATAATCATTTTGTTGATGTCATAATCATTTGATGATGTCATAATCATTAGATGATGTCATAATCATTTTGTTGATGTCATAATCATTTGATGATGTCATAATCATTTTGTAGATGTCATAATCATTTCGTTGATGTCATAATGATTTGATGATATCATAATCATTTGATGTCATAATCATTGGATGATGTCATAATCATTTTGTTGATGTCATAATCATTTGGTGATGTCATAATCATTTGATGTCATAATCATTGGATGATGTCATAATCATTTGATGATGCCATAATCATTTTGTTGATGTCATAATCATTTTGTTGATGTCATAATCATTTTGTTGATGTCATAATCATTTGATGATGTCATAGTCATTAGATGATGTCATAATCATTTTGTTGATGTCATAATCATTTCATGATGTCATAATCATTTGATGTCATAATCATTGTATAATGTCATAATCATTTTGTTGATGTCATAATCATTTGATGATGTCATAATCATTAGATAATGTCATAATCATTTTGTTGAAGTCATAATCATTTGATGATGTCATAATCATTTTGTTGATGTCATAATGATTTGATGATGTCATAATCATTTGATGTCATAATCATTGGATGATGTCATAATCATTTTGTTGATGTCATAATCATTTGATAATGTCATAATCATTTGATGTCATAATCATTGTTTGATGTCATAATCATTTTGTTGATGTCATAATCATTTGATGATGTCATAATAATTAGATGATGTCATAATCATTTTGTTGATGTCATAATCATTTGATGATGTCATAATCATTAGATGATATCATAATCCTTTTGTTGATGTTATAATCATTTGATGATGTCATAATCATTTGATGTCATAATCATTGGATGATGTCATAATCATTTTGTTGATGTCATAATCATTTGATGATGTCATAATCATTTTGTTGATGTCATAATCATTTCATGATGTCATAATCATTTGATTTCATAATCATTGGATGATGTCATAATCATTTTGTTGATGTCATGATCATTAGATGATGTCATAATCATTTTGTTGATGTCATAATCATTTGATGATGTCATAATCATTTTGTTGATGTCATAATCATTTCGTTGATGTCATAATGATTTGATGATATCATAATCATTTAATGTCATAATCATTGGATGATGTCATAATCATTTTGTTGATGTCATAATCATTTGATGATGTCATAATCATTAGATGATGTCATAATCATTGGATGATGACATAATCATTATGTTTATGTCATAATCATTTGATGTCATAATCATTGGATGATGTCATAATCATTTTGTTGATGTCATAATCATTTGATGATGTCATAATCATTAGATAATGTCATAATAATTTTGTTGAAGTCATAATCATTTGATGATGTCATAATCATTTTGTTGATGTCATAATCATTTTGTTGATGTCATAATCATTTTGTTGATGTCATATTGATTTGATGATGTCATAATCATTTGATGTCATAATCATTGGATGATGTCATAATCATTTTGTTGATGTCATAATCATTTGATGATGTCATAATCATTAGATGATGTCATAATCATTTTGTTGATGTCATAATCATTTGATGATGTCATAATCATTTGATGTAATAATCATTAGATGATGTCATAATCATTTTGTTGATGTCATAATCATTTGATGATGTCATAATCATTAGATGATGTCATAATCATTTTGTTGATGTCATAATCATTTGATGATGTCATAATCATTTGATGACATAATCATTGGATGATGTCATAATCATTTTGTTGATGTCATAATCATTTGATGATGTCATAATCATTTGATGATGTCATAATCATTTTGTTGATGTCATAATCATTTGATGATGTCATAATCATTTGATGTCATAATCATTGGATGATGTCATAATCCTTTTGTTGATGTCATAATCATTGGATGATGTCATAATCATTAGATGATGTCATAATCATTTTGTTGATGTCATAATCATTTGATGATGTCATAATCATTAGATGATGTCATAATCATTTTGTTGATGTCATAATCATTTGATGATGTCATAATCATTTTGTAGCTGTCATAATCATTTCGTTGATGTCATAATGATTTGATGATATCATAATCATTTGATGTCATAATCATTGGATGATGTCATAATCATTTTGTTGATGTCATAATCATTTGGTGATGTCATAATCATTTGATGTCATAATCATTGGATGATGTCATAATCATTTGATGATGCCATAATCATTTTGTTGATGTCATAATCATTTTGTTGATGTCAATCATTTTGTTGATGTCATAATCATTTGATGATGTCATAGTCATTAGATGATGTCATAATCATTTTGTTGATGTCATAATCATTTCATGATGTCATAATCATTTGATGTCATAATCATTGTATAATGTCATAATCATTTTGTTGATGTCATAATCATTTGATGATGTCATAATCATTAGATAATGTCATAACCATTTTGTTGAAGTCATAATCATTTGATGATGTCATAATCATTTTGTTGATGTCATAATGATTTGATGATGTCATAATCATTTGATGTCATAATCATTGGATGATGTCATAATCATTTTGTTGATGTCATAATCATTTGATAATGTCATAATCATTTGATGTCATAATCATTGGATAATGTCATAATCATTTTGTTGATGTCATAATCATTTGATGATGTCATAATCATTAGATGATGTCATAATCATTTTGTTGATGTCATAATCATTTGATGATGTCATAATCATATGATGTCATAATCATTGGATGATGTCATAATCATTTGATGATGTCATAATCATATGATGTAATAATCATTGGATGATGTCATAATCATTTGATGATGTCATAATCATTTTGTTGATGTCATAATCATTTGATGATGTCATAGTCATTTGATGTCATAATCATTGGATGATGTCATAATCATTTTGTTGATGTCATAATCATTTGATGATGTCATAATCATTTGATGATGTTATAATCATTTTGTTGATGTCATAATCATTTGATGATGTCATAATCATTGGATGATGTCATAATCCTTTTGTTGATGTCATAATCATTTGATGATGTCATAATCATTAGATGATGTCATAATCATTTTGTTGATGTCATAATCATTTGATGATGTCATAATCATTTTGTTGATGTCATAATCATTTCGTTGATCTCATAATGATTTGATGATATCATAATCATTTGATGTCATAATCATTGGATGATGTCATAATCATTTTGTTGATGTCATAATCATTTGGTGATGTCATAATCATTTGATGTCATAATCATTGGATGATGTCATAATCATTTGATGATGCCATAATCATTTTGTTGATGTCATAATCATTTGATGTAATAATCTTTGGATGATGTCATAATCATTTTGTTGATGTCATAATCATTTGATGATGTCATAATCATTAGATGATGTCATAATCATTTTGTTGATGTCATAATCATTTGATGATGTCATAATCATTAGATGATGTCATAATCATTTTGTTGATGTCATAATCATTTGATGATGTCATAATCATTTTGTTGATGTCATAATCATT
Source organism: Dendrobates tinctorius (assembly GCF_039654945.1). Taxonomy (NCBI): domain Eukaryota; kingdom Metazoa; phylum Chordata; class Amphibia; order Anura; family Dendrobatidae; genus Dendrobates; species Dendrobates tinctorius. Next base: position 40,659,891 of record NW_027361687.1, on the reverse strand, counting down.
TGATGATGTCATAATCATTTGATGTCATAATCATTGGATGATGTCATAATCATTTTGTTGATGTCATGATCATTTTATGATGTCATAATCATTTTGTTGATGTCATAATCATTGGATGATGTCATAATCCTTTTGTTGATGTCATAATCATTTGATGATGTCATAATCATTAGATGATGTCATAATCATTTTGTTGATGTAATAATCTTTGGATGATGTCATAATCATTTTGTTGATGTCATAATCATTAGATGATGTCATAATCATTAGATGATGTCATAATCATTTTGTTGATGTCATAATCATTTGATGATGTCATAATCATTAGATGATGTCATAATCATTTTGTTGATGTCATAATCATTTGATGATGTCATAATCATATGATGTAATAATCATTGGATGATGTCATAATCATTTTGTTGATGTCATAATCATTTGATGATGTCATAATCATTAGATGATGTCATAATCATTTTGTTGATGTCATAATCATTTGATGATGTCATAATCATTTGATGTCATAATCATTGGATGATGTCGTAATCATTTTGTTGATGTCATAATCATTTGATGATGTCATAATCATTTGATGATGTCATAATCATTTTGATGATGTCATAATCATTTGATGATGTCATAGTCATTTGATGTCATAATCATTGGATAATGTCATAATCATTTTGTTGATGTCATAATCATTTTATGATGTCATAATCATTTTGTTGATGTCATAATCATTGGATCATGTCATAATCCTTTTGTTGATGTCATAATCATTTGATGATGTCATAATCATTAGATGATGTCATAATCATATTGTTGATGTCATAATCATTTGATGATGTCATAATCATTTTGTTGATGTCATAATCATTTCGTTGATGTCATAATGATTTGATGATATCATAATCATTTGATGTCATAATCATTGGATGATGTCATAATCATTTTGTTGATGTCATAATCATTTGATGATGTCATAATCATTTGATGTAATAATCATTGGATGATGTCATAATCATTTTGTTGATGTCATAATCATTTTATGATGTCATAATCATTTTGTTGATGTCATAATCATTGGATGATGTCATAATCCTTTTGTTGATGTCATAATCATTTGATGATGTCATAATCATTAGATGATGTCATAATCATTTTGTTGATGTCATAATCATTTGATGATGTCATAATCATTTTGTTGATGTCATAATCATTTCGTTGATGTCATAATGATTTGATGATATCATAATCATTTGATGTCATAATCATTGGATGATGTCATAATCATTTTGTTGATGTCATAATCATTTGATGATGTCATAATCATTAGATGATGTCATAATCATTGGATGATGATATAATCATTTTGTTGATGTCATAATCATTTGATGTCATAATCATTGGATGATGTCATAATCATTTTGTTGATGTCATAATCATTTGATGATGTCATAATCATTAGATAATTTCATAATCATTTTGTTGAAGTTATAATCATTTGATGATGTCATAATCATTTTGTTGATGTCATAATCATTTTGTTGATGTCATATTGATGTGATGATGTCATAATCATTTGATGTCATAATCATTGGATGATGTCATAATCATTTTGTTCATGTCATAATCATTTGATGATGTCATAATCATTTGATGTCATAATCATTGGATGATGTCATAATCATTTTGTTGATGTCATAATCATTTGATGATGTCATAATCATTAGATGATGTCAAATTCATTTTGTTGATGTCATAATCATTTGATGATGTCATAATCATTTGATGTAATAATCATTAGATGATGTCATAATCATTTTGTTGATGTCATAATCATTTGATGATGTCATAATCATTAGATGATGTCATAATCATTTTGTTGATGTCATAATCATTTGATGATGTCATAGTCATTTGATGTCATAATCATTGGATGATGTCATAATCATTTTTTTGATGTCATAATCATTTGATGATGTCATAATCATTTGATGATGTCATAATCATTTTGTTGATGTCATAATCATTTGATGATGTCATAGTCATTTGATGTCATAATCATTGGATGATGTCATAATCATTTTGTTGATGTCATAATCATTTGATGATGTCATAATCATTTGTTGATGTTATAATCATTTTGTTGATGTCATTATCATTTGAAGATGTCATAATCATTTGATGTCATAATCCTTGGATGATGTCATAATCATTTTGTTGATGTCATAATCATTTTGTTGATGTCATAATCATTGGATGATGTCATAATCCTTTTGTTGATGTCATAATCATTTGATGATGTCATAATCATTAGATGATGTCATAATCATTTTGTTGATGTCATAATCATTTGATGATGTCATAATCATTTTGTTGATGTCATAATCATTTCGTTGATGTCATAATGATTTGATGATATCATAATCATTTGATGTCATAATCATTGGATGATGTCATAATCATTTTGTTGATGTCATAATCATTTGGTGATGTCATAATCATTTGATGTCATAATCATTGGATGATGTCATAATCATTTGATGATGCCATAATCATTTTGTTGATGTCATAATCATTTTATGATGTCATAATCATTTTGTTGATGTCATAATCATTTTGTTGATGTCATAATCATTTCATGATGTCATAATCATTAGATGATGTCATAATCATTTTGTTGATGTCATAATCATTTCATGATGTCATAATCATTTGATGTCATAATCATTGGATGATGTCATAATCATTTTGTTGATGTCATAATCATTTGATGATGTCATAATCATTAGATAATGTCATAATCATTTTGTTGAAGTCATAATCATTTGATGATGTCATAATCATTTTGTTGATGTCATAATCATTTGATGATGTCATAATCATTTGATGTCATAATCAATGGATGATGTCATAATCATTTTGTTGATGTCATAATCATTTGATGATGTCATAATCATTAGATGATGTCATAATCATTTTGTTGATGTCATAATCATTTGATGATGTCATAATCATTAGATGATGTCATAATCATTTTGTTGATGTCATAATCATTTGATGATGTCATAATCATTTGATGTCATAATCATTGGATGATGTCATAATCATTTTATTGATGTCATAATCATTTGATGATGTCATAATCATTTGATGATGTCATAATCATTTTGTTGATGTCATAATCATTTGATGATGTCATAATCATTTGATGTCATAATCATTGGATGATGTCATAATCATTTTGTTGATGTCATAATCATTTTATGATGTCATAATCATTTTGTTGATGTCATAATCATTGGATGATGTCATAATCCTTTTGTTGATGTCATAATCATTTGTTGATGTCATAATCATTAGATGATGTCATAATCATTTTGTTGATGTCATAATCATTTGATGATGTCATAATCATTTTGTTGATGTCATAATCATTTCGTTGATGTCATAATGATTTGATGATATCATAATCATTTGATGTCATAATCATTGGATGATGTCATAATCATTTTGTTGATGTCATAATCATTTGATGATGTCATAATCATTGGATGTCATAATCATTGGATGATGTCATAATCATTTTGTTGATGTCATAATCATTTTATGATGTCATAATCATTTTTTTGATGTCATAATCATTGGATGATGTCATAATCCTTTTGTTGATGTCATAATAATTTGATGATGTCATAATTATTAGATGATGTCATAATCATTTTGTTGATGTCATAATCATTTGATGATGTCATAATCATTTTGTTGATGTCATAATCATTTCGTTGATGTCATAATGATTTGATGATATCATAATCATTTGATGTCATAATCATTGGATGATGTCATAATCATTTTGTTGATGTCATAATCATTTGATGATGTCATAATCATTAGATGATGTCATAATCATTGGATGATAACATAATCATTTTGTTGATGTCATAATCATTTGATGTAATAATCATTGTTTGATGTCATAATCATTTTGTTGATGTCATAATCATTTGATGATGTCATAATAATTAGATGATGTCATAATCATTTTGTTGATGTCATAATCATTTGATGATGTCATAATCATTAGATGATATCATAATCCTTTTGTTGATGTTATAATCATTTGATGATGTCATAATCATTTGATGTCATAATCATTGGATGATGTCATAATCATTTTGTTGATGTCATAATCATTTGATGATGTCATAATCATTTGATGATGTCATAATCATTTTGTTGATGTCATAATCATTTCATGATGTCATAATCATTTGATGTCATAATCATTGGATGATGTCATAATAATTTTGTTGATGTCATGATCATTTTATGATGTCATAATCATTAGATGATGTCATAATCATTTTGTTGATGTCATAATCATTTGATGATGTCATAATCATTTTGTTGATGCCATAATCATTTCGTTGATGTCATAATGATTTGATGATATCATAATCATTTAATGTCATAATCATTGGATGATGTCATAATCATTTTGTTGATGTCATAATCATTTGATGATGTCATAATCATTAGATGATGTCATAATCATTGGATGATGACATAATCATTATGTTTATGTCATAATCATTTGATGTCATAATCATTGGATGATGTCATAATCATTTTGTTGATGTCATAATCATTTGATGATGTCATAATCATTAGATGATGTCATAATCATTGGATGATGACATAATCATTATGTTTATGTCATAATCATTTGATGTCATAATCATTTGATGATGTCATAATCATTTTGTTGATGTCATAATCATTTTGTTGATGTCATAATCATTTTGTTGATGTCATATTGATTTGATGATGTCATAATCATTTGATGTCATAATCATTGGATGATGTCATAATCATTTTGTTCATGTCATAATCATTTGATGATGTCATAATCATTTGATGTCATAATCATTGGATGATGTCATAATCATTTTGTTGATGTCATAATCATTTGATGATGTCATAATCATTAGATGATGTCATAATCATTTTGTTGATGTCATAATCATTTGATGATGTCATAATCATTTGATGTAATAATCATTAGATGATGTCATAATCATTTTGTTGATGTCATAATCATTTGATGATGTCATAATCATTAGATGATGTCATAATCATTTTGTTGATGTCATAATCATTTGATGATGTCATAATCATTTGATGACATAATCATTGGATGATGTCATAATCATTTTGTTGATGTCATAATCATTTGATGATGTCATAATCATTTGATGATGTCATAATCATTTTGTTGATGTCATAATCATTTGATGATGTCATAATCATTTGATGTCATAATCATTGGATGATGTCATAATCATTTTGTTGATGTCATAATCATTTTATGATGTCATAATCATTTTGTTGATGTCATAATCATTGGATGATGTCATAATCCTTTTGTTGATGTCATAATCATTTGATGATGTCATAATCATTAGATGATGTCATAATCATTTTGTTGATGTCATAATCATTTGATGATGTCATAATCATTAGATGATGTCATAATCATTTTGTTGATGTCATAATCATTTGATGATGTCATAATCATTTTGTAGATGTCATAATCATTTCGTTGATGTCATAATGATTTGATGATATCATAATCATTTGATGTCATAATCATTGGATGATGTCATAATCATTTTGTTGATGTCATAATCATTTGGTGATGTCATAATCATTTGATGTCATAATCATTGGATGATGTCATAATCATTTGATGATGCCATAATCATTTTGTTGATGTCATAATCATTTTGTTGATGTCATAATCATTTTGTTGATGTCATAATCATTTGATGATGTCATAGTCATTAGATGATGTCATAATCATTTTGTTGATGTCATAATCATTTCATGATGTCATAATCATTTGATGTCATAATCATTGTATAATGTCATAATCATTTTGTTGATGTCATAATCATTTGATGATGTCATAATCATTAGATAATGTCATAATCATTTTGTTGAAGTCATAATCATTTGATGATGTCATAATCATTTTGTTGATGTCATAATGATTTGATGATGTCATAATCATTTGATGTCATAATCATTGGATGATGTCATAATCATTTTGTTGATGTCATAATCATTTGATAATGTCATAATCATTTGATGTCATAATCATTGTTTGATGTCATAATCATTTTGTTGATGTCATAATCATTTGATGATGTCATAATAATTAGATGATGTCATAATCATTTTGTTGATGTCATAATCATTTGATGATGTCATAATCATTAGATGATATCATAATCCTTTTGTTGATGTTATAATCATTTGATGATGTCATAATCATTTGATGTCATAATCATTGGATGATGTCATAATCATTTTGTTGATGTCATAATCATTTGATGACGTCATAATCATTTTGTTGATGTCATAATCATTTCATGATGTCATAATCATTTGATGTCATAATCATTGGATGATGTCATAATCATTTTGTTGATGTCATGATCATTTTATGATGTCATAATCATTAGATGATGTCATAATCATTTTGTTGATGTCATAATCATTTGATGATGTCATAATCATTTTGTTGATGTCATAATCATTTCGTTGATGTCATAATGATTTGATGATATCATAATCATTTAATGTCATAATCATTGGATGATGTCATAATCATTTTGTTGATGTCATAATCATTTGATGATGTCATAATCATTAGATGATGTCATAATCATTGGATGATGACATAATCATTATGTTTATGTCATAATCATTTGATGTCATAATCATTGGATGATGTCATAATCATTTTGTTGATGTCATAATCATTTGATGATGTCATAATCATTAGATAATGTCATAATAATTTTGTTGAAGTCATAATCATTTGATGATGTCATAATCATTTTGTTGATGTCATAATCATTTTGTTGATGTCATAATCATTTTGTTGATGTCATATTGATTTGATGATGTCATAATCATTTGATGTCATAATCATTGGATGATGTCATAATCATTTTGTTCATGTCATAATCATTTGATGATGTCATAATCATTTGATGTCATAATCATTGGATGATGTCATAATCATTTTGTTGATGTCATAATCATTTGATGATGTCATAATCATTAGATGATGTCATAATCATTTTGTTGATGTCATAATCATTTGATGATGTCATAATCATTTGATGTAATAATCATTAGATGATGTCATAATCATTTTGTTGATGTCATAATCATTTGATGATGTCATAATCATTAGATGATGTCATAATCATTTTGTTGATGTCATAATCATTTGATGATGTCATAATCATTTGATGACATAATCATTGGATGATGTCATAATCATTTTGTTGATGTCATAATCATTTGATGATGTCATAATCATTTGATGATGTCATAATCATTTTGTTGATGTCATAATCATTTGATGATGTCATAATCATTTGATGTCATAATCATTGGATGATGTCATAATCATTTTGTTGATGTCATAATCATTTTATGATGTCATAATCATTTTGTTGATGTCATAATCATTGGATGATGTCATAATCCTTTTGTTGATGTCATAATCATTTGATGATGTCATAATCATTAGATGATGTCATAATCATTTTGTTGATGTCATAATCATTTGATGATGTCATAATCATTAGATGATGTCATAATCATTTTGTTGATGTCATAATCATTTGATGATGTCATAATCATTTTGTAGCTGTCATAATCATTTCGTTGATGTCATAATGATTTGATGATATCATAATCATTTGATGTCATAATCATTGGATGATGTCATAATCATTTTGTTGATGTCATAATCATTTGGTGATGTCATAATCATTTGATGTCATAATCATTGGATGATGTCATAATCATTTGATGATGCCATAATCATTTTGTTGATGTCATAATCATTTTGTTGATGTCATAATCATTTTGTTGATGTCATAATCATTTGATGATGTCATAGTCATTAGATGATGTCATAATCATTTTGTTGATGTCATAATCATTTCATGATGTCATAATCATTTGATGTCATAATCATTGTATAATGTCATAATCATTTTGTTGATGTCATAATCATTTGATGATGTCATAATCATTAGATAATGTCATAATCATTTTGTTGAAGTCATAATCATTTGATGATGTCATAATCATTTTGTTGATGTCATAATGATTTGATGATGTCATAATCATTTGATGTCATAATCATTGGATGATGTCATAATCATTTTGTTGATGTCATAATCATTTGATAATGTCATAATCATTTGATGTCATAATCATTGGATAATGTCATAATCATTTTGTTGATGTCATAATCATTTGATGATGTCATAATCATTAGATGATGTCATAATCATTTTGTTGATGTCATAATCATTTGATGATGTCATAATCATATGATGTCATAATCATTGGATGATGTCATAATCATTTGATGATGTCATAATCATATGATGTAATAATCATTGGATGATGTCATAATCATTTTGTTGATGTCATAATCATTTGATGATGTCATAATCATTAGATGATGTCATAATCATTTTGTTGATGTCATAATCATTTGATGGTGTCATAATCATTAGATGATGTCATAATAGTTTTGTTGATGTCATAATCATTTGATGATGTCATAATCATTTGTTGTCATAATCATTGGATGATGTCATAATCATTTTATTGATGTCATAATCATTTGATGATGTCATAATCATTTGATGATGTCATAATCATTTTGTTGATGTCATAATCATTTGATGATGTCATAATCATTTGATGTCATAATCATTGGATGATGTCATAATCATTTTGTTGATGTCATAATCATTTTATGATGTCATAATCATTTTGTTGATGTCATAATCATTGGATGATGTCATAATCCTTTTGTTGATGTCATAATCATTTGATGATGTCATAATCATTAGATGATGTCATAATCATTTTGTTGATGTCATAATCATTTGATGATGTCATAATCATTTTGTTGATGTCATAATCATTTCGTTGATGTCATAATGATTTGATGATATCATAATCACTTGATGTCATAATCATTGGATGATGTCATAATCATTTTGTTGATGTCATAATCATTTAATGATGTCATAATCATTTGATGTCATAATCATTGAATGATGTCATAATCATTTTGTTGATATCATAATCATTTTATGATGTCATAATCATTTTGTTGATGTCATAATCATTGGATGATGTCATAATCCTTTTGTTGATGTCATAATCATTTGATGATGTCATAATCATTAGATGATGTCATAATCATTTTGTTGATGTCATAATCATTTGATGATGTCATAAGCATTTTGTTGATGTCATAATCATTTCGTTGATGTCATAATGATTTGATGATATCATAATCATTTGATGTCATAATCATTGGATGATGTCATAATCATTTTGTTGATGTCATAATCATTTGATGATGTCATAATCATTAGATGATGTCGTAATCATTGGATGATGACATAATCATTTTGTTGATGTCATAATCATTTGATGTAATAATCTTTGGATGATGTCATAATCATTTTGTTGATGTCATAATCATTTGATGATGTCATAATCATTAGATGATGTCATAATCATTTTGTTGATGTCATAATCATTTGATGATGTCATAATCATTAGATGATGTCATAATCATTTTGTTGATGTTATAATCATTTGATGATGTCATAGTCATTTGATGTCATAATCATTGGATGATGTCATAATCATTTTGTTGATGTCATAATCATTTGATGATGTCATAATCATTTGATGATGTCATAATCATTTTGTTGATGTCATAATCATTTGATGATGTCATAATCATTTGATGTCATAATCATTGGATGATGTCATAATCATTTTGTTGATGTCATGATCATTTTATGATGTCATAATCATTTTGTTGATGTCATAATCATTGGATGATGTCATAATCCTTTTGTTGATGTCATAATCATTTGATGATGTCATAATCATTAGATGATGTCATAATCATTTTGTTGATGTCATAATCATTTGATGATGTCATAATCATTAGATGATGTCATAATCATTTTGTTGATGTCATAATCATTTGATGATGTCATAATCATTTGATGTCATAATCATTGGATGATGTCGTAATCATTTTGTTGATGTCATAATCATTTGATGATGTCATAATCATTTTGATGATGTCATAGTCATTTGATGTCATAATCATTGGATAATGTCATAATCATTTTGTTGATGTCATAATCATTTTATGATGTCATAATCATTTTGTTGATGTCATAATCATTGGATCATGTCATAATCCTTTTGTTGATGTCATAATCATTTGATGATGTCATAATCATTAGATGATGTCATAATCATATTGTTGATGTCATAATCATTTGATGATGTCATAATCATTTTGTTGATGTCATAATCATTTCGTTGATGTCATAATGATTTGATGATATCATAATCATTTGATGTCATAATCATTGGATGATGTCATAATCATTTTGTTGATGTCATAATCATTTGATGATGTCATAATCATTTGATGTCATAATCATTGGATGATGTCATAATCATTTTGTTGATGTCATAATCATTTTATGATGTCATAATCATTTTGTTGATGTCATAATCATTGGATGATGTCATAATCCTTTTGTTGATGTCATAATCATTTGATGATGTCATAATCATTAGATGATGTCATAATCATTTTGTTGATGTCATAATCATTTGATGATGTCATAATCATTTTGTTGATGTCATAATCATTTTGTTGATGTCATAATCATTTGATGATGTCATAATCATTAGATGATGTCATAATCATTGGATGATGATATAATCATTTTGTTGATGTCATAATCATTTGATGTCATAATCATTGGATGATGTCATAATCATTTTGTTGATGTCATAATCATTTGATGATGTCATAATCATTAGATAATTTCATAATCATTTTGTTGAAGTTATAATCATTTGATGATGTCATAATCATTTTGTTGATGTCATAATCATTTTGTTGATGTCATATTGATGTGATGATGTCATAATCATTTGATGTCATAATCATTGGATGATGTCATAATCATTTTGTTCATGTCATAATCATTTGATGATGTCAAAATCATTTGATGTCATAATCATTGGATGATGTCATAATCATTTTGTTGATGTCATAATCATTTGATGATGTCATAATCATTAGATGATGTCAAATTCATTTTGTTGATGTCATAATCATTTGATGATGTCATAATCATTTGATGTAATAATCATTAGATGATGTCATAATCATTTTGTTGATGTCATAATCATTTGATGATGTCATAATCATTAGATGATGTCATAATCATTTTGTTGATGTCATAATCATTTGATGATGTCATAATCATTTGATGTCATAATCATTGGATGATGTCATAATCATTTTTTTGATGTCATAATCATTTGATGATGTCATAATCATTTGATGATGTCATAATCATTTTGTTGATGTCATAATCATTTGATGATGTCATAGTCATTTGATGTCATAATCATTGGATGATGTCATAATCATTTTGTTGATGTCATAATCATTTGATGATGTCATAATCATTTGTTGATGTTATAATCATTTTGTTGATGTCATTATCATTTGATGATGTCATAATCATTTGATGTCATAATCCTTGGATGATGTCATAATCATTTTGTTGATGTCATAATCATTTTGTTGATGTCATAATCATTGGATGATGTCATAATCCTTTTGTTGATGTCATAATCATTTGATGATGTCATAATCATTAGATGATGTCATAATCATTTTGTTGATGTCATAATCATTTGATGATGTCATAATCATTTTGTTGATGTCATAATCATTTCGTTGATGTCATAATGATTTGATGATATCATAATCATTTGATGTCATAATCATTGGATGATGTCATAATCATTTTGTTGATGTCATAATCATTTGGTGATGTCATAATCATTGGATGATGTCATAATCATTTGATGATGCCATAATCATTTTGTTGATGTCATAATCATTTTATGATGTCATAATCATTTTGTTGATGTCATAATCATTTTGTTGATGTCATAATCATTTCATGATGTCATAATCATTAGATGATGTCATAATCATTTTGTTGATGTCATAATCATTTCATGATGTCATAATCATTTGATGTCATAATCATTGGATGATGTCATAATCATTTTGTTGATGTCATAATCATTTGATGATGTCATAATCATTAGATAATGTCATAATCATTTTGTTGAAGTCATAATCATTTGATGATGTCATAATCATTTTGTTGATGTCATAATCATTTGATGATGTCATAATCATTTGATGTCATAATCAATGGATGATGTCATAATCATTTTGTTGATGTCATAATCATTTGATGATGTCATAATCATTAGATGATGTCATAATCATTTTGTTGATGTCATAATCATTTGATGATGTCATAATCATTAGATGATGTCATAATCATTTTGTTGATGTCATAATCATTTGATGATGTCATAATCATTTGATGTCATAATCATTGGATGATGTCATAATCATTTTATTGATGTCATAATCATTTGATGATGTCATAATCATTTGATGATGTCATAATCATTTTGTTGATGTCATAATCATTTGATGATGTCATAATCATTTGATGTCATAATCATTGGATGATGTCATAATCATTTTGTTGATGTCATAATCATTTTATGATGTCATAATCATTTTGTTGATGTCATAATCATTGGATGATGTCATAATCCTTTTGTTGATGTCATAATCATTTGATGATGTCATAATCATTAGATGATGTCATAATCATTTTGTTGATGTCATAATCATTTGATGATGTCATAATCATTTTGTTGATGTCATAATCATTTCGTTGATGTCATAATGATTTGATGATATCATAATCATTTGATGTCATAATCATTGGATGATGTCATAATCATTTTGTTGATGTCATAATCATTTGATGATGTCATAATCATTTGATGTCATAATCATTGGATGATGTCATAATCATTTTGTTGATGTCATAATCATTTTATGATGTCATAATCATTTTTTTGATGTCATAATCATTGGATGATGTCATAATCCTTTTGTTGATGTCATAATAATTTGATGATGTCATAATTATTAGATGATGTCATAATCATTTTGTAGATGTCATAATCATTTGATGATGTCATAATCATTTTGTTGATGTCATAATCATTTGATGTAATAATCATTGTTTGATGTCATAATCATTTTGTTGATGTCATAATCATTTGATGATGTCATAATCATTAGATGATGTCATAATCATTTTGTTGATGTCATAATCATTTGATGATGTCATAATCATTAGATGATATCATAATCCTTTTGTTGATGTTATAATCATTTGATGATGTCATAATCATTTGATGTCATAATCATTGGATGATGTCATAATCATTTTGTTGATGTCATAATCATTTGATGATGTCATAATCATTTTGTTGATGTCATAATCATTTCATGATGTCATAATCATTTGATGTCATAATCATTGGATGATGTCATAATCATTTTGTTGATGTCATGATCATTTTATGATGTCATAATCATTAGATGATGTCATAATCATTTTGTTGATGTCATAATCATTTGATGATGTCATAATCATTTTGTTGATGTCATAATCATTTCGTTGATGTCATAATGATTTGATGATATCATAATCATTTAATGTCATAATCATTGGATGATGTCATAATCATTTTGTTGATGTCATAATCATTTGATGATGTCATAATCATTAGATGATGTCATAATCATTGGATGATGACATAATCATTATGTTTATGTCATAATCATTTGATGTCATAATCATTGGATGATGTCATAATCATTTTGTTGATGTCATAATCATTTGATGATGTCATAATCATTAGATAATGTCATAATATTTTGTTGAAGTCATAATCATTTGATGATGTCATAATCATTTTGTTGATGTCATAATCATTTTGTTGATGTCATATTGATTTGATGATGTCATAATCATTTGATGTCATAATCATTGGATGATGTCATAATCATTTTGTTCATGTCATAATCATTTGATGAAGTCATAATCATTTGATGTCATAATCATTGGATGATGTCATAATCATTTTGTTGATGTCATAATCATTTGATGATGTCATAATCATTAGATGATGTCATAATCATTTTGTTGATGTCATAATCATTTGATGATGTCATAATCATTTGATGTAATAATCATTAGATGATGTCATAATCATTTTGTTGATGTCATAATCATTTGATGATGTCATAATCATTAGATGATGTCATAATCATTTTGTGGATGTCATAATCATTTGATGATGTCATAATCATTTGATGACATAATCATTGGATGATGTCATAATCATTTTGTTGATGTCATAATCATTTGATGATGTCATAATCATTTGATGATGTCATAATCATTTTGTTGATGTCATAATCATTTGATGATGTCATAATCATTTGATGTCATAATCATTGGATGATGTCATAATCATTTTGTTGATGTCATAATCATTTTATGATGTCATAATCATTTTGTTGATGTCATAATCATTGGATGATGTCATAATCCTTTTGTTGATGTCATAATCATTTGATGATGTCATAATCATTAGATGATGCATAATCATTTTGTTGATGTCATAATCATTTGATGATGTCATAATCATTTTGTAGATGTCATAATCATTTCGTTGATGTCATAATGATTTGATGATATCATAATCATTTGATGTCATAATCATTGGATGATGTCATAATCATTTTGTTGATGTCATAATCATTTGGTGATGTCATAATCATTGGATGATGTCATAATCATTTTGTTGATGTCATAATCATTTTATGATGTCATAATCATTTTTTTGATGTCATAATCATTGGATGATGTCATAATCCTTTTGTTGATGTCATAATAATTTGATGATGTCATAATTATTAGATGATGTCATAATCATTTTGTAGATGTCATAATCATTTGATGATGTCATAATCATTTTGTTGATGTCATAATCATTTCGTTGATGTCATAATGATTTGATGATATCATAATCATTTGATGTCATAATCATTGGATGATGTCATAATCATTTTGTTGATGTCATAATCATTTGATGATGTCATAATCATTAGATGATGTCATAATCATTGGATGATAACATAATCATTTTGTTGATGTCATAATCATTTGATGTAATAATCATTGTTTGATGTCATAATCATTTTGTTGATGTCATAATCATTTGATGATGTCATAATCATTAGATGATGTCATAATCATTTTGTTGATGTCATAATCATTTGATGATGTCATAATCATTAGATGATATCATAATCCTTTTGTTGATGTTATAATCATTTGATGATGTCATAATCATTTGATGTCATAATCATTGGATGATGTCATAATCATTTTGTTGATGTCATAATCATTTGATGATGTCATAATCATTTGATGATGTCATAATCATTTTGTTGATGTCATAATCATTTCATGATGTCATAATCATTTGATGTCATAATCATTGGATGATGTCATAATCATTTTGTTGATGTCATGATCATTTTATGATGTCATAATCATTAGATGATGTCATAATCATTTTGTTGATGTCATAATCATTTGATGATGTCATAATCATTTTGTTGATGTCATAATCATTTCGTTGATGTTATAATGATTTGATGATATCATAATCATTTAATGTCATAATCATTGGATGATGTCATAATCATTTTGTTGATGTCATAATCATTTGATGATGTCATAATCATTAGATGATGTCATAATCATTGGATGATGACATAATCATTATGTTTATGTCATAATCATTTGATGTCATAATCATTGGATGATGTCATAATCATTTTGTTGATGTCATAATCATTTGATGATGTCATAATCATTAGATAATGTCATAATAATTTTGTTGAAGTCATAATCATTTGATGATGTCATAATCATTTTGTTGATGTCATAATCATTTTGTTGATGTCATATTGATTTGATGATGTCATAATCATTTGATGTCATAATCATTGGATGATGTCATAATCATTTTGTTCATGTCATAATCATTTGATGATGTCATAATCATTTGATGTCATAATCATTGGATGATGTCATAATCATTTTGTTGATGTCATAATCATTTGATGATGTCATAATCATTAGATGATGTCATAATCATTTTGTTGATGTCATAATCATTTGATGATGTCATAATCATTTGATGTAATAATCATTAGATGATGTCATAATCATTTTGTTGATGTCATAATCATTTGATGATGTCATAATCATTAGATGATGTCATAATCATTTTGTTGATGTCATAATCATTTGATGATGTCATAATCATTTGATGACATAATCATTGGATGATGTCATAATCATTTTGTTGATGTCATAATCATTTGATGATGTCATAATCATTTGATGATGTCATAATCATTTTGTTGATGTCATAATCATTTGATGATGTCATAATCATTTGATGTCATAATCATTGGATGATGTCATAATCATTTTGTTGATGTCATAATCATTTTATGATGTCATAATCATTTTGTTGATGTCATAATCATTGGATGATGTCATAATCCTTTTGTTGATGTCATAATCATTTGATGATGTCATAATCATTAGATGATGTCATAATCATTTTGTTGATGTCATAATCATTTGATGATGTCATAATCATTAGATGATGTCATAATCATTTTGTTGATGTCATAATCATTTGATGATGTCATAATCATTTTGTAGATGTCATAATCATTTCGTTGATGTCATAATGATTTGATGATATCATAATCATTTGATGTCATAATCATTGGATGATGTCATAATCATTTTGTTGATGTCATAATCATTTGGTGATGTCATAATCATTTGATGTCATAATCATTGGATGATGTCATAATCATTTGATGATGCCATAATCATTTTGTTGATGTCATAATCATTTTGTTGATGTCATAATCATTTTGTTGATGTCATAATCATTTGATGATGTCATAGTCATTAGATGATGTCATAATCATTTTGTTGATGTCATAATCATTTCATGATGTCATAATCATTTGATGTCATAATCATTGTATAATGTCATAATCATTTTGTTGATGTCATAATCATTTGATGATGTCATAATCATTAGATAATGTCATAATCATTTTGTTGAAGTCATAATCATTTGATGATGTCATAATCATTTTGTTGATGTCATAATGATTTGATGATGTCATAATCATTTGATGTCATAATCATTGGATGATGTCATAATCATTTTGTTGATGTCATAATCATTTGATAATGTCATAATCATTTGATGTCATAATCATTGGATAATGTCATAATCATTTTGTTGATGTCATAATCATTTGATGATGTCATAATCATTAGATGATGTCATAATCATTTTGTTGATGTCATAATCATTTGATGATGTCATAATCATATGATGTCATAATCATTGGATGATGTCATAATCATTTGATGATGTCATAATCATATGATGTAATAATCATTGGATGATGTCATAATCATTTTGTTGATGTCATAATCATTTGATGATGTCATAATCATTAGATGATGTCATAATCATTTTGTTGATGTCATAATCATTTGATGATGTCATAATCATTAGATGATGTCATAATAGTTTTGTTGATGTCATAATCATTTGATGATGTCATAATCATTTGTTGTCATAATCATTGGATGATGTCATAATCATTTTATTGATGTCATAATCATTTGATGATGTCATAATCATTTGATGATGTCATAATCATTTTGTTGATGTCATAATCATTTGATGATGTCATAATCATTTGATGTCATAATCATTGGATGATGTCATAATCATTTTGTTGATGTCATAATCATTTTATGATGTCATAATCATTTTGTTGATGTCATAATCATTGGATGATGTCATAATCCTTTTGTTGATGTCATAATCATTTGATGATGTCATAATCATTAGATGATGTCATAATCATTTTGTTGATGTCATAATGATTTGATGATATCATAATCACTTGATGTCATAATCATTGGATGATGTCATAATCATTTTGTTGATGTCATAATCATTTGATGATGTCATAATCATTTGATGTCATAATCATTGAATGATGTCATAATCATTTTGTTGATATCATAATCATTTTATGATGTCATAATCATTTTGTTGATGTCATAATCATTGGATGATGTCATAATCCTTTTGTTGATGTCATAATCATTTGATGATGTCATAATCATTAGATGATGTCATAATCATTTTGTTGATGTCATAATCATTTGATGATGTCATAAGCATTTTGTTGATGTCATAATCATTTCGTTGATGTCATAATGATTTGATGATATCATAATCATTTGATGTCATAATCATTGGATGATGTCATAATCATTTTGTTGATGTCATAATCATTTGATGATGTCATAATCATTAGATGATGTCGTAATCATTGGATGATGACATAATCATTTTGTTGATGTCATAATCATTTGATGTAATAATCTTTGGATGATGTCATAATCATTTTGTTGATGTCATAATCATTTGATGATGTCATAATCATTAGATGATGTCATAATCATTTTGTTGATGTCATAATCATTTGATGATGTCATAATCATTAGATGATGTCATAATCATTTTGTTGATGTTATAATCATTTGATGATGTCATAGTCATTTGATGTCATAATCATTGGATGATGTCATAATCATTTTGTTGATGTCATAATCATTTGATGATGTCATAATCATTTGATGATGTCATAATCATTTTGTTGATGTCATAATCATTTGATGATGTCAAAATCATTTGATGTCATAATCATTGGATGATGTCATAATCATTTTGTTGATGTCATGATCATTTTATGATGTCATAATCATTTTGTTGATGTCATAATCATTGGATGATGTCATAATCATTTGATGATGTCATAATCATTAGATGATGTCATAATCATTTTGTTGATGTCATAATCATTTGATGATGTCATAATCATTAGATGATGTCATAATCATTTTGTTGATGTCATAATCATTTGATGATGTCATAATCATTAGATGATGTCATAATCATTTTGTTGATGTCATAATCATTTGATGATGTCATAATCATATGATGTAATAATCATTGGATGATGTCATAATCATTTTGTTGATGTCATAATCATTTGATGATGTCATAATCATTAGATGATGTCATAATCATTTTGTTGATGTCATAATCATTTGATGATGTCATAATCATTTGATGTCATAATCATTGGATGATGTCGTAATCATTTTGTTGATGTCATAATCATTTGATGATGTCATAATCATTTGATGATGTCATAATAATTTTGATGATGTCATAATCATTTGATGATGTCATAGTCATTTGATGTCATAATCATTGGATAATGTCATAATCATTTTGTTGATGTCATAATCATTTTATGATGTCATAATCATTTTGTTGATGTCATAATCATTGGATCATGTCATAATCCTTTTGTTGATGTCATAATCATTTGATGATGTCATAATCATTAGATGATGTCATAATCATATTGTTGATGTCATAATCATTTGATGATGTCATAATCATTTTGTTGATGTCATAATCATTTCGTTGATGTCATAATGATTTGATGATATCATAATCATTTGATGTCATAATCATTGGATGATGTCATAATCATTTTGTTGATGTCATAATCATTTGATGATGTCATAATCATTTGATGTCATAATCATTGGATGATGTCATAATCATTTTGTTGATGTCATAATCATTTTATGATGTCATAATCATTTTGTTGATGTCATAATCATTGGATGATGTCATAATCCTTTTGTTGATGTCATAATCATTTGATGATGTCATAATCATTAGATGATGTCATAATCATTTTGTTGATGTCATAATCATTTGATGATGTCATAATCATTTTGTTGATGTCATAATCATTTCGTTGATGTCATAATGATTTGATGATATCATAATCATTTGATGTCATAATCATTGGATGATGTCATAATCATTTTGTTGATGTCATAATCATTTGATGATGTCATAATCATTAGATGATGTCATAATCATTGGATGATGATATAATCATTTTGTTGATGTCATAATCACTTGATGTCATAATCATTGGATGATGTCATAATCATTTTGTTGATGTCATAATCATTTGATGATGTCATAATCATTAGATAATTTCATAATCATTTTGTTGAAGTTATAATCATTTGATGATGTCATAATCATTTTGTTGATGTCATAATCATTTTGTTGATGTCATATTGATGTGATGATGTCATAATCATTTGATGTCATAATCATTGGATGATGTCATAATCATTTTGTTGATGTCATAATCATTTGATGATGTCATAATCATTAGATGATGTCAAATTCATTTTGTTAATGTCATAATCATTTGATGATGTCATAATCATTTGATGTAATAATCATTAGATGATGTCATAATCATTTTGTTGATGTCATAATCATTTGATGATGTCATAATCATTAGATGATGTCATAATCATTTTGTTGATGTCATAATCATTTGATGATGTCATAATCATTAGATGATGTCATAATCATTTTGTTGATGTTATAATCATTTGATGATGTCATAATCATTTGATGTCATAATCATTGGATGATGTCATAATCATTTTTTTGATGTCATAATCATTTGATGATGTCATAATCATTTGATGATGTCATAATCATTTTGTTGATGTCATAATCATTTGATGATGTCATAGTCATTTGATGTCATAATCATTGGATGATGTCATAATCATTTTGTTGATGTCATAATCATTTGATGATGTCATAATCATTTGATGATGTTATAATCATTTTGTTGATGTCATTATCATTTGATGATGTCATAATCATTTGATGTCATAATCCTTGGATGATGTCATAATCATTTTGTTGATGTCATAATCATTTTGTTGATGTCATAATCATTGGATGATGTCATAATCCTTTTGTTGATGTCATAATCATTTGATGATGTCATAATCATTAGATGATGTCATAATCATTTTTTTGATGTCATAATAATTTG
Organism: Dendrobates tinctorius; assembly: GCF_039654945.1. Classification (NCBI taxonomy): domain Eukaryota; kingdom Metazoa; phylum Chordata; class Amphibia; order Anura; family Dendrobatidae; genus Dendrobates; species Dendrobates tinctorius. The sequence goes on along the minus strand of NW_027361687.1, from coordinate 40,638,674 downwards.
ATGATGTCATAATCATTTTGTTGATGTCATAATCATTTCGTTGATGTCATAATGATTTGATGATATCATAATCATTTGATGTCATAATCATTGGATGATGTCATAATCATTTTGTTGATGTCATAATCATTTGGTGATGTCATAATCATTTGATGTCATAATCATTGGATGATGTCATAATCATTTGATGATGCCATAATCATTTTGTTGATGTCATAATCATTTTATGATGTCATAATCATTTTGTTGATGTCATAATCATTTTGTTGATGTCATAATCATTTCATGATGTCATAATCATTAGATGATGTCATAATCATTTTGTTGATGTCATAATCATTTCATGATGTCATAATCATTTGATGTCATAATCATTGGATGATGTCATAATCATTTTGTTGATGTCATAATCATTTGATGATGTCATAATCATTAGATAATGTCATAATCATTTTGTTGAAGTCATAATCATTTGATGATGTCATAATCATTTTGTTGATGTCATAATCATTTGATGATGTCATAATCATTTGATGTCATAATCAATGGATGATGTCATAATCATTTTGTTGATGTCATAATCATTTGATGTCATAATCATTGGATGATGTCATAATCATTTTATTGATGTCATAATCATTTGATGATGTCATAATCATTTGATGATGTCATAATCATTTTGTTGATGTCATAATCATTTGATGATGTCATAATCATTTGATGTCATAATCATTGGATGATGTCATAATCATTTTGTTGATGTCATAATCATTTTATGATGTCATAATCATTTTGTTGATGTCATAATCATTGGATGATGTCATAATCCTTTTGTTGATGTCATAATCATTTGATGATGTCATAATCATTAGATGATGTCATAATCATTTTGTTGATGTCATAATCATTTGATGATGTCATAATCATTTTGTTGATGTCATAATCATTTCGTTGATGTCATAATGATTTGATGATATCATAATCATTTGATGTCATAATCATTGGATGATGTCATAATCATTTTGTTGATGTCATAATCATTTGATGATGTCATAATCATTTGATGTCATAATCATTGGATGATGTCATAATCATTTTGTTGATGTCATAATCATTTTATGATGTCATAATCATTTTTTTGATGTCATAATCATTGGATGATGTCATAATCCTTTTGTTGATGTCATAATAATTTGATGATGTCATAATTATTAGATGATGTCATAATCATTTTGTTGATGTCATAATCATTTGATGATGTCATAATCATTTTGTTGATGTCATAATCATTTCGTTGATGTCATAATGATTTGATGATATCATAATCATTTGATGTCATAATCATTGGATGATGTCATAATCATTTTGTTGATGTCATAATCATTTGATGATGTCATAATCATTAGATGATGTCATAATCATTGGATGATAACATAATCATTTTGTTGATGTCATAATCATTTGATGTAATAATCATTGTTTGATGTCATAATCATTTTGTTGATGTCATAATCATTTGATGATGTCATAATCATTAGATGATGTCATAATCATTTTGTTGATGTCATAATCATTTGATGATGTCATAATCATTAGATGATATCATAATCCTTTTGTTGATGTTATAATCATTTGATGATGTCATAATCATTTGATGTCATAATCATTGGATGATGTCATAATCATTTTGTTGATGTCATAATCATTTGATGATGTCATAATCATTTGATGATGTCATAATCATTTTGTTGATGTCATAATCATTTCATGATGTCATAATCATTTGATGTCATAATCATTGGATGATGTCATAATCATTTTGTTGATGTCATGATCATTTTATGATGTCATAATCATTAGATGATGTCATAATCATTTTGTTGATGTCATAATCATTTGATGATGTCATAATCATTTTGTTGATGTCATAATCATTTCGTTGATGTCATAATGATTTGATGATATCATAATCATTTGATGTCATAATCATTGGATGATGTCATAATCATTTTGCTGATGTCATAATCATTTGATGCTGTCATAATCATTTGATGTCATAATCATTGGATGATGTCATAATCATTTGATGATGTCATAATGATTTTGTTGATGTCATAATCATTTGATGATGCCATAATCATTTTGTTGATGTCATAATCATTTTGTTGATGTCATAATCATTTTGTTGATGTCATAATCATTTGATGATATCATAATCATTAGATGATGTCATAATCATTTTGTTGATGTCATAATCATTTCATGATGTCATAATCATTTGATGTCATAATCATTGGATGATGTCATAATCATTTTGTTGATGTCATAATCATTTGATGATGTCATAATCATTAGATAATGTCATAATCATTTTGTTGAAGTCATAATCATTTGATTATGTCATAATCATTTTGTTGATGTCATAATGATTTGATGATGTCATAATCATTTGATGTCATAATCATTGGATGATGTCATAATCATTTTCTTGATGTCATAATCATTTGATGATGTCATAATCATTAGATGATGTCATAATAATTTTGTTGATGTCATAATCATTTGATGGTGTCATAATCATATGATGTAATAATCATTGGATGATGTCATAATCATTTTGTTGATGTCATAATCATTTGATGATGTCATAATCATTAGATGATGTCATAATCATTTTGTTGATGTCATAATCATTTGATGATGTCATAATCATTAGATGATGTCATAATCATTTTGTTGATGTCATAATCATTTGATGATGTCATAATCATTTGATGTCATAATCATTGGATGATGTCATAATCATTTTATTGATGTCATAATCATTTGATGATGTCATAATCATTTGATGATGTCATAATCATTTGATGATGTCATAATCATTTGATGATGTCATAATCATTTTGTTGATGTCATAATCATTTTATGATGTCATAATCATTTTGTTGATGTCATAATCATTGGATGATGTCATAATCCTTTTGTTGATGTCATAATCATTGGATGATGTCATAATCATTAGATGATGTCATAATCATTTTGTTGATGTCATAATCATTTGATGATGTCATAATCATTTTGTTGATGTCATAATCATTTCGTTGATGTCATAATGATTTGATGATATCATAATCATTTGATGTCATAATCATTGGATGATGTCATAATCATTTTGTTGATGTCATAATCATTTGATGATGTCATAATCATTTGATGTCATAATCATTGGATGATGTCATAATCATTTTGTTGATGTCATAATCATTTTATGATGTCATAATCATTTTGTTGATGTCATAATCATTGGATGATGTCATAATCCTTTTGTTGATGTCATAATCATTTGATGATGTCATAATTATTAGATGATGTCATAATCATTTTGTTGATGTCATAATCATTTGATGATGTCATAATCATTTTGTTGATGTCATAATCATTTCGTTGATGTCATAATGATTTGATGATATCATAATCATTTGATGTCATAATCATTGGATGATGTCATAATCATTTTGTTGATGTCATAATCATTTGATGATGTCATAATCATTAGATGATGTCATAATCATTGGATGATAACATAATCATTTTGTTGATGTAATAATCATTTGATGTAATAATCATTGGATGATGTCATAATCATTTTGTTGATGTCATAATCATTTGATGATGTCATAATCATTAGATGATGTCATAATCATTTTGTTGATGTCATAATCATTTGATGATGTCATAATCATTAGATGATGTCATAATCCTTTTGTTGATGTTATAATCATTTGATGATGTCATAATCATTTGATGTCATAATCATTGGATGATGTCATAATCATTTTGTTGATGTCATAATCATTTGATGATGTCATAATCATTTGATGATGTCATAATCATTTTGTTGATGTCATAATCATTTCATGATGTCATAATCATTTGATGTCATAATCATTGGATGATGTCATAATCATTTTGTTGATGTCATGATCATTTTACGATGTCATAATCATTTTGTTGATGTCATAATCATTGGATGATGTCATAATCCTTTTGTTGATGTCATAATCATTTGATGATGTCATAATCATTAGATGATGTCATAATCATTTTGTTGATGTCATAATCATTTGATGATGTCATAATCATTTTGTTGATGTCATAATCATTTCGTTGATGTCATAATGATTTGATGATATCATAATCATTTGATGTCATAATCATTGGATGATGTCATAATCATTTTGCTGATGTCATAATCATTTGATGCTGTCATAATCATTTGATGTCATAATCATTGGATGATGTCATAATCATTTGATGATGCCATAATCATTTTGTTGATGTCATAATCATTTTGTTGATGTCATAATCATTTTGTTGATGTCATAATCATTTGATGATATCATAATCATTAGATGATGTCATAATCATTTTGTTGATGTCATAATCATTTCATGATGTCATAATCATTTGATGTCATAATCATTGGATGATGTCATAATCATTTTGTTGATGTCATAATCATTTGATGATGTCATAATCATTAGATAATGTCATAATCATTTTGTTGAAGTCATAATCATTTGATTATGTCATAATCATTTTGTTGATGTCATAATGATTTGATGATGTCATAATCATTTGATGTCATAATCATTGGATGATGTCATAATCCTTTTGTTGATGTCATAATCATTTGATGATGTCATAATTTTTAGATGATGTCATAATCATTTTGTTGATGTCATAATCATTTGATGATGTCATAATCATTTTGTTGATGTCATAATCATTTCGTTGATGTCATAATGATTTGATGATATCATAATCATTTGATGTCATAATCATTGGATGATGTCATAATCATTTTGTTGATGTCATGATCATTTTATGATGTCATAATCATTTTGTCGATGTCATAATCATTGGATGATGTCATAATCCTTTTGTTGATGTCATAATCATTTGATGATGTCATAATCATTAGATGATGTCATAATCATTTTGTTGATGTAATAATCATTGGATGATGTCATAATCATTTTGTTGATGTCATAATCATTAGATGATGTCATAATCATTAGATGATGTCATAATCATTTTGTTGATGTCATAATCATTTGATGATGTCATAATCATTAGATGATGTCATAATCATTTTGTTGATGTCATAATCATTTGATGATGTCATAATCATATGATGTAATAATCATTGGATGATGTCATAATCATTTTGTTGATGTCATAATCATTTGATGATGTCATAATCATTAGATGATGTCATAATCATTTTGTTGATGTCATAATCATTTGATGATGTCATAATCATTTGATGTCATAATCATTGGATGATGTCGTAATCATTTTGTTGATGTCATAATCATTTGATGATGTCATAATCATTTGATGATGTCATAATCATTTTGATGATGTCATAATCATTTGATGATGTCATAGTCATTTGATGTCATAATCATTGGATAATGTCATAATCATTTTGTTGATGTCATAATCATTTTATGATGTCATAATCATTTTGTTGATGTCATAATCATTGGATCATGTCATAATCCTTTTGTTGATGTCATAATCATTTGATGATGTCATAATCATTAGATGATGTCATAATCATATTGTTGATGTCATAATCATTTGATGATGTCATAATCATTTTGTTGATGTCATAATCATTTCGTTGATGTCATAATGATTTGATGATATCATAATCATTTGATGTCATAATCATTGGATGATGTCATAATCATTTTGTTGATGTCATAATCATTTGATGATGTCATAATCATTTGATGTCATAATCATTGGATGATGTCATAATCATTTTGTTGATGTCATAATCATTTTATGATGTCATAATCATTTTGTTGATGTCATAATCATTGGATGATGTCATAATCCTTTTGTTGATGTCATAATCATTTGATGATGTCATAATCATTAGATGATGTCATAATCATTTTGTTGATGTCATAATCATTTGATGATGTCATAATCATTTTGTTGATGTCATAATCATTTCGTTGATGTCATAATGATTTGATGATATCATAATCATTTGATGTCATAATCATTGGATGATGTCATAATCATTTTGTTGATGTCATAATCATTTGATGATGTCATAATCATTAGATGATGTCATAATCATTGGATGATGATATAATCATTTTGTTGATGTCATAATCATTTGATGTCATAATCATTGGATGATGTCATAATCATTTTGTTGATGTCATAATCATTTGATGATGTCATAATCATTAGATAATTTCATAATCATTTTGTTGAAGTTATAATCATTTGATGATGTCATAATCATTTTGTTGATGTCATAATCATTTTGTTGATGTCATATTGATGTGATGATGTCATAATCATTTGATGTCATAATCATTGGATGATGTCATAATCATTTTGTTCATGTCATAATCATTTGATGATGTCATAATCATTTGATGTCATAATCATTGGATGATGTCATAATCATTTTGTTGATGTCATAATCATTTGATGATGTCATAATCATTAGATGATGTCAAATTCATTTTGTTGATGTCATAATCATTTGATGATGTCATAATCATTTGATGTAATAATCATTAGATGATGTCATAATCATTTTGTTGATGTCATAATCATTTGATGATGTCATAATCATTAGATGATGTCATAATCATTTTGTTGATGTCATAATCATTTGATGATGTCATAATCATTTGATGTCATAATCATTGGATGATGTCATAATCATTTTTTTGATGTCATAATCATTTGATGATGTCATAATCATTTGATGATGTCATAATCATTTTGTTGATGTCATAATCATTTGATGATGTCATAGTCATTTGATGTCATAATCATTGGATGATGTCATAATCATTTTGTTGATGTCATAATCATTTGATGATGTCATAATCATTTGATGATGTTATAATCATTTTGTTGATGTCATTATCATTTGATGATGTCATAATCATTTGATCTCATAATCCTTGGATGATGTCATAATCATTTTGTTGATGTCATAATCATTTTGTTGATGTCATAATCATTGGATGATGTCATAATCCTTTTGTTGATGTCATAATCATTTGATGATGTCATAATCATTAGATGATGTCATAATCATTTTGTTGATGTCATAATCATTTGATGATGTCATAATCATTTTGTTGATGTCATAATCATTTCGTTGATGTCATAATGATTTGATGATATCATAATCATTTGATGTCATAATCATTGGATGATGTCATAATCATTTTGTTGATGTCATAATCATTTGATGTCATAATCATTGGATGATGTCATAATCATTTGATGATGCCATAATCATTTTGTTGATGTCATAATCATTTTATGATGTCATTATCATTTTGTTGATGTCATAATCATTTTGTTGATGTCATAATCATTAGATGATGTCATAATCATTTTGTTGATGTCATAATCATTTCATGATGTCATAATCATTTGATGTCATAATCATTGGATGATGTCATAATCATTTTGTTGATGTCATAATCATTTGATGATGTCATAATCATTAGATAATGTCATAATCATTTTGTTGAAGTCATAATCATTTGATGATGTCATAATCATTTTGTTGATGTCATAATCATTTGATGATGTCATAATCATTTGATGTCATAATCAATGGATGATGTCATAATCATTTTGTTGATGTCATAATCATTTGATGATGTCATAATCATTAGATGATGTCATAATCATTTTGTTGATGTCATAATCATTTGATTATGTCATAATCATTAGATGATGTCATAATCATTTTGTTGATGTCATAATCATTTGATGATGTCATAATCATTTGATGTCATAATCATTGGATGATGTCATAATCATTTTATTGATGTCATAATCATTTGATGATGTCATAATCATTTGATGATGTCATAATCATTTTGTTGATGTCATAATCATTTGATGATGTCATAATCATTTGATGTCATAATCATTGGATGATGTCATAATCATTTTGTTGATGTCATAATCATTTTATGATGTCATAATCATTTTGTTGATGTCATAATAATTGGATGATGTCATAATCCTTTTGTTGATGTCATAATCATTTGATGATGTCATAATCATTAGATGATGTCATAATCATTTTGTTGATGTCATAATCATTTGATGATGTCATAATCATTTTGTTGATGTCATAATCATTTCGTTGATGTCATAATGATTTGATGATATCATAATCATTTGATGTCATAATCATTGGATGATGTCATAATCATTTTGTTGATGTCATAATCATTTGATGATGTCATAATCATTTGATGATGTCATAATCATTTTGTTGATGTCATAATCATTTCATGATGTCATAATCATTTGATGTCATAATCATTGGATGATGTCATGATCATTTTGTTGATGTCATGATCATTTTATGATGTCATAATCATTAGATGATGTCATAATCATTTTGTTGATGTCATAATCATTTGATGATGTCATAATCATTTTGTTGATGTCATAATCAATTCGTTGATGTCATAATGATTTGATGATATCATAATCATTTGATGTCATAATCATTGGATGATGTCATAATCATTTTGCTGATGTCATAATCATTTGATGCTGTCATAATCATTTGATGTCATAATCATTGGATGATGTCATAATCATTTGATGATGTCATAATGATTTTGTTGATGTCATAATCATTTGATGATGCCATAATCATTTTGTTGATGTTATAATCATTTTGTTGATGTCATAATCATTTTGTTGATGTCATAATCATTTGATGATATCATAATCATTAGATGATGTCATAATCATTTTGTTGATGTCATAATCATTTCATGATGTCATAATCATTTGATGTCATAATCATTGGATGATGTCATAATCATTTTGTTGATGTCATAATCATTTGATGATGTCATAATCATTAGATAATGTCATAATCATTTTGTTGAAGTCATAATCATTTGATTATGTCATAATCATTTTGTTGATGTCATAATGATTTGATGATGTCATAATCATTTGATGTCATAATCATTGGATGATGTCATAATCATTTTCTTGATGTCATAATCATTTGATGATGTCATAATCATTAGATGATGTCATAATAATTTTGTTGATGTCATAATCATTTGATGGTGTCATAATCATATGATGTAATAATCATTGGATGATGTCATAATCATTTTGTTGATGTCATAATCATTTGATGATGTCATAATCATTAGATGATGTCATAATCATTTTGTTGATGTCATAATCATTTGATGATGTCATAATCATTAGATGATGTCATAATCATTTTGTTGATGTCATAATCATTTGATGATGTCATAATCATTTGATGTCATAATCATTGGATGATGTCATAATCATTTTATTGATGTCATAATCATTTGATGATGTCATAATCATTTGATGATGTCATAATCATTTTGTTGATGTCATAATCATTTGATGATGTCATAATCATTTGATGTCATAATCATTGGATGATGTCATAATCATTTTGTTGATGTCATAATCATTTTATGATGTCATAATCATTTTGTTGATGTCATAATCATTGGATGATGTCATAATCCTTTTGTTGATGTCATAATCATTTGATGATGTCATAATCATTAGATGATGTCATAATCATTTTGTTGATGTCATAATCATTTGATGATGTCATAATCATTTTGTTGATGTCATAATCATTTAGTTGATGTCATAATGATTTGATGATATCATAATCATTTGATGTCATAATCATTGGATGATGTCATAATCATTTTGTTGATGTCATAATCATTTGATGATGTCATAATCATTTGATGTCATAATCATTGGATGATGTCATAATCATTTTGTTGATGTCATAATCATTTTATGATGTCATAATCATTTTGTTGATGTCATAATCATTGGATGATGTCATAATCCTTTTGTTGATGTCATAATCATTTGATGATGTCATAATTATTAGATGATGTCATAATCATTTTGTTGATGTCATAATCATTTGATGATGTCATAATCATTTTGTTGATGTCATAATCATTTCGTTGATGTCATAATGATTTGATGATATCATAATCATTTGATGTCATAATCATTGGATGATGTCATAATCATTTTGTTGATGTCATAATCATTTGATGATGTCATAATCATTAGATGATGTCATAATCATTGGATGATAACATAATCATTTTGTTGATGTCATAATCATTTGATGTAATAATCATTGGATGATGTCATAATCATTTTGTTGATGTCATAATCATTTGATGATGTCATAATCATTAGATGATGTCATAATCATTTTGTTGATGTCATAATCATTTGATGATGTCATAATCATTAGATGATGTCATAATCCTTTTGTTGATGTTATAATCATTTGATGATGTCATAATCATTTGATGTCATAATCATTGGATGATGTCATAATCATTTTGTTGATGTCATAATCATTTGATGATGTCATAATCATTTGATGATGTCATAATCATTTTGTTGATGTCATAATCATTTCATGATGTCATAATCATTTGATGTCATAATCATTGGATGATGTCATAATCATTTTGTTGATGTCATGATCATTTTATGATGTCATAATCATTTTGTTGATGTCATAATCATTGGATGATGTCATAATCCTTTTGTTGATGTCATAATCATTTGATGATGTCATAATCATTAGATGATGTCATAATCATTTTGTTGATGTCATAATCATTTGATGATGTCATAATCATTTTGTTGATGTCATAATCATTTCGTTGATGTCATAATGATTTGATGATATCATAATCATTTGATGTCATAATCATTGGATGATGTCATAATCATTTTGCTGATGTCATAATCATTTGATGCTGTCATAATCATTTGATGTCATAATCATTGGATGATGTCATAATCATTTGATGATGCCATAATCATTTTGTTGATGTCATAATCATTTTGTTGATGTCATAATCATTTTGTTGATGTCATAATCATTTGATGATATCATAATCATTAGATGATGTCATAATCATTTTGTTGATGTCATAATCATTTCATGATGTCATAATCATTTGATGTCATAATCATTGGATGATGTCATAATCATTTTGTTGATGTCATAATCATTTGATGATGTCATAATCATTAGATAATGTCATAATCATTTTGTTGAAGTCATAATCATTTGATTATGTCATAATCATTTTGTTGATGTCATAATGATTTGATGATGTCATAATCATTGGATGATGTCATAATCCTTTTGTTGATGTCATAATCATTTGATGATGTCATAATTATTAGATGATGTCATAATCATTTTGTTGATGTCATAATCATTTGATGATGTCATAATCATTTTGTTGATGTCATAATCATTTCGTTGATGTCATAATGATTTGATGATATCATAATCATTTGATGTCATAATCATTGGATGATGTCATAATCATTTTGTTGATGTCATAATCATTTGATGATGTCATAATCATTAGATGATGTCATAATCATTGGATGATAACATAATCATTTTGTTGATGTCATAATCATTTGATGTAATAATCATTGGATGATGTCATAATCATTTTGTTGATGTCATAATCATTTGATGATGTCATAATCATTAGATGATGTCATAATCATTTTGTTGATGTCATAATCATTTGATGATGTCATAATCATTAGATGATGTCATAATCCTTTTGTTGGTGTTATAATCATTTGATGATGTCATAATCATTTGATGTCATAATCATTGGATGATGTCATCATCATTTTGTTGATGTCATAATCATTTGATGATGTCATAATCATTTGATGATGTCATAATCATTTTGTTGATGTCATAATCAATTGATGATGTCATAATCATTTGATGTCATAATCATTGGATGATGTCATAATCATTTTGTTGATGTCATGATCATTTTATGATGTCAGAATCATTTTGTTGATGTCATAATCATTGGATGATGTCATAATCCTTTTGTTGATGTTATAATCATTTGATGATGTCATAATCATTTTGTTGATGTCATAACCATTTCGTTGATGTCATAATGATTTGATGATATCATAATCATTTGATGTCATAATCATTGCATGATGTCATAATCATTTTGCTGATGTCATAATCATTTGATGCTGTCATAATCATTTGATGTCATAATCATTGGATGATGTCATAATTATTTGATGATGTCATAATGATTTTGTTGATGTCATAATCATTTGATGATGCCATAATCATTTTGTTGATGTCATAATCATTTTGTTGATGTCATAATCATTTTGTTGATGTCATAATCATTTGATGATATCATAATCATTAGATGATGTCATAATCATTTTGTTGATGTCATAATCATTTCATGATGTCATAATCATTTGATGTCATAATCATTGGATGATGTCATAATCATTTTGTTGATGTCATAATCATTTGATGATGTCATAATCATTAGATAATGTCATAATCATTTTGTTGAAGTCATAATCATTTGATTATGTCATAATCATTTTGTTGATGTCATAATGATTTGATGATGTCATAATCATTTGATGTCATAATCATTGGATGATGTCATAATCATTTTGTTGATGTCATAATCATTTGATGATGTCATAATCATTAGATGATGTCATAATCATTTTGTTGATGTCATAATCATTTGATGATGTCATAATCATATGATGTAATAATCATTGAATGATGTCATAATCATTAGATGATGTCATAATCATTTTGTTGATGTCATAATCATTTGATGATGTCATAATCATTAGATGATGTCATAATCATTTTGTTGATGTTATAATCATTTGATGATGTCATAATCATTTGATGTCATAATCATTGGATGATGTCATAATCATTTTGTTGATGTCATAATCATTTGATGATGTCATAATCATTTGATGATGTCATAATCATTTTGTTGATGTCATAATCATTTGATGATGTCATAATCATTTGATGTCATAATCATTGGATGATGTCATAATCATTTTGTTGATGTCATGATCATTTTATGATGTCATAATCATTTTGTTGATGTCATAATCATTGGATGATGTCATAATCCTTTTGTTGATGTCATAATCATTTGATGATGTCATAATCATTAGATGATGTCATAATCATTTTGTTGATGTCATAATCATTTGATGATGTCATAATCATTTTGTTGATGTCATAATCATTTCGTTGATGTCATAATGATTTGATGATATCATAATCATTTGATGTCATAATCATTGGATGACGTCATAATCATTTCGTTGATGTCATAATGATTTGATGATATCATAATCATTTGATGTCATAATCATTGGATGACGTCATAATCATTTTGTTGATGTCATAATCATTTGATGATGTCATAATCATTTGATGTCATAATCATTGGATGATGTCATAATCATTTGATGATGCCATAATCATTTTGTTGATGTCATAATCATTTTGTTGATGTCATAATCATTTTGTTGATGTCATAATCATTTGATGATGTCATAATCATTAGATGATGTCATAATCATTTTGTTGATGTCATAATCATTTCATGATGTCATAATCATTTGATGTCATAATCATTGGATGATGTCATAATCATTTTGTTGATGTCATAATCATTTGATGATGTCATAATCATTAGATAATGTCATATTCATTTTGTTGAAGTCATAATCATTTGATTATGTCATAATCATTTTGTTGATGTCATAATGATTTGATGATGTCATAATCATTTGATGTCATAATCCTTGGATGATGTCATAATCATTTTGTTGATGTCATAATCATTTGATGATGTCATAATCATTTGATGTCATAATCATTGGATGATGTCATAATCATTTTGTTGATGTCATAATCATTTGATGATGTCATAATCATTAGATGATGCCATAATCATTTTGTTGATGTCATAATCATTTGATGATGTCATAATCATATGATGTAATAATCATTGGATGATGTCATAATCATTTTGTTGATGTCATAATCATTTGATGATGTCATAATCATTAGATGATGTCATAATCATTTTGTTGATGTCATAATCATTTGATGATGTCATAATCATTAGATGATGTCATAATCATTTTGTTGATGTCATAATCATTTGATGATGTCATAATCATTTGATGTCATAATCATTGGAGGATGTCATAATCATTTTGTTGATGTCATAATCATTTGATGATGTCATAATCATTAGATGATGTCATAATCATTTTGTTGATGTCATAATCATTTGATGATGTCATAATCATTTGATGTCATAATCATTGGATGATGTCTTAATCATTTTGTTGATGTCATAATCATTTTATGATGTCATAATCATTTTATTGATGTCATAATCATTGGATGATGTCATAATACTTTTGTTGATGTCATAATCATTTGATGATGTCATAATCATTAGATGATGCCATAATCATTTTGTTGATGTCATAATCATTTGATGATGTCATAATCATTTTGTTGATGTCATAATCATTTCATTGATGTCATAATGATTTGATGATATCATATTCATTTGATGTCATAATCATTGGATGATGTCATAATCATTTTGTTGATGTCATAATCATTTGATGATGTCATAATCATTTGATGTCATAATCATTGGATGATGTCATAATCATTTTGTTGATGTCATAATCATTTTATGATGTCATAATCATTTTGTTGATGTCATTATCATTGGATGATGTCATAATCCTTTTGTTGATGTCATAATCATTTGATGATGTCATAATCATTTCGTTGATATCATAATGATTTGATGATATCATAATCATTTGATGTCATAATCATTGGATGATTTCATAATCATTTTGTTGATGTCATAATCATTTGATGATGTCATAATCATTAGATGATGTCATAATCATTGGATGATGACATAATCATTTTGTTGATGTCATAATCATTTGATGTAAATAATCATTGGATGATGTCATAATCATTTTGTTGATGTCATAATCATTTGATGATGTCATAATCATTAGATGATGTCATAATCATTTTGTTGATGTCATAATCATTTGATGTCATAATCATTGGATGATGTCATAATCATTTTGTTGATGGCATAATCATTTGATGATGTCATAATCATTAGATAATGTCATAATCATTTTGTTGAAGTCATAATCATTTGATGATGTCATAATCATTTTGTTGATGTCATAATCATTTTGTTGATGTCATAATGATTTGATGATGTCATAATCATTTGATGTCATAATCATTGGATGATGTCATAATCATTTTGTTGATGTCATAATCATTTGATGATGTCATAATCATTTTATGTCATAATCATTGGATGATGTCATAATCATTTTGTTGATGTCATAATCACTTGATGATGTCATAATCAATTAGATGATGTCATAATCATTTTGTTGATGTCATAATCATTTTGTTGATGTCATAATCATTTGATGATGTCATAATCATTTGATGATGTCATAATCAATAGATGATGTCATAATCATTTTGTTGATGTCATAATCATTTGATGATGTCATAATCATTTGATGTCATAATCATTGGATGATGTCATAATCATTTTGTTGATGTCATAATCATTTGATGATGTCATAATCATTTGATGTCATAATCATTGGATGATGTCATAATCATTTTGTTGATGTCATAATCATTTGATGTCATAATCATTGGATGATGTCATAATCATTTTGTTGATGTCATAATCATTTGATGATGTCATAATCATTAGATGATGTCATAATCATTGGATGATGACATAATCATTTTGTTGATGTCATAATCATTGGATGTCATAATCATTGGATGATGTCATAATCATTTTGTTGATGTCATAATCATTTGATGATGTCATAATCATTAGATGATGTCATAATCATTTTGTTGATGTCACAATCATTTCATGATGTCATAATCATTTGATGTCATAATCATTGGATGATGTCATAATCATTTTGTTGATGTCATAATCATTTGATGATGTCATAATCATTAGATAATGTCATAATCATTTTGTTGAAGTCATAATCATTTGATGATGTCATAATCATTTTGTTGATGTCATAATCATTTGATGATGTCATAATCATTTTCTTGATGTCATAATCATTGGATGATGTCATAATCATTTTCTTGATGTCATAATCATTTGATGATGTCATAATCATTTGATGTCATAATCATTGGATGATGTCATAATCATTTTGTTGATGTCATAATCATTTGATGATGTCATAATCATTAGATGATGTCATAATCATTTTGTTGATGTCATAATCATTTGATGATGTCATAATCATATGATGTAATAATCATTGGATGATGTCATAATCATTTTGTTGATGTCATAATCATTTGATGATGTCATAATCATTAGATGATGTCATAATCATTTTGTTGATGTCATAATCATTTGATGATGTCATAATCATTAGAAGATGTCATAATCATTTTTTTGATGTCATAATCATTTGATGATGTCATAATCATTTGATGTCATAATCATTGGATGATGTCGTAATCATTTTGTTGATGTCATAATCATTTGATGATGTCATAATCATTTTGATGATGTCATAATCATTTGATGATGTCATAATCATTTGATGTCATAATCATTGGATAATGTCATAATCATTTTGTTGATGTCATAATCATTTTATGATGTCATAATCATTTTGTTGATGTCATAATCATTGGATGATGTCATAATCCTTTTGTTGATGTCATAATCATTTGATGATGTCATAATCATTAGATGATGTCATAATCATATTGTTGATGTCATAATCATTTGATGATGTCATAATCATTATGTTGATGTCATAATCATTTCGTTGATGTCATAATGATTTGATGATATCATAATCATTTGATGCCATAATCATTGGATGATGTCATAATCATTTTGTTGATGTCATAATCATTTGATGATGTCATAATCATTTGATGTCATAATCATTGGATGATGTCATAATCATTTTGTTGATGTCATAATCATTTTATGATGTCATAATCATTTTGTTGATGTCATAATCATTGGATGATGTCATAATCCTTTTGTTGATGTCATAATCATTTGATGATGTCATAATCATTAGATGATGTCATAATCATTTTGTTGATGTCATAATCATTTGATGATGTCATAATCATTTTGTTGATGTCATAATCATTTCGTTGATGTCATAATGATTTGATGATATCATAATCATTTGATGTCATAATCATTGGATGATGTCATAATCATTTTGTTGATGTCATAATCATTTGATGATGTCATAATCATTAGATGATGTCATAATCATTGGATGATGACATAATCATTTTGTTTATGTCATAATCATTTGATGTCATAATCATTGGATGATGTCATAATCATTTTGTTGATGTCATAATCATTTGATGATGTCATAATCATTAGATAATGTCATAATCATTTTGTTGATGTCATAATCAATTTGTTGATGTCATATTGATTTGATGATGTCATAATCATTTAATGTCATAATCATTGGATGATGTCATAATCATTTTGTTCATGTCATAATCATTTGATGATGTCATAATCATTTGATGTCATAATCATTGGATGATGTCATAATCATTTTGTTGATGTCATAATCATTTGATGATGTCATAATCATTAGATGATGTCATAATCATTTTGTTGATGTCATAATCATTTGATGATGTCATAATCATTTGATGTAATAATCATTAGATGATGTCATAATCATTGGATGATGACATAATCATTTTGTTTATGTCATAATCATTTGATGTCATAATCATTGGATGATGTCATAATCATTTTGTTGATGTCATAAACATTTGATGATGTCATAATCATTAGATAATGTCATAATCATTTTGTTGAAGTCATAATCATTTGATGATGTCATAATCATTTTGTTGATGTCATAATCATTTTGTTGATGTCATATTGATTTGATGATGTCATAATCATTTGATGTCATAATCATTGGATGATGTCATAATCATTTTGTTCATGTCATAATCATTTGATGATGTTATAATCATTTGATGTCATAATCATTGGATGATGTCATAATCATTTTGTTGATGTCATAATCATTTGATGATGTCATAATCATTAGATGATGTCATAATCATTTTGTTGATGTCATAATCATTTGATGATGTCATAATCATTTGATGTAATAATCATTAGATGATGTCATAATCATTTTGTTGATGTCATAATCATTTGATGATGTCATAATCATTAGATGATGTCATAATCATTTTGTTGATGTCATAATCATTTGATGATGTCATAATCATTTGATGTCATAATCATTTTGTTGATGTCATAATCATTTGATGATGTCATAATCATTAGATAATGTCATAATCATTTTGTTGAAGTCATAATCATTTGATTATGTCATAATCATTTTGTTGATGTCATAATGATTTGATGATGTCATAATCATTTGATGTCATAATCATTGGATGATGTCATAATCCTTTTGTTGATGTCATAATCATTTGATGATGTCATAATTTTTAGATGATGTCATAATCATTTTGTTGATGTCATAATCATTTGATGATGTCATAATCATTTTGTTGATGTCATAATCATTTCGTTGATGTCATAATGATTTGATGATATCATAATCATTTGATGTCATAATCATTGGATGATGTCATAATCATTTTGTTGATGTCATGATCATTTTATGATGTCATAATCATTTTGTCGATGTCATAATCATTGGATGATGTCATAATCCTTTTGTTGATGTCATAATCATTTGATGATGTCATAATCATTAGATGATGTCATAATCATTTTGTTGATGTAATAATCATTGGATGATGTCATAATCATTTTGTTGATGTCATAATCATTAGATGATGTCATAATCATTAGATGATGTCATAATCATTTTGTTGATGTCATAATCATTTGATGATGTCATAATCATTAGATGATGTCATAATCATTTTGTTGATGTCATAATCATTTGATGATGTCATAATCATATGATGTAATAATCATTGGATGATGTCATAATCATTTTGTTGATGTCATAATCATTTGATGATGTCATAATCATTAGATGATGTCATAATCATTTTGTTGATGTCATAATCATTTGATGATGTCATAATCATTTGATGTCATAATCATTGGATGATGTCGTAATCATTTTGTTGATGTCATAATCATTTGATGATGTCATAATCATTTGATGATGTCATAATCATTTTGATGATGTCATAATCATTTGATGATGTCATAGTCATTTGATGTCATAATCATTGGATAATGTCATAATCATTTTGTTGATGTCATAATCATTTTATGATGTCATAATCATTTTGTTGATGTCATAATCATTGGATCATGTCATAATCCTTTTGTTGATGTCATAATCATTTGATGATGTCATAATCATTAGATGATGTCATAATCATATTGTTGATGTCATAATCATTTGATGATGTCATAATCATTTTGTTGATGTCATAATCATTTCATTGATGTCATAATGATTTGATGATATCATAATCATTTGATGTCATAATCATTGGATGATGTCATAATCATTTTGTTGATGTCATAATCATTTGATGATGTCATAATCATTTGATGTCATAATCATTGGATGATGTCATAATCATTTTGTTGATGTCATAATCATTTTATGATGTCATAATCATTTTGTTGATGTCATAATCATTGTATGATGTCATAATCCTTTTGTTGATGTCATAATCATTTGATGATGTCATAATCATTAGATGATGTCATAATCATTTTGTTGATGTCATAATCATTTGATGATGTCATAATCATTTTGTTGATGTCATAATCATTTCGTTGATGTCATAATGATTTGATGATATCATAATCATTTGATGTCATAATCATTGGATGATGTCATAATCATTTTGTTGATGTCATAATCATTTGATGATGTCATAATCATTAGATGATGTCATAATCATTGGATGATGATATAATCATTTTGTTGATGTCATAATCATTTGATGTCATAATCATTGGATGATGTCATAATCATTTTGTTGATGTCATAATCATTTGATGATGTCATAATCATTAGATAATTTCATAATCATTTTGTTGAAGTTATAATCATTTGATGATGTCATAATCATTTTGTTGATGTCATAATCATTTTGTTGATGTCATATTGATGTGATGATGTCATAATCATTTGATGTCATAATCATTGGATGATGTCATAATCATTTTGTTCATGTCATAATCATTTGATGATGTCATAATCATTTGATGTCATAATCATTGGATGATGTCATAATCATTTTGTTGATGTCATAATCATTTGATGATGTCATAATCATTAGATGATGTCAAATTCATTTTGTTGATGTCATAATCATTTGATGATGTCATAATCATTTGATGTAATAATCATTAGATGATGTCATAATCATTTTGTTGATGTCATAATCATTTGATGATGTCATAATCATTAGATGATGTCATAATCATTTTGTTGATGTCATAATCATTTGATGATGTCATAATCATTTGATGTCATAATCATTGGATGATGTCATAATCATTTTTTGATGTCATAATCATTTGATGATGTCATAATCATTTGATGATGTCATAATCATTTTGTTGATGTCATAATCATTTGATGATGTCATAGTCATTTGATGTCATAATCATTGGATGATGTCATAATCATTTTGTTGATGTCATAATCATTTGATGATGTCATAATCATTTGATGATGTTATAATCATTTTGTTGATGTCATTATCATTTGATGATGTCATAATCATTTGATCTCATAATCCTTGGATGATGTCATAATCATTTTGTTGATGTCATAATCATTTTGTTGATGTCATAATCATTGGATGATGTCATAATCCTTTTGTTGATGTCATAATCATTTGATGATGTCATAATCATTAGATGATGTCATAATCATTTTGTTGATGTCATAATCATTTGATGATGTCATAATCATTTTGTTGATGTCATAATCATTTCGTTGATGTCATAATGATTTGATGATATCATAATCATTTGATGTCATAATCATTGGATGATGTCATAATCATTTTGTTGATGTCATAATCATTTGATGTCATAATCATTGGATGATGTCATAATCATTTGATGATGCCATAATCATTTTGTTGATGTCATAATCATTTTATGATGTCATAATCATTTTGTTGATGTCATAATCATTTTGTTGATGTCATAATCATTAGATGATGTCATAATCATTTTGTTGATGTCATAATCATTTCATGATGTCATAATCATTTGATGTCATAATCATTGGATGATGTCATAATCATTTTGTTGATGTCATAATCATTTGATGATGTCATAATCATTAGATAATGTCATAATCATTTTGTTGAAGTCATAATCATTTGATGATGTCATAATCATTTTGTTGATGTCATAATCATTTGATGATGTCATAATCATTTGATGTCATAATCAATGGATGATGTCATAATCATTTTGTTGATGTCATAATCATTTGATGATGTCATAATCATTAGATGATGTCATAATCATTTTGTTGATGTCATAATCATTTGATTATGTCATAATCATTAGATGATGTCATAATCATTTTGTTGATGTCATAATCATTTGATGATGTCATAATCATTTGATGTCATAATCATTGGATGATGTCATAATCATTTTATTGATGTCATAATCATTTGATGATGTCATAATCATTTGATGATGTCATAATCATTTTGTTGATGTCATAATCATTTGATGATGTCATAATCATTTGATGTCATAATCATTGGATGATGTCATAATCATTTTGTTGATGTCATAATCATTTTATGATGTCATAATCATTTTGTTGATGTCATAATAATTGGATGATGTCATAATCCTTTTGTTGATGTCATAATCATTTGATGATGTCATAATCATTAGATGATGTCATAATCATTTTGTTGATGTCATAATCATTTGATGATGTCATAATCATTAGATGATGTCAAATTCATTTTGTTGATGTCATAATCATTTGATGATGTCATAATCATTTGATGTAATAATCATTAGATGATGTCATAATCATTTTGTTGATGTCATAATCATTTGATGATGTCATAATCATTAGATGATGTCATAATCATTTTGTTGATGTCATAATCATTTGATGATGTCATAATCATTTGATGTCATAATCATTGGATGATGTCATAATCATTTTTTGATGTCATAATCATTTGATGATGTCATAATCATTTGATGATGTCATAATCATTTTGTTGATGTCATAATCATTTGATGATGTCATAGTCATTTGATGTCATAATCATTGGATGATGTCATAATCATTTTGTTGATGTCATAATCATTTGATGATGTCATAATCATTTGATGATGTTATAATCATTTTGTTGATGTCATTATCATTTGATGATGTCATAATCATTTGATCTCATAATCCTTGGATGATGTCATAATCATTTTGTTGATGTCATAATCATTTTGTTGATGTCATAATCATTGGATGATGTCATAATCCTTTTGTTGATGTCATAATCATTTGATGATGTCATAATCATTAGATGATGTCATAATCATTTTGTTGATGTCATAATCATTTGATGATGTCATAATCATTTTGTTGATGTCATAATCATTTCGTTGATGTCATAATGATTTGATGATATCATAATCATTTGATGTCATAATCATTGGATGATGTCATAATCATTTTGTTGATGTCATAATCATTTGATGTCATAATCATTGGATGATGTCATAATCATTTGATGATGCCATAATCATTTTGTTGATGTCATAATCATTTTATGATGTCATAATCATTTTGTTGATGTCATAATCATTTTGTTGATGTCATAATCATTAGATGATGTCATAATCATTTTGTTGATGTCATAATCATTTCATGATGTCATAATCATTTGATGTCATAATCATTGGATGATGTCATAATCATTTTGTTGATGTCATAATCATTTGATGATGTCATAATCATTAGATAATGTCATAATCATTTTGTTGAAGTCATAATCATTTGATGATGTCATAATCATTTTGTTGATGTCATAATCATTTGATGATGTCATAATCATTTGATGTCATAATCAATGGATGATGTCATAATCATTTTGTTGATGTCATAATCATTTGATGATGTCATAATCATTAGATGATGTCATAATCATTTTGTTGATGTCATAATCATTTGATTATGTCATAATCATTAGATGATGTCATAATCATTTTGTTGATGTCATAATCATTTGATGATGTCATAATCATTTGATGTCATAATCATTGGATGATGTCATAATCATTTTATTGATGTCATAATCATTTGATGATGTCATAATCATTTGATGATGTCATAATCATTTTGTTGATGTCATAATCATTTGATGATGTCATAATCATTTGATGTCATAATCATTGGATGATGTCATAATCATTTTGTTGATGTCATAATCATTTTATGATGTCATAATCATTTTGTTGATGTCATAATAATTGGATGATGTCATAATCCTTTTGTTGATGTCATAATCATTTGATGATGTCATAATCATTAGATGATGTCATAATCATTTTGTTGATGTCATAATCATTTGATGATGTCATAATCATTTTGTTGATGTCATAATCATTTCGTTGATGTCATAATGATTTGATGATATCATAATCATTTGATGTCATAATCATTGGATGATGTCATAATCATTTTGTTGATGTCATAATCATTTGATGATGTCATAATCATTTGATGTCATAATCATTGGATGATGTCATAATCATTTTGTTGATGTCATAATCATTTTATGATGTAATAATCATTTTTTTGATGTCATAATCATTGGATGATGTCATAATCCTTTTGTTGATGTCATAATAATTTGATGATGTCATAATTATTAGATGATGTCATAATCATTTTGTTGATGTCATAATCATTTGATGATGTCATAATCATTTTGTTGATGTCATAATCATTTCGTTGATGTCATAATGATTTGATGATATCATAATCATTTGATGTCATAATCATTGGATGATGTCATAATCATTTTGTTGATGTCATAATCATTTGATGATGTCATAATCATTAGATGATGTCATAATCATTGGATGATAACATAATCATTTTGTTGATGTCATAATCATTTGATGTAATAATCATTGTTTGATGTCATAATCATTTTGTTGATGTCATAATCATTTGATGATGTCATAATCATTAGATGATGTCATAATCATTTTGTTGATGTCATAATCATTTGATGATGTCATAATCATTAGATGATATCATAATCCTTTTGTTGATGTTATAATCATTTGATGATGTCATAATCATTTGATGTCATAATCATTGGATGATGTCATAATCATTTTGTTGATGTCATAATCATTTGATGATGTCATAATCATTTGATGATGTCATAATCATTTTGTTGATGTCATAATCATTTCATGATGTCATAATCATTTGATGTCATAATCATTGGATGATGTCATGATCATTTTGTTGATGTCATGATCATTTTATGATGTCATAATCATTAGATGATGTCATAATCATTTTGTTGATGTCATAATCATTTGATGATGTCATAATCATTTTGTTGATGTCATAATCAATTCGTTGATGTCATAATGATTTGATGATATCATAATCATTTGATGTCATAATCATTGGATGATGTCATAATCATTTTGCTGATGTCATAATCATTTGATGCTGTCATAATCATTTGATGTCATAATCATTGGATGATGTCATAATCATTTGATGATGTCATAATGATTTTGTTGATGTCATAATCATTTGATGATGCCATAATCATTTTGTTGATGTTATAATCATTTTGTTGATGTCATAATCATTTTGTTGATGTCATAATCATTTGATGATATCATAATCATTAGATGATGTCATAATCATTTTGTTGATGTCATAATCATTTCATGATGTCATAATCATTTGATGTCATAATCATTGGATGATGTCATAATCATTTTGTTGATGTCATAATCATTTGATGATGTCATAATCATTAGATAATGTCATAATCATTTTGTTGAAGTCATAATCATTTGATTATGTCATAATCATTTTGTTGATGTCATAATGATTTGATGATGTCATAATCATTTGATGTCATAATCATTGGATGATGTCATAATCATTTTCTTGATGTCATAATCATTTGATGATGTCATAATCATTAGATGATGTCATAATAATTTTGTTGATGTCATAATCATTTGATGGTGTCATAATCATATGATGTAATAATCATTGGATGATGTCATAATCATTTTGTTGATGTCATAATCATTTGATGATGTCATAATCATTAGATGATGTCATAATCATTTTGTTGATGTCATAATCATTTGATGATGTCATAATCATTAGATGATGTCATAATCATTTTGTTGATGTCATAATCATTTGATGATGTCATAATCATTTGATGTCATAATCATTGGATGATGTCATAATCATTTTATTGATGTCATAATCATTTGATGATGTCATAATCATTTGATGATGTCATAATCATTTTGTTGATGTCATAATCATTTGATGATGTCATAATCATTTGATGTCATAATCATTGGATGATGTCATAATCATTTTGTTGATGTCATAATCATTTTATGATGTCATAATCATTTTGTTGATGTCATAATCATTGGATGATGTCATAATCCTTTTGTTGATGTCATAATCATTTGATGATGTCATAATCATTAGATGATGTCATAATCATTTTGTTGATGTCATAATCATTTGATGATGTCATAATCATTTTGTTGATGTCATAATCATTTAGTTGATGTCATAATGATTTGATGATATCATAATCATTTGATGTCATAATCATTGGATGATGTCATAATCATTTTGTTGATGTCATAATCATTTGATGATGTCATAATCATTTGATGTCATAATCATTGGATGATGTCATAATCATTTTGTTGATGTCATAATCATTTTATGATGTCATAATCATTTTGTTGATGTCATAATCATTGGATGATGTCATAATCCTTTTGTTGATGTCATAATCATTTGATGATGTCATAATTATTAGATGATGTCATAATCATTTTGTTGATGTCATAATCATTTGATGATGTCATAATCATTTTGTTGATGTCATAATCATTTCGTTGATGTCATAATGATTTGATGATATCATAATCATTTGATGTCATAATCATTGGATGATGTCATAATCATTTTGTTGATGTCATAATCATTTGATGATGTCATAATCATTAGATGATGTCATAATCATTGGATGATAACATAATCATTTTGTTGATGTCATAATCATTTGATGTAATAATCATTGGATGATGTCATAATCATTTTGTTGATGTCATAATCATTTGATGATGTCATAATCATTAGATGATGTCATAATCATTTTGTTGATGTCATAATCATTTGATGATGTCATAATCATTAGATGATGTCATAATCCTTTTGTTGATGTTATAATCATTTGATGATGTCATAATCATTTGATGTCATAATCATTGGATGATGTCATAATCATTTTGTTGATGTCATAATCATTTGATGATGTCATAATCATTTGATGATGTCATAATCATTTTGTTGATGTCATAATCATTTCATGATGTCATAATCATTTGATGTCATAATCATTGGATGATGTCATAATCATTTTGTTGATGTCATGATCATTTTATGATGTCATAATCATTTTGTTGATGTCATAATCATTGGATGATGTCATAATCCTTTTGTTGATGTCATAATCATTTGATGATGTCATAATCATTAGATGATGTCATAATCATTTTGTTGATGTCATAATCATTTGATGATGTCATAATCATTTTGTTGATGTCATAATCATTTCGTTGATGTCATAATGATTTGATGATATCATAATCATTTGATGTCATAATCATTGGATGATGTCATAATCATTTTGCTGATGTCATAATCATTTGATGCTGTCATAATCATTTGATGTCATAATCATTGGATGATGTCATAATCATTTGATGATGCCATAATCATTTTGTTGATGTCATAATCATTTTGTTGATGTCATAATCATTTTGTTGATGTCATAATCATTTGATGATATCATAATCATTAGATGATGTCATAATCATTTTGTTGATGTCATAATCATTTCATGATGTCATAATCATTTGATGTCATAATCATTGGATGATGTCATAATCATTTTGTTGATGTCATAATCATTTGATGATGTCATAATCATTAGATAATGTCATAATCATTTTGTTGAAGTCATAATCATTTGATTATGTCATAATCATTTTGTTGATGTCATAATGATTTGATGATGTCATAATCATTTGATGTCATAATCATTGGATGATGTCATAATCCTTTTGTTGATGTCATAATCATTTGATGATGTCATAATTATTAGATGATGTCATAATCATTTTGTTGATGTCATAATCATTTGATGATGTCATAATCATTTTGTTGATGTCATAATCATTTCGTTGATGTCATAATGATTTGATGATATCATAATCATTTGATGTCATAATCATTGGATGATGTCATAATCATTTTGTTGATGTCATAATCATTTGATGATGTCATAATCATTAGATGATGTCATAATCATTGGATGATAACATAATCATTTTGTTGATGTCATAATCATTTGATGTAATAATCATTGGATGATGTCATAATCATTTTGTTGATGTCATAATCATTTGATGATGTCATAATCATTAGATGATGTCATAATCATTTTGTTGATGTCATAATCATTTGATGATGTCATAATCATTAGATGATGTCATAATCCTTTTGTTGGTGTTATAATCATTTGATGATGTCATAATCATTTGATGTCATAATCATTGGATGATGTCATCATCATTTTGTTGATGTCATAATCATTTGATGATGTCATAATCATTTGATGATGTCATAATCATTTTGTTGATGTCATAATCAATTGATGATGTCATAATCATTTGATGTCATAATCATTGGATGATGTCATAATCATTTTGTTGATGTCATGATCATTTTATGATGTCATAATCATTTTGTTGATGTCATAATCATTTGATGATGTCATAATCATTTGATGATGTCATAATCATTTTGTTGATGTCATAATCAATTGATGATGTCATAATCATTTGATGTCATAATCATTGGATGATGTCATAATCATTTTGTTGATGTCATGATCATTTTATGATGTCATAATCATTTTGTTGATGTCATAATCATTGGATGATGTCATAATCCTTTTGTTGATGTCATAATCATTTGATGATGTCATAATCATTTTGTTGATGTCATAACCATTTCGTTGATGTCATAATGATTTGATGATATCATAATCATTTGATGTCATAATCATTGCATGATGTCATAATCATTTTGCTGATGTCATAATCATTTGATGCTGTCATAATCATTTGATGTCATAATCATTGGATGATGTCATAATTATTTGATGATGTCATAATGATTTTGTTGATGTCATAATCATTTGATGATGCCATAATCATTTTGTTGATGTCATAATCATTTTGTTGATGTCATAATCATTTTGTTGATGTCATAATCATTTGATGATATCATAATCATTAGATGATGTCATAATCATTTTGTTGATGTCATAATCATTTCATGATGTCATAATCATTTGATGTCATAATCATTGGATGATGTCATAATCATTTTGTTGATGTCATAATCATTTGATGATGTCATAATCATTAGATAATGTCATAATCATTTTGTTGAAGTCATAATCATTTGATTATGTCATAATCATTTTGTTGATGTCATAATGATTTGATGATGTCATAATCATTTGATGTCATAATCATTGGATGATGTCATAATCATTTTGTTGATGTCATAATCATTTGATGATGTCATAATCATTAGATGATGTCATAATCATTTTGTTGATGTCATAATCATTTGATGATGTCATAATCATATGATGTAATAATCATTGAATGATGTCATAATCATTAGATGATGTCATAATCATTTTGTTGATGTCATAATCATTTGATGATGTCATAATCATTAGATGATGTCATAATCATTTTGTTGATGTTATAATCATTTGATGATGTCATAATCATTTGATGTCATAATCATTGGATGATGTCATAATCATTTTGTTGATGTCATAATCATTTGATGATGTCATAATCATTTGATGATGTCATAATCATTTTGTTGATGTCATAATCATTTGATGATGTCATAATCATTTGATGTCATAATCATTGGATGATGTCATAATCATTTTGTTGATGTCATGATCATTTTATGATGTCATAATCATTTTGTTGATGTCATAATCATTGGATGATGTCATAATCCTTTTGTTGATGTCATAATCATTTGATGATGTCATAATCATTAGATGATGTCATAATCATTTTGTTGATGTCATAATCATTTGATGATGTCATAATCATTTTGTTGATGTCATAATCATTTCGTTGATGTCATAATGATTTGATGATATCATATTCATTTGATGTCATAATCATTGGATGACGTCATAATCATTTCGTTGATGTCATAATGATTTGATGATATCATAATCATTTGATGTCATAATCATTGGATGACGTCATAATCATTTTGTTGATGTCATAATCATTTGATGATGTCATAATCATTTGATGTCATAATCATTGGATGATGTCATAATCATTTGATGATGCCATAATCATTTTGTTGATGTCATAATCATTTTGTTGATGTCATAATCATTTTGTTGATGTCATAATCATTTGATGATGTCATAATCATTAGATGATGTCATAATCATTTTGTTGATGTCATAATCATTTCATGATGTCATAATCATTTGATGTCATAATCATTGGATGATGTCATAATCATTTTGTTGATGTCATAATCATTTGATGATGTCATAATCATTAGATAATGTCATATTCATTTTGTTGAAGTCATAATCATTTGATTATGTCATAATCATTTTGTTGATGTCATAATGATTTGGTGATGTCATAATCATTTGATGTCATAATCCTTGGATGATGTCATAATCATTTTGTTGATGTCATAATCATTTGATGATGTCATAATCATTTGATGTCATAATCATTGGATGATGTCATAATCATTTTGTTGATGTCATAATCATTTGATGATGTCATAATCATTAGATGATGCCATAATCATTTTGTTGATGTCATAATCATTTGATGATGTCATAATCATATGATGTAATAATCATTGGATGATGTCATAATCATTTTGTTGATGTCATAATCATTTGATGATGTCATAATCATTAGATGATGTCATAATCATTTTGTTGATGTCATAATCATTTGATGATGTCATAATCATTAGATGATGTCATAATCATTTTGTTGATGTCATAATCATTTGATGATGTCATAATCATTTGATGTCATAATCATTGGAGGATGTCATAATCATTTTGTTGATGTCATAATCATTTGATGATGTCATAATCATTAGATGATGTCATAATCATTTTGTTGATGTCATAATCATTTGATGATGTCATAATCATTTGATGTCATAATCATTGGATGATGTCTTAATCATTTTGTTGATGTCATAATCATTTTATGATGTCATAATCATTTTATTGATGTCATAATCATTGGATGATGTCATAATACTTTTGTTGATGTCATAATCATTTGATGATGTCATAATCATTAGATGATGCCATAATCATTTTGTTGATGTCATAATCATTTGATGATGTCATAATCATTTTGTTGATGTCATAATCATTTCATTGATGTCATAATGATTTGATGATATCATATTCATTTGATGTCATAATCATTGGATGATGTCATAATCATTTTGTTGATGTCATAATCATTTGATGATGTCATAATCATTTGATGTCATAATCATTGGATGATGTCATAATCATTTTGTTGATGTCATAATCATTTCATTGATGTCATAATGATTTGATGATATCATATTCATTTGATGTCATAATCATTGGATGATGTCATAATCATTTTGTTGATGTCATAATCATTTGATGATGTCATAATCATTTGATGTCATAATCATTGGATGATGTCATAATCATTTTGTTGATGTCATAATCATTTTATGATGTCATAATCATTTTGTTGATGTCATTATCATTGGATGATGTCATAATCCTTTTGTTGATGTCATAATCATTTGATGATGTCATAATCATTTCGTTGATGTCATAATGATTTGATGATATCATAATCATTTGATGTCATAATCATTGGATGATTTCATAATCATTTTGTTGATGTCATAATCATTTGATGATGTCATAATCATTAGATGATGTCATAATCATTGGATGATGACATAATCATTTTGTTGATGTCATAATCATTTGATGTAAATAATCATTGGATGATGTCATAATCATTTTGTTGATGTCATAATCATTTGATGATGTCATAATCATTAGATGATGTCATAATCATTTTGTTGATGTCATAATCATTTGATGTCATAATCATTGGATGATGTCATAATCATTTTGTTGATGGCATAATCATTTGATGATGTCATAATCATTAGATAATGTCATAATCATTTTGTTGAAGTCATAATCATTTGATGATGTCATAATCATTTTGTTGATGTCATAATCATTTTGTTGATGTCATAATGATTTGATGATGTCATAATCATTTGATGTCATAATCATTGGATGATGTCATAATCATTTTGTTGATGTCATAATCATTTGATGATGTCATAATCATTTTATGTCATAATCATTGGATGATGTCATAATCATTTTGTTGATGTCATAATCACTTGATGATGTCATAATCAATTAGATGATGTCATAATCATTTTGTTGATGTCATAATCATTTTGTTGATGTCATAATCATTTGATGATGTCATAATCATTTGATGATGTCATAATCAATAGATGATGTCATAATCATTTTGTTGATGTCATAATCATTTGATGATGTCATAATCATTTGATGTCATAATCATTGGATGATGTCATAATCATTTTGTTGATGTCATAATCATTTGATGATGTCATAATCATTTGATGTCATAATCATTGGATGATGTCATAATCATTTTGTTGATGTCATAATCATTTGATGTCATAATCATTGGATGATGTCATAATCATTTTGTTGATGTCATAATCATTTGATGATGTCATAATCATTAGATGATGTCATAATCATTGGATGATGACATAATCATTTTGTTGATGTCATAATCATTGGATGTCATAATCATTGGATGATGTCATAATCATTTTGTTGATGTCATAATCATTTGATGATGTCATAATCATTAGATGATGTCATAATCATTTTGTTGATGTCACAATCATTTCATGATGTCATAATCATTTGATGTCATAATCATTGGATGATGTCATAATCATTTTGTTGATGTCATAATCATTTGATGATGTCATAATCATTAGATAATGTCATAATCATTTTGTTGAAGTCATAATCATTTGATGATGTCATAATCATTTTGTTGATGTCATAATCATTTGATGATGTCATAATCATTTTCTTGATGTCATAATCATTGGATGATGTCATAATCATTTTCTTGATGTCATAATCATTTGATGATGTCATAATCATTTGATGTCATAATCATTGGATGATGTCATAATCATTTTGTTGATGTCATAATCATTTGATGATGTCATAATCATTAGATGATGTCATAATCATTTTGTTGATGTCATAATCATTTGATGATGTCATAATCATATGATGTAATAATCATTGGATGATGTCATAATCATTTTGTTGATGTCATAATCATTTGATGATGTCATAATCATTAGATGATGTCATAATCATTTTGTTGATGTCATAATCATTTGATGATGTCATAATCATTAGAAGATGTCATAATCATTTGATGATGTCATAATCATTTGATGATGTCATAATCATTTGATGTCATAATCATTGGATGATGTCGTAATCATTTTGTTGATGTCATAATCATTTGATGATGTCATAATCATTTTGATGATGTCATAATCATTTGATGATGTCATAATCATTTGATGTCATAATCATTGGATAATGTCATAATCATTTTGTTGATGTCATAATCATTTTATGATGTCATAATCATTTTGTTGATGTCATAATCATTGGATGATGTCATAATCCTTTTGTTGATGTCATAATCATTTGATGATGTCATAATCATTAGATGATGTCATAATCATATTGTTGATGTCATAATCATTTGATGATGTCATAATCATTATGTTGATGTCATAATCATTTCGTTGATGTCATAATGATTTGATGATATCATAATCATTTGATGCCATAATCATTGGATGATGTCATAATCATTTTGTTGATGTCATAATCATTTGATGATGTCATAATCATTTGATGTCATAATCATTGGATGATGTCATAATCATTTTGTTGATGTCATAATCATTTTATGATGTCATATTCATTTTGTTGATGTCATAATCATTGGATGATGTCATAATCCTTTTGTTGATGTCATAATCATTTGATGATGTCATAATCATTAGATGATGTCATAATCATTTTGTTGATGTCATAATCATTTGATGATGTCATAATCATTTTGTTGATGTCATAATCATTTCGTTGATGTCATAATGATTTGATGATATCATAATCATTTGATGTCATAATCATTGGATGATGTCATAATCATTTTGTTGATGTCATAATCATTTGATGATGTCATAATCATTAGATGATGTCATAATCATTGGATGATGACATAATCATTTTGTTTATGTCATAATCATTTGATGTCATAATCATTGGATGATGTCATAATCATTTTGTTGATGTCATAATCATTTGATGATGTCATAATCATTAGATAATGTCATAATCATTTTGTTGATGTCATAATCAATTTGTTGATGTCATATTGATTTGATGATGTCATAATCATTTAATGTCATAATCATTGGATGATGTCATAATCATTTTGTTCATGTCATAATCATTTGATGATGTCATAATCATTTGATGTCATAATCATTGGATGATGTCATAATCATTTTGTTGATGTCATAATCATTTGATGATGTCATAATCATTAGATGATGTCATAATCATTTTGTTGATGTCATAATCATTTGATGATGTCATAATCATTTGATGTAATAATCATTAGATGATGTCATAATCATTGGATGATGACATAATCATTTTGTTTATGTCATAATCATTTGATGTCATAATCATTGGATGATGTCATAATCATTTTGTTGATGTCATAAACATTTGATGATGTCATAATCATTAGATAATGTCATAATCATTTTGTTGAAGTCATAATCATTTGATGATGTCATAATCATTTTGTTGATGTCATAATCATTTTGTTGATGTCATATTGATTTGATGATGTCATAATCATTTGATGTCATAATCATTGGATGATGTCATAATCATTTTGTTCATGTCATAATCATTTGATGATGTTATAATCATTTGATGTCATAATCATTGGATGATGTCATAATCATTTTGTTGATGTCATAATCATTTGATGATGTCATAATCATTAGATGATGTCATAATCATTTTGTTGATGTCATAATCATTTGATGATGTCATAATCATTTGATGTAATAATCATTAGATGATGTCATAATCATTTTGTTGATGTCATAATCATTTGATGATGTCATAATCATTAGATGATGTCATAATCATTTTGTTGATGTCATAATCATTTGGTGATGTCATAATCATTTGATGTCATAATCATTGGATGATGTCATAATCATTTGATGATGCCATAATCATTTTGTTGATGTCATAATCATTTTATGATGTCATAATCATTTTGTTGATGTCATAATCATTTTGTTGATGTAATAATCATTTGATGATGTCATAGTCATTAGATGATGTCATAATCATTTTGTTGATGTCATAATCATTTCATGATGTCATAATCATTTGATGTCATAATCATTGTATGATGTCATAATCATTTTGTTGATGTCATAATCATTTGATGATGTCATAATCATTAGATAATGTCATAATCATTTTGTTGAAGTCATAATCATTTGATGATGTCATAATCATTTTGTTGATGTCATAATGATTTGATGATGTCATAATCATTTGATGTCATAATCATTGGATGATGTCATAATCATTTTGTTGATGTCATAATCATTTGATGATGTCATAATCATTTGATGTCATAATCATTGGATGATGTCATAATCATTTTGTTGATGTCATAATCATTTGATGATGTCATAATCATTAGATGATGTCATAATAATTTTGTTGATGTCATAATCATTTGATGATGTCATAATCATATGATGTAATAATTATTGGATGATGTCATAATCATTTTATTGATGTCGTAATCATTTGATGATGTCATAATCATTAGATGATTTCATAATCATTTTGTTGATTTCATAATCATTTGATGATGTCATAATCATTAGATAATGTCATAATCATTTTGTTGAAGTCATAATCATTTGATGATGTCATAATCATTTTGTTGATGTCATAATCATTTGATGATGTCATAATCATTTGATGTCATAATCAATGGATGATGTCATAATCATTTTGTTGATGTCATAATCATTTGATGATGTCATAATCATTAGATGATGTCATAATCATTTTGTTGATGTCATAATCATTTGATGATGTCATAATCATTAGATGATGTCATAATCATTTTGTTGAAGTCATAATCATTTGATGATGTCATAATCATTTTGTTGATGTCATAATGATTTGATGATGTCATAATCATTTGATGTCATAATCATTGGATGATGTCATAATCATTTTGTTGATGTCATAATCATTTGATGATGTCATAATCATTTGATGTCATAATCATTGGATGATGTCATAATCATTTTGTTGATGTCATAATCATTTGATGATGTCATAATCATTAGATGATGTCATAATAATTTTGTTGATGTCATAATCATTTGATGATGTCATAATCATATGATGTAATAATTATTGGATGATGTCATAATCATTTTATTGATGTCGTAATCATTTGATGATGTCATAATCATTGGATGATGTCATAATCATTTTGTTGATGTCATAATCATTTGATGATGTCATAATCATTAGATAATGTCATAATCATTTTGTTGAAGTCATAATCATTTGATGATGTCATAATCATTTTGTTGATGTCATAATCATTTGATGATGTCATAATCATTTGATGTCATAATCATTGGATGATGTCATAATCATTTTCTTGATGTCATAATCATTTGATGATGTCATAATCATTTGATGTCATAATCATTGGATGATGTCATAATCATTTTGTTGATGTCATAATCATTTGATGATGTCATAATCATTAGATGATGTCATAATCATTTTGTTGATGTCATAATCATTTGATGATGTCATAATCATATGATGTAATAATCATTGGATGATGTCATAATCATTTTGTTGATGTCATAATCATTTGATGATGTCATAATCATTAGATGATGTCATAATCATTTTGTTGATGTCATAATCATTTGATGATGTCATAATCATTAGAAGATGTCATAATCATTTTGTTGATGTCATAATCATTTGATGATGTCATAATCATTTGATGTCATAATCATTGGATGATGTCGTAATCATTTTGTTGATGTCATAATCATTTGATGATGTCATAATCATTTTGATGATGTCATAATCATTTGATGATGTCATAATCATTTGATGTCATAATCATTGGATAATGTCATAATCATTTTGTTGATGTCATAATCATTTTATGATGTCATAATCATTTTGTTGATGTCATAATCATTGGATGATGTCATAATCCTTTTGTTGATGTCATAATCATTTGATGATGTCATAATCATTAGATGATGTCATAATCATATTGTTGATGTCATAATCATTTGATGATGTCATAATCATTATGTTGATGTCATAATCATTTCGTTGATGTCATAATGATTTGATGATATCATAATCATTTGATGCCATAATCATTGGATGATGTCATAATCATTTTGTTGATGTCATAATCATTTGATGATGTCATAATCATTTGATGTCATAATCATTGGATGATGTCATAATCATTTTGTTGATGTCATAATCATTTTATGATGTCATAATCATTTTGTTGATGTCATAATCATTGGATGATGTCATAATCCTTTTGTTGATGTCATAATCATTTGATGATGTCATAATCATTAGATGATGTCATAATCATTTTGTTGATGTCATAATCATTTGATGATGTCATAATCATTTTGTTGATGTCATAATCATTTCGTTGATGTCATAATGATTTGATGATATCATAATCATTTGATGTCATCATCATTGGATGATGTCATAATCATTTTGTTGATGTCATAATCATTTGATGATGTCATAATCATTAGATGATGTCATAATCATTGGATGATGACATAATCATTTTGTTTATGTCATAATCATTTGATGTCATAATCATTGGATGATGTCATAATCATTTTGTTGATGTCATAATCATTTGATGATGTCATAATCATTAGATAATGTCATAATCATTTTGTTGATGTCATAATCAATTTGTTGATGTCATATTGATTTGATGATGTCATAATCATTTGATGTCATAATCATTGGATGATGTCATAATCATTTTGTTCATGTCATAATCATTTGATGATGTCATAATCATTTGATGTCATAATCATTGGATGATGTCATAATCATTTTGTTGATGTCATAATCATTTGATGATGTCATAATCATTAGATGATGTCATAATCATTTTGCTGATGTCATAATCATTTGATGATGTCATAATCATTTGATGTAATAATCATTAGATGATGTCATAATCATTGGATGATGACATAATCATTTTGTTTATGTCATAATCATTTGATGTCATAATCATTGGATGATGTCATAATCATTTTGTTGATGTCATAAACATTTGATGATGTCATAATCATTAGATAATGTCATAATCATTTTGTTGAAGTCATAATCATTTGATGATGTCATAATCATTTTGTTGATGTCATAATCATTTTGTTGATGTCATATTGATTTGATGATGTCATAATCATTTGATGTCATAATCATTGGATGATGTCATAATCATTTTGTTCATGTCATAATCATTTGATGATGTTATAATCATTTGATGTCATAATCATTGGATGATGTCATAATCATTTTGTTGATGTCATAATCATTTGATGATGTCATAATCATTAGATGATGTCATAATCATTTTGTTGATGTCATAATCATTTGATGATGTCATAATCATTTGATGTAATAATCATTAGATGATGTCATAATCATTTTGTTGATGTCATAATCATTTGATGATGTCATAATCATTAGATGATGTCATAATCATTTTGTTGATGTCATAATCATTTGGTGATGTCATAATCATTTGATGTCATAATCATTGGATGATGTCATAATCATTTGATGATGCCATAATCATTTTGTTGATGTCATAATCATTTTATGATGTCATAATCATTTTGTTGATGTCATAATCATTTTGTTGATGTAATAATCATTTGATGATGTCATAGTCATTAGATGATGTCATAATCATTTTGTTGATGTCATAATCATTTCATGATGTCATAATCATTTGATGTCATAATCATTGTATGATGTCATAATCATTTTGTTGATGTCATAATCATTTGATGATGTCATAATCATTAGATAATGTCATAATCATTTTGTTGAAGTCATAATCATTTGATGATGTCATAATCATTTTGTTGATGTCATAATGAGTTGATGATGTCATAATCATTTGATGTCATAATCATTGGATGATGTCATAATCATTTTGTTGATGTCATAATCATTTGATGATGTCATAATCATTTGATGTCATAATCATTGGATGATGTCATAATCATTTTGTTGATGTCATAATCATTTGATGATGTCATAATCATTAGATGATGTCATAATAATTTTGTTGATGTCATAATCATTTGATGATGTCATAATCATATGATGTAATAATTATTGGATGATGTCATAATCATTTTATTGATGTCGTAATCATTTGATGATGTCATAATCATTAGATGATTTCATAATCATTTTGTTGATTTCATAATCATTTGATGATGTCATAATCATTTGATGTCATAATCATTGGATGATGTCATAATCATTTTGTTGATGTCATAATCATTTTATGATGTCATAATCATTTTGTTGATGTCATAATCATTGGATGATGTCATAATCCTTTTGTTGATGTCATAATCATTTGATGATGTCATAATCATTAGATGATGTCATAATCATTTTGTTGATGTCATAATCATTTGATGATGTCATAATCATTTTGTTGATGTCATAATCATTTCGTTGATGTCATAATGATTTGATGATATCATAATCATTTGATGTCATCATCATTGGATGATGTCATAATCATTTTGTTGATGTCATAATCATTTGATGATGTCATAATCATTAGATGATGTCATAATCATTGGATGATGACATAATCATTTTGTTTATGTCATAATCATTTGATGTCATAATCATTGGATGATGTCATAATCATTTTGTTGATGTCATAATCATTTGATGATGTCATAATCATTAGATAATGTCATAATCATTTTGTTGATGTCATAATCAATTTGTTGATGTCATATTGATTTGATGATGTCATAATCATTTGATGTCATAATCATTGGATGATGTCATAATCATTTTGTTCATGTCATAATCATTTGATGATGTCATAATCATTTGATGTCATAATCATTGGATGATGTCATAATCATTTTGTTGATGTCATAATCATTTGATGATGTCATAATCATTAGATGATGTCATAATCATTTTGCTGATGTCATAATCATTTGATGATGTCATAATCATTTGATGTAATAATCATTAGATGATGTCATAATCATTGGATGATGACATAATCATTTTGTTTATGTCATAATCATTTGATGTCATAATCATTGGATGATGTCATAATCATTTTGTTGATGTCATAAACATTTGATGATGTCATAATCATTAGATAATGTCATAATCATTTTGTTGAAGTCATAATCATTTGATGATGTCATAATCATTTTGTTGATGTCATAATCATTTTGTTGATGTCATATTGATTTGATGATGTCATAATCATTTGATGTCATAATCATTGGATGATGTCATAATCATTTTGTTCATGTCATAATCATTTGATGATGTTATAATCATTTGATGTCATAATCATTGGATGATGTCATAATCATTTTGTTGATGTCATAATCATTTGATGATGTCATAATCATTAGATGATGTCATAATCATTTTGTTGATGTCATAATCATTTGATGATGTCATAATCATTTGATGTAATAATCATTAGATGATGTCATAATCATTTTGTTGATGTCATAATCATTTGATGATGTCATAATCATTAGATGATGTCATAATCATTTTGTTGATGTCATAATCATTTGGTGATGTCATAATCATTTGATGTCATAATCATTGGATGATGTCATAATCATTTGATGATGCCATAATCATTTTGTTGATGTCATAATCATTTTATGATGTCATAATCATTTTGTTGATGTCATAATCATTTTGTTGATGTAATAATCATTTGATGATGTCATAGTCATTAGATGATGTCATAATCATTTTGTTGATGTCATAATCATTTCATGATGTCATAATCATTTGATGTCATAATCATTGTATGATGTCATAATCATTTTGTTGATGTCATAATCATTTGATGATGTCATAATCATTAGATAATGTCATAATCATTTTGTTGAAGTCATAATCATTTGATGATGTCATAATCATTTTGTTGATGTCATAATGAGTTGATGATGTCATAATCATTTGATGTCATAATCATTGGATGATGTCATAATCATTTTGTTGATGTCATAATCATTTGATGATGTCATAATCATTTGATGTCATAATCATTGGATGATGTCATAATCATTTTGTTGATGTCATAATCATTTGATGATGTCATAATCATTAGATGATGTCATAATAATTTTGTTGATGTCATAATCATTTGATGATGTCATAATCATATGATGTAATAATTATTGGATGATGTCATAATCATTTTATTGATGTCATAATCATTTGATGATGTCATAATCATTAGATGATTTCATAATCATTTTGTTGATTTCATAATCATTTGATGATGTCATAATCATTAGATAATGTCATAATCATTTTGTTGAAGTCATAATCATTTGATGATGTCATAATCATTTTGTTGATGTCATAATCATTTGATGATGTCATAATCATTTGATGTCATAATCAATGGATGATGTCATAATCATTTTGTTGATGTCATAATCATTTGATGATGTCATAATCATTAGATGATATCATAATCATTTTGTTGATGTCATAATCATTTGATGATGTCATAATCATTAGATGATGTCATAATCATTTTGTTGATGTCATAATCATTTGATGATGTCATAATCATTTGATGTCATAATCATTGGATGATGTCATAATCATTTTATTGATGTCATAATCATTTGATGATGTCATAATCATTTGATGATGTCATAATCATTTTGTTGATGTCATAATCATTTGATGATGTCATAATCATTTGATGTCATAATCATTGGATGATGTCATAATCATTTTGTTGATGTCATAATCATTTTATGATGTCATAATCATTTTGTTGATGTCATAATCATTGGATGATGTCATAATCCTTTTGTTGATGTCATAATCATTTGATGATGTCATAATCATTAGATGATGTCATAATCATTTTGTTGATGTCATAATCATTTGATGATGTCATAATCATTTTGTTGATGTCATAATCATTTCGTTGATGTCATAATGATTTGATGATATCATAATCATTTGATGTCATAATCATTGGATGATGTCATAATCATTTTGTTGATGTCATAATCATTTGATGATGTCATAATCATTTGATGTCATAATCATTGGATGATGTCATAATCATTTTGTTGATGTCATAATCATTTTATGATGTCATAATCATTTTTTTGATGTCATAATCATTGGATGATGTCATAATCCTTTTGTTGATGTCATAATAATTTGATGATGTCATAATTATTAGATGATGTCATAATCATTTTGTTGATGTCATAATCATTTGATGATGTCATAATCATTTTGTTGATGTCATAATCATTTCGTTGATGTCATAATGATTTGATGATATCTTAATCATTTGATGTCATAATCATTGGATGATGTCATAATCATTTTGTTGATGTCATAATCATTTGATGATGTCATAATCATTAGATGATGTCATAATCATTGGATGATAACATAATCATTTTGTTGATGTCATAATCATTTGATGTAATAATCATTGTTTGATGTCATAATCATTTTGTTGATGTCATAATCATTTGATGATGTCATAATCATTAGATGATGTCATAATCATTTTGTTGATGTCATAATCATTTGATGATGTCATAATCATTAGATGATATCATAATCCTTTTGTTGATGTTATAATCATTTGATGATGTCATAATCATTTGATGTCATAATCATTGGATGATGTCATAATCATTTTGTTGATGTCATAATCATTTGATGATGTCATAATCATTTGATGATGTCATAATCATTTTGTTGATGTCATAATCATTTCATGATGTCATAATCATTTGATGTCATAATCATTGGATGATGTCATAATCATTTTGTTGATGTCATGATCATTTTATGATGTCATAATCATTAGATGATGTCATAATCATTTTGTTGATGTCATAATCATTTGATGATGTCATAATCATTTGATGTCATAATCATTGGATGATGTCATAATCATTTTGTTGATGTCATAATCATTTTATGATGTCATAATCATTTTGTTGATGTCATAATCATTGGATGATGTCATAATCCTTTTGTTGATGTCATAATCATTTGATGATGTCATAATCATTAGATGATGTCATAATCATTTTGTTGATGTCATAATCATTTGATGATGTCATAATCATTTTGTTGATGTCATAATCATTTCGTTGATGTCATAATGATTTGATGATATCATAATCATTTGATGTCATAATCATTGGATGATGTCATAATCATTTTGTTGATGTCATAATCATTTGATGATGTCATAATCATTTGATGTCATAATCATTGGATGATGTCATAATCATTTTGTTGATGTCATAATCATTTTATGATGTCATAATCATTTTTTTGATGTCATAATCATTGGATGATGTCATAATCCTTTTGTTGATGTCATAATAATTTGATGATGTCATAATTATTAGATGATGTCATAATCATTTTGTTGATGTCATAATCATTTGATGATGTCATAATCATTTTGTTGATGTCATAATCATTTCGTTGATGTCATAATGATTTGATGATATCATAATCATTTGATGTCATAATCATTGGATGATGTCATAATCATTTTGTTGATGTCATAATCATTTGATGATGTCATAATCATTAGATGATGTCATAATCATTGGATGATAACATAATCATTTTGTTGATGTCATAATCATTTGATGTAATAATCATTGTTTGATGTCATAATCATTTTGTTGATGTCATAATCATTTGATGATGTCATAATCATTAGATGATGTCATAATCATTTTGTTGATGTCATAATCATTTGATGATGTCATAATCATTAGATGATATCATAATCCTTTTGTTGATGTTATAATCATTTGATGATGTCATAATCATTTGATGTCATAATCATTGGATGATGTCATAATCATTTTGTTGATGTCATAATCATTTGATGATGTCATAATCATTTGATGATGTCATAATCATTTTGTTGATGTCATAAT
This sequence comes from Dendrobates tinctorius, assembly GCF_039654945.1. NCBI lineage: Eukaryota > Metazoa > Chordata > Amphibia > Anura > Dendrobatidae > Dendrobates > Dendrobates tinctorius. The sequence goes on along the minus strand of NW_027361687.1, from coordinate 40,594,595 downwards.
CATTTCATGATGTCATAATCATTTGATGTCATAATCATTGGATGATGTCATAATCATTTTGTTGATGTCATGATCATTTTATGATGTCATAATCATTAGATGATGTCATAATCATTTTGTTGATGTCATAATCATTTGATGATGTCATAATCATTTTGTTGATGTCATAATCATTTCGTTGATGTCATAATGATTTGATGATATCATAATCATTTGATGTCATAATCATTGGATGATGTCATAATCATTTTGCTGATGTCATAATCATTTGATGCTGTCATAATCATTTGATGTCATAATCATTGGATGATGTCATAATCATTTGATGATGTCATAATGATTTTGTTGATGTCATAATCATTTGATGATGCCATAATCATTTTGTTGATGTCATAATCATTTTGTTGATGTCATAATCATTTTGTTGATGTCATAATCATTTGATGATATCATAATCATTAGATGATGTCATAATCATTTTGTTGATGTCATAATCATTTCATGATGTCATAATCATTTGATGTCATAATCATTGGATGATGTCATAATCATTTTGTTGATGTCATAATCATTTGATGATGTCATAATCATTAGATAATGTCATAATCATTTTGTTGAAGTCATAATCATTTGATTATGTCATAATCATTTTGTTGATGTCATAATGATTTGATGATGTCATAATCATTTGATGTCATAATCATTGGATGATGTCATAATCATTTTCTTGATGTCATAATCATTTGATGATGTCATAATCATTAGATGATGTCATAATAATTTTGTTGATGTCATAATCATTTGATGGTGTCATAATCATATGATGTAATAATCATTGGATGATGTCATAATCATTTTGTTGATGTCATAATCATTTGATGATGTCATAATCATTAGATGATGTCATAATCATTTTGTTGATGTCATAATCATTTGATGATGTCATAATCATTAGATGATGTCATAATCATTTTGTTGATGTCATAATCATTTGATGATGTCATAATCATTTGATGTCATAATCATTGGATGATGTCATAATCATTTTATTGATGTCATAATCATTTGATGATGTCATAATCATTTGATGATGTCATAATCATTTTGTTGATGTCATAATCATTTGATGATGTCATAATCATTTGATGTCATAATCATTGGATGATGTCATAATCATTTTGTTGATGTCATAATCATTTTATGATGTCATAATCATTTTGTTGATGTCATAATCATTGGATGATGTCATAATCCTTTTGTTGATGTCATAATCATTTGATGATGTCATAATCATTAGATGATGTCATAATCATTTTGTTGATGTCATAATCATTTGATGATGTCATAATCATTTTGTTGATGTCATAATCATTTCGTTGATGTCATAATGATTTGATGATATCATAATCATTTGATGTCATAATCATTGGATGATGTCATAATCATTTTGTTGATGTCATAATCATTTGATGATGTCATAATCATTGGATGATGTCATAATCATTTTGTTGATGTCATAATCATTTTGTTGATGTCATAATCATTTTATGATGTCATAATCATTTTGTTGATGTCATAATCATTGGATGATGTCATAATCCTTTTGTTGATGTCATAATCATTTGATGATGTCATAATTATTAGATGATGTCATAATCATTTTGTTGATGTCATAATCATTTGATGATGTCATAATCATTTTGTTGATGTCATAATCATTTCGTTGATGTCATAATGATTTGATGATATCATAATCATTTGATGTCATAATCATTGGATGATGTCATAATCATTTTGTTGATGTCATAATCATTTGATGATGTCATAATCATTAGATGATGTCATAATCATTGGATGATAACATAATCATTTTGTTGATGTCATAATCATTTGATGTAATAATCATTGGATGATGTCATAATCATTTTGTTGATGTCATAATCATTTGATGATGTCATAATCATTAGATGATGTCATAATCATTTTGTTGATGTCATAATCATTTGATGATGTCATAATCATTAGATGATGTCATAATCCTTTTGTTGATGTTATAATCATTTGATGATGTCATAATCATTTGATGTCATAATCATTGGATGATGTCATAATCATTTTGTTGATGTCATAATCATTTGATGATGTCATAATCATTTGATGATGTCATAATCATTTTGTTGATGTCATAATCATTTCATGATGTCATAATCATTTGATGTCATAATCATTGGATGATGTCATAATCATTTTGTTGATGTCATGATCATTTTATGATGTCATAATCATTTTGTTGATGTCATAATCATTGGATGATGTCATAATCCTTTTGTTGATGTCATAATCATTTGATGATGTCATAATCATTAGATGATGTCATAATCATGTTGTTGATGTCATAATCATTTGATGATGTCATAATCATTTTGTTGATGTCATAATCATTTCGTTGATGTCATAATGATTTGATGATATCATAATCATTTGATGTCATAATCATTGGATGATGTCATAATCATTTTGCTGATGTCATAATCATTTGATGCTGTCATAATCATTTGATGTCATAATCATTGGATGATGTCATAATCATTTGATGATGCCATAATCATTTTGTTGATGTCATAATCATTTTGTTGATGTCATAATCATTTTGTTGATGTCATAATCATTTGATGATATCATAATCATTAGATGATGTCATAATCATTTTGTTGATGTCATAATCATTTCATGATGTCATAATCATTTGATGTCATAATCATTGGATGATGTCATAATCATTTTGTTGATGTCATAATCATTTGATGATGTCATAATCATTAGATAATGTCATAATCATTTTGTTGAAGTCATAATCATTTGATTATGTCATAATCATTTTGTTGATGTCATAATGATTTGATGATGTCATAATCATTTGATGTCATAATCATTGGATGATGTCATAATCCTTTTGTTGATGTCATAATCATTTGATGATGTCATAATTATTAGATGATGTCATAATCATTTTGTTGATGTCATAATCATTTGATGATGTCATAATCATTTTGTTGATGTCATAATCATTTCGTTGATGTCATAATGATTTGATGATATCATAATCATTTGATGTCATAATCATTGGATGATGTCATAATCATTTTGTTGATGTCATAATCATTTGATGATGTCATAATCATTAGATGATGTCATAATCATTGGATGATAACATAATCATTTTGTTGATGTCATAATCATTTGATGTAATAATCATTGGATGATGTCATAATCATTTTGTTGATGTCATAATCATTTGATGATGTCATAATCATTAGATGATGTCATAATCATTTTGTTGATGTCATAATCATTTGATGATGTCATAATCATTAGATGATGTCGTAATCCTTTTGTTGGTGTTATAATCATTTGATGATGTCATAATCATTTGATGTCATAATCATTGGATGATGTCATCATCATTTTGTTGATGTCATAATCATTTGATGATGTCATAATCATTTGATGATGTCATAATCATTTTGTTGATGTCATAATCAATTGATGATGTCATAATCATTTGATGTCATAATCATTGGATGATGTCATAATCATTTTGTTGATGTCATGATCATTTTATGATGTCATAATCATTTTGTTGATGTCATAATCATTGGATGATGTCATAATCCTTTTGTTGATGTCATAATCATTTGATGATGTCATAATCATTTTGTTGATGTCATAACCATTTCGTTGATGTCATAATGATTTGATGATATCATAATCATTTGATGTCATAATCATTGCATGATGTCATAATCATTTTGCTGATGTCATAATCATTTGATGCTGTCATAATCATTTGATGTCATAATCATTGGATGATGTCATAATTATTTGATGATGTCATAATGATTTTGTTGATGTCATATTCATTTGATGATGCCATAATCATTTTGTTGATGTCATAATCATTTTGTTGATGTCATAATCATTTTGTTGATGTCATAATCATTTGATGATATCATAATCATTAGATGATGTCATAATCATTTTGTTGATGTCACAATCATTTCATGATGTCATAATCATTTGATGTCATAATCATTGGATGATGTCATAATCATTTTGTTGATGTCATAATCATTTGATGATGTCATAATCATTAGATAATGTCATAATCATTTTGTTGAAGTCATAATCATTTGATTATGTCATAATCATTTTGTTGATGTCATAATGATTTGATGATGTCATAATCATTTGATGTCATAATCATTGGATGATGTCATAATCATTTTGTTGATATCATAATCATTTGATGATGTCATAATCATTTGATGTCATAATCATTGGATGATGTCATAATCATTTTGTTGATGTCATAATCATTTGATGATGTCATAATCATTAGATGATGTCATAATCATTTTGTTGATGTCATAATCATTTGATGATGTCATAATCATATGATGTAATAATCATTGAATGATGTCATAATCATTTTGTTGATGTCATAATCATTTGATGATGTCATAATCAATTGATGTCATAATCATTGGATGATGTCATAATCATTTTGTTGATGTCATAATCATATTATGATGTCATAACCATTTTGTTGATGTCATAATCATTGGATGATGTCATAATCCTTTTGTTGATGTCATAATCATTTGATGAGGTCATAATCATTAGATGATGTCATAATCATTTTGTTGATGTCATAATCATTTGATGATGTCATAATCATTTTTTTGATGTCATAATCATTTCCTTGATGTCATAATGATTTGATGATATCATAATCATTTGATGTCATAATCATTGGATGATGTCATAATCATTTTGTTGATGTCATAATCATTTGATGATGTCATAATCATTAGATGATGTCATAATCATTGGATGATGACATAATCATTTTGTTGATGTCATAATCATTTGATGTAATAATCATTGGATGATGTCATAATCATTTTGTTGATGTCATAATCATTTGATGATGTCATAATCATTAGATGATGTCATAATCATTTTGTTGATGTCATAATCATTTGATGATGTCATAATCATTAGATGATGTCATAATCATTTTGTTGATGTTATAATCATTTGATGATGTCATAATCATTTGATGTCATAATCATTGGATGATGTCATAATCATTTTGTTGATGTCATAATCATTTGATGATGTCATAATCATTTGATGATGTCATAATCATTTTGTTGATGTCATAATCATTTGATGATGTCATAATCATTTGATGTCATAATCATTGGATGATGTCATAATCATTTTGTTGATGTCATGATCATTTTATGATGTCATAATCATTTTGTTGATGTCATAATCATTGGATGATGTCATAATCCTTTTGTTGATGTCATAATCATTTGATGATGTCATAATCATTAGATGATGTCATAATCATTTTGTTGATGTCATAATCATTTGATGATGTCATAATCATTTTGTTGATGTCATAATCATTTCGTTGATGTCATAATGATTTGATGATATCATAATCATTTGATGTCATAATCATTTGATGATGTCATAATCATTTTGTTGATGTCATAATCATTTCGTTGATGTCATAATGATTTGATGATATCATAATCATTTGATGTCATAATCATTGGATGATGTCATAATCATTTTGTTGATGTCATGATCATTTTATGATGTCATAATCATTTTGTTGATGTCATAATCATTGGATGATGTCATAATCCTTTTGTTGATGTCATAATCATTTGATGATGTCATAATCATTAGATGATGTCATAATCATTTTGTTGATGTCATAATCATTTGATGATGTCATAATCATTTTGTTGATGTCATAATCATTTCGTTGATGTCATAATGATTTGATGATATCATAATCATTTGATGTCATAATCATTGGATGACGTCATAATCATTTCGTTGATGTCATAATGATTTGATGATATCATAATCATTTGATGTCATAATCATTGGATGACGTCATAATCATTTTGTTGATGTCATAATCATTTGATGATGTCATAATCATTTGATGTCATAATCATTGGATGATGTCATAATCATTTGATGATGCCATAATCATTTTGTTGATGTCATAATCATTTTGTTGATGTCATAATCATTTTGTTGATGTCATAATCATTTGATGATGTCATAATCATTAGATGATGTCATAATCATTTTGTTGATGTCATAATCATTTCATGATGTCATAATCATTTGATGTCATAATCATTGGATGATGTCATAATCATTTTGTTGATGTCATAATCATTTGATGATGTCATAATCATTAGATAATGTCATATTCATTTTGTTGAAGTCATAATCATTTGATTATGTCATAATCATTTTGTTGATGTCATAATGATTTGATGATGTCATAATCATTTGATGTCATAATCATTGGATGATGTCATAATCATTTTGTTGATGTCATAATCATTTGATGATGTCATAATCATTAGATGATGCCATAATCATTTTGTTGATGTCATAATCATTTGATGATGTCATAATCATATGATGTAATAATCATTGGATGATGTCATAATCATTTTGTTGATGTCATAATCATTTGATGATGTCATAATCATTAGATGATGTCATAATCATTTTGTTGATGTCATAATCATTTGATGATGTCATAATCATTAGATGATGTCATAATCATTTTGTTGATGTCATAATCATTTGATGATGTCATAATCATTTGATGTCATAATCATTGGAGGATGTCATAATCATTTTGTTGATGTCATAATCATTTGATGATGTCATAATCATTAGATGATGTCATAATCATCTTGTTGATGTCATAATCATTTGATGATGTCATAATCATTTGATGTCATAATCATTGGATGATGTCTTAATCATTTTGTTGATGTCATAATCATTTTATGATGTCATAATCATTTTATTGATGTCATAATCATTGGATGATGTCATAATACTTTTGTTGATGTCATAATCATTTGATGATGTCATAATCATTAGATGATGCCATAATCATTTTGTTGATGTCATAATCATTTGATGATGTCATAATCATTTTGTTGATGTCATAATCATTTCATTGATGTCATAATGATTTGATGATATCATATTCATTTGATGTCATAATCATTGGATGATGTCATAATCATTTTGTTGATGTCATAATCATTTGATGATGTCATAATCATTTGATGTCATAATCATTGGATGATGTCATAATCATTTTGTTGATGTCATAATCATTTTATGATGTCATAATCATTTTGTTGATGTCATTATCATTGGATGATGTCATAATCCTTTTGTTGATGTCATAATCATTTGATGATGTCATAATCATTAGATGATGTCATAATCATTTTGTTGATGTCATAATCATTTGATGATGTCATAATCATTTCGTTGATGTCATAATGATTTGATGATATCATAATCATTTGATGTCATAATCATTGGATGATTTCATAATCATTTTGTTGATGTCATAATCATTTGATGATGTCATAATCATTAGATGATGTCATAATCATTGGATGATGACATAATCATTTTGTTGATGTCATAATCATTTGATGTAAATAATCATTGGATGATGTCATAATCATTTTGTTGATGTCATAATCATTTGATGATGTCATAATCATTAGATGATGTCATAATCATTTTGTTGATGTCATAATCATTTGATGTCATAATCATTGGATGATGTCATAATCATTTTGTTGATAGCATAATCATTTGATGATGTCATAATCATTAGATAATGTCATAATCATTTTGTTGAAGTCATAATCATTTGATGATGTCATAATCATTTTGTTGATGTCATAATCATTTTGTTGATGTCATAATGATTTGATGATGTCATAATCATTTGATGTCATAATCATTGGATGATGTCATAATCATTTTGTTGATGTCATAATCATTTGATGATGTCATAATCATTTTATGTCATAATCATTGGATGATGTCATAATCATTTTGTTGATGTCATAATCACTTGATGATGTCATAATCAATTAGATGATGTCATAATCATTTTGTTGATGTCATAATCATTTTGTTGATGTCATAATCATTTGATGATGTCATAATCATTTGATGATGTCATAATCATTAGATGATGTCATAATCATTTTGTTGATGTCATAATCATTTGATGATGTCATAATCATTTGATGTCATAATCATTGGATGATGTCATAATCATTTTGTTGATGTCATAATCATTTGATGATGTCATAATCATTTGATGTCATAATCATTGGATGATGTCATAATCATTTTGTTGATGTCATAATCATTTGATGTCATAATCATTGGATGATGTCATAATCATTTTGTTGATGTCATAATCATTTGATGATGTCATAATAATCATTTGATGTCATAATCATTGGATGATGTCATAATCATTTTGTTGATGTCATAATCATTTGATGATGTCATAATCATTAGATGATGTCATAATCATTGGATGATGACATAATCATTTTGTTGATGTCATAATCATTGGATTTCATAATCATTGGATGATGTCATAATCATTTTGTTGATGTCATAATCATTTGATGATGTCATAATCATTAGATGATGTCATAATCATTTTGTTGATGTCACAATCATTTCATGATGTCATAATCATTTGATGTCATAATCATTGGATGATGTCATAATCATTTTGTTGATGTCATAATCATTTGATGATGTCATAATCATTAGATAATGTCATAATCATTTTGTTGAAGTCATAATCATTTGATGATGTCATAATCATTTTGTTGATGTCATAATCATTTGATGATGTCATAATCATTTGATGTCATAATCATTGGATGATGTCATAATCATTTTCTTGATGTCATAATCATTTGATGATGTCATAATCATTTGATGTCATAATCATTGGATGATGTCATAATCATTTTGTTGATGTCATAATCATTTGATGATGTCATAATCATTAGATGATGTCATAATCATTTTGTTGATGTCATAATCATTTGATGATGTCATAATCATATGATGTAATAATCATTGGATGATGTCATAATCATTTTGTTGATGTCATAATCATTTGATGATGTCATAATCATTAGATGATGTCATAATCATTTTGTTGATGTCATAATCATTTGATGATGTCATAATCATTAGAAGATGTCATAATCATTTTGTTGATGTCATAATCATTTGATGATGTCATAATCATTTGATGTCATAATCATTGGATGATGTCGTAATCATTTTGTTGATGTCATAATCATTTGATGATGTCATAATCATTTTGATGATGTCATAATCATTTGATGATGTCATAATCATTTGATGTCATAATCATTGGATAATGTCATAATCATTTTGTTGATGTCATAATCATTTTATGATGTCATAATCATTTTGTTGATGTCATAATCATTGGATGATGTCATAATCCTTTTGTTGATGTCATAATCATTTGATGATGTCATAATCATTAGATGATGTCATAATCATATTGTTGATGTCATAATCATTTGATGATGTCATAATCATTATGTTGATGTCATAATCATTTCGTTGATGTCATAATGATTTGATGATATCATAATCATTTGATGCCATAATCATTGGATGATGTCATAATCATTTTGTTGATGTCATAATCATTTGATGATGTCATAATCATTTGATGTCATAATCATTGGATGATGTCATAATCATTTTGTTGATGTCATAATCATTTTATGATGTCATAATCATTTTGTTGATGTCATAATCATTGGATGATGTCATAATTCTTTTGTTGATGTCATAATCATTTGATGATGTCATAATCATTAGATGATGTCATAATCATTTTGTTGATGTCATAATCATTTGATGATGTCATAATCATTTTGTTGATGTCATAATCATTTCGTTGATGTCATAATGATTTGATGATATCATAATCATTTGATGTCATAATCATTGGATGATGTCATAATCATTTTGTTGATGTCATAATCATTTGATGATGTCATAATCATTAGATGATGTCATAATCATTGGATGATGACATAATCATTTTGTTTATGTCATAATCATTTGATGTCATAATCATTGGATGATGTCATAATCATTTTGTTGATGTCATAATCATTTGATGATGTCATAATCATTAGATAATGTCATAATCATTTTGTTGATGTCATAATCAATTTGTTGATGTCATATTGATTTGATGATGTCATAATCATTTGATGTCATAATCATTGGATGATGTCATAATCATTTTGTTCATGTCATAATCATTTGATGATGTCATAATCATTTGATGTCATAATCATTGGATGATGTCATAATCATTTTGTTGATGTCATAATCATTTGATGATGTCATAATCGTTAGATGATGTCATAATCATTTTGTTGATGTCATAATCATTTGATGATGTCATAATCATTTGATGTAATAATCATTAGATGATGTCATAATCATTGGATGATGACATAATCATTTTGTTTATGTCATAATCATTTGATGTCATAATCATTGGATGATGTCATAATCATTTTGTTGATGTCATAAACATTTGATGATGTCATAATCATTAGATAATGTCATAATCATTTTGTTGAAGTCATAATCATTTGATGATGTCATAATCATTTTGTTGATGTCATAATCATTTTGTTGATGTCATATTGATTTGATGATGTCATAATCATTTGATGTCATAATCATTGGATGATGTCATAATCATTTTGTTCATGTCATAATCATTTGATGATGTTATAATCATTTGATGTCATAATCATTGGGTGATGTCATAATCATTTTGTTGATGTCATAATCATTTGATGATGTCATAATCATTAGATGATGTCATAATCATTTTGTTGATGTCATAATCATTTGATGATGTCATAATCATTTGATGTAATAATCATTAGATGATGTCATAATCATTTTGTTGATGTCATAATCATTTGATGATGTCATAATCATTAGATGATGTCATAATCATTTTGTTGATGTCATAATCATTTGGTGATGTCATAATCATTTGATGTCATAATCATTGGATGATGTCATAATCATTTGATGATGCCATAATCATTTTGTTGATGTCATAATCATTTTATGATGTCATAATCATTTTGTTGATGTCATAATCATTTTGTTGATGTAATAATCATTTGATGATGTCATAGTCATTAGATGATGTCATAATCATTTTGTTGATGTCATAATCATTTCATGATGTCATAATCATTTGATGTCATAATCATTGTATGATGTCATAATCATTTTGTTGATGTCATAATCATTTGATGATGTCATAATCATTAGATAATGTCATAATCATTTTGTTGAAGTCATAATCATTTGATGATGTCATAATCATTTTGTTGATGTCATAATGATTTGATGATGTCATAATCATTTGATGTCATAATCATTGGATGATGTCATAATCATTTTGTTGATGTCATAATCATTTGATGATGTCATAATCATTTGATGTCATAATCATTGGATGATGTCATAATCATTTTGTTGATGTCATAATCATTTGATGATGTCATAATCATTAGATGATGTCATAATAATTTTGTTGATGTCATAATCATTTGATGATGTCATAATCATATGATGTAATAATTATTGGATGATGTCATAATCATTTTATTGATGTCGTAATCATTTGATGATGTCATAATCATTAGATGATTTCATAATCATTTTGTTGATTTCATAATCATTTGATCATGTCATAATCATTAGATTATGTCATAATCATTTTGTTGATGTCATAATCATTTGATTATGTCATAATCATTTGATGTCATAATCATTGGATGATGTCATAATCATTTTATTGATGTCATAATCATTTGATGATGTCATAATCATTTGATGATGTCATAATCATTTTGTTGATGTCATAATCATTTGATGATGTCATTATCATTTGATGTCATAATCATTGGATGATGTCATAATCATTTTGTTGATGTCATAATCATTTTATGATGTCATAATCATTTTGTTGATGTCATAATCATTGGATGATATCATAATCCTTTTGTTGATGTCATAATCATTTGATGATGTCATAATCATTAGATGATGTCATAATCATTTTGTTGATGTCATAATCATTTGATGATGTCATAATCATTTTGTTGATGTCATAATCATTTCGTTGATGTCATAATCATTTTGTTGATGTCATAATCATTTGATGATGTCATAATCATTAGATGATGTCATAATCATTTTGTTGATGCCATAATCATTTGATGATGTCATAATCATTAGATGATGTCATAATCATTTTGTTGATGTCATAATCATTTGATGATGTCATAATCATTTGATGTCATAATCATTGGATGATGTCGTAATCATTTTGCTTATGTCATAATCATTTGATGATGTCATAATCATTTGATGATGTCATAATCATTTTGATGATGTCATAATCATTTGATGATGTCATAATCATTTGATGTCATAATCATTGGATAATGTCATAATCATTTTGTTGATGTCATAATCATTTTATGATGTCATAATCATTTTGTTGATGTCATAATCATTGGATGATGTCATAATCCTTTTGTTGATGTCATAATCATTTGATGATGTCATAATCATTAGATGACGTCATAATCATATTGTTGATGTCATAATCATTTGATGATGTCATAATCATTTTGTTGATGTCATAATCATTTCGTTGATGTCATAATGATTTGATGATATCATAATCATTTGATGTCATAATCATTGGATGATGTCATAATCATTTTGTTGATGTCATAATCATTTGATGATGTCATAATCATTAGATGATGTCATAATTATTGGATGATGACATAATCATTTTGTTTATGTCATAATCATTTGATGTCATAATCATTGGATGATGTCATAATCATTTTGTTGATGTCATAATCATTTGACGATGTCATAATCATTAGATAATGTCATAATCATTTTGTTGAAGTCATAATCATTTGATGATGTCATAATCATTTTGTTGATGTCATAATCATTTTGTTGATGTCATATTGATTTGATGATGTCATAATCATTTGATGTCATAATCATTGGATGATGTCATAATCATTTTGTTCATGTCATAATCATTTGATGATGTCATAATCATTTGATGTCATAATCATTGAATGATGTCATAATCATTTTGTTGATGTCATAATCATTTGATGATGTCATAATCATTAGATGATGTCATAATCATTTTGTTGATGTCATAATCATTTGATGATGTCATAATCATTTGATGTAATAATCATTAGATGATGTCATAATCATTTGATGATGCCATAATCATTTTGTTGATGTCATAGTCATTAGATGATGTCATAATCAATTTGTTGATGTCATAATCATTTCATGATGTCATAATCATTTGATGTCATAATCATTGTATGATGTCATAATCATTTTGTTGATGTCATAATCATTTGATTATGTCATAATCATTAGATAATGTCATAATCATTTTGTTGAAATCATAATCATTTGATGATGTCATAATCATTTTGTTGATGTCATATTGATTTGATGATGTCATAATCATTTGATGTCATAATCATTGGATGATGTCATAATCATTTTGTTCATGTCATAATCATTTGATGATGTCATAATCATTTGATGTCATAATCATTGGATGATGTCATAATCATTTTGTTGATGTCATAATCATTTGATGATGTCATAATCATTAGATGATGTCATAATCATTTTGTTGATGTCATAATCATTTGATGATGTCATAATCATTTGATGTAATAATCATTAGATGATGTCATAATCATTTTGTTGATGTCATAATCATTTGATGATGTCATAATCATTAGATGATGTCATCATCATTTTGTTGATGTCATAATCATTTGATGATGTCATAATCATTTTGTTGATGTCAAAATCATTGGATGATGTCATAATCCTTTTGTTGATGTCATAATCATTTGATGATGTCATAATCATTAGATGATGTCATAATCATTTTGTTGATGTCATAATCATTTGATGATGTCATAATCATTTTGTAGATGTCATAATCATTTCGTTGATGTCATAATGATTTGATGATATCATAATCATTTGATGTCATAATCATTGGATGATGTCATAATCATTTTGTTGATGTCATAATCATTTGGTGATGTCATAATCATTTGATGTCATAATCTTTGGATGATGTAATAATCATTTGATGATGCCATAATCATTTTGTTGATGTCATAATCATTTTATGATGTCATAATCATTTTGTTGATGTCATAATCATTTTGTTGATGTCATAATCATTTGATGATGTCATAGTCATTAGATGATGTCATAATCATTTTGTTGATGTCATAATCATTGTATGATGTCATAATCATTTGATGTCATAATCATTGTATGATGTCATAATCATTTTGTTGATGTCATAATCATTTGATGATGTCATAATCATTAGATAATGTCATAATCATTTTGTTGAAATCATAATCATTTGATGATGTCATAATCATTTTGTTGATGTCATAATGATTTGATGATGTCATAATCATTTGATGTCATAATCATTGGATGATGTCATAATCATTTTGTTGATGTCATAATCATTTGATGATGTCATAATCATTTGATGTCATAATCATTGGATGATGTCATCATCATTTTGTTGATGTCATAATCATTTGATGATGTCATAATCATTTGATGTCATAATCATTGGATGATGTCATAATCATTTTGTTGATGTCATAATCATTTGATGATGTCATAATCATTTGATGATGTCATAATCATTTTGTTGATGTCATAATCATTTGATGATGTCATAATCATTTGATGTCATAATCATTGGATGATGTCATAATCATTTTGTTGATGTCATAATCATTTTATGATGTCATAATCATTTTGTTGATGTCAAAATCATTGGATGATGTCATAATCCTTTTGTTGATGTCATAATCATTTGATGATGTCATAATCATTAGATGATGTCATAATCATTTTGTTGATGTCATAATCATTTGATGATGTCATAATCATTTTGTAGATGTCATAATCATTTCGTTGATGTCATAATGATTTGATGATATCATAATCATTTGGTGTCATAATCATTGGATGATGTCATAATCATTTTGTTGATGTCATAATCATTTGGTGATGTCATAATCATTTGATGTCATAATCTTTGGATGATGTCATAATCATTTGATGATGCCATAATCATTTTGTTGATGTCATAATCATTTTATGATGTCATAATCATTTTGTTGATGTCATTATCATTTTGTTGATGTCATAATCATTTGATGATGTCATAGTCATTAGATGATGTCATAATCAATTTGTTGATGTCATAATCATTTCATGATGTCATAATCATTTGATGTCATAATCATTGTATGATGTCATAATCATTTTGTTGATGTCATAATCATTTGATTATGTCATAATCATTAGATAATGTCATAATCATTTTGTTGAAATCATAATCATTTGATGATGTCATAATCATTTTGTTGATGTCATATTGATTTGATGATGTCATAATCATTTGATGTCATAATCATTGGATGATGTCATAATCATTTTGTTCATGTCATAATCATTTGATGATGTCATAATCATTTGATGTCATAATCATTGGATGATGTCATAATCATTTTGTTGATGTCATAATCATTTGATGATGTCATAATCATTAGATGATGTCATAATCATTTTGTTGATGTCATAATCATTTGATGATGTCATAATCATTTGATGTAATAATCATTAGATGATGTCATAATCATTTTGTTGATGTCATAATCATTTGATGATGTCATAATCATTAGATGATGTCATCATCATTTTGTTGATGTCATAATCATTTGATGATGTCATAATCATTTTGTTGATGTCAAAATCATTGGATGATGTCATAATCCTTTTGTTGATGTCATAATCATTTGATGATGTCATAATCATTAGATGATGTCATAATCATTTTGTTGATGTCATAATCATTTGATGATGTCATAATCATTTTGTAGATGTCATAATCATTTCGTTGATGTCATAATGATTTGATGATATCATAATCATTTGATGTCATAATCATTGGATGATGTCATAATCATTTTGTTGATGTCATAATCATTTGGTGATGTCATAATCATTTGATGTCATAATCTTTGGATGATGTAATAATCATTTGATGATGCCATAATCATTTTGTTGATGTCATAATCATTTTATGATGTCATAATCATTTTGTTGATGTCATAATCATTTTGTTGATGTCATAATCATTTGATGATGTCATAGTCATTAGATGATGTCATAATCATTTTGTTGATGTCATAATCATTGTATGATGTCATAATCATTTGATGTCATAATCATTGTATGATGTCATAATCATTTTGTTGATGTCATAATCATTTGATGATGTCATAATCATTAGATAATGTCATAATCATTTTGTTGAAATCATAATCATTTGATGATGTCATAATCATTTTGTTGATGTCATAATGATTTGATGATGTCATAATCATTTGATGTCATAATCATTGGATGATGTCATAATCATTTTGTTGATGTCATAATCATTTGATGATGTCATAATCATTTGATGTCATAATCATTGGATGATGTCATCATCATTTTGTTGATGTCATAATCATTTGATGATGTCATAATCATTTGATGTCATAATCATTGGATGATGTCATAATCATTTTGTTGATGTCATAATCATTTGATGATGTCATAATCATTTGATGATGTCATAATCATTTTGTTGATGTCATAATCATTTGATGATGTCATAATCATTTGATGTCATAATCATTGGATGATGTCATAATCATTTTGTTGATGTCATAATCATTTTATGATGTCATAATCATTTTGTTGATGTCAAAATCATTGGATGATGTCATAATCCTTTTGTTGATGTCATAATCATTTGATGATGTCATAATCATTAGATGATGTCATAATCATTTTGTTGATGTCATAATCATTTGATGATGTCATAATCATTTTGTAGATGTCATAATCATTTCGTTGATGTCATAATGATTTGATGATATCATAATCATTTGGTGTCATAATCATTGGATGATGTCATAATCATTTTGTTGATGTCATAATCATTTGGTGATGTCATAATCATTTGATGTCATAATCTTTGGATGATGTCATAATCATTTGATGATGCCATAATCATTTTGTTGATGTCATAATCATTTTATGATGTCATAATCATTTTGTTGATGTCATTATCATTTTGTTGATGTCATAATCATTTGATGATGTCATAGTCATTAGATGATGTCATAATCAATTTGTTGATGTCATAATCATTTCATGATGTCATAATCATTTGATGTCATAATCATTGTATGATGTCATAATCATTTTGTTGATGTCATAATCATTTGATTATGTCATAATCATTAGATAATGTCATAATCATTTTGTTGAAATCATAATCATTTGATGATGTCATAATCATTTTGTTGATGTCATATTGATTTGATGATGTCATAATCATTTGATGTCATAATCATTGGATGATGTCATAATCATTTTGTTCATGTCATAATCATTTGATGATGTCATAATCATTTGATGTCATAATCATTGGATGATGTCATAATCATTTTGTTGATGTCATAATCATTTGATGATGTCATAATCATTAGATGATGTCATAATCATTTTGTTGATGTCATAATCATTTGATGATGTCATAATCATTTGATGTTATAATCATTAGATGATGTCATAATCATTTTGTTGATGTCATAATCATTTGATGATGTCATAATCATTAGATGATGTCATCATCATTTTGTTGATGTCATAATCATTTGATGATGTCATAATCATTTGATGTCATAATCATTGGATGATGTCATAATCATTTTGTTGATGTCATAATCATTTGATGATGTCATAATCATTTGATGATGTCATAATCATTTTGTTGATGTCATAATCATTTGATGATGTCATAATCATTTGATGTCATAATCATTGGATGATGTCATAATCATTTTGTTGATGTCATAATCATTTTATGATGTCATAATCATTTTGTTGATGTCAAAATCATTGGATGATGTCATAATCCTTTTGTTGATGTCATAATCATTTGATGATGTCATAATCATTAGATGATGTCATAATCATTTTGTTGATGTCATAATCATTTGATGATGTCATAATCATTTTGTAGATGTCATAATCATTTCGTTGATGTCATAATGATTTGATGATATCATAATCATTTGATGTCATAATCATTGGATGATGTCATAATCATTTTGTTGATGTCATAATCATTTGGTGATGTCATAATCATTTGATGTCATAATCTTTGGATGATGTCATAATCATTTGATGATGCCATAATCATTTTGTTGATGTCATAATCATTTTATGATGTCATAATCATTTTGTTGATGTCATAATCATTTTGTTGATGTCATAATCATTTGATGATGTCATAGTCATTAGATGATGTCATAATCATTTTGTTGATGTCATAATCATTTCATGATGTCATAATCATTTGATGTCATAATCATTGTATGATGTCATAATCATTTTGTTGATGTCATAATCATTTGATGATGTCATAATCATTAGATAAT
This sequence comes from Dendrobates tinctorius, assembly GCF_039654945.1. NCBI lineage: Eukaryota > Metazoa > Chordata > Amphibia > Anura > Dendrobatidae > Dendrobates > Dendrobates tinctorius. Next base: position 40,575,924 of record NW_027361687.1, on the reverse strand, counting down.
GTCATAATCATTTTGTTGAAATCATAATCATTTGATGATGTCATAATCATTTTGTTGATGTCATAATGATTTGATGATGTCATAATCATTTGATGTCATAATCATTGGATGATGTCATAATCATTTTGTTGATGTCATAATCATTTGATGATGTCATAATCATTTGATGTCATAATCATTGGATGATGTCATACTCATTTTGTTGATGTCATAATCATTTGATGATGTCATAATCATTAGATGATGTCATAATAATTTTGTTGATGTCATAATCATTTGATGATGTCATAATCATATGATGTAATAATCATTGGATGATGTCATAATCATTTTGTTGATGTCATAATCATTTGATGATGTCATAATCATTAGATGATGTCATAATCATTTTGTTGATGTCATAATCATTTGATGATGTCATAATCATTAGATGATGTCATAATCATTTTGTTGATGTCATAATCATTTGATGATGTCATAATCATTTGATGTCATAATCATTGGATGATGTCATAATCATTTTGTTGATGTCATAATCATTTTATGATGTCATAATCATTTTGTTGATGTCATAATCATTGGATGATGTCATAATCCTTTTGTTGATGTCATAATCATTTGATGATGTCATAATCATTAGATGATGTCATAATCATTTTGTTGATGTCATAATCATTTGATGATGTCATAATCATTTTGTTGATGTCATAATCATTTCGTTGATGTCATAATGATTTGATGATATCATAATCATTTGATGTCATAATCATTGGATGATGTCATAATCATTTTGTTGTTGTCATAATCATTTGATGATGTCATAATCATTTGATGTCATAATCATTGGATGATGTCGTAATCATTTTGTTGTTGTCATAATCATTTGATGATATCATAATCATTTGATGTCATAATCATTGGATGATGTCATAATCATTTTGTTGTTGTCATAATCATTTGATGATGTCATAATCATTTGATGTCATAATCATTTGATGATGTCATAATCATTTTGATGATGTCATAATCATTTGATGATGTCATAATCATTTGATGTCATAATCATTGGATAATGTCATAATCATTTTGTTGATGTCATAATCATTTTATGATGTCATAATCATTTTGTTGATGTCATAATCATTGGATGATGTCATAATCCTTTTGTTGATGTCATAATCATTTGATGATGTCATAATCATTTGATGATGTCATAATCATATTGTTGATGTCATAATCATTTGATGATGTCATAATCATTTTGTTGATGTCATAATCATTTCGTTGATGTCATAATGATTTGATGATATCATAATCATTTGATGTCATAATCATTGGATGATGTCATAATCATTTTGTTGATGTCATAATCATTTGATGATGTCATAATCATTTGATGTCATAATCATTGGATGATGTCATAATCATTTTGTTGATGTCATAATCATTTTATGATGTCATAATCATTTTGTTGATGTCATAATCATTGGATGATGTCATAATCCTTTTGTTGATGTCATAATCATTTGATGATGTCATAATCATTAGATGATGTCATAATCATTTTGTTGATGTCATAATCATTTGATGATGTCATAATCATTTTGTTGATGTCATAATCATTTCGTTGATGTCATAATGATTTGATGATATCATAATCATTTGATGTCATAATCATTGGATGATGTCATAATCATTTTGTTGATGTGATAATCATTTGATGATGTCATAATCATTAGATGATGTCATAATCATTGGATGATGACATAATCATTTTGTTGATGTCATAATCATTTGATGTCATAATCATTGGATGATGTCATAATCATTTTGTTGATGTCATAATCATTTGATGATGTCATAATCATTGGATGATGTCATAATCATTTTGTTGATGTCATAATCATTAGATGATGTCATAATCATTGGATGATGACATAATCATTTTGTTGATGTCATAATCATTTGATGTCATAATCATTGGATGATGTCATAATCATTTTGTTGATGTCATAATCATTTGATGATGTCATATTCATTAGATGATGTCATAATCATTGGATGATGACATCATCATTTTGTTGATGTCATAATCATTTGATGTCATAATCATTGGATGATGTCATAATCATTTTGTTGATGTCATAATCATTTGATGATGTCATAATCATTAGATGATGTCATAATCATTTTGTTGATGTCATAATCATTTCATGATGTCATAATCATTTGATGTCATAATCATTGGATGATGTCATAATCATTTTGTTGATGGCATAATCATTTGATGATGTCATAATCATTAGATAATGTCATAATCATTTTGTTGAAGTCATAATCATTTGATGATGTCATAATCATTTTGTTGATGTCATAATCATTTTGTTTATGTCATAATGATTTGATGATGTCATAATCATTTGATGTCATAATCATTGGATGATGTCATAATCATTTTGTTGATGTCATAATCATTTGATGATGTCATAATCATTTGATGTCATAATCATTGGATGATGTCATAATCATTTTGTTGATGTCATAATCATTTGATGTCATAATCATTGGATGATGTCATAATCATTTTGTTGATGTCATAATCATTTGATGATGTCATAATCATTTGATGTCATAATCATTGGATGATGTCATAATCATTTTGTTGATGTCATAATCATTTGATGATGTCATAATCATTAGATGATGTCATAATCATTGGATGATGACATAATCATTTTGTTGATGTCATAATCATTTGATGTCATAATCATTTTGTTGATGTCATAATCATTTGATGATGTCATAATCATTAGATGATGTCATAATTATTTTGTTGATGTCACAATCATTTCATGATGTCATAATCATTTGATGTCATAATCATTGGATGATGTCATAATCATTTTGTTGATGTCATAATCATTTGATGATGTCATAATCATTAGATAATGTCATAATCATTTTGTTTAAGTCATAATCATTTGATGATGTCATAATCATTTTGTTGATGTCATAATGATTTGATGATGTCATAATCATTTGATGTCATAATCATTTGATGATGTCATAATCATTTTGTTGATGTCATAATCATTTGATGATGTCATAATCATTAGATGATGTCATAATCATTTTGTTGATGTCATAATCATTTTGTTGATGTCATAATCATTTGATGATGTCATTATCATTTGATGTTATAATCATTGGATGATGTCATAATCATTTTGTTGATGTCATAATCATTTGATGATGTCATAATCATTTGATGTTATAATCATTGGATGATGTCATAATCATTTTGTTGATGTCATAATCATTTGATGATGTCATAATCATTTTGTTGATGTCATAATCATTTGATGATGTCATAATCATTTGATGTCATAATCATTGGATGATGTCATAATCATTTTGTTGATGTCATAATCATTTGATGATGTCATAAACATTAGATGATGTCATAATCATTTTGTTGATGTCATAATGATTTGATGATGTCATAATCATTTGATGTCATAATCATTGGATGATGTCATAATCATTTTGTTGATGTCATAATCATTTGATGATGTCATAATCATTTGATGTCATAATCATTGGATGATGTCATAATCATTTTGTTGATGTCATAATCATTTGATGATGTCATAATCATTAGATGATGTCATAATCATTTTGTTGATGTCATAATCATTAGATGATGTCATAATCATTTTGTTGATGTCATAATCATTTTGTTGATGTCATAATCATTTGATGATGTCATAATCATTTGATAATGTCATAATCATTAGATGATGTCATAATCATTTTGTTGATGTCATAATCATTTGATGATGTCATAATCATTTGATGTCATAATCATTGGATGATGTCATAATCATTTTGTTGATGTCATAATCATTTGATGATGTCATAATCATTTGATGTCATAATCATTGGATGATGTCATAATCTTTTTTTTTGATGTCATAATCATTTGATGTCATAATCATTGGATGATGTCATAATCATTTTCTTGATGTCATAATCATTTGATGATGTCATAATCATTAGATGATGTCATAATCATTTTGTTGATGTCACAATCATTTCATGATGTCATAATCATTTGATGTCATAATCATTGGATGATGTCATAATCATTTTGTTGATGTCATAATCATTAGATAATGTCATAATCATTTTGTTGAAGTCATAATCATGTGATGATGTCATAATCATTTTGTTGATGTCATAATGATTTGATGATGTCATAATCATTTGATGTCATAATCATTGGATGATGTCATAATCATTTTGTTGATGTCATAATCATTTGATGATGTCATAATCATTAGATGATGTCATAATCATTTTGTTAATGTCATAATCATTTGATGATGTCATAATCATTTGATGTTATAATCATTGGATGATGTCATAATCATTTTGTTGATGTCATAATCATTTGATGATGTCATAATCATTTGATGTTATAATCATTGGATGATGTCATAATCATTTTGTTGATGTCATAATCATTTGATGATGTCATAATCATTTTGTTGATGTCATAATCATTTGATGATGTCATAATCATTTGATGGCATAATCATTGGATGATGTCATAATCATTTTGTTGATGTCATAATCATTTGATGATGTCATAAACATTAGATGATGTCATAATCATTTTGTTGATGTCATAATGATTTGATGATGTCATAATCATTTGATGTCATAATCATTGGATGATGTCATAATCATTTTGTTGATGTCATAATCATTTGATGATGTCATAATCATTTGATGTCATAATCATTGGATGATGTCATAATCATTTTGTTGATGTCATAATCATTTGATGATGTCATAATCATTAGATGATGTCATAATCATTTTGTTGATGTCATAATCATTAGATGATGTCATAATCATTTTGTTGATGTCATAATCATTTTGTTGATGTCATAATCATTTGATGATGTCATAATCATTTGATGATGTCATAATCATTAGATGATGTCATAATCATTTTGTTGATGTCATAATCATTTGATGATGTCATAATCATTTGATGTCATAATCATTGGATGATGTCATAATCATTTTGTTGATGTCATAATCATTTGATGATGTCATAATCATTTGATTTCATAATCATTGGATGATGTCATAATCATTTTGTTGATGTCATAATCATTTGATGATGTCATAATCATTGGATGATGTCATAATCATTTTGTTGATGTCATAATCATTTGATGATGTCATAATCATTAGATGATGTCATAATCATTGGATGATGACATAATCATTTTGTTGATGTCATAATCATTTGATGATGTCATAATCATTAGATGATGTCATAATCATTGGATGATGACATAATCATTTTGTTGATGTCATAATCATTTGATGTCATAATCATTGGATGATGTCATAATCATTTTGTTGATGTCATAATCATTTGATGATGTCATAATCATTAGATGATGTCATAATCATTGGATGATGACATAATCATTTTGTTGATGTCATAATCATTTGATGTCATAATCATTGGATGATGTCATAATCATTTTGTTGATGTCATAATCATTTGATGATGTCATAATCATTAGATAATGTCATAATCATTTTGTTGATGTCACAATCATTTCATGATGTCATAATCATTTGATGTCATAATCATTGGATGATATCATAATCATTTTGTTGATGTCATAATCATTTGATGATGTCATAATCATTAGATAATGTCATAATCATTTTGTTGAAGTCATAATCATTTGATGATGTCATAATCATTTTGTTGATGTCATATTGATTTGATGATGTCATAATCATTTGATGTCATAATCATTGGATGATGTCATAATCATTTTGTTGATGTCATAATCATTTGATGATGTTATAATCATTTGATGTCATAATCATTGGATGATGTCATAATCATTTTGTTGATGTCATAATCATTTGATGATGTCATAATCTTTTGATGTCATAATCATTGGATGATGTCATAATCTTTTTTTGATGTCATAATCATTTGATGTCATAATCATTGGATGATGTCATAATCATTGGATGATGACATAATCATTTTGTTGATGTCATCATCATTTGATGTCATAATCATTGGATGATGTCATAATCATTTTCTTGATGTCATCATCATTTGATGATGTCATAATCATTAGATGATGTCATAATCATTTTGTTGATGTCACAATCATTTCATGATGTCATAATCATTTGATGTCATAATCATTGGATGATGTCATAATCATTTTGTTGATGTCATAATCATTAGATAATGTCATAATCATTTTGTTGAAGTCATAATCATTTGATGATGTCATAATCATTTTGTTGATGTCATAATGATTTGATGATGTCATAATCATTTGATGTCATAATCATTGGATGATGTCATAATCATTTTGTTGATGTCATAATCATTTGATGATGTCATAATCATTAGATGATGTCATAATCATTTTGTTAATGTCATAATCATTTGATGATGTCATAATCATTTGATGTTATAATCATTGCATGATGTCATTATCATTTTGTTGATGTCATAATCATTTGATGATGTCATAATCATTTGATGTTATAATCATTGGATGATGTCATAATCATTTTGTTGATGTCATAATCATTTGATGATGTCATAATCATTTGATGATGTCATAATCATTTTGTTGATGTCATAGTCATTTGATGGCATAATCATTGGATGATGTCATAATCATTTTGTTGATGTCATAATCATTTGATGATGTCATAAACATTAGATGATGTCATAATCATTTTGTTGATGTCATAATGATTTGATGATGTCATAATAATTTGATGTCATAATCATTGGATGATGTCATAATCATTTTGTTGATGTCATAATCATTTGATGATGTCATAATCATTTGATGTCATAATCATTGGATGATGTCATAATCATTTTGTTGATGTCATAATCATTTGATGATGTCATAATCATTAGATGATGTCATAATCATTTTGTTGATGTCATAATCATTAGATGATGTCATAATCATTTTGTTGATGTCATAATCATTTTGTTGATGTCATAATCATTTGATGATGTCATAATCATTAGATGATGTCATAATCATTAGATGATGTCATAATCATTTTGTTGATGTCATAATCATTTGATGATGTCATAATCATTTGATGTCATAGTCATTGGATGATGTCATAATCATTTTGTTGATGTCATAATCATTTGATGATGTCATAATCATTTGATGTCATAATCATTGGTTGATGTCATAATCTTTTTTTTGATGTCATAATCATTTGATGTCATAATCATTGGATGATGTCATAATCATTTTGTTGATGTCATAATCATTTGATGATGTCATAATCATTGGATGATGACATAATCATTTTGTTGATGTCATAATCATTTGATGTCATAATCATTGGATGATGTCATAATCATTTTGTTGATGTCATAATCATTTGATGATGTCATAATCATTAGATGATGTCATAATCATTTTGTTGATGTCACAATCATTTCATGATGTCATAATCATTTGATGTCATAATCATTGGATGATGTCATAATCATTTTGTTGATGTCATAATCATTTGATGATGTCATAATCATTAGATAATGTCATAATCATTTTGTTGAAGTCATAATCATTTGATGATGTCATAATCATTTTGTTGATGTCATATTGATTTGATGATGTCATAATCATTTGATGTCATAATCATTGGATGATGTCATAATCATTTTGTTGATGTCATAATCATTTGATGATGTTATAATCATTTGATGTCATAATCATTGGATGATGTCATAATCATTTTGTTGATGTCATAATCATTTGATGATGTCATAATCATTAGATGATGTCATAATCATTTTGTTGATGTCATAATCATTTGATGATGTCATAATCATATGATGTAATAATCATTGGATGATGTCATAATCATTTTGTTGATGTCATAATCATTTGATGATGTCATAATCATTAGATGATGTCATAATCATTTTGTTGATGTCATAATCATTTGATGATGTCATAATCATTAGATGATGTCATAATCATTTTGTTGATGTCATAATCATTTGATGATGTCATAATCATTTGATGTCATAATCATTGGATGATGTCGTAATCATTTTGTTGATGTCATAATCATTTGATGGTGTCATAATCATTTTGATGATGTCATAATCATTTGATGTCATAATCATTGGATAATGTCATAATCATTTTGTTGATGTCATAATCATTTTATGATGTCATAATCATTTTGTTGATGTAATAATCATTTGATGATGTCATAATCCTTTTGTTGATGTCATAATCATTTGATGATGTCATAATCATTTTGTTGATGTCATAATCATTTTATGATGTCATAATCATTAGATGATGTCATAATCATTTTGTTGATGTCATAGTCATTTGATGATGTCATAATCATTAGATGATGTCATAATCATTTTGTTGATGTCATAATCATTTGATGATGTCATAATCATTTGATGTCATAATCATTGGATGATGTCGTAATCATTTTGTTGATGTCATAATCATTTGATGGTGTCATAATCATTTGATGATGTCATAATCATTTTGATGATGTCATAATCATTTGATGATGTCATAATCATTTGATGATGTCATAATCATTTGATGTTATAATCATTGGATGATGTCATAATCATTTTGTTGATGTCATAATCATTTGATGATGTCATAATCATTTTGTTGATGTCATAATCATTTGATGATGTCATAATCATTTGATGTTATAATCATTGGATGATGTCATAATCATTTTGTTGATGTCATAATCATTTGATGATGTCATAATCATTTGATGTTATAATCATTGGATGATGTCATAATCATTTTGTTGATGTCATAATCATTTGATGATGTCATAATCATTAGATAATGTCATAATCATTTTGTTTAAGTCATAATCATTTGATGATGTCATAATCATTTTGTTGATGTCATAATGATTTGATGATGTCATAATCATTTGATGTCATAATCATTGGATGATGTCACAATCATTTTGTTGATGTCATAATCATTTGATGATGTCATAATCATTTTGTTGATGTCATAATCATTTTGTTGATGTCATAATCATTTGATGATGTCATAATCATTTGATGTTATAATCATTGGATGATGTCATAATCATTTTGTTGATGTCATAATCATTTGATGATGTCATAATCATTTGATGTTATAATCATTGGATGATGTCATAATCATTTTGTTGATGTCATAATCATTTGATGATGTCATAATCATTTGATGTCATAATCATTGGTTGATGTCATAATCTTTTTTTTGATGTCATAATCATTTGATGTCATAATCATTGGATGATGTCATAATCATTTTGTTGATGTCATAATCATTTGATGATGTCATAATCATTGGATGATGTCATAATCATTTTGTTGATGTCATAATCATTTGATGATGTCATAATCATTTGATGATGTCATCATCATTGGATGATGACATAATCATTAGATGATGTCATAATCATTGGATGATGACATAATCATTTTGTTGATGTCATAATCATTTGATGTCATAATCATTGGATGATGTCATAATCATTTTGTTGATGTCATAATCATTTGATGATGTCATAATCATTAGATGATGTCATAATCATTTTGTTGATGTCACAATCATTTCATGATGTCATAATCATTTGATGTCATAATCATTGGATGATGTCATAATCATTTTGTTGATGTCATAATCATTTGATGATGTCATAATCATTTTGTTGAAGTCATAATCATTTGATGATGTCATAATCATTTTGTTGATGTCATAATCATTTGATGGTGTCATAATCATTTGATGATGTCATAATCATTTTGATGATGTCATAATCATTTGATGATGTCATAATCATTTGATGTCATAATCATTGGATAATGTCATAATCATTTTGTTGATGTCATAATCATTTTATGATGTCATAATCCTTTTGTTGATGTTATAATCATTGGATGATGTCATAATCATTTTGTAGATGTCATAATCATTTGATGATGTCATAATCATTAGATGATGTCATAATCATTTTGTTGATGTCATAATCATTTGATGATGTCATAATCATTAGATGATGTCATAATCATTTTGTTGATGTCATAATCATTTGATGATGTCATAATCATTTGATGTCATAATCATTGGATGATGTCGTAATCATTTTGTTGATGTCATAATGATTTTGTTGATGTCATAATCATTTGATGGTGTCATAATCATTTGATGATGTCATAATCATTTTATGATGTCATAATCATTTTGTTGATGTAATAATCATTGGATGATGTCATAATCCTTTTGTTGATGTCATAATCATTTGATGATGTCATAATCATTTTGTTGATGTCATAATCATTTGATGATGTCATAATCATTTGATGTCATAATCATTGGATGATGTCATAATCATTTTGTTGATGTCATAATCATTTGATGATGTCATAATCATTAGATGATGTCATAATCATTTTGTTGATGTCATAATCATTTGATGATGTCATAATCATATGATGTAATAATCATTGGATGATGTCATAATCATTTTGTTGATGTCATAATCATTTGATGATGTCATAATCATTAGATGATGTCATAATCATTTTGTTGATGTCATAATCATTTGATGATGTCATAATCATTAGATGATGTCATAATCATTTGATGTCATAATCATTGGATGATGTCGTAATCATTTTGTTGATGTCATAATCATTTGATGGTGTCATAATCATTTGATGATGTCATAATCATTTTGATGATGTCATAATCATTTGATGATGTCATAATCATTTGATGTCATAATCATTGGATAATGTCATAATCATTTTGTTGATGTCATAATCATTTTATGATGTCATAATCATTTTGTTGATGTAATAATCATTGGATGATGTCATAATCCTTTTGTTGGTGTCATAATCATTTGATGATGTCATAATCATTAGATGATGTCATAATCATATTGTTGATGTCATAATCATTTGATGAAGTCATAATCATTTTGTTGATGTCATAATCATTTCGTTGATGTCATAATGATTTGATGATATCATAATCATTTGATGTCATAATCATTGGATGATGTCATAATCATTTTGTTGATGTCATAATCATTTGATGATGTCATAATCATTTGATGTCATAATCATTTGATGATGTCATAATCATATGATGTAATAATCATTGGATGATGTCATAATCATTTTGTTGATGTCATAATCATTTGATGATGTCATAATCATTAGATGATGTCATAATCATTTTGTTGATGTCATAATCATTTGATGATGTCATAATCATTAGATGATGTCATAATCATTTTGTTGATGTCATAATCATTTGATGGTGTCATAATCATTTGATGATGTCATAATCATTTTGATGATGTCATAATCATTTGATGATGTCATAATCATTTGATGTCATAATCATTGGATAATGTCATAATCATTTTGTTGATGTCATAATCATTTTATGATGTCATAATCATTTTGTTGATGTAATAATCATTGGATGATGTCATAATCCTTTTGTTGATGTCATAATCATTGGATGATGTCATAATCATTTTGTTGATGTCATAATCATTTGATGATGTCATAATCATTAGATGATGTCATAATCATTTTGTTGATGTCATAATCATTTGATGATGTCATAATCATTAGATGATGTCATAATCATTTTGTTGATGTCATAATCATTTGGTGATGTCATAATCATTTGATGATGTCATAATCATTAGATAATGTCATAATCATTTTGTTGAAGTCATAATCATTTGACGATGTCATAATCATTTTGTTGATGTCATAATCATTTTGTTGATGTCATATTGATTTGATGATGTCATAATCATTTGATGTCATAATCATTGGATGATGTCATAATCATTTTGTTCATGTCATAATCATTTGATGATGTCATAATCATTTGATGTCATAATCATTGGATGATGTCATAATCATTTTGTTCTTGTCATAATCATTTGATGATGTCATAATCATTAGATGATGTCATAATCATTTTGTTGATGTCATAATCATTTGATGATGTCATAATCATTAGGTGATGTCATAATCATTTTGTTGATGTCATAATCATTTGCTGATGTCATAATCATTTGATGTCATAATCATTGGATGATGTCATAATCATTTTGTTGATGTCATAATCATTTGATGATGTCATAATCATTTGATGTAATAATCATTTTATGATGTCATAATCATTTTGTTCTTGTCATAATCATTTGATGATGTCATAATCATTAGATGATGTCATAATCATTTTGTTGATGTCATAATCATTTGATGATGTCATAATCATTAGGTGATGTCATAATCATTTTGTTGATGTCATAATCATTTGCTGATGTCATAATCATTTGATGTCATAATCATTGGATGATGTCATAATCATTTTGTTGATGTCATAATCATTTGATGATGTCATAATCATTTGATGATGTCATAATCATTTTGTTGATGTCATAATCATTTGATGATGTCATAATCATTTGATGTCATAATCATTGGATGATGTCATAATCATTTGATGTCATAATCATTGGATGATGTCATAATCATTTTGTTGATGTCATAATCATTTTATGATGTCATAATCATTTTGTTGATGTCGTAATCATTGGATGATGTCATAATCCTTTTGTTGATGTCATAATCATTTGATGATGTCATAATAATTAGATGATGTCATAATCATTTTGTTGATGTCATAATCATTTGATGATGTCATAATCATTTTGTTGATGTCATAATCATTTCGTTGATGTCATAATGATTTGATGATATCATAATCATTTGATGTCATAATCATTGGATGATGTCATAATCATTTTGTTGATGTCATAATCATTTGATGATGTCATAATCATTTGATGTCATAATCATTGGATGATGTCGTAATCATTTGATGATGCCATAATCATTTTGTTGATGTCATAATCATTTTATGATGTCATAATCATTTTGTTGATGTCATAATCATTTGATGATGTCATAATCATTAGATGATGTCATAATCATTTTGTTGATGTCATAATCATTTCATGATGTCATAATCATTAGATGATGTCATAATCATTTTGTTGATGTCATAATCATTTCGTTGATGTCATAATGATTTGATGATATCATATTCATTTGATGTCATAATCATTGGATGATGTCATAATCATTTTGTTGATGTCATAATCATTTGATGTCATAATCATTGGATGATGTCATAATCATTTTGTTGATGTCATAATCATTTTATGATGTCATAATCATTTTGTTGATGTCATAATCATTGGATGATGTCATAATCCTTTTGTTGATGTCATAATCATTTGATGATGTCATAATCATTAGATGATGTCATAATCATTTTGTTGATGTCATAATCATTTGATGATGTCATAATCATTTTGTTGATGTCATAATCATTTCGTTGATGTCGTAATGATTTGATGATATCATAATCATTTGATGTCATAATCATTGGATGATGTCATAATCATTTTGTTGATGTCATAATCATTTGATGATGTCATAATCATTAGATGATGTCATAATCATTGGATGATGACATAATCATTTTGTTGATGTCATAATCATTTGATGTCATAATCATTGGATGATGTCATAATCATTTTGTTGATGTCATAATCATTTGATGATGTCATAATCATTAGATGATGTCATAATCATTTTGTTGATGTCATAATCATTTCATGATGTCATAATCATTTGATGTCATAATCATTGGATGATGTCATAATCATTTTGTTGATGTCATAATCATTTGATGATGTCATAATCATTAGATAATGTCATAACCATTTTTGTTGAAGTCATAATCATTTGATGATGTCATAATCATTTTGTTGATGTCATAATCATTTTGTTGATGTCATATTGATTTGATGATGTCATAATCATTTGATGTCATAATCATTGGATGTTGTCACAATCATTTTGTTCATGTCATAATCATTTGATGATGTCATAATCATTTGATGTCATAATCATTGGATGATGTCATAATCATTTTGTTGATGTCATAATCATTTGATGATGTCATAATCATTAGATGATGTCATAATCATTTTGTTGATGTCATAATCATTTGATGATGTCATAATCATTTGATGTCATAATCATTGGATGATGTCATAATCATTTTGTTGATGTCATAATCATTTGATGATGTCATAATCATTAGATGATGTCATAATCATTTTGTTGATGTCATAATCATTTGATGATGGCATAATCATTAGATGATGTCATAATCATTTTGTTGATGTCATAATCATTTGATGATGTCATAATCATTTGATGTCATAATCATTGGATGATGTCATAATCATTTTGTTGATGTCATAATCATTTGATGATGTCATAATCATTTGATGATGTCATAATCATTTTGTTGATGTCATAATCATTTGATGATGTCATAATCATTTGATGTCATAATCATTGGATGATGTCATAATCATTTTGTTGATGTCATAATCATTTTATGATGTCATAATCATTTTGTTGATGTCATAATCATTGGATGATGTCATAATCCTTTTGTTGATGTCATAATCATTTGATGATGTCATAATCATTAGATGATGTCATAATCATTTTGTTGATGTCATAATCATTTGATGATGTCATAATCATTTTGTTGATGTCATAATCATTTCATTGATGTCATAATGATTTGATGATATCATAATCATTTGATGTCATAATCATTGGATGATGTCATAATCATTTTGTTGATGTCATAATCATTTGATGATGTCATAATCATTTGATGTCATAATCATTGGATGATGTCATAATCATTTGATGATGCCATAATCATTTTGTTGATGTCATAATCATTTTATGATGTCATAATCATTAGATGATGTCATAATCATTGGATGATGTCATAATCCTTTTGTTGATGTCATAATCATTTGATGATGTCATAATCATTAGATGATGTCATAATCATTTTGTTGATGTCATAATCATTTTATGATGTCATAATCATTTTGTTGATATCATAATCATTGGATGATGTCATAATCCTTTTGTTGATGTCATAATCATTTGATGATGTCATAATCATTAGATGATGTCATAATCATTTTGTTGATGTCATAATCATTTGATGATGTCATAATCATTAGATGATGTCATAATCATTTTGTTGATGTCATAATCATTTCATGATGTCATAATCATTTGATGTCATAATCATTGGATGATGTCATAATCATTTTGTTGATGTCATAATCATTTGATGATGTCATAATCATTAGATAATGTCATAATCATTTTGTTGAAGTCATAATCATTTGATGATGTCATAATCATTTTGTTGATGTCATAATGATTTGATGATGTCATAATCATTTGATGTCATAATCATTGGATGATGTCATAATCATTTTGTTGATGTCATAATCATTTGATGATGTCATAATCATTTGATGTCATAATCATTGGATGATGTCATAATCATTTTGTTGATGTCATAATCATTTGATGATGTCATAATCATTAGATGATGTCATAATAATTTTGTTGATGTCATAATCATTTGATGATGTCATAATCATATGATGTAATAATCATTGGATGATGTCATAATCATTTTGTTGATGTCATAATCATTTGATGATGTCATAATCTTTAGATGATGTCATAATCATTTTGTTGATGTCATAATCATTTCGTTGATGTCATAATGATTTGATGATATCATATTCATTTGATGTCATAATCATTGGATGATGTCATAATCATTTTGTTGATGTCATAATCATTTGATGTCATAATCATTGGATGATGTCATAATCATTTTGTTGATGTCATAATCATTTTATGATGTCATAATCATTTTGTTGATGTCATAATCATTGGATGATGTCATAATCCTTTTGTTGATGTCATAATCATTTGATGATGTCATAATCATTTTGTTGATGTCATAATCATTTGATGATGTCATAATCATTAGATGATGTCATAATCATTTTGTTGATGTCATAATCATTTGATGATGTCATAATCATTAGATGATGTCATAATCATTTTGTTGATGTCATAATCATTTGATGATGTCATAATCATTTGATGTCATAATCATTGGATGATGTCGTAATCATTTTGTTGATGTCATAATCATTTGATGGTGTCATAATCATTTGATGATGTCATAATCATTTTGATGATGTCATAATCATTTGATGATGTCATAATCATTTGATGTCATAATCATTGGATAATGTCATAATCATTTTGGTGATGTCATAATCATTTTATGATGTCATAATCATTTTGTTGATGTAATAATCATTGGATGATGTCATAATCCTTTTGTTGATGTCATAATCATTTGATGATGTCATAATCATTTTGTTGATGTCATAATCATTTGATGATGTCATAATCATTTGATGTCATAATCATTGGATGATGTCATAATCATTTTGTTGATGTCATAATCATTTGATGATGTCATAATCATTAGATGATGTCATAATCATTTTGTTGATGTCATAATCATTTGATGATGTCATAATCATATGATGTAATAATCATTGGATGATGTCATAATCATTTTGTTGATGTCATAATCATTTGATGATGTCATAATCATTAGATGATGTCATAATCATTTTGTTGATGTCATAATCATTTGATGATGTCATAATCATTAGATGATGTCATAATCATTTGATGTCATAATCATTGGATGATGTCGTAATCATTTTGTTGATGTCATAATCATTTGATGGTGTCATAATCATTTGATGATGTCATAATCATTTTGATGATGTCATAATCATTTGATGATGTCATAATCATTTGATGTCATAATCATTGGATAATGTCATAATCATTTTGTTGATGTCATAATCATTTTATGATGTCATAATCATTTTGTTGATGTAATAATCATTGGATGATGTCATAATCCTTTTGTTGGTGTCATAATCATTTGATGATGTCATAATCATTAGATGATGTCATAATCATATTGTTGATGTCATAATCATTTGATGATGTCATAATCATTTTGTTGATGTCATAATCATTTCGTTGATGTCATAATGATTTGATGATATCATAATCATTTGATGTCATAATCATTGGATGATGTCATAATCATTTTTTTGATGTCATAATCATTTGATGATGTCATAATCATTTGATGTCATAATCATTTGATGATGTCATAATCATATGATGTAATAATCATTGGATGATGTCATAATCATTTTGTTGATGTCATAATCATTTGATGATGTCATAATCATTAGATGATGTCATAATCATTTTGTTGATGTCATAATCATTTGATGATGTCATAATCATTAGATGATGTCATAATCATTTTGTTGATGTCATAATCATTTGATGGTGTCATAATCATTTGATGATGTCATAATCAATTTGATGATGTCATAATCATTTGATGATGTCATAATCATTTGATGTCATAATCATTGGATAATGTCATAATCATTTTGTTGATGTCATAATCATTTTATGATGTCATAATCATTTTGTTGATGTAATAATCATTGGATGATGTCATAATCCTTTTGTTGATGTCATAATCATTGGATGATGTCATAATCATTTTGTTGATGTCATAATCATTTGATGATGTCATAATCATTAGATGATGTCATAATCATTTTGTTGATGTCATAATCATTTGATGATGTCATAATCATTAGATGATGTCATAATCATTTTGTTGATGTCATAATCATTTGGTGATGTCATAATCATTTGATGATGTCATAATCATTAGATAATGTCATAATCATTTTGTTGAAGTCATAATCATTTGATGATGTCATAATCATTTTGTTGATGTCATAATCATTTTGTTGATGTCATATTGATTTGATGATGTCATAATCATTTGATGTCATAATCATTGGATGATGTCATAATCATTTTGTTCATGTCATAATCATTTGCTGATGTCATAATCATTTGATGTCATAATCATTGGATGATGTCATAATCATTTTGTTGATGTCACAATCATTTGATGATGTCATAATCATTTGATGATGTCATAATCATTTTGTTGATGTCATAATCATTTGATGATGTCATAATCATTTGATGTCATAATCATTGGATGATGTCATAATCATTTGATGTCATAATCATTGGATGATGTCATAATCATTTTGTTGATGTCATAATCATTTTATGATGTCATAATCATTTTGTTGATGTCGTAATCATTGGATGATGTCATAATCCTTTTGTTGATGTCATAATCATTTGATGATGTCATAATAATTAGATGATGTCATAATCATTTTGTTGATGTCATAATAATTTGATGATGTCATAATCATTTTGTTGATGTCATAATCATTTCGTTGATGTCATAATGATTTGATGATATCATAATCATTTGATGTCATAATCATTGGATGATGTCATAATCATTTTGTTGATGTCATAATCATTTGATGATGTCATAATCATTTGATGTCATAATCATTGGATGATGTCGTAATCATTTGATGATGCCATAATCATTTTGTTGATGTCATAATCATTTTATGATGTCATAATCATTTTGTTGATGTCATAATCATTTGATGATGTCATAATCATTAGATGATGTCATAATCATTTTGTTGATGTCATAATCATTTCATGATGTCATAATCATTAGATGATGTCATAATCATTTTGTTGATGTCATAATCATTTCGTTGATGTCATAATGATTTGATGATATCATATTCATTTGATGTCATAATCATTGGATGATGTCATAATCATTTTGTTGATGTCATAATCATTTGATGTCATAATCATTGGATGATGTCATAATCATTTTGTTGATGTCATAATCATTTTATGATGTCATAATCATTTTGTTGATGTCATAATCATTGGATGATGTCATAATCCTTTTGTTGATGTCATAATCATTTGATGATGTCATAATCATTAGATGATGTCATAATCATTTTGTTGATGTCATAATCATTTGATGATGTCATAATCATTTTGTTGATGTCATAATCATTTCGTTGATGTCGTAATGATTTGATGATATCATAATCATTTGATGTCATAATCATTGGATGATGTCATAATCATTTTGTTGATGTCATAATCATTTGATGATGTCATAATCATTAGATGATGTCATAATCATTGGATGATGACATAATCATTTTGTTGATGTCATAATCATTTGATGTCATAATCATTGGATGATGTCATAATCATTTTGTTGATGTCATAATCATTTGATGATGTCATAATCATTAGATGTTGTCATAGTCATTTTGTTGATGTCATAATCATTTCATGATGTCATAATCATTTGATGTCATAATCATTGGATGATGTCATAATCATTTTGTTGATGTCATAATCATTTGATGATGTCATAATCATTAGATAATGTCATAACCATTTTTGTTGAAGTCATAATCATTTGATGATGTCATAATCATTTTGTTGATGTCATAATCATTTTGTTGATGTCATATTGATTTGATGATGTCATAATCATTTGATGTCATAATCATTGGATGTTGTCACAATCATTTTGTTCATGTCATAATCATTTGATGATGTCATAATCATTTGATGTCATAATCATTGGATGATGTCATAATCATTTTGTTGATGTCATAATCATTTGATGATGTCATAATCATTAGATGATGTCATAATCATTTTGTTGATGTCATAATCATTTGATGATGTCATAATCATTTGATGTCATAATCATTGGATGATGTCATAATCATTTTGTTGATGTCATAATCATTTGATGATGTCATAATCATTAGATGATGTCATAATCATTTTGTTGATGTCATAATCATTTGATGATGGCATAATCATTAGATGATGTCATAATCATTTTGTTGATGTCATAATCATTTGATGATGTCATAATCATTTGATGTCATAATCATTGGATGATGTCATAATCATTTTGTTGATGTCATAATCATTTGATGATGTCATAATCATTTGATGATGTCATAATCATTTTGTTGATGTCATAATCATTTGATGATGTCATAATCATTTGATGTCATAATCATTGGATGATGTCATAATCATTTTGTTGATGTCATAATCATTTTATGATGTCATAATCATTTTGTTGATGTCATAATCATTGGATGATGTCATAATCCTTTTGTTGATGTCATAATCATTTGATGATGTCATAATCATTAGATGATGTCATAATCATTTTGTTGATGTCATAATCATTTGATGATGTCATAATCATTTTGTTGATGTCATAATCATTTCATTGATGTCATAATGATTTGATGATATCATAATCATTTGATGTCATAATCATTGGATGATGTCATAATCATTTTGTTGATGTCATAATCATTTGATGATGTCATAATCATTTGATGTCATAATCATTGGATGATGTCATAATCATTTGATGATGCCATAATCATTTTGTTGATGTCATAATCATTTTATGATGTCATAATCATTTTGTTGATGTCATAATCATTTCATTGATGTCATAATGATTTGATGATATCATAATCATTTGATGTCATAATCATTGGATGATGTCATAATCATTTTGTTGATGTCATAATCATTTGATGATGTCATAATCATTTGATGTCATAATCATTGGATGATGTCATAATCATTTGATGATGCCATAATCATTTTGTTGATGTCATAATCATTTTATGATGTCATAATCATTAGATGATGTCATAATCATTGGATGATGTCATAATCCTTTTGTTGATGTCATAATCATTTGATGATGTCATAATCATTAGATGATGTCATAATCATTTTGTTGATGTCATAATCATTTTATGATGTCATAATCATTTTGTTGATATCATAATCATTGGATGATGTCATAATCCTTTTGTTGATGTCATAATCATTTGATGATGTCATAATCATTAGATGATGTCATAATCATTTTGTTGATGTCATAATCATTTGATGATGTCATAATCATTAGATGATGTCATAATCATTTTGTTGATGTCATAATCATTTCATGATGTCATAATCATTTGATGTCATAATCATTGGATGATGTCATAATCATTTTGTTGATGTCATAATCATTTGATGATGTCATAATCATTAGATAATGTCATAATCATTTTGTTGAAGTCATAATCATTTGATGATGTCATAATCATTTTGTTGATGTCATAATGATTTGATGATGTCATAATCATTTGATGTCATAATCATTGGATGATGTCATAATCATTTTGTTGATGTCATAATCATTTGATGATGTCATAATCATTTGATGTCATAATCATTGGATGATGTCATAATCATTTTGTTGATGTCATAATCATTTGATGATGTCATAATCATTAGATGATGTCATAATAATTTTGTTGATGTCATAATCATTTGATGATGTCATAATCATATGATGTAATAATCATTGGATGATGTCATAATCATTTTGTTGATGTCATAATCATTTGATGATGTCATAATCTTTAGATGATGTCATAATCATTTTGTTGATGTCATAATCATTTCGTTGATGTCATAATGATTTGATGATATCATATTCATTTGATGTCATAATCATTGGATGATGTCATAATCATTTTGTTGATGTCATAATCATTTGATGTCATAATCATTGGATGATGTCATAATCATTTTGTTGATGTCATAATCATTTTATGATGTCATAATCATTTTGTTGATGTCATAATCATTGGATGATGTCATAATCCTTTTGTTGATGTCATAATCATTTGATGATGTCATAATCATTTTGTTGATGTCATAATCATTTGATGATGTCATAATCATTAGATGATGTCATAATCATTTTGTTGATGTCATAATCATTTGATGATGTCATAATCATTAGATGATGTCATAATCATTTTGTTGATGTCATAATCATTTGATGATGTCATAATCATTTGATGTCATAATCATTGGATGATGTCGTAATCATTTTGTTGATGTCATAATCATTTGATGGTGTCATAATCATTTGATGATGTCATAATCATTTTGATGATGTCATAATCATTTGATGATGTCATAATCATTTGATGTCATAATCATTGGATAATGTCATAATCATTTTGGTGATGTCATAATCATTTTATGATGTCATAATCATTTTGTTGATGTAATAATCATTGGATGATGTCATAATCCTTTTGTTGATGTCATAATCATTTGATGATGTCATAATCATTTTGTTGATGTCATAATCATTTGATGATGTCATAATCATTTGATGTCATAATCATTGGATGATGTCATAATCATTTTGTTGATGTCATAATCATTTGATGATGTCATAATCATTAGATGATGTCATAATCATTTTGTTGATGTCATAATCATTTGATGATGTCATAATCATATGATGTAATAATCATTGGATGATGTCATAATCATTTTGTTGATGTCATAATCATTTGATGATGTCATAATCATTAGATGATGTCATAATCATTTTGTTGATGTCATAATCATTTGATGATGTCATAATCATTAGATGATGTCATAATCATTTGATGTCATAATCATTGGATGATGTCGTAATCATTTTGTTGATGTCATAATCATTTGATGGTGTCATAATCATTTGATGATGTCATAATCATTTTGATGATGTCATAATCATTTGATGATGTCATAATCATTTGATGTCATAATCATTGGATAATGTCATAATCATTTTGTTGATGTCATAATCATTTTATGATGTCATAATCATTTTGTTGATGTAATAATCATTGGATGATGTCATAATCCTTTTGTTGGTGTCATAATCATTTGATGATGTCATAATCATTAGATGATGTCATAATCATATTGTTGATGTCATAATCATTTGATGATGTCATAATCATTTTGTTGATGTCATAATCATTTCGTTGATGTCATAATGATTTGATGATATCATAATCATTTGATGTCATAATCATTGGATGATGTCATAATCATTTTTTTGATGTCATAATCATTTGATGATGTCATAATCATTTGATGTCATAATCATTTGATGATGTCATAATCATATGATGTAATAATCATTGGATGATGTCATAATCATTTTGTTGATGTCATAATCATTTGATGATGTCATAATCATTAGATGATGTCATAATCATTTTGTTGATGTCATAATCATTTGATGATGTCATAATCATTAGATGATGTCATAATCATTTTGTTGATGTCATAATCATTTGATGGTGTCATAATCATTTGATGATGTCATAATCAATTTGATGATGTCATAATCATTTGATGATGTCATAATCATTTGATGTCATAATCATTGGATAATGTCATAATCATTTTGTTGATGTCATAATCATTTTATGATGTCATAATCATTTTGTTGATGTAATAATCATTGGATGATGTCATAATCCTTTTGTTGATGTCATAATCATTGGATGATGTCATAATCATTTTGTTGATGTCATAATCATTTGATGATGTCATAATCATTAGATGATGTCATAATCATTTTGTTGATGTCATAATCATTTGATGATGTCATAATCATTAGATGATGTCATAATCATTTTGTTGATGTCATAATCATTTGGTGATGTCATAATCATTTGATGATGTCATAATCATTAGATAATGTCATAATCATTTTGTTGAAGTCATAATCATTTGATGATGTCATAATCATTTTGTTGATGTCATAATCATTTTGTTGATGTCATATTGATTTGATGATGTCATAATCATTTGATGTCATAATCATTGGATGATGTCATAATCATTTTGTTCATGTCATAATCATTTGCTGATGTCATAATCATTTGATGTCATAATCATTGGATGATGTCATAATCATTTTGTTGATGTCACAATCATTTGATGATGTCATAATCATTTGATGATGTCATAATCATTTTGTTGATGTCATAATCATTTGATGATGTCATAATCATTTGATGTCATAATCATTGGATGATGTCATAATCATTTGATGTCATAATCATTGGATGATGTCATAATCATTTTGTTGATGTCATAATCATTTTATGATGTCATAATCATTTTGTTGATGTCGTAATCATTGGATGATGTCATAATCCTTTTGTTGATGTCATAATCATTTGATGATGTCATAATAATTAGATGATGTCATAATCATTTTGTTGATGTCATAATAATTTGATGATGTCATAATCATTTTGTTGATGTCATAATCATTTCGTTGATGTCATAATGATTTGATGATATCATAATCATTTGATGTCATAATCATTGGATGATGTCATAATCATTTTGTTGATGTCATAATCATTTGATGATGTCATAATCATTTGATGTCATAATCATTGGATGATGTCGTAATCATTTGATGATGCCATAATCATTTTGTTGATGTCATAATCATTTTATGATGTCATAATCATTTTGTTGATGTCATAATCATTTGATGATGTCATAATCATTAGATGATGTCATAATCATTTTGTTGATGTCATAATCATTTCATGATGTCATAATCATTAGATGATGTCATAATCATTTTGTTGATGTCATAATCATTTCGTTGATGTCATAATGATTTGATGATATCATATTCATTTGATGTCATAATCATTGGATGATGTCATAATCATTTTGTTGATGTCATAATCATTTGATGTCATAATCATTGGATGATGTCATAATCATTTTGTTGATGTCATAATCATTTTATGATGTCATAATCATTTTGTTGATGTCATAATCATTGGATGATGTCATAATCCTTTTGTTGATGTCATAATCATTTGATGATGTCATAATCATTAGATGATGTCATAATCATTTTGTTGATGTCATAATCATTTGATGATGTCATAATCATTTTGTTGATGTCATAATCATTTCGTTGATGTCGTAATGATTTGATGATATCATAATCATTTGATGTCATAATCATTGGATGATGTCATAATCATTTTGTTGATGTCATAATCATTTGATGATGTCATAATCATTAGATGATGTCATAATCATTGGATGATGACATAATCATTTTGTTGATGTCATAATCATTTGATGTCATAATCATTGGATGATGTCATAATCATTTTGTTGATGTCATAATCATTTGATGATGTCATAATCATTAGATGATGTCATAATCATTTTGTTGATGTCATAATCATTTCATGATGTCATAATCATTTGATGTCATAATCATTGGATGATGTCATAATCATTTTGTTGATGTCATAATCATTTGATGATGTCATAATCATTAGATAATGTCATAACCATTTTTGTTGAAGTCATAATCATTTGATGATGTCATAATCATTTTGTTGATGTCATAATCATTTTGTTGATGTCATATTGATTTGATGATGTCATAATCATTTGATGTCATAATCATTGGATGTTGTCACAATCATTTTGTTCATGTCATAATCATTTGATGATGTCATAATCATTTGATGTCATAATCATTGGATGATGTCATAATCATTTTGTTGATGTCATAATCATTTGATGATGTCATAATCATTAGATGATGTCATAATCATTTTGTTGATGTCATAATCATTTGATGATGTCATAATCATTTGATGTCATAATCATTGGATGATGTCATAATCATTTTGTTGATGTCATAATCATTTGATGATGTCATAATCATTAGATGATGTCATAATCATTTTGTTGATGTCATAATCATTTGATGATGGCATAATCATTAGATGATGTCATAATCATTTTGTTGATGTCATAATCATTTGATGATGTCATAATCATTTGATGTCATAATCATTGGATGATGTCATAATCATTTTGTTGATGTCATAATCATTTGATGATGTCATAATCATTTGATGATGTCATAATCATTTTGTTGATGTCATAATCATTTGATGATGTCATAATCATTTGATGTCATAATCATTGGATGATGTCATAATCATTTTGTTGATGTCATAATCATTTTATGATGTCATAATCATTTTGTTGATGTCATAATCATTGGATGATGTCATAATCCTTTTGTTGATGTCATAATCATTTGATGATGTCATAATCATTAGATGATGTCATAATCATTTTGTTGATGTCATAATCATTTGATGATGTCATAATCATTTTGTTGATGTCATAATCATTTCATTGATGTCATAATGATTTGATGATATCATAATCATTTGATGTCATAATCATTGGATGATGTCATAATCATTTTGTTGATGTCATAATCATTTGATGATGTCATAATCATTTGATGTCATAATCATTGGATGATGTCATAATCATTTGATGATGCCATAATCATTTTGTTGATGTCATAATCATTTTATGATGTCATAATCATTAGATGATGTCATAATCATTGGATGATGTCATAATCCTTTTGTTGATGTCATAATCATTTGATGATGTCATAATCATTAGATGATGTCATAATCATTTTGTTGATGTCATAATCATTTTGTTGATGTCATAATCATTTTATGATGTCATAATCATTTTGTTGATATCATAATCATTGGATGATGTCATAATCCTTTTGTTGATGTCATAATCATTTGATGATGTCATAATCATTAGATGATGTCATAATCATTTTGTTGATGTCATAATCATTTGATGATGTCATAATCATTAGATGATGTCATAATCATTTTGTTGATGTCATAATCATTTCATGATGTCATAATCATTTGATGTCATAATCATTGGATGATGTCATAATCATTTTGTTGATGTCATAATCATTTGATGATGTCATAATCATTAGATAATGTCATAATCATTTTGTTGAAGTCATAATCATTTGATGATGTCATAATCATTTTGTTGATGTCATAATGATTTGATGATGTCATAATCATTTGATGTCATAATCATTGGATGATGTCATAATCATTTTGTTGATGTCATAATCATTTGATGATGTCATAATCATTTGATGTCATAATCATTGGATGATGTCATAATCATTTTGTTGATGTCATAATCATTTGATGATGTCATAATCATTAGATGATGTCATAATAATTTTGTTGATGTCATAATCATTTGATGATGTCATAATCATATGATGTAATAATCATTGGATGATGTCATAATCATTTTGTTGATGTCATAATCATTTGATGATGTCATAATCATTAGATGATGTCATAATCATTTTGTTGATGTCATAATCATTTGATGATGTCATAATCATTAGATGATGTCATAATCATTTTGTTGATGTCATAATCATTTGATGATGTCATAATCATTTGATGTCATAATCATTGGATGATGTCATAATCATTTTATTGATGTCATAATCATTTGATGATGTCATAATCATTTGATGATGTCATAATCATTTTGTTGATGTCATAATCATTTGATGATGTCATAATCATTTGATGTCATAATCATTGGATGATGTCATAATCATTTTGTTGATGTCATAATCATTTTATGATGTCATAATCATTTTGTTGATGTCATAATCATTGGATGATGTCATAATCCTTTTGTTGATGTCATAATCATTTGATGATGTCATAATCCTTAGATGATGTCATAATCATTTTGTTGATGTCATAATCATTTGATGATGTCATAATCATTTTGTTGATGTCATAATCATTTTATGATGTCATAATCATTTTGTTGATGTCATAATCATTGGATGATGTCATAATCATTTTGTTGATGTCATAATCATTTGATGATGTCATAATCATTAGATGATGTCATAATCATTTTGTTGATGTCTCAATCATTTCATGATGTCATAATCATTTGATGTCATAATCATTGGATGATGTCATAATCATTTTGTTGATGTCATAATCATTTGATGATGTCATAATCATTAGATAATGTCATAATCATTTTGTTTAAGTCATAATCATTTGATGATGTCATAATCATTTTGTTGATGTCATAATGATTTGATGATGTCATAATCATTTGATGTCATAATTAGTGTTGAGCATTCCGATACCGCAAGTATCAGGTATCGGCCGATACTTGCTGTATCGGAATTCCGATACCGACTTCCGATATTTTTTCAATATCGGAATTCGGCATCGGAATCGGAAGTTCAAAGTTGATTGACAGACTGACGTCATCATGATGCGCGGTGTGTGCGCATCATGATGCGCCGTCATTTCGGGCCTTCCGGGGGTCTCTGCCGGCCTGCCGGGGGGCTGTGCCGGCCTGCCGGGGGGGCTGTGTGGACTGCCCGGGGTCTGTACCGGCCTGCCGGGGGGCTGTGCCGGCCTGCCGGTGGTCTGTGCCGGCCTGCCGGGGGGCTGTGCCGGCCTGCCGGGGGGCTGTGCAGGCTCCGGGGGTCTGTGCCAGCCTGCCGGGGGGCTGTGCCGGCCTGCCGGGGGGCTGTGCAGGCTCCGGGGGGCTGTGCCGGCCTGCTGGGGGGCTGTGCCGGCCTGCCGGTGGTCTGTGCAGGCTTCGGGGGTCTGTGCAGGCATCGTCCGATGGGACTACAAGTCCCATCGGGCGATGCCTGCTACCATGACAGTGATTGACACATTAGCCAATGATGGGACAGTAGTAGTCCCATCATCCGGCTAATGTGTTAAATGTTAAAAAAAAATAAAAAAAATACTACATACATACTACATGCATGCTACATACATACTACATGCTACATACATACTACATATATACTACATGCATGCTACATACATACTGCATGCTACATACATACTACATATATACTACATGCATGCTACATACATACTGCATGCTACATACATACTACATATATACTACATGCATGCTACATACATACTACATATATACTACATGCATGCTACATACATACTGCATGCTACATGCATGCTACATACATACTACATACATACTACATGCTACATACATACCACATATATACTACATACATACTACATGCTACATATATGCTACATATATACTACATGCATGCTACATACATACTACATGCATGCTACATACATACTGCATGCTACATGCATGCTACATACATACTACATACATACTACATACATACTACATGCTACATACATACCACATATATACTACATACATACTACATACATACTACATGCTACATACATACTACATATATACTACATGCATGCTACATACATACTGCATGCTACATACATACTACATATATACTACATGCATGCTACATACATACTACATATATACTACATGCATGCTACATACATACTGCATGCTACATGCATGCTACATACATACTACATACATACTACATGCTACATACATACCACATATATACTACATACATACTACATGCTACATATATACTACATATATACTACATGCATGCTACATACATACTACATATATACTACATGCATGCTACATACATACTGCATGCTACATGCATGCTACATACATACTACATACATACTACATACATACTACATGCTACATACATACCACATATATACTACATACATACTACATACATACTACATGCTACATACATACTACATATATACTACATGCATGCTACATACATACTACATATATACTACATGCATGCTACATACATACTGCATGCTACATGCATGCTACATACATACTACATACATACTACATACATACTACATGCTACATACATACCACATATATACTACATACATACAATACATTCATACAATACATACATAGACATACAGTACATATAACATAGAGTAACATACTTACCAATACTTGTCACATTGTTCCCCGAAGCCATTGTCGTCTACGGAATAAATATTAACATAACAAACCACAAAAATACTCACCCACGATCCGAAGCAGTCCACGAGTGTGTCCCACGACGATCTTGGGTAGAGAACGGCAGCATCAGATGATGCTGCCGTTCTCTACGGGCTGCAGGATTCCAATGACGGAAGGTAGGTATCCTTCCGCACTGTATTCCTCCGCCACTTAAAAAAAAAAAAGTCCCTAGTCTCACTTTATGCCATTGCTGCGTGGGAAATTCCCACACAGCAATGGCATAAAGTGAGACTAGGGACTTTTTTTTTTTAAGTGGCGGAGGAATACAGTGCGGAAGGATACCTACCTTCCGTCATTGGAATCCTGCAGCCCGTAGAGAACGGCAGCATCATCTGATGCTGCCGTTCTCTACCCAAGATCGTCGTGGGACACACTCGTGGACTGCTTCGGATCGTGGGTGAGTATTTTTGTGGTTTGTTATGTTAATATTTATTCCGTAGACGACAATGGCTTCGGGGAACAATGTGACAAGTATTGGTAAGTATGTTACTCTATGTTATATGTACTGTATGTCTATGTATGTATTGTATGAATGTATTGTATGTATGTAGTATATATGTGGTATGTATGTAGCATGTAGTATGTATGTAGTATGTATGTAGCATGCATGTAGCATGCAGTATGTATGTAGCATGCATGTAGTATATATGTAGTATGTATGTAGCATGCATGTAGTATATATGTAGTATGTATGTAGCATGTAGCATGCATGTAGTATGTATGTGGTATGTATGTAGCATGTAGTATGTATGTAGCATGCATGTAGTATGTATGTAGCATGCATGTAGCATGCAGTATGTATGTAGCATGCATGTAGTATATATGTAGTATGTATGTAGCATGCATGTAGTATGTATGTAGTATTTTTTTTTTTTTTTTCTTTTTACATTTAACACATTAGCCGGATGATGGGACTACTACTGTCCCATCATTGGCTAATGTGTCAATCACTGTCATGGTAGCAGGCATCACCCGATGGGACTTGTAGTCCCATCGGACGATGCCTGCACAGACCCCTGAAGCCTGCACAGACCACCGGCAGGCCGGCACAGCCCCCCGGCAGGCCGGCACAGCCCCCCGGCAGGCCGGCACAGCCCCCCGGAGCCTGCACAGCCCCCCGGCAGGCCGGCACAGCCCCCCGGCAGGCCGGCACAGCCCACCGGAGCCTGCACAGCCCCCCGGCAGGCCGGCACAGACCACCGGAGCCTGCACAGACCCCCTGGCAGGCCGGCACAGCCCCCCGAAAGGCCCGTACAGACCCCAGAGAGGCTGTACAAGGGCAGGAAAGGGTTTTTCTTATTCCGATACCGGAAGTCCCATAGACTTGAATGGGACTTCCGGTATCGGAATCGGCGATACCGATACTTTTTTTAAAGATCGGCCGATACCATCCGATACGATACTTTGAAGTATCGGACGGTATCGCTCAACTCTAGTCATAATCATTGGATGATGTTACAATCATTTTGTTGATGTCATAATCATTTGATGATGTCATTATCATTTTGTTGATGTCATAATCATTTGATGATGTCATAATCATTTGATGTCATAATCATTGGATGATGTCATAATCATTTTGTTGATGTCATAATCATTTGATGATGTCATAAACATTAGATGATGTCATAATCATTTTGTTGATGTCATAATGATTTGATGATGTCATAATCATTTGATGTCATAATCATTGGATGATGTCATAATCATTTTGTTGATGTCATAATCATTTGATGATGTCATAATCATTTGATGTCATAATCATTGGATGATGTCATAATCATTTTGTTGAAGTCATAATCATTAGATGATGTCATAATCATTTTGTTGATGTCATAATCATTACATGATGTCATAATCATTTTGTTGATGTCATAATCATTTGATGATGTCATAATCATTTGATGATGTCATAATCATTAGATGATGTCATAATCATTTTGTTGATGTCATAATCATTTGATGATGTCATAATCATTTGATGTCATAATCATTGGATGATGTCATAATCATTTTGTTGATGTCATAATCATTTGATGATGTCATAATCATTTGATGTCATAATCATTGGATGATGTCATAATCTTTTTTTTGATGTCATAATCATTTGATGTCATAATCATTGGATGATGTCATAATCATTGGATGATGACATAATCATTTTGTTGATGTCATAATCATTTGATGTCATAATCATTGGATGATGTCATAATCATTTTCTTGATGTCATAATCATTTGATGATGTCATAATCATTAGATGATGTCATAATCATTTTGTTGATGTCACAATCATTTCATGATGACATAATCATTTGATGTCATAATCATTGGATGATGTCATAATCATTTTGTTGATGTCATAATCATTTGATGATGTCATAATCATTAGATAATGTCATAATCATTTTGTTGAAGTCATAATCATTTGATGATGTCATAATCATTTTGTTGATGTCATAATGATTTGATGATGTCATAATCATTTGATGTCATAATCATTGGATGATGTCATAATCATTTTGTTGATGTCATAATCATTTGATGATGTCATAATCATTAGATGATGTCATAATCATTTTGCTGATGTCATAATCATTTGATGATGTCATAATCATTTGATGTTATAATCATTGGATGATGTCATAATCATTTTGTTGATGTCATAATCATTTGATGATGTCATAATCATTTTGTTGATGTCATAATCATTTGATGATGTCATAATCATTTGATGTCATAATCATTGGATGATGTCATAATCATTTTGTTGATGTCATAATCATTTGATGATGTCATAAACATTAGATGATGTCATAATCATTTTGTTGATGTCATAATGATTTGATGATGTCATAATCATTTGATGTCATAATCATTGGATGATGTCATAATCATTTTGTTGATGTCATAATCATTTGATGATGTCATAATCATTTGATGTCATAATCATTGGATGATGTCATAATCATTTTGTTGATGTCATAATCATTTGATGATGTCATAATCATTAGATGATGTCATAATCATTTTGTTGATGTCATAATCATTTGATGATGTCATAATCATATGATGATGTCATAATCATTAGATGATGTCATAATCATTTTGTTGATGCCATAATCATTTGATGATGTCATAATCATTTGATGTCATAATCATTGGATGATGTCATAATCATTTTGTTGATGTCATAATCATTTGATGATGTCATAATCATTTGATGTCATAATCATTGGTTGATATCATAATCTTTTTTTTGATGTCATAATCATTTGATGTCATAATCATTGGATGATGTCATAATCATTTTGTTGATGTCATAATCATTTGATGATGTCATAATCATTGGATGATGTCATAATCATTTTGTTGATGTCATAATCATTTGATGATGTCATAATCATTAGATGATGTCATAATCATTGGATGATGACATAATCATTTTGTTGATGTCATAATCATTTGATGATGTCATAATCATTAGATGATGTCATAATCATTGGATGATGACATAATCATTTTGTTGATGTCATAATCATTTGATGTCATAATCATTGGATGATGTCATAATCATTTTGTTGATGTCATAATCATTTGATGATGTCATAATCATTAGATGATGTCATAATCATTGGATGATGACATAATCATTTTGTTGATGTCATAATCATTTGATGTCATAATCATTGGATGATGTCATAATCATTTTGTTGATGTCATAATCATTTGATGATGTCATAATCATTAGATGATGTCATAATCATTTTGTTGATGTCACAATCATTTCATGATGTCATAATCATTTGATGTCATAATCATTGGATGATGTCATAATCATTTTGTTGATGTCATAATCATTTGATGATGTCATAATCATTAGATAATGTCATAATCATTTTGTTGAAGTCATAATCATTTGATGATGTCATAATCATTTTGTTGATGTCATATTGATTTGATGATGTCATAATCATTTGATGTCATATTCATTGGATGATGTCATAATCATTTTGTTGATGTCATAATCATTTGATGATGTCATAATCATTTGATGTCATAATCATTGGATGATGTCATAATCATTTTGTTGATGTCATAATCATTTGATGATGTCATAATCATTAGATGATGTCATAATCATTTTGTTGATGTCATAATCATTTGATGATGTCATAATCATATGATGTAATAATCATTGGATGATGTCATAATCATTTTGTTGATGTCATAATCATTTGATGATGTCATAATCATTAGATGATGTCATAATCATTTTGTTGATGTCATAATCATTTGATGATGTCATAATCATTAGATGATGTCATAATCATTTTGTTGATGTCATAATCATTTGATGATGTCATAATCATTTGATGTCATAATCATTGGATGATGTCGTAATCATTTTGTTGATGTCATAATCATTTGATGGTGTCATAATCATTTGATGATGTCATAATCATTTTGATGATGTCATAATCATTTGATGATGTCATAATCATTTGATGTCATAATCATTGGATAATGTCATAATCATTTTGTTGATGTCATAATCATTTTATGATGTCATAATCATTTTGTTGATGTAATAATCATTGGATGATGTCATAATCCTTTTGTTGATGTCATAATCATTGGATGATGTCATAATCATTTTGTTGATGTCATAATCATTTGATGATGTCATAATCATTAGATGATGTCATAATCATTTTGTTGATGTCATAATCATTTGATGATGTCATAATCATTAGATGATGTCATAAACATTTTGTTGATGTCATAATCATTTGATGATGTCATAATCATTTGATGTCATAATCATTGGATGATGTCGTAATCATTTTGTTGATGTCATAATCATTTGATGGTGTCATAATCATTTGATGATGTCATAATCATTTTGATGATGTCATAATCATTTGATGATGTCATAATCATTTGATGTCATAATCATTGGATAATGTCATAATCATTTTGTAGATGTCATAATCATTTTATGATGTCATAATCATTTTGTTGATGTAATAATCATTGGATGATGTCATAATCCTTTTGTTGATGTCATAATCATTTGATGATGTCATAATCATTTTGTTGATGTCATAATCATTTGATGATGTCATAATCATTTGATGTCATAATCATTGGATGATGTCATAATCATTTTGTTGATGTCATAATCATTTGATGATGTCATAAACATTAGATGATGTCATAATCATTTTGTTGATGTCATAATGATTTGATGATGTCATAATCATTTGATGTCATAATCATTGGATGATGTCATAATCATTTTGTTGATGTCATAATCATTTGATGATGTCATAATCATTTTGTTGATGTCATAATCATTTGATGATGTCATAATCATTTGATGTCATAATCATTGGATGATGTCATAATCATTTTGTTGATGTCATAATCATTTGATGATGTCATAAACATTAGATGATGTCATAATCATTTTGTTGATGTCATAATGATTTGATGATGTCATAATCATTTGATGTCATAATCATTGGATGATGTCATAATCATTTTGTTGATGTCATAATCATTTGATGATGTCATAATCATTTGATGTCATAATCATTGGATGATGTCATAATCATTTTGTTGATGTCATAATCATTTGATGATGTCATAATCATTTGATGTCATAATCATTGGATGATGTCATAATCATTTTGTTGATGTCATAATCATTTGATGATGTCATAATCATTAGATGATGTCATAATCATTTTGTTGATGTCATAATCATTTGATGATGTCATAATCATTTGATGTCATAATCATTAGATGATGTCATAATCATTTTGTTGATGTCATAATCATTTGATGATGTCATAATCATTGGATGATGTCATAATCATTTTGTTGATGTCATAATCATTTGATGATGTCATAATCATTTGATGTCATAATCATTGGATAATGTCATAATCATTTTGTTGATGTCATAATCATTTTATGATGTCATAATCATTGGATGATGTCATAATCATTTGATGATGTCATAATCATTGGATGATGTCATAATCATTTTGTTGATGTCATAATGATTTGATGATGTCAAAATCATTTGATGTCATAATCATTAGATGATGTCATAATCATTTTGTTGATGTAATAATCATTGGATGATGTCATAATCCTTTTGTTGATGTCATAATCATTTTATGATGTCATAATCATTTTGTTGATGTAATAATCATTGGATGATGTCATAATCCTTTTGTTGATGTCATAATCATTGGATGATGTCATAATCATTTTGTTGATGTCATAATCATTTGATGATGTCATAATCATTAGATGATGTCATAATCATTTTGTTGATGTCATAATCATTTTATGATGTCATAATCATTAGATGATGTCATAATCATTTTGTTGATGTCATAATCATTTGATGATGTCATAATCATTTGATGTCATAATCATTGGATGATGTCGTAATCATTTTGTTGATGTCATAATCATTTGATGGTGTCATAATCATTTGATGATGTCATAATCATTTTGATGATGTCATAATCATTTGATGATGTCATAATCATTTGATGTCATAATCATTGGATAATGTCATAATCATTTTGTTGATGTCATAATCATTTTATGATGTCATAATCATTTTGTTGATGTAATAATCATTGGATGATGTCATAATCCTTTTGTTGATGTCATAATCATTTGATGATGTCATAATCATTTTGTTGATGTCATAATCATTTGATGATGTCATAATCATTTGATGTCATAATCATTGGATGATGTCATAATCATTTTGTTGATGTCATAATCATTTGATGATGTCATAAACATTAGATGATGTCATAATCATTTTGTTGATGTCATAATGATTTGATGATGTCATAATCATTTGATGTCATAATCATTGGATGATGTCATAATCATTTTGTTGATGTCATAATCATTTGATGATGTCATAATCATTTTGTTGATGTCATAATCATTTGATGATGTCATAATCATTTGATGTCATAATCATTGGATGATGTCATAATCATTTTGTTGATGTCATAATCATTTGATGATGTCATAAACATTAGATGATGTCATAATCATTTTGTTGATGTCATAATGATTTGATGATGTCATAATCATTTGATGTCATAATCATTGGATGATGTCATAATCATTTTGTTGATGTCATAATCATTTGATGATGTCATAATCATTTGATGTCATAATCATTGGATGATGTCATAATCATTTTGTTGATGTCATAATCATTTGATGATGTCATAATCATTAGATGATGTCATAATCATTTTGTTGATGTCATAATCATTAGATGATGTCATAATCATTTTGTTGATGTCATAATCATTTGATGATGTCATAATCATTTGATGTCATAATCATTGGATGATGTCGTAATCATTTTGTTGATGTCATAATCATTTGATGGTGTCATAATCATTTGATGATGTCATAATCATTTTGATGATGTCATAATCATTTGATGATGTCATAATCATTTGATGTCATAATCATTGGATAATGTCATAATCATTTTGTTGATGTCATAATCATTTTATGATGTCATAATCATTTTGTTGATGTAATAATCATTGGATGATGTCATAATCCTTTTGTTGATGTCATAATCATTTGATGATGTCATAATCATTTTGTTGATGTCATAATCATTTGATGATGTCATAATCATTTGATGTCATAATCATTGGATGATGTCATAATCATTTTGTTGATGTCATAATCATTTGATGATGTCATAAACATTAGATGATGTCATAATCATTTTGTTGATGTCATAATGATTTGATGATGTCATAATCATTTGATGTCATAATCATTGGATGATGTCATAATCATTTTGTTGATGTCATAATCATTTGATGATGTCATAATCATTTTGTTGATGTCATAATCATT
Source organism: Dendrobates tinctorius (assembly GCF_039654945.1). NCBI lineage: Eukaryota > Metazoa > Chordata > Amphibia > Anura > Dendrobatidae > Dendrobates > Dendrobates tinctorius. Next base: position 40,538,077 of record NW_027361687.1, on the reverse strand, counting down.
TGATGATGTCATAATCATTTGATGTCATAATCATTGGATGATGTCATAATCATTTTGTTGATGTCATAATCATTTGATGATGTCATAAACATTAGATGATGTCATAATCATTTTGTTGATGTCATAATGATTTGATTATGTCATAATCATTTGATGTCATAATCATTGGATGATGTCATAATCATTTTGTTGATGTCATAATCATTTGATGATGTCATAATCATTTGATGTCATAATCATTGGATGATGTCATAATCATTTTGTTGATGTCATAATCATTTGATGATGTCATAATCATTAGATGATGTCATAATCATTTTGTTGATGTCATAATCATTTTATGATGTCATAATCATTAGATGATGTCATAATCATTTTGTTGATGTCATAATCATTTGATGATGTCATAATCATTTGATGTCATAATCATTGGATGATGTCGTAATCATTTTGTTGATGTCATAATCATTTGATGGTGTCATAATCATTTGATGATGTCATAATCATTTTGATGATGTCATAATCATTTGATGATGTCATAATCATTTGATGTCATAATCATTGGATAATGTCATAATCATTTTGTTGATGTCATAATCATTTTATGATGTCATAATCATTTTGTTGATGTAATAATCATTGGATGATGTCATAATCCTTTTGTTGATGTCATAATCATTGGATGATGTCATAATCATTTTGTTGATGTCATAATCATTTTATGATGTCATAATCATTTGATGATGTCATAATCATTAGATGATGTCATAATCATTTTGTTGATGTCATAATCATTTGATGATGTCATAATCATTTGATGATGTCATAATCATTAGATGATGTCATAATCATTTTGTTGATGTCATAATCATTTGATGATGTCATAATCATTAGATGATGTCATAATCATTTTGTTGATGTCATAATCATTTGATGATGTCATAATCATTTGATGTCATAATCATTGGATGATGTCATAATCATTTGATGATGTCATAATCATTAGATGATGTCATAATCATTTTGTTGATGTCATAATCATTAGATGATGTCATAATCATTTTGTTGATGTCATAATCATTAGATGATGTCATAATCATTTTGTTGATGTCATAATCATTTGATGATGTCATAATCATTAGATGATGTCATAATCATTTTGTTGATGTCATAATCATTTGATGATGTCATAATCATTTGATGTCATAATCATTGGATAATGTCATAATCATTTTGTTGATGTCATAATCATTTTATGATGTCATAATCATTTGATGATGTCATAATCATTAGATGATGTCATAATCATTTTGTTGATGTCATAATCATTTGATGATGTCATAATCATTAGATGATGTCATAATCATTTTGTTGATGTCATAATCATTTGATGATGTCATAATCATTTGATGTCATAATCATTGGATGATGTCGTAATCATTTTGTTGATGTCATAATCATTTGATGGTGTCATAATCATTTGATGATGTCATAATCATTTTGATGATGTCATAATCATTTGATGATGTCATAATCATTTGATGTCATAATCATTGGATAATGTCATAATCATTTTGTAGATGTCATAATCATTTTATGATGTCATAATCATTTTGTTGATGTAATAATCATTGGATGATGTCATAATCCTTTTGTTGATGTCATAATCATTTGATGATGTCATAATCATTTGATGTCATAATCATTGGATAATGTCATAATCATTTTGTTGATGTCATAATCATTTTATGATGTCATAATCATTTTGTTGATGTAATAATCATTGGATGATGTCATAATCCTTTTGTTGATGTCATAATCATTGGATGATGTCATAATCATTTTGTTGATGTCATAATCATTTGATGATGTCATAATCATTAGATGATGTCATAATCATTTTGTTGATGTCATAATCATTTTATGATGTCATAATCATTAGATGATGTCATAATCATTTTGTTGATGTCATAATCATTTGATGATGTCATAATCATTTGATGTCATAATCATTGGATGATGTCATAATCATTTTGTTGATGTCATAATCATTTGATGGTGTCATAATCATTTGATGATGTCATAATCATTTTGATGATGTCATAATCATTTGATGATGTCATAATCATTAGATGATGTCATAATCATTTTGTTGATGTCATAATCATTTGATGGTGTCATAATCATTTGATGATGTCATAATCATTTTGATGATGTCATAATCATTTGATGATGTCATAATCATTTGATGTCATAATCATTGGATAATGTCATAATCATTTTGTTGATGTCATAATCATTTTATGATGTCATAATCATTTTGTTGATGTAATAATCATTGGATGATGTCATAATCCTTTTGTTGATGTCATAATCATTTGATGATGTCATAATCATTTTGTTGATGTCATAATCATTTGATGATGTCATAATCATTTGATGTCATAATCATTGGATGATGTCATAATCATTTTGTTGATGTCATAATCATTTGATGATGTCATAAACATTAGATGATGTCATAATCATTTTGTTGATGTCATAATGATTTGATGATGTCATAATCATTTGATGTCATAATCATTGGATGATGTCATAATCATTTTGTTGATGTCATAATCATTTGATGATGTCATAATCATTTTGTTGATGTCATAATCATTTGATGATGTCATAATCATTTGATGTCATAATCATTGGATGATGTCATAATCATTTTGTTGATGTCATAATCATTTGATGATGTCATAAACATTAGATGATGTCATAATCATTTTGTTGATGTCATAATGATTTGATGATGTCATAATCATTTGATGTCATAATCATTGGATGATGTCATAATCATTTTGTTGATGTCATAATCATTTGATGATGTCATAATCATTTGATGTCATAATCATTGGATGATGTCATAATCATTTTGTTGATGTCATAATCATTTGATGATGTCATAATCATTAGATGATGTCATAATCATTTTGTTGATGTCATAATCATTAGATGATGTCATAATCATTTTGTTGATGTCATAATCATTTGATGATGTCATAATCATTTGATGTCATAATCATTGGATGATGTCGTAATCATTTTGTTGATGTCATAATCATTTGATGGTGTCATAATCATTTGATGATGTCATAATCATTTTGATGATGTCATAATCATTTGATGATGTCATAATCATTTGATGTCATAATCATTGGATAATGTCATAATCATTTTGTTGATGTCATAATCATTTTATGATGTCATAATCATTTTGTTGATGTAATAATCATTGGATGATGTCATAATCCTTTTGTTGATGTCATAATCATTTGATGATGTCATAATCATTTTGTTGATGTCATAATCATTTGATGATGTCATAATCATTTGATGTCATAATCATTGGATGATGTCATAATCATTTTGTTGATGTCATAATCATTTGATGATGTCATAAACATTAGATGATGTCATAATCATTTTGTTGATGTCATAATGATTTGATGATGTCATAATCATTTGATGTCATAATCATTGGATGATGTCATAATCATTTTGTTGATGTCATAATCATTTGATGATGTCATAATCATTTTGTTGATGTCATAATCATTTGATGATGTCATAATCATTTGATGTCATAATCATTGGATGATGTCATAATCATTTTGTTGATGTCATAATCATTTGATGATGTCATAAACATTAGATGATGTCATAATCATTTTGTTGATGTCATAATGATTTGATGATGTCATAATCATTTGATGTCATAATCATTGGATGATGTCATAATCATTTTGTTGATGTCATAATCATTTGATGATGTCATAATCATTTGATGTCATAATCATTGGATGATGTCATAATCATTTTGTTGATGTCATAATCATTTGATGATGTCATAATCATTAGATGATGTCATAATCATTTTGTTGATGTCATAATCATTTGATGGTGTCATAATCATTTGATGATGTCATAATCATTTTGATGATGTCATAATCATTTGATGATGTCATAATCATTTGATGTCATAATCATTGGATAATGTCATAATCATTTTGTTGATGTCATAATCATTTTATGATGTCATAATCATTTTGTTGATGTAATAATCATTGGATGATGTCATAATCCTTTTGTTGATGTCATAATCATTGGATGATGTCATAATCATTTTGTTGATGTCATAATCATTTGATGATGTCATAATCATTAGATGATGTCATAATCATTTTGTTGATGTCATAATCATTTGATGATGTCATAATCATTAGATGATGTCATAATCATTTTGTTGATGTCATAATCATTGGATAATGTCATAATCATTTTGTTGATGTCATAATCATTTTATGATGTCATAATCATTTTGTTGATGTAATAATCATTGGATGATGTCATAATCCTTTTGTTGATGTCATAATCATTTGATGATGTCATAATCATTTTGTTGATGTCATAATCATTTGATGATGTCATAATCATTTGATGTCATAATCATTGGATGATGTCATAATCATTTTGTTGATGTCATAATCATTTGATGATGTCATAAACATTAGATGATGTCATAATCATTTTGTTGATGTCATAATGATTTGATGATGTCATAATCATTTGATGTCATAATCATTGGATGATGTCATAATCATTTTGTTGATGTCATAATCATTTGATGATGTCATAATCATTTTGTTGATGTCATAATCATTTGATGATGTCATAATCATTTGATGTCATAATCATTGGATGATGTCATAATCATTTTGTTGATGTCATAATCATTTGATGATGTCATAAACATTAGATGATGTCATAATCATTTTGTTGATGTCATAATGATTTGATGATGTCATAATCATTTGATGTCATAATCATTGGATGATGTCATAATCATTTTGTTGATGTCATAATCATTTGATGATGTCATAATCATTTGATGTCATAATCATTGGATGATGTCATAATCATTTTGTTGATGTCATAATCATTTGATGATGTCATAATCATTAGATGATGTCATAATCATTTTGTTGATGTCATAATCATTAGATGATGTCATAATCATTTTGTTGATGTCATAATCATTTGATGATGTCATAATCATTTGATGTCATAATCATTGGATGATGTCGTAATCATTTTGTTGATGTCATAATCATTTGATGGTGTCATAATCATTTGATGATGTCATAATCATTTTGATGATGTCATAATCATTTGATGATGTCATAATCATTTGATGTCATAATCATTGGATAATGTCATAATCATTTTGTTGATGTCATAATCATTTTATGATGTCATAATCATTTTGTTGATGTAATAATCATTGGATGATGTCATAATCCTTTTGTTGATGTCATAATCATTTGATGATGTCATAATCATTTTGTTGATGTCATAATCATTTGATGATGTCATAATCATTTGATGTCATAATCATTGGATGATGTCATAATCATTTTGTTGATGTCATAATCATTTGATGATGTCATAAACATTAGATGATGTCATAATCATTTTGTTGATGTCATAATGATTTGATGATGTCATAATCATTTGATGTCATAATCATTTTGTTGATGTCATAATCATTTGATGATGTCATAATCATTTTGTTGATGTCATAATCATTTGATGATGTCATAATCATTTGATGTCATAATCATTGGATGATGTCATAATCATTTTGTTGATGTCATAATCATTTGATGATGTCATAAACATTAGATGATGTCATAATCATTTTGTTGATGTCATAATGATTTGATGATGTCATAATCATTTGATGTCATAATCATTGGATGATGTCATAATCATTTTGTTGATGTCATAATCATTTGATGATGTCATAATCATTTGATGTCATAATCATTGGATGATGTCATAATCATTTTGTTGATGTCATAATCATTTGATGATGTCATAATCATTAGATGATGTCATAATCATTTTGTTGATGTCATAATCATTTTATGATGTCATAATCATTAGATGATGTCATAATCATTTTGTTGATGTCATAATCATTTGATGATGTTATAATCATTTGATGTCATAATCATTGGATGATGTCGTAATCATTTTGTTGATGTCATAATCATTTGATGGTGTCATAATCATTTGATGATGTCATAATCATTTTGATGATGTCATAATCATTTGATGATGTCATAATCATTTGATGTCATAATCATTGGATAATGTCATAATCATTTTGTTGATGTCATAATCATTTTATGATGTCATAATCATTTTGTTGATGTAATAATCATTGGATGATGTCATAATCCTTTTGTTGATGTCATAATCATTGGATGATGTCATAATCATTTTGTTGATGTCATAATCATTTGATGATGTCATAATCATTAGATGATGTCATAATCATTGTGTTGATGTCATAATCATTTGATGATGTCATAATCATTAGATGATGTCATAATCATTTTGTTGATGTCATAATCATTGGATAATGTCATAATCATTTTGTTGATGTCATAATCATTTTATGATGTCATAATCATTTTGTTGATGTAATAATCATTGGATGATGTCATAATCCTTTTGTTGATGTCATAATCATTTGATGATGTCATAATCATTTTGTTGATGTCATAATCATTTGATGATGTCATAATCATTTGATGTCATAATCATTGGATGATGTCATAATCATTTTGTTGATGTCATAATCATTTGATGATGTCATAAACATTAGATGATGTCATAATCATTTTGTTGATGTCATAATGATTTGATGATGTCATAATCATTTGATGTCATAATCATTGGATGATGTCATAATCATTTTGTTGATGTCATAATCATTTGATGATGTCATAATCATTTTGTTGATGTCATAATCATTTGATGATGTCATAATCATTTGATGTCATAATCATTGGATGATGTCATAATCATTTTGTTGATGTCATAATCATTTGATGATGTCATAAACATTAGATGATGTCATAATCATTTTGTTGATGTCATAATGATTTGATGATGTCATAATCATTTGATGTCATAATCATTGGATGATGTCATAATCATTTTGTTGATGTCATAATCATTTGATGATGTCATAATCATTTGATGTCATAATCATTGGATGATGTCATAATCATTTTGTTGATGTCATAATCATTTGATGATGTCATAATCATTAGATGATGTCATAATCATTTTGTTGATGTCATAATCATTTTATGATGTCATAATCATTAGATGATGTCATAATCATTTTGTTGATGTCATAATCATTTGATGATGTCATAATCATTTGATGTCATAATCATTGGATGATGTCGTAATCATTTTGTTGATGTCATAATCATTTGATGGTGTCATAATCATTTGATGATGTCATAATCATTTTGATGATGTCATAATCATTTGATGATGTCATAATCATTTGATGTCATAATCATTGGATAATGTCATAATCATTTTGTTGATGTCATAATCATTTTATGATGTCATAATCATTTTGTTGATGTAATAATCATTGGATGATGTCATAATCCTTTTGTTGATGTCATAATCATTGGATGATGTCATAATCATTTTGTTGATGTCATAATCATTTGATGATGTCATAATCATTTGATGTCATAATCATTGGATGATGTCGTAATCATTTTGTTGATGTCATAATCATTTGATGGTGTCATAATCATTTGATGATGTCATAATCATTTTGATGATGTCATAATCATTTGATGATGTCATAATCATTTGATGTCATAATCATTGGATAATGTCATAATCATTTTGTAGATGTCATAATCATTTTATGATGTCATAATCATTTTGTTGATGTAATAATCATTGGATGATGTCATAATCCTTTTGTTGATGTCATAATCATTTGATGATGTCATAATCATTTGATGTCATAATCATTGGATAATGTCATAATCATTTTGTTGATGTCATAATCATTTTATGATGTCATAATCATTTTGTTGATGTAATAATCATTGGATGATGTCATAATCCTTTTGTTGATGTCATAATCATTGGATGATGTCATAATCATTTTGTTGATGTCATAATCATTTGATGATGTCATAATCATTAGATGATGTCATAATCATTTTGTTGATGTCATAATCATTTTATGATGTCATAATCATTAGATGATGTCATAATCATTTTGTTGATGTCATAATCATTTGATGATGTCATAATCATTTGATGTCATAATCATTGGATGATGTCGTAATCATTTTGTTGATGTCATAATCATTTGATGGTGTCATAATCATTTGATGATGTCATAATCATTTTGATGATGTCATAATCATTTGATGATGTCATAATCATTTGATGTCATAATCATTGGATAATGTCATAATCATTTTGTTGATGTCATAATCATTTTATGATGTCATAATCATTTTGTTGATGTAATAATCATTGGATGATGTCATAATCCTTTTGTTGATGTCATAATCATTTGATGATGTCATAATCATTTTGTTGATGTCATAATCATTTGATGATGTCATAATAATTTGATGTCATAATCATTGGATGATGTCATAATCATTTTGTTGATGTCATAATCATTTGATGATGTCATAAACATTAGATGATGTCATAATCATTTTGTTGATGTCATAATGATTTGATGATGTCATAATCATTTGATGTCATAATCATTGGATGATGTCATAATCATTTTGTTGATGTCATAATCATTTGATGATGTCATAATCATTTTGTTGATGTCATAATCATTTGATGATGTCATAATCATTTGATGTCATAATCATTGGATGATGTCATAATCATTTTGTTGATGTCGTAATCATTTGATGATGTCATAAACATTAGATGATGTCATAATCATTTTGTTGATGTCATAATGATTTGATGATGTCATAATCATTTGATGTCATAATCATTGGATGATGTCATAATCATTTTGTTGATGTCATAATCATTTGATGATGTCATAATCATTTGATGTCATAATCATTGGATGATGTCATAATCATTTTGTTGATGTCATAATCATTTGATGATGTCATAATCATTAGATGATGTCATAATCATTTTGTTGATGTCATAATCATTTTATGATGTCATAATCATTAGATGATGTCATAATCATTTTGTTGATGTCATAATCATTTTGTTGATGTCATAATCATTTGATGATGTCATAATCATTTGATGTCATAATCATTGTATGATGTCATAATCATTTTGTTGATGTCATAATCATTTGATGATGTCATAAACATTAGATGATGTCATAATCATTTTGTTGATGTCATAATGATTTGATGATGTCATAATCATTTGATGTCATAATCATTGGATGATGTCATAATCATTTTGTTGATGTCATAATCATTTGATGATGTCATAATCATTTGATGTCATAATCATTGGATGATGTCATAATCATTTTGTTGATGTCATAATCATTTGATGATGTCATAATCATTAGATGATGTCATAATCATTTTGTTGATGTCATAATCATTAGATGATGTCATAATCATTTTGTTGATGTCATAATCATTTGATGATGTCATAATCATTTGATGTCATAATCATTGGATGATGTCGTAATCATTTTGTTGATGTCATAATCATTTGATGGTGTCATAATCATTTGATGATGTCATAATCATTTTGATGATGTCATAATCATTTGATGATGTCATAATCATTTGATGTCATAATCATTGGATAATGTCATAATCATTTTGTTGATGTCATAATCATTTTATGATGTCATAATCATTTTGTTGATGTAATAATCATTGGATGATGTCATAATCCTTTTGTTGATGTCATAATCATTTGATGATGTCATAATCATTTTGTTGATGTCATAATCATTTGATGATGTCATAATCATTTGATGTCATAATCATTGGATGATGTCATAATCATTTTGTTGATGTCATAATCATTTGATGATGTCATAAACATTAGATGATGTCATAATCATTTTGTTGATGTCATAATGATTTGATGATGTCATAATCATTTGATGTCATAATCATTGGATGATGTCATAATCATTTTGTTGATGTCATAATCATTTGATGATGTCATAATCATTTGATGTCATAATCATTGGATGATGTCATAATCATTTTGTTGATGTCATAATCATTTGATGATGTCATAATCATTAGATGATGTCATAATCATTTTGTTGATGTCATAATCATTTTATGATGTCATAATCATTAGATGATGTCATAATCATTTTGTTGATGTCATAATCATTTGATGATGTTATAATCATTTGATGTCATAATCATTGGATGATGTCGTAATCATTTTGTTGATGTCATAATCATTTGATGGTGTCATAATCATTTGATGATGTCATAATCATTTTGATGATGTCATAATCATTTGATGATGTCATAATCATTTGATGTCATAATCATTGGATAATGTCATAATCATTTTGTTGATGTCATAATCATTTTATGATGTCATAATCATTTTGTTGATGTAATAATCATTGGATGATGTCATAATCCTTTTGTTGATGTCATAATCATTGGATGATGTCATAATCATTTTGTTGATGTCATAATCATTTGATGATGTCATAATCATTAGATGATGTCATAATCATTTTGTTGATGTCATAATCATTTGATGATGTCATAATCATTAGATGATGTCATAATCATTTTGTTGATGTCATAATCATTGGATAATGTCATAATCATTTTGTTGATGTCATAATCATTTTATGATGTCATAATCATTTTGTTGATGTAATAATCATTGGATGATGTCATAATCCTTTTGTTGATGTCATAATCATTTGATGATGTCATAATCATTTTGTTGATGTCATAATCATTTGATGATGTCATAATCATTTGATGTCATAATCATTGGATGATGTCATAATCATTTTGTTGATGTCATAATCATTTGATGATGTCATAAACATTAGATGATGTCATAATCATTTTGTTGATGTCATAATGATTTGATGATGTCATAATCATTTGATGTCATAATCATTGGATGATGTCATAATCATTTTGTTGATGTCATAATCATTTGATGATGTCATAATCATTTTGTTGATGTCATAATCATTTGATGATGTCATAATCATTTGATGTCATAATCATTGGATGATGTCATAATCATTTTGTTGATGTCATAATCATTTGATGATGTCATAAACATTAGATGATGTCATAATCATTTTGTTGATGTCATAATGATTTGATGATGTCATAATCATTTGATGTCATAATCATTGGATGATGTCATAATCATTTTGTTGATGTCATAATCATTTGATGATGTCATAATCATTTGATGTCATAATCATTGGATGATGTCATAATCATTTTGTTGATGTCATAATCATTTGATGATGTCATAATCATTAGATGATGTCATAATCATTTTGTTGATGTCATAATCATTTTATGATGTCATAATCATTAGATGATGTCATAATCATTTTGTTGATGTCATAATCATTTGATGATGTCATAATCATTTGATGTCATAATCATTGGATGATGTCGTAATCATTTTGTTGATGTCATAATCATTTGATGGTGTCATAATCATTTGATGATGTCATAATCATTTTGATGATGTCATAATCATTTGATGATGTCATAATCATTTGATGTCATAATCATTGGATAATGTCATAATCATTTTGTTGATGTCATAATCATTTTATGATGTCATAATCATTTTGTTGATGTAATAATCATTGGATGATGTCATAATCCTTTTGTTGATGTCATAATCATTGGATGATGTCATAATCATTTTGTTGATGTCATAATCATTTGATGATGTCATAATCATTTGATGTCATAATCATTGGATGATGTCGTAATCATTTTGTTGATGTCATAATCATTTGATGGTGTCATAATCATTTGATGATGTCATAATCATTTTGATGATGTCATAATCATTTGATGATGTCATAATCATTTGATGTCATAATCATTGGATAATGTCATAATCATTTTGTAGATGTCATAATCATTTTATGATGTCATAATCATTTTGTTGATGTAATAATCATTGGATGATGTCATAATCCTTTTGTTGATGTCATAATCATTTGATGATGTCATAATCATTTGATGTCATAATCATTGGATAATGTCATAATCATTTTGTTGATGTCATAATCATTTTATGATGTCATAATCATTTTGTTGATGTAATAATCATTGGATGATGTCATAATCCTTTTGTTGATGTCATAATCATTGGATGATGTCATAATCATTTTGTTGATGTCATAATCATTTGATGATGTCATAATCATTAGATGATGTCATAATCATTTTGTTGATGTCATAATCATTTTATGATGTCATAATCATTAGATGATGTCATAATCATTTTGTTGATGTCATAATCATTTGATGATGTCATAATCATTTGATGTCATAATCATTGGATGATGTCGTAATCATTTTGTTGATGTCATAATCATTTGATGGTGTCATAATCATTTGATGATGTCATAATCATTTTGATGATGTCATAATCATTTGATGATGTCATAATCATTTGATGTCATAATCATTGGATAATGTCATAATCATTTTGTTGATGTCATAATCATTTTATGATGTCATAATCATTTTGTTGATGTAATAATCATTGGATGATGTCATAATCCTTTTGTTGATGTCATAATCATTTGATGATGTCATAATCATTTTGTTGATGTCATAATCATTTGATGATGTCATAATAATTTGATGTCATAATCATTGGATGATGTCATAATCATTTTGTTGATGTCATAATCATTTGATGATGTCATAAACATTAGATGATGTCATAATCATTTTGTTGATGTCATAATGATTTGATGATGTCATAATCATTTGATGTCATAATCATTGGATGATGTCATAATCATTTTGTTGATGTCATAATCATTTGATGATGTCATAATCATTTTGTTGATGTCATAATCATTTGATGATGTCATAATCATTTGATGTCATAATCATTGGATGATGTCATAATCATTTTGTTGATGTCGTAATCATTTGATGATGTCATAAACATTAGATGATGTCATAATCATTTTGTTGATGTCATAATGATTTGATGATGTCATAATCATTTGATGTCATAATCATTGGATGATGTCATAATCATTTTGTTGATGTCATAATCATTTGATGATGTCATAATCATTTGATGTCATAATCATTGGATGATGTCATAATCATTTTGTTGATGTCATAATCATTTGATGATGTCATAATCATTAGATGATGTCATAATCATTTTGTTGATGTCATAATCATTTTATGATGTCATAATCATTAGATGATGTCATAATCATTTTGTTGATGTCATAATCATTTTGTTGATGTCATAATCATTTGATGATGTCATAATCATTTGATGTCATAATCATTGGATGATGTCATAATCATTTTGTTGATGTCATAATCATTTGATGATGTCATAAACATTAGATGATGTCATAATCATTTTGTTGATGTCATAATGATTTGATGATGTCATAATCATTTGATGTCATAATCATTGGATGATGTCATAATCATTTTGTTGATGTCATAATCATTTGATGATGTCATAATCATTTGATGTCATAATCATTGGATGATGTCATAATCATTTTGTTGATGTCATAATCATTTGATGATGTCATAATCATTAGATGATGTCATAATCATTTTGTTGATGTCATAATCATTAGATGATGTCATAATCATTTTGTTGATGTCATAATCATTTGATGATGTCATAATCATTTGATGTCATAATCATTGGATGATGTCGTAATCATTTTGTTGATGTCATAATCATTTGATGGTGTCATAATCATTTGATGATGTCATAATCATTTTGTTGATGTCATAATCATTTGATGATGTCATAATCATTTGATGTCATAATCATTGGATGATGTCATAATCATTTTGTTGATGTCATAATCATTTGATGATGTCATAAACATTAGATGATGTCATAATCATTTTGTTGATGTCATAATGATTTGATGATGTCATAATCATTTGATGTCATAATCATTGGATGATGTCATAATCATTTTGTTGATGTCATAATCATTTGATGATGTCATAATCATTTGATGTCATAATCATTGGATGATGTCATAATCATTTTGTTGATGTCATAATCATTTGATGATGTCATAATCATTAGATGATGTCATAATCATTTTGTTGATGTCATAATCATTAGATGATGTCATAATCATTTTGTTGATGTCATAATCATTTGATGATGTCATAATCATTTGATGTCATAATCATTGGATGATGTCGTAATCATTTTGTTGATGTCATAATCATTTGATGGTGTCATAATCATTTGATGATGTCATAATCATTTTGATGATGTCATAATCATTTGATGATGTCATAATCATTTGATGTCATAATCATTGGATAATGTCATAATCATTTTGTTGATGTCATAATCATTTTATGATGTCATAATCATTTTGTTGATGTAATAATCATTGGATGATGTCATAATCCTTTTGTTGATGTCATAATCATTTGATGATGTCATAATCATTTTGTTGATGTCATAATCATTTGATGATGTCATAATCATTTGATGTCATAATCATTGGATGATGTCATAATCATTTTGTTGATGTCATAATCATTTGATGATGTCATAAACATTAGATGATGTCATAATCATTTTGTTGATGTCATAATGATTTGATGATGTCATAATCATTTGATGTCATAATCATTTTGTTGATGTCATAATCATTTGATGATGTCATAATCATTTTGTTGATGTCATAATCATTTGATGATGTCATAATCATTTGATGTCATAATCATTGGATGATGTCATAATCATTTTGTTGATGTCATAATCATTTGATGATGTCATAAACATTAGATGATGTCATAATCATTTTGTTGATGTCATAATGATTTGATGATGTCATAATCATTTGATGTCATAATCATTGGATGATGTCATAATCATTTTGTTGATGTCATAATCATTTGATGATGTCATAATCATTTGATGTCATAATCATTGGATGATGTCATAATCATTTTGTTGATGTCATAATCATTTGATGATGTCATAATCATTAGATGATGTCATAATCATTTTGTTGATGTCATAATCATTTTATGATGTCATAATCATTAGATGATGTCATAATCATTTTGTTGATGTCATAATCATTTGATGATGTTATAATCATTTGATGTCATAATCATTGGATGATGTCGTAATCATTTTGTTGATGTCATAATCATTTGATGGTGTCATAATCATTTGATGATGTCATAATCATTTTGATGATGTCATAATCATTTGATGATGTCATAATCATTTGATGTCATAATCATTGGATAATGTCATAATCATTTTGTTGATGTCATAATCATTTTATGATGTCATAATCATTTTGTTGATGTAATAATCATTGGATGATGTCATAATCCTTTTGTTGATGTCATAATCATTGGATGATGTCATAATCATTTTGTTGATGTCATAATCATTTGATGATGTCATAATCATTAGATGATGTCATAATCATTTTGTTGATGTCATAATCATTTGATGATGTCATAATCATTAGATGATGTCATAATCATTTTGTTGATGTCATAATCATTGGATAATGTCATAATCATTTTGTTGATGTCATAATCATTTTATGATGTCATAATCATTTTGTTGATGTAATAATCATTGGATGATGTCATAATCCTTTTGTTGATGTCATAATCATTTGATGATGTCATAATCATTTTGTTGATGTCATAATCATTTGATGATGTCATAATCATTTGATGTCATAATCATTGGATGATGTCATAATCATTTTGTTGATGTCATAATCATTTGATGATGTCATAAACATTAGATGATGTCATAATCATTTTGTTGATGTCATAATGATTTGATGATGTCATAATCATTTGATGTCATAATCATTGGATGATGTCATAATCATTTTGTTGATGTCATAATCATTTGATGATGTCATAATCATTTTGTTGATGTCATAATCATTTGATGATGTCATAATCATTTGATGTCATAATCATTGGATGATGTCATAATCATTTTGTTGATGTCATAATCATTTGATGATGTCATAATCATTTGATGTCATAATCATTGGATGATGTCATAATCATTTTGTTGATGTCATAATCATTTGATGATGTCATAATCATTTGATGTCATAATCATTGGATGATGTCATAATCATTTTGTTGATGTCATAATCATTTGATGATGTCATAATCATTAGATGATGTCATAATCATTTTGTTGATGTCATAATCATTAGATGATGTCATAATCATTTTGTTGATGTCATAATCATTTGATGATGTCATAATCATTTGATGTCATAATCATTGGATGATGTCGTAATCATTTTGTTGATGTCATAATCATTTGATGGTGTCATAATCATTTGATGATGTCATAATCATTTTGATGATGTCATAATCATTTGATGATGTCATAATCATTTGATGTCATAATCATTGGATAATGTCATAATCATTTTGTTGATGTCATAATCATTTTATGATGTCATAATCATTTTGTTGATGTAATAATCATTGGATGATGTCATAATCCTTTTGTTGATGTCATAATCATTTGATGATGTCATAATCATTTTGTTGATGTCATAATCATTTGATGATGTCATAATCATTTGATGTCATAATCATTGGATGATGTCATAATCATTTTGTTGATGTCATAATCATTTGATGATGTCATAAACATTAGATGATGTCATAATCATTTTGTTGATGTCATAATGATTTGATGATGTCATAATCATTTGATGTCATAATCATTGGATGATGTCATAATCATTTTGTTGATGTCATAATCATTTGATGATGTCATAATCATTTTGTTGATGTCATAATCATTTGATGATGTCATAATCATTTGATGTCATAATCATTGGATGATGTCATAATCATTTTGTTGATGTCATAATCATTTGATGATGTCATAAACATTAGATGATGTCATAATCATTTTGTTGATGTCATAATGATTTGATGATGTCATAATCATTTGATGTCATAATCATTGGATGATGTCATAATCATTTTGTTGATGTCATAATCATTTGATGATGTCATAATCATTTGATGTCATAATCATTGGATGATGTCATAATCATTTTGTTGATGTCATAATCATTTGATGATGTCATAATCATTAGATGATGTCATAATCATTTTGTTGATGTCATAATCATTTTATGATGTCATAATCATTAGATGATGTCATAATCATTTTGTTGATGTCATAATCATTTGATGATGTCATAATCATTTGATGTCATAATCATTGGATGATGTCGTAATCATTTTGTTGATGTCATAATCATTTGATGGTGTCATAATCATTTGATGATGTCATAATCATTTTGATGATGTCATAATCATTTGATGATGTCATAATCATTTGATGTCATAATCATTGGATAATGTCATAATCATTTTGTTGATGTCATAATCATTTTATGATGTCATAATCATTTTGTTGATGTAATAATCATTGGATGATGTCATAATCCTTTTGTTGATGTCATAATCATTGGATGATGTCATAATCATTTTGTTGATGTCATAATCATTTGATGATGTCATAATCATTAGATGATGTCATAATCATTTTGTTGATGTCATAATCATTTGATGATGTCATAATCATTAGATGATGTCATAATCATTTTGTTGATGTCATAATCATTGGATAATGTCATAATCATTTTGTTGATGTCATAATCATTTTATGATGTCATAATCATTTTGTTGATGTAATAATCATTGGATGATGTCATAATCCTTTTGTTGATGTCATAATCATTTGATGATGTCATAATCATTTTGTTGATGTCATAATCATTTGATGATGTCATAATCATTGGATGATGTCATAATCATTTTGTTGATGTCATAATCATTTGATGATGTCATAATCATTGGATGATGACATAATCATTTTGTTGATGTCATAATCATTTGATGTCATAATCATTGGATGATGTCATAATCATTTTGTTGATGTCATAATCATTTGATGATGTCATAATCATTAGATGATGTCATAATCATTTTGTTGATGTCACAATCATTTCATGATGTCATAATCATTTGATGTCATAATCATTGGATGATGTCATAATCATTTTGTTGATGTCATAATCATTTGATGATGTCATAATCATTAGATAATGTCATAATCATTTTGTTGAAGTCATAATCATTTGATGATGTCATAATCATTTTGTTGATGTCATATTGATTTGATGATGTCATAATCATTTGATGTCATAATCATTGGATGATGTCATAATCATTTTGTTGATGTCATAATCATTTGATGATGTCATAATCATTTGATGTCATAATCATTGGATGATGTCATAATCATTTTGTTGATGTCATAATCATTTGATGATGTCATAATCATTAGATGATGTCATAATCATTTTGTTGATGTCATAATCATTTGATGATGTCATAAACATTAGATGATGTCATAATCATTTTGTTGATGTCATAATGATTTGATGATGTCATAATCATTTGATGTCATAATCATTGGATGATGTCATAATCATTTTGTTGATGTCATAATCATTTGATGATGTCATAATCATTTTGTTGATGTCATAATCATTTGATGATGTCATAATCATTTGATGTCATAATCATTGGATGATGTCATAATCATTTTGTTGATGTCATAATCATTTGATGATGTCATAATCATTTGATGTCATAATCATTGGATGATGTCATAATCATTTTGTTGATGTCATAATCATTTGATGATGTCATAATCATTTGATGTCATAATCATTGGATGATGTCATAATCATTTTGTTGATGTCATAATCATTTGATGATGTCATAATCATTAGATGATGTCATAATCATTTTGTTGATGTCATAATCATTTGATGATGTCATAATCATTTGATGTCATAATCATTAGATGATGTCATAATCATTTTGTTGATGTCATAATCATTTGATGATGTCATAATCATTGGATGATGTCATAATCATTTTGTTGATGTCATAATCATTTGATGATGTCATAATCATTTGATGTCATAATCATTGGATAATGTCATAATCATTTTGTTGATGTCATAATCATTTTATGATGTCATAATCATTTTGTTGATGTAATAATCATTGGATGATGTCATAATCATTTGATGATGTCATAATCATTGGATGATGTCATAATCATTTTGTTGATGTCATAATGATTTGATGATGTCATAATCATTTGATGTCATAATCATTAGATGATGTCATAATCATTTTGTTGATGTCATAATCATTTGATGATGTCATAATCATTGGATGATGTCATAATCATTTTGTTGATGTCATAATCATTTGATGATGTCATAATCATTTGATGTCATAATCATTGGATGATGTCGTAATCATTTTGTTGATGTCATAATCATTTGATGGTGTCATAATCATTTGATGATGTCATAATCATTTTGATGATGTCATAATCATTTGATGATGTCATAATCATTTGATGTCATAATCATTGGATAATGTCATAATCATTTTGTTGATGTCATAATCATTTTATGATGTCATAATCATTTTGTTGATGTAATAATCATTGGATGATGTCATAATCCTTTTGTTGATGTCATAATCATTGGATGATGTCATAATCATTTTGTTGATGTCATAATCATTTGATGATGTCATAATCATTAGATGATGTCATAATCATTTTGTTGATGTCATAATCATTTTATGATGTCATAATCATTAGATGATGTCATAATCATTTTGTTGATGTCATAATCATTTGATGATGTCATAATCATTTGATGTCATAATCATTGGATGATGTCGTAATCATTTTGTTGATGTCATAATCATTTGATGGTGTCATAATCATTTGATGATGTCATAATCGTTTTGATGATGTCATAATCATTTGATGATGTCATAATCATTTGATGTCATAATCATTGGATAATGTCATAATCATTTTGTTGATGTCATAATCATTTTATGATGTCATAATCATTTTGTTGATGTAATAATCATTGGATGATGTCATAATCCTTTTGTTGATGTCATAATCATTTGATGATGTCATAATCATTTTGTTGATGTCATAATCATTTGATGATGTCATAATCATTTGATGTCATAATCATTGGATGATGTCATAATCATTTTGTTGATGTCATAATAATTTGATGATGTCATAAACATTAGATGATGTCATAATCATTTTGTTGATGTCATAATGATTTGATGATGTCATAATCATTTGATGTCATAATCATTGGATGATGTCATAATCATTTTGTTGATGTCATAATCATTTGATGATGTCATAATCATTTTGTTGATGTCATAATCATTTGATGATGTCATAATCATTTGATGTCATAATCATTGGATGATGTCATAATCATTTTGTTGATGTCATAATCATTTGATGATGTCATAAACATTAGATGATGTCATAATCATTTTGTTGATGTCATAATGATTTGATGATGTCATAATCATTTGATGTCATAATCATTGGATGATGTCATAATCATTTTGTTGATGTCATAATCATTTGATGATGTCATAATCATTTGATGTCATAATCATTGGATGATGTCATAATCATTTTGTTGATGTCATAATCATTTGATGATGTCATAATCATTAGATGATGTCATAATCATTTTGTTGATGTCATAATCATTAGATGATGTCATAATCATTTTGTTGATGTCATAATCATTTTGTTGATGTCATAATCATTTGATGATTTCATAATCATTAGATGTCATAATCATTGGTTGATGTCATAATCTTTTTTTTGATGTCATAATCATTTGATGTCATAATCATTGGATGATGTCATAATCATTTTGTTGATGTCATAATCATTTGATGATGTCATAATCATTGGATGATGTCATAATCATTTTGTTGATGTCATAATCATTTGATGATGTCATAATCATTGGATGATGACATAATCATTTTGTTGATGTCATAATCATTTGATGTCATAATCATTGGATGATGTCATAATCATTTTGTTGATGTCATAATCATTTGATGATGTCATAATCATTAGATGATGTCATAATCATTTTGTTGATGTCACAATCATTTCATGATGTCATAATCATTTGATGTCATAATCATTGGATGATGTCATAATCATTTTGTTGATGTCATAATCATTTGATGATGTCATAATCATTAGATAATGTCATAATCATTTTGTT
The DNA here is from genome assembly GCF_039654945.1 of Dendrobates tinctorius. NCBI lineage: Eukaryota > Metazoa > Chordata > Amphibia > Anura > Dendrobatidae > Dendrobates > Dendrobates tinctorius. The sequence goes on along the minus strand of NW_027361687.1, from coordinate 40,516,740 downwards.
GAAGTCATAATCATTTGATGATGTCATAATCATTTTGTTGATGTCATATTGATTTGATGATGTCATAATCATTTGATGTCATAATCATTGGATGATGTCATAATCATTTTGTTGATGTCATAATCATTTGATGATGTCATAATCATTTGATGTCATAATCATTGGATGATGTCATAATCATTTTGTTGATGTCATAATCATTTGATGATGTCATAATCATTAGATGATGTCATAATCATTTTGTTGATGTCATAGTCATTTGATGATGTCATAATCATATGATGTAATAATAACTGGATGATGTCATAATCATTTTGTTGATGTCATAATCATTTGATGATGTCATAATCATTAGATGATGTCATAATCATTTTGTTGATGTCATAATCATTTGATGATGTCATAATCATTAGATGATGTCATAATCATTTTGTTGATGTCATAATCATTTGATGATGTCATAATCATTTGATGTCATAATCATTGGATGATGTCGTAATCATTTTGTTGATGTCATAATCATTTGATGGTGTCATAATCATTTGATGATGTCATAATCATTTTGATGATGTCATAATCATTTGATGATGTCATAATCATTTGATGTCATAATCATTGGATAATGTCATAATCATTTTGTTGATGTCATAATCATTTTATGATGTCACAATCATTTTGTTGATGTAATAATCATTGGATGATGTCATAATCCTTTTGTTGATGTCATAATCATTTGATGATGTCATAATCATTAGATGATGTCATAATCATATTGTTGATGTCATAATCATTTGATGATGTCATAATCATTTTGTTGATGTCATAATCATTTCGTTGATGTCATAATGATTTGATGATATCATAATCATTTGATGTCATAATCATTGGATGATGTCATAATCATTTTGTTGATGTCATAATCATTTGATGATGTCATAATCATTTGATGTCATGATCATTGGATGATGTCATAATCATTTTGTTGATGTCATAATCATTTTATAATGTCATAATCATTTTGTTGATGTCATAATCATTGGATGATGTCATAATCCTTTTGTTGATGTCATAATCATTTCGTTGATGTCATAATGATTTGATGATATCATAATCATTTGATGTCATAATCATTGGATGATGTCATAATCATTTTGTTGATGTCATAATCATTTGATGATGTCATAATCATTAGATGATGTCATAATCATTGGATGATGACATAATCATTTTGTTGATGTCATAATCATTTGATGTCATAATCATTGGATGATGTCATAATCATTTTGTTGATGTCATAATCATTTGATGATGTCATAATCATTAGATGATGTCATAATCATTTTGTTGATGTCATAATCATTTCATGATGTCATAATCATTTGATGTCATAATCATTGGATGATGTCATAATCATTTTGTTGATGTCATAATCATTTGATGATGTCATAATCATTAGATAATGTCATAATCATTTTGTTGAAGTCATAATCATTTGATGATGTCATAATCATTTTGTTGATGTCATAATCATTTTGTTGATGTCATATTGATTTGATGATGTCATAATCATTTGATGTCATAATCATTGGATGATGTCATAATCATTTTGTTCATGTCATAATCATTTGATGATGTCATAATCATTTGATGTCATAATCATTGGATGATGTCATAATCATTTTGTTGATGTCATAATCATTTGATGATGTCATAAACATTAGATGATGTCATAATCATTTTGTTGATGTCATAATCATTTGATGATGTCATAATCATTTGATGTAATAATAATTGGATGATGTCATAATCATTTTGTTCATGTCATAATCATTTGATGATGTCATAATCATTAGATGATGTCATAATCATTTTGTTGATGTCATAATCATTTGATGATGTCATAATCATTAGGTGATGTCATAATCATTTTGTTGATGTCATAATCATTTGCTGATGTCATAATCATTTGATGTCATAATCATTGGATGATGTCATAATCATTTTGTTGATGTCATAATCATTTGATGATGTCATAATCATTTGATGATGTCATAATCATTTTGTTGATGTCATAATCATTTGATGATGTCATAATCATTTGATGTCATAATCATTGGATGATGTCATAATCATTTGATGTCATAATCATTGGATGATGTCATAATCATTTTGTTGATGTCATAATCATTTTATGATGTCATAATCATTTTGTTGATGTCGTAATCATTGGATGATGTCATAATCCTTTTGTTGATGTCATAATCATTTGATGATGTCATAATAATTAGATGATGTCATAATCATTTTGTTGATGTCATAATCATTTGATGATGTCATAATCATTTTGTTGATGTCATAATCATTTCGTTGATGTCATAATGATTTGATGATATCATAATCATTTGATGTCATAATCATTGGATGATGTCATAATCATTTTGTTGATGTCATAATCATTTGATGATGTCATAATCATTTGATGTCATAATCATTGGATGATGTCGTAATCATTTGATGATGCCATAATCATTTTGTTGATGTCATAATCATTTTATGATGTCATAATCATTTTGTTGATGTCATAATCATTTGATGATGTCATAATCATTAGATGATGTCATAATCATTTTGTTGATGTCATAATCATTTCATGATGTCATAATCATTAGATGATGTCATAATCATTTTGTTGATGTCATAATCATTTCGTTGATGTCATAAAGATTTGATGATATCATATTCATTTGATGTCATAATCATTGGATGATGTCATAATCATTTTGTTGATGTCATAATCATTTGATGATGTCATAATCATTTGATGTCATAATCATTGGATGATGTCATAATCATTTTGTTGATGTCATAATCATTTTATGATGTCATAATCATTTTGTTGATGTCATAATCATTGGATGATGTCATAATCCTTTTGTTGATGTCATAATCATTTGATGATGTCATAATCATTAGATTATGTCATAATCATTTTGTTGATGTCATAATCATTTGATGATGTCATAATCATTTTGCTGATGTCATAATCATTTCGTTGATGTCGTAATGATTTGATGATATCATAATCATTTGATGTCATAATCATTGGATGATGTCATAATCATTTTGTTGATGTCATAATCATTTGATGATGTCATAATCATTAGATGATGTCATAATCATTGGATGATGACATAATCATTTTGTTGATGTCATAATCATTTGATGTCATAATCATTGGATGATGTCATAATCATTTTGTTGATGTCATAATCATTTGATGATGTCATAATCATTAGATAATGTCATAATCATTTTGTTGAAGTCATAATCATTTGATGATGTCATAATCATTTTGTTGATGTCATAATGATTTGATGATGTCATAATCATTTGATGTCATAATCATTGGATGATGTCATAATCATTTTGTTGATGTCATAATCATTTGATGATGTCATAATCATTTGATGTCATAATCATTGGATGATGTCATAATCATTTTGTTGATGTCATAATCATTTGATGATGTCATAAACATTAGATGATGTCATAATCATTTTGTTGATGTCATAATGATTTGATGATGTCATAATCATTTGATGTCATAATCATTGGATGATGTCATAATCATTTTGTTGATGTCATAATCATTTGATGATGTCATAATCATTAGATGATGTCATAATCATTTTGTTGATGTCATAATCATTAGATGATGTCATAATCATTTTGTTGATGTCATAATCATTTGATGATGTCATAATCATTTGATGATGTCATAATCATTAGATGACATCATAATCATTTTGTTGATGTCATAATCATTTGATGATGTCATAATCATTTGATGTCATAATCATTGGATGATGTCATAATCATTTTGTTGATGTCATAATCATTTGATGATGTCATAATCATTTGATGTAATAATAATTGGATGATGTCATAATCATTTTGTTCATGTCATAATCATTTGATGATGTCATAATCATTAGATGATGTCATAATCATTTTGTTGATGTCATAATCATTTGATGATGTCATAATCATTAGGTGATGTCATAATCATTTTGTTGATGTCATAATCATTTGCTGATGTCATAATCATTTGATGTCATAATCATTGGATGATGTCATAATCATTTTGTTGATGTCATAATCATTTGATGATGTCATAATCATTTGATGATGTCATAATCATTTTGTTGATGTCATAATCATTTGATGATGTCATAATCATTTGATGTCATAATCATTGGATGATGTCATAATCATTTGATGTCACAATCATTGGATGATGTCATAATCATTTTGTTGATGTCATAATCATTTTATGATGTCATAATCATTTTGTTGATGTCGTAATCATTGGATGATGTCATAATCCTTTTGTTGATGTCATAATCATTTGATGATGTCATAATAATTAGATGATGTCATAATCATTTTGTTGATGTCATAATCATTTGATGATGTCATAATCATTTTGTTGATGTCATAATCATTTCGTTGATGTCATAATGATTTGATGATATCATAATCATTTGATGTCATAATCATTGGATGATGTCATAATCATTTTGTTGATGTCATAATCATTTGATGATGTCATAATCATTTGATGTCATAATCATTGGATGATGTCGTAATCATTTGATGATGCCATAATCATTTTGTTGATGTCATAATCATTTTATGATGTCATAATCATTTTGTTGATGTCATAATCATTTGATGATGTCATAATCATTAGATGATGTCATAATCATTTTGTTGATGTCATAATCATTTCATGATGTCATAATCATTAGATGATGTCATAATCATTTTGTTGATGTCATAATCATTTCGTTGATGTCATAATGATTTGATGATATCATATTCATTTGATGTCATAATCATTGGATGATGTCATAATCATTTTGTTGATGTCATAATCATTTGATGATGTCATAATCATTTGATGTCATAATCATTGGATGATGTCATAATCATTTTGTTGATGTCATAATCATTTTATGATGTCATAATCATTTTGTTGATGTCATAATCATTGGATGATGTCATAATCCTTTTGTTGATGTCATAATCATTTGATGATGTCATAATCATTAGATGATGTCATAATCATTTTGTTGATGTCATAATCATTTGATGATGTCATAATCATTTTGCTGATGTCATAATCATTTCGTTGATGTCGTAATGATTTGATGATATCATAATCATTTGATGTCATAATCATTGGATGATGTCATAATCATTTTGTTGATGTCATAATCATTTGATGATGTCATAATCATTAGATGATGTCATAATCATTGGATGATGACATAATCATTTTGTTGATGTCATAATCATTTGATGTCATAATCATTGGATGATGTCATAATCATTTTGTTGATGTCATAATCATTTGATGATGTCATAATCATTAGATAATGTCATAATCATTTTGTTGAAGTCATAATCATTTGATGATGTCATAATCATTTTGTTGATGTCATAATGATTTGATGATGTCATAATCATTTGATGTCATAATCATTGGATGATGTCATAATCATTTTGTTGATGTCATAATCATTTTGTTGATGTCATAATCATTTGATGATGTCATAATCATTTGATGTCATAATCATTGGATGATGTCATAATCATTTTGTTGATGTCATAATCATTTGATGATGTCATAAACATTAGATGATGTCATAATCATTTTGTTGATGTCATAATGATTTGATGATGTCATAATCATTTGATGTCATAATCATTGGATGATGTCATAATCATTTTGTTGATGTCATAATCATTTGATGATGTCATAATCATTAGATGATGTCATAATCATTTTGTTGATGTCATAATCATTAGATGATGTCATAATCATTTTGTTGATGTCATAATCATTTGATGATGTCATAATCATTTGATGATGTCATAATCATTTGATGATGTCATAATCATTTTGTTGATGTCATAATCATTTGATGATGTCATAATCATTTGATGTCATAATCATTGGATGATGTCATAATCATTTTGTTGATGTCATAATCATTTGATGATGTCATAATCATTTGATGTCTTAATCATTGGTTGATGTCATAATCTTTTTTTTGATGTCATAATCATTTGATGTCATAATCATTGGATGATGTCATAATCATTTTGTTGATGTCATAATCATTTGATGATGTCATAATCATTGGATGATGTCATAATCATTTTGATGATGTCATAATCATTTGATGATGTCATAATCATTATATGATGTCATAATCATTGGATGATGACATAATCATTTTGTTGATGTCATAATCATTTGATGATGTCATAATCATTAGATGATGTCATAATCATTGGATGATGACATAATCATTTTGTTGATGTCATAATCATTTGATGTCATAATCATTGGATGATGTCATAATCATTTTGTTGATGTCATAATCATTTGATGATGTCATAATCATTAGATGATGTCATAATCATTGGATGATGACATAATCATTTTGTTGATGTCATAATCATTTGATGTCATAATCATTGGATGATGTCATAATCATTTTGTTGATGTCATAATCATTTGATGATGTCATAATCATTAGATGATGTCATAATCATTTTGTTGATGTCACAATCATTTCATGATGTCATAATCATTTGATGTCATAATCATTGGATGATGTCATAATCATTTTGTTGATGTCATAATCATTTGATGATGTCATAATCATTAGATAATGTCATAATCATTTTGTTGAAGTCATAATCATTTGATGATGTCATAATCATTTTGTTGATGTCATATTGATTTGATGATGTCATAATCATTTGATGTCATAATCATTGGATGATGTCATAATCATTTTGTTGATGTCATAATCATTTGATGATGTCATAATCATTTGATGTCATAATCATTGGATGATGTCATAATCATTTTGTTGATGTCATAATCATTAGATGATGTCATAATCATTTTGTTGATGTCATAATCATTTGATGATGTCATAATCATATGATGTAATAATCATTGGATGATGTCATAATCATTTTGTTGATGTCATAATCATTTGATGATGTCATAATCATTAGATGATGTCATAATCATTGGATGATGACATAATCATTTTGTTGATGTCATAATCATTTGATGTCATAATCATTGGATGATGTCATAATCATTTTGTTGATGTCATAATCATTTGATGATGTCATAATCATTAGATAATGTCATAATCATTTTGTTGAAGTCATAATCATTTGATGATGTCATAATCATTTTGTTGATGTCATAATGATTTGATGATGTCATAATCATTTGATGTCATAATCATTGGATGATGTCATAATCATTTTGTTGATGTCATAATCATTTTGTTGATGTCATAATCATTTGATGATGTCATAATCATTTGATGTCATAATCATTGGATGATGTCATAATCATTTTGTTGATGTCTTAATCATTTGATGATGTCATAAACATTAGATGATGTCATAATCATTTTGTTGATGTCATAATGATTTGATGATGTCATAGTCATTTGATGTCATAATCATTGGATGATGTCATAATCATTTTGTTGATGTCATAATCATTTGATGATGTCATAATCATTAGATGATGTCATAATCATTTTGTTGATGTCATAATCATTTGATGATGTCATAATCATTTGATGTCTTAATCATTGGTTGATGTCATAATCTTTTTTTTGATGTCATAATCATTTGATGTCATAATCATTGGATGATGTCATAATCATTTTGTTGATGTCATAATCATTTGATGATGTCATAATCATTGGATGATGTCATAATCATTTTGTTGATGTCATAATCATTTGATGATGTCATAATCATTAGATGATGTCATAATCATTGGATGATGACATAATCATTTTGTTGATGTCATAATCATTTGATGATGTCATAATCATTAGATGATGTCATAATCATTGGATGATGACATAATCATTTTGTTGATGTCATAATCATTTGATGTCATAATCATTGGATGATGTCATAATCATTTTGTTGATGTCATAATCATTTGATGATGTCATAATCATTAGATGATGTCATAATCATTGGATGATGACATAATCATTTTGTTGATGTCATAATCATTTGATGTCATAATCATTGGATGATGTCATAATCATTTTGTTGATGTCATAATCATTTGATGATGTCATAATCATTAGATGATGTCATAATCATTTTGTTGATGTCACAATCATTTCATGATGTCATAATCATTTGATGTCATAATCATTGGATGATGTCATAATCATTTTGTTGATGTCATAATCATTTGATGATGTCATAATCATTAGATAATGTCATAATCATTTTGTTGAAGTCATAATCATTTGATGATGTCATAATCATTTTGTTGATGTCATATTGATTTGATGATGTCATAATCATTTGATGTCATAATCATTGGATGATGTCATAATCATTTTGTTGATGTCATAATCATTTGATGATGTCATAATCATTTGATGTCATAATCATTGGATGATATCATAATCATTTTGTTGATGTCATAATCATTTGATGATGTCATAATCATTAGATGATGTCATAATCATTTTGTTGATGTCATAATCATTTGATGATGTCATAATCATATGATGTAATAATCATTGGATGATGTCATAATCATTTTGTTGATGTCATAATCATTTGATGATGTCATAATCATTAGATGATGTCATAATCATTTTGTTGATGTCATAATCATTTGATGATGTCATAATCATTAGATGATGTCATAATCATTTTGTTGATGTCATAATCATTTGATGGTGTCATAATCATTTGATGATGTCATAATCATTTTGATGATGTCATAATCATTTGATGATGTCATAATCATTTGATGTCATAATCATTGGATAATGTCATAATCATTTTGTTGATGTCATAATCATTTTATGATGTCATAATCATTTTGTTGATGTAATAATCATTGGATGATGTCATAATCCTTTTGTTGATGTCATAATCATTGGATGATGTCATAATCATTTTGTTGATGTCATAATCATTTGATGATGTCATAATCATTAGATGATGTCATAATCATTTTGTTGATGTCATAATCATTAGATGATGTCATAATCATTTTGTTGATGTCATATTCATTTGATGATGTCATAATCATTTGATGTCATAATCATTGGATGATGTCGTAATCATTTTGTTGATGTCATAATCATTTGATGGTGTCATAATCATTTGATGATGTCATAATCATTTTGATGATGTCATAATCATTTGATGATGTCATAATCATTTTGTTGATGTCATAATCATTTCGTTGATGTCATAATGATTTGATGATATCATAATCATTTGATGTCATAATCATTGGATGATGTCATAATCATTTTGTTGATGTCATAATCATTTGATGATGTCATAATCATTTGATGTCATAATCATTGGATGATGTCGTAATCATTTGATGATGCCATAATCATTTTGTTGATGTCATAATCATTTTATGATGTCATAATCATTTTGTTGATGTCATAATCATTTGATGATGTCATAATCATTAGATGATGTCATAATCATTTTGTTGATGTCATAATCATTTCATGATGTCATAATCATTAGATGATGTCATAATCATTTTGTTGATGTCATAATCATTTCGTTGATGTCATAATGATTTGATGATATCATATTCATTTGATGTCATAATCATTGGATGATGTCATAATCATTTTGTTGATGTCATAATCATTTGATGATGTCATAATCATTTGATGTCATAATCATTGGATGATGTCATAATCATTTTGTTGATGTCATAATCATTTTATGATGTCATAATCATTTTGTTGATGTCATAATCATTGGATGATGTCATAATCCTTTTGTTGATGTCATAATCATTTGATGATGTCATAATCATTAGATGATGTCATAATCATTTTGTTGATGTCATAATCATTTGATGATGTCATAATCATTTTGCTGATGTCATAATCATTTTGTTGATGTCGTAATGATTTGATGATATCATAATCATTTGATGTCATAATCATTGGATGATGTCATAATCATTTTGTTGATGTCATAATCATTTGATGATGTCATAATCATTAGATGATGTCATAATCATTGGATGATGACATAATCATTTTGTTGATGTCATAATCATTTGATGTCATAATCATTGGATGATGTCATAATCATTTTGTTGATGTCATAATCATTTGATGATGTCATAATCATTAGATAATGTCATAATCATTTTGTTGAAGTCATAATCATTTGATGATGTCATAATCATTTTGTTGATGTCATAATGATTTGATGATGTCATAATCATTTGATGTCATAATCATTGGATGATGTCATAATCATTTTGTTGATGTCATAATCATTTTGTTGATGTCATAATCATTTGATGATGTCATAATCATTTGATGTCATAATCATTGGATGATGTCATAATCATTTTGTTGATGTCATAATCATTTGATGATGTCATAAACATTAGATGATGTCATAATCATTTTGTTGATGTCATAATGATTTGATGATGTCATAATCATTTGATGTCATAATCATTGGATGATGTCATAATCATTTTGTTGATGTCATAATCATTTGATGATGTCATAATCATTAGATGATGTCATAATCATTTTGTTGATGTCATAATCATTAGATGATGTCATAATCATTTTGTTGATGTCATAATCATTTGATGATGTCATAATCATTTGATGATGTCATAATCATTAGATGACGTCATAATCATTTTGTTGATGTCATAATCATTTGATGATGTCATAATCATTTGATGTCATAATCATTGGATGATGTCATAATCATTTTGTTGATGTCAGAATCATTTGATGATGTCATAATCATTTGATGTCTTAATCATTGGTTGATGTCATAATCTTTTTTTTGATGTCATAATCATTTGATGTCATAATCATTGGATGATGTCATAATCATTTTGTTGATGTCATAATCATTTGATGATGTCATAATCATTAGATGATGTCATAATCATTGGATGATGACATAATCATTTTGTTGATGTCATAATCATTTGATGATGTCATAATCATTAGATGATGTCATAATCATTGGATGATGACATAATCATTTTGTTGATGTCATAATCATTTGATGTCATAATCATTGGATGATGTCATAATCATTTTGTTGATGTCATAATCATTTGATGATGTCATAATCATTAGATGATGTCATAATCATTGGATGATGACATAATCATTTTGTTGATGTCATAATCATTTGATGTCATAATCATTGGATGATGTCATAATCATTTTGTTGATGTCATAATCATTTGATGATGTCATAATCATTAGATGATGTCATAATCATTTTGTTGATGTCACAATCATTTCATGATGTCATAATCATTTGATGTCATAATCATTGGATGATGTCATAATCATTTTGTTGATGTCATAATCATTTGATGATGTCATAATCATTAGATAATGTCATAATCATTTTGTTGAAGTCATAATCATTTGATGATGTCATAATCATTTTGTTGATGTCATATTGATTTGATGATGTCATAATCATTTGATGTCATAATCATTGGATGATGTCATAATCATTTTGTTGATGTCATAATCATTTGATGATGTCATAATCATTTGATGTCATAATCATTGGATGATATCATAATCATTTTGTTGATGTCATAATCATTTGATGATGTCATAATCATTAGATGATGTCATAATCATTTTGTTGATGTCATAATCATTTGATGATGTCATAATCATATGATGTAATAATCATTGGATGATGTCATAATCATTTTGTTGATGTCATAATCATTTGATGATGTCATAATCATTAGATGATGTCATAATCATTTTGTTGATGTCATAATCATTTGATGATGTCATAATCATTAGATGATGTCATAATCATTTTGTTGATGTCATAATCATTTGATGATGTCATAATCATTTGATGTCATAATCATTGGATGATATCATAATCATTTTGTTGATGTCATAATCATTTGATGGTGTCATAATCATTTGATGATGTCATAATCATTTTGATGATGTCATAATCATTTGATGATGTCATAATCATTTGATGTCATAATCATTGGATAATGTCATAATCATTTTGTTGATGTCATAATCATTTTATGATGTCATAATCATTTTGTTGATGTAATAATCATTGGATGATGTCATAATCCTTTTGTTGATGTCATAATCATTGGATGATGTCATAATCATTTTGTTGATGTCATAATCATTTGATGATGTCATAATCATTAGATGATGTCATAATCATTTTGTTGATGTCATAATCATTAGATGATGTCATAATCATTTTGTTGATGTCATATTCATTTGATGATGTCATAATCATTTGATGTCATAATCATTGGATGATGTCGTAATCATTTTGTTGATGTCATAATCATTTGATGGTGTCATAATCATTTGATGATGTCATAATCATTTTGATGATGTCATAATCATTTGATGATGTCATAATCATTTGATGTCATAATCATTGGATAATGTCATAATCATTTTGTTAATGTCATAATCATTTTATGATGTCATAATCATTTTGTTGATGTAATAATCATTGGATGATGTCATAATCCTTTTGTTGATGTCATAATCTTTAGATGATGTCATAATCATTTTGTTGATGTCATAATCATTTGATGATGTCATAATCATTTGATGTCATAATCATTGGATGATGTCATAATCATTTTGTTGATGTCATAATCATTAGATGATGTCATAAACATTAGATGATGTCATAATCATTTTGTTGATGTCATAATGATTTGATGATGTCATAATCATTTGATGTCATAATCATTGGATGATGTCATAATCATTTTGTTGATGTCATAATCATTTGATGATGTCATAATCATTTGATGTCATAATCATTGGATGATGTCATAATCATTTTGTTGATGTCATAATCATTTGATGATGTCATAATCATTAGATGATGTCATAATCATTTTGTTGATGTCATAATCATTAGATGATGTCATAATCATTTTGTTGATGTCATAATCATTTTGTTGATGTCATAATCATTTGATGATGTCATAATCATTAGATGATGTCATAATCATTTTGTTGATGTCATAATCATTTGATGATGTCATAATCATTTGATGTCATAACCATTGGATGATGTCATAATCATTTTGTTGATGTCATAATCATTTGATGATGTCATAATCATTTGATGTCATAATCATTGGTTGATGTCATAATCTTTTTTTTGATGTCATAATCATTTGATGTCATAATCATTGGATGATGTCATAATCATTTTGTTGATGTCATAATCATTTGATGATGTCATAATCATTTGATGATGTCATAATCATTGGATGATGACATAATCATTTTGTTGATGTCATAATCATTTGATGATGTCATAATCATTAGATGATGTCATAATCATTGGATGATGACATAATCATTTTGTTGATGTCATAATCATTTGATTTCATAATCATTGGATGATGTCATAATCATTTTGTTGATGTCATAATCATTTGATGATGTCATAATCATTAGATGATGTCATAATCATTGGATGATGACATAATCATTTTGTTGATGTCATAATCATTTGATGTCATAATCATTGGATGATGTCATAATCATTTTGTTGATGTCATAATCATTTGATGATGTCATAATCATTAGATGATGTCATAATCATTTTGTTGATGTCACAATCATTTCATGATGTCATAATCATTTGATGTCATAATCATTGGATGATGTCATAATCATTTTGTTGATGTCATAATCATTTGATGATGTCATAATCATTTGATGATGTCATAATCATTAGATAATGTCATAATCATTTTGTTGAAGTCATAATCATTTGATGATGTCATAATCATTTTGTTGATGTCATATTGATTTGATGATGTCATAATCATTTGATGTCATAATCATTGGATGATGTCATAATCATTTTGTTGATGTCATAATCATTTGATGATGTCATAATCATTTGATGTCATAATCATTGGATGATGTCATAATCATTTTGTTGATGTCATAATCATTTGATGATGTCATAATCATTAGATGATGTCATAATCATTTTGTTGATGTCATAATCATTTGATGATGTCATAATCATATGATGTAATAATCATTGGATGATGTCATAATCATTTTGTTGATGTCATAATCATTTGGTGATGTCATAATCATTAGATGATGTCATAATCATTTTGTTGATGTTATAATCATTTGATGATGTCATAATCATTAGATGATGTCATAATCATTTTGTTGATGTCATAATCATTTGATGATGTCATAATCATTTGATGTCATAATCATTGGATGATGTCGTAATCATTTTGTTAATGTCATAATCATTTGATGGTGTCATAACCATTGGATGATGTCATAATCATTTTGTTGATGTCATAATCATTTGATGATGTCATAATCATTTGATGTCATAATCATTGGTTGATGTCATAATCTTTTTTTTGATGTCATAATCATTTGATGTCATAATCATTGGATGATGTCATAATCATTTTGTTGATGTCATAATCATTTGATGATGTCATAATCATTGGATGATGACATAATCATTTTGTTGATGTCATAATCATTTGATGATGTCATAATCATTAGATGATGTCATAATCATTGGATGATGACATAATCATTTTGTTGATGTCATAATCATTTGATTTCATAATCATTGGATGATGTCATAATCATTTTGTTGATGTCATAATCATTTGATGATGTCATAATCATTAGATGATGTCATAATCATTGGATGATGACATAATCATTTTGTTGATGTCATAATCATTTGATGTCATAATCATTGGATGATGTCATAATCATTTTGTTGATGTCATAATCATTTGATGATGTCATAATCATTAGATGATGTCATAATCATTTTGTTGATGTCACAATCATTTCATGATGTCATAATCATTTGATGTCATAATCATTGGATGATGTCATAATCATTTTGTTGATGTCATAATCATTTGATGATGTCATAATCATTTGATGATGTCATAATCATTAGATAATGTCATAATCATTTTGTTGAAGTCATAATCATTTGATGATGTCATAATCATTTTGTTGATGTCATATTGATTTGATGATGTCATAATCATTTGATGTCATAATCATTGGATGATGTCATAATCATTTTGTTGATGTCATAATCATTTGATGATGTCATAATCATTTGATGTCATAATCATTGGATGATGTCATAATCATTTTGTTGATGTCATAATCATTTGATGATGTCATAATCATTAGATGATGTCATAATCATTTTGTTGATGTCATAATCATTTGATGATGTCATAATCATATGATGTAATAATCATTGGATGATGTCATAATCATTTTGTTGATGTCATAATCATTTGGTGATGTCATAATCATTAGATGATGTCATAATCATTTTGTTGATGTTATAATCATTTGATGATGTCATAATCATTAGATGATGTCATAATCATTTTGTTGATGTCATAATCATTTGATGATGTCATAATCATTTGATGTCATAATCATTGGATGATGTCGTAATCATTTTGTTAATGTCATAATCATTTGATGGTGTCATAATCATTTGATGATGTCATAATCATTTTGATGATGTCATAATCATTTGATGATGTCATAATCATTTGATGTCATAATCATTGGATAATGTCATAATCATTTTGTTGATGTCATAATCATTTTATGATGTCATAATCATTTTGTTGATGTAATAATCATTGGATGATGTCATAATCCTTTTGTTGATGTCATAATCATTTGATGATGTCATAATCATTAGATGATGTCATAATCATATTGTTGATGTCATAATCATTTGATGATGTCATAATCATTTTGTTGATGTCATAATCATTTCATTGATGTCATAATGATTTGATGATATCATAATCATTTGATGTCATAATCATTGGATGATGTCATAATCATTTTGTTGATGTCATAATCATTTGATGATGTCATAATCATTTGATGTCATAATCATTGGATGATGTCATAATCATTTTGTTGATGTCATAATCATTTTATGATGTCATAATCATTTTGTTGATGTCATAATCATTGGATGATGTCATAATCCTTTTGTTGATGTCATAATCATTTGATGATGTCATAATCATTAGATGATGTCATAATCATTTTGTTGATGTCATAATCATTTGATGATGTCATAATCATTTTGTTGATGTCATAATCATTTCGTTGATGTCATAATGATTTGATGATATCATAATCATTTGATGTCGTAATCATTGGATGATGTCATAATCATTTTGTTGATGTCATAATCATTTGATGATGTCATAATCATTAGATGATGTCATAATCATTGGATGATGACATAATCATTTTGTTGATGTCATAATCATTTGATGCCATAATCATTGGATGATGTCATAATCATTTTGTTGATGTCATAATCATTTGATGATGTCATAATCATTAGATGATGTCATAATCATTTTGTTGATGTCATAATCATTTCATGATGTCATAATCATTGGATGATGTCATAATCATTTTGTTGATGTCATAATCATTTGATGATGTCATAATCATTAGATAATGTCATAATCATTTTGTTGAAGTCATAATCATTTGATGATGTCATAATCATTTTGTTGATGTCATATTGATTTGATGATGTCATAATCATTTGATGTCATAATCATTGGATGATGTCATAATCATTTTGTTCATGTCATAATCATTTGATGATGTCATAATCATTTGATGTCATAATCATTGGATGATGTCATAATCATTTTGTTGATGTCATAATCATTTGATGATGTCATAAACATTAGATGATGTCATAATCATTTTGTTGATGTCATAATCATTTGATGATGTCATAATCATTTGATGTAATAATCATTGGATGATGTCATAATCATTTTGTTCATGTCATAATCATTTGATGATGTCATAATCATTAGATGATGTCATAATCATTTTGTTGATGTCATAATCATTTGATGATGTCATAATCATTAGGTGATGTCATAATCATTTTGTTGATGTCATAATCATTTGCTGATGTCATAATCATTTGATGTCATAATCATTGGATGATGTCATAATCATTTTGTTGATGTCATAATCATTTGATGATGTCATAATCATTTGATGATGTCATAATCATTTTGTTGATGTCATAATCATTTGATGATGTCATAATCATTTGATGTCATAATCATTGGATGATGTCATAATCATTTTGTTGATGTCATAATCATTTTATGATGTCATAATCATTTTGTTGATGTCATAATTATTGGATGATGTCATAATCCTTTTGTTGATGTCATAATCATTTGATGATGTCATAATCATTAGATGATGTCGTAATCATTTTGTTGATGTCATAATCATTTGATGATGTCATAATCATTTTGTTGATGTCATAATCATTTCGTTGATGTCGTAATGATTTGATGATATCATAATCATTTGATGTCATAATCATTGGATGATGTCATAATCATTTTGTTGATGTCATAATCATTTGATGATGTCATAATCATTAGATGATGTCATAATCATTGGATGATGACATAATCATTTTGTTGATGTCATAATCATTTGATGTCATAATCATTGGATGATGTCATAATCATTTTGTTGATGTCATAATCATTTGATGATGTCATAATCATTTTGTTGATGTCATAATCATTTCATGATGTCATAATCATTTGATGTCATAATCATTGGATGATGTCATAATCATTTTGTTGATGTCATAATCATTTGATGATGTCATAATCATTAGATAATGTCATAACCATTTTTGTTGAAGTCATAATCATTTGATGATGTCATAATCATTTTGTTGATGTCATAATCATTTTGTTGATGTCATATTGATTTGATGATGTCATAATCATTTGATGTCATAATCATTTGATGTCATAATCATTGGATGATGTCATAATCATTTTGTTCATGTCATAATCATTTGATGATGTCATAATCATTTGATGTCATAATCATTGGATGATGTCATAATCATTTTGTTGATGTCATAATCATTTGATGATGTCATAATCATTAGATGATGTCATAATCATTTTGTTGATGTCATAATCATTTGATGATGTCATAATCATTTGATGTCATAATCATTGGATGATGTCATAATCATTTTGTTGATGTCATAATCATTTGATGATGTCATAATCATTAGATGATGTCATAATCATTTTGTTGATGTCATTATCATTTGATGATGTCATAATCATTAGATGATGTCATAATCATTTTGTTGATGTCATAATCATTTGATGATGTCATAATCATTTGATGTCATAATCATTGGATGATGTTATAATCATTTTGTTGATGTCATAATCATTTGATGATGTCATAATCATTTGATGATGTCATAATCATTTTGTTGATGTCATAATCATTTGATGATGTCATAATCATTTGATGTCATAATCATTGGATGATGTCATAATCATTTTGTTGATGTCATAATCATTGGATGATGTCATAATCCTTTTGTTGATGTCATAATCATTTGATGATGTCATAATCATTAGATGATGTCATAATCATTTTGTTGATGTCATAATCATTTGATGATGTCATAATCATTTTGTTGATGTCATAATCATTTCATTGATGTCATAATGATTTGATGATATCATAATCATTTGATGTCATAATCATTGGATGATGTCATAATCATTTTGTTGATGTCATAATCATTTGATGATGTCATAATCATTTGATGTCATAATCATTGGATGATGTCATAATCATTTGATGATGCCATAATCATTTTGTTGATGTCATAATCATTTTATGATGTCATAACCATTAGATGATGTCATAATCATTGGATGATGTCATAATCCTTTTGTTGATGTCATAATCATTAGATGATGTCATAATCATTTTGTTGATGTCATAATCATTTGATGATGTCATAATCATTTTGTTGATGTCATAATCATTTTATGATGTCATAATCATTAGATGATGTCATAATCATTGGATGATGTCATAATCATTTTGTTGATGTCATAATCATTTGATGATGTCATAATCATTTGATGTCATAATCATTGGATGATGTCATAATCATTTTGTTGATGTCATAATCATTTTATGATGTCATAATCATTTTGTTGATGTAATAATCATTGGATGATGTCATAATCCTTTTGTTGATGTCATAATCATTTGATGATGTCATAATCATTAGATGATGTCATAATCATATTGTTGATGTCATAATCATTTGATGATGTCATAATCATTTTGTTGATGTCATAATCATTTCGTTGATGTCATAATGATTTGCTGATATCATAATCATTTGATGTCATAATCATTGGATGATGTCATAATCATTTTGTTGATGTCATAATCATTTGATGTCATAATCATTGGATGATGTCATAATCATTTTGTTGATGTCATAATCATTTTATGATGTCATAATCATTAGATGATGTCATAATCATTTTGTTGATGTCATAATCATTTGATGATGTCATAATCATTTTGTTGATGTCATAATTATTTCGTTGATGTCATAATGATTTGATGATATCATAATCATTTGATGTCGTAATCATTGGATGATGTCATAATCATTTGATGATGTCATAATCATTAGATGATGTCATAATCATTGGATGATGACATAATCATTTTGTTGATGTCATAATCATTTGATGCCATAATCATTGGATGATGTCATAATCATTTTGTTGATGTCATAATCATTTGATGATGTCATAATCATTAGATGATGTCATAATCATTTTGTTGATGTCATAATCATTTGATGATGTCATAATCATTTGATGTCATAATCATTGGATGATGTCATAATCATTTGATGTCATAATCATTGGATGATGTCATAATCATTTTGTTGATGTCATAATCATTTTATGATGTCATAATCATTTTGTTGATGTCGTAATCATTGGATGATGTCATAATCCTTTTGTTGATGTCATAATCATTTGATGATGTCATAATAATTAGATGATGTCATAATCATTTTGTTGATGTCATAATCATTTGATGATGTCATAATCATTTTGTTGATGTCATAATCATTTCGTTGATGTCATAATGATTTGATGATATCATAATCATTTGATGTCATAATCATTGGATGATGTCATAATCATTTTGTTGATGTCATAATCATTTGATGTCATAATCATTGGATGATGTCGTAATCATTTGATGATGCCATAATCATTTTGTTGATGTCATAATCATTTTATGATGTCATAATCATTTTGTTGATGTCATAATCATTTGATGATGTCATAATCATTAGATGATGTCATAATCATTTTGTTGATGTCATAATCATTTCATGATGTCATAATCATTAGATGATGTCATAATCATTTTGTTGATGTCATAATCATTTCGTTGATGTCATAATGATTTGATGATATCATATTCATTTGATGTCATAATCATTGGATGATGTCATAATCATTTTGTTGATGTCATAATCATTTGATGATGTCATAATCATTTGATGTCATAATCATTGGATGATGTCATAATCATTTTGTTGATGTCATAATCATTTTGTTGATGTCATAATCATTGGATGATGTCATAATCCTTTTGTTGATGTCATAATCATTTGATGATGTCATAATCATTAGATGATGTCATAATCATTTTGTTGATGTCATAATCATTTTGTTGATGTCATAATCATTTCGTTGATGTCGTAATGATTTGATGATATCATAATCATTTGATGTCATAATCATTGGATGATGTCATAATCATTTTGTTGATGTCATAATCATTTGATGATGTCATAATCATTAGATGATGTCATAATCATTGGATGATGACATAATCATTTTGTTGATGTCATAATCATTTGATGTCATAATCATTGGATGATGTCATAATCATTTTGTTGATGTCATAATCATTTGATGATGTCATAATCATTAGATAATGTCATAACCATTTTTGTTGAAGTCATAATCATTTGATGATGTCATAATCATTTTGTTGATGTCGTAATCATTTTGTTGATGTCATATTGATTTGATGATGTCATAATCATTTGATGTCATAATCATTGGATGATGTCATAATCATTTTGTTCATGTCATAATCATTTGATGATGTCATAATCATTTGATGTCATAATCATTGGATGATGTCATAATCATTTTGTTGATGTCATAATCATTTGATGATGTCATAATCATTAGATGATGTCATAATCATTTTGTTGATGTCATAATCATTTGATGATGTCATAATCATTTGATGTCATAATCATTGGATGATGTCATAATCATTTTGTTGATGTCATAATCATTTGATGATGTCATAATCATTAGATGATGTCATAATCATTTTGTTGATGTCATAATCATTTGATGATGTCATAATCATTAGATGATGTCATAATCATTTTGTTGATGTCATAATCATTTGATGATGTCATAATCATTTGATGTCATAATCATTGGATGATGTCATAATCATTTTGTTGATGTCATAATCATTTGATGATGTCATAATCATTTGATGATGTCATAATCATTTTGTTGATGTCATAATCATTTGATGATGTCATAATCATTTGATGTCATAATCATTGGATGATGTCATAATCATTTTGTTGATGTCATAATCATTTTATGATGTCATAATCATTTTGTTGATGTCATAATCATTGGATGATGTCATAATCCTTTTGTTGATGTCATAATCATTTGATGATGTCATAATCATTAGATGATGTCATAATCATTTTGTTGATGTCATAATCATTTGATGATGTCATAATCATTTTGATGATGTCATAATCATTTGATGATGTCATAATCATTTGATGTCATAATCATTGGATAATGTCATAATCATTTTGTTGATGTCATAATCATTTTATGATGTCACAATCATTTTGTTGATGTAATAATCATTGGATGATGTCATAATCCTTTTGTTGATGTCATAATCATTTGATGATGTCATAATCATTAGATGATGTCATAATCATATTGTTGATGTCATAATCATTTGATGATGTCATAATCATTTTGTTGATGTCATAATCATTTCGTTGATGTCATAATGATTTGATGATATCATAATCATTTGATGTCATAATCATTGGATGATGTCATAATCATTTTGTTGATGTCATAATCATTTGATGATGTCATAATCATTTGATGTCATGATCATTGGATGATGTCATAATCATTTTGTTGATGTCATAATCATTTTATAATGTCATAATCATTTTGTTGATGTCATAATCATTGGATGATGTCATAATCCTTTTGTTGATGTCATAATCATTTCGTTGATGTCATAATCATTTGATGATATCATAATCATTTGATGTCATAATCATTGGATGATGTCATAATCATTTTGTTGATGTCATAATCATTTGATGATGTCATAATCATTAGATGATGTCATAATCATTGGATGATGACATAATCATTTTGTTGATGTCATAATCATTTGATGTCATAATCATTGGATGATGTCATAAACGTTTTGTTGATGTCATAATCATTTGATGATGTCATAATCATTAGATGATGTCATAATCATTTTGTTGATGTCATAATCATTTCATGATGTCATAATCATTTGATGTCATAATCATTGGATGATGTCATAATCATTTTGTTGATGTCATAATCATTTGATGATGTCATAATCATTAGATAATGTCATAATCATTTTGTTGAAGTCATAATCATTTGATGATGTCATAATCATTTTGTTGATGTCATAATCATTTTGTTGATGTCATATTGATTTGATGATGTCATAATCATTTGATGTCATAATCATTGGATGATGTCATAATCATTTTGTTCATGTCATAATCATTTGATGATGTCATAATCATTAGATGATGTCATAATCATTGGATGATGACATAATCATTTTGTTGATGTCATAATCATTTGATGTCATAATCATTGGATGATGTCATAATCATTTTGTTGATGTCATAATCATTTGATGATGTCATAATCATTAGATAATGTCATAATCATTTTGTTGAAGTCATAATCATTTGATGATGTCATAATCATTTTGTTGATGTCATAATGATTTGATGATGTCATAATCATTTGATGTCATAATCATTGGATGATGTCATAATCATTTTGTTGATGTCATAATCATTTTGTTGATGTCATAATCATTTGATGATGTCATAATCATTTGATGTCATAATCATTGGATGATGTCATAATCATTTTGTTGATGTCATAATCATTTGATGATGTCATAAACATTAGATGTTTTCATAATCATTTTGTTGATGTCATAATGATTTGATGATGTCATAATCATTTGATGTCATAATCATTGGATGATGTCATAATCATTTTGTTGATGTCATAATCATTTGATGATGTCATAATCATTAGATGATGTCATAATCATTTTGTTGATGTCATAATCATTTGATGATGTCATAATCATTTGATGTCTTAATCATTGGTTGATGTCATAATCTTTTTTTGATGTCATAATCATTTGATGTCATAATCATTGGATGATGTCATAATCATTTTGTTGATGTCATAATCATTTGATGATGTCATAATCATTGGATGATGTCATAATCATTTTGTTGATGTCATAATCATTTGATGATGTCATAATCATTAGATGATGTCATAATCATTGGATGATGACATAATCATTTTGTTGATGTCATAATCATTTGATGATGTCATAATCATTAGATGATGTCATAATCATTGGATGATGACATAATCATTTTGTTGATGTCATAATCATTTGATGTCATAATCATTGGATGATGTCATAATCATTTTGTTGATGTCATAATCATTTGATGATGTCATAATCATTAGATGATGTCATAATCATTGGATGATGACATAATCATTTTGTTGATGTCATAATCATTTGATGTCATAATCATTGGATGATGTCATAATCATTTTGTTGATGTCATAATCATTTGATGATGTCATAATCATTAGATGATGTCATAATCATTTTGTTGATGTCACAATCATTTCATGATGTCATAATCATTTGATGTCATAATCATTGGATGATGTCATAATCATTTTGTTGATGTCATAATCATTTGATGATGTCATAATCATTAGATAATGTCATAATCATTTTGTTGAAGTCATAATCATTTGATGATGTCATAATCATTTTGTTGATGTCATATTGATTTGATGATGTCATAATCATTTGATGTCATAATCATTGGATGATGTCATAATCATTTTGTTGATGTCATAATCATTTGATGATGTCATAATCATTTGATGTCATAATCATTGGATGATGTCATAATCATTTTGTTGATGTCATAATCATTTGATGATGTCATAATCATTAGATGATGTCATAATCATTTTGTTGATGTCATAATCATTTGATGATGTCATAATCATATGATGTAATAATCATTGGATGATGTCATAATCATTTTGTTGATGTCATAATCATTTGATGATGTCATAATCATTAGATGATGTCATAATCATTTTGTTGATGTCATAATCATTTGATGATGTCATAATCATTAGATGATGTCATAATCATTTTGTTGATGTCATAATCATTTGATGGTGTCATAATCATTTGATGATGTCATAATCATTTTGATGATGTCATAATCATTTGATGATGTCATAATCATTTGATGTCATAATCATTGGATAATGTCATAATCATTTTGTTGATGTCATAATCATTTTATGATGTCATAATCATTTTGTTGATGTAATAATCATTGGATGATGTCATAATCCTTTTGTTGATGTCATAATCATTGGATGATGTCATAATCATTTTGTTGATGTCATAATCATTTGATGATGTCATAATCATTAGATGATGTCATAATCATTTTGTTGATGTCATAATCATTAGATGATGTCATAATCATTTTGTTGATGTCATATTCATTTGATGATGTCATAATCATTTGATGTCATAATCATTGGATGATGTCGTAATCATTTTGTTGATGTCATAATCATTTGATGGTGTCATAATCATTTGATGATGTCATAATCATTTTGATGATGTCATAATCATTTGATGATGTCATAATCATTTGATGTCATAATCATTGGTTGATGTCATAATCTTTTTTTTGATGTCATAATCATTTGATGTCATAATCATTGGATGATGTCATAATCATTTTGTTGATGTCATAATCATTTTATGATGTCATAATCATTTTGTTGATGTAATAATCATTGGATGATGTCATAATCCTTTTGTTGATGTCATAATCATTTGATGATGTCATAATCATTTTGTTGATGTCATAATCATTTGATGATGTCATAATCATTTGATGTCATAATCATTGGATGATGTCATAATCATTTTGTTGATGTCATAATCATTTGATGATGTCATAAACATTAGATGATGTCATAATCATTTTGTTGATGTCATAATGATTTGATGATGTCATAATATTTGATGTCATAATCATTGGATGATGTCATAATCATTTTGTTGATGTCATAATCATTTGATGATGTCATAATCATTTGATGTCATAATCATTGGTTGATGTCATAATCTTTTTTTTGATGTCATAATCATTTGATGTCATAATCATTGGATGATGTCATAATCATTTTGTTGATGTCATAATCATTTGATGATGTCATAATCATTGGATGATGTCATAATCATTTTGTTGATGTCATAATCATTTGATGATGTCATCATCATTTGATGATGTCATAATCATTGGATGATGACATAATCATTTTGTTGATGTCATAATCATTGGATGATGTCATAATCATTAGATGATGTCATAATCATTGGATGATGACATAATCATTTTGTTGATGTCATAATCATTTGATGTCATAATCATTGGATGATGTCATAATCATTTTGTTGATGTCATAATCATTTGATGATGTCATAATCATTAGATGATGTCATAATCATTGGATGATGACATAATCATTTTGTTGATGTCATAATCATTTGATGTCATAATCATTGGATGATGTCATAATCATTTTGTTGATGTCATAATCATTTGATGATGTCATAATCATTAGATGATGTCATAATCATTTTGTTGATGTCACAATCATTTCATGATGTCATAATCATTTGATGTCATAATCATTGGATGATGTCATAATCATTTTGTTGATGTCATAATCATTTGATGATGTCATAATCATTTGATGATGTCATAATCATTAGATAATGTCATAATCATTTTGTTGAAGTCATAATCATTTGATGATGTCATAATCATTTTGTTGATGTCATATTGATTTGATGATGTCATAATCATTTGATGTCATAATCATTGGATGATGTCATAATCATTTTGTTGATGTCATAATCATTTGATGATGTCATAATCATTTGATGTCATAATCATTGGATGATGTCATAATCATTTTGTTGATGTCATAATCATTTGATGATGTCATAATCATTTGATGATGTCATAATCATATGATGTAATAATCATTGGATGATGTCATAATCATTTTGTTGATGTCATAATCATTTGATGATGTCATAATCATTAGATGATGTCATAATCATTTTGTTGATGTTATAATCATTTGATGATGTCATAATCATTAGATGATGTCATAATCATTTTGTTGATGTCATAATCATTTGATGATGTCATAATCATTTGATGTCATAATCATTGGATGATGTCGTAATCATTTTGTTGATGTCATAATCATTTGATGGTGTCATAATCATTTGATGATGTCATAATCATTTTGATGATGTCATAATCATTTGATGATGTCATAATCATTTGATGTCATAATCATTGGATAATGTCATAATCATTTTGTTGATGTCATAATCATTTTATGATGTCATAATCATTTTGTTGATGTCATAATCATTTGATGATGTCATAATCATTAGATGATGTCATAATCATATTGTTGATGTCATAATCATTTGATGATGTCATAATCATTTTGTTGATGTCATAATCATTTCATTGATGTCATATTGATTTGATGATATCATAATCATTTGATGTCATAATCATTGGATGATGTCATAATCATTTTGTTGATGTCATAATCATTTGATGATGTCATAATCATTTGATGTCATAATCATTGGATGATGTCATAATCATTTTGTTGATGTCATAATCATTTTATGATGTCATAATCATTTAGTTGATGTCATAATCATTGGATGATGTCATAATCCTTTTGTTGATGTCATAATCATTTGATGATGTCATAATCATTAGATGATGTCATAATCATTTTGTTGATGTCATAATCATTTGATGATGTCATAATCATTTTGTTGATGTCATAATCATTTCGTTGATGTCATAATGATTTGATGATATCATAATCATTTGATGTCGTAATCATTGGATGATGTCATAATCATTTTGTTGATGTCATAATCATTTGATGATGTCATAATCATTAGATGATGTCATAATCATTGGATGATGACATAACCATTTTGTTGATGTCATAATCATTTGATGCCATAATCATTGGATGATGTCATAATCATTTTGTTGATGTCATAATCATTTGATGATGTCATAATCATTAGATGATGTCATAATCATTTTGTTGATGTCATAATCATTTCATGATGTCATAATCATTTGATGTCATAATCATTGGATGATGTCATAATCATTTTGTTGATGTCATAATCATTTGATGATGTCATAATCATTAGATAATGTCATAATCATTTTGTTGAAGTCATAATCATTTGATGATGTCATAATCATTTTGTTGATGTCATATTGATTTGATGATGTCATAATCATTTGATGTCATAATCATTGGATGATGTCATAATCATTTTGTTGATGTCATAATCATTTGATGGTGTCATAATCATTTGATGATGTCATAATCATTTTGATGATGTCATAATCATTTGATGATGTCATAATCATTTGATGTCATAATCATTGGATAATGTCATAATCATTTTGTTGATGTCATAATCATTTTATGATGTCATAATCATTTTGTTGATGTAATAATCATTGGATGATGTCATAATCCTTTTGTTGATGTCATAATCATTGGATGATGTCATAATCATTTTGTTGATGTCATAATCATTTGATGATGTCATAATCATTAGATGATGTCATAATCATTTTGTTGATGTCATAATCATTAGATGATGTCATAATCATTTTGTTGATGTCATATTCATTTGATGATGTCATAATCATTTGATGTCATAATCATTGGATGATGTCGTAATCATTTTGTTGATGTCATAATCATTTGATGGTGTCATAATCATTTGATGATGTCATTATCATTTTGATGATGTCATAATCATTTGATGATGTCATAATCATTTGATGTCATAATCATTGGTTGATGTCATAATCTTTTTTTTGATGTCATAATCATTTGATGTCATAATCATTGGATGATGTCATAATCATTTTGTTGATGTCATAATCATTTTATGATGTCATAATCATTTTGTTGATGTAATAATCATTGGATGATGTCATAATCCTTTTGTTGATGTCATAATCATTTGATGATGTCATAATCATTTTGTTGATGTCATAATCATTTGATGATGTCATAATCATTTGATGTCATAATCATTGGATGATGTCATAATCATTTTGTTGATGTCATAATCATTTGATGATGTCATAATCATTAGATGATGTCATAATCATTTTGTTGATGTCATAATCATTTGATGATGTCATAATCATTTGATGTCATAATCATTGGATGATGTCATAATCATTTTGTTGATGTCATAATCATTTGATGATGTCATAATCATTTGATGTCATAATCATTGGTTGATGTCATAATCTTTTTTTTGATGTCATAATCATTTGATGTCATAATCATTGGATGATGTCATAATCATTTTGTTGATGTCATAATCATTTGATGATGTCATAATCATTGGATGATGTCATAATCATTTTGTTGATGTCATAATCATTTGATGATGTCATCATCATTTGATGATGTCATAATCATTGGATGATGACATAATCATTTTGTTGATGTCATAATCATTTGATGATGTCATAATCATTAGATGATGTCATAATCATTGGATGATGACATAATCATTTTGTTGATGTCATAATCATTTGATGTCATAATCATTGGATGATGTCATAATCATTTTGTTGATGTCACAATCATTTCATGATGTCATAATCATTTGATGTCATAATCATTGGATGATGTCATAATCATTTTGTTGATGTCATAATCATTTGATGATGTCATAATCATTTGATGATGTCATAATCATTAGATAATGTCATAATCATTTTGTTGAAGTCATAATCATTTGATGATGTCATAATCATTTTGTTGATGTCATATTGATTTGATGATGTCATAATCATTTGATGTCATAATCATTGGATGATGTCATAATCATTTTGTTGATGTCATAATCATTTGATGATGTCATAATCATTTGATGTCATAATCATTGGATGATGTCATAATCATTTTGTTGATGTCATAATCATTTGATGATGTCATAATCATTTGATGATGTCATAATCATATGATGTAATAATCATTGGATGATGTCATAATCATTTTGTTGATGTCATAATCATTTGATGATGTCATAATCATTAGATGATGTCATAATCATTTTGTTGATGTTATAATCATTTGATGATGTCATAATCATTAGATGATGTCATAATCATTTTGTTGATGTCATAATCATTTGATGATGTCATAATCATTAGATGATGTCATAATCATTTTGTTGATGTCATAATCATTTGATGATGTCATAATCATTTTGTTGATGTCATAATCATTTCGTTGATGTCATAATGATTTGATGATATCATAATCATTTGATGTCGTAATCATTGGATGATGTCATAATCATTTTGTTGATGTCATAATCATTTGATGATGTCATAATCATTAGATGATGTCATAATCATTGGATGATGACATAATCATTTTGTTGATGTCATAATCATTTGATGCCATAATCATTGGATGATGTCATAATCATTTTGTTGATGTCATAATCATTTGATGATGTCATAATCATTAGATGATGTCATAATCATTTTGTTGATGTCATAATCATTTCATGATGTCATAATCATTTGATGTCATAATCATTGGATGATGTCATAATCATTTTGTTGATGTCATAATCATTTGATGATGTCATAATCATTAGATAATGTCATAATCATTTTGTTGAAGTCATAATCATTTGATGATGTCATAATCATTTTGTTGATGTCATATTGATTTGATGATGTCATAATCATTTGATGTCATAATCATTGGATGATGTCATAATCATTTTGTTCATGTCATAATCATTTGATGATGTCATAATCATTTGATGTCATAATCATTGGATGATGTCATAATCATTTTGTTGATGTCATAATCATTTGATGATGTCATAAACATTAGATGATGTCATAATCATTTTGTTGATGTCATAATCATTTGATGATGTCATAATCATTTGATGTAATAATCATTGGATGATGTCATAATCATTTTGTTCATGTCATAATCATTTGATGATGTCATAATCATTAGATGATGTCATAATCATTTTGTTGATGTCATAATCATTTGATGATGTCATAATCATTAGGTGATGTCATAATCATTTTGTTGATGTCATAATCATTTGCTGATGTCATAATCATTTGATGTCATAATCATTGGATGATGTCATAATCATTTTGTTGATGTCATAATCATTTGATGATGTCATAATCATTTGATGATGTCATAATCATTTTGTTGATGTCATAATCATTTGATGATGTCATAATCATTTGATGTCATAATCATTGGATGATGTCATAATCATTTGATGTCATAATCATTGGATGATGTCATAATCATTTTGTTGATGTCATAATCATTTTATGATGTCATAATCATTTTGTTGATGTCGTAATCATTGGATGATGTCATAATCCTTTTGTTGATGTCATAATCATTTGATGATGTCATAATAATTAGATGATGTCATAATCATTTTGTTGATGTCATAATCATTTGATGATGTCATAATCATTTTGTTGATGTCATAATCATTTCGTTGATGTCATAATGATTTGATGATATCATAATCATTTGATGTCATAATCATTGGATGATGTCATAATCATTTTGTTGATGTCATAATCATTTGATGATGTCATAATAATTTGATGTCATAATCATTGGATGATGTCGTAATCATTTGATGATGCCATAATCATTTTGTTGATGTCATAATCATTTTATGATGTCATAATCATTTTGTTGATGTCATAATCATTTGATGATGTCATAATCATTAGATGATGTCATAATCATTTTGTTGATGTCATAATCATTTCATGATGTCATAATCATTAGATGATGTCATAATCATTTTGTTGATGTCATAATCATTTCGTTGATGTCATAATGATTTGATGATATCATATTCATTTGATGTCATAATCATTGGATGATGTCATAATCATTTTGTTGATGTCATAATCATTTGATGATGTCATAATCATTTGATGTCATAATCATTGGATGATGTCATAATCATTTTGTTGATGTCATAATCATTTGATGATGTCATAATCATTAGATAATGTCATAACCATTTTTGTTGAAGTCATAATCATTTGATGATGTCATAATCATTTTGTTGATGTCATAATCATTTTGTTGATGTCATATTGATTTGATGATGTCATAATCATTTGATGTCATAATCATTTGATGTCATAATCATTGGATGATGTCATAATCATTTTGTTCATGTCATAATCATTTGATGATGTCATAATCATTTGATGTCATAATCATTGGATGATGTCATAATCATTTTGTTGATGTCATAATCATTTGATGATGTCATAATCATTAGATGATGTCATAATCATTTTGTTGATGTCATAATCATTTGATGATGTCATAATCATTTGATGTCATAATCATTGGATGATGTCATAATCATTTTGTTGATGTCATAATCATTTGATGATGTCATAATCATTAGATGATGTCATAATCATTTTGTTGATGTCATTATCATTTGATGATGTCATAATCATTAGATGATGTCATAATCATTTTGTTGATGTCATAATCATTTGATGATGTCATAATCATTTGATGTCATAATCATTGGATGATGTCATAATCATTTTGTTGATGTCATAATCATTTGATGATGTCATAATCATTTGATGATGTCATAATCATTTTGTTGATGTCATAATCATTTGATGTCATAATCATTGGATGATGTCATAATCATTTTGTTGATGTCATAATCATTTTATGATGTCATAATCATTTTGTTGATGTCATAATCATTGGATGATGTCATAATCCTTTTGTTGATGTCATAATCATTAGATGATGTCATAATCATTTTGTTGATGTCATAATCATTTGATGATGTCATAATCATTTTGTTGATGTCATAATCATTTCATTGATGTCATAATGATTTGATGATATCATAATCATTTGATGTCATAATCATTGGATGATGTCATAATCATTTTGTTGATGTCATAATCATTTGATGATGTCATAATCATTTGATGTCATAATCATTGGATGATGTCATAATCATTTGATGATGCCATAATCATTTTGTTGATGTCATAATCATTTTATGATGTCATAATCATTAGATGATGTCATAATCATTGGATGATATCATAATCCTTTTGTTGATGTCATAATCATTTGATGGTGTCATTATCATTTGATGATGTCATAATCATTTTGATGATGTCATAATCATTTGATGATGTCATAATCATTT
Source organism: Dendrobates tinctorius (assembly GCF_039654945.1). NCBI lineage: Eukaryota > Metazoa > Chordata > Amphibia > Anura > Dendrobatidae > Dendrobates > Dendrobates tinctorius. The sequence goes on along the minus strand of NW_027361687.1, from coordinate 40,483,756 downwards.
GATGTCATAATCATTGGATAATGTCATAATCATTTTGTTGATGTCATAATCATTTGATGATGTCATAATCATTTTGTTGATGTCATAATCATTTCGTTGATGTCATAATGATTTGATGATATCATAATCATTTGATGTCGTAATCATTGGATGATGTCATAATCATTTGATGATGTCATAATCATTAGATGATGTCATAATCATTGGATGATGGCATAATCATTTTGTTGATGTCATAATCATTTGATGCCATAATCATTGGATGATGTCATAATCATTTTGTTGATGTCATAATCATTTGATGATGTCATAATCATTAGATGATGTCATAATCATTTTGTTGATGTCATAATCATTTGATGATGTCATAATCATTTGATGTCATAATCATTGGATGATGTCATAATCATTTTGTTGATGTCATAATCATTTGATGATGTCATAATCATTTGATGTCATAATCATTGGTTGATGTCATAATCTTTTTTTTGATGTCATAATCATTTGATGTCATAATCATTGGATGATGTCATAATCATTTTGTTGATGTCATAATCATTTGATGATGTCATAATCATTGGATGATGTCATAATCATTTTGTTGATGTCATAATCATTTGATGATGTCATCATCATTTGATGATGTCATAATCATTGGATGATGACATAATCATTTTGTTGATGTCATAATCATTTGATGATGTCATAATCATTAGATGATGTCATAATCATTGGATGATGACATAATCATTTTGTTGATGTCATAATCATTTGATGTCATAATCATTGGATGATGTCATAATCATTTTGTTGATGTCATAATCATTTGATGATGTCATAATCATTAGATGATGTCATAATCATTGGATGATGACATAATCATTTTGTTGATGTCATAATCATTTGATGTCATAATCATTGGATGATGTCATAATCATTTTGTTGATGTCATAATCATTTGATGATGTCATAATCATTAGATGATGTCATAATCATTTTGTTGATGTCACAATCATTTCATGATGTCATAATCATTTGATGTCATAATCATTGGATGATGTCATAATCATTTTGTTGATGTCATAATCATTTGATGATGTCATAATCATTTGATGATGTCATAATCATTAGATAATGTCATAATCATTTTGTTGAAGTCATAATCATTTGATGATGTCATAATCATTTTGTTGATGTCATATTGATTTGATGATGTCATAATCATTTGATGTCATAATCATTGGATGATGTCATAATCATTTTGTTGATGTCATAATCATTTGATGATGTCATAATCATTTGATGTCATAATCATTGGATGATGTCATAATCATTTTGTTGATGTCATAATCATTTGATGATGTCATAATCATTTGATGATGTCATAATCATATGATGTAATAATCATTGGATGATGTCATAATCATTTTGTTGATGTCATAATCATTTGATGATGTCATAATCATTAGATGATGTCATAATCATTTTGTTGATGTTATAATCATTTGATGATGTCATAATCATTAGATGATGTCATAATCATTTTGTTGATGTCATAATCATTTGATGATGTCATAATCATTTGATGTCATAATCATTGGATGATGTCGTAATCATTTTGTTGATGTCATAATCATTTGATGGTGTCATAATCATTTGATGATGTCATAATCATTTTGATGATGTCATAATCATTTGATGATGTCATAATCATTTGATGTCATAATCATTGGATAATGTCATAATCATTTTGTTGATGTCATAATCATTTTATGATGTCATAATCATTTTGTTGATGTCATAATCATTTGATGATGTCATAATCATTAGATGATGTCATAATCATATTGTTGATGTCATAATCATTTGATGATGTCATAATCATTTTGTTGATGTCATAATCATTTCATTGATGTCATAATGATTTGATGATATCATAATCATTTGATGTCATAATCATTGGATGATGTCATAATCATTTTGTTGATGTCATAATCATTTGATGATGTCATAATCATTTGATGTCATAATCATTGGATGATGTCATAATCATTTTGTTGATGTCATAATCATTTTATGATGTCATAATCATTTTGTTGATGTCATAATCATTGGATGATGTCATAATCCTTTTGTTGATGTCATAATCATTTGATGATGTCATAATCATTAGATGATGTCATAATCATTTTGTTGATGTCATAATCATTTGATGATGTCATAATCATTTTGTTGATGTCATAATCATTTCGTTGATGTCATAATGATTTGATGATATCATAATCATTTGATGTCGTAATCATTGGATGATGTCATAATCATTTTGTTGATGTCATAATCATTTGATGATGTCATAATCATTAGATGATGTCCTAATCATTGGATGATGACATAATCATTTTGTTGATGTCATAATCATTTGATGCCATAATCATTGGATGATGTCATAATCATTTTGTTGATGTCATAATCATTTGATGATGTCATAATCATTAGATGATGTCATAATCATTTTGTTGATGTCATAATCATTTCATGATGTCATAATCATTTGATGTCATAATCATTGGATGATGTCATAATCATTTTGTTGATGTCATAATCATTTGATGATGTCATAATCATTAGATAATGTCATAATCATTTTGTTGAAGTCATAATCATTTGATGATGTCATAATCATTTTGTTGATGTCATATTGATTTGATGATGTCATAATCATTTGATGTCATAATCATTGGATGATGTCATAATCATTTTGTTCATGTCATAATCATTTGATGATGTCATAATCATTTGATGTCATAATCATTGGATGATGTCATAATCATTTTGTTGATGTCATAATCATTTGATGATGTCATAAACATTAGATGATGTCATAATCATTTTGTTGATGTCATAATCATTTGATGATGTCATAATCATTTGATGTAATAATCATTGGATGATGTCATAATCATTTTGTTCATGTCATAATCATTTGATGATGTCATAATCATTAGATGATGTCATAATCATTTTGTTGATGTCATAATCATTTGATGATGTCATAATCATTAGGTGATGTCATAATCATTTTGTTGATGTCATAATCATTTGCTGATGTCATAATCATTTGATGTCATAATCATTGGATGATGTCATAATCATTTTGTTGATGTCATAATCATTTGATGATGTCATAATCATTTGATGATGTCATAATCATTTTGTTGATGTCATAATCATTTGATGATGTCATAATCATTTGATGTCATAATCATTGGATGATGTCATAATCATTTGATGTCATAATCATTGGATGATGTCATAATCATTTTGTTGATGTCATAATCATTTTATGATGTCATAATCATTTTGTTGATGTCGTAATCATTGGATGATGTCATAATCCTTTTGTTGATGTCATAATCATTTGATGATGTCATAATAATTAGATGATGTCATAATCATTTTGTTGATGTCATAATCATTTGATGATGTCATAATCATTTTGTTGATGTCATAATCATTTCGTTGATGTCATAATGATTTGATGATATCATAATCATTTGATGTCATAATCATTGGATGATGTCATAATCATTTTGTTGATGTCATAATCATTTGATGATGTCATAATCATTTGATGTCATAATCATTGGATGATGTCGTAATCATTTGATGATGCCATAATCATTTTGTTGATGTCATAATCATTTTATGATGTCATAATCATTTTGTTGATGTCATAATCATTTGATGATGTCATAATCATTAGATGATGTCATAATCATTTTGTTGATGTCATAATCATTTCATGATGTCATAATCATTAGATGATGTCATAATCATTTTGTTGATGTCATAATCATTTCGTTGATGTCATAATGATTTGATGATATCATATTCATTTGATGTCATAATCATTGGATGATGTCATAATCATTTTGTTGATGTCATAATCATTTGATGATGTCATAATCATTTGATGTCATAATCATTGGATGATGTCATAATCATTTTGTTGATGTCATAATCATTTTATGATGTCATAATCATTTTGTTGATGTCATAATCATTGGATGATGTCATAATCCTTTTGTTGATGTCATAATCATTTGATGATGTCATAATCATTAGATGATGTCATAATCATTTTGTTGATGTCATAATCATTTGATGATGTCATAATCATTTTGTTGATGTCATAATCATTTCGTTGATGTCGTAATGATTTGATGATATCATAATCATTTGATGTCATAATCATTGGATGATGTCATAATCATTTTGTTGATGTCATAATCATTTGATGATGTCATAATCATTGGATGATGACATAATCATTTTGTTGATGTCATAATCATTTGATGTCATAATCATTGGATGATGTCATAATTATTTTGTTGATGTCATAATCATTTGATGATGTCATAATCATTAGATGATGTCATAATCATTTTGTTGATGTCATAATCATTTCATGATGTCATAATCATTTGATGTCATAATCATTGGATGATGTCATAATCATTTTGTTGATGTCATAATCATTTGATGATGTCATAATCATTAGATAATGTCATAACCATTTTTGTTGAAGTCATAATCATTTGATGATGTCATAATCATTTTGTTGATGTCATAATCATTTTGTTGATGTCATATTGATTTGATGATGTCATAATCATTTGATGTCATAATCATTGGATGATGTCATAATCATTTTGTTCATGTCATAATCATTTGATGATGTCATAATCATTTGATGTCATAATCATTGGATGATGTCATAATCATTTTGTTGATGTCATAATCATTTGATGATGTCATAATCATTAGATGATGTCATAATCATTTTGTTGATGTCATAATCATTTGATGATGTCATAATCATTTGATGTCATAATCATTGGATGAAGTCATAATCATTTTGTTGATGTCATAATCATTTGATGATGTCATAATCATTAGATGATGTCATAATCATTTTGTTGATGTCATTATCATTTGATGATGTCATAATCATTAGATGATGTCATAATCATTTTGTTGATGTCATAATCATTTGATGATGTCATAATCATTTGATGTCATAATCATTGGATGATGTCATAATCATTTTGTTGATGTCATAATCATTTGATGATGTCATAATCATTTGATGATGTCATAATCATTTTGTTGATGTCATAATCATTTGATGATGTCATAATCATTTGATGTCATAATCATTGGATGATGTCATAATCATTTTGTTGATGTCATAATCATTTTATGATGTCATAATCATTTTGTTGATGTCATAATCATTGGATGATGTCATAATCCTTTTGTTGATGTCATAATCATTAGATGATGTCATAATCATTTTGTTGATGTCATAATCATTTGATGATGTCATAATCATTTTGTTGATGTCATAATCATTTCATTGATGTCATAATGATTTGATGATATCATAATCATTTGATGTCATAATCATTGGATGATGTCATAATCATTTTGTTGATGTCATAATCATTTGATGATGTCATAATCATTTGATGTCATAATCATTGGATGATGTCATAATCATTTGATGATGCCATAATCATTTTGTTGATGTCATAATCATTTTATGATGTCATAATCATTAGATGATGTCATAATCATTGGATGATATCATAATACTTTTGTTGATGTCATAATCATTTGATGGTGTCATAATCATTTGATGATGTCATAATCATTTTGATGATGTCATAATCATTTGATGATGTCATAATCATTTGATGTCATAATCATTGGATAATGTCATAATCATTTTGTTGATGTCATAATCATTTGATGATGTCATAATCATTTTGTTGATGTCATAATCATTTCGTTGATGTCATAATGATTTGATGATATCATAATCATTTGATGTCGTAATCATTGGATGATGTCATAATCATTTGATGATGTCATAATCATTAGATGATGTCATAATCATTGGATGATGACATAATCATTTTGTTGATGTCATAATCATTTGATGCCATAATCATTGGATGATGTCATAATCATTTTGTTGATGTCATAATCATTTGATGATGTCATAATCATTAGATGATGTCATAATCATTTTGTTGATGTCATAATCATTTGATGATGTCATAATCATTTGATGTCATAATCATTGGATGATGTCATAATCATTTGATGTCATAATCATTGGATGATGTCATAATCATTTTGTTGATGTCATAATCATTTGATGATGTCATAATCATTAGATGATGTCATAATCATTGGATGATGACATAATCATTTTGTTGATGTCATAATCATTTGATGTCATAATCATTGGATGATGTCATAATCATTTTGTTGATGTCATAATCATTTGATGATGTCATAATCATTAGATGATGTCATAATCATTTTGTTGATGTCATAATCATTTCATGATGTCATAATCATTTGATGTCATAATCATTGGATGATGTCATAATCATTTTGTTGATGTCATAATCATTTGATGATTTCATAATCATTAGATAATGTCATAACCATTTTTGTTGAAGTCATAATCATTTGATGATGTCATAATCATTTTGTTGATGTCATAATCATTTTGTTGATGTCATATTGATTTGATGATGTCATAATCATTTGATGTCATAATCATTGGATGATGTCATAATCATTTTGTTCATGTCATAATCATTTGATGATGTCATAATCATTTGATGTCATAATCATTGGATGATGTCATAATCATTTTGTTGATGTCATAATCATTTGATGATGTCATAATCATTAGATGATGTCATAATCATTTTGTTGATGTCATAATCATTTGATGATGTCATAATCATTTGATGTCATAATCATTGGATGATGTCATAATCATTTTGTTGATGTCATAATCATTTGATGATGTCATAATCATTAGATGATGTCATAATCATTTTGTTGATGTCATAATCATTTGATGATGTCATAATCATTAGATGATGTCATAATCATTTTGTTGATGTCATAATCATTTGATGATGTCATAATCATTTGATGTCATAATCATTGGATGATGTCATAATCATTTTGTTGATGTCATAATCATTTGATGATGTCATAATCATTTGATGATGTCATAATCATTTTGTTGATGTCATAATCATTTGATGATGTCATAATCATTTGATGTCATAATCATTGGATGATGTCATAATCATTTTGTTGATGTCATAATCATTTTATGATGTCATAATCATTTTGTTGATGTCATAATCATTGGATGATGTCATAATCCTTTTGTTGATGTCATAATCATTTGATGATGTCATAATCATTAGATGATGTCATAATCATTTTGTTGATGTCATAATCATTTGATGATGTCATAATCATTTTGTTGATGTCATAATCATTTCATTGATGTCATAATGATTTGATGATATCATAATCATTTGATGTCATAATCATTGGATGATGTCATAATCATTTTGTTGATGTCATAATCATTTGATGATGTCATAATCATTTGATGTCATAATCATTGGATGATGTCATAATCATTTGATGATGCCATAATCATTTTGTTGATGTCATAATCATTTTATGATGTCATAATCATTAGATGATGTCATAATCATTGGATGATGTCATAATCCTTTTGTTGATGTCATAATCATTTGATGGTGTCATAATCATTTGATGATGTCATAATCATTTTGATGATGTCATAATCATTTGATGATGTCATAATCATTTGATGTCATAATCATTGGATAATGTCATAATCATTTTGTTGATGTCATAATAATTTTATGATGTCATAATCATTTTGTTGATGTAATAATCATTGGATGATGTCATAATCCTTTTGTTGATGTCATAATCATTTGATGATGTCATAATCATTAGATGATGTCATAATCATATTGTTGATGTCATAATCATTTGATGATGTCATAATCATTTTGTTGATGTCATAATCATTTCGTTGATGTCATAATGATTTGATGATATCATAATCATTTGATGTCATAATCATTGGATGATGTCATAATCATTTTGTTGATGTCATAATCATTTGATGATGTCATAATCATTTGATGTCATAATCATTGGATGATGTCATAATCATTTTGTTGATGTCATAATCATTTTATGATGTCATAATCATTTTGTTGATGTCATAATCATTGGATGATGTCATAATCCTTTTGTTGATGTCATAATCATTTGATGATGTCATAATCATTAGATGATGTCATAATCATTTTGTTGATGTCATAATCATTTGATGATGTCATAATCATTTTGTTGATGTCATAATCATTTCGTTGATGTCATAATGATTTGATGATATCATAATCATTTGATGTCGTAATCATTGGATGATGTCATAATCATTTTGTTGATGTCATAATCATTTGATGATGTCATAATCATTAGATGATGTCATAATCATTGGATGATGACATAATCATTTTGTTGATGTCATAGTCATTTGATGCCATAATCATTGGATGATGTCATAATCATTTTGTTGATGTCATAATCATTTGATGATGTCATAATCATTAGATGATGTCATAATCATTTTGTTGATGTCATAATCATTTCATGATGTCATAATCATTTGATGTCATAATCATTGGATGATGTCATAATCATTTTGTTGATGTCATAATCATTTGATGATGTCATAATCATTAGATAATGTCATAATCATTTTGTTGAAGTCATAATCATTTGATGATGTCATAATCATTTTGTTGATGTCATAATCATTTTGTTGATGTCATATTGATTTGATGATGTCATAATCATTTGATGTCATAATCATTGGATGATGTCATAATCATTTTGTTCATGTCATAATCATATGATGATGTCATTATCATTTGATGTCATAATCATTGGATGATGTCATAATCATTTTGTTGATGTCATAATCATTTGATGATGTCATAAACATTAGATGATGTCATAATCATTTTGTTGATGTCATAATCATTTGATGATGTCATAATCATTTGATGTAATAATCATTGGATGATGTCATAATCATTTTGTTCATGTCATAATCATTTGATGATGTCATAATCATTAGATGATGTCATAATCATTTTGTTGATGTCATAATCATTTGATGATGTCATAATCATTAGGTGATGTCATAATCATTTTGTTGATGTCATAATCATTTGCTGATGTCATAATCATTTGATGTCATAATCATTGGATGATGTCATAATCATTTTGTTGATGTCATAATCATTTGATGATGTCATAATCATTTTGTTGATGTCATAATCATTGGATGATGTCTTAATCATTTGATGTCATAATCATTTGATGATGTCATAATCATTTTGTTGATGTCATAATCATTTTATGATGTCATAATCATTTTGTTGATGTCATAATCATTGGATGATGTCATAATCCTTTTGTTGATGTCATAATCATTTGATGATGTCATAATCATTAGATGATGTCATAATCATTTTGTTGATGTCATAATCATTTGATGATGTCATAATCATTTTGTTGATGTCATAATCATTTCATTGATGTCATAATGATTTGATGATATCATAATCATTTGATGTCATAATCATTGGATGATGTCATAATCATTTTGTTGATGTCATAATCATTTGATGATGTCATAATCATTTGATGTCATAATCATTGGATGATGTCATAATCATTTGATGATGCCATAATCATTTTGTTGATGTCATAATCATTTTATGATGTCATAATCATTAGATGATGTCATAATCATTGGATGATGTCATAATCCTTTTGTTGATGTCATAATCATTTGATGGTGTCATAATCATTTGATGATGTCATAATCATTTTGATGATGTCATAATCATTTGATGATGTCATAATCATTTGATGTCATAATCATTGGATAATGTCATAATCATTTTGTTGATGTCATAATCATTTTATGATGTCATAATCATTTTGTTGATGTAATAATCATTGGATGATGTCATAATCCTTTTGTTGATGTCATAATCATTTGATGATGTCATAATCATTAGATGATGTCATAATCATATTGTTGATGTCATAATCATTTGATGATGTCATAATCATTTTGTTGATGTCATAATCATTTCGTTGATGTCATAATGATTTGATGATATCATAATCATTTGATGTCATAATCATTGGATGATGTCATAATCATTTTGTTGATGTCATAATCATTTGATGATGTCATAATCATTTGATGTCATAATCATTGGATGATGTCATAATCATTTTGTTGATGTCATAATCATTTTATGATGTCATAATCATTTTGTTGATGTCATAATCTTTGGATGATGTCATAATCCTTTTGTTGATGTCATAATCATTTGATGATGTCATAATCATTAGATGATGTCATAATCATTTTGTTGATGTCATAATCATTTGATGATGTCATAATCATTTTGTTGATGTCATAATCATTTTTTTGAAGTCATAATGATTTGAAGATATCATAATCATTTGATGTCGTAATCATTGGATGATGTCATAATCATTTTGTTGATGTCATAATCATTTGATGATGTCATAATCATTAGATGATGTCATAATCATTGGATGATGACATAATCATTTTGTTGATGTCATAATCATTTGATGCCATAATCATTGGATGATGTCATAATCATTTTGTTGATGTCATAATCATTTGATGATGTCATAATCATTAGATGATGTCATAATCATTTTGTTGATGTCATAATCATTTCATGATGTCATAATCATTTGATGTCATAATCATTGGATGATGTCATAATCATTTTGTTGATGTCATAATCATTTGATGATGTCATAATCATTAGATAATGTCATAATCATTTTGTTGAAGTCATAATCATTTGATGATGTCATAATCATTTTGTTGATGTCATAATCATTTTGTTGATGTCATATTGATTTGATGATGTCATAATCATTTGATGTCATAATCATTGGATGATGTCATAATCATTTTGTTCATGTCATAATCATTTGATGATGTCATTATCATTTGATGTCATAATCATTGGATGATGTCATAATCATTTTGTTGATGTCATAATCATTTGATGATGTCATAAACATTAGATGATGTCATAATCATTATGTTGATGTCATAATCATTTGATGATGTCATAATCATTTGATGTAATAATCACTGGATGATGTCATAATCATTTTGTTCATGTCATAATCATTTGATGATGTCATAATCATTAGATGATGTCATAATCATTTTGTTGATGTCATAATCATTTGATGATGTCATAATCATTAGGTGATGTCATAATCATTTTATTGATGTCATAATCATTTGCTGATGTCATAATCATTTGATGTCATAATCATTGGATGATGTCATAATCATTTTGTTGATGTCATAATCATTTGATGATGTCATAATCATTTGATGTCATAATCATTGGATGATGTCATAATCATTTGATGTCATAATCATTGGATGATGTCATAATCATTTTGTTGATGTCATAATCATTTTATGATGTCATAATCATTTTGTTGATGTCGTAATCATTGGATGATGTCATAATCCTTTTGTTGATGTCATAATCATTTGATGATGTCATAATAATTAGATGATGTCATAATCATTTTGTTGATGTCATAATCATTTGATGATGTCATAATCATTTTGTTGATGTCATAATCATTTCGTTGATGTCATAATGATTTGATGATATCATAATCATTTGATGTCATAATCATTGGATGATGTCATAATCATTTTGTTGATGTCATAATCATTTGATGATGTCATAATCATTTGATGTCATAATCATTGGATGATGTCGTAATCATTTGATGATGCCATAATCATTTTGTTGATGTCATAATCATTTTATGATGTCATAATCATTTTGTTGATGTCATAATCATTTGATGATGTCATAATCATTAGATGATGTCATAATCATTTTGTTGATGTCATAATCATTTCATGATGTCATAATCATTAGATGATGTCATAATCATTTTGTTGATGTCATAATCATTTCGTTGATGTCATAATGATTTGATGATATCATATTCATTTGATGTCATAATCATTGGATGATGTCATAATCATTTTGTTGATGTCATAATCATTTGATGATGTCATAATCATTTGATGTCATAATCATTGGATGATGTCATAATCATTTTGTTGATGTCATAATCATTTTATGATGTCATAATCATTTTGTTGATGTCATAATCATTGGATGATGTCATAATCCTTTTGTTGATGTCATAATCATTTGATGATGTCATAATCATTAGATGATGTCATAATCATTTTGTTGATGTCATAATCATTTGATGATGTCATAATCATTTGATGTCATAATCATTGGATGATGTCATAATCATTTTGTTGATGTCATAATCATTTGATGATGTCATAATCATTAGATGATGTCATAATCATTTTGTTGATGTTATAATCATTTGATGATGTCATAATCATTAGATGATGTCATAATCATTTTGTTGATGTCATAATCATTTGATGATGTCATAATCATTTGATGTCATAATCATTGGATGATGTCATAATCATTTTGTTGATGTCATAATCATTTGATGATGTCATAATCATTTGATGATGTCATAATCATTTTGTTGATGTCATAATCATTTGATGATGTCATAATCATTTGATGTCATAATCATTGGATGATGTCATAATCATTTTGTTGATGTCATAATCATTTGATGATGTCATAATCATTAGATGATGTCATAATCATTTTGTTGATGTCATAATCATTTGATGATGTCATAATCATTTGATGTCATAATCATTGGATGATGTCATAATCATTTGATGTCATAATCATTGGATGATGTCATAATCATTTTGTTGATGTCATAATCATTTTATGATGTCATAATCATTTTGTTGATGTCGTAATCATTGGATGATGTCATAATCCTTTTGTTGATGTCATAATCATTTGATGATGTCATAATAATTAGATGATGTCATAATCATTTTGTTGATGTCATAATCATTTGATGATGTCATAATCATTTTGTTGATGTCATAATCATTTCGTTGATGTCATAATGATTTGATGATATCATAATCATTTGATGTCATAATCATTGGATGATGTCATAATCATTTTGTTGATGTCATAATCATTTGATGATGTCATAATCATTTGATGTCATAATCATTGGATGATGTCGTAATCATTTGATGATGCCATAATCATTTTGTTGATGTCATAATCATTTTATGATGTCATAATCATTTTGTTGATGTCATAATCATTTGATGATGTCATAATCATTAGATGATGTCATAATCATTTTGTTGATGTCATAATCATTTCATGATGTCATAATCATTAGATGATGTCATAATCATTTTGTTGATGTCATAATCATTTCGTTGATGTCATAATGATTTGATGATATCATATTCATTTGATGTCATAATCATTGGATGATGTCATAATCATTTTGTTGATGTCATAATCATTTGATGATGTCATAATCATTTGATGTCATAATCATTGGATGATGTCATAATCATTTTGTTGATGTCATAATCATTTTATGATGTCATAATCATTTTGTTGATGTCATAATCATTGGATGATGTCATAATCCTTTTGTTGATGTCATAATCATTTGATGATGTCATAATCATTAGATGATGTCATAATCATTTTGTTGATGTCATAATCATTTGATGATGTCATAATCATTTGATGTCATAATCATTGGATGATGTCATAATCATTTTGTTGATGTCATAATCATTTGATGATGTCATAATCATTAGATGATGTCATAATCATTTTGTTGATGTTATAATCATTTGATGATGTCATAATCATTAGATGATGTCATAATCATTTTGTTGATGTCATAATCATTTGATGATGTCATAATCATTTGATGTCATAATCATTGGATGATGTCATAATCGTTTTGTTGATGTCATAATCATTTGATGATGTCATAATCATTTGATGATGTCATAATCATTTTGTTGATGTCATAATCATTTGATGATGTCATAATCATTTGATGTCATAATCATTGGATGATGTCATAATCATTTTGTTGATGTCATAATCATTTTGTTGATGTCATAATCATTTTATGATGTCATAATCATTTTGTTGATGTCATAATCATTGGATGATGTCATAATCCTTTTGTTGATGTCATAATCATTTGATGATGTCATAATCATTTTGTTGATGTCATAATCATTTCATTGATGTCATAATGATTTGATGATATCATAATCATTTGATGTCATAATCATTGGATGATGTCATAATCATTTTGTTGATGTCATAATCATTTGATGATGTCATAATCATTTGATGTCATAATCATTGGATGATGTCATAATCATTTGATGATGCCATAATCATTTTGTTGATGTCATAATCATTTTATGATGTCATAATCATTAGATGATGTCATAATCATTGGATGATGTCATAATCCTTTTGTTGATGTCATAATCATTTGATGATGTCATAATCATTAGATGATGTCATAATCATTTTGTTGATGTCATAATCATTTTGTTGATGGCATAATCATTTTATGATGTCATAATCATTTTGTTGATATCATAATCATTGGATGATGTCATAATCCTTTTGTTGATGTCATAATCATTTGATGATGTCATAATCATTAGATAATGTCATAATCATTTTGTTGAAGTCATAATCATTTGATGATGTCATAATCATTTTGTTGATGTCATAATGATTTGATGATGTCATAATCATTTGATGTCATAATCATTGGATGATGTCATAATCATTTGATGTCATAATCATTGGATGATGTCATAATCATTTTGTTGATGTCATAATCATTTTATGATGTCATAATCATTTTGTTGATGTCATAATCATTGGATGATGTCATAATCCTTTTGTTGATGTCATAATCATTTGATGATGTCATAATCATTAGATGATGTCATAATCATTTTGTTGATGTCATAATCATTTGATGATGTCATAATCATTTGATGTCATAATCATTGGATGATGTCATAATCATTTTGTTGATGTCATAATCATTTGATGATGTCATAATCATTAGATGATGTCATAATCATTTTGTTGATGTCATAATCATTTGATGATGTCATAATCATTAGATGATGTCATAATCATTTTGTTGATGTCATAATCATTTGATGATGTCATAATCATTTGATGTCATAATCATTGGATGATGTCATAATCATTTTGTTGATGTCATAATCATTTTGTTGATGTCATAATCATTTGATGATGTCATAATCATTTTGTTGATGTCATAATCATTTGATGATGTCATAATCATTTGATGTCATAATCATTGGATGATGTCATAATCATTTTGTTGATGTCATAATCATTTTATGATGTCATAATCATTTTGTTGATGTCATAATCATTGGATGATGTCATAATCCTTTTGTTGATGTCATAATCATTTGATGATGTCATAATCATTAGATGATGTCATAATCATTTTGTTGATGTCATAATCATTTGATGATGTCATAATCATTTTGTTGATGTCATAATCATTTCATTGATGTCATAATGATTTGATGATATCATAATCATTTGATGTCATAATCATTGGATGATGTCATAATCATTTTGTTGATGTCATAATCATTTGATGATGTCATAATCATTTGATGTCATAATCATTGGATGATGTCATAATCATTTGATGATGCCATAATCATTTTGTTGATGTCATAATCATTTTATGATGTCATAATCATTAGATGATGTCATAATCATTGGATGATGTCATAATCCTTTTGTTGATGTCATAATCATTTGATGGTGTCATAATCATTTGATGATGTCATAATCATTTTGATGATGTCATAATCATTTGATGATGTCATAATCATTTGATGTCATAATCATTGGATAATGTCATAATCATTTTGTTGATGTCATAATAATTTTATGATGTCATAATCATTTTGTTGATGTAATAATCATTGGATGATGTCATAATCCTTTTGTTGATGTCATAATCATTTGATGATGTCATAATCATTAGATGATGTCATAATCATATTGTTGATGTCATAATCATTTGATGATGTCATAATCATTTTGTTGATGTCATAATCATTTCGTTGATGTCATAATGATTTGATGATATCATAATCATTTGATGTCATAATCATTGGATGATGTCATAATCATTTTGTTGATGTCATAATCATTTGATGATGTCATAATCATTTGATGTCATAATCATTGGATGATGTCATAATCATTTTGTTGATGTCATAATCATTTTATGATGTCATAATCATTTTGTTGATGTCATAATCATTGGATGATGTCATAATCCTTTTGTTGATGTCATAATCATTTGATGATGTCATAATCATTAGATGATGTCATAATCATTTTGTTGATGTCATAATCATTTGATGATGTCATAATCATTTTGTTGATGTCATAATCATTTCGTTGATGTCATAATGATTTGATGATATCATAATCATTTGATGTCGTAATCATTGGATGATGTCATAATCATTTTGTTGATGTCATAATCATTTGATGATGTCATAATCATTAGATGATGTCATAATCATTGGATGATGACATAATCATTTTGTTGATGTCATAGTCATTTGATGCCATAATCATTGGATGATGTCATAATCATTTTGTTGATGTCATAATCATTTGATGATGTCATAATCATTAGATGATGTCATAATCATTTTGTTGATGTCATAATCATTTCATGATGTCATAATCATTTGATGTCATAATCATTGGATGATGTCATAATCATTTTGTTGATGTCATAATCATTTGATGATGTCATAATCATTAGATAATGTCATAATCATTTTGTTGAAGTCATAATCATTTGATGATGTCATAATCATTTTGTTGATGTCATAATCATTTTGTTGATGTCATATTGATTTGATGATGTCATAATCATTTGATGTCATAATCATTGGATGATGTCATAATCATTTTGTTCATGTCATAATCATATGATGATGTCATTATCATTTGATGTCATAATCATTGGATGATGTCATAATCATTTTGTTGATGTCATAATCATTTGATGATGTCATAAACATTAGATGATGTCATAATCATTTTGTTGATGTCATAATCATTTGATGATGTCATAATCATTTGATGTAATAATCATTGGATGATGTCATAATCATTTTGTTCATGTCATAATCATTTGATGATGTCATAATCATTAGATGATGTCATAATCATTTTGTTGATGTCATAATCATTTGATGATGTCATAATCATTAGGTGATGTCATAATCATTTTGTTGATGTCATAATCATTTGCTGATGTCATAATCATTTGATGTCATAATCATTGGATGATGTCATAATCATTTTGTTGATGTCATAATCATTTGATGATGTCATAATCATTTGATGATGTCATAATCATTTTGTTGATGTCATAATCATTGGATGATGTCTTAATCATTTGATGTCATAATCATTTGATGATGTCATAATCATTTTGTTGATGTCATAATCATTTTATGATGTCATAATCATTTTGTTGATGTCATAATCATTGGATGATGTCATAATCCTTTTGTTGATGTCATAATCATTTGATGATGTCATAATCATTAGATGATGTCATAATCATTTTGTTGATGTCATAATCATTTGATGATGTCATAATCATTTTGTTGATGTCATAATCATTTCATTGATGTCATAATGATTTGATGATATCATAATCATTTGATGTCATCATCATTGGATGATGTCATAATCATTTTGTTGATGTCATAATCATTTGATGATGTCATAATCATTTGATGTCATAATCATTGGATGATGTCATAATCATTTGATGATGCCATAATCATTTTGTTGATGTCATAATCATTTTATGATGTCATAATCATTAGATGATGTCATAATCATTGGATGATGTCATAATCCTTTTGTTGATGTCATAATCATTTGATGGTGTCATAATCATTTTGATGATGTCATAATCATTTGATGATGTCATAATCATTTGATGTCATAATCATTGGATAATGTCATAATCATTTTGTTGATGTCATAATCATTTTATGATGTCATAATCATTTTGTTGATGTAATAATCATTGGATGATGTCATAATACTTTTGTTGATGTCATAATCATTTGATGATGTCATAATCATTAGATGATGTCATAATCATATTGTTGATGTCATAATCATTTGATGATGTCATAATCATTTTGTTGATGTCATAATCATTTCGTTGATGTCATAATGATTTGATGATATCATAATCATTTGATGTCATAATCATTGGATGATGTCATAATCATTTTGTTGATGTCATAATCATTTGATGATGTCATAATCATTTGATGTCATAATCATTGGATGATGTCATAATCATTTTGTTGATGTCATAATCATTTTATGATGTCATAATCATTTTGTTGATGTCATAATCTTTGGATGATGTCATAATCCTTTTGTTGATGTCATAATCATTTGATGATGTCATAATCATTAGATGATGTCATAATCATTTTGTTGATGTCATAATCATTTGATGATGTCATAATCATTTTGTTGATGTCATAATCATTTTTTTGAAGTCATAATGATTTGAAGATATCATAATCATTTGATGTCGTAATCATTGGATGATGTCATAATCATTTTGTTGATGTCATAATCATTTGATGATGTCATAATCATTAGATGATGTCATAATCATTGGATGATGACATAATCATTTTGTTGATGTCATAATCATTTGATGCCATAATCATTGGATGATGTCATAATCATTTTGTTGATGTCATAATCATTTGATGATGTCATAATCATTAGATGATGTCATAATCATTTTGTTGATGTCATAATCATTTCATGATGTCATAATCATTTGATGTCATAATCATTGGATGATGTCATAATCATTTTGTTGATGTCATAATCATTTGATGATGTCATAATCATTAGATAATGTCATAATCATTTTGTTGAAGTCATAATCATTTGATGATGTCATAATCATTTTGTTGATGTCATAATCATTTTGTTGATGTCATATTGATTTGATGATGTCATAATCATTTGATGTCATAATCATTGGATGATGTCATAATCATTTTGTTCATGTCATAATCATTTGATGATGTCATTATCATTTGATGTCATAATCATTGGATGATGTCATAATCATTTTGTTGATGTCATAATCATTTGATGATGTCATAAACATTAGATTATGTCATAATCATTTTGTTGATGTCATAATCATTTGATGATGTCATAATCATTTGATGTAATAATCACTGGATGATGTCATAATCATTTTGTTCATGTCATAATCATTTGATGATGTCATAATCATTAGATGATGTCATAATCATTTTGTTGATGTCATAATCATTTGATGATGTCATAATCATTAGGTGATGTCATAATCATTTTATTGATGTCATAATCATTTGCTGATGTCATAATCATTTGATGTCATAATCATTGGATGATGTCATAATCATTTTGTTGATGTCATAATCATTTGATGATGTCATAATCATTTGATGTCATAATCATTGGATGATGTCATAATCATTTGATGTCATAATCATTGGATGATGTCATAATCATTTTGTTGATGTCATAATCATTTTATGATGTCATAATCATTTTGTTGATGTCGTAATCATTGGATGATGTCATAATCCTTTTGTTGATGTCATAATCATTTGATGATGTCATAATAATTAGATGATGTCATAATCATTTTGTTGATGTCATAATCATTTGATGATGTCATAATCATTTTGTTGATGTCATAATCATTTCGTTGATGTCATAATGATTTGATGATATCATAATCATTTGATGTCATAATCATTGGATGATGTCATAATCATTTTGTTGATGTCATAATCATTTGATGATGTCATAATCATTTGATGTCATAATCATTGGATGATGTCGTAATCATTTGATGATGCCATAATCATTTTGTTGATGTCATAATCATTTTATGATGTCATAATCATTTTGTTGATGTCATAATCATTTGATGATGTCATAATCATTAGATGATGTCATAATCATTTTGTTGATGTCATAATCATTTCATGATGTCATAATCATTAGATGATGTCATAATCATTTTGTTGATGTCATAATCATTTCGTTGATGTCATAATGATTTGATGATATCATATTCATTTGATGTCATAATCATTGGATGATGTCATAATCATTTTGTTGATGTCATAATCATTTGATGATGTCATAATCATTTGATGTCATAATCATTGGATGATGTCATAATCATTTTGTTGATGTCATAATCATTTTATGATGTCATAATCATTTTGTTGATGTCATAATCATTGGATGATGTCATAATCCTTTTGTTGATGTCATAATCATTTGATGATGTCATAATCATTAGATGATGTCATAATCATTTTGTTGATGTCATAATCATTTGATGATGTCATAATCATTTGATGTCATAATCATTGGATGATGTCATAATCATTTTGTTGATGTCATAATCATTTGATGATGTCATAATCATTAGATGATGTCATAATCATTTTGTTGATGTTATAATCATTTGATGATGTCATAATCATTAGATGATGTCATAATCATTTTGTTGATGTCATAATCATTTGATGATGTCATAATCATTTGATGTCATAATCATTGGATGATGTCATAATCATTTTGTTGATGTCATAATCATTTGATGATGTCATAAGCATTTGATGATGTCATAATCATTTTGTTGATGTCATAATCATTTGATGATGTCATAATCATTTGATGTCATAATCATTGGATGATGTCATAATCATTTTGTTGATGTCATAATCATTTTATGATGTCATAATCATTTTGTTGATGTCATAATCATTGGATGATGTCATAATCCTTTTGTTGATGTCATAATCATTTGATGATGTCATAATCATTTTGTTGATGTCATAATCATTTCATTGATGTCATAATGATTTGATGATATCATAATCATTTGATGTCATAATCATTGGATGATGTCATAATCATTTTGTTGATGTCATAATCATTTGATGATGTCATAATCATTTGATGTCATAATCATTGGATGATGTCATAATCATTTGATGATGCCATAATCATTTTGTTGATGTCATAATCATTTTATGATGTCATAATCATTAGATGATGTCATAATCATTGGATGATGTCATAATCCTTTTGTTGATGTCATAATCATTTGATGATGTCATAATCATTAGATGATGTCATAATCATTTTGTTGATGTCATAATCATTTTGTTGATGGCATAATCATTTTATGATGTCATAATCATTTTGTTGATATCATAATCATTGGATGATGTCATAATCCTTTTGTTGATGTCATAATCATTTGATGATGTCATAATCATTAGATGATGTCATAATCATTTTGTTGATGTCATAATCATTTGATGATGTCATAATCATTAGATGATGTCATAATCATTTTGTTGATGTCATAATCATTTCATGATGTCATAATCATTTGATGTCATAATCATTGGATGATGTCATAATCATTTTGTTGATGTCATAATCATTTGATGATGTCATAATCATTAGATAATGTCATAATCATTTTGTTGAAGTCATAATCATTTGATGATGTCATAATCATTTTGTTGATGTCATAATCATTGGATGATGTCATAATCATTTGATGTCATAATCATTGGATGATGTCATAATCATTTTGTTGATGTCATAATCATTTGATGATGTCATAATCATTTGATGTCATAATCATTGGATGATGTCATAATCATTTTGTTGATGTCATAATCATTTGATGATGTCATAATCATTAGATGATGTCATAATAATTTTGTTGATGTCATAATCATTTGATGATGTCATAATCATATGATGTAATAATCATTGGATGATGTCATAATCATTTTGTTGATGTCATAATCATTTGATGATGTCATAATCATTAGATGATGTCATAATCATTTTGTTGATGTCATAATCATTTGATGATGTCATAATCATTAGATGATGTCATAATCATTTTGTTGATGTCATAATCATTTGATGATGTCATAATCATTTGATGTCATAATCATTGGATGATGTCATAATCATTTTATTGATGTCATAATCATTTGATGATGTCATAATCATTTGATGATGTCATAATCATTTTGTTGATGTCATAATCATTTGATGATGTCATAATCATTTGATGTCATAATCATTGGATGATGTCATAATCATTTTGTTGATGTCATAATCATTTTATGATGTCATAATCATTTTGTTGATGTCATAATCATTGGATGATGTCATAATCCTTTTGTTGATGTCATAATCATTTGATGATGTCATGATCATTAGATGATGTCATAATCATTTTGTTGATGTCATAATCATTTGATGATGTCATAATCATTTGATGTCATAATCATTGGATGATGTCATAATCATTTTGTTGATGTCATAATCATTTGATGATGTCATAATCATTTTGTTGATGTCATAATCATTTTGTTGATGTCATAATGATTTGATGATATCATAATCATTTGATGTCATAATCATTGGATGATGTCATAATCATTTTGTTGATGTCATAATCATTTGATGATGTCATAATCATTTGATGTCATAATCATTGGATGATGTCATAATCATTTTGTTGATGTCATAATCATTTTATGATGTCATAATCATTTTGTTGATGTCATAATCATTTGATGATGTCATAATCATTTTGTTGATGTCATAATCATTTTATGATGTCATAATCATTTTGTTGATGTCATAATCATTGGATGATGTCATAATCATTTTGTTGATGTCATAATCATTTGATGATGTCATAATCATTAGATGATGTCATAATCATTTTGTTGATGTCACAATCATTTCATGATGTCATAATCATTTGATGTCATAATCATTGGATGATGTCATAATCATTTTGTTGATGTCATAATCATTTGATGATGTCCTAATCATTAGATAATGTCATAATCATTTTGTTTAAGTCATAATCATTTGATGATGTCATAATCATTTTGTTGATGTCATAATGATTTGATGATGTCATAATCATTTGATGTCATAATCATTGGATGATGTCACAATCATTTTGTTGATGTCATAATCATTTGATGATGTCATTATCATTTTGTTGATGTCATAATCATTTGATGATGTCATAATCATTTGATGTCATAATCATTGGATGATGTCATAATCATTTTGTTGATGTCATAATCATTTGATGATGTCATAAACATTAGATGATGTCATAATCATTTTGTTGATGTCATAATGATTTGATGATGTCATAATCATTTGATGTCATAATCATTGGATGATGTCATAATCATTTTGTTGATGTCATAATCATTTGATGATGTCATAATCATTTGATGTCATAATCATTGGATGATGTCATAATCATTTTGTTGATGTCATAATCATTTGATGATGTCATAATCATTAGATGATGTCATAATCATTTTGTTGATGTCATAATCATTAGATGATGTCATAATCATTTTGTTGATGTCATAATCATTTTGTTGATGTCATAATCATTTGATGATGTCATAATCATTTGATGATGTCATAATCATTAGATGATGTCATAATCATTTTGTTGATGTCATAATCATTTGATGATGTCATAATCATTTGATGTCATAATCATTGGATGATGTCATAATCATTTTGTTGATGTCATAATCATTTGATGATGTCATAATCATTTGATGTCATAATCATTGGATGATGTCATAATCTTTTTTTGATGTCATAATCATTTGATGTCATAATCATTGGATGATGTCATAATCATTGGATGATGACATAATCATTTTGTTGATGTCATAATCATTTGATGTCATAATCATTGGATGATGTCATAATCATTTTCTTGATGTCATAATCATTTGATGATGTCATAATCATTAGATGATGTCATAATCATTTTGTTGATGTCACAATCATTTCATGATGACATAATCATTTGATGTCATAATCATTGGATGATGTCATAATCATTTTGTTGATGTCATAATCATTTCATGATGTCATAATCATTAGATAATGTCATAATCATTTTGTTGAAGTCATAATCATTTGATGATGTCATAATCATTTTGTTGATGTCATAATGATTTGATGATGTCATAATTATTTGATGTCATAATCATTGGATGATGTCATAATCATTTTGTTGATGTCATAATAATTTGATGATGTCATAATCATTAGATGATGTCATAATCATTTTGTTGATGTCATAATCATTTGATGATGTCATAATCATTTGATGTTATAATCATTGGATGATGTCATAATCATTTTGTTGATGTCATAATCATTTGATGATGTCATAATCATTTGATGTTATAATCATTGGATGATGTCATAATCATTTTGTTGATGTCATAATCATTTGATGATGTCATAATCATTTTGTTGATGTCATAATCATTTGATGATGTCATAATCATTTGATGTCATAATCATTGGATGATGTCATAATCATTTTGTTGATGTCATAATCATTTGATGATGTCATAAACATTAGATGATGTCATAATCATTTTGTTGATGTCATAATGATTTGATGATGTCATAATCATTTGATGTCATAATCATTGGATGATGTCATAATCATTTTGTTGATGTCATAATCATTTGATGATGTCATAATCATTTGATGTCATAATCATTGGATGATGTCATAATCATTTTGTTGATGTCATAATCATTTTATGATGCCATAATCATTTTGTTGATGTCATAATCATTGGATGATGTCATAATCCTTTTGTTGATGTCATAATCATTTGATGATGTCATAATCATTAGATGATGTCATAATCATTTTGTTGATGTCATAATCATTTGATGATGTCATAATCATTTTGTTGATGTCATAATCATTTCATTGATGTCATAATGATTTGATGATATCATAATCATTTGATGTCATAATCATTGGATGATGTCATAATCATTTTGTTGATGTCATAATCATTTGATGATGTCATAATCATTTGATGTCATAATCATTGGATGATGTCATAATCATTTGATGATGCCATAATCATTTTGTTGATGTCATAATCATTTTATGATGTCATAATCATTAGATGATGTCATAATCATTGGATGATGTCATAATCCTTTTGTTGATGTCATAATCATTTGATGATGTCATAATCATTAGATGATGTCATAATCATTTTGTTGATGTCATAATCATTTTGTTGATGTCATAATCATTTTATGATGTCATAATCATTTTGTTGATATCATAATCATTGGATGATGTCATAATCCTTTTGTTGATGTCATAATCATTTGATGATGTCATAATCATTAGATGATGTCATAATCATTTTGTTGATGTCATAATCATTTGATGATGTCATAATCATTAGATGATGTCATAATCATTTTGTTGATGTCATAATCATTTCATGATGTCATAATCATTTGATGTCATAATCATTGGATGATGTCATAATCATTTTGTTGATGTCGTAATCATTTGATGATGTCATAATCATTAGATAATGTCATAATCATTTTGTTGAAGTCATAATCATTTGATGATGTCATAATCATTTTGTTGATGTCATAATC
This sequence comes from Dendrobates tinctorius, assembly GCF_039654945.1. Taxonomy (NCBI): domain Eukaryota; kingdom Metazoa; phylum Chordata; class Amphibia; order Anura; family Dendrobatidae; genus Dendrobates; species Dendrobates tinctorius. Next base: position 40,458,056 of record NW_027361687.1, on the reverse strand, counting down.
ATTTTGTTGATGTCATATTGATTTGATTATGTCATAATCATTTGATGTCATAATCATTGGATGATGTCATAATCATTTTGTTCATGTCATAATCATTTGATGATGTCATAATCATTTGATGTCATAATCATTGGATGATGTCATAATCATTTTGTTGATGTCATAATCATTTGATGATGTCATAATCATTAGATGATGTCATCATCATTTTGTTGATGTCATAATCATTTGATGATGTCATAATCATTAGATGATGTCATAATCATTTTGTTGATGTCATAATCATTTGATGATGTCATAATCATTTGATGTCATAATCATTGGATGATGTCATAATCATTTTGTTGATGTCGTAATCATTTGATGATGTCATAATCATTTGATGATGTCATAATCATTTTGTTGATGTCATAATCATTTGATGATGTCATAATCATTTGATGTCATAATCATTGGATGATGTCATAATCATTTTGTTGATGTCATAATCATTTTATGATGTCATAATCATTTTGTTGATGTCATAATCATTGGATGATGTCATAATCCCTTTGTTGATGTCATAATCATTTGATGATGTCATAATCATTAGATGATGTCATAATCATTTTGTTGATGTCATAATCATTTGATGATGTCATAATCATTTTGTTGATGTCATAATCATTTCATTGATGTCATAATGATTTGATGATATCATAATCATTTGATGTCATAATCATTGGATGATGTCATAATCATTTTGTTGATGTCATAATCATTTGATGATGTCATAATCATTTGATGTCATAATCATTGGATGATGTCATAATCATTTGATGATGCCATAATCATTTTGTTGATGTCATAATCATTTTATGATGTCATAATCATTAGATGATGTCATAATCATTTGATGATGCCATAATCATTTTGTTGATGTCATAATCATTTTATGATGTCATAATCATTAGATGATGTCATAATCATTGGATGATGTCATAATCCTTTTGTTGATGTCATAATCATTTGATGATGTCATAATCATTAGATGATGTCATAATCATTTTGTTGATGTCATAATCATTTTGTTGATGTCATAATCATTTTATGATGTCATAATCATTTTGTTGATATCATAATCATTGGATGATGTCATAATCCTTTTGTTGATGTCATAATCATTTGATGATGTCATAATCATTAGATGATGTCATAATCATTTTGTTGATGTCATAATCATTTGATGATGTCATAATCATTAGATGATGTCATAATCATTTTGTTGATGTCATAATCATTTCATGATGTCATAATCATTTGATGTCATAATCATTGGATGATGTCATAATCATTTTGTTGATGTCATAATCATTTGATGATGTCATAATCATTAGATAATGTCATAATCATTTTGTTGAAGTCAGAATCATTTGATGATGTCATAATCATTTTGTTGATGCCATAATCATTTTGTTGATGTCATATTGATTTGATGATGTCATAATCATTTGATGTCATAATCATTGGATGATGTCATAATCATTTTGTTCATGTCATAATCATTTGATGATGTCATAATCATTTGATGTCATAATCATTGGATGATGTCATAATCATTTTGTTGATGTCATAATCATTTGATGATGTCATAATCATTAGATGATGTCATAATCATTTTGCTGATGTCATAATCATTTGATGATGTCATAATCATTTGATGTCATAATCATTGGATGATGTCATAATCATTTTGTTGATGTCATAATCATTTGATGATGTCATAATCATTAGATGATGTCATAATCATTTTGTTGATGTCATAATCATTTGATGATGTCATAATCATTAGATGATGTCATAATCATTTTGTTGATGTCATAATCATTTGATGATGTCATAATCATTTGATGTCATAATCATTGGATGATGTCATAATCATTTTGTTGATGTCATAATCATTTGATGATGTCATAATCATTTTGTTGATGTCATAATCATTTGATGATGTCATAATCATTTGATGTCATAATCATTGGATGATGTCATAATCATTTTGTTGATGTCATAATCATTTTATGATGTCATAATCATTTTGTTGATGTCATAATCATTGGATGATGTCATAATCCTTTTGTTGATGTCATAATCATTTGATGATGTCATAATCATTAGATGATGTCATAATCATTTTGTTGATGTCATAATCATTTGATGATGTCATAATCATTTTGTTGATGTCATAATCATTTCATTGATGTCATAATGATTTGATGATATCATAATCATTTGATGTCATAATCATTGGATGATGTCATAATCATTTTGTTGATGTCATAATCATTTGATGATGTCATAATCATTTGATGTCATAATCATTGGATGATGTCATAATCATTTGATGATGCCATAATCATTTTGTTGATGTCATAATCATTTTATGATGTCATAATCATTAGATGATGTCATAATCATTGGATGATGTCATAATCCTTTTGTTGATGTCATAATCATTTGATGATGTCATAATCATTAGATTATGTCATAATCATTTTGTTGATGTCATAATCATTTTGTTGATGTCATAATCATTTTATGATGTCATAATCATTTTGTTGATATCATAATCATTGGATGATGTCATAATCCTTTTGTTGATGTCATAATCATTTGATGATGTCATAATCATTAGATGATGTCATAATCATTTTGTTGATGTCATAATCATTTGATGATGTCATAATCATTAGATGATGTCATAATCATTTTGTTGATGTCATAATCATTAGATGATGTCATAATCATTTTGTTGATGTCATAATCATTTCATGATGTCATAATCATTTGATGTCATAATCATTGGATGATGTCATAATCATTTTGTTGATGTCATAATCATTTGATGATGTCATAATCATTTGATGTCATAATCATTGGATGATGTCATAATCATTTTGTTGATGTCATAATCATTTGATGATGTCATAATCATTAGATTATGTCATAATAATTTTGTTGATGTCATAATCATTGGATGATGTCATAATCATTTTGTTGATGTCATAATCATTTGATGATGTCATAATCATTTGATGTCATAATCATTGGATGATGTCATAATCATTTTGTTGATGTCATAATCATTTGATGATGTCATAATCATTAGATGATGTCATAATCATTTTGTTGATGTCATAATCATTTGATGATGTCATAATCATTAGATGATGTCATAATCATTTTGTTGATGTCATAATCATTTGATGATGTCATAATCATTTGATGTCATAATCATTGGATGATGTCATAATCATTTTATTGATGTCATAATCATTTGATGATGTCATAATCATTTTGTTGATGTCATAATCATTTGATGATGTCATAATCATTTGATGTCATAATCATTGGATGATGTCATAATCATTTTGTTGATGTCATAATCATTTTGTTGATGTCATAATGATTTGATGATATCATAATCATTTGATGTCATAATCATTGGATGATGTCATAATCATTTGATGTCATAATCATTGGATGATGTCATAATCATTTTGTTGATGTCATAATCATTTGATGATGTCATAATCATTTTGTTGATGTCATAATCATTTGATGATGTCATAATCATTTGATGTCATAATCATTGGATGATGTCATAATCATTTTGTTGATGTCATAATCATTTTATGATGTCATAATCATTTTGTTGATGTCATAATCATTGGATGATGTCATAATCCTTTTGTTGATGTCATAATCATTTGATGATGTCATAATCCTTAGATGATGTCATAATCATTTTGTTGATGTCATAATCATTTGATGATGTCATAATCATTTTGTTGATGTCATAATCATTTTATGATGTCATAATCATTTTGTTGATGTCATAATCATTGGATGATGTCATAATCATTTTGTTGATGTCACAATCATTTCATGATGTCATAATCATTTGATGTCATAATCATTGGATGATGTCATAATCATTTTGTTTAAGTCATAATCATTTGATGATGTCATAATCATTTTGTTGATGTCATAATGATTTGATGATGTCATAATCATTTGATGTCATAATCATTGGATGATGTCACAATCATTTTGTTGATGTCATAATCATTTGATGATGTCATTATCATTTTGTTGATGTCATAATCATTTGATGATGTCATAATCATTTGATGTCATAATCATTGGATGATGTCATAATCATTTTGTTGATGTCATAATCATTTGATGATGTCATAAACATTAGATGATGTCATAATCATTTTGTTGATGTCATAATGATTTGATGATGTCATAATCATTTTGTTGATGTCATAATCATTTGATGATGTCATAATCATTAGATGATGTCATAATCATTTTGTTGATGTCATAATCATTTGATGATGTCATAATCATTTTGTTGATGTCATAATCATTTGATGATGTCATAATCATTAGATGATGTCATAATCATTTTGTTGATGTCATAATCATTTGATGATGTCATAATCATCGAACCTATCAATTACAGTAAATGACTGCCCACTCTCCCCAGTCCCACAAGCTCGCTGCCTCGGAGTAATCCTTGATGCTGATCTCTCCTTCAAACCACATATCCAAACCCTTTCCACTTCCTGCCGACTTCAACTCAAAAATATTTCACGCATCCGTTCATTCCTCACCCAAGAATCTGCAAAAACCCTAGTCCATGCCCTCATCATCTCTCGCCTTGACTACTGCAACCTCATGCTCTGCGGCCTCCCCTCAAACACTCTCGCACCCCTCCAATCTATTCTAAACTCTGCTGCCCGACTAATCCACCTGTCCCCCCGCTATTCCCCAGCTTCTCCCCTCTGTCAATCCCTTCACTGGCTCCCAATTGCCCAGAGACTCCATTACAAAACCCTAACCATGACATACAAAGCCATCCACAACTTGTCTCCTCCATACATCTGAGACCTCGTCTCCCGGTACTTTCCTGCACGCAACCTCCGATCCTCACAAGATCTCCTTCTCTACTCCCCTCTTATCTCCTCTTCCCACAATCGCATACAAGATTTCTCTCGCGCATCACCCCTACTCTGGAACTCTCTACCACAACATATCAGACTCTCACCTACCATCGAAACCTTCAAAAAGAGCCTGAAGACCCACCTCTTCCGACAAGCCTATAACCTGCAGTAACCACCGATCGACCAAACCGCTGCACGACCAGCTCTACCCTCGCCTACTGTATTATCACCCATCCCTTGAAGATTGTGAGCCCTCGCGGGCAGGGTCCTCTCTCCTCCTGTACCAGTTATGACTTGTATTGTTTAAGATTATTGTACTTGTTTTTATGTATACCCCCCTCACATGTAAAGCGCCATGGAATAAATGGCGCTATAACAATAAATAATAATAATAATAATAATAATGTCATAATCATTTGATGTCATAATCATTGGATGATGTCATAATCATTTTGTTGATGTCATAATCATTTGATGATGTCATAATCATTTGATGTCATAATCATTGGATGATGTCATAATCATTTTGTTGATGTCATAATCATTTGATGATGTCATAATCATTAGATGATGTCATAATCATTTTGTTGATGTCATAATCATTAGATGATGTCATAATCATTTTGTTGATGTCATAATCATTTTGTTGATGTCATAATCATTTGATGATGTCATAATCATTTGATGATGTCATAATCATTAGATGATGTCATAATCATTTTGTTGATGTCATAATCATTTTGTTGATGTCATAATCATTTGATGATGTCATAATCATTTGATGTCATAATCATTGGATGATGTCATAATCTTTTTTTTGATGTCATAATCATTTGATGTCATAATCATTGGATGATGTAATAATCATTGGATGATGTCATAATCATTTTGTTCATGTCATAATCATTTGATGATGTCATAATCATTTTGTTGATGTCATAATCATTTGATGATGTCATAATCATTAGATGATGTCATAATCATTTTGTTGATGTCATAATCATTTGATGATGTCATAATCATTTGATGTCATAATCATTGGATGATGTCATAATCATTTTGTTGATGTCATAATCATTTGATGATGTCATAATCATTTGATGATGTCATAATCATTTTGTTGATGTCATAATCATTTGATGATGTCATAATCATTTGATGTCATAATCATTGGATGATGTCATAATCATTTGATGTCATAATCATTGGATGATGTCATAATCATTTTGTTGATGTCATAATCATTTTATGATGTCATAATCATTTTGTTGATGTCGTAATCATTGGATGATGTCATAATCCTTTTGTTGATGTCATAATCATTTGATGATGTCATAATAATTAGATGATGTCATAATCATTTTGTTGATGTCATAATCATTTGATGATGTCATAATCATTTTGTTGATGTCATAATCATTTTGTTGATGTCATAATGATTTGATGATATCATAATTATTTGATGTCATAATCATTGGATGATGTCATAATCATTTTGTTGATGTCATAATCATTTGATGATGTCATAATCATTTGATGTCATAATCATTGGATGATGTCGTAATCATTTGATGATGCCATAATCATTTTGTTGATGTCATAATCATTTTATGATGTCATAAACATTAGATGATGTCATAATCATTAGATGATGTCATAATCATTTTGTTGATGTCACAATCATTTCATGATGTCATAATCATTTGATGTCATAATCATTGGATGATGTCATAATCATTTTGTTGATGTCATAATCATTTGATGATGTCATAATCATTTGATGATGTCATAATCATTGGATGATGACATAATCATTTTGTTGATGTCATAATCATTTGATGATGTCATAATCATTAGATGATGTCATAATCATTGGATGATGACATAATCATTTTGTTGATGTCATAATCATTTGATGTCATAATCATTGGATGATGTCATAATCATTTTGTTGATGTCATAATCATTTGATGATGTCATAATCATTAGATGATGTCATAATCATTGGATGATGACATAATCATTTTGTTGATGTCATAATCATTTGATGTCATAATCATTGGATGATGTCATAATCATTTTGTTGATGTCATAATCATTTGATGATGTCATAATCATTAGATGATGTCATAATCATTTTGTTGATGTCACAATCATTTCATGATGTCATAATCATTTGATGTCATAATCATTGGATGATGTCATAATCATTTTGTTGATGTCATAATCATTTGATGATGTCATAATCATTAGATAATGTCATAATCATTTTGTTGAAGTCATAATCATTTGATGATGTCATAATCATTTTGTTGATGTCATATTGATTTGATGATGTCATAATCATTTGATGTCATAATCATTGGATGATGTCATAATCATTTTGTTGATGTCATAATCATTTGATGATGTCATAATCATTTGATGTCATAATCATTGGATGATGTCATAATCATTTTGTTGATGTCATAATCATTTGATGATGTCATAATCATTAGATGATGTCATAATCATTTTGTTGATGTCATAATCATTTGATGATGTCATAATCATATGATGTAATAATCATTGGATGATGTCATAATCATTTTGTTGATGTCATAATCATTTTGTTGATGTCATAATCATTTGATGATGTCATAATCATTAGATGATGTCATAATCATTGGATGATGTCTTAATCATTTGATGATGTCATAATCATATGATGTAATAATCATTGGATGATGTCATAATCATTTTGTTGATGTCATAATCATTTGATGATGTCATAATCATTAGATGATGTCATAATCATTGGATGATGACATAATCATTTTGTTGATGTCATAATCATTTGATGTCATAATCATTGGATGATGTCATAATCATTTTGTTGATGTCATAATCATTTGATGATGTCATAATCATTAGATGATGTCATAATCATTTTGTTGATGTCATAATCATTTCATGATGTCATAATCATTTGATGTCATAATCATTGGATGATGTCATAATCATTTTGATGATGTCATAATCATTAGATAATGTCATAATCATTTTGTTGAAGTCATAATCATTTGATGATGTCATAATCATTTTGTTGATGTCATAATCATTTTGTTGATGTCATATTGATTTGATGATGTCATAATCATTTGATGTCATAATCATTGGATGATGTCATAATCATTTTGTTCATGTCATAATCATTTGATGATGTCATAATCATTTGATGTCATAATCATTGGATGATGTCATAATCATTTTGTTGATGTCATAATCATTTGATGATGTCATAAACATTAGATGATGTCATAATCATTTTGTTGATGTCATAATCATTTGATGATGTCATAATCATTTGATGTAATAATCATTGGATGATGTCATAATCATTTTGTTCATGTCATAATCATTTGATGATGTCATAATCATTTTGTTGATGTCATAATCATTTGATGATGTCATAATCATTAGATGATGTCATAATCATTTTGTTGATGTCATAATCATTTGATGATGTCATAATCATTTGATGTCATAATCATTGGATGATGTCATAATCATTTTGTTGATGTCATAATCATTTGATGATGTCATAATCATTTGATGATGTCATAATCATTTTGTTGATGTCATAATCATTTGATGATGTCATAATCATTTGATGTCATAATCATTGGATGATGTCATAATCATTTGATGTCATAATCATTGGATGATGTCATAATCATTTTGTTTAAGTCATAATCATTTGATGATGTCATAATCATTTTGTTGATGTCATAATGATTTGATGATGTCATAATCATTTGATGTCATAATCATTGGATGATGTCACAATCATTTTGTTGATGTCATAATCATTTGATGATGTCATTATCATTTTGTTGATGTCATAATCATTTGATGATGTCATAATCATTTGATGTCATAATCATTGGATGATGTCATAATCATTTTGTTGATGTCATAATCATTTGATGATGTCATAAACATTAGATGATGTCATAATCATTTTGTTGATGTCATAATGATTTGATGATGTCATAATCATTTTGTTGATGTCATAATCATTTGATGATGTCATAATCATTAGATGATGTCATAATCATTTTGTTGATGTCATAATCATTTGATGATGTCATAATCATTTTGTTGATGTCATAATCATTTGATGATGTCATAATCATTAGATGATGTCATAATCATTTTGTTGATGTCATAATCATTTGATGATGTCATAATCATCGAACCTATCAATTACAGTAAATGACTGCCCACTCTCCCCAGTCCCACAAGCTCGCTGCCTCGGAGTAATCCTTGATGCTGATCTCTCCTTCAAACCACATATCCAAACCCTTTCCACTTCCTGCCGACTTCAACTCAAAAATATTTCACGCATCCGTTCATTCCTCACCCAAGAATCTGCAAAAACCCTAGTCCATGCCCTCATCATCTCTCGCCTTGACTACTGCAACCTCATGCTCTGCGGCCTCCCCTCAAACACTCTCGCACCCCTCCAATCTATTCTAAACTCTGCTGCCCGACTAATCCACCTGTCCCCCCGCTATTCCCCAGCTTCTCCCCTCTGTCAATCCCTTCACTGGCTCCCAATTGCCCAGAGACTCCATTACAAAACCCTAACCATGACATACAAAGCCATCCACAACTTGTCTCCTCCATACATCTGAGACCTCGTCTCCCGGTACTTTCCTGCACGCAACCTCCGATCCTCACAAGATCTCCTTCTCTACTCCCCTCTTATCTCCTCTTCCCACAATCGCATACAAGATTTCTCTCGCGCATCACCCCTACTCTGGAACTCTCTACCACAACATATCAGACTCTCACCTACCATCGAAACCTTCAAAAAGAGCCTGAAGACCCACCTCTTCCGACAAGCCTATAACCTGCAGTAACCACCGATCGACCAAACCGCTGCACGACCAGCTCTACCCTCGCCTACTGTATTATCACCCATCCCTTGAAGATTGTGAGCCCTCGCGGGCAGGGTCCTCTCTCCTCCTGTACCAGTTATGACTTGTATTGTTTAAGATTATTGTACTTGTTTTTATGTATACCCCCCTCACATGTAAAGCGCCATGGAATAAATGGCGCTATAACAATAAATAATAATAATAATAATAATGTCATAATCATTTGATGTCATAATCATTGGATGATGTCATAATCATTTTGTTGATGTCATAATCATTTGATGATGTCATAATCATTTGATGTCATAATCATTGGATGATGTCATAATCATTTTGTTGATGTCATAATCATTTGATGATGTCATAATCATTAGATGATGTCATAATCATTTTGTTGATGTCATAATCATTAGATGATGTCATAATCATTTTGTTGATGTCATAATCATTTTGTTGATGTCATAATCATTTGATGATGTCATAATCATTTGATGATGTCATAATCATTAGATGATGTCATAATCATTTTGTTGATGTCATAATCATTTGATGATGTCATAATCATTTGATGTCATAATCATTGGATGATGTCATAATCATTTTGTTGATGTCATAATCATTTGATGATGTCATAATCATTTGATGTCATAATCATTGGATGATGTCATAATCTTTTTTTTGATGTCATAATCATTTGATGTCATAATCATTGGATGATGTAATAATCATTGGATGATGTCATAATCATTTTGTTCATGTCATAATCATTTGATGATGTCATAATCATTTTGTTGATGTCATAATCATTTGATGATGTCATAATCATTAGATGATGTCATAATCATTTTGTTGATGTCATAATCATTTGATGATGTCATAATCATTTGATGTCATAATCATTGGATGATGTCATAATCATTTTGTTGATGTCATAATCATTTGATGATGTCATAATCATTTGATGATGTCATAATCATTTTGTTGATGTCATAATCATTTGATGATGTCATAATCATTTGATGTCATAATCATTGGATGATGTCATAATCATTTGATGTCATAATCATTGGATGATGTCATAATCATTTTGTTGATGTCATAATCATTTTATGATGTCATAATCATTTTGTTGATGTCGTAATCATTGGATGATGTCATAATCCTTTAGTTGATGTCATAATCATTTGATGATGTCATAATAATTAGATGATGTCATAATCATTTTGTTGATGTCATAATCATTTGATGATGTCATAATCATTTTGTTGATGTCATAATCATTTTGTTGATGTCATAATGATTTGATGATATCATAATTATTTGATGTCATAATCATTGGATGATGTCATAATCATTTTGTTGATGTCATAATCATTTGATGATGTCATAATCATTTGATGTCATAATCATTGGATGATGTCGTAATCATTTGATGATGCCATAATCATTTTGTTGATGTCATAATCATTTTATGATGTCATAAACATTAGATGATGTCATAATCATTAGATGATGTCATAATCATTTTGTTGATGTCACAATCATTTCATGATGTCATAATCATTTGATGTCATAATCATTGGATGATGTCATAATCATTTTGTTGATGTCATAATCATTTGATGATGTCATAATCATTTGATGATGTCATAATCATTGGATGATGACATAATCATTTTGTTGATGTCATAATCATTTGATGATGTCATAATCATTAGATGATGTCATAATCATTGGATGATGACATAATCATTTTGTTGATGTCATAATCATTTGATGTCATAATCATTGGATGATGTCATAATCATTTTGTTGATGTCATAATCATTTGATGATGTCATAATCATTAGATGATGTCATAATCATTGGATGATGACATAATCATTTTGTTGATGTCATAATCATTTGATGTCATAATCATTGGATGATGTCATAATCATTTTGTTGATGTCATAATCATTTGATGATGTCATAATCATTAGATGATGTCATAATCATTTTGTTGATGTCACAATCATTTCATGATGTCATAATCATTTGATGTCATAATCATTGGATGATGTCATAATCATTTTGTTGATGTCATAATCATTTGATGATGTCATAATCATTAGATAATGTCATAATCATTTTGTTGAAGTCATAATCATTTGATGATGTCATAATCATTTTGTTGATGTCATATTGATTTGATGATGTCATAATCATTTGATGTCATAATCATTGGATGATGTCATAATCATTTTGTTGATGTCATAATCATTTGATGATGTCATAATCATTTGATGTCATAATCATTGGATGATGTCATAATCATTTTGTTGATGTCATAATCATTTGATGATGTCATAATCATTAGATGATGTCATAATCATTTTGTTGATGTCATAATCATTTGATGATGTCATAATCATATGATGTAATAATCATTGGATGATGTCATAATCATTTTGTTGATGTCATAATCATTTGATGATGTCATAATCATTAGATGATGTCATAATCATTGGATGATGTCTTAATCATTTGATGATGTCATAATCATATGATGTAATAATCATTGGATGATGTCATAATCATTTTGTTGATGTCATAATCATTTGATGATGTCATAATCATTAGATGATGTCATAATCATTGGATGATGACATAATCATTTTGTTGATGTCATAATCATTTGATGTCATAATCATTGGATGATGTCATAATCATTTTGTTGATGTCATAATCATTTGATGATGTCATAATCATTAGATGATGTCATAATCATTTTGTTGATGTCATAATCATTTCATGATGTCATAATCATTTGATGTCATAATCATTGGATGATGTCATAATCATTTTGATGATGTCATAATCATTAGATAATGTCATAATCATTTTGTTGAAGTCATAATCATTTGATGATGTCATAATCATTTTGTTGATGTCATAATCATTTTGTTGATGTCATATTGATTTGATGATGTCATAATCATTTGATGTCATAATCATTGGATGATGTCATAATCATTTTGTTCATGTCATAATCATTTGATGATGTCATAATCATTTGATGTCATAATCATTGGATGATGTCATAATCATTTTGTTGATGTCATAATCATTTGATGATGTCATAAACATTAGATGATGTCATAATCATTTTGTTGATGTCATAATCATTTGATGATGTCATAATCATTTGATGTAATAATCATTGGATGATGTCATAATCATTTTGTTCATGTCATAATCATTTGATGATGTCATAATCATTTTGTTGATGTCATAATCATTTGATGATGTCATAATCATTAGATGATGTCATAATCATTTTGTTGATGTCATAATCATTTGATGATGTCATAATCATTTGATGTCATAATCATTGGATGATGTCATAATCATTTTGTTGATGTCATAATCATTTGATGATGTCATTATCATTTGATGATGTCATAATCATTTTGTTGATGTCATAATCATTTGATGATGTCATAATCATTTGATGTCATAATCATTGGATGATGTCATAATCATTTGATGTCATAATCATTGGATGATGTCATAATCATTTTGTTGATGTCATAATCATTTTATGATGTCATAATCATTTTGTTGATGTCGTAATCATTGGATGATGTCATAATCCTTTTGTTGATGTCATAATCATTTGATGATGTCATAATAATTAGATGATGTCATAATCATTTTGTTGATGTCATAATCATTTGATGATGTCATAATCATTTTGTTGATGTCATAATCATTTCGTTGATGTCATAATGATTTGATGATATCATAATCATTTGATGTCATAATCATTGGATGATGTCATAATCATTTTGTTGATGTCACAATCATTTCATGATGTCATAATCATTTGATGTCATAATCATTGGATGATGTCATAATCATTTTGTTGATGTCATAATCATTTGATGATGTCATAATCATTTGATGATGTCATAATCATTGGATGATGACATAATCATTTTTTTGATGTCATAATCATTTGATGATGTCATAATCATTAGATGATGTCATAATCATTGGATGATGACATAATCATTTTGTTGATGTCATAATCTTTTGATGTCATAATAATTGGATGATGTCATAATCATTTTGTTGATGTCATAATCATTTGATGATGTCATAATCATTAGATGATGTCATAATCATTGGATGATGACATAATCATTTTGTTGATGTCATAATCATTTGATGTCATAATCATTTGATGATGTCATAATCATTAGATGATGTCATAATCATTTTGTTGATGTCACAATCATTTCATGATGTCATAATCATTTGATGTCATAATCATTGGATGATGTCATAATCATTTTGTTGATGTCATAATCATTTGATGATGTCATAATCATTAGATAATGTCATAATCATTTTGTTGAAGTCATAATCATTTGATGATGTCATAATCATTTTGTTGATGTCATATTGATTTGATGATGTCATAATCATTTGATGTCATAATCATTGGATGATGTCATAATCATTTTGTTGATGTCATAATCATTTGATGATGTCATAATCATTTGATGTCATAATCATTGGATGATGTCATAATCATTTTGTTGATGTCAAAATCATTTGATGATGTCATAATCATTAGATGATGTCATAATCATTTTGTTGATGTCATAATCATTTGATGATGTCATAATCATTTGATGTCATAATCATTGGATGATGTCATAATCATTTTGTTGATGTCATAATCATTTGATGATGTCATAATCATTTGATGATGTCATAATCATTTTGTTGATGTCATAATCATTTGATGATGTCATAATCATTTGATGTCATAATCATTGGATGATGTTATAATCATTTTGTTGATGTCATAATCATTTGATGATGTCATAAACATTAGATGATGTCATAATCATTTTGTTGATGTCATAATGATTTGATGATGTCATAATCATTTTGTTGATGTCATAATCATTTGATGATGTTATAATCATTAGATGATGTCATAATCATTTTGTTGATGTCATAATCATTTGATGATGTCATAATCATTTTGTTGATGTCATAATCATTTGATGATGTCATAATCATTAGATGATGTCATAATCATTTTGTTGATGTCATAATCATTTGATGATGTCATAATCATCGAACCTATCAATTACAGTAAATGACTGCCCACTCTCCCCAGTCCCACAAGCTCGCTGCCTCGGAGTAATCCTTGATGCTGATCTCTCCTTCAAACCACATATCCAAACCCTTTCCACTTCCTGCCGACTTCAACTCAAAAATATTTCACGCATCCGTTCATTCCTCACCCAAGAATCTGCAAAAACCCTAGTCCATGCCCTCATCATCTCTCGCCTTGACTACTGCAACCTCATGCTCTGCGGCCTCCCCTCAAACACTCTCGCACCCCTCCAATCTATTCTAAACTCTGCTGCCCGACTAATCCACCTGTCCCTCCGCTATTCCCCAGCTTCTCCCCTCTGTCAATCCCTTCACTGGCTCCCAATTGCCCAGAGACTCCATTACAAAACCCTAACCATGACATACAAAGCCATCCACAACTTGTCTCCTCCATACATCTGAGACCTCGTCTCCCGGTACTTTCCTGCACGCAACCTCCGATCCTCACAAGATCTCCTTCTCTACTCCCCTCTTATCTCCTCTTCCCACAATCGCATACAAGATTTCTCTCGCGCATCACCCCTACTCTGGAACTCTCTACCACAACATATCAGACTCTCACCTACCATCGAAACCTTCAAAAAGAGCCTGAAGACCCACCTCTTCCGACAAGCCTATAACCTGCAGTAACCACCGATCGACCAAACCGCTGCACGACCAGCTCTACCCTCGCCTACTGTATTATCACCCATCCCTTGAAGATTGTGAGCCCTCGCGGGCAGGGTCCTCTCTCCTCCTGTACCAGTTATGACTTGTATTGTTTAAGATTATTGTACTTGTTTTTATGTATACCCCCCTCACATGTAAAGCGCCATGGAATAAATGGCGCTATAACAATAAATAATAATAATAATAATAATAATAATAATAATAATAATAATAATAATAATAATAATAATGTCATAATCATTTGATGTCATAATCATTGGATGATGTCATAATCATTTTGTTGATGTCATAATCATTTGATGATGTCATAATCATTTGATGTCATAATCATTGGATGATGTCATAATCATTTTGTTGATGTCATAATCATTTGATGATGTCATAATCATTAGATGATGTCATAATCATTTTGTTGATGTCATAATCATTAGATGATGTCATAATCATTTTGTTGATGTCATAATCATTTTGTTGATGTCATAATCATTTGATGATGTCATAATCATTTGATGATGTCATAATCATTAGATGATGTCATAATCATTTTGTTGATGTCATAATCATTTGATGATGTCATAATCATTTGATGTCGTAATCATTGGATGATGTCATAATCATTTTGATGATGTCATAATCATTTGATGATGTCATAATCATTTGATGTCATAATCATTGGATGATGTCATAATCTTTTTTTTGATGTCATAATCATTTGATGTCATAATCATTGGATGATGTCATAATCATTGGATAATGACATAATCATTTTGTTGATGTCATAATCATTTGATGTCATAATCATTGGATGATGTCATAATCATTTTGTTGATGTCATAATCATTTGATGATGTCATAATCATTAGATGATGTCATAATCATTTTGTTGATGTCATAATCATTTGATGATGTCATAATCATTTGATGTTATAATCATTGGATGATGTCATAATCATTTTGTTGATGTCATAATCATTTGATGATGTCATAATCATTTGATGTTATAATCATTGGATGATGTCATAATCATTTTGTTGATGTCATAATCATTTGATGATGTCATAATCATTTTGTTGATGTCATAATCATTTGATGATGTCATAATCATTTGATGTCATAATCATTGGATGATGTCATAATCATTTTGTTGATGTCATAATCATTTGATGATGTCATAAACATTAGATGATGTCATAATCATTTTGTTGATGTCATAATGATTTGATGATGTCATAATCATTTGATGTCATAATCATTGGATGATGTCATAATCATTTTGTTGATGTCATAATCATTTGATGATGTCATAATCATTTGATGTCATAATCATTGGATGATGTCATAATCATTTTGTTGATGTCATAATCATTTGATGATGTCATAATCATTAGATGATGTCATAATCATTTTGTTGATGTCATAATCATTAGATGATGTCATAATCATTTTGTTGATGTCATAATCATTTGATGATGTCTTAATCATTTGATGATGTCATAATCATTAGATGATGTCATAATCATTTTGTTGATGTCATAATCATTTGATGATGTCATAATCATTTGATGTCATAATCATTGGATGATGTCATAATCATTTTGTTGATGTCATAATCATTTGATGATGTCATAATCATTTGATGTCATAATCATTGGTTGATGTCATAATCTTTTTTTTTATGTCATAATCATTTGATGTCATAATCATTGGATGATGTCATAATCATTTTGTTGATGTCATAATCATTTGATGATGTCATAATCATTGGATGATGTCATAATCATTTTGTTGATGTCATAATCATTTGATGATGTCATAATCATTAGATGATGTCATAATCATTGGATGATGACATAATCATTTTGTTGATGTCATAATCATTTGATGATGTCATAATCATTGGATGATGACATAATCATTTTGTTGATGTCATAATCATTTGATGTCATAATCATTGGATGATGTCATAATCATTTTGTTGATGTCATAATCATTTGATGATGTCATAATCATTAGATGATGTCATAATCATTTTGTTGATGTCACAATCATTTCATGATGTCATAATCATTTGATGTCATAATCATTGGATGATGTCATAATCATTTTGTTGATGTCATAATCATTTGATGATGTCATAATCATTAGATAATGTCATAATCATTTTGTTGAAGTCATAATCATTTGATGATGTCATAATCATTTTGTTGATGTCATATTGATTTGATGATGTCATAATCATTTGATGTCATAATCATTGGATGATGTCATAATCATTTTGTTGATGTCATAATCATTTGATGATGTCATAATCATTTGATGTCATAATCATTGGATGATGTCATAATCATTTTGTTGATGTCATAATCATTTGATGATGTCATAATCATTAGATGATGTCATAATCATTTTGTTGATGTCATAATCATTTGACGATGTCATAATCATATGATGTAATAATCATTGGATGATGTCATAATCATTTTGTTGATGTCATAATCATTTGATGATGTCATAATCATTAGATGATGTCATAATCATTTTGTTGATGTCATAATCATTTGATGATGTCATAATCATTAGATGATGTCATAATCATTTTGTTGATGTCATAATCATTTGATGATGTCATAATCATTTGATTTCATAATCATTGGATGATGTCGTAATCATTTTGTTGATGTCATAATCATTTGATGGTGTCATAATCATTTGATGATGTCATAATCATTTTGATGATGTCATAATCATTTGATGTCATAATCATTTGATGTCATAATCATTGGATAATGTCATAATCATTTTGTTGATGTCATAATCATTTTATGATGTCATAATCATTTTGTTGATGTAATAATCATTGGATGATGTCATAATCCTTTTGTTGATGTCATAATCATTGGATGATGTCATAATCATTTTGTTGATGTCATAATCATTTGATGATGTCATAATCATTAGATGATGTCATAATCATTTTGTTGATGTCATAATCATTTGATGATGTCATAATCATTTGATGTCATAATCATTGGATGATGTCGTAATCATTTTGTTGATGTCATAATCATTTGATGGTGTCATAATCATTTGATGATGTCATAATCATTTTGATGATGTCATAATCATTTGATGATGTCATAATCATTTGATGTCATAATCATTGGATAATGTCATAATCATTTTGTTGATGTCATAATCATTTTATGATGTCATAATCATTTTGTTGATGTAATAATCATTGGATGATGTCATAATCCTTTTGTTGATGTCATAATCATTTGATGATGTCATAATCATTTTGTTGATGTCATAATCATTTGATGATGTCATAATCATTTGATGTCATAATCATTGGATGATGTCATAATCATTTTGTTGATGTCATAATCATTTGATGATGTCATAAACATTAGATGATGTCATAATCATTTTGTTGATGTCATAATGATTTGATGATGTCATAATCATTTGATGTCATAATCATTGGATGATGTCATAATCATTTTGTTGATGTCATAATCATTTGATGATGTCATAATCATTTTGTTGATGTCATAATCATTTGATGATGTCATAATCATTTGATGTCATAATCATTGGATGATGTCATAATCATTTTGTTGATGTCATAATCATTTGATGATGTCATAAACATTAGATGATGTCATAATCATTTTGTTGATGTCATAATGATTTGATGATGTCATAATCATTTGATGTCATAATCATTGGATGATGTCATAATCATTTTGTTGATGTCATAATCATTTGATGATGTCATAATCATTTGATGTCATAATCATTGGATGATGTCATAATCATTTTGTTGATGTCATAATCATTTGATGATGTCATAATCATTAGATGATGTCATAATCATTTTGTTGATGTCATAATCATTAGATGATGTCATAATCATTTTGTTGATGTCATAATCATTTTGTTGATGTCATAATCATTGGATGATGTCATAATCATTAGATGATGTCATAATCATTTTGTTGATGTCATAATCATTTGATGATGTCATAATCATTTGATGTCATAATCATTGGATGATGTCATAATCATTTTGTTGATGTCATAATCATTTGATGATGTCATAATCATTTGATGTCATAATCATTGGTTGATGTCATAATCTTTTTTTTGATGTCATAATCATTTGATGTCATAATCATTGGATGATGTCATAATCATTTTGTTGATGTCATAATCATTTGATGATGTCATAATCATTGGATGATGTCATAATCATTTTGTTGATGTCATAATCATTTGATGATGTCATAATCATTTGATGATGTCATAATCATTGGATGATGACATAATCATTTTGTTGATGTCATAATCATTTGATGATGTCATAATCATTAGATGATGTCATAATCATTGGATGATGACATAATCATTTTGTTGATGTCATAATCATTTGATGTCATAATCATTGGATGATGTCATAATCATTTTGTTGATGTCATAATCATTTGATGATGTCATAATCATTAGATGATGTCATAATCATTTTGTTGATGTCACAATCATTTCATGATGTCATAATCATTTTGTTGATGTCATATTGATTTGATGATGTCATAATCATTTGATGTCATAATCATTGGATGATGTCATAATCATTTTGTTGATGTCATAATCATTTGATGATGTCATAATCATTATATGATGTCATAATCATTTTGTTGAAGTCATAATCATTTGATGATGTCATAATCATTTTGTTGATGTCATATTGATTTGATGATGTCATAATCATTTGATGTCATAATCATTGGATGATGTCATAATCATTTTGTTGATGTCATAATCATTTGATGATGTCATAATCATTTGATGTCATAATCATTGGATGATGTCATAATCATTTTGTTGATGTCATAATCATTTGATGATGTCATAATCATTAGATGATGTCATAATCATTTTGTTGATGTCATAATCATTTGATGATGTCATAATCATATGATGTAATAATCATTGGATGATGTCATAATCATTTTGTTGATGTCATAATCATTTGATGATGTCATAATCATTAGATGATGTCATAATCATTTTGTTGATGTCATAATCATTTGATGATGTCATAATCATTAGATGATGTCATAATCATTTTGTTGATGTCATAATCATTTGATGATGTCATAATCATTTGATGTCATAATCATTGGATGATGTCGTAATCATTTTGTTGATGTCATAATCATTTGATGGTGTCATAATCATTTAATGATGTCATAATCATTTTGATGATGTCATAATCATTTGATGATGTCATAATCATTTGATGTCATAATCATTGGATAATGTCATAATCATTTTGTTGATGTCATAATCATTTTATGATGTCATAATCATTTTGTTGATGTAAGAATCATTGGATGATGTCATAATACTTTTGTTGATGTCATAATCATTTGATGATGTCATAATCATTAGATGATGTCATAATCATATTGTTGATGTCATAATCATTTGATGATGTCATAATCATTTTGTTGATGTCATAATCATTTCGTTGATGTCATAATGATTTGATGATATCATAATCATTTGATGTCATAATCATTGGATGATGTCATAATCATTTTGTTGATGTCATAATCATTTGATGATGTCATAATCATTTGATGTCATAATCATTGGATGATGTCATAATCATTTTGTTGATGTCATAATCATTTTATGATGTCATAATCATTTTGTTGATGTCATAATCATTGGATGATGTCATAATCATTGGATGATGTCATAATCATTTGATGATGTCATAATCATTGGATGATGTCATAATCATTTTGTTGATGTCATAATCATTTGATGATGTCATAATCATTTTGTTGATGTCATAATCATTTCGTTGATGTCATAATGATTTGATGATATCATAATCATTTGATGTCATAATCATTGGATGATGTCATAATCATTTTGTTGATGTCATAATCATTTGATGATGTCATAATCATTAGATGATGTCATAATCATTGGATGATGACATAATCATTTTGTTGATGTCATAATCATTTGATGTCATAATCATTGGATGATGTCATAATCATTTTGTTGATGTCATAATCATTTGATGATGTCATAATCATTAGATGATGTCATAATCATTTTGTTGATGTCATAATCATTTCATGATGTCATAATCATTTGATGTCATAATCATTGGATGATGTCATAATCATTTTGTTGATGTCATAATCATTTGATGATGTCATAATCATTAGATAATGTCATAATCATTTTGTTGAAGTCATAATCATTTGATGATGTCATAATCATTTTGTTGATGTCATAATCATTTTGTTGATGTCATATTGATTTGATGATGTCATAATCATTTGATGTCATAATCATTGGATGATGTCATAATCATTTTGTTCATGTCATAATCATTTGATGATGTCATAATCATTTGATGTCATAATCATTGGATGATGTCATAATCATTTTGTTGATGTCATAATCATTTGATGATGTCATAAACATTAGATGATGTCATAATCATTTTGTTGATGTCATAATCATTTGATGATGTCATAATCATTTGATGTAATAATCATTGGATGATGTCATAATCATTTTGTTCATGTCATAATCTTTTGATGATGTCATAATCATTTTGTTGATGTCATAATCATTTGATGATGTCATAATCATTAGATGATGTCATAATCATTTTGTTGATGTCATAATCATTTGATGTCATAATCATTGGATGATGTCATAATCATTTTGTTGATGTCATAATCATTTGATGATGTCATAATCATTTGATGATGTCATAATCATTTTGTTGATGTCATAATCATTTGATGATGTCATAATCATTTGATGTCATAATCATTGGATGATGTCATAATCATTTGATGTCATAATCATTGGATGATGTCATAATCATTTTGTTGATGTCATAATCATTTTATGATGTCATAATCATTTTGTTGATGTCGTAATCATTGGATGATGTCATAATCCTTTTGTTGATGTCATAATCATTTGATGATGTCATAATAATTAGAAGATGTCATAATCATTTTGTTGATGTCATAATCATTTCGTTGATGTCATAATGATTTGATGATATCATAATCATTTGATGTCATAATCATTGGATGATGTCATAATCATTTTGTTGATGTCATAATCATTTCGTTGATGTCATAATGATTTGATGATATCATAATCATTTGATGTCATAATCATTGGATGATGTCATAATCATTTTGTTGATGTCATAATCATTTGATGATGTCATAATCATTTGATGTCATAATCATTGGATGATGTCGTAATCATTTGATGATGCCATAATCATTTTGTTGATGTCATAATCATTTTATGATGTCATAATCATTTTGTTGATATCATAATCATTTTGTTGATGTCATAATCATTTGATGATGTCATAATCATTAGATGATGTCATAATCATTTTGTTGATGTCATAATCATTTCATGATGTCATAATCATTAGATGATGTCATAATCATTTTGTTGATGTCATAATCATTTCGTTGATGTCATAATGATTTGATGATATCATATTCATTTGATGTCATAATCATTGGATGATGTCATAATCATTTTGTTGATGTCATAATCATTTGATGATGTCATAATCATTTGATGTCATAATCATTGGATGATGTCATAATCATTTTGTTGATGTCATAATCATTTTATGATGTCATAATCATTTTGTTGATGTCATAATCATTGGATGATGTCATAATCCTTTTGTTGATGTCATAATCATTTGATGAT
Organism: Dendrobates tinctorius; assembly: GCF_039654945.1. NCBI lineage: Eukaryota > Metazoa > Chordata > Amphibia > Anura > Dendrobatidae > Dendrobates > Dendrobates tinctorius. Next base: position 40,434,499 of record NW_027361687.1, on the reverse strand, counting down.
GTCATAATCATTTGATGTCATAATCATTGGATGATGTCATAATCATTTTGTTGATGTCATAATCATTTTATGATGTCATAATCATTTTGTTGATGTCATAATCATTGGATGATGTCATAATCATTTTGTTGATGTCATAATCATTTGATGATGTCATAATCATTGGATGATGTCATAATCATTTTGTTGATGTCATAATCATTTGATGATGTCATAATCATTTGATGATGTCATAATCATTGGATGATGACATAATCATTTTGTTGATGTCATAATCATTTGATGATGTCATAATCATTAGATGATGTCATAATCATTGGATGATGACATAATCATTTTGTTGATGTCATAATCATTTGATGTCATAATCATTGGATGATGTCATAATCATTTTGTTGATGTCATAATCATTTGATGATGTCATAATCATTAGATGATGTCATAATCATTTTGTTGATGTCACAATCATTTCATGATGTCATAATCATTTTGTTGATGTCATATTGATTTGATGATGTCATAATCATTTGATGTCATAATCATTGGATGATGTCATAATCATTTTGTTGATGTCATAATCATTTGATGATGTCATAATCATTATATGATGTCATAATCATTTTGTTGAAGTCATAATCATTTGATGATGTCATAATCATTTTGTTGATGTCATATTGATTTGATGATGTCATAATCATTTGATGTCATAATCATTGGATGATGTCATAATCATTTTGTTGATGTCATAATCATTTGATGATGTCATAATCATTTGATGTCATAATCATTGGATGATGTCATAATCATTTTGTTGATGTCATAATCATTTGATGATGTCATAATCATTAGATGATGTCATAATCATTTTGTTGATGTCATAATCATTTGATGATGTCATAATCATATGATGTAATAATCATTGGATGATGTCATAATCATTTTGTTGATGTCATAATCATTTGATGATGTCATAATCATTAGATGATGTCATAATCATTTTGTTGATGTCATAATCATTTGATGATGTCATAATCATTAGATGATGTCATAATCATTTTGTTGATGTCATAATCATTTGATGATGTCATAATCATTTGATGTCATAATCATTGGATGATGTCGTAATCATTTTGTTGATGTCATAATCATTTGATGGTGTCATAATCATTTAATGATGTCATAATCATTTTGATGATGTCATAATCATTTGATGATGTCATAATCATTTGATGTCATAATCATTGGATAATGTCATAATCATTTTGTTGATGTCATAATCATTTTATGATGTCATAATCATTTTGTTGATGTAAGAATCATTGGATGATGTCATAATACTTTTGTTGATGTCATAATCATTTGATGATGTCATAATCATTAGATGATGTCATAATCATATTGTTGATGTCATAATCATTTGATGATGTCATAATCATTTTGTTGATGTCATAATCATTTCGTTGATGTCATAATGATTTGATGATATCATAATCATTTGATGTCATAATCATTGGATGATGTCATAATCATTTTGTTGATGTCATAATCATTTGATGATGTCATAATCATTTGATGTCATAATCATTGGATGATGTCATAATCATTTTGTTGATGTCATAATCATTTTATGATGTCATAATCATTTTGTTGATGTCATAATCATTGGATGATGTCATAATCATTGGATGATGTCATAATCATTTGATGATGTCATAATCATTGGATGATGTCATAATCATTTTGTTGATGTCATAATCATTTGATGATGTCATAATCATTTTGTTGATGTCATAATCATTTCGTTGATGTCATAATGATTTGATGATATCATAATCATTTGATGTCATAATCATTGGATGATGTCATAATCATTTTGTTGATGTCATAATCATTTGATGATGTCATAATCATTAGATGATGTCATAATCATTGGATGATGACATAATCATTTTGTTGATGTCATAATCATTTGATGTCATAATCATTGGATGATGTCATAATCATTTTGTTGATGTCATAATCATTTGATGATGTCATAATCATTAGATGATGTCATAATCATTTTGTTGATGTCATAATCATTTCATGATGTCATAATCATTTGATGTCATAATCATTGGATGATGTCATAATCATTTTGTTGATGTCATAATCATTTGATGATGTCATAATCATTAGATAATGTCATAATCATTTTGTTGAAGTCATAATCATTTGATGATGTCATAATCATTTTGTTGATGTCATAATCATTTTGTTGATGTCATATTGATTTGATGATGTCATAATCATTTGATGTCATAATCATTGGATGATGTCATAATCATTTTGTTCATGTCATAATCATTTGATGATGTCATAATCATTTGATGTCATAATCATTGGATGATGTCATAATCATTTTGTTGATGTCATAATCATTTGATGATGTCATAAACATTAGATGATGTCATAATCATTTTGTTGATGTCATAATCATTTGATGATGTCATAATCATTTGATGTAATAATCATTGGATGATGTCATAATCATTTTGTTCATGTCATAATCTTTTGATGATGTCATAATCATTTTGTTGATGTCATAATCATTTGATGATGTCATAATCATTAGATGATGTCATAATCATTTTGTTGATGTCATAATCATTTGATGTCATAATCATTGGATGATGTCATAATCATTTTGTTGATGTCATAATCATTTGATGATGTCATAATCATTTGATGATGTCATAATCATTTTGTTGATGTCATAATCATTTGATGATGTCATAATCATTTGATGTCATAATCATTGGATGATGTCATAATCATTTGATGTCATAATCATTGGATGATGTCATAATCATTTTGTTGATGTCATAATCATTTTATGATGTCATAATCATTTTGTTGATGTCGTAATCATTGGATGATGTCATAATCCTTTTGTTGATGTCATAATCATTTGATGATGTCATAATAATTAGAAGATGTCATAATCATTTTGTTGATGTCATAATCATTTCGTTGATGTCATAATGATTTGATGATATCATAATCATTTGATGTCATAATCATTGGATGATGTCATAATCATTTTGTTGATGTCATAATCATTTCGTTGATGTCATAATGATTTGATGATATCATAATCATTTGATGTCATAATCATTGGATGATGTCATAATCATTTTGTTGATGTCATAATCATTTGATGATGTCATAATCATTTGATGTCATAATCATTGGATGATGTCGTAATCATTTGATGATGCCATAATCATTTTGTTGATGTCATAATCATTTTATGATGTCATAATCATTTTGTTGATATCATAATCATTTTGTTGATGTCATAATCATTTGATGATGTCATAATCATTAGATGATGTCATAATCATTTTGTTGATGTCATAATCATTTCATGATGTCATAATCATTAGATGATGTCATAATCATTTTGTTGATGTCATAATCATTTCGTTGATGTCATAATGATTTGATGATATCATATTCATTTGATGTCATAATCATTGGATGATGTCATAATCATTTTGTTGATGTCATAATCATTTGATGATGTCATAATCATTTGATGTCATAATCATTGGATGATGTCATAATCATTTTGTTGATGTCATAATCATTTTATGATGTCATAATCATTTTGTTGATGTCATAATCATTGGATGATGTCATAATCCTTTTGTTGATGTCATAATCATTTGATGATGTCATAATCATTAGATGATGTCATAATCATTTTGTTGATGTCATAATTATTTGATGATGTCATAATCATTTTGTTAATGTCATAATCATTTCGTTGATGTCATAATGATTTGATGATATCATTATCATTTGATGTCATAATCATTGGATGATGTCATAATCTTTTTTTTGATGTCATAATCATTTGATGTCATAATCATTGGATGATGTCATAATCATTGGATAATGACATAATCATTTTGTTGATGTCATAATCATTTGATGTCATAATCATTGGATGATGTCATAATCATTTTGTTGATGTCATAATCATTTGATGATGTCATAATCATTAGATAATGTCATAATCATTTTGTTGAAGTCATAATCATTTGATGATGTCATAATCATTTTGTTGATGTCATAATGATTTGATGATGTCATAATCATTTGATGTCATAATCATTGGATGATGTCATAATCATTTTGTTGATGTCATAATCATTTGATGATGTCATAATCATTAGATGATGTCATAATCATTTTGTTGATGTCATAATCATTTGATGATGTCATAATCATTTGATGTTATAATCATTGGATGATGTCATAATCATTTTGTTGATGTCATAATCATTTGATGATGTCATAATCATTTGATGTTATAATCATTGGATGATGTCATAATCATTTTGTTGATGTCATAATCATTTGATGATGTCATAATCATTTTGTTGATGTCATAATCATTTGATGATGTCATAATCGTTTGATGTCATAATCATTGGATGATGTCATAATCATTTTGTTGATGTCATAATCATATGATGATGTCATAAACATTAGATGATGTCATAATCATTTTGTTGATGTCATAATGATTTGATGATGTCATAATCATTTGATGTCATAATCATTGGATGATGTCATAATCATTTTGTTGATGTCATAATCATTTGATGATGTCATAATCATTAGATGATGTCATAATCATTTTGTTGATGTCATAATCATTAGATGATGTCATAATCATTTTGTTGATGTCATAATCATTTGATGATGTCTTAATCATTTGATGATGTCATAATCATTAGATGATGTCATAATCATTTTGTTGATGTCATAATCATTTGATGATGTCATAATCATTTGATGTCATAATCATTGGATGATGTCATAATCATTTTGTTGATGTCATAATCATTTGATGATGTCATAATCATTTGATGTCATAATCATTGGTTGATGTCATAATCTTTTTTTGATGTCATAATCATTTGATGTCATAATCATTGGATGATGTCATAATCATTTTGTTGATGTCATAATCATTTGATGATGTCATAATCATTGGATGATGTCATAATCATTTTGTTGATGTCATAATCATTTGATGATGTCATAATCATTAGATGATGTCATAATCATTGGATGATGACATAATCATTTTGTTGATGTCATAATCATTTGATGATGTCATAATCATTAGATGATGTCATAATCATTGGATGATGACATAATCATTTTGTTGATGTCATAATCATTTGATGTCATAATCATTGGATGATGTCATAATCATTTTGTTGATGTCATAATCATTTGATGATGTCATAATCATTAGATGATGTCATAATCATTGGATGATGACATAATCATTTTGTTGATGTCATAATCATTTGATGTCATAATCATTGGATGATGTCATAATCATTTTGTTGATGTCATAATCATTTGATGATGTCATAATCATTAGATGATGTCATAATCATTTTGTTGATGTCACAATCATTTCATGATGTCATAATCATTTGATGTCATAATCATTGGATGATGTCATAATCATTTTGTTGATGTCATAATCATTTGATGATGTCATAATCATTAGATAATGTCATAATCATTTTGTTGAAGTCATAATCATTTGATGATGTCATAATCATTTTGTTGATGTCATATTGATTTGATGATGTCATAATCATTTGATGTCATAATCATTGGATGATGTCATAATCATTTTGTTGATGTCATAATCATTTGATGATGTCATAATCATTTGATGTCATAATCATTGGATGATGTCATAATCATTTTGTTGATGTCATAATCATTTGATGATGTCATAATCATTAGATGATGTCATAATCATTTTGTTGATGTCATAATCATTTGACGATGTCATAATCATATGATGTAATAATCATTGGATGATGTCATAATCATTTTGTTGATGTCATAATCATTTGATGATGTCATAATCATTAGATGATGTCATAATCATTTTGTTGATGTCATAATCATTTGATGATGTCATAATCATTAGATGATGTCATAATCATTTTGTTGATGTCATAATCATTTGATGATGTCATAATCATTTGATGTCATAATCATTGGATGATGTCGTAATCATTTTGTTGATGTCATAATCATTTGATGGTGTCATAATCATTTGATGATGTCATAATCATTTTGATGATGTCATAATCATTTGATGTCATAATCATTTGATGTCATAATCATTGGATAATGTCATAATCATTTTGTTGATGTCATAATCATTTTATGATGTCATAATCATTTTGTTGATGTAATAATCATTGGATGATGTCATAATCCTTTTGTTGATGTCATAATCATTGGATGATGTCATAATCATTAGATGATGTCATAATCATTTTGTTGATGTCATAATCATTTGATGATGTCATAATCATTTGATGTCATAATCATTGGATGATGTCGTAATCATTTTGTTGATGTCATAATCATTTGATGGTGTCATAATCATTTGATGATGTCATAATCATTTTGATGATGTCATAATCATTTGATGATGTCATAATCATTTGATGTCATAATCATTGGATAATGTCATAATCATTTTGTTGATGTCATAATCATTTTATGATGTCATAATCATTTTGTTGATGTAATAATCATTGGATGATGTCATAATCCTTTTGTTGATGTCATAATCATTTGATGATGTCATAATCATTTTGTTGATGTCATAATCATTTGATGATGTCATAATCATTTGATGTCATAATCATTGGATGATGTCATAATCATTTTGTTGATGTCATAATCATTTGATGATGTCATAAACATTAGATGATGTCATAATCATTTTGTTGATGTCATAATGATTTGATGATGTCATAATCATTTGATGTCATAATCATTGGATGATGTCATAATCATTTTGTTGATGTCATAATCATTTGATGATGTCATAATCATTTTGTTGATGTCATAATCATTTGATGATGTCATAATCATTTGATGTCATAATCATTGGATGATGTCATAATCATTTTGTTGATGTCATAATCATTTGATGATGTCATAAACATTAGATGATGTCATAATCATTTTGTTGATGTCATAATGATTTGATGATGTCATAATCATTTGATGTCATAATCATTGGATGATGTCATAATCATTTTGTTGATGTCATAATCATTTGATGATGTCATAATCATTAGATGATGTCATAATCATTTTGTTGATGTCATAATCATTTGATGATGTCATAATCATTTGATGTTATAATCATTGGATGATGTCATAATCATTTTGTTGATGTCATAATCATTTGATGATGTCATAATCATTTGATGTTATAATCATTGGATGATGTCATAATCATTTTGTTGATGTCATAATCATTTGATGATGTCATAATCATTTTGTTGATGTCATAATCATTTGATGATGTCATTATCGTTTGATGTCATAATCATTGGATGATGTCATAATCATTTTGTTGATGTCATAATCATATGATGATGTCATAAACATTAGATGATGTCATAATCATTTTGTTGATGTCATAATGATTTGATGATGTCATAATCATTTGATGTCATAATCATTGGATGATGTCATAATCATTTTGTTGATGTCATAATCATTTGATGATGTCATAATCATTTGATGTCATAATCATTGGATGATGTCATAATCATTTTGTTGATGTCATAATCATTTGATGATGTCATAATCATTAGATGATGTCATAATCATTTTGTTGATGTCATAATCATTAGATGATGTCATAATCATTTTGTTGATGTCATAATCATTTGATGATGTCTTAATCATTTGATGATGTCATAATCATTAGATGATGTCATAATCATTTTGTTGATGTCATAATCATTTGATGATGTCATAATCATTTGATGTCATAATCATTGGATGATGTCATAATCATTTTGTTGATGTCATAATCATTTGATGATGTCATAATCATTTGATGTCATAATCATTGGTTGATGTCATAATCTTTTTTTGATGTCATAATCATTTGATGTCATAATCATTGGATGATGTCATAATCATTTTGTTGATGTCATAATCATTTGATGATGTCATAATCATTGGATGATGTCATAATCATTTTGTTGATGTCATAATCATTTGATGATGTCATAATCATTAGATGATGTCATAATCATTGGATGATGACATAATCATTTTGTTGATGTCATAATCATTTGATGATGTCATAATCATTAGATGATGTCATAATCATTGGATGATGACATAATCATTTTGTTGATGTCATAATCATTTGATGTCATAATCATTGGATGATGTCATAATCATTTTGTTGATGTCATAATCATTTGATGATGTCATAATCATTAGATGATGTCATAATCATTGGATGATGACATAATCATTTTGTTGATGTCATAATCATTTGATGTCATAATCATTGGATGATGTCATAATCATTTTGTTGATGTCATAATCATTTGATGATGTCATAATCATTAGATGATGTCATAATCATTTTGTTGATGTCACAATCATTTCATGATGTCATAATCATTTGATGTCATAATCATTGGATGATGTCATAATCATTTTGTTGATGTCATAATCATTTGATGATGTCATAATCATTAGATAATGTCATAATCATTTTGTTGAAGTCATAATCATTTGATGATGTCATAATCATTTTGTTGATGTCATATTGATTTGATGATGTCATAATCATTTGATGTCATAATCATTGGATGATGTCATAATCATTTTGTTGATGTCATAATCATTTGATGATGTCATAATCATTTGATGTCATAATCATTGGATGATGTCATAATCATTTTGTTGATGTCATAATCATTTGATGATGTCATAATCATTAGATGATGTCATAATCATTTTGTTGATGTCATAATCATTTGACGATGTCATAATCATATGATGTAATAATCATTGGATGATGTCATAATCATTTTGTTGATGTCATAATCATTTGATGATGTCATAATCATTTGATGTCATAATCATTGGATGATGTCGTAATCATTTTGTTGATGTCATAATCATTTGATGGTGTCATAATCATTTGATGATGTCATAATCATTTTGATGATGTCATAATCATTTGATGATGTCATAATCATTTGATGTCATAATCATTGGATAATGTCATAATCATTTTGTTGATGTCATAATCATTTTATGATGTCATAATCATTTTGTTGATGTAATAATCATTGGATGATGTCATAATCCTTTTGTTGATGTCATAATCATTTGATGATGTCATAATCATTTTGTTGATGTCATAATCATTTGATGATGTCATAATCATTTTGTTGATGTAATAATCATTGGATGATGTCATAATCCTTTTGTTGATGTCATAATCATTGGATGATGTCATAATCATTTGATGATGTCATAATCATTAGATGATGTCATAATCATTTTGTTGATGTCATAATCATTTGATGATGTCATAATCATTTGATGTCATAATCATTGGATGATGTCGTAATCATTTTGTTGATGTCATAATCATTTGATGGTGTCATAATCATTTGATGATGTCATAATCATTTTGATGATGTCATAATCATTTGATGATGTCATAATCATTTGATGTCATAATCATTGGATAATGTCATAATCATTTTGTTGATGTCATAATCATTTTATGATGTCATAATCATTTTGTTGATGTAATAATCATTGGATGATGTCATAATCCTTTTGTTGATGTCATAATCATTTGATGATGTCATAATCATTTTGTTGATGTCATAATCATTTGATGATGTCATAATCATTTGATGTCATAATCATTGGATGATGTCATAATCATTTTGTTGATGTCATAATCATTTGATGATGTCATAAACATTAGATGATGTCATAATCATTTTGTTGATGTCATAATGATTTGATGATGTCATAATCATTTGATGTCATAATCATTGGATGATGTCATAATCATTTTGTTGATGTCATAATCATTTGATGATGTCATAATCATTTTGTTGATGTCATAATCATTTGATGATGTCATAATCATTTGATGTCATAATCATTGGATGATGTCATAATCATTTTGTTGATGTCATAATCATTTGATGATGTCATAAACATTAGATGATGTCATAATCATTTTGTTGATGTCATAATGATTTGATGATGTCATAATCATTTGATGTCATAATCATTGGATGATGTCATAATCATTTTGTTGATGTCATAATCATTTGATGATGTCATAATCATTTGATGTCATAATCATTGGATGATGTCATAATCATTTTGTTGATGTCATAATCATTTGATGATGTCATAATCATTAGATGATGTCATAATCATTTTGTTGATGTCATAATCATTAGATGATGTCATAATCATTTTGTTGATGTCATAATCATTTTGTTGATGTCATAATCATTGGATGATGTCATAATCATTAGATGATGTCATAATCATTTTGTTGATGTCATAATCATTTGATGATGTCATAATCATTTGATGTCATAATCATTGGATGATGTCATAATCATTTTGTTGATGTCATAATCATTTGATGATGTCATAATCATTTGATGTCATAATCATTGGTTGATGTCATAATCTTTTTTTTGATGTCATAATCATTTGATGTCATAATCATTGGATGATGTCATAATCATTTTGTTGATGTCATAATCATTTGATGATGTCATAATCATTGGATGATGTCATAATCATTTTGTTGATGTCATAATCATTTGATGATGTCATAATCATTTGATGATGTCATAATCATTGGATGATGACATAATCATTTTGTTGATGTCATAATCATTTGATGATGTCATAATCATTAGATGATGTCATAATCATTGGATGATGACATAATCATTTTGTTGATGTCATAATCATTTGATGTCATAATCATTGGATGATGTCATAATCATTTTGTTGATGTCATAATCATTTGATGATGTCATAATCATTAGATGATGTCATAATCATTGGATGATGACATAATCATTTTGTTGATGTCATAATCATTTGATGTCATAATCATTGGATGATGTCATAATCATTTTGTTGATGTCATAATCATTTGATGATGTCATAATCATTAGATGACGTCATAATCATTTTGTTGATGTCACAATCATTTCATGATGTCATAATCATTTGATGTCATAATCATTGGATGATGTCATAATCATTTTGTTGATGTCATAATCATTTGATGATGTCATAATCATTAGATAATGTCATAATCATTTTGTTGAAGTCATAATCATTTGATGATGTCATAATCATTTTGTTGATGTCATATTGATTTGATGATGTCATAATCATTTGATGTCATAATCATTGGATGATGTCATAATCATTTTGTTGATGTCATAATCATTTGATGATGTCATAATCATTAGATGATGTCATAATCATTTTGTTGATGTCATAATCATTTGATGATGTCATAATCATTTGATGTCATAATCATTGGATGATGTCATAATCATTTTGTTGATGTCATAATCATTTGATGATGTCATAATCATTAGATGATGTCATAATCATTTTGTTGATGTCATAATCATTTGATGATGTCATAATCATATGATGTAATAATCATTGGATGATGTCATAATCATTTTGTTGATGTCATAATCATTTGATGATGTCATAATCATTAGATGATGTCATAATCATTTTGTTGATGTCATAATCATTTGATGATGTCATAATCATTAGATGATGTCATAATCATTTTGTTGATGTCATAATCATTTGATGATGTCATAATCATTTGATGTCATAATCATTGGATGATGTCGTAATCATTTTGTTGATGTCATAATCATTTGATGGTGTCATAATCATTTGATGATGTCATAATCATTTTGATGATGTCATAATCATTTGATGATGTCATAATCATTTGATGTCATAATCATTGGATAATGTCATAATCATTTTGTTGATGTCATAATCATTTTATGATGTCATAATCATTTTGTTGATGTAAGAATCATTGGATGATGTCATAATCCTTTTGTTGATGTCATAATCATTTGATGATGTCATAATCATTAGATGATGTCATAATCATATTGTTGATGTCATAATCATTTGATGATGTCATAATCATTTTGTTGATGTCATAATCATTTCGTTGATGTCATAATGATTTGATGATATCATAATCATTTGATGTCATAATCATTGGATGATGTCATAATCATTTTGTTGATGTCATAATCATTTGATGATGTCATAATCATTTGATGTCATAATCATTGGATGATGTCATAATCATTTTGTTGATGTCATAATCATTTTATGATGTCATAATCATTTTGTTGATGTCATAATCATTGGATGATGTCATAATCCTTTTGTTGATGTCATAATCATTTGATGATGTCATAATCATTGGATGTTGTCATAATCATTTTGTTGATGTCATAATCATTTGATGATGTCATAATCATTTCGTTGATGTCATAATCATTTCGTTGATGTCATAATGATTTGATGATATCATAATCATTTGATGTCATAATCATTGGATGATGTCATAATCATTTTGTTGATGTCATAATCATTTGATGATGTCATAATCATTAGATGATGTCATAATCATTGGATGATGACATAATCATTTTGTTGATGTCATAATCATTTGATGTCATAATCATTGGATGATGTCATAATCATTTTGTTGATGTCATAATCATTTGATGATGTCATAATCATTAGATGATGTCATAATCATTTTGTTGATGTCATAATCATTTCATGATGTCATAATCATTTGATGTCATAATCATTGGATGATGTCATAATCATTTTGTTGATGTCATAATCATTTGATTATGTCATAATCATTAGATAATGTCATAATCATTTTGTTGAAGTCATAATCATTTGATGATGTCATAATCATTTGATGTCATAATCATTGGATGATGTCATAATCATTTTGTTCATGTCATAATCATTTGATGATGTCATAATCATTTGATGTCATAATCATTGGATGATGTCATAATCATTTTGTTGATGTCATAATCATTTGATGATGTCATAAACATTAGATGATGTCATAATCATTTTGTTGATGTCATAATCATTTGATGTAATAATCATTGGATGATGTCATAATCATTTTGTTCATGTAATAATCATTTGATGATGTCATAATCATTTTGTTGATGTCATAATCATTTGATGATGTCATAATCATTAGATAATGTCATAATCATTTTGTTTAAGTCATAATCATTTGATGATGTCATAATCATTTGATGTCATAATCATTGGATGATGTCGTAATCATTTTGTTGATGTCATAATCATTTGATGGTGTCATAATCATTAGATGATGTCATAATCATTTTGTTGATGTCATAATCATTTGATGATGTCATAATCATTTGATGTCATAATCGTTGGATGATGTCATAATCATTTTGTTGATGTCATAATCATTTGATGATGTCATAATCATTAGATGATGTCATAATCATTTTGTTGATGTCATAATCATTTGATGATGTCATAATCATTTGATGTCATAATCATTGGATGATGTCATAATCATTTTGTTGATGTCATAATCAGTTGATGATGTCATAATCATTTGATGATGTCATAATCATTTTGTTGATGTCATAATCATTTGATGATGTCATAATCATTTGATGTCATAATCATTGGATGATGTCATAATCATTTGATGTCATAATCATTGGATGATGTCATAATCATTTTGTTGATGTCATAATCATTTTATGATGTCATAATCATTTTGTTGATGTCGTAATCATTGGATGATGTCATAATCCTTTTGTTGATGTCATAATCATTTGATGATGTCATAATAATTAGATGATGTCATAATCATTTTGTTGATGTCATAATCATTTGATGATGTCATAATCATTTTGTTGATGTCATAATCATTTCGTTGATGTCATAATGATTTGATGATATCATAATCATTTGATGTCATAATCATTGGATGATGTCATAATCATTTTGTTGATGTCATAATCATTTGATGATGTCATAATCATTTGATGTCATAATCATTGGATGATGTCGTAATCATTTGATGATGCCATAATCATTTTGTTGATGTCATAATCATTTTATGATGTCATAATCATTTTGTTGATATCATAATCATTTTGTTGATGTCATAATCATTTGATGATGTCATAATCATTAGATGATGTCATAATCATTTTGTTGATGTCATAATCATTTCATGATGTCATAATCATTAGATGATGTCATAATCATTTCGTTGATGTCATAATGATTTGATGATATCATATTCATTTGATGTCATAATCATTGGATGATGTCATAATCATTTTGTTGATGTCATAATCATTTGATGATGTCATAATCATTTGATGTCATAATCATTGGATGATGTCATAATCATTTTGTTGATGTCATAATCATTTTATGATGTCATAATCATTTTGTTGATGTCATAATCATTGGATGATGTCATAATCCTTTTGTTGATGTCATAATCATTTGATGATGTCATAATCATTAGATGATGTCATAATCATTTTGTTGATGTCATAATCATTTGATGATGTCATAATCATTTTGTTAATGTCATAATCATTTCGTTGATGTCATAATGATTTGATGATATCATTATCATTTGATGTCATAATCATTGGATGATGTCATAATCATTTTGTTGATGTCATAATCATTTGATGATGTCATAATCATTAGATGATGTCATAATCATTGGATGATGACATAATCATTTTGTTGATGTCATAATCATTTGATGTCATAATCATTGGATGATGTCATAATCATTTTGTTGATGTCATAATCATTTGATGATGTCATAATCATTAGATGATGTCATAATCATTTTGTTGATGTCATAATCATTTCATGATGTCATAATCATTTGATGTCATAATCATTGGATGATGTCATAATCATTTGATGATGTCATAATCATTAGATAATGTCATAACCATTTTTGTTGAAGTCATAATCATTTGATGATGTCATAATCATTTTGTTGATGTCATAATCATTTTGTTGATGTCATATTGATTTGATGATGTCATAATCATTTGATGTCATAATCATTGGATGATGTCATAATCATTTTGTTCATGTCATAATCATTTGATGATGTCATAATCATTTGATGTCATAATCATTGGATGATGTCATAATCATTTTGTTGATGTCATAATCATTTGATGATGTCATAATCATTAGATGATGTCATAATCATTTTGTTGATGTCATAATCATTTGATGATGTCATAATCATTTGATGTAATAATCATTGGATGATGTCATAATCATTTTGTTGATGTCATAATCATTTGATGATGTCATAATCATTAGATGATGTCATAATCATTTTGTTGATGTCATAATCATTTGATGATGTCATAATCATTAGATGATGTCAAAATCATTTTGTTGATGTCATAATCATTTGATGATGTCATAATCATTTGATGATGTCATAATCATTTTGTTGATGTCATAATCATTTGATGATGTCATAATCATTTGATGTCATAATCATTGGATGATGTCATAATCATTTTGTTGATGTCATAATCATTTTATGATGTCATAATCATTTTGTTGATGTCATAATCATTGGATGATGTCAAAATCCTTTTGTTGATGTCATAATCATTTGATGATGTCATAATCATTAGATGATGTCATAATCATTTTGTTGATGTCATAATCATTTGATGATGTCATAATCATTTTGTTGATGTCATAATCATTTCATTGATGTCATAATGATTTGATGATATCATAATCATTTGATGTCATAATCATTGGATGATGTCATAATCATTTTGTTGATGTCATAATCATTTGATGATGTCATAATCATTTGATGTCATAATCATTGGATGATGCCATAATCATTTTGTTGATGTCATAATCATTTTATGATGTCATAATCATTTTGTTGATGTCATAATCATTTGATGATGTCATAATCATTAGATGATGTCATAATCATTTTGTTGATGTCATAATCATTTGATGATGTCATAATCATTTGATGTCATAATCATTGGATGATGTCATAATCATTTTGTTGATGTCATAATCATTTGATGATGTCATAATCATTAGATAATGTCATAATCATTTTGTTGAAGTCATAATCATTTGATGATGTCATAATCATTTTGTTGATGTCATAATGATTTGATGATGTCATAATCATTTGATGTCATAATCATTGGATGATGTCATAAACATTTTGTTGATGTCATAATCATTTGATGATGTCATAATCATTTGATGTCATAATCATTGGATGATGTCATAATCATTTTGTTGATGTCATAATCATTTGATTATGTCATAATCATTAGATGATGTCATAATAATTTTGTTGATGTCATAATCATTTGATGATGTCATAATCATATGATGTAATAATCATTGGATGATGTCATAATCATTTTGTTGATGTCATAATCATTTGATGATGTCATAATCATTAGATGATGTCATAATCATTTTGTTGATGTCATAATCATTTGATGATGTCATAATCATTAGATGATGTCATAATCATTTTGTTGATGTCATAATCATTTGATGATGTCATAATCATTTGATGTCATAATCATTGGATGATGTCATAATCATTTTATTGATGTCATAATCATTTGATGATATCATAATCATTTGATGATGTCATAATCATTTTGTTGATGTCATAATCATTTGATGATGTCATAATCATTTGATGTCATAATCATTGGATGATGTCATAATCATTTTGTTGATGTCATAATCATTTTATGATGTCATAATCATTTTGTTGATGTCATAATCATTGGATGATGTCATAATCCTTTTGTTGATGTCATAATCATTTGATGATGTCATGATCATTAGATGATGTCATAATCATTTTGTTGATGTCATAATCATTTGATGATGTCATAATCATTTTGTTGATGTCATAATCATTTTGTTGATGTCATAATGATTTGATGATATCATAATCATTTGATGTCATAATCATTGGATGATGTCATAATCATTTTGTTGATGTCATAATCATTTGATGATGTCATAATCATTTGATGTCATAATCATTGGATGATGTCATAATCATTTTGTTGATGTCATAATCATTTTATGATGTCATAATCATTTTGCTGATGTCATAATCATTGGATGATGTCATAATCCTTTTGTTGATGTCATAATCATTTGATGATGTCATAATCCTTAGATGATGTCATAATCATTTTGTTGATGTCATAATCATTTGATGATGTCATAATCATTTTGTTGATGTCATAATCATTTCGTTGATGTCATAATGATTTGATGATATCATAATCATTTGATGTCATAATCATTGGATGATGTCATAATCATTTTGTTGATGTCATAATCATTTGATGATGTCATAATCATTAGATGATGTCATAATCATTGGATGATGACATAATCATTTTGTTGATGTCATAATCATTTGATGTAATAATCATTGGATGATGTCATAATCATTTTGTTGATGTCATAATCATTTTGTTGATGTCATAATCATTTGATGATGTCATAATCATTAGATGATGTCATAATCATTTTGTTGATGTCATAATCATTTGATGATGTCATAATCATTTGATGTCATAATCATTGGATGATGTCATAATCATTTTGTTGATGTCATAATCATTTGATGATGTCATAATCATTAGATAATGTCATAATCATTTTGTTGAAGTCATAATCATTTGATGATGTCATAATCATTTTGTTGATGTCATAATGATTTGATGATGTCATAATCATTTGATGTCATAATCATTGGATGATGTCATAATCATTTTGTTGATGTCATAATCATTTGATGATGTCATAATCATTTGATGTCATAATCATTGGATGATGTCATAATCATTTTGTTGATGTCATAATCATTTGATGATGTCATAATCATTAGATGATGTCATAATAATTTTGTTGATGTCATAATCATTTGATGATGTCATAATCATATGATGTAATAATCATTGGATGATGTCATAATCATTTTGTTGATGTCATAATCATTTGATGATGTCATAATCATTAGATGATGTCATAATCATTTTGTTGATGTCATAATCATTTGATGATGTCATAATCATTAGATGATGTCATAATCATTTTGTTGATGTCATAATCATTTGATGATGTCATAATCATTTGATGTCATAATCATTGGATGATGTCATAATCATTTTATTGATGTCATAATCATTTGATGATGTCATAATCATTTGATGATGTCATAATCATTTTGTTGATGTCATAATCATTTGATGATGTCATAATCATTTGATGTCATAATCATTGGATGATGTCATAATCATTTTGTTGATGTCATAATCATTTTATGATGTCATAATCATTTTGTTGATGTCATAATCATTGGATGATGTCATAATCCTTTTGTTGATGTCATAATCATTTGATGATGTCATGATCATTAGATGATGTCATAATCATTTTGTTGATGTCATAATCATTTGATGATGTCATAATCATTTTGTTGATGTCATAATCATTTTGTTGATGTCATAATGATTTGATGATATCATAATCATTTGATGTCATAATCATTGGATGATGTCATAATCATTTTGTTGATGTCATAATCATTTGATGATGTCATAATCATTTGATGTCATAATCATTGGATGATGTCATAATCATTTTGTTGATGTCATAATCATTTTATGATGTCATAATCATTTTGCTGATGTCATAATCATTGGATGATGTCATAATCCTTTTGTTGATGTCATAATCATTTGATGATGTCATAATCCTTAGATGATGTCATAATCATTTTGTTGATGTCATAATCATTTGATGATGTCATAATCATTTTGTTGATGTCATAATCATTTCGTTGATGTCATAATGATTTGATGATATCATAATCATTTGATGTCATAATCATTGGATGATGTCATAATCATTTTGTTGATGTCATAATCATTTGATGTAATAATCATTGGATGATGTCATAATCATTTTGTTGATGTCATAATCATTTGATGATGTCATAATCATTAGATGATGTCATAATCATTTTGTTGATGTTATAATCATTGGATGATGTCATAATCATTTTGTTGATGTCATAATCAATTGATGATGTCATAATCATTTGATGATGTCATAATCATTTTGTTGATGTCATAATCATTTGATGATGTCATAATCATTTGATGTCAAAATCATTGGATGATGTCATAATCATTTTGTTGATGTCATGATCATTTTATGATGTCATAATCATTTTGTTGATGTCATAATCATTGGATGATGTCATAATCCTTTTGTTGATGTCATAATCATTTGATGATGTCATAATCATTAGATGATGTCATAATCATTTTGTTGATGTCATAATCATTTGATGATGTCATAATCATTTTGTTGATGTCATAATAATTTCGTTGATGTCATAATGATTTGATGATATCATAATCATTTGATGTCATAATCATTGGATGATGTCATAATCATTTTGTTGATGTCATAATCATTTGATGATGTCATAATCATTTGATGTCATAATCATTGGATGATGTCATAATCATTTGATGATGTCATAATGATTTTGTTGATGTCATAATCATTTGATGATGCCATAATCATTTTGTTGATGTCATAATCATTTTGTTGATGTCATAATCATTTGATGATGTCATAATCATTAGATGATGTCATAATCATTAGATGATGTGATAATCATTTTGTTGATGTCATAATCATTTCATGATGTCATAATCATTTGATGTCATAATCATTGGATGATGTCATAATCATTTTGTTGATGTCATAATCATTTGATGATGTCATAATGATTAGATAATGTCATAATCATTTTGTTGAAGTCATAATCATTTGATTATGTCATAATCATTTTGTTGATGTCATAATGTTTGTTGATGTCATAATGATTTGATGATGTCATAATCATTTGATGTCATAATCATTGGATGATGTCATAATCATTTTGTTGATGTCATAATCATTTGATGATGTCATAATCATTTGATGTCATAATCATTGGATGATGTCATAATCATTTTGTTGATGTCATAATCATTTGATGATGTCATAATCATTAGATGATGTCATAATCATTTTGTTGATGTCATAATCATTTGATGATGTCATAATCATATGATGTAATAATCATTGGATGATGTCATAATCATTTTGTTGATGTCATAATCATTTGATGATGTCATAATCATTAGATGATGTCATAATCATTTTGTTGATGTCATAATCATTTGATGATGTCATAATCATTAGATGATGTCATAATCATTTTGTTGATGTCATAATCATTTGATGATGTCATAATCATTTGATGTCATAATCATTGGATGATGTCATAATCATTTTGTTGGTGTCATAATCATTTGATGATGTCATAATCATTAGATGATGTCATAATCATTTTGTTGATGTCATAATCATTTGATGATGTCATAATCATTTGATGTCATAATCATTGGATGATGTCATAATCATTTTGTTGATGTCATAATCATTTTATGATGTCATAATCATTTTGTTGATGTCATAATCATTGGATGATGTCATAATCCTTTTGTTGATGTCATAATCATTTGATGATGTCATAATCTAAGTATGGAATGGACAAGGCAACTGTTAGGTGGATTCATAACTGGCTTAGTGATCGGACCCAAAGAGTGGTCGTAAATGGCTGCACATCCAGTTGGAAGAATGTCTCAAGTGGGGTACCACAGGGCTCTGTCCTGGGCCCTGTATTGTTCAACATCTTTATCAACGATTTAGATGAAGGAATTGAGGGTAAACTGATTAAATTTGCTGATGACACAAAGCTAGGAGGGATAGCTAATAGTAGAGAAGAGAGAGAGAGGATTCAAAAAGATTTAAATAAACTGGAGAAGTGGGCAGCAACTAACAGAATGGTTTTTAACAGGGAGAAATGCAAAGTACTACATCTGGGCAATAAAAATGGAAAAAGCATATATAGAATGGGAGGAATAGGGCTAAGTGACAGCACATGTGAAAAAGACTTGGGTATACTAATAGATCACAGACTGAATATGAGTCAACAGTGTGATACAGCAGCAAAAAAGGCAAATGCAATTCTAGGATGTATTAACAGAAGCATACAGTCTAGATCACGTGAAGTCATTATTTCCCTCTACTCCTCTTTGGTCAGACCTCATCTGGAATATTGTGTCCAGTTTTGGGCACCACATTTTAAAAAAGACATCAACAAACTGGAGCAAGTTCAGAAAAGAGCGACCAGAATGGTGACCGGTCTGCAAACCCTGTCTTATGAGGAAAGGTTGCAGGATTTGGGAATGTTTAGTTTGCAAAAGAGAAGACTGAGAGGAGACTTAATAGCTGTCTACAAATATCTAAAGGGCTGTCACATTGTAGAAGGATCAACTTTATTCTCATTTGCCCAAGGAAAGACTAGAAGCAATGTGATGAAACTGAATGGGAAGAGACACAGATTAGATATTAGAAAAAACTTTTTGACAGTTAGAGTGATCAATGAGTGGAACAGGCTGCCACGAGAAGTGGTGAGTTCTCCTTCAATGGAAGTCTTCAAACAGAGGCTGGACAGACATCTGACTGGGATGATTTAGCGAATCCTGCTTTGGGCAGGGGGTTGGACCAGATGGCCCAGGAGGTCCCTTCCAACTCTACGATTCAATGATTCTATGATTCTATGATTCTATGATTCTATAATCATTAGATAATGTCATAATCATTTTGTTGAAGTCATAATCATTTGATGATGTCATAATCATTTTGTTGATGTCATAATCATTTTGTTGATGTCATATTGATTTGATGATGTCATAATCATTTGATGTCAT
Source organism: Dendrobates tinctorius (assembly GCF_039654945.1). NCBI lineage: Eukaryota > Metazoa > Chordata > Amphibia > Anura > Dendrobatidae > Dendrobates > Dendrobates tinctorius. The sequence goes on along the minus strand of NW_027361687.1, from coordinate 40,412,567 downwards.
AATCATTGGATGATGTCATAATCATTTTGTTCATGTCATAATCATTTGATGATGTCATAATCATTTGATGTCATAATCATTGGATGATGTCATAATCATTTTGTTGATGTCATAATCATTTGATGATGTCATAAACATTAGATGATGTCATAATCATTTTGTTGATGTCATAATCATTTGATGATGTCATAATCATTTGATGTAATAATCATTGGATGATGTCATAATCATTTTGTTCATGTCATAATCATTTGATGATGTCATAATCATTAGATGATGTCATAATCATTTTGTTGATGTCATAATCATTTGATGATGTCATAATCATTAGGTGATGTCATAATCATTTTGTTGATGTCATAATCATTTGCTGATGTCATAATCATTTGCTGATGTCATAATCATTGGATGATGTCATAATCATTTTGTTGATGTCATAATCATTTGATGATGTCATAATCATTTGATGATGTCATAATCATTTTGTTGATGTCATAATCATTTGATGATGTCATAATCATTGGATGATGTCATAATCATTTGATGTCATAATCATTGGATGATGTCATAATCATTTTGTTGATGTCATAATCATTTTATGATGTCATAATCATTTTGTTGATGTCGTAATCATTGGATGATGTCATAATCCTTTTGTTGATGTCATAATCATTTGATGATGTCATAATAATTAGATGATGTCATAATCATTTTGTTGATGTCATAATCATTTGATGATGTCATAATCATTTTGTTGATGTCATAATCATTTCGTTGATGTCATAATGATTTGATGATATCATAATCATTTGATGTCATAATCATTGGATGATGTCATAATCATTTTGTTGATGTCATAATCATTTGATGATGTCATAATAATTTGATGTCATAATCATTGGATGATGTCGTAATCATTTGATGATGCCATAATCATTTTGTTGATGTCATAATCATTTTATGATGTCATAATCATTTTGTTGATGTCATAATCATTTCATGATGTCATAATCATTAGATGATGTCATAATCATTTTGTTGATGTCATAATCATTTCGTTGATGTCATAATGATTTGATGATATCATATTCATTTGATGTCATAATCATTGGATGATGTCATAATCATTTTGTTGATGTCATAATCATTTGATGATGTCATAATCATTTGATGTCATAATCATTGGATGATGTCATAATCATTTTGTTGATGTCATAATCATTTTATGATGTCATAATCATTTTGTTGATGTCATAATCATTGGATGATGTCATAATCCTTTTGTTGATGTCATAATCATTTGATGATGTCATAATCATTAGATGATGTCATAATCATTTTGTTGATGTCATAATCATTTGATGATGTCATAATCATTTTGTTGATGTCATAATCATTTCGTTGATGTCGTAATGATTTGATGATATCATAATCATTTGATGTCATAATCATTGGATGATGTCATAATCATTTTGTTGATGTCATAATCATTTGATGATGTCATAATCATTAGATGATGTCATAATCATTGGATGATGACATAATCATTTTGTTGATGTCATAATCATTTGATGTCATAATCATTGGATGATGTCATAATCATTTTGTTGATGTCATAATCATTTGATGATGTCATAATCATTAGATGATGTCATAATCATTTTGTTGATGCCATAATCATTTCATGATGTCATAATCATTTGATGTCATAATCATTGGATGATGTCATAATCATTTTGTTGATGTCATAATCATTTGATGATGTCATAATCATTAGATAATGTCATAACCATTTTTGTTGAAGTCATAATCATTTGATGATGTCATAATCATTTTGTTGATGTCATAATCATTTTGTTGATGTCATATTGATTTGATGATGTCATAATCATTTGATGTCATAATCATTGGATGATGTCATAATCATTTTGTTCATGTCATAATCATTTGATGATGTCATAATCATTTGATGTCATAATCATTGGATGATGTCATAATCATTTTGTTGATGTCATAATCATTTGATGATTTCATAATCATTAGATGATGTCATAATCATTTTGTTGATGTCATAATCATTTGATGATGTCATAATCATTTGATGTCATAATCATTAGATGATGTCATAATCATTTTGTTGATGTCATAATCATTTGATGATGTCATAATCATTAGATGATGTCATAATCATTTTGTTGATGTCATAATCATTTGATGATGTCATAATCATTTGATGTCATAATCATTGGATGATGTCATAATCATTTTGTTGATGTCATAATCATTTGATGATGTCATAATCACTTGATGATGTCATAATCATTTTGTTGATGTCATAATCATTTGATGATGTCATAATCATTTGATGTCATAATCATTGGATGATGTCATAATCATTTTGTTGATCTCATAATCATTTTATGATGTCATAATCATTTTGTTGATGTCATAATCATTGGATGATGTCATAATCCTTTTGTTGATGTCATAATCATTTGATGATGTCATAATCATTAGATGATGTCATAATCATTTTGTTGATGTCATAATCATTTGATGATGTCATAATCATTTTGTTGATGTCATAATCATTTCATTGATGTCATAATGATTTGATGATATCATAATCATTTGATGTCATAATCATTGGATGATGTCATAATCATTTTGTTGATGTCATAATCATTTTATGATGTCATAATCATTAGATGATGTCATAATCATTGGATGATGTCATAATCCTTTTGTTGATGTCATAATCATTTGATGATGTCATAATCATTAGATGATGTCATAATCATTTTGTTGATGTCATAATCATTTTGTTGATGTCATAATCATTTTATGATGTCATAATCATTTTGTTGATATCATAGTCATTGGATGATGTCATCATCCTTTTGTTGATGTCATAATCATTTGATGATGTCATAATCATTAGATGATGTCATAATCATTTTGTTGATGTCATAATCATTTGATGATGTCATAATCATTAGATGATGTCATAATCATTTTGTTGATGTCATAATCATTTCATGATGTCATAATCATTTGATGTCATAATCATTGGATGATGTCATAATTATTTTGTTGATGTCATAATCATTTGATGATGTCATAATCATTAGATAATGTCATAATCATTTTGTTGAAGTCATAATCATTTGATGATGTCATAATCATTTTGTTGATGTCATAATCATTTTGTTGATGTCATATTGATTTGATGATGTCATAATCATTTGATGTCATAATCATTGGATGATGTCATAATCATTTTGTTCATGTCATAATCATTTGATGATGTCATAATCATTTGATGTCATAATCATTGGATGATGTCATAATCATTTTGTTGATGTCATAATCATTTGATGATGTCATAATCATTTGATGATGTCATAATCATTTTGTTGATGTCATAATCATTTGATGATGTCATAATCATTTGATGTCATAATCATTGGATGATGTCATAATCATTTTGTTGATGTCATAATCATTTTATGATGTCATAATCATTTTGTTGATGTCATAATCATTGGATGATGTCATAATCCTTTTGTTGATGTCATAATCATTTGATGATGTCATAATCATTAGATGATGTCATAATCATTTTGTTGATGTCATAATCATTTGATGATGTCATAATCATTTTGTTGATGTCATAATCATTTCATTGATGTCATAATGATTTGATGATATCATAATCATTTGATGTCATAATCATTGGATGATGTCATAATCATTTTGTTGATGTCATAATCATTTGATGATGTCATAATCATTTGATGTCATAATCATTGGATGATGTCATAATCATTTGATGATGCCATAATCATTTGGTTGATGTCATAATCATTTTATGATGTCATAATCATTAGATGATGTCATAATCATTGGATGATGTCATAATCCTTTTGTTGATGTCATAATCATTTGATGATGTCATAATCATTAGATGATGTCATAATCATTTTGTTGATGTCATAATCATTTTGTTGATGTCATAATCATTTTATGATGTCATAATCATTTTGTTGATATCATAGTCATTGGATGATGTCATAATCCTTTTGTTGATGTCATAATCATTTGATGATGTCATAATCATTAGATGATGTCATAATCATTTTGTTGATGTCATAATCATTTGATGATGTCATAATCATTAGATGATGTCATAATCATTTTGTTGATGTCATAATCATTTCATGATGTCATAATCATTTGATGTCATAATCATTGGATGATGTCATAATCATTTTGTTGATGTCATAATCATTTGATGATGTCATAATCATTAGATAATGTCATAATCATTTTGTTGAAGTCATAATCATTTGATGATGTCATAATCATTTTGTTGATGTCATAATCATTTTGTTGATGTCATATTGATTTGATGATGTCATAATCATTTGATGTCATAATCATTGGATGATGTCATAATCATTTTGTTCATGTCATAATCATTTGATGATGTCATAATCATTTGATGTCATAATCATTGGATGATGTCATAATCATTTTGTTGATGTCATAATCATTTGATGATGTCATAATCATTAGATGATGTCATAATCATTTTGTTGATGTCATAATCATTTGATGATGTCATAATCATTTGATGTCATAATCATTGGATGATGTCATAATCATTTTGTTGATGTCATAATCATTTTATGATGTCATAATAATTTTGTTGATGTCATAATCATTGGATGAAGTCATAATCCTTTTGTTGATGTCATAATCATTTGATGATGTCATAATCATTAGATGATGTCATAATCATTTTGTTGATGTCATAATCATTTGATGATGTCATAATCATTTTGTTGATGTCATAATCATTTCATTGATGTCATAATGATTTGATGATATCATAATCATTTGATGTCATAATCATTGAATGATGTCATAATCATTTTGTTGATGTCATAATCATTTGATGATGTCATAATCATTTGATGTCATAATCATTGGATGATGTCATAATCATTTGATGATGCCATAATCATTTTGTTGATGTCATAATCATTTTATGATGTCATAATCATTAGATAATGTCATAATCATTTTGTTGAAGTCATAATCATTTGATGATGTCATAATCATTTTGTTGATGTCATAATGATTTGATGATGTCATAATCATTTGATGTCATAATCATTGGATGATGTCATAATCATTTTGTTGATGTCATAATCATTTGATGATGTCATAATCATTTGATGTCATAATCATTGGATGATGTCATAATCATTTTGTTGATGTCATAATCATTTGATGATGTCATAATCATTAGATGATGTCATAATAATTTTGTTGATGTCATAATCATTTGATGATGTCATAATCATATGATGTAATAATCATTGGATGATGTCATAATCATTTTGTTGATGTCATAATCATTTGATGATGTCATAATCATTAGATGATGTCATAATCATTTTGTTGATGTCATAATCATTTGATGATGTCATAATCATTAGATGATGTCATAATCATTTTGTTGATGTCATAATAATTTGATGATGTCATAATCATTTGATGTCATAATCATTGGATGATGTCATAATCATTTTATTGATGTCATAATCATTTGATGATGTCATAATCATTTGATGATGTCATAATCATTTTGTTGATGTCATAATCATTTGATGATGTCATAATCATTTGATGTCATAATCATTGGATGATGTCATAATCATTTTGTTGATGTCATAATCATTTTATGATGTCATAATCATTTTGTTGATGTCATAATCATTGGATGATGTCATAATCCTTTTGTTGATGTTATAATCATTTGATGATGTCATGATCATTAGATGATGTCATAATCATTTTGTTGATGTCATAATTATTTGATGATGTCATAATCATTTTGTTGATGTCATAATCATTTTGTTGATGTCATAATGATTTGATGATATCATAATCATTTGATGTCATAATCATTAGATGATGTCATAATCATTTTGTTGATGTCATAATCATTTCGTTGATGTCATAATGATTTGATGATATCATATTCATTTGATGTCATAATCATTGGATGATGTCATAATCATTTTGTTGATGTCATAATCATTTGATGATGTCATAATCATTTGATGTCATAATCATTGGATGATGTCATAATCATTTTGTTGATGTCATAATCATTTTATGATGTCATAATCATTTTGTTGATGTCATAATCATTGGATGATGTCATAATCCTTTTGTTGATGTCATAATCATTTGATGATGTCATAATCATTAGATGATGTCATAATCATTTTGTTGATGTCATAATCATTTGATGATGTCATAATCATTTTGTTGATGTCATAATCATTTCGTTGATGTCGTAATGATTTGATGATATCATAATCATTTGATGTCATAATCATTGGATGATGTCATAATCATTTTGTTGATGTCATAATCATTTGATGATGTCATAATCATTAGATGATGTCATAATCATTGGATGATGTCATAATCATTTTGTTGATGTCATAATCATTTGATGATGTCATAATCATTAGATGATGTCATAATCATTTTGTTGATGTCATAATCATTTCATGATGTCATAATCATTTGATGTCATAATCATTGGATGATGTCATAATCATTTTGTTGATGTCATAATCATTTGATGATGTCATAATCATTAGATAATGTCATAACCATTTTTGTTGAAGTCATAATCATTTGATGATGTCATAATCATTTTGTTGATGTCATAATCATTTTGTTGATGTCATATTGATTTGATGATGTCATAATCATTTGATGTCATAATCATTGGATGATGTCATAATCATTTTGTTCATGTCATAATCATTTGATGATGTCATAATCATTTGATGTCATAATCATTGGATGATGTCATAATCATTTTGTTGATGTCATAATCATTTGATGATTTCATAATCATTAGATGATGTCATAAACATTTTGTTGATGTCATAATCATTTGATGATGTCATAATCATTTGATGTCATAATCATTGGATGATGTCATAATCATTTTGTTGATGTCATAATCATTTGATGATGTCATAATCATTAGATGATGTCATAATCATTTTGTTGATGTCATAATCATTTGATGATGTCATAATCATTAGATGATGTCATAATCATTTTGTTGATGTCATAATCATTTGATGATGTCATAATCATTTGATGTCATAATCATTGGATGATGTCATAATCATTTTGTTGATGTCATAATCATTTGATGATGTCATAATCATTTGATGATGTCATAATCATTTTGTTGATGTCATAATCATTTGATGATGTCATAATCATTTGATGTCATAATCATTGGATGATGTCATAATCATTTTGTTGATGTCATAATCATTTTATGATGTCATAATCATTTTGTTGATGTCATAATCATTGGATGATGTCAAAATCCTTTTGTTGATGTCATAATCATTGGATGATGTCATAATCATTAGATGATGTCATAATCATTTTGTTGATGTCATAATCATTTGATGATGTCATAATCATTTTGTTGATGTCATAATCATTTCATTGATGTCATAATGATTTGATGATATCATATTCATTTGATGTCATAATCATTGGATGATGTCATAATCATTTTGTTGATGTCATAATCATTTGATGATGTCATAATCATTTGATGTCATAATCATTGGATGATGTCATAATCATTTTGTTGATGTCATAATCATTTTATGATGTCATAATCATTTTGTTGATGTCATAATCATTGGATGATGTCATAATCCTTTTGTTGATGTCATAATCATTTGATGATGTCATAATCATTAGATGATGTCATAATCATTTTGTTGATGTCATAATCATTTGATGATGTCATAATCATTTTGTTGATGTCATAATCATTTCGTTGATGTCGTAATGATTTGATGATATCATAATCATTTGATGTCATAATCATTGGATGATGTCATAATCATTTTGTTGATGTCATAATCATTTGATGATGTCATAATCATTAGATGATGTCATAATCATTGGATGATGTCATAATCATTTTGTTGATGTCATAATCATTTGATGATGTCATAATCATTAGATGATGTCATAATCATTTTGTTGATGTCATAATCATTTCATGATGTCATAATCATTTGATGTCATAATCATTGGATGATGTCATAATCATTTTGTTGATGTCATAATCATTTGATGATGTCATAATCATTAGATAATGTCATAACCATTTTTGTTGAAGTCATAATCATTTGATGATGTCATAATCATTTTGTTGATGTCATAATCATTTTGTTGATGTCATATTGATTTGATGATGTCATAATCATTTGATGTCATAATCATTGGATGATGTCATAATCATTTTGTTCATGTCATAATCATTTGATGATGTCATAATCATTTGATGTCATAATCATTGGATGATGTCATAATCATTTTGTTGATGTCATAATCATTTGATGATTTCATAATCATTAGATGATGTCATAAACATTTTGTTGATGTCATAATCATTTGATGATGTCATAATCATTTGATGTCATAATCATTGGATGATGTCATAATCATTTTGTTGATGTCATAATCATTTGATGATGTCATAATCATTAGATGATGTCATAATCATTTTGTTGATGTCATAATCATTTGATGATGTCATAATCATTAGATGATGTCATAATCATTTTGTTGATGTCATAATCATTTGATGATGTCATAATCATTTGATGTCATAATCATTGGATGATGTCATAATCATTTTGTTGATGTCATAATCATTTGATGATGTCATAATCATTTGATGATGTCATAATCATTTTGTTGATGTCATAATCATTTGATGATGTCATAATCATTTGATGTCATAATCATTGGATGATGTCATAATCATTTTGTTGATGTCATAATCATTTTATGATGTCATAATCATTTTGTTGATGTCATAATCATTGGATGATGTCAAAATCCTTTTGTTGATGTCATAATCATTTGATGATGTCATAATCATTAGATGATGTCATAATCATTTTGTTGATGTCATAATCATTTGATGATGTCATAATCATTTTGTTGATGTCATAATCATTTCATTGATGTCATAATGATTTGATGATATCATAATCATTTGATGTCATAATCATTGGATGATGTCATAATCATTTTGTTGATGTCATAATCATTTGATGATGTCATAATCATTTGATGTCATAATCATTGGATGATGTCATAATCATTTGATGATGCCATAATCATTTTGTTGATGTCATAATCATTTTATGATGTCATAATCATTTTGTTGATGTCATAATCATTTGATGATGTCATAATCATTGGATGATGTCATAATCATTGGATGATGTCATAATCATTTTGTTGATGTCATAATCATTTGATGATGTCATAATCATTAGATAATGTCATAATCATTTTGTTGAAGTCATAATCATTTGATGATGTCATAATCATTTTGTTGATGTCATAATGATTTGATGATGTCATAATCATTTGATGTCATAATCATTGGATGATGTCATAATCATTTTGTTGATGTCATAATCATTTGATGATGTCATAATCATTTGATGTCATAATCATTGGATGATGTCATAATCATTTTGTTGATGTCATAATCATTTGATGATGTCATAATCATTAGATGATGTCATAATAATTTTGTTGATGTCATAATCATTTGATGATGTCATAATCATATGATGTAATAATCATTGGATGATGTCATAATCATTTTGTTGATGTCATAATCATTTGATGATGTCATAATCATTAGATGATGTCATAATCATTTTGTTGATGTCATAATCATTTGATGATGTCATAATCATTAGATGATGTCATAATCATTTTGTTGATGTCATAATCATTTGATGATGTCATAATCATTTGATGTCATAATCATTGGATGATGTCATAATCATTTTATTGATGTCATAATCATTTGATGATGTCATAATCATTTGATGATGTCATAATCATTTTGTTGATGTCATAATCATTTGATGATGTCATAATCATTTGATGTCATAATCATTGGATGATGTCATAATCATTTTGTTGATGTCATAATCATTTTATGATGTCATAATCATTTTGTTGATGTCATAATCATTGGATGATGTCAAAATCCTTTTGTTGATGTCATAATCATTTGATGATGTCATAATCATTAGATGATGTCATAATCATTTTGTTGATGTCATAATCATTTGATGATGTCATAATCATTTTGTTGATGTCATAATCATTTCATTGATGTCATAATGATTTGATGATATCATATTCATTTGATGTCATAATCATTGGATGATGTCATAATCATTTTGTTGATGTCATAATCATTTGATGATGTCATAATCATTTGATGTCATAATCATTGGATGATGTCATAATCATTTTGTTGATGTCATAATCATTTTATGATGTCATAATCATTTTGTTGATGTCATAATCATTGGATGATGTCATAATCCTTTTGTTGATGTCATAATCATTTGATGATGTCATAATCATTAGATGATGTCATAATCATTTTGTTGATGTCATAATCATTTGATGATGTCATAATCATTTTGTTGATGTCATAATCATTTCGTTGATGTCGTAATGATTTGATGATATCATAATCATTTGATGTCATAATCATTGGATGATGTCATAATCATTTTGTTGATGTCATAATCATTTGATGATGTCATAATCATTAGATGATGTCATAATCATTGGATGATGTCATAATCATTTTGTTGATGTCATAATCATTTGATGATGTCATAATCATTAGATGATGTCATAATCATTTTGTTGATGTCATAATCATTTCATGATGTCATAATCATTTGATGTCATAATCATTGGATGATGTCATAATCATTTTGTTGATGTCATAATCATTTGATGATGTCATAATCATTAGATAATGTCATAACCATTTTTGTTGAAGTCATAATCATTTGATGATGTCATAATCATTTTGTTGATGTCATAATCATTTTGTTGATGTCATATTGATTTGATGATGTCATAATCATTTGATGTCATAATCATTGGATGATGTCATAATCATTTTGTTCATGTCATAATCATTTGATGATGTCATAATCATTTGATGTCATAATCATTGGATGATGTCATAATCATTTTGTTGATGTCATAATCATTTGATGATTTCATAATCATTAGATGATGTCATAAACATTTTGTTGATGTCATAATCATTTGATGATGTCATAATCATTTGATGTCATAATCATTGGATGATGTCATAATCATTTTGTTGATGTCATAATCATTTGATGATGTCATAATCATTAGATGATGTCATAATCATTTTGTTGATGTCATAATCATTTGATGATGTCATAATCATTAGATGATGTCATAATCATTTTGTTGATGTCATAATCATTTGATGATGTCATAATCATTTGATGTCATAATCATTGGATGATGTCATAATCATTTTGTTGATGTCATAATCATTTGATGATGTCATAATCATTTGATGATGTCATAATCATTTTGTTGATGTCATAATCATTTGATGATGTCATAATCATTTGATGTCATAATCATTGGATGATGTCATAATCATTTTGTTGATGTCATAATCATTTTATGATGTCATAATCATTTTGTTGATGTCATAATCATTGGATGATGTCAAAATCCTTTTGTTGATGTCATAATCATTTGATGATGTCATAATCATTAGATGATGTCATAATCATTTTGTTGATGTCATAATCATTTGATGATGTCATAATCATTTTGTTGATGTCATAATCATTTCATTGATGTCATAATGATTTGATGATATCATAACACAGGTCAACGAAAAAAAAATTTTTTTCTGGTGTCCAAAATATTTTAATGAATTTGGGGTATTTTTGGGGTGCTGATTCTGAATATGTCATCAGTTTTGCCAGATTGGCTCAAGTTTTTGAGATTTTTGGTATCTTATTTATAGCACTTGTTGGTAAATGCGACGCATCATCTCATTAATTTCTTTGGATTAGTACTTGAACTGAGCAGTTCTCAATATAGTTTTGTGTTAATTAGTGTTCTAAAAGTTTGTTCATAGCTTGATTTTTGCACTAACTTTATGTTGTTGTCTGTTTTCCAGTGAAAAGCATGAACTCATCATGAAGAAGTTGTCTTAACGATCCAGACTCATTCTGTTACATTTGTGGTGAATATACACTGCCAAAACATAGAAGAAACATAACAGACTTCGTAAAAAAAGTGTATTTTGCCTATTTTGGGGTTATGCTTGGGGACCAAGACAAGTTTTGGGCACCACACATAGTGTGCAAAGCATGTATCGAATTATTACGAAAATGGAGCAAAGGACAAAGAAAAAGCTTCAAATTTGGTGTTCCAATGGTGTGGAGAGAGCCAAAAAATCATCATGATGACTGTTATTTATGGTAAACACAGGTACAGGCACATCTTCACAATGAGGGACAGGCCTTCTTGCAGATTCCATGTTACTCCCATTTTCGTTTCTTATGCTTATTGAATCCTTGCACTTGCACTGCACAGAAATAACAGTCATCATGATGATTTTTTGGCTCTCTCCACACCATTGGAACACCAAATTTGAAGCTTTTTCTTTGTCCTTTGCTCCATTTTCGTAATAATTCGATACATGCTTTGCACACTATGTGTGGTGCCCAAAACTTGTCTTGGTCCCCAAGCATAACCCCAAAATAGGCAAAATACACTTTTTTTACGAAGTGTGTTATGTTTCTTCTATGTTTTGGCAGTGTATCTTCACCACAAATGTAACAGAATGAGTCTGGATCGTTAAGACAACTTCTTCATGATGAGTTCATGCTTTTCACTGGAAAACAGACAACAACATAAAGTTAGTGCAAAAATCAAGCTATGAACAAACTTTTAGAACACTAATTAACACAAAACTATATTGAGAACTGCTCAGTTCAAGTACTAATCCAAAGAAATTAATGAGATGATGCGTCGCATTTACCAACAAGTGCTATAAATAAGATACCAAAAATCTCAAAAACTTGAGCCAATCTGGCAAAACTGATGACATATTCAGAATCAGCACCCCAAAAATACCCTAAATTCGATGAAATATCTTTGGCACCAAAAATGCTGTTGACCAGTGTAATCATTGGATGATGTCATAATAATTAGATGATGTCATAATCATTTTGTTGATGTCATAATCATTTGATGATGTCATAATCATTTGATGTCATAATCATTGGATGATGTCATAATCATTTGATGATGCCATAATCATTTTGTTGATGTCATAATCATTTTATGATGTCATAATCATTTTGTTGATGTCATAATCATTTGATGATGTCATAATCATTGGATGATGTCATAATCATTGGATGATGTCATAATCATTTTGTTGATGTCATAATCATTTGATGATGTCATAATCATTAGATAATGTCATAATCATTTTGTTGAAGTCATAATCATTTGATGATGTCATAATCATTTTGTTGATGTCATAATGATTTGATGATGTCATAATCATTTGATGTCATAATCATTGGATGATGTCATAATCATTTTGTTGATGTCATAATCATTTGATGATGTCATAATCATTTGATGTCATAATCATTGGATGATGTCATAATCATTTTGTTGATGTCATAATCATTTGATGATGTCATAATCATTAGATGATGTCATAATAATTTTGTTGATGTCATAATCATTTGATGATGTCATAATCATATGATGTAATAATCATTAGATGATGTCATAATCATTTTGTTGATGTCATAATCATTTGATGATGTCATAATCATTAGATGATGTCATAATCATTTTGTTGATGTCATAATCATTTGATGATGTCATAATCATTTGATGTCATAATCATTGGATGATGTCATAATCATTTTATTGATGTCATAATCATTTGATGATGTCATAATCATTTGATGATGTCATAATCATTTTGTTGATGTCATAATCATTTGATGATGTCATAATCATTTGATGTCATAATCATTGGATGATGTCATAATCATTTTGTTGATGTCATAATCATTTTATGATGTCATAATCCTTTTGTTGATGTCATAATCATTTGATGATGTCATGATCATTAGATGATGTCATAATCATTTTGTTGATGTCATAATCATTTGATGATGTCATAATCATTTTGTTGATGTCATAATCATTTTGTTGATGTCATAATGATTTGATGATATCATAATCATTTGATGTCATAATCATTGGATGATGTCATAATCATTTTGTTGATGTCATAATCATTTGATGATGTCATAATCATTTGATGTCATAATCATTGGATGATGTCATAATCATTTTGTTGATGTCATAATCATTTTATGATGTCATAATCATTTTGCTGATGTCATAATCATTGGATGATGTCATAATCCTTTTGTTGATGTCATAATCATTTGATGATGTCATAATCCTTAGATGATGTCATAATCATTTTGTTGATGTCATAATCATTTGATGATGTCATAATCATTTTGTTGATGTCATAATCATTTCGTTGATGTCATAATGATTTGATGATATCATAATCATTTGATGTCATAATCATTGGATGATGTCATAATCATTTTGTTGATGTCATAATCATTTGATGATGTCATAATCATTAGATGATGTCATAATCATTGGATGATGACATAATCATTTTGTTGATGTCATAATCATTTGATGTAATAATCATTGGATGATGTCATAATCATTTTGTTGATGTCATAATCATTTGATGATGTCATAATCATGAGATGATGTCATAATCATTTTGTTGATGTCATAATCATTTGATGATGTCATAATCATTAGATGATGTCATAATCATTTTGTTGATGTTATAATCATTGGATGATGTCATAATCATTTTGTTGATGTCATAATCAATTGATGATGTCATAATCATTTGATGATGTCATAATCATTTTGTTGATGTCATAATCATTTGATGATGTCATAATCATTTGATGTCATAATCATTGGATGATGTCATAATCATTTTGTTGATGTCATAATCATTTGATGATGTCATAATCATTTTGTTGATGTCATAATAATTTCGTTGATGTCATAATGATTTGATGATATCATAATCATTTGATGTCATAATCATTGGATGATGTCATAATCATTTTGTTGATGTCATAATCATTTGATGATGTCATAATCATTTGATGTCATAATCATTGGATGATGTCATAATCATTTGATGATGTCATAATGATTTTGTTGATGTCATAATCATTTGATGATGCCATAATCATTTTGTTGATGTCATAATCATTTTGTTGATGTCATAATGATTTGATGATGTCATAATCATTAGATGATGTCATAATCATTAGATGATGTGATAATCATTTTGTTGATGTCATAATCATTTCATGATGTCATAATCATTAGATAATGTCATAATCATTTTGTTAAAGTCATAATCATTTGATTATGTCATAATCATTTTGTTGATGTCATAATGTTTGTTGATGTCATAATGATTTGATGATGTCATAATCATTTGATGTCATAATCATTGGATGATGTCATAATCATTTTGTTGATGTCATAATCATTTGATGATGTCATAATCATTTGATGTCATAATCATTGGATGATGTCATAATCATTTTGTTGATGTCATAATCATTTGATGATGTCATAATCATTAGATGATGTCATAATCATTTTGTTGATGTCATAATCATTTGATGATGTCATAATCATATGATGTAATAATCATTGGATGATGTCATAATCATTTTGTTGATGTCATAATCATTTGATGATGTCATAATCATTAGATGATGTCATAATCATTTTGTTGATGTCATAATCATTTGATGATGTCATAATCATTAGATGATGTCATAATCATTTTGTTGATGTCATAATCATTTGATGATGTCATAATCATTTGATGTCATAATCATTGGATGATGTCATAATCATTTTGTTGATGTCATAATCATTTGATGATGTCATAATCATTAGATGATGTCATAATCATTTTGTTGATGTCATAATCATTTGATGATGTCATAATCATTTGATGTCATAATCATTGGATGATGTCATAATCATTTTGTTGATGTCATAATCATTGGATGATGTCATAATCCTTTTGTTGATGTCATAATCATTTGATGATGTCATAATCTAAGTATGGAATGGACAAGGCAACTGTTAGGTGGATTCATAACTGGCTTAGTGATCGGACCCAAAGAGTGGTCGTAAATGGCTGCACATCCAGTTGGAAGAATGTCTCAAGTGGGGTACCACAGGGCTCTGTCCTGGGCCCTGTATTGTTCAACATCTTTATCAACGATTTAGATGAAGGAATTGAGGGTAAACTGATTAAATTTGCTGATGACACAAAGCTAGGAGGGATAGCTAATAGTAGAGAAGAGAGAGAGAGGATTCAAAAAGATTTAAATAAACTGGAGAAGTGGGCAGCAACTAACAGAATGGTTTTTAACAGGGAGAAATGCAAAGTACTACATCTGGGCAATAAAAATGGAAAAAGCATATATAGAATGGGAGGAATAGGGCTAAGTGACAGCACATGTGAAAAAGACTTGGGTATACTAATAGATCACAGACTGAATATGAGTCAACAGTGTGATGCAGCAGCAAAAAAGGCAAATGCAATTCTAGGATGTATTAACAGAAGCATACAGTCTAGATGACGTGAAGTCATTATTTCCCTCTACTCCTCTTTGGTCAGACCTCATCTGGAATATTGTGTCCAGTTTTGGGCACCACATTTTAAAAAAGACATCAACAAACTGGAGCAAGTTCAGAAAAGAGCGACCAGAATGGTGACCGGTCTGCAAACCCTGTCTTATGAGGAAAGGTTGCAGGATTTGGGAATGTTTAGTTTGCAAAAGAGAAGACTGAGAGGAGACTTAATAGCTGTCTACAAATATCTAAAGGGCTGTCACATTGTAGAAGGATCAACTTTATTCTCATTTGCACAAGGAAAGACTAGAAGCAATGGGATGAAACTGAATGGGAAGAGACACAGATTAGATATTAGAAAAAACTTTTTGACAGTTAGAGTGATCAATGAGTGGAACAGGCTGCCACGAGAAGTGGTGAGTTCTCCTTCAATGGAAGTCTTCAAACAGAGGCTGGACAGACATCTGGCTGGGATGATTTAGCGAATCCTGCTTTGAGCAGGGGGTTGGACCAGATGGCCCAGGAGGTCCCTTCCAACTCTACGATTCTATGATTCTATGATTCTATGATTCTATGATTCTATAATCATTAGATAATGTCATAATCATTTTGTTGAAGTCATAATCATTTGATGATGTCATAATCATTTTGTTGATGTCATAATCATTTTGTTGATGTCATATTGATTTGATGATGTCATAATCATTTGATGTCATAATCATTGGATGATGTCATAATCATTTTGTTCATGTCATAATCATTTGATGATGTCATAATCATTTGATGTCATAATCATTGGATGATGTCATAATCATTTTGTTGATGTCATAATCATTTGATGATGTCATAAACATTAGATGATGTCATAATCATTTTGTTGATGTCATAATCATTTGATGATGTCATAATCATTTGATGTAATAATCATTGGATGATGTCATAATCATTTTGTTCATGTCATAATTATTTGATGATGTCATAATCATTAGATGATGTCATAATCATTTTGTTGATGTCATAATCATTTGATGATGTCATAATCATTAGGTGATGTCATAATCATTTTGTTGATGTCATAATCATTTGCTGATGTCATAATCATTTGATGTCATAATCATTGGATGATGTCATAATCATTTTGTTGATGTCATAATCATTTGATGATGTCATAATCATTTGATGATGTCATAATCATTTTGTTGATGTCATAATCATTTGATGATGTCATAATCATTTGATGTCATAATCATTGGATGATGTCATAATCATTTGATGTCATAATCATTGGATGATGTCATAATCATTTTGTTGATGTCATAATCATTTTATGATGTCATAATCATTTTGTTGATGTCGTAATCATTGGATGATGTCATAATCCTTTTGTTGATGTCATAATCATTTGATGATGTCATAATAATTAGATGATGTCATAATCATTTTGTTGATGTCATAATCATTTGATGATGTCATAATCATTTTGTTGATGTCATAATCATTTCGTTGATGTCATAATGATTTGATGATATCATAATCATTTGATGTCATCATCATTGGATGATGTCATAATCATTTTGTTGATGTCATAATCATTTGATGATGTCATAATAATTTGATGTCATAATCATTGGATGATGTCATAATCATTTGATGATGCCATAATCATTTTGTTGATGTCATAATCATTTTATGATGTCATAATCATTTTGTTGATGTCATAATCATTTGATGATGTCATAATCATTAGATGATGTCATAATCATTTTGTTGATGTCATAATCATTTCATGATGTCATAATCATTAGATGATGTCATAATCATTTTGTTGATGTCATAATCATTTCGTTGATGTCATAATGATTTGATGATATCATATTCATTTGATGTCATAATCATTGGATGATGTCATAATCATTTTGTTGATGTCATAATCATTTGATGATGTCATAATCATTTGATGTCATAATCATTGGATGATGTCATAATCATTTTGTTGATGTCATAATCATTTTATGATGTCATAATCATTTTGTTGATGTCATAAACATTGGATGATGTCATAATCCTTTTGTTGATGTCATAATCATTTGATGATGTCATAATCATTAGATGATGTCATAATCATTTTGTTGATGTCATAATCATTTGATGATGTCATAATCATTTTGTTGATGTCATAATCATTTCGTTGATGTCGTAATGATTTGATGATATCATAATCATTTGATGTCATAATCATTGGATGATGTCATAATCATTTTGTTGATGTCATAATCATTTGATGATGTCATAATCATTAGATGATGTCATAATCATTGGATGATGACATAATCATTTTGTTGATGTCATAATCATTTGATGATGTCATAATCATTAGATGATGTCATAATCATTTTGTTGATGTCATAATCATTTCATGATGTCATAATCATTTGATGTCATAATCATTGGATGATGTCATAATCATTTTGTTGATGTCATAATCATTTGATGATGTCATAATCATTAGATAATGTCATAACCATTTTTGTTGAAGTCATAATCATTTGATGATGTCATAATCATTTTGTTGATGTCATAATCATTTTGTTGATGTCATATTGATTTGATGATGTCATAATCATTTGATGTCATAATCATTGGATGATGTCATAATCATTTTGTTGATGTCATAATCATTTGATGATGTCATAATCATTAGATGATGTCATAATCATTTTGTTGATGTCATAATCATTTGATGATGTCATAATCATTTGATGTCATAATCATTGGATGATGTCATAATCATTTTGTTGATGTCATAATCATTTGATGATGTCATAATCATTAGATGATGTCATAATCATTTTGTTGATGTCATAATCATTTGATGATGTCATAATCATTAGATGATGTCATAATCATTTTGTTGATGTCATAATCATTTGATGATGTCATAATCATTTGATGTCATAATCATTGGATGATGTCATAATCATTTTGTTGATGTCATAATCATTTGATGATGTCATAATCATTTGATGATGTCATAATCATTTTGTTGATGTCATAATCATTTGATGATGTCATAATCATTTGATGTCATAATCATTGGATGATGTCATAATCATTTTGTTGATGTCATAATCATTTTATGATGTCATAATCATTTTGTTGATGTCATAATCATTGGATGATGTCATAATCCTTTTGTTGATGTCATAATCATTTGATGATGTCATAATCATTAGATGATGTCATAATCATTTTGTTGATGTCATAATCATTTGATGATGTCATAATCATTTTGTTGATGTCATAATCATTTCATTGATGTCATAATGATTTGATGATATCATAATCATTTGATGTCATAATCATTGGATGATGTCATAATCATTTTGTTGATGTCATAATCATTTGATGATGTCATAATCATTTGATGTCATAATCATTGGATGATGTCATAATCATTTGATGATGCCATAATCATTTTGTTGATGTCATGATCATTTTATGATGTCATAATCATTAGATGATGTCATAATCATTGGATGATGTCATAATCCTTTTGTTGATGTCATAATCATTTGATGATGTCATAATCATTAGATGATGTCATAATCATTTTGTTGATGTCATAATCATTTTGTTGATGTCATAATCATTTTATGATGTCATAATCATTTTGTTGATATCATAGTCATTGGATGATGTCATAATCCTTTTGTTGATGTCATAATCATTTGATGATGTCATAATCATTAGATGATGTCATAATCATTTTGTTGATGTCATAGTCATTTGATGATGTCATAATCATTAGATGATGTCATAATCATTTTGTTGATGTCATAATCATTTGATGATGTCATAATCATTTGATGATGTCATAATCATTTTGTTGATGTCATAATCATTTGATGATGTCATAATCATTTGATGTCATAATCATTGGATGATGTCATAATCATTTGATGTCATAATCATTGGATGATGTCATAATCATTTTGTTGATGTCATAATCATTTTATGATGTCATAATCATTTTGTTGATGTCGTAATCATTGGATGATGTCATAATCCTTTTGTTGATGTCATAATCATTTGATGATGTCATAATAATTAGATGATGTCATAATCATTTTGTTGATGTCATAATCATTTGATGATGTCATAATCATTTTGTTGATGTCATAATCATTTCGTTGATGTCATAATGATTTGATGATATCATAATCATTTGATGTCATCATCATTGGATGATGTCATAATCATTTTGTTGATGTCATAATCATTTGATGATGTCATAATAATTTGATGTCATAATCATTGGATGATGTCATAATCATTTGATGATGCCATAATCATTTTGTTGATGTCATAATCATTTTATGATGTCATAATCATTTTGTTGATGTCATAATCATTTGATGATGTCATAATCATTAGATGATGTCATAATCATTTTGTTGATGTCATAATCATTTCATGATGTCATAATCATTAGATGATGTCATAATCATTTTGTTGATGTCATAATCATTTCGTTGATG
Source organism: Dendrobates tinctorius (assembly GCF_039654945.1). Lineage (NCBI taxonomy): Eukaryota > Metazoa > Chordata > Amphibia > Anura > Dendrobatidae > Dendrobates > Dendrobates tinctorius. The sequence continues at coordinate 40,391,301 of NW_027361687.1, read as the reverse complement.
TCATAATGATTTGATGATATCATATTCATTTGATGTCATAATCATTGGATGATGTCATAATCATTTTGTTGATGTCATAATCATTTGATGATGTCATAATCATTTGATGTCATAATCATTGGATGATGTCATAATCATTTTGTTGATGTCATAATCATTTTATGATGTCATAATCATTTTGTTGATGTCATAAACATTGGATGATGTCATAATCCTTTTGTTGATGTCATAATCATTTGATGATGTCATAATCATTAGATGATGTCATAATCATTTTGTTGATGTCATAATCATTTGATGATGTCATAATCATTTTGTTGATGTCATAATCATTTCGTTGATGTCGTAATGATTTGATGATATCATAATCATTTGATGTCATAATCATTGGATGATGTCATAATCATTTTGTTGATGTCATAATCATTTGATGATGTCATAATCATTAGATGATGTCATAATCATTGGATGATGACATAATCATTTTGTTGATGTCATAATCATTTGATGATGTCATAATCATTAGATGATGTCATAATCATTTTGTTGATGTCATAATCATTTCATGATGTCATAATCATTTGATGTCATAATCATTGGATGATGTCATAATCATTTTGTTGATGTCATAATCATTTGATGATGTCATAATCATTAGATAATGTCATAACCATTTTTGTTGAAGTCATAATCATTTGATGATGTCATAATCATTTTGTTGATGTCATAATCATTTTGTTGATGTCATATTGATTTGATGATGTCATAATCATTTGATGTCATAATCATTGGATGATGTCATAATCATTTTGTTGATGTCATAATCATTTGATGATGTCATAATCATTAGATGATGTCATAATCATTTTGTTGATGTCATAATCATTTGATGATGTCATAATCATTTGATGTCATAATCATTGGATGATGTCATAATCATTTTGTTGATGTCATAATCATTTGATGATGTCATAATCATTAGATGATGTCATAATCATTTTGTTGATGTCATAATCATTTGATGATGTCATAATCATTAGATGATGTCATAATCATTTTGTTGATGTCATAATCATTTGATGATGTCATAATCATTTGATGTCATAATCATTGGATGATGTCATAATCATTTTGTTGATGTCATAATCATTTGATGATGTCATAATCATTTGATGATGTCATAATCATTTTGTTGATGTCATAATCATTTGATGATGTCATAATCATTTGATGTCATAATCATTGGATGATGTCATAATCATTTTGTTGATGTCATAATCATTTTATGATGTCATAATCATTTTGTTGATGTCATAATCATTGGATGATGTCATAATCCTTTTGTTGATGTCATAATCATTTGATGATGTCATAATCATTAGATGATGTCATAATCATTTTGTTGATGTCATAATCATTTGATGATGTCATAATCATTTTGTTGATGTCATAATCATTTCATTGATGTCATAATGATTTGATGATATCATAATCATTTGATGTCATAATCATTGGATGATGTCATAATCATTTTGTTGATGTCATAATCATTTGATGATGTCATAATCATTTGATGTCATAATCATTGGATGATGTCATAATCATTTGATGATGCCATAATCATTTTGTTGATGTCATGATCATTTTATGATGTCATAATCATTAGATGATGTCATAATCATTGGATGATGTCATAATCCTTTTGTTGATGTCATAATCATTTGATGATGTCATAATCATTAGATGATGTCATAATCATTTTGTTGATGTCATAATCATTTTGTTGATGTCATAATCATTTTATGATGTCATAATCATTTTGTTGATATCATAGTCATTGGATGATGTCATAATCCTTTTGTTGATGTCATAATCATTTGATGATGTCATAATCATTAGATGATGTCATAATCATTTTGTTGATGTCATAGTCATTTGATGATGTCATAATCATTAGATGATGTCATAATCATTTTGTTGATGTCATAATCATTTGATGATGTCATAATCATTTGATGTCATAATCATTGGATGATGTCGTAATCATTTTGTTAATGTCATAATCATTTGATGGTGTCATAATCATTTGATGATGTCATAATCATTTTGATGATGTCATAATCATTTGATGATGTCATAATCATTTGATGTCATAATCATTGGATAATGTCATAATCATTTTGTTGATGTCCTAATCATTTTATGATGTCATAATCATTTTGTTGATGTAATAATCATTGGATGATGTCATAATCCTTTTGTTGATGTCATAATCATTGGATGATGTCATAATCATTTTGTTGATGTCATAATCATTTGATGATGTCATAATCATTAGATGATGTCATAATCATTTTGTTGATGTCATAATCATTTGATGATGTCATAATCATTAGATGATGTCATAATCATTTTGTTGATGTCATAATCATTTGATGATGTCATAATCATTTGATGTCATAATCATTGGATGATGTCGTAATCATTTTGTTGATGTCATAATCATTTGATGGTGTCATAATCATTTGATGATGTCATAATCATTTTGATGATGTCATAATCATTTGATGATGTCATAATCATTTGATGTCATAATCATTGGATAATTTCATAATCATTTTGTTGATGTCATAATCATTTTATGATGTCATAATCCTTTTGTTGATGTCATAATCATTTGATGATGTCATAATCATTAGATGATGTCATAATCATTTTGTTGATGTCATAGTCATTTGATGATGTCATAATCATTAGATGATGTCATAATCATTTTGTTGATGTCATAATCATTTGATGATGTCATAATCATTTGATGTCATAATCATTGGATGATGTCGTAATCATTTTGTTAATGTCATAATCATTTGATGGTGTCATAATCATTTGATGATGTCATAATCATTTTGATGATGTCATAATCATTTGATGATGTCATAATCATTTGATGTCATAATCATTGGATAATGTCATAATCATTTTGTTGATGTCCTAATCATTTTATGATGTCATAATCATTTTGTTGATGTAATAATCATTGGATGATGTCATAATCCTTTTGTTGATGTCATAATCATTGGATGATGTCATAATCATTTTGTTGATGTCATAATCATTTGATGATGTCATAATCATTAGATGATGTCGTAATCATTTTGTTGATGTCATAATCATTTGATGGTGTCATAATCATTTGATGATGTCATAATCATTTTGATGATGTCATAATCATTTGATGATGTCATAATCATTTGATGTCATAATCATTGGATAATTTCATAATCATTTTGTTGATGTCATAATCATTTTATGATGTCATAATCATTTTGTTGATGTAATAATCATTGGATGATGTCATAATCCTTTTGTTGATGTCATAATCATTTGATGATGTCATAATCATTTTGTTGATGTCATAATCATTTGATGATGTCATAATCATTTGATGTCATAATCACTGGATGATGTCATAATCATTTTGTTGATGTCATAATCATTTGATGATGTCATAAACATTAGATGATGTCATAATCATTTTGTTGATGTCATAATGATTTGATGATGTCATAATCATTTGATGTCATAATCATTGGATGATGTCATAATCATTTTGTTGATGTCATAATCATTTGATGATGTCATAATCATTTTGTTGATGTCATAATCATTTGATGATGTCATAATCATTTGATGTCATAATCATTGGATGATGTCATAATCATTTTGTTGATGTCATAATCATTTGATGATGTCATAAACATTAGATGATGTCATAATCATTTTGTTGATGTCATAATGATTTGATGATGTCATAATCATTTGATGTCATAATCATTGGATGATGTCATAATCATTTTGTTGATGTCATAATCATTGGATGATGTCATAATCATTTGATGTCATAATCATTGGATGATGTCATAATCATTTTGTTGATGTCATAATCATTTGATGATGTCATAATCATTAGATGATGTCATAATCATTTTGTTGATGTCATAATCATTAGATGATGTCATAATCATTTTGTTGATGTCATAATCATTTTGTTGATGTCATAATCATTTGATGATGTCATAATCATTAGATGATGTCATAATCATTTTGTTGATGTCATAATCATTTGATGATGTCATAATCATTTGATGTCATAATCATTGGATGATGTCATAATCATTTTGTTGATGTCATAATCATTAGATGATGTCATAATCATTTGATGTCATAATCATTGGATGATGTCATAATCATTTTGTTGATGTCATAATCATTAGATGATGTCATAATCATTTGATGTCATAATCATTGGTTGATGTCATAATCTTTTTTTGATGTCATAATCATTTGATGTCATAATCATTGGATGATGTCATAATCATTTTGTTGATGTCATAATCATTTGATGATGTCATAATCATTTGATGTCATAATCATTGGATGATGTCATAATCATTTTGTTGATGTCATAATCATTTGATGATGTCATAAACATTAGATGATGTCATAATCATTTTGTTGATGTCATAATGATTTGATGATGTCATAATCATTTGATGTCATAATCATTGGATGATGTCATAATCATTTTGTTGATGTCATAATCATTTGATGATGTCATAATCATTTGATGTCATAATCATTGGATGATGTCATAATCATTTTGTTGATGTCATAATCATTTGATGATGTCATAATCATTAGATGATGTCATAATCATTTTGTTGATGTCATAATCATTAGATGATGTCATAATCATTTTGTTGATGTCATAATCATTTTGTTGATGTCATAATCATTTGATGATGTCATAATCATTAGATGATGTCATAATCATTTTGTTGATGTCATAATCATTTGATGATGTCATAATCATTTGATGTCATAATCATTGGATGATGTCATAATCATTTTGTTGATGTCATAATCATTAGATGATGTCATAATCATTTGATGTCATAATCATTGGATGATGTCATAATCATTTTGTTGATGTCATAATCATTAGATGATGTCATAATCATTGGTTGATGTCATAATCATTGGTTGATGTCATAATCTTTTTTTTGATGTCATAATCATTTGATGTCATAATCATTGGATGATGTCATAATCATTTTGTTGATGTCATAATCATTTGATGATGTCATAATCATTTGATGTCATAATCATTGGATGATGTCATAATCATTTTGTTGATGTCATAATCATTAGATGATGTCATAATCATTTGATGTCATAATCATTGGTTGATGTCATAATCTTTTTTTTGATGTCATAATCATTTGATGTCATAATCATTGGATGATGTCATAATCATTTTGTTGATGTCACAATCATTTCATGATGTCATAATCATTTGATGTCATAATCATTGGATGATGTCATAATCATTTTGTTGATGTCATAATCATTTGATGATGTCATAATCATTAGATAATGTCATAATCATTTTGTTGAAGTCATAATCATTTGATGATGTCATAATCATTTTGTTGATGTCATATTGATTTGATGATGTCATAATCATTTGATGTCATAATCATTGGATGATGTCATAATCATTTTGTTGATGTCATAATCATTTGATGATGTCATAATAATTTGATGTCATAATCATTGGATGATGTCATAATCATTTTGTTGATGTCATAATCATTTGATGATGTCATAATCATTAGATGATGTCATAATCATTTTGTTGATGTCATAATCATTTGATGATGTCATAATCATATGATGTAATAATCATTGGATGATGTCATAATCATTTTGTTGATGTCATAATCATTTGATGATGTCATAATCATTAGATGATGTCATAATCATTTTGTTGATGTCATAATCATTTGATGATGTCATAATCATTAGATGATGTCATAATCATTTTGTTGATGTCATAATCATTTGACACAAAACTAAAATGTTTCTATACTAATGCACAAAGCATGGGCAACAAACAAGGAGAATTGGAACTACTAACACAGGAAAAGAAATATGATGTAATTGGAATCACTGAAACTTGGTGGGACAATACACATGATTGGAATACAAGACTAGAAGGATACAACTTATTTGCAAGAAACAGACTTGATAAACGAGGAGGGGGTGTCGCATTGTATGTTCGAAACGCGTATATCTGCACAGAGATTGAAGCTTCAGAGACTGGGAGTTCTGTGGAAACTGTTTGGGTAAGAATACAAGGACAGAACAATGGAAAGGACACCATTGTAGGCATTTACTACAGGCCGCCTGTGCAAGCCGAAGATATAGATGAACTCTTTATGCATCAGATGGCCAAGTTCTCCAAAAAATATGACATAGTTGTCATGGGAGATTTCAACTATCCAGACATTTGTTGGGAATCTCTCTCAGGCAAAACTAACAGGTCAAGGAAATTCTTATCCTCTCTTGCTGACAACTTTATCTTCCAAAAGGTAGGGGAGAAAACAAGGGGAACTGCTACCTTGGATCTAATCCTTATAAACAGGGAGGAAATGGTTGAGGAGGTAAAAGTGGCTGGGACCCTAGGAGGTAGCGACCATGCTATTTTAGAATTTTGGATAACTAGAGGTGGAAGACCTGTGAAGACTCAGACGTCAAGGTTAGATTTCAGAAAGGCAGATTTTAAGGGATTCAGAAAGAGAATTGGAGGGATCCAATGGCTGGATATCCTTAAAGACAAAAATGTCCAGGAAGGATGGGAAATCTTGAAAAATGAAATTCTCAAAGCACAGTTGTTAACAATTCCGAAAAGAGGGAAGAATAGGAAGCATTTAAGGAAACCAGGATGGATGAACACAGAACTTAAGCACATGCTAAAAAGGAAGAAAAAAATGTTTATAAAATGGAAAGAGGGAGGCATATCTAAAGAAGAATATAATGCTGTCTGCAGAACCTGCAGGGCACAAATCAGATTAGCTAAAGCTGAAAATGAACTGAGGCTTGCAAGAGATGTCAAAAGCAATAATAAAGGATTTTGGGGATATGTCAAAAGTAAAAGAAAAGTCAAAGATGCTATAGGATTTTTACAGGATGAAAATGATGAAATGGTAAGACAGGATGTTGAGAAGGCTGAACTTTTAAATTCCTATTTTGCATCTGTTTTCTCTCAGAAAGGAAATGCAACATCAACTGTTATTCACTGTCCTATTAAGGGAATAGAAGAATCCAGGATATCTATAAACAGAAAGATAGTGAGGAAACACTTAGCTAACCTAAATGAATTCAAGTCTCCAGGTCCAGATGAATTACACCCCAGAGTACTGAAGGAGATAGCAGAAGAAATTTTTGAACCCCTCTCCATAATCTTTGAAAATTCTTGGAGAACAGGAGAAGTGCCAGAAGACTGGAGAAGAGCAAATGTTGTTCCTATCTTCAAAAAGGGGAAGAAGGTGGACCCAGGCAACTATAGGCCGGTGAGTCTGACTTCTATACCAGGAAAGATCTTTGAACAAATTATTAAACAACATGTATGTCAATACCTGGATAAGAATGAAGTGATTAAACAGAGTCAGCATGGGTTTCTAACTAATAAGTCATGTCAGACTAACTTAATTTCCTTCTATGACGGTATCACTGATTGGGTGGATCAAGGAAATGCTGTAGATATAGTATATCTTGACTTCAGCAAAGCATTTGACAAAGTCTCTCATACAATCCTTATTGAAAAAATGACTAAGTATGGAATGGACAAGGCAACTGTTAGGTGGATTCATAACTGGCTTAGTGATCGGACCCAAAGAGTGGTCGTAAATGGCTGCACATCCAGTTGGAAGAATGTGTCAAGTGGGGTACCACAGGGCTCTGTCCTGGGCCCTGTATTGTTCAACATCTTTATCAACGATTTAGATGAAGGAATTGAGGGTAAACTGATTAAATTTGCTGATGACACAAAGCTAGGAGGGATAGCTAATACTAGAGAAGAGAGAGAGAGGATTCAAAAAGATTTAAATAAACTGGAGAAGTGGGCAGCAACTAACAGAATGGTTTTTAACAGGGAGAAATGCAAAGTACTACATCTGGGCAATAAAAATGAAAAAAGCATATATAGAATGGGAGGAATAGGGCTAAGTGACAGCACATGTGAAAAAGACTTGGGTATACTAATAGATCACAGACTGAATATGAGTCAACAGTGTGATGCAGCAGCAAAAAAGGCAAATGCAATTCTAGGATGTATTAACAGAAGCATACAGTCTAGATCACGTGAAGTCATTATTTCCCTCTACTCCTCTTTGGTCAGACCTCATCTGGAATATTGTGTCCAGTTTTGGGCACCACATTTTAAAAAAGACATCAACAAACTGGAGCAAGTTCAGAAAAGAGCGACCAGAATGGTGACCGGTCTGCAAACCCTGTCTTATGAGGAAAGGTTGCAGGATTTGGGAATGTTTAGTTTGCAAAAGAGAAGACTGAGAGGAGACTTAATAGCTGTCTACAAATATCTAAAGGGCTGTCACATTGTAGAAGGATCAACTTTATTCTCATTTGCACAAGGAAAGACTAGAAGCAATGGGATGAAACTGAATGGGAAGAGACACAGATTAGATATTAGAAAAAACTTTTTGACAGAGTGATCAATGAGTGGAACAGGCTGCCACGAGAAGTGGTGAGTTCTCCTTCAATGGAAGTCTTCAAACAGAGGCTGGACAGACATCTGACTGGGATGATTTAGCGAATCCTGCTTTGAGCAGGGGGTTGGACCAGATGGCCCAGGAGGTCCCTTCCAACTCTACGATTCTATGATTCTATGTCATAATCATTTGATGTCATAATCATTGGATGATGTCGTAATCATTTTGTTGATGTCATAATCATTTGATGGTGTCATAATCATTTGATGATGTCATAATCATTTTGATGATGTCATAATCATTTGATGATGTCATAATCATTTGATGTCATAATCATTGGATAATGTCATAATCATTTTGTTGATGTCATAATCATTTTATGATGTCATCATCATTTTGTTGATGTAATAATCATTGGATGATGTCATAATCCTTTTGTTGATGTCATAATCATTTGATGATGTCATAATCATTAGATGATGTCATAATCATATTGTTGATGTCATAATCATTTGATGATGTCATAATCATTTTGTTGATGTCATAATCATTTGATGATGTCATAATCATTTTGTTGATGTCATAATCATTTCGTTGATGTCATAATGATTTGATGATATCATAATCATTTGATGCCATAATCATTGTATGATGTCATAATCATTTTGTTGATGTCATAATCATTGGATGATGTCATAATCATTTTGTTGACGTCATAATCATTTTATGATGTCATAATCATTTTGTTGATGTCATAATCATTGGATGATGTCATAATCCTTTTGTTGATGTCATAATCATTTGATGATGTCATAATCATTGGATGATGTCATAATCATTTTGTTGATGTCATAATCATTTCGTTGATGTCATAATGATTTGATGATATCATAATCATTTGATGTCATAATCATTGGATGATGTCATAATCATTTTGTTGATGTCATAATCATTTGATGATGTCATAATCATTAGATGATGTCATAATCATTGGATGATGACATAATCATTTTGTTGATGTCATAATCATTTGATGTCATAATCATTGGATGATGTCTTAATCATTTTGTTGATGTCATAATCATTTGATGATGTCATAATCATTAGATGATGTCATAATCATTTTGTTGATGTCATAATCATTTCATGATGTCATAATCATTTGATGTCATAATCATTGGATGATGTCATAATCATTTTGTTGATGTCATAATCATTTGATGATGTCATAATCATTAGATAATGTCATAATCATTTTGTTGAAGTCATAATCATTTGATGATGTCATAATCATTTTGTTGATGTTATAATCATTTTGTTGATGTCATATTGATTTGATGATGTCATAATCATTTGATGTCATAATCATTGGATGATGTCATAATCATTTTGTTCATGTCATAATCATTTGATGATGTCATAATCATTTGATGTCATAATCATTGGATGATGTCATAATCATTTTGTTGATGTCATAATCATTTGATGATGTCATAAACATTAGATGATGTCATAATCATTTTGTTGATGTCAAGATCATTTGATGATGTCATAATCATTTGATGTAATAATCATTGGATGATGTCATAATCATTTTGTTCATGTCATAATCATTTGATGATGTCATAATCATTAGATGATGTCATAATCATTTTGTTGATGTCATAATCATTTGATGATGTCATAATCATTAGATGATGTCATAATCATTTTGTTGATGTCATAATCATTTGATGATGTCATAATCATTTGATGTCATAATCATTGGATGATGTCATAATCATTTTGTTGATGTCATAATCATTTGATGATGTCATAATCATTTGATGATGTCATAATCATTTTGTTGATGTCATAATCATTTGATGATGTCATAATCATTTGATGTCATAATCATTGGATGATGTCATAATCATTTGATGTCATAATCATTGGATGATGTCATAATCATTTTGTTGATGTCATAATCATTTTATGATGTCATAATCATTTTGTTGATGTCGTAATCATTGGATGATGTCATAATCCTTTTGTTGATGTCATAATCATTTGATGATGTCATAATAATTAGATGATGTCATAATCATTTTGTTGATGTCATAATCATTTGATGATGTCATAATCATTTTGTTGATGTCATAATCATTTCGTTGATGTCATAATGATTTGATGATATCATAATCATTTGATGTCATAATCATTGGATGATGTCATAATCATTTTGTTGATGTCATAATCATTTGATGATGTCATAATCATTTGATGTCATAATCATTGGATGATGTCGTAATCATTTGATGATGCCATAATCATTTTGTTGATGTCATAATCATTTTATGATGTCATAATCATTTTGTTGATGTCATAATCATTTTGTTGATGACATAATCATTTGATGATGTCATAATCATTAGATGATGTCATAATCATTTTGTTGATGTCATAATCATTTCATGATGTCATAATCATTAGATGATGTCATAATCATTTTGTTGATGTCATAATCATTTCGTTGATGTCATAATGATTTGATGATATCATATTCATTTGATGTCATAATCATTGGATGATGTCATAATCATTTTGTTGATGTCATAATCATTTGATGATGTCATAATCATTTGATGTCATAATCATTGGATGATGTCATAATCATTTTGTTGATGTCATAATCATTTTATGATGTCATAATCATTTTGTTGATGTCATAATCATTGGATGATGTCATAATCCTTTTGTTGATGTCATAATCATTTGATGATGTCATAATCATTAGATGATGTCATAATCATTTTGTTGATGTCATAATCATTTGATGATGTCATAATCATTTTGTTAATGTCATCATCATTTCGTTGATGTCATAATGATTTGATGATATCATTATCATTTGATGTCATAATCATTGGATGATGTCATAATCATTTTGTTGATGTCATAATCATTTGATGATGTCATAATCATTAGATGATGTCATAATCATTGGATGATGACATAATCATTTTGTTGATGTCATAATCATTTGATGTCATAATCATTGGATGATGTCATAATCATTTTGTTGATGTCATAATCATTTGATGATGTCATAATCATTAGATGATGTCATAATCATTTTGTTGAAGTCATAATCATTTCATGATGTCATAATCATTTGATGTCATAATCATTGGATGATGTCATAATCATTTTGTTGATGTCATAATCATTTGATGATGTCATAATCATTAGATAATGTCATAACCATTTTTGTTGAAGTCATAATCATTTGATGATGTCATAATCATTTTGTTGATGTCATAATCATTTTGTTGATGTCATATTGATTTGATGATGTCATAATCATTTGATGTCATAATCATTGGATGATGTCATAATCATTTTGTTCATGTCATAATCATTTGATGATGTCATAATCATTTGATGTCATAATCATTGGATGATGTCATAATCATTTTGTTCATGTCATAATCATTTGATGATGTCATAATCATTTGATGTCATAATCATTGGATGATGTCATAATCATTTTGTTGATGTCATAATCATTTGATGATGTCATAATCATTAGATGATGTCATAATCATTTTGTTGATGTCATAATCATTTGATGATGTCATAATCATTTGATGTAATAATCATTGGATGATGTCATAATCATTTGATGATGCCATAATCATTTTGTTGATGTCATAATCATTTTATGATGTCATAATCATTTTGTTGATGTCATAATCATTTTGTTGATGTCATAATCATTTGATGATGTCATAATCATTAGATGATGTCATAATCATTTTGTTGATGTCATAATCATTTCATGATGTCATAATCATTAGATGATGTCATAATCATTTTGTTGATGTCATAATCATTTTGTTGATGTCATAATGATTTGATGATATCATATTCATTTGATGTCATAATCATTGGATGATGTCATAATCATTTTGTTGATGTCATAATCATTTGATGATGTCATAATCATTTGATGTCATAATCATTGGATGATGTCATAATCATTTTGTTGATGTCATAATCATTTTATGATGTCATAATCATTTTGTTGATGTCATAATCATTGGATGATGTCATAATCCTTTTGTTGATGTCATAATCATTTGATGATGTCATAATCATTAGATGATGTCATAATCATTTTGTTGATGTCATAATCATTTGATGATGTCATAATCATTTTGTTAATGTCATCATCATTTCGTTGATGTCATAATGATTTGATGATATCATTATCATTTGATGTCATAATCATTGGATGATGTCATAATCATTTTGTTGATGTCATAATCATTTGATGATGTCATAATCATTAGATGATGTCATAATCATTGGATGATGACATAATCATTTTGTTGATGTCATAATCATTTGATGTCATAATCATTGGATGATGTCATAATCATTTTGTTGATGTCATAATCATTTGATGATGTCATAATCATTAGATGATGTCATAATCATTTTGTTGAAGTCATAATCATTTCATGATGTCATAATCATTTGATGTCATAATCATTGGATGATGTCATAATCATTTTGTTGATGTCAGAATCATTTGATGATGTCATAATCATTAGATAATGTCATAACCATTTTTGTTGAAGTCATAATCATTTGATGATGTCATAATCATTTTGTTGATGTCATAATCATTTTGTTGATGTCATATTGATTTGATGATGTCATAATCATTAGATGATGTCATAATCATTTTGTTGAAGTCATAATCATTTCATGATGTCATAATCATTTGATGTCATAATCATTGGATGATGTCATAATCATTTTGTTGATGTCATAATCATTTGATGATGTCATAATCATTAGATAATGTCATAACCATTTTTGTTGAAGTCATAATCATTTGATGATGTCATAATCATTTTGTTGATGTCATAATCATTTTGTTGATGTCATATTGATTTGATGATGTCATAATCATTAGATGATGTCATAATCATTTTGTTGAAGTCATAATCATTTCATGATGTCATAATCATTTGATGTCATAATCATTGGATGATGTCATAATCATTTTGTTGATGTCATAATCATTTGATGATGTCATAATCATTAGATAATGTCATAACCATTTTTGTTGAAGTCACAATCATTTGATGATGTCATAATCATTTTGTTGATGTCATAATCATTTTGTTGATGTCATATTGATTTGATGATGTCATAATCATTTGATGTCATAATCATTGGAAGATGTCATAATCATTTTGTTCATGTCATAATCATTTGATGATGTCATAATCATTTGATGTCATAATCATTGGATGATGTCATAATCATTTTGTTCATGTCATAATCATTTGATGATGTCAAAATCATTTGATGTCATAATCATTGGATGATGTCATAATCATTTTGTTGATGTCATAATCATTTGATGATGTCATAATCATTAGATGATGTCATAATCATTTTGTTGATGTCATAATCATTTGATGATGTCATAATCATTTGATGTAATAATCATTGGATGATGTCATAATCATTTGATGATGCCATAATCATTTTGTTGATGTCATAATCATTTTATGATGTCATAATCATTTTGTTGATGTCATAATCATTTTGTTGATGTCATAATCATTTGATGATGTCATAATCATTAGATGATGTCATAATCATTTTGTTGATGTCATAATCATTTCATGATGTCATAATCATTAGATGATGTCATAATCATTTTGTTGATGTCATAATCATTTTGTTGATGTCATAATGATTTGATGATATCATATTCATTTGATGTCATAATCATTGGATGATGTCATAATCATTTTGTTGATGTCATAATCATTTGATGATGTCATAATCATTTGATGTCATAATCATTGGATGATGTCATAATCATTTTGTTGATGTCATAATCATTTTATGATGTCATAATCATTTTGTTGATGTCATAATCATTGGATGATGTCATAATCCTTTTGTTGATGTCATAATCATTTGATGATGTCATAATCATTAGATGATGTCATAATCATTTTGTTGATGTCATAATCATTTGATGATGTCATAATCATTTTGTTAATGTCATCATCATTTCGTTGATGTCATAATGATTTGATGATATCATTATCATTTGATGTCATAATCATTGGATGATGTCATAATCATTTTGTTGATGTCATAATCATTTGATGATGTCATAATCATTAGATGATGTCATAATCATTGGATGATGACATAATCATTTTGTTGATGTCATAATCATTTGATGTCATAATCATTGGATGATGTCATAATCATTTTGTTGATGTCATAATCATTTGATGATGTCATAATCATTAGATGATGTCATAATCATTTTGTTGAAGTCATAATCATTTCATGATGTCATAATCATTTGATGTCATAATCATTGGATGATGTCATAATCATTTTGTTCATGTCATAATCATTTGATGATGTCATAATCATTTGATGTCATAATCATTGGATGATGTCATAATCATTTTGTTGATGTCATAATCATTTGATGATGTCATAATCATTAGATGATGTCATAATCATTTTGTTGATGTCATAATCATTTGATGATGTCATAATCATTTGATGTAATAATCATTGGATGATGTCATAATCATTTGATGATGCCATAATCATTTTGTTGATGTCATAATCATTTTATGATGTCATAATCATTTTGTTGATGTCATAATCATTTTGTTGATGTCATAATCATTTGATGATGTCATAATCATTAGATGATGTCATAATCATTTTGTTGATGTCATAATCATTTCATGATGTCATAATCATTAGATGATGTCATAATCATTTTGTTGATGTCATAATCATTTTGTTGATGTCATAATGATTTGATGATATCATATTCATTTGATGTCTTAATCATTGGATGATGTCATAATCATTTTGTTGATGTCATAATCATTTGATGATGTCATAATCATTTGATGTCATAATCATTGGATGATGTCATAATCATTTTGTTGATGTCATAATCATTTTATGATGTCATAATCATTTTGTTGATGTCATAATCATTGGATGATGTCATAATCCTTTTGTTGATGTCATAATCATTTGATGATGTCATAATCATTAGATGATGTCATAATCATTTTGTTGATGTCATAATCATTTGATGATGTCATAATCATTTTGTTAATGTCATCATCATTTCGTTGATGTCATAATGATTTGATGATATCATTATCATTTGATGTCATAATCATTGGATGATGTCATAATCATTTTGTTGATGTCATAATCATTTGATGATGTCATAATCATTAGATGATGTCATAATCATTGGATGATGACATAATCATTTTGTTGATGTCATAATCATTTGATGTCATAATCATTGGATGATGTCATAATCATTTTGTTGATGTCATAATCATTTGATGATGTCATAATCATTAGATGATGTCATAATCATTTTGTTGAAGTCATAATCATTTCATGATGTCATAATCATTTGATGTCATAATCATTGGATGATGTCATAATCATTTTGTTGATGTCATAATCATTTGATGATGTCATAATCATTAGATAATGTCATAACCATTTTTGTTGAAGTCATAATCATTTGATGATGTCATAATCATTTTGTTGATGTCATAATCATTTTGTTGATGTCATATTGATTTGATGATGTCATAATCATTTGATGTCATAATCATTGGATGATGTCATAATCATTTTGTTCATGTCATAATCATTTGATGATGTCATAATCATTTGATGTCATAATCATTGGATGATGTCATAATCATTTTGTTGATGTCATAATCATTTGATGATGTCATAATCATTAGATGATGTCATAATCATTTTGTTGATGTCATAATCATTTGATGATGTCATAATCATTTGATGTAATAATCATTGGATGATGTCATAATCATTTTGTTGATGTCATAATCATTTGATGATGTCATAATCATTAGATGATGTCATAATCATTTTGTTGATGTCATAATCATTTGATGATGTCATAATCATTAGATGATGTCATAATCATTTTGTTGATGTCATAATCATTTGATGATGTCATAATCATTTGATGTCATAATCATTGGATGATGTCATAATCATTTTGTTGATGTCATAATCATTTGATGATGTCATAATCATTTGATGATGTCATAATCATTTTGTTGATGTCATAATCATTTGATGATGTCATAATCATTTGATGTCATAATCATTGGATGATGTCATAATCATTTTGTTGATGTCATAATCATTTTATGATGTCATAATCATTTTGTTGATGTCATAATCATTGGATGATGTCAAAATCCTTTTGTTGATGTCATAATCATTTGATGATGTCATAATCATTAGATGATGTCATAATCATTTTGTTGATGTCATAATCATTTGATGATGTCATAATCATTTTGTTGATGTCATAATCATTTCATTGATGTCATAATGATTTGATGATATCATAATCATTTGATGTCATAATCATTGGATGATGTCATAATCATTTTGTTGATGTCATAATCATTTGATGATGTCATAATCATTTGATGTCATAATCATTGGATGATGTCATAATCATTTGATGATGCCATAATCATTTTGTTGATGTCATAATCATTTTATGATGTCATAATCATTTTGTTGATGTCATAATCATTTTGTTGATGTCATAATCATTTGATGATGTCATAATCATTAGATGATGTCATAATCATTTTGTTGATGTCATAATCATTTGATGATGTCATAATCATTTGATGTCATAATCATTGGATGATGTCATAATCATTTTGTTGATGTCATAATCATTTGATGATGTCATAATCATTTGATGATGTCATAATCATTTTGTTGATGTCATAATCATTTGATGATGTCATAATCATTTGATGTCATAATCATTGGATGATGTCATAATCATTTTGTTGATGTCATAATCATTGGATGATGTCATAATCCTTTTGTTGATGTCATAATCATTTGATGATGTCATAATCATTAGATGATGTCATAATCATTTTGTTGATGTCATAATCATTTGATGATGTCATAATCATTTTGTTAATGTCATCATCATTTCGTTGATGTCATAATGATTTGATGATATCATTATCATTTGATGTCATAATCATTGGATGATGTCATAATCATTTTGTTGATGTCATAATCATTTGATGATGTCATAATCATTAGATGATGTCATAATCATTGGATGATGACATAATCATTTTGTTGATGTCATAATCATTTGATGTCATAATCATTGGATGATGTCATAATCATTTTGTTGATGTCATAATCATTTGATGATGTCATAATCATTAGATGATGTCATAATCATTTTGTTGAAGTCATAATCATTTTATGATGTCATAATCATTTGATGTCATAATCATTGGATGATGTCATAATCATTTTGTTGATGTCAGAATCATTTGATGATGTCATAATCATTAGATAATGTCATAACCATTTTTGTTGAAGTCATAATCATTTGATGATGTCATAATCATTTTGTTGATGTCATAATCATTTTGTTGATGTCATATTGATTTGATGATGTCATAATCATTAGATGATGTCATAATCATTTTGTTGAAGTCATAATCATTTCATGATGTCATAATCATTTGATGTCATAATCATTGGATGATGTCATAATCATTTTGTTGATGTCATAATCATTTGATGATGTCATAATCATTAGATAATGTCATAACCATTTTTGTTGAAGTCATAATCATTTGATGATGTCATAATCATTTTGTTGATGTCATAATCATTTTGTTGATGTCATATTGATTTGATGATGTCATAATCATTAGATGATGTCATAATCATTTTGTTGAAGTCATAATCATTTCATGATGTCATAATCATTTGATGTCATAATCATTGGATGATGTCATAATCATTTTGTTGATGTCATAATCATTTGATGATGTCATAATCATTAGATAATGTCATAACCATTTTTGTTGAAGTCACAATCATTTGATGATGTCATAATCATTTTGTTGATGTCATAATCATTTTGTTGATGTCATATTGATTTGATGATGTCATAATCATTTGATGTCATAATCATTGGAAGATGTCATAATCATTTTGTTCATGTCATAATCATTTGATGATGTCATAATCATTTGATGTCATAATCATTGGATGATGTCATAATCATTTTGTTCATGTCATAATCATTTGATGATGTCATAATCATTTGATGTCATAATCATTGGATGATGTCATAATCATTTTGTTGATGTCATAATCATTTGATGATGTCATAATCATTAGATGATGTCATAATCATTTTGTTGATGTCATAATCATTTGATGATGTCATAATCATTTGATGTAATAATCATTGGATGATGTCATAATCATTTGATGATGCCATAATCATTTTGTTGATGTCATAATCATTTTATGATGTCATAATCATTTTGTTGATGTCATAATCATTTTGTTGATGTCATAATCATTTGATGATGTCATAATCATTAGATGATGTCATAATCATTTTGTTGATGTCATAATCATTTCATGATGTCATAATCATTAGATGATGTCATAATCATTTTGTTGATGTCATAATCATTTTGTTGATGTCATAATGATTTGATGATATCATATTCATTTGATGTCATAATCATTGGATGATGTCATAATCATTTTGTTGATGTCATAATCATTTGATGATGTCATAATCATTTGATGTCATAATCATTGGATGATGTCATAATCATTTTGTTGATGTCATAATCATTTTATGATGTCATAATCATTTTGTTGATGTCATAATCATTGGATGATGTCATAATCCTTTTGTTGATGTCATAATCATTTGATGATGTCATAATCATTAGATGATGTCATAATCATTTTGTTGATGTCATAATCATTTGATGATGTCATAATCATTTTGTTAATGTCATCATCATTTCGTTGATGTCATAATGATTTGATGATATCATTATCATTTGATGTCATAATCATTGGATGATGTCATAATCATTTTGTTGATGTCATAATCATTTGATGATGTCATAATCATTAGATGATGTCATAATCATTGGATGATGACATAATCATTTTGTTGATGTCATAATCATTTGATGTCATAATCATTGGATGATGTCATAATCATTTTGTTGATGTCATAATCATTTGATGATGTCATAATCATTAGATGATGTCATAATCATTTTGTTGAAGTCATAATCATTTCATGATGTCATAATCATTTGATGTCATAATCATTGGATGATGTCATAATCATTTTGTTCATGTCATAATCATTTGATGATGTCATAATCATTTGATGTCATAATCATTGGATGATGTCATAATCATTTTGTTGATGTCATAATCATTTGATGATGTCATAATCATTAGATGATGTCATAATCATTTTGTTGATGTCATAATCATTTGATGAAGTCATAATCATTTGATGTAATAATCATTGGATGATGTCATAATCATTTGATGATGCCATAATCATTTTGTTGATGTCATAATCATTTTATGATGTCATAATCATTTTGTTGATGTCATAATCATTTTGTTGATGTCATAATCATTTGATGATGTCATAATCATTAGATGATGTCATAATCATTTTGTTGATGTCATAATCATTTCATGATGTCATAATCATTAGATGATGTCATAATCATTTTGTTGATGTCATAATCATTTTGTTGATGTCATAATGATTTGATGATATCATATTCATTTGATGTCTTAATCATTGGATGATGTCATAATCATTTTGTTGATGTCATAATCATTTGATGATGTCATAATCATTTGATGTCATAATCATTGGATGATGTCATAATCATTTTGTTGATGTCATAATCATTTTATGATGTCATAATCATTTTGTTGATGTCATAATCATTGGATGATGTCATAATCCTTTTGTTGATGTCATAATCATTTGATGATGTCATAATCATTAGATGATGTCATAATCATTTTGTTGATGTCATAATCATTTGATGATGTCATAATCATTTTGTTAATGTCATCATCATTTCGTTGATGTCATAATGATTTGATGATATCATTATCATTTGATGTCATAATCATTGGATGATGTCATAATCATTTTGTTGATGTCATAATCATTTGATGATGTCATAATCATTAGATGATGTCATAATCATTGGATGATGACATAATCATTTTGTTGATGTCATAATCATTTGATGTCATAATCATTGGATGATGTCATAATCATTTTGTTGATGTCATAATCATTTGATGATGTCATAATCATTAGATGATGTCATAATCATTTTGTTGAAGTCATAATCATTTCATGATGTCATAATCATTTGATGTCATAATCATTGGATGATGTCATAATCATTTTGTTGATGTCATAATCATTTGATGATGTCATAATCATTAGATAATGTCATAACCATTTTTGTTGAAGTCATAATCATTTGATGATGTCATAATCATTTTGTTGATGTCATAATCATTTTGTTGATGTCATATTGATTTGATGATGTCATAATCATTTGATGTCATAATCATTGGATGATGTCATAATCATTTTGTTCATGTCATAATCATTTGATGATGTCATAATCATTTGATGTCATAATCATTGGATGATGTCATAATCATTTTGTTGATGTCATAATCATTTGATGATGTCATAATCATTAGATGATGTCATAATCATTTTGTTGATGTCATAATCATTTGATGATGTCATAATCATTTGATGTAATAATCATTGGATGATGTCATAATCATTTTGTTGATGTCATAATCATTTGATGATGTCATAATCATTAGATGATGTCATAATCATTTTGTTGATGTCATAATCATTTGATGATGTCATAATCATTAGATGATGTCATAATCATTTTGTTGATGTCATAATCATTTGATGATGTCATAATCATTTGATGTCATAATCATTGGATGATGTCATAATCATTTTGTTGATGTCATAATCATTTGATGATGTCATAATCATTTGATGATGTCATAATCATTTTGTTGATGTCATAATCATTTGATGATGTCATAATCATTTGATGTCATAATCATTGGATGATGTCATAATCATTTTGTTGATGTCATAATCATTTTATGATGTCATAATCATTTTGTTGATGTCATAATCATTGGGTGATGTCAAAATCCTTTTGTTGATGTCATAATCATTTGATGATGTCATAATCATTAGATGATGTCATAATCATTTTGTTGATGTCATAATCATTTGATGATGTCATAATCATTTTGTTGATGTCATAATCATTTCATTGATGTCATAATGATTTGATGATATCATAATCATTTGATGTCATAATCATTGGATGATGTCATAATCATTTTGTTGATGTCATAATCATTTGATGATGTCATAATCATTTGATGTCATAATCATTGGATGATGTCATAATCATTTGATGATGCCATAATCATTTTGTTGATGTCATAATCATTTTATGATGTCATAATCATTTTGTTGATGTCATAATCATTTTGTTGATGTCATAATCATTTGATGATGTCATAATCATTAGATGATGCAATAATCATTTTGTTGATGTCATAATCATTTGATGATGTCATAATCATTTGATGTCATAATCATTGGATGATGTCATAATCATTTTGTTGATGTCATAATCATTTGATGATGTCATAATCATTTGATGATGTCATAATCATTTTGTTGATGTCATAATCATTTGATGATGTCATAATCATTTGATGTCATAATCATTGGATGATGTCATAATCATTTTGTTGATGTCATAATCATTTTATGATGTCATAATCATTTTGTTGATGTCATAATCATTGGATGATGTCATAATCCTTTTGTTGATGTCATAATCATTTGATGATGTCATTATCATTAGATGATGTCATAATCATTTTGTTGATGTCATAATCATTTGATGATGTCATAATCATTTTGTTGATGTCATAATCATTTCATTGATGTCATAATGATTTGATGATATCATAATCATTTGATGTCATAATGATTGGATGATGTCATAATCATTTTGTTGATGTCATAATCATTTGATGATGTCATAATCATTTGATGTCATAATCATTGGATGATGTCATAATCATTTGATGATGCCATAATCATTTTGTTGATGTCATAATCATTTTATGATGTCATGATCATTAGATGATGTCATAATCATTGGATGATGTCATAATCCTTTTGTTGATGTCATAATCATTTGATGATGTCATAATCATTAGATGATGTCATAATCATTTTGTTGATGTCATAATCATTTTGTTGATGTCATAATCATTTTATGATGTCATAATCATTTTGTTGATATCATAATCATTGGATGATGTCATAATCCTTTTGTTGATGTCATAATCATTTGATGATGTCATAATCATTAGATGATGTCATAATCATTTTGTTGATGTCATAATCATTTGATGATGTCATAATCATTAGATGATGTCATAATCATTTTGTTGATGTCATAATCATTTGATGATGTCATAATCATTTGATGTCATAATCATTGGATGATGTCGTAATCATTTTGTTGATGTCATAATCATTTGATGGTGTCATAATCATTTGATGATGTCATAATCATTTTGATGATGTCATAATCATTTGATGATGTCATAATCATTTGATGTCATAATCATTGGATAATGTCATAATCATTTTGTTGATGTCCTAATCATTTTATGATGTCATAATCATTTTGTTGATGTAATAATCATTGGATGATGTCATAATCCTTTTGTTGATGTCATAATCATTGGATGATGTCATAATCATTTTGTTGATGTCATAATCATTTGATGATGTCATAATCATTAGATGATGTCATAATCATTTTGTTGATGTCATAATCATTTGATGATGTCATAATCATTAGATGATGTCATAATCATTTTGTTGATGTCATAATCATTTGATGATGTCATAATCATTTGATGTCATAATCATTGGATGATGTCATAATCATTTTGTTGATGTCATAATCATTTGATGATGTCATAATCATTTGATGATGTCATAATCATTTTGTTGATGTCATAATCATTTGATGATGTCATAATCATTTGATGTCATAATCATTGGATGATGTCATAATCATTTTGTTGATGTCATAATCATTTTATGATGTCATAATCATTTTGTTGATGTCATAATCATTGGATGATGTCAAAATCCTTTTGTTGATGTCATAATCATTTGATGATGTCATAATCATTAGATGATGTCATTATCATTTTGTTGATGTCATAATCATTTGATGATGTCATAATCATTTTGTTGATGTCATAATCATTTCATTGATGTCATAATGATTTGATGATATCATAATCATTTGATGTCATAATCATTGGATGATGTCATAATCATTTTGTTGATGTCATAATCATTTGATGATGTCATAATCATTTGATGTCATAATCATTGGATGATGTCATAATCATTTGATGATGCCATAATCATTTTGTTGATGTCATAATCATTTTATGATGTCATAATCATTTTGTTGATGTCATAATCATTTTGTTGATGTCATAATCATTTGATGATGTCATAATCATTAGATGATGTCATAATCATTTTGTTGATGTCATAATCATTTGATGATGTCATAATCATTTGATGTCATAATCATTGGATGATGTCATAATCATTTTGTTGATGTCATAATCATTTGATGATGTCATAATCATTTGATGATGTCATAATCATTTTGTTGATGTCATAATCATTTGATGATGTCATAATCATTGGATGATGTCATAATCATTTTGTTGATGTCATAATCATTTTATGATGTCATAATCATTTTGTTGATGTCATAATCATTGGATGATGTCATAATCCTTTTGTTGATGTCATAATCATTTGATGATGTCATTATCATTAGATGATGTCATAATCATTTCAATGATGTCATAATCATATGATGATGTCATAATCATTTTGTTGATGTCATAATCATTTCATTGATGTCATAATGATTTGATGATATCATAATCATTTGATGTCATAATGATTGGATGATGTCATAATCATTTTGTTGATGTCATAATCATTTGATGATGTCATAATCATTTGATGTCATAATCATTGGATGATGTCATAATCATTTGATGATGCCATAATCATTTTGTTGATGTCATAATCATTTTATGATGTCATAATCATTTTGTTGATGTCATAATCATTTTGTTGATGTCATAATCATTTGATGATGTCATAATCATTAGATGATGTCATAATCATTTTGTTGATGTCATAATCATTTGATGATGTCATAATCATTTGATGTCATAATCATTGGATGATGTCATAATCATTTTGTTGATGTCATAATCATTTGATGATGTCATAATCATTTGATGATGTCATAATCATTTTGTTGATGTCATAATCATTTGATGATGTCATAATCATTTGATGTCATAATCATTGGATGATGTCATAATCATTTTGTTGATGTCATAATCATTTTATGATGTCATAATCATTTTGTTGATGTCATAATCATTGGATGATGTCATAATCCTTTTGTTGATGTCATAATCATTTGATGATGTCATTATCATTAGATGATGTCATAATCATTTTGTTGATGTCATAATCATTTGATGATGTCATAATCATTTTGTTGATGTCATAATCATTTCATTGATGTCATAATGATTTGATGATATCATAATCATTTGATGTCATAATGATTGGATGATGTCATAATCATTTTGTTGATGTCATAATCATTTGATGATGTCATAATCATTTGATGTCATAATCATTGGATGATGTCATAATCATTTGATGATGCCATAATCATTTTGTTGATGTCATAATCATTTTATGATGTCATGATCATTAGATGATGTCATAATCATTGGATGATGTCATAATCCTTTTGTTGATGTCATAATCATTTGATGATGTCATAATCATTAGATGATGTCATAATCATTTTGTTGATGTCATAATCATTTTGTTGATGTCATAATCATTTTATGATGTCATAATCATTTTGTTGATATCATAATCATTGGATGATGTCATAATCCTTTTGTTGATGTCATAATCATTTGATGATGTCATAATCATTAGATGATGTCATAATCATTTTGTTGATGTCATAATCATTTGATGATGTCATAATCATTAGATGATGTCATAATCATTTTGTTGATGTCATAATCATTTGATGATGTCATAATCATTTGATGTCATAATCATTGGATGATGTCGTAATCATTTTGTTGATGTCATAATCATTTGATGGTGTCATAATCATTTGATGATGTCATAATCATTTTGATGATGTCATAATCATTTGATGATGTCATAATCATTTGATGTCATAATCATTGGATAATGTCATAATCATTTTGTTGATGTCCTAATCATTTTATGATGTCATAATCATTTTGTTGATGTAATAATCATTGGATGATGTCATAATCCTTTTGTTGATGTCATAATCATTTGATGATGTCATAATCATTAGATGATGTCATAATCATTTTGTTGATGTCATAATCATTTGATGATGTCATAATCATTAGATGATGTCATAATCATTTTGTTGATGTCATAATCATTTGATGATGTCATAATCATTTGATGTCATAATCATTGGATGATGTTGTAATCATTTTGTTGATGTCATAATCATTTGATGGTGTCATAGTCATTTGATGATGTCATAATCATTTTGATGATGTCATAATCATTTGATGATGTCATAATCATTTGATGTCATAATCATTGGATAATGTCATAATCATTTTGTTGATGTCATAATCATTTTATGATGTCATAATCATTTTGTTGATGTAATAATCATTGGATGATGTCAAAATCCTTTTGTTGATGTCATAATCATTTGATGATGTCATAATCATTTTGTTGATGTCATAATCATTTGATGATGTCATAATCATTTGATGTCATAATCATTGGATGATGTCATAATCATTTTGTTGATGTCATAATCATTTGATGATGTCATAAACATTAGATGATGTCATAATCATTTTGTTGATGTCATAATGATTTGATGATGTCATAATCATTTGATGTCATAATCATTGGATGATGTCATAATCATTTTGTTGATGTCATAATCATTTGATGATGTCATAATCATTAGATGATGTCATAATCATTTTGTTGATGTCATAATCATTTGATGATGTCATAATCATTTGATGTCATAATCATTGGATGATGTCATAATCATTTTGTTGATGTCATAATCATTAGATGATGTCATAATCATTTTGTTGATGTCATAATCATTTTGTTGATGTCATAATCATTTGATGATGTCATAATCATTAGATGATGTCATAATCATTTTGTTGATGTCATAATCATTTTGTTGATGTCATAATCATTTGATGATTTCATAATCATTAGATGATGTCATAATCATTTTGTTGATGTCATAATCATTAGATGATGTCATAATCATTTTGTTGATGTCATAATCATTTTGCTGATGTCATAATCATTTGATGATGTCATAATCATTTGATGATGTCATAATCATTAGATGATGTCATAATCATTTTGTTGATGTCATAATCATTTGATGATGTCATAATCATTTGATGTCATAATCATTGGATGATGTCATAATCATTTTGTTGATGTCATAATCATTTGATGTCATAATCATTTGATGTCATAATCATTGGATGATGTCATAATCTTTTTTTTTGATGTCATAATCATTTGATGTCATAATCATTGGATGATGTCATAATCATTGGATGATGACATAATCATTTTGTTGATGTCATAATCATTTGATGTCATAATCATTGGATGATGTCATAATCATTTTCTTGATGTCATAATCATTAGATGATGTCATAATCATTTTGTTGATGTCACAATCATTTCATGATGACATAATCATTTGATGTCATAATCATTGGATGATGTCATAATCATTTTGTTGATGTCATAATCATTTGATGATGTCATAATCATTAGATAATGTCATAATCATTTTGTTGAAGTCATAATCATTTGATGATGTCATAATCATTTTGTTGATGTCATAATGATTTGATGATGTCATAATCATTTGATGTCATAATCATTGGATGATGTCATAATCATTTTGTTGATGTCATAATCATTTGATGATGTCATAGTCATTAGATGATGTCATAATCATTTTGTTGATGTCATAATCATTTGATGATGTCATAATCATTTGATGTTATAATCATTGGATGATGTCATAATCATTTTGTTGATGTCATAATCATTTGATGATGTCATAATCATTTTGTTGATGTCATAATCATATGATGATGTCATAATCATTTGATGTCATAATCATTGGATGATGTCATAATCATTTTGTTGATGTCATAATCATTTGATGATGTCATTATCATTTTGTTGATGTCATAATCATTTGATGATGTCATAAACATTAGATGATGTCATAATCATTTTGTTGATGTCATAATGATTTGATGATGTCATAATCATTTGATGTCATAATCATTGGATGATGTCATAATCATTTTGTTGATGTCATAATCATTTGATGATGTCATAATCATTTTGTTGATGTCATAATCATTTGATGATGTCATAATCATTTGATGTCATAATCATTGGATGATGTCACAATCATTTTGTTGATGTCATAATCATTTGATGATGTCATTATCATTTTGTTGATGTCATAATCATTTGATGATGTCATAATCATTTGATGTCATAATCATTGGATGATGTCATAATCATTTTGTTGATGTCATAATCATTTGATGATGTCATAAACATTTGATGATGTCATAATCATTTTGTTGATGTCATAATGATTTGATGATGTCATAATCATTTGATGTCATAATCATTGGATGATGTCATAATCATTTTGTTGATGTCATAATCATTAGATGATGTCATAATCATTTTGTTGATGTCATAATCATTTTGTTGATGTCATAATCATTTGATGATGTCATAATCATTAGATGATGTCATAATCATTTTGTTGATGTCATAATCATTTTGTTGATGTCATAATCATTTGATGATGTCATAATCATTAGATGATGTCATAATCATTTTGTTGATGTCATAATCATTAGATGATGTCATAATCATTTTGTTGATGTCATAATCATTTTGTTGATGTCATAATCATTTGATGATGTCATAATCATTTGATGATGTCATAATCATTAGATGATGTCATAATCATTTTGTTGATGTCATAATCATTTGATGATGTCATAATCATTTGATGTCATAATCATTGGATGATGTCATAATCATTTTGTTGATGTCATAATCATTTGATGATGTCATAATCATTTGATGTCATAATCATTGGATGATGTCATAATCTTTTTTTTGATGTCATAATCATTTGATGTCATAATCATTGGATGATGTCATAATCATTGGATGATGACATAATCATTTTGTTGATGTCATAATCATTTGATGTCATAATCATTGGATGATGTCATAATCATTTTCTTGATGTCATAATCATTTGATGATGTCATAATCATTAGATGATGTCATAATCATTTTGTTGATGTCACAATCATTTCATGATGACATAATCATTTGATGTCATAATCATTGGATGATGTCATAATCATTTTGTTGATGTCATAATCATTTGATGATGTCATAATCATTAGATAATGTCATAATCATTTTGTTGAAGTCATAATCATTTGATGATGTCATAATCATTTTGTTGATGTCATAATGATTTGATGATGTCATAATCATTTGATGTCATAATCATTGGATGATGTCATAATCATTTTGTTGATGTCATAATCATTTGATGATGTCATAATCATTAGATGATGTCATAATCATTTTGTTGATGTCATAATCATTTGATGATGTCATAATCATTTGATGTTATAATCATTGGATGATGTCATAATCATTTTGTTGATGTCATAATCATTTGATGATGTCATAATCATTAGATGATGTCTTAATCATTGGATAATGTCATAATCATTTTGTTGATGTCATAATCATTTTATGATGTCATAATCATTTTGTTGATGTAATAATCATTGGATGATGTCAAAATCCTTTTGTTGATGTCATAATCATTTGATGATGTCATAATCATTTTGTTGATGTCATAGTCATTTGATGATGTCATAATCATTTGATGTCATAATCATTGGATGATGTCATAATCATTTTGTTGATGTCATAATCATTTGATGATGTCATAAACATTAGATGATGTCATAATCATTTTGTTGATGTCATAATGATTTGATGATGTCATAATCATTTGATGTCATAATCATTGGATGATGTCATAATCATTTTGTTGATGTCATAATCATTTGATGATGTCATAATCATTTTGTTGATGTCATAATCATTTGATGATGTCATAATCATTTGATGTCATAATCATTGGATGATGTCATAATCATTTTGTTGATGTCATAATCATTTGATGATGTCATTATCATTTTGTTGATGTCATAATCATTTGATGATGTCATAAACATTAGATGATGTCATAATCATTTTGTTGATGTCATAATGATTTGATGATGTCATAATCATTTGATGTCATAATCATTGGATGATGTCATAATCATTTTGTTGATGTCATAATCATTTGATGATGTCATAATCATTTTGTTGATGTCATAATCATTTGATGATGTCATAATCATTTGATGTCATAATCATTGGATGATGTCACAATCATTTTGTTGATGTCATAATCATTTGATGATGTCATTATCATTTTGTTGATGTCATAATCATTTGATGATGTCATAATCATTTGATGTCATAATCATTGGATGATGTCATAATCATTTTGTTGATGTCATAATCATTTGATGATGTCATAAACATTTGATGATGTCATAATCATTTTGTTGATGTCATAATGATTTGATGATGTCATAATCATTTGATGTCATAATCATTGGATGATGTCATAATCATTTTGTTGATGTCATAATCATTTTGTTGATGTCATAATCATTTGATGATGTCATAATCATTAGATGATGTCATAATCATTTTGTTGATGTCATAATCATTTTGTTGATGTCATAATCATTTGATGATGTCATAATCATTAGATGATGTCATAATCATTTTGTTGATGTCATAATCATTAGATGATGTCATAATCATTTTGTTGATGTCATAATCATTTTGTTGATGTCATAATCATTTGATGATGTCATAATCATTTGATGATGTCATAATCATTAGATGATGTCATAATCATTTTGTTGATGTCATAATCATTTGATGATGTCATAATCATTTGATGTCATAATCATTGGATGATGTCATAATCATTTTGTTGATGTCATAATCATTTGATGATGTCATAATCATTTTGTTGATGTCATAATCATTTGATGATGTCATAATCATTTGATGTCATAATCATTGGATGATGTCATAATCATTTTGTTGATGTCATAATCATTTGATGATGTCATTATCATTTTGTTGATGTCATAATCATTTGATGATGTCATAAACATTAGATGATGTCATAATCATTTTGTTGATGTCATAATGATTTGATGATGTCATAATCATTTGATGTCATAATCATTGGATGATGTCATAATCATTTTGTTGATGTCATAATCATTTGATGATGTCATAATCATTTTGTTGATGTCATAATCATTTGATGATGTCATAATCATTTGATGTCATAATCATTGGATGATGTCACAATCATTTTGTTGATGTCATAATCATTTGATGATGTCATTATCATTTTGTTGATGTCATAATCATTTGATGATGTCATAATCATTTGATGTCATAATCATTGGATGATGTCATAATCATTTTGTTGATGTCATAATCATTTGATGATGTCATAAACATTTGATGATGTCATAATCATTTTGTTGATGTCATAATGATTTGATGATGTCATAATCATTTGATGTCATAATCATTGGATGATGTCATAATCATTTTGTTGATGTCATAATCATTAGATGATGTCATAATCATTTTGTTGATGTCATAATCATTTTGTTGATGTCATAATCATTTGATGATGTCATAATCATTAGATGATGTCATAATCATTTTGTTGATGTCATAATCATTTTGTTGATGTCATAATCATTTGATGATGTCATAATCATTAGATGATGTCATAATCATTTTGTTGATGTCATAATCATTAGATGATGTCATAATCATTTTGTTGATGTCATAATCATTTTGTTGATGTCATAATCATTTGATGATGTCATAATCATTTGATGATGTCATAATCATTAGATGATGTCATAATCATTTTGTTGATGTCATAATCATTTGATGATGTCATAATCATTTGATGTCATAATCATTGGATGATGTCATAATCATTTTGTTGATGTCATAATCATTTGATGATGTCATAATCATTTGAAGTCATAATCATTGGATGATGTCATAATCTTTTTTTTGATGTCATAATCATTTGATGTCATAATCATTGGATGATGTCATAATCATTGGATGATGACATAATCATTTTGTTGATGTCATAATCATTTGATGTCATAATCATTGGATGATGTCATAATCATTTTCTTGATGTCATAATCATTTGATGATGTCATAATCATTAGATGATGTCATAATCATTTTGTTGATGTCACAATCATTTCATGATGACATAATCATTTGATGTCATAATCATTGGATGATGTCATAATCATTTTGTTGATGTCATAATCATTTGATGATGTCATAATCATTAGATAATGTCATAATCATTTTGTTGAAGTCATAATCATTTGATGATGTCATAATCATTTTGTTGATGTCATAATGATTTGATGATGTCATAATCATTTGATGTCATAATCATTGGATGATGTCATAATCATTTTGTTGATGTCATAATCATTTGATGATGTCATAATCATTAGATGATGTCATAATCATTTTGTTGATGTCATAATCATTTGATGATGTCATAATCATTTGATGTTATAATCATTGGATGATGTCATAATCATTTTGTTGATGTCATAATCATTTGATGATGTCATAATCATTTTGTTGATGTCATAATCATTTGATGATGTCATAATCATTTGATGTCATAATCATTGGATGATGTCATAATCATTTTGTTGATGTCATAATCATTTGATGATGTCATTATCATTTTGTTGATGTCATAATCATTTGATGATGTCATAAACATTAGATGATGTCATAATCATTTTGTTGATGTCATAATGATTTGATGATGTCATAATCATTTGATGTCATAATCATTGGATGATGTCATAATCATTTTGTTGATGTCATAATCATTTGATGATGTCATAATCATTTTGTTGATGTCATAATCATTTGATGATGTCATAATCATTTGATGTCATAATCATTGGATGATGTCATAATCATTTTGTTGATGTCATAATCATTTGATGATGTCATAAACATTTGATGATGTCATAATCATTTTGTTGATGTCATAATGATTTGATGATGTCATAATCATTTGATGTCATAATCATTGGATGATGTCATAATCATTTTGTTGATGTCATAATCATTAGATGATGTCATAATCATTTTGTTGATGTCATAATCATTTGATGATGTCATAATCATTAGATGATGTCATAATCATTTTGTTGATGTCATAATCATTTTGTTGATGTCATAATCATTTGATGATGTCATAATCATTAGATGATGTCATAATCATTTTGTTGATGTCATAATCATTAGATGATGTCATAATCATTTTGTTGATGTCATAATCATTTTGTTGATGTCATAATCATTTGATGATGTCATAATCATTTGATGATGTCATAATCATTAGATGATGTCATAATCATTTTGTTGATATCATAATCATTTGATGATGTCATAATCATTTGATGTCATAATCATTGGATGATGTCATAATCATTTTGTTGATGTCATAATCATTTGATGATGTCATAATCATTTGATGTCATAATCATTGGATGATGTCATAATCTTTTTTTTGATGTCATAATCATTTGATGTCATAATCATTGGATGATGTCATAATCATTGGATGATGACATAATCATTTTGTTGATGTCATAATCATTTGATGTCATAATCATTGGATGATGTCATAATCATTTTCTTGATGTCATAATCATTTGATGATGTCATAATCATTAGATGATGTCATAATCATTTTGTTGATGTCACAATCATTTCATGATGACATAATCATTTGATGTCATAATCATTGGATGATGTCATAATCATTTTGTTGATGTCATAATCATTTGATGATGTCATAATCATTAGATAATGTCATAATCATTTTGTTGAAGTCATAATCATTTGATGATGTCATAATCATTTTGTTGATGTCATAATGATTTGATGATGTCATAATCATTTGATGTCATAATCATTGGATGATGTCATAATCATTTTGTTGATGTCATAATCATTTTATGATGTCATAATCATTAGATGATGTCATAATCATTTTGTTGATGTCATAATCATTTGATGATGTCATAATCATTTGATGTTATAATCATTGGATGATGTCATAATCATTTTGTTGATGTCATAATCATTTGATGATGTCATAATCATTTGATGTTATAATCATTGGATGATGTCATAATCATTTTGTTGATGTCATAATCATTTGATGATGTCATAATCATTAGATGATGTCTTAATCATTGGATAATGTCATAATCATTTTGTTGATGTCATAATCATTTTATGATGTCATAATCATTTTGTTGATGTAATAATCATTGGATGATGTCAAAATCCTTTTGTTGATGTCATAATCATTTGATGATGTCATAATCATTTTGTTGATGTCATAATCATTTGATGATGTCATAATCATTTGATGTCATAATCATTGGATGATGTCATAATCATTTTGTTGATGTCATAATCATTTGATGATGTCATAAACATTAGATGATGTCATAATCATTTTGTTGATGTCATGATGATTTGATGATGTCATAATCATTTGATGTCATAATCATTGGATGATGTCATAATCATTATGTTGATGTCATAATCATTTGATGATGTCATAATCATTTTGTTGATGTCATAATCATTTGATGATGTCATAATCATTTGATGTCATAATCATTGGATGATGTCATAATCATTTTGTTGATGTCATAATCATTTGATGATGTCATAATCATTTGATGTCATAATCATTGGATGATGTCATAATCTTTTTTTTGATGTCATAATCATTTGATGTCATAATCATTGGATGATGTCATAATCATTGGATGATGACATAATCATTTTGTTGATGTCATAATCATTTGATGTCATAATCATTGGATGATGTCATAATCATTTTCTTGATGTCATAATCATTTGATGATGTCATAATCATTAGATGATGTCATA
This sequence comes from Dendrobates tinctorius, assembly GCF_039654945.1. Taxonomy (NCBI): domain Eukaryota; kingdom Metazoa; phylum Chordata; class Amphibia; order Anura; family Dendrobatidae; genus Dendrobates; species Dendrobates tinctorius. The sequence goes on along the minus strand of NW_027361687.1, from coordinate 40,356,255 downwards.
ATCATTTTGTTGATGTCATAATCATTTGATGATGTCATAATCATTTGATGTTATAATCATAGGATGATGTCATAATCATTTTGTTGATGTCATAATCATTTGATGATGTCATAATCATTTTGTTGATGTCATAATCATTTGATGATGTCATAATCATTTGATGTCATAATCATTGGATGATGTCACAATCATTTTGTTGATGTCATAATCATTTGATGATGTCATTATCATTTTGTTGATGTCATAATCATTTGATGTCATAATCATTGGATGATGTCATAATCATTTTGTTGATGTCATAATCATTTGATGATGTCATAAACATTTGATGATGTCATAATCATTTTGTTGATGTCATAATGATTTGATGATGTCATAATCATTTGATGTCATAATCATTGGATGATGTCATAATCATTTTGTTGGTGTCATAATCATTAGATGATGTCATAATCATTTTGTTGATGTCATAATCATTTGATGATGTCATAATCATTAGATGATGTCATAATCATTTTGTTGATGTCATAATCATTTTGTTGATGTCATAATCATTTGATGATGTCATAATCATTAGATGATGTCATAATCATTTTGTTGATGTCATAATCATTAGATGATGTCATAATCATTTTGTTGATGTCATAATCATTTTGTTGATGTCATAATCATTTGATGATGTCATAATCATTTGATGATGTCATAATCATTGGATGATGTCATAATCATTTTGTTGATGTCATAATCATTTGATGATGTCATAATCATTTGATGTCATAATCATTGGATGATGTCATAATCATTGGATGATGACATAATCATTTTGTTGATGTCATAATCATTTGATGTCATAATCATTGGATGATGTCATAATCATTTTCTTGATGTCATAATCATTTGATGATGTCATAATCATTAGATGATGTCATAATCATTTTGTTGATGTCACAATCATTTCATGATGACATAATCATTTGATGTCATAATCATTGGATGATGTCATAATCATTTTGTTGATGTCATAATCATTTGATGTCATAATCATTGGATGATGTCACAATCATTTTGTTGATGTCATAATCATTTGATGATGTCATTATCATTTTGTTGATGTCATAATCATTTGATGATGTCATAATCATTTGATGTCATAATCATTGGATGATGTCATAATCATTTTGTTGATGTCATAATCATTTGATGATGTCATAAACATTTGATGATGTCATAATCATTTTGTTGATGTCATAATGATTTGATGATGTCATAATCATTTGATGTCATAATCATTGGATGATGTCATAATCATTTTGTTGATGTCATAATCATTAGATGATGTCATAATCATTTTGTTGATGTCATAATCATTTTGTTGATGTCATAATCATTTGATGATGTCATAATCATTAGATGATGTCATAATCATTTTGTTGATGTCATAATCATTTTGTTGATGTCATAATCATTTGATGATGTCATAATCATTTGATGTCATAATCATTGGATGATGTCATAATCATTTGATGATGCCATAATCATTTTGTTGATGTCATAATCATTTTATGATGTCATAATCATTAGATGATGTCATAATCATTGGATGATGTCATAATCCTTTTGTTGATGTCATAATCATTTGATGATGTCATAATCATTAGATGATGTCATAATCATTTTGTTGATGTCATAATCATTTTGTTGATGTCATAATCATTTTATGATGTCATAATCATTTTGTTGATATCATAATCATTGGATGATGTCATAATCCTTTTGTTGATGTCATAATCATTTGATGATGTCATAATCATTAGATGATGTCATAATCATTTTGTTGATGTCATAATCATTTGATGATGTCATAATCATTAGATGATGTCATAATCATTTTGTTGATGTCATAATCATTTCATGATGTCATAATCATTTGATGTCATAATCATTGGATGATGTCATAATCATTTTGTTGATGTCATAATCATTTGATGATGTCATAATCATTTGATGTCATAATCATTGGATGATGTCATAATCATTTGATGATGCCATAATCATTTTGTTGATGTCATAATCATTTTATGATGTCATAATCATTAGATGAATTCATAATCATTGGATGATGTCATAATCCTTTTGTTGATGTCATAATCATTTGATGATGTCATAATCATTAGATCATGTCATAATCATTTTGTTGATGTCATAATCATTTTGTTGATGTCATAATCATTTTATGATGTCATAATCATTTTGTTGATATCATAATCATTGGATGATGTCATAATCCTTTTGTTGATGTCATAATCATTTGATGATGTCATAATCATTAGATGATGTCATAATCATTTTGTTGATGTCATAATCATTTGATGATGTCATAATCATTAGATTATGTCATAATCATTTTGTTGATGTCATAATCATTTCATGATGTCATAATCATTTGATGTCATAATCATTGGATGATGTCATAATCATTTTGTTGATGTCATAATCATTTGATGATGTCATAATCATTAGATAATGTCATAATCATTTTGTTGAAGTCATAATCATTTGATGATGTCATAATCATTTTGTTGATGTCATAATGATTTGATGATGTCATAATCATTTGATGTCATAATCATTGGATGATGTCATAATCATTTTGTTGATGTCATAATCATTTGATGATGTCATAATCATTTGATGTCATAATCATTGGATGATGTCATAATCATTTTGTTGATGTCATAATCATTTGATGATGTCATAATCATTAGATGATGTCATAATAATTTTGTTGATGTCATAATCATTTGATGATGTCATAATCATATGATGTAATAATCATTGGATGATGTCATAATCATTTTGTTGATGTCATAATCATTTGATGATGTCATAATCATTAGATGATGTCATAATCATTTTGTTGATGTCATAATCATTTGATGATGTCATAATCATTAGATGATGTCATAATCATTTTGTTGATGTCATAATAATTTGATGATGTCATAATCATTTGATGTCATAATCATTGGATGATGTCATAATCATTTTATTGATGTCATAATCATTTGATGATGTCATAATCATTTGATGATGTCATAATCATTTTGTTGATGTCATAATCATTTGATGATGTCATAATCATTTGATGTCATAATCATTGTATGATGTCATAATCATTTTGTTGATGTCATAATCATTTTATGATGTCATAATCATTTTGTTGATGTCATAATCATTGGATGATGTCATAATCCTTTTGTTGATGTCATAATCATTTGATGATGTCATGATCATTAGATGATGTCATAATCATTTTGTTGATGTCATAATGATTTGATGATGTCATAATCATTTGATGTCATAATCATTGGATGATGTCATAATCATTTTGTTGATGTCATAATCATTTGATGATGTCATAATCATTTTGTTGATGTCATAATCATTTGATGATGTCATAATCATTTGATGTCATAATCATTGGATGATGTCACAATCATTTTGTTGATGTCATAATCATTTGATGATGTCATTATCATTTTGTTGATGTCATAATCATTTGATGATGTCATAATCATTTGATGTCATAATCATTGGATGATGTCATAATCATTTTGTTGATGTCATAATCATTTGATGATGTCATAATCATTTGATGTCATAATCATTGGATGATGTCATAATCATTTTGTTGATGTCATAATCATTTGATGATGTCATAATCATTAGATGATGTCATAATCATTTTGTTGATGTCATAATCATTAGATGATGTCATAATCATTTTGTTGATGTCATAATCATTTTGTTGATGTCATAATCATTTGATGATGTCATAATCATTTGATGATGTCATAATCATTAGATGATGTCATAATCATTTTGTTGATGTCATAATCATTTGATGTCATAATCATTGGATGATGTCATAATCATTTTGTTGATGTCATAATCATTTGATGATGTCATAATCATTTGATGTCATAATCATTGGATGATGTCATAATCTTTTTTTTGATGTCATAATCATTTGATGTCATAATCATTGGATGATGTCATAATCATTGGATGATGACATAATCATTTTGTTGATGTCATAATCATTTGATGTCATAATCATTGGATGATGTCATAATCATTTTCTTGATGTCATAATCATTTGATGATGTCATAATCATTAAATAATGTCATAATCATTTTGTTGAAGTCATAATCATTTGATGATGTCATAATCATTTTGTTCATGTCATAATGATTTGATGATGTCATAATCATTTGATGTCATAATCATTGGATGATGTCATAATCATTTTGTTGATGTCATAATCATTTGATGATGTCATAATCATTAGATGATGTCATAATCATTTTGTTGATGTCATAATCATTTGATGATGTCATAATCATTTGATGTTATAATCATTGGATGATGTCATAATCATTTTGTTTATGTCATAATCATTTGATGATGTCATAATCATTTGATGTTATAATCATTGGATGATGTCATAATCATTTTGTTGATGTCATAATCATTTGATGATGTCATAATCATTAGATGATGTCTTAATCATTGGATGATGACATAATCATTTTGTTGATGTCATAATCATTTGATGTCATAATCATTGGATGATGTCATAATCATTTTGTTGATGTCATAATCATTTGATGATGTCATAATCATTAGATGATGTCATAATCATTTTGTTGATGTCATAATCATTTGATGATGTCATAATCATTTGATGTCATAATCATTGGATGATGTCATAATCATTTTGTTGATGTCATAATCATTTGATGATGTCATAATCATTAGATGATGTCATAATCATTTTGTTGATGTCATAATCATTTGATGATGTCATAATCATTAGATGATGTCATAATCATTTTGTTGATGTCATAATCATTTGATGATGTCATAATCATTTGATGTCATAATCATTGGATGATGTCATAATCATTTTGTTGATGTCATAATCATTTGATGATGTCATAATCATTTGATGATGTCATAATCATTTTGTTGATATCATAATCATTTGATGATGTCATAATCATTTGATGTCATAATCATTGGATGATGTCATAATCATTTTGTTGATGTCATAATCATTTTATGATGTCATAATCATTTTGTTGATGTCATAATCATTGGATGATGTCATAATCCTTTTGTTGATGTCATAATCATTTGATGATGTCATAATCATTAGATGATGTCATAATCATTTTGTTGATGTCATAATCATTTGATGATGTCATAATCATTTTGTTGATGTCATAATCATTTCATTGATGTCATAATGATTTGATGATATCATAATCATTTGATGTCATAATCATTGGATGATGTCATAATCATTTTGTTGATGTCATAATCATTTGATGATGTCATAATCATTTGATGTCATAATCATTGGATGATGTCATAATCATTTGATGATGCCATAATCATTTTGTTGATGTCATAATCATTTTATGATGTCATAATCATTAGATGATGTCATAATCATTGGATGATGTCATAATCCTTTTGTTGATGTCATAATCATTTGATGATGTCATAATCATTAGATGATGTCATAATCATTTTGTTGATGTCATAATCATTTTGTTGATGTCATAATCATTTTATGATGTCATAATCATTTTGTTGATATCATAATCATTGGATGATGTCATAATCCTTTTGTTGATGTCATAATCATTTGATGATGTCATAATCATTAGATGATGTCATAATCATTTTGTTGATGTCATAATCATTTGATGATGTCATAATCATTAGATGATGTCATAATCATTTTGTTGATGTCATAATCATTTCATGATGTCATAATCATTTGATGTCATAATCATTGGATGATGTCATAATCATTTTGTTGATGTCATAATCATTTGATGATGTCATAATCATTAGATAATGTCATAATCATTTTGTTGAAGTCATAATCATTTGATGATGTCATAATCATTTTGTTGATGTCATAATGATTTGATGATGTCATAATCATTTGATGTCATAATCATTGGATGATGTCATAATCATTTTGTTGATGTCATAATCATTTGATGATGTCATAATCATTTGATGTCATAATCATTGGATGATGTCATAATCATTTTGTTGATGTCATAATCATTTGATGATGTCATAATCATTAGATGATGTCATAATAATTTTGTTGATGTCATAATCATTTGATGATGTCATAATCATATGATGTAATAATCATTGGATGATGTCATAATCATTTTGTTGATGTCATAATCATTTGATGATGTCATAATCATTAGATGATGTCATAATCATTTTGTTGATGTCATAATCATTTGATGATGTCATAATCATTAGATGATGTCATAATCATTTTGTTGATGTCATAATAATTTGATGATGTCATAATCATTTGATGTCATAATCATTGGATGATGTCATAATCATTTTATTGATGTCATAATCATTTGATGATGTCATAATCATTTGATGATGTCATAATCATTTTGTTGATGTCATAATCATTTGATGATGTCATAATCATTTGATGTCATAATCATTGGATGATGTCATAATCATTTTGTTGATGTCATAATCATTTTATGATGTCATAATCATTTTGTTGATGTCATAATCATTGGATGATGTCATAATCCTTTTGTTGATGTCATAATCATTTGATGATGTCATGATCATTAGATGATGTCATAATCATTTTGTTGATGTCATAATCATTTGATGATGTCATAATCATTTTGTTGATGTCATAATCATTTTGTTGATGTCATAATGATTTGATGATATCATAATCATTTGATGTCATAATCATTGGATGATGTCATAATCATTTTGTTGATGTCATAATCATTTGATGATGTCATAATCATTTGATGTCATAATCATTGGATGATGTCATAATCATTTTGTTGATGTCATAATCATTTTATGATGTCATAATCATTTTGTTGATGTCATAATCATTGGATGATGTCATAATCCTTTTGTTGATGTCATAATCATTTGATGATGTCATAATCCTTAGATGATGTCATAATCATTTTGTTGATGTCATAATCATTTGATGATGTCATAATCATTTTGTTGATGTCATAATCATTTTATGATGTCATAATCATTTTGTTGATGACATAATGATTGGATGATGTCATAATCATTTTGTTGATGTCATAATCATTTGATGATGTCATAATCATTAGATGATGTCATAATCATTTTGTTGATGTCACAATCATTTCATGATGTCAAAATCATTTGATGTCATAATCATTGGATGATGTGATAATCATTTTGTTGATGTCATAATCATTTGATGATGTCATAATCATTAGATAATGTCATAATCATTTTGTTTAAGTCATAATCATTTGATGATGTCATAATCATTTTGTTGATGTCATAATGATTTGATGATGTCATAATCATTTGATGTCATAATCATTGGATGATGTCACAATCATTTTGTTGATGTCATAATCATTTGATGATGTCATTATCATTTTGTTGATGTCATAATCATTTGATGATGTCATAATCATTTGATGTCATAATCATTGGATGATGTCATAATCATTTTGTTGATGTCATAATCATTTGATGATGTCATAAACATTAGATGATGTCATAATCATTTTGTTGATGTCATAATGATTTGATGATGTCATAATCATTTGATGTCATAATCATTGGATGATGTCATAATCATTTTGTTGATGTCATAATCATTTGATGATGTCATAATCATTTGATGTCATAATCATTGGATGATGTCATAATCATTTTGTTGATGTCATAATCATTTGATGATGTCATAATCATTAGATGATGTCATAATCATTTTGTTGATGTCATAATCATTAGATGATGTCATAATCATTTTGTTGATGTCATAATCATTTTGTTGATGTCATAATCATTTGATGATGTCATAATCATTTGATGATGTCATAATCATTAGATGATGTCATAATCATTTTGTTGATGTCATAATCATTTGATGATGTCATAATCATTTGATGTCATAATCATTGGATGATGTCATAATCATTTTGTTGATGTCATAATCATTTGATGATGTCATAATCATTTGATGTCATAATCATTGGATGATGTCATAATCTTTTTTTTGATGTCATAATCATTTGATGTCATAATCATTGGATGATGTCATAATCATTGGATGATGACATAATCATTTTGTTGATGTCATAATCATTTGATGTCATAATCATTGGATGATGTCATAATCATTTTCTTGATGTCATAATCATTTGATGATGTCATAATCATTAGATGATGTCATAGTCATTTTGTTGATGTCACAATCATTTCATGATGACATAATCATTTGATGTCATAATCATTGGATGATGTCATAATCATTTTGTTGATGTCATAATCATTTGATGATGTCATAATCATTAGATAATGTCATAATCATTTTGTTGAAGTCATAATCATTTGATGATGTCATAATCATTTTGTTGATGTCATAATGATTTGATGATGTCATAATCATTTGATGTCATAATCATTGGATGATGTCATAATCATTTTGTTGATGTCATAATCATTTGATGATGTCATAATCATTAGATGATGTCATAATCATTTTGTTGATGTCATAATCATTTGATGATGTCATAATCATTTGATGTTATAATCATTGGATGATGTCATAATCATTTTGTTGATGTCATAATCATTTGATGATGTCATAATCATTTGATGTTATAATCATTGGATGATGTCATAATCATTTTGTTGATGTCATAATCATTTGATGATTTCATAATCATTTTGTTGATGTCATAATCATTTGATGATGTCATAATCATTTGATGTCATAATCATTGGATGATGTCATAATCATTTTGTTGATGTCATAATCATTTGATGATGTCATAAACATTAGATGATGTCATAATCATTTTGTTGATGTCATAATGATTTGATGATGTCATAATCATTTGATGTCATAATCATTGGATGATGTCATAATCATTTTGTTGATGTCATAATCATTTGATTATGTCACAATCATTTGATGTCATAATCATTGGATGATGTCATAATCATTTTGTTGATGTCATAATCATTTGATGATGTCATAATCATTAGATGATGTCATAATCATTTTGTTGATGTCATAATCATTTGATGATGTCATAATCATATGATGTCATAATCATTGGATGATGTCATAATCATTTTGTTGATGTCATAATCATTTTGTTGATGTCATAATCATTAGATGATGTCATAATCATTTTGTTGATGTCATAATCATTTGATGATGTCATAATCATTAGATGATGTCATAATCATTTTGTTGATGTCATAATCATTTGATGATGTCATAATCATTTGATGTCATAATCATTGGATGATGTCGTAATCATTTTGTTGATGTCATAATCATTTGATGGTGTCATAATCATTTGATGATGTCATAATCATTTTGATGATGTCATAATCATTTGATGATGTCATAATCATTTGATGTCATAATCATTGGATAATGTCATAATCATTTTGTTGATGTCATAATCATTTTATGATGTCATAATCATTTTGTTGATGTAATAATCATTGGATGATGTCATAATCCTTTTGTTGATGTCATAATCATTGGATGATGTCATAATCATTTTGTTGATGTCATAATCATTTGATGATGTCATAATCATTAGATGATGTCATAATCATTTTGTTGATGTCATAATCATTTGATGATGTCATAATCATTAGATGATGTCATAATCATTTTGTTGATGTCATAATCATTTGATGATGTCATAATAATTTGATGTCATAATCATTGGATGATGTCGTAATCATTTTGTTGATGTCATAATCATTTGATGGTGTCATCATCATTTGATGATGTCATAATCATTTTGATGATGTCATAATCATTTGATGATGTCATAATCATTTGATGTCATAATCATTGGATAATGTCATAATCATTTTGTTGATGTCATAATCATTTTATGATGTCATAATCATTTTGTTGATGTAATAATCATTGGATGATGTCATAATCCTTTTGTTGATGTCATAATCATTTGATGATGTCATAATCATTTTGTTGATGTCATAATCATTTGATGATGTCATAATCATTTGATGTCATAATCATTGGATGATGTCATAATCATTTTGTTGATGTCATAATCATTTGATGATGTCATAAACATTAGATGATGTCATAATCATTTTGTTGATGTCATAATGATTTGATGATGTCATAATCATTTGATGTCATAATCATTGGATGATGTCATAATCATTTTGTTGATGTCATAATCATTTGATGATGTCATACTCATTTTGTTGATGTCATAATCATTTGATGATGTCATAATCATTTGATGTCATAATCATTGGATGATGTCATAATCATTTTGTTGATGTCATAATCATTTGATGATGTCATAAACATTAGATGATGTCATAATCATTTTGTTGATGTCATAATGATTTGATGATGTCATAATCATTTGATGTCATAATCATTGGATGATGTCATAATCATTTTGTTGATGTCATAATCATTTGATGATGTCATAATCATTTGATGTCATAATCATTGGATGATGTCATAATCATTTTGTTGATGTCATAATCATTTGATGATGTCATAATCATTAGATGATGTCATAATCATTTTGTTGATGTCATAATCATTAGATGATGTCATAATCATTTTGTTGATGTCATAATCATTTTGTTGATGTCATAATCATTTGATGATGTCATAATCATTAGATGATGTCATAATCATTTTGTTGATGTCATAATCATTTGATGATGTCATAATCATTTGATGTCATAATCATTGGATGATGTCATAATCATTTTGTTGATGTCATAATCATTTGATGATGTCATAATCATTGGATGATGTCATAATCATTTTGTTGATGTCATAATCATTTGATGATGTCATAATCATTGGATGATGACATAATCATTTTGTTGATGTCATAATCATTTGATGATGTCATAATCATTAGATGATGTCATAATCATTGGATGATGACATAATCATTTTGTTGATGTCATAATCATTTGATGTCATAATCATTGGATGATGTCATAATCATTTTGTTGATGTCATAATCATTTGATGATGTCATAATCATTAGATGATGTCATAATCATTGGATGATGACATAATCATTTTGTTGATGTCATAATCATTTGATGTCATAATCATTGGATGATGTCATAATCATTTTGTTGATGTCATAATCATTTGATGATGTCATAATCATTAGATGATGTCATAATCATTTTGTTGATGTCACAATCATTTCATGATGTCATAATCATTTGATGTCATAATCATTGGATGATGTCATAATCATTTTGTTGATGTCATAATCATTTGATGATGTCATAATCATTAGATAATGTCATAATCATTTTGTTGAAGTCATAATCATTTGATGATGTCATAATCATTTTGTTGATGTCATATTGATTTGATGATGTCATAATCATTTGATGTCATAATCATTGGATGATGTCATAATCATTTTGTTGATGTCATAATCATTTGATGATGTCATAATCATTTGATGTCATAATCATTGGATGATGTCATAATCATTTTGTTGATGTCATAATCATTTGATGATGTCATAATCATTAGATGATGTCATAATCATTTTGTTGATGTCATAATCATTTGATGATGTCATAATCATATGATGTAATAATCATTGGATGATGTCATAATCATTTTGTTGATGTCATAATCATTTGATGATGTCATAATCATTAGATGATGTCATAATCATTTTGTTCATGTCATAATCATTTGATGATGTCATAATCATTAGATGATGTCATAATCATTTTGTTGATGTCATAATCATTTGATGATGTCATAATCATTTGATGTCATAATCATTGGATGATGTCGTAATCATTTTGTTGATGTCATAATCATTTGATGGTGTCATAATCATTTGATGATGTCATAATCATTTTGATGATGTCATAATCATTTGATGATGTCATAATCATTTGATGTCATAATCATTGGATAATGTCATAATCATTTTGTTGATGTCATAATCATTTTATGATGTCATAATCCTTTTGTTGATGTCATAATCATTGGATGATGTCATAATCCTTTTGTTGATGTCATAATCATTTGATGATGTCATAATCATTAGATGATGTCATAATCATATTGTTGATGTCATAATCATTTGATGATGTCATAATCATTTTGTTGATGTCATAATCATTTCGTTGATGTCATAATGATTTGATGATATCATAATCATTTGATGTCATAATCATTGGATGATGTCATAATCATTTTGTTGATGTCATAATCATTTGATGATGTCATAATCATTTGATGTCATAATCATTGGATGATGTCATAATCATTTTGTTGATGTCATAATCATTTTATGATGTCATAATCATTTTGTTGATGTCATAATCATTGGATGATGTCATAATCCTTTTGTTGATGTCATAATCATTTGATGATGTCATAATCATTGGATGATGTCATAATCATTTTGTTGATGTCATAATCATTTGATGATGTCATAATCATTTTGTTGATGTCATAATCATTTCGTTGATGTCATAATGATTTGATGATATCATAATCATTTGATGTCATAATCATTGGATGATGTCATAATCATTTTGTTGATGTCATAATCATTTGATGATGTCATAATCATTAGATGATGTCATAATCATTGGATGATGACATAATCATTTTGTTGATGTCATAATCATTTGATGATGTCATAATCATTAGATGATGTCATAATCATTTTGTTGATGTCATAATCATTTCATGATGTCATAATCATTTGATGTCATAATCATTGGATGATGTCATAATCATTTTGTTGAAGTCATAATCATTTGATGATGTCATAATCATTAGATAATGTCATAATCATTTTGTTTAAGTCATAATCATTTGATGATGTCATAATCATTTTGTTGATGTCATAATCATTTTGTTGATGTCATATTGATTTGATGATGTCATAATCATTTGATGTCATAATCATTGGATGATGTCATAATCATTTTGTTCATGTCATAATCATTTGATGATGTCATAATCATTTGATGTCATAATCATTGGATGATGTCATAATCATTTTGTTGATGTCATAATCATTTGATGATGTCATAAACATTAGATGATGTCATAATCATTTTGTTGATGTCATAATCATTTGATGATGTCATAATCATTTGATGTAATAATCATTGGATGATGTCATAATCATTTTGTTCATGTCATAATCATTTGATGATGTCATAATCATTAGATGATGTCATAATCATTTTGTTGATGTCATAATCATTTGATGATGTCATAATCATTAGAAGATGTCATAATCATTTTGTTGATGTCATAATCATTTGATGATGTCATAATCATTTGATGTCATAATCATTGGATGATGTCATAATCATTTTGTTGATGTCATAATCATTTGATGATGTCATAATCATTTGATGATGTCATAATCATTTTGTTGATGTCATAATCATTTGATGATGTCATAATCATTTGATGTCATAATCATTTGATGATGTCATAATCATTTGATGTCATAATCATTGGATGATGTCATAATCATTTTGTTGATGTCATAATCATTTTATGATGTCATAATCATTTTGTTGATGTCGTAATCATTGGATGATGTCATAATCCTTTTGTTGATGTCATAATCATTTGATGATGTCATAATAATTAGATGATGTCATAATCATTTTGTTGATGTCATAATCATTTGATGATGTCATAATCATTTTGTTGATGTCATAATCATTTCGTTGATGTCATAATGATTTGATGATATCATAATCATTAGATGTCATAATCATTGGATGATGTCATAATCATTTTGTTGATGTCATAATCATTTGATGATGTCATAATCATTGGATGATGTCGTAATCATTTGATGATGCCATAATCATTTTGTTGATGTCATAATCATTTTATGATGTCATAATCATTTTGTTGATGTCATAATCATTTTGTTGATGTCATAATCATTTGATGATGTCATAATCATTAGATGATGTCATAATCATTTTGTTGATGTCATAATCATTTCATGATGTCATAATCAATAGATGATGTCATAATCATTTTGTTGATGTCATAATCATTTCGTTGATGTCATAATCATTTTGTTAATGTCATCATCATTTCGTTGATGTCATAATGATTTGATGATATCATTATCATTTGATGTCATAATCATTGGATGATGTCATAATCATTTTGTTGATGTCATAATCATTTGATGATGTCATAATCATTAGATGATGTCATAATCATTGGATGATGACATAATCATTTTGTTGATGTCATAATCATTTGATGTCATAATCATTGGATGATGTCATAATCATTTTGTTGATGTCATAATCATTTGATGTCATAATCATTGGATGATGTCATAATCATTTTGTTGATGTCATAATCATTTGATGATGTCATAATCATTAGATAATGTCATAATCATTTTGTTGAAGTCATAATCATTTGATGATGTCATAATCATTTTGTTGATGTCATAATCATTTTGTTGATGTCATATTGATTTGATGATGTCATAATCATTTGATGTCATAATCATTGGATGATGTCATAATCATTTTGTTCATGTCATAATCATTTGATGATGTCATAATCATTTGATGTCATAATCATTGGATGATGTCATAATCATTTTGTTGATGTCATAATCATTTGATGATGTCATAAACATTAGATGATGTCATAATCATTTAGTTGATGTCATAATCATTTGATGATGTCATAATCATTTGATGTAATAATCATTGGATGATGTCATAATCATTTTGTTCATGTCATAATCATTTGATGATGTCATAATCATTAGATGATGTCATAATCATTTTGTTGATGTCATAATCATTTGATGATGTCATAATCATTTGATGATGTCATAATCATTTTGTTGATGTCATAATCATTTTATGATGTCATAATCATTTTGTTGATGTCGTAATCATTGGATGATGTCATAATCCTTTTGTTGATGTCATAATCATTTGATGATGTCATAATAATTAGATGATGTCATAATCATTTTGTTGATGTCATAATCATTTGATGATGTCATAATCATTTTGTTGATGTCATAATCATTTCGTTGATGTCATAATGATTTGATGATATCAGAATCATTTGATGTCATAATCATTGGATGATGTCATAATCATTTTGTTGATGTCATAATCATTTGATGATGTCATAATCATTTGATGTCATAATCATTGGATGATGTCGTAATCATTTGATGATGCCATAATCATTTTGTTGATGTCATAATCATTTTATGATGTCATAATCATTTTGTTGATGTCATAATCATTTTGTTGATGTCATAATCATTTGATGATGTCATAATCATTAGATGATGTCATAATCATTTTGTTGATGTCATAATCATTTCATGATGTCATAATCATTAGATGATGTCATAATCATTTTGTTGATGTCATAATCATTTCGTTGATGTCATAATGATTTGATGATATCATATTCATTTGATGTCATAATCATTGGATGATGTCATAATCATTTTGTTGATGTCATAATCATTTGATGATGTCATAATCATTTGATGTCATAATCAATGGATGATGTCATAATCATTTTGTTGATGTCATAATCATTTTATGATGTCATAATCATTTTGTTGATGTCATAATCATTGGATGATGTCATAATCCTTTTGTTGATGTCATAATCATTTGATGATGTCATAATTATTAGATGATGTCATAATCATTTTGTTGATGTCATAATCATTTGATGATGTCATAATCATTTTGTTAATGTCATCATCATTTCGTTGATGTCATAATGATTTGATGATATCATTATCATTTGATGTAATAATCATTGGATGATGTCATAATCATTTTGTGATTTCATAATCATTTGATGATGTCATAATCATTAGATGATGTCTTAATCATTGGATGATGACATAATCATTTTGTTGATGTCATAATCATTTGATGTCATAATCATTGGATGATGTCATAATCATTTTGTTGATGTCATAATCATTTGATGATGTCATAATCATTAGATGATGTCATAATCATTTTGTTGATGTCATAATCATTTCATGATGTCATAATCATTTGATGTCATAATCATTGGATGATGTCATAATCATTTTGTTGATGTCATAATCATTTGATGATGTCATAATCATTAGATAATGTCATAACCATTTTTGTTGAAGTCATAATCATTTGATGATGTCATAATCATTTTGTTGATGTCATAATCATTTTGTTGATGTCATATTGATTTGATGATGTCATAATCATTTGATGTCATAATCTTTGGATGATGTCATAATCATTTTGTTCATGTCATAATCATTTGATGATGTCATAATCATTTGATGTCATAATCATTGGATGATGTCATAATCATTTTGTTGATGTCATAATCATTTGATGATGTCATAATCATTAGATGATGTCATAATCATTTTGTTGATGTCATAATCATTTGATGATGTCATAATCATTTGATGTAATAATCATTGGATGATGTCATAATCATTTTGTTGATGTCATAATCATTTGATGATGTCATAATCATTAGATGATGTCGTAATCATTTTGTTGATGTCATAATCATTTGATGATGTCATAATCATTAGATGATGTCATAATCATTTTGTTGATGTCATAATCATTTGATGATGTCATAATCATTTGATGTCATAATCATTGGATGATGTCATAATCATTTTGTTGATGTCATAATCATTTGATGATGTCATAATCATTTGATGATGTCATAATCATTTTGTTGATGTCATAATCATTGGATGATGTCATAATCATTTTGTTGATGTCATAATCATTTTATGATGTCATAATCATTTTGTTGATGTCATAATCATTGGATGATGTAAAAATCCTTTTGTTGATGTCATAATCATTTGATGATGTCATAATCATTAGATGATGTCATATTCATTTTGTTGATGTCATAATCATTTGATGATGTCATAATCATTTTGTTGATGTCATAATCATTTCATTGATGTCATAATGATTTGATGATATCATAATCATTTGATGTCATAATCATTGGATGATGTCATAATCATTTTGTTGATGTCATAATCATTTGATGATGTCATAATCATTTGATGTCATAATCATTGGATGATGTCATAATCATTTGAAGATGCCATAATCATTTTGTTGATGTCATAATCATTTTATGATGTCATAATCATTTTGTTGATGTCATAATCATTTTGTTGATGTCATAATCATTTGATGATGTCATAATCATTAGATGATGTCATAATCATTTTGTTGATGTCATAATCATTTGATGATGTCATAATCATTTGATGTCATAATCATTGGATGATGTCATAATCATTTTGTTGATGTCATAATCATTTGATGATGTCATAATCATTAGATAATGTCATAATCATTTTGTTGAAGTCATAATCATTTGATGATGTCATAATCATTTTGTTGATGTCATAATGATTTGATGATGTCATAATCATTTGATGTCATAATCATTGGATGATGTCATAATCATTTTGTTGATGTCATAATCATTTGATGATGTCATAATCATTTGATGTCATAATCATTGGATGATGTCATAATCATTTTGTTGATGTCATAATCATTTGATGATGTCATAATCATTAGATGATGTCATAATAATTTTGTTGATGTCATAATCATTTGATGATGTCATAATCATATGATGTAATAATCATTGGATGATGTCATAATCATTTTGTTGATGTCATAATCATTTGATGATGTCATAATCATTAGATGATGTCATAATCATTTTGTTGATGTCATAATCATTTGATGATGTCATAATCATTAGATGATGTCATAATCATTTTGTTGATGTCATAATCATTTGATGATGTCATAATCATTTGATGTCATAATCATTGGATGATGTCATAATCATTTTATTGATGTCATAATCATTTGATGATGTCATAATCATTTGATGATGTCATAATCATTTTGTTGATGTCATAATCATTTGATGATGTCATAATCATTTGATGTCATAATCATTGGATGATGTCATAATCATTTTGTTGATGTCATAATCATTTTATGATGTCATAATCATTTTGTTGATGTCATAATCATTGGATGATGTCATAATCCTTTTGTTGATGTCATAATCATTTGATGATGTCATGATCATTAGATGATGTCATAATCATTTTGTTGATGTCATAATCATTTGATGATGTCATAATCATTTTGTTGATGTCATAATCATTTTGTTGATGTCATAATCATTTGATGATATCATAATCATTTGATGTCATAATCATTGGATGATGTCATAATCATTTTGTTGATGTCATAATCATTTGATGATGTCATAATCATTTGATGTCATAATCATTGGATGATGTCATAATCATTTTGTTGATGTCATAATCATTTTATGATGTCATAATCATTTTGCTGATGTCATAATCATTGGATGATGTCATAATCCTTTTGTTGATGTCATAATCATTTGATGATGTCATAATCCTTAGATGATGTCATAATCATTTTGTTGATGTCATAATCATTTGATGATGTCATAATCATTTTGTTGATGTCATAATCATTTCGTTGATGTCATAATGATTTGATGATATCATAATCATTTGATGTCATAATCATTGGATGATGTCATAATCATTTTGTTGATGTCATAATCATTTGATGATGTCATAATCATTAGATGATGTCATAATCATTGGATGATGACATAATCATTTTGTTGATGTCATAATCATTTGATGTAATAATCATTGGATGATGTCATAATCATTTTGTTGATGTCATAATCATTTGATGATGTCATAATCATTAGATGATGTCATAATCATTTTGTTGATGTCATAATCATTAGATGATGTCATAATCATTTTGTTGATGTTATAATCATTGGATGATGTCATAATCATTTTGTTGATGTCATAATCAATTGATGATGTCATAATCATTTGATGATGTCATAATCATTTTGTTGATGTCATAATCATTTGATAATGTCATAATCATTTGATGTCATAATCATTGGATGATGTCATAATCATTTTGTTGATGTCATGATCATTTTATGATGTCATAATCATTTTGTTGATGTCATAATCATTGGATGATGTCATAATCCTTTTGTTGATGTCATAATCATTTGATGATGTCATAATCATTTGATGATGTCATAATCATTTTGTTGATGTCATAATCATTTGATGATGTCATAATCATTTTTTTGATGTCATAATAATTTCGTTGATGTCATAATGATTTGATGATATCATAATCATTTGATGTCATAATCATTGGATGATGTCATAATCATTTTGTTGATGTCATAATCATTTGATGATGTCATAATCATTTGATGTCATAATCATTGGATGATGTCATAATCATTTGATGATGTCATAATGATTTTGTTGATGTCATAATCATTTGATGATGCCATAATCATTTTGTTGATGTCATAATCATTTTGTTGATGTCATAATCATTTGATGATGTCATAATCATTAGATGATGTCATAATCATTAGATGATGTGATAATCATTTTGTTGATGTCATAATCATTTCATGATGTCATAATCATTTGATGTCATAATCATTGGATGATGTCATAATCATTTTGTTGATGTCATAATCATGTGATGATGTCATAATCATTAGATAATGTCATAATCATTTTGTTGAAGTCATAATCATTTGATTATGTCATAATCATTTTGTTGATGTCATAATGTTT
Organism: Dendrobates tinctorius; assembly: GCF_039654945.1. NCBI lineage: Eukaryota > Metazoa > Chordata > Amphibia > Anura > Dendrobatidae > Dendrobates > Dendrobates tinctorius. The sequence continues at coordinate 40,336,350 of NW_027361687.1, read as the reverse complement.
GTTGATGTCATAATGATTTGATGATGTCATAATCATTTGATGTCATAATCATTGGATGATGTCATAATCATTTTGTTGATGTCATAATCATTTGATGATGTCATAATCATTTGATGTCATAATCATTGGATGATGTCATAATCATTTTGTTGATGTCATAATCATTTGATGATGTCATAATCATTAGATGATGTCATAATCATTTTGTTGATGTCATAATCATTTGATGATGTCATAATCATATGATGTAATAATCATTGGATGATGTCATAATCATTTTGTTGATGTCATAATCATTTGATGATGTCATAATCATTAGATGATGTCATAATCATTTTGTTGATGTCATAATCATTTGATGATGTCATAATCATTAGATGATGTCATAATCATTTTGTTGATGTCATAATCATTTGATGATGTCATAATCATTTGATGTCATAATCATTGGATGATGTCATAATCATTTTGTTGATGTCATAATCATTTGATGATGTCATAATCATTAGATGATGTCATAATCATTTTGTTGATGTCATAATCATTTGATGATGTCATAATCATATGATGTAATAATCATTGGATGATGTCATAATCATTTTGTTGATGTCATAATCATTTGATGATGTCATAATCATTAGATGATGTCATAATCATTTTGTTGATGTCATAATCATTTGATGATGTCATAATCATTAGATGATGTCATAATCATTGGATGATGACATAATCATTTTGTTGATGTCATAATCATTTGATGTCATAATCATTGGATGATGTCATAATCATTTTGTTGATGTCATAATCATTTGATGATGTCATAATCATTAGATGATGTCACAATCATTGGATGATGACATAATCATTTTGTTGATGTCATAATCATTTGATGTCATAATCATTGGATGATGTCATAATCATTTTGTTGATGTCATAATCATTTGATGATGTCATAATCATTAGATGATGTCATAATCATTTTGTTGATGTCACAATCATTTCATGATGTCATAATCATTTGATGTCATAATCATTGGATGATGTCATAATCATTTTGTTGATGTCATAATCATTTGATGATGTCATAATCATTAGATAATGTCATAATCATTTTGTTGAAGTCATAATCATTTGATGATGTCATAATCATTTTGTTGATGTCATATTGATTTGATGATGTCATAATCATTTGATGTCATAATCATTGGATGATGTCATAATCATTTTGTTGATGTCATAATCATTTGATGATGTCATAATCATTTGATGTCATAATCATTGGATGATGTCATAATCATTTTGTTGATGTCATAATCATTTGATGATGTCATAATCATTAGATGATGTCATAATCATTTTGTTGATGTCATAATCATTTGATGATGTCATAATCATATGATGTAATAATCATTGGATGATGTCATAATCATTTTGTTGATGTCATAATCATTTGATGATGTCATAATCATTAGATGATGTCATAATCATTTTGTTGATGTCATAATCATTTGATGATGTCATAATCATTAGATGATGTCATAATCATTTTGTTGATGTCATAATCATTTGATGATGTCATAATCATTTGATGTCATAATCATTGGATGATGTCGTAATCATTTTGTTGATGTCATAATCATTTGATGGTGTCATAATCATTTGATGATGTCATAATCATTTTGATGATGTCATAATCATTTGATAATGTCATAATCATTTGATGTCATAATCATTGGATAATGTCATAATCATTTTGTTGATGTCATAATCATTTTATGATGTCATAATCATTTTGTTGATGTAATAATCATTGGATGATGTCATAATCCTTTTGTTGATGTCATAATCATTTGATGATGTCATAATCATTAGATGATGTCATAATCATATTGTTGATGTCATAATCATTTGATGATGTCATAATCATTTTGTTGATGTCATAATCATTTCGTTGATGTCATAATGATTTGATGATATCATAATCATTTGATGTCATAATCATTGGATGATGTCATAATCATTTTGTTGATGTCATAATCATTTGATGATGTCATAATCATTTGATGTCATAATCATTGGATGATGTCATAATCATTTTGTTGATGTCATAATCATTTTATGATGTCATAATCATTTTGTTGATGTCATAATCATTGGATGATGTCATAATCCTTTTGTTGATGTCATAATCATTTGATGATGTCATAATCATTGGATGATGTCATAATCATTTTGTTGATGTCATAATCATTTGATGATGTCATAATCATTTTGTTGATGTCATAATCATTTCGTTGATGTCATAATGATTTGATGATATCATAATCATTTGATGTCATAATCATTGGATGATGTCATAATCATTTTGTTGATGTCATAATCATTTGATGATGTCATAATCATTAGATGATGTCATAATCATTGGATGATGACATAATCATTTTGTTGATGTCATAATCATTTGATGTCATAATCATTGGATGATGTCTTAATCATTTTGTTGATGTCATAATCATTTGATGATGTCATAATCATTAGATGATGTCATAATCATTTTGTTGATGTCATAATCATTTCATGATGTCATAATCATTTGATGTCATAATCATTGGATGATGTCATAATCATTTTGTTGATGTTATAATCATTTGATGATGTCATAATCATTAGATAATGTCATAATCATTTTGTTGAAGTCATAATCATTTGATGATGTCATAATCATTTTGTTGATGTCATAATCATTTTGTTGATGTCATATTGATTTGATGATGTCATAATCATTTGATGTCATAATCATTGGATGATGTCATAATCATTTTGTTCATGTCATAATCATTTGATGATGTCATAATCATTTGATGTCATAATCATTGGATGATGTCATAATCATTTTGTTGATGTCATAATCCTTTGATGATGTCATAAACATTAGATGATGTCATAATCATTTTGTTGATGTCATAATCATTTGATGATGTCATAATCATTTGATGTAATAATCATTGGATGATGTCATAATCATTTTGTTCATGTCATAATCATTTGGTGATGTCATAATCATTAGATGATGTCATAATCATTTTGTTGATGTCATAATCATTTGATGATGTCATAATCATTAGATGATGTCATAATCATTTTGTTGATGTCATAATCATTTGATGATGTCATAATCATTTGATGTCATAATCATTGGATGATGTCATAATCATTTTGTTGATGTCATAATCATTTGATGATGTCATAATCATTTGATGATGTCATAATCATTTTGTTGATGTCATAATCATTTGATGATGTCATAATCATTTGATGTCATAATCATTGGATGATGTCATAATCATTTGATGTCATAATCATTGGATGATGTCATAATCATTTTGTTGATGTCATAATCATTTGATGATGTCATAATCATTTTGTTGATGTCGTAATCATTGGATGATGTCATAATCCTTTTGTTGATGTCATAATCATTTGATGATGTCATAATAATTAGATGATGTCATAATCATTTTGTTGATGTCATAATCATTTGATGATGTCATAATCATTTTGTTGATGTCATAATCATTTTGTTGATGTCATAATGATTTGATGATATCATAATCATTAGATGTCATAATCATTGGATGATGTCATAATCATTTTGTTGATGTCATAATCATTTGATGATGTCATAATCATTGGATGATGTCGTAATCATTTGATGATGCCATAATCATTTTGTTGATGTCATAATCATTTTATGATGTCATAATCATTTTGTTGATGTCATAATCATTTTGTTGATGTCATAATCATTTGATGATGTCATAATCATTAGATGATGTCATAATCATTTTGTTGATGTCATAATCATTTCATGATGTCATAATCAATAGATGATGTCATAATCATTTTGTTGATGTCATAATCATTTCGTTGATGTCATAATGATTTGATGATATCATATTCATTTGATGTCATAATCATTGGATGATGTCATAATCATTTTGTTGATGTCATAATCATTTGATGATGTCATAATCATTTGATGTCATAATCAATGGATGATGTCATAATCATTTTGTTGATGTCATAATCATTTTATGATGTCATAATCATTTTGTTGATGTCATAATCATTGGATGATGTCATAATCCTTTTGTTGATGTCATAATCATTTGATGATGTCATAATCATTAGATGATGTCATAATCATTTTGTTGATGTCATAATCATTTGATGATGTCACAATCATTTTGTTAATGTCATCATCATTTCGTTGATGTCATAATGATTTGATGATATCATTATCATTTGATGTCATAATCATTGGATGATGTCATAATCATTTTGTTGATGTCATAATCATTTGATGATGTCATAATCATTAGATGATGTCATAATCATTGGATGATGACATAATCATTTTGTTGATGTCATAATCATTTGATGTCATAATCATTGGATGATGTCATAATCATTTTGTTGATGTCATAATCATTTGATGTCATAATCATTGGATGATGTCATAATCATTTTGTTGATGTCATAATCATTTGATGATGTCATAATCATTAGATAATGTCATAATCATTTTGTTGAAGTCATAATCATTTGATGATGTCATAATCATTTTGTTGATGTCATAATCATTTTGTTGATGTCATATTGATTTGATGATGTCATAATCATTTGATGTCATAATCATTGGATGATGTCATAATCATTTTGTTCATGTCATAATCATTTGATGATGTCATAATCATTTGATGTCATAATCATTGCATGATGTCATAATCATTTTGTTGATGTCATAATCATTTGATGATGTCATAATCATTAGATGATGTCATAATCATTTTGTTGATGTCATAATCATTTCATGATGTCATAATCATTTGATGTCATAATCATTGGATGATGTCATAATCATTTTGTTGATGTCATAATCATTTGATGATGTCATAATCATTTGATGATGTCATAATCATTTTGTTGATGTCATAATCATTTGATGATGTCATAATCATTTGATGTCATAATCATTGGATGATGTCATAATCATTTGATGTCATAATCATTGGATGATGTCATAATCATTTTGTTGATGTCATAATCATTTTATGATGTCATAATCATATTGTTGATGTCGTAATCATTGGATGATGTCATAATCCTTTTGTTGATGTCATAATCATTTGATGATGTCATAATAATTAGATGATGTCATAATCATTTTGTTGATGTCATAATCATTTGATGATGTCATAATCATTTTGTTGATGTCATAATCATTTCGTTGATGTCATAATGATTTGATGATATCATAATCATTTGATGTCATAATCATTGGATGATGTCATAATCATTTTGTTGATGTCATAATCATTTGATGATGTCATAATCATTTGATGTCATAATCATTGGATGATGTCGTAATCATTTGATGATGCCATAATCATTTTGTTGATGTCATAATCATTTTATGATGTCATAATCATTTTGTTGATGTCATAATCATTTTGTTGATGTCATAATCATTTGATGATGTCATAATCATTAGATGATGTCATAATCATTTTGTTGATGTCATAATCATTTCATGATGTCATAATCATTAGATGATGTCATAATCATTTTGTTGATGTCATAATCATTTCGTTGATGTCATAATGATTTGATGATATCATATTCATTTGATGTCATAATCATTGGATGATGTCATAATCATTTTGTTGATGTCATAATCATTTGAAGATGTCATAATCATTTGATGTCATAATCAATGGATGATGTCATAATCATTTTGTTGATGTCATAATCATTTTATGATGTCATAATCATTTTGTTGATGTCATAATCATTGGATGATGTCATAATCCTTTTGTTGATGTCATAATCATTTGATGATGTCATAATCATTAGATGATGTCATAATCATTTTGTTGATGTCATAATCATTTGATGATGTCACAATCATTTTGTTAATGTCATCATCATTTCGTTGATGTCATAATGATTTGATGATATCATTATCATTTGATGTCATAATCATTGGATGATGTCATAATCATTTTGTTGATGTCATAATCATTTGATGATGTCATAATCATTAGATGATGTCTTAATCATTGGATGATGACATAATCATTTTGTTGATGTCATAATCATTTGATGTCATAATCATTGGATGATGTCATAATCATTTTGTTGATGTCATAATCATTTGATGATGTCATAATCATTAGATGATGTCATAATCATTTTGTTGATGTCATAATCATTTCATGATGTCATAATCATTTGATGTCATAATCATTGGATGATGTCATAATCATTTTGTTGATGTCATAATCATTTGATGATGTCATAATCATTTTGTTGATGTCATAATCATTTTGTTGATGTCATATTGATTTGATGATGTCATAATCATTTGATGTCATAATCATTGGATGATGTCATAATCATTTTGTTCATGTCATAATCATTTGATGATGTCATAATCATTTGATGTCATAATCATTGGATGATGTCATAATCATTTTGTTGATGTCATAATCATTTGATGATGTCATAATCATTAGATGATGTCATAATCATTTTGTTGATGTCATAATCATTTGATGATGTCATAATCATTTGATGTAATAATCATTGGATGATGTCATAATCATTTTGTTGATGTCATAATCATTTGATGATGTCATAATCATTAGATGATGTCATAATCATTTTGTTGATGTCATAATCATTTGATGATGTCATAATCATTAGATGATGTCATAATCATTTTGTTGATGTCATAATCATTTGATGATGTCATAATCATTTGATGTCATAATCATTGGATGATGTCATAATCATTTTGTTGATGTCATAATCATTTGATGATGTCATAATCATTTGATGATGTCATAATCATTTGATGTCATAATCATTGGATGATGTCATAATCATTTTGTTGATGTCATAATCATTTTATGATGTCATAATCATTTTGTTGATGTCATAATCATTGGATGATGTCAAAATCCTTTTGTTGATGTCATAATCATTTGATGATGTCATAATCATTAGATGATGTCATAATCATTTTGTTGATGTCATAATCATTTGATGATGTCATAATCATTTTGTTGATGTCATAATCATTTCATTGATGTCATAATGATTTGATGATATCATAATCATTTGATGTCATAATCATTGGATGATGTCATAATCATTTTGTTGATGTCATAATCATTTGATGATGTCATAATCATTTGATGTCATAATCACTGGATGATGTCATAATCATTTGAAGATGCCATAATCATTTTGTTGATGTCATAATCATTTTATGATGTCATAATCATTTTGTTGATGTCATAATCATTTTGTTGATGTCATAATCATTTGATGATGTCATAATCATTAGATGATGTCATAATCATTTTGTTGATGTCATAATCATTTGATGATGTCATAATCATTTGATGTCATAATCATTGGATGATGTCATAATCATTTTGTTGATGTCATAATCATTTGATGATGTCATAATCATTAGATAATGTCATAATCATTTTGTTGAAGTCATAATCATTTGATGATGTCATAATCATTTTGTTGATGTCATAATGATTTGATGATGTCATAATCATTTGATGTCATAATCATTGGATGATGTCATAATCATTTTGTTGATGTCATAATCATTTGATGATGTCATAATCATTTGATGTCATAATCATTGGATGATGTCATAATCATTTTGTTGATGTCATAATCATTTGATGATGTCATAATCATTAGATGATGTCATAATAATTTTGTTGATGTCATAATCATTTGATGATGTCATAATCATATGATGTAATAATCATTGGATGATGTCATAATCATTTTGTTGATGTCATAATCATTTGATGATGTCATAATCATTAGATGATGTCATAATCATTTTGTTGATGTCATAATCATTTGATGATGTCATAATCATTAGATGATGTCATAATCATTTTGTTGATGTCATAATCATTTCGTTGATGTCATAATGATTTGATGATATCATAATCATTTGATGTCATAATCATTGGATGATGTCATAATCATTTTGTTGATGTCATAATCATTTGATGATGTCATAATCATTAGATGATGTCATAATCATTGGATGATGACATAATCATTTTGTTGATGTCATAATCATTTGATGTCATAATCATTGGATGATGTCTTAATCATTTTGTTGATGTCATAATCATTTGATGATGTCATAATCATTAGATGATGTCATAATCATTTTGTTGATGTCATAATCATTTCATGATGTCATAATCATTTGATGTCATAATCATTGGATGATGTCATAATCATTTTGTTGATGTTATAATCATTTGATGATGTCATAATCATTAGATAATGTCATAATCATTTTGTTGAAGTCATAATCATTTGATGATGTCATAATCATTTTGTTGATGTCATAATCATTTTGTTGATGTCATATTGATTTGATGATGTCATAATCATTTGATGTCATAATCATTGGATGATGTCATAATCATTTTGTTCATGTCATAATCATTTGATGATGTCATAATCATTTGATGTCATAATCATTGGATGATGTCATAATCATTTTGTTGATGTCATAATCATTTGATGATGTCATAAACATTAGATGATGTCATAATCATTTTGTTGATGTCATAATCATTTGATGATGTCATAATCATTTGATGTCATAATCATTGGATGATGTCATAATCATTTGATGTCATAATCATTGGATGATGTCATAATCATTTTGTTGATGTCATAATCATTTTATGATGTCATAATCATTTTGTTGATGTCGTAATCATTGGATGATGTCATAATCCTTTTGTTGATGTCATAATCATTTGATGATGTCATAATAATTAGATGATGTCATAATCATTTTGTTGATGTCATAATCATTTGATGATGTCATAATCATTTTGTTGATGTCATAATCATTTTGTTGATGTCATAATGATTTGATGATATCATAATCATTAGATGTCATAATCATTGGATGATGTCATAATCATTTTGTTGATGTCATAATCATTTGATGATGTCATAATCATTGGATGATGTCGTAATCATTTGATGATGCCATAATCATTTTGTTGATGTCATAATCATTTTATGATGTCATAATCATTTTGTTGATGTCATAATCATTTTGTTGATGTCATAATCATTTGATGATGTCATAATCATTAGATGATGTCATAATCATTTTGTTGATGTCATAATCATTTCATGATGTCATAATCAATAGATGATGTCATAATCATTTTGTTGATGTCATAATCATTTTGTTGATGTCATATTGATTTGATGATGTCATAATCATTTGATGTCATAATCATTGGATGATGTCATAATCATTTTGTTCATGTCATAATCATTTGATGATGTCATAATCATTTGATGTCATAATCATTGGATGATGTCATAATCATTTTGTTGATGTCATAATCATTTGATGATGTCATAAACATTAGATGATGTCATAATCATTTTGTTGATGTCATAATCATTTGATGATGTCATAATCATTTGATGTCATAATCATTGGATGATGTCATAATCATTTGATGTCATAATCATTGGATGATGTCATAATCATTTTGTTGATGTCATAATCATTTTATGATGTCATAATCATTTTGTTGATGTCGTAATCATTGGATGATGTCATAATCCTTTTGTTGATGTCATAATCATTTGATGATGTCATAATAATTAGATGATGTCATAATCATTTTGTTGATGTCATAATCATTTGATGATGTCATAATCATTTTGTTGATGTCATAATCATTTTGTTGATGTCATAATGATTTGATGATATCATAATCATTAGATGTCATAATCATTGGATGATGTCATAATCATTTTGTTGATGTCATAATCATTTGATGATGTCATAATCATTGGATGATGTCGTAATCATTTGATGATGCCATAATCATTTTGTTGATGTCATAATCATTTTATGATGTCATAATCATTTTGTTGATGTCATAATCATTTGATGATGTCATAATCATTAGATGATGTCATAATCATTTTGTTGATGTCATAATCATTTCATGATGTCATAATCAATAGATGATGTCATAATCATTTTGTTGATGTCATAATCATTTCGTTGATGTCATAATGATTTGATGATATCATATTCATTTGATGTCATAATCATTGGATGATGTCATAATCATTTTGTTGATGTCATAATCATTTGATGATGTCATAATCATTTGATGTCATAATCAATGGATGATGTCATAATCATTTTGTTGATGTCATAATCATTTTATGATGTCATAATCATTTTGTTGATGTCATAATCATTGGATGATGTCATAATCCTTTTGTTGATGTCATAATCATTTGATGATGTCATAATCATTAGATGATGTCATAATCATTTTGTTGATGTCATAATCATTTGATGATGTCATAATCATTTTGTTAATGTCATCATCATTTCGTTGATGTCATAATGATTTGATGATATCATTATCATTTGATGTCATAATCATTGGATGATGTCATAATCATTTTGTTGATGTCATAATCATTTGATGATGTCATAATCATTAGATGATGTCATAATCATTGGATGATGACATAATCATTTTGTTGATGTCATAATCATTTGATGTCATAATCATTGGATGATGTCATAATCATTTTGTTGATGTCATAATCATTTGATGTCATAATCATTGGATGATGTCATAATCATTTTGTTGATGTCATAATCATTTGATGATGTCATAATCATTAGATAATGTCATAATCATTTTGTTGAAGTCATAATCATTTGATGATGTCATAATCATTTTGTTGATGTCATAATCATTTTGTTGATGTCATATTGATTTGATGATGTCATAATCATTTGATGTCATAATCATTGGATGATGTCATAATCATTTTGTTCATGTCATAATCATTTGATGATGTCATAATCATTTGATGTCATAATCATTGCATGATGTCATAATCATTTTGTTGATGTCATAATCATTTGATGATGTCATAATCATTAGATGATGTCATAATCATTTTGTTGATGTCATAATCATTTCATGATGTCATAATCATTTGATGTCATAATCATTGGATGATGTCATAATCATTTTGTTGATGTCATAATCATTTGATGATGTCATAATCATTTGATGATGTCATAATCATTTTGTTGATGTCATAATCATTTGATGATGTCATAATCATTTGATGTCATAATCATTGGATGATGTCATAATCATTTGATGTCATAATCATTGGATGATGTCATAATCATTTTGTTGATGTCATAATCATTTTATGATGTCATAATCATTTTGTTGATGTCGTAATCATTGGATGATGTCATAATCCTTTTGTTGATGTCATAATCATTTGATGATGTCATAATAATTAGATGATGTCATAATCATTTTGTTGATGTCATAATCATTTGATGATGTCATAATCATTTTGTTGATGTCATAATCATTTCGTTGATGTCATAATGATTTGATGATATCATAATCATTTGATGTCATAATCATTGGATGATGTCATAATCATTTTGTTGATGTCATAATCATTTGATGATGTCATAATCATTTGATGTCATAATCATTGGATGATGTCGTAATCATTTGATGATGCCATAATCATTTTGTTGATGTCATAATCATTTTATGATGTCATAATCATTTTGTTGATGTCATAATCATTTTGTTGATGTCATAATCATTTGATGATGTCATAATCATTAGATGATGTCATAATCATTTTGTTGATGTCATAATCATTTCATGATGTCATAATCATTAGATGATGTCATAATCATTTTGTTGATGTCATAATCATTTCGTTGATGTCATAATGATTTGATGATATCATATTCATTTGATGTCATAATCATTGGATGATGTCATAATCATTTTGTTGATGTCATAATCATTTGAAGATGTCATAATCATTTGATGTCATAATCAATGGATGATGTCATAATCATTTTGTTGATGTCATAATCATTTTATGATGTCATAATCATTTTGTTGATGTCATAATCATTGGATGATGTCATAATCCTTTTGTTGATGTCATAATCATTTGATGATGTCATAATCATTAGATGATGTCATAATCATTTTGTTGATGTCATAATCATTTGATGATGTCACAATCATTTTGTTAATGTCATCATCATTTCGTTGATGTCATAATGATTTGATGATATCATTATCATTTGATGTCATAATCATTGGATGATGTCATAATCATTTTGTTGATGTCATAATCATTTGATGATGTCATAATCATTAGATGATGTCTTAATCATTGGATGATGACATAATCATTTTGTTGATGTCATAATCATTTGATGTCATAATCATTGGATGATGTCATAATCATTTTGTTGATGTCATAATCATTTGATGATGTCATAATCATTAGATGATGTCATAATCATTTTGTTGATGTCATAATCATTTCATGATGTCATAATCATTTGATGTCATAATCATTGGATGATGTCATAATCATTTTGTTGATGTCATAATCATTTGATGATGTCATAATCATTTTGTTGATGTCATAATCATTTTGTTGATGTCATATTGATTTGATGATGTCATAATCATTTGATGTCATAATCATTGGATGATGTCATAATCATTTTGTTCATGTCATAATCATTTGATGATGTCATAATCATTTGATGTCATAATCATTGGATGATGTCATAATCATTTTGTTGATGTCATAATCATTTGATGATGTCATAATCATTAGATGATGTCATAATCATTTTGTTGATGTCATAATCATTTGATGATGTCATAATCATTTGATGTAATAATCATTGGATGATGTCATAATCATTTTGTTGATGTCATAATCATTTGATGATGTCATAATCATTAGATGATGTCATAATCATTTTGTTGATGTCATAATCATTTGATGATGTCATAATCATTAGATGATGTCATAATCATTTTGTTGATGTCATAATCATTTGATGATGTCATAATCATTTGATGTCATAATCATTGGATGATGTCATAATCATTTTGTTGATGTCATAATCATTTGATGATGTCATAATCATTTGATGATGTCATAATCATTTGATGTCATAATCATTGGATGATGTCATAATCATTTTGTTGATGTCATAATCATTTTATGATGTCATAATCATTTTGTTGATGTCATAATCATTGGATGATGTCAAAATCCTTTTGTTGATGTCATAATCATTTGATGATGTCATAATCATTAGATGATGTCATAATCATTTTGTTGATGTCATAATCATTTGATGATGTCATAATCATTTTGTTGATGTCATAATCATTTCATTGATGTCATAATGATTTGATGATATCATAATCATTTGATGTCATAATCATTGGATGATGTCATAATCATTTTGTTGATGTCATAATCATTTGATGATGTCATAATCATTTGATGTCATAATCACTGGATGATGTCATAATCATTTGAAGATGCCATAATCATTTTGTTGATGTCATAATCATTTTATGATGTCATAATCATTTTGTTGATGTCATAATCATTTTGTTGATGTCATAATCATTTGATGATGTCATAATCATTAGATGATGTCATAATCATTTTGTTGATGTCATAATCATTTGATGATGTCATAATCATTTGATGTCATAATCATTGGATGATGTCATAATCATTTTGTTGATGTCATAATCATTTGATGATGTCATAATCATTAGATAATGTCATAATCATTTTGTTGATGTCATAATCATTTGATGATGTCATAATCATATGATGTAATAATCATTGGATGATGTCATAATCATTTTGTTGATGTCATAATCATTTGATGATGTCATAATCATTAGATGATGTCATAATCATTTTGTTGATGTCATAATCATTTGATGATGTCATAATCATTAGATGATGTCATAATCATTTTGTTGATGTCATAATCATTTCGTTGATGTCATAATGATTTGATGATATCATAATCATTTGATGTCATAATCATTGGATGATGTCATAATCATTTTGTTGATGTCATAATCATTTGATGATGTCATAATCATTAGATGATGTCATAATCATTGGATGATGACATAATCATTTTGTTGATGTCATAATCATTTGATGTCATAATCATTGGATGATGTCTTAATCATTTTGTTGATGTCATAATCATTTGATGATGTCATAATCATTAGATGATGTCATAATCATTTTGTTGATGTCATAATCATTTCATGATGTCATAATCATTTGATGTCATAATCATTGGATGATGTCATAATCATTTTGTTGATGTTATAATCATTTGATGATGTCATAATCATTAGATAATGTCATAATCATTTTGTTGAAGTCATAATCATTTGATGATGTCATAATCATTTTGTTGATGTCATAATCATTTTGTTGATGTCATATTGATTTGATGATGTCATAATCATTTGATGTCATAATCATTGGATGATGTCATAATCATTTTGTTCATGTCATAATCATTTGATGATGTCATAATCATTTGATGTCATAATCATTGGATGATGTCATAATCATTTTGTTGATGTCATAATCATTTGATGATGTCATAAACATTAGATGATGTCATAATCATTTTGTTGATGTCATAATCATTTGATGATGTCATAATCATTTGATGATGTCATAATCATTTTGTTGATGTCATAATCATTTGATGATGTCATAATCATTTGATGTCATAATCATTGGATGATGTCATAATCATTTGATGTCATAATCATTGGATGATGTCATAATCATTTTGTTGATGTCATAATCATTTTATGATGTCATAATCATTTTGTTGATGTCGTAATCATTGGATGATGTCATAATCCTTTTGTTGATGTCATAATCATTTGATGATGTCATAATAATTAGATGATGTCATAATCATTTTGTTGATGTCATAATCATTTGATGATGTCATAATCATTTTGTTGATGTCATAATCATTTTGTTGATGTCATAATGATTTGATGATATCATAATCATTAGATGTCATA
This sequence comes from Dendrobates tinctorius, assembly GCF_039654945.1. Taxonomy (NCBI): domain Eukaryota; kingdom Metazoa; phylum Chordata; class Amphibia; order Anura; family Dendrobatidae; genus Dendrobates; species Dendrobates tinctorius. The sequence goes on along the minus strand of NW_027361687.1, from coordinate 40,321,264 downwards.
ATCATTGGATGATGTCATAATCATTTTGTTGATGTCATAATCATTTGATGATGTCATAATCATTGGATGATGTCGTAATCATTTGATGATGCCATAATCATTTTGTTGATGTCATAATCATTTTATGATGTCATAATCATTTTGTTGATGTCATAATCATTTTGTTGATGTCATAATCATTTGATGATGTCATAATCATTAGATGATGTCATAATCATTTTGTTGATGTCATAATCATTTCATGATGTCATAATCAATAGATGATGTCATAATCATTTTGTTGATGTCATAATCATTTCGTTGATGTCATAATGATTTGATGATATCATATTCATTTGATGTCATAATCATTGGATGATGTCATAATCATTTTGTTGATGTCATAATCATTTGATGATGTCATAATCATTTGATGTCATAATCAATGGATGATGTCATAATCATTTTGTTGATGTCATAATCATTTTATGATGTCATAATCATTTTGTTGATGTCATAATCATTGGATGATGTCATAATCCTTTTGTTGATGTCATAATCATTTGATGATGTCATAATCATTAGATGATGTCATAATCATTTTGTTGATGTCATAATCATTTGATGATGTCATAATCATTTTGTTAATGTCATCATCATTTCGTTGATGTCATAATGATTTGATGATATCATTATCATTTGATGTCATAATCATTGGATGATGTCATAATCATTTTGTTGATGTCATAATCATTTGATGATGTCATAATCATTAGATGATGTCATAATCATTGGATGATGACATAATCATTTTGTTGATGTCATAATCATTTGATGTCATAATCATTGGATGATGTCATAATCATTTTGTTGATGTCATAATCATTTGATGTCATAATCATTGGATGATGTCATAATCATTTTGTTGATGTCATAATCATTTGATGATGTCATAATCATTAGATAATGTCATAATCATTTTGTTGAAGTCATAATCATTTGATGATGTCATAATCATTTTGTTGATGTCATAATCATTTTGTTGATGTCATATTGATTTGATGATGTCATAATCATTTGATGTCATAATCATTGGATGATGTCATAATCATTTTGTTCATGTCATAATCATTTGATGATGTCATAATCATTTGATGTCATAATCATTGCATGATGTCATAATCATTTTGTTGATGTCATAATCATTTGATGATGTCATAATCATTAGATGATGTCATAATCATTTTGTTGATGTCATAATCATTTGATGATGTCATAATCATTTGATGTCATAATCATTGGATGATGTCATAATCATTTTGTTGATGTCATAATCACTTGATGATGTCATAATCATTTGATGATGTCATAATCATTTTGTTGATGTCATAATCATTTGATGATGTCATAATCATTTGATGTCATAATCATTGGATGATGTCATAATCATTTGATGTCATAATCATTGGATGATGTCATAATCATTTTGTTGATGTCATAATCATTTTATGATGTCATAATCATTTTGTTGATGTCGTAATCATTGGATGATGTCATAATCCTTTTGTTGATGTCATAATCATTTGATGATGTCATAATAATTAGATGATGTCATAATCATTTTGTTGATGTCATAATCATTTGATGATGTCATAATCATTTTGTTGATGTCATAATCATTTTGTTGATGTCATAATGATTTGATGATATCATAATCATTTGATGTCATAATCATTGGATGATGTCATAATCATTTTGTTGATGTCATAATCATTTGATGATGTCATAATCATTTGATGTCATAATCATTGGATGATGTCGTAATCATTTGATGATGACATAATCATTTTGTTGATGTCATAATCATTTTATGATGTCATAATCATTTTGTTGATGTCATAATCATTTTGTTGATGTCATAATCATTTGATGATGTCATAATCATTAGATGATGTCATAATCATTTTGTTGATGTCATAATCATTTCATGATGTCATAATCATTAGATGATGTCATAATCATTTTGTTGATGTCATAATCATTTCGTTGATGTCATAATGATTTGATGATATCATATTCATTTGATGTCATAATCATTGGATGACGTCATAATCATTTTGTTGATGTCATAATCATTTTATGATGTCATAATCATTTTGTTGATGTCATAATCATTGGATGATGTCATAATCCTTTTGTTGATGTCATAATCATTTGATGATGTCATAATCATTAGATGATGTCATAATCATTTTGTTGATGTCATAATCATTTGATGATGTCACAATCATTTTGTTAATGTCATCATCATTTCGTTGATGTCATAATGATTTGATGATATCATTATCATTTGATGTCATAATCATTGGATGATGTCATAATCATTTTGTTGATGTCATAATCATTTGATGATGTCATAATCATTAGATGATGTCTTAATCATTGGATGATGACATAATCATTTTGTTGATGTCATAATCATTTGATGTCATAATCATTGGATGATGTCATAATCATTTTGTTGATGTCATAATCATTTGATGATGTCATAATCATTAGATGATGTCATAATCATTTTGTTGATGTCATAATCATTTCATGATGTCATAATCATTTGATGTCATAATCATTGGATGATGTCATAATCATTTTGTTCATGTCATAATCATTTGATGATGTCATAATCATTTGATGTCATAATCATTGGATGATGTCATAATCATTTTGTTGATGTCATAATCATTTGATGATGTCATAATCATTAGATGATGTCATAATCATTTTGTTGATGTCATAATCATTTGATGATGTCATAATCATTTGATGTAATAATCATTGGATGATGTCATAATCATTTTGTTGATGTCATAATCATTTGATGATGTCATAATCATTAGATGATGTCATAATCATTTTGTTGATGTCATAATCATTTGATGATGTCATAATCATTAGATGATGTCATAATCATTTTGTTGATGTCATAATCATTTGATGATGTCATAATCATTTGATGTCATAATCATTGGATGATGTCATAATCATTTTGTTGATGTCATAATCATTTGATGATGTCATAATCATTTGATGATGTCATAATCATTTGATGATGTCATAATCATTTGATGTCATAATCATTGGATGATGTCATAATCATTTTGTTGATGTCATAATCATTTTATGATGTCATAATCATTTTGTTGATGTCATAATCATTGGATGATGTCAAAATCCTTTTGTTGATGTCATAATCATTTGATGATGTCATAATCATTAGATGATGTCATAATCATTTTGTTGATGTCATAATCATTTGATGATGTCATAATCATTTTGTTGATGTCATAATCATTTCATTGATGTCATAATGATTTGATGATATCATAATCATTTGATGTCATAATCATTGGATGATGTCATAATCATTTTGTTGATGTCATAATCATTTGATGATGTCATAATCATTTGATGTCATAATCATTGGATGATGTCATAATCATTTGAAGATGCCATAATCATTTTGTTGATGTCATAATCATTTTATGATGTCATAATCATTTTGTTGATGTCATAATCATTTTGTTGATGTCATAATCATTTGATGATGTCATAATCATTTGATGTCATAATCATTGGATGATGTCATAATCATTTTGTTGATGTCATAATCATTTGATGATGTCATAATCATTAGATAATGTCATAATCATTTTGTTGAAGTCATAATCATTTGATGATGTCATAATCATTTTGTTGATGTCATAATGATTTGATGATGTCATAATCATTTGATGTCATAATCATTGGATGATGTCATAATCATTTTGTTGATGTCATAATCATTTGATGATGTCATAATCATTTGATGTCATAATCATTGGATGATGTCATAATCATTTTGTTGATGTCATAATCATTTGATGATGTCATAATCATTAGATGATGTCATAATAATTTTGTTGATGTCATAATCATTTGATGATGTCATAATCATATGATGTAATAATCATTGGATGATGTCATAATCATTTTGTTGATGTCATAATCATTTGATGATGTCATAATCATTAGATGATGTCATAATCATTTTGTTGATGTCATAATCATTTGATGATGTCATAATCATTAGATGATGTCATAATCATTTTGTTGATGTCATAATCATTTGATGATGTCATAATCATTTGATGTCATAATCATTGGATGATGTCATAATCATTTTATTGATGTCATAATCATTTGATGATGTCATAATCATTTGATGATGTCATAATCATTTTGTTGATGTCATAATCATTTGATGATGTCATAATCATTTGATGTCATAATCATTGGATGATGTCATAATCATTTTGTTGATGTCATAATCATTTTATGATGTCATAATCATTTTGTTGATGTCATAATCATTGGATGATGTCATAATCCTTTTGTTGATGTCATAATCATTTTATGATGTCATAATCATTTTGTTGATGTCATAATCATTTTGTTGATGTCATAATCATTTGATGATGTCATAATCATTTTGTTGATGTCATAATCATTTTGTTGATGTCATAATCATTTGATGATATCATAATCATTTGATGTCATAATCATTGGATGATGTCATAATCATTTTGTTGATGTCATAATCATTTTATGATGTCATAATCATTTTGCTGATGTCATAATCATTGGATGATGTCATAATCCTTTTGTTGATGTCATAATCATTTGATGATGTCATAATCCTTAGATGATGTCATAATCATTTTGTTGATGTCATAATCATTTGATGATGTCATAATCATTTTGTTGATGTCATAATCATTTCGTTGATGTCATAATGATTTGATGATATCATAATCATTTGATGTCATAATCATTGGATGATGTCATAATCATTTTGTTGATGTCATAATCATTTGATGATGTCATAATCATTAGATGATGTCATAATCATTGGATGATGACATAATCATTTTGTTGATGTCATAATCATTTGATGTAATAATCATTGGATGATGTCATAATCATTTTGTTGATGTCATAATCATTTGATGATGTCATAATCATTAGATGATGTCATAATCATTTTGTTGATGTCATAATCATTTGATGATGTCATAATCATTAGATGATGTCATAATCATTTTGTTGATGTTATAATCATTGGATGATGTCATAATCATTTTGTTGATGTCATAATCAATTGATGATGTCATAATCATTTGATGATGTCATAATAATTTTGTTGATGTCATAATCATTTGATAATGTCATAATCATTTGATGTCATAATCATTGGATGATGTCATAATCATTTTGTTGATGTCATGATCATTTTATGATGTCATAATCATTTTGTTGATGTCATAATCATTGGATGATGTCATAATCCTTTTGTTGATGTCATAATCATTTGATGATGTCATAATCATTAGATGATGTCATAATCATTTTGTTGATGTCATAATCATTTGATGATGTCATAATCATTTTGTTGATGTCATAATAATTTCGTTGATGTCATAATGATTTGATGATATCATAATCATTTGATGTCATAATCATTGGATGATGTCATAATCATTTTGTTGATGTCATAATCATTTGATGATGTCATAATCATTTGATGTCATAATCATTGGATGATGTCATAATCATTTGATGATGTCATAATGATTTTGTTGATGTCATAATCATTTGATGATGCCATAATCATTTTGTTGATGTCATAATCATTTTGTTGATGTCATAATCATTTGATGATGTCATAATCATTAGATGATGTCATAATCATTAGATGATGTGATAATCATTTTGTTGATGTCATAATCATTTCATGATGTCATAATCATTTGATGTCATAATCATTGGATGATGTCATAATCATTTTGTTGATGTCATAATCATTTGATGATGTCATAATCATTAGATAATGTCATAATCATTTTGTTGAAGTCATAATCATTTGATTATGTCATAATCATTTTGTTGATGTCATAATGTTTGTTGATGTCATAATGATTTGATGATGTCATAATCATTTGATGTCATAATCATTGGATGATGTCATAATCATTTTGTTGATGTCATAATCATTTGATGATGTCATAATCATTTGATGTCATAATCATTGGATGATGTCATAATCATTTTGTTGATGTCATAATCATTTGATGATGTCATAATCATTAGATGATGTCATAATCATTTTGTTGATGTCATAATCATTTGATGTCATAATCATTGGATGATGTCATAATCATTTTGTTGATGTCATAATCATTTGATGATGTCATAATCATTTTGTTGATGTCATAATCATTTTGTTGATGTCATATTGATTTGATGATGTCATAATCATTTGATGTCATAATCATTGGATGATGTCATAATCATTTTGTTCATGTCATAATCATTTGATGATGTCATAATCATTTGATGTCATAATCATTGGATGATGTCATAATCATTTTGTTGATGTCATAATCATTTGATGATGTCATAATCATTAGATGATGTCATAATCATTTTGTTGATGTCATAATCATTTGATGATGTCATAATCATTTGATGTAATAATCATTGGATGATGTCATAATCATTTTGTTGATGTCATAATCATTTGATGATGTCATAATCATTAGATGATGTCATAATCATTTTGTTGATGTCATAATCATTTGATGATGTCATAATCATTAGATGATGTCATAATCATTTTGTTGATGTCATAATCATTTGATGATGTCATAATCATTTGATGTCATAATCATTGGATGATGTCATAATCATTTTGTTGATGTCATAATCATTTGATGATGTCATAATCATTTGATGATGTCATAATCATTTGATGATGTCATAATCATTTGATGTCATAATCATTGGATGATGTCATAATCATTTTGTTGATGTCATAATCATTTTATGATGTCATAATCATTTTGTTGATGTCATAATCATTGGATGATGTCAAAATCCTTTTGTTGATGTCATAATCATTTGATGATGTCATAATCATTAGATGATGTCATAATCATTTTGTTGATGTCATAATCATTTGATGATGTCATAATCATTTTGTTGATGTCATAATCATTTCATTGATGTCATAATGATTTGATGATATCATAATCATTTGATGTCATAATCATTGGATGATGTCATAATCATTTGATGTCATAATCATTGGATGATGTCATAATCATTTGAAGATGCCATAATCATTTTGTTGATGTGATAATCATTTTATGATGTCATAATCATTTTGTTGATGTCATAATCATTTTGTTGATGTCATAATCATTTGATGATGTCATAATCATTAGATGATGTCATAATCATTTTGTTGATGTCATAATCATTTGATGATGTCATAATCATTTGATGTCATAATCATTGGATGATGTCATAATCATTTTGTTGATGTCATAATCATTTGATGATGTCATAATCATTAGATAATGTCATAATCATTTTGTTGAAGTCATAATCATTTGATGATGTCATAATCATTTTGTTGATGTCATAATCATTTTGTTGATGTCATATTGATTTGATGATGTCATAATCATTTGATGTCATAATCATTGGATGATGTCATAATCATTTTGTTCATGTCATAATCATTTGATGATGTCATAATCATTTGATGTCATAATCATTGCATGATGTCATAATCATTTTGTTGATGTCATAATCATTTGATGATGTCATAATCATTAGATGATGTCATAATCATTTTGTTGATGTCATAATCATTTCATGATGTCATAATCATTTGATGTCATAATCATTGGATGATGTCATAATCATTTTGTTGATGTCATAATCATTTGATGATGTCATAATCATTTGATGATGTCATAATCATTTTGTTGATGTCATAATCATTTGATGATGTCATAATCATTTGATGTCATAATCATTGGATGATGTCATAATCATTTGATGTCATAATCATTGGATGATGTCATAATCATTTTGTTGATGTCATAATCATTTTATGATGTCATAATCATTTTGTTGATGTCGTAATCATTGGATGATGTCATAATCCTTTTGTTGATGTCATAATCATTTGATGATGTCATAATAATTAGATGATGTCATAATCATTTTGTTGATGTCATAATCATTTGATGATGTCATAATCATTTTGTTGATGTCATAATCATTTCGTTGATGTCATAATGATTTGATGATATCATAATCATTTGATGTCATAATCATTGGATGATGTCATAATCATTTTGTTGATGTCATAATCATTTGATGATGTCATAATCATTTGATGTCATAATCATTGGATGATGTCGTAATCATTTGATGATGCCATAATCATTTTGTTGATGTCATAATCATTTTATGATGTCATAATCATTTTGTTGATGTCATAATCATTTTGTTGATGTCATAATCATTTGATGATGTCATAATCATTAGATGATGTCATAATCATTTTGTTGATGTCATAATCATTTCATGATGTCATAATCATTAGATGATGTCATAATCATTTTGTTGATGTCATAATCATTTCGTTGATGTCATAATGATTTGATGATATCATATTCATTTGATGTCATAATCATTGGATGATGTCATAATCATTTTGTTGATGTCATAATCATTTGAAGATGTCATAATCATTTGATGTCATAATCAATGGATGATGTCATAATCATTTTGTTGATGTCATAATCATTTTATGATGTCATAATCATTTTGTTGATGTCATAATCATTGGATGATGTCATAATCCTTTTGTTGATGTCATAATCATTTGATGATGTCATAATCATTAGATGATGTCATAATCATTTTGTTGATGTCATAATCATTTGATGATGTCACAATCATTTTGTTAATGTCATCATCATTTCGTTGATGTCATAATGATTTGATGATATCATTATCATTTGATGTCATAATCATTGGATGATGTCATAATCATTTTGTTGATGTCATAATCATTTGATGATGTCATAATCATTAGATGATGTCTTAATCATTGGATGATGACATAATCATTTTGTTGATGTCATAATCATTTGATGTCATAATCATTGGATGATGTCATAATCATTTTGTTGATGTCATAATCATTTGATGATGTCATAATCATTAGATGATGTCATAATCATTTTGTTGATGTCATAATCATTTCATGATGTCATAATCATTTGATGTCATAATCATTGGATGATGTCATAATCATTTTGTTGATGTCATAATCATTTGATGATGTCATAATCATTTTGTTGATGTCATAATCATTTTGTTGATGTCATATTGATTTGATGATGTCATAATCATTTGATGTCATAATCATTGGATGATGTCATAATCATTTTGTTCATGTCATAATCATTTGATGATGTCATAATCATTTGATGTCATAATCATTGGATGATGTCATAATCATTTTGTTGATGTCATAATCATTTGATGATGTCATAATCATTAGATGATGTCATAATCATTTTGTTGATGTCATAATCATTTGATGATGTCATAATCATTTGATGTAATAATCATTGGATGATGTCATAATCATTTTGTTGATGTCATAATCATTTGATGATGTCATAATCATTAGATGATGTCATAATCATTTTGTTGATGTCATAATCATTTGATGATGTCATAATCATTAGATGATGTCATAATCATTTTGTTGATGTCATAATCATTTGATGATGTCATAATCATTTGATGTCATAATCATTGGATGATGTCATAATCATTTTGTTGATGTCATAATCATTTGATGATGTCATAATCATTTGATGATGTCATAATCATTTGATGTCATAATCATTGGATGATGTCATAATCATTTTGTTGATGTCATAATCATTTTATGATGTCATAATCATTTTGTTGATGTCATAATCATTGGATGATGTCAAAATCCTTTTGTTGATGTCATAATCATTTGATGATGTCATAATCATTAGATGATGTCATAATCATTTTGTTGATGTCATAATCATTTGATGATGTCATAATCATTTTGTTGATGTCATAATCATTTCATTGATGTCATAATGATTTGATGATATCATAATCATTTGATGTCATAATCATTGGATGATGTCATAATCATTTTGTTGATGTCATAATCATTTGATGATGTCATAATCATTTGATGTCATAATCACTGGATGATGTCATAATCATTTGAAGATGCCATAATCATTTTGTTGATGTCATAATCATTTTATGATGTCATAATCATTTTGTTGATGTCATAATCATTTTGTTGATGTCATAATCATTTGATGATGTCATAATCATTAGATGATGTCATAATCATTTTGTTGATGTCATAATCATTTGATGATGTCATAATCATTTGATGTCATAATCATTGGATGATGTCATAATCATTTTGTTGATGTCATAATCATTTGATGATGTCATAATCATTAGATAATGTCATAATCATTTTGTTGAAGTCATAATCATTTGATGATGTCATAATCATTTTGTTGATGTCATAATGATTTGATGATGTCATAATCATTTGATGTCATAATCATTGGATGATGTCATAATCATTTTGTTGATGTCATAATCATTTGATGATGTCATAATCATTTGATGTCATAATCATTGGATGATGTCATAATCATTTTGTTGATGTCATAATCATTTGATGATGTCATAATCATTAGATGATGTCATAATAATTTTGTTGATGTCATAATCATTTGATGATGTCATAATCATATGATGTAATAATCATTGGATGATGTCATAATCATTTTGTTGATGTCATAATCATTTGATGATGTCATAATCATTAGATGATGTCATAATCATTTTGTTGATGTCATAATCATTTGATGATGTCATAATCATTAGATGATGTCATAATCATTTTGTTGATGTCATAATCATTTCGTTGATGTCATAATGATTTGATGATATCATAATCATTTGATGTCATAATCATTGGATGATGTCATAATCATTTTGTTGATGTCATAATCATTTGATGATGTCATAATCATTAGATGATGTCATAATCATTGGATGATGACATAATCATTTTGTTGATGTCATAATCATTTGATGTCATAATCATTGGATGATGTCTTAATCATTTTGTTGATGTCATAATCATTTGATGATGTCATAATCATTAGATGATGTCATAATCATTTTGTTGATGTCATAATCATTTCATGATGTCATAATCATTTGATGTCATAATCATTGGATGATGTCATAATCATTTTGTTGATGTTATAATCATTTGATGATGTCATAATCATTAGATAATGTCATAATCATTTTGTTGATGTCATAATGATTTGATGATATCATAATCATTAGATGTCATAATCATTGGATGATGTCATAATCATTTTGTTGATGTCATAATCATTTGATGATGTCATAATCATTGGATGATGTCGTAATCATTTGATGATGCCATAATCATTTTGTTGATGTCATAATCATTTTGTTGATGTCATAATCATTTTGTTGATGTCATAATCATTTGATGATGTCATAATCATTAGATGATGTCATAATCATTTTGTTGATGTCATAATCATTTCATGATGTCATAATCAATAGATGATGTCATAATCATTTTGTTGATGTCATAATCATTTCGTTGATGTCATAATGATTTGATGATATCATATTCATTTGATGTCATAATCATTGGATGATGTCATAATCATTTTGTTGATGTCATAATCATTTGATGATGTCATAATCATTTGATGTCATAATCAATGGATGATGTCATAATCATTTTGTTGATGTCATAATCATTTTATGATGTCATAATCATTTTGTTGATGTCATAATCATTGGATGATGTCATAATCCTTTTGTTGATGTCATAATCATTTGATGATGTCATAATCATTAGATGATGTCATAATCATTTTGTTGATGTCATAATCATTTGATGATGTCATAATCATTTTGTTAATGTCATCATCATTTCGTTGATGTCATAATGATTTGATGATATCATTATCATTTGATGTCATAATCATTGGATGATGACATAATCATTTTGTTGATGTCATAATCATTTGATGTCATAATCATTGGATGATGTCATAATCATTTTGTTGATGTCATAATCATTTGATGTCATAATCATTGGATGATGTCATAATCATTTTGTTGATGTCATAATCATTTGATGATGTCATAATCATTAGATAATGTCATAATCATTTTGTTGAAGTCATAATCATTTGATGATGTCATAATCATTTTGTTGATGTCATAATCATTTTGTTGATGTCATATTGATTTGATGATGTCATAATCATTTGATGTCATAATCATTGGATGATGTCATAATCATTTTGTTCATGTCATAATCATTTGATGATGTCATAATCATTTGATGTCATAATCATTGCATGATGTCATAATCATTTTGTTGATGTCATAATCATTTGATGATGTCATAATCATTAGATGATGTCATAATCATTTTGTTGATGTCATAATCATTTGATGATGTCATAATCATTTGATGTCATAATCATTGGATGATGTCATAATCATTTTGTTGATGTCATAATCATTTGATGATGTCATAATCATTTGATGATGTCATAATCATTTTGTTGATGTCATAATCATTTGATGATGTCATAATCATTTGATGTCATAATCATTGGATGATGTCATAATCATTTGATGTCATAATCATTGGATGATGTCATAATCATTTTGTTGATGTCATAATCATTTTATGATGTCATAATCATTTTGTTGATGTCGTAATCATTGGATGATGTCATAATCCTTTTGTTGATGTCATAATCATTTGATGATGTCATAATAATTAGATGATGTCATAATCATTTTGTTGATGTCATAATCATTTGATGATGTCATAATCATTTTGTTGATGTCATAATCATTTTGTTGATGTCATAATGATTTGATGATATCATAATCATTTGATGTCATAATCATTGGATGATGTCATAATCATTTTGTTGATGTCATAATCATTTGATGATGTCATAATCATTTGATGTCATAATCATTGGATGATGTCGTAATCATTTGATGATGACATAATCATTTTGTTGATGTCATAATCATTTTATGATGTCATAATCATTTTGTTGATGTCATAATCATTTTGTTGATGTCATAATCATTTGATGATGTCATAATCATTAGATGATGTCATAATCATTTTGTTGATGTCATAATCATTTCATGATGTCATAATCATTAGATGATGTCATAATCATTTTGTTGATGTCATAATCATTTCGTTGATGTCATAATGATTTGATGATATCATATTCATTTGATGTCATAATCATTGGATGACGTCATAATCATTTTGTTGATGTCATAATCATTTGATGATGTCATAATCATTTGATGTCATAATCAATGGATGATGTCATAATCATTTTGTTGATGTCATAATCATTTTATGATGTCATAATCATTTTGTTGATGTCATAATCATTGGATGATGTCATAATCCTTTTGTTGATGTCATAATCATTTGATGATGTCATAATCATTAGATGATGTCATAATCATTTTGTTGATGTCATAATCATTTGATGATGTCACAATCATTTTGTTAATGTCATCATCATTTCGTTGATGTCATAATGATTTGATGATATCATTATCATTTGATGTCATAATCATTGGATGATGTCATAATCATTTTGTTGATGTCATAATCATTTTATGATGTCATAATCATTTTGTTGATGTCATAATCATTGGATGATGTCATAATCCTTTTGTTGATGTCATAATCATTTTATGATGTCATAATCATTTTGTTGATGTCATAATCATTTTGTTGATGTCATAATCATTTGATGATGTCATAATCATTTTGTTGATGTCATAATCATTTTGTTGATGTCATAATCATTTGATGATATCATAATCATTTGATGTCATAATCATTGGATGATGTCATAATCATTTTGTTGATGTCATAATCATTTTATGATGTCATAATCATTTTGCTGATGTCGTAATCATTGGATGATGTCATAATCCTTTTGTTGATGTCATAATCATTTGATGATGTCATAATCCTTAGATGATGTCATAATCATTTTGTTGATGTCATAATCATTTGATGATGTCATAATCATTTTGTTGATGTCATAATCATTTCGTTGATGTCATAATGATTTGATGATATCATAATCATTTGATGTCATAATCATTGGATGATGTCATAATCATTTTGTTGATGTCATAATCATTTGATGATGTCATAATCATTAGATGATGTCATAATCATTGGATGATGACATAATCATTTTGTTGATGTCATAATCATTTGATGTAATAATCATTGGATGATGTCATAATCATTTTGTTGATGTCATAATCATTTGATGATGTCATAATCATTAGATGATGTCATAATCATTTTGTTGATGTCATAATCATTTGATGATGTCATAATCATTAGATGATGTCATAATCATTTTGTTGATGTTATAATCATTGGATGATGTCATAATCATTTTGTTGATGTCATAATCAATTGATGATGTCATAATCATTTGATGATGTCATAATAATTTTGTTGATGTCATAATCATATGATAATGTCATAATCATTTGATGTCATAATCATTGGATGATGTCATAATCATTTTGTTGATGTCATGATCATTTTATGATGTCATAATCATTTTGTTGATGTCATAATCATTGGATGATGTCATAATCCTTTTGTTGATGTCATAATCATTTGATGATGTCATAATCATTAGATGATGTCATAATCATTTTGTTGATGTCATAATCATTTGATGATGTCATAATCATTTTGTTGATGTCATAATAATTTCGTTGATGTCATAATGATTTGATGATATCATAATCATTTGATGTCATAATCATTGGATGATGTCATAATCATTTTGTTGATGTCATAATCATTTGATGATGTCATAATCATTTGATGTCATAATCATTGGATGATGTCATAATCATTTGATGATGTCATAATGATTTTGTTGATGTCATAATCATTTGATGATGCCATAATCATTTTGTTGATGTCATAATCATTTTGTTGATGTCATAATCATTTGATGATGTCATAATCATTAGATGATGTCATAATCATTAGATGATGTGATAATCATTTTGTTGATGTCATAATCATTTCATGATGTCATAATCATTTGATGTCATAATCATTGGATGATGTCATAATCATTTTGTTGATGTCATAATCATTTGATGATGTCATAATCATTAGATAATGTCATAATCATTTTGTTGAAGTCATAATCATTTGATTATGTCATAATCATTTTGTTGATGTCATAATGTTTGTTGATGTCATAATGATTTGATGATGTCATAATCATTTGATGTCATAATCATTGGATGATGTCATAATCATTTTGTTGATGTCATAATCATTTGATGATGTTATAATCATTTGATGTCATAATCATTGGATGATGTCATAATCATTTTGTTGATGTCATAATCATTTGATGATGTCATAATCATTAGATGATGTCATAATCATTTTGTTGATGTCATAATCATTTGATGTCATAATCATTGGATGATGTCATAATCATTTTGTTGATGTCATAATCATTTGATGATGTCATAATCATTTTGTTGATGTCATAATCATTTTGTTGATGTCATATTGATTTGATGATGTCATAATAATTTGATGTCATAATCATTGGATGATGTCATAATCATTTTGTTCATGTCATAATCATTTGATGATGTCATAATCATTTGATGTCATAATCATTGGATGATGTCATAATCATTTTGTTGATGTCATAATCATTTGATGATGTCATAATCATTAGATGATGTCATAATCATTTTGTTGATGTCATAATCATTTGATGATGTCATAATCATTTGATGTAATAATCATTGGATGATGTCATAATCATTTTGTTGATGTCATAATCATTTGATGATGTCATAATCATTAGATGATGTCATAATCATTTTGTTGATGTCATAATCATTTGATGATGTCATAATCATTAGATGATGTCATAATCATTTTGTTGATGTCATAATCATTTGATGATGTCATAATCATTTGATGTCATAATCATTGGATGATGTCATAATCATTTTGTTGATGTCATAATCATTTGATGATGTCATAATCATTTGATGATGTCATAATCATTTGATGATGTCATAATCATTTGATGTCATAATCATTGGATGATGTCATAATCATTTTGTTGATGTCATAATCATTTTATGATGTCATAATCATTTTGTTGATGTCATAATCATTGGATGATGTCAAAATCCTTTTGTTGATGTCATAATCATTTGATGATGTCATAATCATTAGATGATGTCATAATCATTTTGTTGATGTCATAATCATTTGATGATGTCATAATCATTTTGTTGATGTCATAATCATTTCATTGATGTCATAATGATTTGATGATATCATAATCATTTGATGTCATAATCATTGGATGATGTCATAATCATTTGATGTCATAATCATTGGATGATGTCATAATCATTTGAAGATGCCATAATCATTTTGTTGATGTGATAATCATTTTATGATGTCATAATCATTTTGTTGATGTCATAATCATTTCGTTGATGTCATAATCATTTGATGATGTCATAATCATTAGATGATGTCATAATCATTTTGTTGATGTCATAATCATTTGATGATGTCATAATCATTTGATGTCATAATCATTGGATGATGTCATAATCATTTGATGATGTCATAATCATTAGATAATGTCATAATCATTTTGTTGAAGTCATAATCATTTGATGATGTCATAATCATTTTGTTGATGTCATAATGATTTGATGATGTCATAATCATTTGATGTCATAATCATTGGATGATGTCATAATCATTTTGTTGATGTCATAATCATTTGATGATGTCATAATCATTTGATGTCATAATCATTGGATGATGTCATAATCATTTTGTTGATGTCATAATCATTTGATGATGTCATAATCATTAGATGATGTCATAATAATTTTGTTGATGTCATAATCATTTGATGATGTCATAATCATATGATGTAATAATCATTGGATGATGTCATAATCATTTTGTTGATGTCATAATCATTTGATGATGTCATAATCATTAGATGATGTCATAATCATTTTGTTGATGTCATAATCATTTGATGATGTCATAATCATTAGATGATGTCATAATCATTTTGTTGATGTCATAATCATTTGATGATGTCATAATCATTTGATGTCATAATCATTGGATGATGTCATAATCATTTTATTGATGTCATAATCATTTGATGATGTCATAATCATTTGATGATGTCATAATCATTTTGTTGATGTCATAATCATTTGATGATGTCATAATCATTTGATGTCATAATCATTGGATGATGTCATAATCATTTTGTTGATGTCATAATCATTTTATGATGTCATAATCATTTTGTTGATGTCATAATCATTGGATGATGTCATAATCCTTTTGTTGATGTCATAATCATTTGATGATGTCATGATCATTAGATGATGTCATAATCATTTTGTTGATGTCATAATCATTTGATGATGTCATAATCATTTTGTTGATGTCATAATCATTTTGTTGATGTCATAATCATTTGATGATATCATAATCATTTGATGTCATAATCATTGGATGATGTCATAATCATTTTGTTGATGTCATAATCATTTGATGATGTCATAATCATTTGATGTCATAATCATTGGATGATGTCATAATCATTTTGTTGATGTCATAATCATTTTATGATGTCATAATCATTTTGCTGATGTCATAATCATTGGATGATGTCATAATCCTTTTGTTGATGTCATAATCATTTGATGATGTCATAATCCTTAGATGATGTCATAATCATTTTGTTGATGTCATAATCATTTGATGATGTCATAATCATTTTGTTGATGTCATAATCATTTCGTTGATGTCATAATGATTTGATGATATCATAATCATTTGATGTCATAATCATTGGATGATGTCATAATCATTTTGTTGATGTCATAATCATTTGATGATGTCATAATCATTAGATGATGTCATAATCATTGGATGATGACATAATCATTTTGTTGATGTCATAATCATTTGATGTAATAATCATTGGATGATGTCATAATCATTTTGTTGATGTCATAATCATTTGATGATGTCATAATCATTAGATGATGTCATAATCATTTTGTTGATGTCATAATCATTTGATGATGTCATAATCATTAGATGATGTCATAATCATTTTGTTGATGTTATAATCATTGGATGATGTCATAATCATTTTGTTGATGTCATAATCAATTGATGATGTCATAATCATTTGATGATGTCATAATAATTTTGTTGATGTCATAATCATTTGATAATGTCATAATCATTTGATGTCATAATCATTGGATGATGTCATAATCATTTTGTTGATGTCATGATCATTTTATGATGTCATAATCATTTTGTTGATGTCATAATCATTGGATGATGTCATAATCCTTTTGTTGATGTCATAATCATTTGATGATGTCATAATCATTAGATGATGTCATAATCATTTTGTTGATGTCATAATCATTTGATGATGTCATAATCATTTTGTTGATGTCATAATAATTTCGTTGATGTCATAATGATTTGATGATATCATAATCATTTGATGTCATAATCATTGGATGATGTCATAATCATTTTGTTGATGTCATAATCATTTGATGATGTCATAATCATTTGATGTCATAATCATTGGATGATGTCATAATCATTGGATGATGTCATAATGATTTTGTTGATGTCATAATCATTTGATGATGCCATAATCATTTTGTTGATGTCATAATCATTTTGTTGATGTCATAATCATTTGATGATGTCATAATCATTAGATGATGTCATAATCATTAGATGATGTGATAATCATTTTGTTGATGTCATAATCATTTCATGATGTCATAATCATTTGATGTCATAATCATTGGATGATGTCATAATCATTTTGTTGATGTCATAATCATTTGATGATGTCATAATCATTAGATAATGTCATAATCATTTTGTTGAAGTCATAATCATTTGATTATGTCATAATCATTTTGTTGATGTCATAATGTTTGTTGATGTCATAATGATTTGATGATGTCATAATCATTTGATGTCATAATCATTGGATGATGTCATAATCATTTTGTTGATGTCATAATCATTTGATGATGTCATAATCATTTGATGTCATAATCATTGGATGATGTCATAATCATTTTGTTGATGTCATAATCATTTGATGATGTCATAATCATTAGATGATGTCATAATCATTTTGTTGATGTCATAATCATTTGATGATGTCATAATCATATGATGTAATAATCATTGGATGATGTCATAATCATTTTGTTGATGTCATAATCATTTGATGATGTCATAATCATTAGATGATGTCATAATCATTTTGTTGATGTCATAATCATTTGATGATGTCATAATCATTAGATGATGTCATAATCATTTTGTTGATGTCATAATCATTTGATGATGTCATAATCATTTGATGTCATAATCATTGGATGATGTCATAATCATTTTGTTGATGTCATAATCATTTGATGATGTCATAATCATTAGATGATGTCATAATCATTTTGTTGATGTCATAATCATTTGATGATGTCATAATCATTTGATGTCATAATCATTGGATGATGTCATAATCATTTTGTTGATGTCATAATCATTTTATGATGTCATAATCATTTTGTTGATGTCATAATCATTGGATGATGTCATAATCCTTTTGTTGATGTCATAATCATTTGATGATGTCATAATCTAAGTATGGAATGGACAAGGCAACTGTTAGGTGGATTCATAACTGGCTTAGTGATCGGACCCAAAGAGTGGTCGTAAATGGCTGCACATCCAGTTGGAAGAATGTCTCAAGTGGGGTACCACAGGGCTCTGTCCTGGGCCCTGTATTGTTCAACATCTTTATCAACGATTTAGATGAAGGAATTGAGGGTAAACTGATTAAATTTGCTGATGACACAAAGCTAGGAGGGATAGCTAATAGTAGAGAAGAGAGAGAGAGGATTCAAAAAGATTTAAATAAACTGGAGAAGTGGGCAGCAACTAACAGAATGGTTTTTAACAGGGAGAAATGCAAAGTACTACATCTGGGCAATAAAAATGAAAAAAGCATATATAGAATGGGAGGAATAGGGCTAAGTGACAGCACATGTGAAAAAGACTTGGGTATACTAATAGATCACAGACTGAATATGAGTCAACAGTGTGATGCAGCAGCAAAAAAGGCAAATGCAATTCTAGGATGTATTAACAGAAGCATACAGTCTAGATCATGTGAAGTCATTATTTCCCTCTACTCCTCTTTGGTCAGACCTCATCTGGAATATTGTGTCCAGTTTTGGGCACCACATTTTAAAAAAGACATCAACAAACTGGAGCAAGTTCAGAAAAGAGCGACCAGAATGGTGACCGGTCTGCAAACCCTGTCTTATGAGGAAAGGTTGCAGGATTTGGGAATGTTTAGTTTGCAAAAGAGAAGACTGAGAGGAGACTTAATAGCTGTCTACAAATATCTAAAGGGCTGTCACATTGTAGAAGGATCAACTTTATTCTCATTTGCACAAGGAAAGACTAGAAGCAATGGGATGAAACTGAATGGGAAGAGACACAGATTAGATATTAGAAAAAACTTTTTGACAGTTAGAGTGATCAATGAGTGGAACAGGCTGCCACGAGAAGTGGTGAGTTCTCCTTCAATGGAAGTCTTCAAACAGAGGCTGGACAGACATCTGACTGGGATGATTTAGCGAATCCTGCTTTGAGCAGGGGGTTGGACCAGATGGCCCAGGAGGTCCCTTCCAACTCTACGATTCTATGATTCTATGTCATAATCATTTGATGTCATAATCATTGGATGATGTCGTAATCATTTTGTTGATGTCATAATCATTTGATGGTGTCATAATCATTTGATGATGTCATAATCATTTTGTTGATGTCATAATCATTTGATGATGTCATAATCATTTGATGTCATAATCATTGGATGATGTCATAATCATTGGATGATGTCGTAATCATTTGATGATGCCATAATGATTTTGTTGATGTCATAATCATTTTATGATGTCATAATCATTTTGTTGATGTCATAATCATTTTGTTGATGTCATAATTAGAGTTGAGCGATACCAGCCGATACTTGAAAATATCGGATCGGAATGGATCGGCCGATCTTAAAAAAAAGTATCGGTATCGCCGATTCCGATACCGGGAACCAATGCAAGTCAATGGGGCCAAAATATCGGAATTAAAAAAAACCCTTTCTTTCCTTGTAGGTTAATTCTACATGAAGAAAAACAACTAAGAATAATGTAGAATGTATTGTGGGAGGTGGAGGAGACATTAAAGCCATAGAGGTTTAGCCCAATCAAATGGAATAGCAGGAATTAAACTTTTTTTTTTAAAGATGTTAGGAGTTACAAAGATATTGACTATGTTAGCCTCATTTATATTTTGCCAGACATGTATGTCTTCTTCTTCTACTTCCTTTTTTTACATTCTTCTTCTTCTTCTTCTACTTCCTTTTTTTACATTCTTCTTCTTCTTCTTCTACTTCCTTTTTTTACATTCTTCTTCTTATTCCTTTTTTTACATTCTTCTTCTTCTTCTTCTACTTCCTTTTTTTACATTCTTCTTCTTCTTCTTCTTCTTCTTCTTCTTCTTCTTCTTCTTCTTCTTCTTCTTCTTCTTCTTCTTCTTCTTCTTCTTCTTCTTCTTCTTCTTCTTCTTCTTCCTTTTCTTACATTCTTCATATTCTTCTTATTCAACAATTATTATTCTACATATTCAGCTTCTTCATCTTCTTCCTATTCTTCTTCATCATATTCTTGTTTGTGTCAGGCATTCCTGTAGTTGTTATCTAGAAAAGTTAGAAGTTTACACCTTCCGTTCTGCCTGTCACAAAAGATTTACAACAGGATTTGTCCGCGTTCAGTTTGGCCTGCAGAAGCAGGCCTTTTCCAGGGGCACCACGAGGAGGAACGGACTCACCCCCATACACTGCTTAGTCTTCTTCTGCTTATAAATAAGATAATATCATTTGCTCAGAGTATTAGTCTTATGCTTAATGTTCTTCTGCTTTGTTTTTTTTATGCTTCTTTGTCTTCTCTCTCTTGTTGTTCTGCATCTTGGTGGTTGTCTTCCTGTTCTTTGTCCTCTTGAACCAGCTGACGGTACTGGCACCCGGAGGGGCAGCAGAAGGAACAAGAGCCAATGGCACTACCGAGGACCAGCTGACGGTGCTGGAACCCGGTTACTAAGCAGGAGGTACCTGTGCTACAAAGCACTACCAAGGACCAGCAGACGTTGCCGGAACTCGGATACCGAGATGGAGGCACCTAGGCCAAACGCTCTGACGAGAACCAGCTGACGGTGCTGGAACCCGGAGGGGTAGCATAAGCTGCAAGAGCAAATGGAAATAGCGAGGACCAGCTGACAGTGCTGGCACCCGGAGGGGCAGCAGAAGGAATAAGAGCCAATGGCACAACCGAGGACCAGCTGACGGTGCTGGAACCCGGTTACTAAGCAGGAGGTACCTGTGCTACAAAGCACTACCAAGGACCAGCAGACGTTGCCGGAACTCGGATACCGAGATGGAGGCACCTAGGCCAAAGGCTCTGACGAGAACCAGCTGACGGTGCTGGAACCCGGAGGGGTAGCATAAGCTGCAAGAGCAAATGGAAATAGCGAGGACCAGCTGACAGTGCTGGCACCCGGAGGGGCAGCAGAAGGAATAAGAGCCAATGGCACAACCGAGGACCAGCTGACGGTGCTGGAACCCGGTTACTAAGCAGGAGGTACCTGTGCTACAAAGCACTACCAAGGACCAGCAGACGTTGCTGGAACTCGGATACCGAGATGGAGGCACCTAGGCCAAAGGCTCTGATGAGAACCAGCTGACGGTGCTGGAACCCGGAGGGGTATCAGAAGTTACCCCTGAAAAGCAAAGTTGGCATGCCGCAAGCTGGCCGCAGTTACCGAATCACACAGTCCTACAGGGGGTGCTTGTCCTACTGGCACTATGGAACAAACCTTTCTTACCAGAACCCGCAGTCCACATAGGAAGCACCTAAACTGCTGGCACCCTAGCCTCGGCTAACCCAACCGCAAAACGACATGGCAACTTGGGGTGGCAAACTGACATTGACACTTCCCGGAAACAGCAGGCAGGGCTGGAACCAAGCTGGGCAGGAGGGAGTACCCGTGCCAAAGTCAGTTATGAGCAGCAACTGGCGATGTTGGAGCCCAGGACAAGCACTTAGCAGGCTGAGGCCTGATGTGCTGTCAATTGGGAGGCAGCAGGACAGATTGCCATCAAAACAGCAGGGGAACAGCTGACGTTACTGAACCCCACAAACACAGGAGCTAGTGTTTTACTCTGTGAAGACGGCACTTCCGAGCAACAACTGGCTGTGTTGAAGCCCAGGGACAAGCACGGAGCAGGCTTAGGCTGCATTGAAGAAATTTTAAGATCGGTTGTAGACTACTAATTTGAACCAAGCTCCACTTAGGCCTGTGGATTCACTGATTTTCGTATTTCCCCTGTCCTCCAACCCCGCCAGTTACAGCTCCGAAGTGGCGTCTGCACAATCCACACTTGTTCCTGTGTTACAGGTGTTCAGTCCGGTCAGTTAATCCCCTGATGTGTGTCCGGCAATGTTGCCTGCTCTGTCCACATTCCGATAATGGGAATGTGGACAGAGCAGGCGACATTGCCGGACACACATCAGGGGATTAACTGATCGGACTGAACACCTGTAATACAGGAACAAGTGTGGATTGTGCAGACGCCACTTCGGAGCTGTAACTGGCAGGGTTGGAGGACAGGGGAAATACGAGAGACAGTGGAGCCACAGGCCTAATTGGAGCACGGTTAAAAATCAGTAGTGGTACGACTGTGTAGGCAGCAGGAGACTTTGCCATCCACACAGCAGGGGATCAGCTGACATTACTGAACCCCACTGAGACACGGGAGCAAGTATCTCTTTCCGTGTGGACGGCACTTCCGAACTACAACTGGCTGTGTTGAAGCCCAGGAAATAGGAGGGTGTAGGCAGAGGCCTACTGAATTTTGAATGAGGTGACAGCAGGAGAGACTGCCATCCACACAGCAGGGGATCAGCTGACGTTACTGAACCCCACTGAGACACGGGAGCAAGTGTCTCTTTCCGTGTGGACGGCACTTCCGAACTACAACTGGCTGTGTTGAAGCCCAGGAAATAGGAGGGTGTAGGCAGAGGCCTACTGAATTTTGAATGAGGTGACAGCAGGAGAGACTGCCATCCACACAGCAGGGGATCAGCTGACGTTACTGAACCCCACTGAGACACGGGAGCAAGTGTCTCTTTCCGTGTGGACGGCACTTCCGAACTACAACTGGCTGTGTTGAAGCCCAGGAAATAGGAGGGTGTAGGCAGAGGCCTACTGAATTTTGAATGAGGTGACAGCAGGAGAGACTGCCATCCACACAGCAGGGGATCAGCTGACATTACTGAACCCCACTGAGACACGGGAGCAAGTATCTCTTTCCGTGTGGACGGCACTTCCGAACTACAACTGGCTGTGTTGAAGCCCAGGAAATAGGAGGGTGTAGGCAGAGGCCTACTGAATTTTGAATGAGGTGACAGCAGGAGAGACTGCCATCCACACAGCAGGGGATCAGCTGACGTTACTGAACCCCACTGAGACACGGGAGCAAGTGTCTCTTTCCGTGTGGACGGCACTTCCGAACTACAACTGGCTGTGTTGAAGCCCAGGAAATAGGAGGGTGTAGGCAGAGGCCTACTGTATTTTGAATGAGTTTACAGCAGGAGAGACTGCCATCCACACAGCAGGGGATCAGCTGACGTTACTGAACCCCACTGAGACACGGGAGCAAGTATCTCTTTCCGTGTGGACGGCACTTCCGAACTACAACTGGCTGTGTTGAAGCCCAGGAAATAGGAGGGTGTAGGCAGAGGCCTACTGTATTTTGAATGAGTTTACAGCAGGAGAGACTGCCATCCACACAGCAGGGGATCAGCTGACGTTACTGAACCCCACTGAGACACGGGAGCAAGTATCTCTTTCCGTGTGGACGGCACTTCCGAACTACAACTGGCTGTGTTGAAGCCCAGGAAATAGGAGGGTGTAGGCAGAGGCCTACTGAATTTTGAATGAGGTGACAGCAGGAGAGACTGCCATCCACACAGCAGGGGATCAGCTGACGTTACTGAACCCCACTGAGACACGGGAGCAAGTGTCTCTTTCCGTGTGGACGGCACTTCCGAACTACAACTGGCTGTGTTGAAGCCCAGGAAATAGGAGGGTGTAGGCAGAGGCCTACTGTATTTTGAATGAGTTTACAGCAGGAGAGACTGCCATCCACACAGCAGGGGATCAGCTGACGTTACTGAACCCCACTGAGACACGGGAGCAAGTATCTCTTTCCGTGTGGACGGCACTTCCGAACTACAACTGGCTGTGTTGAAGCCCAGGAAATAGGAGGGTGTAGGCAGAGGCCTACTGTATTTTGAATGAGTTTACAGCAGGAGAGACTGCCATCCACACAGCAGGGGATCAGCTGACGTTACTGAACCCCACTGAGACACGGGAGCAAGTATCTCTTTCCGTGTGGACGGCACTTCCGAACTACAACTGGCTGTGTTGAAGCCCAGGAAATAGGAGGGTGTAGGCAGAGGCCTACTGAATTTTGAATGAGGTGACAGCAGGAGAGACTGCCATCCACACAGCAGGGGATCAGCTGACGTTACTGAACCCCACTGAGACACGGGAGCAAGTATCTCTTTCCGTGTGGACGGCACTTCCGAACTACAACTGGCTGTGTTGAAGCCCAGGAAATAGGAGGGTGTAGGCAGAGGCCTACTGAATTTTGAATGAGGTGACAGCAGGAGAGACTGCCATCCACACAGCAGGGGATCAGCTGACGTTACTGAACCCCACTGAGACACGGGAGCAAGTATCTCTTTCCGTGTGGACGGCACTTCCGAACTACAACTGGCTGTGTTGAAGCCCAGGAAATAGGAGGGTGTAGGCAGAGGCCTACTGAATTTTGAATGAGGTGACAGCAGGAGAGACTGCCATCCACACAGCAGGGGATCAGCTGACGTTACTGAACCCCACTGAGACACGGGAGCAAGTGTCTCTTTCCGTGTGGACGGCACTTCCGAACTACAACTGGCTGTGTTGAAGCCCAGGAAATAGGAGGGTGTAGGCAGAGGCCTACTGTATTTTGAATGAGTTTACAGCAGGAGAGACTGCCATCCACACAGCAGGGGATCAGCTGACGTTACTGAACCCCACTGAGACACGGGAGCAAGTATCTCTTTCCGTGTGGACGGCACTTCCGAACTACAACTGGCTGTGTTGAAGCCCAGGAAATAGGAGGGTGTAGGCAGAGGCCTACTGTATTTTGAATGAGTTTACAGCAGGAGAGACTGCCATCCACACAGCAGGGGATCAGCTGACGTTACTGAACCCCACTGAGACACGGGAGCAAGTGTCTCTTTCCGTGTGGACGGCACTTCCGAACTACAACTGGCTGTGTTGAAGCCCAGGAAATAGGAGGGTGTAGGCAGAGGCCTACTGAATTTTGAATGAGGTGACAGCAGGAGAGACTGCCATCCACACAGCAGGGGATCAGCTGACGTTACTGAACCCCACTGAGACACGGGAGCAAGTGTCTCTTTCCGTGTGGACGGCACTTCCGAACTACAACTGGCTGTGTTGAAGCCCAGGAAATAGGAGGGTGTAGGCAGAGGCCTACTGAATTTTGAATGAGGTGACAGCAGGAGAGACTGCCATCCACACAGCAGGGGATCAGCTGACGTTACTGAACCCCACTGAGACACGGGAGCAAGTGTCTCTTTCCGTGTGGACGGCACTTCCGAACTACAACTGGCTGTGTTGAAGCCCAGGAAATAGGAGGGTGTAGGCAGAGGCCTACTGTCTTTGTAATGCGGAGACAGCAGGAGAGACTGCCATCTCCACAGCAGGGGAACAGCTGGCAGTGCTGAACCCCACTAACACTTGAACGAATGTGTTTGGCTCTGTGGAGACGACACTTCTGAACACCAACTGACGCTGTTGGAGCCCAGGATTAGGCGAGGAGCAGGCTGGGGCCTACTGGATTTTGGCAGGTGAATGCAGCAGGAGACTTGCCATCTCCACAGCAGGGGAACAGCTGGCAGTGCTGAACCCCACTAACACTTGAACGAACGTGTTTGGCTCTGTGGAGACGACACTTCTGAACACCAACTGACGCTGTTGGAGCCCAGGATTAGGCGAGGAGCAGGCTGAGGCCTACTGGATTTTGGCAGGTGAAGGCAGCAGGAGACTTGCCATCTCCACAGCAGGGGAACAGCTGGCAGTGCTGAACCCCACTAACACTTGAACGAACGTGTTTGGCTCTGTGGAGACGACACTTCTGAACACCAACTGACGCTGTTGGAGCCCAGGATTAGGCGAGGAGCAGGCTGGGGCCTACTGGATTTTGGCAGGTGAAGGCAGCAGGAGACTTGCCATCTCCACAGCAGGGGAACAGCTGGCAGTGCTGAACCCCACTAACACTTGAACGAACGTGTTTGGTTCTGTGGAGACGACACTTCTGAACACCAACTGACGCTGTTGGAGCCCAGGATTAGGCGAGGAGCAGGCTGGGGCCTACTGGATTTTGGCAGGTGAATGCAGCAGGAGACTTGCCATTTCCACAGCAGGGGAACAGCTGGCAGTGCTGAACCCCACTAACACTTGAACGAACGTGTTTGGTTCTGTGGAGACGACACTTCTGAACACCAACTGACGCTGTTGGAGCCCAGGATTAGGCGAGGAGCAGGCTGGGGCCTACTGGATTTTGGCAGGTGAATGCAGCAGGAGACTTGCCATCTCCACAGCAGGGGAACAGCTGGCAGTGCTGAACCCCACTAACACTTGAACGAACGTGTTTGGCTCTGTGGAGACGACACTTCTGAACACCAACTGACGCTGTTGGAGCCCAGGATTAGGCGAGGAGCAGGCTGGGGCCTACTGGATTTTGGCAGGTGAAGGCAGCAGGAGACTTGCCATCTCCACAGCAGGGGAACAGCTGGCAGTGCTGAACCCCACTAACACTTGAACGAACGTGTTTGGTTCTGTGGAGACGACACTTCTGAACACCAACTGACGCTGTTGGAGCCCAGGATTAGGCGAGGAGCAGGCTGGGGCCTACTGGATTTTGGCAGGTGAATGCAGCAGGAGACTTGCCATTTCCACAGCAGGGGAACAGCTGGCAGTGCTGAACCCCACTAACACTTGAACGAACGTGTTTGGTTCTGTGGAGACGACACTTCTGAACACCAACTGACGCTGTTGGAGCCCAGGATTAGGCGAGGAGCAGGCTGGGGCCTACTGGATTTTGGCAGGTGAAGGCAGCAGGAGACTTGCCATCTCCACAGCAGGGGAACAGCTGGCAGTGCTGAACCCCACTAACACTTGAACGAATGTGTTTGGTTCTGTGGAGACGA
This sequence comes from Dendrobates tinctorius, assembly GCF_039654945.1. NCBI lineage: Eukaryota > Metazoa > Chordata > Amphibia > Anura > Dendrobatidae > Dendrobates > Dendrobates tinctorius. The sequence continues at coordinate 40,292,662 of NW_027361687.1, read as the reverse complement.
CACTTCTGAACACCAACTGACGCTGTTGGAGCCCAGGATTAGGCGAGGAGCAGGCTGGGGCCTACTGGATTTTGGCAGGTGAAGGCAGCAGGAGACTTGCCATCTCCACAGCAGGGGAACAGCTGGCAGTGCTGAACCCCACTAACACTTGAACGAATGTGTTTGGTTCTGTGGAGACGACACTTCTGAACACCAACTGACGCTGTTGGAGCCCAGGATTAGGCGAGGAGCAGGCTGGGGCCTACTGGATTTTGGCAGGTGAATGCAGCAGGAGACTTGCCATCTCCACAGCAGGGGAACAGCTGGCAGTGCTGAACCCCACTAACACTTGAACGAACGTGTTTGGCTCTGTGGAGACGACACTTCTGAACACCAACTGACGCTGTTGGAGCCCAGGATTAGGCGAGGAGCAGGCTGGGGCCTACTGGATTTTGGCAGGTGAATGCAGCAGGAGACTTGCCATCTCCACAGCAGGGGAACAGCTGGCAGTGCTGAACCCCACTAACACTTGAACGAACGTGTTTGGCTCTGTGGAGACGACACTTCTGAACACCAACTGACGCTGTTGGTGCCCAGGATTACGCATGCCGCATGCAGAGGCCAATGGGCAGCGGTTTTTATGGAGGTTGTGGACTACTACTGATTCTAACCATGCTCCACTTAGGCCTCTGGCTCCACTGTCTCTACTATTTACCCTGGCCTCCAACCCCGCCAGCTACATCTCTGAAGTGGCGTCAGCACAATCTACACTTGTTCCTGTGTTACTGGTGCTCAGTCCCATCAGTTGATCCCCTGATGTTTGTCCGGCAAGTTCGCCAGCTCTGTCCTCATTCCCACTACTGGTTATGGGAATGTGGACAGAGCAGGAGACCTTGCCGGACACACATCAGGGGATAAACTGATGGGACTGAGCCACAGGAACACAGGAACAAGTGTAGATTGTGCTGACGCCACTTCAGAGATGTAGATGGCGGGGTTGGAGGTCAGGGGAAATAGTAGAGACAGTGGAGCCAGAGACCTAAGTTGGGCACGGTTAAAAATCAGTAGTGGTTTGAATGTTGATGGAGCTGGTGACTCTGCCGTCCACACAGCAGGGGATCAGCTGGCATTACTGAACCCCAGTAACACAGGAGCTAGTGTGTTTCTCTGTGCAGACGACACATCTGAGCGACAACTGGCTGTGTTGAAGCACAGGGATTATAGTTCAGGTGGTAGAAAAATGAACACACCAGCAGACCTGGATACAGTTGCCAACCACTAATTTAGTCTGTAAGAGGAATGGCAAAGTCTTTGGAGATCCAGGCCTTGTTCATTTTCAGAAAAGTCAGCCGGTCAACATTATCGGAAGATAGTCGCGTGCGACGGTCTGTTAGTACACCACCTGCGGCACTAAAGACACGTTCCGATAATACACTGGCAGCAGGGCAAGCCAGCACCTCCAATGCATACTGGCTAAGCTCTGGCCATGTATCCAGCTTAGAGACCCAAAACTTGAAGGGGGAAGAGCCATCTGGGAGTACAGCGACAGGGCAAGACATGTAGTCTGACACCATCTGACGGAAGCGTTGCCTCCTGCTGACTCGAGGCGTCGCTGATGGTGTAGACAATTGTGGTGGACACACAAAACTTTGCCACATTTGGGCCATAGTGGTCTTGCCTTGTGCTGCGGCACTGCCTCTGCTCCCTCTTTGTGCAGAGTTTCCTCCACTGCCTCGACGCACAGAGCTGCTTTGTAAAGCACTTGCAACAATGCTGTCGGGTGGAATGGAAAACATTATGGACTGCACCAGTGACTCTTCGTACTCCCGCATTTTACGCTCCCGGTTCAACGTTGGTATGAGCCTTTGTACGCTGTCCCGGTAGCGAGGATCTAGGAGGGTGTACACCCAATAATCAGCCGAGACGAGAATGTGGGCGATGCGGCGGTCGTTTCTCAGGCACTGCAGCATGAAATCAACCATGTGCTGCAGACTCCCAACTGCCAAAGAACCGCTGTCCCCTGTTTGAGGCGTGACCTCGACCTGCTCTGCATCACCCCACCCTCGCTGTACATACTGAGTAGAGGTTTGTGTACCTCCCTCCTCTGGAGAGATGTCTTCCTCCTCCATCGACTCCTCCTCATCCTCCTCACAAAGTGTCCCCTGCCTAGGCCTTTGTGAGGAAACACGTAGCGCAGACTGTCCAGAAGCAGATGGCATTTGGGACTCCTCATCCTCCACCTCTTCTGAAACCTCATCCCTTAGTGCTTGCAGTGTTTGTTGAAGCAGGCAGATAAGGGGGACAGTCATGCTGACTAGTGCATCATCTGCACTCGCCATCCGCGTGGATTCATCGAAGGCACGCAAAACGAGGCAGATGTCCTTCATAGAGGCCCACTCAATGGTGCTGAAGTGTGAACGGCGCACAGTGCGACTTGTTTGCGCCTGATGCAGCTGGTACTCCATGACTGCTGCCTGCTGCTCACACAACCGCTCCAACATATGTAACGTTGAATTCCACCGGGTGGGTAGGTCACATATGATGCGATGTTCTGGAAGGCCAAATCGTCGCTGCAGAGCAGCGAGGCGCGATCTTGCCGTGCTGGAACGTCGCAAGTGAGCGCACTCTATGCGGACCTTGTGCAACAGTGCATCAAGATCCGGATAGTCCCTCAGAAAGCTCTCCACGACCAAGTTAAGAACATGTGCCAGACATGGGATGTGTGTGAGGTTGCCTAGGCCAAGAGCTGCCACCAGATTTCGGCCATTGTCACACACTACCAAGCCCGGCTGGAGATTCGCTGGCCCAAACCACACATCGCTCTCCAGCTTGATAGCATTCCAGAGCTCCTGCGCTGTGTGGCTTCGATTCCCCAAAGAAATTAATTTGAGTACAGCCTGTTGACGTTTGGCCACGGCTGTGCTCATATCGGTCGTAACAGGCTCCTGCTCTGCTGTTTCTGAGGAACTTGAGTAGGAGGAGGAGTCTATGTGTACAGACTGGAGTCCTGCAATCCGTGGCGTTGGAAGAACACGTACAGCGCCACTCTCCAGATCCGTACCCGGCTCCACAACATTGACCCAGTGGGCAGTGAGGGAAAGGTATCGTCCCTGTCCATGGTTACTGGTCCACGCATCGGTGGTCAGGTGGACCTTGCTACTAACGGCGTTTAGTAGCGCATGTTTTATTTTGCCCTCAACATGTTTCTGCAGGGCAGGGACGGCTCGCCTGCTGAAATAAAAGCGGCTGGGAACATTGTATTGGGGGACTGCCAATGCCATTAAGTCCCGGAAGGTGTCAGTGTCCACCAGCCTGAATGACAGCATTTCAACTGCCAGAAGTTTGGCAATGCCAGCATTCAGAGACTGTGCTCGGGGATGGTTTGCCGAGTAAGGGCGCCTTTTATCCCATGCCTGTGCTACCGATGGCTGTGATGGATGGGAACGTGCTGTTATGGGTGGAATCTGACAGGGTCTCCGGACAACAGTGGCAGAGGTTCTTCCTTGGCGATCCTGTGAGGAAGCCGAACCAGCAGTGTGTGAGCTGGAGGAAGAGGGCCCAACACGAACTGAAGAGGTGGTAGGTGGTGCTGTACCTTGGCCTACGTCTTGAGGGTGTCTCTGCAACTCCAACTCGTGCTTGGTGCGCACATGTTTCCACATATTTGTGGTATTGAGGTTGCTGACATTTCTCCCTCTTTTGACTCTCTGATGACACAGCTTGCATTTGACAAAGCAAATGTCATCTGCAACTGTGTCAAAAAAGGACCACGCACTGCAACTCTTGTGAGCGCCCGGTTTGCCTTTGGAAGGAGGAATGCTCCTAACGGGTGCCGAAGTGGAGAGTACAGGCAACCGAGTCTTCCCCCTCCCTCTGCCTCCTGTTTTGGCCGGTAGGGGAATCTCTTCCTCCGAGCTGCTCCCACCACCTTCCTGTTGCTCACGCCATGATGGGTCAAGGACCTCATCATCTTCCCTCCCCTCTTCAAACAGCTGCTTCTCCGGGGTTGTCTCGCCAGCACCGTACGCACCAGAAAGTGGCAACTGAGTCTCGTCATCATCTGATGCGTACTGAGGTGTGCTGACCATAGGCACTGGCCCACTCGCCTCTTCAGATTCAGAGGGACAAAGAAGTTGCGCATCACTGCATACTCCCTCTTCTTCACATTCAGGAATGCTGCTTGGCTGGCCCCCTCTTTCCAAGCCAACAGATTCCGAGAACAGAAGTAGAGATTGTGATGGCTCCTGTCCATGTCTCTCTGACTGCCTGGGCACTTTGGCAGGTGGTGAAGAGACAGATGGTTGCTCTTCGGTGCTCTGACCCTGAGAGGATGCGGAAGTAATTGAAGTCGATGCGTTAGCTGCCATCCATCCGACAACGGCTTCAATTTGTTCCTCCCGCAGCAGTGGGGTACGTTGAGGTCCTACAAAGCTGCGCATAAAGGACTGTTGCCTGCTAAAACTGGGGGATGCTGATCCACTGGTGCCCGCAGCAGGCCCAGAATCCCCACGTCCTCTACCTGTAGAATCCCCACGTCCTCTCCCTGCAGAATCCCCACGTCCTCTCCCTGCTGAAACTCCACGCCCACGCCCACGCCCCCGCGCCTTACTCCCTGCCTTCTTCATCTTGCAAGACTGCTTAAGATAGGCAAAAAAGGACAAAGGGGGGCCTTAGTGTGCTTATTCCTGAACAGCTGGTTACAGGTACAAGAAACACTAATTTTATGAAGTGTGTGTGTGTGGACTAGACTTTAATAGGAGCTGATGTGGCCTACACAAGTTCAAAATGTAGTGTTTGGTGAACTTTTTATGTGGTTTCTTTGTTTGAAACAAACTCAAAGTATGAGAACAAAGAATTGAAACTGATAGTATCACCAACTTTTTGGAGCTATTACAATGCAGGCAGGTAACCTACAATGCAAAAGATGAGGCTCCAAAAAAATTGGGTAATACTAATCTGGCTGCGCCGGCAGGGCACAAGCCAGAAAAAAAGGCTCCTCTATCTACTCCTATATAGTGTTTGCAACCAACCAATGTTGATGGATACGGATGGATGCACACTAATAGGAGAAGAAAAAATGAGCTGCACTCAGAGACAAATATGTGTGAGGCAGTGACGCACGTTGAGCGTCCTACAACCAGACGTAGCTGCAGGACACTCTACTCAGCGTGAGCTGCACTCACACACAGTCAGAGACCTCTCAGACAGCCGTCAACAGTGCAGCTAAGTGGGCACTGGCACTGACAGGCTGCAGAAAGGCTCCGCTGTGTACTCCTATATAGTGTTTGCAACCACCGTAGATGGAGACGGATGGATGCACACTAATAGAAGAAAAAATGAGCTGCACTCAAATAAAAATATGTGTGAGGCAGTGACGCACGCTGAGCGTCCTACAGCCAGACGTAGCTGCAGGACACACTACTCAGCGTGAGCTGCACTCACACACAGTCAGAGACCTCTCAGACAGCCGTGAACAGTGCAGCAAAGTGGACACTAGCACTGAAAGGCTGCAGAAAGGCTCCGCTGTCTACTACTAGTGTTTGCAACCAACGTATATGGATACGGATGGAAGCACACTAGATTGAAATTATTTAAAAAATGCAGCTCAAAAAATAAAAGATGTATGAGGCAGCAGTGATCACACTGGGTGGCCTACAGCCTGACGTGGCTGCAGGACCCACTCCACAGCGTGAGCTGCACTCACACAGCCCTTGCAGACAGCTGTGAAAACAGCGCTGCTAGGGAAAAGCAAGCTACAGTGGTGGTTTATGTAGCCTGGATAAAGCACAATATTGTTTTTAGAATCGCTATTTCTAACTGTCCCTCACAGTCTTCTACAGCAGCCTGTCCCTAACTGAATTCACAGCAGAGTGACCAGAAATGGCGGCTGCGGTGGCTTTTATAGTGCATCATGACATCATTTCGGCAGCCAATCACAGCCATGCCAATAGTTAACATGCCTACATGCCTAACAGGATGTGCCCACACTTCGGAGGATTCCCATTGGCTTAATCAAAGCAAGCAGGCTCATAGCATGATGGGAACTTCCTATTCCGATTCCGATCCCGGAATCCGATATGAAAAAAGTATCGGAATTAACCCTCCGTCAGGCGCAATATAGATTCTCCTCAGTTCATGCGCAATGTGCCTGACAAGCACAGGTCAGAAAACCACCTATAGTAGCTACATATTTCAATTTCAGGACTATAGAAGTAGTCAGTGACCTTCATAGGAATGTATTAAAAGAGATTACACCAAATCAGATGCAAAAAAAAACATTTATTAACCATAAACTTATTAAAACTAAAAGTACCACTTTTCGGTAGTACCGCCAAATAGGCTCCAGTTATCTTTACTTAACTATTGCTTAAATATAAAATTATGGAAAAAAACTTAAAGGATATTGCACTTAGATGTTACTTAATTATTTTCTACTCATCTTCAGTGGTTTCAATTGCAGCAGAAGCAGCACAGGTACACTTAGAAAAGCAAGGCTGGCAGACGAAAGTTGCATGGGAAAGGCAGATTGATTCTTTACATATTTTGCAGTCATATTTAGAAAGCCTTCTGAAACCAGATACAAATGAGCAGGTAGTACAACTGCGTCTTTTAGAAGGTGGTAGAGTCGGTGTTTGTTCTGGAACGTCCTTGGGACGTCCTTTGTATTTTTATCTTTGCCCAAATAATAAGCTAGATCTGTGTCTGTTTCCTCTGTATCAGTGTCATCACCATCCTGCTCTGTTCCAGAATCAGTGTTACATTCTGCTACCTCATCTTCAGATGAAGTGTCACTAGATTCCTCTAAATCCTCAGTTACTGCTGGTTCTTCCTCATCATCTTCTAACAAAAAAATCTTCATTTCTTCTAAATGAAGGGGTTTAGATGAATCATACTGTTTTCTGGCCATTGCAGCAGAAAATCTGAAGCAAGAGAGAAAGAGTATGTGTTAGGGCGCAATGTGCCTTAGAAGCCACCCTCCTTTTGTCTAAGAAAACAGTACTTATGTACACTAACTTAGCATTAATCCTTCATAAAACAAGCTAAATACACAATCGTGATGAATAAAAAAAGAAAATACTAACCTTTCAATTTGTGTTGAAATCAGGCGCAATGTGCCTGAGAAGCCAAAGTGTTGATATCTGCTCACTAGAAGGTCTGCTGAGTCACTGTGATATCAGGTTTCACAGAGCCTGTAGAGTCAGGAGATAACTAGGAGGGGTGGGGTTTTCTGATAAGTGGGCAAGGAGAGAGAAGTGAAACTAATTACTGTGTGCCTGTCAGATCTATTGCGCCTGACGGAGGGTTAAGTATCGGAATTCCGATACCGCTGATATCGGCCGATACCCGATACTTGCGGTATCGGAATGCTCAACACTAGTCATAATCATTTGATGATGTCATAATCATTAGATAATGTCATAATCATTTTGTTGAAGTCATAATCATTTGATGATGTCATAATCATTTTGTTGATGTCATAATCATTTTGTTGATGTCATATTGATTTGATGATGTCATAATCATTTGATGTCATAATCATTGGATGATGTCGTAATCATTTTGTTCATGTCATAATCATTTAATGATGTCATAATCATTTGATGTCATAATCATTGGATGATGTCATAATCATTTTGTTGATGTCATAATCATTTGATGATGTCATAATCATTAGATGATGTCATAATCATTTTGTTGATGTCATAATCATTTGATGATGTCATAATCATTTGATGTAATAATCATTAGATGATGTCATAATCATTTTGTTGATGTCATAATCATTTAATGATGTCATAGTCATTAGATGATGTCATAATCATTTGATGATGTCATAATCATTTGATGATGTCATAATCATTTGATGTCATAATCATTGGATGATGTCATAATCATTTTGTTGATGTCATAATCATTTGATGATGTCATAATCATTTGATGATGTCATAATCATTTTGTTGATGTCATAATCATTTGATGATGTCATAATCATTTGATGTCATAATCATTGGATGATGTCATAATCATTTTGTTGATGTCATAATCATTTTATGATGTTATAATCATTTTGTTGATGTCATAATCATTGGATGATGTCATAATCCTTTTGTTGATGTCATAATCATTTGATGATGTCATAATCATTAGATGATGTCATAATCATTTTGTTGATGTCATAATCATTTGATGATGTCATAATCATTTTGTAGATGTCATAATCATTTCGTTGATGTCATAATGATTTGATGATATCATAATCATTTGATGTCATAATCATTGGATGATGTCATAATCATTTTGTTGATGTCATAATCATTTGGTGATGTCATAATCATTTGATGTCATAATCATTGGATGATGTCATAATCATTTGATGATGCCATAATCATTTTGTTGATGTCATAATCATTTTATGATGTCATAATCATTTTGTTGATGTCATAATCATTTTGTTGATGTCATAATCATTTGATGATGTCATAGTCATTAGATGATGTCATAATCATTTTGTTGATGTCATAATCATTTCATGATGTCATAATCATTTGATGTCATAATCATTGTATGATGTCATAATCATTTTGTTGATGTCATAATCATTTGATGATGTCATAATCATTAGATAATGTCATAATCATTTTGTTGAAGTCATAATCATTTGATGATGTCATAATCATTTTGTTGATGTCATAATGATTTGATGATGTCATAATCATTTGATGTCATAATCATTGGATGATGTCATAATCATTTTGTTGATGTCATAATCATTTGATGATGTCATAATCATTTGATGTCATAATCATTGGATGATGTCATAATCATTTTGTTGATGTCATAATCATTTGATGATGTCATAATCATTAGATGATGTCATAATAATTTTGTTGATGTCATAATCATTTGATGATGTCATAATCATATGATGTAATAATCATTGGATGATGTCATAATCATTTTGTTCATGTCATAATCATTTGATGATGTCATAATCATTTGATGTCATAATCATTTTGTTGATGTCATAATCATTTCGTTGATGTCATAATGATTTGATGATATCATAATCATTTGATGTCATAATCATTGGATGATGTCATAATCATTTTGTTGATGTCATAATCATTTGATGATGTCATAATCATTAGATGATGTCATAATCATTGGATGATGACATAATCATTATGTTTATGTCATAATCATTTGATGTCATAATCATTGGATGATGTCATAATCATTTTGTTGATGTCATAATCATTTGATGATGTCATAATCATTAGATAATGTCATAATCATTTGATGATGTCATAATCATTTTGTTGATGTCATAATCATTTTGTTGATGTCATAATCATTAGATGATGTCATAATCATTTTGATGATGTCATAGTCATTTGATGATGTCATAATCATTTGATGTCATAATCATTGGATAATGTCATAATCATTTTGTTGATGTCATAATCATTTTATGATGTCATAATCATTTTGTTGATGTCATAATCATTGGATGATGTCATAATCATTAGATGATGTCATAATCATTTTGTTGATGTCATAATCATTTGATGATGTCATAATCATTAGATGATGTCATAATCATTTTGTTGATGTCATAATCATTTTGTTGATGTCATAATCATTTCGTTGATGTCATAATGATTTGATGATATCATAATCATTTGATGTCATAATCATTGGATGATGTCATAATCATTTTGTTGATGTCATAATCATTTGATGATGTCATAATCATTAGATGATGTCATAATCATTGGATGATGACATAATCATTATGTTTATGTCATAATCATTTGATGTCATAATCATTGGATGATGTCATAATCATTTTGTTGATGTCATAATCATTTGATGATGTCATAATCATTAGATAATGTCATAATCATTTGATGATGTCATAATCATTTTGTTGATGTCATAATCATTTTGTTGATGTCATATTGATTTGATGATGTCATAATCATTTGATGTCATAATCATTGGATGATGTCATAATCATTTTGTTCATGTCATAATCATTTGATGATGTCATAATCATTTGATGTCATAATCATTGGATGATGTCATAATCATTTTGTTGATGTCATAATCATTTGATGATGTCATAATCATTAGATGATGTCATAATCATTTTGTTGATGTCATAATCATTTGATGATGTCATAATCATTTTGTTGATGTCATAATCATTTCGTTGATGTCATAATGATTTGATGATATCATAATCATTTGATGTCATAATCATTGGATGATGTCATAATCATTTTGTTGATGTCATAATCATTTTGTTGATGTCATAATCATTTGATGATGCCATAATCATTAGATGATGTCATAATCATTGGATGATGACATAATCATTATGTTTATGTCATAATCATTTGATGTCATAATCATTGGATGATGTCATAATCATTTTGTTGATGTCATAATCATTTGATGATGTCATAATCATTAGATAATGTCATAATCATTTGATGATGTCATAATCATTTTGTTGATGTCATAATCATTTTGTTGATGTCATAATCATTAGATGATGTCATAATCATTTTGATGATGTCATAGTCATTTGATGATGTCATAATCATTTGATGTCATAATCATTGGATAATGTCATAATCATTTTGTTGATGTCATAATCATTTTATGATGTCATAATCATTTTGTTGATGTCATAATCATTGGATGATGTCATAATCATTAGATGATGTCATAATCATTTTGTTGATGTCATAATCATTTGATGATGTCATAATCATTAGATGATGTCATAATCATTTTGTTGATGTCATAATCATTTGATGATGTCATAATCATTTTGTTGATGTCATAATCATTTCGTTGATGTCATAATGATTTGATGATATCATAATCATTTGATGTCATAATCATTGGATGATGTCATAATCATTTTGTTGATGTCATAATCATTTGATGATGTCATAATCATTAGATGATGTCATAATCATTGGATGATGACATAATCATTATGTTTATGTCATAATCATTTGATGTCATAATCATTGGATGATGTCATAATCATTTTGTTGATGTCATAATCATTTGATGATGTCATAATCATTAGATAATGTCATAATCATTTGATGATGTCATAATCATTTTGTTGATGTCATAATCATTTTGTTGATGTCATATTGATTTGATGATGTCATAATCATTTGATGTCATAATCATTGGATGATGTCATAATCATTTTGTTCATGTCATAATCATTTGATGATGTCATAATCATTTGATGTCATAATCATTGGATGATGTCATAATCATTTTGTTGATGTCATAATCATTTGATGATGTCATAATCATTAGATGATGTCATAATCATTTTGTTGATGTCATAATCATTTGATGATGTCATAATCATTTTGTTGATGTCATAATCATTTCGTTGATGTCATAATGATTTGATGATATCATAATCATTTGATGTCATAATCATTGGATGATGTCATAATCATTTTGTTGATGTCATAATCATTTTGTTGATGTCATAATCATTTGATGATGTCATAATCATTAGATGATGTCATAATCATTGGATGATGACATAATCATTATGTTTATGTCATAATCATTTGATGTCATAATCATTGGATGATGTCATAATCATTTGATGATGTCATAATCATTAGATAATGTCATAATCATTTGATGATGTCATAATCATTTTGTTGATGTCATAATCATTTTGTTGATGTCATAATCATTAGATGATGTCATAATCATTTTGATGATGTCATAGTCATTTGATGATGTCATAATCATTTGATGTCATAATCATTGGATAATGTCATAATCATTTTGTTGATGTCATAATCATTTTATGATGTCATAATCATTTTGTTGATGTCATAATCATTGGATGATGTCATAATCATTAGATGATGTCATAATCATTTTGTTGATGTCATAATCATTTGATGATGTCATAATCATTAGATGATGTCATAATCATTTTGTTGATGTCATAATCATTTGATGATGTCATAATCATTTTGTTGATGTCATAATCATTTCGTTGATGTCATAATGATTTGATGATATCATAATCATTTGATGTCATAATCATTGGATGATGTCATAATCATTTTGTTGATGTCATAATCATTTGATGATGTCATAATCATTAGATGATGTCATAATCATTGGATGATGACATAATCATTATGTTTATGTCATAATCATTTGATGTCATAATCATTGGATGATGTCATAATCATTTTGTTGATGTCATAATCATTTGATGATGTCATAATCATTAGATAATGTCATAATCATTTGATGATGTCATAATCATTTTGTTGATGTCATAATCATTTTGTTGATGTCATATTGATTTGATGATGTCATAATCATTTGATGTCATAATCATTGGATGATGTCATAATCATTTTGTTCATGTCATAATCATTTGATGATGTCATAATCATTTGATGTCATAATCATTGGATGATGTCATAATCATTTTGTTGATGTCATAATCATTTGATGATGTCATAATCATTAGATGATGTCATAATCATTTTGTTGATGTCATAATCATTTGATGATGTCATAATCATTTTGTTGATGTCATAATCATTTCGTTGATGTCATAATGATTTGATGATATCATAATCATTTGATGTCATAATCATTGGATGATGTCATAATCATTTTGTTGATGTCATAATCATTTTGTTGATGTCATAATCATTTGATGATGTCATAATCATTAGATGATGTCATAATCATTGGATGATGACATAATCATTATGTTTATGTCATAATCATTTGATGTCATAATCATTGGATGATGTCATAATCATTTTGTTGATGTCATAATCATTTGATGATGTCATAATCATTAGATAATGTCATAATCATTTGATGATGTCATAATCATTTTGTTGATGTCATAATCATTTTGTTGATGTCATAATCATTAGATGATGTCATAATCATTTTGATGATGTCATAGTCATTTGATGATGTCATAATCATTTGATGTCATAATCATTGGATAATGTCATAATCATTTTGTTGATGTCATAATCATTTTATGATGTCATAATCATTTTGTTGATGTCATAATCATTGGATGATGTCATAATCATTAGATGATGTCATAATCATTTTGTTGATGTCATAATCATTTGATGATGTCATAATCATTAGATGATGTCATAATCATTTTGTTGATGTCATAATCATTTGATGATGTCATAATCATTTTGTTGATGTCATAATCATTTCGTTGATGTCATAATGATTTGATGATATCATAATCATTTGATGTCATAATCATTGGATGATGTCATAATCATTTTGTTGATGTCATAATCATTTGATGATGTCATAATCATTAGATGATGTCATAATCATTGGATGATGACATAATCATTATGTTTATGTCATAATCATTTGATGTCATAATCATTGGATGATGTCATAATCATTTTGTTGATGTCATAATCATTTGATGATGTCATAATCATTAGATAATGTCATAATCATTTGATGATGTCATAATCATTTTGTTGATGTCATAATCATTTTGTTGATGTCATATTGATTTGATGATGTCATAATCATTTGATGTCATAATCATTGGATGATGTCATAATCATTTTGTTCATGTCATAATCATTTGATGATGTCATAATCATTTGATGTCATAATCATTGGATGATGTCATAATCATTTTGTTGATGTCATAATCATTTGATGATGTCATAATCATTAGATGATGTCATAATCATTTTGTTGATGTCATAATCATTTGATGATGTCATAATCATTTTGTTGATGTCATAATCATTTCGTTGATGTCATAATGATTTGATGATATCATAATCATTTGATGTCATAATCATTGGATGATGTCATAATCATTTTGTTGATGTCATAATCATTTTGTTGATGTCATAATCATTTGATGATGTCATAATCATTAGATGATGTCATAATCATTGGATGATGACATAATCATTATGTTTATGTCATAATCATTTGACGTCATAATCATTGGATGATGTCATAATCATTTTGTTGATGTCATAATCATTTGATGATGTCATAATCATTAGATAATGTCATAATCATTTGATGATGTCATAATCATTTTGTTGATGTCATAATCATTTTGTTGATGTCATAATCATTAGATGATGTCATAATCATTTTGATGATGTCATAGTCATTTGATGATGTCATAATCATTTGATGTCATAATCATTGGATAATGTCATAATCATTTTGTTGATGTCATAATCATTTTATGATGTCATAATCATTTTGTTGATGTCATAATCATTGGATGATGTCATAATCATTAGATGATGTCATAATCATTTTGTTGATGTCATAATCATTTGATGATGTCATAATCATTAGATGATGTCATAATCATTTTGTTGATGTCATAATCATTTGATGATGTCATAATCATTTTGTTGATGTCATAATCATTTCGTTGATGTCATAATGATTTGATGATATCATAATCATTTGATGTCATAATCATTGGATGATGTCATAATCATTTTGTTGATGTCATAATCATTTGATGATGTCATAATCATTAGATGATGTCATAATCATTGGATGATGACATAATCATTATGTTTATGTCATAATCATTTGATGTCATAATCATTGGATGATGTCATAATCATTTTGTTGATGTCATAATCATTTGATGATGTCATAATCATTAGATAATGTCATAATCATTTGATGATGTCATAATCATTTTGTTGATGTCATAATCATTTTGTTGATGTCATATTGATTTGATGATGTCATAATCATTTGATGTCATAATCATTGGATGATGTCATAATCATTTTGTTCATGTCATAATCATTTGATGATGTCATAATCATTTGATGTCATAATCATTGGATGATGTCATAATCATTTTGTTGATGTCATAATCATTTGATGATGTCATAATCATTAGATGATGTCATAATCATTTTGTTGATGTCATAATCATTAGATAATGTCATAATCATTTTGTTGAAGTCATAATCATTTGATGATGTCATAATCATTTTGTTGATGTCATAATCATTTTGTTGATGTCATATTGATTTGATGATGTCATAATCATTTGATGTCATAATCATTGGATGATGTCGTAATCATTTTGTTCATGTCATAATCATTTGATGATGTCATAATCATTTGATGTCATAATCATTGGATGATGTCATAATCATTTTGTTGATGTCATAATCATTTGATGATGTCATAATCATTAGATGATGTCATAATCATTTTGTTGATGTCATAATCATTTGATGATGTCATAATCATTTGATGTAATAATCATTAGATGATGTCATAATCATTTTGTTGATGTCATAATCATTTAATGATGTCATAGTCATTAGATGATGTCATAATCATTTGATGATGTCATAATCATTTGATGATGTCATAATCATTTGATGTCATAATCATTGGATGATGTCATAATCATTTTGTTGATGTCATAATCATTTGATGATGTCATAATCATTTGATGATGTCATAATCATTTTGTTGATGTCATAATCATTTCGTTGATGTCATAATGATTTGATGATATCATAATCATTTGATGTCATAATCATTGGATGATGTCATAATCATTTTGTTGATGTCATAATCATTTTGTTGATGTCATAATCATTTGATGATGTCATAATCATTAGATGATGTCATAATCATTGGATGATGACATAATCATTATGTTTATGTCATAATCATTTGATGTCATAATCATTGGATGATGTCATAATCATTTTGTTGATGTCATAATCATTTGATGATGTCATAATCATTAGATAATGTCATAATCATTTGATGATGTCATAATCATTTTGTTGATGTCATAATCATTTTGTTGATGTCATAATCATTAGATGATGTCATAATCATTTTGATGATGTCATAGTCATTTGATGATGTCATAATCATTTGATGTCATAATCATTGGATAATGTCATAATCATTTTGTTGATGTCATAATCATTTTATGATGTCATAATCATTTTGTTGATGTCATAATCATTGGATGATGTCATAATCATTAGATGATGTCATAATCATTTTGTTGATGTCATAATCATTTGATGATGTCATAATCATTAGATGATGTCATAATCATTTTGTTGATGTCATAATCATTTGATGATGTCATAATCATTTTGTTGATGTCATAATCATTTCGTTGATGTCATAATGATTTGATGATATCATAATCATTTGATGTCATAATCATTGGATGATGTCATAATCATTTTGTTGATGTCATAATCATTTGATGATGTCATAATCATTAGATGATGTCATAATCATTGGATGATGACATAATCATTATGTTTATGTCATAATCATTTGATGTCATAATCATTGGATGATGTCATAATCATTTTGTTGATGTCATAATCATTTGATGATGTCATAATCATTAGATAATGTCATAATCATTTGATGATGTCATAATCATTTTGTTGATGTCATAATCATTTTGTTGATGTCATATTGATTTGATGATGTCATAATCATTTGATGTCATAATCATTGGATGATGTCATAATCATTTTGTTCATGTCATAATCATTTGATGATGTCATAATCATTTGATGTCATAATCATTGGATGATGTCATAATCATTTTGTTGATGTCATAATCATTTGATGATGTCATAATCATTAGATGATGTCATAATCATTTTGTTGATGTCATAATCATTTGATGATGTCATAATCATTTTGTTGATGTCATAATCATTTCGTTGATGTCATAATGATTTGATGATATCATAATCATTTGATGTCATAATCATTGGATGATGTCATAATCATTTTGTTGATGTCATAATCATTTTGTTGATGTCATAATCATTTGATGATGTCATAATCATTAGATGATGTCATAATCATTGGATGATGACATAATCATTATGTTTATGTCATAATCATTTGATGTCATAATCATTGGATGATGTCATAATCATTTTGTTGATGTCATAATCATTTGATGATGTCATAATCATTAGATAATGTCATAATCATTTGATGATGTCATAATCATTTTGTTGATGTCATAATCATTTTGTTGATGTCATAATCATTAGATGATGTCATAATCATTTTGATGATGTCATAGTCATTTGATGATGTCATAATCATTTGATGTCATAATCATTGGATAATGTCATAATCATTTTGTTGATGTCATAATCATTTTATGATGTCATAATCATTTTGTTGATGTCATAATCATTGGATGATGTCATAATCATTAGATGATGTCATAATCATTTTGTTGATGTCATAATCATTTGATGATGTCATAATCATTAGATGATGTCATAATCATTTTGTTGATGTCATAATCATTTGATGATGTCATAATCATTTTGTTGATGTCATAATCATTTCGTTGATGTCATAATGATTTGATGATATCATAATCATTTGATGTCATAATCATTGGATGATGTCATAATCATTTTGTTGATGTCATAATCATTTGATGATGTCATAATCATTAGATGATGTCATAATCATTGGATGATGACATAATCATTATGTTTATGTCATAATCATTTGATGTCATAATCATTGGATGATGTCATAATCATTTTGTTGATGTCATAATCATTTGATGATGTCATAATCATTAGATAATGTCATAATCATTTGATGATGTCATAATCATTTTGTTGATGTCATAATCATTTTGTTGATGTCATATTGATTTGATGATGTCATAATCATTTGATGTCATAATCATTGGATGATGTCATAATCATTTTGTTCATGTCATAATCATTTGATGATGTCATAATCATTTGATGTCATAATCATTGGATGATGTCATAATCATTTTGTTGATGTCATAATCATTTGATGATGTCATAATCATTAGATGATGTCATAATCATTTTGTTGATGTCATAATCATTTGATGATGTCATAATCATTTTGTTGATGTCATAATCATTTCGTTGATGTCATAATGATTTGATGATATCATAATCATTTGATGTCATAATCATTGGATGATGTCATAATCATTTTGTTGATGTCATAATCATTTTGTTGATGTCATAATCATTTGATGATGTCATAATCATTAGGTGATGTCATAATCATTGGATGATGACATAATCATTATGTTTATGTCATAATCATTTGATGTCATAATCATTGGATGATGTCATAATCATTTTGTTGATGTCATAATCATTTGATGATGTCATAATCATTAGATAATGTCATAATCATTTGATGATGTCATAATCATTTTGTTGATGTCATAATCATTTTGTTGATGTCATAATCATTAGATGATGTCATAATCATTTTGATGATGTCATAGTCATTTGATGATGTCATAATCATTTGATGTCATAATCATTGGATAATGTCATAATCATTTTGTTGATGTCATAATCATTTTATGATGTCATAATCATTTTGTTGATGTCATAATCATTGGATGATGTCATAATCATTAGATGATGTCATAATCATTTTGTTGATGTCATAATCATTTGATGATGTCATAATCATTAGATGATGTCATAATCATTTTGTTGATGTCATAATCATTTGATGATGTCATAATCATTTTGTTGATGTCATAATCATTTCGTTGATGTCATAATGATTTGATGATATCATAATCATTTGATGTCATAATCATTGGATGATGTCATAATCATTTTGTTGATGTCATAATCATTTGATGATGTCATAATCATTAGATGATGTCATAATCATTGGATGATGACATAATCATTATGTTTATGTCATAATCATTTGATGTCATAATCATTGGATGATGTCATAATCATTTTGTTGATGTCATAATCATTTGATGATGTCATAATCATTAGATAATGTCATAATCATTTGATGATGTCATAATCATTTTGTTGATGTCATAATCATTTTGTTGATGTCATATTGATTTGATGATGTCATAATCATTTGATGTCATAATCATTGGATGATGTCATAATCATTTTGTTCATGTCATAATCATTTGATGATGTCATAATCATTTGATGTCATAATCATTGGATGATGTCATAATCATTTTGTTGATGTCATAATCATTTGATGATGTCATAATCATTAGATGATGTCATAATCATTTTGTTGATGTCATAATCATTAGATAATGTCATAATCATTTTGTTGAAGTCATAATCATTTGATGATGTCATAATCATTTTGTTGATGTCATAATCATTTTGTTGATGTCATATTGATTTGATGATGTCATAATCATTTGATGTCATAATCATTGGATGATGTCGTAATCATTTTGTTCATGTCATAATCATTTGATGATGTCATAATCATTTGATGTCATAATCATTGGATGATGTCATAATCATTTTGTTGATGTCATAATCATTTGATGATGTCATAATCATTAGATGATGTCATAATCATTTTGTTGATGTCATAATCATTTGATGATGTCATAATCATTTGATGTAATAATCATTAGATGATGTCATAATCATTTTGTTGATGTCATAATCATTTAATGATGTCATAGTCATTAGATGATGTCATAATCATTTGATGATGTCATAATCATTTGATGATGTCATAATCATTTGATGTCATAATCATTGGATGATGTCATAATCATTTTGTTGATGTCATAATCATTTGATGATGTCATAATCATTTGATGATGTCATAATCATTTTGTTGATGTCATAATCATTTGATGATGTCATAATCATTTGATGTCATAATCATTGGATGATGTCATAATCATTTTGTTGATGTCATAATCATTGTATGATGTTATAATCATTTTGTTGATGTCATAATCATTGGATGATGTCATAATCCTTTTGTTGATGTCATAATCATTTGATGATGTCATAATCATTAGATGATGTCATAATCATTTTGTTGATGTCATAATCATTGGATGATGTCATAATCATTTTGTTGATGTCATAATCATTTGGTGATGTCATAATCATTTGATGTCATAATCATTGGATGATGTCATAATCATTTGATGATGCCATAATCATTTTGTTAATGTCATAATCATTTTATGATGTCATAATCATTTTGTTGATGTCATAATCATTTTGTTGATGTCATAATCATTTGATGATGTCATAGTCATTAGATGATGTCATAATCATTTTGTTGATGTCATAATCATTTCATGATGTCATAATCATTTGATGTCATAATCATTGTATGATGTCATAATCATTTTGTTGATGTCATAATCATTTGATGATGTCATAATCATTAGATAATGTCATAATCATTTTGTTGAAGTCATAATCATTTGATGATGTCATAATCATTTTGTTGATGTCATAATGATTTGATGATGTCATAATCATTTGATGTCATAATCATTGGATGATGTCATAATCATTTTGTTGATGTCATAATCATTTGATGATGTCATAATCATTTGATGTCATAATCATTGGATGATGTCATAATCATTTTGTTGATGTCATAATCATTTGATGATGTCATAATCATTAGATGATGTCATAATAATTTTGTTGATGTCATAATCATTTGATGATGTCATAATCATATGATGTAATAATCATTGGATGATGTCATAATCATTTTGTTGATGTCATAATCATTTGATGATGTCATAATCATTAGATGATGTCATAATCATTTTGTTGATGTCATAATCATTTGATGATGTCATAATCATTAGATGATGTCATAATCATTTTGTTGATGTCATAATCATTTGATGATGTCATAATCATTTGATGTCATAATCATTGGATGATGTCATAATCATTTTATTGATGTCATAATCATTTGATGATGTCATAATCATTTGATGATGTCATAATCATTTTGTTGATGTCATAATCATTTGATGATGTCATAATCATTTGATGTCATAATCATTGGATGATGTCATAATCATTTTGTTGATGTCATAATCATTTTTTGATGTCATAATCATTTTGTTGATGTCATAATCATTGGATGATGTCATAATCCTTTTGTTGATGTCATAATCATTGGATGATGTCATAATCATTAGATGATGTCATAATCATTTTGTTGATGTCATAATCATTTGATGATGTCATAATCATTTTGTTGATGTCATAATCATTTCGTTGATGTCATAATCATTTTGTTGATGTCATAATCATTTGATGATGTCATAATCATTAGATGATGTCATAATCATTTTGTTGATGTCATAATCATTTGATGATGTCATAATCATTTGATGATGTCATAATCATTTTGATGATGTCATAATCATTTGATGTCATAATCATTGGATGATGTCATAATCATTTTGTTCATGTCATAATCATTTGATGATGTCATAATCATTTGATGTCATAATCATTGGATGATGTCATAATCATTTTGTTGATGTCATAATCATTTGATGATGTCATAATCATTAGATGATGTCATAATCATTTTGTTGATGTCATAATCATTTGATGATGTCATAATCATTTTGTTGATGTCATAATCATTTCGTTGATGTCATAATGATTTGATGATATCATAATCATTTGATGTCATAATCATTGGATGATGTCATAATCATTTTGTTGATGTCATAATCATTTGATGATGTCATAATCATTAGATGATGTCATAATCATTGGATGATGACATAATCATTATGTTTATGTCATAATCATTTGATGTCATAATCATTGGATGATGTCATAATCATTTTGTTGATGTCATAATCATTTGATGATGTCATAATCATTAGATAATGTCATAATCATTTGATGATGTCATAATCATTTTGTTGATGTCATAATCATTTTGTTGATGTCATATTGATTTGATGATGTCATAATCATTTGATGTCATAATCATTGGATGATGTCATAATCATTTTGTTCATGTCATAATCATTTGATGATGTCATAATCATTTGATGTCATAATCATTGGATGATGTCATAATCATTTTGTTGATGTCATAATCATTTGATGATGTCATAATCATTAGATGATGTCATAATCATTTTGTTGATGTCATAATCATTTGATGATGTCATAATCATTTTGTTGATGTCATAATCATTTCGTTGATGTCATAATGATTTGATGATATCATAATCATTTGATGTCATAATCATTGGATGATGTCATAATCATTTTGTTGATGTCAGAATCATTTGATGATGTCATAATCATTAGATGATGTCATAATCATTGGATGATGACATAATCATTATGTTTATGTCATAATCATTTGATGTCATAATCATTGGATGATGTCATAATCATTTTGTTGATGTCATAATCATTTGATGATGTCATAATCATTAGATAATGTCATAATCATTTGATGATGTCATAATCATTTTGTTGATGTCATAATCATTTTGTTGATGTCATAATCATTAGATGATGTCATAATCATTTGATGTCATAATCATTGGATGATGTCATAATCATTTTGTTGATGTCATAATCATTTTTTGATGTCATAATCATTTTGTTGATGTCATAATCATTGGATGATGTCATAATCCTTTTGTTGATGTCATAATCATTGGATGATGTCATAATCATTAGATGATGTCATAATAATTTTGTTGATGTCATAATCATTTGATGATGTCATAATCATATGATGTAATAATCATTGGATGATGTCATAATCATTTTGTTGATGTCATAATCATTTGATGATGTCATAATCATTTTGTTGATGTCATAATCATTTGATGATGTCATAATCATTTGATGATGTCATAATCATTTGATGATGTCATAATCATTTTGCTGATGTCATAATCATTTGATGATGTCATAATCATTTTGTTGAAGTCATAATCATTTGATGATGTCATAATCATTTTGTTGATGTCATAATCATTTTGTTGATGTCATATTGATTTGATGATGTCATAATCATTTGATGTCATAATCATTGGATGATGTCATAATCATTTTGTTCATGTCATAATCATTTGATGATGTCATAATCATTTGATGTCATAATCATTGGATGATGTCATAATCATTTAGTTGATGTCATAATCATTTGATGATGTCATAATCATTAGATGATGTCATAATCATTTTGTTGATGTCATAATCATTTGATGATGTCATAATCATTTTGTTGATGTCATAATCATTTCGTTGATGTCATAATGATTTGATGATATCATAATCATTTGATGTCATAATCATTGGATGATGTCATAATCATTTTGTTGATGTCATAATCATTTGATGATGTCATAATCATTAGATGATGTCATAATCATTGGATGATGACATAATCATTATGTTTATGTCATAATCATTTGATGTCATAATCATTGGATGATGTCATAATCATTTTGTTGATGTCATAATCATTTGATGATGTCATAATCATTAGATAATGTCATAATCATTTGATGATGTCATAATCATTTTGTTGATGTCATAATCATTTTGTTGATGTCATATTGATTTGATGATGTCATAATCATTTGATGTCATAATCATTGGATGATGTCATAATCATTTTGTTCATGTCATAATCATTTGATGATGTCATAATCATTTGATGTCATAATCATTGGATGATGTCATAATCATTTTGTTGATGTCATAATCATTTCGTTGATGTCATAATGATTTGATGATATCATAATCATTTGATGTCATAATCATTGGATGATGTCATAATCATTTTGTTGATGTCATAATCATTTGATCATGTCATAATCATTAGATGATGTCATAATCATTGGATGATGACATAATCATTATGTTTATGTCATAATCATTTGATGTCATAATCATTGGATGATGTCATAATCATTTTGTTGATGTCATAATCATTTGATGATGTCATAATCATTAGATAATGTCATAATCATTTGATGATGTCATAATCATTTTGTTGATGTCATAATCATTTTGTTGATGTCATATTGATTTGATGATGTCATAATCATTTGATGTCATAATCATTGGATGATGTCATAATCATTTTGTTCATGTCATAATCATTTGATGATGTCATAGTCATTTGATGTCATAATCATTGGATGATGTCATAATCATTTTGTTGATGTCATAATCATTTGATGATGTCATAATCATTAGATGATGTCATAATCATTTTGTTGATGTCATAATCATTTGATGATGTCATAATCATTTGATGTAATAATCATTAGATGATGTCATAATCATTTTGTTGATGTCATAATCATTTGATGATGTCATAATCATTAGATGATGTCATAATCATTTTGTTGATGTCATAATCATTTGATGATGTCATAATCATTTGATGTCATAATCATTGGATGATGTCATAATCATTTTGTTGATGTCATAATCATTTGATGATGTCATAATCATTTGATGATGTCATAATTATTTTGTTGATGTCATAATCATTTGATGATGTCATAATCATTTGATGTCATAATCATTGGATGATGTCGTAATCATTTTGTTGATGTCATAATCATTTGATGATGTCATAATCATTTGATTATGTCATAATCATTTGATGATGTCATAATCATTTGATGTCATAATCATTGGATGATGTCATAATAATTTTGTTGATGTCATAATCATTTGATGATGTCAAAATCATATGATGTAATAATCATTGGATGATGTCATAATCATTTTGTTGATGTCATAATCATTTGATGATGTCATAATCATTAGATGATGTCATAATCATTTTGTTGATGTCATAATCATTTGATGATGTCATAATCATTAGATGATGTCATAATCATTTTGTTGATGTCATAATCATTTGATGATGTCATAATCATTTGATGTCATAATCATTGGATGATGTCATAATCATTTTATTGATGTCATAATCATTTGATGATGTCATAATCATTTGATGATGTCATAATCATTTTGTTGATGTCATAATCATTTGATGATGTCATAATCATTTGATGATGTCATAATCATTGGATGATGTCATAATCATTTTGTTGATGTCATAATCATTTTTTGATGTCATAATCATTTTGTTGATTTCATAATCATTGGATGATGTCATAATCCTTTTGTTGATGTCATAATCATTGGATGATGTCATAATCATTAGATGATGTCATAATCATTTTGTTGATGTCATAATCATTTGATGATGTCATAATCATTTTGTTGATGTCATAATCATTTCGTTAATGTCATAATCATTTTGTTGATGTCATAATCATTTGATGATGTCATAATCATTAGATGATGTCATAATCATTTTGTTGATGTCATAATCATTTGATGATGTCATAATCATTTGATGATGTCATAATCATTTTGCTGATGTCATAATCATTTGATGATGTCATAATCATTAGATAATGTCATAATCATTTTGTTGAAGTCATAATCATTTGATGATGTCATAATCATTTTGTTGATGTCATAATCATTTTGTTGATGTCATATTGATTTGATGATGTCATAATCATTTGATGTCATAATCATTGGATGATGTCATAATCATTTTGTTCATGTCATAATCATTTGATGATGTCATAATCATTTGATGTCATAATCATTGGATGATGTCATAATCATTTTGTTGATGTCATAATCATTTGATGATGTCATAATCATTAGATGATGTCATAATCATTTTGTTGATGTCATAATCATTTGATGATGTCATAATCATTTTGTTGATGTCATAATCATTTCGTTGATGTCATAATGATTTGATGATATCATAATCATTTGATGTCATAATCATTTTGTTGATGTCATAATCATTTGATGATGTCATAATCATTAGATGATGTCATAATCATTGGATGATGACATAATCATTATGTTTATGTCATAATCATTTGATGTCATAATCATTGGATGATGTCATAATCATTTTGTTGATGTCATAATCATTTGATGATGTCATAATCATTAGATAATGTCATAATCATTTGATGATGTCATAATCATTTTGTTGATGTCATAATCATTTTGTTGATGTCATATTGATTTGATGATGTCATAATCATTTGATGTCATAATCATTGGATGATGTCATAATCATTTTGTTGATGTCATAATCATTTGATGATGTCATAATCATTTGATGTCATAATCATTGGATGATGTCATAATCATTTTGTTGATGTCATAATCATTTGATGATGTCATAATCATTAGATGATGTCATAATCATTTTGTTGATGTCATAATCATTTGATGATGTCATAATCATTTTCTTGATGTCATAATCATTTCGTTGATGTCATAATGATTTGATGATATCATAATCATTTGATGTCATAATCATTGGATGATGTCATAATCATTTTGTTGATGTCATAATCATTTGATGATGTCATAATCATTAGATGATGTCATAATCATTGGATGATGACATAATCATTATGTTTATGTCATAATCATTTGATGTCATAATCATTGGATGATGTCATAATCATTTTGTTGATGTCATAATCATTTGATGATGTCATAATCATTAGATAATGTCATAATCATTTGATGATGTCATAATCATTTTGTTGATGTCATAATCATTTTGTTGATGTCATATTGATTTGATGATGTCATAATCATTTGATGTCATAATCATTGGATGATGTCATAATCATTTTGTTCATGTCATAATCATTTGATGATGTCATAGTCATTTGATGTCATAATCATTGGATGATGTCATAATCATTTTGTTGATGTCATAATCATTTGATGATGTCATAATCATTAGATGATGTCATAATCATTTTGTTGATGTCATAATCATTTGATGATGTCATAATCATTTGATGTAATAATCATTAGATGATGTCATAATCATTTTGTTGATGTCATAATCATTTGATGGTGTCATAATCATTAGATGATGTCATAATCATTTTGTTGATGTCATAATCATTTGATGATGTCATAATCATTTGATGTCATAATCATTGGATGATGTCATAATCATTTTGTTGATGTCATAATCATTTGATGATGTCATAATCATTTGATGATGTCATAATTATTTTGTTGATGTCATAATCATTTGATGATGTCATAATCATTTGATGTCATAATCATTGGATGATGTCGTAATCATTTTGTTGATGTCATAATCATTTGATGATGTCATAATCATTTGATGATGTCATAATCATTTTGATGATGTCATAATCATTTGATGATGTCATAATCATTTGATGTCATAATCATTGGATAATGTCATAATCATTTTGTTGATGTCATAATCATTTCATGATGTCATAATCATTTGATGATGTCATAATCATTAGATGATGTCATAATCATTTTGTTGATGTCATAATCATTGGATGATGTCATAATCATTTTGTTGATGTCATAATCATTTGGTGATGTCATAATCATTTGATGATGCCATAATCATTTTGTTAATGTCATAATCATTTTATGATGTCATAATCATTTTGTTGATGTCATAATCATTTTGTTGATGTCATAATCATTTGATGATGTCATAGTCATTAGATGATGTCATAATCATTTTGTTGATGTCATAATCATTTCATGATGTCATAATCATTTGATGTCATAATCATTGTATGATGTCATAATCATTTTGTTGATGTCATAATCATTTGATGATGTCATAATCATTAGATAATGTCATAATCATTTTGTTGAAGTCATAATCATTTGATGATGTCATAATCATTTTGTTGATGTCATAATGATTTGATGATGTCATAATCATTTGATGTCATAATCATTGGATGATGTCATAATCATTTTGTTGATGTCATAATCATTTGATGATGTCATAATCATTTGATGTCATAATCATTGGATGATGTCATAATCATTTTGTTGATGTCATAATCATTTGATGATGTCATAATCATTAGATGATGTCATAATAATTTTGTTGATGTCATAATCATTTGATGATGTCATAATCATATGATGTAATAATCATTGGATGATGTCATAATCATTTTGTTGATGTCATAATCATTTGATGATGTCATAATCATTAGATGATGTCATAATCATTTTGTTGATGTCATAATCATTTGATGATGTCATAATCATTAGATGATGTCATAATCATTTTGTTGATGTCATAATCATTTGATGATGTCATAATCATTTGATGTCATAATCATTGGATGATGTCATAATCATTTTATTGATGTCATAATCATTTGATGATGTCATAATCATTTGATGATGTCATAATCATTTTGTTGATGTCATAATCATTTGATGATGTCATAATCATTTGATGTCATAATCATTGGATGATGTCATAATCATTTTGTTGATGTCATAATCATTTTTTGATGTCATAATCATTTTGTTGATGTCATAATCATTGGATGATGTCATAATCCTTTTGTTGATGTCATAATCATTGGATGATGTCATAATCATTAGATGATGTCATAATCATTTTGTTGATGTCATAATCATTTGATGATGTCATAATCATTTTGTTGATGTCATAATCATTTCGTTGATGTCATAATCATTTTGTTGATGTCATAATCATTTGATGATGTCATAATCATTAGATGATGTCATAATCATTTTGTTGATGTCATAATCATTTGATGATGTCATAATCATTTGATGATGTCATAATCATTTTGATGATGTCATAATCATTTGATGTCATAATCATTGGATGATGTCATAATCATTTTGTTCATGTCATAATCATTTGATGATGTCATAATCATTTGATGTCATAATCATTGGATGATGTCATAATCATTTTGTTGATGTCATAATCATTTGATGATGTCATAATCATTAGATGATGTCATAATCATTTTGTTGATGTCATAATCATTTGATGATGTCATAATCATTTTGTTGATGTCATAATCATTTCGTTGATGTCATAATGATTTGATGATATCATAATCATTTGATGTCATAATCATTGGATGATGTCATAATCATTTTGTTGATGTCATAATCATTTGATGATGTCATAATCATTAGATGATGTCATAATCATTGGATGATGACATAATCATTATGTTTATGTCATAATCATTTGATGTCATAATCATTGGATGATGTCATAATCATTTTGTTGATGTCATAATCATTTGATGATGTCATAATCATTAGATAATGTCATAATCATTTGATGATGTCATAATCATTTTGTTGATGTCATAATCATTTTGTTGATGTCATATTGATTTGATGATGTCATAATCATTTGATGTCATAATCATTGGATGATGTCATAATCATTTTGTTCATGTCATAATCATTTGATGATGTCATAATCATTTGATGTCATAATCATTGGATGATGTCATAATCATTTTGTTGATGTCATAATCATTTGATGATGTCATAATCATTAGATGATGTCATAATCATTTTGTTGATGTCATAATCATTTGATGATGTCATAATCATTTTGTTGATGTCATAATCATTTCGTTGATGTCATAATGATTTGATGATATCATAATCATTTGATGTCATAATCATTGGATGATGTCATAATCATTTTGTTGATGTCAGAATCATTTGATGATGTCATAATCATTAGATGATGTCATAATCATTGGATGATGACATAATCATTATGTTTATGTCATAATCATTTGATGTCATAATCATTGGATGATGTCATAATCATTTTGTTGATGTCATAATCATTTGATGATGTCATAATCATTAGATAATGTCATAATCATTTGATGATGTCATAATCATTTTGTTGATGTCATAATCATTTTGTTGATGTCATAATCATTAGATGATGTCATAATCATTTGATGTCATAATCATTGGATGATGTCATAATCATTTTGTTGATGTCATAATCATTTTTTGATGTCATAATCATTTTGTTGATGTCATAATCATTGGATGATGTCATAATCCTTTTGTTGATGTCATAATCATTGGATGATGTCATAATCATTAGATGATGTCATAATAATTTTGTTGATGTCATAATCATTTGATGATGTCATAATCATATGATGTAATAATCATTGGATGATGTCATAATCATTTTGTTGATGTCATAATCATTTGATGATGTCATAATCATTTTGTTGATGTCATAATCATTTGATGATGTCATAATCATTTGATGATGTCATAATCATTTGATGATGTCATAATCATTTTGCTGATGTCATAATCATTTGATGATGTCATAATCATTTTGTTGAAGTCATAATCATTTGATGATGTCATAATCATTTTGTTGATGTCATAATCATTTTGTTGATGTCATATTGATTTGATGATGTCATAATCATTTGATGTCATAATCATTGGATGATGTCATAATCATTTTGTTCATGTCATAATCATTTGATGATGTCATAATCATTTGATGTCATAATCATTGGATGATGTCATAATCATTTAGTTGATGTCATAATCATTTGATGATGTCATAATCATTAGATGATGTCATAATCATTTTGTTGATGTCATAATCATTTGATGATGTCATAATCATTTTGTTGATGTCATAATCATTTCGTTGATGTCATAATGATTTGATGATATCATAATCATTTGATGTCATAATCATTGGATGATGTCATAATCATTTTGTTGATGTCATTATCATTTGATGATGTCATAATCATTAGATGATGTCATAATCATTGGATGATGACATAATCATTATGTTTATGTCATAATCATTTGATGTCATAATCATTGGATGATGTCATAATCATTTTGTTGATGTCATAATCATTTGATGATGTCATAATCATTAGATAATGTCATAATCATTTGATGATGTCATAATCATTTTGTTGATGTCATAATCATTTTGTTGATGTCATATTGATTTGATGATGTCATAATCATTTGATGTCATAATCATTGGATGATGTCATAATCATTTTGTTCATGTCATAATCATTTGATGATGTCATAATCATTTGATGTCATAATCATTGGATGATGTCATAATCATTTTGTTGATGTCATAATCATTTCGTTGATGTCATAATGATTTGATGATATCATAATCATTTGATGTCATAATCATTGGATGATGTCATAATCATTTTGTTGATGTCATAATCATTTGATCATGTCATAATCATTAGATGATGTCATAATCATTGGATGATGACATAATCATTATGTTTATGTCATAATCATTTGATGTCATAATCATTGGATGATGTCATAATCATTTTGTTGATGTCATAATCATTTGATGATGTCATAATCATTAGATAATGTCATAATCATTTGATGATGTCATAATCATTTTGTTGATGTCATAATCATTTTGTTGATGTCATATTGATTTGATGATGTCATAATCATTTGATGTCATAATCATTGGATGATGTCATAATCATTTTGTTCATGTCATAATCATTTGATGATGTCATAGTCATTTGATGTCATAATCATTGGATGATGTCATAATCATTTTGTTGATGTCATAATCATTTGATGATGTCATAATCATTAGATGATGTCATAATCATTTTGTTGATGTCATAATCATTTGATGATGTCATAATCATTTGATGTAATAATCATTAGATGATGTCATAATCATTTTGTTGATGTCATAATCATTTGATGATGTCATAATCATTAGATGATGTCATAATCATTTTGTTGATGTCATAATCATTTGATGATGTCATAATCATTTGATGTCATAATCATTGGATGATGTCATAATCATTTTGTTGATGTCATAATCATTTGATGATGTCATAATCATTTGATGATGTCATAATTATTTTGTTGATGTCATAATCATTTGATGATGTCATAATCATTTGATGTCATAATCATTGGATGATGTCGTAATCATTTTGTTGATGTCATAATCATTTGATGATGTCATAATCATTTGATTATGTCATAATCATTTGATGATGTCATAATCATTTGATGTCATAATCATTGGATGATGTCATAATAATTTTGTTGATGTCATAATCATTTGATGATGTCAAAATCATATGATGTAATAATCATTGGATGATGTCATAATCATTTTGTTGATGTCATAATCATTTGATGATGTCATAATCATTAGATGATGTCATAATCATTTTGTTGATGTC
The DNA here is from genome assembly GCF_039654945.1 of Dendrobates tinctorius. Taxonomy (NCBI): domain Eukaryota; kingdom Metazoa; phylum Chordata; class Amphibia; order Anura; family Dendrobatidae; genus Dendrobates; species Dendrobates tinctorius. The sequence continues at coordinate 40,260,567 of NW_027361687.1, read as the reverse complement.
ATAATCATTTGATGATGTCATAATCATTAGATGATGTCATAATCATTTTGTTGATGTCATAATCATTTGATGATGTCATAATCATTTGATGTCATAATCATTGGATGATGTCATAATCATTTTATTGATGTCATAATCATTTGATGATGTCATAATCATTTGATGATGTCATAATCATTTTGTTGATGTCATAATCATTTGATGATGTCATAATCATTTGATGATGTCATAATCATTGGATGATGTCATAATCATTTTGTTGATGTCATAATCATTTTTTGATGTCATAATCATTTTGTTGATTTCATAATCATTGGATGATGTCATAATCCTTTTGTTGATGTCATAATCATTGGATGATGTCATAATCATTAGATGATGTCATAATCATTTTGTTGATGTCATAATCATTTGATGATGTCATAATCATTTTGTTGATGTCATAATCATTTCGTTAATGTCATAATCATTTTGTTGATGTCATAATCATTTGATGATGTCATAATCATTAGATGATGTCATAATCATTTTGTTGATGTCATAATCATTTGATGATGTCATAATCATTTGATGATGTCATAATCATTTTGCTGATGTCATAATCATTTGATGATGTCATAATCATTAGATAATGTCATAATCATTTTGTTGAAGTCATAATCATTTGATGATGTCATAATCATTTTGTTGATGTCATAATCATTTTGTTGATGTCATATTGATTTGATGATGTCATAATCATTTGATGTCATAATCATTGGATGATGTCATAATCATTTTGTTCATGTCATAATCATTTGATGATGTCATAATCATTTGATGTCATAATCATTGGATGATGTCATAATCATTTTGTTGATGTCATAATCATTTGATGATGTCATAATCATTAGATGATGTCATAATCATTTTGTTGATGTCATAATCATTTGATGATGTCATAATCATTTTGTTGATGTCATAATCATTTCGTTGATGTCATAATGATTTGATGATATCATAATCATTTGATGTCATAATCATTTTGTTGATGTCATAATCATTTGATGATGTCATAATCATTAGATGATGTCATAATCATTGGATGATGACATAATCATTATGTTTATGTCATAATCATTTGATGTCATAATCATTGGATGATGTCATAATCATTTTGTTGATGTCATAATCATTTGATGATGTCATAATCATTAGATAATGTCATAATCATTTGATGATGTCATAATCATTTTGTTGATGTCATAATCATTTTGTTGATGTCATATTGATTTGATGATGTCATAATCATTTGATGTCATAATCATTGGATGATGTCATAATCATTTTGTTGATGTCATAATCATTTGATGATGTCATAATCATTTGATGTCATAATCATTGGATGATGTCATAATCATTTTGTTGATGTCATAATCATTTGATGATGTCATAATCATTAGATGATGTCATAATCATTTTGTTGATGTCATAATCATTTGATGATGTCATAATCATTTTCTTGATGTCATAATCATTTCGTTGATGTCATAATGATTTGATGATATCATAATCATTTGATGTCATAATCATTGGATGATGTCATAATCATTTTGTTGATGTCATAATCATTTGATGATGTCATAATCATTAGATGATGTCATAATCATTGGATGATGACATAATCATTATGTTTATGTCATAATCATTTGATGTCATAATCATTGGATGATGTCATAATCATTTTGTTGATGTCATAATCATTTGATGATGTCATAATCATTAGATAATGTCATAATCATTTGATGATGTCATAATCATTTTGTTGATGTCATAATCATTTTGTTGATGTCATATTGATTTGATGATGTCATAATCATTTGATGTCATAATCATTGGATGATGTCATAATCATTTTGTTCATGTCATAATCATTTGATGATGTCATAGTCATTTGATGTCATAATCATTGGATGATGTCATAATCATTTTGTTGATGTCATAATCATTTGATGATGTCATAATCATTAGATGATGTCATAATCATTTTGTTGATGTCATAATCATTTGATGATGTCATAATCATTTGATGTAATAATCATTAGATGATGTCATAATCATTTTGTTGATGTCATAATCATTTGATGGTGTCATAATCATTAGATGATGTCATAATCATTTTGTTGATGTCATAATCATTTGATGATGTCATAATCATTTGATGTCATAATCATTGGATGATGTCATAATCATTTTGTTGATGTCATAATCATTTGATGATGTCATAATCATTTGATGATGTCATAATTATTTTGTTGATGTCATAATCATTTGATGATGTCATAATCATTTGATGTCATAATCATTGGATGATGTCGTAATCATTTTGTTGATGTCATAATCATTTGATGATGTCATAATCATTTGATGATGTCATAATCATTTTGATGATGTCATAATCATTTGATGATGTCATAATCATTTGATGTCATAATCATTGGATAATGTCATAATCATTTTGTTGATGTCATAATCATTTCATGATGTCATAATCATTTTGTTGATGTCATTATCATTGGATGATGTCATAATCATTAGATGATGTCATAATCATTTTGTTGATGTCATAATCATTTGAAGATGTCATAATCATTAGATGATGTCATAATCATTTTGTTGATGTCATAATCATTTGATGATGTCATAATCATTTGATGTCATAATCATTGGATGATGTCATAATCATTTTATTGATGTCATAATCATTTGATGATGTCATAATCATTTGATGATGTCATAATCATTTTGTTGATGTCATAATCATTTGATGATGTCATAATCATTTGATGTCATAATCATTGGATGATGTCATAATCATTTTGTTGATGTCATAATCATTTTTTGATGTCATAATCATTTTGTTGATGTCATAATCATTGGATGATGTCATAATCCTTTTGTTGATGTCATAATCATTGGATGATGTCATAATCATTAGATGATGTCATAATCATTTTGTTGATGTCATAATCATTTGATGATGTCATAATCATTTTGTTGATGTCATAATCATTACGTTGATGTCATAATCATTTTGTTGATGTCATAATCATTTGATGATGTCATAATCATTAGATGATGTCATAATCATTTTGTTGATGTCATAATCATTTGATGTCATAATCATTTGATGATGTCATAATCATTAGATGATGACATAATCATTATGTTTATGTCATAATCATTTGATGTCATAATCATTTGATGATGTCATAATCATTTGATGATGTCATAATCATTAGATAATGTCATAATCATTTTGTTGAAGTCATAATCATTTGATGATGTCATAATCATTTTGTTGATGTCATAATCATTTTGTTGATGTCATATTGATTTGATGATGTCATAATCATTTGATGTCATAATCATTGGATGATGTCATAATCATTTTGTTCATGTCATAATCATTTGATGATGTCATAATCATTTGATGTCATAATCATTGGATGATGTCATAATCATTTTGTTGATGTCATAATCATTTGATGATGTCATAATCATTAGATGATGTCATAATCATTTTGTTGATGTCATAATCATTTGATGATGTCATAATCATTTTGTTGATGTCATAATCATTTCGTTGATGTCATAATGATTTGATGATATCATAATCATTTGATGTCATAATCATTGGATGATGTCATAATCATTTTGTTGATGTCATAATCATTTGATGATGTCATAATCATTAGATGATGTCATAATCATTGGATGATGACATAATCATTATGTTTATGTCATAATCATTTGATGTCATAATCATTGGATGATGTCATAATCATTTTGTTGATGTCATAATCATTTGATGATGTCATAATCATTAGATAATGTCATAATCATTTGATGATGTCATAATCATTTTGTTGATGTCATAATCATTTTGTTGATGTCATATTGATTTGATGATGTCATAATCATTTGATGTCATAATCATTGGATGATGTCATAATCATTTTGTTCATGTCATAATCATTTGATGATGTCATAATCATTTGATGTCATAATCATTGGATGATGTCATAATCATTTTGTTGATGTCATAATCATTTGATGATGTCATAATCATTAGATGATGTCATAATCATTTTGTTGATGTCATAATCATTTGATGATGTCATAATCATTTTGTTGATGTCATAATCATTTCGTTGATGTCATAATGATTTGATGATATCATAATCATTTGATGTCATAATCATTGGATGATGTCATAATCATTTTGTTGATGTCATAATCATTTGATGATGTCATAATCATTAGATGATGTCATAATCATTGGATGATGACATAATCATTATGTTTATGTCATAATCATTTGATGTCATAATCATTGGATGATGTCATAATCATTTTGTTGATGTCATAATCATTTGATGATGTCATAATCATTAGATAATGTCATAATCATTTGATGATGTCATAATCATTTTGTTGATGTCATAATCATTTTGTTGATGTCATATTGATTTGATGATGTCATAATCATTTGATGTCATAATCATTGGATGATGTCATAATCATTTTGTTCATGTCATAATCATTTGATGATGTCATAGTCATTTGATGTCATAATCATTGGATGAAGTCATAATCATTTTGTTGATGTCATAATCATTTGATGATGTCATAATCATTAGATGATGTCATAATCATTTGATGATGTCATAATCATTTGATGTAATAATCATTAGATGATGTCATAATCATTTTGTTGATGTCATAATCATTTGATGATGTCATAATCATTAGATGATGTCATAATCATTTGATGATGTCATAATCATTTGATGTCATAATCATTGGATGATGTCATAATCATTTTGTTGATGTCATAATCATTTGATGACGTCATAATCATTTGATGATGTCATAATTATTTTGTTGATGTCATAATCATTTGATGATGTCATAATCATTTGATGTCATAATCATTGGATGATGTCGTAATCATTTTGTTGATGTCATAATCATTTGATGATGTCATAATCATTTGATGATGTCATAATCATTTTGATGATGTCATAATCATTTGATGATGTCATAATCATTTGATGTCATAATCATTGGATAATGTCATAATCATTTTGTTGATGTCATAATCATTTTATGATGTCATAATCATTTTGTTGATGTCATAATCATTGGATGATGTCATAATCCTTTTGTTGATGTCATAATCATTTGATGATGTCATAATCATTAGATGATGTCATAATCATATTGTTGATGTCATAACCATTTGATGATGTCATAATCATTTTGTTGTTGTCATAAACATTTCGTTGATGTCATAATGATTTGATGATATCATAATCATTTGATGTCATAATCATTGGATGATGTCATAATCATTTTGTTGATGTCATAATCATTTGATGATGTCATAATCATTTGATGTCATAATCATTGGATGATGTCATAATCATTTTGTTGATGTCATAATCATTTTATGATGTCATAATCATTTTGTTGATGTCATAATCATTGGATGATGTCATAATCCTTTTGTTGATGTCATAATAATTTGATGATGTCATAATCATTAGATGATGTCATAATCATTTTGTTGATGTCATAATCATTTGATGATGTCATAATCATTTTGTTGATGTCATAATCATTTTGTTGATGTCATAATGATTTGATGATATCATAATCATTTGATGTCATAATCATTGGATGATGTCATAATCATTTTGTTAATGTCATAATCATTTGATGATGTCATAATCATTAGATGATGTCATAATCATTGGATGATGACATAATCATTATGTTTATGTCATAATCATTTGATGTCATAATCATTGGATGATGTCATAATCATTTTGTTGATGTCATAATCATTTGATGATGTCATAATCATTAGATAATGTCATAATCATTTTGTTGAAGTCATAATCATTTGATGATGTCATAATCATTTTGTTGATGTCATAATCATTTTGTTGATGTCATATTGATTTGATGATGTCATAATCATTTGATGTCATAATCATTGGATGATGTCATAATCATTTTGTTCATGTCATAATCATTTGATGATGTCATAATCATTTGATGTCATAATCATTGGATGATTTCATAATCATTTTGTTGATGTCATAATCATTTGATGATGTCATAATCATTAGATGATGTCATAATCATTTTGTTGATGTCATAATCATTTGATGATGTCATAATCATTTGATGTAATAATCATTAGATGATGTCATAATCATTTTGTTGATGTCATAATCATTTGATGATGTCATAATCATTAGATGATGTCATAATCATTTTGTTGATGTCATAATCATTTGATGATGTCATAATCATTTGATGTCATAATCATTGGATGATGTCATAATCATTTTGTTGATGTCATAATCATTTGATGATGTCATAATCATTTGATGATGTCATAATTATTTTGTTGATGTCATAATCATTTGATGATGTCATAATCATTTGATGTCATAATCATTGGATGATGTCATAATCATTTTGTTGATGTCATAATCATTTTATGATGTCATAATCATTTTGTTGATGTCATAATCATTGGATGATGTCATAATCCTTTTGTTGATGTCATAATCATTTGATGATGTCATAATCATTAGATGATGTCATAATCATTTTGTTGATGTCATAATCATTTGATGATGTCATAATCATTAGATGATGTCATAATCATTTTGTTGATGTCATAATCATTTGATGATGTCATAATCATTTTGTAGATGTCATAATCATTTCGTTGATGTCATAATGATTTGATGATATCATAATCATTTGATGTCATAATCATTGGATGATGTCATAATCATTTTGTTGATGTAATAATCATTTGGTGATGTCATAATCATTTGATGTCATAATCATTGGATGATGTCATAATCATTTGATGATGCCATAATCATTTTGTTGATGTCATAATCATTTTATGATGTCATAATCATTTTGTTGATGTCATAATCATTTTGTTGATGTCATAATCATTTGATGATGTCATAGTCATTAGATGATGTCATAATCATTTTGTTGATGTCATAATCATTTCATGATGTCATAATCATTTGATGTCATAATCATTGTATGATGTCATAATCATTTTGTTGATGTCATAATAATTTGATGATGTCATAATCATTAGATAATGTCATAATCATTTTGTTGAAGTCATAATCATTTGATGATGTCATAATCATTTTGTTGATGTCATAATGATTTGATGATGTCATAATCATTTGATGTCATAATCATTGGATGATGTCATAATCATTTTGTTGATGCCATAATCATTTGATGATGTCATAATCATTTGATGTCATAATCATTGGATGATGTCATAATCATTTTATTGATGTCATAATCATTTGATGATGTCATAATCATTTGATGATGTCATAATCATTTTGTTGATGTCATAATCATTTGATGATGTCATAATCATTTGATGTCATAATCATTGGATGATGTCATAATCATTTTGTTGATGTCATAATCATTTTATGATGTCATAATCATTTTGTTGATGTCATAATCATTGGATGATGTCATAATCATTTTGTTGATGTCATAATCATTTGATGATGTCATAATCATTAGATGATGTCATAATCATTTTGTTGATGTCATAATCATTTGATGATGTCATAATCATTTTGATGATGTCATAATCATTTCGTTGATGTCATAATGATTTGATGATATCATAATCATTTGATGTCATAATCATTGGATGATGTCATAATCATTTTGTTGATGTCATAATCATTTGATGATGTCATAATCATTTGATGTCATAATCATTGGATGATGTCATAATCATTTGATGATGTCATAATGATTTTGTTGATGTCATAATCATTTGATGATGCCATAATCATTTTGTTGATGTCATAATCATTTTGTTGATGTCATAATCATTTTGTTGATGTCATAATCATTTGATGATGTCATAATCATTAGATGATGCCATAATCATTTTGTTGATGTCATAATCATTGGATGATGTCATAATCATTTGATGTCATAATCATTGGATGATGTCATAATCATTTTGTTGATGTCATAATCATTTGATGATGTCATAATCATTAGATAATGTCATAATCATTTTGTTGAAGTCATAATCATTTGATTATGTCATAATCATTTTGTTGATGTCATAATGATTTGATGATGTCATAATCATTTGATGTCATAATCATTGGATGATGTCATAATCGTTTTGTTGATGTCATAATCATTTGATGATGTCATAATCATTTGATGTCATAATCATTGGATGATGTCATAATTATTTTGTTGATGTCATAATCATTTGATGATGTCATAATCATTAGATGATGTCATAATCATTTGGTTGATGTCATAATCATTTGATGATGTCATAATCATATGATGTAATAATCATTTTGTTGATGTCATAATCATTTTGTTGATGTCATAATCATTTGATGATGTCATAATCATTAGATGATGTCATAATCATTTTGTTGATGTCATAATCATTTGATGATGTCATAATTATTAGATGATGTCATAATCATTTTGTTGATGTCATAATCATTTGATGATGTCATAATCATTTGATGTCATAATCATTGGATGATGTCATAATCATTTTGTTGATGTCATAATCATTTGATGATGTCATAATCATTAGATGATGTCATAATCATTTTGTTGATGTCATAATCATTTGATGATGTCATAATCATTTGATGTCATAATCATTGGATGATGTCATAATCATTTTGTTGATGTCATAATCATTTTATGATGTCATAATCATTTTGTTGATGTCAAAATCATTGGATGATATCATAATCCTTTAGTTGATGTCATAATCATTTGATGATGTTATAATCATTAGATGATGTCATAATCATTTTGTTGATGTCATAATCATTTTGTTGATGTCATATTCATTTGATGATGTCATAATCATTTGATGATGTCATAATCATTAGATGATGTCATAATCATTTTGTTGATGTCATAATCATTTGATGATGTTATAATCATTAGATGATGTCATAATCATTTTGTTGATGTCATAATCATTTTGTTGATGTCATAATCATTTGATGATGTCATAATCATTTGATGATGTCATAATCATTAGATGATGTCATAATCATTTGATGATGTCATAATCATTGGATGATGTCATAATCATTTTGTTGATGTCATAATCATTTTGTTGATGTCATAATCATTTGATGATGTCATAATCATTTGATGATGTCATAATCATTGGATGATGTCATAATCATTTTGTTGATGTCATAATCATTTGATGATGTCATAATCATTAGATGATGTCATAATCATTTTGTTGATGTCATAATCATTTGATGATGTCATAATCATATGATGTAATAATCATTTTGTTGATGTCATAATCATTTTGTTGATGTCATAATCATTTGATGATGTCATAATCATTAGATGATGTCATAATCATTTTGTTGATGTCATAATCATTTGATGATGTCATAATTATTAGATGATGTCATAATCATTTTGTTGATGTCATAATCATTTGATGATGTCATAATCATTTGATGTCATAATCATTGGATGATGTCATAATCATTTTGTTGATGTCATAATCATTTGATGATGTCATAATCATTAGATGATGTCATAATCATTTTGTTGATGTCATAATCATTTGATGATGTCATAATCATTAGATGATGTCATAATCATTTGATGATGTCATAATCATTTGATGTAATAATCATTAGATGATGTCATAATCATTTTGTTGATGTCATAATCATTTGATGATGTCATAATCATTAGATGATGTCATAATCATTTTGTTGATGTCATAATCATTTGATGATGTCATAATCATTTGATGTCATAATCATTGGATGATGTCATAATCATTTTGTTGATGTCATAATCATTTGATGACGTCATAATCATTTGATGATGTCATAATTATTTTGTTGATGTCATAATCATTTGATGATGTCATAATCATTTGATGTCATAATCATTGGATGATGTCGTAATCATTTTGTTGATGTCATAATCATTTGATGATGTCATAATCATTTGATGATGTCATAATCATTTTGATGATGTCATAATCATTTGATGATGTCATAATCATTTGATGTCATAATCATTGGATAATGTCATAATCATTTTGTTGATGTCATAATCATTTTATGATGTCATAATCATTTTGTTGATGTCATAATCATTGGATGATGTCATAATCCTTTTGTTGATGTCATAATCATTTGATGATGTCATAATCATTAGATGATGTCATAATCATATTGTTGATGTCATAACCATTTGATGATGTCATAATCATTTTGTTGTTGTCATAAACATTTCGTTGATGTCATAATGATTTGATGATATCATAATCATTTGATGTCATAATCATTGGATGATGTCATAATCATTTTGTTGATGTCATAATCATTTGATGATGTCATAATCATTTGATGTCATAATCATTGGATGATGTCATAATCATTTTGTTGATGTCATAATCATTTTATGATGTCATAATCATTTTGTTGATGTCATAATCATTGGATGATGTCATAATCCTTTTGTTGATGTCATAATAATTTGATGATGTCATAATCATTAGATGATGTCATAATCATTTTGTTGATGTCATAATCATTTGATGATGTCATAATCATTTTGTTGATGTCATAATCATTTTGTTGATGTCATAATGATTTGATGATATCATAATCATTTGATGTCATAATCATTGGATGATGTCATAATCATTTTGTTAATGTCATAATCATTTGATGATGTCATAATCATTAGATGATGTCATAATCATTGGATGATGACATAATCATTATGTTTATGTCATAATCATTTGATGTCATAATCATTGGATGATGTCATAATCATTTTGTTGATGTCATAATCATTTGATGATGTCATAATCATTAGATAATGTCATAATCATTTTGTTGAAGTCATAATCATTTGATGATGTCATAATCATTTTGTTGATGTCATAATCATTTTGTTGATGTCATATTGATTTGATGATGTCATAATCATTTGATGTCATAATCATTGGATGATGTCATAATCATTTTGTTCATGTCATAATCATTTGATGATGTCATAATCATTTGATGTCATAATCATTGGATGATTTCATAATCATTTTGTTGATGTCATAATCATTTGATGATGTCATAATCATTAGATGATGTCATAATCATTTTGTTGATGTCATAATCATTTGATGATGTCATAATCATTTGATGTAATAATCATTAGATGATGTCATAATCATTTTGTTGATGTCATAATCATTTGATGATGTCATAATCATTAGATGATGTCATAATCATTTTGTTGATGTCATAATCATTTGATGATGTCATAATCATTTGATGTCATAATCATTGGATGATGTCATAATCATTTTGTTGATGTCATAATCATTTGATGATGTCATAATCATTTGATGATGTCATAATTATTTTGTTGATGTCATAATCATTTGATGATGTCATAATCATTTGATGTCATAATCATTGGATGATGTCATAATCATTTTGTTGATGTCATAATCATTTTATGATGTCATAATCATTTTGTTGATGTCATAATCATTGGATGATGTCATAATCCTTTTGTTGATGTCATAATCATTTGATGATGTCATAATCATTAGATGATGTCATAATCATTTTGTTGATGTCATAATCATTTGATGATGTCATAATCATTAGATGATGTCATAATCATTTTGTTGATGTCATAATCATTTGATGATGTCATAATCATTTTGTAGATGTCATAATCATTTCGTTGATGTCATAATGATTTGATGATATCATAATCATTTGATGTCATAATCATTGGATGATGTCATAATCATTTTGTTGATGTAATAATCATTTGGTGATGTCATAATCATTTGATGTCATAATCATTGGATGATGTCATAATCATTTGATGATGCCATAATCATTTTGTTGATGTCATAATCATTTTATGATGTCATAATCATTTTGTTGATGTCATAATCATTTTGTTGATGTCATAATCATTTGATGATGTCATAGTCATTAGATGATGTCATAATCATTTTGTTGATGTCATAATCATTTCATGATGTCATAATCATTTGATGTCATAATCATTGTATGATGTCATAATCATTTTGTTGATGTCATAATAATTTGATGATGTCATAATCATTAGATAATGTCATAATCATTTTGTTGAAGTCATAATCATTTGATGATGTCATAATCATTTTGTTGATGTCATAATGATTTGATGATGTCATAATCATTTGATGTCATAATCATTGGATGATGTCATAATCATTTTGTTGATGCCATAATCATTTGATGATGTCATAATCATTTGATGTCATAATCATTGGATGATGTCATAATCATTTTATTGATGTCATAATCATTTGATGATGTCATAATCATTTGATGATGTCATAATCATTTTGTTGATGTCATAATCATTTGATGATGTCATAATCATTTGATGTCATAATCATTGGATGATGTCATAATCATTTTGTTGATGTCATAATCATTTTATGATGTCATAATCATTTTGTTGATGTCATAATCATTGGATGATGTCATAATCATTTTGTTGATGTCATAATCATTTGATGATGTCATAATCATTAGATGATGTCATAATCATTTTGTTGATGTCATCATCATTTGATGATGTCATAATCATTTTGATGATGTCATAATCATTTCGTTGATGTCATAATGATTTGATGATATCATAATCATTTGATGTCATAATCATTGGATGATGTCATAATCATTTTGTTGATGTCATAATCATTTGATGTCATAATCATTGGATGATGTCATAATCATTTGATGATGTCATAATGATTTTGTTGATGTCATAATCATTTGATGATGCCATAATCATTTTGTTGATGTCATAATCATTTTGTTGATGTCATAATCATTTTGTTGATGTCATAATCATTTGATGATGTCATAATCATTTTGTTGATGTCATAATCATTGGATGATGTCATAATCATTTGATGTCATAATCATTGGATGATGTCATAATCATTTTGTTGATGTCATAATCATTTGATGATGTCATAATCATTAGATAATGTCATAATCATTTTGTTGAAGTCATAATCATTTGATTATGTCATAATCATTTTGTTGATGTCATAATGATTTGATGATGTCATAATCATTTGATGTCATAATCATTGGATGATGTCATAATCGTTTTGTTGATGTCATAATCATTTGATGATGTCATAATCATTTGATGTCATAATCATTGGATGATGTCATAATCATTTTGTTGATGTCATAATCATTTGATGATGTCATAATCATTAGATGATGTCATAATCATTTTGTTGATGTCATAATCATTTGATGATGTCATAATCATATGATGTAATAATCATTTTGTTGATGTCATAATCATTTTGTTGATGTCATAATCATTTGATGATGTCATAATCATTAGATGATGTCATAATCATTTTGTTGATGTCATAATCATTTGATGATGTCATAATTATTAGATGATGTCATAATCATTTTGTTGATGTCATAATCATTTGATGATGTCATAATCATTTGATGTCATAATCATTGGATGATGTCATAATCATTTTGTTGATGTCATAATCATTTGATGATGTCATAATCATTAGATGATGTCATAATCATTTTGTTGATGTCATAATCATTTGATGATGTCATAATCATTTGATGTCATAATCATTGGATGATGTCATAATCATTTTGTTGATGTCATAATCATTTTATGATGTCATAATCATTTTGTTGATGTCAAAATCATTGGATGATATCATAATCCTTTAGTTGATGTCATAATCATTTGATGATGTTATAATCATTAGATGATGTCATAATCATTTTGTTGATGTCATAATCATTTTGTTGATGTCATATTCATTTGATGATGTCATAATCATTTGATGATGTCATAATCATTAGATGATGTCATAATCATTTTGTTGATGTCATAATCATTTGATGATGTTATAATCATTAGATGATGTCATAATCATTTTGTTGATGTCATAATCATTTTGTTGATGTCATAATCATTTGATGATGTCATAATCATTTGATGATGTCATAATCATTAGATGATGTCATAATCATTTGATGATGTCATAATCATTGGATGATGTCATAATCATTTTGTTGATGTCATAATCATTTTGTTGATGTCATAATCATTTGATGATGTCATAATCATTTGATGATGTCATAATCATTGGATGATGTCATAATCATTTTGTTGATGTCATAATCATTTGATGATGTCATAATCATTAGATGATGTCATAATCATTTTGTTGATGTCATAATCATTTGATGATGTCATAATCATATGATGTAATAATCATTTTGTTGATCTCATAATCATTTTGTTGATGTCATAATCATTTGATGATGTCATAATCATTAGATGATGTCATAATCATTTTGTTGATGTCATAATCATTTGATGATGTCATAATTATTAGATGATGTCATAATCATTTTGTTGATGTCATAATCATTTGATGATGTCATAATCATTTGATGTCATAATCATTGGATGATGTCATAATCATTTTGTTGATGTCATAATCATTTGATGATGACATAATCATTAGATGATGTCATAATCATTTTGTTGATGTCATAATCATTTGATGATGTCATAATCATTTGATGTCATAATCATTGGATGATGTCATAATCATTTTGTTGATGTCATAATCATTTTATGATGTCATAATCATTTTGTTGATGTCAAAATCATTGGATGATATCATAATCCTTTAGTTGATGTCATAATCATTTGATGATGTTATAATCATTAGATGATGTCATAATCATTTTGTTGATGTCATAATCATTTTGTTGATGTCATAATCATTTGATGATGTCATAATCATTTGATGATGTCATAATCATTAGATGATGGCATAATCATTTTGTTGATGTCATAATCATTTGATGATGTTATAATCATTAGATGATGTCATAATCATTTTGTTGATGTCATAATCATTTTGTTGATGTCATAATCATTTGATGATGTCATAATCATTTGATGATGTCATAATCATTAGATGATGTCATAATCATTTTGTTGATGTCATAATCATTTGATGATGTCATAATCATTTGATGTCATAATCATTGGATGATGTCATAATCATTTTGTTGATGTCATAATCATTTGATGATGTCATAATCATTGGATGATGTCATAATCATTTTGTTGATGTCATAATCATTTGATGTCATAATCATTGGATGATGTCATAATCATTTTGTTGATGTCATAATCATTTGATGATGTCATAATCATTTGATGTCATAATCATTGGATGATGTCATAATCATTTTGTTGATGTCATAATCATTTGATGATGTCATTATCATTAGATGATGTCATAATCATTGGATGATAACATAATCATTTTGTTGATGTCATAATCATTTGATGTCATAATCATTGGATGATGTCATAATCATTTTGTTGATGTCATAATCATTTGATGATGTCATAATCATTAGATGATGTCATAATCATTTTGTTGATGTCACAATCATTTCATGATGTCATAATCATTTGATGTCATAATCATTGGATGATGTCATAATCATTTTGTTGATGTCATAATCATTTGATGATGTCATAATCATTAGATAATGTCATAATCATTTTGTTGATGTCATAATCATTTGATGATGTCATAATCATTTTGTTGATGTCATAATGATTTGATGATGTCATAATCATTTGATGTCATAATCATTGGATGATGTCATAATCATTTTGTTGATGTCATAATCATTTGATGATGTCATAATCATTTGATGTCATAATCATTGGATGATGTCATAATCATTTTGTTGATGTCATAATCATTTGATGATGTCATAATCATTAGATGATGTCATAATCATTTTGTTGATGTCATAATCATTTTGTTGATGTCATAATCATATGATGTAATAATCATTGGATGATGTCATAATCATTTTGTTGATGTCATAATCATTTGATGATGTCATAATCATTAGATGATGTCATAATCATTTTGTTGATGTCATAATCATTTGATGATGTCATAATCATTAGATGATGTCATAATCATTTTGTTGATGTCATAATCATTTGATGATGTCATAATCATTTGATGTCATAATCATTGGATGATGTCGTAATCATTTTGTTGATGTCATAATCATTTGATGATGTCATAATCATTTGATGATGTCATAATCATTTTGTTGATGTCATAATCATTTTATGATGTCATAATCATTTTGTTGATGTCATAATCATTGGATGATGTCATAATCCTTTTGTTGATGTCATAATCATTTGATGATGTCATAATCATTAGATGATGTCATAATCATATTGTTGATGTCATAATCATTTGATGATGTCATAATCATTTTGTTGATGTCATAATCATTTCGTTGATGTCATAATGATTTGATGATATCATAATCATTTGATGTCATAATCATTGGATGATGTCATAATCATATTGTTGATGTCATAATCATTTGATGATGTCATAATCATTTGATGTCATAATCATTGGATGATGTCATAATCATTTTGTTGATGTCATAATCATTTTATGATGTCATAATCATTTTGTTGATGTCATAATCATTGGATGATGTCATAATCCTTTTGTTGATGTCATAATCATTTGATGATGTCATAATCATTAGATGATGTCATAATCATTTTGTTGATGTCATAATCATATGATGATGTCATAATCATTTTGTTGATGTCATAATCATTTCGTTGATGTCATAATGATTTGATGATATCATAATCATTTGATGTCATAATCATTGGATGATGTCATAATCATTTTGTTGATGTCATAATCATTTGATGATGTCATAATCATTAGATGATGTCATAATCATTGGATGATGATATAATCATTTTGTTGATGTCATAATCATTTGATGTCATAATCATTGGATGATGTCATAATCATTTTGTTGATGTCATAATCATTTTATGATGTCATAATCATTAGATAATGTCATAATCATTTTGTTGAAGTCATAATCATTTGATGATGTCATAATCATTTTGTTGATGTCATAATCATTTTGTTGATGTCATATTGATGTGATGATGTCATAATCATTTGATGTCATAATCATTGGATGATGTCACAATCATTTTGTTCATGTCATAATCATTTGATGATGTTATAATCATTTTGTTGATGTCATAATCATTGGATGATGTCATAATCCTTTTGTTGATGTCATAATCATTTGATGATGTCATAATCATTAGATGATGTCATAATCATTTTGTTGATGTCATAATCATTTTATGATGTCATAATCATTTTGTAGATGTCATAATCATTTCGTTAATGTCATAATGATTTGATGATATCATAATCATTTGATGTCATAATCATTGGATGATGTCATAATCATTTTGTTGATGTCATAATCATTTGGTGATGTCATAATCATTTGATGTCATAATCATTGGATGATGTCATAATCATTTGATGATGCCATAATCATTTTGTTGATGTCATAATCATTTTATGATGTCATAATCATTTTGTTGATGTCATAATCATTTTGTTGATGTCATAATCATTTGATGATGTCATAGTCATTAGATGATGTCATAATCATTTTGTTGATGTCATAATCATTTCATGATGTCATAATCATTTGATGTCATAATCATTGTATGATGTTGTAATCATTTTGTTGATGTCATAATCATTTGATGATGTCATAATCATTAGATAATGTCATAATCATTTTGTTGAAGTCATAATCATTTGATGATGTCATAATCATTTTGTTGATGTCATAATGATTTGATGATGTCATAATCATTTGATGTCATAATCATTGGATGATGTCATAATCATTTTGTTGATGTCATAATCTTTTGATGATGTCATAATCATTTGATGTCATAATCATTGGATGATGTCATAATCATTTTGTTGATGTCATAATCATTTGATGATGTCATAATCATTAGATGATGTCATAATAATTTTGTTGATGTCATAATCATTTGATGATGTCATAATCATATGATGTAATAATCATTGGATGATGTCATAATCATTTTGTTGATGTCATAATCATTAGATGATGTCATAATCATTTTGTTGATGTCATAATCATTTGATGATGTCATAATCATTAGATGATGTCATAATCATTTTGTTGATGTCATAATCATTTGATGATGTCATAATCATTTGATGTCATAATCATTGGATGATGTCATAATCATTTTATTGATGTCATAATCATTTGATGATGTCATAATCATTTGATGATGTCATAATCATTTTGTTGATGTCATAATCATTTGATGATGTCATAATCATTTGATGTCATAATCATTGGATGATGTCATAATCATTTTGTTGATGTCATAATCATTTTATGATGTCATAATCATTTTGTTGATGTCATAATCATTGGATGATGTCATAATCCTTTTGTTGATGTCATAATCATTTGATGATGTCATAATCATTAGATGATGTCATAATCATTTTGTTGATGTCATAATCATTTCATGATGTCATAATCATTTGATGTCAAAATCATTGTATGATGTCATAATCATTTTGTTGATGTCATAATCATTTGATGATGTCATAATCATTAGATAATGTCATAATCATTTTGTTGAAGTCATAATCATTTGATGATGTCATAATCATTTTGTTGATGTCATAATGATTTGATGATGTCATAATCATTAGATGATGTCATAATCATTTTGTTGATGTCATAATCATTTGATGATGTCATAATCATTAGATGATGTCATAATAGTTTTGTTGATGTCATAATCATTTGATGATGTCATAATCATTTGATGTCATAATCATTGGATGATGTCATAATCATTTTATTGATGTCATAATCATTTGATGATGTCATAATCATTTGATGATGTCATAATCATTTTGTTGATGTCATAATCATTTGATGATGTCATAATCATTTGATGTCATAATCATTGGATGATGTCATAATCATTTTGTTGATGTCATAATCATTTTATGATGTCATAATCATTTTGTTGATGTCATAATCATTGGATGATGTCATAATCCTTTTGTTGATGTCATAATCGTTTGATGATGTCATAATCATTAGATGATGTCATAATCATTTTGTTGATGTCATAATCATTTGATGATGTCATAATCCTTTTTTTGATGTCATAATCATTTCGTTGATGTCATAATGATTTGATGATATCATAATCATTTGATGTCATAATCATTGGATGATGTCATAATCATTTTGTTGATGTCATAATCATTTGATGATGTCATAATCATTTGATGTCATAATCATTGAATGATGTCATAATCATTTTGTTGATATCATAATCATTTTATGATGTCATAATCATTTTGTTGATGTCATAATCATTGGATGATGTCATAATCCTTTTGTTGATGTCATAATCATTTGATGATGTCATAATCATTAGATGATGTCATAATCATTTTGTTGATGTCATAATCATTTGATGATGTCATAATCATTTTGTTGATGTCATAATCATTTCGTTGATGTCATAATGATTTGATGATATCATAATCATTTGATGTCATAATCATTGGATGATGTCATAATCATTTTGTTGATGTCATAATCATTTGATGATGTCATAATCATTAGATGTTGTCATAATCATTGGATGATGACATAATCATTTTGTTGATGTCATAATCATTTGATGTAATAATCATTGGATGATGTCATAATCATTTTGTTGATGTCATAATCATTTGATGATGTCATAATCATTAGATGATGTCATAATCATTTTGTTGATGTCATAATCATTTGATGATGTCATAATCATTAGATGATGTCATAATCATTTTGTTGATGTCATAATCATTTGATGATGTCATAATCATTTGATGTCATAATCATTGGATGATGTCATAATCATTTTGTTGATGTCATGATCATTTTATGATGTCATAATCATTTTGTTGATGTCATAATCATTGGATGATGTCATAATCTTTTGTTGATGTCATAATCATTTGATGATGTCATAATCATTTGATGTCATAATCATTGGATGATGTCATAATCATTTGATGATGTCATAATCATTTGATGTCATAATCATTGGATGTGTCATAATCATTTGATGATGTCATAATCATTTTGTTGATGTCATAATCATTTGATGATGTCATAATCATTTTGTTGATGTCATAATCATTTGATGATGTCATAATCATTCTGTTGATGTCATAATCATTTTGATGATGTCATAATGATTTGATAATGTCATAATCATTTGATGTCATAATCATTGGATGATGTCATAAACATTTTGTTGATGTCATAATCATTTGATGATGTCATAATCATTAGATGATGTCATAATCATTTTGTTGATGTCATAATCATTTGATGATGTCATAATCATTTTGTCGATGTCATAATCATTTCGTTGATGTCATAATGATTTGATGATATCATAATCATTTGATGTCATAATCATTGGATGATGTCATAATCATTTTGTTGATGTCATAATCATTTGATGATGTCATAATCATTTGATGTCATAATCATTGGATGATGTCATAATCATTTGATGATGTCATAATGATTTTTTTGATGTCATAATCATTTGATGATGCCATAATCATTTTGTTGATGTCATAATCATTTTGTTGATGTCATAATCATTTTGTTGATGTCATAATCATTTGATGATGTCATAATCATTAGATGATGTCATAATCATTTTGTTGAAGTCATAATCATTGGATGATGTCATAATCATTTGATGTCATAATCATTGGATGATGTCATAATCATTTTGTTGATGTCATAATCATTTGATGATGTCATAATCATTAGATAATGTCATAATCATTTTGTTGAAGTCATAATCATTTGATTATGTCATAATCATTTTGTTGATGTCATAATGATTTGATGATGTCATAATCATTTGATGTCATAATCATTGGATGATGTCATAATCGTTTTGTTGATGTCATAATCATTTGATGATGTCATAATCATTTGATGTCATAATCATTGGATGATGTCATAATCATTTTGTTGATGTCATAATCATTTGATGATGTCATAATCATTAGATGATGTCATAATAATTTTGTTGATGGCATAATCATTTGATGATGTCATAATCATATGATGTAATAATCATTGGATGATGTCATAATCATTTTTTTGATGTCATAATCATTTGATGATGTCATAATCATTAGATGATGTCATAATCATTTTGTTGATGTCATAATCATTTGATGATGTCATAATCATTAGATGATGTCATAATCGTTTTGTTGATGTCATAATCATTTGATGATGTCATAATCATTTGATGTCATAATCATTGGATGATGTCATAATCATTTTGTTGATGTCATAATCATTAGATGATGTCATAATCATTAGATGATGTCATAATCATTAGATGATGTCATAATCATTTTGTTGATGTCATAATCATTTGATGATGTCATAATCATTTGATGTCATAATCATTGGATGATGTCATAATCATTTTGTTGATGTCATAATCATTTTATGAAGTCATAATCATTTTGTTGATGTCAAAATCATTGGATGATGTCATAATCCTTTTGTTGATGTCATAATCATTTGATGATGTCATAATCATTAGATGATGTCATAATCATTTTGTTGATGTCATAATCATTTGATGATGTCATAATCATTTTGTTGATGTCATAATCATTTCGTTGATGTCATAATGATTTGATGATATCATATTCATTTGATGTCATAATCATTGGATGATGTCATAATCATTTTGTTGATGTCATAATCATTTGATGATGTCATAATCATTTGATGTCATAATCATTGGATAATCATTTTGTTGATGTCATAATCATTTTATGATGTCATAATCATTTTGTTGATGTCATAATCATTGGATGATGTCATATTCCTTTTGTTGATGTCATAATCATTTGATGATGTCATAATCATTAGATGATGTCATAATCATTTTGTTGATGTCATAATCATTTGATGATGTCATAATCATTGGATGATGTCATAATCATTTTGTTGATGTCATAATCATTTGATGATGTCATAATCATTAGATGATGTCATAATCATTTTGTTGATGTCATAATCATTTCATGATGTCATAATCATTTGATGTCATAATCATTGGATGATGTCATAATCATTTTGTTGATGGCATAATCATTTGATGATGTCATAATCATTAGATAATGTCATAATCATTTTGTTGATGTCATAATCATTTGATGATGTCATAATCATTTTGTTGATGTCATAATCATTTTGTTGATGTCATAATGATTTGATGATGTCATAATCATTTGATGTCATAATCATTGGATGATGTCATAATCATTTTGTTGATGTCATAATCATTTGATGATGTCATAATCATTTGATGTCATAATCATTAGATGATGTCATAATCATTTTGTTGATGTCATAATCATTTGATGTCATAATCATTGGATGATGTCATAATCATTTTGTTGATGTCATAATCATTTGATGATGTCATAATCATTTGATGTCATAATCATTGGATGATGTCATAATCATTTTGTTGATGTCATAATCATTTGATGATGTCATAATCATTAGATGATGTCATAATCATTGGATGATGACATAATCATTTTGTTGATGTCATAATCATTTGATGTCATAATCATTGGATGATGTCATAATCATTTTGTTGATGTCATAATCATTTGATGATGTCATAATCATTAGATGATGTCATAATCATTTTGTTGATGTCACAATCATTTCATGATGTCATAATCATTTGATGTCATAATCATTGGATGATGTCATAATCATTTTGTTGATGTCATAATCATTTGATGATGTCATAATCATTAGATAATGTCATAATCATTTTGTTGATGTCATAATCATTTGATGATGTCATAATGATTTTGTTGATGTCATAATGATTTGATGATGTCATAATCATTTGATGTCATAATCATTGGATGATGTCATAATCATTTTGTTGATGTCATAATCATTTGATGATGTCATAATCATTTGATGTCATAATCATTGGATGATGTCATAATCATTTTGTTGATGTCATAATCATTTGATGATGTCATAATCATTAGATGGTGTCATAATCATTTTGTTGATGTCATAATCATTTGATGATGTCATAATCATATGATGTAATAATCATTGGATGATGTCATAATCATTTTGTTGAAGTCATAATCATTTGATGATGTCATAATCATTTTGTTGATGTCATAATCATTTGATGATGTCATAATCATTTTGTTGATGTCATAATCATTTGATGATGTCATGATCATTTGATGATGTCATAATCATTTTGATGATGTCATAATCATTTGATGATGTCATAATCATTTGATGTCATAATCATTGGATAATGTCATAATCATTTTGTTGATGTCATAATCATTTTATGATGTCATAATCATTTTGTTGATGTCATAATCATTGGATGATGTCATAATCCTTTTGTTGATGTCATAATCATTTGATGATGTCATAATCATTAGATGATGTCATAATCATATTGTTGATGTCATAACCATTTGATGATGTCATAATCATTTTGTTGATGTCATAATCATTTCGTTGATGTCATAATGATTTGATGATATCATAATCATTTGATGTCATAATCATTGGATGATGTCATAATCATTTTGTTGATGTCATAATCATTTGATGATGTCATAATCATTTGATGTCATAATCATTGGATGATGTCATAATCATTTTGTTGATGTCATAATCATTTTATGATGTCATAATCATTTTGTTGATGTCATAATCATTGGATGATGTCATAATCCTTTTGTTGATGTCATAATAATTTGATGATGTCATAATCATTAGATGATGTCATAATCATTTTGTTGATGTCATAATCATTTGATGATGTCATAATCATTTTGTTGATGTCATAATCATTTCGTTGATGTCATAATGATTTGATGATATCATAATCATTTGATGTCATAATCATTGGATGATGTCATAATCATTTTGTTGATGTCATAATCATTTGATGATGTCATAATCATTTTGTTGATGTCATAATGATTTGATGATGTCATAATCATTTGATGTCATAATCATTGGATGATGTCATAATCATTTTGTTGATGTCATAATCATTTGATGATGTCATAATCATTTGATGTCATAATCATTGGATGATGTCATAATCATTTTGTTGATGTCATAATCATTTGATGATGTCATAATCATTAGATGATGTCATAATCATTTTGTTGATGTCATAATCATTTGATGATGTCATAATCATATGATGTAATAATCATTGGATGATGTCATAATCATTTTGTTGAAGTCATAATCATTTGATGATGTCATAATCATTTTGTTGATGTCATAATCATTTGATGATGTCATAATCATTTTGTTGATGTCATAATCATTTGATGATGTCATGATCATTTGATGATGTCATAATCATTTTGATGATGTCATAATCATTTGATGATGTCATAATCATTTGATGTCATAATCATTGGATAATGTCATAATCATTTTGTTGATGTCATAATCATTTTATGATGTCATAATCATTTTGTTGATGTCATAATCATTGGATGATGTCATAATCCTTTTGTTGATGTCATAATCATTTGATGATGTCATAATCATTAGATGATGTCATAATCATATTGTTGATGTCATAACCATTTGATGATGTCATAATCATTTTGTTGATGTCATAATCATTTCGTTGATGTCATAATGATTTGATGATATCATAATCATTTGATGTCATTATCATTGGATGATGTCATAATCATTTTGTTGATGTCATAATCATTTGATGATGTCATAATCATTTGATGTCATAATCATTGGACGATGTCATAATCATTTTGTTGATGTCATAATCATTTTATGATGTCATAATCATTTTGTTGATGTCATAATCATTGGATGATGTCATAATCCTTTTGTTGATGTCATAATCATTTCGTTGATGTCATCATGATTTGATGATATCATAATCATTTGATGTCATAATCATTGGATGATGTCATAATCATTTTGTTGATGTCATAATCATTTGATGATGTCATAATCATTAGATGATGTCATAATCATTGGATGATGACATAATCATTATGTTTATGTCATAATCATTTGATGTCATAATCATTGGATGATGTCATAATCATTTTGTTGATGTCATAATCATTTGATGATGTCATAATCATTAGATAATGTCATAATCATTTTGTTGAAGTCATAATCATTTGATGATGTCATAATCATTTTGTTGATGTCATAATCATTTTGTTGATGTCATATTGATTTGATGATGTCATAATCATTTGATGTCATAATCATTGGATGATGTCATAATCATTTTGTTCATGTCATAATCATTTGATGATGTCATAATCATTTGATGTCATAATCATTGGATGATGTCATAATCATTTTGTTGATGTCATAATCATTTGATGATGTCATAATCATTAGATGATGTCATAATCATTTTGTTGATGTCATAATCATTTGATGATGTCATAATCATTTGATGTAATAATAATTAGATGATGTCATAATCATTTTGTTGATGTCATAATCATTTGATGATGTCATAATCATTAGATGATGTCATAATCATTTTGTTGATGTCATAATCATTTGATGATGTCATAATCATTTGATGTCATAATCATTGGATGATGTCATAATCATTTTGTTGATGTCATAATCATTTGATGATGTCATAATCATTTGATGATGTCATAATCATTTTGTTGATGTCATAATCATTTGATGATGTCATAATCATTTGATGTCATAATCATTGGATGATGTCATAATCATTTTGTTGATGTCATAATCATTTTATGATGTCATAATCATTTTGTTGATGTCATAATCATTGGATGATGTCATAATCCTTTTGTTGATGTCATAATCATTTGATGATGTCATAATCATTAGATGATGTCATAATCATTTTGTTGATGTCATAATCATTTGATGATGTCATAATCATTAGATGATGTCATAATCATTTTGTTGATGTCATAATCATTTGATGATGTCATAATCATTTTGTAGATGTCATAATCATTTTGTTGATGTCATAATGATTTGATGATATCATAATCATTTGATGTCATAATCATTGGATGATGTCATAATCATTTTGTTGATGTCATAATCATTTGGTGATGTCATAATCATTTGATGTCATAATCATTGGATGATGTCATAATCATTTGATGATGCCATAATCATTTTGTTGATGTCATAATCATTTTATGATGTCATAATCATTTTTTTGATGTCATAATCATTTTGTTGATGTCATAATCATTTGATGATGTCATAGTCATTAGATGATGTCATAATCATTTTGTTGATGTCATAATCATTTCATGATGTCATAATCATTTGATGTCATAATCATTGTATGATGTCATAATCATTTTGTTGATGTCATAATCATTTGATGATGTCATAATCATTAGATAATGTCATAATCATTTTGTTGAAGTCATAATCATTTGATGATGTCATAATCATTTTGTTGATGTCATAATGATTTGATGATGTCATAATCATTTGATGTCATAATCATTGGATGATGTCATAATCATTTTGTTGATGTCATAATCATTTGATGATGTCATAATCATTTGATGTCATAATCATTGGATGATGTCATAATCATTTTGTTGTTGTCATAATCATTTGATGATGTCATAATCATTAGATGATGCATAATAATTTTGTTGATGTCATAATCATTTGATGATGTCATAATCATATGATGTAATAATCATTGGATGATGTCATAATCATTTTGTTGATGTCATAATCATTTGATGATGTCATAATCATTAGATGATGTCATAATCATTTTGTTGATGTCATAATCATTTGATGATGTCATAATCATTAGATGATGTCATAATAGTTTTGTTGATGTCATAATCATTTGATGATGTCATAATCATTTGATGTCATAATCATTGGATGATGTCATAATCATTTTATTGATGTCATAATCATTTGATGATGTCATAATCATTTGATGATGTCATAATCATTTTGTTGATGTCATAATCATTTGATGATGTCATAATCATTTGATGTCATAATCATTGGATGATGTCATAATCATTTTGTTGATGTCATAATCATTTTATGATGTCATAATCATTAGATGATGTCATAATTATTGGATTATGTCATAATCATTTTGTTGATGTCATAATCATTTGATGATGTCATAATCATTAGATGATGTCATAATCATTTTGTTGATGTCATAATCATTTGATGATGTCATAATCATTAGATGATGTCATAATAGTTTTGTTGATGTCATAATCATTTGATGATGTCATAATCATTTGATGTCATAATCATTGGATGATGTCATAATCATTTGATGATGTCATAATCATTTTGTTGATGTCATAATCATTTGATGATGTCATAATAATTTTGTTGATGTCATAATCATTTGATGATGTCATAATCATTTGATGTCATAATCATTGGATGATGTCATAATCATTTTGTTGATGTCATAATCATTTTATGATGTCATAATCATTAGATGATGTCATAATCATTTTGTTGATGTCATAATCATTTGATGATGTCATAATCATTTGATGTAATAATCATTAGATGATGTCATAATCATTTTGTTGATGTCATAATCATTTGATGATGTCATAATCATTAGATGATGTCATAATCATTTTGTTGATGTCATAATCATTTGATGATGTCATAATCATTTGATGTCATAATCATTGGATGATGTCATAATCATTTTGTTGATGTCATAATCATTTGATGATGTCATAATCATTTGATGATGTCATAATCATTTTGTTGATGTCATAATCATTTGATGATGTCATAATCATTTGATGTCATAATCATTGGATGATGTCATAATCATTTTGTTGATGTCATAATCATTTTATGATGTCATAATCATTTTGTTGGTGTCATAATCATTGGATGATGTCATAATCCTTTTGTTGATGTCATAATCATTTGATGATGTCATAATCATTAGATGATGTCATAATCATTTTGTTGATGTCATAATCATTTGATGATGTCATAATCATTAGATGATGTCATAATCATTTTGTTGATGTCATAATCATTTGATGATGTCATAATCATTTTGTTGATGTCATAATGATTTGATGATGTCATAATCATTTGATGTCATAATCATTGGATGATGTCATAATCATTTTGTTGATGTCATAATCATTTGATGATGTCATAATCATTTGATGTCATAATCATTGGATGATGTCATAATCATTTTGTTGATGTCATAATCATTTGATGATGTCATAATCATTAGATGATGTCATAATAATTTTGTTGATGTCATAATCATTTGATGATGTCATAATCATATGATGTAATAATCATTGGATGATGTCATAATCATTTTGTTGATGTCATAATCATTTGATGATGTCATAATCATTAGATGATGTCATAATCATTTTGTTGATGTCATAATCATTTGATGATGTCATAATCATTAGATGATGTCATAATAGTTTTGTTGATGTCATAATCATTTGATGATGTCATAATCATTTGATGTCATAATCATTGGATGATGTCATAATCATTTTATTGATGTCATAATCATTTGATGATGTCATAATCATTTGATGATGTCATAATCATTTTGTTGATGTCATAATCATTTGATGATGTCATAATCATTTGATGTCAAAATCAATGGATGATGTCATAATCATTTTGTTGATGTCATAATCATTTTATGATGTCATAATCATTTTGTTGATGTCACAATCATTGGATGATGTCATAATCCTTTTGTTGATGTCATAATCATTTGATGATGTCATAATCATTAGATGATGTCATAATCATTTTGTTGATGTCATAATCATTTGATGATGTCATAATCATTTTGTTGATGTCATAATCATTTCGTTGATGTCATAATGATTTGATGATATCATAATCATTTGATGTCATAATCATTGGATGATGTCATAATCATTTTGTTGATGTCATAATAATTTGATGATGTCATAATCATTAGATGATGTCATAATCATTGGATGATGACATAATCATTTTGTTGATGTCATAATCATTTGATGTAATAATCATTGGATGATGTCATAATCATTTTGTTGATGTCATAATCATTTGATGATGTCATAATCATTAGATGATGTCATAATCATTTTGTTGATGTCATAATCATTTGATGATGTCATAATTATTAAATGATGTCATAATCATTTTGTTATGTCATAATCATTTGATGATGTCATAATCATTTGATGTCATAATCATTGGATGATGTCATAATCATTTTGTTGATGTCATGATCATTTTATGATGTCATAATCATTTTGTTGATGTCATAATCATTGGATGATGTCATAATCCTTTTGTTGATGTCATAATCATTTGATGATGTCATAATCATTTGATGTCATAATCATTGGATGATGTCATAATCATTTGATGTCATAATCATTGGATGTGTCATAATCATTTGATGATGTCATAATCATTTTGTTGATGTCATAATCATTTGATGATGTCATAATCATTTTGTTGATGTCATAATCATTTGATGATGTCATAATCATTCTGTTGATGTCATAATCATTTTGATGATGTCATAATGATTTGATAATGTCATAATCATTTGATGTCATAATCATTGGATGATGTCATAATCATTTTGTTGATGTCATAATCATTTGATGATGTCATAATCATTAGATGATGTCATAATCATTTTGTTGATGTCATAATCATTTGATGATGTCATAATCATTTTGTTGATGTCATAATCATTTCGTTGATGTCATAATGATTTGATGATGTCATAATCATTAGATGATGTCATAATCATTTTGTTGATGTCATAATCATTTGATGATGTCATAATCATTAGATGATGTCATAATCATTTTGTTGATGTCATAATCATTTGATGATGTCATAATCATTTGATGTCATAATCATTGGATGATGTCGTAATCATTTTGTTGATGTCATAATCATTTGATGATGTCATGATCATTTGATGATGTCATAATCATTTTGATGATGTCATAATCATTTGATGATGTCATAATCATTTGATGTCATAATCATTGGATAATGTCATAATCATTTTGTTGATGTCATAATCATTTTATGATGTCATAATCATTTTGTTGATGTCATAATCATTGGATCATGTCATAATCCTTTTGTTGATGTCATAATCATTTGATGATGTCATAATCATTAGATGATGTCATAATCATATTGTTGATGTCATAATCATTTGATGATGTCATAATCATTTTGTTGATGTCATAATCATTTCGTTGATGTCATAATGATTTGATGATATCATAATCATTTGATGTCATAATCATTGGATGATGTCATAATCATTTTGTTGATGTCATAATCATTTGATGATGTCATAATCATTTGATGTCATAATCATTGGATGATGTCATAATCATTTTGTTGATGTCATAATCATTTTATGATGTCATAATCATTTTGTTGATGTCATAATCATTGGATGATGTCATAATCCTTTTGTTGATGTCATAATCATTTGATGATGTCATAATCATTTTGTTGATGTCATAATCATTTCGTTGATGTCATAATGATTTGATGATATCATAATCATTTGATGTCATAATCATTGCATGATGTCATAATCATTTTGTTGATGTCATAATCATTTGATGATGTCATAATCATTAGATGATGTCATAATCATTGGATGATGATATAATCATTTTATTGATGTCATAATCATTTGATGTCATAATCATTGGATGATGTCAAAATCATTTTGTTGATGTCATAATCATTTGATGATGTCATAATCATTAGATAATGTCATAATCATTTTGTTGAAGTTATAATCATTTGATGATGTCATAATCATTTTGTTGATGTCATAATCATTTTGTTGATGTCATATTGATGTGATGATGTCATAATCATTTGATGTCATAATCATTGGATGATGTCATAATCATTTTGTTCATGTCATAATCATTTGATGATGTCATAATCATTTGATGTCATAATCATTGGATGATGTCATAATCATTTTGTTGATGTCATAATCATTTGATGATGTCATAATCATTAGATGATGTCAAATTCATTTGTTGATGTCATAATCATTTGATGATGTCATAATCATTAGATGATGTCATAATCATTTTGTTGATGTCATAATCATTTGATGATGTCATAATCAATTGATGTCATAATCATTGGATGATGTCATAATCATTTTGTTGATGTCATAATCATTTGATGATGTCATAATCATTTGATGATGTCATAATCATTTTGTTGATGTCATAATCATTTGATGATGTCATAATCATTTGATGTCATAATCATTGGATGATGTCATAATCATTTTGTTGATGTCATAATCATTTGATGATGTCATAATCATTTGATGATGTCATAATCATTTTGTTGATGTCATAATCATTTGATGATGTCATAATCATTTGATGTCATAATCCTTGGATGATGTCATAATCATTTTGTTGATGTCATAATCATTTTATGATGTCATAATCATTTTGTTGATGTCATAATCATTGGATGATGTCATAATCCTTTTGTTGATGTCATAATCATTTGATGATGTCATAATCATTAGATGATGTCATAATCATTTTGTTGATGTCATAATCATTTGATGATGTCATAATCATTTTGTTGATGTCATAATCATTTCGTTGATGTCATAATGATTTGATGATATCATAATCATTTGATGTCATAATCATTGGATGATGTCATAATCATTTTGTTGATGTCATAATCATTTGATGATGTCATAATCATTTGATGTCATAATCATTGGATGATGTCATAATCATTTGATGATGCCATAATCATTTTGTTGATGTCATAATCATTTTATGATGTCATAATCATTTTGTTGATGTCATAATCATTTTGTTGATGTCATAATAATTTGATGATGTCATAATCATTAGATGATGTCATAATCATTTTGTTGATGTCATAATCATTTCATGATGTCATAATCACTTGATGTCATAATCATTGGATGATGTCATAATCATTTTGTTGATGTCATAATCATTTGATGATGTCATAATCATTAGATAATGTCATAATCATTTTGTTGAAGTCATAATCATTTGATGATGTCATAATCATTTTGTTGATGTCATAATGATTTGATGATGTCATAATCATTTGATGTCATAATCATTGGATGATGTCATAATCATTTTGTTGATGTCATAATCATTTGATGATGTCATAATCATTTGATGTCATAATCATTGGATGATGTCATAATCATTTTGTTGATGTCATAATCATTTGATGATGTCATAATCATTAGATGATGTCATAATAATTTTGTTGATGTCATAATCATTTGATGGTGTCATAATCATATGATGTAATAATCATTGGATGATGTCATAATCATTTTGTTGATGTCATAATCATTTGATGATGTCATAATCATTAGATGATGTCATAATTATTTTGTTGATGTCATAATCATTTGATGATGTCATAATCATTAGATGATGTCATAATCATTGGATGATGATATAATCATTTTGTTGATGTCATAATCATTTGATGTCATAATCATTGGATGATGTCATAATCATTTTATTGATGTCATAATCATTTGATGATGTCATAATCATTTTGTTGATGTCATAATCATTTCGTTGATGTCATAATGATTTGATGATATCATAATCATTTGATGTCATAATCATTGGATGATGTCATAATCATTTTGTTGATGTCATAATCATTTGATGATGTCATAATCATTAGATAATGTCATAATCATTTTGTTGATGTCATAATCATTTGATGATGTCATAATCATTTTGTTGATGTCATAATGATTTGATGATGTCATAATCATTTGATGTCATAATCATTGGATGATGTCATAATCATTTTGTTGATGTCATAATCATTTGATGATGTCATAATCATTTGATGTCATAATCATTGGATGATGTCATAATCATTTGATGATGTCATAATCATTTTGTTGATGTCATAATCATTTCGTTGATGTCATAATGATTTGATGATATCATAATCATTTGATGTCATAATTATATGATGTAATAATCATTGGATGATGTCATAATCATTTTGTTGATGTCATAATCATTTGATGATGTCATAATCATTAGATGATGTCATAATCATTTTGTTGATGTCATAATCATTTGATGATGTCATAATCATTAGATGATGTCATAATCATTTTGTTGATGTCATAATCATTTGATGTCATAATCATTGGATGATGTCGTAATCATTTTGTTGATGTCATAATCATTTGATGATGTCATAATCATTTGATGATGTCATAATCATTTTGATGATGTCATAATCATTTGATGATGTCATAATCATTTGATGTCATAATCATTGGATAATGTCATAATCATTTTGTTGATGTCATAATCATTTTATGATGTCATAATCATTTTGTTGATGTCATAATCATTGGATCATGTCATAATCCTTTTGTTGATGTCATAATCATTTGATGATGTCATAATCATTAGATGATGTCATAATCATATTGTTGATGTCATAATCATTTGATGATGTCATAATCATTTTGTTGATGTCATAATCATTTCGTTGATGTCATAATGATTTGATGATATCATAATCATTTGATGTCATAATCATTGGATGATGCCATAATCATTTTGTTGATGTCATAATCATTTGATGATGTCATAATCATTTGATGTCATAATCATTGAATGATGTCATAATCATTTTGTTGATGTCATAATCATTTTATGATGTCATAATCATTTTGTTGATGTCATAATCATTGGATGATGTCATAATCCTTTTGTTGATGTCATAATCATTTGATGATGTCATAATCATTAGATGATGTCATAATCATTTTGTTGATGTCATAATCATTTGATGATGTCATAATCATTTTGTTGATGTCATAATCATTTCGTTGATGTCATAATGATTTGATGATATCATAATCATTTGATGTCATAATCATTGCATGATGTCATAATCATTTTGTTGATGTCATAATCATTTGATGATGTCATAATCATTAGATGATGTCATAATCATTGGATGATGATATAATCATTTTGTTGATGTCATAATCATTTGATGTCATAATCATTCGATGATGTCAAAATCATTTTGTTGATGTCATAATCATTTGATGATGTCATAATCATTAGATAATGTCATAATCATTTTGTTGAAGTTATAATCATTTGATGATGTCATAATCATTTTGTTGATGTCATATTCATTTTGTTGATGTCATATTGATGTGATGATGTCATATTCATTTGATGTCATAATCATTGGATGATGTCATAATCATTTTGTTCATGTCATAATCATTTGATGATGTCATAATCATTTGATGTCATAATCATTGGATGATGTCATAATCATTTTGTTGATGTCATAATCATTTGATGATGTCATAATCATTAGATGATGTCAAATTCATTTTGTTGATGTCATAATCATTTGATGATGTCATAATCATTTGATGTAATAATCATTAGATGATGTCATAATCATTTTGTTGATGTCATAATCATTTGATGATGTCATAATCATTAGATGATGTCATAATCATTTTGTTGATGTCATAATCATTTGATGATGTCATAATCATTTGATGTCATAATCATTGGATGATGTCATAATCATTTTGTTGATGTCATAATCATTTGATGATGTCATAATCATTTGATGATGTCATTATCATTTTGTTGATGTCATAATCATTTGATGATGTCATAATCATTTGATGTCATAATCATTGGATGATGTCATAATCATTTTGTTGATGTCATAATCATTTGATGATGTCATAATCATTTGATTATGTCATAATCATTTTGTTGATGTCATAATCATTTGATGATGTCATAATCATTTGATGTCATAATCCTTGGATGATGTCATAATCATTTTGTTGATGTCATAATAATTTTATGATGTCATAATCATTTTGTTGATGTCATAATCATTGGATGATGTCATAATCATTAGATGATGTCATAATCATTTTTTTGATGTCATAATCATTTGATGATGTCATAATCATTTTGTTGATGTCATAATCATTTTGTTGATGTCATAATGATTTGATGATATCATAATCATTTGATGTCATAATCATTGGATGATGTCATAATCATTTTGTTGATGTCATAATCATTTGGTGATGTCATAATCATTTGATGTCATAATCATTGGATGATGTCATAATCATTTGATGATGCCATAATCATTTTGTTGATGTCATAATCATTTTATGATGTCATAATCATTTTGTTGATGTCATAATCATTTTGTTGATGTCATAATCATTTGATGATGTCATAATCATTAGATGATGTCATAATCATTTTGTTGATGTCATAATCATTTCATGATGTCATAATCACTTGATGTCATAATCATTGGATGATGTCATATTCATTTTGTTGATGTCATAATCATTTGATGATGTCATAATCATTAGATAATGTCATAATCATTTTGTTGAAGTCATAATCATTTGATGATGTCATAATCATTTTGTTGATGTCATAATGATTTGATGATGTCATAATCATTTGATGTCATAATCATTGGATGATGTCATAATCATTTTGTTGATGTCATAATCATTTGATGATGTCATAATCATTTGATGTCATAATCATTGGATGATGTCATAATCATTTTGTTGATGTCATAATCATTTGATGATGTCATAATCATTAGATGATGTCATAATAATTTTGTTGATGTCATAATCATTTGATGGTGTCATAATCATATGATGTAATAATCATTGGATGATGTCATAATCATTTTGTTGATGTCATAATCATTTGATGATGTCATAATCATTAGATGATGTCATAATCATTTTGTTGATGTCATAATCATTTGATTATTTCATAATCATTAGATGATGTCATAATCATTTTGTTGATGTCATAATCATTTGATGATGTCATAATCATTTGATGTCATAATCATTGGATGATGTCATCATCATTTTATTGATGTCATAATCATTTGATGATGTCATAATCATTTGATGATGTCATAATCATTTTGTTGATGTCATAATCATTTGATGATGTCATAATCATTTGATGATGTCATAATCATTTTGTTGATGTCATAATCATTTGATGATGTCATAATCATTTGATGTCATAATAATTGGATGATGTCATAATCATTTTATGATGTCATAATCATTTTGTTGATGTCATAATCATTGGATGATGTCATAATCCTTTTGTTGATGTCATAATCATTTGATGATGTCATAATCATTTTGTTGATGTCATAATCATTTGATGATGTCATAATCATTTTGTTGATGTCATAATCATTTCGTTGATGTCATAATGATTTGATGATATCATAATCATTTGATGTCATAATCATTGGATGATGTCATAATCATTTTGTTGATGTCATAATCATTTGATGATGTCATAATCATTTGTTGTCATAATCATTGGATGATGTCATAATCATTTTGTTGATGTCATAATCATTTGATGTAATAATCATTGGATGATGTCATAATCATTTTGTTGATGTCATAATCATTTGATGATGTCATAATCATTAGATGATGTCATAATCATTTTGTTGATGTCATAATCCTTTGATGATGTCATAATCATTAGATGATGTCATAATCCTTTTGTTGATGTTATAATCATTTGATCATGTCATAATCATTTGATGTCATAATCATTGGATGATGTCATAATCATTTTGTTGATGTCATAATCATTTGATGATGTCATAATCATTTGATGATGTCATAATCATTTTGTTGATGTCATAATCATTTGATGATGTCATAATCATTTGATGTCATAATCATTGGATGATGTCATAATCATTTTGTTGATGTCATAATCATTTGATGATGTCATAATCATTTGATGATGTCATAATCATTTTGTTGATGTCATAATCATTTGATGATGTCATAATCATTTGATGTCATAATCATTGGATGATGTCATAATCATTTGATGATGTCATAATCATTAGATAATGTCATAATCATTTTGTTGAAGTCATAATCATTTGATTATGTCATAATCATTTTGTTGATGTCATAATGATTTGATGATGTCATAATCATTTGATGTCATAATCATTGGATGATGTCATAATCATTTTGTTGATGTCATAATCATTTGATGATGTCATAATCATTTGATGTCATAATCATTGGATGATGTCATAATCATTTTGTTGATGTCATAATCATTTGATGATGTCATAATCATTAGATGATGTCATAATCATTTTGTTGATGTCATAATCATTTGATGTCATAATCATTGGATAATGTCATAATCATTTTGTTGAAGTCATAATCATTTGATTATGTCATAATCATTTTGTTGATGTCATAATGATTTGATGATGTCATAATCATTTGATGTCATAATCATTGGATGATGTCATAATCCTTTTGTTGATGTCATAATCATTTGATGATGTCATAATCATTAGATGATGTCATAATCATATTGTTGATGTCATAATCATTTGATGATGTCATAATCATTTTGTTGTTGTCATAATCATTTCGTTGATGTCATAATGATTTGATGATATCATAATCATTTGATGTCATAATCACTGGATGATGTCATAATCATTTTGTTGATGTCATAATCATTTGATGATGTCATAATCATTTGATGTCATAATCATTGGATGATGTCATAATCATTTTGTTGATGTCATAATCATTTTATGATGTCATAATCATTTTGTTGATGTCATAATCATTGGATGATGTCATAATCCTTTTGTTGATGTCATAATCATTTGATGATGTCATAATCATTAGATGATGTCATAATCATTTTGTTGATGTCATAATCATTTGATGATGTCATAATCATTTTGTTGATGTCATAATCATTTCGTTGATGTCATAATGATTTGATGATATCATAATCATTTGATGTCATAATCATTGGATGATGTCATAATCATTTTGTTGATGTCATAATCATTTGATGATGTCATAATCATTAGATGATGTCATAATCATATTGTTGATGTCATAACCATTTGATGATGTCATAATCATTTTGTTGATGTCATAATCATTTCGTTGATGTCATAATGATTTGATGATATCATAATCATTTGATGTCATAATCATTGGATGATGTCATAATCATTTTGTTGATGTCATAATCATTTGATGATGTCATAATCATTTGATGTCATAATCATTGGATGATGTCATAATCATTTTGTTGATGTCATAATCATTTTATGATGTCTTAATCATTTTGTTGATGTCATAATCATTGGATGATGTCATAATCCTTTTGTTGATGTCATAATAATTTGATGATGTCATAATCATTAGATGATGTCATAATCATTTTGTTGATGTCATAATCATTTGATGATGTCATAATTATTTTGTTGATGTCATAATCATTTTGTTGATGTCATATTGATTTGATGATGTCATAATCATTTGATGTCATAATCATTGGATGATGTCATAATCATTTTGTTCATGTCATAATCATTTGATGATGTCATAATCATTTGATGTCATAATCATTGGATGATGTCATAATCATTTTGTTGATGTCATAATCATTTGATGATGTCATAATCATTAGATGATGTCATAATCATTTTGTTGATGTCATAATCATTTGATGATGTCATAATCATTAGATGATGTCATAATCATTTTGTTGATGTCATAATCATTTGATGATGTCATAATCATTTGATGTCATAATCATTGGATGATGTCATAATCATTTTGTTGATGTCATAATCATTTGATGATGTCATAATCATTTGATGATGTCATAATTATTTTGTTGATGTCATAATCATTTGATGATGTCATAATCATTTGATGTCATAATCATTGGATGATGTCATAATCCTTTTGCTGATGTCATAATCATTTGATGATGTCATAATCATTAGATGATGTCATAATCATTTCGTTGATGTCATAATCATTTGATGATGTCATAATCATTATATGATGTCATAATCATTTTGTTGATGTCATAATCATTTGATGATGTCATAATCATTTTGTAGATGTCATAATCATTTCGTTGATGTCATAATGATTTGATGATATCATAATCATTTGATGTCATAATCATTGGATGATGTCATAATCATTTTGTTGATGTCATAATCATTTGGTGATGTCATAATCATTTGATGTCATAATCATTTGATGATGCCATAATCATTTTGTTGATGTCATAATAATTTTATGATGTCATAATCATTTTGTTGATGTCATAATCATTTTGTTGATGTCATAATCATTTGATGATGTCATAGTCATTAGATGATGTCATAATCATTTTGTTGATGTCATAATCATTTCATGATGTCATAATCATTTGAT
Organism: Dendrobates tinctorius; assembly: GCF_039654945.1. Taxonomy (NCBI): domain Eukaryota; kingdom Metazoa; phylum Chordata; class Amphibia; order Anura; family Dendrobatidae; genus Dendrobates; species Dendrobates tinctorius. Next base: position 40,220,823 of record NW_027361687.1, on the reverse strand, counting down.
GTCATAATCATTGTATGATGTCATAATCATTTTGTTGATGTCATAATCATTTGATGATGTCATAATCATTAGATAATGTCATAATCATTTTGTTGAAGTCATAATCATTTGATGATGTCATAATCATTTTGTTGATGTCATAATCATTTCGTTGATGTCATAATGATTTGATGATATCATGATCATTTGATGTCATAATCATTGGATGATGTCATAATCATTTGATGATGTCATAATGATTTTGTTGATGTCATAATCATTTGATGATGCCATAATCATTTTGTTGATGTCATAATCATTTTGTTGATGTCATAATCATTTTGTTGATGTCATAATCATTTGATGATGTCATAATCATTAGATGATGTCATAATCATTTTGTTGATGTCATAATCATTGGATGATGTCATAATCATTTGATGTCATAATCATTGGATGATGTCATAATCATTTTGTTGATGTCATAATCATTTGATGATGTCATAATCATTAGATAATGTCATAATCATTTTGTTGAAGTCATAATCATTTGATTATGTCATAATCATTTTGTTGATGTCATAATGATTTGATGATGTCATAATCATTTGATGTCATAAACATTGGATGATGTCATAATCGTTTTGTTGATGTCATAATCATTTGATGATGTCATAATCATTTGATGTCATAATCATTGGATGATGTCATAATCATTTTGTTGATGTCATAATCATTTGATGATGTCATAATCATTAGATGATGTCATAATCATTTTGTTGATGTCATAATCATTTGATGATGTCATAATCATATGATGTAATAATCATTGGATGATGTCATAATCATTTTGTTGATGTCATAATCATTTGATGATGTCATAATCATTAGATGATGTCATAATCATTTTGTTGATGTCATAATCATTTGATGATGTCATAATCATTAGATGATGTCATAATCATTTTGTTGATGTCATAATCATTTGATGATGTCATAATCATTTGATGTCATAATCATTGGATGATGTCATAATCATTTTGTTGATGTCATAATCATTTGATGATGTCATAATCATTAGATGATGTCATAATCATTTTGTTGATGTCATAATCATTTGATGATGTCATAATCATTTGATGTCATAATCATTGGATGATGTCATAATCATTTTGTTGATGTCATAATCATTTTATGATGTCATAATCATTTTGTTGATGTCAAAATCATTGGATGATATCATAATCCTTTTGTTGATGTCATAATCATTTGATGATGTCATAATCATTAGATGATGTCATAATCATTTTGTTGATGTCATAATCATTTGATGATGTCATAATCATTTTGTTGATGTCATAATCATTTCGTTGATGTCATAATGATTTGATTATATCATATTCATTTGATGTCATAATCATTGGATGATGTCATAATCATTTTGTTGATGTCATAATCATTTTGTTGATGTCATAATCATTTCATGATGTCATAATCATTTGATGTCAAAATCATTGTATGATGTCATAATCATTTTGTTGATGTCATAATCATTTGATGATGTCATAATCATTAGATAATGTCATAATCATTTTGTTGAAGTCATAATCATTTGATGATGTCATAATCATTTTGTTGATGTCATAATGATTTGATGATGTCATAATCATTTGATGTCATAATCATTGGATGATGTCATAATCATTTTGTTGATGTCATAATCATTTGATGATGTCATAACCATTTGATGTCATAATCATTGGATGATGTCATAATCATTTTGTTGATGTCATAATCATTTGATGATGTCATAATCATTAGATGATGTCATAATAATTTTGTTGATGTCATAATCATTTGATGATGTCATAATCATATGATGTAATAATCATTGGATGATGTCATAATCATTTTGTTGATGTCGTAATCATTTGATGATGTCATAATCATTAGATGATGTCATAATCATTTTGTTGATGTCATAATCATTTGATGATGTCATAATCATTTGATGTCATAATCATTGGATGATGTCATAATCATTTTATTGATGTCATAATCATTTGATGATGTCATAATCATTTGATGATGTCATAATCATTTTGTTGATGTCATAATCATTTGATGATGTCATAATCATTAGATGATGTCATAATAGTTTTGTTGATGTCATAATCATTTGATGATGTCATAATCATTTGATGTCATAATCATTGGATGATGTCATAATCATTTTATTGATGTCATAATCATTTGATGATGTCATAATCATTTGATGATGTCATAATCATTTTGTTGATGTCATAATCATTTGATGATGTCATAATCATTTGATGTCATAATCATTGGATGATGTCATAATCATTTTGTTGATGTCATAATCATTTTATGATGTCATAATCATTTTGTTGATGTCATAATAATTGGATGATGTCATAATCCTTTTGTTGATGTCATAATCATTTGATGATGTCATAATCATTAGATGATGTCATAATCATTTTGTTGATGTCATAATCACTTGATGATGTCATAATCATTTTGTTGATGTCATAATCATTTCGTTGATGTCATAATGATTTGATGATATCATAATCATTTGATGTCATAATCATTGGATGATGTCATAATCATTTTGTTGATGTCATAATCATTTGATGATGTCATAATCATTTGATGTCATAATCATTGGATGATGTCATAATCATTTGATGATGTCATAATGATTTTGTTGATGTCATAATCATTGGATGATGTCATAATCATTTGATGTCATAATCATTGGATGATGTCATAATCATTTTGTTGATGTCATAATCATTTGATGATGTCATAATCATTAGATAATGTCATAATCATTTTGTTGAAGTCATAATCATTTGATTATGTCATAATCATTTTGTTGATGTCATAATGATTTGATGATGTCATAATCATTTGATGTCATAATCATTGGATGATGTCATAATCGTTTTGTTGATGTCATAATCATTTGATGATGTCATAATCATTTGATGTCATAATCATTGGATGATGTCATAATCATTTTGTTGATGTCATAATCATTTGATGATGTCATAATCATTAGATGATGTCATAATCATTTTGTTGATGTCATAATCATTTGATGATGTCATAATCATATGATGTAATAATCATTGGATGATGTCATAATCATTTTGTTGATGTCATAATCATTTGATGATGTCATAATCATTAGATGATGTCATAATCATTTTGTTGATGTCATAATCATTTGATGATGTCATAATCATTAGATGATGTCATAATCATTTGATGATGTCATAATCATTAGATAATGTCATAATCATTTTGTTGAAGTCATAATCATTTGATTATGTCATAATCATTTTGTTGATGTCATAATGATTTGATGATGTCATAATCATTTGATGTCATAATCATTGGATGATGTCATAATCGTTTTGTTGATGTCATAATCATTTGATGATGTCATAATCATTTGATGTCATAATCATTGGATGATGTCATAATCATTTTGTTGATGTCATAATCATTTGATGATGTCATAATCATTAGATGATGTCATAATCATTTTGTTGATGTCATAATCATTTGATGATGTCATAATCATATGATGTAATAATCATTGGATGATGTCATAATCATTTTGTTGATGTCATAATCATTTGATGATGTCATAATCATTAGATGATGTCATAAACATTTTGTTGATGTCATAATCATTTGATGATGTCATAATCATTAGATGATGTCATAATCATTTTGTTGATGTCATAATCATTTGATGATGTCATAATCATTTGATGTCATAATCATTGGACGATGTCATAATCATTTTGTTGATGTCATAATCATTTGATGATGTCATAATCATTAGATGATGTCATAATCATTTTGTTGATGTCATAATCATTTGATGATGTCATAATCATTTGATGTCATAATCATTGGATGATGTCATAATCATTTTATTGATGTCATAATCATTTTATGATGTCATAATCATTTTGTTGATGTCAAAATCATTGGATGATATCATAATCCTTTTGTTGATGTCATAATCATTTGATGATGTCATAATCATTAGATGATGTCATAATCATTTTGTTGATGTCATAATCATTGGATGATGTCATAATCATTTTATTGATGTCATAATCATTTGATGATGTCATAATCATTTGATGATGTCATAATCATTTTGTTGATGTCATAATCATTTGATGATGTCATAATCATTTGATGTCATAATCATTGGATGATGTCATAATCATTTTGTTGATGTCATAATCATTTTATGATGTCATAATCATTTTGTTGATGTCATAATCATTGGATGATGTCATAATCCTTTTGTTGATGTCATAATCATTTGATGATGTCATAATCATTAGATGATGTCATAATCATTTTGTTGATGTCATAATCATTTGATGATGTCATAATCATTTTGTTGATGTCATAATCATTTCGTTGATGTCATAATGATTTGATGATATCATAATCATTTGATGTCATAATCATTGGATGATGTCATAATCATTTTGTTGATGTCATAATCATTTGATGATGTCATAATCATTTGATGTCATAATCATTGGATGATGTCATAATCATTTGATGATGTCATAATGATTTTGTTGATGTCATAATCATTTGATGATGCCATAATCATTTTGTTGATGTCATAATCATTTTGTTGATGTCATAATCATTTTGTTGATGTCATAATCATTTGATGATGTCATAATCATTAGATGATGTCATAATCATTTTGTTGATGTCATAATCATTGGATGATGTCATAATCATTTGATGTCATAATCATTGGATGATGTCATAATCATTTTGTTGATGTCATAATCATTTGATGATGTCATAATCATTAGATAATGTCATAATCATTTTGTTGAAGTCATAATCATTTGATTATGTCATAATCATTTTGTTGATGTCATAATGATTTGATGATGTCATAATCATTTGATGTCATAATCATTGGATGATGTCATAATCATTTTGTTGAAGTCATAATCATTTGATGATGTCATAATCATTAGATGATGTCATAATCATTTTGTTGATGTCATAATCATTTGATGATGTCATAATCATTAGATGATGTCATAATCATTTTGTTTATGTCATAATCATTTGATGATGTCATAATCATTTGATGTCATAATCATTGGATGATGTCATAATCATTTTGTTGATGTCTTAATCATTTGATGATGTCATAATCATTAGATGATGTCATAATCATTTTGTTGATGTCATAATCATTTGATGATGTCATAATCATTTGATGTCATAATCATTGGATGATGTCATAATCATTTTGTTGATGTCAAAATCATTGGATGATATCATAATCCTTTTGTTGATGTCATAATCATTTGATGATGTCATAATCATTAGATGATGTCATAATCATTTTGTTGATGTCATAATCATTTGATGATGTCATAATCATTTTGTTGATGTCATAATCATTTCGTTGATGTCATAATGATTTGATGATATCATATTCATTTGATGTCATAATCATTGGATGATGTCATAATCATTTTGTTGATGTCATAATCATTTGATGATGTCATAATCATTTGATGTCATAATCATTGGATGATGTCATAATCATTTTGTTGATGTCATAACCATTTTATGATGTCATAATCATTTTGTTGATGTCATAATCATTGGATGATGTCATATTCCTTTTGTTGATGTCATAATCATTTGATGATGTCAAAATCATTAGATGATGTCATAATCATTTTGTTGATGTCATAATCATTTGATGATGTCATAATCATTTTGTTGATGTCATAATCATTTCGTTGATGTCATAATGATTTGATGATATCATAATCATTTGATGTCATAATCATTGGATGATTTCAGAATCATTTTGTTGATGTCATAATCATTTGATGATGTCATAATCATTAGATGATGTCATAATCATTGGATGATGACATAATAATTTTGTTGATGTCATAATCATTTGATGTCATAATCATTGGATGATGTCATAATCATTTTGTTGATTTCATAATCATTTGATGATGTCATAATCATTAGATGATGTCATAATCATTTTGTTGATGTCATAATCATTTCATGATGTCATAATCATTTGATGTCATAATCATTGGATGATGTCATAATCATTTTGTTGATGGCATAATCATTTGATGATGTCATAATCATTAGATAATGTCATAATCATTTTGTTGAAGTCATAATCATTTGATGATGTCATAATCATTTTGTTGATGTCATAATCATTTTGTTGATGTCGTAATGATTTGATGATGTCATAATCATTTGATGTCATAATCATTGGATGATGTCATAATCATTTTGTTGAGGTCATAATCATTTGATGATGTCATAATCATTTGATGTCATAATCATTGGATGATGTCATAATCATTTTGTTGATGTCATAATCATTTGATGATGTTATAATCATTAGATGATGTCATAATCATTTTGTTGATGTCATAATCATTTTGTTGATGTCATAATCATTTGATGCTGTCATAATCATTTGATGATGTCATAATCATTAGATGATGTCATAATCATTTTGTTGATGTCATAATCATTTGATGATGTCATAATCATTTGATGTCATAATCATTGGATGATGTCATAATCATTTTGTTGATGTCATAATCATTTGATGATGTCATAATCATTTGATGTCATAATCATTGGATGATGTCATAATCATTTTGTTGATGTCATAATCATTTGATGTCATAATCATTGGATGATGTCATAATCATTTTGTTGATGTCATAATCATTTGATGATGTCATAATCATTTGATGTCATAATCATTGGATGATGTCATAATCATTTTGTTGATGTCATAATCATTTGATGATGTCATAATCATTAGATGATGTCATAATCATTGGATGATGACATAATCATTTTGTTGATGTCATAATCATTTGATGTCATAATCATTGGATGATGTCATAATCATTTTGTTGATGTCATAATCATTTGATGATGTCATAATCATTAGATGATGTCATAATCATTTTGTTGATGTCACAATCATTTCATGATGTCATAATCATTTGATGTCATAATCATTGGATGATGTCATAATCATTTTGTTGATGTCATAATCATTTGATGATGTCATAATCATTAGTTAATGTCATAATCATTTTGTTGATGTCATAATCATTTGATGATGTCATAATCATTTTGTTGATGTCATAATGATTTGATGATGTCATAATCATTTGATGTCATAATCATTGGATGATGTCATAATCATTTTGTTGATGTCATAATCATTTGATGATGTCATAATCATTTGATGTCATAATCATTGGATGATGTCATAATCATTTTGTTGATGTCATAATCATTTGATGATGTCATAATCATTAGATGATGTCATAATCATTTTGTTGATGTCATAATCATTTGATGATGTCATAATCATTAGATGATGTCATAATCATTTTGTTGATGTCATAATCATTTGATGTCATAATTATTGGATGATGTCGTAATCATTTTGTTGATGTCATAATCATTTGATGATGTCATAATCATTTTGATGATGTCATAATCATTTGATGATGTCATAATCATTTGATGTCATAATCATTGGATAATGTCATAATCATTTTGTTGATGTCATAATCATTTTATGATGTCATAATCATTTTGTTGATGTCATAATCATTGGATGATGTCATAATCCTTTTGTTGATGTCATATTCATTTGATGATGTCATAATCATTAGATGATGTCATAATCATATTGTTGATGTCATAATCATTTGATGATGTCATAATCATTTTGTTGATGTCATAATCATTTCGTTGATGTCATAATGATTTGATGATATCATAATCATTTGATGTCATAGTCATTGGATGATGTCATAATCATATTGTTGATGTCATACTCATTTGATGATGTCATAATCATTTGATGTCATAATCATTGGATGATGTCATAATCATTTTGTTGATGTCATAATCATTTGATGATGTCATAATCATTAGATAATGTCATAATCATTTTGTTGAAGTCATAATCATTTGATTATGTCATAATCATTTTGTTGATGTCATAATGATTTGATGATGTCATAATCATTTGATGTCATAATCATTGGATGATGTCATAACCATTTGGTTGATGTCATAATCATTTGATGATGTCATAATCATTAGATGATGTCATAATCATTTTGTTGATGTCATAATCATTTGATGATGTCATAATCATTAGATGATGTCATAATCATTTTGTTGATGTCATAATCATTTGATGATGTCATAATCATTTGATGTCATAATCATTGGATGATGTCATAATCATTTTGTTGATGTCTTAATCATTTGATGATGTCATAATCATTAGATGATGTCATAATCATTTTGTTGATGTCATAATCATTTGATGATGTCATAATCATTTGATGTCATAATCATTGGATGATGTCATAATCATTTTGTTGATGTCATAATCATTTTATGATGTCATAATCATTTTGTTGATGTCAAAATCATTGGATGATATCATAATCCTTTTGTTGATGTCATAATCATTTGATGATGTCATAATCATTAGATGATGTCATAATCATTTTGTTGATGTCATAAACATTTGATGATGTCATAATCATTTTGTTGATGTCATAATCATTTCGTTGATGTCATAATGATTTGATGATATCATATTCATTTGATGTCATAATCATTGGATGATGTCATAATCATTTTGTTGATGTCATAATCATTTGATGATGTCATAATCATTTGATGTCATAATCATTGGATGATGTCATAATCATTTTGTTGATGTCATAATCATTTTATGATGTCATAATCATTTTGTTGATGTCATAATCATTGGATGATGTCATATTCCTTTTGTTGATGTCATAATCATTTGATGATGTCAAAATCATTAGATGATGTCATAATCATTTTGTTGATGTCATAATCATTTGATGATGTCATAATCATTTTGTTGATGTCATAATCATTTCGTTGATGTCATAATGATTTGATGATATCATAATCATTTGATGTCATAATCATTGGATGATTTCAGAATCATTTTGTTGATGTCATAATCATTTGATGATGTCATAATCATTAGATGATGTCATAATCATTGGATGATGACATAATAATTTTGTTGATGTCATAATCATTTGATGTCATAATCATTGGATGATGTCATAATCATTTTGTTGATTTCATAATCATTTGATGATGTCATAATCATTAGATGATGTCATAATCATTTTGTTGATGTCATAATCATTTGATGTCATAATCATTGGATGATGTCATAATCATTTTGTTGATGGCATAATCATTTGATGATGTCATAATCATTAGATAATGTCATAATCATTTTGTTGATGTCATAATCATTTTGTTGATGTCATAATCATTTTGTTGATGTCGTAATGATTTGATGATGTCATAATCATTTGATGTCATAATCATTGGATGATGTCATAATCATTTTGTTGAGGTCATAATCATTTGATGATGTCATAATCATTTGATGTCATAATCATTGGATGATGTCATAATCATTTTGTTGATGTCATAATCATTTGATGATGTTATAATCATTAGATGATGTCATAATCATTTTGTTGATGTCATAATCATTTTGTTGATGTCATAATCATTTGATGCTGTCATAATCATTTGATGATGTCATAATCATTAGATGATGTCATAATCATTTTGTTGATGTCATAATCATTTGATGATGTCATAATCATTTGATGTCATAATCATTGGATGATGTCATAATCATTTTGTTGATGTCATAATCATTTGATGATGTCATAATCATTTGATGTCATAATCATTGGATGATGTCATAATCATTTTGTTGATGTCATAATCATTTGATGTCATAATCATTGGATGATGTCATAATCATTTTGTTGATGTCATAATCATTTGATGATGTCATAATCATTTGATGTCATAATCATTGGATGATGTCATAATCATTTTGTTGATGTCATAATCATTTGATGATGTCATAATCATTAGATGATGTCATAATCATATTGTTGATGTCATAATCATTTTATGATGTCATAATCATTTTGTTGATGTCATAATCATTGGATGATGTCATAATCCTTTTGTTGATGTCATATTCATTTGATGATGTCATAATCATTAGATGATGTCATAATCATATTGTTGATGTCATAATCATTTGATGATGTCATAATCATTTTGTTGATGTCATAATCATTTCGTTGATGTCATAATGATTTGATGATATCATAATCATTTGATGTCATAGTCATTGGATGATGTCATAATCATATTGTTGATGTCATACTCATTTGATGATGTCATAATCATTTGATGTCATAATCATTGGATGATGTCATAATCATTTTGTTGATGTCATAATCATTTGATGATGTCATAATCATTAGATAATGTCATAATCATTTTGTTGAAGTCATAATCATTTGATTATGTCATAATCATTTTGTTGATGTCATAATGATTTGATGATGTCATAATCATTTGATGTCATAATCATTGGATGATGTCATAACCATTTGGTTGATGTCATAATCATTTGATGATGTCATAATCATTAGATGATGTCATAATCATTTTGTTGATGTCATAATCATTTGATGATGTCATAATCATTAGATGATGTCATAATCATTTTGTTGATGTCATAATCATTTGATGATGTCATAATCATTTGATGTCATAATCATTGGATGATGTCATAATCATTTTGTTGATGTCTTAATCATTTGATGATGTCATAATCATTAGATGATGTCATAATCATTTTGTTGATGTCATAATCATTTGATGATGTCATAATCATTTGATGTCATAATCATTGGATGATGTCATAATCATTTTGTTGATGTCATAATCATTTTATGATGTCATAATCATTTTGTTGATGTCAAAATCATTGGATGATATCATAATCCTTTTGTTGATGTCATAATCATTTGATGATGTCATAATCATTAGATGATGTCATAATCATTTTGTTGATGTCATAATCATTTGATGATGTCATAATCATTTTGTTGATGTCATAATCATTTCGTTGATGTCATAATGATTTGATGATATCATATTCATTTGATGTCATAATCATTGGATGATGTCATAATCATTTTGTTGATGTCATAATCATTTGATGATGTCATAATCATTTGATGTCATAATCATTGGATGATGTCATAATCATTTTGTTGATGTCATAATCATTTTATGATGTCATAATCATTTTGTTGATGTCATAATCATTGGATGATGTCATATTCCTTTTGTTGATGTCATAATCATTTGATGATGTCAAAATCATTAGATGATGTCATAATCATTTTGTTGATGTCATAATCATTTGATGATGTCATAATCATTTTGTTGATGTCATAATCATTTCGTTGATGTCATAATGATTTGATGATATCATAATCATTTGATGTCATAATCATTGGATGATTTCAGAATCATTTTGTTGATGTCATAATCATTTGATGATGTCATAATCATTAGATGATGTCATAATCATTGGATGATGACATAATAATTTTGTTGATGTCATAATCATTTGATGTCATAATCATTGGATGATGTCATAATCATTTTGTTGATTTCATAATCATTTGATGATGTCATAATCATTAGATGATGTCATAATCATTTTGTTGATGTCATAATCATTTGATGTCATAATCATTGGATGATGTCATAATCATTTTGTTGATGGCATAATCATTTGATGATGTCATAATCATTAGATAATGTCATAATCATTTTGTTGAAGTCATAATCATTTGATGATGTCATAATCATTTTGTTGATGTCATAATCATTTTGTTGATGTCGTAATGATTTGATGATGTCATAATCATTTGATGTCATAATCATTGGATGATGTCATAATCATTTTGTTGAGGTCATAATCATTTGATGATGTCATAATCATTTGATGTCATAATCATTGGATGATGTCATAATCATTTTGTTGATGTCATAATCATTTGATGATGTTATAATCATTAGATGATGTCATAATCATTTTGTTGATGTCATAATCATTTTGTTGATGTCATAATCATTTGATGCTGTCATAATCATTTGATGATGTCATAATCATTAGATGATGTCATAATCATTTTGTTGATGTCATAATCATTTGATGATGTCATAATCATTTGATGTCATAATCATTGGATGATGTCATAATCATTTTGTTGATGTCATAATCATTTGATGATGTCATAATCATTTGATGTCATAATCATTGGATGATGTCATAATCATTTTGTTGATGTCATAATCATTTGATGTCATAATCATTGGATGATGTCATAATCATTTTGTTGATGTCATAATCATTTGATGATGTCATAATCATTTGATGTCATAATCATTGGATGATGTCATAATCATTTTGTTGATGTCATAATCATTTGATGATGTCATAATCATTAGATGATGTCATAATCATTGGATGATGACATAATCATTTTGTTGATGTCATAATCATTTGATGTCATAATCATTGGATGATGTCATAATCATTTTGTTGATGTCATAATCATTTGATGATGTCATAATCATTAGATGATGTCATAATCATTTTGTTGATGTCACAATCATTTCATGATGTCATAATCATTTGATGTCATAATCATTGGATGATGTCATAATCATTTTGTTGATGTCATAATCATTTGATGATGTCATAATCATTAGTTAATGTCATAATCATTTTGTTGATGTCATAATCATTTGATGATGTCATAATCATTTTGTTGATGTCATAATGATTTGATGATGTCATAATCATTTGATGTCATAATCATTGGATGATGTCATAATCATTTTGTTGATGTCATAATCATTTGATGATGTCATAATCATTTGATGTCATAATCATTGGATGATGTCATAATCATTTTGTTGATGTCATAATCATTTGATGATGTCATAATCATATGATGTAATAATTATTGGACGATGTCATAATCATTTTGTTGATGTCATAATCATTTGATGATGTCATAATCATTAGATGATGTCATAATCATTTTGTTGATGTCATAATCATTTGATGATGTCATAATCATTAGATGATGTCATAATCATTTTGTTGATGTCATAATCATTTGATGTCATAATTATTGGATGATGTCGTAATCATTTTGTTGATGTCATAATCATTTGATGATGTCATAATCATTTTGATGATGTCATAATCATTTGATGATGTCATAATCATTTGATGTCATAATCATTGGATAATGTCATAATCATTTTGTTGATGTCATAATCATTTTATGATGTCATAATCATTTTGTTGATGTCATAATCATTGGATGATGTCATAATCCTTTTGTTGATGTCATATTCATTTGATGATGTCATAATCATTAGATGATGTCATAATCATATTGTTGATGTCATAATCATTTGATGATGTCATAATCATTTTGTTGATGTCATAATCATTTCGTTGATGTCATAATGATTTGATGATATCATAATCATTTGATGTCATAGTCATTGGATGATGTCATAATCATATTGTTGATGTCATACTCATTTGATGATGTCATAATCATTTGATGTCATAATCATTGGATGATGTCATAATCATTTTGTTGATGTCATAATCATTTTATGATGTCATAATCATTTTGTTGATGTCATAATCATTGGATGATGTCATAATCCTTTTGTTGATGTCATAATCATTTGATGATGTCATAATCATTAGATGATGTCATAATCATTTTGTTGATGTCATAATCATTTGATGATGTCATAATCATTTTGTTGATGTCATAATGATTTGATGATATCATAATCATTTGATGTCATAATCATTGGATGATGTCATAATCATTTTGTTGATGTCATAATCATTTGGTGATGTCATAATCATTTGATGTCATAATCATTGGATGATGTCATAATCATTTGTTGATGTCATAATCATTTTATGATGTCATAATCATTTTGTTGATGTCATAATCATTTTGTTGATGTCATAATCATTTGATGATGTCATAGTCATTAGATGATGTCATAATCATTTTGTTGATGTCATAATCATTTCATGATGTCATAATCATTTGATGTCATAATCATTGTATGATGTCATAATCATTTTGTTGATGTCATAATCATTTGATGATGTCATAATCATTAGATAATGTCATAATCATTTTGTTGAAGTCATAATCATTTGATGATGTCATAATCATTTTGTTGATGTCATAATGATTTGATGATGTCATAATCATTTGATGTCATAATCATTGGATGATGTCATAATCATTTTGTTGATGTTATAATCATTTGATGATGTCATAATCATTAGATGATGTCATAATAATTTTGTTGATGTCATAATCATTTGATGATGTCATAATCATATGATGTAATAATCATTGGATGATGTCATAATCATTTTGTTGATGTCATAATCATTTGATGATGTCATAATCATTAGATGATGTCATAATCATTTTGTTGATGTCATAATCATTTGATGATGTCATAATCATTAGATGATGTCATAATCATTTTGTTGATGTCATAATCATTTGATGATGTCATAATCATTTGATGTCATAATCATTGGATGATGTCATAATCATTTTATTGATGTCATAATCATTTGATGATGTCATAATCATTTGATGATGTCATAATCATTTTGTTGATGTCATAATCATTTGATGATGTCATAATCATTTGATGTCATAATCATTGGATGATGTCATAATCATTTTGTTGATGTCATAATCATTTTATGATGTCATAATCATTTTGTTGATGTCATAATCATTGGATGACGTCATAATCCTTTTGTTGATGTCATAATCATTTTGTTGATGTCATAATCATTTGATGATGTCATAATCATTTTGTTGATGTCATAATCATTTTGTTGATGTCATAATCATTTGATGATGTCATAATCATTAGATGATGTCATAATCATTTTGTTGATGTCATAATCATTTGATGATGTCATAATCATTTGATGATGTCATAATCATTTTGTTGATGTCATAATCATTTGATGATGTCATAATCATTTTGTTGATGTCATAATCATTTGATGATGTCATAATCATTTGATGTCATAATCATTGGATGATGTCGTAATCATTTTGTTGATGTCATAATCATTTGATGATGTCATAATCATTTGATGATGTCATAATCATTTTGATGATGTCATAATCATTTGATGATGTCATAATCATTTGATGTCATAATCATTGGATAATGTCATAATCATTTTGTTGATGTCATAATCATTTTATGATGTCAATCATTTTGTTGATGTCATAATCATTGGATGATGTCATAATCCTTTTGTTGATGTCATAATCATTTGATGATGTCATAATCATTAGATGATGTCATAATCATATTGTTGATGTCATAACCATTTGATGATGTCATAATCATTTTGTTGATGTCATAATCATTTCGTTGATGTCATAATGATTTGATGATATCATAATCATTTGATGTCATAATCATTGGATGATGTCATAATCATTTTGTTGATGTCATAATCATTTGATGATGTCATAATCATTTGATGTCATAATCATTGGAAGATGTCATAATCATTTTGTTGATGTCATAATCATTTTATGATGTCATAATCATTTTGTTGATGTCATAATCATTGGATGATGTCATAATCCTTTTGTTGATGTCATAATAATTTGATGATGTCATAATCATTAGATGATGTCATAATCATTTTGTTGATGTCATAATCATTTGATGATGTCATAATCATTTTGTTGATGTCATAATCATTTCGTTGATGTCATAATGATTTGATGATATCATAATCATTTGAAGTCATAATCATTGGATGATGTCATAATCATTTTGTTGATGTCATAATCATTTGATGATGTCATAATCATCAGATGATGTCATAATCATTGGATGATGACATAATCATTATGTTTATGTCATAATCATTTGATGTCATAATCATTGGATGATGTCATAATCATTTTGTTGATGTCATAATCATTTGATGATGTCATAATCATTAGATAATGTCATAATCATTTTGTTGAAGTCATAATCATTTGATGATGTCATAATCATTTTGTTGATGTCATAATCATTTTGTTGATGTCATATTGATTTGATGATGTCATAATCATTTGATGTCATAATCATTGGATGATGTCATAATCATTTTGTTCATGTCATAATCATTTGATGTCATAATCATTGGATGATGTCATAATCATTTTGTTGATGTCATAATCATTTGATGATGTCATAATCATTAGATGATGTCATAATCATTTTGTTGATGTCATAATCATTTGATGATGTCATAATCATTTGATGTAATAATCATTAGATGATGTCATAATCATTTTGTTGATGTCATAATCATTTGATGATGTCATAATCATTAGATGATGTCATAATCATTTTGTTGATGTCATAATCATTTGATGATGTCATAATCATTTGAAGATGTCATAATCATTTTGTTGATGTCATAATCATTTGATGATGTCATAATCATTTGATGTCATAATCATTGGATGATGTCATAATCATTTTGTTGATGTCATAATCATTTTATGATGTCATAATCATTTTGTTGATGTCATAATCATTGGATGATGTCATAATCCTTTTGTTGATGTCATAATCATTTGATGATGTCATAATCATTAGATGATGTCATAATCATTTTGTTGATGTCATAATCCTTTGATGATGTCATAATCATTAGATGATGTCATAATCATTTTGTTGATGTCATAATCATTTGATGATGTCATAATCATTTTGTAGATGTCATAATCATTTCGTTGATGTCATAATGATTTGATGATATCATAATCATTTGATGTCATAATCATTGGATGATGTCATAATCATTTTGTTGATGTCATAATCATTTGATGATGTCATAATCATTAGATGATGTCATAATAATTTTGTTGATGTCATAATCATTTGATGATGTCATAATCATATGATGTAATAATCATTGGATGATGTCATAATCATTTTATTGATGTCATAATCATTTTGTTGATGTTATAATCATTTTATGATGTCATAAACATTTTGTTGATGTCATAATCAATGGATGATGTCATAATCCTTTTGTTGATGTCATAATCATTTGATGATGTCATAATCATTAGATAATGTCATAATCATTTTGTTGAAGTCATAATCATTTGATTATGTCATAATCATTTTGTTGATGTCATAATGATTTGATGATGTCATAATCATTTGATGTCATAATCATTGGATGATGTCATAATCATTTTGTTGATGTCATAATCATTTGATGATGTCATAATCATTAGATGATGTCATAATCATTTTGTTGATGTCATAATCATTTGATGATGTCATAATCATTAGATGATGTCATAATCATTTTGTTGATGTCATAATCATTTGATGATGTCATAATCATTTGATGTCATAATCATTGTATGATGTCATAATCATTTTGTTGATGTCTTAATCATTTGATGATGTCATAATCATTAGATGATGTCATAATCATTTTGTTGATGTCATAATCATTTGATGATGTCATAATCATTTGATGTCATAATCATTGGATGATGTCATAATCATTTTGTTGATGTCATAATCATTTTATGATGTCATAATCATTTTGTTGATGTCAAAATCATTGGATGATATCATAATCCTTTTGTTGATGTCATAATCATTTGATGATGTCATAATCATTAGATGATGTCATAATCATTTTGTTGATGTCATAATCATTTGATGATGTCATAATCATTTTGTTGATGTCATAATCATTTCGTTGATGTCATAATGATTTGATGATATCATATTCATTTGATGTCATAATCATTGGATGATGTCATAATCATTTTGTTGATGTCATAATCATTTGATGATGTCATAATCATTTGATGTCATAATCATTGGATGATGTCATAATCATTTTGTTGATGTCATAATCATTTTATGATGTCATAATCATTTTGTTGATGTCATAATCATTGGATGATGTCATATTCCTTTTGTTGATGTCATAATCATTTGATGATGTCAAAATCATTAGATGATGTCATAATCATTTTGTTGATGTCATAATCATTTGATGATGTCATAATCATTTTGTTGATGTCATAATCATTTCGTTGATGTCATAATGATTTGATGATATCATAATCATTTGATGTCATAATCATTGGATGATTTCATAATCATTTTGTTGATGTCATAATCATTTGATGATGTCATAATCATTAGATGATGTCATAATCATTGGATGATGACATAATAATTTTGTTGATGTCATAATCATTTGATGTCATAATCATTGGATGATGTCATAATCATTTTGTTGATTTCATAATCATTTGATGATGTCATAATCATTAGATGATGTCATAATCATTTTGTTGATGTCATAATCATTTCATGATGTCATAATCATTTGATGTCATAATCATTGGATGATGTCATAATCATTTTGTTGATGGCATAATCATTTGATGATGTCATAATCATTAGATAATGTCATAATCATTTTGTTGAAGTCATAATCATTTGATGATGTCATAATCATTTTGTTGATGTCATAATCATTTTGTTGATGTCGTAATGATTTGATGATGTCATAATCATTTGATGTCATAATCATTGGATGATGTCATAATCATTTTGTTGAGGTCATAATCATTTGATGATGTCATAATCATTTCATGTCATAATCATTGGATGATGTCATAATCATTTTGTTGATGTCATAATCATTTGATGATGTTATAATCATTAGATGATGTCATAATCATTTTGTTGATGTCATAATCATTTTGTTGATGTCATAATCATTTGATGCTGTCATAATCATTTGATGATGTCATAATCATTAGATGATGTCATAATCATTTTGTTGATGTCATAATCATTTGATGATGTCATAATCATTTGATGTCATAATCATTGGATGATGTCATAATCATTTTGTTGATGTCATAATCATTTGATGATGTCATAATCATTTGATGTCATAATCATTGGATGATGTCATAATCATTTTGTTGATGTCATAATCATTTGATGTCATAATCATTGGATGATGTCATAATCATTTTGTTGATGTCATAATCATTTGATGATGTCATAATCATTTGATGTCATAATCATTGGATGATGTCATAATCATTTTGTTGATGTCATAATCATTTGATGATGTCATAATCATTAGATGATGTCATAATCATTGGATGATGACATAATCATTTTGTTGATGTCATAATCATTTGATGTCATAATCATTGGATGATGTCATAATCATTTTGTTGATGTCATAATCATTTGATGATGTCATAATCATTAGATGATGTCATAATCATTTTGTTGATGTCACAATCATTTCATGATGTCATAATCATTTGATGTCATAATCATTGGATGATGTCATAATCATTTTGTTGATGTCATAATCATTTGATGATGTCATAATCATTAGTTAATGTCATAATCATTTTGTTGATGTCATAATCATTTGATGATGTCATAATCATTTTGTTGATGTCATAATGATTTGATGATGTCATAATCATTTGATGTCATAATCATTGGATGATGTCATAATCATTTTGTTGATGTCATAATCATTTGATGATGTCATAATCATTTGATGTCATAATCATTGGATGATGTCATAATCATTTTGTTGATGTCATAATCATTTGATGATGTCATAATCATATGATGTAATAATTATTGGACGATGTCATAATCATTTTGTTGATGTCATAATCATTTGATGATGTCATAATCATTAGATGATGTCATAATCATTTTGTTGATGTCATAATCATTTGATGATGTCATAATCATTAGATGATGTCATAATCATTTTGTTGATGTCATAATCATTTGATGTCATAATTATTGGATGATGTCGTAATCATTTTGTTGATGTCATAATCATTTGATGATGTCATAATCATTTTGATGATGTCATAATCATTTGATGATGTCATAATCATTTGATGTCATAATCATTGGAAAATGTCATAATCATTTTGTTGATGTCATAATCATTTTATGATGTCATAATCATTTTGTTGATGTCATAATCATTGGATGATGTCATAATCCTTTTGTTGATGTCATATTCATTTGATGATGTCATAATCATTAGATGATGTCATAATCATATTGTTGATGTCATAATCATTTGATGATGTCATAATCATTTTGTTGATGTCATAATCATTTCGTTGATGTCATAATGATTTGATGATATCATAATCATTTGATGTCATAGTCATTGGATGATGTCATAATCATATTGTTGATGTCATACTCATTTGATGATGTCATAATCATTTGATGTCATAATCATTGGATGATGTCATAATCATTTTGTTGATGTCATAATCATTTTATGATGTCATAATCATTTTGTTGATGTCATAATCATTGGATGATGTCATAATCCTTTTGTTGATGTCATAATCATTTGATGATGTCATAATCATTAGATGATGTCATAATCATTTTGTTGATGTCATAATCATTTGATGATGTCATAATCATTTTGTTGATGTCATAATGATTTGATGATATCATAATCATTTGATGTCATAATCATTGGATGATGTCATAATCATTTTGTTGATGTCATAATCATTTGGTGATGTCATAATCATTTGATGTCATAATCATTGGATGATGTCATAATCATTTGTTGATGTCATAATCATTTTATGATGTCATAATCATTTTGTTGATGTCATAATCATTTTGTTGATGTCATAATCATTTGATGATGTCATAGTCATTAGATGATGTCATAATCATTTTGTTGATGTCATAATCATTTCATGATGTCATAATCATTTGATGTCATAATCATTGTATGATGTCATAATCATTTTGTTGATGTCATAATCATTTGATGATGTCATAATCATTAGATAATGTCATAATCATTTTGTTGAAGTCATAATCATTTGATGATGTCATAATCATTTGATGATGTCATAATCATATGATGTAATAATCATTGGATGATGTCATAATCATTTTGTTGATGTCATAATCATTTGATGATGTCATAATCATTAGATGATGTCATAATCATTTTGTTGATGTCATAATCATTTGATGATGTCATAATCATTAGATGATGTCATAATCATTTTGTTGATGTCATAATCATTTGATGATGTCATAATCATTTGATGTCATAATCATTGGATGATGTCATAATCATTTTATTGATGTCATAATCATTTGATGATGTCATAATCATTTGATGATGTCATAATCATTTTGTTGATGTCATAATCATTTGATGATGTCATAATCATTTGATGTCATAATCATTGGATGATGTCATAATCATTTTGTTGATGTCATAATCATTTTATGATGTCATAATCATTTTGTTGATGTCATAATCATTGGATGACGTCATAATCCTTTTGTTGATGTCATAATCATTTTGTTGATGTCATAATCATTTGATGATGTCATAATCATTTTGTTGATGTCATAATCATTTTGTTGATGTCATAATCATTTGATGATGTCATAATCATTAGATGATGTCATAATCATTTTGTTGATGTCATAATCATTTGATGATGTCATAATCATTTGATGATGTCATAATCATTTTGTTGATGTCATAATCATTTGATGATGTCATAATCATTTTGTTGATGTCATAATCATTTGATGATGTCATAATCATTTGATGTCATAATCATTGGATGATGTCGTAATCATTTTGTTGATGTCATAATCATTTGATGATGTCATAATCATTTGATGATGTCATAATCATTTTGATGATGTCATAATCATTTGATGATGTCATAATCATTTGATGTCATAATCATTGGATAATGTCATAATCATTTTGTTGATGTCATAATCATTTTATGATGTCATAATCATTTTGTTGATGTCATAATCATTGGATGATGTCATAATCCTTTTGTTGATGTCATAATCATTTGATGATGTCATAATCATTAGATGATGTCATAATCATATTGTTGATGTCATAACCATTTGATGATGTCATAATCATTTTGTTGATGTCATAATCATTTCGTTGATGTCATAATGATTTGATGATATCATAATCATTTGATGTCATAATCATTGGATGATGTCATAATCATTTTGTTGATGTCATAATCATTTGATGATGTCATAATCATTTGATGTCATAATCATTGGATGATGTCATAATCATTTTGTTGATGTCATAATCATTTTATGATGTCATAATCATTTTGTTGATGTCATAATCATTGGATGATGTCATAATCCTTTTGTTGATGTCATAATAATTTGATGATGTCATAATCATTAGATGATGTCATAATCATTTTGTTGATGTCATAATCATTTGATGATGTCATAATCATTTTGTTGATGTCATAATCATTTCGTTGATGTCATAATGATTTGATGATATCATAATCATTTGAAGTCATAATCATTGGATGATGTCATAATCATTTTGTTGATGTCATAATCATTTGATGATGTCATAATCATCAGATGATGTCATAATCATTGGATGATGACATAATCATTATGTTTATGTCATAATCATTTGATGTCATAATCATTGGATGATGTCATAATCATTTTGTTGATGTCATAATCATTTGATGATGTCATAATCATTAGATAATGTCATAATCATTTTGTTGAAGTCATAATCATTTGATGATGTCATAATCATTTTGTTGATGTCATAATCATTTTGTTGATGTCATATTGATTTGATGATGTCATAATCATTTGATGTCATAATCATTGGATGATGTCATAATCATTTTGTTCATGTCATAATAATTTGATGTCATAATCATTGGATGATGTCATAATCATTTTGTTGATGTCATAATCATTTGATGATGTCATAATCATTAGATGATGTCATAATCATTTTGTTGATGTCATAATCATTTGATGATGTCATAATCATTTGATGTAATAATCATTAGATGATGTCATAATCATTTTGTTGATGTCATAATCATTTGATGATGTCATAATCATTAGATGATGTCATAATCATTTTGTTGATGTCATAATCATTTGATGATGTCATAATCATTTGAAGATGTCATAATCATTTTGTTGATGTCATAATCATTGGATGATGTCATAATCATTTTGTTGATGTCATAATCATTTTATGATGTCATAATCATTTTGTTGATGTCATAATCATTGGATGATGTCATAATCCTTTTGTTGATGTCATAATCATTTGATGATGTCATAATCATTAGATGATGTCATAATCATTTTGTTGATGTCATAATCCTTTGATGATGTCATAATCATTAGATGATGTCATAATCATTTTGTTGATGTCATAATCATTTGATGATGTCATAATCATTTTGTAGATGTCATAATCATTTCGTTGATGTCATAATGATTTGATGATATCATAATCATTTGATGTCATAATCATTGGATGATGTCATAATCATTTTGTTGATGTCATAATCATTTGATGATGTCATAATCATTAGATGATGTCATAATAATTTTGTTGATGTCATAATCATTTGATGATCTCATAATCATATGATGTAATAATCATTGGATGATGTCATAATCATTTTATTGATGTCATAATCATTTTGTTGATGTCATAATCATTTTATGATGTCATAATCATTTTGTTGATGTCATAATCAATGGATGATGTCATAATCCTTTTGTTGATGTCATAATCATTTGATGATGTCATAATCATTAGATGATGTCATAATCATTTTGTTGATGTCATAATCATTTGATGATGTCATAATCATTTGATGTCATAATCATTGGATGATGTCATAATCATTTTGTTGATGTCATAATCATTTGATGATGTCATAATCATTTGATGATGTCATAATCATTTTGTTGATGTCATAATCATTTGATGATGTCATAATCATTTGATGTCATAATCATTGGATGATGTCATAATCATTTTGTTGATGTCATAATCTTTTTATGATGTCATAATCATTTTGTTGATGTCATAATCATTGGATGATGTCATAATCCTTTTGTTGATGTCATAATCATTTGATGATGTCATAATCATTAGATGATGTCATAATCATTTTGTTGATGTCATAATCATTTGATGATGTCATAATCATTAGATGATGTCATAATCATTTTGTTGATGTCATAATCATTTGATGATGTCATAATCATTTTGTAGATGTCATAATCATTTCGTTGATGTCATAATGATTTGATGATATCATAATCATTTGATGTCATAATCATTGGATGATGTCATAATCATTTTGTTGATGTCATAATCATTTGGTGATGTCATAATCATTTGATGTCATAATCATTGGATGATGTCATAATCATTTGATGATGCCATAATCATTTTGTTGATGTCATAATCATTTTATTGATGTCATAATCATTTTGTTGATGTCATAATCATTTGATGATGTCATAGTCATTAGATGATGTCATAATCATTTTGTTGATGTCATAATCATTTCATGATGTCATAATCATTTGATGTCATAATCATTGTATGATGTCATAATCATTTTGTTGATGTCATAATCATTTGATGATGTCATAATCATTAGATAATGTCATAATCATTTTGTTGAAGTCATAATCATTTGATGATGTCATAATCATTTTGTTGATGTCATAATGATTTGATGATGTCATAATCATTTGATGTCATAATCATTGGATGATGTCATAATCATTTTGTTGATGTCATAATCATTTGATGATGTCATAATCATTTGATGTCATAATCATTGGATGATGTCATAATCATTTTGTTGATGTCATAATCATTTGATGATGTCATAATCATTAGATGATGTCATAATAATTTTGTTGATGTCATAATCATTTGATGATGTCATAATCATATGATGTAATAATCATTGGATGATGTAATAATCATTTTGTTGATGTCATAATCATTTGATGATGTCATAATCATTAGATGATGTCATAATCATTTTGTTGATGTCATAATCATTTGATGATGTCATAATCATTAGATGATGTCATAATAGTTTTGTTGATGTCATAATCATTTGATGATGTCATAATCATTTGATGTCATAATCATTGGATGATGTCATAATCATTTTATTGATGTCATAATCATTTGATGATGTCATAATCATTTGATGATGTCATAATCATTTTGTTGATGTCATAATCATTTGATGATGTCATAATCATTTTGTTGATGTCATAATCATTTTATGATGTCATAATCATTTTGTTGATGTCATAATCATTGGATGATGTCATAATCCTTTTGTTGATGTCATAATCATTTGATGATGTCATAATCATTAGATGATGTCATAATCATTTTGTTGATGTCATAATCATTTGATGATGTCATAATCATATTGTTGATGTCATAATCATTTCGTTGATGTCATAATGATTTGATGATATCATAATCATTTGATGTCATAATCATTAGATGATGTCATAATCATTTTGTTGATGTCATAATCATTTGATGATGTCATAATCATTAGATGATGTCATAATAGTTTTGTTGATGTCATAATCATTTGATGATGTCATAATCATTTGATGTCATAATCATTGGATGATGTCATAATCATTTTATTGATGTCATAATCATTTGATGATGTCATAATCATTTGATGATGTCATAATCATTTTGTTGATGTCATAATCATTTGATGATGTCATAATCATTTGATGTCATAATCATTGGATGATGTCATAATCATTTTGTTGATGTCATAATCATTTTATGATGTCATAATCATTTTGTTGATGTCATAATCATTGGATGATGTCATAATCCTTTTGTTGATGTCATAATCATTTGATGATGTCATAATCATTAGATGATGTCATAATCATTTTGTTGATGTCATAATCATTTGATGATGTCATAATCATTTGATGATGTCATAATCATTTTGTTGATGTCATAGTCATTTGATGATGTCATAATCATTTGATGTCATAATCATTGGATGATGTCATAATCATTTTGTTGATGTCATAATCATTTTATGATTTCATAATCATTTTGTTGATGTCATAATCATTGGATGATGTCATAATCCTTTTGTTGATGTCATAATCATTTGATGATGTCATAATCATTAGATGATGTCATAATCATTTTGTTGATGTCATAATCATTTGATGATGTCATAATCATTAGATGATGTCATAATCATTTTGTTGATGTCATAATCATTTGATGATGTCATAATCATTTTGTAGATGTCATAATCATTTCGTTGATGTCATAATGATTTGATGATATCATAATCATTTGATGTCATAATCATTGGATGATGTCATAATCATTTTGTTGATGTCATAATCATTTGGTGATGTCATAATCATTTGATGTCATAATCATTGGATGATGTCATAATCATTTGATGATGCCATAATCATTTTGTTGATGTCATAATCATTTTATTGATGTCATAATCATTTTGTTGATGTCATAATCATTTGATGATGTCATAGTCATTAGATGATGTCATAATCATTTTGTTGATGTCATAATCATTTCATGATGTCATAATCATTTGATGTCATAATCATTGTATGATGTCATAATCATTTTGTTGATGTCATAATCATTTGATGATGTCATAATCATTAGATAATGTCATAATCATTTTGTTGAAGTCATAATCATTTGATGATGTCATAATCATTTTGTTGATGTCATAATGATTTGATGATGTCATAATCATTTGATGTCATAATCATTGGATGATGTCATAATCATTTTGTTGATGTCATAATCATTTGATGATGTCATAATCATTAGATGATGTCATAATAATTTTGTTGATGTCATAATCATTTGATGATGTCATAATCATATGATGTAATAATCATTGGATGATGTCATAATCATTTTGTTGATGTCATAATCATTTGTTGATGTCATAATCATTTGATGATGTCATAATCATTAGATGATGTCATAATCATTTTGTTGATGTCATAATCATTTGATGATGTCATAATCATTAGATGATGTCATAATAGTTTTGTTGATGTCATAATCATTTGATGATGTCATAATCATTTGATGTCATAATCATTGGATGATGTCATAATCATTTTATTGATGTCATAATCATTTGATGATGTCATAATCATTTGATGATGTCATAATCATTTTGTTGATGTCATAATCATTTGATGATGTCATAATCATTTGATGTCATAATCATTGGATGATGTCATAATCATTTTGTTGATGTCATAATCATTTTATGATGTCATAATCATTTTGTTGATGTCATAATCATTGGATGATGTCATAATCCTTTTGTTGATGTCATAATCATTTGATGATGTCATAATCATTAGATGATGTCATAATCATTTTGTTGATGTCATAATCATTTGATGATGTCATAATCATTTGATGTCATAATCATTTCGTTGATGTCATAATGATTTGATGATGTCATGATCATTTTATGATGTCATAATCATTTTGTTGATGTCATAATCATTGGATGATGTCATAATCCTTTTGTTGATGTCATAATCATTTGATGATGTCATAATCATTTGATGTCATAATCATTGGATGATGTCATAATCATTTGATGATGTCATAATCATTTGATGTCAAAATCATTGGATGTGTCATAATCATTTGATGATGTCATAATCATTTTGTTGATGTCATAATCATTTGATGATGTCATAATCATTTTGTTGATGTCATAATCATTTGATGATGTCATAATCATTCTGTTGATGTCATAATCATTTTGATGATGTCATAATGATTTGATAATGTCATAATCATTTGATGTCATATTCATTGGATGATGTCATAATCATTTTGTTGATGTCATAATCATTTGATGATGTCATAATCATTAGATGATGTCATAATCATTTTGTTGATGTCATAATCATTTGATGATGTCATAATCATTTTGTTGATGTCATAATCATTTCGTTGATGTCATAATGATTTGATGATATCATATTCATTTGATGTCATAATCATTGGATGATGTCATAATCATTTTGTTGATGTCATAATCATTTGATGATGTCATAATCATTTGATGTCATAATCATTGGATGATGTCATAATCATTTGATGATGTCATAATGATTTTGTTGATGTCATAATCATTTGATGATGCCATAATCATTTTGTTGATGTCATAATCATTTTGTTGATGTCATAATCATTTGATGATGTCATAATCATTAGATGATGTCATAATCATTTTGTTGATGTCATAATCATTGGATGATGTCATAATCATTTGATGTCATAATCATTGGATGATGTCATAATCATTTTGTTGATGTCATAATCATTTGATGATGTCATAATCATTAGATAATGTCATAATCATTTTGTTGAAGTCATAATCATTTGATTATGTCATAATCATTTTGTTGATGTCATAATGATTTGACGATGTCATAATCATTTGATGTCATAATCATTGGATGATGTCATAATCATTTTGTTGATGTCATAATCATTTTATGATGTCATAATCATTTTGTTGATGTCAAAATCATTGGATGATGTCATAATCCTTTTGTTGATGTCATAATCATTTGATGATGTCATAATCAATAGATGATGTCATAATCATTTTGTTGATGTCATAATCATTTGATGATGTCATAATCATTTTGTTGATGTCATAATCATTTCGTTGATGTCATAATGATTTGATGATATCATAATCATTTGATGTCATAATCATTGGATGATGTCATAATCATTTTGTTGATGTCATAATCATTTGATGATGTCATAATCATTAGATGATGTCATAATCATTGGATGATGACATAATCATTTTGTTGATGTCATAATCATTTGATGTAATAATCATTGGATGATGTCATAATCATTTTGTTGATGTCATAATCATTTGATGATGTAATAATCATTAGATGATGTCATAATCATTTTGTTGATGTCATAATCATTTGATGATGTCATAATCATTAGATGATGTCATAATCATTTTGTTGATGTCATAATCATTTGATGATGTCATAATCATTTGATGTCATAATCATTGGATGATGTCATAATCATTTTGTTGATGTCATGATCATTTTATGATGTCATAATCGTTTTGTTGATGTCATAATCATTGGATGATGTCATAATCCTTTTGTTGATGTCATAATCATTTGATGATGTCATAATCATTTGATGTCATAATCATTGGATGATGTCATAATCATTTGATGATGTCATAATCATTTGATGTCAAAATCATTGGATGTGTCATAATCATTTGATGATGTCATAATCATTTTGTTGATGTCATAATCATTTGATGATGTCATAATCATTTTGTTGAGGTCATAATCATTTGATGATGTCATAATCATTCTGTTGATGTCATAATCATTTTGATGATGTCATAATGATTTGATAATGTCATAATCATTTGATGTCATAATCATTGGATGATGTCATAATCATTTTGTTGATGTCATAATCATTTGATGATGTCATAATCATTAGATGATGTCATAATCATTTTGTTGATGTCATAATCATTTGATGATGTCATAATCATTTTGTTGATGTCATAATCATTTCGTTGATGTCATAATGATTTGATGATATCATATTCATTTGATGTCATAATCATTGGATGATGTCATAATCATTTTGTTGATGTCATAATCATTTGATGATGTCATAATCATTTGATGTCATAATCATTGGATGATGTCATAATCATTTGATGATGTCATAATGATTTTGTTGATGTCATAATCATTTGATGATGCCATAATCATTTTGTTGATGTCATAATCATTTTGTTGATGTCATAATCATTTAATGATGTCATAATCATTAGATGATGTCATAATCATTTTGTTGATGTCATAATCATTGGATGATGTCATAATCATTTGATGTCATAATCATTGGATGATGTCATAATCATTTTGTTGATGTCATAATCATTTGATGATGTCATAATCATTAGATAATGTCATAATCATTTTGTTGAAGTCATAATCATTTGATTATGTCATAATCATTTTGTTGATGTCGTAATGATTTGATGATGTCATAATCATTTGATGTCATAATCATTGGATGATGTCATAATCGTTTTGTTGATGTCATAATCATTTGATGATGTCATAATCATTTGATGTCATAATCATTGGATGATGTCATAATCATTTTGTTGATGTCATAATCATTTGATGATGTCATAATCATTAGATGATGTCATAATAATTTTGTTGATGGCATAATCATTTGATGATGTCATAATCATATGATGTAATAATCATTGGATGATGTCATAATCATTTTGTTGATGTCATAATCATTTGATGATGTCATAATCATTAGATGATGTAATAATCATTTTGTTGATGTCATAATCATTTGATGATGTCATAATCATTAGATGATGTCATAATCATTTTGTTGATGTCATAATAATTTGATGATGTCATAATCATTTGATGTCATAATCATTGGATGATGTCATAATCATTTTGTTGATGTCATAATCATTAGATGATGTCATAATCATTAGATGATGTCATAATCATTTTGTTG
Organism: Dendrobates tinctorius; assembly: GCF_039654945.1. Classification (NCBI taxonomy): domain Eukaryota; kingdom Metazoa; phylum Chordata; class Amphibia; order Anura; family Dendrobatidae; genus Dendrobates; species Dendrobates tinctorius. The sequence continues at coordinate 40,190,102 of NW_027361687.1, read as the reverse complement.
ATGTCATAATCATTTTATGATGTCATAATCATTTTGTTGATGTCAAAATCATTGGATGATGTCATAATCCTTTTGTTGATGTCATAATCATTTGATGATGTCATAATCAATAGATGATGTCATAATCATTTTGTTGATGTCATAATCATTTCGTTGATGTCATAATGATTTGATGATATCATATTCATTTGATGTCATAATCATTGGATGATGTCATAATCATGTTGTTGATGTCATAATCATTTGATGATGTCATAATCATTTGATGTCATAATCATTGGATGATCATTTTGTTGATGTCATAATCATTTTATGATGTCATAATCATTTTGTTGATGTCATAATCATTGGATGATGTCATATTCCTTTTGTTGATGTCATAATCATTTGATGATGTCATAATCATTAGATGATGTCATAATCATTTTGTTGATGTCATAATCATTTGATGATGTCATAATCATTTTGTTGATGTCATAATCATTTCGTTGATGTCATAATGATTTGATGATATCATAATCATTTGATGTCATAATCATTGGATGATTTCATAATCATTTTGTTGATGTCATAATCATTTGATGATGTCATAATCATTAGATGATGTCATAATCATTGGATGATGACATAATCATTTTGTTGATGTCATAATAATTTGATGTCATAATCATTGAATGATGTCATAATCATTTTGTTGATGTCATAATCATTTGATGATGTCATAATCATTAGATGATGTCATAATCATTTTGTTGATGTCATAATCATTTCATGATGTCATAATCACTTGATGTCATAATCATTGGATGATGTCATAATCATTTTGTTGATGGCATAATCATTTGATGATGTCATAATCATTAGATAATGTCATAATCATTTTGTTGAAGTCATAATCATTTGATGATGTCATAATCATTTTGTTGATGTCATAATCATTTTGTTGATGTCATAATCATTAGATGATGTCATAATCATTTTGTTGATGTCATATTCATTAGATGATGTCATAATCATTTTGTTGATGTCATAATCATTTGATGATGTCATAATCATTTGATGTCATAATCATTGGATGATGTCATAATCATTTTGTTGATGTCATAATCATTTGATGATGTCATAATCATTTGATGTCATAATCATTAGATGATGTCATAATCATTTTGTTGATGTCATAATCATTTGATGTCATAATCATTGGATGATGTCATAATCATTTTGTTGATGTCATAATCATTTGATGATGTCATAATCATTTGATGTCATAATCATTGGATGATGTCATAATCATTTTGTTGATGTCATGATCATTTGATGATGTCATAATCATTAGATGATGTCATAATCATTGGATGATGACATAATCATTTTGTTGATGTCATAATCATTTGATGTCATAATCATTGGATGATGTCATAATCATTTTGTTGATGTCATAATCATTTGATGATGTCATAATCATTTGATGTCATAATCATTGGATGATGTCATAATCATTTTGTTGATGTCATAATCATTTGATGATGTCATAATCATTAGATAATGTCATAATCATTTTGTTGATGTCATAATCATTTGATGATGTCATAATCATTTCGTTGATGTCATAATGATTTGATGATGTCATAATCATTTGATGTCATAATCATTGGATGATGTCATAATCATTTTGTTGATGTCATAATCATTTGATGATGTCATAATCATTTGATGTCATAATCATTGGATGATGTCATAATCATTTTGTTGATGTCATAATCATTTGATGATGTCATAATCATTAGATGATGTCATAATCATTTTGTTGATGTCATAATCATTTGATGATGTCATAATCATATGATGTAATAATCATTGGATGATGTCATAATCATTTTGTTGATGTCATAATCATTTGATGATGTCATAATCATTAGATGATGTCATAATCATTTTGTTGATGTCATAATCATTTGATGATGTCATAATCATTAGATGATGTCATAATCATTTTGTTGATGTCATAATCATTTGATGATGTCATAATCATTTGATGTCATAATCATTGGATGATGTCGTAATCATTTTGTTGATGTCATAATCATTTGATGATGTCATAATCATTTCATGATGTCATAATCATTTTGATGATGTCATAATCATTTGATGTCATAATCATTGGATAATGTCATAATCATTTTGTTGATGTCATAATCATTTTATGATGTCATAATCATTTTGTTGATGTCATAATCATTGGATCATGTCATAATCCTTTTGTTGATGTCATAATCATTTGATGATGTCATTATCATTAGATGATGTCATAATCATATTGTTGATGTCATAATCATTTGATGATGTCATAATCATTTTGTTGATGTCATAATCATTTCGTTGATGTCATAATGATTTGATGATATCATAATCATTTGATGTCATAATCATTGGATGATGTCATAATCATTTTGTTGATGTCATAATCATTTGATGATGTCATAATCATTTGATGTCATAATCATTGGATGATGTCATAATCATTTTGTTGATGTCATAATCATTTTATGATGTCATAATCATTTTGTTGATGTCATAATCATTGGATGATGTCATAATCCTTTTGTTGATGTCATAATCATTTGATGATGTCATAATCATTAGATGATGTCATAATCATTTTGTTGATGTCATAATCATTTGATGATGTCATAATCATTTTGTTGATGTCATAATCATTTCGTTGATGTCATAATGATTTGATGATATCATAATCATTTGATGTCATAATCATTGCATGATGTCATAATCATTTTGTTGATGTCATAATCATTTGATGATGTCATAATCATTAGATGATGTCATAATCATTGGATGATGATATAATCATTTTGTTGATGTCATAATCATTTGATGTCATAATCATTGGATGATGTCAAAATCATTTTGTTGATGTCATAATCATTTGATGATGTCATAATCATTAGATAATGTCATAATCATTTTGTTGAAGTTATAATCATTTGATGATGTCATAATCATTTTGTTGATGTCATAATCATTTTGTTGATGTCATATTGATGTGATGATGTCATAATCATTTGATGTCATAATCATTGGATGATGTCATAATCATTTTGTTGGTGTCATAATCATTTGATGATGTCATAATCATTAGATGATGTCATAATAATTTTGTTGATGTCATAATCATTTGATGGTGTCATAACCATATGATGTAATAATCATTGGATGATGTCATAATCATTTTGTTGATGTCATAATCATTTGATGATGTCATAATCATTAGATGATGTCATAATCATTTTGTTGATGTCATAATCATTTGATGATGTCATAATCATTAGATGATGTCATAATCATTTTGTTGATGTCATAATCATTTGATGATGTCATAATCATTTGATGTCATAATCATTGGATGATGCCATAATCATTTTATTGATGTCATAATCATTTGATGATGTCATAATCATTTGATGATGTCATAATCATTTTGTTGATGTCATAATCATTTGATGATGTCATAATCATTTGATGTCATAATCATTGGATGATGTCATAATCATTTTGTTGATGTCATAATCATTTTATGATGTCATAATCATTTTGTTGATGTCATAATCATTGGATGATGTCATAATCCTTTTGTTGATGTCATAATCATTTGATGATGTCATAATCATTAGATGATGTCATAATCATTTTGTTGATGTCATAATCATTTGATGATGTCATAATCATTTTGTTGATGTCATAATCATTTCGTTGATGTCATAATGATTTGATGATATCATAATCATTTGATGTCATAATCATTGGATGATGTCATAATCATTTTGTTGATGTCATAATCATTTGATGATGTCATAATCATTTGATGTCATAATCATTGGATGATGTCATAATCATTTTGTTGATGTCATAATCATTTTATGATGTCATAATCATTTTGTTGATGTCATAATCATTGGATGATGTCATAATCCTTTTGTTGATGTCATAATCATTTGATGATGTCATAATTATTAGATGATGTCATAATCATTTTGTTGATGTCATAATCATTTGATGATGTCATAATCATTTTGTTGATGTCATAATCATTTCGTTGATGTCATAATGATTTGATGATATCATAATCATTTGATGTCATAATCATTGGATGATGTCATAATCATTTTGTTGATGTCATAATCATTTGATGATGTCATAATCATTAGATGATGTCATAATCATTTTGTTGATGTCATAATCATTTGATGATGTCATAATCATTAGATGATGTCATAATCCTTTTGTTGATGTTATAATCATTTGATGATGTCATAATCATTTGATGTCATAATCATTAGATGATGTCATAATCATTTTGTTGATGTCATAATCATTTGATGATGTCATAATCATTTTGTTGATGTCATAATCATTTCGTTGATGTCATAATGATTTGATGATATCATAATCATTTGATGTCATAATCATTGGATGATGTCATAATCATTTTGCTGATGTCATAATCATTTGATGCTGTCATAATCATTTGATGTCATAATCATTGGATGATGTCATAATCATTTGATGATGTCATAATGATTTTGTTGATGTCATAATCATTTGATGATGCCATAATCATTTTGTTGATGTCATAATCATTTTGTTGATGTCATAATCATTTTGTTGATGTCATAATCATTTGATGATATCATAATCATTAGATGATGTCCTAATCATTTTGTTGATGTCATAATCATTTCATGATGTCATAATCATTTGATGTCATAATCATTGGATGATGTCATAATCATTTTGTTGATGTCATAATCATTTGATGATGTCATAATCATTAGATAATGTCATAATCATTTTGTTGAAGTCATAATCATTTGATTATGTCATAATCATTTTGTTGATGTCATAATGATTTGATGATGTCATAATCATTTGATGTCATAATCATTGGATGATGTCATAATCATTTTGTTGATGTCATAATCATTTGATGATGTCATAATCATTTGATGTCATAATCATTGGATGATGTCATAATCATTTTGTTGATGTCATAATCATTTGATGATGTCATAATCATTAGATGATGTCATAATCATTTTGTTGATGTCATAATCATTTGATGATGTCATAATCATATGATGTAATAATCATTGGATGATGTCATAATCATTTTGTTGATGTCATAATCATTTGATGATGTCATAATCATTTGATGTCATAATCATTTGATGATGTCATAATCATTTGATGTCATAATCATTTGATGATGTCATAATCATTTTGTTGATGTCATAATCATTGGATGATGTCATAATCCTTTTGTTGATGTCATAATTAGTGTTGAGCATTCCGATACCGCAAGTATCGGGTATCGGCCGATATTAGCGGTATCGGAATTCCGATACTTAATTCCGATACTTTTTTCATATCGGATTCCGGGATCGGAATCGGAATAGGAAGTTCCCATCATGCTATGAGCCTGCTTGCTTTGATTAAGCCAATGGGAATCCTCCGAAGTGTGGGCACATCCTGTTAGGCATGTAGGCATGTTAACTATTGGCATGGCTGTGATTGGCTGCCAAAATGATGTCATGATGCACTATAAAAGCCACCGCAGCCGCCATTTCTGGTCACTCTGCTGTGAATTCAGTTAGGGACAGGCTGCTGTAGAAGACTGTGAGGGACAGTTAGAAATAGCGATTCCACCAAACATCTAGTGCTTTACCCAGGCTACATAAACCACCACTGTAGCCTTCTTTGCCCTAGCAGCAGTGTTCACAGCTGTCTGCAAGGGCTGTGTGAGTGCAGCTCACGCTGTGGAGTGGGTCCTGCAGCCACGTCAGGCTGTAGGCCACCCAGTGTGATCACTGCTGCCTCATACATCTTTTATTTTTTGAGCTGCATTTTTTAAATAATTTCAATCTAGTGTGCTTCCATCCGTATCCATATACGTTGGTTGCAAACACTAGTAGTAGACAGCGGAGCCTTTCTGCAGCCTTTCAGTGCTAGTGTCCACTTTGCTGCACTGTTCACGGCTGTCTGAGAGGTCTCTGACTGTGTGTGAGTGCAGCTCACGCTGAGTAGTGTGTCCTGCAGCTACGTCTGGCTGTAGGACGCTCAGCGTGCGTCACTGCCTCACACATATTTTTATTTGAGTGCAGCTCATTTTTTCTTCTATTAGTGTGCATCCATCCGTCTCCATCTACGGTGGTTGCAAACACTATATAGGAGTACACAGCGGAGCCTTTCTGCAGCCTGTCAGTGCCAGTGCCCACTTAGCTGCACTGTTGACGGCTGTCTGAGAGGTCTCTGACTGTGTGTGAGTGTAGCTCACGCTGAGTAGAGTGTCCTGCAGCTACGTCTGGTTGTAGGACGCTCAACGTGCGTCACTGCCTCACACATATTTGTCTCTGAGTGCAGCTCATTTTTTCTTCTCCTATTAGTGTGCATCCATCCGTATCCATCAACATTGGTTGGTTGCAAACACTATATAGGAGTAGATAGAGGAGCCTTTTTTTCTGGCTTGTGCCCTGCCGGCGCAGCCAGATTAGTATTACCCAATTTTTTTGGAGCCTCATCTTTTGCATTGTAGGTTACCTGCCTGCATTGTAATAGCTCCAAAAAGTTGGTGATACTATCAGTTTCAATTCTTTGTTCTCATACTTTGAGTTTCTTTCAAACAAAGAAACCACATAAAAAGTTCACCAAACACTACATTTTGAACTTGTGTAGGCCACATCAGCTCCTATTAAAGTCTAGTCCACACACACACACTTCATAAAATTAATGTTTCTTGTACCTGTAACCAGCTGTTCAGGAATAAGCACACTAAGGCCCCCCTTTGTACTTTTTTGCCTATCTTAAGCAGTCTTGCAAGATGAAGAAGGCAGGGAGTAAGGCGCGGGGGCGTGGGCGTGGAGTTTCAGCAGGGAGAGGACGTGGGGATTCTGCAGGGAGAGGACGTGGGGATTCTACAGGTAGAGGACGTGGGGATTCTGGGCCTGCTGTGGGCACCAGTGGATCAGCATCCCCCAGTTTTAGCAGGCAACAGTCCTTTATGCGCAGCTTTGTAGGACCTCAACGTACCCCACTGCTGCGGGAGGAACAAATTGAAGCCGTTGTCGGATGGATGGCAGCTAACGCATCGACTTCAATTACTTCCGCATCCTCTCAGGGTCAGAGCACCGAAGAGCAACCATCTGTCTCTTCACCACCTGCCAAAGTGCCCAGGCAGTCAGAGAGACATGGACAGGAGCCATCACAGTCTCTACTTCTGTTCTCGGAATCTGTTGGCTTGGAAAGAGGGGGCCAGCCAAGCAGCATTCCTGAATGTGAAGAAGAGGGAGTATGCAGTGATGCGCAACTTCTTTGTCCCTCTGAATCTGAAGAGGCGAGTGGGCCAGTGCCTATGGTCAGCACACCTCAGTACGCATCAGATGATGACGAGACTCAGTTGCCACTTTCTGGTGCGTACGGTGCTGGCGAGACAACCCCGGAGAAGCAGCTGTTTGAAGAGGGGAGGGAAGATGATGAGGTCCTTGACCCATCATGGCGTGAGCAACAGGAAGGTGGTGGGAGCAGCTCGGAGGAAGAGATTCCCCTACCGGCCAAAACAGGAGGCAGAGGGAGGGGGAAGACTTGGTTGCCTGTACCCTCCACTTCGGCACCCGTTAGGAGCATTCCTCCTTCCAAAGGCAAACCGGGCGCTCACAAGAGTTGCAGTGCGTGGTCCTTTTTTGACACAGTTGCAGATGACATTTGCTTTGTCAAATGCAAGCTGTGTCATCAGAGAGTCAAAAGAGGGAGAAATGTCAGCAACCTCAATACCACAAATATGTGGAAACATGTGCGCACCAAGCACGAGTTGGAGTTGCAGAGACACCCTGAAGACGTAGGCCAATGTACAGCACCACCTACCACCTCTTCAGTTCGTGTTGGGCCCTCTTCCTCCAGCTCACACACTGCTGGTTCGGCTTCCTCACAGGATCGCCAAGGAAGAACCTCTGCCACTGTTGTCCGGAGACCCTGTCAGATTCCACCCATAACAGCACGTTCCCATCCATCACAGCCATCGGTAGCACAGGCATGGGATAAAAGGCGCCCTTACTCGGCAAACCATCCCCGAGCACAGTCTCTGAATGCTGGCATTGCCAAACTTCTGGCAGTTGAAATGCTGTCATTCAGGCTGGTGGACACTGACACCTTCCGGGACTTAATGGCATTGGCAGTCCCCCAATACAACGTGCCCAGCCGCTTTTATTTCAGCAGGCGAGCCGTCCCTGCCCTGCAGAAACATGTTGAGGGCAAAATAAAACATGCGCTACTAAACGCCGTTAGTAGCAAGGTCCACCTGACCACCGATGCGTGGACCAGTAACCATGGACAGGGACGATACCTTTCCCTCACTGCCCACTGGGTCAATGTTGTGGAGCCGGGTACGGATCTGGAGAGTGGCGCTGTACGTGTTCTTCCAACGCCACGGATTGCAGGACTCCAGTCTGTACACATAGACTCCTCCTCCTACTCAAGTTCCTCAGAAACAGCAGAGCAGGAGCCTGTTACGACCGATATGAGCACAGCCGTGGCCAAACGTCAACAGGCTGTACTCAAATTAATTTCTTTGGGGAATCGAAGCCACACAGCGCAGGAGCTCTGGAATGCTATCAAGCTGGAGAGCGATGTGTGGTTTGGGCCAGCGAATCTCCAGCCGGGCTTGGTAGTGTGTGACAATGGCCGAAATCTGGTGGCAGCTCTTGGCCTAGGCAACCTCACACACATCCCATGTCTGGCACATGTTCTTAACTTGGTCGTGCAGAGCTTTCTGAGGGACTATCCGAATCTTGATGCACTGTTGCACAAGGTCCGCATAGAGTGCGCTCACTTGCGACGTTCCAGCACGGCAAGATCGCGCCTCGCTGCTCTGCAGCGACGATTTGGCCTTCCGGAACATCGCATCATATGTGACCTACCCACCCGGTGGAATTCAACGTTACATATGTTGGAGCGGTTGTGTGAGCAGCAGGCAGCAGTCATGGAGTACCAGCTGCATCAGGCGCAAACAAGTCGCACTGTGCGCCGTTCACACTTCAGCACCATTGAGTGGGCCTCTATGAAGGACATCTGCCTCGTTTTGCGTGCCTTCGATGAATCCACGCGGATGGCGAGTGCAGACGATGCACTAGTCAGCATGACTGTCCCCCTTATCTGCCTGCTTCAACAAACACTGCAAGCACTAAGGGATGAGGTTTCAGAAGAGGTGGAGGATGAGGAGTCCCAAATGCCATCTGCTTCTGGACAGTCTGCGCTACGTGTTTCCTCACAAAGGCCTAGGCAGGGGACACTTTGTGAGGAGGATGAGGAGGAGTCGATGGAGGAGGAAGACATCTCTCCAGAGGAGGGAGGTACACAAACCTCTACTCAGTATGTACAGCGAGGGTGGGGTGATGCAGAGCAGGTCGAGGTCACGCCTCAAACAGGGGACAGCGGTTCTTTGGCAGTTGGGAGTCTGCAGCACATGGTTGATTTCATGCTGCAGTGCCTGAGAAACGACCGCCGCATCGCCCACATTCTCGTCTCGGCTGATTATTGGGTGTACACCCTCCTAGATCCTCGCTACCGGGACAGCGTACAAAGGCTCATACCAACGTTGAACCGGGAGCGTAAAATGCGGGAGTACGAAGAGTCACTGGTGCAGTCCATAATGTTTTCCATTCCACCCGACAGCATTGTTGCTAGTGCTTTACAAAGCAGCTCTGTGCGTCGAGGCAGTGGAGGAAACTCTGCACAAAGAGGGAGCAGAGGCAGTGCCGCAGCACAAGGCAAGACCACTATGGCCCAAATGTGGCAAAGTTTTGTGTGTCCACCACAATTGTCTACACCATCAGCGACGCCTCGAGTCAGCAGGAGGCAACGCTTCCGTCAGATGGTGTCAGACTACATGTCTTGCCCTGTCGCTGTACTCCCAGATGGCTCTTCCCCCTTCAAGTTTTGGGTCTCTAAGCTGGATACATGGCCAGAGCTTAGCCAGTATGCATTGGAGGTGCTGGCTTGCCCTGCTGCCAGTGTATTATCGGAACGTGTCTTTAGTGCCGCAGGTGGTGTACTAACAGACCGTCGCACGCGACTATCTTCCGATAATGTTGACCGGCTGACTTTTCTGAAAATGAACAAGGCCTGGATCTCCAAAGACTTTGCCATTCCTCTTACAGACTAAATTAGTGGTTGGCAACTGTATCCAGATCTGCTGGTGTGTTCATTTTTCTACCACCTGAACTATAATCCCTGTGCTTCAACACAGCCAGTTGTCGCTCAGATGTGTCGTCTGCACAGAGAAACACACTAGCTCCTGTGTTACTGGGGTTCAGTAATGCCAGCTGATCCCCTGCTGTGTGGACGGCAGAGTCACCAGCTCCATCAACATTCAAACCACTACTGATTTTTAACCGTGCCCAACTTAGGTCTCTGGCTCCACTGTCTCTACTATTTCCCCTGACCTCCAACCCCGCCATCTACATCTCTGAAGTGGCGTCAGCACAATCTACACTTGTTCCTGTGTTCCTGTGGCTCAGTCCCATCAGTTTATCCCCTGATGTGTGTCCGGCAAGGTCTCCTGCTCTGTCCACATTCCCATAACCAGTAGTGGGAATGAGGACAGAGCTGGCGAACTTGCCGGACAAACATCAGGGGATCAACTGATGGGACTGAGCACCAGTAACACAGGAACAAGTGTAGATTGTGCTGACGCCACTTCAGAGATGTAGCTGGCGGGGTTGGAGGCCAGGGTAAATAGTAGAGACAGTGGAGCCAGAGGCCTAAGTGGAGCATGGTTAGAATCAGTAGTAGTCCACAACCTCCATAAAAACCGATGCCCATTGGCCTCTGCATGCGGCATGCGTAATCCTGGGCTCCAGCAGCGTCAGTTGGTGTTCAGAAGTGTCGTCTCCACAGAGCCAAACACATTCGTTCAAGTGTTAGTGGGGTTCAGCACTGTCAGCTGTTCCCCTGCTGTGGAGATGGCAAGTCTCCTGCTGCATTCACCTGCCAAAATCCAGTAGGCCCCAGCCTGCTCCTCGCCTAATCCTGAGCTCCAACAACGTCAGTTGGTGTTCAGAAGTGTCGTCTCCACAGAGCCAAACACATTCGTTCAAGTGTTAGTGGGGTTCAGCACTGTCAGCTGTTCCCCTGCTGTGGAGATGGCAAGTCTCCTGCTGCATTCACCTGCCAAAATCCAGTAGGCCCCAGCCTGCTCCTCGCCTAATCCTGAGCTCCAACAACGTCAGTTGGTGTTCAGAAGTGTCGTCTCCACAGAGCCAAACACATTCGTTCAAGTGTTAGTGGGGTTCAGCACTGCCAGCTGTTCCCCTGCTGTGGAGATGGCAAGTCTCCTGCTGCATTCACCTGCCAAAATCCAGTAGGCCCCAGCCTGCTCCTCGCCTAATCCTGGGCTCCAACAACGTCAGTTGGTGTTCAGAAGTGTCGTCTCCACAGAGCCAAACACATTCGTTCAAGTGTTAGTGGGGTTCAGCACTGCCAGCTGTTCCCCTGCTGTGGAGATGGCAAGTCTCCTGCTGCATTCACCTGCCAAAATCCAGTAGGCCCCAGCCTGCTCCTCGCCTAATCCTGGGCTCCAACAACGTCAGTTGGTGTTCAGAAGTGTCGTCTCCACAGAGCCAAACACATTCGTTCAAGTGTTAGTGGGGTTCAGCACTGCCAGCTGTTCCCCTGCTGTGGAGATGGCAAGTCTCCTGCTGCATTCACCTGCCAAAATCAAGTAGGCCCCAGCCTGCTCCTCGCCTAATCCTGGGCTCCAACAACGTCAGTTGGTGTTCAGAAGTGTCGTCTCCACAGAGCCAAACACATTCGTTCAAGTGTTAGTGGGGTTCAGCACTGTCAGCTGTTCCCCTGCTGTGGAGATGGCAAGTCTCCTGCTGCATTCACCTGCCAAAATCCAGTAGGCCCCAGCCTGCTCCTCGCCTAATCCTGAGCTCCAACAACGTCAGTTGGTGTTCAGAAGTGTCGTCTCCACAGAGCCAAACACATTCGTTCAAGTGTTAGTGGGGTTCAGCACTGTCAGCTGTTCCCCTGCTGTGGAGATGGCAAGTCTCCTGCTGCATTCACCTGCCAAAATCCAGTAGGCCCCAGCCTGCTCCTCGCCTAATCCTGAGCTCCAACAACGTCAGTTGGTGTTCAGAAGTGTCGTCTCCATAGAGCCAAACACATTCGTTCAAGTGTTAGTGGGGTTCAGCACTGCCAGCTGTTCCCCTGCTGTGGAGATGGCAAGTCTCCTGCTGCATTCACCTGCCAAAATCCAGTAGGCCCCAGCCTGCTCCTCGCCTAATCCTGGGCTCCAACAACGTCAGTTGGTGTTCAGAAGTGTCGTCTCCACAGAGCCAAACACATTCGTTCAAGTGTTAGTGGGGTTCAGCACTGTCAGCTGTTCCCCTGCTGTGGAGATGGCAAGTCTCCTGCTGCATTCACCTGCCAAAATCCAGTAGGCCCCAGCCTGCTCCTCGCCTAATCCTGAGCTCCAACAACGTCAGTTGGTGTTCAGAAGTGTCGTCTCCACAGAGCCAAACACATTCGCTCAAGTGTTAGTGGGGTTCAGCACTGCCAGCTGTTCCCCTGCTGTGGAGATGGCAAGTCTCCTGCTGCATTCACCTGCCAAAATCCAGTAGGCCCCAGCCTGCTCCTCGCCTAATCCTGAGCTCCAACAACGTCAGTTGGTGTTCAGAAGTGTCGTCTCCACAGAGCCAAACACATTCGTTCAAGTGTTAGTGGGGTTCAGCACTGCCAGCTGTTCCCCTGCTGTGGAGATGGCAAGTCTCCTGCTGCATTCACCTGCCAAAATCCAGTAGGCCCCAGCCTGCTCCTCGCCTAATCCTGGGCTCCAACAACGTCAGTTGGTGTTCAGAAGTGTCGTCTCCACAGAGCCAAACACATTCGTTCAAGTGTTAGTGGGGTTCAGCACTGCCAGCTGTTCCCCTGCTGTGGAGATGGCAAGTCTCCTGCTGCATTCACCTGCCAAAATCAAGTAGGCCCCAGCCTGCTCCTCGCCTAATCCTGGGCTCCAACAACGTCAGTTGGTGTTCAGAAGTGTCGTCTCCACAGAGCCAAACACATTCGTTCAAGTGTTAGTGGGGTTCAGCACTGTCAGCTGTTCCCCTGCTGTGGAGATGGCAAGTCTCCTGCTGCATTCACCTGCCAAAATCCAGTAGGCCCCAGCCTGCTCCTCGCCTAATCCTGGGCTCCAACAACGTCAGTTGGTGTTCAGAAGTGTCGTCTCCACAGAGCCAAACACATTCGTTCAAGTGTTAGTGGGGTTCAGCACTGCCAGCTGTTCCCCTGCTGTGGAGATGGCAGTCTCTCCTGCTGTCTCCGCATTACAAAGACAGTAGGCCTCTGCCTACACCCTCCTATTTCCTGGGCTTCAACACAGCCAGTTGTAGTTCGGAAGTGCCGTCCACACGGAAAGAGATACTTGCTCCCGTGTCTCAGTGGGGTTCAGTAACGTCAGCTGATCCCCTGCTGTGTGGATGGCAGTCTCTCCTGCTGTCACCTCATTCAAAATACAGTAGGCCTCTGCCTACACCCTCCTATTTCCTGGGCTTCAACACAGCCAGTTGTAGTTCGGAAGTGCCGTCCACACGGAAAGAGATACTTGCTCCCGTGTCTCAGTGGGGTTCAGTAATGTCAGCTGATCCCCTGCTGTGTGGATGGCAGTCTCTCCTGCTGTCACCTCATTCAAAATACAGTAGGCCTCTGCCTACACCCTCCTATTTCCTGGGCTTCAACACAGCCAGTTGTAGTTCGGAAGTGCCGTCCACACGGAAAGAGACACTTGCTCCCGTGTCTCAGTGGGGTTCAGTAACGTCAGCTGATCCCCTGCTTTGTGGATGGCAGTCTCTCCTGCTGTCACCTCTTTCAAAATACAGTAGGCCTCTGCCTACACCCTCCTATTTCCTGGGCTTCAACACAGCCAGTTGTAGTTCGGAAGTGCCGTCCACACGGAAAGAGATACTTGCTCCCGTGTCTCAGTGGGGTTCAGTAACGTCAGCTGATCCCCTGCTGTGTGGATGGCAGTCTCTCCTGCTGTCACCTCATTCAAAATTCAGTAGGCCTCTGCCTACACCCTCCTATTTCCTGGGCTTCAACACAGCCAGTTGTAGTTCGGAAGTGCCGTCCACACGGAAAGAGATACTTGCTCCCGTGTCTCAGTGGGGTTCAGTAACGTCAGCTGATCCCCTGCTGTGTGGATGACAGTCTCTCCTGCTGTCACCTCATTCAAAATACAGTAGGCCTCTGCCTACACCCTCCTATTTCCTGGGCTTCAACACAGCCAGTTGTAGTTCGGAAGTGCCGTCCACACGGAAAGAGACACTTGCTCCCGTGTCTCAGTGGGGTTCAGTAACGTCAGCTGATCCCCTGCTGTGTGGATGGCAGTCTCTCCTGCTGTAAACTCATTCAAAATACAGTAGGCCTCTGCCTACACCCTCCTATTTCCTGGGCTTCAACACAGCCAGTTGTAGTTCGGAAGTGCCGTCCACACGGAAAGAGACACTTGCTCCCGTGTCTCAGTGGGGTTCAGTAACGTCAGCTGATCCCCTGCTGTGTGGATGGCAGTCTCTCCTGCTGTAAACTCATTCAAAATACAGTAGGCCTCTGCCTACACCCTCCTATTTCCTGGGCTTCAACACAGCCAGTTGTAGTTCGGAAGTGCCGTCCACACGGAAAGAGATACTTGCTCCCGTGTCTCAGTGGGGTTCAGTAATGTCAGCTGATCCCCTGCTGTGTGGATGGCAGTCTCTCCTGCTGTCACCTCATTCAAAATTCAGTAGGCCTCTGCCTACACCCTCCTATTTCCTGGGCTTCAACACAGCCAGTTGTAGTTCGGAAGTGCCGTCCACACGGAAAGAGATACTTGCTCCCGTGTCTCAGTGGGGTTCAGTAACGTCAGCTGATCCCCTGCTGTGTGGATGGCAGTCTCTCCTGCTGTCACCTCATTCAAAATACAGTAGGCCTCTGCCTACACCCTCCTATTTCCTGGGCTTCAACACAGCCAGTTGTAGTTCGGAAGTGCCGTCCACACGGAAAGAGACACTTGCTCCCGTGTCTCAGTGGGGTTCAGTAACGTCAGCTGATCCCCTGCTTTGTGGATGGCAGTCTCTCCTGCTGTCACCTCTTTCAAAATACAGTAGGCCTCTGCCTACACCCTCCTATTTCCTGGGCTTCAACACAGCCAGTTGTAGTTCGGAAGTGCCGTCCACACGGAAAGAGACACTTGCTCCCGTGTCTCAGTGGGGTTCAGTAATGTCAGCTGATCCCCTGCTGTGTGGATGGCAAAGTCTCCTGCTGCCTACACAGTCGTACCACTACTGATTTTTAACCGTGCTCCAATTAGGCCTGTGGCTCCACTGTCTCTCGTATTTCCCCTGTCCTCCAACCCCGCCAGTTACAGCTCCGAAGTGGCGTCTGCACAATCCACACTTGTTCCTGTGTTACAGGTGTTCAGTCCGGTCAGTTAATCCCCTGATGTGTGTCCGGCAATGTCGCCTGCTCTGTCCACATTCCCATTATCGGAATGTGGACAGAGCAGGCGACATTGCCGGACACACATCAGGGGATTAACTGACCAGACTGAACACCTGTAACACAGGAACAAGTGTGGATTGTGCAGACGCCACTTCGGAGCTGTAACTGGCGGGGTTGGAGGACAGGGGAAATACGAAAATCAGTGAAGCCACAGGCCTAAGTGGAGCTTGGTTCAAATTAGTAGTCTACAACCGATCTTAAAATTTCTTCAATGCAGCCTAAGCCTGCTCCGTGCTTGTCCCTGGGCTTCAACACAGCCAGTTGTTGCTCGGAAGTGCCGTCTTCACAGAGTAAAACACTAGCTCCTGTGTTTGTGGGGTTCAGTAACGTCAGCTGTTCCCCTGCTGTTTTGATGGCAATCTGTCCTGCTGCCTCCCAATTGACAGCACATCAGGCCTCAGCCTGCTAAGTGCTTGTCCTGGGCTCCAACATCGCCAGTTGCTGCTCATAACTGACTTTGGCACGGGTACTCCCTCCTGCCCAGCTTGGTTCCAGCCCTGCCTGCTGTTTCCGGGAAGTGTCAATGTCAGTTTGCCACCCCAAGTTGCCATGACGTGTTGCGGTTGGGTTAGCCGAGGCTAGGGTGCCAGCAGTTTAGGTGCTTCCTATGTGGACTGCGGGTTCTGGTAAGAAAGGTTTGTTCCATAGTGCCAGTAGGACAAGCACCCCCTGTAGGACTGTGTGATTCGGTAACTGCGGCCAGCTTGCGGCATGCCAACTTTGCTTTTCAGGGGTAACTTCTGATACCCCTCCGGGTTCCAGCACCGTCAGCTGGTTCTCATCAGAGCCTTTGGCCTAGGTGCCTCCATCTCGGTATCCGAGTTCCGGCAACGTCTGCTGGTCCTTGGTAGTGCTTTGTAGCACAGGTACCTCCTGCTTAGTAACCGGGTTCCAGCACCGTCAGCTGGTCCTCGGTTGTGCCATTGGCTCTTATTCCTTCTGCTGCCCCTCCGGGTGCTAGCACTGTCAGCTGGTCCTCGCTGTTTCCATTTGCTCTTGCAGCTTATGCTACCCCTCCGGGTTCCAGCACCGTCAGCTGGTTCTCGTCAGAGCCTTTGGCCTAGGTGCCTCCATCTCGGTATCCGAGTTCCGGCAACGTCTGCTGGTCCTTGGTAGTGCTTTGTAGCACAGGTACCTCCTGCTTAGTAACCGGGTTCCAGCACCGTCAGCTGGTCCTCGGTAGTGCCATTGGCTCTTGTTCCTTCTGCTGCCCCTCCGGGTGCCAGTACCGTCAGCTGGTTCAAGAGGACAAAGAACAGGAAGACAACCACCAAGATGCAGAACAACAAGAGAGAGAAGACAAAGAAGCATAAAAAAAACAAAGCAGAAGAACATTAAGCATAAGACTAATACTCTGAGCAAATGATATTATCTTATTTATAAGCAGAAGAAGACTAAGCAGTGTATGGGGGTGAGTCCGTTCCTCCTCGTGGTGCCCCTGGAAAAGGCCTGCTTCTGCCGGCCAAACTGAACGCGGACAAATCCTGTTGTAAATCTTTTGTGACAGGCAGAACGGAAGGTGTAAACTTCTAACTTTTCTAGATAACAACTACAGGAATGCCTGACACAAACAAGAATATGATGAAGAAGAATAGGAAGAAGATGAAGAAGCTGAATATGTAGAATAATAATTGTTGAATAAGAAGAATATGAAGAATGTAAGAAAAGGAAGAAGAAGAAGAAGAAGAAGAAGAAGAAGAAGAAGAAGAAGAAGAAGAATGTAAAAAAAGGAAGTAGAAGAAGAAGAAGAAGAATGTAATAAAAGGAATAAGAAGAAGAATGTAAAAAAAGGAAGTAGAAGAAGAAGAAGAAGAATGTAAAAAAAGGAAGTAGAAGAAGAAGAAGAATGTAAAAAAAGGAAGTAGAAGAAGAAGAAGAATGTAAAAAAAGGAAGTAGAAGAAGAAGAAGAAGAATGTAAAAAAAGGAAGTAGAAGAAGAAGAAGAAGAAGAATGTAAAAAAAGGAATAAGAAGAAGAATGTAAAAAAAGGAAGTAGAAGAAGAAGAAGAAGAATGTAAAAAAAGGAAGTAGAAGAAGAAGAAGAAGAATGTAAAAAAAGGAAGTAGAAGAAGAAGAAGAATGTAAAAAAAGGAAGTAGAAGAAGAAGACATACATGTCTGGCAAAATATAAATGAGGCTAACATAGTCAATATCTTTGTAACTCCTAACATCTTTAAAAAAAAAAGTTTAATTCCTGCTATTCCATTTGATTGGGCTAAACCTCTATGGCTTTAATGTCTCCTCCACCTCCCACAATACATTCTACATTATTCTTAGTTGTTTTTCTTCATGTAGAATTAACCTACAAGGAAAGAAAGGGTTTTTTTTAATTCCGATATTTTGGCCCCATTGACTTGCATTGGTTCCCGGTATCGGAATCGGCGATACCGATACTTTTTTTAAAGATCGGCCGATCCATTCCGATCCGATATTTTCAAGTATCGGCTGGTATCGCTCAACTCTAGTCATAATCATTTGATGATGTCATAATCATTAGATGATGTCATAATCATTTTGTTGTTGTCATAATCATTTGATGATGTCATAATCATTTTGTTGATGTCATAATCATTTCGTTGATGTCATAATGATTTGATGATATCATAATCATTTGATGTCATAATCATTGGATGATGTCATAATCATTTTGTTGATGTCATAATCATTTGATGATGTCATAATCATTAGATGATGTCATAATCATTGGATGATGACATAATCATTTTGATGATGTCATAATCATTTGATGTAATAATCATTGGATGATGTCATAATCATTTTGTTGATGTCATAATCATTTGATGATGTCATAATCATTAGATGATGTCATAATCATTTTGTTGATGTCATAATCATTTGATGATGTCATAATCATTAGATGATGTCATAATCATTTTGTTGATGTTATAATCATTTGATGATGTCATAATCATTTGATGTCATAATCATTGGATGATGTCATAATCATTTTGTTGATGTCATAATCAGTTGATGATGTCATAATCATTTGATGATGTCATAATCATTTTGTTGATGTCATAATCATTTGATGATGTCATAATCATTTGATGTCATAATCATTGGATGATGTCATAGTCATTTTGTTGATGTCATGATCATTTTATGATGTCATAATCATTTTGTTGATGTCATAATCATTGGATGATGTCATAATCCTTTTGTTGATGTCATAATCATTTGATGATGTCATAATCATTAGATGATGTCATAATCATTTTGTTGATGTCATAATCATTTGATGATGTCATAATCATTTTGTTGATGTCATAATCATTTTGTTGATGTCATAATGATTTGATGATATCATAATCATTTGATGTCATAATCATTGGATGACGTCATAATCATTTTGTTGATGTCATAATCATTTGATGATGTCATAATCATTTGATGTCATAATCATTGGATGATGTCATAATCATTTGATGATGTCATAATGATTTTGTTGATGTCATAATCATTTGATGATGCCATAATCATTTTGTTGATGTCATAATCATTTTGTTGATGTCATAATCATTTTGTTGATGTCATAATCATTTGATGATGTCATAATCATTAGATGATGTCATAATCATTTTGTTGATGTCATAATCATTTCATGATGTCATAATCATTTGATGTCATAATCATTGGATGATGTCATAATCATTTTGTTGATGTCATAATCATTTGATGATGTCATAATCATTAGATAATGTCATAATCATTTTGTTGAAGTCATAATCATTTGATTATGTCATAATCATTTTGTTGATGTCATAATGATTTGATGATGTCATAATCATTTGATGTCATAATCATTGGATGATGTCATAATCATTTTGTTGATGTCATAATCATTTGATGATGTCATAATCATTTGATGTCATAATCATTGGATGATGTCATAATCATTTTGTTGATGTCATAATCATTTGATGATGTCATAATCATTAGATGATGTCATAATCATTTTGTTGATGTCATAATCATTTGATGATGTCATAATCATATGATGTAATAATCATTGGATGATGTCATAATCATTTTGTTGATGTCATAATCATTTGATGATGTCATAATCATTAGATGATGTCATAATCATTTTGTTGATGTCATAATCATTTGATGATGTCATAATCATTAGATGATGTCATAATCATTTTGTTGATGTCATAATCATTTGATGATGTCATAATCATTTGATGTCATAATCATTGGAGGATGTCATAATCATTTTGTTGATGTCATAATCATTTGATGATGTCATAATCATTAGATGATGTCATAATCATTTTGTTGATGTCATAATCATTTGATGATGTCATAATCATTTGATGTCATAATCATTGGATGATGTCTTAATCATTTTGTTGATGTCATAATCATTTTATGATGTCATAATCATTTTATTGATGTCATAATCATTGGATGATGTCATAATCCTTTTGTTGATGTCATAATCATTTGATGATGTCATAATCATTATATGATGTCATAATCATTTTGTTGATGTCATAATCGTTTGATGATGTCATAATCATTTTGTTGATGTCATAATCATTTCGTTGATGTCATAATGATTTGATGATATCATATTCATTTGATGTCATAATCATTGGATGATATCATAATCATTTTGTTGATGTCATAATCATTTGATAATGTCATAATCATTTGATGTCATAATCATTGGATGATGTCATAATCATTTTGTTGATGTCATAATCATTTTGTTGATGTCATAATCATTTTATGATGTCATAATCATTTTGTTGATGTCATAATCATTGGATGATGTCATAATCCTTTTGTTGATGTCATAATCATTTGATGATGTCATAATCATTAGATGATGTCATAATCATTTTGTTGATGTCATAATCATTTGATGATGTCATAATCATTTTGTTGATGTCATAATCATTTCGTTGATGTCATAATGATTTGATGATATCATAATCATTTGATGTCATAATCATTGGATGATTTCATAATCATTTTGTTGATGTCATAATCATTTGATGATGTCATAATCATTAGATGATGTCATAATCATTGGATGATGACATAATCATTTTGTTGATGTCATAATCATTTGATGTCATAATCATTGGATGATGTCATAATCATTTTGTTGATGTCATAATCATTTGATGATGTCATAATCATTAGATGATGTCATAATCATTTTGTTGATGTCATAATAATTTGATGTCATAATCATTGGATGATGTCATAATCATTTTGTTGATGGCATAATCATTTGATGATGTCATAATCATTAGATAATGTCATAATCATTTTGTTGAAGTCATAATCATTTGATGATGTCATAATCATTTTGTTGATGTCATAATCATTTTGTTGATGTCATAATGATTTGATGATGTCATAATCATTTGATGTCATAATCATTGGATGATGTCATAATCATTTTGTTGATGTCATAATCATTTGATGATGTCATAATCATTTCATGTCATAATCATTGGATGATGTCAAAATCATTTTGTTGATGTCATAATCACTTGATGATGTCATAATCATTAGATGATGTCATAATCATTTTGTTGATGTCATAATCATTTTGTTGATGTCATAATCATTTGATGATGTCATAATCATTTGATGATGTCATAATCATTTTGTTGATGTCATAATCATTTGATGATGTCATAATCATTTGATGTCATAATCATTGGATGATGTCATAATCATTTTGTTGATGTCATAATCATTTGATGATGTCATAATCATTTGATGTCATAATCATTGGATGATGTCATAATCATTTTGTTGATGTCATAATCATTTGATGTCATAATCATTGGATGATGTCATAATCATTTTGTTGATGTCATAATCATTTGATGATGTCATAATCATTTGATGTCATAATCATTGGATGATGTCATAATCATTTTGTTGATGTCGTAATCATTTGATGATGTCATAATCATTAGATGACGTCATAATCATTGGATGATGACATAATCATTTTGTTGATGTCATAATCATTTGATGTCATAATCATTGGATGATGTCATAATCATTTTGTTGATGTCATAATCATTTGATGATGTCATAATCATTAGATGATGTCATAATCATTTTGTTGATGTCACAATCATTTCATGATGTCATAATCATTTGATGTCATAATCATTGGATGATGTCATAATCATTTTGTTGATGTCATAATCATTTGATGATGTCATAATCATTAGATAATGTCATAATCATTTTGTTGAAGTCATAATCATTTGATGATGTCATAATCATTTTATTGATGTCATAATGATTTGATGATGTCATAATCATTTGATGTCATAATCATTGGATGATGTCATAATCATTTTGTTGATGTCATAATCATTTTGTTGATGTCATAATGATTTGATGATGTCATAATCATTTGATGTCATAATCATTGGATGATGTCATAATCATTTTGTTGATGTCATAATCATTTGATGATGTCATAATCATTTCATGTCATAATCATTGGATGATGTCAAAATCATTTTGTTGATGTCATAATCATTTTGTTGATGTCATAATCATTTGATGATGTCATAATCATTAGATGATGTCATAATCATTTTGTTGATGTCATAATCATTTGATGATGTCATAATCATTAGATGATGTCATAATCATTTTGTTGATGTCATAATCATTTGATGATGTCATAATCATTAGATGTCATAATCATTGGATGATGTCGTAATCATTTTGTTGATGTCATAATCATTTGATGATGTCATAATCATTTGATGATGTCATAATCATTTTGATGATGTCATAATCATTTGATGATGTCATAATCATTTGATGTCATAATCATTGGATAATGTAATAATCATTTTATGATGTCATAATCATTTTGTTGATGTCATAATCATTGGATGATGTCATAATCCTTTTGTTGATGTCATAATCATTTGTTGATGTCATAATCATTAGATGATGTCATAATCATATTGTTGATGTCATAATCATTGGATGATGTCATAATCATTTTGTTGATGTCATAATCATTTCGTTGATGTCATAATGATTTGATGATATCATAATCATTTGATGTCATAATCATTGGATGATGTCATAATCATTTTGTTGATGTCATAATCATTTGATGATGTCATAATCATTAGATGATGTCATAATCATTGGATGATGACATAATCATTTTGTTTATGTCATAATCATTTGATGTCATAATCATTGGATGATGTCATAATCATTTTGTTGATGTCATAATAATTTGATGTCATAATCATTGGATGATGTCATAATCATTTTGTTGATGGCATAATCATTTGATGATGTCATAATCATTAGATAATGTCATAATCATTTTGTTGAAGTCATAATCATTTGATGATGTCATAATCATTTTGTTGATGTCATAATCATTTTGTTGATGTCATAATGATTTGATGATGTCATAATCATTTGATGTCATAATCATTGGATGATGTCATAATCATTTTGTTGATGTCATAATCATTTGATGATGTCATAATCATTTCATGTCATAATCATTGGATGATGTCAAAATCATTTTGTTGATGTCATAATCACTTGATGATGTCATAATCATTAGATGATGTCATAATCATTTTGTTGATGTCATAATCATTTTGTTGATGTCATAATCATTTGATGATGTCATAATCATTTGATGATGTCATAATCATTTTGTTGATGTCATAATCATTTGATGATGTCATAATCATTTGATGTCATAATCATTGGATGATGTCATAATCATTTTGTTGATGTCATAATCATTTGATGATGTCATAATCATTTGATGTCATAATCATTGGATGATGTCATAATCATTTTGTTGATGTCATAATCATTTGATGTCATAATCATTGGATGATGTCATAATCATTTTGTTGATGTCATAATCATTTGATGATGTCATAATCATTTGATGTTATAATCATTGGATGATGTCATAATCATTTTGTTGATGTCGTAATCATTTGATGATGTCATAATCATTAGATGACGTCATAATCATTGGATGATGACATAATCATTTTGTTGATGTCATAATCATTTGATGTCATAATCATTGGATGATGTCATAATCATTTTGTTGATGTCATAATCATTTGATGATGTCATAATCATTAGATGATGTCATAATCATTTTGTTGATGTCACAATCATTTCATGATGTCATAATCATTTGATGTCATAATCATTGGATGATGTCATAATCATTTTGTTGATGTCATAATCATTTGATGATGTCATAATCATTAGATAATGTCATAATCATTTTGTTGAAGTCATAATCATTTGATGATGTCATAATCATTTTATTGATGTCATAATGATTTGATGATGTCATAATCATTTGATGTCATAATCATTGGATGATGTCATAATCATTTTGTTGATGTCATAATCATTGGATGATGTCATAATCATTTTGTTGATGTCATAATCATTTGATGATGTCATAATCATTAGATGATGTCATAATCATTTTGTTGATGTCATAATCATTTGATGATGTCATAATCATATGATGTAATAATCATTGGATGATGTCATAATCATTTTGTTGATGTCATAATCATTTGATGATGTCATAATCATTAGATGATGTCATAATCATTTTGTTGATGTCATAATCATTTGATGATGTCATAATCATTAGATGATGTCATAATCATTTTGTTGATGTCATAATCATTTGATGATGTCATAATCATTAGATGTCATAATCATTGGATGATGTCGTAATCATTTTGTTGATGTCATAATCATTTGATGATGTCATAATCATTTGATGATGTCATAATCATTTTGATGATGTCATAATCATTTGATGATGTCATAATCATTTGATGTCATAATCATTGGATAATGTAATAATCATTTTATGATGTCATAATCATTTTGTTGATGTCATAATCATTGGATGATGTCATAATCCTTTTGTTGATGTCATAATCATTTGTTGATGTCATAATCATTAGATGATGTCATAATCATATTGTTGATGTCATAATCATTGGATGATGTCATAATCATTTTGTTGATGTCATAATCATTTCGTTGATGTCATAATGATTTGATGATATCATAATCATTTGATGTCATAATCATTGGATGATGTCATAATCATTTTGTTGATGTCATAATCATTTGATGATGTCATAATCATTAGATGATGTCATAATCATTGGATGATGACATAATCATTTTGTTTATGTCATAATCATTTGATGTCATAATCATTGGATGATGTCATAATCATTTTGTTGATGTCATAATCATTTGATGATGTCATAATCATTAGATAATGTCATAATCATTTTGTTGAAGTCATAATCATTTGATGATGTCATAATCATTTTGTTGATGTCATAATCATTTTGTTGATGTCATATTGATTTGATGATGTCATAATCATTTGATGTCATAATCATTGGATGATGTCATAATCATTTTGTTCATGTCATAATCATTTGATGATGTCATAATCATTTGATGTCATAATCATTGGATGATGTCATAATCATTTTGTTGATGTCATAATCATTTGATGATGTCATAATCATTAGATGATGTCATAATCATTTTGTTGATGTCATAATCATTTGATGATGTCATAATCATTTGATGTAATAATCATTAGATGATGTCATAATCATTTTGTTGATGTCATAATCATTTGATGATGTCATAATCATTAGATGATGTCATAATCATTTTGTTGATGTCATAATCATTTGATGATGTCATAATCATTTGATGTCATAATCATTGGATGATGTCATAATCATTTTGTTGATGTCATAATCATTTGATGATGTCATAATCATTTGATGATGTCATAATCATTTTGTTGATGTCATAATCATTTGATGATGTCATAATCATTTGATGTCATAATCATTGGATGATGTCATAATCATTTTGTTGATGTCATAATCATTTTATGATGTCATAATCATTTTGTTGATGTCATAATCATTGGATGATGTCATAATCCTTTTGTTGATGTCATAATCATTTGATGATGTCATAATCATTAGATGATGTCATAATCATTTTGTTGATGTCATAATCATTTGATGATGTCATAATCATTTTGTAGATGTCATAATCATTTCGTTGATGTCATAATGATTTGATGATATCATAATCATTTGATGTCATAATCATTGGATGATGTCATAATCATTTTGTTGATGTCATAATCATTTGGTGATGTCATAATCGTTTGATGTCATAATCATTGGATGATGTCATAATCATTTGATGATGCCATAATCATTTTGTTGATGTCATAATCATTTTATGATGTCATAATCATTTTGTTGATGTCATAATCATTTTGTTGATGTCATAATCATTTGATGATGTCATAGTCATTAGATGATGTCATAATCATTTTGTTGATGTCATAATCATTTCATGATGTCATAATCATTTGATGTCATAATCATTGTATGATGTCATAATCATTTTGTTGATGTCATAATCATTTGATGATGTCATAATCATTAGATAATGTCATAATCATTTTGTTGAAGTCATAATCATTTGATGATGTCATAATCATTTTGTTGATGTCATAATGATTTGATGATGTCATAATCATTTGATGTCATAATCATTGGATGATGTCATAATCATTTTGTTGATGTCATAATCATTTGATGATGTCATAATCATTTGATGTCATAATCTTTGGATGATGTCATAATCATTTTGTTGATGTCATAATCATTTGATGATGTCATAATCATTAGATGATGTCATAATAATTTTGTTGATGTCATAATCATTTGATGATGTCATAATCATATGATGTAATAATCATTGGATGATGTCATAATCATTTTGTTGATGTCATAATCATTTGATGATGTCATAATCATTAGATGATGTCATAATCATTTTGTTGATGTCATAATCATTTGATGATGTTATAATCATTAGATGATGTCATAATCATTTTGTTGATGTCATAATCATTTGATGATGTCATATTCATTTGATGTCATAATCATTGGATGATGTCATAATCATTTTATTGATGTCATAATCATTTGATGATGTCATAATCATTTTGTTGATGTCATAATCATTTTGTTGATGTCATATTGATTTGATGATGTCATAATCATTTGATGTCATAATCATTGGATGATGTCATAATCATTTTGTTCATGTCATAATCATTTGATGATGTCATAATCATTTGATGTCATAATCATTGGATGATGTCATAATCATTTTGTTGATGTCATAATCATTTGATGATGTCATAATCATTAGATGATGTCATAATCATTTTGTTGATGTCATAATCATTTGATGATGTCATAATCATTTGATGTAATAATCATTAGATGATGTCATAATCATTTTGTTGATGTCATAATCATTTGATGATGTCATAATCATTATATGATGTCATAATCATTTTGTTGATGTCATAATCATTTCGTTGATGTCATAATGATTTGATGATATCATAATCATTTGATGTCATAATCATTGGATGATGTCATAATCATTTTGTTGATGTCATAATCATTTGATGATGTCATAATCATTAGATGATGTCATAATCATTGGATGATGACTTAATCATTTTGTTTATGTCATAATCATTTGATGTCATAATCATTGGATGATGTCATAATCATTTTGTTGATGTCATAAACATTTGATGATGTCATAATCATTAGATAATGTCATAATCATTTTGTTGAAGTCATAATCATTTGATGATGTCATAATCATTTTGTTGATGTCATAATCATTTTGTTGATGTCATATTGATTTGATGATGTCATAATCATTTGATGTCATAATCATTGGATGATGTCATAATCATTTTGTTCATGTCATAATCATTTGATGATGTCATAATCATTTGATGTCATAATCATTGGATGATGTCATAATCATTTTGTTGATGTCATAATCATTTGATGATGTCATAATCATTAGATGATGTCATAATCATTTTGTTGATGTCACAATCATTTGATGATGTCATAATCATTTGATGTAATAATCATTAGATGATGTCATAATCATTTTGTTGATGTCATAATCATTTGATGATGTCATAATCATTAGATGATGTCATAATCATTTTGTTGATGTCATAATCATTTGATGATGTCATAATCATTTGATGTCATAATCATTGGATGATGTCATAATCATTTTGTTGATGTCATAATCATTTGATGATGTCATAATCATTTGATGATGTCATAATCATTTTGTTGATGTCATAATCATTTTATGATGTCATAATCATTTTGTTGATGTCAAAATCATTGGATGATGTCATAATCCTTTTGTTGATGTCATAATCATTTGATGATGTCATAATCATTAGATGATGTCATAATCATTTTGTTGATGTCATAATCATTTGATGATGTCATAATCATTTTGTAGATGTCATAATCATTTCGTTGATGTCATAATGATTTGATGATATCATAATCATTTGATGTCATAATCATTGGATGATGTCATAATCATTTTGTTGATGTCATAATCATTTGGTGATGTCATAATCATTTGATGTCATAATCATTGGATGATGTCATAATCATTTGATGATGCCATAATCATTTTGTTGATGTCATAATCATTTTATGATGTCATAATCATTTTGTTGATGTCATTATCATTTTGTTGATGTCATAATCATTTGATGATGTCATAGTCATTAGATGATGTCATAATCATTTTGTTGATGTCATAATCATTTCATGATGTCATAATCATTTGATGTCATAATCATTGTATGATGTCATAATCATTTTGTTGATGTCATAATCATTTGATGATGTCATAATCATTAGATAATGTCATAATCATTTTGTTGAAGTCATAATCATTTGATGATGTCATAATCATTTTGTTGATGTCATAATGATTTGATGATGTCATAATCATTTGATGTCATAATCATTGGATGATGTCATAATCATTTTGTTGATGTCATAATCATTTGATGATGTCATAATCATTTGATGTCATAATCATTGGATGATGTCATAATCATTTTGTTGATGTCATAATCATTTGATGATGTCATAATCATTAGATGATTTCATAATCATTTTGTTGATGTCATAATCATTTGATGATGTCATAATCATATGATGTCATAATCATTGGATGATGTCATAATCATTTTGTTGATGTCATAATCATTTGATGATGTCATAATCATTAGATGATGTCATAATCATTTTGTTGATGTCATAATCATTTGATGATGTCATAATCATTAGATGATGTCATAATCATTTTGTTGATGTCATAATCATTTGATAATGTCATAATCATTTGATGTCATAATCATTGGAGGATGTCATAATCATTTTGTTGATGTCATAATCATTTGATGATGTCATAATCATTAGATGATGTCATAATCATTTTGTTGATGTCATAATCATTTGATGATGTCATAATCATTTGATGTCATAATCATTGGATGATGTCTTAATCATTTTGTTGATGTCATAATCATTTTATGATGTCATAATCATTTTGTTGATGTCATAATCATTGGATGATGTCATAATCCTTTTGTTGATGTCATAATCATTTGATGATGTC
Organism: Dendrobates tinctorius; assembly: GCF_039654945.1. Taxonomy (NCBI): domain Eukaryota; kingdom Metazoa; phylum Chordata; class Amphibia; order Anura; family Dendrobatidae; genus Dendrobates; species Dendrobates tinctorius. The sequence continues at coordinate 40,160,852 of NW_027361687.1, read as the reverse complement.
ATAATCATTAGATGATGTCATAATCATTTTGTTGATGTCATAATCATTTGATGATGTCATAATCATTTTGTTGATGTCATAATCATTTCGTTGATGTCATAATGATTTGATGATATCATAATCATTTGATGTCATAATCATTGGATGATTTCATAATCATTTTGTTGATGTCATAATCATTTGATGATGTCATAATCATTAGATGATGTCATAATCATTGGATGATGACATAATCATTTTGTTGATGTCATAATCATTTGATGTCATAATCATTGGATGATGTCATAATCATTTTGTTGATGTCATAATCATTTGATGATGTCATAATCATTAGATGATGTCATAATCATTTTGTTGATGTCATAATCATTTGATGTCATAATCATTGGATGATGTCATAATCATTTTGGTGATGGCATAATCATTTGATGATGTCATAATCATTAGATAATGTCATAATCATTTTGTTGAAGTCATAATCATTTGATGATGTCATAATCATTTTGTTGATGTCATAATCATTTTGTTGATGTCATAATGATCTGATGATGTCATAATCATTTGATGTCATAATCATTGGATGATGTCATAATCATTTTGTTGATGTCATAATCATTTGATGATGTCATAATCATTTTATGTCATAATCATTGGATGATGTCAAAATCATTTTGTTGATGTCATAATCACTTGATGATGTCATAATCATTAGATGATGTCATAATCATTTTGTTGATGTCATAATCATTTTGTTGATGTCATAATCATTTGATGATGTCATAATCATTTTGTTGATGTCATAATCATTTGATGATGTCATAATCATTTCGTTGATGTCATAATCATTTGATGATGTCATAATCATTTTGTTGATGTCATAATCATTTTGTTGATGTCATAATGATTTGATGATGTCATGATCATTTGATGTCATAATCATTGGATGATGTCATAATCATTTTGTTGATGTCATAATCATTTGATGATGCCATAATCATTTGATGATGTCATAATCATTTTGTTGATGTCATAATCATTTGATGATGTCATCATCATTAGATGATGTCATAATCATTTTGTTGATGTCATAATCATTTGATGATGTCATAATCATTTTGTTGATGTCATAATCATTTTGTTGATGTCATAATGATTTGATGATGTCATAATCATTTGATGTCATAATCGTTGGATGATGTCATAATCATTTGATGATGTCATAATCATTTGATGTCATAATCATTGGATGATGTCATAATCATTTTGTTGATGTCATACTCATTTGATGATGTCATAATCATTTTGTTGATGTCATAATCATTTGATGATGTCATAATCATTTGATGTCATAATCATTGGATGATGTCATAATCATTTTGTTGATGTCATAATCATTTGATGATGTCATAATCATTAGATGATGTCATAATCATTTTGTTGATGTCAGAATCATTTGATGATGTCATAATCATTTTGTTGATGTCAGAATCATTTGATGATGTCATAATCATTTTGTTGATGTCATAATCATTTTGTTGATGTCATATGATTTCATGATGTCATAATCATTTGATGTCATAATCATTGGATGATGTCATAATCATTTTGTTGATGTCATAATCATTTGATGATGTCATAATCATTTTATGTCATAATCATTGGATGATGTCAAAATCATTTTGTTGATGTCATAATCACTTGATGATGTCATAATCATTAGATGATGTCATAATCATTTTGTTGATGTCATAATCATTTTGTTGATGTCATAATCATTTGATGATGTCATAATCATTTGATGATGTCATAATCATTTTGTTGATGTCATAATCATTTGATGATGTCATAATCATTTGATGTCATAATCATTGGATGATGTCATAATCATTTTGTTGATGTCATAATCATTGGATGATGTCATAATCATTTGATGTCATAATCATTGGATGATGTCATAATCATTTTGTTGATGTCATAATCATTTGATGTCATAATCATTGGATGATGTCATAATCATTTTGCTGGTGTCATAATCATATGATGATGTCATAATCATTTGATGTCATAATCATTGGATGATGTCATAATCATTTTGTTGATGTCGTAATCATTTGATGATGTCATAATCATTAGATGATGTCATAATCATTGGATGATGACATAATCATTTTGTTGATGTCACAATCATTTCATGATGTCATAATCATTTGATGTCATAATCATTGGATGATGTCATAATCATTTTGTTGATGTCATAATCATTTGATGATGTCATAATCATTAGATAATGTCATAATCATTTTGTTGAAGTCATAATCATTTGATGATGTCATAATCATTTTATTGATGTCATAATGATTTGATGATGTCATAATCATTTGATGTCATAATCATTGGATGATGTCATAATCATTTTGTTGATGTCATAATCATTGGATGATGTCATAATCATTTTGTTGATGTCATAATCATTTGATGATGTCATAATCATTAGATGATGTCATAATCATTTTGTTGATGTCATAATCATTTGATGATGTCATAATCATATGATGTAATAATCATTGGATGATGTCATAATCATTTTGTTGATGTCATAATCATTTGATGATGTCATAATCATTAGATGATGTCATAATCATTTTGTTGATGTCATAATCATTTGATGATGTCATAATCATTAGATGATGTCATAATCATTTTGTTGATGTCATAATCATTTGATGATGTCATAATCATTTGATGTCATAATCATTGGATGATGTCGTAATCATTTTGTTGATGTCATAATCATTTGATGATGTCATAATCATTTTGATGATGTCATAATCATTTGATGATGTCATAATCATTTGATGTCATAATCATTGGATAATGTCATAATCATTTTATGATGTCATAATCATTTTGTTGATGTCATAATCATTGGATGATGTCATAATCCTTTTGTTGATGTCATAATCATTTGTTGATGTCATAATCATTAGATGATGTCATAATCATATTGTTGATGTCATAATCATTTGATGATGTCATAATCATTTTGTTGATGTCATAATCATTTCGTTGATGTCATAATGATTTGATGATATCATAGTCATTTGATGTCATAATCATTGGATGATGTCATAATCATTTTGTTGATGTCATAATCATTTGATGATGTCATAATCATTTGATGTCATAATCATTGGATGATGTCATAATCATTTTGTTGATGTCATAATCATTTTATGATGTCATAATCATTTTGTTGATGTCATAATCATTGGATGATGTCATAATCCTTTTGTTGATGTCATAATCATTTGATGATGTCATAATCATTAGATGATGTCATAATCATTTTGTTGATGTCATAATCATTTGATGATGTCATAATCATTTTGTTGATGTCATAATCATTTCGTTGATGTCATAATGATTTGATGATAGCATAATCATTTGATGTCATAATCATTGGATGATGTCATAATCATTTTGTTGATGTCATAATCATTTGATGATGTCATAATCATTAGATGATGTCATAATCATTGGATGATGACATAATCATTTTGTTTATGTCATAATCATTTGATGTCATAATCATTAGATGATGTCATAATCATTGGATGATGACATAATCATTTTGTTTATGTCATAATCATTTGATGTCATAATCATTAGATAATGTCATAATCATTTTGTTGAAGTCATAATCATTTGATGATGTCATAATCATTTTGTTGATGTCATAATCATTTTGTTGATGTCATATTGATTTGATGATGTCATAATCATTTGATGTCATAATCATTGGATGATGTCATAATCATTTTGTTCATGTCATAATCATTTGATGATGTCATAATCATTTGATGTAATAATCATTAGATGATGTCATAATCATTTTGTTGATGTCATAATCATTTGATGATGTCATAATCATTAGATGATGTCATAATCATTTTGTTGATGTCATAATCATTTGATGATGTCATAATCATTTGATTTCATAATCATTGGATGATGTCATAATCATTTTGTTGATGTCATAATCATTTGATGATGTCATAATCATTTGATGATGTCATAATCATTTTGTTGATGTCATAATCATTTGATGATGTCATAATCATTTGATGTCATAATCATTGGATGATGTCATAATCATTTTGTTGATGTCATAATCATTTTATGATGTCATAATCATTTTGTTGATGTCATAATCATTGGATGATGTCATAATCCTTTTGTTGATGTCATAATCATTTGATGATGTCATAATCATTAGATGATGTCATAATCATTTTGTTGATGTCATAATCATTTGATGATGTCATAATCATTTTGTAGATGTCATAATCATTTCGTTGATGTCATAATGATTTGATGATATCATAATCATTTGATGTCATAATCATTGGATGATGTCATAATCATTTTGTTGATGTCATAATCATTTGGTGATGTCATAATCATTTGATGTCATAATCATTGGATGATGTCATAATCATTTGATGATGCCATAATCATTTTGTTGATGTCATAATCATTTTATGATGTCATAATCATTTTGTTGATGTCATAATCATTTTGTTGATGTCATAATCATTTGATGATGTCATAGTCATTAGATGATGTCATAATCATTTTGTTGATGTCATAATCATTTCATGATGTCATAATCATTTGATGTCATAATCATTGTATGATGTCATAATCATTTTGTTGATGTCATAATCATTTGATGATGTCATAATCATTAGATAATGTCATAATCATTTTGTTGAAGTCATAATCATTTGATGATGTCATAATCATTTTGTTGATGTCATAATGATTTGATGATGTCATAATCATTTGATGTCATAATCATTGGATGATGTCATAATCATTTTGTTGATGTCATAATCATTTGATGATGTCATAATCATTTGATGTCATAATCTTTGGATGATGTCATAATCATTTTGTTGATGTCATAATCATTTGATGATGTCATAATCATTAGATGATGTCATAATAATTTTGTTGATGTCATAATCATTTGATGATGTCATAATCATTTGATGTTGTCATAGTCATTTGATGATGTCATAATCATTTGATGTCATAATCATTGGATAATGTCATAATCATTTTGTTGATGTCATAATCATTTTATGATGTCATAATCATTTTGTTGATGTCATAATCATTGGATGATGTCATAATCCTTTTGTTGATGTCATAATCATTTGATGATGTCATAATCATTAGATGATGTCATAATCATATTGTTGATGTCATAATCATTTGATGATGTCATAATCATTTTGTTGATGTCATAATCATTTCGTTGATGTCATAATGATTTGATGATATCATAATCATTTGATGTCATAATCATTGGATGATGTCATAATCATTTTGTTGATGTCATAATCATTTGATGATGTCATAATCATTAGATGATGTCATAATCATTGGATGATGACATAATCATTTTGTTTATGTCATAATCATTTGATGTCATAATCATTGGATGATGTCATAATCATTTTGTTGATGTCATAATCATTTGATGATGTCATAATCATTAGATAATGTCATAATCATTTTGTTGAAGTCATAATCATTTGATGATGTCATAATCATTTTGTTGATGTCATAATCATTTTGTTGATGTCATATTGATTTGATGATGTCATAATCATTTGATGTCATAATCATTGGATGATGTCATAATCATTTTGTTCATGTCATAATCATTTGATGATGTCATAATCATTTGATGTCATAATCATTGGATGATGTCATAATCATTTTGTTGATGTCATAATCATTTGATGATGTCATAATCATTAGATGATGTCATAATCATTTTGTTGATGTCATAATCATTTGATGATGTCATAATCATTTGATGTAATAATCATTAGATGATGTCATAATCATTTTGTTGATGTCATAATCATTTGATGATGTCATAATCATTATATGATGTCATAATCATTTTGTTGATGTCATAATCATTTCGTTGATGTCATAATGATTTGATGATATCATAATCATTTGATGTCATAATCATTGGATGATGTCATAATCATTTTGTTGATGTCATAATCATTTGATGATGTCATAATCATTAGATGATGTCATAATCATTGGATGATGACATAATCATTTTGTTTATGTCATAATCATTTGATGTCATAATCATTGGATGATGTCATAATCATTTTGTTGATGTCATAAACATTTGATGATGTCATAATCATTAGATAATGTCATAATCATTTTGTTGAAGTCATAATCATTTGATGATGTCATAATCATTTTGTTGATGTCATAATCATTTTGTTGATGTCATATTGATTTGATGATGTCATAATCATTTGATGTCATAATCATTGGATGATGTCATAATCATTTTGTTCATGTCATAATTAGAGTTGAGCGATACCGTCCGATACTTCAAAGTAACGTATCGGATGGTATCGGCCGATCTTTAAAAAAAGTATCGGTATCGCCGATTCCGATACCGGAAGTCCCATTCAAGTCTATGGGACTTCCGGTATCGGAATAAGAAAAACCCTTTCCTGCCCTTGTACAGCCTCTCTGGGGTCTGTACGGGCCTTTCGGGGGGCTGTGCCGGCCTGCAAGGGGGTCTGTGCAGGCTCCGGTGGTCTGTGCCGGCCTGCCGGTGGTCTGTGCAGGCTCCGGGGGGCTGTGCCGGCCTGCCGGGGGGCTGTGCAGGCTCCGGGGGGCTGTGCCGGCCTGCCGGGGGGCTGTGCCGGCCTGCCGGTGGTCTGTGCAGGCTCCGGGGGTCTGTGCAGGCATCGTCCGATGGGACTACAAGTCCCATCGGGCGATGCCTGCTACCATGACAGTGATTGACACATTAGCCAATGATGGGACAGTAGTAGTCCCATCATCCGGCTAATGTGTTAAATGTAAAAAAAAAAAAAAATTACATGCTACATACATACAACATGCATACTACATACATGCTACATTCATACTACATACTACATACATGCTACATTCATACTACATAAATACTACATGCAACATACATACTACATATATACTACATGCATGCTACATACATACTGCATGCTACATACATACTACATATATACTACATGCATGCTACATACATACTACATGCTACATATTACATGCATGCTACATACATACTACATGCTACATACTACATATATACTACATGCATGCTACATACATACTACATGCTACATACATACTACATATATACTACATGCATGCTACATACATACTACATGCTACATACATACTACATATATACTACATGCATGCTACATACTACATGCTACATACATACTACATATATGCTACATTCATACTACATACTACATATATACTACATACATACTACATACATACTACATGCATGCTACATACATACTACATGCATGCTACATACATACTACATACATACTACATGCATACCACATATATACTACATACATACAATACATTCATACAATACATACATAGACATACAGTACATATAACATAGAGTAACATACTTACCAATACTTGTCACATTGTTCCCCGAAGCCATTGTCTTTTCCGGGATAAATATTAACATAACAAACCACAAAAATACTCACCCACGATCCGAAGCAGTCCACGAGTGTGTCCCACGACGATCTTGGGTAGAGAACTGCAGCATCAGATGATGCTGCCGTTCTCTACAGGCTGCAGGAATCCAATGACGGAAGGTAGGTATCCTTCCGCACTGTATTCCTCCGCCACTTAAAAAAAAAAAGTCCCTAGTCTCACTTTATGCCATTGCTGTGTGGGAATCACAATCATATTGTTGATGTCATAATCATTTGATGATGTCATAATCATTTTGTTGATGTCATAATCATTTCGTTGATGTCATAATGATTTGATGATATCATAATCATTTGATGTCATAATCATTGGATGATGTCATAATCATTTCGTTGATGTCATAATGATTTGATGATATCATAATCATTTGATGTCATAATCATTGGATGATGTCATAATCATTTGATGATGTCATAATGATTTTGTTGATGTCATAATCATTTGATGATGCCATAATCATTTTGTTGATGTCATAATCATTTTGTTGATGTCATAATCATTTTGTTGATGTCATAATCATTTGATGATGTCATAATCATTAGATGATGTCATAATCATTTTGTTGATGTCATAATCATTTCATGATGTCATAATCATTTGATGTCATAATCATTGGATGATGTCATAATCATTTTGTTGATGTCATAATGATTTGATGATGTCATAATCATTTGATGTCATAATCATTGGATGATGTCATAATCATTTTGTTGATGTCATAATCATTTCGTTGATGTCATAATGATTTGATGATATCATAATCATTTGATGTCATAATCATTGGATGATGTCATAATCATTTTGTTGATGTCATAATCATTTGATGATGTCATAATCATTAGATAATGTCATAATCATTTTGTTGAAGTCATAATCATTTGATGATGTCATAATCATTTTGTTGATGTCATAATGATTTGATGATGTCATAATCATTTGATGTCATAATCATTTGATGATGTCATAATCATTTTGATGATGTCATAATCATTTGATGATGTCATAATCATTTGATGTCATAATCATTGGATAATGTCATAATCATTTTGTTGATGTCATAATCATTTTATGATGTCATAATCATTTTGTTGATGTCATAATCATTGGATGATGTCATAATCCTTTTGTTGATGTCATAATCATTTGATGATGTCATAATCATTAGATGATGCCATAATCATATTGTTGATGTCATAATCATTTGATGATGTCATAATCATTTTGTTGATGTCATAATCATTTCGTTGATGTCAAAATGATTTGATGATATCATAATCATTTGATGTCATAATCATTTGATGATGTCATAATCATTTTGTTGATGTCATAATCATTTGATGATGTCATAATCATTTGATGTCATAATCATTGGATGATGTCATAATCATTTTGTTGATGTCATAATCATTTTATGATGTCATAATCATTTTGTTGATGTCATAATCATTGGATGATGTCATAATCCTTTTGTTGATGTCATAATCATTTGATGATGTCATAATCATTAGATGATGTCATAATCATTTTGTTGATGTCATAATCATTTGATGATGTCATAATCATTTTGTTGATGTCATAATCATTTCGTTGATGTCATAATGATTTGATGATATCATAATCATTTGATGTCATAATCATTGGATGATGTCATAATCATTTGATGATGTCATAATGATTTTGTTGATGTCATAATCATTTTGTTGATGTCATAATCATTTTGTTGATGTCATAATCATTTGATGATGTCATAATCATTAGATGATGTCATAATCATTTTGTTGATGTCATAATCATTTCATGATGTCATAATCATTTGATGTCATAATCATTGGATGATGTCATAATCATTTTGTTGATGTCATAATGATTTGATGATGTCATAATCATTTGATGTCATAATCATTGGATGATGTCATAATCATTTTGTTGATGTCATAATCATTTGATGATGTCATAATCATTAGATGATGTCATAATCATTTTGTTGATGTCATAATCATTTGATGATGTCATAATCATTTCGTTGATGTCATAATGATTTGATGATATCATAATCATTTGATGTCATAATCATTGGATGATGTCATAATCATTTTGTTGATGTCATAATCATTTGATGATGTCATAATCATTTGATGTCATAATCATTGGATGATGTCATAATCATTTGATGATGTCATAATGATTTTGTTGATGTCATAATCATTTGATGATGCCATAATCATTTTGTTGATGTCATAATCATTTTGTTGATGTCATAATCATTTGATGATGTCATAATCATTAGATGATGTCATAATCATTTTGTTGATGTCATAATCATTTCATGATGTCATAATCATTTGATGTCATAATCATTGGATGATGTCATAATAATTTTGTTGATGTCATAATGATTTGATGATGTCATAATCATTTGATGTCATAATCATTGGATGATGTCATAATCATTTTGTTGATGTCATAATCATTTGATGATGTCATAATCATTTGATGTCATAATCATTGGATGATGTCATAATCATTTTGTTGATGTCATAATCATTTGATGATGTCATAATCATTAGATGATGTCATAATCATTTTGTTGATGTCATAATCATTTGATGATGTCATAATCATATGATGTAATAATCATTGGATGATGTCATAATCATTTGATGATGTCATAATCATTTGATGTCATAATCATTGGATTATGTCATAATTATTTTGTTGATGTCATAATCATTTGATGATGTCATAATCATTTTGTTGATGTCATAATCATTTGATGATGTCATAATCATTTGATGTCATAATCATTGGATGATGTCATAATCATTTCGTTGATGTCATAATCATTTTATGATGTCATAATCATTTTGTTGATGTCATAATCATTGGATGATGTCATAATCCTTTTGTTGATGTCATAATCATTTGATGACATCATAATCATTAGATGATGTCATAATCATTTTGTTGATGTCATAATCATTTGATGATGTCATAATCATTTTGTTGATGTCATAATCATTTCGTTGATGTCATAATGATTTGATGATATCATAATCATTTGATGTCATAATCATTGGATGATGTCATAATCATTTTGTTGATGTCATAATCATTTGATGATGTCATAATCATTAGATGATGTCATAATCATTGGATGATGACATAATCATTTTGTTGATGTCATAATCATTTGATGTCATAATCATTGGATGATGTCATAATCATTTTGTTGATGTCATAATCATTTGATGATGTCATAATCATTAGATGATGTCATAATCATTTTGTTGATGTCATAATCATTTCATGATGTCATAGTCATTTGATGTCATAATCATTGGATGATGTCATAATCATTTTGTTGATGGCATAATCATTTGATGATGTCATATTCATTTTGTTGATGTCATAATGATTTGATGATGTCATAATCATTTGATGTCATAATCATTGGATGATGTCATAATCATTTTGTTGATGTCATAATCATTTGATGATGTCATAATCATTTGATGTCATAATCATTGGATGATGTCATAATCATTTTGTTGATGTCATAATCATTTGATGATGTCATAATCATTAGATGATGTCATAATAATTTTGTTGATGTCATAATCATTTGATGATGTCATAATCATTTGATGTCATAATCATTGGATGATGTCATAATCATTTTGTTGATGTCATAATCATTTGATGATGTCATGATCATTAGATGATGTCATAATTATTTGGTTGAAGTCATAATCATTTGATGATGTCATAATTATTTTGTTGATGTCATAATGATTTGATGATGTCATAATCATTGGATGATGTCATAATCATTTTGTTGATGTCATAATCATTTGATGATGTCATAATCATTTGATGATGTCATAATCATTTTGTTGATGTCATAATCATTTGATGATGTCATAATTATTTGATGTCATAATCATTGGATGATGTCATAATCATTTTGTTGATGTCATAATCATTTTATGATGTCATAATCATTTTGTTGATGTCATAATAATTGGATGATGTCATAATCCTTTTGTTGATGTCATAATCATTTTATGATGTCATAATCATTTTGTTGATGTCATAATCATTGGATGATGTCATAATCCTTTTGTTGATGTCATATTCATTTGATGACGTCATAATCATTAGATGATGTCATAATCATTTTGTTGATTTCATAATCATTTGATGACGTCATAATCATTTTGTTGATGTCATAATCATTTCGTTGATGTCATAATGATTTGATGATATCATATTCATTTCATGTCATAATCATTGGATGATGTCATAATCATTTTGTTGATGTCATAATCATTTGATGATGTCATAATCATATGATGTCATAATCATTGGATGATGTCATAATCATTTTGTTGATGTCATAATCATTTTATGATGTCATAATCATTTTGTTGATGTCATAATCATTGGATGATGTCATAATCCTTTTATTGATGTCATAATCATTTGATGATGTCATAATCATTAGATGATGTCATAATCATTTTGTTGATGTCGTAATCATTTTGTTGATGTCATAATGATTTGATGATGTCATAATCATTTGATGTCATAATCATTGGATGATGTCATAATCATTTTGTTGATGTCATAATCATTTGATGATGTCATAATCATTTTATGTCATAATCATTGGATGATGTCATAATCATTTTGTTGATGTCATAATCACTTGATGATGTCATAATCATTAGATGATGTCATAATCATTTTGTTGATGTCATAATCATTTTGTTGATGTCATAATCATTTGATGATGTCATAATCATTAGATGATGTCATAATCATTTTGTTGATGTCATAATCATTTGATGATGTCATAATCATTTGATGTCATAATCATTGGATGATGTCATAATCATTTTGTTGATGTCATAATCATTTGATGATGTCATAATCATTTGATGTCATAATCATTGGATGATGTCATAATCATTTTGTTGATGTCATAATCATTTGATGTCATAATCATTGGATGATGTCATAATCATTTCGTTGATGTCATAATGATTTGATGATATCATAATCATTTGATGTCATAATCATTGGATGATGTCATAATCATTTTGTTGATGTCATAATCATTTGATGATGTCATAATCATTAGATAATTTCATAATCACTTTGTTGAAGTCATAATCATTTGATGATGTCATAATCATTTTGTTGATGTCATAATGATTTGATGATGTCATAATCATTTGATGTCATAATCATTTGATGATGTCATAATCATTTTGATGATGTCATAATCATTTGATGTCATAATCATTGGATGATGTCATAATCATTTTGTTGATGTCATAATCATTTGATGATGTCATAATCATTGGATAATGTCATAATCATTTTGTTGATGTCATAATCATTTTATGATGTCATAATCATTTTGTTGATGTCATAATCATTGGATGATGTCATAATCCTTTTGTTGATGTCATAATCATTTGATGATGTCATAATCATTAGATGATGTCATAATCATATTGTTGATGTCATAATCATTTGATGATGTCATAATCATTTTGTTGATGTCATAATCATTTCGTTGATGTCAAAATGATTTGATGATATCATAATCATTTGATGTCATAATCATTGGATGATGTCATAATCATTTTGTTGATGTCATAATCATTTGATGATGTCATAATCATTTGATGTCATAATCATTGGATGATGTCATAATAATTTTGTTGATGTCATAATCATTTTATGATGTCATAATCATTTTGTTGATGTCATAATCATTGGATGATGTCATAATCCTTTTGTTGATGTCATAATCATTTGATGATGTCATAATCATTAGATGAAGTCATAATCATTTTGTTGATGTCATAATCATTTGATGATGTCATAATCATTTTGTTGATGTCATAATCATTTTGTTGATGTCATAATGATTTGATGATATCATAATCATTTGATGTCATAATCATTGGATGATGTCATAATCATTTGATGATGTCATAATGATTTTGTTGATGTCATAATCATTTGATGATGCCATAATCATTTTGTTGATGTCATAATCATTTTGTTGATGTCATAATCATTTTGTTGATGTCATAATCATTTGATGATGTCATAATCATTAGATGATGTCATAATCATTTTGTTGATGTCATAATCATTTCATGATGTCATAATCATTTGATGTCATAATCATTGGATGATGTCATAATCATTTTGTTGATGTCATAATGATTTGATGATGTCATACTCATTTGATGTCATAATCATTGGATGATGTCATAATCATTTTGTTGATGTCATAATCATTTGATGATGTCATAATCATTTGATGTCATAATCATTGGATGATGTCATAATCATTTTGTTGATGTCATAATCATTTGATGATGTCATAATCATTAGATGATGTCATAATCATTTTGTTGATGTCATAGTCATTTGATGATGTCATAATCATATGATGTAATAATCATTGGATGATGTCATAATCATTTTGTTGATGTCATAATCATTTGATGATGTCATAATCATTAGATGATGTCATAATCATTTTGTTGATGTCATAATCATTTGATGATGTCATAATCATTAGATGATGTCATAATCATTTTGTTGATGTCATAATCATTTGATGATGTCATAATCATTTGATGTCATTATCATTGGATGATGTCATAATCATTTTGTTGATGTCATAATCATTTTATGATGTCATAATCATTTTGTTGATGTCATAATCATTGGATGATGTCATAATCCTTTTGTTGATGTCATAATCATTTGATGATGTCATAATCATTAGATGATGTCATAATCATTTTGTTGATGTCATAATCATTTGATGATGTCATAATCATTTTGTTGATGTCATAATCATTTCGTTGATGTCATAATGATTTGATGATATCATAATCATTTGATGTCATAATCATTGGATGATGTCATAATCATTTTGTTGATGTCATAATCATTTGATGATGTCATAATCATTTGATGTCATAATCATTGGATGATGTCATAATCATTTGATGATGTCATAATGATTTTGTTGATGTCATAATCATTTGATGATGCCATAATCATTTTGTTGATGTCATAATCATTTTGTTGATGTCATAATCATTTGATGATGTCATAATCATTAGATGATGTCATAATCATTTTGTTGATGTCATAATCATTTCATGATGTCATAATCATTTGATGTCATAATCATTGGATGATGTCATAATAATTTTGTTGATGTCATAATGATTTGATGATGTCATAATCATTTGATGTCATAATCATTGGATGATGTCATAATCATTTTGTTGATGTCATAATCATTTGATGATGTCATTATCATTTGATGTCATAATCATTGGATGATTTCATAATCATTTTGTTGATGTCATAATCATTTGATGATGTCATAATCATTAGATGATGTCATAATCATTTTGTTGATGTCATAATCATTTGATGATGTCATAATCATTTCGTTGATGTCTTAATCATTTTATGATGTCATAATCATTTTGTTGATGTCATAATCATTGGATGATGTCATAATCCTTTTGTTGATGTCATAATCATTTGATGACGTCATAATCATTAGATGATGTCATAATCATTTTGTTGATGTCATAATCATTTGATGATGTCATAATCATTTTCTTGATGTCATAATCATTTCGTTGATGTCATAATGATTTGATGATATCATAATCATTTGATGTCATAATCATTTGATGATGTCATAATCATTAGATGATGTCATAATCATTGGATGATGACATAATCATTTTGTTGATGTCATAATCATTTGATGTCATAATCATTGGATGATGTCATAATCATTTTGTTGATGTCATAATCATTTGATGATGTCATAATCATTAGATGATGTCATAATCATTTTGTTGATGTCATAATCATTTCATGATGTCATAGTCATTTGATTTCATAATCATTGGATGATGTCATAATCATTTTGTTGATGGCATAATCATTTGATGATGTCATATTCATTTTGTTGATGTCATAATCATTTTGTTGATGTCATAATGATTTGATGATGTCATAATCATTTGATGTCATAATCATTGGATGATGTCATAATCATTTTGTTGATGTCATAATCATTTGATGATGTCATAATCATTAGATGATGTCATAATCATTTTGTTGATGTCATAATCATTTGATGATGTCATAATCATTTGATGTCATAATCATTGGATGATGTCATAATCATTTTGTTGATGTCATAATCATTTGATGATGTCATAATCATTAGATGATGTCATAATCATTCTGTTGATGTCATAATCATTTGATGATGTCATAATCATATGATGTAATAATCATTGGATGATGTCATAATCATTTTGTTGATGTTATAATCATTTGATGATGTCATAATCATTAGATGATGTCATAATCATTTTGTTGATGTCATAATCATTTGATGATGTCATAATCATTAGATGATGTCATAATCATTTTGTTGATGTCATAATCATTTGATGATGTCATAATCATTTGATGTCATAATCATTGGATGATGTCATAATTATTTTGTTGATGTCATAATCATTTGATGATGTCATAATCATTTGATGATGTCATAATCATTTTGTTGATGTCATAATCATTTGATGATGTCATAATCATTTGATGTCATAATCATTGGATGATGTCATAATCATTTTGTTGATGTCATAATCATTTTATGATGTCATAATCATTTTGTTGATGTTATAATCATTGGATGATGTCATAATCCTTTTGTTGATGTCATAATCATTTGATGACGTCATAATCATTAGATGATGTCATAATCATTTTGTTGATTTCATAATCATTTGATGACGTCATAATCATTTTGTTGATGTCATAATCATTTCGTTGATGTCATAATGATTTGATGATATCATATTCATTTGATGTCATAATCATTGGATGATGTCATAATCATTTTGTTGATGTCATAATCATTTGATGATGTCATAATCATTTGATGTCATAATCATACATCATTGTAAATACAAACCTGTGCTTTGTATCCCCCCCACCTCATTGTAGATTGTAAGCTCCACGAGCAGGGTCGTCTTATTTCGCTTTAATTATTGTATTGTTAACGTTGTTACTTATGACTGTTGTGTTTGAAACTGTTCAACTGTAAAGCGCTGCGGAATATGTTGGCGCTATATAAATAAAGATTATTATTATTAATCATTGGATGATGTCATAATCATTTTGTTGATGTCATAATCATTTTATGATGTCATAATCATTTTGTTGATGTCATAATCATTGGATGATGTCATAATCCTTTTATTGATGTCATAATCATTTGATGATGTCATAATCATTAGATGATGTCATAATCATTTTGTTGATGTCATAATCATTTTGTTGATGTCATAATGATTTGATGATGTCATAATCATTTGATGTCATAATCATTGGATGATGTCATAATCATTTTGTTGATGTCATAATCATTTGATGATGTCATAATCATTTTATGTCATAATCATTGGATGATGTCATAATCATTTTGTTGATGTCATAATCACTTGATGATGTCATAATCATTAGATGATGTCATAATCATTTTGTTGATGTCATAATCATTTTGTTGATGTCATAATCATTTGATGATGTCATAATCATTTGATGATGTCATAATCATTAGATGATGTCATAATCATTTTGTTGATGTCATAATCATTTGATGATATCATAATCATTTGATGTCATAATCATTGGATGATGTCATAATCATTTTGTTGATGTCATAATCATTTGATGATGTCATAATCATTTGATGTCATAATCATTGGATGATGTCATAATCATTTTGTTGATGTCATAATCATTTGATGTCATAATCATTGGATGATGTCATAATCATTTTGTTGATGTCATAATCATTTGATGATGTCATAATCATTTGATGTCATAATCATTGGATGATGTCATAATCATTTTGTTGATGTCATAATCATTTGATGATGTCATAATCATTAGATGATGTCATAATCATTGGATGATGACATAATCATTTTGTTGATGTCATAATCATTGGATGATGTCATAATCATTTTGTTGATGTCATAATCATTTGATGATGTCATAATCATTAGATGATGTCATAATCATTTTGTTGATGTCATAATCATTTCATGATGTCATAATCATTTGCTGTCATAATCATTGGATGATGTCATAATCATTTTGTTGATGTCATAATCATTTGATGATGTCATAATCATTAGATAATGTCATAATCATTTTGTTGAAGTCATAATCATTTGATGATGTCATAATCATTTTGTTGATGTCATAATGATTTGATGATGTCATAATCATTTGATGTCATAATCATTGGATGATGTCATAATCATTTTGTTGATGTCATAATCATTTGATGATGTCATAATCATTTGATGTCATAATCATTGGATGATGTCATAATCATTTTGTTGATGTCATAGTCATTTGATGATGTCATAATCATTAGATGATGTCATAATCATTTTGTTGATGTCATAATCATTTGATGATGTCATAATCATATGATGTAATAATCATTGGATGATGTCATAATCATTTTGTTGATGTCATAATCATTTGATGATGTCATAATCATTAGATGATGTCATAATCATTTTGTTGATGTCATAATCATTTGATGATGTCATAATCATTAGATGATGTCATAATCATTTTGTTGATGTCATAATCATTTGATGATGTCATAATCATTTGATGTCATAATCATTGGATGATGTCGTAATCATTTTGTTGATGTCATAATCATTTGATGATGTCATAATCATTTGATGATGTCATAATCATTTTGATGATGTCATAATCATTTGATGATGTCATAATCATTTGATGTCATAATCATTGGATAATGTCATAATCATTTTGTTGATGTCATAATCATTTTATGATGTCATAATCATTTTGTTGATGTCATAATCATTGGATGATGTCATAATCCTTTTGTTGATGTCATAATCATTTGATGATGTCATAATCATTAGATGATGTCATAATCATATTGTTGATGTCATAATCATTTGATGATGTCATAATCATTTTGTTGATGTCATAATCATTTCGTTGATGTCATAATGATTTGATGATATCATAATCATTTGATGTCATAATCATTGGATGATGTCATAATCATTTTGTTGATGTCATAATCATTTGATGATGTCATAATCATTTGATGTCATAATCATTGGATGATGTCATAATCATTTTGTTGATGTCATAATCATTTTATGATGTCATAATCATTTTGTTGATGTCATAATCATTGGATGATGTCATAATCCTTTTGTTGATGTCATAATCATTTGATGATGTCATAATCATTAGATGATGTCATAATCATTTTGTTGATGTCATAATCATTTCGTTGATGTCATAATGATTTGATGATATCATAATCATTTGATGTCATAATCATTGTATGATGTCATAATCATTTTGTTGATGTCATAATCATTTGATGATGTCATAATCATTTGATGTCATAATCATTGGATGATGTCATAATCATTTTGTTGATGTCATAATCATTTTATGATGTCATAATCATTTTGTTGATGTCATAATCATTGGATGATGTCATAATCCTTTTTTTGATGTCATAATCATTTGATGATGTCATAATCATTAGATGATGTCTTAATCATTTTGTTGATGTCATAATCATTTGATGATGTCATAATCATTTTGTTGATGTCATAATCATTTCGTTGATGTCATAATGATTTGATGATATCATAATCATTTGATGTCATAATCATTGGATGATGTCATAATCATTTTGTTGATGTCATAATCATTTGATGATGTCATAATCATTAGATGATGTCATAATCATTGGATGATGACATAATCATTTTGTTGATGTCATAATCATTTGATGTCATAATCATTGGATGATGTCATAATCATTTTGTTGATGTCATAATCATTTGATGATGTCATAATCATTGGATGATGTCATAATCATTTTGTTGATGTCATAATCATTTGATGATGTCATAATCATTAGATGATGTCATAATCATTTTGTTGATGTCATAATCATTTCATGATGTCATAATCATTTGATGTCATAATCATTGGATGATGTCATAATCATTTTGTTGATGTCATAATGATTTGATGATGTCATACTCATTTGATGTCATAATCATTGGATGATGTCATAATCATTTTGTTGATGTCATAATCATTTGATGATGTCATAATCATTTGATGTCATAATCATTGGATGATGTCATAATCATTTTGTTGATGTCATAATCATTTGATGATGTCATAATCATTAGATGATGTCATAATCATTTTGTTGATGTCATAGTCATTTGATGATGTCATAATAATATGATGTAATAATCATTGGATGATGTCATAATCATTTTGTTGATGTCATAATCATTTGATGATGTCATAATCATTAGATGATGTCATAATCATTTTGTTGATGTCATAATCATTTGATGATGTCATAATCATTAGATGATGTCATAATCATTTTGTTGATGTCATAATCATTTGATGATGTCATAATCATTTGATGTCATTATCATTGGATGATGTCATAATCATTTTGTTGATGTCATAATCATTTTATGATGTCATAATCATTTTGTTGATGTCATAATCATTGGATGATGTCATAATCCTTTTGTTGATGTCATAATCATTTGATGATGTCATAATCATTAGATGATGTCATAATCATTTTGTTGATGTCATAATCATTTGATGATGTCATAATCATTTTGTTGATGTCATAATCATTTCGTTGATGTCATAATGATTTGATGATATCATAATCATTTGATGTCATAATCATTGGATGATGTCATAATCATTTTGTTGATGTCATAATCATTTGATGATGTCATAATCATTTGATGTCATAATCATTGGATGATGTCATAATCATTTGATGATGTCATAATGATTTTGTTGATGTCATAATCATTTGATGATGCCATAATCATTTTGTTGATGTCATAATCATTTTGTTGATGTCATAATCATTTGATGATGTCATAATCATTAGATGATGTCATAATCATTTTGTTGATGTCATAATCATTTCATGATGTCATAATCATTTGATGTCATAATCATTGGATGATGTCATAATAATTTTGTTGATGTCATAATGATTTGATGATGTCATAATCATTTGATGTCATAATCAATTGGATGATGTCATAATCATTTTGTTGATGTCATAATCATTTGATGATGTCATTATCATTTGATGTCATAATCATTGGATGATTTCATAATCATTTTGTTGATGTCATAATCATTTGATGATGTCATAATCATTAGATGATGTCATAATCATTTTGTTGATGTCATAATCATTTGATGATGTCATAATCATTTCGTTGATGTCTTAATCATTTTATGATGTCATAATCATTTTGTTGATGTCATAATCATTGGATGATGTCATAATCCTTTTGTTGATGTCATAATCATTTGATGACGTCATAATCATTAGATGATGTCATATTCATTTTGTTGATGTCATAATCATTTGATGATGTCATAATCATTTTCTTGATGTCATAATCATTTCGTTGATGTCATAATGATTTGATGATATCATAATCATTTGATGTCATAATCATTTGATGATGTCATAATCATTAGATGATGTCATAATCATTGGATGATGACATAATCATTTTGTTGATGTCATAATCATTTGATGTCATAATCATTGGATGATGTCATAATCATTTTGTTGATGTCATAATCATTTGATGATGTCATAATCATTAGATGATGTCATAATCATTTTGTTGATGTCATAATCATTTCATGATGTCATAGTCATTTGATTTCATAATCATTGGATGATGTCATAATCATTTTGTTGATGGCATAATCATTTGATGATGTCATATTCATTTTGTTGATGTCATAATCATTTTGTTGATGTCATAATGATTTGATGATGTCATAATCATTTGATGTCATAATCATTGGATGATGTCATAATCATTTTGTTGATGTCATAATCATTTGATGATGTCATAATCATTAGATGATGTCATAATCATTTTGTTGATGTCATAATCATTTGATGATGTCATAATCATTTGATGTCATAATCATTGGATGATGTCATAATCATTTTGTTGATGTCATAATCATTTGATGATGTCATAATCATTAGATGATGTCATAATCATTCTGTTGATGTCATAATCATTTGATGATGTCATAATCATATGATGTAATAATCATTGGATGATGTCATAATCATTTTGTTGATGTTATAATCATTTGATGATGTCATAATCATTAGATGATGTCATAATCATTTTGTTGATGTCATAATCATTTGATGATGTCATAATCATTAGATGATGTCATAATCATTTTGTTGATGTCATAATCATTTGATGATGTCATAATCATTTGATGTCATAATCATTGGATGATGTCATAATTATTTTGTTGATGTCATAATCATTTGATGATGTCATAATCATTTGATGATGTCATAATCATTTTGTTGATGTCATAATCATTTGATGATGTCATAATCATTTGATGTCATAATCATTGGATGATGTCATAATCATTTTGTTGATGTCATAATCATTTTATGATGTCATAATCATTTTGTTGATGTTATAATCATTGGATGATGTCATAATCCTTTTGTTGATGTCATAATCATTTGATGACGTCATAATCATTAGATGATGTCATAATCATTTTGTTGATTTCATAATCATTTGATGACGTCATAATCATTTTGTTGATGTCATAATCATTTCGTTGATGTCATAATGATTTGATGATATCATATTCATTTGATGTCATAATCATTGGATGATGTCATAATCATTTTGTTGATGTCATAATCATTTGATGATGTCATAATCATTTGATGTCATAATCATACATCATTGTAAATACAAACCTGTGCTTTGTATCCCCCCCACCTCATTGTAAATTGTAAGCTCCACGAGCAGGGTCGTCTTATTTCGCTTTAATTATTGTATTGTTAACGTTGTTACTTATGACTGTTGTGTTTGAAACTGTTCAACTGTAAAGCGCTGCGGAATATGTTGGCGCTATATAAATAAAGATTATTATTATTAATCATTGGATGATGTCATAATCATTTTGTTGATGTCATAATCATTTTATGATGTCATAATCATTTTGTTGATGTCATAATCATTGGATGATGTCATAATCCTTTTAATGATGTCATAATCATTTGATGATGTCATAATCATTAGATGATGTCATAATCATTTTGTTGATGTCATAATCATTTTGTTGATGTCATAATGATTTGATGATGTCATAATCATTTGATGTCATAATCATTGGATGATGTCATAATCATTTTGTTGATGTCATAATCATTTGATGATGTCATAATCATTTTATGTCATAATCATTGGATGATGTCATAATCATTTTGTTGATGTCATAATCACTTGATGATGTCATAATCATTAGATGATGTCATAATCATTTTGTTGATGTCATAATCATTTTGTTGATGTCATAATCATTTGATGATGTCATAATCATTTGATGATGTCATAATCATTAGATGATGTCATAATCATTTTGTTGATGTCATAATCATTTGATGATGTCATAATCATTTGATGTCATAATCATTGGATGATGTCATAATCATTTTGTTGATGTCATAATCATTTGATGATGTCATAATCATTTGATGTCATAATCATTGGATGATGTCATAATCATTTTGTTGATGTCATAATCATTTGATGTCATAATCATTGGATGATGTCATAATCATTTTGTTGATGTCATAATCATTTGATGATGTCATAATCATTTGATGTCATAATCATTGGATGATGTCATAATCATTTTGTTGATGTCATAATCATTTGATGATGTCATAATCATTAGATGATGTCATAATCATTGGATGATGACATAATCATTTTGTTGATGTCATAATCATTGGATGATGTCATAATCATTTTGTTGATGTCATAATCATTTGATGATGTCATAATCATTAGATGATGTCATAATCATTTTGTTGATGTCACAATCATTTCATGATGTCATAATCATTTGCTGTCATAATCATTGGATGATGTCATAATCATTTTGTTGATGTCATAATCATTTGATGATGTCATAATCATTAGATAATGTCATAATCATTTTGTTGAAGTCATAATCATTTGATGATGTCATAATCATTTTGTTGATGTCATAATGATTTGATGATGTCATAATCATTTGATGTCATAATCATTGGATGATGTCATAATCATTTTGTTGATGTCATAATCATTTGATGATGTCATAATCATTTGATGTCATAATCATTGGATGATGTCATAATCATTTTGTTGATGTCATAGTCATTTGATGATGTCATAATCATTAGATGATGTCATAATCATTTTGTTGATGTCATAATCATTTGATGATGTCATAATCATATGATGTAATAATCATTGGATGATGTCATAATCATTTTGTTGATGTCATAATCATTTGATGATGTCATAATCATTAGATGATGTCATAATCATTTTGTTGATGTCATAATCATTTGATGATGTCATAATCATTAGATGATGTCATAATCATTTTGTTGATGTCATAATCATTTGATGATGTCATAATCATTTGATGTCATAATCATTGGATGATGTCGTAATCATTTTGTTGATGTCATAATCATTTGATGATGTCATAATCATTTGATGATGTCATAATCATTTTGATGATGTCATAATCATTTGATGATGTCATAATCATTTGATGTCATAATCATTGGATAATGTCATAATCATTTTGTTGATGTCATAATCATTTTATGATGTCATAATCATTTTGTTGATGTCATAATCATTGGATGATGTCATAATCCTTTTGTTGATGTCATAATCATTTGATGATGTCATAATCATTAGATGATGTCATAATCATATTGTTGATGTCATAATCATTTGATGATGTCATAATCATTTTGTTGATGTCATAATCATTTCGTTGATGTCATAATGATTTGATGATATCATAATCATTTGATGTCATAATCATTGGATGATGTCATAATCATTTTGTTGATGACATAATCATTTGATGATGTCATAATCATTTGATGTCATAATCATTGGATGATGTCATAATCATTTTGTTGATGTCATAATCATTTTATGATGTCATAATCATTTTGTTGATGTCATAATCATTGGATGATGTCATAATCCTTTTGTTGATGTCATAATCATTTGATGATGTCATAATCATTAGATGATGTCATAATCATTTTGTTGATGTCATAATCATTTCGTTGATGTCATAATGATTTGATGATATCATAATCATTTGATGTCATAATCATTGGATGATGTCATAATCATTTTGTTGATGTCATAATCATTTGATGATGTCATAATCATTTGATGTCATAATCATTGGATGATGTCATAATCATTTTGTTGATGTCATAATCATTTTATGATGTCATAATCATTTTGTTGATGTCATAATCATTGGATGATGTCATAATCCTTTTTTTGATGTCATAATCATTTGATGATGTCATAATCATTAGATGATGTCTTAATCATTTTGTTGATGTCATAATCATTTGATGATGTCATAATCATTTTGTTGATGTCATAATCATTTCGTTGATGTCATAATGATTTGATGATATCATAATCATTTGATGTCATAATCATTGGATGATGTCATAATCATTTTGTTGATGTCATAATCATTTGATGATGTCATAATCATTAGATGATGTCATAATCATTGGATGATGACATAATCATTTTGTTGATGTCATAATCATTTGATGTCATAATCATTGGATGATGTCATAATCATTTTGTTGATGTCATAATCATTTGATGATGTCATAATCATTGGATGATGTCATAATCATTTTGTTGATGTCATAATCATTTGATGATGTCATAATCATTAGATGATGTCATAATCATTGGATGATGACATAATCATTTTGTTGATGTCATAATCATTTGATGTCATAATCATTGGATGATGTCATAATCATTTTGTTGATGTCATAATCATTTGATGATGTCATAATCATTTTGTTGATGTCATAATCATTTCGTTGATGTCATAATGATTTGATGATATCATAATCATTTGATGTCATAATCATTGGATGATTTCATAATCATTTTGTTGATGTCATAATCATTTGATGATGTCATAATCATTAGATGATGTCATAATCATTTTGTTGATGTCATAATCATTTGATGTCATAATCATTGGATGATGTCATAATCATTTTGTTGATGTCATAATCATTTGATGATGTCATAATCATTAGATGATGTCATAATCATTTTGTTGATGTCATAATCATTTCATGATGTCATAATCATTTGATGTCATAATCATTGGATGATGTCATAATCATTTTGTTGATGGCATAATCATTTGATGATGTCATAATCATTAGATAATGTCATAATCATTTTGTTGAAGTCATAATCATTTGATGATGTCATAATCATTTTGTTGATGTCATAATCATTTTGTTGATGTCATAATGATTTGATGATGTCATAATCATTTGATGTCATAATCATTGGATGATGTCATAATCATTTTGTTGATGTCATAATCATTTGATGATGTCATAATCATTTGATGTCATAATCATTGGATGATGTCATAATCATTTTGTTGATGTCATAATCATTTGATGATGTCATAATCATTTGATGTCATAATCATTGGATGATGTCATAATCATTTTGTTGATGTCATAATCATTTGATGATGTCATAATCATTAGATGATGTCATAATCATTGGATGATGACATAATCATTTTGTTGATGTCATAATCATTTGATGTCATAATCATTGGATGATGTCATAATCATTTTGTTGATGTCATAATCATTTGATGATGTGATAATCATTAGATGATGTCATAATCATTTTGTTGATGTCACAATCATTTCATGATGTCATAATCATTTGATGTCATAATCATTGGATGATGTCATAATCATTTTGTTGATGTCATAATCATTTGATGATGTAATAATCATTAGATAATGTCATAATCATTTTGTTGATGTCATAATCATTTGATGATGTCATAATCATTTTGTTGATGTCATAATGATTTGATGATGTCATAATCATTTGATGTCATAATCATTGTATGATGTCATAATCATTTTGTTGATGTCATAATCATTTGATGATGTCATAATCATTTGATGTCATAATCATTGGATGATGTCATAATCATTTTGTTGATGTCGTAATCATTTGATGATGTCATAATCATTAGATGATGTCATAATCATTTTGTTGATGTCATAATCATTTGATGATGTCATAATCATATGATGTAATAATCATTGGATGATGTCATAATCATTTTGTTGATGTCATAATCATTTGATGATGTCATAATCATTAGATGATGTCATAATCATTTTGTTGATGTCATAATCATTTGATGATGTCATAATCATTAGATGATGTCATAATCATTTTGTTGATGTCATAATCATTTGATGATGTCATAATCATTTGATGTCATAATCATTGGATGATGTTGTAATCATTTTGTTGATGTCATAATCATTTGATGATGTCATAATCATTTGATGATGTCATAATCATTTTGATGATGTCATAATCATTTGATGTCATAATCATTGGATAATGTCATAATCATTTTGTTGATGTCATAATCATTTTATGATGTCATAATCATTTTGTTGATGTCATAATCATTGGATGATGTCATAATCCTTTTGTTGATGTCATAATCATTTGATGATGTCATAATCATTAGATGATGTCATAATCATATTGTTGATGTCATAATCATTTGATGATGTCATAATCATTTTGTTGATGTCATAATCATTTCGTTGATGTCATAATGATTTGATGATATCATAATCATTTGATGTCATAATCATTGGATGATGTCATAATCATTTTGTTGATGTCATAATCATTTGATGATGTCATAATCATTAGATGATGTCATAATCATTGGATGATGACATAATCATTTTGTTGATGTCATAATGATTTGATGATATCATAATCATTTGATGTCATAATCATTGGATGATGTCATAATCATTTTGTTGATGTCATAATCATTTGATGATGTCATAATCATTTGATGTCATAATCATTGGATGATGTCATAATCATTTTGTTGATGTCATAATCATTTTATGATGTCATAATCATTTTGTTGATGTCATAATCATTGGATGATGTCATAATCCTTTTGTTGATGTCATAATCATTTGATGATGTCATAATCATTAGATGATGTCATAATCATTTTGTTGATGTCATAATCATTTGATGATGTCATAATCATTTTGTTGATGTCATAATCATTTCGTTGATGTCATAATGATTTGATGATATCATAATCATTTGATGTCATAATCATTGGATGATGTCATAATCATTTTGTTGATGTCATAATCATTTGATGATGTCATAATCATTAGATGATGTCATAATCATTGGATGATGACATAATCATTTTGTTGATGTCATAATCATTTGATGTCATAATCATTGGATGATGTCATAATCATTTTGTTGATGTCATAATCATTTGATGATGTCATAATCATTGGATGATGTCATAATCATTTTGTTGATGTCATAATCATTTGATGATGTCATAATCATTGGATGATGACATAATCATTTTGTTGATGTCATAATCATTTGATGTCATAATCATTGGATGATGTCATAATCATTTTGTTGATGTCATAATCATTTGATGATGTCATAATCATTTTGTTGATGTCATAATCATTTCGTTGATGTCATAATGATTTGATGATATCATAATCATTTGATGTCATAATCATTGGATGATTTCATAATCATTTTGTTGATGTCATAATCATTTGATGATGTCATAATCATTAGATGATGTCATAATCATTGGATGATGTCATAATCATTGGATGATGACATAATCATTTTGTTGATGTCATAATCATTTGATGTCATAATCATTGGATGATGTCATAATCATTTTGTTGATGTCATAATCATTTAATGATGTCATAATCATTAGATGATGTCATAATCATTTTGTTGATGTCATAATCATTTCATGATGTCATAATCATTTGATGTCATAATCATTGGATGATGTCATAATCATTTTGTTGATGGCATAATCATTTGATGATGTCATAATCATTAGATAATGTCATAATCATTTTGTTGAAGTCATAATCATTTGATGATGTCATAATCATTTTGTTGATGTCATAATCATTTTGTTGATGTCATAATGATTTGATGATGTCATAATCATTTGATGTCATAATCATTGGATGATGTCATAATCATTTTGTTGATGTCATAATCATTTGATGATGTCATAATCATTTGATGTCATAATCATTGGATGATGTCATAATCATTTTGTTGATGTCATAATCATTTGATGATGTCATAATCATTAGATGATGTCATAATCATTTTGTTGATGTCATAATCATTTTGTTGATGTCATAATCATTTGATGATGTCATAATCATTAGATGATGTCATAATCATTTTGTTGATGTCATAATCATTTGATGATGTCATAATCATTTGATGTCATAATCATTGGATGATGTCATAATCATTTTGTTGATGTCATAATCATTTGATGATGTCATAATCATTTGATGTCATAATCATTGGATGATGTCATAATCATTTTGTTGATGTCATAATCATTTGATGTCATAATCATTGGATGATGTCATAATCATTTTGTTGATGTCATAATCATTTAATGATGTCATAATCATTTGATGTCATAATCATTGGATGATGTCATAATCATTTTGTTGATGTCATAATCATTTTATGATGTCATAATCATTTTGTTGATGTCATAATCATTGGATGATGTCATAATCCTTTTGTTGATGTCATAATCATTTGATGATGTCATAATCATTAGATGATGTCATAATCATTTTGTTGATGTCATAATCATTTGATGATGTCATAATCATTTTGTTGATGTCATAATCATTTCGTTGATGTCATAATGATTTGATGATATCATAATCATTTGATGTCATAATCATTGGATGATGTCATAATCATTTTGTTGATGTCATAATCATTTGATGATGTCATAATCATTAGATGATGTCATAATCATTGGATGATGACATAATCATTTTGTTGATGTCATAATCATTTGATGTCATAATCATTGGATGATGTCATAATCATTTTGTTGATGTCATAATCATTTGATGATGTCATAATCATTGGATGATGTCATAATCATTTGATGATGTCATAATCATTAGATGATGTCATAATCATTGGATGATGACATAATCATTTTGTTGATGTCATAATCATTTGATGTCATAATCATTGGATGATGTCATAATCATTTTGTTGATGTCATAATCATTTGATGATGTCATAATCATTTTGTTGATGTCATAATCATTTCGTTGATGTCATAATGATTTGATGATATCATAATCATTTGATGTCATAATCATTGGATGATTTCATAATCATTTTGTTGATGTCATAATCATTTGATGATGTCATAATCATTAGATGATGTCATAATCATTGGATGATGTCATAATCATTGGATGATGACATAATCATTTTGTTGATGTCATAATCATTTGATGTCATAATCATTGGATGATGTCATAATCATTTTGTTGATGTCATAATCATTTAATGATGTCATAATCATTAGATGATGTCATAATCATTTTGTTGATGTCATAATCATTTCATGATGTCATAATCATTTGATGTCATAATCATTGGATGATGTCATAATCATTTTGTTGATGGCATAATCATTTGATGATGTCATAATCATTAGATAATGTCATAATCATTTTGTTGAAGTCATAATCATTTGATGATGTCATAATCATTTTGTTGATGTCATAATCATTTTGTTGATGTCATAATGATTTGATGATGTCATAATCATTTGATGTCATAATCATTGGATGATGTCATAATCATTTTGTTGATGTCATAATCATTTGATGATGTCATAATCATTTGATGTCATAATCATTGGATGATGTCATAATCATTTTGTTGATGTCATAATCATTAGATGATGTCATAATCATTTTGTTGATGTCATAATCATTTTGTTGATGTCATAATCATTTGATGATGTCATAATCATTTGATGATGTCATAATCATTAGATGATGTCATAATCATTTTGTTGATGTCATAATCATTTGATGATGTCATAATCATTTGATGTCATAATCATTGGATGATGTCATAATCATTTTGTTGATGTCATAATCATTTGATGATGTCATAATCATTTGATGTCATAATCATTGGATGATGTCATAATCATTTTGTTGATGTCATAATCATTTGATGTCATAATCATTGGATGATGTCATAATCATTTTGTTGATGTCATAATCATTTAATGATGTCATAATCATTTGATGTCATAATCATTGGATGATGTCATAATCATTTGATGATGTCATAATCATTAGATGATGTCATAATCATTGGATGATGACATAATCATTTTGTTGATGTCATAATCATTTGATGTCATAATCATTGGATGATGTCATAATCATTTTGTTGATGTCATAATCATTTGATGATGTCATAATCATTAGATGATGTCATAATCATTTTGTTGATGTCATAATCATTTTGTTGATGTCATAATGATTTGATGATGTCATAATCATTTTATGTCATAATCATTGGATGATGTCATAATCATTTTGTTGATGTCATAATCACTTGATGATGTCATAATCATTAGATGATGTCATAATCATTTTGTTGATGTCATAATCATTTGATGATGTCATAATCATTAGATGATGTCATAATCATTTTGTTGATGTCATAATCATTTGATGATGTCATAATCATTTGATGTCATAATCATTGGATGATGTCATAATCATTTTGTTGATGTCATAATCATTTGATGATGTCATAATCATTTGATGTCATAATCATTGGATGATGTCATAATCATTTTGTTGATGTCATAATCATTTGATGATGTCATAATCATTGGATGATGTCATAATCATTTTGTTGATGTCATAATCATTTGATGATGTCATAATCATTTGATGTCATAATCATTGGATGATGTCATAATCATTTTGTTGATGTCATAATCATTTGATGATGTCATAATCATTAGATGATGTCATAATCATTGGATGATGACATAATCATTTTGTTGATGTCATAATCATTTGATGTCATAATCATTGGATGATGTCATAATCATTTTGTTGATGTCATAATCATTTGATGATGTCATAATCATTAGATGATGTCATAATCATTTTGTTGATGTCACAATCATTTCATGATGTCATAATCATTTGATGTCATAATCATTGGATGATGTCATAATCATTTTGTTGATGTCATAATCATTTGATGATGTCATAATCATTTTGTTGATGTCATAATGATTTGATGATGTAATAATCATTAGATAATGTCATAATCATTTTGTTGATGTCATAATCATTTGATGATGTCATAATCATTTTGTTGATGTCATAATGATTTGATGATGTCATAATCATTTGATGTCATAATCATTGGATGATGTCATAATCATTTTGTTGATGTCATAATCATTTGATGATGTCATAATCATTTGATGTCATAATCATTGGATGATGTCATAATCATTTTGTTGATGTCATAATCATTTGATGATGTCATAATCATTAGATGATGTCATAATCATTTTGTTGATGTCATAATCATTTGATGATGTCATAATCATATGATGTAATAATCATTGGATGATGTCATAATGATTTTGTTGATGTCATAATCATTTGATGATGTCATAATCATTAGATGATGTCATAATCATTTTGTTGATGTCATAATCATTTGATGATGTCATAATCATTAGATGATGTCATAATCATTTTGTTGATGTCATAATCATTTGATGATGTCATAATCATTTGATGTCATAATCATTGGATAATGTCATAATCATTTTGTTGATGTCATAATCATTTTATGATGTCATAATCATTTTGTTGATGTCATAATCATTGGATGATGTCATAATCCTTTTGTTGATGTCATAATCATTTGATGATGTCATAATCATTAGATGATGTCATAATCATATTGTTGATGTCATAATCATTTGATGATGTCATAATCATTTTGTTGATGTCATAATCATTTCGTTGATGTCATAATGATTTGATGATATCATAATCATTTGATGTCATAATCATTGGATGATGTCATAATCATTTTGTTGATGTCATAATCATTTGATGATGTCATAATCATTTGATGTCATAATCATTGGATGATGTCATAATCATTTTGTTGATGTCATAATCATTTTATGATGTCATAATCATTTTGTTGATGTCATAATCATTGGATGATGTCATAATCCTTTTGTTGATGTCATAATAATTTGATGATGTCATAATCATTAGATGATGTCATAATCATTTTGTTGATGTCATAATCATTTGATGATGTCATAATCATTTTGTTGATGTCATAATCATTTCTTTGATGTCATAATGATTTGATGATATCATAATCATTTGATGTCATAATCATTGGATGATGTCATAATCATTTTGTTGATGTCATAAACATTTGATGATGTCATAATCATTAGATGATGTCATAATCATTGGATGATGACATAATCATTTTGTTGATGTCATAATCATTTGATGTCATAATCATTGGATGATGTCATAATCATTTTGTTGATGTCATAATCATTTGATGATGTCATAATCATTGGATGATGTCATAATCATTTTGTTGATGTCATAATCATTTGATGATGTCATAATCATTAGATGATGTCATAATCATTTGATGTCATAATCATTGGATAATGTCATAATCATTTTGTTGATGTCATAATCATTTTATGATGTCATAATCATTTTGTTGATGTCATAATCATTGGATGATGTCATAATCCTTTTGTTGATGTCATAATCATTTGATGATGTCATAATCATTAGATGATGTCATAATCATATTGTTGATGTCATAATCATTTGATGATGTCATAATCATTTTGTTGATGTCATAATCATTTCGTTGATGTCATAATGATTTGATGATATCATAATCATTTGATGTCATAATCATTGGATGATGTCATAATCATTTTGTTGATGTCATAATCATTTGATGATGTCATAATCATTTGATGTCATAATCATTGGATGATGTCATAATCATTTTGTTGATGTCATAATCATTTTATGATGTCATAATCATTTTGTTGATGTCATAATCATTGGATGATGTCATAATCCTTTTGTTGATGTCATAATAATTTGATGATGTCATAATCATTAGATGATGTCATAATCATTTTGTTGATGTCATAATCATTTGATGATGTCATAATCATTTTGTTGATGTCATAATCATTTCTTTGATGTCATAATGATTTGATGATATCATAATCATTTGATGTCATAATCATTGGATGATGTCATAATCATTTTGTTGATGTCATAAACATTTGATGATGTCATAATCATTAGATGATGTCATAATCATTGGATGATGACATAATCATTTTGTTGATGTCATAATCATTTGATGTCATAATCATTGGATGATGTCATAATCATTTTGTTGATGTCATAATCATTTGATGATGTCATAATCATTGGATGATGTCATAATCATTTTGTTGATGTCATAATCATTTGATGATGTCATAATCATTAGATGATGTCATAATCATTGGATGATGACATAATCATTTTGTTGATGTCATAATCATTTGATGTCATAATCATTGGATGATGTCATAATCATTTTGTTGATGTCATAATCATTTGATGATGTCATAATCATTTTGTTGATGTCATAATTATTTCGTTGATGTCATAATGATTTGATGATATCATAATCATTTGATGTCATAATCATTGGATGATTTCATAATCATTTTGTTGATGTCATAATCATTGGATGATGTCATAATCATTGGATGATGACATAATCATTTTGTTGATGTCATAATCATTTGATGTCATAATCATTGGATGATGTCATAATCATTTTGTTGATGTCATAATCATTTAATGATGTCATAATCATTAGATGATGTCATAATCATTTTGTTGATGTCATAATCATTTCATGATGTCATAATCATTTGATGTCATAATCATTGGATGATGTCATAATCATTTTGTTGATGGCATAATCATTAGATAATGTCATAATCATTTTGTTGAAGTCATAATCATTTGATGATGTCATAATCATTTTGTTGATGTCATAATCATTTTGTTGATGTCATAATGATTTGATGATGTCATAATCATTTGATGTCATAATCTTTGGATGATGCCATAATCATTTTGTTGATGTCATAATCATTTGATGATGTCATAATCATTTGATGTCATAATCATTGGATGATGTCATAATCATTTTGTTGATGTCATAATCATTTGATGATGTCATAATCATTAGATGATGTCATAATCATTTTGTTGATGTCATAATCATTTTGTTGATGTCATAATCATTTGATGATGTCATAATCATTTGATGATGTCATAATCATTAGATGATGTCATAATCATTTTGTTGATGTCATAATCATTTGATGATGTCATAATCATTTGATGTCATAATCATTGGATGATGTCATAATTATTTTGTTGATGTCATAATCATTTGATGATGTCATAATCATTTGATGTCATAATCATTGGATGATGTCATAATCATTTTGTTGATGTCATAATCATTTGATGTCATAATCATTGGATGATGTCATAATCATTTTGTTGATGTCATAATCATTTGATGATGTCATAATCATTTGATGTCATAATCATTGGATGATGTCATAATCATTTTGTTGATGTCATAATCATTTGATGATGTCATAATCATTAGATAATGTCATAATCATTTTGTTTAAGTCATTATCATTTGATGATGTCATAATCATTTTGTTGATGTCATAATGATTTGATGATGTCATAATCATCTGATGTCATAATCATTGGATGATGTCATAATCATTTTGTTGATGTCATAATCATTTGATGATGTCATAATCATTAGATGATGTCATAATCATTTTGTTGATGTCATAATCATTTTGTTGATGTCATAATCATTTGATGATGTCATAATCATTTGATGTTATAATCATTGGATGATGTCATAATCATTTTGTTGATGTCATAATCATTTGATGATGTCATAATCATTTTGTTGATGTCATAATCATTTGATGATGTCATAATCATTTGATGTCATAATCATTGGATGATGTCATAATCATTTTGTTGATGTCATAATCATTTTGTTGATGTCATAATCATTTGATGATGTCATAATCATTTGATGTTATAATCATTGGATGATGTCATAATCATTTTGTTGATGTCATAATCATTTGATGATGTCATAATCAATTGATGTTATAATCATTGGATGATGTCATAATCATTTTGTTGATGTCATAATCATTTGATGATGTCATAAACATTAGATGATGTCATAATCATTTTGTTGATGTCATAATGATTTGATGATGTCATAATCATTTGATGTCATAATCATTGGATGATGTCATAATCATTTTGTTGATGTCATAATCATTTGATGATGTCATAATCATTTGATGTCATAATCATTAGATGATGTCATAATCATTTTGTTGATGTCATAATCATTAGATGATGTCATAATCATTTTGTTGATGTCATAATCATTTTGTTGATGTCATAATCATTTGATGATGTCATAATCATTTGATGATGTCATAATCATTAGATGATGTCATAATCATTTTGTTGATGTCATAATCATTTGATGATGTCATAATCATTTGATGTCATAATCATTGGATGATGTCATAATCATTTTGTTGATGTCATAATCATTTGATGATGTCATAATCATTTGATGTCATAATCATTGGATGATGTCATAATCTTTTTTTTGATGTCATAATCATTTGATGTCATAATCATTGGATGATGTCATAATCATTGGATGATGACATAATCATTTTGTTGATGTCATAATCATTTGATGTCATAATCATTGGATGATGTCATAATCATTTTGTTGATGTCATAATCATTTGATGATGTCATAATCATTAGATGATGTCATAATCATTTGATGATGTCATAATCATTAGATAATGTCATAATCATTTTGTTGATGTCACAATCATTTCATGATGTCATAATCATTTGATGTCATAATCATTGGATGATGTCATAATCATTTTGTTGATGTCATAATCATTTGATGATGTCATAATCATTAGATAATGTCATAATCATTTTGTTGATGTCATAATCATTTGATGATGTCATAATCATTTTGTTGATGTCATAATGATTTGATGATGTCATAATCATTTGATGTCATAATCATTGGATGATGTCATAATCATTTTGTTGATGTCATAATCATTTGATTATGTCATAATCATTTGATGTCATAATCATTGGATGATGTCATAATCATTTTGTTGATGTCATAATCATTTGATGATGTCATAATCATTAGATGATGTCATAATCATTTTGTTGATGTCATAATCATTTGATGATGTCATAATCATATGATGTAATAATCACTGGATGATGTCATAATCATTTTGTTGATGTCATAATCATTTGATGATGTCATAATCATTAGATGATGTCATAATCATTTTGTTGATGTCATAATCATTTGATGATGTCATAATCATTAGATGATGTCATAATCATTTTGTTGATGTCATAATCATTTGATGATGTCATAATCATTTGATGTCATAATCATTGGATGATGTCGAAATCATTTTGTTGATGTCATAATCATTTGATGATGTCATAATCATTTGATGATGTCATAATCATTTGATGTCATAATCATTGGATAATGTCATAATCATTTTGTTGATGTCATAATCATTTTATGATGTCATAATCATTTTGTTGATGTCATAATCATTGGATGATGTCATAATCCTTTTGTTGATGTCATAATCATTTGATGATGTCATAATCATTAGATGATGTCATAATCATATTGTTGATGTCATAATCATTTGATGATGTCATAATCATTTTGTTGATGTCATAATCATTTTGTTGATGTCATAATGATTTGATGATATCATAATCATTTGATGTCATAATCATTGGATGATGTCATAATCATTTTGTTGATGTCATAATCATTTGATGATGTCATAATCATTTGATGTCATAATCATTGGATGATGTCATAATCATTTTGTTGATGTCATAATCATTTTATGATGTCATAATCATTTTGTTGATGTCATAATCATTGGATGATGTCATAATCCTTTTGTTGATGTCATAATCATTTGATGATGTCATAATCATTAGATGATGCCATAATCATTTTGTTGATGTCATAATCATTTGATGATGTCATAATCATTTTGTTGATGTCATAATCATTTCGTTGATGTCATAATGATTTGATGATATCATAATCATTTGATGTCATAATCATTGGATGATGTCATAATCATTTTGTTGATGTCATAATCATTTGATGATGTCATAATCATTAGATGATGTCATAATCATTGGATGATGATGTAATCATTTTGTTGATGTCATAATCATTTGATGTCATAATCATTGGATGATGTCATAATCATTTTGTTGATGTCATAATCATTTGATGATGTCATAATCATTGGATGATGTCATAATCATTTTGTTGATGTCATAATCATTTGATGATGTCATAATCATTAGATGATGTCAAAATCATTGGATGATGACATAATCAATTTGTTGATGTCATAATCATTTGATGTCATAATCATTGGATGATGTCATAATCATTTTGTTGATGTCATAATCATTTGATGATGTCATAATCATTTTGTTGATGTCATAATCATTTCATTGATGTCATAATGATTTGATGATATCATAATCATTTGATGTCATAATCATTGGATGATTTCATAATCATTTTGTTGATGTCATAATCATTTGATGATGTCATAATCATTAGATGATGTCATAATCATTGGATGATGACATAATCATTTTGTTGATGTCATAATCATTTGATGTCATAATCATTGGATGATGTCATAATCATTTTGTTGATGTCATAATCATTTGATGATGTCATAATCATTAGATGATGTCATAATCATTTTGTTGATGTCATAATCATTTGATGATGTCATAATCATTTGATGTCATAATCATTGGATGATGTCATAATCATTTTGTTGATGGCATAATCATTTGATGATGTCATAATCATTAGATAATGTCATAATCATTTTGTTGAAGTCATAATCATTTGATGATGTCATAATCATTTTGTTGATGTCATAATCATTTTGTTGATGTCATAATGATTTGATGATGTCATAATCATTTGATGTCATAATCATTGGATGATGTCATAATCATTTTGTTGATGTCATAATCATTTGATGATGTCATAATCATTTGATGTCATAATCATTGGATGATGTCATAATCATTTTGTTGATGTCATAATCATTTGATGATGTCATAATCATTAGATGATGTCATAATCATTTTGTTGATGTCATAATCATTTTGTTGATGTCATAATCATTTGATGATGTCATAATCATTTGATGATGTCATAATCATTAGATGATGTCATAATCATTTTGTTGATGTCATAATCATTTGATGATGTCATAATCATTTGATGTCATAATCATTGGATGATGTCATAATCATTTTGTTGATGTCATAATTATTTGATGATGTCATAATCATTTGATGTCATAATCATTGGATGATGTCATAATAATTTTGTTGATGTCATAATCATTTGATGTCATAATCATTGGATGATGTCATAATCATTTTGTTGATGACATAATCATTTGATGATGTCATAATCATTTGATGTCATAATCATTGGATGATGTCATAATCATTTTGTTGATGTCATAATCATTTGATGATGTCATAATCATTAGATGATGTCATAATCATTGGATGATGACATAATCATTTTGTTGATGTCATAATCATTTGATGTCATAATCATTGGATGATGTCATAATCATTTTGTTGATGTCATAATCATTTGATTATGTCATAATCATTAGATGATGTCATAATCATTTTGTTGATGTCACAATCATTTCATGATGTCATAATCATTTGATGTCATAATCATTGGATGATGTCATAATCATTTTGTTGATGTCATAATCATTTGATGATGTCATAATCATTTGATGATGTCATAATCATTAGATAATGTCATAATCATTTTGTTTAAGTCATAATCATTTGATGATGTCATAATCATTTTGTTGATGTCATAATGATTTGATGATGTCATAATCATTTGATGTCATAATCATTGGATGATGTCATAATCATTTTGTTGATGTCATAATCATTTGATGATGTCATAATCATTAGATGATGTCATAATCATTTTGTTGATGTCATAATCATTTTGTTGATGTCATAATCATTTGATGATGTCATAATCATTTGATGTTATAATCATTGGATGATGTCATAATCATTTTGTTGATGTCATAATCATTTGATGATGTCATAATCATTTGATGTTATAATCATTGGATGATGTCATAATCATTTTGTTGATGTCATAATCATTTGATGATGTCATAATCATTTTGTTGATGTCATAATCATTTGATGATGTCATAATCATTTGATGTCATAATCATTGGATGATGTCATAATCATTTTGTTGATGTCATAATCATTTTGTTGATGTCATAATCATTTGATGATGTCATAATCATTTGATGTTATAATCATTGGATGATGTCATAATCATTTTGTTGATGTCATAATCATTTGATGATGTCATAATCATTTGATGTTATAATCATTGGATGATGTCATAATCATTTTGTTGATGTCATAATCATTTGATGATGTCATAATCATTTTGTTGATGTCATAATCATTTGATGATGTCATAATCATTTGATGTCATAATCATTGGATGATGTCATAATCATTTTGTTGATGTCATAATCATTTGATGATGTCATAAACATTAGATGATGTCATAATCATTTTGTTGATGTCATAATGATTTGATGATGTCATAATCATTTGATGTCATAATCATTGGATGATGTCATAATCATTTTGTTGATGTCATTATCATTTGATGATGTCATAATCATTTGATGTCATAATCATTGGATGATGTCATAATCATTTTGTTGATGTCATAATCATTTGATGATGTCATAATCATTAGATAATGTCATAATCATTTTGTTGAAGTCATAATCATTTGATGATGTCATAATCATTTTGTTGATGTCATAATGATTTGAAGATGTCATAATCAATTGATGTCATAATCATTGGATGATGTCATAATCATTTTGTTGATGTCATAATCATTTGATGATGTCATAATCATTTGATGTCATAATCATTGGATGATGTCATAATCATTTTGTTGATGTCATAATCATTTGATGATGTCATAAACATTAGATGATGTCATAATCATTTTGTTGATGTCATAATGATTTGATGATGTCATAATCATTTGATGTCATAATCATTGGATGATGTCATAATCATTTTGTTGATGTCATAATCATTTGATGATGTCATAATCATTTGATGTCATAATCATTGGATGATGTCATAATCATTTTGTTGATGTCATAATCATTTGATGATGTCATAATCATTAGATAATGTCATAATCATTTTGTTGAAGTCATAATCATTTGATGATGTCATAATCATTTTGTTGATGTCATAATGATTTGAAGATGTCATAATCAATTGATGTCATAATCATTGGATGATGTCATAATCATTTTGTTGATGTCATAATCATTTGATGATGTCATAATCATTTGATGTCATAATCATTGGATGATGTCATAATCATTTTGTTGATGTCATAGTCATTTGATGATGTCATAATCATTAGATGATGTCATAATCATTTTGTTGATGTCATAATCATTTGATGATGTCATAATCATTTGATGTCATAATCATTGGATGATGTCGTAATCATTTTGTTGATGTCATAATCATTTGATGATGTCATAATCATTTGATGATGTCATAATCATTTTGATGATGTCATAATCATTTGATGATGTCATAATCATTTGATGTCATAATCATTGGATAATGTCATAATCATTTTGTTGATGTCATAATCATTTTATGATGTCATAATCATTTTGTTGATGTCATAATCATTGGATGATGTCATAATCCTTTTGTTGATGTCATAATCATTTGATGATGTCATAATCATTAGATGATGTCATAATCATATTGTTGATGTCATAATCATTTGATGATGTCATAATCATTTTGTTGATGTCATAATCATTTCGTTGATGTCATAATGATTTGATGATATCATAATCATTTGATGTCATAATCATTGGATGATGTCATAATCATTTTGTTGATGTCATAATCATTTGATGATGTCATAATCATTTGATGTCATAATCATTGGATGATGTCATAATCATTTTGTTGATGTCATAATCATTTTATGATGTCATAATCATTTTGTTGATGTCATAATCATTGGATGATGTCATAATCCTTTTGTTGATGTCATAATCATTTGATGATGTCATAATCATTAGATGATGTCACAATCATTTTGTTGATGTCATAATCATTTGATGATGTCATAATCATTTTGTTGATGTCATAATCATTTCGTTGATGTCATAATGATTTGATGATATCATAATCATTTGATGTCATAATCATTGGATGATCTCATAATCATTTTGTTGATGTCATAATCATTTGATGATGTCATAATCATTAGATGATGTCATAATCATTGGACGATGAAATAATCATTTTGTTGATGTCATAATCATTTGATGTCATAATCATTGGATGATGTCATAATCATTTTGTTGATGTCATAATCATTTGATGATGTCATAATCATTGGATGATGTCATAATCATTTTGTTGATGTCATAATCATTTGATGATGTCATAATCATTAGATGATGTCATAATCATTGGATGATGACATAATCATTTTGTTGATGTCATAATCATTTGATGTCATAATCATTGGATGATGTCATAATCATTTTGTTGATGTCATAATCATTTGATGATGTCATAATCATTAGATGATGTCATAATCATTTTGTTGATGTCATAATCATTTCATGATGTCATAATCATTTCGTTGATGTCATAATGATTTGATGATATCATAATCATTTGATGTCATAATCATTGGATGATTTCATAATCATTTTGTTGATGTCATAATCATTTGATGATGTCATAATCATTAGATGATGTCATAATCATTGGATGATGTCATAATCATTGGATGATGACATAATCATTTTGTTGATGTCATAATCATTTGATGTCATAATCATTGGATGATGTCATAATCATTTTGTTGATGTCATAATCATTTGATGTTGTCATAATCATTAGATGATGTCATAATCATTTTGTTGATGTCATAATCATTTCATGATGTCATAATCATTTGATGTCATAATCATTGGATGATGTCATAATCATTTTGTTGATGGCATAATCATTTGATGATGTCATAATCATTAGATAATGTCATAATCATTTTGTTGAAGTCATAATCATTTGATGATGTCATAATCATTTTGTTGATGTCATAATGATTTGATGATGTCATAATCATTTGATGTCATAATCATTGGATGATGTCATAATCATTTTGTTGATGTCATAATCATTTGATGATGTCATAATCATTTGATGTAATAATCATTGGATGATGTCATAATCATTTTGTTGATGTCATAATCATTTGATGATGTCATAATCATTTGATGTCATAATCATTGGATGATGTCATAAACATTTTGTTGATGTCATAATCATTTGATGATGTCATAATCATTAGATGATGTCATAATCATTGGATGATGACATAATCATTTTGT
The DNA here is from genome assembly GCF_039654945.1 of Dendrobates tinctorius. Classification (NCBI taxonomy): domain Eukaryota; kingdom Metazoa; phylum Chordata; class Amphibia; order Anura; family Dendrobatidae; genus Dendrobates; species Dendrobates tinctorius. Next base: position 40,117,079 of record NW_027361687.1, on the reverse strand, counting down.
TGATGTCATAATCATTTGATGTCATAATCATTGGATGATGTCATAATCATTTTGTTGATGTCATAATCATTTGATGATGTCATAATCATTAGATGATGTCATAATCATTTTGTTGATGTCACAATCATTTCATGATGTCATAATCATTTGATGTCATAATCATTGGATGATGTCATAATCATTTTGTTGATGTCATAATCATTTGATGATGTAATAATCATTAGATAATGTCATAATCATTTTATTGATGTCATAATCATTTGATGATGTCATAATCATTTTGTTGATGTCATAATGATTTGATGATGTCATAATCATTTGATGTCATAATCATTGGATGATGTCATAATCATTTTGTTGATGTCATAATCATTTGATGATGTCATAATCATTTGATGTCATAATCATTGGATGATGTCATAATCATTTTGTTGATGTCATAATCATTTGATGATGTCATAATCATTAGATGATGTCATAATCATTTTGTTGATGTCATAATCATTTGATGATGTCATAATCATATGATGTAATAATCATTGGATGATGTCATAATGATTTTGTTGATGTCATAATCATTTGATGATGTCATAATCATTAGATGATGTCATAATCATTTTGTTGATGTCATAATCATTTGATGATGTCATAATCATTAGATGATGTCATAATCATTTTGTTGATGTCATAATCATTTGATGATGTCATAATCATTTGATGTCATAATCATTGGATAATGTCATAATCATTTTGTTGATGTCATAATCATTTTATGATGTCATAATCATTTTGTTGATGTCATAATCATTGGATGATGTCATAATCCTTTTGTTGATGTCATAATCATTTGATGATGTCATAATCATTAGATGATGTCATAATCATATTGTTGATGTCATAATCATTTGATGATGTCATAATCATTTTGTTGATGTCATAATCATTTCGTTGATGTCATAATGATTTGATGATATCATAATCATTTGATGTCATAATCATTGGATGATGTCATAATCATTTTGTTGATGTCATAATCATTTGATGATGTCATAATCATTTGATGTCATAATCATTGGATGATGTCATAATCATTTTGTTGATGTCATAATCATTTTATGATGTCATAATCATTTTGTTGATGTCATAATCATTGGATGATGTCATAATCCTTTTGTTGATGTCATAATAATTTGATGATGTCATAATCATTAGATGATGTCATAATCATTTTGTTGATGTCATAATCATTTGATGATGTCATAATCATTTTGTTGATGTCATAATCATTTCTTTGATGTCATAATGATTTGATGATATCATAATCATTTGATGTCATAATCATTGGATGATGTCATAATCATTTTGTTGATGTCATAATCATTTGATGATGTCATAATCATTAGATGATGTCATAATCATTGGATGATGACATAATCATTTTGTTGATGTCATAATCATTTGATGTCATAATCATTGGATGATGTCATAATCATTTTGTTGATGTCATAATCATTTGATGATGTCATAATCATTGGATGATGTCATAATCATTTTGTTGATGTCATAATCATTTGATGATGTCATAATCATTAGATGATGTCATAATCATTGGATGATGACATAATCATTTTGTTGATGTCATAATCATTTGATGTCATAATCATTGGATGATGTCATAATCATTTTGTTGATGTCATAATCATTTGATGATGTCATAATCATTTTGTTGATGTCATAATTATTTCGTTGATGTCATAATGATTTGATGATATCATAATCATTTGATGTCATAATCATTGGATGATTTCATAATCATTTTGTTGATGTCATAATCATTGGATGATGTCATAATCATTGGATGATGACATAATCATTTTGTTGATGTCATAATCATTTGATGTCATAATCATTGGATGATGTCATAATCATTTTGTTGATGTCATAATCATTTAATGATGTCATAATCATTAGATGATGTCATAATCATTTTGTTGATGTCATAATCATTTCATGATGTCATAATCATTTGATGTCATAATCATTGGATGATGTCATAATCATTTTGTTGATGGCATAATCATTTGATGATGTCATAATCATTAGATAATGTCATAATCATTTTGTTGAAGTCATAATCATTTGATGATGTCATAATCATTTTGTTGATGTCATAATCATTTTGTTGATGTCATAATGATTTGATGATGTCATAATCATTTGATGTCATAATCTTTGGATGATGTCATAATCATTTTGTTGATGTCATAATCATTTGATGATGTCATAATCATTTGATGTCATAATCATTGGATGATGTCATAATCATTTTGTTGATGTCATAATCATTTGATGATGTCATAATCATTAAATGATGTCATAATCATTTTGTTGATGTCATAATCATTTTGTTGATGTCATAATCATTTGATGATGTCATAATCATTTGATGATGTCATAATCATTAGATGATGTCATAATCATTTTGTTGATGTCATAATCATTTGATGATGTCATAATCATTTGATGTCATAATCATTGGATGATGTCATAATTATTTTGTTGATGTCATAATCATTTGATGATGTCATAATCATTTGATGTCATAATCATTGGATGATGTCATAATCATTTTGTTGATGTCATAATCATTTGATGTCATAATCATTGGATGATGTCATAATCATTTTGTTGATGTCATAATCATTTGATGATGTCATAATCATTTGATGTCATAATCATTGGATGATGTCATAATCATTTTGTTGATGTCATAATCATTTGATGATGTCATAATCATTAGATGATGTCATAATCATTGGATGATGACATAATCATTTTGTTGATGTCATAATCATTTGATGTCATAATCATTTTGTTGATGTCATAATCATTTTGTTGATGTCATAATCATTTGATGATGTCATAATCATTAGATGATGTCATAATCATTTTGTTGATGTCACAATCATTTCATGATGTCATAATCATTTGATGTCATAATCATTGGATGATGTCATAATCATTTTGTTGATGTCATAATCATTTGATGATGTCATAATCATTAGATAATGTCATAATCATTTTGTTTAAGTCATTATCATTTGATGATGTCATAATCATTTTGTTGATGTCATAATGATTTGATGATGTCATAATCATCTGATGTCATAATCATTGGATGATGTCATAATCATTTTGTTGATGTCATAATCATTTGATGATGTCATAATCATTAGATGATGTCATAATCATTTTGTTGATGTCATAATCATTTTGTTGATGTCATAATCATTTGATGATGTCATAATCATTTGATGTTATAATCATTGGATGATGTCATAATCATTTTGTTGATGTCATAATCATTTGATGATGTCATAATCATTTTGTTGATGTCATAATCATTTGATGATGTCATAATCATTTGATGTCATAATCATTGGATGATGTCATAATCATTTTGTTGATGTCATAATCATTTTGTTGATGTCATAATCATTTGATGATGTCATAATCATTTGATGTTATAATCATTGGATGATGTCATAATCATTTTGTTGATGTCATAATCATTTGATGATGTCATAATCAATTGATGTTATAATCATTGGATGATGTCATAATCATTTTGTTGATGTCATAATCATTTGATGATGTCATAAACATTAGATGATGTCATAATCATTTTGTTGATGTCATAATGATTTGATGATGTCATAATCATTTGATGTCATAATCATTGGATGATGTCATAATCATTTTGTTGATGTCATAATCATTTGATGATGTCATAATCATTTGATGTCATAATCATTAGATGATGTCATAATCATTTTGTTGATGTCATAATCATTAGATGATGTCATAATCATTTTGTTGATGTCATAATCATTTTGTTGATGTCATAATCATTTGATGATGTCATAATCATTTGATGATGTCATAATCATTAGATGATGTCATAATCATTTTGTTGATGTCATAATCATTTGATGATGTCATAATCATTTGATGTCATAATCATTGGATGATGTCATAATCATTTTGTTGATGTCATAATCATTTGATGATGTCATAATCATTTGATGTCATAATCATTGGATGATGTCATAATCTTTTTTTTGATGTCATAATCATTTGATGTCATAATCATTGGATGATGTCATAATCATTGGATGATGACATAATCATTTTGTTGATGTCATAATCATTTGATGTCATAATCATTGGATGATGTCATAATCATTTTGTTGATGTCATAATCATTTGATGATGTCATAATCATTAGATGATGTCATAATCATTTGATGATGTCATAATCATTAGATAATGTCATAATCATTTTGTTGATGTCACAATCATTTCATGATGTCATAATCATTTGATGTCATAATCATTGGATGATGTCATAATCATTTTGTTGATGTCATAATCATTTGATGATGTCATAATCATTAGATAATGTCATAATCATTTTGTTGATGTCATAATCATTTGATGATGTCATAATCATTTTGTTGATGTCATAATGATTTGATGATGTCATAATCATTTGATGTCATAATCATTGGATGATGTCATAATCATTTTGTTGATGTCATAATCATTTGATTATGTCATAATCATTTGATGTCATAATCATTGGATGATGTCATAATCATTTTGTTGATGTCATAATCATTTGATGATGTCATAATCATTAGATGATGTCATAATCATTTTGTTGATGTCATAATCATTTGATGATGTCATAATCATATGATGTAATAATCACTGGATGATGTCATAATCATTTTGTTGATGTCATAATCATTTGATGATGTCATAATCATTAGATGATGTCATAATCATTTTGTTGATGTCATAATCATTTGATGATGTCATAATCATTAGATGATGTCATAATCATTTTGTTGATGTCATAATCATTTGATGATGTCATAATCATTTGATGTCATAATCATTGGATGATGTCGAAATCATTTTGTTGATGTCATAATCATTTGATGATGTCATAATCATTTGATGATGTCATAATCATTTGATGTCATAATCATTGGATAATGTCATAATCATTTTGTTGATGTCATAATCATTTTATGATGTCATAATCATTTTGTTGATGTCATAATCATTGGATGATGTCATAATCCTTTTGTTGATGTCATAATCATTTGATGATGTCATAATCATTAGATGATGTCATAATCATATTGTTGATGTCATAATCATTTGATGATGTCATAATCATTTTGTTGATGTCATAATCATTTTGTTGATGTCATAATGATTTGATGATATCATAATCATTTGATGTCATAATCATTGGATGATGTCATAATCATTTTGTTGATGTCATAATCATTTGATGATGTCATAATCATTTGATGTCATAATCATTGGATGATGTCATAATCATTTTGTTGATGTCATAATCATTTTATGATGTCATAATCATTTTGTTGATGTCATAATCATTGGATGATGTCATAATCCTTTTGTTGATGTCATAATCATTTGATGATGTCATAATCATTAGATGATGCCATAATCATTTTGTTGATGTCATAATCATTTGATGATGTCATAATCATTTTGTTGATGTCATAATCATTTCGTTGATGTCATAATGATTTGATGATATCATAATCATTTGATGTCATAATCATTGGATGATGTCATAATCATTTTGTTGATGTCATAATCATTTGATGATGTCATAATCATTAGATGATGTCATAATCATTGGATGATGATGTAATCATTTTGTTGATGTCATAATCATTTGATGTCATAATCATTGGATGATGTCATAATCATTTTGTTGATGTCATAATCATTTGATGATGTCATAATCATTGGATGATGTCATAATCATTTTGTTGATGTCATAATCATTTGATGATGTCATAATCATTAGATGATGTCAAAATCATTGGATGATGACATAATCAATTTGTTGATGTCATAATCATTTGATGTCATAATCATTGGATGATGTCATAATCATTTTGTTGATGTCATAATCATTTGATGATGTCATAATCATTTTGTTGATGTCATAATCATTTCGTTGATGTCATAATGATTTGATGATATCATAATCATTTGATGTCATAATCATTGGATGATTTCATAATCATTTTGTTGATGTCATAATCATTTGATGATGTCATAATCATTAGATGATGTCATAATCATTGGATGATGACATAATCATTTTGTTGATGTCATAATCATTTGATGTCATAATCATTGGATGATGTCATAATCATTTTGTTGATGTCATAATCATTTGATGATGTCATAATCATTAGATGATGTCATAATCATTTTGTTGATGTCATAATCATTTCATGATGTCATAATCATTTGATGTCATAATCATTGGATGATGTCATAATCATTTTGTTGATGGCATAATCATTTGATGATGTCATAATCATTAGATAATGTCATAATCATTTTGTTGAAGTCATAATCATTTGATGATGTCATAATCATTTTGTTGATGTCATAATCATTTTGTTGATGTCATAATGATTTGATGATGTCATAATCATTTGATGTCATAATCATTGGATGATGTCATAATCATTTTGTTGATGTCATAATCATTTGATGATGTCATAATCATTTGATGTCATAATCATTTTGTTGATGTCATAATCATTTTGTTGATGTCATAATCATTTGATGATGTCATAATCATTTGATGATGTCATAATCATTAGATGATGTCATAATCATTTTGTTGATGTCATAATCATTTGATGATGTCATAATCATTTGATGTCATAATCATTGGATGATGTCATAATCATTTTGTTGATGTCATAATCATTTGATGATGTCATAATCATTTGATGTCATAATCATTGGATGATGTCATAATAATTTTGTTGATGTCATAATCATTTGATGTCATAATCATTGGATGATGTCATAATCATTTTGTTGATGACATAATCATTTGATGATGTCATAATCATTTGATGTCATAATCATTGGATGATGTCATAATCATTTTGTTGATGTCATAATCATTTGATGATGTCATAATCATTAGATGATGTCATAATCATTGGATGATGACATAATCATTTTGTTGATGTCATAATCATTTGATGTCATAATCATTGGATGATGTCATAATCATTTTGTTGATGTCATAATCATTTGATTATGTCATAATCATTAGATGATGTCATAATCATTTTGTTGATGTCACAATCATTTCATGATGTCATAATCATTTGATGTCATAATCATTGGATGATGTCATAATCATTTTGTTGATGTCATAATCATTTGATGATGTCATAATCATTTGATGATGTCATAATCATTAGATAATGTCATAATCATTTTGTTTAAGTCATAATCATTTGATGATGTCATAATCATTTTGTTGATGTCATAATGATTTGATGATGTCATAATCATTTGATGTCATAATCATTGGATGATGTCATAATCATTTTGTTGATGTCATAATCATTTGATGATGTCATAATCATTAGATGATGTCATAATCATTTTGTTGATGTCATAATCATTTTGTTGATGTCATAATCATTTGATGATGTCATAATCATTTGATGTTATAATCATTGGATGATGTCATAATCATTTTGTTGATGTCATAATCATTTGATGATGTCATAATCATTTGATGTTATAATCATTGGATGATGTCATAATCATTTTGTTGATGTCATAATCATTTGATGATGTCATAATCATTTTGTTGATGTCATAATCATTTGATGATGTCATAATCATTTGATGTCATAATCATTGGATGATGTCATAATCATTTTGTTGATGTCATAATCATTTTGTTGATGTCATAATCATTTGATGATGTCATAATCATTTGATGTTATAATCATTGGATGATGTCATAATCATTTTGTTGATGTCATAATCATTTGATGATGTCATAATCATTTGATGTTATAATCATTGGATGATGTCATAATCATTTTGTTGATGTCATAATCATTTGATGATGTCATAATCATTTTGTTGATGTCATAATCATTTGATGATGTCATAATCATTTGATGTCATAATCATTGGATGATGTCATAATCATTTTGTTGATGTCATAATCATTTGATGATGTCATAAACATTAGATGATGTCATAATCATTTTGTTGATGTCATAATGATTTGATGATGTCATAATCATTTGATGTCATAATCATTGGATGATGTCATAATCATTTTGTTGATGTCATAATCATTTGATGATGTCATAATCATTTGATGTCATAATCATTGGATGATGTCATAATCATTTTGTTGATGTCATAATCATTTGATGATGTCATAATCATTAGATGATGTCATAATCATTTTGTTGATGTCATAATCATTAGATGATGTCATAATCATTTTGTTGATGTCATAATCATTTTGTTGATGTCATAATCATTTTGTTGATGTCATAATCATTTGATGATGTCATAATCATTTTGTTGATGTCATAATCATTTGATGATGTCATAATCATTGGATGATGTCATAATCATTTTGTTGATGTCATAATCATTTGATGATGTCATAATCATTTGATGTCATAATCATTGGATGATGTCATAATCTTTTTTTTTATGTCATAATCATTTGATGTCATAATCATTGGATGATGTCATTATCATTGGATGATGACATAATCATTTTGTTGATGTCATAATCATTTGATGTCATAATCATTGGATTATGTCATAATCATTTTGTTGATGTCATAATCATTTGATGATGTCATAATCATTTGATGTCATAATCATTGGATGATGTCATAATCATTTTGTTGATGTCATAATCATTTGATGATGTCATAATCATTAGATGATGTCATAATAATTTTGTTGATGTCATAATCATTTGATGGTGTCATAATCATATGATGTAATAATCATTGGATGATGTCATAATCATTTTGTTGATATCATAATCATTTGATGATGTCATAATCATTAGATGATGTCATAATCATTTTGTTGATGTCATAATCATTTGATGATGTCATAATCATTAGATGATGTCATAATCATTTTGTTGATGTCATAATCATTTGATGATGTCATAATCATTTGATGTCATAATCATTGGATGATGTCATAATCATTTTATTGATGTCATAATCATTTGACGATGTCATAATCATTTGATGTCATAATCATTGGATGATGTCATAATCATTTTGTTGATGTCATAATCATTTTATGATGTCATAATCATTTTGTTGATGTCATAATCATTGGATGATGTCATAATCCTTTTGTTGATGTCATAATCATTTGATGATGTCATAATCATTAGATGATGTCATAATCATTTTGTTGATGTCATAATCATTTGATGATGTCATAATCATTAGATGATGTCATAATCATTTTGTTGATGTCATAATCATTTGATGATGTCATAATCATTTGATGTCATAATCATTGGATGATGTCATAATCATTTTATTGATGTCATAATCATTTGATGATGTCATAATCATTTGATGTCATAATCATTGGATGATGTCATAATCATTTTGTTGATGTCATAATCATTTTATGATGTCATAATCATTTTGTTGATGTCATAATCATTGGATGATGTCATAATCCTTTTGTTGATGTCATAATCATTTGATGATGTCATAATCATTAGATGATGTCATAATCATTTTGTTGATGTCATAATCATTTGATGATGTCATAATCATTTTGTTGATGTCATAATCATTTCGTTGATGTCATAATGATTTGATGATATCATAATCATTTGATGTCATAATCATTGGATGATGTCATAATCATTTTGTTGATGTCATAATCATTTGATGATGTCATAATCATTTGATGTCATAATCATTGGATGATGTCATAATCATTTGATGATGTCATAATCATTAGATGATGTCATAATCATTTTGTTGATGTCATAATCATTTGATGATGTCATAATCATTTTGTTGATGTCATAATCATTTCGTTGATGTCATAAGGATTTGATGATATCATAATCATTTGATGTCATAATCATTGGATGATGTCATAATCATTTTGTTGATGTCATAATCATTTGATGATGTCATAATCATTTGATGTCATAATCATTGGATGATGTCGTAATCATTTGATGATGCCATAATGATTTTGTTGATGTCATTATCATTTTATGATGTCATAATCATTTTGTTGATGTCATAATCATTTTGTTGATGTCATAATCATTTGATGATGTCATAATCATTAGATGATATCATAATCATTTTGTTGATGTCATAATCATTTCATGATGTCATAATCATTAGATGATGTCATAATCATTTTGTTGATGTCATAATCATTTCGTTGATGTCATAATGATTTGATGATATCATATTCATTTGATGTCATAATCATTGGATGATGTCATAATCATTTTGTTGATGTCATAATCATTTTATGATGTCATAATCATTTTGTTGATGTCATAATCATTGGATGATGTCATAATCCTTTTGTTGATGTCATAATCATTTGATGATGTCATGATCATTAGATGATGTCATAATCATTTTGTTGATGTCATAATCATTTGATGATGTCATAATCATTTTGTTGATGTCATAATCATTTCGTTGATGTCATAATGTATTGATGATATCATAATCATTGGATGATTTCATAATCATTTTGTTGATGTCATAATCATTTGATGATGTCATAATCATTAGATGATGTCATAATCATTGGATGATGACATAATCATTTTGTTGATGTCATAATCATTTGATGTCATAATCATTGGATGATGTCATAATCATTTTGTTGATGTCATAATCATTTGATGATGTCATAATCATTAGATGATGTCATAATCATTTTGTTGATGTCATAATCATTTCATGATGTCATAATCATTTGATGTCATAATCATTGGATGATGTCATAATCATTTTGTTGATGGCATAATCATTTGATGATGTCATAATCATTAGATAATGTCATAATCATTTTGTTGAAGTCATAATCATTTGATGATGTCATAATCATTTTGTTGATGTCATAATCATTTTGTTGATGTCATATTGATTTGATGATGTCATAATCATTTGATGTCATAATCATTGGATGATGTCATAATCATTTTGTTGATGTCATAATCATTTGATGATGTCATAATCATTTGATGTCATAATCATTGGATGATCTCATAATCATTTTGTTGATGTCATAATCATTTGATGATGTCATAATCATTAGATGATGTCATAATCATTTTGTTGATGTCATAATCATTTTGTTGATGTCATAATCATTTGATGATGTCATTATCATTTGATGATGTCATAATCATTAGATGATGTCATAATCATTTTGTTGATGTCATAATCATTTGATGATGTCATAATCATTTGATGTCATAATCATTGGATGATGTCATAATCATTTTGTTGATGTCATAATCATTTGATGATGTCATTATCATTTGATGTCATAATCATTGGATGATGTCATAATCATTTTGTTGATGTCATAATCATTTGATGTCATAATCATTGGATGATGTCATAATCATTTTGTTGATGTCATAATCATTTGATGATGTCATAATCATTTGATGTCATAATCATTGGATGATGTCATAATCATTTTGTTGATGTCATAATCATTTGATGATGTCATAATCATTAGATGATGTCATAATCATTGGATGATGACATAATCATTTTGTTGATGTCATAATCATTTGATGTCATAATCATTGGATGTTGTCATAATCATTTTGTTGATGTCATAATCATTTGATGATGTCATAATCATTAGATGATGTCATAATCATTTTGTTGATGTCACAATCATTTCATGATGTCATAATCATTTGATGTCATAATCATTGGATGATGTCATAATCATTTTGTTGATGTCATAATCATTTGATGATGTCATAATCTTTAGATAATGTCATAATCATTTTATTGATGTCATAATCATTTGATGATGTCATAATCATTTTGTTGATGTCATAATGATTTGATGATGTTATAATCATTTGATGTCATAATCATTGGATGATGTCATAATCATTTTGTTGATGTCATAATCATTTGATGATGTCATAATCATTTGATGTCATAATCATTGGATGATGTCATAATCATTTTGTTGATGTCATAATCATTTGATGATGTCATAATCATTAGATGATGTCATAATCATTTTGTTGATGTCATAATCATTTGATGATGTCATAATCATATGATGTAATAATCATTGGATGATGTCATAATCATTTTGTTGATGTCATAATCATTTGATGATGTCATAATCATTAGATGATGTCATAATCATTTTGTTGATGTCATAATCATTTGATGATGTCATAATCATTAGATGATGTCATAATCATTTTGTTGATGTCATAATCATTTGATGATGTCATAATCATTTGATGTCATAATCATTGGATGATGTCGTAATCATTTTGTTGATGTCATAATCATTTGATGATGTCATAATCATTTGATGATGTCATAATCATTTTGATGATGTCATAATCATTTGATGATGTCATAATCATTTGATGTCATAATCATTGGATAATGTCATAATCATTTTGTTGATGTCATAATCATTTTATGATGTCATAATCATTTTGTTGATGTCATAATCATTGGATGATGTCATAATCCTTTTGTTGATGTCATAATCATTTGATGATGTCATAATCATTAGATGATGTCATAATCATATTGTTGATGTCATAATCATTTGATGATGTCATAATCATTTTGTTGATGTCATAATCATTTCGTTGATGTCATAATGATTTGATGATATCATAATCATTTGATGTCATAATCATTGGATGATGTCATAATCATTTTGTTGATGTCATAATCATTTGATGATGTCATAATCATTTGATGTCATAATCATTGGATGATGTCATAATCATTTTGTTGATGTCATAATCATTTTATGATGTCATAATCATTTTGTTGATGTCATAATCATTGGATGATGTCATAATCCTTTTGTTGATGTCATAATCATTTGATGATGTCATAATCATTAGATGATGCCATAATCATTTTATTGATGTCATAATCATTTGATGATGTCATAATCATTTTGTTGATGTCATAATCATTTCGTTGATGTCATAATGATTTGATAATATCATAATCATTTGATGTCATAATCATTGGATGATGTCATAATCATTTTGTTGATGTCATAATCATTTGATGATGTCATAATCATTAGATGATGTCATAATCATTGGATGATGACGTAATCATTTTGTTGATGTCATAATCATTTGATGTCATAATCATTGGATGATGTCATAATCATTTTGTTGATGTCATAATCATTTGATGATGTCATAATCATTGGATGATGTCATAATCATTTTGTTGATGTCATAATCATTTGATGATGTCATAATCATTAGATGATGTCATAATCATTGGATGATGACATAATCATTTTGTTCATGTCATAATCATTTGATGTCATAATCATTGGATGATGTCATAATCATTTTGTTGATGTCATAATCATTTGATGATGTCATAATCATTTTGTTGATGTCATAATCATTTCGTTGATGTCATAATGATTTGATGATATCATAATCATTTGATGTCATAATCATTAGATGATGTCATAATCATTTTGCTGATGTCATAATCATTTTGTTGATGTCATAATCATTTGATGATGTCATAATCATTTGATGTTATAATCATTGGATGATGTCATAATCATTTTGTTGATGTCATAATCATTTGATGATGTCATAATCATTTGATGATGTCATAATCATTTGATGTTATAATCATTGGATGATGTCATAATCATTTTGTTGATGTCATAATCATTTGATGATGTCATAATCATTTTGTTGATGTCATAATCATTTGATGATGTCATAATCATTTGATGTCATAATCATTGGATGATGTCATAATCATTTTGTTGATGTCATAATCATTTGATGATGTCATAAACATTAGATGATGTCATAATCATTTTTTTGATGTCATAATGATTTGATGATGTCATAATCATTTGATGTCATAATCATTGGATGATGTCATAATCATTTTGTTGATGTCATAATCATTTGATGATGTCATAATCATTTGATGTCATAATCATTGGATGATGTCACAATCATTTTGTTGATGTCATAATCATTTGATGATGTCATAATCATTAGATGATGTCATAATCATTTTGTTGATGTCATAATCATTAGATGATGTCATAATCATTTTGTTGATGTCATAATCATTAGATGATGTCATAATCATTTTGTTGATGTCATAATCACTTTGTTGATGTCATAATCATTTGATGATGTCATAATCATTAGATGATGTCATAATCATTTTGTTGATGTCATAATCATTTGATGATGTCATAATCATTTGATGTCATAATCATTGGATGATGTCATAATCATTTTGTTGATGTCATAATCATTTGATGATGTCATAATCATTTGATGTCATAATCATTGGATGATGTCATAATCTTTTTTTATGTCATAATCATTTGATGTCATAATCATTGGATGATGTCATAATCATTGGATGATGACATAATCATTTTGTTGATGTCATAATCATTTGATGTCATAATCATTGGATGATGTCATAATCATTTTGTTGATGTCATAATCATTTGATGATGTCATAATCATTAGATGATGTCATAATCATTTTGTTGATGTCACAATCATTTCATGATGTCATAATCATTTGATGTCATAATCATTGGATGATGTCATAATCATTTTGTTGATGTCATAATCATTTGATGATGTCATAATCATTAGATAATGTCATAATCATTTTGTTGAAGTCATAATCATTTGATGATGTCATAATCATTTTGTTGATGTCATAATGATTTGATGATGTCATAATCATTTGATGTCATAATCATTGGATGATGTCATAATCATTTTGTTGATGTCATAATCATTTGATGATGTCATAATCATTAGATGATGTCATAATCATTTTGTTGATGTCATAATCATTTGATGATGTCATACTCATTTGATGTTATAATCATTGGATGATGTCATAATCATTTTGTTGATGTCATAATCATTTGATGATGTCATAATCATTTGATGATGTCATAATCATTTTGTTGATGTCATAATCATTTCGTTGATGTCATAATGATTTGATGATATCATATTCATTTGATGTCATAATCATTGGATGATGTCATAATCATTTTGTTGATGTCATAATCATTTTATGATGTCATAATCATTTTGTTGATGTCATAATCATTGGATGATGTCATAATCCTTTTGTTGATGTCATAATCATTTGATGATGTCATGATCATTAGATGATGTCATAATCATTTTGTTGATGTCATAATCATTTGATGATGTCATAATCATTTTGTTGATGTCATAATCATTTCGTTGATGTCATAATGTATTGATGATATCATAATCATTGGATGATTTCATAATCATTTTGTTGATGTCATAATCATTTGATGATGTCATAATCATTAGATGATGTCATAATCATTGGATGATGACATAATCATTTTGTTGATGTCATAATCATTTGATGTCATAATCATTGGATGATGTCATAATCATTTTGTTGATGTCATAATCATTTGATGATGTCATAATCATTAGATGATGTCATAATCATTTTGTTGATGTCATAATCATTTCATGATGTCATAATCATTTGATGTCATAATCATTGGATGATGTCATAATCATTTTGTTGATGGCATAATCATTTGATGATGTCATAATCATTAGATAATGTCATAATCATTTTGTTGAAGTCATAATCATTTGATGATGTCATAATCATTTTGTTGATGTCATAATCATTTTGTTGATGTCATATTGATTTGATGATGTCATAATCATTTGATGTCATAATCATTGGATGATGTCATAATCATTTTGTTGATGTCATAATCATTTGATGATGTCATAATCATTTGATGTCATAATCATTGGATGATGTCATAATCATTTTGTTGATGTCATAATCATTTGATGATGTCATAATCATTAGATGATGTCATAATCATTTTGTTGATGTCATAATCATTTTGTTGATGTCATAATCATTTGATGATGTCATTATCATTTCATGATGTCATAATCATTAGATGATGTCATAATCATTTTGTTGATGTCATAATCATTTGATGTCATAATCATTGGATGATGTCATAATCATTTTGTTGATGTCATAATCATTTGATGATGTCATAATCATTTGATGTCATAATCATTGGATGATGTCATAATCATTTTGTTGATGTCATAATCATTTGATGTCATAATCATTGGATGATGTCATAATCATTTTGTTGATGTCATAATCATTTGATGATGTCATAATCATTTGATGTCATAATCATTGGATGATGTCATAATCATTTTGTTGATGTCATAATCATTTGATGATGTCATAATCATTAGATGATGTCATAATCATTGGATGATGACATAATCATTTTGTTGATGTCATAATCATTTGATGTCATAATCATTGGATGATGTCATAATCATTTTGTTGATGTCATAATCATTTGATGATGTCATAATCATTAGATGATGTCATAATCATTTTGTTGATGTCACAATCATTTCATGATGTCATAATCATTTGATGTCATAATCATTGGATGATGTCATAATCATTTTGTTGATGTCATAATCATTTGATGATGTCATAATCATTAGATAATGTCATAATCATTTTATTGATGTCATAATCATTTGATGATGTCATAATCATTTTGTTGATGTCATAATGATTTGATGATGTTATAATCATTTGATGTCATAATCATTGGATGATGTCATAATCATTTTGTTGATGTCATAATCATTTGATGATGTCATAATCATTTGATGTCATAATCATTGGATGATGTCATAATCATTTTGTTGATGTCATAATCATTTGATGATGTCATAATCATTAGATGATGTCATAATCATTTTGTTGATGTCATAATCATTTGATGATGTCATAATCATATGATGTAATAATCATTGGATGATGTCATAATCATTTTGTTGATGTCATAATCATTTGATGATGTCATAATCATTAGATGATGTCATAATCATTTTGTTGATGTCATTATCATTTGATGATGTCATAATCATTAGATGATGTCATAATCATTTTGTTGATGTCATAATCATTTGATGATGTCATAATCATTAGATGATGTCATAATCATTTTGTTGATGTCATAATCATTTGATGATGTCATAATCATTTGATGTCATAATCATTGGATGATGTCGTAATCATTTTGTTGATGTCATAATCATTTGATGATGTCATAATCATTTGATGATGTCATAATCATTTTGATGATGTCATAATCATTTGATGATGTCATAATCATTTGATGTCATAATCATTGGATAATGTCATAATCATTTTGTTGATGTCATAATCATTTTATGATGTCATAATCATTTTGTTGATGTCATAATCATTGGATGATGTCATAATCCTTTTGTTGATGTCATAATCATTTGATGATGTCATAATCATTAGATGATGTCATAATCATATTGTTGATGTCATAATCATTTGATGATGTCATAATCATTTTGTTGATGTCATAATCATTTCGTTGATGTCATAATGATTTGATGATATCATAATCATTTGATGTCATAATCATTGGATGATGTCATAATCATTTTGTTGATGTCATAATCATTTGATGATGTCATAATCATTTGATGTCATAATCATTGGATGATGTCATAATCATTTTGTTGATGTCATAATCATTTTATGATGTCATAATCATTTTGTTGATGTCATAATCATTGGATGATGTCATAATCCTTTTGTTGATGTCATAATCATTTGATGATGTCATAATCATTAGATGATGCCATAATCATTTTATTGATGTCATAATCATTTGATGATGTCATAATCATTTTGTTGATGTCATAATCATTTCGTTGATGTCATAATGATTTGATGATATCATAATCATTTGATGTCATAATCATTGGATGATGTCATAATCATTTTGTTGATGTCATAATCATTTGATGATGTCATAATCATTAGATGATGTCATAATCATTGGATGATGACGTAATCATTTTGTTGATGTCATAATCATTTGATGTCATAATCATTGGATGATGTCATAATCATTTTGTTGATGTCATAATCATTTGATGATGTCATAATCATTGGATGATGTCATAATCATTTTGTTGATGTCATAATCATTTGATGATGTCATAATCATTAGATGATGTCATAATCATTGGATGATGACATAATCATTTTGTTCATGTCATAATCATTTGATGTCATAATCATTGGATGATGTCATAATCATTTTGTTGATGTCATAATCATTTGATGATGTCATAATCATTTTGTTGATGTCATAATCATTTCGTTGATGTCATAATGATTTGATGATATCATAATCATTTGATGTCATAATCATTAGATGATGTCATAATCATTTTGCTGATGTCATAATCATTTTGTTGATGTCATAATCATTTGATGATGTCATAATCATTTGATGTTATAATCATTGGATGATGTCATAATCATTTTGTTGATGTCATAATCATTTGATGATGTCATAATCATTTGATGTTATAATCATTGGATGATGTCATAATCATTTTGTTGATGTCATAATCATTTGATGATGTCATAATCATTTTGTTGATGTCATAATCATTTGATGATGTCATAATCATTTGATGTCATAATCATTGGATGATGTCATAATCATTTTGTTGATGTCATAATCATTTGATGATGTCATAAACATTAGATGATGTCATAATCATTTTGTTGATGTCATAATGATTTGATGATGTCATAATCATTTGATGTCATAATCATTGGATGATGTCATAATCATTTTGTTGATGTCATAATCATTTGATGATGTCATAATCATTTGATGTCATAATCATTGGATGATGTCACAATCATTTTGTTGATGTCATAATCATTTGATGATGTCATAATCATTAGATGATGTCATAATCATTTTGTTGATGTCATAATCATTAGATGATGTCATAATCATTTTGTTGATGTCATAATCACTTTGTTGATGTCATAATCATTTGATGATGTCATAATCATTAGATGATGTCATAATCATTTTGTTGATGTCATAATCATTTGATGATGTCATAATCATTTGATGTCATAATCATTGGATGATGTCATAATCATTTTGTTGATGTCATAATCATTTGATGATGTCATAATCATTTGATGTCATAATCATTGGATGATGTCATAATCTTTTTTTTATGTCATAATCATTTGATGTCATAATCATTGGATGATGTCATAATCATTGGATGATGACATAATCATTTTGTTGATGTCATAATCATTTGATGTCATAATCATTGGATGATGTCATAATCATTTTGTTGATGTCATAATCATTTGATGATGTCATAATCATTAGATGATGTCATAATCATTTTGTTGATGTCACAATCATTTCATGATGTCATAATCATTTGATGTCATAATCATTGGATGATGTCATAATCATTTTGTTGATGTCATAATCATTTGATGATGTCATAATCATTAGATAATGTCATAATCATTTTGTTGAAGTCATAATCATTTGATGATGTCATAATCATTTTGTTGATGTCATAATCATTTGATGATGTCATACTCATTTGATGTTATAATCATTGGATGATGTCATAATCATTTTGTTGATGTCATAATCATTTGATGATGTCATAATCATTTGATGTTATAATCATTGGATGATGTCATAATCATTTTGTTGATGTCATAATCATTTGATGATGTCATAATCATTTGATGTCATAATCATTGGATGATGTCATAATCATTTTGTTGATGTCATAATCATTTGATGATGTCATAATCATTTTGTTGATGTCATAATCATTTGATGATGTAATAATCATTTGATGTCATAATCATTTTGTTGATGTCACAATCATTTCATGATGTCATAATCATTTGATGTCATAATCATTGGATGATGTCATAATCATTTTGTTGATGTCATAATCATTTGATGATGTCATAATCATTAGATAATGTCATAATCATTTTGTTTAAGTCATAATCATTTGATGATGTCATAATCATTTTGTTGATGTCATAATGATTTGATGATGTCATAATCATTTGATGTTATAATCATTGGATGATGTCATAATCATTTTGTTGATGTCATAATCATTTGATGATGTCATAATCATTTGATGTTATAATCATTGGATGATGTCATAATCATTTTGTTGATGTCATAATCATTTGATGATGTCATAATCATTAGATGATGTCATAATCATTTTGTTGATGTCATAATCATTTGATGATGTCATAATCATTAGATGATGTCATAATCATTTGATGATGTCATAATCATTTGATGTTATAATCATTGGATGATGTCATAATCATTTTGTTGATGTCATAATCATTTGATGATGTCATAATCATTAGATGATGTCATAATCATTTTGTTGATGTCATAATCATTTTGTTGATGTCATAATCATTTGATGATGTCATAATCATTGGATGTTATAATCATTGGATGATGTCATAATCATTTTGTTGATGTCATAATCATTTGATGATGTCATAATCATTTGATGTTATAATCATTGGATGATGTCATAATCATTTTGTTGATGTCATAATCATTTGATGATGTCATAATCATTTTGTTGATGTCATAATCATTTGATGATGTCATAATCATTTGATGTCATAATCATTGGATGATGTCATAATCATTTTGTTGATGTCATAATCATTTTGTTGATGTCATAATCATTTGATGATGTCATAATCATTTGATGTTATAATCATTGGATGATGTCATAATCATTTTGTTGATGTCATAATCATTTGATGATGTCATAATCATTTGATGTTATAATCATTGGATGATGTCATAATCATTTTGTTGATGTCATAATCATTTGATGATGTCATAATCATTAGATGATGTCATAATCATTTTGTTGATGTCATAATCATTTGATGATGTCATAATCATTTGATGTCATAATCATTGGATGATGTCATAATCATTTTGTTGATGTCATAATCATTTGATGATGTCATAAACATTAGATGATGTCATAATCATTTTGTTGATGTCATAATGATTTGATGATGTCATAATCATTTGATGTCATAATCATTGGATGATGTCATAATCATTTTGTTGATGTCATAATCATTTGATGATGTCATAATCATTTGATGTCATAATCATTGGATGATATCATAATCATTTTGTTGATGTCATAATCATTTGATGATGTCATAATCATTAGATGATGTCATAATCATTTTGTTGATGTCATAATCATTAGATGATGTCATAATCATTTTGTTGATGTCATAATCATTTTGTTGATGTCATAATCATTTGATGATGTCATAATCATTTGATGATGTCATAATCATTAGATGATGTCATAATCATTTTGTTGATGTCATAATCATTTGATGATGTCATAATCATTTGATGTCATAATCATTGGATGATGTCATAATCATTTTGTTGATGTCATAATCATTTGATGATGTCATAATCATTTGATGTCATAATCATTGGATGATGTCATAATCTTTTTTTTGATGTCATAATCATTTGATGTCATAATCATTGGATGATGTCATAATCATTGGATGATGACATAATCATTTTGTTGATGTCATAATCATTTGATGTCATAATCATTGGATGATGTCATAATCATTTTGTTGATGTCATAATCATTTGATGATGTCATAATCATTAGATGATGTCATAATCATTTGATGATGTCATAATCATTAGATAATGTCATAATCATTTTGTTGATGTCACAATCATTTCATGATGTCATAATCATTTGATGTCATAATCATTGGATGATGTCATAATCATTTTGTTGATGTCATAATCATTTGATGATGTCATAATCATTAGATAATGTCATAATCATTTTGTTGATGTCATAATCATTTGATGATGTCATAATCATTTTGTTGATGTCATAATGATTTGATGATGTCATAATCATTTGATGTCATAATCATTGGATGATGTCATAATCATTTTGTTGATGTCATAATCATTTGATTATGTCATAATCATTTGATGTCATAATCATTGGATGATGTCATAATCATTGGATGATGTCATAATCATTTGATGATGTCATAATAATTAGATGATGTCATAATCATTTTGTTGATGTCATAATCATTTGATGATGTCATAATCATATGATGTAATAATCACTGGATGATGTCATAATCATTTTGTTGATGTCATAATCATTTGATGATGTCATAATCATTAGATGATGTCATAATCATTTTGTTGATGTCATAATCATTTGATGATGTCATAATCATTAGATGATGTCATAATCATTTTGTTGATGTCATAATCATTTGATGATGTCATAATCATTTGATGTCATAATCATTGGATGATGTCGTAATCATTTTGTTGATGTCATAATCATTTGATGATGTCATAATCATTTGATGATGTCATAATCATTTTGATGATGTCATAATCATTTGATGATGTCATAATCATTTGATGTCATAATCATTGGATAATGTCATAATCATTTTGTTGATGTCATAATCATTTTATGATGTCATAATCATTTTGTTGATGTCATAATCATTGGATGATGTCATAATCCTTTTGTTGATGTCATAATCATTTGATGATGTCATAATCATTAGATGATGTCATAATCATATTGTTGATGTCATAATCATTTGATGATGTCATAATAATTTTGTTGATGTCATAATCATTTCGTTGATGTCATAATGATTTGATGATATCATAATCATTTGATGTCATAATCATTGGATGATGTCATAATCATTTTGTTGATGTCATAATCATTTGATGATGTCATAATCATTTGATGTCATAATCATTGGATGATGTCATAATCATTTTGTTGATGTCATAATCATTTTATGATGTCATAATCATTTTGTTGATGTCATAATCATTGGATGATGTCATAATCCTTTTGTTGATGTCATAATCATTTGATGATGTCATAATCATTAGATGATGCCATAATCATTTTGTTGATATCATAATCATTTGATGATGTCATAATCATTTTGTTGATGTCATAATCATTTCGTTGATGTCATAATGATTTGATGATATCATAATCATTTGATGTCATAATCATTGGATGATGTCATAATCATTTTGTTGATGTCATAATCATTTGATGATGTCATAATCATTAGATGATGTCATAATCATTGGATGATGACGTAATCATTTTGTTGATGTCATAATCATTTGATGTCATAATCATTGGATGATGTCATAATCATTTTGTTGATGTCATAATCATTTGATGATGTCATAATCATTGGATGATGTCATAATCATTTTGTTGATGTCATAATCATTTGATGATGTCATAATCATTAGATGATGTCATAATCATTGGATGATGACATAATCATTTTGTTGATGTCATAATCATTTGATGTCATAATCATTGGATGATGTCATAATCATTTTGTTGATGTCATAATCATTTGATGATGTCATAATCATTTTGTTGATGTCATGATCATTTCGTTGATGTCATAATGATTTGATGATATCATAATCATTTGATGTCATAATCATTGGATGATTTCATAATCATTTTGTTGATGTCATAATCATTTGATGATGTCATAATCATTAGATGATGTCATAATCATTGGATGATGACATAATCATTTTGTTGATGTCATAATCATTTGATGTCATAATCATTGGATGATGTCATAATCATTTTGTTGATGTCATAATCATTTGATGATGTCATAATCATTAGATGATGTCATAATCATTTTGTTGATGTCATAATCATTTCATGATGTCATAATCATTTGATGTCATAATCATTGGATGATGTCATAATCATTTTGTTGATGGCATAATCATTTGATGATGTCATAATCATTAGATAATGTCATAATCATTTTGTTGAAGTCATAATCATTTGATGATATTCATAATCATTTTGTTGATGTCATAATCATTTTGTTGATGTCGTAATGATTTGATGATGTCATAATCATTTGATGTCATAATCATTGGATGATGTCATAATCATTTTGTTGATGTCATAATCATTTGATGATGTCATAATCATTTGATGTCATAATCATTGGATGATGTCATAATCATTTTGTTGATGTCATAATCATTTGATGATGTCATAATCATTAGATGATGTCATAATCATTTTGTTGATGTCATAATCATTTTGTTGATGTCATAATCATTTGATGATGTCATAATCATTTGATGATGTCATAATCATTAGATGATGTCATAATCATTTTGTTGATGTCATAATCATTTCATGATGTCATAATCATTTGATGTCATAATCATTGGATGATGTCATAATCATTTTGTTGATGGCATAATCATTTGATGATGTCATAAACATTAGATAATGTCATAATCATTTTGTTGAAGTCATAATCATTTGATGATGTCATAATCATTTTGTTGATGTCATAATCATTTTGTTGATGTCATAATGATTTGATGATGTCATAATCATTTGATGTCATAATCATTGGATGATGTCATAATCATTTTGTTGATGTCATAATCATTTGATGATGTCATAATCATTTGATGTCATAATCATTGGATGATGTCATAATCATTTTGTTGATGTCATAATCATTTGATGATGTCATAATCATTAGATGATGTCATAATCATTTTGTTGATGTCATAATCATTTTGTTGATGTCATACTCATTTGATGATGTCATAATCATTTGATGATGTCATAATCATTAGATGATGTCATAATCATTTTGTTGATGTCATAATCATTTGATGATGTCATAATCATTTGATGTCATAATCATTGGATGATGTCATAATCATTTTGTTGATGTCATAATCATTTGATGATGTCATAATCATTTGATGTCATAATCATTGGATGATGTCATAATCATTTTGTTGATGTCATAATCATTTGATGTCATAATCATTGGATGATGTCATAATCATTTTGTTGATGTCATAATCATTTGATGATGTCATAATCATTTGATGTCATAATCATTGGATGATGTCATAATCATTTTGTTGATGTCATAATCATTTGATGATGTCATAATCATTAGATGATGTCATAATCATTGGATGATGACATAATCATTTTGTTGATGTCATAATCATTTGATGTCATAATCATTGGATGATGTCATAATCATTTTGTTGATGTCATAATCATTTGATTATGTCATAATCATTAGATGATGTCATAATCATTTTGTTGATGTCACAATCATTTCATGATGTCATAATCATTTGATGTCATAATCATTGGATGATGTCATAATCATTTTGTTGATGTCATAATCATTTGATGATGTCATAATCATTAGATAATGTCATAATCATTTTGTTTAAGTCATAATCATTTGATGATGTCATAATCATTTTGTTGATGTCATAATGATTTGATGATGTCATAATCATTTGATGTCATAATCATTGGATGATATCATAATCATTTTGTTGATGTCATAATCATTTGATGATGTCATAATCATTTGATGATGTCATAATCATTTTGTTGATGTCATAATCATTTTGTTGATGTCATAATCATTTGATGATGTCATAATCATTTGATGTTATAATCATTGGATGATGTCATAATCATTTTGTTGATGTCATAATCATTTGATGATGTCATAATCATTTGATGTTATAATCATTGGATGATGTCATAATCATTTTGTTGATGTCGTAATCATTTGATGATGTCATAATCATTTGATGATGTCATAATCATTTGATGTTATAATCATTGGATGATGTCATAATCATTTTGTTAATGTCATAATCATTTGATGATGTCATAATCATTTGATGTTATAATCATTGGATGATGTCATAATCATTTTGTTGATGTCATAATCATTTGATGATGTCATAATCATTTTGTTGATGTCATAATCATTTGATGATGTCATAATCATTTGATGTCATAATCATTGGATGATGTCATAATCATTTTGTTGATGTCATAATCTTTTGATGATGTCATAAACATTAGATGATGTCATAATCATTTTGTTGATGTCATAATGATTTGATGATGTCATAATCATTTGATGTCATAATCATTGGATGATGTCATAATCATTTTGTTGATGTCATAATCATTTGATGATGTCATAATCATTTGATGTCATAATCATTGGATGATGTCATAATCATTTTGTTGATGTCATAATCATTTGATGATGTCATAATCATTAGATGATGTCATAATCATTTTGTTGATGTCATAATCATTAGATGATGTCATAATCATTTTGTTGATGTCATAATCATTTTGTTGATGTCATAATCATTTGATGATGTCATAATCATTAGATGATGTCATAATCATTTTGTTGATGTCATAATCATTTGATGATGTCATAATCATTTGATGTCATAATCATTGGATGATGTCATAATCATTTTGTTGATGTCATAATCATTTGATGATGTCATAATCATTTGATGTCATAATCATTGGATGATGTCATAATCTTTTTTTTGATGTCATAATCATTTGATGTCATAATCATTGGATGATGTCATAATCATTGGATGATGACATAATCATTTTGTTGATGTCATAATCATTTGATGTCATAATCATTGGATGATGCCATAATCATTTTGTTGATGTCATAATCATTTGATGATGTCATAATCATTGGATGATGTCATAATCATTTTGTTGATGTCATAATCATTTGATGATGTCATAATCATTAGATGATGTCATAATAATTTTGTTGATGTCATAATCATTTGATGGTGTCATAATCATATGATGTAATAATCATTGGATGATGTCATAATCATTTTGTTGATGTCATAATCATTTGATGATGTCATAATCATTAGATAATGTCATAATCATTTTGTTGAAGTCATAATCATTTGATGATGTCATAATCATTTTGTTGATGTCATAATGATTTGATGATGTCATAATCATTTGATGTCATAATCATTGGATGATGTCATAATCATTTTGTTGATGTCATAATCATTTGATGATGTCATAATCATTAGATGATGTCATAATCATTTTGTTGATGTCATAATCATTTGATGATGTCATACTCATTTGATGTTATAATCATTGGATGATGTCATAATCATTTTGTTGATGTCATAATCATTTGATGATGTCATAATCATTTGATGTTATAATCATTGGATGATGTCATAATCATTTTGTTGATGTCATAATCATTTGATGATGTCATAATCATTTGATGTCATAATCATTGGATGATGTCATAATCATTTTGTTGATGTCATAATCATTTGATGATGTCATAATCATTAGATGATGTCATAATCATTTTGTTGATGTCATAATCATTTAATGATGTCATAATCATTTGATGTCATAATCATTGGATGATGTCATAATCATTTTGTTGATGGCATAATCATTTGATGATGTCATAATCATTAGATAATGTCATAATCATTTTGTTGAAGTCATAATCATTTGATGATGTCATAATCATTTTGTTGATGTCATAATCATTTTGTTGATGTCATAATGATTTGATGATGTCATAATCATTTGATGTCATAATCATTGGATGATGTCATAATCATTTTGTTGATGTCATAATCATTTGATGATGTCATAATCATTTGATGTCATAATCATTGGATGATGTCATAATCATTTTGTTGATGTCATAATCATTTGATGATGTCATAATCATTAGATGATGTCATAATCATTTTGTTGATGTCATAATCATTTGATGTCATAATCATTTGATGATGTCATAATCATTAGATGATGTCATAATCATTTTGTTGATGTCATAATCATTTGATGATGTTATAATCATTTGATGTCATAATCATTGGATGATGTCATAATCATTTTGTTGATGTCATAATCATTTGATGATGTCATAATCATTTGATGTCATAATCATTGGATGATGTCATAATCATTTTGTTGATGTCATAATCATTTGATATCATAATCATTGGATGATGTCATAATCATTTTGTTGATGTCATAATCATTTGATGATGTCATAATCATTTGATGTCATAATCATTGGATGATGTCATAATCATTTTGTTGATGGCATAATCATTTGATGATGTCATAATCATTAGATAATGTCATAATCATTTTGTTGAAGTCATAATCATTTGATGATGTCATAATCATTTTGTTGATGTCATAATCATTTTGTTGATGTCATAATGATTTGATGATGTCATAATCATTTGATGTCATAATCATTGGATGATGTCATAATCATTTTGTTGATGTCATAATCATTTGATGATGTCATAATCATTTGATGTCATAATCATTGGATGATGTCATAATCATTTTGTTGATGTCATAATCATTTGATGATGTCATAATCATTAGATGATGTCATAATCATTTTGTTGATGTCATAATCATTTGATGTCATAATCATTTGATGATGTCATAATCATTAGATGATGTCATAATCATTTTGTTGATGTCATAATCATTTGATGATGTTATAATCATTTGATGTCATAATCATTGGATGATGTCATAATCATTTTGTTGATGTCATAATCATTTGATGATGTCATAATCATTTGATGTCATAATCATTGGATGATGTCATAATCATTTTGTTGATGTCATAATCATTTGATATCATAATCATTGGATGATGTCATAATCATTTTGTTGATGTCATAATCATTTGATGATGTCATAATCATTTGATGTCATAATCATTGGATGATGTCATAATCATTTTGTTGATGTCATAATCATTTGATGATGTCATAATCATTAGATGATGTCATAATCATTGGATGATGACATAATCATTTTGTTGATGTCATAATCATTTGATGTCATAATCATTGGATGATGTCATAATCATTTTGTTGATGTCATAATCATTTGATGATGTCATAATCATTTGATGATGTCATAATCATTAGATGATGTCATAATCATTTTGTTGATGTCACAATCATTTCATGATGTCATAATCATTTGATGTCATAATCATTGGATGATGTCATAATCATTTTGTTGATGTCATAATCATTTGATGATGTCATAATCATTAGATAATGTCATAATCATTTTGTTTAAGTCATAATCATTTGATGATGTCATAATCATTTTGTTGATGTCATAATGATTTGATGATGTCATAATCATTTGATGTCATAATCATTGGATGATGTCATAATCATTTTGTTGATGTCATAATCATTTGATGATGTCATAATCATTAGATGATGTCATAATCATTTTGTTGATGTCATAATCATTTTGTTGATGTCATAATCATTTGATGATGTCATAATCATTTGATGTTATAATCATTGGATGATGTCATAATCATTTTGTTGATGTCATAATCATTTGATGATGTCATAATCATTTGATGTTATAATCATTGGATGATGTCATAATCATTTTGTTGATGTCATAATCATTGGATGATGTCATAATCATTTTGTTGATGTCATAATCATTTGATGATGTCATAATCATTTGATGTCATAATCATTGGATGATGTCATAATCATTTTGTTGATGTCATAATCATTTGATGATGTCATAATCATTTGATGTCATAATCATTGGATGATGTCATAATCATTTTGTTGATGTCATAATCATTTGATATCATAATCATTGGATGATGTCATAATCATTTTGTTGATGTCATAATCATTTGATGATGTCATAATCATTTGATGTCATAATCATTGGATGATGTCATAATCATTTTGTTGATGGCATAATCATTTGATGATGTCATAATCATTAGATAATGTCATAATCATTTTGTTGAAGTCATAATCATTTGATGATGTCATAATCATTAGATGATGTCATAATCATTTTGTTGATGTCATAATCATTTGATGTCATAATCATTTGATGATGTCATAATCATTAGATGATGTCATAATCATTTTGTTGATGTCATAATCATTTGATGATGTTATAATCATTTGATGTCATAATCATTGGATGATGTCATAATCATTTTGTTGATGTCATAATCATTTGATGATGTCATAATCATTTGATGTCATAATCATTGGATGATGTCATAATCATTTTGTTGATGTCATAATCATTTGATATCATAATCATTGGATGATGTCATAATCATTTTGTTGATGTCATAATCATTTGATGATGTCATAATCATTTGATGTCATAATCATTGGATGATGTCATAATCATTTTGTTGATGGCATAATCATTTGATGATGTCATAATCATTAGATAATGTCATAATCATTTTGTTGAAGTCATAATCATTTGATGATGTCATAATCATTTTGTTGATGTCATAATCATTTTGTTGATGTCATAATGATTTGATGATGTCATAATCATTTGATGTCATAATCATTGGATGATGTCATAATCATTTTGTTGATGTCATAATCATTTGATGATGTCATAATCATTTGATGTCATAATCATTGGATGATGTCATAATCATTTTGTTGATGTCATAATCATTTGATGATGTCATAATCATTAGATGATGTCATAATCATTTTGTTGATGTCATAATCATTTGATGTCATAATCATTTGATGATGTCATAATCATTAGATGATGTCATAATCATTTTGTTGATGTCATAATCATTTGATGATGTTATAATCATTTGATGTCATAATCATTGGATGATGTCATAATCATTTTGTTGATGTCATAATCATTTGATGATGTCATAATCATTTGATGTCATAATCATTGGATGATGTCATAATCATTTTGTTGATGTCATAATCATTTGATATCATAATCATTGGATGATGTCATAATCATTTTGTTGATGTCATAATCATTTGATGATGTCATAATCATTTGATGTCATAATCATTGGATGATGTCATAATCATTTTGTTGATGTCATAATCATTTGATGATGTCATAATCATTAGATGATGTCATTATCATTGGATGATGACATAATCATTTTGTTGATGTCATAATCATTTGATGTCATAATCATTGGATGATGTCATAATCATTTTGTTGATGTCATAATCATTTGATGATGTCATAATCATTTGATGATGTCATAATCATTAGATGATGTCATAATCATTTTGTTGATGTCACAATCATTTCATGATGTCATAATCATTTGATGTCATAATCATTGGATGATGTCATAATCATTTTGTTGATGTCATAATCATTTGATGATGTCATAATCATTAGATAATGTCATAATCATTTTGTTTAAGTCATAATCATTTGATGATGTCATAATCATTTTGTTGATGTCATAATGATTTGATGATGTCATAATCATTTGATGTCATAATCATTGGATGATGTCATAATCATTTTGTTGATGTCATAATCATTTGATGATGTCATAATCATTAGATGATGTCATAATCATTTTGTTGATGTCATAATCATTTTGTTGATGTCATAATCATTTGATGATGTCATAATCATTTGATGTTATAATCATTGGATGATGTCATAATCATTTTGTTGATGTCATAATCATTTGATGATGTCATAATCATTTGATGTTATAATCATTGGATGATGTCATAATCATTTTGTTGATGTCATAATCATTGGATGATGTCATAATCATTTTGTTGATGTCATAATCATTTGATGATGTCATAATCATTTGATGTCATAATCATTGGATGATGTCATAATCATTTTGTTGATGTCATAATCATTTGATGATGTCATAATCATTAGATGATGTCATAATCATTTTGTTGATGTCATAATCATTTGATGTCATAATCATTTGATGATGTCATAATCATTAGATGATGTCATAATCATTTTGTTGATGTCATAATCATTTGATGATGTTATAATCATTTGATGTCATAATCATTGGATGATGTCATAATCATTTTGTTGATGTCATAATCATTTGATGATGTCATAATCATTTGATGTCATAATCATTGGATGATGTCATAATCATTTTGTTGATGTCATAATCATTTGATATCATAATCATTGGATGATGTCATAATCATTTTGTTGATGTCATAATCATTTGATGATGTCATAATCATTTGATGTCATAATCATTGGATGATGTCATAATCATTTTGTTGATGGCATAATCATTTGATGATGTCATAATCATTAGATAATGTCATAATCATTTTGTTGAAGTCATAATCATTTGATGATGTCATAATCATTTTGTTGATGTCATAATCATTTTGTTGATGTCATAATGATTTGATGATGTCATAATCATTTGATGTCATAATCATTGGATGATGTCATAATCATTTTGTTGATGTCATAATCATTTGATGATGTCATAATCATTTGATGTCATAATCATTGGATGATGTCATAATCATTTTGTTGATGTCATAATCATTTGATGATGTCATAATCATTAGATGATGTCATAATCATTTTGTTGATGTCATAATCATTTGATGTCATAATCATTTGATGATGTCATAATCATTAGATGATGTCATAATCATTTTGTTGATGTCATAATCATTTGATGATGTTATAATCATTTGATGTCATAATCATTGGATGATGTCATAATCATTTTGTTGATGTCATAATCATTTGATGATGTCATAATCATTTGATGTCATAATCATTGGATGATGTCATAATCATTTTGTTGATGTCATAATCATTTGATATCATAATCATTGGATGATGTCATAATCATTTTGTTGATGTCATAATCATTTGATGATGTCATAATCATTTGATGTCATAATCATTGGATGATGTCATAATCATTTTGTTGATGTCATAATCATTTGATGATGTCATAATCATTAGATGATGTCATAATCATTGGATGATGACATAATCATTTTGTTGATGTCATAATCATTTGATGTCATAATCATTGGATGATGTCATAATCATTTTGTTGATGTCATAATCATTTGATGATGTCATAATCATTTGATGATGTCATAATCATTAGATGATGTCATAATCATTTTGTTGATGTCACAATCATTTCATGATGTCATAATCATTTGATGTCATAATCATTGGATGATGTCATAATCATTTTGTTGATGTCATAATCATTTGATGATGTCATAATCATTAGATAATGTCATAATCATTTTGTTTAAGTCATAATCATTTGATGATGTCATAATCATTTTGTTGATGTCATAATGATTTGATGATGTCATAATCATTTGATGTCATAAATATTGGATGATGTCATAATCATTTTGTTGATGTCATAATCATTTGATGATGTCATAATCATTAGATGATGTCATAATCATTTTGTTGATGTCATAATCATTTTGTTGATGTCATAATCATTTGATGATGTCATAATCATTTGATGTTATAATCATTGGATGATGTCATAATCATTTTGTTGATGTCATAATCATTTGATGATGTCATAATCATTTGATGTTATAATCATTGGATGATGTCATAATCATTTTGTTGATGTCATAATCATTTGATGATGTCATAATCATTTTGTTGATGTCATAATCATTTGATGATGTCATAATCATTTGATGTCATAATCATTGGATGATGTCATAATCATTTTGTTGATGTCATAATCATTTTGTTGATGTCATAATCATTTGATGATGTCATAATCATTTGATGTTATAATCATTGGATAATGTCATAATCATTTTGTTGATGTCATAATCATTTGATGATGTCATAATCATTAGATGATGTCATAATCATTTTGTTGATGTCATAATCATTTGATGATGTCATAATCATTTGATGTCATAATCATTGGATGATGTCATAATCATTTTGTTGATGTCATAATCATTTGATGATGTCATAAACATTAGATGATGTCATAATCATTTTGTTGATGTCATAATGATTTGATGATGTCATAATCATTTGATGTCATAATCATTGGATGATGTCATAATCATTTGATGTCATAATCATTGGATGATGTCATAATCATTTTGTTGATGTCATAATCATTTGATGATGTCATAATCATTTGATGATGTCATAATCATTTTGTTGATGTCATAATCATTAGATGATGTCATAATCATTTTGTTGATGTCATAATCATTTTGTTGATGTCATAATCATTTGATGATGTCATAATCATTTGATGTCATAATCATTGGATGATGTCATAATCATTTTGTTGATGTCATAATCATTTGATGATGTCATAATCATTAGATGATGTCATAATCATTTTGTTGATGTCATAATCATTTGATGATGTCATAATCATATGATGTAATAATCATTGGATGATGTCATAATCATTTTGTTGATGTCATAATCATTTGATGATGTCATAATCATTAGATGATGTCATAATCATTTTGTTGATGTCATAATCATTTGATGATGTCATAATCATTAGATGATGTCATAATCATTTTGTTGATGTCATAATCATTTGATGATGTCATAATCATTAGATGATGTCATAATCATTTTGTTGATGTCATAATCATATGATGATGTCATAATCATTTGATGTCATAATCATTGGATGATGTCGTAATCATTTTGTTGATGTCATAATCATTTGATGATGTCATAATCATTTGATGATGTCATAATCATTTTGATGATGTCATAATCATTTGATGATGTCATAATCATTTGATGTCATAATCATTGGATAATGTCATAATCATTTTGTTGATGTCATAATCATTTTATGATGTCATAATCATTTTGTTGATGTCATAATCATTGGATGATGTCATAATCCTTTTGTTGATGTCATAATCATTTGATGATGTCATAATCATTAGATGATGTCATAATCATATTGTTGATGTCATAATCATTTGATGATGTCATAATCATTTTGTTGATGTCATAATTATTTCGTTGATGTCATAATGATTTGATGATATCATAATCATTTGATGTCATAATCATTGGATGATGTCATAATCATTTTGTTGATGTCATAATCATTTGATGATGTCATAATCATTTGATGTCATAATCATTGGATGATGTCATAATCATTTTGTTGATGTCATAATCATTTTATGATGTCATAACCATTTTGTTGATGTCATAATCATTGGATGATGTCATAATCATTTTGTTGATGTCATAATCATTTGATGATGTCATAATCATTAGATGATGTCATAATCATTGGATGATGACATAATCATTTTGTTGATGTCATAATCATTTGATGTCATAATCATTGGATGATGTCATAATCATTTTGTTGATGTCATAATCATTTGATGATGTCATAATCATTGGATGATGCCATAATCATTTTGTTGATGTCATAATCATTTGATGATGTCATAATCATTAGATGATGTCATAATCATTGGATGATGACATAATCATTTTGTTGATGTCATAATCATTTGATGTCATAATCATTGGATGATGTCATAATCATTTTGTTGATGTCATAATCATTTGATGATGTCATAATCATTTTGTTGATGTCATAATCATTTGATGATGTCATAATCATTTGATGATGTCATAATCATTAGATGATGTCATAATCATTGGATGATGACATAATCATTTTGTTGATGTCATAATCATTTGATGATGTCATAATCATTAGATGATGTCATAATCATTTTGTTGATGTCATAATCATTTGATGATGTCATAATCATTAGATGATGTCATAATCATTTTGTTGATGTCATAATCATTTGATGATGTCATAATCATTAGATGATGTCATAATCATTTTGTTGATGTCATAATCATATGATGATGTCATAATCATTTGATGTCATAATCATTGGATGATGTCGTAATCATTTTGTTGATGTCATAATCATTTGATGATGTCATAATCATTTGATGATGTCATAATCATTTTGATGATGTCATAATCATTTGATGATGTCATAATCATTTGATGTCATAATCATTGGATAATGTCATAATCATTTTGTTGATGTCATAATCATTTTATGATGTCATAATCATTTTGTTGATGTCATAATCATTGGATGATGTCATAATCCTTTTGTTGATGTCATAATCATTTGATGATGTCATAATCATTAGATGATGTCATAATCATATTGTTGATGTCATAATCATTTGATGATGTCATAATCATTTTGTTGATGTCATAATTATTTCGTTGATGTCATAATGATTTGATGATATCATAATCATTTGATGTCATAATCATTGGATGATGTCATAATCATTTTGTTGATGTCATAATCATTTGATGATGTCATAATCATTTGATGTCATAATCATTGGATGATGTCATAATCATTTTGTTGATGTCATAATCATTTTATGATGTCATAACCATTTTGTTGATGTCATAATCATTGGATGATGTCTTAATCCTTTTGTTGATGTCATAATCATTTGATGATGTCATAATCATTAGATGATGTCATAATCATTTTGTTGATGTCATAATCATTTGATGATGTCATAATCATTTTGTTGATGTCATAATCATTTCGTTGATGTCATAATGATTTGATGATATCATAATCATTTGATGTCATAATCATTGGATGATGTCATAATCATTTTGTTGATGTCATAATCATTTGATGATGTCATAATCATTAGATGATGTCATAATCATTGGATGATGACATAATCATTTTGTTGATGTCATAATCATTTGATGTCATAATCATTGGATGATGTCATAATCATTTTGTTGATGTCATAATCATTTGATGATGTCATAATCATTGGATGATGCCATAATCATTTTGTTGATGTCATAATCATTTGATGATGTCATAATCATTAGATGATGTCATAATCATTGGATGATGACATAATCATTTTGTTGATGTCATAATCATTTGATGTCATAATCATTGGATGATGTCATAATCATTTTGTTGATGTCATAATCATTTGATGATGTCATAATCATTTTGTTGATGTCATAATCATTTCGTTGATGTCATAATGATTTGATGATATCATAATCATTTGATGTCATAATCATTGGATGATTTCATAATCATTTTGTTGATGTCATAATCATTTGATGATGTCATAATCATTAGATGATGTCATAATCATTGGATGATGACATAATCATTTTGTTGATGTCATAATCATTTGATGTCATAATCATTGGATGATGTCATAATCATTTTGTTGATGTCATAATCATTTGATGATGTCATAATCATTAGATGATGTCATAATCATTTTGTTGATGTCATAATCATTTCATGATGTCATAATCATTTGATGTCATAATCATTGGATGATGTCATAATCATTTTGTTGATGGCATAATCATTTGATGATGTCATAATCATTTTGTTGATGTCATAATCATTTTGTTGATGTCATAATGATTTGATGATGTCATAATCATTTGATGTCATAATCATTGGATGATGTCATAATCATTTTGTTGATGTCATAATCATTTGATGATGTCATAATCATTTGATGTCATAATCATTGGATGATGTCATAATCATTTTGTTGATGTCATAATCATTTGATGATGTCATAATCATTAGAAGATGTCATAATCATTTTGTTGATGTCATAATCATTTTGTTGATGTCATAATCATTTGATGTCATAATCATTTGATGATGTCATAATCATTAGATGATGTCATAATCATTTTGTTGATGTCATAATCATTTGATGATGTCATAATCATTGGAAGATGTCATAATCATTTTGTTGATGTCATAATCATTTGATGATGTCATAATCATTTGATGTCATAATCATTGGATGATGTCATAATCATTTTGTTGATGTCATAATCATTTGATATCATAATCATTGGATGATGTCATAATCATTTTGTTGATGTCATAATCATTTGATGATGTCATAATCATTTGATGTCATAATCATTGGATGATGTCATAATCATTTTGTTGATGTCATAATCATTTGATGATGTCATAATCATTAGATGATGTCATAATCATTGGATGATGACAGAATCATTTTGTTGATGTCATAATCATTTGATGTCATAATCATTGGATGATGTCATAATCATTTTGTTGATGTCATAATCATTTGATGATGTCATAATCATTAGATGATGTCATAATCATTTTGTTGATGTCACAATCATTTCATGATGTCATAATCATTTGATGTCATAATCATTGGATGATGTCATAATCATTTTGTTGATGTCATAATCATTTGATGATGTCATAATCATTAGATAATGTCATAATCATTTTGTTTAAGTCATAATCATTTGATGATGTCATAATCATTTTGTTGATGTCATAATGATTTGATGATGTCATAATCATTTGATGTCATAATCATTGGATGATGTCATAATCATTTTGTTGATGTCATAATCATTTGATGATGTCATAATCATTAGATGATGTCATAATCATTTTGTTGATGTCATAATCATTTTGTTGATGTCATAATCATTTGATGATGTCATAATCATTTGATGTTATAATCATTGGATGATGTCATAATCATTTTGTTGATGTCATAATCATTTGATGATGTCATAATCATTTGATGTTATAATCATTGGATGATGTCATAATCATTTTGTTGATGTCATAATCATTTGATGATGTCATAATCATTAGATGATGTCATAATCATTTTGTTGATGTCATAATCATTTGATGATGTCATAATCATTTGATGTCATAATCATTGGATGATGTCATAATCATTTTGTTGATGTCATAATCATTTGATGATGTCATAAACATTAGATGATGTCATAATCATTTTGTTGATGTCATAATGATTTGATGATGTCATAATCATTTGATGTCATAATCATTGGATGATGTCATAATCATTTTGTTGATGTCATAATCATTTGATGATGTCATAATCATTTGATGTCATAATCATTGGATGATGTCATAATCATTTTGTTGATGTCATAATCATTTGATGATGTCATAATCATTAGATGATGTCATAATCATTTTGTTGATGTCATAATCATTAGATGATGTCATAATCATTTTGTTGATGTCATAATCATTTTGTTGATGTCATAATCATTTGATGATGTCATAATCATTTGATGATGTCATAATCAATAGATGATGTCATAATCATTTTGTTGATGTCTTAATCATTTGATGATGTCATAATCATTTGATGTCATAATCATTGGATGATGTCATAATCATTTTGTTGATGTCATAATCATTTGATGATGTCATAATCATTTGATGTCATAATCATTGGATGATGTCATAATCATTGGATGATGACATAATCATTTTGTTGATGTCATAATCATTTGATGTCATAATCATTGGATGATGTCATAATCATTTTGTTGATGTCATAATCATTTGATGATGTCATAATCATTTGATGATGTCATAATCATTAGATGATGTCATAATCATTTTGTTGATGTCACAATCATTTCATGATGTCATAATCATTTGATGTCATAATCATTGGATGATGTCATAATCATTTTGTTGATGTCATAATCATTTGATGATGTCATAATCATTAGATAATGTCATAATCATTTTGTTTAAGTCATAATCATTTGATGATGTCATAATCATTTTGTTGATGTCATAATGATTTGATGATGTCATAATCATTTGATGTCATAATCATTGGATGATGTCATAATCATTTTGTTGATGTCATAATCATTTGATGATGTCATAATCATTAGATGATGTCATAATCATTTTGTTGATGTCATAATCATTTTGTTGATGTCATAATCATTTGATGATGTCATAATCATTTGATGTTATAATCATTGGATGATGTCATAATCATTTTGTTGATGTCATAATCATTTGATGATGTCATAATCATTTGATGTTATAATCATTGGATGATGTCATAATCATTTTGTTGATGTCATAATCATTTGATGATGTCATAATCATTTTGTTGATGTCATAATCATTTGATGATGTCATAATCATTTGATGTCATAATCATTGGATGATGTCATAATCATTTTGTTGATGTCATAATCATTTTGTTGATGTCATAATCATTTGATGATGTCATAATCATTTGATGTTATAATCATTGGATGATGTCATAATCATTTTGTTGATGTCATAATCATTTGATGATGTCATAATCATTAGATGATGTCATAATCATTTTGTTGATGTCATAATCATTTGATGATGTCATAATCATTTGATGTCATAATCATTGGATGATGTCATAATCATTTTGTTGATGTCATAATCATTTGATGATGTCATAAACATTAGATGATGTCATAATCATTTTGTTGATGTCATAATGATTTGATGATGTCATAATCATTTGATGTCATAATCATTGGATGATGTCATAATCATTTGATGTCATAATCATTGGATGATGTCATAATCATTTTGTTGATGTCATAATCATTTGATGATGTCATAATCATTAGATGATGTCATAATCATTTTGTTGATGTCATAATCATTAGATGATGTCATAATCATTTTGTTGATGTCATAATCATTTTGTTGATGTCATAATCATTTGATGATGTCATAATCATTTGATGTCATAATCATTGGATGATGTCATAATCATTTTGTTGATGTCATAATCATTTGATGATGTCATAATCATTAGATGATGTCATAATCATTTTGTTGATGTCATAATCATTTGATGATGTCATAATCATATGATGTAATAATCATTGGATGATGTCATAATCATTTTGTTGATGTCATAATCATTTGATGATGTCATAATCATTAGATGATGTCATAATCATTTTGTTGATGTCATAATCATTTGATGATGTCATAATCATTAGATGATGTCATAATCATTTTGTTGATGTCATAATCATTTGATGATGTCATAATCATTAGATGATGTCATAATCATTTTGTTGATGTCATAATCATTTGATGATGTCATAATCATTTGATGTCATAATCATTGGATGATGTCGTAATCATTTTGTTGATGTCATAATCATTTGATGATGTCATAATCATTTGATGATGTCATAATCATTTTGATGATGTCATAATCATTTGATGATGTCATAATCATTTGATGTCATAATCATTGGATAATGTCATAATCATTTTGTTGATGTCATAATCATTTTATGATGTCATAATCATTTTGTTGATGTCATAATCATTGGATGATGTCATAATCCTTTTGTTGATGTCATAATCATTTGATGATGTCATAATCATTAGATGATGTCATAATCATATTGTTGATGTCATAATCATTTGATGATGTCATAATCATTTTGTTGATGTCATAATTATTTCGTTGATGTCATAATGATTTGATGATATCATAATCATTTGATGTCATAATCATTGGATGATGTCATAATCATTTTGTTGATGTCATAATCATTTGATGATGTCATAATCATTTGATGTCATAATCATTGGATGATGTCATAATCATTTTGTTGATGTCATAATCATTTTATGATGTCATAACCATTTTGTTGATGTCATAATCATTGGATGATGTCTTAATCCTTTTGTTGATGTCATAATCATTTGATGATGTCATAATCATTAGATGATGTCATAATCATTTTGTTGATGTCATAATCATTTGATGATGTCATAATCATTTTGTTGATGTCATAATCATTTCGTTGATGTCATAATGATTTGATGATATCATAATCATTTGATGTCATAATCATTGGATGATGTCATAATCATTTTGTTGATGTCATAATCATTTGATGATGTCATAATCATTAGATGATGTCATAATCATTGGATGATGACATAATCATTTTGTTGATGTCATAATCATTTGATGTCATAATCATTGGATGATGTCATAATCATTTTGTTGATGTCATAATCATTTGATGATGTCATAATCATTGGATGATGCCATAATCATTTTGTTGATGTCATAATCATTTGATGATGTCATAATCATTAGATGATGTCATAATCATTGGATGATGACATAATCATTTTGTTGATGTCATAATCATTTGATGTCATAATCATTGGATGATGTCATAATCATTTTGTTGATGTCATAATCATTTGATGATGTCATAATCATTTTGTTGATGTCATAATCATTTCGTTGATGTCATAATGATTTGATGATATCATAATCATTTGATGTCATAATCATTGGATGATTTCATAATCATTTTGTTGATGTCATAATCATTTGATGATGTCATAATCATTAGATGATGTCATAATCATTGGATGATGACATAATCATTTTGTTGATGTCATAATCATTTGATGTCATAATCATTGGATGATGTCATAATCATTTTGTTGATGTCATAATCATTTGATGATGTCATAATCATTAGATGATGTCATAATCATTTTGTTGATGTCATAATCATTTCATGATGTCATAATCATTTGATGTCATAATCATTGGATGATGTCATAATCATTTTGTTGATGGCATAATCATTTGATGATGTCATAATCATTAGATAATGTCATAATCATTTTGTTGAAGTCATAATCATTTGATGATGTCATAATCATTTTGTTGATGTCATAATCATTTTGTTGATGTCATAATGATTTGATGATGTCATAATCATTTGATGTCATAATCATTGGATGATGTCATAATCATTTTGTTGATGTCATAATCATTTGATGATGTCATAATCATTTGATATCATAATCATTGGATGATGTCATAATCATTTTGTTGATGTCATAATCATTTGATGATGTCATAATCATTAGAAGATGTCATAATCATTTTGTTGATGTCATAATCATTTTGTTGTTGTCATAATCATTTGATGTCATAATCATTTGATGATGTCATAATCATTAGATGATGTCATAATCATTTTGTTGATGTCATAATCATTTGATGATGTCATAATCATTGGATGATGTCATAATCATTTTGTTGATGTCATAATCATTTGATGATGTCATAATCATTTGATGTCATAATCATTGGATGATGTCATAATCATTTTGTTGATGTCATAATCATTTGATATCATAATCATTGGATGATGTCATAATCATTTTGTTGATGTCATAATCATTTGATGATGTCATAATCATTTGATGTCATAATCATTGGATGATGTCATAATCATTTTGTTGATGTCATAATCATTTGATGATGTCATAATCATTAGATGATGTCATAATCATTGGATGA
Organism: Dendrobates tinctorius; assembly: GCF_039654945.1. NCBI lineage: Eukaryota > Metazoa > Chordata > Amphibia > Anura > Dendrobatidae > Dendrobates > Dendrobates tinctorius. The sequence goes on along the minus strand of NW_027361687.1, from coordinate 40,073,782 downwards.
TGACAGAATCATTTTGTTGATGTCATAATCATTTGATGTCATAATCATTGGATGATGTCATAATCATTTTGTTGATGTCATAATCATTTGATGATGTCATAATCATTAGATGATGTCATAATCATTTTGTTGATGTCACAATCATTTCATGATGTCATAATCATTTGATGTCATAATCATTGGATGATGTCATAATCATTTTGTTGATGTCATAATCATTTGATGATGTCATAATCATTAGATAATGTCATAATCATTTTGTTTAAGTCATAATCATTTGATGATGTCATAATCATTTTGTTGATGTCATAATGATTTGATGATGTCATAATCATTTGATGTCATAATCATTGGATGATGTCATAATCATTTTGTTGATGTCATAATCATTTGATGATGTCATAATCATTAGATGATGTCATAATCATTTTGTTGATGTCATAATCATTTTGTTGATGTCATAATCATTTGATGATGTCATAATCATTTGATGTTATAATCATTGGATGATGTCATAATCATTTTGTTGATGTCATAATCATTTGATGATGTCATAATCATTTGATGTTATAATCATTGGATGATGTCATAATCATTTTGTTGATGTCATAATCATTTGATGATGTCATAATCATTAGATGATGTCATAATCATTTTGTTGATGTCATAATCATTTGATGATGTCATAATCATTTGATGTCATAATCATTGGATGATGTCATAATCATTTTGTTGATGTCATAATCATTTGATGATGTCATAAACATTAGATGATGTCATAATCATTTTGTTGATGTCATAATGATTTGATGATGTCATAATCATTTGATGTCATAATCATTGGATGATGTCATAATCATTTTGTTGATGTCATAATCATTTGATGATGTCATAATCATTTGATGTCATAATCATTGGATGATGTCATAATCATTTTGTTGATGTCATAATCATTTGATGATGTCATAATCATTAGATGATGTCATAATCATTTTGTTGATGTCATAATCATTAGATGATGTCATAATCATTTTGTTGATGTCATAATCATTTTGTTGATGTCATAATCATTTGATGATGTCATAATCATTTGATGATGTCATAATCAATAGATGATGTCATAATCATTTTGTTGATGTCATAATCATTTGATGATGTCATAATCATTTGATGTCATAATCATTGGATGATGTCATAATCATTTTGTTGATGTCATAATCATTTGATGATGTCATAATCATTTGATGTCATAATCATTGGATGATGTCATAATCATTGGATGATGACATAATCATTTTGTTGATGTCATAATCATTTGATGTCATAATCATTGGATGATGTCATAATCATTTTGTTGATGTCATAATCATTTGATGATGTCATAATCATTAGATGATGTCATAATCATTTGATGATGTCATAATCATTAGATAATGTCATAATCATTTTGTTGATGTCACAATCATTTCATGATGTCATAATCATTTGATGTCATAATCATTGGATGATGTCATAATCATTTTGTTGATGTCATAATCATTTGATGATGTCATAATCATTAGATTATGTCATAATCATTTTGTTGATGTCATAATCATTTGATGATGTCATAATCATTTTGTTGATGTCATAATGATTTGATGATGTCATAATCATTTGATGTCATAATCATTGGATGATGTCATAATCATTTTGTTGATGTCATAATCATTTCATGATGTCATAATCATTTGATGTCATAATCATTGGATGATGTCATAATCATTTTGTTGATGGCATAATCATTTGATGATGTCATAATCATTAGATAATGTCATAATCATTTTGTTGAAGTCATAATCATTTGATGATGTCATAATCATTTTGTTGATGTCATAATCATTTTGTTGATGTCATAATGATTTGATGATGTCATAATCATTTGATGTCATAATCATTGGATGATGTCTTAATCATTTTGTTGATGTCATAATCATTTGATGATGTCATAATCATTTGATGTCATAATCATTGGATGATGTCATAATCATTTTGTTGATGTCATAATCATTTGATGATGTCATAATCATTAGAAGATGTCATACTCATTTTGTTGATGTCATAATCATTTTGTTGATGTCATAATCATTTGATGTCATAATCATTTGATGATGTCATAATCATTAGATGATGTCATAATCATTTTGTTGATGTCATAATCATTTGATGATGTCATAATCATTGGATGATGTCATAATCATTTTGTTGATGTCATAATCATTTGATGATGTCATAATCATTTGATGTCATAATCATTGGATGATGTCATAATCATTTTGTTGATGTCAAAATCATTTGATATCATAATCATTGGATGATGTCATAATCATTTTGTTGATGTCATAATCATTTGATGATGTCATAATCATTTGATGTCATAATCATTGGATGATGTCATAATCATTTTGTTGATGTCATAATCATTTGATGATGTCATAATCATTAGATGATGTCATAATCATTGGATGATGACAGAATCATTTTGTTGATGTCATAATCATTTGATGTCATAATCATTGGATGATGTCATAATCATTTTGTTGATGTCATAATCATTTGATGATGTCATAATCATTAGATGATGTCATAATCATTTTGTTGATGTCACAATCATTTCATGATGTCATAATCATTTGATGTCATAATCATTGGATGATGTCATAATCATTTTGTTGATGTCATAATCATTTGATGATGTCATAATCATTAGATAATGTCATAATCATTTTGTTTAAGTCATAATCATTTGATGATGTCATAATCATTTTGTTGATGTCATAATGATTTGATGATGTCATAATCATTGGATGATGTCATAATCATTGGATGATGTCATAATCATTTTGTTGATGTCATAATCATTTGATGATGTCATAATCATTAGATGATGTCATAATCATTTTGTTGATGTCATAATCATTTTGTTGATGTCATAATCATTTGATGATGTCATAATCATTTGATGTTATAATCATTGGATGATGTCATAATCATTTTGTTGATGTCATAATCATTTGATGATGTCATAATCATTTGATGTTATAATCATTGGATGATGTCATAATCATTTTGTTGATGTCATAATCATTTGATGATGTCATAATCATTAGATGATGTCATAATCATTTTGTTGATGTCATAATCATTTGATGATGTCATAATCATTTAATGTCATAATCATTGGATGATGTCATAATCATTTTGTTGATGTCATAATCATTTGATGATGTCATAATCATTAGATGATGTCATAATCATTTTGTTGATGTCATAATCATTTCATGATGTCATAATCATTTGATGTCATAATCATTGGATGATGTCATAATCATTTTGTTGATGTCATAATCATTTGATGATGTCATAATCATTTGATGTTATAATCATTGGATGATGTCATAATCATTTTGTTGATGTCATAATCATTTGATGATGTCATAATCATTTGATGTTATAATCATTGGATGATGTCATAATCATTTTGTTGATGTCATAATCATTTGATGATGTCATAATCATTAGATGATGTCATAATCATTTTGTTGATGTCATAATCATTTGATGATGTCATAATCATTTGATGTCATAATCATTGGATGATGTCATAATCATTTTGTTGATGTCATAATCATTTGTTGATGTCATAATCATTAGATGATGTCATAATCATTTTGTTGATGTCATAATCATTTGATGATGTCATAATCATTTGATGTCATAATCATTGGATGATGTCATAATCATTTTGTTGATGTCATAATCATTTGATGATGTCATAATCATTTGATGTCATAATCATTGGATGATGTCATAATCATTTTGTTGATGTCATAATCATTTGATATCATAATCATTGGATGATGTCATAATCATTTTGCTGATGTCATAATCATTTGATGATGTCATAATCATTTGATGTCATAATCATTGGATGATGTCATAATCATTTTGTTGATGTCATAATCATTTGATGATGTCATAATCATTAGATGATGTCATAATCATTGGATGATGACATAATCATTTTGTTGATGTCATAATCATTTGATGTCATAATCATTGGATGATGTCATAATCATTTTGTTGATGTCATAATCATTTGATGATGTCATAATCATTTGATGATGTCATAATCATTAGATGATGTCATAATCATTTTGTTGATGTCACAATCATTTCATGATGTCATAATCATTTGATGTCATAATCATTGGATGATGTCATAATCATTTTGTTGATGTCATAATCATTTGATGATGTCATAATCATTAGATAATGTCATAATCATTTTGTTTAAGTCATAATCATTTGATGATGTCATAATCATTTTGTTGATGTCATAATGATTTGATGATGTCATAATCATTTGATGTCATAATCATTGGATGATGTCATAATCATTTTGTTGATGTCATAATCATTTTGTTGATGTCATAATCATTTGATGATGTCATAATCATTTGATGTTATAATCATTGGATGATGTCATAATCATTTTGTTGATGTCATAATCATTTGATGATGTCATAATCATTTGATGTTATAATCATTGGATGATGTCATAATCATTTTGTTGATGTCATAATCATTTGATGATGTCATAATCATTTTGTTGATGTCATAATCATTTGATGATGTCATAATCATTTGATGTCATAATCATTGGATGATGTCATAATCATTTTGTTGATGTCATAATCATTTGATGATGTCATAATCATTTGATGTTATAATCATTGGATGATGTCATAATCATTTTGTTGATGTCATAATCATTTGATGATGTCATAATCATTTGATGTTATAATCATTGGATGATGTCATAATCATTTTGTTGATGTCATAATCATTTGATGATGTCATAATCATTAGATGATGTCATAATCATTTTGTTGATGTCATAATCATTTGATGATGTCATAATCATTTGATGTCATAATCATTGGATGATGTCATAATCATTTTGTTGATGTCATAATCATTTGATGATGTCATAATCATTAGATGATGTCATAATCATTTTGTTGATGTTATAATCATTTCATGATGTCATAATCATTTGATGTCATAATCAATGGATGATGTCATAATCATTTTGTTGATGGCATAATCATTTGATGATGTCATAATCATTAGATAATGTCATAATCATTTTGTTGAAGTCATAATCATTTGATGATGTCATAATCATTTTGTTGATGTCATAATCATTTTGTTGATGTCATAATGATTTGATGATGTCATAATCATTTGATGTCATAATCATTGGATGATGTCATAATCATTTTGTTGATGTCATAATCATTTGATGATGTCATAATCATTTGATGTCATAATCATTGGATGATGTCATAATCATTTTGTTGATGTCATAATCATTTGATGATGTCATAATCATTAGATGATGTCATAATCATTTTGTTGATGTCATAATCATTTGATGTCATAATCATTTGATGATGTCATAATCATTAGATGATGTCATAATCATTTTGTTGATGTCATAATCATTTGATGATGTCATAATCATTTGATGTCATAATCATTGGATGATGTCATAATCATTTTGTTGATGTCATAATCATTTGATGATGTCATAATCATTTGATGTCATAATCATTGGATGATGTCATAATCATTTTGTTGATGTCATAATCATTTGATATCATAATCATTGGATGATGTCATAATCATTTTGTTGATGTCATAATCATTTGATGATGTCATAATCATTTGATGTCATAATCATTGGATGATGTCATAATCATTTTGTTGATGTCATAATCATTTGATGATGTCATAATCATTAGATGATGTCATAATCATTGGATGATGACATAATCATTTTGTTGATGTCATAATCATTTGATGTCATAATCATTGGATGATGTCATAATCATTTTGTTGATGTCATAATCATTTGATGATGTCATAATCATTTGATGATGTCATAATCATTAGATGATGTCATAATCATTTTGTTGATGTCACAATCATTTCATGATGTCATAATCATTTGATGTCATAATCATTGGATGATGTCATAATCATTTTGTTGATGTCATAATCATTTGATGATGTCATAATCATTAGATAATGTCATAATCATTTTGTTTAAGTCATAATCATTTGATGATGTCATAATCATTTTGTTGATGTCATAATGATTTGATGATGTCATAATCATTTGATGTCATAATCATTGGATGATGTCATAATCATTTTGTTGATGTCATAATCATTTGATGATGTCATAATCATTAGATGATGTCATAATCATTTTGTTGATGTCATAATCATTTTGTTGATGTCATAATCATTTGATGATGTCATAATCATTTGATGTTATAATCATTGGATGATGTCATAATCATTTTGTTGATGTCATAATCATTTGATGATGTCATAATCATTTGATGTTATAATCATTGGATGATGTCATAATCATTTTGTTGATGTCATAATCATTTGATGATGTCATAATCATTTTGTTGATGTCATAATCATTTGATGATGTCATAATCATTTGATGTCATAATCATTGGATGATGTCATAATCATTTTGTTGATGTCATAATCATTTTGTTGATGTCATAATCATTTGATGATGTCATAATCATTTGATGTTATAATCATTGGATGATGTCATAATCATTTTGTTGATGTCATAATCATTTGATGATGTCATAATCATTTGATGTTATAATCATTGGATGATGTCATAATCATTTTGTTGATGTCATAATCATTTGATGATGTCATAATCATTAGATGATGTCATAATCATTTTGTTGATGTCATAATCATTTGATGATGTCATAATCATTTGATGTCATAATCATTGGATGATGTCATAATCATTTTGTTGATGTCATAATCATTTGATGATGTCATAAACATTAGATGATGTCATAATCATTTTGTTGATGTCATAATGATTTGATGATGTCATAATCATTTGATGTCATAATCATTGGATGATGTCATAATCATTTTGTTGATGTCATAATCATTTGATGATGTCATAATCATTTGATGTCATAATCATTGGATGATGTCATAATCATTTTGTTGATGTCATAATCATTTGATGATGTCATAATCATTAGATGATGTCATAATCATTTTGTTGATGTCTTAATCATTAGATGATGTCATAATCATTTTGTTGATGTCATAATCATTTTGTTGATGTCATAATCATTTGATGATGTCATAATCATTTGATGATGTCATAATCATTAGATGATGTCATAATCATTTTGTTGATGTCATAATCATTTGATGATGTCATAATCATTTGATGTCATAATCATTGGGTGATGTCATAATCATTTTGTTGATGTCATAATCATTTGAAGATGTCATAATCATTTGATGTCATAATCATTTGATGATGTCATAATCTTTTTTTTGATGTCATAATCATTTGATGTCATAATCATTGGATGATGACATAATCATTTTGTTGATGTTATAATCATTTGATGTCATAATCATTGGATGATGTCATAATCATTTTGTTGATGTCATAATCATTTGATGATGTCATAATCATTAGATGATGTCATAATCATTTTGTTGATGTCATAATCATTAGATGATGTCATAATCATTTTGTTGATGTCATAATCATTTTGTTGATGTCATAATCATTTGATGATGTCATAATCATTTGATGATGTCATAATCATTAGATGATGTCATAATCATTTTGTTGATGTCATAATCATTTGATGATGTCATAATCATTTGATGTCATAATCATTGGGTGATGTCATAATCATTTTGTTGATGTCATAATCATTTGAAGATGTCATAATCATTTGATGTCATAATCATTTGATGATGTCATAATCTTTTTTTTGATGTCATAATCATTTGATGTCATAATCATTGGATGATGACATAATCATTTTGTTGATGTTATAATCATTTGATGTCATAATCATTGGATGATGTCATAATCATTTTGTTGATGTCATAATCATTTGATGATGTCATAATCATTAGATGATGTCATAATCATTTGATGATGTCATAATCATTAGATAATGTCATAATCATTTTGTTGATGTCACAATCATTTCATGATGTCATAATCATTTGATGTCATAATCATTGGATGATGTCATAATCATTTTGTTGATGTCATAATCATTTGATGATGTCATAATCATTAGATAATGTCATAATCATTTTGTTGATGTCATAATCATTTGATGATGTCATAATCATTTTGTTGATGTCATAATCATTTGATGATGTCATAATCATATGATGTCATAATCATTGGATGATGTCATAATCATTTTGTTGATGTCATAATCATTTGATTATGTCATAATCATTTGATGTCATAATCATTGGATGATGTCATAATCATTTTGTTGATGTCATAATCATTTGATGATGTCATAATCATTAGATGATGTCATAATCATTTTGTTGATGTCATAATCATTTGATGATGTCATAATCATATGATGTAATAATCACTGGATGATGTCATAATCATTTTGTTGATGTCATAATCATTTGATGATGTCATAATCATTAGATGATGTCATAATCATTTTGTTGATGTCATAATCATTTGATGATGTCATAATCATTAGATGATGTCATAATCATTTTGTTGATGTCATAATCATTTGATGATGTCATAATCATTTGATGTCATAATCATTGGATGATGTCGTAATCATTTTGTTGATGTCATAATCATTTGATGATGTCATAATCATTTTGATGATGTCATAATCATTTGATGATGTCATAATCATTTGATGTCATAATCATTGGATAATGTCATAATCATTTTGTTGATGTCATAATCATTTTATGATGTCATAATCATTTTGTTGATGTCATAATCATTGGATGATGTCATAATCCTTTTGTTGATGTCATAATCATTTGATGATGTCATAATCATTAGATGATGTCATAATCATATTGTTGATGTCATAATCATTTGATGATGTCATAATCATTTTGTTGATGTCATAATCATTTCGTTGATGTCATAATGATTTGATGATATCATAATCATTTGATGTCATAATCATTGGATGATGTCATAATCATTTTGTTGATGTCATAATCATTTGATGATGTCATAATCATTTGATGTCATAATCATTGGATGATGTCATAATCATTTTGTTGATGTCATAATCATTTTATGATGTCATAATCATTTTGTTGATGTCATAATCATTGGATGATGTCATAATCCTTTTGTTGATGTCATAATCATTTGATGATGTCATAATCATTAGATGATGCCATAATCATTTTGTTGATATCATAATCATTTGATGATGTCATAATCATTTTCTTGATGTCATAATCATTTCGTTGATGTCATAATGATTTGATGATATCATAATCATTTGATGTCATAATCATTGGATGATGTCATAATCATTTTGTTGATGTCATAATCATTTGATGATGTCATAATCATTAGATGATGTAATAATCATTGGATGATGACGTAATCATTTTGTTGATGTCATAATTATTTGATGTCATAATCATTGGATGATGTCATAATCATTTTGTTGATGTCATAATCATTTGATGATGTCATAATCATTGGATGATGTCATAATCATTTTGTTGATGTCATAATCATTTGATGATGTCATAATCATTAGATGATGTCATAATCATTGGATGATGACATAATCATTTTGTTGATGTCATAATCATTTGATGTCATAATCATTGGATGATGTCATAATCATTTTGTTGATGTCATAATCATTTCGTTGATGTCATAATGATTTGATGATATCATAATCATTTGATGTCATAATCATTGGATGATTTCATAATCATTTTGTTGATGTCATAATCATTTGATGATGTCATAATCATTAGATGATGTCATAATCATTGGATGATGACATAATCATTTTGTTGATGTCATAATCATTTGATGTCATAATCATTGGATGATGTCATAATCATTTTGTTGATGTCATAATCATTTGATGATGTCATAATCATTAGATGATGTCATAATCATTTTGTTGATGTCATAATCATTTCATGATGTCATAATCATTTGATGTCATAATCATTGGATGATGTCATAATCATTTTGTTGATGGCATAATCATTTGATGATGTCATAATCATTAGATAATGTCATAATCATTTTGTTGAAGTCATAATCATTTGATGATGTCATAATCATTTTGTTGATGTCATAATCATTTTGTTGATGTCATAATGATTTGATGATGTCATAATCATTTGATGTCATAATCATTGGATGATGTCATAATCATTTTGTTGATGTCATAATCATTTGATGATGTCATAATCATTTGATGTCATAATCATTGGATGATGTCATAATCATTTTGTTGATGTCATAATCATTTGATGATGTCATAATCATTAGATGATGTCATAATCATTTTGTTGATGTCATAATCATTTTGTTGATGTCATAATCATTTGATGATGTCATAATCATTTGATGATGTCATAATCATTAGATGATGTCATAATCATTTTGTTGATGTCATAATCATTTCATGATGTCATAATCATTTGATGTCATAATCATTGGATGATGTCATAATCATTTTGTTGATGGCATAATCATTTGATGATGTCATAAACATTAGATAATGTCATAATCATTTTGTTGAAGTCATAATCATTTGATGATGTCATAATCATTTTGTTGATGTCATAATCATTTTGTTGATGTCATAATGATTTGATGATGTCATAATCATTTGATGTCATAATCATTGGATGATGTCATAATCATTTTGTTGATGTCATAATCATTTGATGATGTCATAATCATTTGATGTCATAATCATTGGATGATGTCATAATCATTTTGTTGATGTCATAATCATTTGATGATGTCATAATCATTAGATGATGTCATAATCATTTTGTTGATGTCATAATCATTTTGTTGATGTCATAATCATTTGATGATGTCATAATCATTAGATGATGTCATAATCATTTTGTTGATGTCATAATCATTTGATGATGTCATAATCATTTGATGTCATAATCATTGGATGATGTCATAATCATTTTGTTGATGTCATAATCATTTGATGATGTCATAATCATTTGATGTCATAATCATTGGATGATGTCATAATCATTTTGTTGATGTCATAATCATTTGATGTCATAATCATTGGATGATGTCATAATCATTTTGTTGATGTCATAATCATTTGATGATGTCATAATCATTTGATGTCATAATCATTGGATGATGTCATAATCATTTTGTTGATGTCATAATCATTTGATGATGTCATAATCATTAGATGATGTCATAATCATTGGATGATGACATAATCATTTTGTTGATGTCATAATCATTTGATGTCATAATCATTGGATGATGTCATAATCATTTTGTTGATGTCATAATCATTTGATTATGTCATAATCATTAGATGATGTCATAATCATTTTGTTGATGTCACAATCATTTCATGATGTCATAATCATTTGATGTCATAATCATTGGATGATGTCATAATCATTTTGTTGATGTCATAATCATTTGATGATGTCATAATCATTAGATAATGTCATAATCATTTTGTTTAAGTCATAATCATTTGATGATGTCATAATCATTTTGTTGATGTCATAATGATTTGATGATGTCATAATCATTTGATGTCATAATCATTGGATGATGTCATAATCATTTTGTTGATGTCATAATCATTTGATGATGTCATAATCATTTGATGATGTCATAATCATTTTGTTGATGTCATAATCATTTTGTTGATGTCATAATCATTTGATGATGTCATAATCATTTGATGTTATAATCATTGGATGATGTCATAATCATTTTGTTGATGTCATAATCATTTGATGATGTCATAATCATTTGATGTTATAATCATTGGATGATGTCATAATCATTTTGTTGATGTCATAATCATTTGATGATGTCATAATCATTTTGTTGATGTCATAATCATTTGATGATGTCATAATCATTTGATGTCATAATTATTGGATGATGTCATAATCATTTTGTTGATGTCATAATCATTTTGTTGATGTCATAATCATTTGATGATGTCATAATCATTTGATGTTATAATCATTGGATGATGTCATAATCATTTTGTTGATGTCATAATCATTTGATGATGTCATAATCATTTGATGTTATAATCATTGGATGATGTCATAATCATTTTGTTGATGTCATAATCATTTGATGATGTCATAATCATTTTGTTGATGTCATAATCATTTGATGATGTCATAATCATTTGAGGTCATAATCATTGGATGATGTCATAATCATTTTGTTGATGTCATAATCATTTGATGATGTCATAAACATTAGATGATGTCATAATCATTTTGTTGATGTCATAATGATTTGATGATGTCATAATCATTTGATGTCATAATCATTGGATGATGTCATAATCATTTTGTTGATGTCATAATCATTTGATGATGTCATAATCATTTGATGTCATTATCATTGGATGATGTCATAATCATTGTGTTGATGTCATAATCATTTGATGATGTCATAATCATTAGATGATGTCATAATCATTTTGTTGATGTCATAATCATTAGATGATGTCATAATCATTTTGTTGATGTCATAATCATTTTGTTGATGTCATAATCATTTGATGATGTCATAATCATTAGATGATGTCATAATCATTTTGTTGATGTCATAATCATTTGATGATGTCATAATCATTGGATGATGTCATAATCATTTTGTTGATGTCATAATCATTTGATGATGTCATAATCATTTGATGTCATAATCATTGGATGATGTCATAATTTTTTTTTTGATGTCATAATCATTTGATGTCATAATCATTGGATGATGTCATAATCATTGGATGATGACATAATCATTTTGTTGATGTCATAATCATTTGATGTCATAAACATTGGATGATGTCATAATCATTTTGTTGATGTCATAATCATTTGATGATGTCATAATCATTTGATGTCATAATCATTGGATGATGTCATAATCATTTTGTTGATGTCATAATCATTTGATGATGTCATAATCATTAGATAATGTCATAATCATTTTGTTGATGTCATAATCATTTGATGATGTCATAATCATTTGATGTTATAATCATTGGATGATGTCATAATCATTTTGTTGATGTCATAATCATTTGATGATGTCATAATCATTAGATGATGTCATAATCATTTTGTTGATGTCATAATCATTTGATGATGTCATAATCATTTAATGTCATAATCATTGGATGATGTCATAATCATTTTGTTGATGTCATAATCATTTGATGATGTCATAATCATTAGATGATGTCATAATCATTTTGTTGATGTCATAATCATTTCATGATGTCATAATCATTTGATGTCATAATCATTGGATGATGTCATAATCATTTTGTTGATGTCATAATCATTTGATGATGTCATAATCATTTGATGTTATAATCATTGGATGATGTCATAATCATTTTGTTGATGTCATAATCATTTGATGATGTCATAATCATTTGATGTTATAATCATTGGATGATGTCATAATCATTTTGTTGATGTCATAATCATTTGATGATGTCATAATCATTAGATGATGTCATAATCATTTTGTTGATGTCATAATCATTTGATGATGTCATAATCATTTGATGTCATAATCATTGGATGATGTCATAATCATTTTGTTGATGTCATAATCATTTGTTGATGTCATAATCATCAGATGATGTCATAATCATTTTGTTGATGTCATAATCATTTGATGATGTCATAATCATTTGATGTCATAATCATTGGATGATGTCATAATCATTTTGTTGATGTCATAATCATTTGATGATGTCATAATCATTTGATGTCATAATCATTGGATGATGTCATAATCATTTTGATGATGTCATAATCATTTGATATCATAATCATTGGATGATGTCATAATCATTTTGTTGATGTCATAATCATTTGATGATGTCATAATCATTTGATGTCATAATCATTGGATGATGTCATAATCATTTTGTTGATGTCATAATCATTTGATGATGTCATAATCATTAGATGATGTCATAATCATTGGATGATGACATAATCATTTTGTTGATGTCATAATCATTTGATGTCATAATCATTGGATGATGTCATAATCATTTTGTTGATGTCATAATCATTTGATGATGTCATAATCATTTGATGATGTCATAATCATTAGATGATGTCATAATCATTTTGTTGATGTCACAATCATTTCATGATGTCATAATCATTTGATGTCATAATCATTGGATGATGTCATAATTAGTGTTGAGCATTCCGATACCGCAAGTATCGGGTATCGGCCGATATCAGCGGTATCGGAATTCCGATACTTAATTCCGATACTTTTTTCATATCGGATTCCGGGATCGGAATCGGAATAGGAAGTTCCCATCATGCTATGAGCCTGCTTGCTTTGATTAAGCCAATGGGAATCCTCCGAAGTGTGGGCACATCCTGTTAGGCATGTAGGCATGTTAACTATTGGCATGGCTGTGATTGGCTGCCGAAATGATGTCATGATGCACTATAAAAGCCACCGCAGCCGCCATTTCTGGTCACTCTGCTGTGAATTCAGTTAGGGACAGGCTGCTGTAGAAGACTGTGAGGGACAGTTAGAAATAGCGATTCTAAAAACAATATTGTGCTTTATCCAGGCTACATAAACCACCACTGTAGCTTGCTTTTCCCTAGCAGCGCTGTTTTCACAGCTGTCTGCAAGGGCTGTGTGAGTGCAGCTCACGCTGTGGAGTGGGTCCTGCAGCCACGTCAGGCTGTAGGCCACCCAGTGTGATCACTGCTGCCTCATACATCTTTTATTTTTTGAGCTGCATTTTTTAAATAATTTCAATCTAGTGTGCTTCCATCCGTATCCATATACGTTGGTTGCAAACACTAGTAGTAGACAGCGGAGCCTTTCTGCAGCCTTTCAGTGCTAGTGTCCACTTTGCTGCACTGTTCACGGCTGTCTGAGAGGTCTCTGACTGTGTGTGAGTGCAGCTCATGCTGAGTAGTGTGTCCTGCAGCTACGTCTGGCTGTAGGACGCTCAGCGTGCGTCACTGCCTCACACATATTTTTATTTGAGTGCAGCTCATTTTTTCTTCTATTAGTGTGCATCCATCCGTCTCCATCTACGGTGGTTGCAAACACTATATAGGAGTACACAGCGGAGCCTTTCTGCAGCCTGTCAGTGCCAGTGCCCACTTAGCTGCACTGTTGACGGCTGTCTGAGAGGTCTCTGACTGTGTGTGAGTGCAGCTCATGCTGAGTAGAGTGTCCTGCAGCTACGTCTGGTTGTAGGACGCTCAACGTGCGTCACTGCCTCACACATATTTGTCTCTGAGTGCAGCTCATTTTTTCTTCTCCTATTAGTGTGCATCCATCCGTATCCATCAACATTGGTTGGTTGCAAACACTATATAGGAGTAGATAGAGGAGCCTTTTTTTCTGGCTTGTGCCCTGCCGGCGCAGCCAGATTAGTATTACCCAATTTTTTTGGAGCCTCATCTTTTGCATTGTAGGTTACCTGCCTGCATTGTAATAGCTCCAAAAAGTTGGTGATACTATCAGTTTCAATTCTTTGTTCTCATACTTTGAGTTTGTTTCAAACAAAGAAACCACATAAAAAGTTCACCAAACACTACATTTTGAACTTGTGTAGGCCACATCAGCTCCTATTAAAGTCTAGTCCACACACACACACTTCATAAAATTAGTGTTTCTTGTACCTGTAACCAGCTGTTCAGGAATAAGCACACTAAGGCCCCCCTTTGTCCTTTTTTGCCTATCTTAAGCAGTCTTGCAAGATGAAGAAGGCAGGGAGTAAGGCGCGGGGGCGTGGGCGTGGGCGTGGAGTTTCAGCAGGGAGAGGACGTGGGGATTCTGCAGGGAGAGGACGTGGGGATTCTACAGGTAGAGGACGTGGGGATTCTGGGCCTGCTGCGGGCACCAGTGGATCAGCATCCCCCAGTTTTAGCAGGCAACAGTCCTTTATGCGCAGCTTTGTAGGACCTCAACGTACCCCACTGCTGCGGGAGGAACAAATTGAAGCCGTTGTCGGATGGATGGCAGCTAACGCATCGACTTCAATTACTTCCGCATCCTCTCAGGGTCAGAGCACCGAAGAGCAACCATCTGTCTCTTCACCACCTGCCAAAGTGCCCAGGCAGTCAGAGAGACATGGACAGGAGCCATCACAATCTCTACTTCTGTTCTCGGAATCTGTTGGCTTGGAAAGAGGGGGCCAGCCAAGCAGCATTCCTGAATGTGAAGAAGAGGGAGTATGCAGTGATGCGCAACTTCTTTGTCCCTCTGAATCTGAAGAGGCGAGTGGGCCAGTGCCTATGGTCAGCACACCTCAGTACGCATCAGATGATGACGAGACTCAGTTGCCACTTTCTGGTGCGTACGGTGCTGGCGAGACAACCCCGGAGAAGCAGCTGTTTGAAGAGGGGAGGGAAGATGATGAGGTCCTTGACCCATCATGGCGTGAGCAACAGGAAGGTGGTGGGAGCAGCTCGGAGGAAGAGATTCCCCTACCGGCCAAAACAGGAGGCAGAGGGAGGGGGAAGACTTGGTTGCCTGTACCCTCCACTTCGGCACCCGTTAGGAGCATTCCTCCTTCCAAAGGCAAACCGGGCGCTCACAAGAGTTGCAGTGCGTGGTCCTTTTTTGACACAGTTGCAGATGACATTTGCTTTGTCAAATGCAAGCTGTGTCATCAGAGAGTCAAAAGAGGGAGAAATGTCAGCAACCTCAATACCACAAATATGTGGAAACATGTGCGCACCAAGCACGAGTTGGAGTTGCATAGACACCCTCAAGACGTAGGCCAACGTACAGCACCACCTACCACCTCTTCAGTTCGTGTTGGGCCCTCTTCCTCCAGCTCACACACTGCTGGTTCGGCTTCCTCACAGGATCGCCAAGGAAGAACCTCTGCCACTGTTGTCCGGAGACCCTGTCAGATTCCACCCATAACAGCACGTTCCCATCCATCACAGCCATCGGTAGCACAGGCATGGGATAAAAGGCGCCCTTACTCGGCAAACCATCCCCGAGCACAGTCTCTGAATGCTGGCATTGCCAAACTTCTGGCAGTTGAAATGCTGTCATTCAGGCTGGTGGACACTGACACCTTCCGGGACTTAATGGCATTGGCAGTCCCCCAATACAACGTGCCCAGCCGCTTTTATTTCAGCAGGCGAGCCGTCCCTGCCCTGCAGAAACATGTTGAGGGCAAAATAAAACATGCGCTACTAAACGCCGTTAGTAGCAAGGTCCACCTGACCACCGATGCGTGGACCAGTAACCATGGACAGGGACGATACCTTTCCCTCACTGCCCACTGGGTCAATGTTGTGGAGCCGGGTACGGATCTGGAGAGTGGCGCTGTACGTGTTCTTCCAACGCCACGGATTGCAGGACTCCAGTCTGTACACATAGACTCCTCCTCCTACTCAAGTTCCTCAGAAACAGCAGAGCAGGAGCCTGTTACGACCGATATGAGCACAGCCGTGGCCAAACGTCAACAGGCTGTACTCAAATTAATTTCTTTGGGGAATCGAAGCCACACAGCGCAGGAGCTCTGGAATGCTATCAAGCTGGAGAGCGATGTGTGGTTTGGGCCAGCGAATCTCCAGCCGGGCTTGGTAGTGTGTGACAATGGCCGAAATCTGGTGGCAGCTCTTGGCCTAGGCAACCTCACACACATCCCATGTCTGGCACATGTTCTTAACTTGGTCGTGCAGAGCTTTCTGAGGGACTATCCGGATCTTGATGCACTGTTGCACAAGGTCCGCATAGAGTGCGCTCACTTGCGACGTTCCAGCACGGCAAGATCGCGCCTCGCTGCTCTGCAGCGACGATTTGGCCTTCCAGAACATCGCATCATATGTGACCTACCCACCCGGTGGAATTCAACGTTACATATGTTGGAGCGGTTGTGTGAGCAGCAGGCAGCAGTCATGGAGTACCAGCTGCATCAGGCGCAAACAAGTCGCACTGTGCGCCGTTCACACTTCAGCACCATTGAGTGGGCCTCTATGAAGGACATCTGCCTCGTTTTGCGTGCCTTCGATGAATCCACGCGGATGGCGAGTGCAGATGATGCACTAGTCAGCATGACTGTCCCCCTTATCTGCCTGCTTCAACAAACACTGCAAGCACTAAGGGATGAGGTTTCAGAAGAGGTGGAGGATGAGGAGTCCCAAATGCCATCTGCTTCTGGACAGTCTGCGCTACGTGTTTCCTCACAAAGGCCTAGGCAGGGGACACTTTGTGAGGAGGATGAGGAGGAGTCGATGGAGGAGGAAGACATCTCTCCAGAGGAGGGAGGTACACAAACCTCTACTCAGTATGTACAGCGAGGGTGGGGTGATGCAGAGCAGGTCGAGGTCACGCCTCAAACAGGGGACAGCGGTTCTTTGGCAGTTGGGAGTCTGCAGCACATGGTTGATTTCATGCTGCAGTGCCTGAGAAACGACCGCCGCATCGCCCACATTCTCGTCTCGGCTGATTATTGGGTGTACACCCTCCTAGATCCTCGCTACCGGGACAGCGTACAAAGGCTCATACCAACGTTGAACCGGGAGCGTAAAATGCGGGAGTACGAAGAGTCACTGGTGCAGTCCATAATGTTTTCCATTCCACCCGACAGCATTGTTGCAAGTGCTTTACAAAGCAGCTCTGTGCGTCGAGGCAGTGGAGGAAACTCTGCACAAAGAGGGAGCAGAGGCAGTGCCGCAGCACAAGGCAAGACCACTATGGCCCAAATGTGGCAAAGTTTTGTGTGTCCACCACAATTGTCTACACCATCAGCGACGCCTCGAGTCAGCAGGAGGCAACGCTTCCGTCAGATGGTGTCAGACTACATGTCTTGCCCTGTCGCTGTACTCCCAGATGGCTCTTCCCCCTTCAAGTTTTGGGTCTCTAAGCTGGATACATGGCCAGAGCTTAGCCAGTATGCATTGGAGGTGCTGGCTTGCCCTGCTGCCAGTGTATTATCGGAACGTGTCTTTAGTGCCGCAGGTGGTGTACTAACAGACCGTCGCACGCGACTATCTTCCGATAATGTTGACCGGCTGACTTTTCTGAAAATGAACAAGGCCTGGATCTCCAAAGACTTTGCCATTCCTCTTACAGACTAAATTAGTGGTTGGCAACTGTATCCAGGTCTGCTGGTGTGTTCATTTTTCTACCACCTGAACTATAATCCCTGTGCTTCAACACAGCCAGTTGTCGCTCAGATGTGTCGTCTGCACAGAGAAACACACTAGCTCCTGTGTTACTGGGGTTCAGTAATGCCAGCTGATCCCCTGCTGTGTGGACGGCAGAGTCACCAGCTCCATCAACATTCAAACCACTACTGATTTTTAACCGTGCCCAACTTAGGTCTCTGGCTCCACTGTCTCTACTATTTCCCCTGACCTCCAACCCCGCCATCTACATCTCTGAAGTGGCGTCAGCACAATCTACACTTGTTCCTGTGTTCCTGTGGCTCAGTCCCATCAGTTTATCCCCTGATGTGTGTCCGGCAAGGTCTCCTGCTCTGTCCACATTCCCATAACCAGTAGTGGGAATGAGGACAGAGCTGGCGAACTTGCCGGACAAACATCAGGGGATCAACTGATGGGACTGAGCACCAGTAACACAGGAACAAGTGTAGATTGTGCTGACGCCACTTCAGAGATGTAGCTGGCGGGGTTGGAGGCCAGGGTAAATAGTAGAGACAGTGGAGCCAGAGGCCTAAGTGGAGCATGGTTAGAATCAGTAGTAGTCCACAACCTCCATAAAAACCGCTGCCCATTGGCCTCTGCATGCGGCATGCGTAATCCTGGGCACCAACAGCGTCAGTTGGTGTTCAGAAGTGTCGTCTCCACAGAGCCAAACACATTCGTTCAAGTGTTAGTGGGGTTCAGCACTGCCAGCTGTTCCCCTGCTGTGGAGATGGCAAGTCTCCTGCTGCCTTCACCTGCCCAAATCCAGTAGGCCCCAGCCTGCTCCTCGCCTAATCCTGGGCTCCAACAGCGTCAGTTGGTGTTCAGAAGTGTCGTCTCCACAGAGCCAAACACATTCGTTCAAGTGTTAGTGGGGTTCAGCACTGCCAGCTGTTCCCCTGCTGTGGAGATGGCAAGTCTCCTGCTGCATTCACCTGCCAAAATCCAGTAGGCCCCAGCCTGCTCCTCGCCTAATCCTGGGCTCCAACAGCGTCAGTTGGTGTTCAGAAGTGTCGTCTCCACAGAGCCAAACACATTCGTTCAAGTGTTAGTGGGGTTCAGCACTGCCAGCTGTTCCCCTGCTGTGGAGATGGCAAGTCTCCTGCTGCCTTCACCTGCCAAAATCCAGTAGGCCCCAGCCTGCTCCTCGCCTAATCCTGGGCTCCAACAGCGTCAGTTGGTGTTCAGAAGTGTCGTCTCCACAGAGCCAAACACGTTCGTTCAAGTGTTAGTGGGGTTCAGCACTGCCAGCTGTTCCCCTGCTGTGGAGATGGCAAGTCTCCTGCTGCATTCACCTGCCAAAATCCAGTAGGCCCCAGCCTGCTCATCGCCTAATCCTGGGCTCCAACAGCGTCAGTTGGTGTTCAGAAGTGTCGTCTCCACAGAACCAAACACATTCGTTCAAGTGTTAGTGGGGTTCAGCACTGCCAGCTGTTCCCCTGCTGTGGAGATGGCAAGTCTCCTGCTGCCTTCACCTGCCAAAATCCAGTAGGCCCCAGCCTGCTCCTCGCCTAATCCTGGGCTCCAACAGCGTCAGTTGGTGTTCAGAAGTGTCGTCTCCACAGAACCAAACACATTCGTTCAAGTGTTAGTGGGGTTCAGCACTGCCAGCTGTTCCCCTGCTGTGGAGATGGCAAGTCTCCTGCTGCCTTCACCTGCCAAAATCCAGTAGGCCCCAGCCTGCTCCTCGCCTAATCCTGGGCTCCAACAGCGTCAGTTGGTGTTCAGAAGTGTCGTCTCCACAGAGCCAAACACATTCGTTCAAGTGTTAGTGGGGTTCAGCACTGTCAGCTGTTCCCCTGCTGTGGAGATGGCAAGTCTCCTGCTGCCTTCACCTGCCAAAATCCAGTAGGCCCCAGTCTGCTCCTCGCCTAATCCTGGGCTCCAACAGCGTCAGTTGGTGTTCAGAAGTGTCGTCTCCACAGAACCAAACACATTCGTTCAAGTGTTAGTGGGGTTCAGCACTGCCAGCTGTTCCCCTGCTGTGGAGATGGCAAGTCTCCTGCTGCATTCACCTGCCAAAATCCAGTAGGCCCCAGCCTGCTCCTCGCCTAATCCTGGGCTCCAACAGCGTCAGTTGGTGTTCAGAAGTGTCGTCTCCACAGAACCAAACACATTCGTTCAAGTGTTAGTGGGGTTCAGCACTGCCAGCTGTTCCCCTGCTGTGGAGATGGCAAGTCTCCTGCTGCCTTCACCTGCCAAAATCCAGTAGGCCCCAGCCTGCTCCTCGCCTAATCCTGGGCTCCAACAGCGTCAGTTGGTGTTCAGAAGTGTCGTCTCCACAGAGCCAAACACATTCGTTCAAGTGTTAGTGGGGTTCAGCACTGCCAGCTGTTCCCCTGCTGTGGAGATGGCAGTCTCTCCTGCTGTCTCCGCATTACAAAGACAGTAGGCCTCTGCCTACACCCTCCTATTTCCTGGGCTTCAACACAGCCAGTTGTAGTTCGGAAGTGCCGTCCACACGGAAAGAGACACTTGCTCCCGTGTCTCAGTGGGGTTCAGTAACGTCAGCTGATCCCCTGCTGTGTGGATGGCAGTCTCTCCTGCTGTAAACTCATTCAAAATACAGTAGGCCTCTGCCTACACCCTCCTATTTCCTGGGCTTCAACACAGCCAGTTGTAGTTCGGAAGTGCCGTCCACACGGAAAGAGACACTTGCTCCCGTGTCTCAGTGGGGTTCAGTAACGTCAGCTGATCCCCTGCTGTGTGGATGGCAGTCTCTCCTGCTGTAAACTCATTCAAAATACAGTAGGCCTCTGCCTACACCCTCCTATTTCCTGGGCTTCAACACAGCCAGTTGTAGTTCGGAAGTGCCGTCCACACGGAAAGAGACACTTGCTCCCGTGTCTCAGTGGGGTTCAGTAACGTCAGCTGATCCCCTGCTGTGTGGATGGCAGTCTCTCCTGCTGTAAACTCATTCAAAATACAGTAGGCCTCTGCCTACACCCTCCTATTTCCTGGGCTTCAACACAGCCAGTTGTAGTTCGGAAGTGCCGTCCACACGGAAAGAGATACTTGCTCCCGTGTCTCAGTGGGGTTCAGTAACGTCAGCTGATCCCCTGCTGTGTGGATGGCAGTCTCTCCTGCTGTCACCTCATTCAAAATTCAGTAGGCCTCTGCCTACACCCTCCTATTTCCTGGGCTTCAACACAGCCAGTTGTAGTTCGGAAGTGCCGTCCACACGGAAAGAGATACTTGCTCCCGTGTCTCAGTGGGGTTCAGTAACGTCAGCTGATCCCCTGCTGTGTGGATGGCAGTCTCTCCTGCTGTCACCTCATTCAAAATTCAGTAGGCCTCTGCCTACACCCTCCTATTTCCTGGGCTTCAACACAGCCAGTTGTAGTTCGGAAGTGCCGTCCACACGGAAAGAGATACTTGCTCCCGTGTCTCAGTGGGGTTCAGTAACGTCAGCTGATCCCCTGCTGTGTGGATGGCAGTCTCTCCTGCTGTAAACTCATTCAAAATACAGTAGGCCTCTGCCTACACCCTCCTATTTCCTGGGCTTCAACACAGCCAGTTGTAGTTCGGAAGTGCCGTCCACACGGAAAGAGACACTTGCTCCCGTGTCTCAGTGGGGTTCAGTAACGTCAGCTGATCCCCTGCTGTGTGGATGGCAGTCTCTCCTGCTGTAAACTCATTCAAAATACAGTAGGCCTCTGCCTACACCCTCCTATTTCCTGGGCTTCAACACAGCCAGTTGTAGTTCGGAAGTGCCGTCCACACGGAAAGAGACACTTGCTCCCGTGTCTCAGTGGGGTTCAGTAACGTCAGCTGATCCCCTGCTGTGTGGATGGCAGTCTCTCCTGCTGTAAACTCATTCAAAATACAGTAGGCCTCTGCCTACACCCTCCTATTTCCTGGGCTTCAACACAGCCAGTTGTAGTTCGGAAGTGCCGTCCACACGGAAAGAGACACTTGCTCCCGTGTCTCAGTGGGGTTCAGTAACGTCAGCTGATCCCCTGCTGTGTGGATGGCAGTCTCTCCTGCTGTAAACTCATTCAAAATACAGTAGGCCTCTGCCTACACCCTCCTATTTCCTGGGCTTCAACACAGCCAGTTGTAGTTCGGAAGTGCCGTCCACACGGAAAGAGATACTTGCTCCCGTGTCTCAGTGGGGTTCAGTAACGTCAGCTGATCCCCTGCTGTGTGGATGGCAGTCTCTCCTGCTGTCACCTCATTCAAAATTCAGTAGGCCTCTGCCTACACCCTCCTATTTCCTGGGCTTCAACACAGCCAGTTGTAGTTCGGAAGTGCCGTCCACACGGAAAGAGATACTTGCTCCCGTGTCTCAGTGGGGTTCAGTAACGTCAGCTGATCCCCTGCTGTGTGGATGGCAGTCTCTCCTGCTGTCACCTCATTCAAAATTCAGTAGGCCTCTGCCTACACCCTCCTATTTCCTGGGCTTCAACACAGCCAGTTGTAGTTCGGAAGTGCCGTCCACACGGAAAGAGATACTTGCTCCCGTGTCTCAGTGGGGTTCAGTAACGTCAGCTGATCCCCTGCTGTGTGGATGGTAGTCTCTCCTGCTGAAAACTCATTCAAAATACAGTAGGCCTCTGCCTACACCCTCCTATTTCCTGGGCTTCAACACAGCCAGTTGTAGTTCGGAAGTGCCGTCCACACGGAAAGAGACACTTGCTCCCGTGTCTCAGTGGGGTTCAGTAACGTCAGCTGATCCCCTGCTGTGTGGATGGCAGTCTCTCCTGCTGTAAACTCATTCAAAATACAGTAGGCCTCTGCCTACACCCTCCTATTTCCTGGGCTTCAACACAGCCAGTTGTAGTTCGGAAGTGCCGTCCACACGGAAAGAGATACTTGCTCCCGTGTCTCAGTGGGGTTCAGTAACGTCAGCTGATCCCCTGCTGTGTGGATGGCAGTCTCTCCTGCTGTCACCTCATTCAAAATTCAGTAGGCCTCTGCCTACACCCTCCTATTTCCTGGGCTTCAACACAGCCAGTTGTAGTTCGGAAGTGCCGTCCACACGGAAAGAGATACTTGCTCCCGTGTCTCAGTGGGGTTCAGTAACGTCAGCTGATCCCCTGCTGTGTGGATGGCAGTCTCTCCTGCTGTAAACTCATTCAAAATACAGTAGGCCTCTGCCTACACCCTCCTATTTCCTGGGCTTCAACACAGCCAGTTGTAGTTCGGAAGTGCCGTCCACACGGAAAGAGACACTTGCTCCCGTGTCTCAGTGGGGTTCAGTAACGTCAGCTGATCCCCTGCTGTGTGGATGGCAGTCTCTCCTGCTGTAAACTCATTCAAAATACAGTAGGCCTCTGCCTACACCCTCCTATTTCCTGGGCTTCAACACAGCCAGTTGTAGTTCGGAAGTGCCGTCCACACGGAAAGAGATACTTGCTCCCGTGTCTCAGTGGGGTTCAGTAACGTCAGCTGATCCCCTGCTGTGTGGATGGCAGTCTCTCCTGCTGTCACCTCATTCAAAATTCAGTAGGCCTCTGCCTACACCCTCCTATTTCCTGGGCTTCAACACAGCCAGTTGTAGTTCGGAAGTGCCGTCCACACGGAAAGAGATACTTGCTCCCGTGTCTCAGTGGGGTTCAGTAACGTCAGCTGATCCCCTGCTGTGTGGATGGCAGTCTCTCCTGCTGTCACCTCATTCAAAATTCAGTAGGCCTCTGCCTACACCCTCCTATTTCCTGGGCTTCAACACAGCCAGTTGTAGTTCGGAAGTGCCGTCCACACGGAAAGAGATACTTGCTCCCGTGTCTCAGTGGGGTTCAGTAATGTCAGCTGATCCCCTGCTGTGTGGATGGCAAAGTCTCCTGCTGCCTACACAGTCGTACCACTACTGATTTTTAACCGTGCTCCAATTAGGCCTGTGGCTCCACTGTCTCTCGTATTTCCCCTGTCCTCCAACCCTGCCAGTTACAGCTCCGAAGTGGCGTCTGCACAATCCACACTTGTTCCTGTGTTACAGGTGTTCAGTCCGATCAGTTAATCCCCTGATGTGTGTCCGGCAATGTCGCCTGCTCTGTCCACATTCCCATTATCGGAATGTGGACAGAGCAGGCGACATTGCCGGACACACATCAGGGGATTAACTGACCGGACTGAACACCTGTAACACAGGAACAAGTGTGGATTGTGCAGACGCCACTTCGGAGCTGTAACTGGCGGGGTTGGAGGACAGGGGAAATACGAAAATCAGTGAATCCACAGGCCTAAGTGGAGCTTGGTTCAAATTAGTAGTCTACAACCGATCTTAAAATTTCTTCAATGCAGCCTAAGCCTGCTCCGTGCTTGTCCCTGGGCTTCAACACAGCCAGTTGTTGCTCGGAAGTGCCGTCTTTACAGAGTAAAACACTAGCTCCTGTGTTTGTGGGGTTCAGTAACGTCAGCTGTTCCCCTGCTGTTTTGATGGCAATCTGTCCTGCTGCCTCCCAATTGACAGCACATCAGGCCTCAGCCTGCTAAGTGCTTGTCCTGGGCTCCAACATCGCCAGTTGCTGCTCATAACTGACTTTGGCACGGGTACTCCCTCCTGCCCAGCTTGGTTCCAGCCCTGCCTGCTGTTTCCGGGAAGTGTCAATGTCAGTTTGCCACCCCAAGTTGCCATGTCGTGTTGCGGTTGGGTTAGCCGAGGCTAGGGTGCCAGCAGTTTAGGTGCTTCCTATGTGGACTGCGGGTTCTGGTAAGAAAGGTTTGTTCCATAGTGCCAGTAGGACAAGCACCCCCTGTAGGACTGTGTGATTCGGTAACTGCGGCCAGCTTGCGGCATGCCAACTTTGCTTTTCAGGGGTAACTTCTGATACCCCTCCGGGTTCCAGCACCGTCAGCTGGTTCTCATCAGAGCCTTTGGCCTAGGTGCCTCCATCTCGGTATCCGAGTTCCAGCAACGTCTGCTGGTCCTTGGTAGTGCTTTGTAGCACAGGTACCTCCTGCTTAGTAACCGGGTTCCAGCACCGTCAGCTGGTCCTCGGTTGTGCCATTGGCTCTTATTCCTTCTGCTGCCCCTCCGGGTGCCAGCACTGTCAGCTGGTCCTCGCTATTTCCATTTGCTCTTGCAGCTTATGCTACCCCTCCGGGTTCCAGCACCGTCAGCTGGTTCTCGTCAGAGCCTTTGGCCTAGGTGCCTCCATCTCGGTATCCGAGTTCCGGCAACGTCTGCTGGTCCTTGGTAGTGCTTTGTAGCACAGGTACCTCCTGCTTAGTAACCGGGTTCCAGCACCGTCAGCTGGTCCTCGGTTGTGCCATTGGCTCTTATTCCTTCTGCTGCCCCTCCGGGTGCCAGCACTGTCAGCTGGTCCTCGCTATTTCCATTTGCTCTTGCAGCTTATGCTACCCCTCCGGGTTCCAGCACCGTCAGCTGGTTCTCGTCAGAGCGTTTGGCCTAGGTGCCTCCATCTCGGTATCCGAGTTCCGGCAACGTCTGCTGGTCCTTGGTAGTGCTTTGTAGCACAGGTACCTCCTGCTTAGTAACCGGGTTCCAGCACCGTCAGCTGGTCCTCGGTAGTGCCATTGGCTCTTGTTCCTTCTGCTGCCCCTCCGGGTGCCAGTACCGTCAGCTGGTTCAAGAGGACAAAGAACAGGAAGACAACCACCAAGATGCAGAACAACAAGAGAGAGAAGACAAAGAAGCATAAAAAAAACAAAGCAGAAGAACATTAAGCATAAGACTAATACTCTGAGCAAATGATATTATCTTATTTATAAGCAGAAGAAGACTAAGCAGTGTATGGGGGTGAGTCCGTTCCTCCTCGTGGTGCCCCTGGAAAAGGCCTGCTTCTGCAGGCCAAACTGAACGCGGACAAATCCTGTTGTAAATCTTTTGTGACAGGCAGAACGGAAGGTGTAAACTTCTAACTTTTCTAGATAACAACTACAGGAATGCCTGACACAAACAAGAATATGATGAAGAAGAATAGGAAGAAGATGAAGAAGCTGAATATGTAGAATAATAATTGTTGAATAAGAAGAATATGAAGAATGTAGGAAAAGGAAGAAGAAGAAGAAGAAGAAGAAGAAGAAGAAGAAGAAGAAGAAGAAGAAGAATGTAAAAAAAGGAAGTAGAAGAAGAAGAAGAAGAATGTAAAAAAAGGAATAAGAAGAAGAATGTAAAAAAAGGAAGTAGAAGAAGAAGAAGAAGAAGAATGTAAAAAAAGGAAGTAGAAGAAGAAGAAGAAGAATGTAAAAAAAGGAAGTAGAAGAAGAAGACATACATGTCTGGCAAAATATAAATGAGGCTAACATAGTCAATATCTTTGTAACTCCTAACATCTTTAAAAAAAAAAGTTTAATTCCTGCTATTCCATTTGATTGGGCTAAACCTCTATGGCTTTAATGTCTCCTCCACCTCCCACAATACATTCTACATTATTCTTAGTTGTTTTTCTTCATGTAGAATTAACCTACAAGGAAAGAAAGGTTTTTTTTTAATTCCGATATTTTGGCCCCATTGACTTGCATTGGTTCCCGGTATCGGAATCGGCGATACCGATACTTTTTTTTAAGATCGGCCGATCCATTCCGATCCGATATTTTCAAGTATCGGCTGGTATCGCTCAACTCTAGTCATAATCATTTTGTTGATGTCATAATCATTTGATGATGTCATAATCATTAGATAATGTCATAATCATTTTGTTTAAGTCATAATCATTTGATGATGTCATAATCATTTTGTTGATGTCATAATGATTTGATGATGTCATAATCATTTGATGTCATAATCATTGGATGATGTCATAATCATTTTGTTGATGTCATAATCATTTGATGATGTCATAATCATTAGATGATGTCATAATCATTTTGTTGATGTCATAATCATTTTGTTGATGTCATAATCATTTGATGATGTCATAATCATTTGATGTTATAATCATTGGATGATGTCATAATCATTTTGTTGATGTCATAATCATTTGATGATGTCATAATCATTTGATGTTATAATCATTGGATGATGTCATAATCATTTTGTTGATGTCATAATCATTTGATGATGTCATAATCATTTTGTTGATGTCATAATCATTTGATGATGTCATAATCATTTGATGTCATAATCATTGGATGATGTCATAATCATTTTGTTGATGTCATAATCATTTGATGATGTCATAATCATTTGATGTTATAATCATTGGATGATGTCATAATCATTTTGTTGATGTCATAATCATTTGATGATGTCATAATCATTTGATGTTATAATCATTGGATGATGTCATAATCATTTTGTTGATGTCATAATCATTTGATGATGTCATAATCATTAGATGATGTCATAATCATTTTGTTGATGTCATAATCATTTGATGATGTCATAATCATTTGATGTCATAATCATTGGATGATGTCATAATCATTTTGTTGATGTCATAATCATTTGATGATGTCATAATCATTAGATGATGTCATAATCATTTTGTTGATGTCATAATCATTTCATGATGTCATAATCATTTGATGTCATAATCAATGGATGATGTCATAATCATTTTGTTGATGGCATAATCATTTGATGATGTCATAATCATTAGATAATGTCATAATCATTTTGTTGAAGTCATAATCATTTGATGATGTCATAATCATTTTGTTGATGTCATAATCATTTTGTTGATGTCATAATGATTTGATGATGTCATAATCATTTGATGTCATAATCATTGGATGATGTCATAATCATTTTGTTGATGTCATAATCATTTGATGATGTCATAATCATTTGATGTCATAATCATTGGATGATGTCATAATCATTTTGTTGATGTCATAATCATTTGATGATGTCATAATCATTTGATGATGTCATAATCATTAGATAATGTCATAATCATTTGATGTCATAATCATTTGATGATGTCATAATCATTAGATGATGTCATAATCATTTTGTTGATGTCATAATGATTTGATGATGTCATAATCATTTGATGTCATAATCATTGGATGATGTCATAATCATTTTGTTGATGTCATAATCATTTGATGATGTCATAATCATTTGATGTTATAATCATTGGATGATGTCATAATCATTTTGTTGATGTCATAATCATTTGATGATGTCATAATCATTTGATGTTATAATCATTGGATGATGTCATAATCATTTTGTTGATGTCATAATCATTTGATGATGTCATAATCATTAGATGATGTCATAATCATTTTGTTGATGTCATAATCATTTGATGATGTCATAATCATTTGATGTCATAATCATTGGATGATGTCATAATCATTTTGTTGATGTCATAATCATTTGATGATGTCATAAACATTAGATGATGTCATAATCATTTTGTTGATGTCATAATGATTTGATGATGTCATAATCATTTGATGTCATAATCATTGGATGATGTCATAATCATTTTGTTGATGTCATAATCATTTGATGATGTCATAATCATTTGATGTCATAATCATTGGATGATGTCATAATCATTTTGTTGATGTCATAATCATTTGATGATGTCATAATCATTAGATGATGTCATAATCATTTTGTTGATGTCATAATCATTAGATGATGTCATAATCATTTTGTTGATGTCATAATCATTTTGTTGATGTCATTATCATTTGATGATGTCATAATCATTTGATGATGTCATAATCATTAGATGATGTCATAATCATTTTGTTGATGTCATAATCATTTGATGATGTCATAATCATTTGATGTCATAATCATTGGATGATGTCATAATCATTTTGTTGATGTCATAATCATTTGAAGATGTCATAATCATTTGATGTCATAATCATTTGATGATGTCATAATCTTTTTTTTGATGTCATAATCGTGTGATGTCATAATCATTGGATGATGTCATAATCATTGGATGATGACATAATCATTTTGTTGATGTCATAATCATTTGATGATGTCATAATCATTAGATGATGTCATAATCATTTGATGATGTCATAATCATTAGATAATGTCATAATCATTTTGTTGATGTCACAATCATTTCATGATGTCATAATCATTTGATGTCATAATCATTGGATGATGTCATAATCATTTTGTTGATGTCATAATCATTTGATGATGTCATAATCATTAGATAATGTCATAATCATTTTGTTGATGTCATAATCATTTGATGATGTCATAATCATTTTGTTGATGTCATAATGATTTGATGATGTCATAATCATATGATGTCATAATCATTGGATGATGTCATAATCATTTTGTTGATGTCATAATCATTTGATTATGTCATAATCATTTGATGTCATAATCATTGGATAATGTCATAATCATTTTGTTGATGTCATAATCATTTGATGATGTCATAATCATTAGATGATGTCATAATCATTTTGTTGATGTCATAATCATTTGATGATGTCATAATCATATGATGTAATAATCACTGGATGATGTCATAATCATTTTGTTGATGTCATAATCATTTGATGATGTCATAATCATTAGATGATGTCATAATCATTTTGTTGATGTCATAATCATTTGATGATGTCATAATCATTAGATGATGTCATAATCATTTTGTTGATGTCATAATGATTTGATGATGTCATAATCATTTGATGTCATAATCATTGGATGATGTCGTAATCATTTTGTTGATGTCATAATCATTTGATGATGTCATAATCATTTTGATGATGTCATAATCATTTGATGATGTCATAATCATTTGATGTCATAATCATTGGATAATGTCATAATCATTTTGTTGATGTCATAATCATTTTATGATGTCATAATCATTTTGTTGATGTCATAATCATTGGATGATGTCATAATCCATTTGTTGATGTCATAATCATTTGATGATGTCATAATCATTAGATGATGTCATAATCATATTGTTGATGTCATAATCATTTGATGATGTCATAATCATTTTGTTGATGTCATAATCATTTCGTTGATGTCATAATGATTTGATGATATCATAATCATTTGATGTCATAATCATTGGATGATGTCATAATCATTTTGTTGATGTCATAATCATTTGATGATGTCATAATCATTTGATGTCATAATCATTGGATGATGTCATAATCATTTTGTTGATGTCATAATCATTGGATGATGTCATAATCCTTTTGTTGATGTCATAATCATTTGATGATGTCATAATCATTAGATGATGCCATAATCATTTTGTTGATATCATAATCATTTGATGATGTCATAATCATTTTGTTGATGTCATAATCATTTCGTTGATGTCATAATGATTTGATGATATCATAATCATTTGATGTCATAATCATTGGATGATGTCATAATCATTTTGTTGATGTCATAATCATTTGATGATGTCATAATCATTAGATGATGTCATAATCATTGGATGATGACGTAATCATTTTGTTGATGTCATAATTATTTGATGTCATAATCATTGGATGATGTCATAATCATTTTGTTGATGTCATAATCATTTGATGATGTCATAATCATTGGATGATGTCATAATCATTTTGTTGATGTCATAATCATTTGATGATGTCATAATCATTAGATGATGTCATAATCATTGGATGATGACATAATCATTTTGTTGATGTCATAATCATTTGATGTCATAATCATTGGATGATGTCATAATCATTTTGTTGATGTCATAATCATTTGGTTGATGTCATAATGATTTGATGATATCATAATCATTTGATGTCATAATCATTGGATGATTTCATAATCATTTTGTTGATGTCATAATCATTTGATGATGTCATAATCATTAGATGATGTCATAATCATTGGATGATGACATAATCATTTTGTTGATGTCATAATCATTTGATGTCATAATCATTGGATGATGTCATAATCATTTTGTTGATGTCATAATCATTTGATGATGTCATAATCATTAGATGATGTCATAATCATTTTGTTGATGTCATAATCATTTCATGATGTCATAATCATTTGATGTCATAATCATTGGATGATGTCATAATCATTTTGTTGATGGCATAATCATTTGATGATGTCATAATCATTAGATAATGTCATAATCATTTTGTTGAAGTCATAATCATTTGATGATGTCATAATCATTTTGTTGATGTCATAATCATTTTGTTGATGTCATAATGATTTGATGATGTCATAATCATTTGATGTCATAATCATTGGATGATGTCATAATCATTTTGTTGATGTCATAATCATTTGATGATGTCATAATCATTTGATGTCATAATCATTGGATGATGTCATAATCATTTTGTTGATGTCATAATCATTTGATGATGTCATAATCATTAGATGATGTCATAATCATTTTGTTGATGTCATAATCATTTTGTTGATGTCATAATCATTTGATGATGTCATAATCATTTGATGATGTCATAATCATTAGATGATGTCATAATCATTTTGTTGATGTCATAATCATTTCATGATGTCATAATCATTTGATGTCATAATCATTGGATGATGTCATAATCATTTTGTTGATGGCATAATCATTTGATGATGTCATAAACATTAGATAATGTCATAATCATTTTGTTGAAGTCATAATCATTTGATGATGTCATAATCATTTTGTTGATGTCATAATCATTTTGTTGATGTCATAATGATTTGATGATGTCATAATCATTTGATGTCATAATCATTGGATGATGTCATAATCATTTTGTTGATGTCATAATCATTTGATGATGTCATAATCATTTGATGTCATAATCATTGGATGATGTCATAATCATTTTGTTGATGTCATAATCATTTGATGATGTCATAATCATTAGATGATGTCATAATCATTTTGTTGATGTCATAATCATTTTGTTGATGTCATAATCATTTGATGATGTCATAATCATTTGATGATGTCATAATCATTAGATGATGTCATAATCATTTTGTTGATGTCATAATCATTTGATGATGTCATAATCATTTGATGTCATAATCATTGGATGATGTCATAATCATTTTGTTGATGTCATAATCATTTGATGATGTCATAATCATTTGATGTCATAATCATTGGATGATGTCATAATCATTTTGTTGATGTCATAATCATTTTGTTGATGTCATAATCATTTGATGATGTCATAATCATTTGATGTCATAATCATTGGATGATGTCATAATCATTTTGTTGATGTCATAATCATTTGATGATGTCATAATCATTAGATGATGTCATAATCATTGGATGATGACATAATCATTTTGTTGATGTCATAATCATTTGATGTCATAATCATTGGATGATGTCATAATCATTTTGTTGATGTCATAATCATTTGATTATGTCATAATCATTAGATGATGTCATAATCATTTTGTTGATGTCACAATCATTTCATGATGTCATAATCATTTGATGTCATAATCATTGGATGATGTCATAATCATTTTGTTGATGTCATAATCATTTGATGATGTCATAATCATTAGATAATGTCATAATCATTTTGTTTAAGTCATAATCATTTGATGATGTCATAATCATTTTGTTGATGTCATAATGATTTGATGATGTCATAATCATTTGATGTCATAATCATTGGATGATGTCATAATCATTTTGTTGATGTCATAATCATTTGATGATGTCATAATCATTTGATGATGTCATAATCATTTTGTTGATGTCATAATCATTTTGTTGATGTCATAATCATTTGATGATGTCATAATCATTTGATGTTATAATCATTGGATGATGTCATAATCATTTTGTTGATGTCATAATCATTTGATGATGTCATAATCATTTGATGTTATAATCATTGGATGATGTCATAATCATTTTGTTGATGTCATAATCATTTGATGATGTCATAATCATTTTGTTGATGTCATAATCATTTGATGATGTCATAATCATTTGATTTCATAATTATTGGATGATGTCATAATCATTTTGTTGATGTCATAATCATTTTGTTGATGTCATAATCATTTGATGATGTCATAATCATTTGATGTTATAATCATTGGATGATGTCATAATCATTTTGTTGATGTCATAATCATTTGATGATGTCATAATCATTTGATGTTATAATCATTGGATGATGTCATAATCATTTTGTTGATGTCATAATCATTTGATGATGTCATAATCATTTTGTTGATGTCATAATCATTTGATGATGTCATAATCATTTGATGTCATAATCATTGGATGATGTCATAATCATTTTGTTGATGTCATAATCATTTGATGATGTCATAATCATTAGATGATGTCATAATCATTTTGTTGATGTCATAATCATTTGATGATGTCATAATCATTTGATGTCATAATCATTGGATGATGTCATAATCATTTTGTTGATGTCATAATCATTTGATGATGTCATAATCATTTGATGTCATAATCATTGGATGATGTCATAATCATTTTGTTGATGTCATAATCATTTGATGATGTCATAATCATTAGATGATGTCATAATCATTTTGTTGATGTCATAATAATAAGATGATGTCATAATCATTTTGTTGATGTCATAATCATTTTGTTGATGTCATAATCATTTGATGATGTCATAATCATTAGATGATGTCATAATCATTTTGTTGATGTCATAATCATTTGATGATGTCATAATCATTGGATGATGTCATAATCATTTTGTTGATGTCATAATCATTTTGTTGATGTCATAATCATTTGATGATGTCATAATCATTTGATGTCATAATCATTGGATGATGTCATAATCTTTTTTTTGATGTCATAATCATTTGATGTCATAATCATTGGATGATGTCATAATCATTGGATGATGACATAATCATTTTGTTGATGTCATAATCATTTGATGTCATAATCATTGGATGATGTCATAATCATTTTGTTGATGTCATAATCATTTGATGATGTCATAATCATTTGATGTCATAATCATTGGATGATGTCATAATCATTTTGTTGATGTCATAATCATTTGATGATGTCATAACCATTAGATGATGTCATAATAATTTTGTTGATGTCATAATCATTTGATGGTGTCATAATCATATGATGTAATAATCATTGGATGATGTCATAATCATTTTGTTGATGTCATAATCATTTAATGATGTCATAATCATTAGATAATGTCATAATCATTTTGTTGAAGTCATAATCATTTGATGATGTCATAATCATTTTGTTGATGTCATAATGATTTGATGATGTCATAATCATTTGATGTCATAATCATTGGATGATGTCATAATCATTTTGTTGATGTCATAATCATTTGATGATGTCATAATCATTAGATGATGTCATAATCATTTTGTTGATGTCATAATCATTTGATGATGTCATACTCATTTGATGTTATAATCATTGGATGATGTCATAATCATTTTGTTGATGTCATAATCATTTGATGATGTCATAATCATTTGATGTTATAATCATTGGATGATGTCATAATCATTTTGTTGATGTCATAATCATTTGATGATGTCATAATCATTTGATGTCATAATCATTGGATGATGTCATAATCATTTTGTTGATGTCATAATCATTTGATGATGTCATAATCATTGGATGATGTCATAATCATTTTGTTGATGTCATAATCATTTGATGATGTCATAATCATTGGATGATGTCATAATCATTTTGTTGATGTCATAATCATTAGATAATGTCATAATGATTTTGTTGAAGTCATAATCATTGGATGATGTCATAATCATTTTGTTGATGTCATAATCATTTTGTTGATGTCATAATCATTTGATGTCATAATCATTGGATGATGTCATAATCATTTTGTTGATGTCATAATCATTAGATGATGTCATAATCATTGGATGATGACATAATCATTTTGTTGATGTCATAATCATTTGATGTCATAATCATTGGATGATGTCATAATCATTTTGTTGATGTCATAATCATTTGGTTGATGTCATAATGATTTTGTTGATGTCATAATGATTTGATGATGTCATAATCATTTGATGTCATAATCATTGGATGATGTCATAATCATTTTGTTGATGTCATAATCATTTGATGATGTCATAATCATTTGATGATGTCATAATCATTTTGTTGATGTCATAATCATTTTGTTGATGTCATAATCATTTGATGATGTCATAATCATTTGATGTCATAATCATTGGATGATGTCATAATCATTTTGTTGATGTCATAATCATTTGATGATGTCATAATCATTGGATGATGTCATAATCATTTTGTTGATGTCATAATCATTTGATGATGTCATAATCATTAGATGATGTCATAATCATTGGATGATGACATAATCATTTTGTTGATGTCATAATCATTTGATGTCATAATCATTGGATGATGTCATAATCATTTTGTTGATGTCATAATCATTTGATGATGTCATAATCATTGGATGATGTCATAATCATTTTGTTGATGTCATAATCATTTGATGATGTCATAATCATTTGATGTCATAATCATTGGATGATGACATAATCATTTTGTTGATGTCATAATCATTTGGTTGATGTCATAATGATTTTGTTGATGTCATAATGATTTGATGATGTCATAATCATTTGATGTCATAATCATTGGATGATGTCATAATCATTTTGTTGATGTCATAATCATTTGATGATGTCATAATCATTTGATGATGTCATAATCATTTTGTTGATGTCATAATCATTTTGTTGATGTCATAATCATTTGATGATGTCATAATCATTTGATGTCATAATCATTGGATGATGTCATAATCATTTTGTTGATGTCATAATCATTTGATGATGTCATAATCATTGGATGATGTCATAATCATTTTGTTGATGTCATAATCATTTGATGATGTCATAATCATTAGATGATGTCATAATCATTGGATGATGACATAATCATTTTGTTGATGTCATAATCATTTGATGTCATAATCATTGGATGATGTCATAATCATTTTGTTGATGTCATAATCATTTGATGATGTCATAATCATTGGATGATGTCATAATCATTTTGTTGATGTCATAATCATTTGATGATGTCATAATCATTTGATGTCATAATCATTGGATGATGTCATAATCATTTTGTTGATGTCATAATCATTTGATGATGTCATAATCATTGGATGATGTCATAATCATTTTGTTGATGTCATAATCATTTGATGATGTCATAATCATTAGATGATGTCATAATCATTGGATGATGACATAATCATTTTGTTGATGTCATAATCATTTGATGTCATAATCATTGGATGATGTCATAATCATTTTGTTGATGTCATAATCATTTTGTTGATGTCATAATCATTTGATGATGTCATAATCATTTGATGATGTCATAATCATTAGATGATGTCATAATCATTTTGTTGATGTCACAATCATTTCATGATGTCATAATCATTTGATGTCATAATCATTGGATGATGTCATAATCATTTTGTTGATGTCATAATCATTTGATGATGTCATAATCATTAGATAATGTCATAATCATTTTGTTTAAGTCATAATCATTTGATGATGTCATAATCATTTTGTTGATGTCATAATGATTTGATGATGTCATAATCATTTGATGTCATAATCATTGGATGATGTCATAATCATTTTTTTGATGTCATAATCATTTGATGATGTCATAATCATTAGATGATGTCATAATCATTTTGTTGATGTCATAATCATTTTGTTGATGTCATAATCATTTGATGATGTCATAATCATTTGATGTTATAATCATTGGATGATGTCATAATCATTTTGTTGATGTCACAATCATTTGATGATGTCATAATCATTTGATGTTATAATCATTGGATGAT
Source organism: Dendrobates tinctorius (assembly GCF_039654945.1). Lineage (NCBI taxonomy): Eukaryota > Metazoa > Chordata > Amphibia > Anura > Dendrobatidae > Dendrobates > Dendrobates tinctorius. The sequence goes on along the minus strand of NW_027361687.1, from coordinate 40,035,667 downwards.
GTCATAATCATTTTGTTGATGTCATAATCATTTGATGATGTCATAATCATTTTGTTGATGTCATAATCATTTGATGATGTCATAATCATTTGATGTCATAATCATTGGATGATGTCATAATCATTTTGTTGATGTCATAATCATTTGATGGTGTCATAATCATTTGATGTTATAATCATTGGATGATGTCATAATCATTTTGTTGATGTCATAATCATTTGATGATGTCATAATCATTTGATGTTATAATCATTGGATGATGTCATAATCATTTTGTTGATGTCATAATCATTTGATGATGTCATAATCATTAGATGATGTCATAATCATTTTGTTGATGTCATAATCATTTGATGATGTCATAATCATTTGATGTCATAATCATTGGATGATGTCATAATCATTTTGTTGATGTCATAATCATTTGATGATGTCATAATCATTAGATGATGTCATAATCATTTTGTTGATGTCATAATCATTTCATGATGTCATAATCATTTGATGTCATAATCATTGGATGATGTCATAATCATTTTGTTGATGGCATAATCATTTGATGATGTCATAATCATTAGATAATGTCATAATCATTTTGTTGAAGTCATAATCATTTGATGATGTCATAATCATTTTGTTGATGTCATAATCATTTTGTTGATGTCATAATGATTTGATGATGTCATAATCATTTGACGTCATAATCATTGGATGATGTCATAATCATTTTGTTGATGTCATAATCATTTGATGATGTCATAATCATTTGATGTCATAATCATTGGATGATGTCATAATCATTTTGTTGATGTCATAATCATTTGATGATGTCATAATCATTAGATGATGTCATAATCATTTTGTTGATGTCATAATCATTTGATGTCATAATCATTTGATGATGTCATAATCATTAGATGATGTCATAATCATTTTGTTGATGTCATAATCATTTGATGATGTCATAATCATTTGATGTCATAATCATTGGATGATGTCATAATCATTTTGTTGATGTCATAATCATTTGATGATGTCATAATCATTTGATGTCATAATCATTGGATGATGTCATAATCATTTTGTTGATGTCATAATCATTTGATATCATAATCATTGGATGATGTCATAATCATTTTGTTGATGTCATAATCATTTGATGATGTCATAATCATTTGATGTCATAATCATTGGATGATGTCATAATCATTTTGTTGATGTCATAATCATTTGATGATGTCATAATCATTAGATGATGTCATAATCATTGGATGATGACATAATCATTTTGTTGATGTCATAATCATTTGATGTCATAATCATTGGATGATGTCATAATCATTTTGTTGATGTCATAATCATTTGATGATGTCATAATCATTTGATGATGTCATAATCATTAGATGATGTCATAATCATTTTGTTGATGTCACAATCATTTCATGATGTCATAATCATTTGATGTCATAATCATTGGATGATGTCATAATCATTTTGTTGATGTCATAATCATTTGATGATGTCATAATCATTAGATAATGTCATAATCATTTTGTTTAAGTCATAATCATTTGATGATGTCATAATCATTTTGTTGATGTCATAATGATTTGATGATGTCATAATCATTTGATGTCATAATCATTGGATGATGTCATAATCATTTTGTTGATGTCATAATCATTTGATGATGTCATAATCATTAGATGATGTCATAATCATTTTGTTGATGTCATAATCATTTTGTTGATGTCATAATCATTTGATGATGTCATAATCATTTGATGTTATAATCATTGGATGATGTCATAATCATTTTGTTGATGTCATAGTCATTTGATGATGTCATAATCATTTGATGTTATAATCATTGGATGATGTCATAATCATTTTGTTGATGTCATAATCATTTGATGATGTCATAATCATTTTGTTGATGTCATAATCATTTGATGATGTCATAATCATTTGATGTCATAATCATTGGATGATGTCATAATCATTTTGTTGATGTCATAATCATTTTGTTGATGTCATAATCATTTGATGATGTCATAATCATTTGATGTTATAATCATTGGATGATGTCATAATCATTTTGTTGATGTCATAATCATTTGATGATGTCATAATCATTTGATGTTATAATCATTGGATGATGTCATAATCATTTTGTTGATGTCATAATCATTTGATGATGTCATAATCATTAGATGATGTCATAATCATTTTGTTGATGTCATAATCATTTGATGATGTCATAATCATTTGATGTCATAATCATTGGATGATGTCATAATCATTTTGTTGATGTCATAATCATTTGATGATGTCATAAACATTAGATGATGTCATAATCATTTTGTTGATGTCATAATGATTTGATGATGTCATAATCATTTGATGTCATAATCATTGGATGATGTCATAATCATTTTGTTGATGTCATAATCATTTGATGATGTCATAATCATTTGATGTCATAATCATTGGATGATGTCATAATCATTTTGTTGATGTCATAATCATTTGATGATGTCATAATCATTAGATGATGTCATAATCATTTTGTTGATGTCATAATCATTAGATGATATCATAATCATTTTGTTGATGTCATAATCATTTTGTTGATGTCATAATCATTTGATGATGTCATAATCATTTGATGATGTTATAATCATTAGATGATGTCATAATCATTTTGTTGATGTCATAATCATTTGATGATGTCATAATCATTTGATGTCATAATCATTGGATGATGTCATAATCATTTTGTTGATGTCATAATCATTTGATGATGTCATAATCATTTGATGTTATAATCATTGGATGATGTCATAATCATTTTGTTGATGTCATAATCATTTGATGATGTCATAATCATTTTGTTGATGTCATAATCATTTGATGATGTCATAATCATTTGATGTCATAATCATTGGATGATGTCATAATCATTTTGTTGATGTCATAATCATTTGATGATGTCATAATCATTTGATGTTATAATCATTGGATGATGTCATAATCATTTTGTTGATGTCATAATCATTTGATGATGTCATAATCATTTGATGTTATAATCATTGGATGATGTCATAATCATTTTGTTGATGTCATAATCATTTGATGATGTCATAATCATTAGATGATGTCATAATCATTTTGTTGATGTCATAATCATTTCATGATGTCATAATCATTTGATGTCATAATCATTGGATGATGTCATAATCATTTTGTTGATGGCATAATCATTTGATGATGTCATAATCATTAGATAATGTCATAATCATTTTGTTGAAGTCATAATCATTTGATGATGTCATAATCATTTTGTTGATGTCATAATCATTTTGTTGATGTCATAATGATTTGATGATGTCATAATCATTTGACGTCATAATCATTGGATGATGTCATAATCATTTTGTTGATGTCATAATCATTTGATGATGTCATAATCATTTGATGTCATAATCATTGGATGATGTCATAATCATTTTGTTGATGTCATAATCATTTGATGATGTCATAATCATTAGATGATGTCATAATCATTTTGTTGATGTCATAATCATTTGATGTCATAATCATTTGATGATGTCATAATCATTAGATGATGTCATAATCATTTTGTTGATGTCATAATCATTTGATGATGTCATAATCATTTGATGTCATAATCATTGGATGATGTCATAATCATTTTGTTGATGTCATAATCATTTGATGATGTCATAATCATTTGATGTCATAATCATTGGATGATGTCATAATCATTTTGTTGATGTCATAATCATTTGATATCATAATCATTGGATGATGTCATAATCATTTTGTTGATGTCATAATCATTTGATGATGTCATAATCATTTGATGTCATAATCATTGGATGATGTCATAATCATTTTGTTGATGTCATAATCATTTGATGATGTCATAATCATTAGATGATGTCATAATCATTGGATGATGACATAATCATTTTGTTGATGTCATAATCATTTGATGTCATAATCATTGGATGATGTCATAATCATTTTGTTGATGTCATAATCATTTGATGATGTCATAATCATTTGATGATGTCATAATCATTAGATGATGTCATAATCATTTTGTTGATGTCACAATCATTTCATGATGTCATAATCATTTGATGTCATAATCATTGGATGATGTCATAATCATTTTGTTGATGTCATAATCATTTGATGATGTCATAATCATTAGATAATGTCATAATCATTTTGTTTAAGTCATAATCATTTGATGATGTCATAATCATTTTGTTGATGTCATAATGATTTGATGATGTCATAATCATTTGATGTCATAATCATTGGATGATGTCATAATCATTTTGTTGATGTCATAATCATTTGATGATGTCATAATCATTAGATGATGTCATAATCATTTTGTTGATGTCATAATCATTTTGTTGATGTCATAATCATTTGATGATGTCATAATCATTTGATGTTATAATCATTGGATGATGTCATAATCATTTTGTTGATGTCATAATCATTTGATGATGTCATAATCATTTGATGTTATAATCATTGGATGATGTCATAATCATTTTGTTGATGTCATAATCATTTGATGATGTCATAATCATTTTGTTGATGTCATAATCATTTGATGATGTCATAATCATTTGATGTCATAATCATTGGATGATGTCATAATCATTTTGTTGATGTCATAATCATTTTGTTGATGTCATAATCATTTGATGATGTCATAATCATTTGATGTTATAATCATTGGATGATGTCATAATCATTTTGTTGATGTCATAATCATTTGATGATGTCATAATCATTTGATGTTATAATCATTGGATGATGTCATAATCATTTTGTTGATGTCATAATCATTTGATGATGTCATAATCATTAGATGATGTCATAATCATTTTGTTGATGTCATAATCATTTGATGATGTCATAATCATTTGATGTCATAATCATTGGATGATGTCATAATCATTTTGTTGATGTCATAATCATTTGATGATGTCATAAACATTAGATGATGTCATAATCATTTTGTTGATGTCATAATGATTTGATGATGTCATAATCATTTGATGTCATAATCATTGGATGATGTCATAATCATTTTGTTGATGTCATAATCATTTGATGATGTCATAATCATTTGATGTCATAATCATTGGATGATGTCATAATCATTTTGTTGATGTCATAATCATTTGATGATGTCATAATCATTAGATGATGTCATAATCATTTTGTTGATGTCATAATCATTAGATGATGTCATAATCATTTTGTTGATGTCATAATCATTTTGTTGATGTCATAATCATTTGATGATGTCATAATCATTTGATGATGTTATAATCATTAGATGATGTCATAATCATTTTGTTGATGTCATAATCATTTGAGGATGTCATAATCATTTGATGTCATAATCATTGGATGATGTCATAATCATTTTGTTGATGTCATAATCATTTGATGATGTCATAATCATTTGATGTCATAATCATTGGATGATGTCATAATCATTTTGTTGATGTCATAATCATTTGATATCATAATCATTGGATGATGTCATAATCATTTTGTTGATGTCATAATCATTTGATGATGTCATAATCATTTGATGTCATAATCATTGGATGATGTCATAATCATTTTGTTGATGTCATAATCATTTGATGATGTCATAATCATTAGATGATGTCATAATCATTGGATGATGACATAATCATTTTGTTGATGTCATAATCATTTGATGTCATAATCATTGGATGATGTCATAATCATTTTGTTGATGTCATAATCATTTGATGATGTCATAATCATTTGATGATGTCATAATCATTAGATGATGTCATAATCATTTTGTTGATGTCACAATCATTTCATGATGTCATAATCATTTGATGTCATAATCATTGGATGATGTCATAATCATTTTGTTGATGTCATAATCATTTGATGATGTCATAATCATTAGATAATGTCATAATCATTTTGTTTAAGTCATAATCATTTGATGATGTCATAATCATTTTGTTGATGTCATAATGATTTGATGATGTCATAATCATTTGATGTCATAATCATTGGATGATGTCATAATCATTTTGTTGATGTCATAATCATTTGATGATGTCATAATCATTAGATGATGTCATAATCATTTTGTTGATGTCATAATCATTTTGTTGATGTCATAATCATTTGATGATGTCATAATCATTTGATGTTATAATCATTGGATGATGTCATAATCATTTTGTTGATGTCATAATCATTTGATGATGTCATAATCATTTGATGTTATAATCATTGGATGATGTCATAATCATTTTGTTGATGTCATAATCATTTGATGATGTCATAATCATTTTGTTGATGTCATAATCATTTGATGATGTCATAATCATTTGATGTCATAATCATTGGATGATGTCATAATCATTTTGTTGATGTCATAATCATTTTGTTGATGTCATAATCATTTGATGATGTCATAATCATTTGATGTTATAATCATTGGATGATGTCATAATCATTTTGTTGATGTCATAATCATTTGATGATGTCATAATCATTTGATGTTATAATCATTGGATGATGTCATAATCATTTTGTTGATGTCATAATCATTTGATGATGTCATAATCATTAGATGATGTCATAATCATTTTGTTGATGTCATAATCATTTGATGATGTCATAATCATTTGATGTCATAATCATTGGATGATGTCATAATCATTTTGTTGATGTCATAATCATTTGATGATGTCATAAACATTAGATGATGTCATAATCATTTTGTTGATGTCATAATGATTTGATGATGTCATAATCATTTGATGTCATAATCATTGGATGATGTCATAATCATTTTGTTGATGTCATAATCATTTGATGATGTCATAATCATTTGATGTCATAATCATTGGATGATGTCATAATCATTTTGTTGATGTCATAATCATTTGATGATGTCATAATCATTAGATGATGTCATAATCATTTTGTTGATGTCATAATCATTAGATGATGTCATAATCATTTTGTTGATGTCATAATCATTTTGTTGATGTCATAATCATTTGATGATGTCATAATCATTTGATGATGTTATAATCATTAGATGATGTCATAATCATTTTGTTGATGTCATAATCATTTGAGGATGTCATAATCATTTGATGTCATAATCATTGGATGATGTCATAATCATTTTGTTGATGTCATAATCATTTGATGATGTCATAATCATTAGATGATGTCATAATCATTTGATGATGTCATAATCATTAGATAATGTCATAATCATTTTGTTGATGTCACAATCATTTCATGATGTCATAATCATTTGATGTCATAATCATTGGATGATGTCATAATCATTTTGTTGATGTCATAATCATTTGATGATGTCATAATCATTAGATAATGTCATAATCATTTTGTTGATGTCATAATCATTTGATGATGTCATAATCATTTTGTTGATGTCATAATGATTTGATGATGTCATAATCATTTGATGTCATAATCATTGGATGATGTCATAATCATTTTGTTGATGTCATAATCATTTGATTATGTCATAATCATTTGATGTCATAATCATTGGATGATGTCATAATCATTTTGTTGATGTCATAATCATTTGATGATGTCATAATCATTAGATGATGTCATAATCATTTGATGATGTCATAATCATATGATGTAATAATCACTGGATGATGTCATAATCATTTTGTTGATGTCATAATCATTTGATGATGTCATAATCATTAGATGATGTCATAATCATTTTGTTGATGTCATAATCATTTGATGATGTCATAATCATTAGATGATGTCATAATCATTTTGTTGATGTCATAATCATTTGATGATGTCATAATCATTTGATGTCATAATCATTGGATGATGTCGTAATCATTTTGTTGATGTCATAATCATTTGATGATGTCATAATCATTTGATGATGTCATAATCATTTTGATGATGTCATAATCATTTGATGATGTCATAATCATTTGATGTCATAATCATTGGATAATGTCATAATCATTTTGTTGATGTCATAATCATTTTATGATGTCATAATCATTTTGTTGATGTCATAATCATTGGATGATGTCATAATCCTTTTGTTGATGTCATAATCATTTGATGATGTCATAATCATTAGATGATGTCATAATCATATTGTTGATGTCATAATCATTTGATGATGTCATAATCATTTTGTTGATGTCATAATCATTTCGTTGATGTCATAATGATTTGATGATATCATAATCATTTGATGTCATAATCATTGGATGATGTCATAATCATTTTGTTGATGTCATAATCATTTGATGATGTCATAATCATTTGATGTCATAATCATTGGATGATGTCATAATCATTTTGTTGATGTCATAATCATTTTATGATGTCATAATCATTTTGATGATGTCATAATCATTGGATGATGTCATAATCCTTTTGTTGATGTCATAATCATTTGATGATGTCATAATCATTAGATGATGCCATAATCATTTTGTTGATATCATAATCATTTGATGATGTCATAATCATTTTGTTGATGTCATAATCATTTCGTTGATGTCATAATGATTTGATGATATCATAATCATTTGATGTCATAATCATTGGATGATGTCATAATCATTTTGTTGATGTCATAATCATTTGATGATGTCATAATCATTAGATGATGTCATAATCATTGGATGATGACGTAATCATTTTGTTGATGTCATAATCATTTGATGTCATAATCATTGGATGATGTCATAATCATTTTGTTGATGTCATAATCATTTGATGATGTCATAATCATTGGATGATGTCATAATCATTTTGTTGATGTCATAATCATTTGATGATGTCATAATCATTAGATGATGTCATAATCATTGGATGATGACATAATCATTTTGTTGATGTCATAATCATTTGATGTCATAATCATTGGATGATGTCATAATCATTTGATGATGTCATAATCATTTTGTTGATGTCATAATCATTTCGTTGATGTCATAATGATTTGATGATATCATAATCATTTGATGTCATAATCATTGGATGATTTCATAATCATTTTGTTGATGTCATAATCATTTGATGATGTCATAATCATTAGATGATGTCATAATCATTGGATGATGACATAATCATTTTGTTGATGTCATAATCATTTGATGTCATAATCATTGGATGATGTCATAATCATTTTGTTGATGTCATAATCATTTGATGATGTCATAATCATTAGATGATGTCATAATCATTTTGTTGATGTCATAATCATTTCATGATGTCATAATCATTTGATGTCATAATCATTGGATGATGTCATAATCATTTTGTTGATGGCATAATCATTTGATGATGTCATAATCATTAGATAATGTCATAATCATTTTGTTGAAGTCATAATCATTTGATGATGTCATAATCATTTTGTTGATGTCATAATCATTTTGTTGATGTCATAATGATTTGATGATGTCATAATCATTTGATGTCATAATCATTGGATGATGTCATAATCATTTTGTTGATGTCATAATCATTTGATGATGTCATAATCATTTGATGTCATAATCATTGGATGATGTCATAATCATTTTGTTGATGTCATAATCATTTGATGATGTCATAATCATTAGATGATGTCATAATCATTTTGTTGATGTCATAATCATTTTGTTGATGTCATAATCATTTGATGATGTCATAATCATTTGATGATGTCATAATCATTAGATGATGTCATAATCATTTTGTTGATGTCATAATCATTTCATGATGTCATAATCATTTGATGTCATAATTATTGGATGATGTCATAATCATTTTGTTGATGGCATAATCATTTGATGATGTCATAAACATTAGATAATGTCATAATCATTTTGTTGAAGTCATAATCATTTGATGATGTCATAATCATTTTGTTGATGTCATAATCATTTTGTTGATGTCATAATGATTTGATGATGTCATAATCATTTGATGTCATAATCATTGGATGATGTCATAATCATTTTGTTGATGTCATAATCATTTGATGATGTCATAATCATTTGATGTCATAATCATTGGATGATGTCATAATCATTTTGTTGATGTCATAATCATTTGATGATGTCATAATCATTAGATGATGTCATAATCATTTTGTTGATGTCATAATCATTTTGTTGATGTCATAATCATTTGATGATGTCATAATCATTTGATGATGTCATAATCATTAGATGATGTCATAATCATTTTGTTGATGTCATAATCATTTGATGATGTCATAATCATTTGATGTCATAATCATTGGATGATGTCATAATCATTTTGTTGATGTCATAATCATTTGATGATGTCATAATCATTTGATGTCATAATCATTGGATGATGTCATAATCATTTTGTTGATGTCATAATCATTTGATGTCATAATCATTGGATGATGTCATAATCATTTTGTTGATGTCATAATCATTTGATGATGTCATAATCATTTGATGTCATAATCATTGGATGATGTCATAATCATTTTGTTGATGTCATAATCATTTGATGATGTCATAATCATTAGATGATGTCATAATCATTGGATGATGACATAATCATTTTGTTGATGTCATAATCATTTGATGTCATAATCATTGGATGATGTCATAATCATTTTGTTGATGTCATAATCATTTGATTATGTCATAATCATTAGATGATGTCATAATCGTTTTGTTGATGTCACAATCATTTCATGATGTCATAATCATTTGATGTCATAATCATTGGATGATGTCATAATCATTTTGTTGATGTCATAATCATTTGATGATGTCATAATCATTAGATAATGTCATAATCATTTTGTTTAAGTCATAATCATTTGATGATGTCATAATCATTTTGTTGATGTCATAATGATTTGATGATGTCATAATCATTTGATGTCATAATCATTGGATGATGTCATAATCATTTTGTTGATGTCATAATCATTTGATGATGTCATAATCATTTGATGATGTCATAATCATTTTGTTGATGTCATAATCATTTTGTTGATGTCATAATCATTTGATGATGTCATAATCATTTGATGTTATAATCATTGGATGATGTCATAATCATTTTGTTGATGTCATAATCATTTGATGATGTCATAATCATTTGATGTTATAATCATTGGATGATGTCATAATCATTTTGTTGATGTCATAATCATTTGATGATGTCATAATCATTTTGTTGTTGTCATAATCATTTGATGATGTCATAATCATTTGATGTCATAATTATTGGATGATGTCATAATCATTTTGTTGATGTCATAATCATTTGATGATGTCATAATCATTTGATGTTATAATCATTGGATGATGTCATAATCATTTTGTTGATGTCATAATCATTTGATGATGTCATAATCATTTGATGTTATAATCATTGGATGATGTCATAATCATTTTGTTGATGTCATAATCATTTGATGATGTCATAATCATTTTGTTGATGTCATAATCATTTGATGATGTCATAATCATTTGATGTCATAATCATTGGATGATGTCATAATCATTTTGTTGATGTCATAATCATTTGATGATGTCATAAACATTAGATGATGTCATAATCATTTTGTTGATGTCATAATGATTTGATGATGTCATAATCATTTGATGTCATAATCATTGGATGATGTCATAATCATTTTGTTGATGTCATAATCATTTGATGATGTCATAATCATTTGATGTCATAATCATTGGATGATGTCATAATCATTTTGTTGATGTCATAATCATTTGATGATGTCATAATCATTAGATGATGTCATAATCATTTTGTTGATGTCATAATCATTAGATGATGTCATAATCATTTTGTTGATGTCATAATCATTTGATGATGTCATAATCATTAGATGATGTCATAATCATTTTGTTGATGTCATAATCATTTGATGATGTCATAATCATTTGATGTCATAATCATTGGATGATGTCATAATCATTTTGTTGATGTCATAATCATTTGATGATGTCATAATCATTTGATGTCATAATCATTGGATGATGTCATAATCTTTTTTTTGATGTCATAATCATTTGATGTCATAATCATTGGATGATGTCATAATCATTGGATGATGACATAATCATTTTGTTGATGTCATAATCATTTGATGTCATAATCATTGGATGATGTCATAATCATTTTGTTGATGTCATAATCATTTGATGATGTCATAATCATTTGATGTCATAATCATTGTATGATGTCATAATCATTTTGTTGATGTCATAATCATTTGATGATGTCATAATCATTAGATGATGTCATAATAATTTTGTTGATGTCATAATCATTTGATGGTGTCATAATCATATGATGTAATAATCATTGGATGATGTCATAATCATTTTGTTGATGTCATAATCATTTGATGATGTCATAATCATTAGATGATGTCATAATCATTTTGTTGATGTCATAATCATTTGATGATGTCATAATCATTAGATGATGTCATAATCATTTTGTTGATGTCATAATCATTTGATGATGTCATAATCATTTGATGTCATAATCATTGGATGATGTCATAATCATTTTATTGATGTCATAATCATTTGATGATGTCATAATCATTTGATGTCATAATCATTGGATGATGTCATAATCATTTTGTTGATGTCATAATCATTTTATGATGTCATAATCATTTTGTTGATGTCATAATCATTGGATGATGTCATAATCCTTTTGTTGATGTCATAATCATTTGATGATGTCATAATCATTAGATGATGTCATAATCATTTTGTTGATGTCATAATCATTTGATGATGTCATAATCATTTTGTTGATGTCATAATCATTTCGTTGATGTCATAATGATTTGATGATATCATAATCATTTGATGTCATAATCATTGGATGATGTCATAATCATTTTGTTGATGTCATAATCATTTGATGATGTCATAATCATTTGATGTCATAATCATTGGATGATGTCATAATCATTTGATGATGTCATAATCATTAGATGATGTCATAATCATTTTGTTGATGTCATAATCATTTGATGATGTCATAATCATTTTGTTGATGTCATAATCATTTCGTTGATGTCTTAAGGATTTGATGATATCATAATCATTTGATGTCATAATCATTGGATGATGTCATAATCATTTTGTTGATGTCATAATCATTTGATGATGTCATAATCATTTGATGTCATAATCATTGGATGATGTCGTAATCATTTGATGATGCCATAATGATTTTGTTGATGTCATAATCATTTTATGATGTCATAATCATTTTGTTGATGTCATAATCATTTTGTTGATGTCATAATCATTTGATGATGTCATAATCATTAGATGATGTCATAATCATTTTGTTGATGTCATAATCATTTCATGATGTCATAATCATTAGATGATGTCATAATCATTTTGTTGATGTCATAATCATTTCGTTGATGTCATAATGATTTGATGATATCATATTCATTTGATGTCATAATCATTGGATGATGTCATAATCATTTTGTTGATGTCATAATCATTTTATGATGTCATAATCATTTTGTTGATGTCATAATCATTGGATGATGTCATAATCCTTTTGTTGATGTCATAATCATTTGATGATGTCATGATCATTAGATGATGTCATAATCATTTTGTTGATGTCATAATCATTTGATGATGTCATAATCATTTTGTTGATGTCATAATCATTTCGTTGATGTCATAATGATTTGATGATATCATAATCATTTGATGTCATAATCATTGGATGATTTCATAATCATTTTGTTGATGTCATAATCATTTGATGATGTCATAATCATTAGATGATGTCATAATCATTGGATGATGACATAATCATTTTGTTGATGTCATAATCATTTGATGTCATAATCATTGGATGATGTCATAATCATTTTGTTGATGTCATAATCATTTGATGATGTCATAATCATTAGATGATGTCATAATCATTTTGTTGATGTCATAATCATTTCATGATGTCATAATCATTTGATGTCATAATCATTGGATGATGTCATAATCATTTTGTTGATGGCATAATCATTTGATGATGTCATAATCATTAGATAATGTCATAATCATTTTGTTGAAGTCATAATCATTTGATGATGTCATAATCATTTTGTTGTCATAATCATTTTGTTGATGTCATATTGATTTGATGATGTCATAATCATTTGATGTCATAATCATTGGATGATGTCATAATCATTTTGTTGATGTCATAATCATTTGATGATGTCATAATCATTTGATGTCATAATCATTGGATGATGTCATAATCATTTTGTTGATGTCATAATCATTTGATGATGTCATAAACATTAGATGATGTCATAATCATTTTGTTGATGTCATAATGATTTGATGATGTCATAATCATTTGATGTCATAATCATTGGATGATGTCATAATCATTTTGTTGATGTCATAATCATTTGATGATGTCATAATCATTTGATGTCATAATCATTGGATGATGTCATAATCATTTTGTTGATGTCATAATCATTTGATGATGTCATAATCATTAGATGATGTCATAATCATTTTGTTGATGTCATAATCATTAGATGATGTCATAATCATTTTGTTGATGTCATAATCATTTGATGATGTCATAATCATTAGATGATGTCATAATCATTTTGTTGATGTCATAATCATTTGATGATGTCATAATCATTTGATGTCATAATCATTGGATGATGTCATAATCATTTTGTTGATGTCATAATCATTTGATGATGTCATAATCATTTGATGTCATAATCATTGGATGATGTCATAATCTTTTTTTTGATGTCATAATCATTTGATGTCATAATCATTGGATGATGTCATAATCATTGGATGATGACATAATCATTTTGTTGATGTCATAATCATTTGATGTCATAATCATTGGATGATGTCATAATCATTTTGTTGATGTCATAATCATTTGATGATGTCATAATCATTTGATGTCATAATCATTGGATGATGTCATAATCATTTTGTTGATGTCATAATCATTTGATGATGTCATAATCATTAGATGATGTCATAATAATTTTGTTGATGTCATAATCATTTGATGGTGTCATAATCATATGATGTAATAATCATTGGATGATGTCATAATCATTTTGTTGATGTCATAATCATTTGATGATGTCATAATCATTAGATGATGTCATAATCATTTTGTTGATGTCATAATCATTTGATGATGTCATAATCATTAGATGATGTCATAATCATTTTGTTGATGTCATAATCATTTGATGATGTCATAATCATTTGATGTCATAATCATTGGATGATGTCATAATCATTTTATTGATGTCATAATCATTTGATGATGTCATAATCATTTGATGTCATAATCATTGGATGATGTCATAATCATTTTGTTGATGTCATAATCATTTTATGATGTCATAATCATTTTGTTGATGTCATAATCATTTGATGATGTCATAATCATTTGATGTCATAATCATTGGATGATGTCATAATCATTTTGTTGATGTCATAATCATTTGATGTCATAATCATTGGATGATGTCATAATCATTTTGTTGATGTCATAATCATTTGATGATGTCATAATCATTTGATGTCATAATCATTGGATGATGTCATAATCATTTTGTTGATGTCATAATCATTTGATGATGTCATAATCATTAGATGATGTCATAATCATTGGATGATGACATAATCATTTTGTTGATGTCATAATCATTTGATGTCATAATCATTGGATGATGTCATAATCATTTTGTTGATGTCATAATCATTTGATTATGTCATAATCATTAGATGATGTCATAATCATTTTGTTGATGTCACAATCATTTCATGATGTCATAATCATTTGATGTCATAATCATTGGATGATGTCATAATCATTTTGTTGATGTCATAATCATTTGATGATGTCATAATCATTAGATAATGTCATAATCATTTTGTTTAAGTCATAATCATTTGATGATGTCATAATCATTTTGTTGATGTCATAATGATTTGATGATGTCATAATCATTTGATGTCATAATCATTGGATGATGTCATAATCATTTTGTTGATGTCATAATCATTTGATGATGTCATAATCATTTGATGATGTCATAATCATTTTGTTGATGTCATAATCATTTTGTTGATGTCATAATCATTTGATGATGTCATAATCATTTGATGTTATAATCATTGGATGATGTCATAATCATTTTGTTGATGTCATAATCATTTGATGATGTCATAATCATTTGATGTTATAATCATTGGATGATGTCATAATCATTTTGTTGATGTCATAATCATTTGATGATGTCATAATCATTTTGTTGTTGTCATAATCATTTGATGATGTCATAATCATTTGATGTCATAATTATTGGATGATGTCATAATCATTTTGTTGATGTCATAATCATTTGATGATGTCATAATCATTTGATGTTATAATCATTGGATGATGTCATAATCATTTTGTTGATGTCATAATCATTTGATGATGTCATAATCATTTGATGTTATAATCATTGGATGATGTCATAATCATTTTGTTGATGTCATAATCATTTGATGATGTCATAATCATTTTGTTGATGTCATAATCATTTGATGATGTCATAATCATTTGATGTCATAATCATTGGATGATGTCATAATCATTTTGTTGATGTCATAATCATTTGATGATGTCATAAACATTAGATGATGTCATAATCATTTTGTTGATGTCATAATGATTTGATGATGTCATAATCATTTGATGTCATAATCATTGGATGATGTCATAATCATTTTGTTGATGTCATAATCATTTGATGATGTCATAATCATTTGATGTCATAATCATTGGATGATGTCATAATCATTTTGTTGATGTCATAATCATTTGATGATGTCATAATCATTAGATGATGTCATAATCATTTTGTTGATGTCATAATCATTAGATGATGTCATAATCATTTTGTTGATGTCATAATCATTTGATGATGTCATAATCATTAGATGATGTCATAATCATTTTGTTGATGTCATAATCATTTGATGATGTCATAATCATTTGATGTCATAATCATTGGATGATGTCATAATCATTTTGTTGATGTCATAATCATTTGATGATGTCATAATCATTTGATGTCATAATCATTGGATGATGTCATAATCTTTTTTTTGATGTCATAATCATTTGATGTCATAATCATTGGATGATGTCATAATCATTGGATGATGACATAATCATTTTGTTGATGTCATAATCATTTGATGTCATAATCATTGGATGATGTCATAATCATTTTGTTGATGTCATAATCATTTGATGATGTCATAATCATTTGATGTCATAATCATTGTATGATGTCATAATCATTTTGTTGATGTCATAATCATTTGATGATGTCATAATCATTAGATGATGTCATAATAATTTTGTTGATGTCATAATCATTTGATGGTGTCATAATCATATGATGTAATAATCATTGGATGATGTCATAATCATTTTGTTGATGTCATAATCATTTGATGATGTCATAATCATTAGATGATGTCATAATCATTTTGTTGATGTCATAATCATTTGATGATGTCATAATCATTAGATGATGTCATAATCATTTTGTTGATGTCATAATCATTTGATGATGTCATAATCATTTGATGTCATAATCATTGGATGATGTCATAATCATTTTATTGATGTCATAATCATTTGATGATGTCATAATCATTTGATGTCATAATCATTGGATGATGTCATAATCATTTTGTTGATGTCATAATCATTTTATGATGTCATAATCATTTTGTTGATGTCATAATCATTGGATGATGTCATAATCCTTTTGTTGATGTCATAATCATTTGATGATGTCATAATCATTAGATGATGTCATAATCATTTTGTTGATGTCATAATCATTTGATGATGTCATAATCATTTTGTTGATGTCATAATCATTTCGTTGATGTCATAATGATTTGATGATATCATAATCATTTGATGTCATAATCATTGGATGATGTCATAATCATTTTGTTGATGTCATAATCATTTGATGATGTCATAATCATTTGATGTCATAATCATTGGATGATGTCATAATCATTTGATGATGTCATAATCATTAGATGATGTCATAATCATTTTGTTGATGTCATAATCATTTGATGATGTCATAATCATTTTGTTGATGTCATAATCATTTCGTTGATGTCTTAAGGATTTGATGATATCATAATCATTTGATGTCATAATCATTGGATGATGTCATAATCATTTTGTTGATGTCATAATCATTTGATGATGTCATAATCATTTGATGTCATAATCATTGGATGATGTCGTAATCATTTGATGATGCCATAATGATTTTGTTGATGTCATAATCATTTTATGATGTCATAATCATTTTGTTGATGTCATAATCATTTTGTTGATGTCATAATCATTTGATGATGTCATAATCATTAGATGATGTCATAATCATTTTGTTGATGTCATAATCATTTCATGATGTCATAATCATTAGATGATGTCATAATCATTTTGTTGATGTCATAATCATTTCGTTGATGTCATAATGATTTGATGATATCATATTCATTTGATGTCATAATCATTGGATGATGTCATAATCATTTTGTTGATGTCATAATCATTTTATGATGTCATAATCATTTTGTTGATGTCATAATCATTGGATGATGTCATAATCCTTTTGTTGATGTCATAATCATTTGATGATGTCATGATCATTAGATGATGTCATAATCATTTTGTTGATGTCATAATCATTTGATGATGTCATAATCATTTTGTTGATGTCATAATCATTTCGTTGATGTCATAATGATTTGATGATATCATAATCATTTGATGTCATAATCATTGGATGATTTCATAATCATTTTGTTGATGTCATAATCATTTGATGATGTCATAATCATTAGATGATGTCATAATCATTGGATGATGACATAATCATTTTGTTGATGTCATAATCATTTGATGTCATAATCATTGGATGATGTCATAATCATTTTGTTGATGTCATAATCATTTGATGATGTCATAATCATTAGATGATGTCATAATCATTTTGTTGATGTCATAATCATTTCATGATGTCATAATCATTTGATGTCATAATCATTGGATGATGTCATAATCATTTTGTTGATGGCATAATCATTTGATGATGTCATAATCATTAGATAATGTCATAATCATTTTGTTGAAGTCATAATCATTTGATGATGTCATAATCATTTTGTTGTCATAATCATTTTGTTGATGTCATATTGATTTGATGATGTCATAATCATTTGATGTCATAATCATTGGATGATGTCATAATCATTTTGTTGATGTCATAATCATTTGATGATGTCATAATCATTTGATGTCATAATCATTGGATGATGTCATAATCATTTTGTTGATGTCATAATCATTTGATGATGTCATAAACATTAGATGATGTCATAATCATTTTGTTGATGTCATAATGATTTGATGATGTCATAATCATTTGATGTCATAATCATTGGATGATGTCATAATCATTTTGTTGATGTCATAATCATTTGATGATGTCATAATCATTTGATGTCATAATCATTGGATGATGTCATAATCATTTTGTTGATGTCATAATCATTTGATGATGTCATAATCATTAGATGATGTCATAATCATTTTGTTGATGTCATAATCATTAGATGATGTCATAATCATTTTGTTGATGTCATAATCATTTGATGATGTCATAATCATTAGATGATGTCATAATCATTTTGTTGATGTCATAATCATTTGATGATGTCATAATCATTTGATGTCATAATCATTGGATGATGTCATAATCATTTTGTTGATGTCATAATCATTTGATGATGTCATAATCATTTGATGTCATAATCATTGGATGATGTCATAATCTTTTTTTTGATGTCATAATCATTTGATGTCATAATCATTGGATGATGTCATAATCATTGGATGATGACATAATCATTTTGTTGATGTCATAATCATTTGATGTCATAATCATTGGATGATGTCATAATCATTTTGTTGATGTCATAATCATTTGATGATGTCATAATCATTTGATGTCATAATCATTGGATGATGTCATAATCATTTTGTTGATGTCATAATCATTTGATGATGTCATAATCATTAGATGATGTCATAATAATTTTGTTGATGTCATAATCATTTGATGGTGTCATAATCATATGATGTAATAATCATTGGATGATGTCATAATCATTTTGTTGATGTCATAATCATTTGATGATGTCATAATCATTAGATGATGTCATAATCATTTTGTTGATGTCATAATCATTTGATGATGTCATAATCATTAGATGATGTCATAATCATTTTGTTGATGTCATAATCATTTGATGATGTCATAATCATTTGATGTCATAATCATTGGATGATGTCATAATCATTTTATTGATGTCATAATCATTTGATGATGTCATAATCATTTGATGTCATAATCATTGGATGATGTCATAATCATTTTGTTGATGTCATAATCATTTTATGATGTCATAATCATTTTGTTGATGTCATAATCATTGGATGATGTCATAATCCTTTTGTTGATGTCATAATCATTTGATGATGTCATAATCATTAGATGATGTCATAATCATTTTGTTGATGTCATAATCATTTGATGATGTCATAATCATTTTGTTGATGTCATAATCATTTCGTTGATGTCATAATGATTTGATGATATCATAATCATTTGATGTCATAATCATTGGATGATGTCATAATCATTTTTTTGATGTCATAATCATTTGATGATGTCATAATCATTTGATGTCATAATCATTGGATGATGTCATAATCATTTGATGATGTCATAATCATTAGATGATGTCATAATCATTTTGTTGATGTCATAATCATTTGATGATGTCATAATCATTTTGTTGATGTCATAATCATTTCGTTGATGTAATAAGGATTTGATGATATCATAATCATTTGATGTCATAATCATTGGATGATGTCATAATCATTTTGTTGATGTCATAATCATTTGATGATGTCATAATCATTTGATGTCATAATCATTGGATGATGTCGTAATCATTTGATGATGCCATAATGATTTTGTTGATGTCATAATCATTTTATGATGTCATAATCATTTTGTTGATGTCATAATCATTTTGTTGATGTCATAATCATTTGATGATGTCATAATCATTAGATGATGTCATAATCATTTTGTTGATGTCATAATCATTTCATGATGTCATAATCATTAGATGATGTCATAATCATTTTGTTGATGTCATAATCATTTCGTTGATGTCATAATGATTTGATGATATCATATTCATTTGATGTCATAATCATTGGATGATGTCATAATCATTTTGTTGATGTCATAATCATTTTATGATGTCATAATCATTTTGTTGATGTCATAATCATTGGATGATGTCATAATCCTTTTGTTGATGTCATAATCATTTGATGATGTCATGATCATTAGATGATGTCATAATCATTTTGTTGATGTCATAATCATTTGATGATGTCATAATCATTTTGTTGATGTCATAATCATTTCGTTGATGTCATAATGATTTGATGATATCATAATCATTTGATGTCATAATCATTGGATGATTTCATAATCATTTTGTTGATGTCATAATCATTTGATGATGTCATAATCATTAGATGATGTCATAATCATTGGATGATGACATAATCATTTTGTTGATGTCATAATCATTTGATGTCATAATCATTGGATGATGTCATAATCATTTTGTTGATGTCATAATCATTTGATGATGTCATAATCATTAGATGATGTCATAATCATTTTGTTGATGTCATAATCATTTCATGATGTCATAATCATTTGATGTCATAATCATTGGATGATGTCATAATCATTTTGTTGATGGCATAATCATTTGATGATGTCATAATCATTAGATAATGTCATAATCATTTTGTTGAAGTCATAATCATTTGATGATGTCATAATCATTTTGTTGTCATAATCATTTTGTTGATGTCATATTGATTTGATGATGTCATAATCATTTGATGTCATAATCATTGGATGATGTCATAATCATTTTGTTGATGTCATAATCATTTGATGATGTCATAATCATTTGATGTCATAATCATTGGATGATGTCATAATCATTTTGTTGATGTCATAATCATTTGATGATGTCATAATCATTAGATGATGTCATAATCATTTTGTTGATGTCATAATCATTTTGTTGATGTCATAATCATTTGATGATGTCATTATCATTTGATGATGTCATAATCATTAGATGATGTCATAATCATTTTGTTGATGTCATAATCATTTGATGATGTCATAATCATTTGATGTCATAATCATTGGATGATGTCATAATCATTTTGTTGATGTCATAATCATTTGATGATGTCATAATCATTTGATGTCATAATCATTGGATGATGTCATAATCATTTTGTTGATGTCATAATCATTTGATGTCATAATCATTGGATGACGTCATAATCATTTTGTTGATGTCATAATCATTTGATGATGTCATAATCATTTGATGTCATAATCATTGGATGATGTCATAATCATTTTGTTGATGTCATAATCATTTGATGATGTCATAATCATTAGATGATGTCATAATCATTGGATGATGACATAATCATTTTGTTGATGTCATAATCATTTGATGTCATAATCATTGGATGATATCATAATCATTTTCTTGATGTCATAATCATTTGATGATGTCATAATCATTAGATGATGTCATAATCATTTTGTTGATGTCACAATCATTTCATGATGTCATAATCATTTGATGTCATAATCATTGGATGATGTCATAATCATTTTGTTGATGTCATAATCATTTGATGATGTCATAATCATTAGATAATGTCATAATCATTTTATCGATGTCATAATCATTTGATGATGTCATAATCATTTTGTTGATGTCATAATGATTTGATGATGTCATAATCATTTGATGTCATAATCATTGGATGATGTCATAATCATTTTGTTGATGTCATAATCATTTGATGATGTCATAATCATTTGATGTCATAATCATTGGATGATGTCATAACCATTTTGTTGATGTCATAATCATTTGATGATGTCATAATCATTAGATGATGTCATAATCATTTTGTTGATGTCATAATCATTTGATGATGTCATAATCATATGATGTAATAATCATTGGATGATGTCATAATCATTTTGTTGATGTCATAATCATTTGATGATGTCATAATCATTAGATGATGTCATAATCATTTTGTTGATGTCATAATCATTTGATGATGTCATAATCATTAGATGATGTCATAATCATTTTGTTGATGTCATAATCATTTGATGATGTCATAATCATTTGATGTCATAATCATTGGATGATGTCGTAATCATTTTGTTGATGTCATAATCATTTGATGATGTCATAATCATTTTGATGATGTCATAATCATTTGATGATGTCATAATCATTTGATGTCATAATCATTGGATAATGTCATAATCATTTTGTTGATGTCATAATCATTTTATGATGTCATAATCATTTTGTTGATGTCATAATCATTGGATGATGTCATAATCCTTTTGTTGATGTCATAATCATTTGATGATGTCATAATCATTAGATGATGTCATAATCATATTGTTGATGTCATAATCATTTGATGATGTCATAATCATTTTGTTGATGTCATAATCATTTCGTTGATGTCATAATGATTTGATGATATCATAATCATTTGATGTCATAATCATTGGATGATGTCATAATCATTTTGTTGATGTCATAATCATTTGATGATGTCATAAGCATTTGATGTCATAATCATTGGATGATGTCATAATCATTTTGTTGATATCATAATCATTTTATGATGTCATAACCATTTTGTTGATGTCATAATCATTGGATGATGTCTTAATCCTTTTGTTGATGTCATAATCATTTGATGATGTCATAATCATTAGATGATGTCATAATCATTTTGTTGATGTCATAATCATTTGATGATGTCATAATCATTTTGTTGATGTCATAATCATTTCGTTGATGTCATAATGATTTGATGATATCATAATCATTTGATGTCATAATCATTGGATGATGTCATAATCATTTTGTTGATGTCATAATCATTTAATGATGTCATAATCATTAGATGATGTCATAATCATTGGATGATGACATAATCATTTTGTTGATGTCATAATCATTTGATGTCATAATCATTGGATGATGTCATAATCATTTTGTTGATGTCATAATCATTTGATGATGTCATAATCATTGGATGATGTCATAATCATTTTGTTGATGTCATAATCATTTGATGATGTCATAATCATTAGATGATGTCATAATCATTGGATGATGACATAATCATTTTGTTGATGTCATAATCATTTGATGTCATAATCATTGGATGATGTCATAATCATTTTGTTGATGTCATAATCATTTGATGATGTCATAATCATTTTGTTGATGTCATAATCATTTCGTTGATGTCATTATGATTTGATGATATCATAATCATTTGATGTCATAATCATTGGATGATTTCATAATCATTTTGTTGATGTCATAATCATTTGATGATGTCATAATCATTAGATGATGTCACAATCATTGGATGATGACACAATCATTTTGTTGATGTCATAATCATTTGATGTCATAATCATTGGATGATGTCATAATCATTTTGTTGATGTCATAATCATTTGATGATGTCATAATCATTAGATGATGTCATAATCATTTTGTTGATGTCATAATCATTTCATGATGTCATAATCATTTGATGTCATAATCATTGGATGATGTCATAATGATTTTGTTGATGGCATAATCATTTGATGATGTCATAATCATTAGATAATGTCATAATCATTTTGTTGAAGTCATAATCATTTGATGATGTCATAATCATTTTGTTGATGTCATAATCATTTTGTTGATGTCATAATGATTTGATGATGTCATAATCATTTGATGTCATAATCATTGGATGATGTCATAATCATTTTGTTGATGTCATAATCATTTGATGATGTCATAATCATTTGATGTCATAATCATTGGATGATGTCATAATCATTTTGTTGATGTCATAATCATTTGATGATGTCACAATCATTTTGTTGATGTCATAATCATTTTGTTGATGTCATAATCATTTGATGTCATAATCATTTGATGATGTCATAATCATTAGATGATGTCATAATCATTTTGTTGATGTCATAATCATTTGATGATGTCATAATCATTTGATGTCATAATCATTGGATGATGTCATAATCATTTTGTTGATGTCATAATCATTTGATGATTTCATAATCATTTGATGTCATAATCATTGGATGATGTCATAATCATTTTGTTGATGTCATAATCATTTGATATCATAATCATTGGATGATGTCATAATCATTTTGTTGATGTCATAATCATTTGATGATGTCATAATCATTTGATGTCATAATCATTGGATGATGTCATAATCATTTTGTTGATGTCATAATCATTTGATGATGTCATAATCATTAGATGATGTCATAATCATTGGATGATGACATAATCATTTTGTTGATGTCATAATCATTTGATGTCATAATCATTTTGTTGATGTCATAATCATTTGATGATGTCATAATCATTAGATGATGTCATAATCATTTTGTTGATGTCACAATCATTTCATGATGTCATAATCATTTGATGTCATAATCATTTGATGATGTCATAATCATTTGATGTCATAATCATTGGATGATGTCATAATCATTTTATTGATGTCATAATCATTTGATGATGTCATAATCATTTGATGATGTCATAATCATTTGATGTCATAATCATTGGATGATGTCATAATCATTTTGTTGATGTCATAATCATTTTATGATGTCATAATCATTTTGTTGATGTCATAATCATTAGATGATGTCATAATCTTTTTGTTGATGTCATAATCATTTGATGATGTCATAATCATTAGATGATGTCATAATCATTTTGTTGATGTCATAATCATTTGATGATGTCATAATCATTTTGTTGATGTCATAATCATTTCGTTGATGTCATAATCATTTGATGTCATAATCATTGGATGATGTCATAATCATTTGATGATGTCATAATCATTAGATGATGTCATAATCATTTTGTTGATGTCATAATCATTTGATGATGTCATAATCATTTTGTTGATGTCATAATCATTTCGTTGATGTCATAAGGATTTGATGATATCATAATCATTTGATGTCATAATCATTGGATGATGTCATAATCATTTTGTTGATGTCATAATCATTTGATGATGTCATAATCATTTGATGTCATAATCATTGGATGATGTCGTAATCATTTGATGATGCCATAATGATTTTGTTGATGTCATAATCATTTTATGATGTCATAATCATTTTGTTGATGTCATAATCATTTTGTTGATGTCATAATCATTTGATGATGTCATAATCATTAGATGATGTCATAATCATTTTGTTGATGTCATAATCATTTCATGATGTCATAATCATTAGATGATGTCATAATCATTTTGTTGATGTCATAATCATTTCGTTGATGTCATAATGATTTGATGATATCATATTCATTTGATGTCATAATCATTGGATGATGTCATAATCATTTTGTTGATGTCATAATCATTTTATGATGTCATAATCATTTTGTTGATGTCATAGTCATTGGATGATGTCATAATCATTTTGTTGATGTCATAATCATTTGATGATGTCATGATCATTAGATGATGTCATAATCATTTTGTTGATGTCATAATCATTTGATGATGTCATAATCATTTTGTTGATGTCATAATCATTTCGTTGATGTCATAATCATTTGATGATATCATAATCATTTGATGTCATAATCATTGGATGATTTCATAATCATTTTGTTGATGTCATAATCATTTGATGATGTCATAATCATTAGATGATGTCATAATCATTGGATGATGACATAATCATTTTGTTGATGTCATAATCATTTGATGTCATAATCATTGGATGATGTCATAATCATTTTGTTGATGTCATAATCATTTGATGATGTCATAATCATTAGATGATGTCATAATCATTTTGTTGATGTCATAATCATTTCATGATGTCATAATCATTTGATGTCATAATCATTGGATGATGTCATAATGATTTTGTTGATGGCATAATCATTTGATGATGTCATAATCATTAGATAATGTCATAATCATTTTGTTGAAGTCATAATCATTTGATGATGTCATAATCATTTTGTTGATGTCATAATCATTTTGTTGATGTCATAATGATTTGATGATGTCATAATCATTTGATGTCATAATCATTGGATGATGTCATAATCATTTTGTTGATGTCATAATCATTTGATGATGTCATAATCATTTGATGTCATAATCATTGGATGATGTCATAATCATTTTGTTGATGTCATAATCATTTGATGATGTCATAATCATTAGATGATGTCATAATCATTTTGTTGATGTCATAATCATTTTGTTGATGTCATAATCATTTGATGTCATAATCATTTGATGATGTCATAATCATTAGATGATGTCATAATCATTTTGTTGATGTCATAATCATTTGATGATGTCATAATCATTTGATGTCATAATCATTGGATGATGTCATAATCATTTTGTTGATGTCATAATCATTTGATGATTTCATAATCATTTGATGTCATAATCATTGGATGATGTCATAATCATTTTGTTGATGTCATAATCATTTGATATCATAATCATTGGATGATGTCATAATCATTTTGTTGATGTCATAATCATTTGATGATGTCATAATCATTTGATGTCATAATCATTGGATGATGTCATAATCATTTTGTTGATGTCATAATCATTTGATGATGTCATAATCATTAGATGATGTCATAATCATTGGATGATAACATAATCATTTTGTTGATGTCATAATCATTTGATGTCATAATCATTTTGTTGATGTCATAATCATTTGATGATGTCATAATCATTAGATGATGTCATAATCATTTTGTTGATGTCACAATCATTTCATGATGTCATAATCATTTGATGTCATAATCATTTGATGATGTCATAATCATTTGATGTCATAATCATTGGATGATGTCATAATCATTTTATTGATGTCATAATCATTTGATGATGTCATAATCATTTGATGTCATAATCATTGGATGATGTCATAATCATTTTGTTGATGTCATAATCATTTTATGATGTCATAATCATTTTGTTGATGTCATAATCATTGGATGATGTCATAATCTTTTTGTTGATGTCATAATCATTTGATGATGTCATAATCATTAGATGATGTCATAATCATTTTGTTGATGTCATAATCATTTGATGATGTCATAATCATTTTGTTGATGTCATAATCATTTCGTTGATGTCATAATGATTTGATGATATCATAATCATTTGATGTCATAATCATTGGATGATGTCATAATCATTTTGTTGATGTCATAATCATTTAATGATGTCATAATCATTAGATGATGTCATAATCATTGGATGATGACATAATCATTTTGTTGATGTCATAATCATTTGATGTCATAATCATTGGATGATGTCATAATCATTTTGTTGATGTCATAATCATTTGATGATGTCATAATCATTGGATGATGTCATAATCATTTTGTTGATGTCATAATCATTTGATGATGTCATAATCATTAGATGATGTCATAATCATTGGATGATGACATAATCATTTTGTTGATGTCATAATCATTTGATGTCATAATCATTGGATGATGTCATAATCATTTTGTTGATGTCATAATCATTTGATGATGTCATAATCATTTTGTTGATGTCATAATCATTTCGTTGATGTCATTATGATTTGATGATATCATAATCATTTGATGTCATAATCATTGGATGATTTCATAATCATTTTGTTGATGTCATAATCATTTGATGATGTCATAATCATTAGATGATGTCACAATCATTGGATGATGACACAATCATTTTGTTGATGTCATAATCATTTGATGTCATAATCATTGGATGATGTCATAATCATTTTGTTGATGTCATAATCATTTGATGATGTCATAATCATTAGATGATGTCATAATCATTTTGTTGATGTCATAATCATTTCATGATGTCATAATCATTTGATGTCATAATCATTGGATGATGTCATAATGATTTTGTTGATGGCATAATCATTTGATGATGTCATAATCATTAGATAATGTCATAATCATTTTGTTGAAGTCATAATCATTTGATGATGTCATAATCATTTTGTTGATGTCATAATCATTTTGTTGATGTCATAATGATTTGATGATGTCATAATCATTTGATGTCATAATCATTGGATGATGTCATAATCATTTTGTTGATGTCATAATCATTTGATGATGTCATAATCATTTGATGTCATAATCATTGGATGATGTCATAATCATTTTGTTGATGTCATAATCATTTGATGATGTCACAATCATTTTGTTGATGTCATAATCATTTTGTTGATGTCATAATCATTTGATGTCATAATCATTTGATGATGTCATAATCATTAGATGATGTCATAATCATTTTGTTGATGTCATAATCATTTGATGATGTCATAATCATTTGATGTCATAATCATTGGATGATGTCATAATCATTTTGTTGATGTCATAATCATTTGATGATTTCATAATCATTTGATGTCATAATCATTGGATGATGTCATAATCATTTTGTTGATGTCATAATCATTTGATATCATAATCATTGGATGATGTCATAATCATTTTGTTGATGTCATAATCATTTGATGATGTCATAATCATTTGATGTCATAATCATTGGATGATGTCATAATCATTTTGTTGATGTCATAATCATTTGATGATGTCATAATCATTAGATGATGTCATAATCATTGGATGATGACATAATCATTTTGTTGATGTCATAATCATTTGATGTCATAATCATTTTGTTGATGTCATAATCATTTGATGATGTCATAATCATTAGATGATGTCATAATCATTTTGTTGATGTCACAATCATTTCATGATGTCATAATCATTTGATGTCATAATCATTTGATGATGTCATAATCATTTGATGTCATAATCATTGGATGATGTCATAATCATTTTATTGATGTCATAATCATTTGATGATGTCATAATCATTTGATGATGTCATAATCATTTGATGTCATAATCATTGGATGATGTCATAATCATTTTGTTGATGTCATAATCATTTTATGATGTCATAATCATTTTGTTGATGTCATAATCATTAGATGATGTCATAATCTTTTTGTTGATGTCATAATCATTTGATGATGTCATAATCATTAGATGATGTCATAATCATTTTGTTGATGTCATAATCATTTGATGATGTCATAATCATTTTGTTGATGTCATAATCATTTCGTTGATGTCATAATCATTTGATGTCATAATCATTGGATGATGTCATAATCATTTGATGATGTCATAATCATTAGATGATGTCATAATCATTTTGTTGATGTCATAATCATTTGATGATGTCATAATCATTTTGTTGATGTCATAATCATTTCGTTGATGTCATAAGGATTTGATGATATCATAATCATTTGATGTCATAATCATTGGATGATGTCATAATCATTTTGTTGATGTCATAATCATTTGATGATGTCATAATCATTTGATGTCATAATCATTGGATGATGTCGTAATCATTTGATGATGCCATAATGATTTTGTTGATGTCATAATCATTTTATGATGTCATAATCATTTTGTTGATGTCATAATCATTTTGTTGATGTCATAATCATTTGATGATGTCATAATCATTAGATGATGTCATAATCATTTTGTTGATGTCATAATCATTTCATGATGTCATAATCATTAGATGATGTCATAATCATTTTGTTGATGTCATAATCATTTCGTTGATGTCATAATGATTTGATGATATCATATTCATTTGATGTCATAATCATTGGATGATGTCATAATCATTTTGTTGATGTCATAATCATTTTATGATGTCATAATCATTTTGTTGATGTCATAGTCATTGGATGATGTCATAATCATTTTGTTGATGTCATAATCATTTGATGATGTCATGATCATTAGATGATGTCATAATCATTTTGTTGATGTCATAATCATTTGATGATGTCATAATCATTTTGTTGATGTCATAATCATTTCGTTGATGTCATAATCATTTGATGATATCATAATCATTTGATGTCATAATCATTGGATGATTTCATAATCATTTTGTTGATGTCATAATCATTTGATGATGTCATAATCATTAGATGATGTCATAATCATTGGATGATGACATAATCATTTTGTTGATGTCATAATCATTTGATGTCATAATCATTGGATGATGTCATAATCATTTTGTTGATGTCATAATCATTTGATGATGTCATAATCATTAGATGATGTCATAATCATTTTGTTGATGTCATAATCATTTCATGATGTCATAATCATTTGATGTCATAATCATTGGATGATGTCATAATGATTTTGTTGATGGCATAATCATTTGATGATGTCATAATCATTAGATAATGTCATAATCATTTTGTTGAAGTCATAATCAT
This sequence comes from Dendrobates tinctorius, assembly GCF_039654945.1. Classification (NCBI taxonomy): domain Eukaryota; kingdom Metazoa; phylum Chordata; class Amphibia; order Anura; family Dendrobatidae; genus Dendrobates; species Dendrobates tinctorius. The sequence goes on along the minus strand of NW_027361687.1, from coordinate 40,003,755 downwards.
TTGATGATGTCATAATCATTTTGTTGATGTCATAATCATTTTGTTGATGTCATAATGATTTGATGATGTCATAATCATTTGATGTCATAATCATTGGATGATGTCATAATCATTTTGTTGATGTCATAATCATTTGATGATGTCATAATCATTTGATGTCATAATCATTGGATGATGTCATAATCATTTTGTTGATGTCATAATCATTTGATGATGTCATAATCATTAGATGATGTCATAATCATTTTGTTGATGTCATAATCATTTTGTTGATGTCATAATCATTTGATGTCATAATCATTTGATGATGTCATAATCATTAGATGATGTCATAATCATTTTGTTGATGTCATAATCATTTGATGATGTCATAATCATTTGATGTCATAATCATTGGATGATGTCATAATCATTTTGTTGATGTCATAATCATTTGATGATTTCATAATCATTTGATGTCATAATCATTGGATGATGTCATAATCATTTTGTTGATGTCATAATCATTTGATATCATAATCATTGGATGATGTCATAATCATTTTGTTGATGTCATAATCATTTGATGATGTCATAATCATTTGATGTCATAATCATTGGATGATGTCATAATCATTTTGTTGATGTCATAATCATTTGATGATGTCATAATCATTAGATGATGTCATAATCATTGGATGATAACATAATCATTTTGTTGATGTCATAATCATTTGATGTCATAATCATTTTGTTGATGTCATAATCATTTGATGATGTCATAATCATTAGATGATGTCATAATCATTTTGTTGATGTCACAATCATTTCATGATGTCATAATCATTTGATGTCATAATCATTTGATGATGTCATAATCATTTGATGTCATAATCATTGGATGATGTCATAATCATTTTATTGATGTCATAATCATTTGATGATGTCATAATCATTTGATGTCATAATCATTGGATGATGTCATAATCATTTTGTTGATGTCATAATCATTTTATGATGTCATAATCATTTTGTTGATGTCATAATCATTGGATGATGTCATAATCTTTTTGTTGATGTCATAATCATTTGATGATGTCATAATCATTAGATGATGTCATAATCATTTTGTTGATGTCATAATCATTTGATGATGTCATAATCATTTTGTTGATGTCATAATCATTTCGTTGATGTCATAATCATTTGATGTCATAATCATTGGATGATGTCATAATCATTTGATGATGTCATAATCATTGGATGATGTCATAATCCTTTTGTTGATGTCATAATCATTTGATGATGTCATGATCATTAGATGATGTCATAATCATTTTGTTGATGTCATAATCATTTGATGATGTCATAATCATTTTGTTGATGTCATAATCATTTCGTTGATGTCATAATGATTTGATGATATCATAATCATTTGATGTCATAATCATTGGATGATTTCATAATCATTTTGTTGATGTCATAATCATTTGATGATGTCATAATCATTAGATGATGTCATAATCATTGGATGATGACATAATCATTTTGATGATGTCATAATCATTTGATGTCATAATCATTGGATGATGTCATAATCATTTTGTTGATGTCATAATCATTTGATGATGTCATAATCATTAGATGATGTCATAATCATTTTGTTGATGTCATAATCATTTCATGATGTCATAATCATTTGATGTCATAATCATTGGATGATGTCATAATCATTTTGCTGATGGCATAATCATTTGATGATGTCATAATCATTAGATAATGTCATAATCATTTTGTTGAAGTCATAATCATTTGATGATGTCATAATCATTTTGTTGATGTCATAATCATTTTGTTGATGTCATATTGATTTGATGATGTCATAATCATTTGATGTCATAATCATTGGATGATGTCATAATCATTTTGTTGATGTCATAATCATTTGATGATGTCATAATCATTTGATGTCATAATCATTGGATGATGTCATAATCATTTTGTTGATGTCATAATCATTTTGTTGATGTCATAATCATTTGATGATGTCATTATCATTTGATGATGTCATAATCATTAGATGATGTCATAATCATTTTGTTGATGTCATAATCATTTGATGATGTCATAATCATTTGATGTCATAATCATTGGATGATGTCATAATCATTTTGTTGATGTCATAATCATTTGATGATGTCATAATCATTTGATGTCATAATCATTGGATGATGTCATAATCATTTTGTTGATGTCATAATCATTTGATGTCATAATCATTGGATGATGTCATAATCATTTTGTTGATGTCATAATCATTTGATGATGTCATAATCATTTGATGTCATAATCATTGGATGATGTCATAATCATTTTGTTGATGTCATAATCATTTGATGATGTCATAATCATTAGATGATGTCATAATCATTGGATGATGACATAATCATTTTGTTGATGTCATAATCATTTGATGTCATAATCATTGGATGATGTCATTATCATTTTGTTGATGTCATAATCATTTGATGATGTCATAATCATTAGATGATGTCATAATCATTTTGTTGATGTCACAATCATTTCATGATGTCATAATCATTTGATGTCATAATCATTGGATGATGTCATAATCATTTTGTTGATGTCATAATGATTTGATGATGTCATAATCATTTGATGTCATAATCATTGGATGATGTCATAATCATTTTGTTGATTTCATAATCATTTGATGATGTCATAATCATTTGATGTCATAATCATTGGATGATGTCATAACCATTTTGTTGATGTCATAATCATTTGATGATGTCATAATCATTAGATGATGTCATAATCATTTTGTTGATGTCATAATCATTTGATGATGTCATAATCATATGATGTAATAATCATTGGATGATGTCATAATCATTTTGTTGATGTCATAATCATTTGATGATGTCATAATCATTAGATGATGTCATAATCATTTTGTTGATGTCATAATCATTTGATGATGTCATAATCATTAGATGATGTCATAATCATTTTGTTGATGTCATAATCATTTGATGATGTCATAATCATTTGATGTCATAATCATTGGATGATGTCGTAATCATTTTGTTGATGTCATAATCATTTGATGATGTCATAATCATTTGATGATGTCATAATAATTTTGATGATGTCATAATCATTTGATGATGTCATAATCATTTGATGTCATAATCATTGGATAATGTCATAATCATTTTGTTGATGTCATAATCATTTTATGATGTCATAATCATTTTGTTGATGTCATAATCATTGGATGATGTCATAATCCTTTTGTTGATGTCATAATCATTTGATGATGTCATAATCATTAGATGATGTCATAATCATATTGTTGATGTCATAATCATTTGATGATGTCATAATCATTTTGTTGATGTCATAATCATTTTGTTGATGTCATAATGATTTGATGATATCATAATCATTTGATGTCATAATCATTGGATGATGTCATAATCATTTTGTTGATGTCATAATCATTTGATGATGTCATAATCATTTGATGTCATAATCATTGGATGATGTCATAATCATTTTGTTGATGTCATAATCATTTTATGATGTCATAACCATTTTGTTGATGTCATAATCATTGGATGATGTCTTAATCCTTTTGTTGATGTCATAATCATTTGATGATGTCATAATCATTAGATGATGTCATAATCATTTTGTTGATGTCATAATCATTTGATGATGTCATAATCATTTTGTTGATGTCATAATCATTTCGTTGATGTCATAATGATTTGATGATATCATAATCATTTGATGTCATAATCATTGGATGATGTCATAATCATTTTGTTGATGTCATAATCATTTGATGATGTCATAATCATTAGATGATGTCATAATCATTGGATGATGACATAATCATTTTGTTGATATCATAATCATTTGATGTCATAATCATTGGATGATGTCATAATCATTTTGTTGATGTCATAATCATTTGATGATGTCATAATCATTGGATGATGTCATAATCATTTTGTTGATGTCATAATCATTTGATGATGTCATAATCATTAGATGATGTCATAATCATTGGATGATGACATAATCATTTTGTTGATGTCATAATCATTTGATGTCATAATCATTGGATGATGTCATAATCATTTTGTTGATGTCATAATCATTTGATGATGTCATAATCATTTTGTTGATGTCATAATCATTTCATTGATGTCATAATGATTTGATGATATCATAATCATTTGATGTCATAATCATTGGATGATTTCATAATCATTTTGTTGATGTCATAATCATTTGATGATGTCATAATCATTAGATGATGTCATAATCATTGGATGATGACATAATCATTTTGTTGATGTCATAATCATTTGATGTCATAATCATTGGATGATGTCATAATCATTTTGTTGATGTCATAATCATTTGATGATGTCATAATCATTAGATGATGTCATAATCATTTTGTTGATGTCATAATCATTTCATGATGTCATAATCATTTGATGTCATAATCATTGGATGATGTCATAATGATTTTGTTGATGGCATAATCATTTGATGATGTCATAATCATTAGATAATGTCATAATCATTTTGTTGAAGTCATAATCATTTGATGATGTCATAATCATTTTGTTGATGTCATAATCATTTTGTTGATGTCATAATGATTTGATGATGTCATAATCATTTGATGTCATAATCGTTGGATGATGTCATAATCATTTTGTTGATGTCATAATCATTTGATGATGTCATAATCATTTGATGTCATAATCATTGGATGATGTCATAATCATTTTGTTGATGTCATAATCATTAGATGATGTCATAATCATTTTGTTGATGTCATAATCATTTTGTTGATGTCATAATCATTTGATGTCATAATCATTTGATGATGTCATAATCATTAGATGATGTCATAATCATTTTGTTGATGTCATAATCATTTGATGATGTCATAATCATTTGATGTCATAATCATTGGATGATGTCATAATCATTTTGTTGATGTCATAATCATTTGATATCATAATCATTGGATGATGTCATAATCATTTTGTTGATGTCATAATCATTTGATGATGTCATAATCATTTGATGTCATAATCATTGGATGATGTCATAATCATTTTGTTGATGTCATAATCATTTGATGATGTCATAATCATTAGATGATGTCATAATCATTGGATGATGACATAATCATTTTGTTGATGTCATAATCATTTGATGTCATAATCATTTTGTTGATGTCATAATCATTTGATGATGTCATAATCATTAGATGATGTCATAATCATTTTGTTGATGTCACAATCATTTCATGATGTCATAATCATTTGATGTCATAATCATTTGATGATGTCATAATCATTTGATGTCATAATCATTGGATGATGTCATAATCATTTTATTGATGTCATAATCATTTGATTATGTCATAATCATTTGATGATGTCATAATCATTTGATGTCATAATCATTGGATGATGTCATAATCATTTTGTTGATGTCATAATCATTTCGTTGATGTCATAATGATTTGATGATATCATAATCATTTGATGTCATAATCATTGGATGATGTCATAATCATTTTGTTGATGTCATAATCATTTGATGATGTCATAATCATTTGATGTCATAATCATTGGATGATGTCATAATCATTTGATGATGTCATAATCATTAGATGATGTCATAATCATTTTGTTGATGTCATAATCATTTGATGATGTCATAATCATTTTGTTGATGTCATAATCATTTCGTTGATGTCATAAGGATTTGATGATATCATAATCATTTGATGTCATAATCATTGGATGATGTCATAATCATTTTGTTGATGTCATAATCATTTGATGATGTCATAATCATTTGATGTCATAATCATTGGATGATGTCGTAATCATTTGATGATGCCATAATGATTTTGTTGATGTCATAATCATTTTATGATGTCATAATCATTTTGTTGATGTCATAATCATTTTGTTGATGTCATAATCATTTGATGATGTCATAATCATTAGATGATGTCATAATCATTTTGTTGATGTCATAATCATTTCATGATGTCATAATCATTAGATGATGTCATAATCATTTTGTTGATGTCATAATCATTTCGTTGATGTCATAATGATTTGATGATATCATATTCATTTGATGTCATAATCATTGGATGATGTCATAATCATTTTGTTGATGTCATAATCATTTTATGATGTCATAATCATTTTGTTGATGTCATAATCATTGGATGATGTCATAATCCTTTTGTTGATGTCATAATCATTTGATGATGTCATAATCATTTGATGATGTCATAATCATTTTGTTGATGTCATAATCATTTGATGATGTCATAATCATTTTGTTGATGTCATAATCATTTCGTTGATGTCATAATGATTTGATGATATCATAATCATTTGATGTCATAATCATTGGATGATTTCATAATCATTTTGTTGATGTCATAATCATTTGATGATGTCATAATCATTAGATGATGTCATAATCATTGGATGATGACATAATCATTTTGTTGATGTCATAATCATTTGATGTCATAATCATTGGATGATGTCATAATCATTTTGTTGATGTCATAATCATTTGATGATGTCATAATCATTAGATGATGTCATAATCATTTTGTTGATGTCATAATCATTTCATGATGTCATAATCATTTGATGTCATAATCATTGGATGATGTCATAATCATTTTGCTGATGGCATAATCATTTGATGATGTCATAATCATTAGATAATGTCATAATCATTTTGTTGAAGTCATAATCATTTGATGATGTCATAATCATTTTGTTGATGTCATAATCATTTTGTTGATGTCATATTGATTTGATGATGTCATAATCATTTGATGTCATAATCATTGGATGATGTCATAATCATTTTGTTGATGTCATAATCATTTGATGATGTCATAATCATTTGATGTCATAATCATTGGATGATGTCATAATCATTTTGTTGATGTCATAATCATTTGATGATGTCATAATCATTAGATGATGTCATAATCATTTTTTTGATGTCATAATCATTTTGTTGATGTCATAATCATTTGATGATGTCATTATCATTTGATGATGTCATAATCATTAGATGATGTCATAATCATTTTGTTGATGTCATAATCATTTGATGATGTCATAATCATTTGATGTCATAATCATTGGATGATGTCATAATCATTTTGTTGATGTCATAATCATTTGATGATGTCATAATCATTTGATGTCATAATCATTGGATGATGTCATAATCATTTTGTTGATGTCATAATCATTTGATGATGTCATAATCATTAGATGATGTCATAATCATTGGATGATGACATAATCATTTTGTTGATGTCATAATCATTTGATGTCATAATCATTTTGTTGATGTCATAATCATTTGATGATGTCATAATCATTAGATGATGTCATAATCATTTTGTTGATGTCACAATCATTTCATTATGTCATAATCATTTGATGTCATAATCATTGGATGATGTCATAATCATTTGATGTCATAATCATTGGATGATGTCATAATCATTTTATTGATGTCATAATCATTTGATGATGTCATAATCATTTGATGATGTCATAATCATTTGATGTCATAATCATTGGATGATGTCATAATCATTTTGTTGATGTCATAATCATATTATGATGTCATAATCATTTTGTTGATGTCATAATCATTGGATGATGTCATAATCCTTTTGTTGATGTCATAATCATTTGATGATGTCATAATCATTTTGTTGATGTCATAATCATTTCGTTGATGTCATAATGATTTGATGATATCATAATCATTTGATGTCATAATCATTGGATGATGTCATAATCATTTTGTTGATGTCATAATCATTTTGTTGATGTCATAATCATTTGATGTCATAATCATTTTGTTGATGTCATAATCATTTGATGATGTCATAATCATTAGATGATGTCATAATCATTTTGTTGATGTCACAATCATTTCATGATGTCATAATCATTTGATGTCATAATCATTTGATGATGTCATAATCATTTGATGTCATAATCATTGGATGATGTCATAATCATTTTATTGATGTCATAATCATTTGATGATGTCATAATCATTTGATGTCATAATCATTGGATGATGTCATAATCATTTTGTTGATGTCATAATCATTTTATGATGTCATAATCATTTTGTTGATGTCATAATCATTGGATGATGTCATAATCTTTTTGTTGATGTCATAATCATTTGATGATGTCATAATCATTAGATGATGTCATAATCATTTTGTTGATGTCATAATCATTTGATGATGTCATAATCATTTTGTTGATGTCATAATCATTTCGTTGATGTCATAATCATTTGATGTCATAATCATTGGATGATGTCATAATCATTTGATGATGTCATAATCATTAGATGATGTCATAATCATTTTGTTGATGTCATAATCATTTGATGATGTCATAATCATTTTGTTGATGTCATAATCATTTCGTTGATGTCATAAGGATTTGATGATATCATAATCATTTGATGTCATAATCATTGGATGATGTCATAATCATTTTGTTGATGTCATAATCATTTGATGATGTCATAATCATTTGATGTCATAATCATTGGATGATGTCGTAATCATTTGATGATGCCATAATGATTTTGTTGATGTCATAATCATTTTATGATGTCATAATCATTTTGTTGATGTCATAATCATTTTGTTGATGTCATAATCATTTGATGATGTCATAATCATTAGATGATGTCATAATCATTTTGTTGATGTCATAATCATTTCATGATGTCATAATCATTAGATGATGTCATAATCATTTTGTTGATGTCATAATCATTTCGTTGATGTCATAATGATTTGATGATATCATATTCATTTGATGTCATAATCATTGGATGATGTCATAATCATTTTGTTGATGTCATAATCATTTTATGATGTCATAATCATTTTGTTGATGTCATAATCATTGGATGATGTCATAATCATTTTGTTGATGTCATAATCATTTGATGATGTCATGATCATTAGATGATGTCATAATCATTTTGTTGATGTCATAATCATTTGATGATGTCATAATCATTTTGTTGATGTCATAATCATTTCGTTGATGTCATAATGATTTGATGATATCATAATCATTTGATGTCATAATCATTGGATGATTTCATAATCATTTTGTTGATGTCATAATCATTTGATGATGTCATAATCATTAGATGATGTCATAATCATTGGATGATGACAAAATCATTTTGTTGATGTCATAATCATTTGATGTCATAATCATTGGATGATGTCATAATCATTTTGTTGATGTCATAATCATTTGATGATGTCATAATCATTAGATGATGTCATAATCATTTTGTTGATGTCATAATCATTTCATGATGTCATAATCATTTGATGTCATAATCATTGGATGATGTCATAATCATTTTGCTGATGGCATAATCATTTGATGATGTCATAATCATTAGATAATGTCATAATCATTTTGTTGAAGTCATAATCATTTGATGATGTCATAATCATTTTGTTGATGTCATAATCATTTTGTTGATGTCATATTGATTTGATGATGTCATAATCATTTGATGTCATAATCATTGGATGATGTCATAATCATTTTGTTGATGTCATAATCATTTGATGATGTCATAATCATTTGATGTCATAATCATTGGATGATGTCATAATCATTTTGTTGATGTCATAATCATTTGATGATGTCATAATCATTAGATGATGTCATAATCATTTTGTTGATGTCATAATCATTTTGTTGATGTCATAATCATTTGATGATGTCATTATCATTTGATGATGTCATAATCATTAGATGATGTCATAATCATTTTGTTGATGTCATAATCATTTGATGATGTCATAATCATTTGATGTCATAATCATTGGATGATGTCATAATCATTTTGTTGATGTCATAATCATTTGATGATGTCATAATCATTTGATGTCATAATCATTGGATGATGTCATAATCATTTTGTTGATGTCATAATCATTTGATGTCATAATCATTGGATGATGTCATAATCATTTTGTTGATGTCATAATCATTTGATGATGTCATAATCATTTGATGTCATAATCATTGGAAGATGTCATAATCATTTTGTTGATGTCATAATCATTTGATGATGTCATAATCATTAGATGATGTCATAATCATTGGATGATGACATAATCATTTTGTTGATGTCATAATCATTTGATGTCATAATCATTGGATGATGTCATAATCATTTTGTTGATGTCATAATCATTTGATGATGTCATAATCATTAGATGATGTCATAATCATTTTGTTGATGTCACAATCATTTCATGATGTCATAATCATTTGATGTCATAATCATTGGATGATGTCATAATCATTTTGTTGATGTCATAATCATTTGATGATGTCATAATCATTAGATAATGTCATAATCATTTTATTGATGTCATAATCATTTGATGATGTCATAATCATTTTGTTGATGTCATAATGATTTGATGATGTCATAATCATTTGATGTCATAATCATTGGATGATGTCATAATCATTTTGTTGATGTCATAATCATTTGATGATGTCATAATCATTTGATGTCATAATCAATGGATGATGTCATAACCATTTTGTTGATGTCATAATCATTTGATGATGTCATAATCATTTGATGATGTCATAATAATTTTGATGATGTCATAATCATTTGATGATGTCATAATCATTTGATGTCATAATCATTGGATAATGTCATAATCATTTTGTTGATGTCATAATCATTTTATGATGTCATAATCATTTTGTTGATGTCATAATCATTGGATGATGTCATAATCCTTTTGTTGATGTCATAATCATTTGATGATGTCATAATCATTAGATGATGTCATAATCATATTGTTGATGTCATAATCATTTGATGATGTCATAATCATTTTGTTGATGTCATAATCATTTCGTTGATGTCATAATGATTTGATGATATCATAATCATTTGATGTCATAATCATTGGATGATGTCATAATCATTTTGTTGATGTCATAATCATTTGATGATGTCATAATCATTTGATGTCATAATCATTGGATGATGTCATAATCATTTTGTTGATGTCATAATCATTTTATGATGTCATAACCATTTTGTTGATGTCATAATCATTGGATGATGTCTTAATCCTTTTGTTGATGTCATAATCATTTGATGATGTCATAATCATTAGATGATGTCATAATCATTTTGTTGATGTCATAATCATTTGATGATGTCATAATCATTTTGTTGATGTCATAATCATTTTGTTGATGTCATAATGATTTGATGATATCATAATCATTTGATGTCATAATCATTGGATGATGTCATAATCATTTTGTTGATGTCATAATCATTTGATGATGTCATAATCATTAGATGATGTCATAATCATTGGATGATGACATAATCATTTTGTTGATGTCATAATCATTTGATGTCATAATCATTGGATGATGTCATAATCATTTTGTTGATGTCATAATCATTTGATGATGTCATAATCATTGGATGATGTCATAATCATTTTGTTGATGTCATAATCATTTGATGATGTCATAATCATTAGATGATGTCATAATCATTGGATGATGACATAATCATTTTGTTGATGTCATAATCATTTGATGTCATAATCATTGGATGATGTCATAATCATTTTGTTGATGTCATAATCATTTGATGATGTCATAATCATTTTGTTGATGTCATAATCATTTCATTGATGTCATAATGATTTGATGATATCATAATCATTTGATGTCATAATCATTGGATGATTTCATAATCATTTTGTTGATGTCATAATCATTTGATGATGTCATAATCATTAGATGATGTCATAATCATTGGATGATGACATAATCATTTTGTTGATGTCATAATCATTTGATGTCATAATCATTGGATGATGTCATAATCATTTTGTTGATGTCATAATCATTTGATGATGTCATAATCATTAGATGATGTCATAATCATTTTGTTGATGTCATAATCATTTCATGATGTCATAATCATTTGATGTCATAATCATTGGATGATGTCATAATGATTTTGTTGATGGCATAATCATTTGATGATGTCATAATCATTAGATAATGTCATAATCATTTTGTTGAAGTCATAATCATTTGATGATGTCATAATCATTTTGTTGATGTCATAATCATTTTGTTGATGTCATAATGATTTGATGATGTCATAATCATTTGATGTCATAATCATTGGATGATGTCATAATCATTTTGTTGATGTCATAATCATTTGATGATGTCATAATCATTTGATGTCATAATCATTGGATGATGTCATAATCATTTTGTTGATGTCATAATCATTAGATGATGTCATAATCATTTTGTTGATGTCATAATCATTTTGTTGATGTCATAATCATTTGATGTCATAATCATTTGATGATGTCATAATCATTAGATGATGTCATAATCATTTTGTTGATGTCATAATCATTTGATGATGTCATAGTCATTTGATGTCATAATCATTGGATGATGTCATAATCATTTTGTTGATGTCATAATCATTTGATGATGTCATAATCATTTGATGTCATAATCATTGGATGATGTCATAATCATTTTGTTGATGTCATAATCATTTGATATCATAATCATTGGATGATGTCATAATCATTTTGTTGATGTCATAATCATTTGATGATGTCATAATCATTTGATGTCATAATCATTGGATGATGTCATAATCATTTTGTTGATGTCATAATCATTTGATGATGTCATAATCATTAGATGATGTCATAATCATTGGATGATGACATAATCATTTTGTTGATGTCATAATCATTTGATGTCATAATCATTTTGTTGATGTCATAATCATTTGATGATGTCATAATCATTAGATGATGTCATAATCATTTTGTTGATGTCACAATCATTTCATGATGTCATAATCATTTGATGTCATAATCATTTGATGATGTCATAATCATTTGATGTCATAATCATTGGATGATGTCATAATCATTTTGTTGATGTCATAATCATTTCGTTGATGTCATAATGATTTGATGATATCATAATCATTTGATGTCATAATCATTGGATGATGTCATAATCATTTTGTTGATGTCATAATCATTTGATGATGTCATAATCATTTGATGTCATAATCATTGGATGATGTCATAATCATTTGATGATGTCATAATCATTAGATGATGTCATAATCATTTTGTTGATGTCATAATCATTTGATGATGTCATAATCATTTTGTTGATGTCATAATCATTTCGTTGATGTCATAAGGATTTGATGATATCATAATCATTTGATGTCATAATAATTGGATGATGTCATAATCATTTTGTTGATGTCATAATCATTTGATGATGTCATAATCATTTGATGTCATAATCATTGGATGATGTCGTAATCATTTGATGATGCCATAATGATTTTGTTGATGTCATAATCATTTTATGATGTCATAATCATTTTGTTGATGTCATAATCATTTTGTTGATGTCATAATCATTTGATGATGTCATAATCATTAGATGATGTCATAATCATTTTGTTGATGTCATAATCATTTCATGATGTCATAATCATTAGATGATGTCATAATCATTTTGTTGATGTCATAATCATTTCGTTGATGTCATAATGATTTGATGATATCATATTCATTTGATGTCATAATCATTGGATGATGTCATAATCATTTTGTTGATGTCATAATCATTTTATGATGTCATAATCATTTTGTTGATGTCATAATCATTGGATGATGTCATAATCCTTTTGTTGATGTCATAATCATTTGATGATGTCATAATCATTTGATGATGTCATAATCATTTTGTTGATGTCATAATCATTTGATGATGTCATAATCATTTTGTTGATGTCATAATCATTTCGTTGATGTCATAATGATTTGATGATATCATAATCATTTGATGTCATAATCATTGGATGATTTCATAATCATTTTGTTGATGTCATAATCATTTGATGATGTCATAATCATTAGATGATGTCATAATCATTGGATGATGACATAATCATTTTGTTGATGTCATAATCATTTGATGTCATAATCATTGGATGATGTCATAATCATTTTGTTGATGTCATAATCATTTGATGATGTCATAATCATTAGATGATGTCATAATCATTTTGTTGATGTCATAATCATTTCATGATGTCATAATCATTTGATGTCATAATCATTGGATGATGTCATAATCATTTTGCTGATGGCATAATCATTTGATGATGTCATAATCATTAGATAATGTCATAATCATTTTGTTGAAGTCATAATCATTTGATGATGTCATAATCATTTTGTTGATGTCATAATCATTTTGTTGATGTCATATTGATTTGATGATGTCATAATCATTTGATGTCATAATCATTGGATGATGTCATAATCATTTTGTTGATGTCATAATCATTTGATGATGTCATAATCATTTGATGTCATAATCATTGGATGATGTCATAATCATTTTGTTGATGTCATAATCATTTGATGATGTCATAATCATTAGATGATGTCATAATCATTTTGTTGATGTCATAATCATTTTGTTGATGTCATAATCATTTGATGATGTCATTATCATTTGATGATGTCATAATCAATAGATGATGTCATAATCATTTTGTTGATGTCATAATCATTTGATGATGTCATAATCATTTGATGTCATAATCATTGGATGATGTCATAATCATTTTGTTGATGTCATAATCATTTGATGATGTCATAATCATTTGATGTCATAATCATTGGATGATGTCATAATCATTTTGTTGATGTCATAATCATTTGATGTCATAATCATTGGATGATATCATAATCATTTTGTTGATGTCATAATCATTTGATGATGTCATAATCATTTGATGTCATAATCATTGGATGATGTCATAATCATTTTGTTGATGTCATAATCATTTGATGATGTCATAATCATTAGATGATGTCATAATCATTGGATGATGACATAATCATTTTGTTGATGTCATAATCATTTGATGTCATAATCATTGGATGATGTCATAATCATTTTGTTGATGTCATAATCATTTGATGATGTCATAATCATTAGATGATGTCATAATCATTTTGTTGATGTCACAATCATTTCATGATGTCATAATCATTTGATGTCATAATCATTGGATGATGTCATAATCATTTTGTTGATGTCATAATCATTTGATGATGTCATAATCATTAGATAATGTCATAATCATTTTATTGATGTCATAATCATTTGATGATGTCATAATCATTTTGTTGATGTCATAATGATTTGATGATGTCATAATCATTTGATGTCATAATCATTTGATGTCATAATCATTTTGTTGATTTCATAATCATTTGATGATGTCATAATCATTTGATGTCATAATCATTGGATGATGTCATAACCATTTTGTTGATGTCATAATCATTTGATGATGTCATAATCATTAGATGATGTCATAATCATTTTGTTGATGTCATAATCATTTGATGATGTCATAATCATATGATGTAATAATCATTGGATGATGTCATAATCATTTTGTTGATGTCATAATCATTTGATGATGTCATAATCATTAGATGATGTCATAATCATTTTGTTGATGTCATAATCATTTGATGATGTCATAATCATTAGATGATGTCATAATCATTTTGTTGATGTCATAATCATTTGATGATGTCATAATCATTTGATGTCATAATCATTGGATGATGTCGTAATCATTTTGTTGATGTCATAATCATTTGATGATGTCATAATCATTTGATGATGTCATAATCATTTTGATGATGTCATAATCATTTGATGATGTCATAATCATTTGATGTCATAATCATTGGATAATGTCATAATCATTTTGTTGATGTCATAATCATTTTATGATGTCATAATCATTTTGTTGATGTCATAATCATTGGATGATGTCATAATCCTTTTGTTGATGTCATAATCATTTGATGATGTCATAATCATTAGATGATGTCATAATCATATTGTTGATGTCATAATCATTTGATGATGTCATAATCATTTTGTTGATGTCATAATCATTTCGTTGATGTCATAATGATTTGATGATATCATAATCATTTGATGTCATAATCATTGGATGATGTCATAATCATTTTGTTGATGTCATAATCATTTGATGATGTCATAATCATTTGATGTCATAATCATTGGATGATGTCATAATCATTTTGTTGATGTCATAATCATTTTATGATGTCATAACCAGTTTGTTGATGTCATAATCATTGGATGATGTCTTAATCCTTTTGTTGATGTCATAATCATTTGATGATGTCATAATCATTAGATGATGTCATAATCATTTTGTTGATGTCATAATCATTTGATGATGTCATAATCATTTTGTTGATGTCATAATCATTTCGTTGATGTCATAATGATTTGATGATATCATAATCATTTGATGTCATAATCATTGGATGATGTCATAATCATTTTGTTGATGTCATAATCATTTGATGATGTCATAATCATTAGATGATGTCATAATCATTGGATGATGACATAATCATTTTGTTGATGTCATAATCATTTGATGTCATAATCATTGGATGATGTCATAATCATTTTGTTGATGTCATAATCATTTGATGATGTCATAATCATTGGATGATGTCATAATCATTTTGTTGATGTCATAATCATTTGATGATGTCATAATCATTAGATGATGTCATAATCATTGGATGATGACATAATCATTTTGTTGATGTCATAATCATTTGATGTCATAATCATTGGATGATGTCATAATCATTTTGTTGATGTCATAATCATTTGATGATGTCATAATCATTTTGTTGATGTCATAATCATTTCGTTGATGTCATAATGATTTGATGATATCATAATCATTTGATGTCATAATCATTGGATGATTTCATAATCATTTTGTTGATGTCATAATCATTTGATGATGTCATAATCATTAGATGATGTCATAATCATTGGATGATGACATAATCATTTTGTTGATGTCAAAATCATTTGATGTCATAATCATTGGATGATGTCATAATCATTTTGTTGATGTCATAATCATTTGATGATGTCATAATCATTAGATGATGTCATAATCATTTTGTTGATGTCATAATCATTTCATGATGTCATAATCATTTGATGTCATAATCATTGGATGATGTCATAATCATTTTGTTGATGGCATAATCATTTGATGATGTCATAATCATTAGATAATGTCATAATCATTTTGTTGAAGTCATAATCATTTGATGATGTCATAATCATTTTGTTGATGTCATAATCATTTTGTTGATGTCATAATGATTTGATGATGTCATAATCATTTGATGTCATAATCATTGGATGATGTCATAATCATTTTGTTGATGTCATAATCATTTGATGATGTCATAATCATTTGATGTCATAATCATTGGATGATGTCATAATCATTTTGTTGATGTCATAATCATTTGATGATGTCATAATCATTAGATGATGTCATAATCATTTTTTTGATGTCATAATCATTTTGTTGATGTCATAATCATTTGATGTCATAATCATTTGATGATGTCATAATCATTAGATGATGTCATAATCATTTTGTTGATGTCATAATCATTTGATGATGTCATAATCATTTGATGTCATAATCATTGGATGATGTCATAATCATTTTGTTGATGTCATAATCATTTGATGATGTCATAATCATTTGATGACATAATCATTGGATGATGTCATAATCATTTTGTTGATGTCATAATCATTTGATATCATAATCATTGGATGATGTCATAATCATTTTGTTGATGTCATAATCATTTGATGATGTCATAATCATTTGATGTCATAATCATTGGATGATGTCATAATCATTTTGTTGATGTCATAATCATTTGATGATGTCATAATCATTAGATGATGTCATAATCATTGGATGATGACATAATCATTTTGTAGATGTCATAATCATTTGATGTCATAATCATTTTGTTGATGTCATAATCATTTGATGATGTCATAATCATTAGATGATGTCATAATCATTTTGTTGATGTCACAATCATTTCATGATGTCATAATCATTTGATGTCATAATCATTGGATGATGTCATGATCATTTTGTTGATGTCATAATCATTTGATGATGTCATAATCATTAGATAATGTCATAATCATTTTGTTTAAGTCATAATCATTTGATGATGTCATAATCATTTTGTTGATGTCATAATGATTTGATGATGTCATAATCATTTGATGTCATAATCATTGGATGATGTCATAATCATTTTGTTGATGTCATAATCATTTGATGATGTCATAATCATTAGATGATGTCATAATCATTTTGTTGATGTCATAATCATTTTGTTGATGTCATAATCATTTGATGATGTCATAATCATTTGATGTTATAATCATTGGATGATGTCATAATCATTTTGTTGATGTCATAATCATTTGATGATGTCATAATCATTTGATGTTATAATCATTGGATGATGTCATAATCATTTTGTTGATGTCATAATCATTTGATGATGTCATAATCATTTTGTTGATGTCATAATCATTTGATGATGTCATACTCATTTGATGTCATAATCATTGGATGATGTCATAATCATTTTGTTGATGTCATAATCATTTTGTTGATGTCATAATCATTTGATGATGTCATAATCATTTGATGTTATAATCATTGGATGATGTCATAATCATTTTGTTGATGTCATAATCATTTGATGATGTCATAATCATTTGATGTTATAATCATTGGATGATGTCATAATCATTTTGTTGATGTCATAATCATTTGATGATGTCATAATCATTAGATGATGTCATAATCATTTTGTTGATGTCATAATCATTTGATGATGTCATAATCATTTGATGTCATAATCATTGGATGATGTCATAATCATTTTGTTGATGTCATAATCATTCGATGATGTCATAAACATTAGATGATGTCATAATCATTTTGTTGATGTCATAATGATTTGATGATGTCATAATCATTTGATGTCATAATCATTGGATGATGTCATAATCATTTTGTTGATGTCATAATCATTTGATGATGTCATAATCATTTGATGTCATAATCATTGGATGATGTCATAATCATTTTGTTGATGTCATAATCATTTGATGATGTCATAATCATTAGATGATGTCATAATCATTTTGTTGATGTCATAATCATTAGATGATGTCATAATCATTTTGTTGATGTCATAATCATTTTGTTGATGTCATAATCATTTGATGATGTCATAATCATTAGATGATGTCATAATCATTTTGTTGATGTCATAATCATTAGATGATGTCATAATCATTTTGTTGATGTCATAATCATTTTGTTGATGTCATAATCATTTGATGATGTCATAATCATGTGATGATGTCATAATCATTAGATGATGTCATAATCATTTTGTTGATGTCATAATCATTTGATGATGTCATAATCATTTGATGTCATAATCATTGGATGATGTCATAATCATTTTGTTGATGTCATAATCATTTGATGATGTCATAATCATTTGATGTCATAATCATTGGATGATGTCATAATCTTTTTTTTGATGTCATAATCATTTGATGTCATAATCATTGGATGATGTCATAATCATTGGATGATGACATAATCATTTTGTTGATGTCATAATCATTTGAAGTCATAATCATTGGATGATGTCATAATCATTTTGTTGATGTCATAATCATTTGATGATGTCATAATCATTAGATGATGTCATAATCATTTGATGATGTCATAATCATTAGATAATGTCATAATCATTTTGTTGATGTCACAATCATTTCATGATGTCATAATCATTTGATGTCATAATCATTGGATGATGTCATAATCATTTTGTTGATGTCATAATCATTTGATGATGTCATAATCATTAGATAATGTCATAATCATTTTGTTGATGTCATAATCATTTGAAGATGTCATAATCATTTTGTTGATGTCATAATGATTTGATGATGTCATAATCATTTGATGTCATAATCATTGGATGATGTCATAATCATTTTGTTGATGTCATAATCATTTGATTATGTCATAATCATTTGATGTCATAATCATTGGATGATGTCATAATCATTTTGTTGATGTCATAATCATTTGATGATGTCATAATCATTAGATGATGTCATAATCATTTTGTTGATGTCATAATCATTTGATGATGTCATAATCATATGATGTAATAATCACTGGATGATGTCATAATCATTTTGTTGATGTCATAATCATTTGATGATGTCATAATCATTAGATGATGTCATAATCATTTTGTTGATGTCATAATCATTTGATGATGTCATAATCATTAGATGATGTCATAATCATTTTGTTGATGTCATAATCATTTGATGATGTCATAATCATTTGATGTCATAATCATTGGATGATGTCGTAATCATTTTGTTGATGTCATAATCATTTGATGATGTCATAATCATTTGATGATGTCATAATCATTTTGATGATGTCATAATCATTTGATGATGTCATAATCATTTGATGTCATAATCATTGGATAATGTCATAATCATTTTGTTGATGTCATAATCATTTTATGATGTCATAATCATTTTGTTGATGTCATAATCATTGGATGATGTCATAATTCTTTTGTTGATGTCATAATCATTTGATGATGTCATAATCATTAGATGATGTCATAATCATATTGTTGATGTCATAATCATTTGATGATGTCATAATCATTTTGTTGATGTCATAATCATTTCGTTGATGTCATAATGATTTGATGATATCATAATCATTTGATGTCATAATCATTGGATGATGTCATAATCATTTTGTTGATGTCATAATCATTTGATGATGTCATAATCATTTGATGTCATAATCATTGGATGATGTCATAATCATTTTGTTGATGTCATAATCATTTTATGATGTCATAATCATTTTGATGATGTCATAATCATTGGATGATGTCATAATCTTTTGTTGATGTCATAATCATTTGATGATGTCATAATCATTAGATGATGCCATAATCATTTTGTTGATATCATAATCATTTGATGATGTCATAATCATTTTGTTGATGTCATAATCATTTCGTTGATGTCATAATGATTTGATGATATCATAATCATTTGATGTCATAATCATTGGATGATGTCATAATCATTTTGTTGATGTCATAATCATTTGATGATGTCATAATCATTAGATGATGTCATAATCATTGGATGATGACGTAATCATTTTGTTGATGTCATAATCATTTGATGTCATAATCATTGAATGATGTCATAATCATTTTGTTGATGTCATAATCATTTGATGATGTCATAATCATTGGATGATGTCATAATCATTTTGTTGATGTCATAATCATTTGATGATGTCATAATCATTAGATGATGTCATAATCATTGGATGATGACATAATCATTTTGTTGATGTCATAATCATTTGATGTCATAATCATTGGATGATGTCATAATCATTTTGTTGATGTCATAATCATTTGATGATGTCATAATCATTTTGTTGATGTCATAATCATTTCGTTGATGTCATAATGATTTGATGATATCATAATCATTTGATGTCATAATCATTGGATGATTTCATAATCATTTTGTTGATGTCATAATCATTTGATGATGTCATAATCATTAGATGATGTCATAATCATTGGATGATGACATAATCATTTTGTTGATGTCATAATCATTTGATGTCATAATCATTGGATGATGTCATAATCATTTTGTTGATGTCATAATCATTTGATGATGTCATAATCATTAGATGATGTCATAATCATTTTGTTGATGTCATAATCATTTCATGATGTCATAATCATTTGATGTCATAATCATTGGATGATGTCATAATCATTTTGTTGATGGCATAATCATTTGATGATGTCATAATCATTAGATAATGTCATAATCATTTTGTTGAAGTCATAATCATTTGATGATGTCATAATCATTTTGTTGATGTCATAATCATTTTGTTGATGTCATAATGATTTGATGATGTCATAATCATTTGATGTCATAATCATTGGATGATGTCATAATCATTTTGTTGATGTCATAATCATTTGATGATGTCATAATCATTTGATGTCATAATCATTGGATGATGTCATAATCATTTTGTTGATGTCATAATCATTTGATGATGTCATAATCATTAGATGATGTCATAATCATTTTGTTGATGTCATAATCATTTTGTTGATGTCATAATCATTTGATGATGTCATAATCATTTGATGATGTCATAATCATTAGATGATGTCATAATCATTTTGTTGATGTCATAATCATTTCATGATGTCATAATCATTTGATGTCATAATTATTGGATGATGTCATAATCATTTTGTTGATGGCATAATCATTTGATGATGTCATAAACATTAGATAATGTCATAATCATTTTGTTGAAGTCATAATCATTTGATGATGTCATAATCATTTTGTTGATGTCATAATCATTTTGTTGATGTCATAATGATTTGATGATGTCATAATCATTTGATGTCATAATCATTGGATGATGTCATAATCATTTTGTTGATGTCATAATCATTTGATGATGTCATAATCATTTGATGTCATAATCATTGGATGATGTCATAATCATTTTGTTGATGTCATAATCATTTGATGATGTCATAATCATTAGATGATGTCATAATCATTTTGTTGATGTCATAATCATTTTGTTGATGTCATAATCATTTGATGATGTCATAATCATTTGATGATGTCATAATCATTAGATGATGTCATAATCATTTTGTTGATGTCATAATCATTTGATGATGTCATAATCATTTGATGTCATAATCATTGGATGATGTCATAATCATTTTGTTGATGTCATAATCATTTGATGATGTCATAATCATTTGATGTCATAATCATTGAATGATGTCATAATCATTTTGTTGATGTCATAATCATTTGATGTCATAATCATTGGATGATGTCATAATCATTTTGTTGATGTCATAATCATTTGATGATGTCATAATCATTTGATGTCATAATCATTGGATGATGTCATAATCATTTTGTTGATGTCATAATCATTTGATGATGTCATAATCATTAGATGATGTCATAATCATTGGATGATGACATAATCATTTTGTTGATGTCATAATCATTTGATGTCATAATCATTGGATGATGTCATAATCATTTTGTTGATGTCATAATCATTTGATTATGTCATAATCATTAGATGATGTCATAATCATTTTGTTGATGTCACAATCATTTCATGATGTCATAATCATTTGATGTCATAATCATTGGATGATGTCATAATCATTTTGTTGATGTCATAATCATATGATGATGTCATAATCATTGGATGATGTCATAATCATTTTGTTGATGTCATAATCATTTGATGATGTCATAATCATTTTGTTGATGTCATAATGATTTGATGATGTCATAATCATTTGATGTCATAATCATTGGATGATGTCATAATCATTTTGTTGATGTCATAATCATTTGATGATGTCATAATCATTAGATGATGTCATAATCATTTTGTTGATGTCATAATCATTTTGTTGATGTCATAATCATTTGATGATGTCATAATCATTTGATGTTATGATCATTGGATGATGTCATAATCATTTTGTTGATGTCATAATCATTTGATGATGTCATAATCATTTGATGTTATAATCATTGGATGATGTCATAATCATTTTGTTGATGTCATAATCATTTGATGATGTCATAATCATTTTGTTGATGTCATAATCATTTGATGATGTCATAATCATTTGATGTCATAATCATTGGATGATGTCATAATCATTTTGTTGATGTCATAATCATTTTGTTGATGTCATAATCATTTGATGATGTCATAATCATTTGATGTTATAATCATTGGATGATGTCATAATCATTTTGTTGATGTCATAATCATTTGATGATGTCATAATCATTTGATGTTATAATCATTGGATGATGTCATAATCATTTTGTTAATGTCATAATCATTTGATGATGTCATAATCATTTTGTTGATGTCATAATCATTTGATGATGTCATAATCATTTGATGTCATAATCATTGGATGATGTCATAATCATTTTGTTGATGTCATAATCATTTGATGATGTCATAAACATTAGATGATGTCATAATCATTTTGTTGATGTCATAATGATTTGATGATGTCATAATCATTTGATGTCATAATCATTGGATGATGTCATAATCATTTTGTTGATGTCATAATCATTTGATGATGTCATAATCATTTGATGTCATAATCATTGGATGATGTCATAATCATTTTGTTGATGTCATAATCATTTGATGATGTCATAATCATTAGATGATGTCATAATCATTTTGTTGATGTCATAATCATTAGATGATGTCATAATCATTTTGTTGATGTCATAATCATTTTGTTGATGTCATAATCATTTGATGATGTCATAATCATTAGATGATGTCATAATCATTTTGTTGATGTCATAATCATTTGATGATGTCATAATCATTTGATGTCATAATCATTGGATGATGTCATAATCATTTTGTTGATGTCATAATCATTTGATGATGTCATAATCATTTGATGTCATAATCATTGGATGATGTCATAATCTTTTTTTTATGTCATAATCATTTGATGTCATAATCATTGGATGATGTCATAGTCATTGGATGATGACATAATCATTTTGTTGATGTCATAATCATTTGATGTCATAATCATTGGATGATGTCATAATCATTTTGTTGATGTCATAATCATTTGATGATGTCATAATCATTAGATGATGTCATAATCATTTTGTTGATGTCACAATCATTTCATGATGTCATAATCATTTGATGTCATAATCATTGGATGATGTCATAATCATTTTGTTGATGTCATAATCATTTGATGATGTCATAATCATTAGATAATGTCATAATCATTTTGTTGAAGTCATAATCATTTGATGATGTCATAATCATTTTGTTGATGTCATAATGATTTGATGATGTCATAATCATTTGATGTCATAATCATTGGATGATGTCATAATCATTTTGTTGATGTCATAATCATTTGATGATGTCATAATCATTAGATGATGTCATAATCATTTTGTTGATGTCATAATCATTTGATGATGTCATACTCATTTGATGTTATAATCATTGGATGATGTCATAATCATTTTGTTGATGTCATAATCATTTGATGATGTCATAATCATTTGATGTTATAATCATTGGATGATGTCATAATCATTTTGTTGATGTCATAATCATTTGATGATGTCATAATCATTTGATGTCATAATCATTGGATGATGTCATAATCATTTTGTTGATGTCATAATCATTTGATGATGTCATAATCATTTGATGTCATAATCATTGGATGATGTCGTAATCATTTTGTTGATGTCATAATCATTTGATGATGTCATAATCATTTGATGATGTCATAATCATTTTGATGATGTCATAATCATTTGATGATGTCATAATCATTTGATGTCATAATCATTGGATAATGTCATAATCATTTTGTTGATGTCATAATCATTTTATGATGTCATAATCATTTTGTTGATGTCATAATCATTGGATGATGTCATAATCCTTTTGTTGATGTCATAATCATTTGATGATGTCATAATCATTAGATGATGTCATAATCATATTGTTGATGTCATAATCATTTGATGATGTCATAATCATTTTGTTGATGTCATAATCATTTCGTTGATGTCATAATGATTTGATGATATCATAATCATTTGATGTCATAATCATTGGATGATGTCATAATCATTTTGTTGATGTCATAATCATTTGATGATGTCATAATCATTTGATGTCATAATCATTGGATGATGTCATAATCATTTTGTTGATGTCATAATCATTTTATGATGTCATAATCATTTTGTTGATGTCATAATCATTGGATGATGTCATAATCCTTTTGTTGATGTCATAATCATTTGATGATGTCATAATCATTAGATGATGCCATAATCATTTTGTTGATGTCATAATCATTTGATGATGTCATAATCATTTTGTTGATGTCATAATCATTTCGTTGATGTCATAATGATTTGATGATATCATAATCATTTGATGTCATAATCATTGGATGATGTCATAATCATTTTGTTGATGTCATAATCATTTGATGATGTCATAATCATTTGATGATGTCATAATCATTGGATGATGTCATAATCATTTTGTTGATGTCATAATCATTTGATGATGTCATAATCATTAGATGATGTCATAATCATTGGATGATGACATAATCATTTTGTTGATGTCATAATCATTTGATGTCATATTCATTGGATGATGTCATAATCATTTTGTTGATGTCATAATCATTTGATGATGTCATAATCATTTTGTTGATGTCATAATCATTTCGTTGATGTCATAATGATTTGATGATATCATAATCATTTGATGTCATAATCATTGGATGATTTCATAATCATTTTGTTGATGTCATAATCATTTGATGATGTCATAATCATTAGATGATGTCATAATCATTGGATGATGACATAATCATTTTGTTGATGTCATAATCATTTGATGTCATAATCATTGGATGATGTCATAATCATTTTGTTGATGTCATAATCATTTGATGATGTCATAATCATTAGATGATGTCATAATCATTTTGTTGATGTCATAATCATTTCATGATGTCATAATCATTTGATGTCATAATCATTGGATGATGTCATAATCATTTTGTTGATGGCATAATCATTTGATGATGTCATAATCATTAGATAATGTCATAATCATTTTGTTGAAGTCATAATCATTTGATGATGTCATAATCATTTTGTTGATGTCATAATCATTTTGTTGATGTCATAATGATTTGATGATGTCATAATCATTTGATGTCATAATCATTGGATGATGTCATAATCATTTTGTTGATGTCATAATCATTGGATGATGTCATAATCATTTTGTTGATGTCATAATCATTTGATGATGTCATAATCATTAGATGATGTCATAATCATTTTGTTGATGTCATAATCATTTTGTTGATGTCATAATCATTTGATGTCATAATCATTGGATGATGTCATAATCATTTTGTTGATGTCATAATCATTTGATTATGTCATAATCATTAGATGATGTCATAATCATTTTGTTGATGTCACAATCATTTCATGATGTCATAATCATTTGATGTCATAATCATTGGATGATGTCATAATCATTTTGTTGATGTCATAATCATTTGATGTCATAATCATTGGATGATGTCATAATCATTTTGTTGATGTCATAATCATTTGATGATGTCATAATCATTTGATGTCATAATCATTGGATGATGTCATAATCATTTTGTTGATGTCATAATCATTTGATTATGTCATAATCATTAGATGATGTCATAATCATTTTGTTGATGTCACAATCATTTCATGATGTCATAATCATTTGATGTCATAATCATTGGATGATGTCATAATCATTTTGTTGATGTCATAATCATATGATGATGTCATAATCATTGGATGATGTCATAATCATTTTGTTGATGTCATAATCATTTGATGATGTCATAATCATTTTGTTGATGTCATAATCATTTGATGATGTCATAATCATTGGATGATGTCATAATCATTTTGTTGATGTCATAATCATTTGATGATGTCATAATCATTAGATGATGTCATAATCATTTTGTTGATGTCATAATCATTTTGTTGATGTCATAATCATTTGATGATGTCATAATCATTTGATGTTATAATCATTGGATGATGTCATAATCATTTTGTTGATGTCATAATCATTTGATGATGTCATAATCATTTGATGTTATAATCATTGGATGATGTCATAATCATTTTGTTGATGTCATAATCATTTGATGATGTCATAATCATTTTGTTGATGTCATAATCATTTGATGATGTCATAATCATTTGATGTCATAATCATTGGATGATGTCATAATCATTTTGTTGATGTCATAATCATTTTGTTGATGTCATAATCATTTGATGATGTCATAATCATTTGATGTTATAATCATTGGATGATGTCATAATCATTTTGTTGATGTCATAATCATTTGATGATGTCATAATCATTTGATGTTATAATCATTGGATGATGTCATAATCATTTTGTTAATGTCATAATCATTTGATGATGTCATAATCATTTTGTTGATGTCATAATCATTTGATGATGTCATAATCATTTGATGTCATAATCATTGGATGATGTCATAATCATTTTGTTGATGTCATAATCATTTGATGATGTCATAAACATTAGATGATGTCATAATCATTTTGTTGATGTCATAATGATTTGATGATGTCATAATCATTTGATGTCATAATCATTGGATGATGTCATAATCATTTTGTTGATGTCATAATCATTTGATGATGTCATAATCATTTGATGTCATAATCATTGGATGATGTCATAATCATTTTGTTGATGTCATAATCATTTGATGATGTCATAATCATTAGATGATGTCATAATCATTTTGTTGATGTCATAATCATTAGATGATGTCATAATCATTTTGTTGATGTCATAATCATTTTGTTGATGTCATAATCATTTGATGATGTCATAATCATTAGATGATGTCATAATCATTTTGGTGATGTCATAATCATTTGATGATGTCATAATCATTTGATGTCATAATCATTGGATGATGTCATAATCATTTTGTTGATGTCATAATCATTTGATGATTTCATAATCATTTGATGTCATAATCATTGGATGATGTCATAATCTTTTTTTTGATGTCATAATCATTTGATGTCATAATCATTGGATGATGTCATAATCATTGGATGATGACATAATCATTTTGTTGATGTCATAATCATTTGATGTCATAATCATTGGATGATGTCATAATCATTTTGTTGATGTCATAATCATTTGATGATGTCATAATCATTAGATGATGTCATAATCATTTTGTTGATGTCACAATCATTTCATGATGTCATAATCATTTGATGTCATAATCATTGGATGATGTCATAATCATTTTGTTGATGTCATAATCATTTGATGATGTCATAATCATTAGATAATGTCATAATCATTTTGTTGAAGTCATAATCATTTGATGATGTCATAATCATTTTGTTGATGTCATAATGATTTGATGATGTCATAATCATTTGATGTCATAATCATTGGATGATGTCATAATCATTTTGTTGATGTCATAATCATTTGATGATGTCATAATCATTAGATGATGTCATAATCATTTTGTTGATGTCATAATCATTTGATGATGTCATACTCATTTGATGTTATAATCATTGGATGATGTCATAATCATTTTGTTGATGTCATAATCATTTGATGATGTCATAATCATTAGATGATGTCATAATCATTTTGTTGATGTCATAATCATTTGATGATGTCATAATCATTTGATGATGTAATAATCATTAGATGATGTCATAATCATTTTGTTGATGTCATAATCATTTGATGATGTCATAATCATTTGATGTCATAATCATTGGACGATGTCATAATCATTTTGTTGATGTCATAATCATTTGATGATGTCATAATCAGTTGATGTCATAATCATTGGTTGATGTCATAATCTTTTTTTTGATGTCATAATCATTTGATGTCATAATCATTGGATGATGTCATAATCATTTTGTTGATGTCATAATCATTTGATGATGTCATAATCATTAGATGATGTCATAATCATTTTGTTGATGTCACAATCATTTCATGATGTCATAATCATTTGATGATGTCATAATCATTAGATGATGTCATAATCATTGGATGATGACATAATCATTTTGTTGATGTCATAATCATTTGATGTCATAATCATTGGATGATGTCATAATCATTTTGTTGATGTCATAATCATTTGATGATGTCATAATCATTAGATGATGTCATAATCATTTTGTTGATGTCACAATCATTTCATGATGTCATAATCATTTGATGTCATAAACATTGGATGATGTCATAATCATTTTGTTGATGTCATAATCATTTGATGATGTCATAATCATTAGATAATGTCATAATCATTTTGTTGAAGTCATAATCATTTGATGATGTCATAATCATTTTGTTGATGTCATATTGATTTGATGATGTCATAATCATTTGATGTCATAATCATTGGATGATGTCATAATCATTTTGTTGATGTCATAATCATTTGATGATGTCATAATCATTTGATGTCATAATCATTGGATGATGTCATAATCATTTTGTTGATGTCATAATCATTTGATGATGTCATAATCATATGATGTAATAATCATTGGATGATGTCATAATCATTTTGTTGATGTCATAATCATTTGATGATGTCATAATCATTAGATGATGTCATAATCATTTTGTTGATGTCATAATCATTTGATGATGTCATAATCATTAGATGATGTCATAATCATTTTGTTGATGTCATAATCATTTGATGATGTCATAATCATTTGATGTCATAATCATTGGATGATGTTGTAATCATTTTGTTGATGTCATAATCATTTGATGGTGTCATTATCATTTGATGATGTCATAATCATTTTGATGATGTCATAATCATTTGATGATGTCATAATCATTTGATGTCATAATCATTGGATAATGTCATAATCATTTGATGATGTCATAATCATTAGATGATGTCATAATCATTTTGTTGATGTCATAATCATTTGATGATGTCATAATCATTTGATGTCATAATCATTGGATGATGTCATAATCATTTTGTTGATGTCATAATCATTTGATGATGTCATAATCATTTGATGTCATAATCATTGGATGATGTCATAATCATTTTGTTGATGTCATAATCATTTGATGATGTCATAATCATTAGATGATGTCATAATCATTTTGTTAATGTCATTATCATTTGATGATGTCATAATCATTTTGATGATGTCATAATCATTTGATGATGTCATAATCATTTGATGTCATAATCATTGGATAATGTCATAATCATTTGATGATGTCATAATCATTAGATGATGTCATAATCATTTTGTTGATGTCATAATCATTTGATGATGTCATAATCATTTTGTTGATGTCATAATCATTTCGTTGATGTCATAATGATTTGATGATATCATAATCATTTGATGTCATAATCATTGGATGATGTCATAATCATTTTGTTGATGTCATAATCATTTGATGATGTCATAATCATTTGATGTCATAATCATTGGATGATGTCGTAATCATTTGATGATGCCATAATGATTTTGTTGATGTCATAATCATTTTATGATGTCATAATCATTTTGTTGATGTCATAATCATTTTGTTGATGTCATAATCATTTGATGATGTCATAATCATTAGATGATGTCATAATCATTTTGTTGATGTCATAATCATTTCATGATGTCATAATCATTAGATGATGTCATAATCATTTTGTTGATGTCATAATCATTTCGTTGATGTCATAATGATTTGATGATATCATAATCATTTGATGTCATAATCATTGGATGATTTCATAATCATTTTGTTGATGTCATAATCATTAGATGATGTCATAATCATTGGATGATGACATAATCATTTTGTTGATGTCATAATCATTTGATGTCATAATCATTGGATGATGTCATAATCATTTTGTTGATGTCATAATCATTTGATGATGTCATAATCATTAGATGATGTCATAATCATTTTGTTGATGTCATAATCATTTCATGATGTCATAATCATTTGATGTCATAATCATTGGATGATGTCATAATCATTTTGTTGATGGCATAATCATTTGATGATGTCATAATCATTAGATAATGTCATAATCATTTTGTTGAAGTCATAATCATTTGATGATGTCATAATCATTTTGTTGATGTCATAATCATTTTGTTGATGTCATAATGATTTGATGATGTCATAATCATTTGATGTCATAATCATTGGATGATGTCATAATCATTTTGTTGATGTCATAATCATTTGATGATGTCATAATCATTTGATGTCATAATCATTGGATGATATCATAATCATTTTGTTGATGTCATAATCATTTGATGATGTCATAATCATTAGATGATGTCATAATCATTTTGTTGATGTCATAATCATTTTGTTGATGTCATAATCATTTGATGTCATAATCATTGGATGATGTCATAATCATTTTGTTGATGTCATAATCATTTGATTATGTCATAATCATTAGATGATGTCATAATCATTTTGTTGATGTCACAATCATTTCATGATGTCATAATCATTTGATGTCATAATCATTGGATGATGTCATAATCATTTTGTTGATGTCATAATCATTTGATGTCATAATCATTGGATGATGTCATAATCATTTTGTTGATGTCATAATCATTTGATGATGTCATAATCATTTGATGTCATAATCATTGGATGATGTCATAATCATTTTGTTGATGTCATAATCATTTGATTATGTCATAATCATTAGATGATGTCATAATCATTTTGTTGATGTCACAATCATTTCATGATGTCATAATCATTTGATGTCATAATCATTGGATGATGTCATAATCATTTTGTTGATGTCATAATCATATGATGATGTCATAATCATTGGATGATGTCATAATCATTTTGTTGATGTCATAATCATTTGATGATGTCATAATCATTTTGTTGATGTCATAATGATTTGATGATGTCATAATCATTTGATGTCATAATCATTGGATGATGTCATAATCATTTTGTTGATGTCATAATCATTTGATGATGTCATAATCATTAGATGATGTCATAATCATTTTGTTGATGTCATAATCATTTTGTTGATGTCATAATCATTTGATGATGTCATAATCATTTGATGTTATAATCATTGGATGATGTCATAATCATTTTGTTGATGTCATAATCATTTGATGATGTCATAATCATTTGATGTTATAATCATTGGATGATGTCATAATCATTTTGTTGATGTCATAATCATTTGATGATGTCATAATCATTTTGTTGATGTCATAATCATTTGATGATGTCATAATCATTTGATGTCATAATCATTGGATGATGTCATAATCATTTTGTTGATGTCATAATCATTTTGTTGATGTCATAATCATTTGATGATGTCATAATCATTTGATGTTATAATCATTGGATGATGTCATAATCATTTTGTTGATGTCATAATCATTTGATGATGTCATAATCATTTGATGTTATAATCATTGGATGATGTCATAATCATTTTGTTAATGTCATAATCATTTGATGATGTCATAATCATTTTGTTGATGTCATAATCATTTGATGATGTCATAATCATTTGATGTCATAATCATTGGATGATGTCATAATCATTTTGTTGATGTCATAATCATTTGATGATGTCATAAACATTAGATGATGTCATAATCATTTTGTTGATGTCATAATGATTTGATGATGTCATAATCATTTGATGTCATAATCATTGGATGATGTCATAATCATTTTGTTGATGTCATAATCATTTGATGATGTCATAATCATTTGATGTCATAATCATTGGATGATGTCATAATCATTTTGTTGATGTCATAATCATTTGATGATGTCATAATCATTAGATGATGTCATAATCATTTTGTTGATGTCATAATCATTAGATGATGTCATAATCATTTTGTTGATGTCATAATCATTTTGTTGATGTCATAGTCATTTGATGATGTCATAATCATTAGATGATGTCATAATCATTTTGTTGATGTCATAATCATTTGATGATGTCATAATCATTTGATGTCATAATCATGGGATGATGTCATAATCATTTTGTTGATGTCATAATCATTTGATGATGTCATAATCATTTGATGTCATAATCATTGGATGATGTCATAATCTTTTTTTTGATGTCATAATCATTTGATGTCATAATCATTGGATGATGTCATAATCATTGGATGATGACATAATCATTTTGTTGATGTCATAATCATTTGATGTCATAATCATTGGATGATGTCATAATCATTTTGTTGATGTCATAATCATTTGATGATGTCATAATCATTAGATGATGTCATAATCATTTTGTTGATGTCACAATCATTTCATGATGTCATAATCATTTGATGTCATAATCATTGGATGATGTCATAATCATTTTGTTGATGTCATAATCATTTGATGATGTCATAATCATTAGATAATGTCATAATCATTTTGTTGAAGTCATAATCATTTGATGATGTCATAATCATTTTGTTGATGTCATAATGATTTGATGATGTCATAATCATTTGATGTCATAATCATTGGATGATGTCATAATCATTTTGTTGATGTCATAATCATTTGATGATGTCATAATCATTAGATGATGTCATAATCATTTTGTTGATGTCATAAACATTTGACGATGTCATACTCATTTGATGTTATAATCATTGGATGATGTCATAATCATTTTGTTGATGTCATAATCATTTGATGATGTCATAATCATTTGATGTCATAATCATTGGATGATGTCATAATCATTTTGTTGATGTCATAATCATTTGATGATGTCATAAACATTAGATGATGTCATAATCATTTTGTTGATGTCATAATGATTTGATGATGTCATAATCATTTGATGTCATAATCATTGGATGATGTCATAATCATTTTGTTGATGTCATAATCATTTGATGATGTCATAATCATTTGATGTCATAATCATTGGATGATGTCATAATCATTTTGTTGATGTCATAATCATTTGATGATGTCATAATCATTAGATGATGTCATAATCATTTTGTTGATGTCATAATCATTTGATGATGTCATAATCATTTGATGATGTAATAATCATTAGATGATGTCATAATCATTTTGTTGATGTCATAATCATTTGATGATGTCATAATCATTTGATGTCATAATCATTGGACGATGTCATAATCATTTTGTTGATGTCATAATCATTTGATGATGTCATAATCAGTTGATGTCATAATCATTGGTTGATGTCATAATCTTTTTTTTGATGTCATAATCATTTGATGTCATAATCATTGGATGATGTCATAATCATTTTGTTGATGTCATAATCATTTGATGATGTCATAATCATTGGATGATGTCATAATCATTTTGTTGATGTCATAATCATTTGATGATGTCATAATCATTAGATGATGTCATAATCATTGGATGATGACATAATCATTTTGTTGATGTCATAATCATTTGATGATGTCATAATCATTAGATGATGTCATAATCATTGGATGATGACATAATCATTTTGTTGATGTCATAATCATTTGATGTCATAATCATTGGATGATGTCATAATCATTTTGTTGATGTCATAATCATTTGATGATGTCATAATCATTAGATGATGTCATAATCATTTTGTTGATGTCACAATCATTTCATGATGTCATAATCATTTGATGTCATAAACATTGGATGATGTCATAATCATTTTGTTGATGTCATAATCATTTGATGATGTCATAATCATTAGATAATGTCATAATCATTTTGTTGAAGTCATAATCATTTGATGATGTCATAATCATTTTGTTGATGTCATATTGATTTGATGATGTCATAATCATTTGATGTCATAATCATTGGATGATGTCATAATCATTTTGTTGATGTCATAATCATTTGATGATGTCATAATCATTTGATGTCATAATCATTGGATGATGTCATAATCATTTTGTTGATGTCATAATCATTTGATGATGTCATAATCATATGATGTAATAATCATTGGATGATGTCATAATCATTTTGTTGATGTCATAATCATTTGATGATGTCATAATCATTAGATGATGTCATAATCATTTTGTTGATGTCATAATCATTTGATGATGTCATAATCATTAGATGATGTCATAATCATTTTGTTGATGTCATAGTCATTTGATGATGTCATAATCATTTGATGTCATAATCATTGGATGATGTTGTAATCATTTTGTTGATGTCATAATCATTTGATGGTGTCATTATCATTTGATGATGTCATAATCATTTTGATGATGTCATAATCATTTGATGATGTCATAATCATTTGATGTCATAATCATTGGATAATGTCATAATCATTTGATGATGTCATAATCATTAGATGATGTCATAATCATTTTGTTGATGTCATAATCATTTGATGATGTCATAATCATTTGATGTCATAATCATTGGATGATGTCATAATCATTTTGTTGATGTCATAATCATTTGATGATGTCATAATCATTTGATGTCATAATCATTGGATGATGTCATAATCATTTTGTTGATGTCATAATCATTTGATGATGTCATAATCATTAGATGATGTCATAATCATTTTGTTAATGTCATTATCATTTGATGATGTCATAATCATTTTGATGATGTCATAATCATTTGATGATGTCATAATCATTTGATGTCATAATCATTGGATAATGTCATAATCATTTGATGATGTCATAATCATTAGATGATGTCATAATCATTTTGTTGATGTCATAATCATTTGATGATGTCATAATCATTTTGTTGATGTCATAATCATTTCGTTGATGTCATAATGATTTGATGATATCATAATCATTTGATGTCATAATCATTGGATGATGTCATAATCATTTTGTTGATGGCATAATCATTTGATGATGTCATAATCATTAGATAATGTCATAATCATTTTGTTGAAGTCATAATCATTTGATGATGTCATAATCATTTTGTTGATGTCATAATCATTTTGTTGATGTCATAATGATTTGATGATGTCATAATCATTTGATGTCATAATCATTGGATGATGTCATAATCATTTTGTTGATGTCATAATCATTTGATGATGTCATAATCATTTGATGTCATAATCATTGGATGATATCATAATCATTTTGTTGATGTCATAATCATTTGATGATGTCATAATCATTAGATGATGTCATAATCATTTTGTTGATGTCATAATCATTTTGTTGATGTCATAATCATTTGATGTCATAATCATTGGATGATGTCATAATCATTTTGTTGATGTCATAATCATTTGATTATGTCATAATCATTAGATGATGTCATAATCATTTTGTTGATGTCACAATCATTTCATGATGTCATAATCATTTGATGTCATAATCATTGGATGATGTCATAATCATTTTGTTGATGTCATAATCATTTGATGTCATAATCATTGGATGATGTCATAATCATTTTGTTGATGTCATAATCATTTGATGATGTCATAATCATTTGATGTCATAATCATTGGATGATGTCATAATCATTTTGTTGATGTCATAATCATTTGATTATGTCATAATCATTAGATGATGTCATAATCATTTTGTTGATGTCACAATCATTTCATGATGTCATAATCATTTGATGTCATAATCATTGGATGATGTCATAATCATTTTGTTGATGTCATAATCATATGATGATGTCATAATCATTGGATGATGTCATAATCATTTTGTTGATGTCATAATCATTTGATGATGTCATAATCATTTTGTTGATGTCATAATGATTTGATGATGTCATAATCATTTGATGTCATAATCATTGGATGATGTCATAATCATTTTGTTGATGTCATAATCATTTGATGATGTCATAATCATTAGATGATGTCATAATCATTTTGTTGATGTCATAATCATTTTGTTGATGTCATAATCATTTGATGATGTCATAATCATTTGATGTTATAATCATTGGATGATGTCATAATCATTTTGTTGATGTCATAATCATTTGATGATGTCATAATCATTTGATGTTATAATCATTGGATGATGTCATAATCATTTTGTTGATGTCATAATCATTTGATGATGTCATAATCATTTTGTTGATGTCATAATCATTTGATGATGTCATAATCATTTGATGTCATAATCATTGGATGATGTCATAATCATTTTGTTGATGTCATAATCATTTTGTTGATGTCATAATCATTTGATGATGTCATAATCATTTGATGTTATAATCATTGGATGATGTCATAATCATTTTGTTGATGTCATAATCATTTGATGATGTCATAATCATTTGATGTTATAATCATTGGATGATGTCATAATCATTTTGTTAATGTCATAATCATTTGATGATGTCATAATCATTTTGTTGATGTCATAATCATTTGATGATGTCATAATCATTTGATGTCATAATCATTGGATGATGTCATAATCATTTTGTTGATGTCATAATCATTTGATGATGTCATAAACATTAGATGATGTCATAATCATTTTGTTGATGTCATAATGATTTGATGATGTCATAATCATTTGATGTCATAATCATTGGATGATGTCATAATCATTTTGTTGATGTCATAATCATTTGATGATGTCATAATCATTTGATGTCATAATCATTGGATGATGTCATAATCATTTTGTTGATGTCATAATCATTTGATGATGTCATAATCATTAGATGATGTCATAATCATTTTGTTGATGTCATAATCATTAGATGATGTCATAATCATTTTGTTGATGTCATAATCATTTTGTTGATGTCATAGTCATTTGATGATGTCATAATCATTAGATGATGTCATAATCATTTTGTTGATGTCATAATCATTTGATGATGTCATAATCATTTGATGTCATAATCATGGGATGATGTCATAATCATTTTGTTGATGTCATAATCATTTGATGATGTCATAATCATTTGATGTCATAATCATTGGATGATGTCATAATCTTTTTTTTGATGTCATAATCATTTGATGTCATAATCATTGGATGATGTCATAATCATTGGATGATGACATAATCATTTTGTTGATGTCATAATCATTTGATGTCATAATCATTGGATGATGTCATAATCATTTTGTTGATGTCATAATCATTTGATGATGTCATAATCATTAGATGATGTCATAATCATTTTGTTGATGTCACAATCATTTCATGATGTCATAATCATTTGATGTCATAATCATTGGATGATGTCATAATCATTTTGTTGATGTCATAATCATTTGATGATGTCATAATCATTAGATAATGTCATAATCATTTTGTTGAAGTCATAATCATTTGATGATGTCATAATCATTTTGTTGATGTCATAATGATTTGATGATGTCATAATCATTTGATGTCATAATCATTGGATGATGTCATAATCATTTTGTTGATGTCATAATCATTTGATGATGTCATAATCATTAGATGATGTCATAATCATTTTGTTGATGTCATAAACATTTGACGATGTCATACTCATTTGATGTTATAATCATTGGATGATGTCATAATCATTTTGTTGATGTCATAATCATTTGATGATGTCATAATCATTTGATGTCATAATCATTGGATGATGTCATAATCATTTTGTTGATGTCATAATCATTTGATGATGTCATAAACATTAGATGATGTCATAATCATTTTGTTGATGTCATAATGATTTGATGATGTCATAATCATTTGATGTCATAATCATTGGATGATGTCATAATCATTTTGTTGATGTCATAATCATTTGATGATGTCATAATCATTTGATGTCATAATCATTGGATGATGTCATAATCATTTTGTTGATGTCATAATCATTTGATGATGTCATAATCATTAGATGATGTCATAATCATTTTGTTGATGTCATAATCATTTGATGATGTCATAATCATTTGATGATGTAATAATCATTAGATGATGTCATAATCATTTTGTTGATGTCATAATCATTTGATGATGTCATAATCATTTGATGTCATAATCATTGGACGATGTCATAATCATTTTGTTGATGTCATAATCATTTGATGATGTCATAATCAGTTGATGTCATAATCATTGGTTGATGTCATAATCTTTTTTTTGATGTCATAATCATTTGATGTCATAATCATTGGATGATGTCATAATCATTTTGTTGATGTCATAATCATTTGATGATGTCATAATCATTGGATGATGTCATAATCATTTTGTTGATGTCATAATCATTTGATGATGTCATAATCATTAGATGATGTCATAATCATTGGATGATGACATAATCATTTTGTTGATGTCATAATCATTTGATGATGTCATAATCATTAGATGATGTCATAATCATTGGATGATGACATAATCATTTTGTTGATGTCATAATCATTTGATGTCATAATCATTGGATGATGTCATAATCATTTTGTTGATGTCATAATCATTTGATGATGTCATAATCATTAGATGATGTCATAATCATTTTGTTGATGTCACAATCATTTCATGATGTCATAATCATTTGATGTCATAAACATTGGATGATGTCATAATCATTTTGTTGATGTCATAATCATTTGATGATGTCATAATCATTAGATAATGTCATAATCATTTTGTTGAAGTCATAATCATTTGATGATGTCATAATCATTTTGTTGATGTCATATTGATTTGATGATGTCATAATCATTTGATGTCATAATCATTGGATGATGTCATAATCATTTTGTTGATGTCATAATCATTTGATGATGTCATAATCATTTGATGTCATAATCATTGGATGATGTCATAATCATTTTGTTGATGTCATAATCATTTGATGATGTCATAATCATATGATGTAATAATCATTGGATGATGTCATAATCATTTTGTTGATGTCATAATCATTTGATGATGTCATAATCATTAGATGATGTCATAATCATTTTGTTGATGTCATAATCATTTGATGATGTCATAATCATTAGATGATGTCATAATCATTTTGTTGATGTCATAGTCATTTGATGATGTCATAATCATTTGATGTCATAATCATTGGATGATGTTGTAATCATTTTGTTGATGTCATAATCATTTGATGGTGTCATTATCATTTGATGATGTCATAATCATTTTGATGATGTCATAATCATTTGATGATGTCATAATCATTTGATGTCATAATCATTGGATAATGTCATAATCATTTGATGATGTCATAATCATTAGATGATGTCATAATCATTTTGTTGATGTCATAATCATTTGATGATGTCATAATCATTTGATGTCATAATCATTGGATGATGTCATAATCATTTTGTTGATGTCATAATCATTTGATGATGTCATAATCATTTGATGTCATAATCATTGGATGATGTCATAATCATTTTGTTGATGTCATAATCATTTGATGATGTCATAATCATTAGATGATGTCATAATCATTTTGTTAATGTCATTATCATTTGATGATGTCATAATCATTTTGATGATGTCATAATCATTTGATGATGTCATAATCATTTGATGTCATAATCATTGGATAATGTCATAATCATTTGATGATGTCATAATCATTAGATGATGTCATAATCATTTTGTTGATGTCATAATCATTTGATGATGTCATAATCATTTTGTTGATGTCATAATCATTTCGTTGATGTCATAATGATTTGATGATATCATAATCATTTGATGTCATAATCATTGGATGATGTCATAATCATTTTGTTGATGTCATAATCATTTGATGATGTCATAATCATTTGATGTCATAATCATTGGATGATGTCGTAATCATTTGATGATGCCATAATGATTTTGTTGATGTCATAATCATTTTATGATGTCATAATCATTTTGTTGATGTCATAATCATTTTGTTGATGTCATAATCATTTTGTTGATGTCATAATCATTTGATGATGTCATAATCATTAGATGATGTCATAATCATTTTGTTGATGTCATAATCATTTCATGATGTCATAATCATTAGATGATGTCATAATCATTTTGTTGATGTCATAATCATTTCGTTGATGTCATAATGATTTGATGATATCATAATCATTTGATGTCATAATCATTGGATGATTTCATAATCATTTTGTTGATGTCATAATCATTAGATGATGTCATAATCATTGGATGATGACATAATCATTTTGTTGATGTCATAATCATTTGATGTCATAATCATTGGATGATGTCATAATCATTTTGTTGATGTCATAATCATTTGATGATGTCATAATCATTAGATGATGTCATAATCATTTTGTTGATGTCATAATCATTTCATGATGTCATAATCATTTGATGTCATAATCATTGGATGATGTCATAATCATTTTGTTGATGTCATAATCATTTGATGATGTCATAATCATTAGATGATGTCATAATCATTTTGTTGATGTCATAATCATTTCATGATGTCATAATCATTTGATGTCATAATCATTGGATGATGTCATAATCATCTTGTTGATGTCATAATCATTTGATGATGTCATAATCATTTGATGTCATAATCATTGGATGATGTCATAATCATTTTGTTGATGTCATAATCATTTGATGATGTCATAATCATTAGATGATGTCATAATCATTTTGTTGATGTCATAATCATTTTGTTGATGTCATAATCATTTGATGATGTCATAATCATTAGATGATGTCATAATCATTTTGTTGATGTCATAATCATTTGATGATGTCATAATCATTTGATGTCATAGTCATTGGATGATGTCATAATCATTTTGTTGATGTCATAATCATTTGATGATGTCATAATCATTTGATGTCATAATCATTGGATGATGTCATAATCATTTTGTTGATGTCATAATCATTTGATGTCATAATCATTGAATGATGTCATAATCATTTTGTTGATGTCATAATCATTTGATGATGTCATAATCATTTGATGTCATAATCATTGGATGATGTCATAATCATTTGATGATGTCATAATCATTAGATGATGTCATAATCATTTTGTTGATGTCATAATCATTTGATGATGTCATAATCATTTTGTTGATGTCATAATCATTTTGTTGATGTCA
This sequence comes from Dendrobates tinctorius, assembly GCF_039654945.1. Lineage (NCBI taxonomy): Eukaryota > Metazoa > Chordata > Amphibia > Anura > Dendrobatidae > Dendrobates > Dendrobates tinctorius. The sequence goes on along the minus strand of NW_027361687.1, from coordinate 39,960,578 downwards.
TAATGATTTGATGATATCATAATCATTTGATGTCATAATCATTGGATGATGTCATAATCATTTTGTTGATGTCATAATCATTTGATGATGTCATAATCATTTGATGTCATAATCATTGGATGATGTCGTAATCATTTGATGATGCCATAATGATTTTGTTGATGTCATAATCATTTTATGATGTCATAATCATTTTGTTGATGTCATAATCATTTTGTTGATGTCATAATCATTTGATGATGTCATAATCATTAGATGATGTCATAATCATTTTGTTGATGTCATAATCATTTGATGATGTCATAATCATTAGATGATGTCATAATCATCTTGTTGATGTCATAATCATTTGATGATGTCATAATCATTTGATGTCATAATCATTGGATGATGTCATAATCATTTTGTTGATGTCATAATCATTTGATGATGTCATAATCATTAGATGATGTCATAATCATTTTGTTGATGTCATAATCATTTTGTTGATGTCATAATCATTTGATGATGTCATAATCATTTGATGATGTCATAATCATTAGATGATGTCATAATCATTTTGTTGATGTCATAATCATTTGATGATGTCATAATCATTTGATGTCATAATCATTGGATGATGTCATAATCATTTTGTTGATGTCATAATCATTTGATGATGTCATAATCATTTGATGTCATAATCATTGGATGATGTCATAATCATTTTGTTGATGTCATAATCATTTGATGTCATAATCATTGAATGATGTCATAATCATTTTGTTGATGTCATAATCATTTGATGATGTCATAATCATTTGATGTCATAATCATTGGATGATGTCATAATCATTTGATGATGTCATAATCATTAGATGATGTCATAATCATTTTGTTGATGTCATAATCATTTGATGATGTCATAATCATTTTGTTGATGTCATAATCATTTCGTTGATGTCATAATGATTTGATGATATCATAATCATTTGATGTCATAATCATTGGATGATGTCATAATCATTTTGTTGATGTCATAATCATTTGATGATGTCATAATCATTTGATGTCATAATCATTGGATGATGTCGTAATCATTTGATGATGCCATAATGATTTTGTTGATGTCATAATCATTTTATGATGTCATAATCATTTTGTTGATGTCATAATCATTTTGTTGATGTCATAATCATTTCATGATGTCATAATCATTAGATGATGTCATAATCATTTTGTTGATGTCATAATCATTTCGTTGATGTCATAATGATTTGATGATATCATAATCATTTGATGTCATAATCATTGGATGATTTCATAATCATTTTGTTGATGTCATAATCATTTGATGATGTCATAATCATTAGATGATGTCATAATCATTGGATGATGACATAATCATTTTGTTGATGTCATAATCATTTGATGTCATAATCATTGGATGATGTCATAATCATTTTGTTGATGTCATAATCATTTGATGATGTCATAATCATTAGATGATGTCATAATCATTTTGTTGATGTCATAATCATTTCATGATGTCATAATCATTTGATGTCATAATCATTGGATGATGTCATAATCATTTTGTTGATGGCATAATCATTTGATGATGTCATAATCATTAGATAATGTCATAATCATTTTGTTGAAGTCATAATCATTTGATGATGTCATAATCATTTTGTTGATGTCATAATCATTTTGTTGATGTCATATTGATTTGATGATGTCATAATCATTTGATGTCATAATCATTGGATGATGTCATAATCATCTTGTTGATGTCATAATCATTTGATGATGTCATAATCATTTGATGTCATAATCATTGGATGATGTCATAATCATTTTGTTGATGTCATAATCATTTGATGATGTCATAATCATTAGATGATGTCATAATCATTTTGTTGATGTCATAATCATTTTGTTGATGTCATAATCATTTGATGATGTCATAATCATTAGATGATGTCATAATCATTTTGTTGATGTCATAATCATTTGATGATGTCATAATCATTTGATGTCATAATCATTGGATGATGTCATAATCATTTTGTTGATGTCATAATCATTTGATGATGTCATAATCATTTGATGTCATAATCATTGGATGATGTCATAATCATTTTGTTGATGTCATAATCATTTGATGTCATAATCATTGAATGATGTCATAATCATTTTGTTGATGTCATAATCATTTGATGATGTCATAATCATTTGATGTCATAATCATTGGATGATGTCATAATCATTTTGTTGATGTCATAATCATTTGATGATGTCATAATCATTAGATGATGTCATAATCATTGGATGATGACATAATCATTTTGTTGATGTCATAATCATTTGATGTCATAATCATTGGATGATGTCATAATCATTTTGTTGATGTCATAATCATTTGATGATGTCATAATCATTAGATGATGTCATAATCATTTTGTTGATGTCACAATCATTTCATGATGTCATAATCATTTGATGTCATAATCATTGGATGATGTCATAATCATTTGATGATGTCATAATCATTTGATGTCATAATCATTGGATGATGTCATAATCATTTTGTTGATGTCATAATCATTTGATGATGTCATAAACATTAGTTGATGTCATAATCATTTTGTTGATGTCATAATGATTTGATGATGTCATAATCATTTGATGTCATAATCATTGGATGATGTCATAATCATTTTGTTGATGTCATAATCATTTGATGATGTCATAATCATTTGATGTCATAATCATTGGATGATGTCATAATCATTTTGTTGATGTCATAATCATTTGATGATGTCATAATCATTAGATGATGTCATAATCATTTTGTTGATGTCATAATCATTAGATGATGTCATAATCATTTTGTTGATGTCACAATCATTTTGTTGATGTCATAATCATTTGATGATGTCATAATCATTAGATGATGTCATAATCATTTTGTTGATGTCATAATGATTTGATGATGTCATAATCATTTGATGTCATAATCATTGGATGATGTCATAATCATTTTGTTGATGTCATAATCATTTGATGATGTCATAATCATTTGATGTCATAATCATTGGATGATGTCATAATCTTTTTTTTGATGTCATAATCATTTGATGTCATAATCATTGGATGATGTCATAATCATTGGATGATGACATAATCATTTTGTTGATGTCATAATCATTTGATGTCATAATCATTGGATGATGTCATAATCATTTTGTTGATGTCATAATCATTTGATGATGTCATAATCATTAGATGATGTCATAATCATTTTGTTGATGTCACAATCATTTCATGATGTCATAATCATTTGATGTCATAATCATTGGATGATGTCATAATCATTTTGTTGATGTCATAATCATTTGATGATGTCATAATCATTAGATAATGTCATAATCATTTTGTTGAAGTCATAATCATTTGATGATGTCATAATCATTTTGTTGATGTCATAATGATATGATGATGTCATAATCATTTGATGTCATAATCATTGGATGATGTCATAATCATTTTGTTGATGTCATAATCATTTGATGATGTCATAATCATTAGATGATGTCATAATCATTTTGTTGATGTCATAATCATTTGATGATGTCATAATCATTTGATGTTATAATCATTGGATGATGTCATAATCATTTTGTTGATGTCATAATCATTTGATGATGTCATAATCATTTGATGTTATAATCATTGGATGATGTCATAATCATTTTGTTGATGTCATAATCATTTGATGATGTCATAATCATTTGATGTCATAATCATTGGATGATGTCTTAATCATTTTGTTGATGTCATAATCATTTGATGATGTCATAAACATTAGATGATGTCATAATCATTTGATGATGTCATAATCATTTGATGATGTCATAATCATTAGATGATGTCATAATCATTTTGTTGATGTCATAATCATTTGATGATGTCATAATCATTTGATGTCATAATCATTGGACGATGTCATAATCATTTTGTTGATGTCATAATCATTTGATGATGTCATAATCAGTTGATGTCATAATCATTGGTTGATGTCATAATCTTTTTTTTGATGTCATAATCATTTGATGTCATAATCATTGGATGATGTCATAATCATTTTGTTGATGTCATAATCATTTGATGATGTCATAATCATTGGATGATGTCATAATCATTTTGTTGATGTCATAATCATTTGATGATGTCATAATCATTAGATGATGTCATAATCATTGGATGATGACATAATCATTTTGTTGATGTCATAATCATTTGATGATGTCATAATCATTAGATGATGTCATAATCATTGGATGATGACACAATCATTTTGTTGATGTCATAATCATTTGATGTCATAATCATTGGATGATGTCATAATCATTTTGTTGATGTCATAATCATTTGATGATGTCATAATCATTAGATGATGTCATAATCATTGGATGATGACATAATCATTTTGTTGATGTCATAATCATTTGATGTCATAATCATTGGATGATGTCATAATCATTTTGTTGATGTCATAATCATTTGATGATGTCATAATCATTAGATGATGTCATAATCATTTTGTTGATGTCACAATCATTTCATGATGTCATAATCATTTGATGTCATAAACATTGGATGATGTCATAATCATTTTGTTGATGTCATAATCATTTGATGATGTCATAATCATTAGATAATGTCATAATCATTTTGTTGAAGTCATAATCATTTGATGATGTCATAATCATTTTGTTGATGTCATATTGATTTGATGATGTCATAATCATTTGATGTCATAATCATTGGATGATGTCATAATCATTTTGTTGATGTCATAATCATTTGATGATGTCATAATCATTTGATGTCATAATCATTGGATGATGTCATAATCATTTTGTTGATGTCATAATCATTTGATGATGTCATAATCATATGATGTAATAATCATTGGATGATGTCATAATCATTTTGTTGATGTCATAATCATTTGATGATGTCATAATCATTAGATGATGTCATAATCATTTTGTTGATGTCATAATCATTTGATGATGTCATAATCTTTAATTGATGTCATAATCATTTTGTTGATGTCATAATCATTTGATGATGTCATAATCATTTGATGTCATAATCATTGGATGATGTCGTAATCATTTTGTTGATGTCATAATCATTTGATGGTGTCATTATCATTTGATGATGTCATAATCATTTTGATGATGTCATAATCATTTGATGATGCCATAATCATTTGATGTCATAATCATTGGATAATGTCATAATCATTTGATGATGTCATAATCATTAGATGATGTCATAATCATTTTGTTGATGTCATAATCATTTGATGATGTCATAATCATTTGATGTCATAATCATTGGATGATGTCATAATCATTTTGTTGATGTCATAATCATTTGATGATGTCATAATCATTTGATGTCATAATCATTGGATGATGTCATAATCTTTTTTTGATGTCATAATCATTTGATGTCATAATCATTGGATGATGTCATAATCATTGGATGATGACATAATCATTTTGTTGATGTCATAATCATTTGATGTCATAATCATTGGATGATGTCATAATCATTTTGTTGATGTCATAATCATTTGATGATGTCATAATCATTAGATGATGTCATAATCATTTTGTTGATGTCACAATCATTTCATGATGTCATAATCATTTGATGTCATAATCATTGGATGATGTCATAATCATTTTGTTGATGTCATAATCATTTGATGATGTCATAATCATTAGATAATGTCATAATCATTTTGTTGAAGTCATAATCATTTGATGATGTCATAATCATTTTGTTGATGTCATAATGATTTGATGATGTCATAATCATTTGATGTCATAATCATTGGATGATGTCATAATCATTTTGTTGATGTCATAATCATTTGATGATGTCATAATCATTAGATGATGTCATAATCATTTTGTTGATGTCATAATCATTTGATGATGTCATACTCATTTGATGTTATAATCATTGGATGATGTCATAATCATTTTGTTGATGTCATAATCATTTGATGATGTCATAATCATTTGATGTTATAATCATTGGATGATGTCATAATCATTTTGTTGATGTCATAATCATTTGATGATGTCATAATCATTTGATGTCATAATCATTGGATGATGTCATAATCATTTTGTTGATGTCATAATCATTTGATGATGTCATAAACATTAGATGATGTCATAATCATTTTGTTGATGTCATAATCATTTGATGATGTCATAATCATTTGATGTCATAATCATTGGATGATGTCGTAATCATTTGATGATGCCATAATGATTTTGTTGATGTCATAATCATTTTATGATGTCATAATCATTTTGTTGATGTCATAATCATTTTGTTGATGTCATAATCATTTGATGATGTCATAATCATTAGATGATGTCATAATCATTTTGTTGATGTCATAATCATTTCATGATGTCATAATCATTAGATGATGTCATAATCATTTTGTTGATGTCATAATCATTTCGTTGATGTCATAATGATTTGATGATATCATAATCATTTGATGTCATAATCATTGGATGATTTCATAATCATTTTGTTGATGTCATAATCATTAGATGATGTCATAATCATTGGATGATGACATAATCATTTTGTTGATGTCATAATCATTTGATGTCATAATCATTGGATGATGTCATAATCATTTTGTTGATGTCATAATCATTTGATGATGTCATAATCATTAGATGATGTCATAATCATTTTGTTGATGTCATAATCATTTCATGATGTCATAATCATTTGATGTCATAATCATTGGATGATGTCATAATCATTTTGTTGATGTCATAATCATTTGATGATGTCATAATCATTAGATGATGTCATAATCATTTTGTTGATGTCATAATCATTTCATGATGTCATAATCATTTGATGTCATAATCATTGGATGATGTCATAATCATCTTGTTGATGTCATAATCATTTGATGATGTCATAATCATTTGATGTCATAATCATTGGATGATGTCATAATCATTTTGTTGATGTCATAATCATTTGATGATGTCATAATCATTAGATGATGTCATAATCATTTTGTTGATGTCATAATCATTTTGTTGATGTCATAATCATTTGATGATGTCATAATCATTTGATGATGTCATAATCATTAGATGATGTCATAATCATTTTGTTGATGTCATAATCATTTGATGATGTCATAATCATTTGATGTCATAGTCATTGGATGATGTCATAATCATTTTGTTGATGTCATAATCATTTGATGATGTCATAATCATTTGATGTCATAATCATTGGATGATGTCATAATCATTTTGTTGATGTCATAATCATTTGATGTCATAATCATTGAATGATGTCATAATCATTTTGTTGATGTCATAATCATTTGATGATGTCATAATCATTTGATGTCATAATCATTGGATGATGTCATAATCATTTGATGATGTCATAATCATTAGATGATGTCATAATCATTTTGTTGATGTCATAATCATTTGATGATGTCATAATCATTTTGTTGATGTCATAATCATTTCGTTGATGTCATAATGATTTGATGATATCATAATCATTTGATGTCATAATCATTGGATGATGTCATAATCATTTTGTTGATGTCATAATCATTTGATGATGTCATAATCATTTGATGTCATAATCATTGGATGATGTCGTAATCATTTGATGATGCCATAATGATTTTGTTGATGTCATAATCATTTTATGATGTCATAATCATTTTGTTGATGTCATAATCATTTTGTTGATGTCATAATCATTTGATGATGTCATAATCATTAGATGATGTCATAATCATTTTGTTGATGTCATAATCATTTGATGATGTCATAATCATTAGATGATGTCATAATCATCTTGTTGATGTCATAATCATTTGATGATGTCATAATCATTTGATGTCATAATCATTGGATGATGTCATAATCATTTTGTTGATGTCATAATCATTTGATGATGTCATAATCATTAGATGATGTCATAATCATTTTGTTGATGTCATAATCATTTTGTTGATGTCATAATCATTTGATGATGTCATAATCATTTGATGATGTCATAATCATTAGATGATGTCATAATCATTTTGTTGATGTCATAATCATTTGATGATGTCATAATCATTTGATGTCATAATCATTGGATGATGTCATAATCATTTTGTTGATGTCATAATCATTTGATGATGTCATAATCATTTGATGTCATAATCATTGGATGATGTCATAATCATTTTGTTGATGTCATAATCATTTGATGTCATAATCATTGAATGATGTCATAATCATTTTGTTGATGTCATAATCATTTGATGATGTCATAATCATTTGATGTCATAATCATTGGATGATGTCATAATCATTTGATGATGTCATAATCATTAGATGATGTCATAATCATTTTGTTGATGTCATAATCATTTGATGATGTCATAATCATTTTGTTGATGTCATAATCATTTCGTTGATGTCATAATGATTTGATGATATCATAATCATTTGATGTCATAATCATTGGATGATGTCATAATCATTTTGTTGATGTCGTAATCATTTGATGATGTCATAATCATTTGATGTCATAATCATTGGATGATGTCGTAATCATTTGATGATGCCATAATGATTTTGTTGATGTCATAATCATTTTATGATGTCATAATCATTTTGTTGATGTCATAATCATTTTGTTGATGTCATAATCATTTCATGATGTCATAATCATTAGATGATGTCATAATCATTTTGTTGATGTCATAATCATTTCGTTGATGTCATAATGATTTGATGATATCATAATCATTTGATGTCATAATCATTGGATGATTTCATAATCATTTTGTTGATGTCATAATCATTTGATGATGTCATAATCATTAGATGATGTCATAATCATTGGATGATGACATAATCATTTTGTTGATGTCATAATCATTTGATGTCATAATCATTGGATGATGTCATAAACATTTTGTTGATGTCATAATCATTTGATGATGTCATAATCATTAGATGATGTCATAATCATTTTGTTGATGTCATAATCATTTCATGATGTCATAATCATTTGATGTCATAATCATTGGATGATGTCATAATCATTTTGTTGATGGCATAATCATTTGATGATGTCATAATCATTAGATAATGTCATAATCATTTTGTTGAAGTCATAATCATTTGATGATGTCATAATCATTTTGTTGATGTCATAATCATTTTGTTGATGTCATATTGATTTGATGATGTCATAATCATTTGATGTCATAATCATTGGATGATGTCATAATCATCTTGTTGATGTCATAATCATTTGATGATGTCATAATCATTTGATGTCATAATCATTGGATGATGTCATAATCATTTTGTTGATGTCATAATCATTTGATGATGTCATAATCATTAGATGATGTCATAATCATTTTGTTGATGTCATAATCATTTTGTTGATGTCATAATCATTTGATGATGTCATAATCATTAGATGATGTCATAATCATTTTGTTGATGTCATAATCATTTGATGATGTCATAATCATTTGATGTCATAATCATTGGATGATGTCATAATCATTTTGTTGATGTCATAATCATTTGATGATGTCATAATCATTTGATGTCATAATCATTGGATGATGTCATAATCATTTTGTTGATGTCATAATCATTTGATGTCATAATCATTGAATGATGTCATAATCATTTTGTTGATGTCATAATCATTTGATGATGTCATAATCATTTGATGTCATAATCATTGGATGATGTCATAATCATTTTGTTGATGTCATAATCATTTGATGATGTCATAATCATTAGATGATGTCATAATCATTGGATGATGACATAATCATTTTGTTGATGTCATAATCATTTGATGTCATAATCATTGGATGATGTCATAATCATTTTGTTGATGTCATAATCATTTGATGATGTCATAATCATTAGATGATGTCATAATCATTTTGTTGATGTCACAATCATTTCATGATGTCATAATCATTTGATGTCATAATCATTGGATGATGTCATAATCATTTGATGATGTCATAATCATTTGATGTCATAATCATTGGATGATGTCATAATCATTTTGTTGATGTCATAATCATTTGATGATGTCATAAACATTAGTTGATGTCATAATCATTTTGTTGATGTCATAATGATTTGATGATGTCATAATCATTTGATGTCATAATCATTGGATGATGTCATAATCATTTTGTTGATGTCATAATCATTTGATGATGTCATAATCATTTGATGTCATAATCATTGGATGATGTCATAATCATTTTGTTGATGTCATAATCATTTGATGATGTCATAATCATTAGATGATGTCATAATCATTTTGTTGATGTCATAATCATTAGATGATGTCATAATCATTTTGTTGATGTCACAATCATTTTGTTGATGTCATAATCATTTGATGATGTCATAATCATTAGATGATGTCATAATCATTTTGTTGATGTCATAATGATTTGATGATGTCATAATCATTTGATGTCATAATCATTGGATGATGTCATAATCATTTTGTTGATGTCATAATCATTTGATGATGTCATAATCATTTGATGTCATAATCATTGGATGATGTCATAATCTTTTTTTTGATGTCATAATCATTTGATGTCATAATCATTGGATGATGTCATAATCATTGGATGATGACATAATCATTTTGTTGATGTCATAATCATTTGATGTCATAATCATTGGATGATGTCATAATCATTTTGTTGATGTCATAATCATTTGATGATGTCATAATCATTAGATGATGTCATAATCATTTTGTTGATGTCACAATCATTTCATGATGTCATAATCATTTGATGTCATAATCATTGGATGATGTCATAATCATTTTGTTGATGTCATAATCATTTGATGATGTCATAATCATTAGATAATGTCATAATCATTTTGTTGAAGTCATAATCATTTGATGATGTCATAATCATTTTGTTGATGTCATAATGATTTGATGATGTCATAATCATTTGATGTCATAATCATTGGATGATGTCATAATCATTTTGTTGATGTCATAATCATTTGATGATGTCATAATCATTAGATGATGTCATAATCATTTTGTTGATGTCATAATCATTTGATGATGTCATAATCATTTGATGTTATAATCATTGGATGATGTCATAATCATTTTGTTGATGTCATAATCATTTGATGATGTCATAATCATTTGATGTTATAATCATTGGATGATGTCATAATCATTTTGTTGATGTCATAATCATTTGATGATGTCATAATCATTTGATGTCATAATCATTGGATGATGTCATAATCATTTTGTTGATGTCATAATCATTTGATGATGTCATAAACATTAGATGATGTCATAATCATTTGATGATGTCATAATCATTTGATGATGTCATAATCATTAGATGATGTCATAATCATTTTGTTGATGTCATAATCATTTGATGATGTCATAATCATTTGATGTCATAATCATTGGACGATGTCATAATCATTTTGTTGATGTCATAATCATTTGATGATGTCATAATCAGTTGATGTCATAATCATTGGTTGATGTCATAATCTTTTTTTTGATGTCATAATCATTTGATGTCATAATCATTGGATGATGTCATAATCATTTTGTTGATGTCATAATCATTTGATGATGTCATAATCATTGGATGATGTCATAATCATTTTGTTGATGTCATAATCATTTGATGATGTCATAATCATTAGATGATGTCATAATCATTGGATGATGACATAATCATTTTGTTGATGTCATAATCATTTGATGATGTCATAATCATTAGATGATGTCATAATCATTGGATGATGACACAATCATTTTGTTGATGTCATAATCATTTGATGTCATAATCATTGGATGATGTCATAATCATTTTGTTGATGTCATAATCATTTGATGATGTCATAATCATTAGATGATGTCATAATCATTGGATGATGACATAATCATTTTGTTGATGTCATAATCATTTGATGTCATAATCATTGGATGATGTCATAATCATTTTGTTGATGTCATAATCATTTGATGATGTCATAATCATTTTGTTGATGTCATAATCATTTGATGATGTCATAATCATTAGATGATGTCATAATCATTTTGTTGATGTCACAATCATTTCATGATGTCATAATCATTTGATGTCATAATCATTGGATGATGTCATAATCATTTTGTTGATGTCATAATCATTTGATGATGTCATAATCATTAGATGATGTCATAATCATTTTGTTGATGTCATAATCATTTTGTTGATGTCATAATCATTTGATGATGTCATAATCATTTGATGATGTCATAATCATTAGATGATGTCATAATCATTTTGTTGATGTCATAATCATTTGATGATGTCATAATCATTTGATGTCATAATCATTGGATGATGTCATAATCATTTTGTTGATGTCATAATCATTTGATGATGTCATAATCATTTGATGTCATAATCATTGGATGATGTCATAATCATTTTGTTGATGTCATAATCATTTGATGTCATAATCATTGAATGATGTCATAATCATTTTGTTGATGTCATAATCATTTGATGATGTCATAATCATTTGATGTCATAATCATTGGATGATGTCATAATCATTTGATGATGTCATAATCATTAGATGATGTCATAATCATTTTGTTGATGTCATAATCATTTGATGATGTCATAATCATTTTGTTGATGTCATAATCATTTCGTTGATGTCATAATGATTTGATGATATCATAATCATTTGATGTCATAATCATTGGATGATGTCATAATCATTTTGTTGATGTCGTAATCATTTGATGATGTCATAATCATTTGATGTCATAATCATTGGATGATGTCGTAATCATTTGATGATGCCATAATGATTTTGTTGATGTCATAATCATTTTATGATGTCATAATCATTTTGTTGATGTCATAATCATTTTGTTGATGTCATAATCATTTCATGATGTCATAATCATTAGATGATGTCATAATCATTTTGTTGATGTCATAATCATTTCGTTGATGTCATAATGATTTGATGATATCATAATCATTTGATGTCATAATCATTGGATGATTTCATAATCATTTTGTTGATGTCATAATCATTTGATGATGTCATAATCATTAGATGATGTCATAATCATTGGATGATGACATAATCATTTTGTTGATGTCATAATCATTTGATGTCATAATCATTGGATGATGTCATAAACATTTTGTTGATGTCATAATCATTTGATGATGTCATAATCATTAGATGATGTCATAATCATTTTGTTGATGTCATAATCATTTCATGATGTCATAATCATTTGATGTCATAATCATTGGATGATGTCATAATCATTTTGTTGATGGCATAATCATTTGATGATGTCATAATCATTAGATAATGTCATAATCATTTTGTTGAAGTCATAATCATTTGATGATGTCATAATCATTTTGTTGATGTCATAATCATTTTGTTGATGTCATATTGATTTGATGATGTCATAATCATTTGATGTCATAATCATTGGATGATGTCATAATCATCTTGTTGATGTCATAATCATTTGATGATGTCATAATCATTTGATGTCATAATCATTGGATGATGTCATAATCATTTTGTTGATGTCATAATCATTTGATGATGTCATAATCATTAGATGATGTCATAATCATTTTGTTGATGTCATAATCATTTTGTTGATGTCATAATCATTTGATGATGTCATAATCATTAGATGATGTCATAATCATTTTGTTGATGTCATAATCATTTGATGATGTCATAATCATTTGATGTCATAATCATTGGATGATGTCATAATCATTTTGTTGATGTCATAATCATTTGATGATGTCATAATCATTTGATGTCATAATCATTGGATGATGTCATAATCATTTTGTTGATGTCATAATCATTTGATGTCATAATCATTGAATGATGTCATAATCATTTTGTTGATGTCATAATCATTTGATGATGTCATAATCATTTGATGTCATAATCATTGGATGATGTCATAATCATTTTGTTGATGTCATAATCATTTGATGATGTCATAATCATTAGATGATGTCATAATCATTGGATGATGACATAATCATTTTGTTGATGTCATAATCATTTGATGTCATAATCATTGGATGATGTCATAATCATTTTGTTGATGTCATAATCATTTGATGATGTCATAATCATTAGATGATGTCATAATCATTTTGTTGATGTCACAATCATTTCATGATGTCATAATCATTTGATGTCATAATCATTGGATGATGTCATAATCATTTGATGATGTCATAATCATTTGATGTCATAATCATTGGATGATGTCATAATCATTTTGTTGATGTCATAATCATTTGATGATGTCATAAACATTAGTTGATGTCATAATCATTTTGTTGATGTCATAATGATTTGATGATGTCATAATCATTTGATGTCATAATCATTGGATGATGTCATAATCATTTTGTTGATGTCATAATCATTTGATGATGTCATAATCATTTGATGTCATAATCATTGGATGATGTCATAATCATTTTGTTGATGTCATAATCATTTGATGATGTCATAATCATTAGATGATGTCATAATCATTTTGTTGATGTCATAATCATTAGATGATGTCATAATCATTTTGTTGATGTCACAATCATTTTGTTGATGTCATAATCATTTGATGATGTCATAATCATTAGATGATGTCATAATCATTTTGTTGATGTCATAATGATTTGATGATGTCATAATCATTTGATGTCATAATCATTGGATGATGTCATAATCATTTTGTTGATGTCATAATCATTTGATGATGTCATAATCATTTGATGTCATAATCATTGGATGATGTCATAATCTTTTTTTTGATGTCATAATCATTTGATGTCATAATCATTGGATGATGTCATAATCATTGGATGATGACATAATCATTTTGTTGATGTCATAATCATTTGATGTCATAATCATTGGATGATGTCATAATCATTTTGTTGATGTCATAATCATTTGATGATGTCATAATCATTAGATGATGTCATAATCATTTTGTTGATGTCACAATCATTTCATGATGTCATAATCATTTGATGTCATAATCATTGGATGATGTCATAATCATTTTGTTGATGTCATAATCATTTGATGATGTCATAATCATTAGATAATGTCATAATCATTTTGTTGAAGTCATAATCATTTGATGATGTCATAATCATTTTGTTGATGTCATAATGATTTGATGATGTCATAATCATTTGATGTCATAATCATTGGATGATGTCATAATCATTTTGTTGATGTCATAATCATTTGATGATGTCATAATCATTAGATGATGTCATAATCATTTTGTTGATGTCATAATCATTTGATGATGTCATAATCATTTGATGTTATAATCATTGGATGATGTCATAATCATTTTGTTGATGTCATAATCATTTGATGATGTCATAATCATTTGATGTTATAATCATTGGATGATGTCATAATCATTTTGTTGATGTCATAATCATTTGATGATGTCATAATCATTTGATGTCATAATCATTGGATGATGTCATAATCATTTTGTTGATGTCATAATCATTTGATGATGTCATAAACATTAGATGATGTCATAATCATTTGATGATGTCATAATCATTTGATGATGTCATAATCATTAGATGATGTCATAATCATTTTGTTGATGTCATAATCATTTGATGATGTCATAATCATTTGATGTCATAATCATTGGACGATGTCATAATCATTTTGTTGATGTCATAATCATTTGATGATGTCATAATCAGTTGATGTCATAATCATTGGTTGATGTCATAATCTTTTTTTTGATGTCATAATCATTTGATGTCATAATCATTGGATGATGTCATAATCATTTTGTTGATGTCATAATCATTTGATGATGTCATAATCATTGGATGATGTCATAATCATTTTGTTGATGTCATAATCATTTGATGATGTCATAATCATTAGATGATGTCATAATCATTGGATGATGACATAATCATTTTGTTGATGTCATAATCATTTGATGATGTCATAATCATTAGATGATGTCATAATCATTGGATGATGACACAATCATTTTGTTGATGTCATAATCATTTGATGTCATAATCATTGGATGATGTCATAATCATTTTGTTGATGTCATAATCATTTGATGATGTCATAATCATTAGATGATGTCATAATCATTGGATGATGACATAATCATTTTGTTGATGTCATAATCATTTGATGTCATAATCATTGGATGATGTCATAATCATTTTGTTGATGTCATAATCATTTGATGATGTCATAATCATTAGATGATGTCATAATCATTTTGTTGATGTCACAATCATTTCATGATGTCATAATCATTTGATGTCATAAACATTGGATGATGTCATAATCATTTTGTTGATGTCATAATCATTTGATGATGTCATAATCATTAGATAATGTCATAATCATTTTGTTGAAGTCATAATCATTTGATGATGTCATAATCATTTTGTTGATGTCATATTGATTTGATGATGTCATAATCATTTGATGTCATAATCATTGGATGATGTCATAATCATTTTGTTGATGTCATAATCATTTGATGATGTCATAATCATTTGATGTCATAATCATTGGATGATGTCATAATCATTTTGTTGATGTCATAATCATTTGATGATGTCATAATCATATGATGTAATAATCATTGGATGATGTCATAATCATTTTGTTGATGTCATAATCATTTGATGATGTCATAATCATTAGATGATGTCATAATCATTTTGTTGATGTCATAATCATTTGATGATGTCATAATCATTAATTGATGTCATAATCATTTTGTTGATGTCATAATCATTTGATGATGTCATAATCATTTGATGTCATAATCATTGGATGATGTCGTAATCATTTTGTTGATGTCATAATCATTTGATGGTGTCATTATCATTTGATGATGTCATAATCATTTTGATGATGTCATAATCATTTGATGATGCCATAATCATTTGATGTCATAATCATTGGATAATGTCATAATCATTTGATGATGTCATAATCATTAGATGATGTCATAATCATTTTGTTGATGTCATAATCATTTGATGATGTCATAATCATTTGATGTCATAATCATTGGATGATGTCATAATCATTTTGTTGATGTCATAATCATTTGATGATGTCATAATCATTTGATGTCATAATCATTGGATGATGTCATAATCTTTTTTTGATGTCATAATCATTTGATGTCATAATCATTGGATGATGTCATAATCATTGGATGATGACATAATCATTTTGTTGATGTCATAATCATTTGATGTCATAATCATTGGATGATGTCATAATCATTTTGTTGATGTCATAATCATTTGATGATGTCATAATCATTAGATGATGTCATAATCATTTTGTTGATGTCACAATCATTTCATGATGTCATAATCATTTGATGTCATAATCATTGGATGATGTCATAATCATTTTGTTGATGTCATAATCATTTGATGATGTCATAATCATTAGATAATGTCATAATCATTTTGTTGAAGTCATAATCATTTGATGATGTCATAATCATTTTGTTGATGTCATAATGATTTGATGATGTCATAATCATTTGATGTCATAATCATTGGATGATGTCATAATCATTTTGTTGATGTCATAATCATTTGATGATGTCATAATCATTAGATGATGTCATAATCATTTTGTTGATGTCATAATCATTTGATGATGTCATACTCATTTGATGTTATAATCATTGGATGATGTCATAATCATTTTGTTGATGTCATAATCATTTGATGATGTCATAATCATTTGATGTTATAATCATTGGATGATGTCATAATCATTTTGTTGATGTCATAATCATTTGATGATGTCATAATCATTTGATGTCATAATCATTGGATGATGTCATAATCATTTTGTTGATGTCATAATCATTTGATGATGTCATAAACATTAGATGATGTCATAATCATTTTGTTGATGTCATAATGATTTGATGATGTCATAATCATTTGATGTCATAATCATTGGATGATGTCATAATCATTTTGTTGATGTCATAATCATTTGATGATGTCATAATCATTTGATGTCATAATCATTGGATGATGTCATAATCATTTTGTTGATGTCATAATCATTTGATGATGTCATAATCATTAGATGATGTCATGATCATTTTGTTGATGTCATAATCATTAGATGATGTCATAATCATTTTGTTGATGTCATAATCATTTTGTTGATGTAATAATCATTTGATGATGTCATAATCATTTGATGATGTCATAATCATTAGATGATGTCATAATCATTTTGTTGATGTCATAATCATTTGATGATGTCATAATCATTTGATGTTATAATCATTGGATGATGTCATAATCATTTTGTTGATGTCATAATCATTTGATGATATCATAATCATTTGATGTCATAATCATTGGATGATGTCATAATCATTTTGTTGATGTCATAATCATTTGATGATGTCATAATCATTAGATGATGTCATAATCATTGGATGATGACGTAATCATTTTGTTGATGTCATAATCATTTGATGTCATAATCATTGGATGATGTCATAATCATTTTGTTGATGTCATAATCATTTGATGATGTCATAATCATTGGATGATGTCATAATCATTTTGTTGATGTCATAATCATTTGATGATGTCATAATCATTAGATGATGTCATAATCATTGGATGATGACATAATCATTTTGTTGATGTCATAATCATTTGATGTCATAATCATTGGATGATGTCATAATCATTTTGTTGATGTCATAATCATTTGATGATGTCATAATCATTTTGTTGATGTCATAATCATTTCGTTGATGTCATAATGATTTGATGATATCATAATCATTTGATGTCATAATCATTGGATGATTTCATAATCATTTTGTTGATGTCATAATCATTTGATGATGTCATAATCATTAGATGATGTCATAATCATTGGATGATGTCATAATCATTTTGTTGATGTCATAATCATTTGATGATGTCATAATCATTAGATGATGTCATAATCATTGGATGATGACGTAATCATTTTGTTGATGTCATAATCATTTGATGTCATATTCATTGGATGATGTCATAATCATTTTGTTGATGGCATAATCATTTGATGATGTCATAATCATTAGATAATGTCATAATCATTTTGTTGAAGTCATAATCATTTGGTGATGTCATAATCATTTTGTTGATGTCATAATCATTTTGTTGATGTCATAATGATTTGATGATGTCATAATCATTTGATGTCATAATCATTGGATGATGTCATAATCATTTTGTTGATGTCATAATCATTTGATGATGTCATAATCATTTGATGTCATAATCATTGGATGATGTCATAATCATTTTGTTGATGTCATAATCATTTGATGATGTCATAATCATTAGATGATGTCATAATCATTTTGTTGATGTCATAATCATTTTGTTGATGTCATAATCATTTGATGATGTCATAATCATTTGATGATGTCATAATCATTAGATGATGTCATAATCATTTTGTTGATGTCATAATCATTTCATGATGTCATAATCATTTGATGTCATAATTATTGGATGATGTCATAATCATTTTGTTGATGGCATAATCATTTGATGATGTCATAAACATTAGATAATGTCATAATCATTTTGTTGAAGTCATAATCATTTGATGATGTCATAATCATTTTGTTGATGTCATAATCATTTTGTTGATGTCATAATGATTTGATGATGTCATAATCATTTGATGTCATAATCATTGGATGATGTCATAATCATTTTGTTGATGTCATAATCATTTGATGATGTCATAATCATTTGATGTCATAATCATTGGATGATGTCATAATCATTTTGTTGATGTCATAATCATTTGATGATGTCATAATCATTAGATGATGTCATAATCATTTTGTTGATGTCATAATCATTTGATGATGTCATAATCATTTGATGTCATAATCAATGGATGATGTCATAATCATTTTGTTGATGTCATAATCATTTGATGATGTCATAATCATTTGATGTCATAATCATTGGATGATGTCATAATCATTTTGTTGATGTCATAATCATTTGATGTCATAATCATTGGATGATGTCATAATCATTTTGTTGATGTCATAATCATTTGATGATGTCATAATCATTTGATGTCATAATCATTGGATGATGTCATAATCATTAGATGATGTCATAATCATTGGATGATGACATAATCATTTTGTTGATGTCATAATCATTTGATGTCATAATCATTGGATGATGTCATAATCATTTTGTTGATGTCATAATCATTTGATGATGTCATAATCATTAGATGATGTCATAATCATTGGATGATGACATAATCATTTTGTTGATGTCATAATCATTTGATGTCATAATCATTGGATGATGTCATAATCATTTTGTTGATGTCATAATCATTTGATTATGTCATAATCATTAGATGATGTCATAATCATTTTGTTGATGTCACAATCATTTCATGATGTCATAATCATTTGATGTCATAATCATTGGATGATGTCATAATCATTTTGTTGATGTCATAATCATATGATGATGTCATAATCATTGGATGATGTCATAATCATTTTGTTGATGTCATAATCATTTGATGATGTCATAATCATTTTGTTGATGTCATAATGATTTGATGATGTCATAATCATTTGATGTCATAATCATTGGATGATGTCATAATCATTTTGTTGATGTCATAATCATTTGATGATGTCATAATCATTAGATGATGTCATAATCATTTTGTTGATGTCATAATCATTTTGTTGATGTCATAATCATTTGATGATGTCATAATCATTTGATGTTATAATCATTGGATGATGTCATAATCATTTTGATGATGTCATAATCATTTGATGATGTCATAATCATTTGATGTTATAATCATTGGATGATGTCATAATCATTTTGTTGATGTCATAATCATTTGATGATGTCATAATCATTTTGTTGATGTCATAATCATTTGATGATGTCATAATCATTTGATGTCATAATCATTGGATGATGTCATAATCATTTTGTTGATGTCATAATCATTTTGTTGATGTCATAATCATTTGATGATGTCATAATCATTTGATGTCATAATCATTGGATGATGTCATAATCATTTTGTTGATGTCATAATCATTTGATGATGTCATAAACATTAGATGATGTCATAATCATTTTGTTGATGTCATAATGATTTGATGATGTCATAATCATTTGATGTCATAATCATTGGATGATGTCATAATCATTTTGTTGATGTCATAATCATTTGATGATGTCATAATCATTTGATGTCATAATCATTGGATGATGTCATAATCATTTTGTTGATGTCATAATCATTTGATGATGTCATAATCATTAGATGATGTCATGATCATTTTGTTGATGTCATAATCATTAGATGATGTCATAATCATTTTGTTGATGTCATAATCATTTTGTTGATGTAATAATCATTTGATGATGTCATAATCATTTGATGATGTCATAATCATTAGATGATGTCATAATCATTTTGTTGATGTCATAATCATTTGATGATGTCATAATCATTTGATGTTATAATCATTGGATGATGTCATAATCATTTTGTTGATGTCATAATCATTTGATGATATCATAATCATTTGATGTCATAATCATTGGATGATGTCATAATCATTTTGTTGATGTCATAATCATTTGATGATGTCATAATCATTAGATGATGTCATAATCATTGGATGATGACGTAATCATTTTGTTGATGTCATAATCATTTGATGTCATAATCATTGGATGATGTCATAATCATTTTGTTGATGTCATAATCATTTGATGATGTCATAATCATTGGATGATGTCATAATCATTTTGTTGATGTCATAATCATTTGATGATGTCATAATCATTAGATGATGTCATAATCATTGGATGATGACATAATCATTTTGTTGATGTCATAATCATTTGATGTCATAATCATTGGATGATGTCATAATCATTTTGTTGATGTCATAATCATTTGATGATGTCATAATCATTTTGTTGATGTCATAATCATTTCGTTGATGTCATAATGATTTGATGATATCATAATCATTTGATGTCATAATCATTGGATGATTTCATAATCATTTTGTTGATGTCATAATCATTTGATGATGTCATAATCATTAGATGATGTCATAATCATTGGATGATGTCATAATCATTTTGTTGATGTCATAATCATTTGATGATGTCATAATCATTAGATGATGTCATAATCATTGGATGATGACGTAATCATTTTGTTGATGTCATAATCATTTGATGTCATATTCATTGGATGATGTCATAATCATTTTGTTGATGGCATAATCATTTGATGATGTCATAATCATTAGATAATGTCATAATCATTTTGTTGAAGTCATAATCATTTGGTGATGTCATAATCATTTTGTTGATGTCATAATCATTTTGTTGATGTCATAATGATTTGATGATGTCATAATCATTTGATGTCATAATCATTGGATGATGTCATAATCATTTTGTTGATGTCATAATCATTTGATGATGTCATAATCATTTGATGTCATAATCATTGGATGATGTCATAATCATTTTGTTGATGTCATAATCATTTGATGATGTCATAATCATTAGATGATGTCATAATCATTTTGTTGATGTCATAATCATTTTGTTGATGTCATAATCATTTGATGATGTCATAATCATTTGATGATGTCATAATCATTAGATGATGTCATAATCATTTTGTTGATGTCATAATCATTTCATGATGTCATAATCATTTGATGTCATAATTATTGGATGATGTCATAATCATTTTGTTGATGGCATAATCATTTGATGATGTCATAAACATTAGATAATGTCATAATCATTTTGTTGAAGTCATAATCATTTGATGATGTCATAATCATTTTGTTGATGTCATAATCATTTTGTTGATGTCATAATGATTTGATGATGTCATAATCATTTGATGTCATAATCATTGGATGATGTCATAATCATTTTGTTGATGTCATAATCATTTGATGATGTCATAATCATTTGATGTCATAATCATTGGATGATGTCATAATCATTTTGTTGATGTCATAATCATTTGATGATGTCATAATCATTAGATGATGTCATAATCATTTTGTTGATGTCATAATCATTTGATGATGTCATAATCATTTGATGTCATAATCAATGGATGATGTCATAATCATTTTGTTGATGTCATAATCATTTGATGATGTCATAATCATTTGATGTCATAATCATTGGATGATGTCATAATCATTTTGTTGATGTCATAATCATTTGATGTCATAATCATTGGATGATGTCATAATCATTTTGTTGATGTCATAATCATTTGATGATGTCATAATCATTTGATGTCATAATCATTGGATGATGTCATAATCATTAGATGATGTCATAATCATTGGATGATGACATAATCATTTTGTTGATGTCATAATCATTTGATGTCATAATCATTGGATGATGTCATAATCATTTTGTTGATGTCATAATCATTTGATGATGTCATAATCATTAGATGATGTCATAATCATTGGATGATGACATAATCATTTTGTTGATGTCATAATCATTTGATGTCATAATCATTGGATGATGTCATAATCATTTTGTTGATGTCATAATCATTTGATTATGTCATAATCATTAGATGATGTCATAATCATTTTGTTGATGTCACAATCATTTCATGATGTCATAATCATTTGATGTCATAATCATTGGATGATGTCATAATCATTTTGTTGATGTCATAATCATATGATGATGTCATAATCATTGGATGATGTCATAATCATTTTGTTGATGTCATAATCATTTGATGATGTCATAATCATTTTGTTGATGTCATAATGATTTGATGATGTCATAATCATTTGATGTCATAATCATTGGATGATGTCATAATCATTTTGTTGATGTCATAATCATTTGATGATGTCATAATCATTAGATGATGTCATAATCATTTTGTTGATGTCATAATCATTTTGTTGATGTCATAATCATTTGATGATGTCATAATCATTTGATGTTATAATCATTGGATGATGTCATAATCATTTTGATGATGTCATAATCATTTGATGATGTCATAATCATTTGATGTTATAATCATTGGATGATGTCATAATCATTTTGTTGATGTCATAATCATTTGATGATGTCATAATCATTTTGTTGATGTCATAATCATTTGATGATGTCATAATCATTTGATGTCATAATCATTGGATGATGTCATAATCATTTTGTTGATGTCATAATCATTTTGTTGATGTCATAATCATTTGATGATGTCATAATCATTTGATGTTATAATCATTGGATGATGTCATAATCATTTTGTTGATGTCATAATCATTTGATGATGTCATAATCATTTGATGTTATAATCATTGGATGATGTCATAATCATTTTGTTAATGTCATAATCATTTGATGATGTCATAATCATTTTGTTGATGTCATAATCATTTGATGATGTCATAATCATTTGATGTCATAATCATTGGATGATGTCATAATCATTTTGTTGATGTCATAATCATTTGATGATGTCATAAACATTAGATGATGTCATAATCATTTTGTTGATGTCATAATGATTTGATGATGTCATAATCATTTGATGTCATAATCATTGGATGATGTCATAATCATTTTGTTGATGTCATAATCATTTGATGATGTCATAATCATTTGATGTCATAATCATTGGATGATGTCATAATCATTTTGTTGATGTCATAATCATTTGATGATGTCATAATCATTAGATGATGTCATAATCATTTTGTTGATGTCATAATCATTAGATGATGTCATAATCATTTTGTTGATGTCATAATCATTTTGTTGATGTCATAATCATTTGATGATGTCATAATCATTAGATGATGTCATAATCATTTTGTTGATGTCATAATCATTTGATGATGTCATAATCATTTGATGTCATAATCATTGGATGATGTCATAATCATTTTGTTGATGTCATAATCATTTGATGATGTCATAATCATTTGATGTCATAATCATTGGATGATGTCATAATCTTTTTTTTATGTCATAATCATTTGATGTCATAATCATTGGATGATGTCATAATCATTGGATGATGACATAATCATTTTGTTGATGTCATAATCATTTGATGTCATAATCATTGGATGATGTCATAATCATTTTGTTGATGTCATAATCATTTGATGATGTCATAATCATTAGATGATGTCATAATCATTTTGTTGATGTCACAATCATTTCATGATGTCATAATCATTTGATGTCATAATCATTGGATGATGTCATAATCATTTTGTTGATGTCATAATCATTTGATGATGTCATAATCATTAGATAATGTCATAATCATTTTGTTGAAGTCATAATCATTTGATGATGTCATAATCATTTTGTTGATGTCATAATGATTTGATGATGTCATAATCATTTGATGTCATAATCATTGGATGATGTCATAATCATTTTGTTGATGTCATAATCATTTGATGATGTCATAATCATTAGATGATGTCATAATCATTTTGTTGATGTCATAATCATTTGATGATGTCATACTCATTTGATGTTATAATCATTGGATGATGTCATAATCATTTTGTTGATGTCATAATCATTTGATGATGTCATAATCATTTGATGTTATAATCATTGGATGATGTCATAATCATTTTGTTGATGTCATAATCATTTGATGATGTCATAATCATTTGATGTCATAATCATTGGATGATGTCATAATCATTTTGTTGATGTCATAATCATTTGATGATGTCATAATCATTTGATGTCATAATCATTGGATGATGTCGTAATCATTTTGTTGATGTCATAATCATTTGATGATGTCATAATCATTTGATGATGTCATAATCATTTTGATGATGTCATAATCATTTGATGATGTCATAATCATTTGATGTCATAATCATTGGATAATGTCATAATCATTTTGTTGATGTCATAATCATTTTATGATGTCATAATCATTTTGTTGATGTCATAATCATTGGATGATGTCATAATCCTTTTGTTGATGTCATAATCATTTGATGATGTCATAATCATTAGATGATGTCATAATCATATTGTTGATGTCATAATCATTTGATGATGTCATAATCATTTTGTTGATGTCATAATCATTTCGTTGATGTCATAATGATTTGATGATATCATAATCATTTGATGTCATAATCATTGGATGATGTCATAATCATTTTGTTGATGTCATAATCATTTGATGATGTCATAATCATTTGATGTCATAATCATTGGATGATGTCATAATCATTTTGTTGATGTCATAATCATTTTATGATGTCATAATCATTTTGTTGATGTCATAATCATTGGATGATGTCATAATCCTTTTGTTGATGTCATAATCATTTGATGATGTCATAATCATTAGATGATGCCATAATCATTTTGTTGATGTCATAATCATTTGATGATGTCATAATCATTTTGTTGATGTCATAATCATTTCGTTGATGTCATAATGATTTGATGATATCATAATCATTTGATGTCATAATCATTGGATGATGTCATAATCATTTTGTTGATGTCATAATCATTTGATGATGTCATAATCATTTGATGATGTCATAATCATTGGATGATGTCATAATCATTTTGTTGATGTCATAATCATTTGATGATGTCATAATCATTAGATGATGTCATTATCATTGGATGATGACATAATCATTTTGTTGATGTCATAATCATTTGATGTCATATTCATTGGATGATGTCATAATCATTTTGTTGATGTCATAATCATTTGATGATGTCATAATCATTTTGTTGATGTCATAATCATTTCGTTGATGTCATAATGATTTGATGATATCATAATCATTTGATGTCATAATCATTGGATGATTTCATAATCATTTTGTTGATGTCATAATCATTTGATGATGTCATAATCATTAGATGATGTCATAATCATTGGATGATGACATAATCATTTTGTTGATGTCATAATCATTTGATGTCATAATCATTGGATGATGTCATAATCATTTTGTTGATGTCATAATCATTTGATGATGTCATAATCATTAGATGATGTCATAATCATTTTGTTGATGTCATAATCATTTCATGATGTCATAATCATTTGATGTCATAATCATTGGATGATGTCATAATCATTTTGTTGATGGCATAATCATTTGATGATGTCATAATCATTAGATAATGTCATAATCATTTTGTTGAAGTCATAATCATTTGATGATGTCATAATCATTTTGTTGATGTCATAATCATTTTGTTGATGTCATAATGATTTGATGATGTCATAATCATTTGATGTCATAATCATTGGATGATGTCATAATCATTTTGTTGATGTCATAATCATTTGATGATGTCATAATCATTTGATGTCATAATCATTGGATGATGTCATAATCATTTTGTTGATGTCATAATCATTTGATGATGTCATAATCATTAGATGATGTCATAATCATTTTGTTGATGTCATAATCATTTTGTTGATGTCATAATCATTTGATGTCATAATCATTGGATGATGTCATAATCATTTTGTTGATGTCATAATCATTTGATTATGTCATAATCATTAGATGATGTCATAATCATTTTGTTGATGTCACAATCATTTCATGATGTCATAATCATTTGATGTCATAATCATTGGATGATGTCATAATCATTTTGTTGATGTCATAATCATTTGATGTCATAATCATTGGATGATGTCATAATCATTTTGTTGATGTCATAATCATTTGATGATGTCATAATCATTTGATGTCATAATCATTGGATGATGTCATAATCATTTTGTTGATGTCATAATCATTTGATTATGTCATAATCATTAGATGATGTCATAATCATTTTGTTGATGTCACAATCATTTCATGATGTCATAATCATTTGATGTCATAATCATTGGATGATGTCATAATCATTTTGTTGATGTCATAATCATATGATGATGTCATAATCATTGGATGATGTCATAATCATTTTGTTGATGTCATAATCATTTGATGATGTCATAATCATTTTGTTGATGTCATAATGATTTGATGATGTCATAATCATTTGATGTCATAATCATTGGATGATGTCATAATCATTTTGTTGATGTCATAATCATTTGATGATGTCATAATCATTAGATGATGTCATAATCATTTTGTTGATGTCATAATCATTTTGTTGATGTCATAATCATTTGATGATGTCATAATCATTTGATGTTATAATCATTGGATGATGTCATAATCATTTTGTTGATGTCATAATCATTTGATGATGTCATAATCATTTGATGTTATAATCATTGGATGATGTCATAATCATTTTGTTGATGTCATAATCATTTGATGATGTCATAATCATTTTGTTGATGTCATAATCATTTGATGATGTCATAATCATTTGATGTCATAATCATTGGATGATGTCATAATCATTTTGTTGATGTCATAATCATTTTGTTGATGTCATAATCATTTGATGATGTCATAATCATTTGATGTTATAATCATTGGATGATGTCATAATCATTTTGTTGATGTCATAATCATTTGATGATGTCATAATCATTTGATGTTATAATCATTGGATGATGTCATAATCATTTTGTTAATGTCATAATCATTTGATGATGTCATAATCATTTTGTTGATGTCATAATCATTTGATGATGTCATAATCATTTGATGTCATAATCATTGGATGATGTCATAATCATTTTGTTGATGTCATAATCATTTGATGATGTCATAAACATTAGATGATGTCATAATCATTTTGTTGATGTCATAATGATTTGATGATGTCATAATCATTTGATGTCATAATCATTGGATGATGTCATAATCATTTTGTTGATGTCATAATCATTTGATGATGTCATAATCATTTGATGTCATAATCATTGGATGATGTCATAATCATTTTGTTGATGTCATAATCATTTGATGATGTCATAATCATTAGATGATGTCATAATCATTTTGTTGATGTCATAATCATTAGATGATGTCATAATCATTTTGTTGATGTCATAATCATTTTGTTGATGTCATAATCATTTGATGATGTCATAATCATTAGATGATGTCATAATCATTTTGTTGATGTCATAATCATTTGATGATGTCATAATCATTTGATGTCATAATCATTGGATGATGTCATAATCATTTTGTTGATGTCATAATCATTTGATGATGTCATAATCATTTGATGTCATAATCATTGGATGATGTCATAATCTTTTTTTTGATGTCATAATCATTTGATGTCATAATCATTGGATGATGTCATAATCATTGGATGATGACATAATCATTTTGTTGATGTCATAATCATTTGATGTCATAATCATTGGATGATGTCATAATCATTTTGTTGATGTCATAATCATTTGATGATGTCATAATCATTAGATGATGTCATAATCATTTTGTTGATGTCACAATCATTTCATGATGTCATAATCATTTGATGTCATAATCATTGGATGATGTCATAATCATTTTGTTGATGTCATAATCATTTGATGATGTCATAATCATTAGATAATGTCATAATCATTTTGTTGAAGTCATAATCATTTGATGATGTCATAATCATTTTGTTGATGTCATAATGATTTGATGATGTCATAATCATTTGATGTCATAATCATTGGATGATGTCATAATCATTTTGTTGATGTCATAATCATTTGATGATGTCATAATCATTAGATGATGTCATAATCATTTTGTTGATGTCATAATCATTTGATGATGTCATACTCATTTGATGTTATAATCATTGGATGATGTCATAATCATTTTGTTGATGTCATAATCATTTGATGATGTCATAATCATTTGATGTCATAATCATTGGATGATGTCATAATCATTTTGTTGATGTCATAATCATTTGATGATGTCATAAACATTAGATGATGTCATAATCATTTTGTTGATGTCATAATGATTTGATGATGTCATAATCATTTGATGTCATAATCATTGGATGATGTCATAATCATTTTGTTGATGTCATAATCATTTGATGATGTCATAATCATTTGATGTCATAATCATTGGATGATGTCATAATCATTTTGTTGATGTCATAATCATTTGATGATGTCATAATCATTAGATGATGTCATAATCATTTTGTTGATGTCATAATCATTAGATGATGTCATAATCATTTTGTTGATGTCATAATCATTTTGTTGATGTCATAATCATTTGATGATGTCATAATCATTTGATGATGTAATAATCATTAGATGATGTCATAATCATTTTGTTGATGTCATAATCATTTGATGATGTCATAATCATTTGATGTCATAATCATTGGACGATGTCATAATCATTTTGTTGATGTCATAATCATTTGATGATGTCATAATCAGTTGATGTCATAATTATTGGTTGATGTCATAATCTTTTTTTTGATGTCATAATCATTTGATGTCATAATCATTGGATGATGTCATAATCATTTTGTTGATGTCATAATCATTTGATGATGTCATAATCATTGGATGATGTCATAATCATTTTGTTGATGTCATAATCATTTGATGATGTCATAATCATTAGATGATGTCATAATCATTGGATGATGACATAATCATTTTGTTGATGTCATAATCATTTGATGATGTCATAATCATTAGATGATGTCATAATCATTGGATGATGACACAATCATTTTGTTGATGTCATAATCATTTGATGTCATAATCATTGGATGATGTCATAATCATTTTGTTGATGTCATAATCATTTGATGATGTCATAATCATTAGATGATGTCATAATCATTGGATGATGACATAATCATTTTGTTGATGTCATAATCATTTGATGTCATAATCATTGGATGATGTCATAATCATTTTGTTGATGTCATAATCATTTGATGATGTCATAATCATTAGATGATGTCATAATCATTTTGTTGATGTCACAATCATTTCATGATGTCATAATCATTTGATGTCATAAACATTGGATGATGTCATAATCATTTTGTTGATGTCATAATCATTTGATGATGTCATAATCATTAGATAATGTCATAATCATTTTGTTGAAGTCATAATCATTTGATGATGTCATAATCATTTTGTTGATGTCATATTGATTTGATGATGTCAGAATCATTTGATGTCATAATCATTGGATGATGTCATAATCATTTTGTTGATGTCATAATCATTTGATGATGTCATAATCATTTGATGTCATAATCATTGGATGATGTCATAATCATTTTGTTGATGTCATAATCATTTGATGATGTCATAATCATATGATGTAATAATCATTGGATGATGTCATAATCATTTTGTTGATGTCATAATCATTTGATGATGTCATAATCATTAGATGATGTCATAATCATTTTGTTGATGTCATAATCATTTGATGATGTCATAATCATTAGATGATGTCATAATCATTTTGTTGATGTCATAATCATTTGATGATGTCATAATCATTTGATGTCATAATCATTGGATGATGTCGTAATCATTTTGTTGATGTCATAATCATTTGATGGTGTCATTATCATTTGATGATGTCATAATCATTTTGATGATGTCATAATCATTTGATGATGTCATAATCATTTGATGTCATAATCATTGGATAATGTCATAATCATTTGATGATGTCATAATCATTAGATGATGTCATAATCATTTTGTTGATGTCATAATCATTTGATGATGTCATAATCATTTGATGTCATAATCATTGGATGATGTCATAATCATTTTGTTGATGTCATAATCATTTGATGATGTCATAATCATTTGATGTCATAATCATTGGATGATGTCATAATCATTTTGTTGATGTCATAATCATTTGATGATGTCATAATCATTAGATGATGTCATAATCATTTTGTTAATGTCATTATCATTTGATGATGTCATAATCATTTTGATGATGTCATAATCATTTGATGATGTCATAATCATTTGATGTCATAATCATTGGATAATGTCATAATCATTTGATGATGTCATAATCATTAGATGATGTCATAATCATTTTGTTGATGTCATAATCATTTGATGATGTCATAATCATTTTGTTGATGTCATAATCATTTCGTTGATGTCATAATGATTTGATGATATCATAATCATTTGATGTCATAATCATTGGATGATGTCATAATCATTTTGTTGATGTCATAATCATTTGATGATGTCATAATCATTTGATGTCATAATCATTGGATGATGTCATAATCATTTGATGATGCCATAATGATTTTGTTGATGTCATAATCATTTTATGATGTCATAATCATTTTGTTGATGTCATAATCATTTTGTTGATGTCATAATCATTAGATAATGTCATAATCATTTTGTTGAAGTCATAATCATTTGATGATGTCATAATCATTTTGTTGATGTCATAATGATTTGATGATGTCATAATCATTTGATGTCATAATCATTGGATGATGTCATAATCATTTTGTTGATGTCATAATCATTTGATGATGTCATAATCATTAGATGATGTCATAATCATTTTGTTGATGTCATAATCATTTGATGATGTCATACTCATTTGATGTTATAATCATTGGATGATGTCATAATCATTTTGTTGATGTCATAATCATTTGATGATGTCATAATCATTTGATGTTATAATCATTGGATGATGTCATAATCATTTTGTTGATGTCATAATCATTTGATGATGTCATAATCATTTGATGTCATAATCATTGGATGATGTCATAATCATTTTGTTGATGTCATAATCATTTGATGATGTCATAAACATTAGATGATGTCATAATCATTTTGTTGATGTCATAATGATTTGATGATGTCATAATCATTTGATGTCATAATCATTGGATGATGTCATAATCATTTTGTTGATGTCATAATCATTTGATGATGTCATAATCATTTGATGTCATAATCATTGGATGATGTCATAATCATTTTGTTGATGTCATAATCATTTGATGATGTCATAATCATTAGATGATGTCATGATCATTTTGTTGATGTCATAATCATTAGATGATGTCATAATCATTTTGTTGATGTCATAATCATTTTGTTGATGTAATAATCATTTGATGATGTCATAATCATTTGATGATGTCATAATCATTAGATGATGTCATAATCATTTTGTTGATGTCATAATCATTTGATGATGTCATAATCATTTGATGTTATAATCATTGGATGATGTCATAATCATTTTGTTGATGTCATAATCATTTGATGATATCATAATCATTTGATGTCATAATCATTGGATGATGTCATAATCATTTTGTTGATGTCATAATCATTTGATGATGTCATAATCATTAGATGATGTCATAATCATTGGATGATGACGTAATCATTTTGTTGATGTCATAATCATTTGATGTCATAATCATTGGATGATGTCATAATCATTTTGTTGATGTCATAATCATTTGATGATGTCATAATCATTGGATGATGTCATAATCATTTTGTTGATGTCATAATCATTTGATGATGTCATAATCATTAGATGATGTCATAATCATTGGATGATGACATAATCATTTTGTTGATGTCATAATCATTTGATGTCATAATCATTGGATGATGTCATAATCATTTTGTTGATGTCATAATCATTTGATGATGTCATAATCATTTTGTTGATGTCATAATCATTTCGTTGATGTCATAATGATTTGATGATATCATAATCATTTGATGTCATAATCATTGGATGATTTCATAATCATTTTGTTGATGTCATAATCATTTGATGATGTCATAATCATTAGATGATGTCATAATCATTGGATGATGTCATAATCATTTTGTTGATGTCATAATCATTTGATGATGTCATAATCATTAGATGATGTCATAATCATTGGATGATGACGTAATCATTTTGTTGATGTCATAATCATTTGATGTCATATTCATTGGATGATGTCATAATCATTTTGTTGATGGCATAATCATTTGATGATGTCATAATCATTAGATAATGTCATAATCATTTTGTTGAAGTCATAATCATTTGGTGATGTCATAATCATTTTGTTGATGTCATAATCATTTTGTTGATGTCATAATGATTTGATGATGTCATAATCATTTGATGTCATAATCATTGGATGATGTCATAATCATTTTGTTGATGTCATAATCATTTGATGATGTCATAATCATTTGATGTCATAATCATTGGATGATGTCATAATCATTTTGTTGATGTCATAATCATTTGATGATGTCATAATCATTAGATGATGTCATAATCATTTTGTTGATGTCATAATCATTTTGTTGATGTCATAATCATTTGATGATGTCATAATCATTAGATGATGTCATAATCATTTTGTTGATGTCATAATCATTTCATGATGTCATAATCATTTGATGTCATAATTATTGGATGATGTCATAATCATTTTGTTGATGGCATAATCATTTGATGATGTCATAAACATTAGATAATGTCATAATCATTTTGTTGAAGTCATAATCATTTGATGATGTCATAATCATTTTGTTGATGTCATAATCATTTTGTTGATGTCATAATGATTTGATGATGTCATAATCATTTGATGTCATAATCATTGGATGATGTCATAATCATTTTGTTGATGTCATAATCATTTGATGATGTCATAATCATTTGATGTCATAATCATTGGATGATGTCATAATCATTTTGTTGATGTCATAATCATTTGATGATGTCATAATCATTAGATGATGTCATAATCATTTTGTTGATGTCATAATCATTTGATGATGTCATAATCATTTGATGTCATAATCATTGGATGATGTCATAATCATTTTGTTGATGTCATAATCATTTGATGATGTCATAATCATTTGATGTCATAATCATTGGATGATGTCATAATCATTTTGTTGATGTCATAATCATTTGATGTCATAATCATTGGATGATGTCATAATCATTTTGTTGATGTCATAATCATTTGATGATGTCATAATCATTTGATGTCATAATCATTGGATGATGTCATAATCATTAGATGATGTCATAATCATTGGATGATGACATAATCATTTTGTTGATGTCATAATCATTTGATGTCATAATCATTGGATGATGTCATAATCATTTTGTTGATGTCATAATCATTTGATGATGTCATAATCATTAGATGATGTCATAATCATTGGATGATGACATAATCATTTTGTTGATGTCATAATCATTTGATGTCATAATCATTGGATGATGTCATAATCATTTTGTTGATGTCATAATCATTTGATTATGTCATAATCATTAGATGATGTCATAATCATTTTGTTGATGTCACAATCATTTCATGATGTCATAATCATTTGATGTCATAATCATTGGATGATGTCATAATCATTTTGTTGATGTCATAATCATATGATGATGTCATAATCATTGGATGATGTCATAATCATTTTGTTGATGTCATAATCATTTGATGATGTCATAATCATTTTGTTGATGTCATAATGATTTGATGATGTCATAATCATTTGATGTCATAATCATTGGATGATGTCATAATCATTTTGTTGATGTCATAATCATTTGATGATGTCATAATCATTAGATGATGTCATAATCATTTTGTTGATGTCATAATCATTTTGTTGATGTCATAATCATTTGATGATGTCATAATCATTTGATGTTATAATCATTGGATGATGTCATAATCATTTTGATGATGTCATAATCATTTGATGATGTCATAATCATTTGATGTTATAATCATTGGATGATGTCATAATCATTTTGTTGATGTCATAATCATTTGATGATGTCATAATCATTTTGTTGATGTCATAATCATTTGATGATGTCATAATCATTTGATGTCATAATCATTGGATGATGTCATAATCATTTTGTTGATGTCATAATCATTTTGTTGATGTCATAATCATTTGATGATGTCATAATCATTTGATGTTATAATCATTGGATGATGTCATAATCATTTTGTTGATGTCATAATCATTTGATGATGTCATAATCATTTGATGTTATAATCATTGGATGATGTCATAATCATTTTGTTAATGTCATAATCATTTGATGATGTCATAATCATTTTGTTGATGTCATAATCATTTGATGATGTCATAATCATTTGATGTCATAATCATTGGATGATGTCATAATCATTTTGTTGATGTCATAATCATTTGATGATGTCATAAACATTAGATGATGTCATAATCATTTTGTTGATGTCATAATGATTTGATGATGTCATAATCATTTGATGTCATAATCATTGGATGATGTCATAATCATTTTGTTGATGTCATAATCATTTGATGATGTCATAATCATTTGATGTCATAATCATTGGATGATGTCATAATCATTTTGTTGATGTCATAATCATTTGATGATGTCATAATCATTAGATGATGTCATAATCATTTTGTTGATGTCATAATCATTAGATGATGTCATAATCATTTTGTTGATGTCATAATCATTTTGTTGATGTCATAATCATTTGATGATGTCATAATCATTAGATGATGTCATAATCATTTTGTTGATGTCATAATCATTTGATGATGTCATAATCATTTGATGTCATAATCATTGGATGATGTCATAATCATTTTGTTGATGTCATAATCATTTGATGATGTCATAATCATTTGATGTCATAATCATTGGATGATGTCATAATCTTTTTTTTATGTCATAATCATTTGATGTCATAATCATTGGATGATGTCATAATCATTGGATGATGACATAATCATTTTGTTGATGTCATAATCATTTGATGTCATAATCATTGGATGATGTCATAATCATTTTGTTGATGTCATAATCATTTGATGATGTCATAATCATTAGATGATGTCATAATCATTTTGTTGATGTCACAATCATTTCATGATGTCATAATCATTTGATGTCATAATCATTGGATGATGTCATAATCATTTTGTTGATGTCATAATCATTTGATGATGTCATAATCATTAGATAATGTCATAATCATTTTGTTGAAGTCATAATCATTTGATGATGTCATAATCATTTTGTTGATGTCATAATGATTTGATGATGTCATAATCATTTGATGTCATAATCATTGGATGATGTCATAATCATTTTGTTGATGTCATAATCATTTGATGATGTCATAATCATTAGATGATGTCATAATCATTTTGTTGATGTCATAATCATTTGATGATGTCATACTCATTTGATGTTATAATCATTGGATGATGTCATAATCATTTTGTTGATGTCATAATCATTTGATGATGTCATAATCATTTGATGTTATAATCATTGGATGATGTCATAATCATTTTGTTGATGTCATAATCATTTGATGATGTCATAATCATTTGATGTCATAATCATTGGATGATGTCATAATCATTTTGTTGATGTCATAATCATTTGATGATGTCATAATCATTTGATGTCATAATCATTGGATGATGTCGTAATCATTTTGTTGATGTCATAATCATTTGATGATGTCATAATCATTTGATGATGTCATAATCATTTTGATGATGTCATAATCATTTGATGATGTCATAATCATTTGATGTCATAATCATTGGATAATGTCATAATCATTTTGTTGATGTCATAATCATTTTATGATGTCATAATCATTTTGTTGATGTCATAATCATTGGATGATGTCATAATCCTTTTGTTGATGTCATAATCATTTGATGATGTCATAATCATTAGATGATGTCATAATCATATTGTTGATGTCATAATCATTTGATGATGTCATAATCATTTTGTTGATGTCATAATCATTTCGTTGATGTCATAATGATTTGATGATATCATAATCATTTGATGTCATAATCATTGGATGATGTCATAATCATTTTGTTGATGTCATAATCATTTGATGATGTCATAATCATTTGATGTCATAATCATTGGATGATGTCATAATCATTTTGTTGATGTCATAATCATTTTATGATGTCATAATCATTTTGTTGATGTCATAATCATTGGATGATGTCATAATCCTTTTGTTGATGTCATAATCATTTGATGATGTCATAATCATTAGATGATGCCATAATCATTTTGTTGATGTCATAATCATTTGATGATGTCATAATCATTTTGTTGATGTCATAATCATTTCGTTGATGTCATAATGATTTGATGATATCATAATCATTTGATGTCATAATCATTGGATGATGTCATAATCATTTTGTTGATGTCATAATCATTTGATGATGTCATAATCATTTGATGATGTCATAATCATTGGATGATGTCATAATCATTTTGTTGATGTCATAATCATTTGATGATGTCATAATCATTAGATGATGTCATTATCATTGGATGATGACATAATCATTTTGTTGATGTCATAATCATTTGATGTCATATTCATTGGATGATGTCATAATCATTTTGTTGATGTCATAATCATTTGATGATGTCATAATCATTTTGTTGATGTCATAATCATTTCGTTGATGTCATAATGATTTGATGATATCATAATCATTTGATGTCATAATCATTGGATGATTTCATAATCATTTTGTTGATGTCATAATCATTTGATGATGTCATAATCATTAGATGATGTCATAATCATTGGATGATGACATAATCATTTTGTTGATGTCATAATCATTTGATGTCATAATCATTGGATGATGTCATAATCATTTTGTTGATGTCATAATCATTTGATGATGTCATAATCATTAGATGATGTCATAATCATTTTGTTGATGTCATAATCATTTCATGATGTCATAATCATTTGATGTCATAATCATTGGATGATGTCATAATCATTTTGTTGATGGCATAATCATTTGATGATGTCATAATCATTAGATAATGTCATAATCATTTTGTTGAAGTCATAATCATTTGATGATGTCATAATCATTTTGTTGATGTCATAATCATTTTGTTGATGTCATAATGATTTGATGATGTCATAATCATTTGATGTCATAATCATTGGATGATGTCATAATCATTTTGTTGATGTCATAATCATTTGATGATGTCATAATCATTTGATGTCATAATCATTGGATGATGTCATAATCATTTTGTTGATGTCATAATCATTTGATGATGTCATAATCATTAGATGATGTCATAATCATTTTGTTGATGTCATAATCATTTTGTTGATGTCATAATCATTTGATGTCATAATCATTGGATGATGTCATAATCATTTTGTTGATGTCATAATCATTTGATTATGTCATAATCATTAGATGATGTCATAATCATTTTGTTGATGTCACAATCATTTCATGATGTCATAATCATTTGATGTCATAATCATTGGATGATGTCATAATCATTTTGTTGATGTCATAATCAATTGATGTCATAATCATTGGATGATGTCATAATCATTTTGTTGATGTCATAATCATTTGATGATGTCATAATCATTTGATGTCATAATCATTGGATGATGTCATAATCATTTTGTTGATGTCATAATCATTTGATTATGTCATAATCATTAGATGATGTCATAATCATTTTGTTGATGTCACAATCATTTCATGATGTCATAATCATTTGATGTCATAATCATTGGATGATGTCATAATCATTTTGTTGATGTCATAATCATATGATGATGTCATAATCATTGGATGATGTCATAATCATTTTGTTGATGTCATAATCATTTGATGATGTCATAATCATTTTGTTGATGTCATAATGATTTGATGATGTCATAATCATTTGATGTCATAATCATTGGATGATGTCATAATCATTTTGTTGATGTCATAATCATTTGATGATGTCATAATCATTAGATGATGTCATAATCATTTTGTTGATGTCATAATCATTTTGTTGATGTCATAATCATTTGATGATGTCATAATCATTTGATGTTATAATCATTGGATGATGTCATAATCATTTTGTTGATGTCATAATCATTTGATGATGTCATAATCATTTGATGTTATAATCATTGGATGATGTCATAATCATTTTGTTGATGTCATAATCATTTGATGATGTCATAATCATTTTGTTGATGTCATAATCATTTGATGATGTCATAATCATTTGATGTCATAATCATTGGATGATGTCATAATCATTTTGTTGATGTCATAATCATTTTGTTGATGTCATAATCATTTGATGATGTCATAATCATTTGATGTTATAATCATTGGATGATGTCATAATCATTTTGTTGATGTCATAATCATTTGATGATGTCATAATCATTTGATGTTATAATCATTGGATGATGTCATAATCATTTTGTTAATGTCATAATCATTTGATGATGTCATAATCATTTTGTTGATGTCATAATCATTTGATGATGTCATAATCATTTGATGTCATAATCATTGGATGATGTCATAATCATTTTGTTGATGTCATAATCATTTGATGATGTCATAAACATTAGATGATGTCATAATCATTTTGTTGATGTCATAATGATTTGATGATGTCATAATCATTTGATGTCATAATCATTGGATGATGTCATAATCATTTTGTTGATGTCATAATCATTTGATGATGTCATAATCATTTGATGTCATAATCATTGGATGATGTCATAATCATTTTGTTGATGTCATAATCATTTGATGATGTCATAATCATTAGATGATGTCATAATCATTTTGTTGATGTCATAATCATTAGATGATGTCATAATCATTTTGTTGATGTCATAATCATTTTGTTGATGTCATAATCATTTGATGATGTCATAATCATTAGATGATGTCATAATCATTTTGTTGATGTCATAATCATTTGATGATGTCATAATCATTTGATGTCATAATCATTGGATGATGTCATAATCATTTTGTTGATGTCATAATCATTTGATGATGTCATAATCATTTGATGTCATAATCATTGGATGATGTCATAATCTTTTTTTTGATGTCATAATCATTTGATGTCATAATCATTGGATGATGTCATAATCATTGGATGATGACATAATCATTTTGTTGATGTCATAATCATTTGATGTCATAATCATTGGATGATGTCATAATCATTTTGTTGATGTCATAATCATTTGATGATGTCATAATCATTAGATGATGTCATAATCATTTTGTTGATGTCACAATCATTTCATGATGTCATAATCATTTGATGTCATAATCATTGGATGATGTCATAATCATTTTGTTGATGTCATAATCATTTGATGATGTCATAATCATTAGATAATGTCATAATCATTTTGTTGAAGTCATAATCATTTGATGATGTCATAATCATTTTGTTGATGTCATAATGATTTGATGATGTCATAATCATTTGATGTCATAATCATTGGATGATGTCATAATCATTTTGTTGATGTCATAATCATTTGATGATGTCATAATCATTAGATGATGTCATAATCATTTTGTTGATGTCATAATCATTTGATGATGTCATACTCATTTGATGTTATAATCATTGGATGATGTCATAATCATTTTGTTGATGTCATAATCATTTGATGATGTCATAATCATTTGATGTCATAATCATTGGATGATGTCATAATCATTTTGTTGATGTCATAATCATTTGATGATGTCATAAACATTAGATGATGTCATAATCATTTTGTTGATGTCATAATGATTTGATGATGTCATAATCATTTGATGTCATAATCATTGGATGATGTCATAATCATTTTGTTGATGTCATAATCATTTGATGATGTCATAATCATTTGATGTCATAATCATTGGATGATGTCATAATCATTTTGTTGATGTCATAATCATTTGATGATGTCATAATCATTAGATGATGTCATAATCATTTTGTTGATGTCATAATCATTAGATGATGTCATAATCATTTTGTTGATGTCATAATCATTTTGTTGATGTCATAATCATTTGATGATGTCATAATCATTTGATGATGTAATAATCATTAGATGATGTCATAATCATTTTGTTGATGTCATAATCATTTGATGATGTCATAATCATTTGATGTCATAATCATTGGACGATGTCATAATCATTTTGTTGATGTCATAATCATTTGATGATGTCATAATCAGTTGATGTCATAATCATTGGTTGATGTCATAATCTTTTTTTTGATGTCATAATCATTTGATGTCATAATCATTGGATGATGTCATAATCATTTTGTTGATGTCATAATCATTTGATGATGTCATAATCATTGGATGATGTCATAATCATTTTGTTGATGTCATAATCATTTGATGATGTCATAATCATTAGATGATGTCATAATCATTGGATGATGACATAATCATTTTGTTGATGTCATAATCATTTGATGATGTCATAATCATTAGATGATGTCATAATCATTGGATGATGACACAATCATTTTGTTGATGTCATAATCATTTGATGTCATAATCATTGGATGATGTCATAATCATTTTGTTGATGTCATAATCATTTGATGATGTCATAATCATTAGATGATGTCATAATCATTGGATGATGACATAATCATTTTGTTGATGTCATAATCATTTGATGTCATAATCATTGGATGATGTCATAATCATTTTGTTGATGTCATAATCATTTGATGATGTCATAATCATTAGATGATGTCATAATCATTTTGTTGATGTCACAATCATTTCATGATGTCATAATCATTTGATGTCATAAACATTGGATGATGTCATAATCATTTTGTTGATGTCATAATCATTTGATGATGTCATAATCATTAGATAATGTCATAATCATTTTGTTGAAGTCATAATCATTTGATGATGTCATAATCATTTTGTTGATGTCATATTGATTTGATGATGTCAGAATCATTTGATGTCATAATCATTGTATGATGTCATAATCATTTTGTTGATGTCATAATCATTTGATGATGTCATAATCATTTGATGTCATAATCATTGGATGATGTCATAATCATTTTGTTGATGTCATAATCATTTGATGATGTCATAATCATATGATGTAATAATCATTGGATGATGTCATAATCATTTTGTTGATGTCATAATCATTTGATGATGTCATAATCATTAGATGATGTCATAATCATTTTGTTGATGTCATAATCATTTGATGATGTCATAATCATTAGATGATGTCATAATCATTTTGTTGATGTCATAATCATTTGATGATGTCATAATCATTTGATGTCATAATCATTGGATGATGTCGTAATCATTTTGTTGATGTCATAATCATTTGATGGTGTCATTATCATTTGATGATGTCATAATCATTTTGATGATGTCATAATCATTTGATGATGTCATAATCATTTGATGTCATAATCAT
This sequence comes from Dendrobates tinctorius, assembly GCF_039654945.1. Classification (NCBI taxonomy): domain Eukaryota; kingdom Metazoa; phylum Chordata; class Amphibia; order Anura; family Dendrobatidae; genus Dendrobates; species Dendrobates tinctorius. Next base: position 39,916,848 of record NW_027361687.1, on the reverse strand, counting down.
TGGATAATGTCATAATCATTTGATGATGTCATAATCATTAGATGATGTCATAATCATTTTGTTGATGTCATAATCATTTGATGATGTCATAATCATTTGATGTCATAATCATTGGATGATGTCATAATCATTTTGTTGATGTCATAATCATTTGATGATGTCATAATCATTTGATGTCATAATCATTGGATGATGTCATAATCATTTTGTTGATGTCATAATCATTTGATGATGTCATAATCATTAGATGATGTCATAATCATTTTGTTAATGTCATTATCATTTGATGATGTCATAATCATTTTGATGATGTCATAATCATTTGATGATGTCATAATCATTTGATGTCATAATCATTGGATAATGTCATAATCATTTGATGATGTCATAATCATTAGATGATGTCATAATCATTTTGTTGATGTCATAATCATTTGATGATGTCATAATCATTTTGTTGATGTCATAATCATTTCGTTGATGTCATAATGATTTGATGATATCATAATCATTTGATGTCATAATCATTGGATGATGTCATAATCATTTTGTTGATGTCATAATCATTTGATGATGTCATAATCATTTGATGTCATAATCATTGGATGATGTCATAATCATTTGATGATGCCATAATGATTTTGTTGATGTCATAATCATTTTATGATGTCATAATCATTTTGTTGATGTCATAATCATTTTGTTGATGTCATAATCATTTGATGATGTCATAATCATTAGATGATGTCATAATCATTTTGTTGATGTCATAATCATTTCATGATGTCATAATCATTAGATGATGTCATAATCATTTTGTTGATGTCATAATCATTTCGTTGATGTCATAATGATTTGATGATATCATAATCATTTGATGTCATAATCATTGGATGATTTCATAATCATTTTGTTGATGTCATAATCATTAGATGATGTCATAATCATTGGATGATGACATAATCATTTTGTTGATGTCATAATCATTTGATGTCATAATCATTGGATGATGTCATAATCATTTTGTTGATGTCATAATCATTTGATGATGTCATAATCATTAGATGATGTCATAATCATTTTGTTGATGTCATAATCATTTCATGATGTCATAATCATTTGATGTCATAATCATTGGATGATGTCATAATCATTTTGTTGATGGCATAATCATTTGATGATGTCATAATCATTAGATAATGTCATAATCATTTTGTTGAAGTCATAATCATTTGATGATGTCATAATCATTTTGTTGATGTCATAATCATTTTGTTGATGTCATATTGATTTGATGATGTCATAATCATTTGATGTCATAATCATTGGATGATGTCATAATCATCTTGTTGATGTCATAATCATTTGATGATGTCATAATCATTTGATGTCATAATCATTGGATGATGTCATAATCATTTTGTTGATGTCATAATCATTTGATGATGTCATAATCATTAGATGATGTCATAATCATTTTGTTGATGTCATAATCATTTTGTTGATGTCATAATCATTTGATGATGTCATAATCATTTGATGATGTCATAATCATTAGATGATGTCATAATCATTTTGTTGATGTCATAATCATTTGATGATGTCATAATCATTTGATGTCATAATCATTGGATGATGTCATAATCATTTTGTTGATGTCATAATCATTTGAGGATGTCATAATCATTTGATGTCATAATCATTGGATGATGTCATAATCATTTTGTTGATGTCATAATCATTTGATGTCATAATCATTGAATGATGTCATAATCATTTTGTTGATGTCATAATCATTTGATGATGTCATAATCATTTGATGTCATAATCATTGGATGATGTCATAATCATTTGATGATGTCATAATCATTAGATGATGTCATAATCATTTTGTTGATGTCATAATCATTTGATGATGTCATAATCATTTTGTTGATGTCATAATCATTTCGTTGATGTCATAATGATTTGATGATATCATAATCATTTGATGTCATAATCATTGGATGATGTCATAATCATTTTGTTGATGTCATAATCATTTGATGATGTCATAATCATTTGATGTCATAATCATTGGATGATGTCGTAATCATTTGATGATGCCATAATGATTTTGTTGATGTCATAATCATTTGATGATGTCATAATCATTTTGTTGATGTCATAATCATTTTGTTGATGTCATAATCATTTGATGATGTCATAATCATTAGATGATGTCATAATCATTTTGTTGATGTCATAATCATTTGATGATGTCATAATCATTAGATGATGTCATAATCATTTTGTTGATGTCATAATCATTTGATGTCATAATCATTGAATGATGTCATAATCATTTTGTTGATGTCATAATCATTTGATGATGTCATAATCATTTGATGTCATAATCATTGGATGATGTCATAATCATTTGATGATGTCATAATCATTAGATGATGTCATAATCATTTTGTTGATGTCATAATCATTTGATGATGTCATAATCATTTTGTTGATGTCATAATCATTTCGTTGATGTCATAATGATTTGATGATATCATAATCATTTGATGTCATAATCATTGGATGATGTCATAATCATTTTGTTGATGTCATAATCATTTGATGATGTCATAATCATTTGATGTCATAATCATTGGATGATGTCGTAATCATTTGATGATGCCATAATGATTTTGTTGATGTCATAATCATTTGATGATGTCATAATCATTAGATGATGTCATAATCATTTTGTTGATGTCATAATCATTTCATGATGTCATAATCATTAGATGATGTCATAATCATTTTGTTGATGTCATAATCATTTCGTTGATGTCATAATGATTTGATGATATCATAATCATTTGATGTCATAATCATTGGATGATTTCATAATCATTTTGTTGATGTCATAATCATTAGATGATGTCATAATCATTGGATGATGACATAATCATTTTGTTGATGTCATAATCATTTGATGTCATAATCATTGGATGATGTCATAATCATTTTGTTGATGTCATAATCATTTGATGATGTCATAATCATTAGATGATGTCATAATCATTTTGTTGATGTCATAATCATTTCATGATGTCATAATCATTTGATGTCATAATCATTGGATGATGTCATAATCATTTTGTTGATGGCATAATCATTTGATGATGTCATAATCATTAGATAATGTCATAATCATTTTGTTGAAGTCATAATCATTTGATGATGTCATAATCATTTTGTTGATGTCATAATCATTTTGTTGATGTCATATTGATTTGATGATGTCATAATCATTTGATGTCATAATCATTGGATGATGTCATAATCATCTTGTTGATGTCATAATCATTTGATGATGTCATAATCATTTGATGTCATAATCATTGGATGATGTCATAATCATTTTGTTGATGTCATAATCATTTGATGATGTCATAATCATTAGATGATGTCATAATCATTTTGTTGATGTCATAATCATTTTGTTGATGTCATAATCATTTGATGATGTCATAATCATTTGATGATGTCATAATCATTAGATGATGTCATAATCATTTTGTTGATGTCATAATCATTTGATGATGTCATAATCATTTGATGTCATAATCATTGGATGATGTCATAATCATTTTGTTGATGTCATAATCATTTGAGGATGTCATAATCATTTGATGTCATAATCATTGGATGATGTCATAATCATTTTGTTGATGTCATAATCATTTGATGTCATAATCATTGAATGATGTCATAATCATTTTGTTGATGTCATAATCATTTGATGATGTCATAATCATTTGATGTCATAATCATTGGATGATGTCATAATCATTTGATGATGTCATAATCATTAGATGATGTCATAATCATTTTGTTGATGTCATAATCATTTGATGATGTCATAATCATTTTGTTGATGTCATAATCATTTTGTTGATGTCATAATCATTTGATGATGTCATAATCATTTGATGATGTAATAATCATTAGATGATGTCATAATCATTTTGTTGATGTCATAATCATTTGATGATGTCATAATCATTTGATGTCATAATCATTGGACGATGTCATAATCATTTTGTTGATGTCATAATCATTTGATGATGTCATAATCAGTTGATGTCATAATCATTGGTTGATGTCATAATCTTTTTTTTGATGTCATAATCATTTGATGTCATAATCATTGGATGATGTCATAATCATTTTGTTGATGTCATAATCATTTGATGATGTCATAATCATTGGATGATGTCATAATCATTTTGTTGATGTCATAATCATTTGATGATGTCATAATCATTAGATGATGTCATAATCATTGGATGATGACATAATCATTTTGTTGATGTCATAATCATTTGATGATGTCATAATCATTAGATGATGTCATTATCATTGGATGATGACACAATCATTTTGTTGATGTCATAATCATTTGATGTCATAATCATTGGATGATGTCATAATCATTTTGTTGATGTCATAATCATTTGATGATGTCATAATCATTAGATGATGTCATAATCATTGGATGATGACATAATCATTTTGTTGATGTCATAATCATTTGATGTCATAATCATTGGATGATGTCATAATCATTTTGTTGATGTCATAATCATTTGATGATGTCATAATCATTAGATGATGTCATAATCATTTTGTTGATGTCACAATCATTTCATGATGTCATAATCATTTGATGTCATAAACATTGGATGATGTCATAATCATTTTGTTGATGTCATAATCATTTGATGATGTCATAATCATTAGATAATGTCATAATCATTTTGTTGAAGTCATAATCATTTGATGATGTCATAATCATTTTGTTGATGTCATATTGATTTGATGATGTCAGAATCATTTGATGTCATAATCATTGGATGATGTCATAATCATTTTGTTGATGTCATAATCATTTGATGATGTCATAATCATTTGATGTCATAATCATTGGATGATGTCATAATCATTTTGTTGATGTCATAATCATTTGATGATGTCATAATCATATGATGTAATAATCATTGGATGATGTCATAATCATTTTGTTGATGTCATAATCATTTGATGATGTCATAATCATTAGATGATGTCATAATCATTTTGTTGATGTCATAATCATTTGATGATGTCATAATCATTAGATGATGTCATAATCATTTTGTTGATGTCATAATCATTTGATGATGTCATAATCATTTGATGTCATAATCATTGGATGATGTCGTAATCATTTTGTTGATGTCATAATCATTTGATGGTGTCATTATCATTTGATGATGTCATAATCATTTTGATGATGTCATAATCATTTGATGATGTCATAATCATTTGATGTCATAATCATTGGATAATGTCATAATCATTTGATGATGTCATAATCATTAGATGATGTCATAATCATTTTGTTGATGTCATAATCATTTGATGATGTCATAATCATTTGATGTCATAATCATTGGATGATGTCATAATCATTTTGTTGATGTCATAATCATTTGATGATGTCATAATCATTTGATGTCATAATCATTGGATGATGTCATAATCATTTTGTTGATGTCATAATCATTTGATGATGTCATAATCATTAGATGATGTCATAATCATTTTGTTAATGTCATTATCATTTGATGATGTCATAATCATTTTGATGATGTCATAATCATTTGATGATGTCATAATCATTTGATGTCATAATCATTGGATAATGTCATAATCATTTGATGATGTCATAATCATTAGATGATGTCATAATCATTTTGTTGATGTCATAATCATTTGATGATGTCATAATCATTTTGTTGATGTCATAATCATTTCGTTGATGTCATAATGATTTGATGATATCATAATCATTTGATGTCATAATCATTGGATGATGTCATAATCATTTTGTTGATGTCATAATCATTTGATGATGTCATAATCATTTGATGTCATAATCATTGGATGATGTCATAATCATTTGATGATGCCATAATGATTTTGTTGATGTCATAATCATTTTATGATGTCATAATCATTTTGTTGATGTCATAATCATTTTGTTGATGTCATAATCATTTGATGATGTCATAATCATTAGATGATGTCATAATCATTTTGTTGATGTCATAATCATTTCATGATGTCATAATCATTAGATGATGTCATAATCATTTTGTTGATGTCATAATCATTTCGTTGATGTCATAATGATTTGATGATATCATAATCATTTGATGTCATAATCATTGGATGATTTCATAATCATTTTGTTGATGTCATAATCATTAGATGATGTCATAATCATTGGATGATGACATAATCATTTTGTTGATGTCATAATCATTTGATGTCATAATCATTGGATGATGTCATAATCATTTTGTTGATGTCATAATCATTTGATGATGTCATAATCATTAGATGATGTCATAATCATTTTGTTGATGTCATAATCATTTCATGATGTCATAATCATTTGATGTCATAATCATTGGATGATGTCATAATCATTTTGTTGATGGCATAATCATTTGATGATGTCATAATCATTAGATAATGTCATAATCATTTTGTTGAAGTCATAATCATTTGATGATGTCATAATCATTTTGTTGATGTCATAATCATTTTGTTGATGTCATATTGATTTGATGATGTCATAATCATTTGATGTCATAATCATTGGATGATGTCATAATCATCTTGTTGATGTCATAATCATTTGATGATGTCATAATCATTTGATGTCATAATCATTGGATGATGTCATAATCATTTTGTTGATGTCATAATCATTTGATGATGTCATAATCATTAGATGATGTCATAATCATTTTGTTGATGTCATAATCATTTTGTTGATGTCATAATCATTTGATGATGTCATAATCATTTGATGATGTCATAATCATTAGATGATGTCATAATCATTTTGTTGATGTCATAATCATTTGATGATGTCATAATCATTTGATGTCATAATCATTGGATGATGTCATAATCATTTTGTTGATGTCATAATCATTTGAGGATGTCATAATCATTTGATGTCATAATCATTGGATGATGTCATAATCATTTTGTTGATGTCATAATCATTTGATGTCATAATCATTGAATGATGTCATAATCATTTTGTTGATGTCATAATCATTTGATGATGTCATAATCATTTGATGTCATAATCATTGGATGATGTCATAATCATTTGATGATGTCATAATCATTAGATGATGTCATAATCATTTTGTTGATGTCATAATCATTTGATGATGTCATAATCATTTTGTTGATGTCATAATCATTTCGTTGATGTCATAATGATTTGATGATATCATAATCATTTGATGTCATAATCATTGGATGATGTCATAATCATTTTGTTGATGTCATAATCATTTGATGATGTCATAATCATTTGATGTCATAATCATTGGATGATGTCGTAATCATTTGATGATGCCATAATGATTTTGTTGATGTCATAATCATTTGATGATGTCATAATCATTTTGTTGATGTCATAATCATTTTGTTGATGTCATAATCATTTGATGATGTCATAATCATTAGATGATGTCATAATCATTTTGTTGATGTCATAATCATTTGATGATGTCATAATCATTAGATGATGTCATAATCATTTTGTTGATGTCATAATCATTTGATGTCATAATCATTGAATGATGTCATAATCATTTTGTTGATGTCATAATCATTTGATGATGTCATAATCATTTGATGTCATAATCATTGGATGATGTCATAATCATTTGATGATGTCATAATCATTAGATGATGTCATAATCATTTTGTTGATGTCATAATCATTTGATGATGTCATAATCATTTTGTTGATGTCATAATCATTTCGTTGATGTCATAATGATTTGATGATATCATAATCATTTGATGTCATAATCATTGGATGATGTCATAATCATTTTGTTGATGTCATAATCATTTGATGATGTCATAATCATTTGATGTCATAATCATTGGATGATGTCGTAATCATTTGATGATGCCATAATGATTTTGTTGATGTCATAATCATTTGATGATGTCATAATCATTAGATGATGTCATAATCATTTTGTTGATGTCATAATCATTTCATGATGTCATAATCATTAGATGATGTCATAATCATTTTGTTGATGTCATAATCATTTCGTTGATGTCATAATGATTTGATGATATCATAATCATTTGATGTCATAATCATTGGATGATTTCATAATCATTTTGTTGATGTCATAATCATTAGATGATGTCATAATCATTGGATGATGACATAATCATTTTGTTGATGTCATAATCATTTGATGTCATAATCATTGGATGATGTCATAATCATTTTGTTGATGTCATAATCATTTGATGATGTCATAATCATTAGATGATGTCATAATCATTTTGTTGATGTCATAATCATTTCATGATGTCATAATCATTTGATGTCATAATCATTGGATGATGTCATAATCATTTTGTTGATGGCATAATCATTTGATGATGTCATAATCATTAGATAATGTCATAATCATTTTGTTGAAGTCATAATCATTTGATGATGTCATAATCATTTTGTTGATGTCATAATCATTTTGTTGATGTCATATTGATTTGATGATGTCATAATCATTTGATGTCATAATCATTGGATGATGTCATAATCATCTTGTTGATGTCATAATCATTTGATGATGTCATAATCATTTGATGTCATAATCATTGGATGATGTCATAATCATTTTGTTGATGTCATAATCATTTGATGATGTCATAATCATTAGATGATGTCATAATCATTTTGTTGATGTCATAATCATTTTGTTGATGTCATAATCATTTGATGATGTCATAATCATTTGATGATGTCATAATCATTAGATGATGTCATAATCATTTTGTTGATGTCATAATCATTTGATGATGTCATAATCATTTGATGTCATAATCATTGGATGATGTCATAATCATTTTGTTGATGTCATAATCATTTGAGGATGTCATAATCATTTGATGTCATAATCATTGGATGATGTCATAATCATTTTGTTGATGTCATAATCATTTGATGTCATAATCATTGAATGATGTCATAATCATTTTGTTGATGTCATAATCATTTGATGATGTCATAATCATTTGATGTCATAATCATTGGATGATGTCATAATCATTTGATGATGTCATAATCATTAGATGATGTCATAATCATTTTGTTGATGTCATAATCATTTGATGATGTCATAATCATTTTGTTGATGTCATAATCATTTCGTTGATGTCATAATGATTTGATGATATCATAATCATTTGATGTCATAATCATTGGATGATGTCATAATCATTTTGTTGATGTCATAATCATTTGATGATGTCATAATCATTTGATGTCATAATCATTGGATGATGTCGTAATCATTTGATGATGCCATAATGATTTTGTTGATGTCATAATCATTTTATGATGTCATAATCATTTTGTTGATGTCATAATCATTTTGTTGATGTCATAATCATTTGATGATGTCATAATCATTAGATGATGTCATAATCATTTTGTTGATGTCATAATCATTTCATGATGTCATAATCATTAGATGATGTCATAATCATTTTGTTGATGTCATAATCATTTCGTTGATGTCATAATGATTTGATGATATCATAATCATTTGATGTCATAATCATTGGATGATTTCATAATCATTTTGTTGATGTCATAATCATTTGATGATGTCATAATCATTAGATGATGTCATAATCATTGGATGATGACATAATCATTTTGTTGATGTCATAATCATTTGATGTCATAATCATTGGATGATGTCATAATCATTTTGTTGATGTCATAATCATTTGATGATGTCATAATCATTAGATGATGTCATAATCATTTTGTTGATGTCATAATCATTTCATGATGTCATAATCATTTGATGTCATAATCATTGGATGATGTCATAATCATTTTGTTGATGGCATAATCATTTGATGATGTCATAATCATTAGATAATGTCATAATCATTTTGTTGAAGTCATAATCATTTGATGATGTCATAATCATTTTGTTGATGTCATAATCATTTTGTTGATGTCATATTGATTTGATGATGTCATAATCATTTGATGTCATAATCATTGGATGATGTCATAATCATCTTGTTGATGTCATAATCATTTGATGATGTCATAATCATTTGATGTCATAATCATTGGATGATGTCATAATCATTTTGTTGATGTCATAATCATTTGATGATGTCATAATCATTAGATGATGTCATAATCATTTTGTTGATGTCATAATCATTTTGTTGATGTCATAATCATTTGATGTCATAATCATTGAATGATGTCATAATCATTTTGTTGATGTCATAATCATTTGATGATGTCATAATCATTTGATGTCATAATCATTGGATGATGTCATAATCATTTTGTTGATGTCATAATCATTTGATGATGTCATAATCATTAGATGATGTCATAATCATTGGATGATGACATAATCATTTTGTTGATGTCATAATCATTTGATGTCATAATCATTGGATGATGTCATAATCATTTTGTTGATGTCATAATCATTTGATGATGTCATAATCATTAGATGATGTCATAATCATTTTGTTGATGTCACAATCATTTCATGATGTCATAATCATTTGATGTCATAATCATTGGATGATGTCATAATCATTTGATGTCATAATCATTGGATGATGTCATAATCATTTTGTTGATGTCATAATCATTTGATGATGTCATAAACATTAGATGATGTCATAATCATTTTGTTGATGTCATAATGATTTGATGATGTCATAATCATTTGATGTCATAATCATTGGATGATGTCATAATCATTTTGTTGATGTCATAATCATTTGATGATGTCATAATCATTTGATGTCATAATCATTGGATGATGTCATAATCATTTTGTTGATGTCATAATCATTTGATGATGTCATAATCATTAGATGATGTCATAATCATTTTGTTGATGTCATAATCATTAGATGATGTCATAATCATTTTGTTGATGTCATAATCATTTTGTTGATGTCATAATCATTTGATGATGTCATAATCATTAGATGATGTCATAATCATTTTGTTGATGTCATAATCATTTGATGATGTCATAATCATTTGATGTCATAATCATTGGATGATGTCATAATCATTTTGTTGATGTCATAATCATTTGATGATGTCATAATCATTTGATGTCATAATCATTGGATGATGTCATAATCATTGGATGATGACATAATCATTTTGTTGATGTCATAATCATTTGATGTCATAATCATTGGATGATGTCATAATCATTTTGTTGATGTCATAATCATTTGATGATGTCATAATCATTAGATGATGTCATAATCATTTTGTTGATGTCACAATCATTTCATGATGTCATAATCATTTGATGTCATAATCATTGGATGATGTCATAATCATTTTGTTGATGTCATAATCATTTGATGATGTCATAATCATTAGATAATGTCATAATCATTTTGTTGAAGTCATAATCATTTGATGATGTCATAATCATTTTGTTGATGTCATAATGATTTGATGATGTCATAATCATTTGATGTCATAATCATTGGATGATGTCATAATCATTTTGTTGATGTCATAATCATTTGATGATGTCATAATCATTAGATGATGTCATAATCATTTTGTTGATGTCATAATCATTTGATGATGTCATAATCATTTGATGTTATAATCATTGGATGATGTCATAATCATTTTGTTGATGTCATAATCATTTGATGATGTCATAATCATTTGATGATGTCATAATCATTAGATGATGTCATAATCATTTTGTTGATGTCATAATCATTTGATGATGTCATAATCATTTGATGTCATAATCATTGGACGATGTCATAATCATTTTGTTGATGTCATAATCATTTGATGATGTCATAATCAGTTGATGTCATAATCATTGGTTGATGTCATAATCTTTTTTTTGATGTCATAATCATTTGATGTCATAATCATTGGATGATGTCATAATCATTTTGTTGATGTCATAATCATTTGATGATGTCATAATCATTGGATGATGTCATAATCATTTTGTTGATGTCATAATCATTTGATGATGTCATAATCATTAGATGATGTCATAATCATTGGATGATGACACAATCATTTTGTTGATGTCATAATCATTTGATGTCATAATCATTGGATGATGTCATAATCATTTTGTTGATGTCATAATCATTTGATGATGTCATAATCATTAGATGATGTCATAATCATTGGATGATGACATAATCATTTTGTTGATGTCATAATCATTTGATGTCATAATCATTGGATGATGTCATAATCATTTTGTTGATGTCATAATCATTTTGTTGATGTCATAATCATTTGATGATGTCATAATCATTTGATGTTATAATCATTGGATGATGTCATAATCATTTTGTTGATGTCATAATCATTTGATGATGTCATAATCATTTGATGTTATAATCATTGGATGATGTCATAATCATTTTGTTGATGTCATAATCATTTGATGATGTCATAATCATTTGATGTCATAATCATTGGATGATGTCATAATCATTTTGTTGATGTCATAATCATTTGATGATGTCATAAACATTAGATGATGTCATAATCATTTTGTTGATGTCATAATGATTTGATGATGTCATAATCATTTGATGTCATAATCATTGGATGATGTCATAATCATTTTGTTGATGTCATAATCATTTGATGATGTCATAATCATTTGATGTCATAATCATTGGATGATGTCATAATCATTTTGTTGATGTCATAATCATTTGATGATGTCATAATCATTAGATGATGTCATAATCATTTTGTTGATGTCATAATCATTAGATGATGTCATAATCATTTTGTTGATGTCATAATCATTTTGTTGATGTCATAATCATTTGATGATGTCATAATCATTTGATGATGTCATAATCATTAGATGATGTCATAATCATTTTGTTGATGTCATAATCATTTGATGATGTCATAATCATTTGATGTCATAATCATTGGACGATGTCATAATCATTTTGTTGATGTCATAATCATTTGATGATGTCATAATCAGTTGATGTCATAATCATTGGTTGATGTCATAATCTTTTTTTTGATGTCATGATCATTTGATGTCATAATCATTGGATGATGTCATAATCATTTTGTTGATGTCATAATCATTTGATGATGTCATAATCATTGGATGATGTCATAATCATTTTGTTGATGTCATAATCATTTGATGATGTCATAATCATTAGATGATGTCATAATCATTGGATGATGACACAATCATTTTGTTGATGTCATAATCATTTGATGTCATAAACATTGGATGATGTCATAATCATTTTGTTGATGTCATAATCATTTGATGATGTCATAATCATTAGATAATGTCATAATCATTTTGTTGAAGTCATAATCATTTGATGATGTCATAATCATTTTGTTGATGTCATATTGATTTGATGATGTCATAATCATTTGATGTCATAATCATTGGATGATGTCATAATCATTTTGTTGATGTCATAATCATTTGATGATGTCATAATCATTTGATGTCATAATCATTGGATGATGTCATAATCATTTTGTTGATGTCATAATCATTTGATGATGTCATAATCATATGATGTAATAATCATTGGATGATGTCATAATCATTTTGTTGATGTCATAATCATTTGATGATGTCATAATCATTAGATGATGTCATAATCATTTTGTTGATGTCATAATCATTTGATGATGTCATAATCATTAATTGATGTCATAATCATTTTGTTGATGTCATAATCATTTGATGATGTCATAATCATTTGATGTCATAATCATTGGATGATGTCGTAATAATTTTGTTGATGTCATAATCATTTGATGGTGTCATTATCATTTGATGATGTCATAATCATTTGATGATGTCATAATCATTTGATGTCATAATCATTGGATAATGTCATAATCATTTGATGATGTCATAATCATTAGATGATGTCATAATCATTTTGTTGATGTCATAATCATTTGATGATGTCATAATCATTTGATGTCATAATCATTGGATGATGTCATAATCATTTTGTTGATGTCATAATCATTTGATGATGTCATAATCATTTGATGTCATAATCATTGGATGATGTCATAATCATTTGATGTCATAATCATTGGATGATGTCATAATCATTGGATGATGACATAATCATTTTGTTGATGTCATAATCATTTGATGTCATAATCATTGGATGATGTCATAATCATTTTGTTGATGTCATAATCATTTGATGATGTCATAATCATTAGATGATGTCATAATCATTTTGTTGATGTCACAATCATTTCATGATGTCATAATCATTTGATGTCATAATCATTGGATGATGTCATAATCATTTTGTTGATGTCATAATCATTTGATGATGTCATAATCATTAGATAATGTCATAATCATTTTGTTGAAGTCATAATCATTTGATGATGTCATAATCATTTTGTTGATGTCATAATGATTTGATGATGTCATAATCATTTGATGTCATAATCATTGGATGATGTCATAATCATTTTGTTGATGTCATAATCATTTGATGATGTCATAATCATTAGATGATGTCATAATCATTTTGTTGATGTCATAATCATTTGATGATGTCATACTCATTTGATGTTATAATCATTGGATGATGTCATAATCATTTTGTTGATGTCATAATCATTTGATGATGTCATAATCATTTGATGTTATAATCATTGGATGATGTCATAATCATTTTGTTGATGTCATAATCATTTGATGATGTCATAATCATTTGATGTCATAATCATTGGATGATGTCATAATCATTTTGTTGATGTCATAATCATTTGATGATGTCATAAACATTAGATGATGTCATAATCATTTTGTTGATGTCATAATGATTTGATGATGTCATAATCATTTGATGTCATAATCATTGGATGATGTCATAATCATTTTGTTGATGTCATAATCATTTGATGATGTCATAATCATTTGATGTCATAATCATTGGATGATGTCATAATCATTTTGTTGATGTCATAATCATTTGATGATGTCATAATCATTAGATGATGTCATGATCATTTTGTTGATGTCATAATCATTAGATGATGTCATAATCATTTTGTTGATGTCATAATCATTTTGTTGATGTAATAATCATTTGATGATGTCATAATCATTTGATGATGTCATAATCATTAGATGATGTCATAATCATTTTGTTGATGTCATAATCATTTTGTTGATGTCATATTGATTTGATGATGTCATAATCATTTGATGTCATAATCATTGGATGATGTCATAATCATCTTGTTGATGTCATAATCATTTGATGATGTCATAATCATTTGATGTCATAATCATTGGATGATGTCATAATCATTTTGTTGATGTCATAATCATTTGATGATGTCATAATCATTAGATGATGTCATAATCATTTTGTTGATGTCATAATCATTTGATGTCATAATCATTGAATGATGTCATAATCATTTTGTTGATGTCATAATCATTTGATGATGTCATAATCATTTGATGTCATAATCATTGGATGATGTCATAATCATTTTGTTGATGTCATAATCATTTGATGATGTCATAATCATTAGATGATGTCATAATCATTGGATGATGACATAATCATTTTGTTGATGTCATAATCATTTGATGTCATAATCAATGGATGATGTCATAATCATTTTGTTGATGTCATAATCATTTGATGATGTCATAATCATTAGATGATGTCATAATCATTTTGTTGATGTCACAATCATTTCATGATGTCATAATCATTTGATGTCATAATCATTGGATGATGTCATAATCATTTGATGATGTCATAATCATTTGATGTCATAATCATTGGATGATGTCATAATCATTTTGTTGATGTCATAATCATTTGATGATGTCATAAACATTAGATGATGTCATAATCATTTTGTTGATGTCATAATGATTTGATGATGTCATAATCATTTGATGTCATAATCATTGGATGATGTCATAATCATTTTGTTGATGTCATAATCATTTGATGATGTCATAATCATTTGATGTCATAATCATTGGATGATGTCATAATCATTTTGTTGATGTCATAATCATTTGATGATGTCATAATCATTAGATGATGTCATAATCATTTTGTTGATGTCATAATCATTAGATGATGTCATAATCATTTTGTTGATGTCATAATCATTTTGTTGATGTCATAATCATTTGATGATGTCATAATCATTAGATGATGTCATAATCATTTTGTTGATGTCATAATCATTTGATGATGTCATAATCATTTGATGTCATAATCATTGGATGATGTCATAATCATTTTGTTGATGTCATAATCATTTGATGATGTCATAATCATTTGATGTCATAATCATTGGATGATGTCATAATCTTTTTTTTGATGTCATAATCATTTGATGTCATAATCATTGGATGATGTCATAATCATTGGATGATGACATAATCATTTTGTTGATGTCATAATCATTTGATGTCATAATCATTGGATGATGTCATAATCATTTTGTTGATGTCATAATCATTTGATGATGTCATAATCATTAGATGATGTCATAATCATTTTGTTGATGTCACAATCATTTCATGATGTCATAATCATTTGATGTCATAATCATTGGATGATGTCATAATCATTTTGTTGATGTCATAATCATTTGATGATGTCATAATCATTAGATAATGTCATAATCATTTTGTTGAAGTCATAATCATTTGATGATGTCATAATCATTTTGTTGATGTCATAATGATTTGATGATGTCATAATCATTTGATGTCATAATCATTGGATGATGTCATAATCATTTTGTTGATGTCATAATCATTTGATGATGTCATAATCATTAGATGATGTCATAATCATTTTGTTGATGTCATAATCATTTGATGATGTCATAATCATTTGATGTTATAATCATTGGATGATGTCATAATCATTTTGTTGATGTCATAATCATTTGATGATGTCATAATCATTTGATGTTATAATCATTGGATGATGTCATAATCATTTTGTTGATGTCATAATCATTTGATGATGTCATAATCATTTGATGTCATAATCATTGGATGATGTCATAATCATTTTGTTGATGTCATAATCATTTGATGATGTCATAAACATTAGATGATGTCATAATCATTTTGTTGATGTCATAATGATTTGATGATGTCATAATCATTTGATTTCATAATCATTGGATGATGTCATAATCATTTTGTTGATGTCATAATCATTGGATGATGTCATAATCATTTTGTTGATGTCATAATCATTTGATGATGTCATAATCATTAGATGATGTCATAATCATTTTGTTGATGTCATAATCATTAGATGATGTCATAATCATTTTGTTGATGTCATAATCATTTTGTTGATGTCATAATCATTTGATGATGTCATAATCATTTGATGATGTCATAATCATTAGATGATGTCATAATCATTTTGTTGATGTCATAATCATTTGATGATGTCATAATCATTTGATGTCATAATCATTGGACGATGTCATAATCATTTTGTTGATGTCATAATCATTTGATGATGTCATAATCAGTTGATGTCATAATCATTGGTTGATGTCATAATCTTTTTTTTGATGTCATAATCATTTGATGTCATAATCATTGGATGATGTCATAATCATTTTGTTGATGTCATAATCATTTGATGATGTCATAATCATTGGATGATGTCATAATCATTTTGTTGATGTCATAATCATTTGATGATGTCATAATCATTAGATGATGTCATAATCATTGGATGATGACACAATCATTTTGTTGATGTCATAATCATTTGATGTCATAATCATTGGATGATGTCATAATCATTTTGTTGATGTCATAATCATTTGATGATGTCATAATCATTAGATGATGTCATAATCATTGGATGATGACATAATCATTTTGTTGATGTCATAATCATTTGATGTCATAATCATTGGATGATGTCATAATCATTTTGTTGATGTCATAATCATTTGATGATGTCATAATCATTAGATGATGTCATAATCA
Source organism: Dendrobates tinctorius (assembly GCF_039654945.1). Lineage (NCBI taxonomy): Eukaryota > Metazoa > Chordata > Amphibia > Anura > Dendrobatidae > Dendrobates > Dendrobates tinctorius. Next base: position 39,898,645 of record NW_027361687.1, on the reverse strand, counting down.
TTTTGTTGATGTCACAATCATTTCATGATGTCATAATCATTTGATGTCATAAACATTGGATGATGTCATAATCATTTTGTTGATGTCATAATCATTTGATGATGTCATAATCATTAGATAATGTCATAATCATTTTGTTGAAGTCATAATCATTTGATGATGTCATAATCATTTTGTTGATGTCATATTGATTTGATGATGTCATAATCATTTGATGTCATAATCATTGGATGATGTCATAATCATTTTGTTGATGTCATAATCATTTGATGATGTCATAATCATTTGATGTCATAATCATTGGATGATGTCATAATCATTTTGTTGATGTCATAATCATTTGATGATGTCATAATCATATGATGTAATAATCATTGGATGATGTCATAATCATTTTGTTGATGTCATAATCATTTGATGATGTCATAATCATTAGATGATGTCATAATCATTTTGTTGATGTCATAATCATTTGATGATGTCATAATCATTAATTGATGTCATAATCATTTTGTTGATGTCATAATCATTTGATGATGTCATAATCATTTGATGTCATAATCATTGGATGATGTCGTAATCATTTTGTTGATGTCATAATCATTTGATGGTGTCATTATCATTTGATGATGTCATAATCATTTGATGATGTCATAATCATTTGATGTCATAATCATTGGATGATGTCATAATCATTTTGTTGATGTCATAATCATTTGATGATGTCATAATCATTTGATGTCATAATCATTGGATGATGTCATAATCTTTTTTTTGATGTCATAATCATTTGATGTCATAATCATTGGATGATGTCATAATCATTGGATGATGACATAATCATTTTGTTGATGTCATAATCATTTGATGTCATAATCATTGGATGATGTCATAATCATTTTGTTGATGTCATAATCATTTGATGATGTCATAATCATTAGATGATGTCATATTCATTTTGTTGATGTCACAATCATTTCATGATGTCATAATCATTTGATGTCATAATCATTGGATGATGTCATAATCATTTTGTTGATGTCATAATCATTTGATGATGTCATAATCATTAGATAATGTCATAATCATTTTGTTGAAGTCATAATCATTTGATGATGTCATAATCATTTTGTTGATGTCATAATGATTTGATGATGTCATAATCATTTGATGTCATAATCATTGGATGATGTCATAATCATTTTGTTGATGTCATAATCATTTGATGATGTCATAATCATTAGATGATGTAATAATCATTTTGTTGATGTCATAATCATTTGATGATGTCATACTCATTTGATGTTATAATCATTGGATGATGTCATAATCATTTTGTTGATGTCATAATCATTTGATGATGTCATAATCATTTGATGTTATAATCATTGGATGATGTCATAATCATTTTGTTGATGTCATAATCATTTGATGATGTCATAATCATTTGATGTCATAATCATTGGATGATGTCATAATCATTTTGTTGATGTCATAATCATTTAATGATGTCATAAACATTAGATGATGTCATAATCATTTTGTTGATGTCATAATGATTTGATGATGTCATAATCATTTGATGTCATAATCATTGGATGATGTCATAATCATTTTGTTGATGTCATAATCATTTGATGATGTCATAATCATTTGATGTCATAATCATTGGATGATGTCATAATCATTTTGTTGATGTCATAATCATTTGATGATGTCATAATCATTAGATGATGTCATGATCATTTTGTTGATGTCATAATCATTAGATGATGTCATAATCATTTTGTTGATGTCATAATCATTTTGTTGATGTAATAATCATTTGATGATGTCATAATCATTTGATGATGTCATAATCATTAGATGATGTCATAATCATTTTGTTGATGTCATAATCATTTTGTTGATGTCATATTGATTTGATGATGTCATAATCATTTGATGTCATAATCATTGGATGATGTCATAATCATCTTGTTGATGTCATAATCATTTGATGATGTCATAATCATTTGATGTCATAATCATTGGATGATGTCATAATCATTTTGTTGATGTCATAATCATTTGATGATGTCATAATCATTAGATGATGTCATAATCATTTTGTTGATGTCATAATCATTTTGTTGATGTCATAATCATTTGATGTCATAATCATTGAATGATGTCATAATCATTTTGTTGATGTCATAATCATTTGATGATGTCATAATCATTTGATGTCATAATCATTGGATGATGTCATAATCATTTTGTTGATGTCATAATCATTTGATGATGTCATAATCATTAGATGATGTCATAATCATTGGATGATGACATAATCATTTTGTTGATGTCATAATCATTTGATGTCATAATCATTGGATGATGTCATAATCATTTTGTTGATGTCATAATCATTTGATGATGTCATAATCATTAGATGATGTCATAATCATTTTGTTGATGTCACAATCATTTCATGATGTCATAATCATTTGATGTCATAATCATTGGATGATGTCATAATCATTTGATGATGTCATAATCATTTGATGTCATAATCATTGGATGATGTCATAATCATTTTGTTGATGTCATAATCATTTGATGATGTCATAAACATTAGATGATGTCATAATCATTTTGTTGATGTCATAATGATTTGATGATGTCATAATCATTTGATGTCATAATCATTGGATGATGTCATAATCATTTTGTTGATGTCATAATCATTTGATGATGTCATAATCATTTGATGTCATAATCATTGGATGATGTCATAATCATTTTGTTGATGTCATAATCATTTGATGATGTCATAATCATTAGATGATGTCATAATCATTTTGTTGATGTCATAATCATTAGATGATGTCATAATCATTTTGTTGATGTCATAATCATTTTGTTGATGTCATAATCATTTGATGATGTCATAATCATTAGATGATGTCATAATCATTTTGTTGATGTCATAATCATTTCGTTGATGTCATAATGATTTGATGATATCATAATCATTTGATGTCATAATCATTGGATGATTTCATAATCATTTTGTTGATGTCATAATCATTTGATGATGTCATAATCATTGGATGATGTCATAATCATTTTGTTGATGTCATAATCATTTGATGATGTCATAATCATTAGATGATGTCATAATCATTGGATGATGACATAATCATTTTGTTGATGTCATAATCATTTGATGATGTCATAATCATTAGATGATGTCATAATCATTGGATGATGACACAATCATTTTGTTGATGTCATAATCATTTGATGTCATAATCATTGGATGATGTCATCATCATTTTGTTGTCATAATCATTTGATGATGTCATAATCATTAGATGATGTCATAATCATTGGATGATGACATAATCATTTTGTTGATGTCATAATCATTTGATGTCATAATCATTGGATGATGTCATAATCATTTTGTTGATGTCATAATCATTTGATGATGTCATAATCATTAGATGATGTCATAATCATTTTGTTGATGTCACAATCATTTCATGATGTCATAATCATTTGATGTCATAAACATTGGATGATGTCATAATCATTTTGTTGATGTCATAATCATTTGATGATGTCATAATCATTAGATAATGTCATAATCATTTTGTTGAAGTCATAATCATTTGATGATGTCATAATCATTTTGTTGATGTCATATTGATTTGATGATGTCATAATCATTTGATGTCATAATCATTGGATGATGTCATAATCATTTTGTTGATGTCATAATCATTTGATGATGTCATAATCATTTGATGTCATAATCATTGGATGATGTCATAATCATTTTGTTGATGTCATAATCATTTGATGATGTCATAATCATATGATGTAATAATCATTGGATGATGTCATAATCATTTTGTTGATGTCATAATCATTTGATGATGTCATAATCATTAGATGATGTCATAATCATTTTGTTGATGTCATAATCATTTGATGATGTCATAATCATTAGATGATGTCATAATCAATTTGTTGATGTCATAATCATTTGATGATGTCATAATCATTTGATGTCATAATCATTGGATGATGTCGTAATCATTTTGTTGATGTCATAATCATTTGATGGTGTCATTATCATTTGATGATGTCATAATCATTTTGTTGATGTCATAATCATTTGATGATGTCATAATCATTTGATGTCATAATCATTGGATGATGTCGTAATCATTTTGTTGATGTCATAATCATTTGATGATGTCATAATCATTTGATGTCATAATCATTGGATGATGTCATAATCATTTTGTTGATGTCATAATCATTTGATGATGTCATAATCATTTGATGTCATAATCATTGGATGATGTCATAATCTTTTTTTTGATGTCATAATCATTTGATGTCATAATCATTGGATGATGTCATAATCATTGGATGATGACATAATCATTTTGTTGATGTCATAATCATTTGATGTCATAATCATTGGATGATGTCATAATCATTTTGTTGATGTCATAATCATTTGATGATGTCATAATCATTAGATGATGTCATAATCATTTTGTTGATGTCACAATCATTTCATGATGTCATAATCATTTGATGTCATAATCATTGGATGATGTCATAATCATTTTGTTGATGTCATAATCATTTGATGATGTCATAATCATTAGATAATGTCATAATCATTTTGTTGAAGTCATAATCATTTGATGATGTCATAATCATTTTGTTGATGTCATAATGATTTGATGATGTCATAATCATTTGATGTCATAATCATTGGATGATGTCATAATCATTTTGTTGATGTCATAATCATTTGATGATGTCATAATCATTAGATGATGTCATAATCATTTTGTTGATGTCATAATCATTTGATGATGTCATACTCATTTGATGTTATAATCATTGGATGATGTCATAATCATTTTGTTGATGTCATAATCATTTGATGATGTCATAATCATTTGATGTTATAATCATTGGATGATGTCATAATCATTTTGTTGATGTCATAATCATTTGATGATGTCATAATCATTTGATGTCATAATCATTGGATGATGTCATAATCATTTTGTTGATGTCATAATCATTTGATGATGTCATAAACATTAGATGATGTCATAATCATTTTGTTGATGTCATAATCATTTGATGATGTCATAATCATTTGATGTCATAATCATTGGATGATGTCATAATCATTTTGTTGATGTCATAATCATTTGATGATGTCATAATCATTAGATGATGTCATGATCATTTTGTTGATGTCATAATCATTAGATGATGTCATAATCATTTTGTTGATGTCATAATCATTTTGTTGATGTAATAATCATTTGATGATGTCATAATCATTTGATGATGTCATAATCATTAGATGATGTCATAATCATTTTGTTGATGTCATAATCATTTTGTTGATGTCATATTGATTTGATGATGTCATAATCATTTGATGTCATAATCATTGGATGATGTCATAATCATCTTGTTGATGTCATAATCATTTGATGATGTCATAATCATTTGATGTCATAATCATTGGATGATGTCATAATCATTTTGTTGATGTCATAATCATTTGATGATGTCATAATCATTAGATGATGTCATAATCATTTTGTTGATGTCATAATCATTTGATGTCATAATCATTGAATGATGTCATAATCATTTTGTTGATGTCATAATCATTTGATGATGTCATAATCATTTGATGTCATAATCATTGGATGATGTCATAATCATTTTGTTGATGTCATAATCATTTGATGATGTCATAATCATTAGATGATGTCATAATCATTGGATGATGACATAATCATTTTGTTGATGTCATAATCATTTGATGTCATAATCATTGGATGATGTCATAATCATTTTGTTGATGTCATAATCATTTGATGATGTCATAATCATTAGATGATGTCATAATCATTTTGTTGATGTCACAATCATTTCATGATGTCATAATCATTTGATGTCATAATCATTGGATGATGTCATAATCATTTGATGATGTCATAATCATTTGATGTCATAATCATTGGATGATGTCATAATCATTTTGTTGATGTCATAATCATTTGATGATGTCATAAACATTAGATGATGTCATAATCATTTTGTTGATGTCATAATGATTTGATGATGTCATAATCATTTGATGTCATAATCATTGGATGATGTCATAATCATTTTGTTGATGTCATAATCATTTGATGATGTCATAATCATTTGATGTCATAATCATTGGATGATGTCATAATCATTTTGTTGATGTCATAATCATTTGATGATGTCATAATCATTAGATGATGTCATAATCATTTTGTTGATGTCATAATCATTAGATGATGTCATAATCATTTTGTTGATGTCATAATCATTTTGTTGATGTCATAATCATTTGATGATGTCATAATCATTAGATGATGTCATAATCATTTTGTTGATGTCATAATCATTTCGTTGATGTCATAATGATTTGATGATATCATAATCATTTGATGTCATAATCATTGGATGATTTCATAATCATTTTGTTGATGTCATAATCATTTGATGATGTCATAATCATTGGATGATGTCATAATCATTTTGTTGATGTCATAATCATTTGATGATGTCATAATCATTAGATGATGTCATAATCATTGGATGATGACATAATCATTTTGTTGATGTCATAATCATTTGATGATGTCATAATCATTAGATGATGTCATAATCATTGGATGATGACACAATCATTTTGTTGATGTCATAATCATTTGATGTCATAATCATTGGATGATGTCATAATCATTTTGTTGATGTCATAATCATTTGATGATGTCATAATCATTAGATGATGTCATAATCATTGGATGATGACATAATCATTTTGTTGATGTCATAATCATTTGATGTCATAATCATTGGATGATGTCATAATCATTTTGTTGATGTCATAATCATTTGATGATGTCATAATCATTAGATGATGTCATAATCATTTTGTTGATGTCACAATCATTTCATGATGTCATACTCATTTGATGTCATAAACATTGGATGATGTCATAATCATTTTGTTGATGTCATAATCATTTGATGATGTCATAATCATTAGATAATGTCATAATCATTTTGTTGAAGTCATAATCATTTGATGATGTCATAATCATTTTGTTGATGTCATATTGATTTGATGATGTCATAATCATTTGATGTCATAATCATTGGATGATGTCATAATCATTTTGTTGATGTCATAATCATTTGATGATGTCATAATCATTTGATGTCATAATCATTGGATGATGTCATAATCATTTTGTTGATGTCATAATCATTTGATGATGTCATAATCATATGATGTAATAATCATTGGATGATGTCATAATCATTTTGTTGATGTCATAATCATTTGATGATGTCATAATCATTAGATGATGTCATAATCATTTTGTTGATGTCATAATCATTTGATGATGTCATAATCATTAGATGATGTCATAATCATTTTGTTGATGTCATAATCATTTGATGATGTCATAATCATTTGATGTCATAATCATTGGATGATGTCGTAATCATTTTGTTGATGTCATAATCATTTGATGGTGTCATTATCATTTGATGATGTCATAATCATTTTGATGATGTCATAATCATTTGATGATGTCATAATCATTTGATGTCATAATCATTGGATAATGTCATAATCATTTGATAATGTCATAATCATTAGATGATGTCATAATCATTTTGTTGATGTCATAATCATTTGATGATGTCATAATCATTTGATGTCATAATCATTGGTTGATGTCATAATCATTTTGTTGATGTCATAATCATTTTATGATGTCATAATCATTTTGTTGATGTCATAATCATTTTGTTGATGTCATAATCATTTGATGATGTCATAATCATTAGATGATGTCATAATCATTTTGTTGATGTCATAATCATTTCATGATGTCATAATCATTAGATGATGTCATAATCATTTTGTTGATGTCATAATCATTTCGTTGATGTCATAATGATTTGATGATATCATAATCATTTGATGTCATAATCATTGGATGATTTCATAATCATTTTGTTGATGTCATAATCATTTGATGATGTCATAATCATTAGATGATGTCATAATCATTGGATGATGACATAATCATTTTGTTGATGTCATAATCATTTGATGTCATAATCATTGGATGATGTCATAATCATTTTGTTGATGTCATAATCATTTGATGATGTCATAATCATTAGATGATGTCATAATCATTTTGTTGATGTCATAATCATTTCATGATGTCATAATCATTTGATGTCATAATCATTGGATGATGTCATAATCATTTTGTTGATGGCATAATCATTTGATGATGTCATAATCATTAGATAATGTCATAATCATTTTGTTGAAGTCATAATCATTTGATGATGTCATAATCATTTTGTTGATGTCATAATCATTTTGTTGATGTCATATTGATTTGATGATGTCATAATCATTTGATGTCATAATCATTGGATGATGTCATAATCATCTTGTTGATGTCATAATCATTTGATGATGTCATAATCATTTGATGTCATAATCATTTGATGATGTCATAATCATTTTGTTGATGTCATAATCATTTGATGATGTCATAATCATTAGATGATGTCATAATCATTTTGTTGATGTCATAATCATTTTGTTGATGTCATAATCATTTGATGATGTCATAATCATTTGATGATGTCATAATCATTAGATGATGTCATAATCATTTTGTTGATGTCATAATCATTTGATGATGTCATAATCATTTGATGTCATAATCATTGGATGATGTCATAATCATTTTGTTGATGTCATAATCATTTGATGATGTCATAATCATTTGATGTCATAATCATTGGATGATGTCATAATCATTTTGTTGATGTCATAATCATTTGATGTCATAATCATTGAATGATGTCATAATCATTTTGTTGATGTCATAATCATTTGATGATGTCATAATCATTTGATGTCATAATCATTGGATGATGTCATAATCATTTTTTTGATGTCATAATCATTTGATGATGTCATAATCATTAGATGATGTCATAATCATTGGATGATGACATAATCATTTTGTTGATGTCATAATCATTTGATGTCATAATCATTGGATGATGTCATAATCATTTTGTTGATGTCATAATCATTTGATGATGTCATAATCATTAGATGATGTCATAATCATTTTGTTGATGTCACAATCATTTCATGATGTCATAATCATTTGATGTCATAATCATTGGATGATGTCATAATCATTTTGTTGATGTCATAATCATTTGATGATGTCATAATCATTAGATAATGTCATAATCATTTTATTGATGTCATAATCATTGATGATGTCATAATCATTTTGTTGATGTCATAATGATTTGATGATGTCATAATCATTTGATGTCATAATCATTGGATGATGTCATAATCATTTTGTTGATGTCATAATCATTTGATGATGTCATAATCATTTGATGTCATAATCATTGGATGATGTCATAATCATTTTGTTGATGTCATAATCATTTGATGATGTCATAATCATTAGATGATGTCATAATCATTTTGTTGATGTCATAATCATTTGATGATGTCATAATCATATGATGTAATAATCATTGGATGATGTCATAATCATTTTGTTGATGTCATAATCATTTGATGATGTCATAATCATTAGATGATGTCATAATCATTGGATGATGACATAATCATTTTGTTGATGTCATAATCATTTGATGTCATAATCATTGGATGATGTCATAATCATTTTGTTGATGTCATAATCATTTGATGATGTCATAATCATTAGATGATGTCATAATCATTTTGTTGATGTCACAATCATTTCATGATGTCATAATCATTTGATGTCATAAACATTGGATGATGTCATAATCATTTTGTTGATGTCATAATCATTTGATGATGTCATAATCATTAGATAATGTCATAATCATTTTGTTGAAGTCATAATCATTTGATGATGTCATAATCATTTTGTTGATGTCATATTGATTTGATGATGTCATAATCATTTGATGTCATAATCATTGGATGATGTCATAATCATTTTGTTGATGTCATAATCATTTGATGATGTCATAATCATTTGATGTCATAATCATTGGATGATGTCATAATCATTTTGTTGATGTCATAATCATTTGATGATGTCATAATCATATGATGTAATAATCATTGGATGATGTCATAATCATTTTGTTGATGTCATAATCATTTGATGATGTCATAATCATTAGATGATGTCATAATCATTTTGTTGATGTCATAATCATTTGATGATGTCATAATCATTAGATGATGTCATAATCAATTTGTTGATGTCATAATCATTTGATGATGTCATAATCATTTGATGTCATAATCATTGGATGATGTCGTAATCATTTTGTTGATGTCATAATCATTTGATGGTGTCATTATCATTTGATGATGTCATAATCATTTTGTTGATGTCATAATCATTTGATGATGTCATAATCATTTGATGTCATAATCATTGGATGATGTCGTAATCATTTTGTTGATGTCATAATCATTTGATGATGTCATAATCATTTGATGTCATAATCATTGGATGATGTCATAATCATTTTGTTGATGTCATAATCATTTGATGATGTCATAATCATTTGATGTCATAATCATTGGATGATGTCATAATCTTTTTTTTGATGTCATAATCATTTGATGTCATAATCATTGGATGATGTCATAATCATTGGATGATGACATAATCATTTTGTTGATGTCATAATCATTTGATGTCATAATCATTGGATGATGTCATAATCATTTTGTTGATGTCATAATCATTTGATGATGTCATAATCATTAGATGATGTCATAATCATTTTGTTGATGTCACAATCATTTCATGATGTCATAATCATTTGATGTCATAATCATTGGATGATGTCATAATCATTTTGTTGATGTCATAATCATTTGATGATGTCATAATCATTAGATAATGTCATAATCATTTTGTTGAAGTCATAATCATTTGATGATGTCATAATCATTTTGTTGATGTCATAATGATTTGATGATGTCATAATCATTTGATGTCATAATCATTGGATGATGTCATAATCATTTTGTTGATGTCATAATCATTTGATGATGTCATAATCATTAGATGATGTCATAATCATTTTGTTGATGTCATAATCATTTGATGATGTCATACTCATTTGATGTTATAATCATTGGATGATGTCATAATCATTTTGTTGATGTCATAATCATTTGATGATGTCATAATCATTTGATGTTATAATCATTGGATGATGTCATAATCATTTTGTTGATGTCATAATCATTTGATGATGTCATAATCATTTGATGTCATAATCATTGGATGATGTCATAATCATTTTGTTGATGTCATAATCATTTGATGATGTCATAAACATTAGATGATGTCATAATCATTTTGTTGATGTCATAATCATTTGATGATGTCATAATCATTTGATGTCATAATCATTGGATGATGTCATAATCATTTTGTTGATGTCATAATCATTTGATGATGTCATAATCATTAGATGATGTCATGATCATTTTGTTGATGTCATAATCATTAGATGATGTCATAATCATTTTGTTGATGTCATAATCATTTTGTTGATGTAATAATCATTTGATGATGTCATAATCATTTGATGATGTCATAATCATTAGATGATGTCATAATCATTTTGTTGATGTCATAATCATTTTGTTGATGTCATATTGATTTGATGATGTCATAATCATTTGATGTCATAATCATTGGATGATGTCATAATCATCTTGTTGATGTCATAATCATTTGATGATGTCATAATCATTTGATGTCATAATCATTGGATGATGTCATAATCATTTTGTTGATGTCATAATCATTTGATGATGTCATAATCATTAGATGATGTCATAATCATTTTGTTGATGTCATAATCATTTTGTTGATGTCATAATCATTTGATGTCATAATCATTGAATGATGTCATAATCATTTTGTTGATGTCATAATCATTTGATGATGTCATAATCATTTGATGTCATAATCATTGGATGATGTCATAATCATTTTGTTGATGTCATAATCATTTGATGATGTCATAATCATTAGATGATGTCATAATCATTGGATGATGACATAATCATTTTGTTGATGTCATAATCATTTGATGTCATAATCATTGGATGATGTCATAATCATTTTGTTGATGTCATAATCATTTGATGATGTCATAATCATTAGATGATGTCATAATCATTTTGTTGATGTCACAATCATTTCATGATGTCATAATCATTTGATGTCATAATCATTGGATGATGTCATAATCATTTGATGATGTCATAATCATTTGATGTCATAATCATTGGATGATGTCATAATCATTTTGTTGATGTCATAATCATTTGATGATGTCATAAACATTAGATGATGTCATAATCATTTTGTTGATGTCATAATGATTTGATGATGTCATAATCATTTGATGTCATAATCATTGGATGATGTCATAATCATTTTGTTGATGTCATAATCATTTGATGATGTCATAATCATTTGATGTCATAATCATTGGATGATGTCATAATCATTTTGTTGATGTCATAATCATTTGATGATGTCATAATCATTAGATGATGTCATAATCATTTTGTTGATGTCATAATCATTAGATGATGTCATAATCATTTTGTTGATGTCATAATCATTTTGTTGATGTCATAATCATTTGATGATGTCATAATCATTAGATGATGTCATAATCATTTTGTTGATGTCATAATCATTTCGTTGATGTCATAATGATTTGATGATATCATAATCATTTGATGTCATAATCATTGGATGATTTCATAATCATTTTGTTGATGTCATAATCATTTGATGATGTCATAATCATTGGATGATGTCATAATCATTTTGTTGATGTCATAATCATTTGATGATGTCATAATCATTAGATGATGTCATAATCATTGGATGATGACATAATCATTTTGTTGATGTCATAATCATTTGATGATGTCATAATCATTAGATGATGTCATAATCATTGGATGATGACACAATCATTTTGTTGATGTCATAATCATTTGATGTCATAATCATTGGATGATGTCATAATCATTTTGTTGATGTCATAATCATTTGATGATGTCATAATCATTAGATGATGTCATAATCATTGGATGATGACATAATCATTTTGTTGATGTCATAATCATTTGATGTCATAATCATTGGATGATGTCATAATCATTTTGTTGATGTCATAATCATTTGATGATGTCATAATCATTAGATGATGTCATAATCATTTTGTTGATGTCACAATCATTTCATGATGTCATACTCATTTGATGTCATAAACATTGGATGATGTCATAATCATTTTGTTGATGTCATAATCATTTGATGATGTCATAATCATTAGATAATGTCATAATCATTTTGTTGAAGTCATAATCATTTGATGATGTCATAATCATTTTGTTGATGTCATATTGATTTGATGATGTCATAATCATTTGATGTCATAATCATTGGATGATGTCATAATCATTTTGTTGATGTCATAATCATTTGATGATGTCATAATCATTTGATGTCATAATCATTGGATGATGTCATAATCATTTTGTTGATGTCATAATCATTTGATGATGTCATAATCATATGATGTAATAATCATTGGATGATGTCATAATCATTTTGTTGATGTCATAATCATTTGATGATGTCATAATCATTAGATGATGTCATAATCATTTTGTTGATGTCATAATCATTTGATGATGTCATAATCATTAGATGATGTCATAATCATTTTGTTGATGTCATAATCATTTGATGATGTCATAATCATTTGATGTCATAATCATTGGATGATGTCGTAATCATTTTGTTGATGTCATAATCATTTGATGGTGTCATTATCATTTGATGATGTCATAATCATTTTGATGATGTCATAATCATTTGATGATGTCATAATCATTTGATGTCATAATCATTGGATAATGTCATAATCATTTGATAATGTCATAATCATTAGATGATGTCATAATCATTTTGTTGATGTCATAATCATTTGATGATGTCATAATCATTTGATGTCATAATCATTGGTTGATGTCATAATCATTTTGTTGATGTCATAATCATTTTATGATGTCATAATCATTTTGTTGATGTCATAATCATTTTGTTGATGTCATAATCATTTGATGATGTCATAATCATTAGATGATGTCATAATCATTTTGTTGATGTCATAATCATTTCATGATGTCATAATCATTAGATGATGTCATAATCATTTTGTTGATGTCATAATCATTTCGTTGATGTCATAATGATTTGATGATATCATAATCATTTGATGTCATAATCATTGGATGATTTCATAATCATTTTGTTGATGTCATAATCATTTGATGATGTCATAATCATTAGATGATGTCATAATCATTGGATGATGACATAATCATTTTGTTGATGTCATAATCATTTGATGTCATAATCATTGGATGATGTCATAATCATTTTGTTGATGTCATAATCATTTGATGATGTCATAATCATTAGATGATGTCATAATCATTTTGTTGATGTCATAATCATTTCATGATGTCATAATCATTTGATGTCATAATCATTGGATGATGTCATAATCATTTTGTTGATGGCATAATCATTTGATGATGTCATAATCATTAGATAATGTCATAATCATTTTGTTGAAGTCATAATCATTTGATGATGTCATAATCATTTTGTTGATGTCATAATCATTTTGTTGATGTCATATTGATTTGATGATGTCATAATCATTTGATGTCATAATCATTGGATGATGTCATAATCATTTTGTTGATGTCATAATCATTTGATGATGTCATAATCATTTGATGTCATAATCATTTGATGATGTCATAATCATTTTGTTGATGTCATAATCATTTGATGATGTCATAATCATTAGATGATGTCATAATCATTTTGTTGATGTCATAATCATTTTGTTGATGTCATAATCATTTGATGATGTCATAATCATTTGATGATGTCATAATCATTAGATGATGTCATAATCATTTTGTTGATGTCATAATCATTTGATGATGTCATAATCATTTGATGTCATAATCATTGGATGATGTCATAATCATTTTGTTGATGTCATAATCATTTGATGATGTCATAATCATTTGATGTCATAATCATTGGATGATGTCATAATCATTTTGTTGATGTCATAATCATTTGATGTCATAATCATTGAATGATGTCATAATCATTTTGTTGATGTCATAATCATTTGATGATGTCATAATCATTTGATGTCATAATCATTGGATGATGTCATAATCATTTTTTTGATGTCATAATCATTTGATGATGTCATAATCATTAGATGATGTCATAATCATTGGATGATGACATAATCATTTTGTTGATGTCATAATCATTTGATGTCATAATCATTGGATGATGTCATAATCATTTTGTTGATGTCATAATCATTTGATGATGTCATAATCATTAGATGATGTCATAATCATTTTGTTGATGTCACAATCATTTCATGATGTCATAATCATTTGATGTCATAATCATTGGATGATGTCATAATCATTTTGTTGATGTCATAATCATTTGATGATGTCATAATCATTAGATAATGTCATAATCATTTTATTGATGTCATAATCATTGATGATGTCATAATCATTTTGTTGATGTCATAATGATTTGATGATGTCATAATCATTTGATGTCATAATCATTGGATGATGTCATAATCATTTTGTTGATGTCATAATCATTTGATGATGTCATAATCATTTGATGTCATAATCATTGGATGATGTCATAATCATTTTGTTGATGTCATAATCATTTGATGATGTCATAATCATTAGATGATGTCATAATCATTTTGTTGATGTCATAATCATTTGATGATGTCATAATCATATGATGTAATAATCATTGGATGATGTCATAATCATTTTGTTGATGTCATAATCATTTGATGATGTCATAATCATTTTGTTGATGTCATAATCATTTTGTTGATGTCATAATGATTTGATGATATCATAATCATTTGATGTCATAATCATTGGATGATGTCATAATCATTTTGTTGATGTCATAATCATTTGATGATGTCATAATCATTTGATGTCATAATCATTGGATGATGTCATAATCATTTTGTTGATGTCATAATCATTTTATGATGTCATAACCATTTTGTTGATGTCATAATCATTGGATGATGTCTTAATCCTTTTGTTGATGTCATAATCATTTGATGATGTCATAATCATTAGATGATGTCATAATCATTTTGTTGATGTCATAATCATTTGATGATGTCATAATCATTTTGTTGATGTCATAGTCATTTCGTTGATGTCATAATCATTTGATGATATCATAATCATTTGATGTCATAATCATTGGATGATGTCATAATCATTTTGTTGATGTCATAATCATTTGATGATGTCATAATCATTAGATGATGTCATAATCATTGGATGATGACATAATCATTTTGTTGATGTCATAATCATTTGATGTCATAATCATTGGATGATGTCATAATCATTTTGTTGATGTCATAATCATTTGATGATGTCATAATCATTGGATGATGTCATAATCATTTTGTTGATGTCATAATCATTTGATGATGTCATAATCATTAGATGATGTCATAATCATTGGATGATGACATAATCATTTTGTTGATGTCATAATCATTTGATGTCATAATCATTGGATGATGTCATAATCATTTTGTTGATGTCATAATCATTTGATGATGTCATAATCATTTTGTTGATGTCATAATCATTTCGTTGATGTCATAATGATTTGATGATATCATAATCATTTGATGTCATAATCATTGGATGATTTCATAATCATTTTGTTGATGTCATAATCATTTGATGATGTCATAATCATTTGATGTCATAATCATTGGATGATGTCATAATCATTTGATGATGTCATTATCATTTGATGATGTCATAATCATTTGATGTCATAATCATTGGATGATGTCATAATCATTTTGTTGATGTCATAATCATTTGATGTCATAATCATTGGATGATGTCATAATCATTTGATGATGTCATAATCATTTGATGTCATAATCATTGGATGATGTCATAATCATTTTGTTGATGTCATAATCATTTGATGATGTCATAATCATTAGATGATGTCATAATCATTGGATGATGACATAATCATTTTGTTGATGTCATAATCATTTGATGTCATAATCACTGGATGATGTCATAATCATTTTGTTTATGTCATAATCATTTGATGATGTCATAATCATTAGATGATGTCATAATCATTTTGTTGATGTCACAATCATTTCATGATGTTATAATCATTTGATGTCATAATCATTGGATGATGTCATAATCATTTTGTTGATGTCATAATCATTTGATGATGTCATAATCATTAGATAATGTCATAATCATTTTATTGATGTCATAATCATTTGATGATGTCATAATCATTTTGTTGATGTCATAATGATTTGATGATGTCATAATCATTTGATGTCATAATCATTGGATGATGTCATAATCATTTTGTTGATGTCATAATCATTTGATGATGTCATAATCATTTGATGTCATAATCATTGGATGATGTCATAATCATTTTGTTGATGTCATAATCATTTGATGATGTCATAATCATATGATGTAATAATCATTGGATGATGTCATAATCATTTTGTTGATGTCATAATCATTTGATGATGTCATAATCATTAGATGATGTCATAATCATTTTGTTGATGTCATAATCATTTGATGATGTCATAATCATTAGATGATGTCATAATCATTTTGTTGATGTCATAATCATTTGATGATGTCATAATCATTTGATGTCATAATCATTGGATGATGTCGTAATCATTTTGTTGATGTCATAATCATTTGATGATGTCATAATCATTTGATGATGTCATAATCATTTTGATGATGTCATAATCATTTGATGATGTCATAATCATTTTGATGATGTCATAATCATTTGATGATGTCATAATCATTTGATGTCATAATCATTGGATAATGTCATAATCATTTTGTTGATGTCATAATCATTTTATGATGTCATAATCATTTTGTTGATGTCATAATCATTGGATGATGTCATAATCCTTTTGTTGATGTCATAATCATTTGATGATGTCATAATCATTAGATGATGTCATAATCATATTGTTGATGTCATAATCATTTGATGATGTCATAATCATTTTGTTGATGTCATAATCATTTCGTTGATGTCATAATGATTTGATGATATCATAATCATTTGATGTCATAATCATTGGATGATGTCATAATCATTTTGTTGATGTCATAATCATTTGATGATGTCATAATCATTTGATGTCATAATCATTGGATGATGTCATAATCATTTTGTTGATGTCATAATCATTTTATGATGTCATAACCATTTTGTTGATGTCATAATCATTGGATGATGTCTTAATCCTTTTGTTGTTGTCATAATCATTTGATGATGTCATAATCATTTGATGATGTCATAATCATTTTGTTGATGTCATAATCATTTGATGATGTCATAATCATTTTGTTGATGTCATAATCATTTCGTTGATGTCATAATGATTTGATGATATCATAATCATTTGATGTCATAATCATTGGATGATGTCATAATCATTTTGTTGATGTCATAATCATTTGATGATGTCATAATCATTAGATGATGTCATAATCATTGGATGATGACATAATCATTTTGTTGATGTCATAATCATTTGATGTCATAATCATTGGATGATGTCATAATCATTTTGTTGATGTCATAATCATTTGATGATGTCATAATCATTGGATGATGTCATAATCATTTTGTTGATGTCATAATCATTTGATGATGTCATAATCATTAGATGATGTCATAATCATTGGATGATGACATAATCATTTTGTTGATGTCATAATCATTTGATGTCATAATCATTGGATGATGTCATAATCATTTTGTTGATGTCATAATCATTTGATGATGTCATAATCATTTTGTTGATGTCATAATCATTTCGTTGATGTCATAATGATTTGATGATATCATAATCATTTGATGTCATAATCATTGGATGATTTCATAATCATTTTGTTGATGTCATAATCATTTGATGATGTCATAATCATTAGATGATGTCATAATCATTGGATGATGACATAATCATTTTGTTGATGTCATAATCATTTGATGTCATAATCATTGGATGATGTCATAATCATTTTGTTGATGTCATAATCATTTGATGATGTCATAATCATTAGATGATGTCATAATCATTTTGTTGATGTCATAATCATTTCATGATGTCATAATCATTTGATGTCATAATCATTGGATGATGTCATAATCATTTTGTTGATGGCATAATCATTTGATGATGTCATAATCATTAGATAATGTCATAATCATTTTGTTGAAGTCATAATCATTTGATGATGTCATAATCATTTTGTTGATGTCATAATCATTTTGTTGATGTCATAATGATTTGATGATGTCATAATCATTTGATGTCATAATCATTGGATGATGTCATAATCATTTTGTTGATGTCATAATCATTTGATGATGTCATAATCATTTGATGTCATAATCATTGGATGATGTCATAATCATTTTGTTGATGTCATAATCATTTGATGATGTCATAATCATTAGATGATGTCATAATCATTTTGTTGATGTCATAATCATTTTGTTGATGTCATAATCATTTGATGTCATAATCATTTGATGATGTCATAATCATTAGATGATGTCATAATCATTTTGTTGATGTCATAATCATTTGATGATGTCATAATCATTTGATGTCATAATCATTGGATGATGTCATAATCATTTTGTTGATGTCATAATCATTTGATGATGTCATAATCATTTGATGTCATAATCATTGGATGATGTCATAATCATTTTGTTGATGTCATAATCATTTGATATCATAATCATTGGATGATGTCATAATCATTTTGTTGATGTCATAATCATTTGATGATGTCATAATCATTTGATGTCATAATCATTGGATGATGTCATAATCATTTTGTTGATGTCATAATCATTTGATGAGGTCATAATCATTAGATGATGTCATAATCATTGGATGATGACATAATCATTTTGTTGATGTCATAATCATTTGATGTCATAATCATTTTGTTGATGTCATAATCATTTGATGATGTCATAATCATTAGATGATGTCATAATCATTTTGTTGATGTCACAATCATTTCATGATGTCATAATCATTTGATGTCATAATCATTGGATGATGTCATAATCATTTTGTTGATGTCATAATCATTTGATGATGTCATAATCATTAGATAATGTCATAATCATTTTGTTTAAGTCATAATCATTTGATGATGTCATAATCATTTTGTTGATGTCATAATGATTTGATGATGTCATAATCATTTGATGTCATAATCATTGGATGATGTCATAATCATTTTGTTGATGTCATAATCATTTGATGATGTCATAATCATTAGATGATGTCATAATCATTTTGTTGATGTCATAATCATTTTGTTGATGTCATAATCATTTGATGATGTCATAATCATTTGATGTTAAAATCATTGGATGATGTCATAATCATTTTGTTGATGTCATAATCATTTGATGATGTCATAATCATTTGATGTTATAATCATTGGATGATGTCATAATCATTTTGTTGATGTCATAATCATTTGATGATGTCATAATCATTTTGTTGATGTCATAATCATTTGATGATGTCATAATCATTTTGTTGATGTCATATTGATTTGATGATGTCATAATCATTTGATGTCATAATCATTGGATGATGTCATAATCATTTTGTTGATGTCATAATCATTTGATGATGTCATAATCATTTGATGTCATAATCATTGGATGATGTCATAATCATTTTGTTGATGTCATAATCATTTGATGATGTCATAATCATATGATGTAATAATCATTGGATGATGTCATAATCATTTTGTTGATGTCATAATCATTTGATGATGTCATAATCATTAGATGATGTCATAATCATTTTGTTGATGTCATAATCATTTGATGATGTCATAATCATTAGATGATGTCATAATCATTTTGTTGATGTCATAATCATTTGATGATGTCATAATCATTTGATGTCATAATCATTGGATGATGTCGTAATCATTTTGTTGATGTCATAATCATTTGATGGTGTCATTATCATTTGATGATGTCATAATCATTTTGATGATGTCATAATCATTTGATGATGTCATAATCATTTGATGTCATAATCATTGGATAATGTCATAATCATTTGATGATGTCATAATCATTAGATGATGTCATAATCATTTTGTTGATGTCATAATCATTTGATGATGTCATAATCATTTGATGTCATAATCATTGGATGATGTCATAATCATTTTGTTGATGTCATAATCATTTGATGATGTCATAATCATTTGATGTCATAATCATTGGATGATGTCATAATCATTTGATGATGTCATAATCATTAGATGATGTCATAATCATTTTGTTGATGTCATAATCATTTGATGATGTCATAATCATTTTGTTGATGTCATAATCATTTCGTTGATGTCATAATGATTTGATGATATCATAATCATTTGATGTCATAATCATTGGATGATGTCATAATCATTTTGTTGATGTCATAATCATTTGATGATGTCATAATCATTTGATGTCATAATCATTGGATGATGTCGTAATCATTTGATGATGCCATAATGATTTTGTTGATGTCATAATCATTTTATGATGTCATAATCATTTTGTTGATGTCATAATCATTTTGTTGATGTCATAATCATTTGATGATGTCATAATCATTAGATGATGTCATAATCATTTTGTTGATGTCATAATCATTTCATGATGTCATAATCATTAGATGATGTCATAATCATTTTGTTGATGTCATAATCATTTCGTTGATGTCATAATGATTTGATGATATCATAATCATTTGATGTCATAATCATTGGATGATTTCATAATCATTTTGTTGATGTCATAATCATTTGATGATGTCATAATCATTAGATGATGTCATAATCATTGGATGATGACATAATCATTTTGTTGATGTCATAATCATTTGATGTCATAATCATTGGATGATGTCATAATCATTTTGTTGATGTCATAATCATTTGATGATGTCATAATCATTAGATGATGTCATAATCATTTTGTTGATGTCATAATCATTTCATGATGTCATAATCATTTGATGTCATAATCATTGGATGATGTCATAATCATTTTGTTGATGGCATAATCATTTGATGATGTCATAATCATTAGATAATGTCATAATCATTTTGTTGAAGTCATAATCATTTGATGATGTCATAATCATTTTGTTGATGTCATAATCATTTTGTTGATGTCATATTGATTTGATGATGTCATAATCATTTGATGTCATAATCATTGGATGATGTCATAATCATCTTGTTGATGTCATAATCATTTGATGATGTCATAATCATTTGATGTCATAATCATTTGATGATGTCATAATCATTTTGTTGATGTCATAATCATTTGATGATGTCATAATCATTAGATGATGTCATAATCATTTTGTTGATGTCATAATCATTTTGTTGATGTCATAATCATTTGATGATGTCATAATCATTTGATGATGTCATAATCATTAGATGATGTCATAATCATTTTGTTGATGTCATAATCATTTGATGATGTCATAATCATTTGATGTCATAATCATTGGATGATGTCATAATCATTTTGTTGATGTCATAATCATTTGATGATGTCATAATCATTTGATGTCATAATCATTGGATGATGTCATAATCATTTTGTTGATGTCATAATCATTTGATGTCATAATCATTGAATGATGTCATAATCATTTTGTTGATGTCATAATCATTTGATGATGTCATAATCATTTGATGTCATAATCATTGGATGATGTCATAATCATTTTGTTGATGTCATAATCATTTGATGATGTCATAATCATTAGATGATGTCATAATCATTGGATGATGACATAATCATTTTGTTGATGTCATAATCATTTGATGTCATAATCATTGGATGATGTCATAATCATTTTGTTGATGTCATAATCATTTGATGATGTCATAATCATTAGATGATGTCATAATCATTTTGTTGATGTCACAATCATTTCATGATGTCATAATCATTTGATGTCATAATCATTGGATGATGTCATAATCATTTTGTTGATGTCATAATCATTTGATGATGTCATAATCATTAGATAATGTCATAATCATTTTATTGATGTCATAATCATTGATGATGTCATAATCATTTTGTTGATGTCATAATGATTTGATGATGTCATAATCATTTGATGTCATAATCATTGGATGATGTCATAATCATTTTGTTGATGTCATAATCATTTGATGATGTCATAATCATTTGATGTCATAATCATTGGATGATGTCATAATCATTTTGTTGATGTCATAATCATTTGATGATGTCATAATCATTAGATGATGTCATAATCATTTTGTTGATGTCATAATCATTTGATGATGTCATAATCATATGATGTAATAATCATTGGATGATGTCATAATCATTTTGTTGATGTCATAATCATTTGATGATGTCATAATCATTTTGTTGATGTCATAATCATTTCGTTGATGTCATAATGATTTGATGATATCATAATCATTTGATGTCATAATCATTGGATGATGTCATAATCATTTTGTTGATGTCATAATCATTTGATGATGTCATAATCATTTGATGTCATAATCATTGGATGATGTCATAATCATTTTGTTGATGTCATAATCATTTTATGATGTCATAACCATTTTGTTGATGTCATAATCATTGGATGATGTCTTAATCCTTTTGTTGATGTCATAATCATTTGATGATGTCATAATCATTAGATGATGTCATAATCATTTTGTTGATGTCATAATCATTTGATGATGTCATAATCATTTTGTTGATGTCATAGTCATTTCGTTGATGTCATAATGATTTGATGATATCATAATCATTTGATGTCATAATCATTGGATGATGTCATAATCATTTTGTTGATGTCATAATCATTTGATGATGTCATAATCATTAGATGATGTCATAATCATTGGATGATGACATAATCATTTTGTTGATGTCATAATCATTTGATGTCATAATCATTGGATGATGTCATAATCATTTTGTTGATGTCATAATCATTTGATGATGTCATAATCATTGGATGATGTCATAATCATTTTGTTGATGTCATAATCATTTGATGATGTCATAATCATTAGATGATGTCATAATCATTGGATGATGACATAATCATTTTGTTGATGTCATAATCATTTGATGTCATAATCATTGGATGATGTCATAATCATTTTGTTGATGTCATAATCATTTGATGATGTCATAATCATTTTGTTGATGTCATAATCATTTCGTTGATGTCATAATGATTTGATGATATCATAATCATTTGATGTCATAATCATTGGATGATTTCATAATCATTTTGTTGATGTCATAATCATTTGATGATGTCATAATCATTTGATGTCATAATCATTGGATGATGTCATAATCATTTGATGATGTCATTATCATTTGATGATGTCATAATCATTTGATGTCATAATCATTGGATGATGTCATAATCATTTTGTTGATGTCATAATCATTTGATGTCATAATCATTGGATGATGTCATAATCATTTGATGATGTCATAATCATTTGATGTCATAATCATTGGATGATGTCATAATCATTTTGTTGATGTCATAATCATTTGATGATGTCATAATCATTAGATGATGTCATAATCATTGGATGATGACATAATCATTTTGTTGATGTCATAATCATTTGATGTCATAATCATTGGATGATGTCATAATCATTTTGTTTATGTCATAATCATTTGATGATGTCATAATCATTAGATGATGTCATAATCATTTTGTTGATGTCACAATCATTTCATGATGTTATAATCATTTGATGTCATAATCATTGGATGATGTCATAATCATTTTGTTGATGTCATAATCATTTGATGATGTCATAATCATTAGATAATGTCATAATCATTTTATTGATGTCATAATCATTTGATGATGTCATAATCATTTTGTTGATGTCATAATGATTTGATGATGTCATAATCATTTGATGTCATAATCATTGGATGATGTCATAATCATTTTGTTGATGTCATAATCATTTGATGATGTCATAATCATTTGATGTCATAATCATTGGATGATGTCATAACCATTTTGTTGATGTCATAATCATTTGATGATGTCATAATCATTAGATGATGTCATAATCATTTTGTTGATGTCATAATCATTTGATGATGTCATAATCATATGATGTAATAATCATTGGATGATGTCATAATCATTTTGTTGATGTCATAATCATTTGATGATGTCATAATCATTAGATGATGTCATAATCATTTTGTTGATGTCATAATCATTTGATGATGTCATAATCATTAGATGATGTCATAATCATTTTGTTGATGTCATAATCATTTGATGATGTCATAATCATTTGATGTCATAATCATTGGATGATGTCGTAATCATTTTGTTGATGTCATAATCATTTGATGATGTCATAATCATTTGATGATGTCATAATCATTTTGATGATGTCATAATCATTTGATGATGTCATAATCATTTTGATGATGTCATAATCATTTGATGATGTCATAATCATTTGATGTCATAATCATTGGATAATGTCATAATCATTTTGTTGATGTCATAATCATTTTATGATGTCATAATCATTTTGTTGATGTCATAATCATTGGATGACGTCATAATCCTTTTGTTGATGTCATAATCATTTGATGATGTCATAATCATTAGATGATGTCATAATCATATTGTTGATGTCATAATCATTTGATGATGTCATAATCATTTTGTTGATGTCATAATCATTTCGTTGATGTCATAATGATTTGATGATATCATAATCATTTGATGTCATAATCATTGGATGATGTCATAATCATTTTGTTGATGTCATAATCATTTGATGATGTCATAATCATTTGATGTCATAATCATTGGATGATGTCATAATCATTTTGTTGATGTCATAATCATTTTATGATGTCATAACCATTTTGTTGATGTCATAATCATTGGATGATGTCTTAATCCTTTTGTTGTTGTCATAATCATTTGATGATGTCATAATCATTTGATGATGTCATAATCATTTTGTTGATGTCATAATCATTTGATGATGTCATAATCATTTTGTTGATGTCATAATCATTTCGTTGATGTCATAATGATTTGATGATATCATAATCATTTGATGTCATAATCATTGGATGATTTCATAATCATTTTGTTGATGTCATAATCATTTGATGATGTCATAATCATTAGATGATGTCATAATCATTGGATGATGACATAATCATTTTGTTGATGTCATAATCATTTGATGTCATAATCATTGGATGATGTCATAATCATTTTGTTGATGTCATAATCATTTGATGATGTCATAATCATTAGATGATGTCATAATCATTTTGTTGATGTCATAATCATTTCATGATGTCATAATCATTTGATGTCATAATCATTGGATGATGTCATAATCATTTTGTTGATGGCATAATCATTTGATGATGTCATAATCATTAGATAATGTCATAATCATTTTGTTGAAGTCATAATCATTTGATGATGTCATAATCATTTTGTTGATGTCATAATCATTTTGTTGATGTCATAATGATTTGATGATGTCATAATCATTTGATGTCATAATCATTGGATGATGTCATAATCATTTTGTTGATGTCATAATCATTTGATGATGTCATAATCATTTGATGTCATAATCATTGGATGATGTCATAATCATTTTGTTGATGTCATAATCATTTGATGATGTCATAATCATTAGATGATGTCATAATCATTTTGTTGATGTCATAATCATTTTGTTGATGTCATAATCATTTGATGATGTCATAATCATTAGATGATGTCATAATCATTTTGTTGATGTCATAATCATTTGATGATGTCATAATCATTTGATGTCATAATCATTGGATGATGTCATAATCATTTTGTTGATGTCATAATCATTTGATGATGTCATAATCATTTGATGTCATAATCATTGGATGATGTCATAATCATTTTGTTGATGTCATAATCATTTGATATCATAATCATTGGATGATGTCATAATCATTTTGTTGATGTCATAATCATTTGATGATGTCATAATCATTTGATGTCATAATCATTGGATGATGTCATAATCATTTTGTTGATGTCATAATCATTTGATGAGGTCATAATCATTAGATGATGTCATAATCATTGGATGATGACATAATCATTTTGTTGATGTCATAATCATTTGATGTCATAATCATTTTGTTGATGTCATAATCATTTGATGATGTCATAATCATTAGATGATGTCATAATCATTTTGTTGATGTCACAATCATTTCATGATGTCATAATCATTTGATGTCATAATCATTGGATGATGTCATAATCATTTTGTTGATGTCATAATCATTTGATGATGTCATAA
Organism: Dendrobates tinctorius; assembly: GCF_039654945.1. Classification (NCBI taxonomy): domain Eukaryota; kingdom Metazoa; phylum Chordata; class Amphibia; order Anura; family Dendrobatidae; genus Dendrobates; species Dendrobates tinctorius. The sequence goes on along the minus strand of NW_027361687.1, from coordinate 39,870,762 downwards.
TCATTAGATAATGTCATAATCATTTTGTTTAAGTCATAATCATTTGATGATATCATAATCATTTTGTTGATGTCATAATGATTTGATGATGTCATAATAATTTGATGTCATAATCATTGGATGATGTCATAATCATTTTGTTGATGTCATAATCATTTGATGATGTCATAATCATTAGATGATGTCATAATCATTTTGTTGATGTCATAATCATTTTGTTGATGTCATAATCATTTGATGATGTCATAATCATTTGATGTTAAAATCATTGGATGATGTCATAATCATTTTGTTGATGTCATAATCATTTGATGATGTCATAATCATTTGATGTTATAATCATTGGATGATGTCATAATCATTTTGTTGATGTCATAATCATTTGATGATGTCATAATCATTTTGTTGATGTCATAATCATTTGATGATGTCATAATCATTTGATGTTATAATCATTGGATGATGTCATAATCATTTTGTTGATGTTATAATCATTTGATGATGTCATAATCATTTGATGTTATAATCATTGGATGATGTCATAATCATTTTGTTGATGTCATAATCATTTGATGATGTCATAATCATTAGATGATGTCATAATCATTTTGTTGATGTCATAATCATTTGATGATGTCATAATCATTTGATGTTATAATCATTGGATGATGTCATAATCATTTTGTTGATGTCATAATCATTTGTTGATGTCATAATCATTTTGTTGATGTCATAATCATTTGATGATGTCATAATCATTTGATGTTATAATCATTGGATGATGTCATAATCATTTTGTTGATGTCATAATCATTTGATGATGTCATAATCATTTGATGTTATAATCATTGGATGATGTCATAATCATTTTGTTGATGTCATAATCATTTGATGATGTCATAATCATTAGATGATGTCATAATCATTTTGTTGATGTCATAATCATTTGATGATGTCATAATCATTTGATGTCATAATCATTGGATGATGTCATAATCATTTTGTTGATGTCATAATCATTCGATGATGTCATAAACATTAGATGATGTCATAATCATTTTGTTGATGTCATAATGATTTGATGATGTCATAATCATTTGATGTCATAATCATTGGATGATGTCATAATCATTTTGTTGATGTCATAATCATTTGATGATGTCATAATCATTTGATGTCATAATCATTGGATGATGTCATAATCATTTTGTTGATGTCATAATCATTTGATGATGTCATAATCATTAGATGATGTCATAATCATTTTGTTGATGTCATAATCATTAGATGATGTCATAATCATTTTGTTGATGTCATAATCATTTTGTTGATGTCATAATCATTTGATGATGTCATAATCATTAGATGATGTCATAATCATTTTGTTGATGTCATAATCATTTGATGATGTCATAATCATTTGATGTCATAATCATTGGATGATGTCATAATCATTTTGTTGATGTCATAATCATTTGATGATGTCATAATCATTTGATGTCATAATCATTGGATGATGTCATAATCTTTTTTTTGATGTCATAATCATTTGATGTCATAATCATTGGATGATGTCATAATCATTGGATGATGACATAATCATTTTGTTGATGTCATAATCATTTGATGTCATAATCATTGGATGATGTCATAATCATTTTGTTGATGTCATAATCATTTGATGATGTCATAATCATTAGATGATGTCATAATCATTTGATGATGTCATAATCATTAGATAATGTCATAATCATTTTGTTGATGTCACAATCATTTCATGATGTCATAATCATTTGATGTCATAATCATTGGATGATGTCATAATCATTTTGTTGATGTCATAATCATTTGATGATGTCATAATCATTAGATAATGTCATAATCATTTTGTTGATGTCATAATCATTTGATGATGTCATAATCATTTTGTTGATGTCATAATGATTTGATGATGTCATAATCATTTGATGTCATAATCATTGGATGATGTCATAATCATTTTGTTGATGTCATAATCATTTGATTATGTCATAATCATTTGATGTCATAATCATTGGATGATGTCATAATCATTTTGTTGATGTCATAATCATTTGATGATGTCATAATCATTAGATGATGTCATAATCATTTTGTTGATGTCATAATCATTTGATGATGTCATAATCATATGATGTAATAATCACTGGATGATGTCATAATCATTTTGTTGATGTCATAATCATTTGATGATGTCATAATCATTAGATGATGTCATAATCATTTTGTTGATGTCATAATCATTTGATGATGTCATAATCATTAGATGATGTCATAATCATTTTGTTGATGTCATAATCATTTGATGATGTCATAATCATTTGATGTCATAATCATTGGATGATTTCGTAATCATTTTGTTGATGTCATAATCATTTGATGATGTCATAATCATTTGATGATGTCATAATCATTTTGATGATGTCATAATCATTTGATGATGTCATAATCATTAGATGATGTCATAATCATTTTGTTGATGTCATAATCATTTGATGATGTCATAATCATTTGATGTCATAATCATTGGATGATTTCGTAATCATTTTGTTGATGTCATAATCATTTTGTTGATGTCATAATCATTTGATGATGTCATAATCATTTTGATGATGTCATAATCATTTGATGATGTCATAATCATTAGATGATGTCATAATCATTTTGTTGATGTCATAATCATTTGATGATGTCATAATCATATGATGTAATAATCACTGGATGATGTCATAATCATTTTGTTGATGTCATAATCATTTGATGATGTCATAATCATTAGATGATGTCATAATCATTTTGTTGATGTCATAATCATTTGATGATGTCATAATCATTAGATGATGTCATAATCATTTTGTTGATGTCATAATCATTTGATGATGTCATAATCATTTGATGTCATAATCATTGGATGATTTTGTAATCATTTTGTTGATGTCATAATCATTTGATGATGTCATAATCATTTGATGATGTCATAATCATTTTGATGATGTCATAATCATTTGATGATGTCATAATCATTTGATGTCATAATCATTGGATAATGTCATAATCATTTTGTTGATGTCATAATCATTTTATGATGTCATAATCATTTTGTTGATGTCATAATCATTGGATGATGTCATAATCCTTTTGTTGATGTCATAATCATTTGATGATGTCATAATCATTAGATGATGTCATAATCATATTGTTGATGTCATAATCATTTGATGATGTCATAATCATTTTGTTGATGTCATAATCATTTTGTTGATGTCATAATGATTTGATGATATCATAATCATTTGATGTCATAATCATTGGATGATGTCATAATCATTTTGTTGATGTCATAATCATTTGATGATGTCATAATCATTTGATGTCATAATCATTGGATGATGTCATAATCATTTTGTTGATGTCATAATCATTTTATGATGTCATAATCATTTTGTTGATGTCATAATCATTGGATGATGTCATAATCCTTTTGTTGATGTCATAATCATTTGATGATGTCATAATCATTAGATGATGCCATAATCATTTTGTTGATGTCATAATCATTTGATGATGTCATAATCATTTTGTTGATGTCATAATCATTTCGTTGATGTCATAATGATTTGATGATATCATAATCATTTGATGTCATAATCATTGGATGATGTCATAATCATTTTGTTGATGTCATAATCATTTGATGATGTCATAATCATTTGATGATGTCATAATCATTGGATGATGTCATAATCATTTTGTTGATGTCATAATCATTTGATGATGTCATAATCATTAGATGATGTCATAATCATTGGATGATGACATAATCATTTTGTTGATGTCATAATCATTTGATGTCATAATCATTGGATGATGTCATAATCATTTTGTTGATGTCATAATCATTTGATGATGTCATAATCATTTTGTTGATGTCATAATCATTTCGTTGATGTCATAATGATTTGATGATATCATAATCATTTGATGTCATAATCATTGGATGATTTCATAATCATTTTGTTGATGTCATAATCATTTGATGATGTCATAATCATTAGATGATGTCATAATCATTGGATGATGACATAATCATTTTGTTGATGTCATAATCATTTGATGTCATAATCATTGGATGATGTTATAATCATTTTGTTGATGTCATAATCATTAGATGATGTCATAATCATTAGATGATGTCATAATCATTTTGTTGATGTCATAATCATTTCATGATGTCATAATCATTTGATGTCATAATCATTGGATGATGTCATAATCATTTTGTTGATGGCATAATCATTTGATGATGTCATAATCATTAGATAATGTCATAATCATTTTGTTGAAGTCATAATCATTTGATGATGTCATAATCATTTTGTTGATGTCATAATCATTTTGTTGATGTCATAATGATTTGATGATGTCATAATCATTTGATGTCATAATCATTGGATGATGTCATAATCATTTTGTTGATGTCATAATCATTTGATGATGTCATAATCATTTGATGTCATAATCATTGGATGATGTCATAATCATTTTGTTGATGTCATAATCATTTGATGATGTCATAATCATTAGATGATGTCATAATCATTTTGTTGATGTCATAATCATTTTGTTGATGTCATAATCATTTGATGTCATAATCATTGGATGATGTCATAATCATTTTGTTGATGTCATAATCATTTGATTATGTCATAATCATTAGATGATGTCATAATCATTTTGTTGATGTCACAATCATTTCATGATGTCATAATCATTTGATGTCATAATCATTGGATGATGTCATAATCATTTTGTTGATGTCATAATCATTTGATGTCATAATCATTGGATGATGTCATAATCATTTTGTTGATGTCATAATCCTTTGATGATGTCATAATCATTTGATGTCATAATCATTGGATGATGTCATAATCATTTTGTTGATGTCATAATCATTTGATGATGTCATAATCATTAGATGATGTCATAATCATTGGATGATGACATAATCATTTTGTTGATGTCATAATCATTTGATGTCATAATCATTGGATGATGTCATAATCATTTTGTTGATGTCATAATCATTTGATTATGTCATAATCATTAGATGATGTCATAATCATTTTGTTGATGTCACAATCATTTCATGATGTCATAATCATTTGATGTTCAAAAATTAACCCACACTAGGGTAACCCCTACGAGTCCCTATTGGTTACCTATGCTGTACCCTGCCTGGCTGCGGAGGTTGGCACCCTAAGGGGGGGACGTTGTGGCGCCCCCGCTCACGATGGCTATCCCTGGGGGCCCTGACAAACCCTACAGCCACTAGTGGTCCTTTCTACCCAATATAATGGAACCCCTCGTTCTAGACAGAGATCAGACCTGCTCTATAGAGGACCCTGTGTCCCAAGAAAAGAGGTTAAAAACAAAATAGAACACACATGGCATAGAGTGGCATATTGTAGTCCCACAAAAAGATACAGACAAACTTCAAGGCAGCCCAGTGGGGTATCTCAGTTCAGATCATGCCTAATTCTTATATACAAAATAAGTAGAGGCATCTGTTACTTAGTTGAAAGCCATAGCTCAAAAATCGATGTAGAAATAGCTGAAAGATGCCATCAATAGTCTCCCACTAATGAAAATATATGGGAAACGCAGAGCTGCAACAGCGGTACTTATCTGCGTTTTTCGCCACCTGCCATCAATTTATGAATGCCTCAATTTTTGAACACCTATTTTTCATCATTTTTCAATTACTGTCACATTTTTCTGGTGTGTACCACATCTGTGGTTTTTAAACAATAAAGTATTGTTTTAGGGATTTATATATGAGTTTGATTTGAGAACCCTTAAGGATTATAATTTTCAGATTGTGCATAATCATTTGATGTCATAATCATTGGATGATGTCATAATCATTTTGTTGATGTCATAATCATTTGATGATGTCATAATCATTAGATAATGTCATAATCATTTTGTTTAAGTCATAATCATTTGATGATGTCATAATCATTTTGTTGATGTCATAATGATTTGATGATGTCATAATCATTTGATGTCATAATCATTGGATGATGTCAGAATCATTTTGTTGATGTCATAATCATTTGATGATGTCATAATCATTAGATGATGTCATAATCATTTTGTTGATGTCATAATCATTTGATTATGTCATAATCATTTGATGTCATAATCATTGGATGATGTCATAATCATTTTGTTGATGTCATAATCGTTTGATGATGTCATAATCATTGGATGATGTCATAATCATTTTGTTGATGTCATAATCATTTGATGATGTCATAATCATTGGATGATGTCATAATCATTTTGTTGATGTCATAATCATTTGATGATGTCATAATCATTTGATGTCATAATCATTGGATGATGTCATAATCTTTTTTTTGATGTCATAATCATTTGATGTCATAATCATTGGATGATGTCATTATCATTGGATGATGACATAATCATTTTGTTGATGTCATAATCATTTGATGTCATAATCATTGGATGATGTCATAATCATTTTGTTGATGTCATAATCATTTGATGATGTCATAATCATTTGATGTCATAATCATTGGATGATGTCATAATCATTAGATGATGTCATAATAATTTTGGTGATGTCATAATCATTTGATGGTGTCATAATCATATGATGTAATAATCATTGGATGATGTCATAATCATTTTGTTGATATCATAATCATTTGATGATGTCATAATCATTAGATGATGTCATAATCATTTTGTTGATGTCATAATCATTTGATGATGTCATAATCATTAGATGATGTCATAATCATTTTGTTGATGTCATAATCATTTGATGATGTCATAATCATTTGATGTCATAATCATTGGATGATGTCATAATCATTTTATTGATGTCATAATCATTTGATGATGTAATAATCATTTGATGATGTCATAATCATTTGATGTCATAATCATTGGATGATGTCATAATCATTTTGTTGATGTCATAATCATTTTATGATGTCATAATCATTTTGTTGATGTCATAATCATTGGATGATGTCATAATCCTTTTGTTGATGTCATAATCATTTGATGATGTCATAATCATTAGATGATGTCATAATCATTTTGTTGATGTCATAATCATTTGATGATGTCATAATCATTTTGTTGATGTCATAATCATTTCGTTGATGTCATAATGATTTGATGATATCATAATCATTTGATGTCATAATCATTGGATGATGTCATAATCATTTTGTTGATGTCATAATCATTTGATGATGTCATAATCATTTGATGTCATAATCATTGGATGATGTCATAATCATTTGATGATGTCATAATCATTAGATGATGTCATAATCATTTTGTTGATGTCATAATCATTTGATGATGTCATAATCATTTTGTTGATGTCATAATCATTTCGTTGATGTCATAAGGATTTGATGATATCATAATCATTTGATGTCATAATCATTGGATGATGTCATAATCATTTTGTTGATGTCATAATCATTTGATGATGTCATAATCATTTGATGTCATAATCATTGGATGATGTCGTAATCATTTGATGATGCCATAATGATTTTGTTGATGTCATTATCATTTTATGATGTCATAATCATTTTGTTGATGTCATAATCATTTTGTTGATGTCATAATCATTTGATGATGTCATAATCATTAGATGATGTCATAATCATTTTGTTGATGTCATAATCATTTTGTTGATGTCATAATCATTTGATGATGTCATAATCATTTGATGTCATAATCATTGGATGATGTCGTAATCATTTGATGATGCCATAATGATTTTGTTGATGTCATTATCATTTTATGATGTCATAATCATTTTGTTGATGTCATAATCATTTTGTTGATGTCATAATCATTTCATGATGTCATAATCATTAGATGATGTCATAATCATTTTGTTGATGTCATAATCATTTCGTTGATGTCATAATGATTTGATGATATCATATTCATTTGATGTCATAATCATTGGATGATGTCATAATCATTTTGTTGATGTCATAATCATTTTATGATGTCATAATCATTTTGTTGATGTCATAATCATTGGATGATGTCATAATCCTTTTGTTGATGTCATAATCATTTGATGATGTCATGATCATTAGATGATGTCATAATCATTTTGTTGATGTCATAATCATTTGATGATGTCATAATCATTTTGTTGATGTCATAATCATTTCGTTGATGTCATAATGATTTGATGATATCATAATCATTTGATGTCATAATCATTGGATGATTTCATAATCATTTTGTTGATGTCATAATCATTTGATGATGTCATAATCATTAGATGATGTCATAATCATTGGATGATGACATAATCATTTTGTTGATGTCATAATCATTTGATGTCATAATCATTGGATGATGTCATAATCATTTTGTTGATGTCATAATCATTTGATGATGTCATAATCATTAGATGATGTCATAATCATTTTGTTGATGTCATAATCATTTCATGATGTCATAATCATTTGATGTCATAATCATTGGATGATGTCATAATCATTTTGTTGATGGCATAATCATTTGATGATGTCATAATCATTAGATAATGTCATAATCATTTTGTTGAAGTCATAATCATTTGATGATGTCATAATCATTTTGTTGATGTCATAATCATTTTGTTGATGTCATATTGATTTGATGATGTCATAATCATTTGATGTCATAATCATTGGATGATGTCATAATCATTTTGTTGATGTCATAATCATTTGATGATGTCATAATCATTTGATGTCATAATCATTGGATGATGTCATAATCATTTTGTTGATGTCATAATCATTTGATGATGTCATAATCATTAGATGATGTCATAATCATTTTGTTGATGTCATAATCATTTTGTTGATGTCATAATCATTTGATGATGTCATTATCATTTGATGATGTCATAATCATTAGATGATGTCATAATCATTTTGTTGATGTCATAATCATTTGATGATGTCATAATCATTTGATGTCATAATCATTGGATGATGTCATAATCATTTTGTTGATGTCATAATCATTTGATGATGTCATAATCATTTGATGTCATAATCATTGGATGATGTCATAATCATTTTGTTGATGTCATAATCATTTGATGTCATAATCATTGGATGATGTCATAATCATTTTGTTGATGTCATAATCATTTGATGATGTCATAATCATTTGATGTCATAATCATTGGATGATGTCATAATCATTTTGTTGATGTCATAATCATTTGATGATGTCATAATCATTAGATGATGTCATAATCATTGGATGATGACATAATCATTTTGTTGATGTCATAATCATTTGATGTCATAATCATTGGATGATGTCATAATCATTTTGTTGATGTCATAATCATTTGATGATGTCATAATCATTAGATGATGTCATAATCATTTTGTTGATGTCACAATCATTTCATGATGTCATAATCATTTGATGTCATAATCATTGGATGATGTCATAATCATTTTGTTGATGTCATAATCATTTGATGATGTCATAATCATTAGATAATGTCATAATCATTTTATTGATGTCATAATCATTTGATGATGTCATAATCATTTTGTTGATGTCATAATGATTTGATGATGTTATAATCATTTGATGTCATAATCATTGGATGATGTCATAATCATTTTGTTGATGTCATAATCATTTGATGATGTCATAATCATTTGATGTCATAATCACTGGATGATGTCATAATCATTTTGTTGATGTCATAATCATTTGATGATGTCATAATCATTAGATGATGTCATAATCATTTTGTTGATGTCATAATCATTTGATGATGTCATAATCATATGATGTAATAATCATTGGATGATGTCATAATCATTTTGTTGATGTCATAATCATTTGATGATGTCATAATCATTAGATGATGTCATAATCATTTTGTTGATGTCATAATCATTTGATGATGTCATAATCATTAGATGATGTCATAATCATTTTGTTGATGTCATAATCATTTGATGATGTCATAATCATTAGATGATGTCATAATCATTTTGTTGATGTCATAATCATTTGATGATGTCATAATCATTTGATGTCATAATCATTGGATGATGTCGTAATCATTTTGTTGATGTCATAATCATTTGATGTCATAATCATTTGATGATGTCATAATCATTTTGATGATGTCATAATCATTTGATGATGTCATAATCATTTGATGTCATAATCATTGGATAATGTCATAATCATTTTGTTGATGTCATAATCATTTTATGATGTCATAATCATTTTGTTGATGTCATAATCATTGGATGATGTCATAATCCTTTTGTTGATGTCAATCATTTGATGATGTCATAATCATTAGATGATGTCATAATCATATTGTTGATGTCATAATCATTTGATGATGTCATAATCATTTTGTTGATGTCATAATTATTTCGTTGATGTCATAATGATTTGATGATATCATAATCATTTGATGTCATAATCATTGGATGATGTCATAATCATTTTGTTGATGTCATAATCATTTGATGATGTCATAATCATTTGATGTCATAATCATTGGATGATGTCATAATCATTTTGTTGATGTCATAATCATTTTGTTGATGTCATAATCATTTGATGATGTCATAATCATTAGATGATGTCATAATCATTGGATGATGACATAATCATTTTGTTGATGTCATAATCATTTGATGTCATAATCATTGGATGATGTCATAATCATTTTGTTGATGTCATAATCATTTGATGATGTCATAATCATTAGATGATGTCATAATCATTTTGTTGATGTCATAATCATTTCATGATGTCATAATCATTTGATGTCATAATCATTGGATGATGTCATAATCATTTTGTTGATGGCATAATCATTTGATGATGTCATAATCATTAGATAATGTCATAATCATTTTGTTGAAGTCATAATCATTTGATGATGTCATAATCATTTTGTTGATGTCATAATCATTTTGTTGATGTCATAATGATTTGATGATGTCATAATCATTTGATGTCATAATCATTGGATGATGTCATAATCATTTTGTTGATGTCATAATCATTTGATGATGTCATATTCATTTGATGTCATAATCATTGGATGATGTCATAATCATTTTGTTGATGTCATAATCATTTGATGATGTCATAATCATTAGATGATGTCATAATCATTTTGTTGATGTCATAATCATTTTGTTGATGTCATAATCATTTGATGTCATAATCATTTGATGATGTCATAATCATTAGATGATGTCATAATCATTTTGTTGATGTCATAATCATTTGATGATGTCATAATCATTGGATGATGTCATAATCATTTTGTTGATGTCATAATCATTTGATGATGTCATAATCATTAGATGATGTCATAATCATTTTGTTGATGTCATAATCATTTTGTTGATGTCATAATCATTTGATGTCATAATCATTTGTTGATGTCATAATCATTTGATGATGTCATAATCATTTTGTTGATGTCATAATCATTTCGTTGATGTCATAATGATTTGATGATATCATAATCATTTGATGTCATAATCATTGGATGATTTCATAATCATTTTGTTGATGTCATAATCATTTGATGATGTCATAATCATTAGATGATGTCATAATCATTGGATGATGACATAATCATTTTGTTGATGTCATAATCATTTGATGTCATAATCATTGGATGATGTCATAATCATTTTGTTGATGTCACAATCATTTGATGATGTCATAATCATTAGATGATGTCATAATCATTTTGTTGATGTCATAATCATTTCATGATGTCATAATCATTTGATGTCATAATCATTGGATGATGTCATAATCATTTTGTTGATGGCATAATCATTTGATGATGTCATAATCATTAGATAATGTCATAATCATTTTGTTGAAGTCATAATCATTTGATGATGTCATAATCATTTTGTTGATGTCATAATCATTTTGTTGATGTCATAATGATTTGATGATGTCATAATCATTTGATGTCATAATCATTGGATGATGTCATAATCATTTTGTTGATGTCATAATCATTTGATGATGTCATAATCATTTGATGTCATAATCATTGGATGATGTCATAATCATTTTGTTGATGTCATAATCATTTGATGATGTCATAATCATTAGATGATGTCATAATCATTTTGTTGATGTCATAATCATTTTGTTGATGTCATAATCATTTGATGTCATAATCATTGGATGATGTCATAATCATTTTGTTGATGTCATAATCATTTGATTATGTCATAATCATTAGATGATGTCATAATCATTTTGTTGATGTCACAATCATTTCATGATGTCATAATCATTTGATGTCATAATCATTGGATGATGTCATAATCATTTTGTTGATGTCATAATCATTTGATGTCATAATCATTGGATGATGTCATAATCATTTTGTTGATGTCATAATCCTTTGATGATGTCATAATCATTTGATGTCATAATCATTGGATGATGTCATAATCATTTTGTTGATGTCATAATCATTTGATGATGTCATAATCATTAGATGATGTCATAATCATTGGATGATGACATAATCATTTTGTTGATGTCATAATCATTTGATGTCATAATCATTGGATGATGTCATAATCATTTTGTTGATGTCATAATCATTTGATTATGTCATAATCATTAGATGATGTCATAATCATTTTGTTGATGTCACAATCATTTCATGATGTCATAATCATTTGATGTTCAAAAATTAACCCACACTAGGGTAACCCCTACGAGTCCCTATTGGTTACCTATGCTGTACCCTGCCTGGCTGCGGAGGTTGGCACCCTAAGGGGGGGACGTTGTGGCGCCCCCGCTCACGATGGCTATCCCTGGGGGCCCTGACAAACCCTACAGCCACTAGTGGTCCTTTCTACCCAATATAAGGGAACCCCTCGTTCTAGACAGAGATCAGACCTGCTCTATAGAGGACCCTGTGTCCCAAGAAAAGAGGTTAAAAACAAAATAGAACACACATGGCATAGAGTGGCATATTGTAGTCCCACAAAAAGATACAGACAAACTTCAAGGCAGCCCAGTGGGGTATCTCAGTTCAGATCATGCCTAATTCTTATATACAAAATAAGTAGAGGCATCTGTTACTTAGTTGAAAGCCATAGCTCAAAAATCGATGTAGAAATAGCTGAAAGATGCCATCAATAGTCTCCCACTAATGAAAATATATGGGAAACGCAGAGCTGCAACAGCGGTACTTATCTGCGTTTTTCGCCACCTGCCATCAATTTATGAATGCCTCAATTTTTGAACACCTATTTTTCATCATTTTTCAATTACTGTCACATTTTTCTGGTGTGTACCACATCTGTGGTTTTTAAACAATAAAGTATTGTTTTAGGGATTTATATATGAGTTTGATTTGAGAACCCTTAAGGATTATAATTTTCAGATTGTGCATAATCATTTGATGTCATAATCATTGGATGATGTCATAATCATTTTGTTGATGTCATAATCATTTGATGATGTCATAATCATTAGATAATGTCATAATCATTTTGTTTAAGTCATAATCATTTGATGATGTCATAATCATTTTGTTGATGTCATAATGATTTGATGATGTCATAATCATTTGATATCATAATCATTGGATGATGTCATAATCATTTTGTTGATGTCATAATCATTTGATGATGTCATAATCATTAGATGATGTCATAATCATTTTGTTGATGTCATAATCATTTGATTATGTCATAATCATTTGATGTCATAATCATTGGATGATGTCATAATCATTTTGTTGATGTCATAATCATTTGATGATGTCATAATCATTGGATGATGTCATAATCATTTTGTTGATGTCATAATCATTTGATGATGTCATAATCATTGGATGATGTCATAATCATTTTGTTGATGTCATAATCATTTGATGATGTCATAATCATTTGATGTCATAATCATTGGATGATGTCATAATCTTTTTTTTTATGTCATAATCATTTGATGTCATAATCATTGGATGATGTCATTATCATTGGATGATGACATAATCATTTTGTTGATGTCATAATCATTTGATGTCATAATCATTGGATGATGTCATAATCATTTTGTTGATGTCATAATCATTTGATGATGTCATAATCATTTGATGTCATAATCATTGGATGATGTCATAATCATTAGATGATGTCATAATAATTTTGGTGATGTCATAATCATTTGATGGTGTCATAATCATATGATGTAATAATCATTGGATGATGTCATAATCATTTTGTTGATATCATAATCATTTGATGATGTCATAATCATTAGATGATGTCATAATCATTTTGTTGATGTCATAATCATTTGATGATGTCATAATCAATAGATGATGTCATAATCATTTTGTTGATGTCATAATCATTTGATGATGTCATAATCATTTGATGTCATAATCATTGGATGATGTCATAATCATTTTATTGATGTCATAATCATTTGATGATGTCATAATCATTTGATGATGTCATAATCATTTGATGTCATAATCATTGGATGATGTCATAATCATTTTGTTGATGTCATAATCATTTTATGATGTCATAATCATTTTGTTGATGTCATAATCATTGGATGATGTCATAATCCTTTTGTTGATGTCATAATCATTTGATGATGTCATAATCATTAGATGATGTCATAATCATTTTGTTGATGTCATAATCATTTGATGATGTCATAATCATTTTGTTGATGTCATAATCATTTCGTTGATGTCATAATGATTTGATGATATCATAATCATTTGATGTCATAATCATTGGATGATGTCATAATCATTTTGTTGATGTCATAATCATTTGATGATGTCATAATCATTTGATGTCATAATCATTGGATGATGTCATAATCATTTGATGATGTCATAATCATTAGATGATGTCATAATCATTTTGTTGATGTCATAATCATTTGATGATGTCATAATCATTTTGTTGATGTCATAATCATTTCGTTGATGTCATAAGGATTTGATGATATCATAATCATTTGATGTCATAATCATTGGATGATGTCATAATCATTTTGTTGATGTCATAATCATTTGATGATGTCATAATCATTTGATGTCATAATCATTGGATGATGTCGTAATCATTTGATGATGCCATAATGATTTTGTTGATGTCATTATCATTTTATGATGTCATAATCATTTTGTTGATGTCATAATCATTTTGTTGATGTCATAATCATTTGATGATGTCATAATCATTAGATGATGTCATAATCATTTTGTTGATGTCATAATCATTTTGTTGATGTCATAATCATTTGATGATGTCATAATCATTGGATGATGTCGTAATCATTTGATGATGCCATAATGATTTTGTTGATGTCATTATCATTTTATGATGTCATAATCATTTTGTTGATGTCATAATCATTTTGTTGATGTCATAATCATTTCATGATGTCATAATCATTAGATGATGTCATAATCATTTTGTTGATGTCATAATCATTTCGTTGATGTCATAATGATTTGATGATATCATATTCATTTGATGTCATAATCATTGGATGATGTCATAATCATTTTGTTGATGTCATAATCATTTTATGATGTCATAATCATTTTGTTGATGTCATAATCATTGGATGATGTCATAATCCTTTTGTTGATGTCATAATCATTTGATGATGTCATGATCATTAGATGATGTCATAATCATTTTGTTGATGTCATAATCATTTGATGATGTCATAATCATTTTGTTGATGTCATAATCATTTCGTTGATGTCATAATGATTTGATGATATCATAATCATTTGATGTCATAATCATTGGATGATTTCATAATCATTTTGTTGATGTCATAATCATTTGATGATGTCATAATCATTAGATGATGTCATAATCATTGGATGATGACATAATCATTTTGTTGATGTCATAATCATTTGATGTCATAATCATTGGATGATGTCATAATCATTTTGTTGATGTCATAATCATTTGATGATGTCATAATCATTAGATGATGTCATAATCATTTTGTTGATGTCATAATCATTTCATGATGTCATAATCATTTGATGTCATCATCATTGGATGATGTCATAATCATTTTGTTGATGGCATAATCATTTGATGATGTCATAATCATTAGATAATGTCATAATCATTTTGTTGAAGTCATAATCATTTGATGATGTCATAATCATTTTGTTGATGTCATAATCATTTTGTTGATGTCATATTGATTTGATGATGTCATAATCATTTGATGTCATAATCATTGGATGATGTCATAATCATTTTGTTGATGTCATAATCATTTGATGATGTCATAATCATTTGATGTCATAATCATTGGATGATGTCATAATCATTTTGTTGATGTCATAATCATTTGATGATGTCATAATCATTAGATGATGTCATAATCATTTTGTTGATGTCATAATCATTTTGTTGATGTCATAATCATTTGATGATGTCATTATCATTTGATGATGTCATAATCATTAGATGATGTCATAATCATTTTGTTGATGTCATAATCATTTGATGATGTCATAATCATTTGATGTCATAATCATTGGATGATGTCATAATCATTTTGTTGATGTCATAATCATTTGATGATGTCATAATCATTTGATGTCATAATCATTGGATGATGTCATAATCATTTTGTTGATGTCATAATCATTTGATGTCATAATCATTGGATGATGTCATAATCATTTTGTTGATGTCATAATCATTTGATGATGTCATAATCATTTGATGTCATAATCATTGGATGATGTCATAATCATTTTGTTGATGTCATAATCATTTGATGATGTCATAATCATTAGATGATGTCATAATCATTGGATGATGACATAATCATTTTGTTGATGTCATAATCATTTGATGTCATAATCATTGGATGATGTCATAATCATTTTGTTGATGTCATAATCATTTGATGATGTCATAATCATTAGATGATGTCATAATCATTTTGTTGATGTCACAATCATTTCATGATGTCATAATCATTTGATGTCATAATCATTGGATGATGTCATAATCATTTTGTTGATGTCATAATCATTTGATGATGTCATAATCATTAGATAATGTCATAATCATTTTATTGATGTCATAATCATTTGATGATGTCATAATCATTTTGTTGATGTCATAATGATTTGATGATGTTATAATCATTTGATGTCATAATCATTGGATGATGTCATAATCATTTTGTTGATGTCATAATCATTTGATGATGTCATAATCATTTGATGTCATAATCATTGGATGATGTCATAATCATTTTGTTGATGTCATAATCATTTGATGATGTCATAATCATTAGATGATGTCATAATCATTTTGTTGATGTCATAATCATTTGATGATGTCATAATCATATGATGTAATAATCATTGGATGATGTCATAATCATTTTGTTGATGTCATAATCATTTGATGATGTCATAATCATTAGATGATGTCATAATCATTTTGTTGATGTCATAATCATTTGATGATGTCATAATCATTAGATGATGTCATAATCATTTTGTTGATGTCATAATCATTTGATGATGTCATAATCATTAGATGATGTCATAATCATTTTGTTGATGTCATAATCATTTGATGATGTCATAATCATTTGATGTCATAATCATTGGATGATGTCGTAATCATTTTGTTGATGTCATAATCATTTGATGATGTCATAATCATTTGATGATGTCATAATCATTTTGATGATGTCATAATCATTTGATGATGTCATAATCATTTGATGTCATAATCATTGGATAATGTCATAATCATTTTGTTGATGTCATAATCATTTTATGATGTCATAATCATTTTGTTGATGTCATAATCATTGGATGATGTCATAATCCTTTTGTTGATGTCAATCATTTGATGATGTCATAATCATTAGATGATGTCATAATCATATTGTTGATGTCATAATCATTTGATGATGTCATAATCATTTTGTTGATGTCATAATTATTTCGTTGATGTCATAATGATTTGATGATATCATAATCATTTGATGATGTCATAATCATTGGATGATGTCATAATCATTTTGTTGATGTCATAATCATTTGATGATGTCATAATCATTGGATGATGTCATAATCATTTTGTTGATGTCATAATCATTTGATGATGTCATAATCATTTGATGTCATAATCATTGGATGATGTCATAATCTTTTTTTTGATGTCATAATCATTTGATGTCATAATCATTGGATGATGTCATTATCATTGGATGATGACATAATCATTTTGTTGATGTCATAATCATTTGATGTCATAATCATTGGATGATGTCATAATCATTTTGTTGATGTCATAATCATTTGATGATGTCATAATCATTTGATGTCATAATCATTGGATGATGTCATAATCATTAGATGATGTCATAATAATTTTGGTGATGTCATAATCATTTGATGGTGTCATAATCATATGATGTAATAATCATTGGATGATGTCATAATCATTTTGTTGATATCATAATCATTTGATGATGTCATAATCATTAGATGATGTCATAATCATTTTGTTGATGTCATAATCATTTGATGATGTCATAATCATTAGATGATGTCATAATCATTTTGTTGATGTCATAATCATTTGATGATGTCATAATCATTTGATGTCATAATCATTGGATGATGTCATAATCATTTTATTGATGTCATAATCATTTGATGATGTCATAATCATTTGATGATGTCATAATCATTTGATGTCATAATCATTGGATGATGTCATAATCATTTTGTTGATGTCATAATCATTTTATGATGTCATAATCATTTTGTTGATGTCATAATCATTGGATGATGTCATAATCCTTTTGTTGATGTCATAATCATTTGATGATGTCATAATCATTAGATGATGTCATAATCATTTTGTTGATGTCATAATCATTTGATGATGTCATAATCATTTCGTTGATGTCATAATGATTTGATGATATCATAATCATTTGATGTCATAATCATTGGATGATGTCATAATCATTTTGTTGATGTCATAATCATTTGATGATGTCATAATCATTTGATGTCATAATCATTGGATGATGTCATAATCATTTGATGATGTCATAATCATTAGATGATGTCATAATCATTTTGTTGATGTCATAATCATTTGATGATGTCATAATCATTTTGTTGATGTCATAATCATTTCGTTGATGTCATAAGGATTTGATGATATCATAATCATTTGATGTCATAATCATTGGATGATGTCATAATCATTTTGTTGATGTCATAATCATTTGATGATGTCATAATCATTTGATGTCATAATCATTGGATGATGTCGTAATCATTTGATGATGCCATAATGATTTTGTTGATGTCATTATCATTTTATGATGTCATAATCATTTTGTTGATGTCATAATCATTTTGTTGATGTCATAATCATTTGATGATGTCATAATCATTAGATGATGTCATAATCATTTTGTTGATGTCATAATCATTTTGTTGATGTCATAATCATTTGATGATGTCATAATCATTGGATGATGTCGTAATCATTTGATGATGCCATAATGATTTTGTTGATGTCATTATCATTTTATGATGTCATAATCATTTTGTTGATGTCATAATCATTTTGTTGATGTCATAATCATTTCATGATGTCATAATCATTAGATGATGTCATAATCATTTTGTTGATGTCATAATCATTTTGTTGATGTCATAATGATTTGATGATATCATATTCATTTGATGTCATAATCATTGGATGATGTCATAATCATTTTGTTGATGTCATAATCATTTTATGATGTCATAATCATTTTGTTGATGTCATAATCATTGGATGATGTCATAATCCTTTTGTTGATGTCATAATCATTTGATGATGTCATGATCATTAGATGATGTCATAATCATTTTGTTGATGTCATAATCATTTGATGATGTCATAATCATTTTGTTGATGTCATAATCATTTCGTTGATGTCATAATGATTTGATGATATCATAATCATTTGATGTCATAATCATTGGATGATTTCATAATCATTTTGTTGATGTCATAATCATTTGATGATGTCATAATCATTAGATGATGTCATAATCATTTTGTTGATGTCATAATCATTTCATGATGTCATAATCATTTGATGTCATAATCATTGGATGATTTCATAATCATTTTGTTGATGGCATAATCATTTGATGATGTCATAATCATTAGATAATGTCATAATCATTTTGTTGAAGTCATAATCATTTGATGATGTCATAATCATTTTGTTGATGTCATAATCATTTTGTTGATGTCATATTGATTTGATGATGTCATAATCATTTGATGTCATAATCATTGGATGATGTCATAATCATTTTGTTGATGTCATAATCATTTGATGATGTCATAATCATTTGATGTCATAATCATTGGATGATGTCATAATCATTTTGTTGATGTCATAATCATTTGATGATGTCATAATCATTAGATGATGTCATAATCATTTTGTTGATGTCATAATCATTTTGTTGATGTCATAATCATTTGATGATGTCATTATCATTTGATGATGTCATAATCATTAGATGATGTCATAATCATTTTGTTGATGTCATAATCATTTGATGATGTCATAATCATTTGATGTCATAATCATTGGATGATGTCATAATCATTTTGTTGATGTCATAATCATTTGATGATGTCATAATCATTTGATGTCATAATCATTGGATGATGTCATAATCATTTTGTTGATGTCATAATCATTTGATGTCATAATCATTGGATGATGTCATAATCATTTTGTTGATGTCATAATCATTTGATGATGTCATAATCATTTGATGTCATAATCATTGGATGATGTCATAATCATTTTGTTGATGTCATAATCATTTGATGATGTCATAATCATTAGATGATGTCATAATCATTGGATGATGACATAATCATTTTGTTGATGTCATAATCATTTGATGTCATAATCATTGGATGATGTCATAATCATTTTGTTGATGTCATAATCATTTGATGATGTCATAATCATTAGATGATGTCATAATCATTTTGTTGATGTCACAATCATTTCATGATGTCATAATCATTTGATGTCATAATCATTGGATGATGTCATAATCATTTTGTTGATGTCATAATCATTTGATGATGTCATAATCATTAGATAATGTCATAATCATTTTATTGATGTCATAATCATTTGATGATGTCATAATCATTTTGTTGATGTCATAATGATTTGATGATGTTATAATCATTTGATGTCATAATCATTGGATGATGTCATAATCATTTTGTTGATGTCATAATCATTTGATGATGTCATAATCATTTGATGTCATAATCATTGGATGATGTCATAATCATTTTGTTGATGTCATAATCATTTGATGATGTCATAATCATTAGATGATGTCATAATCATTTTGTTGATGTCATAATCATTTGATGATGTCATAATCATATGATGTAATAATCATTGGATGATGTCATAATCATTTTGTTGATGTCATAATCATTTGATGATGTCATAATCATTAGATGATGTCATAATCATTTTGTTGATGTCATAATGATTTGATGATGTCATAATCATTAGATGATGTCATAATCATTTTGTTGATGTCATAATCATTTGATGATGTCATAATCATTAGATGATGTCATAATCATTTTGTTGATGTCATAATCATTTGATGATGTCATAATCATTTGATGTCATAATCATTGGATGATGTCGTAATCATTTTGTTGATGTCATAATCATTTGATGATGTCATAATCATTTGATGATGTCATAATCATTTTGATGATGTCATAATCATTTGATGATGTCATAATCATTTGATGTCATAATCATTGGATAATGTCATAATCATTTTGTTGATGTCATAATCATTTTATGATGTCATAATCATTTTGTTGATGTCATAATCATTGGATGATGTCATAATCCTTTTGTTGATGTCAATCATTTGATGATGTCATAATCATTAGATGATGTCATAATCATATTGTTGATGTCATAATCATTTGATGATGTCATAATCATTTTGTTGATGTCATAATTATTTCGTTGATGTCATAATGATTTGATGATATCATAATCATTTGATGTCATAATCATTGGATGATGTCATAATCATTTTGTTGATGTCATAATCATTTGATGATGTCATAATCATTTGATGTCATAATCATTGGATGATGTCATAATCATTTTGTTGATGTCATAATCATTTTATGATGTCATAACCATTTTGTTGATGTCATAATCATTGGATGATGTCTTAATCCTTTTGTTGATGTCATAATCATTTGATGATGTCATAATCATTAGATGATGTCATAATCATTTTGTTGATGTCATAATCATTTGATGATGTCATAATCATTTTGTTGATGTCATAATCATTTCGTTGATGTCATAATGATTTGATGATATCATAATCATTTGATGTCATAATCATTGGATGATGTCATAATCATTTTGTTGATGTCATAATCATTTGATGATGTCATAATCATTAGATGATGTCATAATCATTGGATGATGACATAATCATTTTGTTGATGTCATAATCATTTGATGTCATAATCATTGGATGATGTCATAATCATTTTGTTGATGTCATAATCATTTGATGATGTCATAATCATTGGATGATGCCATAATCATTTTGTTGATGTCATAATCATTTGATGATGTCATAATCATTAGATGATGTCATAATCATTGGATGATGACATAATCATTTTGTTGATGTCATAATCATTTGATGTCATAATCATTGGATGATGTCATAATCATTTTGTTGATGTCATAATTAGAGTTGAGCGATACCAGCCGATACTTGAAAATATCGGATCGGAATGGATCGGCCGATCTTAAAAAAAAGTATCGGTATCGCCGATTCCGATACCGGGAACCAATGCAAGTCAATGGGGCCAAAATATCGGAATTAAAAAAAAACCTTTCTTTCCTTGTAGGTTAATTCTACATGAAGAAAAACAACTAAGAATAATGTAGAATGTATTGTGGGAGGTGGAGGAGACATTAAAGCCATAGAGGTTTAGCCCAATCAAATGGAATAGCAGGAATTAAACTTTTTTTTTTAAAGATGTTAGGAGTTACAAAGATATTGACTATGTTAGCCTCATTTATATTTTGCCAGACATGTATGTCTTCTTCTTCTACTTCCTTTTTTTACATTCTTCTTCTTCTTCTTCTACTTCCTTTTTTTACATTCTTCTTCTTCTTCTTCTACTTCCTTTTTTTACATTCTTCTTCTTATTCCTTTTTTTACATTCTTCTTCTTCTTCTTCTACTTCCTTTTTTTACATTCTTCTTCTTCTTCTTCTTCTTCTTCTTCTTCTTCTTCTTCTTCTTCTTCTTCCTTTTCTTACATTCTTCATATTCTTCTTATTCAACAATTATTATTCTACATATTCAGCTTCTTCATCTTCTTCCTATTCTTCTTCATCATATTCTTGTTTGTGTCAGGCATTCCTGTAGTTGTTATCTAGAAAAGTTAGAAGTTTACACCTTCCGTTCTGCCTGTCACAAAAGATTTACAACAGGATTTGTCCGCGTTCAGTTTGGCCTGCAGAAGCAGGCCTTTTCCAGGGGCACCACGAGGAGGAACGGACTCACCCCCATACACTGCTTAGTCTTCTTCTGCTTATAAATAAGATAATATCATTTGCTCAGAGTATTAGTCTTATGCTTAATGTTCTTCTGCTTTGTTTTTTTTATGCTTCTTTGTCTTCTCTCTCTTGTTGTTCTGCATCTTGGTGGTTGTCTTCCTGTTCTTTGTCCTCTTGAACCAGCTGACGGTACTGGCACCCGGAGGGGCAGCAGAAGGAACAAGAGCCAATGGCACTACCGAGGACCAGCTGACGGTGCTGGAACCCGGTTACTAAGCAGGAGGTACCTGTGCTACAAAGCACTACCAAGGACCAGCAGACGTTGCCGGAACTCGGATACCGAGATGGAGGCACCTAGGCCAAACGCTCTGACGAGAACCAGCTGACGGTGCTGGAACCCGGAGGGGTAGCATAAGCTGCAAGAGCAAATGGAAATAGCGAGGACCAGCTGACAGTGCTGGCACCCGGAGGGGCAGCAGAAGGAATAAGAGCCAATGGCACAACCGAGGACCAGCTGACGGTGCTGGAACCCGGTTACTAAGCAGGAGGTACCTGTGCTACAAAGCACTACCAAGGACCAGCAGACGTTGCCGGAACTCGGATACCGAGATGGAGGCACCTAGGCCAAAGGCTCTGACGAGAACCAGCTGACGGTGCTGGAACCCGGAGGGGTAGCATAAGCTGCAAGAGCAAATGGAAATAGCGAGGACCAGCTGACAGTGCTGGCACCCGGAGGGGCAGCAGAAGGAATAAGAGCCAATGGCACAACCGAGGACCAGCTGACGGTGCTGGAACCCGGTTACTAAGCAGGAGGTACCTGTGCTACAAAGCACTACCAAGGACCAGCAGACGTTGCTGGAACTCGGATACCGAGATGGAGGCACCTAGGCCAAAGGCTCTGATGAGAACCAGCTGACGGTGCTGGAACCCGGAGGGGTATCAGAAGTTACCCCTGAAAAGCAAAGTTGGCATGCCGCAAGCTGGCCGCAGTTACCGAATCACACAGTCCTACAGGGGGTGCTTGTCCTACTGGCACTATGGAACAAACCTTTCTTACCAGAACCCGCAGTCCACATAGGAAGCACCTAAACTGCTGGCACCCTAGCCTCGGCTAACCCAACCGCAACACGACATGGCAACTTGGGGTGGCAAACTGACATTGACACTTCCCGGAAACAGCAGGCAGGGCTGGAACCAAGCTGGGCAGGAGGGAGTACCCGTGCCAAAGTCAGTTATGAGCAGCAACTGGCGATGTTGGAGCCCAGGACAAACACTTAGCAGGCTGAGGCCTGATGTGCTGTCAATTGGGAGGCAGCAGGACAGATTGCCATCAAAACAGCAGGGGAACAGCTGACGTTACTGAACCCCACAAACACAGGAGCTAGTGTTTTACTCTGTGAAGACGGCACTTCCGAGCAACAACTGGCTGTGTTGAAGCCCAGGGACAAGCACGGAGCAGGCTTAGGCTGCATTGAAGAAATTTTAAGATCGGTTGTAGACTACTAATTTGAACCAAGCTCCACTTAGGCCTGTGGATTCACTGATTTTCGTATTTCCCCTGTCCTCCAACCCCGCCAGTTACAGCTCCGAAGTGGCGTCTGCACAATCCACACTTGTTCCTGTGTTACAGGTGTTCAGTCCGGTCAGTTAATCCCCTGATGTGTGTCCGGCAATGTCGCCTGCTCTGTCCACATTCCGATAATGGGAATGTGGACAGAGCAGGCGACATTGCCGGACACACATCAGGGGATTAACTGATCGGACTGAACACCTGTAACACAGGAACAAGTGTGGATTGTGCAGACGCCACTTCGGAGCTGTAACTGGCAGGGTTGGAGGACAGGGGAAATACGAGAGACAGTGGAGCCACAGGCCTAATTGGAGCACGGTTAAAAATCAGTAGTGGTACGACTGTGTAGGCAGCAGGAGACTTTGCCATCCACACAGCAGGGGATCAGCTGACATTACTGAACCCCACTGAGACACGGGAGCAAGTATCTCTTTCCGTGTGGACGGCACTTCCGAACTACAACTGGCTGTGTTGAAGCCCAGGAAATAGGAGGGTGTAGGCAGAGGCCTACTGTATTTTGAATGAGTTTACAGCAGGAGAGACTGCCATCCACAAAGCAGGGGATCAGCTGACGTTACTGAACCCCACTGAGACACGGGAGCAAGTATCTCTTTCCGTGTGGACGGCACTTCCGAACTACAACTGGCTGTGTTGAAGCCCAGGAAATAGGAGGGTGTAGGCAGAGGCCTACTGTATTTTGAATGAGTTTACAGCAGGAGAGACTGCCATCCACACAGCAGGGGATCAGCTGACGTTACTGAACCCCACTGAGACACGGGAGCAAGTATCTCTTTCCGTGTGGACGGCACTTCCGAACTACAACTGGCTGTGTTGAAGCCCAGGAAATAGGAGGGTGTAGGCAGAGGCCTACTGAATTTTGAATGAGGTGACAGCAGGAGAGACTGCCATCCACACAGCAGGGGATCAGCTGACGTTACTGAACCCCACTGAGACACGGGAGCAAGTGTCTCTTTCCGTGTGGACGGCACTTCCGAACTACAACTGGCTGTGTTGAAGCCCAGGAAATAGGAGGGTGTAGGCAGAGGCCTACTGAATTTTGAATGAGGTGACAGCAGGAGAGACTGCCATCCACACAGCAGGGGATCAGCTGACGTTACTGAACCCCACTGAGACACGGGAGCAAGTATCTCTTTCCGTGTGGACGGCACT
This sequence comes from Dendrobates tinctorius, assembly GCF_039654945.1. Lineage (NCBI taxonomy): Eukaryota > Metazoa > Chordata > Amphibia > Anura > Dendrobatidae > Dendrobates > Dendrobates tinctorius. Next base: position 39,844,191 of record NW_027361687.1, on the reverse strand, counting down.
TCCGAACTACAACTGGCTGTGTTGAAGCCCAGGAAATAGGAGGGTGTAGGCAGAGGCCTACTGAATTTTGAATGAGGTGACAGCAGGAGAGACTGCCATCCACACAGCAGGGGATCAGCTGACGTTACTGAACCCCACTGAGACACGGGAGCAAGTATCTCTTTCCGTGTGGACGGCACTTCCGAACTACAACTGGCTGTGTTGAAGCCCAGGAAATAGGAGGGTGTAGGCAGAGGCCTACTGTATTTTGAATGAGTTTACAGCAGGAGAGACTGCCATCCACACAGCAGGGGATCAGCTGACGTTACTGAACCCCACTGAGACACGGGAGCAAGTGTCTCTTTCCGTGTGGACGGCACTTCCGAACTACAACTGGCTGTGTTGAAGCCCAGGAAATAGGAGGGTGTAGGCAGAGGCCTACTGTATTTTGAATGAGTTTACAGCAGGAGAGACTGCCATCCACACAGCAGGGGATCAGCTGACGTTACTGAACCCCACTGAGACACGGGAGCAAGTATCTCTTTCCGTGTGGACGGCACTTCCGAACTACAACTGGCTGTGTTGAAGCCCAGGAAATAGGAGGGTGTAGGCAGAGGCCTACTGAATTTTGAATGAGGTGACAGCAGGAGAGACTGCCATCCACACAGCAGGGGATCAGCTGACGTTACTGAACCCCACTGAGACACGGGAGCAAGTATCTCTTTCCGTGTGGACGGCACTTCCGAACTACAACTGGCTGTGTTGAAGCCCAGGAAATAGGAGGGTGTAGGCAGAGGCCTACTGTATTTTGAATGAGTTTACAGCAGGAGAGACTGCCATCCACACAGCAGGGGATCAGCTGACGTTACTGAACCCCACTGAGACACGGGAGCAAGTGTCTCTTTCCGTGTGGACGGCACTTCCGAACTACAACTGGCTGTGTTGAAGCCCAGGAAATAGGAGGGTGTAGGCAGAGGCCTACTGTATTTTGAATGAGTTTACAGCAGGAGAGACTGCCATCCACACAGCAGGGGATCAGCTGACGTTACTGAACCCCACTGAGACACGGGAGCAAGTATCTCTTTCCGTGTGGACGGCACTTCCGAACTACAACTGGCTGTGTTGAAGCCCAGGAAATAGGAGGGTGTAGGCAGAGGCCTACTGAATTTTGAATGAGGTGACAGCAGGAGAGACTGCCATCCACACAGCAGGGGATCAGCTGACGTTACTGAACCCCACTGAGACACGGGAGCAAGTATCTCTTTCCGTGTGGACGGCACTTCCGAACTACAACTGGCTGTGTTGAAGCCCAGGAAATAGGAGGGTGTAGGCAGAGGCCTACTGTATTTTGAATGAGTTTACAGCAGGAGAGACTGCCATCCACACAGCAGGGGATCAGCTGACGTTACTGAACCCCACTGAGACACGGGAGCAAGTGTCTCTTTCCGTGTGGACGGCACTTCCGAACTACAACTGGCTGTGTTGAAGCCCAGGAAATAGGAGGGTGTAGGCAGAGGCCTACTGTATTTTGAATGAGTTTACAGCAGGAGAGACTGCCATCCACACAGCAGGGGATCAGCTGACGTTACTGAACCCCACTGAGACACGGGAGCAAGTGTCTCTTTCCGTGTGGACGGCACTTCCGAACTACAACTGGCTGTGTTGAAGCCCAGGAAATAGGAGGGTGTAGGCAGAGGCCTACTGAATTTTGAATGAGGTGACAGCAGGAGAGACTGCCATCCACACAGCAGGGGATCAGCTGACGTTACTGAACCCCACTGAGACACGGGAGCAAGTATCTCTTTCCGTGTGGACGGCACTTCCGAACTACAACTGGCTGTGTTGAAGCCCAGGAAATAGGAGGGTGTAGGCAGAGGCCTACTGTATTTTGAATGAGTTTACAGCAGGAGAGACTGCCATCCACACAGCAGGGGATCAGCTGACGTTACTGAACCCCACTGAGACACGGGAGCAAGTATCTCTTTCCGTGTGGACGGCACTTCCGAACTACAACTGGCTGTGTTGAAGCCCAGGAAATAGGAGGGTGTAGGCAGAGGCCTACTGTCTTTGTAATGCGGAGACAGCAGGAGAGACTGCCATCTCCACAGCAGGGGAACAGCTGGCAGTGCTGAACCCCACTAACACTTGAACGAATGTGTTTGGCTCTGTGGAGACGACACTTCTGAACACCAACTGACGCTGTTGGAGCCCAGGATTAGGCGAGGAGCAGGCTGGGGCCTACTGGATTTTGGCAGGTGAAGGCAGCAGGAGACTTGCCATCTCCACAGCAGGGGAACAGCTGGCAGTGCTGAACCCCACTAACACTTGAACGAATGTGTTTGGCTCTGTGGAGACGACACTTCTGAACACCAACTGACGCTGTTGGAGCCCAGGATTAGGCGAGGAGCAGGCTGGGGCCTACTGGATTTTGGCAGGTGAAGGCAGCAGGAGACTTGCCATCTCCACAGCAGGGGAACAGCTGGCAGTGCTGAACCCCACTAACACTTGAACGAATGTGTTTGGTTCTGTGGAGACGACACTTCTGAACACCAACTGACGCTGTTGGAGCCCAGGATTAGGCGAGGAGCAGGCTGGGGCCTACTGGATTTTGGCAGGTGAAGGCAGCAGGAGACTTGCCATCTCCACAGCAGGGGAACAGCTGGCAGTGCTGAACCCCACTAACACTTGAACGAATGTGTTTGGTTCTGTGGAGACGACACTTCTGAACACCAACTGACGCTGTTGGAGCCCAGGATTAGGCGAGGAGCAGGCTGGGGCCTACTGGATTTTGGCAGGTGAAGGCAGCAGGAGACTTGCCATCTCCACAGCAGGGGAACAGCTGGCAGTGCTGAACCCCACTAACACTTGAACGAATGTGTTTGGCTCTGTGGAGACGACACTTCTGAACACCAACTGACGCTGTTGGAGCCCAGGATTAGGCGAGGAGCAGGCTGGGGCCTACTGGATTTTGGCAGGTGAAGGCAGCAGGAGACTTGCCATCTCCACAGCAGGGGAACAGCTGGCAGTGCTGAACCCCACTAACACTTGAACGAATGTGTTTGGTTCTGTGGAGACGACACTTCTGAACACCAACTGACGCTGTTGGAGCCCAGGATTAGGCGAGGAGCAGGCTGGGGCCTACTGGATTTTGGCAGGTGAAGGCAGCAGGAGACTTGCCATCTCCACAGCAGGGGAACAGCTGGCAGTGCTGAACCCCACTAACACTTGAACGAATGTGTTTGGCTCTGTGGAGACGACACTTCTGAACACCAACTGACGCTGTTGGAGCCCAGGATTAGGCGAGGAGCAGGCTGGGGCCTACTGGATTTTGGCAGGTGAAGGCAGCAGGAGACTTGCCATCTCCACAGCAGGGGAACAGCTGGCAGTGCTGAACCCCACTAACACTTGAACGAATGTGTTTGGCTCTGTGGAGACGACACTTCTGAACACCAACTGACGCTGTTGGTGCCCAGGATTACGCATGCCGCATGCAGAGGCCAATGGGCAGCGGTTTTTATGGAGGTTGTGGACTACTACTGATTCTAACCATGCTCCACTTAGGCCTCTGGCTCCACTGTCTCTACTATTTACCCTGGCCTCCAACCCCGCCAGCTACATCTCTGAAGTGGCGTCAGCACAATCTACACTTGTTCCTGTGTTACTGGTGCTCAGTCCCATCAGTTGATCCCCTGATGTTTGTCCGGCAAGTTCGCCAGCTCTGTCCTCATTCCCACTACTGGTTATGGGAATGTGGACAGAGCAGGAGACCTTGCCGGACACACATCAGGGGATAAACTGATGGGACTGAGCCACAGGAACACAGGAACAAGTGTAGATTGTGCTGACGCCACTTCAGAGATGTAGATGGCGGGGTTGGAGGTCAGGGGAAATAGTAGAGACAGTGGAGCCAGAGACCTAAGTTGGGCACGGTTAAAAATCAGTAGTGGTTTGAATGTTGATGGAGCTGGTGACTCTGCCGTCCACACAGCAGGGGATCAGCTGGCATTACTGAACCCCAGTAACACAGGAGCTAGTGTGTTTCTCTGTGCAGACGACACATCTGAGCGACAACTGGCTGTGTTGAAGCACAGGGATTATAGTTCAGGTGGTAGAAAAATGAACACACCAGCAGACCTGGATACAGTTGCCAACCACTAATTTAGTCTGTAAGAGGAATGGCAAAGTCTTTGGAGATCCAGGCCTTGTTCATTTTCAGAAAAGTCAGCCGGTCAACATTATCGGAAGATAGTCGCGTGCGACGGTCTGTTAGTACACCACCTGCGGCACTAAAGACACGTTCCGATAATACACTGGCAGCAGGGCAAGCCAGCACCTCCAATGCATACTGGCTAAGCTCTGGCCATGTATCCAGCTTAGAGACCCAAAACTTGAAGGGGGAAGAGCCATCTGGGAGTACAGCGACAGGGCAAGACATGTAGTCTGACACCATCTGACGGAAGCGTTGCCTCCTGCTGACTCGAGGCGTCGCTGATGGTGTAGACAATTGTGGTGGACACACAAAACTTTGCCACATTTGGGCCATAGTGGTCTTGCCTTGTGCTGCGGCACTGCCTCTGCTCCCTCTTTGTGCAGAGTTTCCTCCACTGCCTCGACGCACAGAGCTGCTTTGTAAAGCACTTGCAACAATGCTGTCGGGTGGAATGGAAAACATTATGGACTGCACCAGTGACTCTTCGTACTCCCGCATTTTACGCTCCCGGTTCAACGTTGGTATGAGCCTTTGTACGCTGTCCCGGTAGCGAGGATCTAGGAGGGTGTACACCCAATAATCAGCCGAGACGAGAATGTGGGCGATGCGGCGGTCGTTTCTCAGGCACTGCAGCATGAAATCAACCATGTGCTGCAGACTCCCAACTGCCAAAGAACCGCTGTCCCCTGTTTGAGGCGTGACCTCGACCTGCTCTGCATCACCCCACCCTCGCTGTACATACTGAGTAGAGGTTTGTGTACCTCCCTCCTCTGGAGAGATGTCTTCCTCCTCCATCGACTCCTCCTCATCCTCCTCACAAAGTGTCCCCTGCCTAGGCCTTTGTGAGGAAACACGTAGCGCAGACTGTCCAGAAGCAGATGGCATTTGGGACTCCTCATCCTCCACCTCTTCTGAAACCTCATCCCTTAGTGCTTGCAGTGTTTGTTGAAGCAGGCAGATAAGGGGGACAGTCATGCTGACTAGTGCATCATCTGCACTCGCCATCCGCGTGGATTCATCGAAGGCACGCAAAACGAGGCAGATGTCCTTCATAGAGGCCCACTCAATGGTGCTGAAGTGTGAACGGCGCACAGTGCGACTTGTTTGCGCCTGATGCAGCTGGTACTCCATGACTGCTGCCTGCTGCTCACACAACCGCTCCAACATATGTAACGTTGAATTCCACCGGGTGGGTAGGTCACATATGATGCGATGTTCTGGAAGGCCAAATCGTCGCTGCAGAGCAGCGAGGCGCGATCTTGCCGTGCTGGAACGTCGCAAGTGAGCGCACTCTATGCGGACCTTGTGCAACAGTGCATCAAGATCCGGATAGTCCCTCAGAAAGCTCTGCACGACCAAGTTAAGAACATGTGCCAGACATGGGATGTGTGTGAGGTTGCCTAGGCCAAGAGCTGCCACCAGATTTCGGCCATTGTCACACACTACCAAGCCCGGCTGGAGATTCGCTGGCCCAAACCACACATCGCTCTCCAGCTTGATAGCATTCCAGAGCTCCTGCGCTGTGTGGCTTCGATTCCCCAAAGAAATTAATTTGAGTACAGCCTGTTGACGTTTGGCCACGGCTGTGCTCATATCGGTCGTAACAGGCTCCTGCTCTGCTGTTTCTGAGGAACTTGAGTAGGAGGAGGAGTCTATGTGTACAGACTGGAGTCCTGCAATCCGTGGCGTTGGAAGAACACGTACAGCGCCACTCTCCAGATCCGTACCCGGCTCCACAACATTGACCCAGTGGGCAGTGAGGGAAAGGTATCGTCCCTGTCCATGGTTACTGGTCCACGCATCGGTGGTCAGGTGGACCTTGCTACTAACGGCGTTTAGTAGCGCATGTTTTATTTTGCCCTCAACATGTTTCTGCAGGGCAGGGACGGCTCGCCTGCTGAAATAAAAGCGGCTGGGCACGTTGTATTGGGGGACTGCCAATGCCATTAAGTCCCGGAAGGTGTCAGTGTCCACCAGCCTGAATGACAGCATTTCAACTGCCAGAAGTTTGGCAATGCCAGCATTCAGAGACTGTGCTCGGGGATGGTTTGCCGAGTAAGGGCGCCTTTTATCCCATGCCTGTGCTACCGATGGCTGTGATGGATGGGAACGTGCTGTTATGGGTGGAATCTGACAGGGTCTCCGGACAACAGTGGCAGAGGCTCTTCCTTGGCGATCCTGTGAGGAAGCCGAACCAGCAGTGTGTGAGCTGGAGGAAGAGGGCCCAACACGAACTGAAGAGGTGGTAGGTGGTGCTGTACGTTGGCCTACGTCTTGAGGGTGTCTATGCAACTCCAACTCGTGCTTGGTGCGCACATGTTTCCACATATTTGTGGTATTGAGGTTGCTGACATTTCTCCCTCTTTTGACTCTCTGATGACACAGCTTGCATTTGACAAAGCAAATGTCATCTGCAACTGTGTCAAAAAAGGACCACGCACTGCAACTCTTGTGAGCGCCCGGTTTGCCTTTGGAAGGAGGAATGCTCCTAACGGGTGCCGAAGTGGAGGGTACAGGCAACCAAGTCTTCCCCCTCCCTCTGCCTCCTGTTTTGGCCGGTAGGGGAATCTCTTCCTCCGAGCTGCTCCCACCACCTTCCTGTTGCTCACGCCATGATGGGTCAAGGACCTCATCATCTTCCCTCCCCTCTTCAAACAGCTGCTTCTCCGGGGTTGTCTCGCCAGCACCGTACGCACCAGAAAGTGGCAACTGAGTCTCGTCATCATCTGATGCGTACTGAGGTGTGCTGACCATAGGCACTGGCCCACTCGCCTCTTCAGATTCAGAGGGACAAAGAAGTTGCGCATCACTGCATACTCCCTCTTCTTCACATTCAGGAATGCTGCTTGGCTGGCCCCCTCTTTCCAAGCCAACAGATTCCGAGAACAGAAGTAGAGATTGTGATGGCTCCTGTCCATGTCTCTCTGACTGCCTGGGCACTTTGGCAGGTGGTGAAGAGACAGATGGTTGCTCTTCGGTGCTCTGACCCTGAGAGGATGCGGAAGTAATTGAAGTCGATGCGTTAGCTGCCATCCATCCGACAACGGCTTCAATTTGTTCCTCCCGCAGCAGTGGGGTACGTTGAGGTCCTACAAAGCTGCGCATAAAGGACTGTTGCCTGCTAAAACTGGGGGATGCTGATCCACTGGTGCCCGCAGCAGGCCCAGAATCCCCACGTCCTCTACCTGTAGAATCCCCACGTCCTCTCCCTGCAGAATCCCCACGTCCTCTCCCTGCTGAAACTCCACGCCCACGCCCACGCCCCCGCGCCTTACTCCCTGCCTTCTTCATCTTGCAAGACTGCTTAAGATAGGCAAAAAAGGACAAAGGGGGGCCTTAGTGTGCTTATTCCTGAACAGCTGGTTACAGGTACAAGAAACACTAATTTTATGAAGTGTGTGTGTGTGGACTAGACTTTAATAGGAGCTGATGTGGCCTACACAAGTTCAAAATGTAGTGTTTGGTGAACTTTTTATGTGGTTTCTTTGTTTGAAACAAACTCAAAGTATGAGAACAAAGAATTGAAACTGATAGTATCACCAACTTTTTGGAGCTATTACAATGCAGGCAGGTAACCTACAATGCAAAAGATGAGGCTCCAAAAAAATTGGGTAATACTAATCTGGCTGCGCCGGCAGGGCACAAGCCAGAAAAAAAGGCTCCTCTATCTACTCCTATATAGTGTTTGCAACCAACCAATGTTGATGGATACGGATGGATGCACACTAATAGGAGAAGAAAAAATGAGCTGCACTCAGAGACAAATATGTGTGAGGCAGTGACGCACGTTGAGCGTCCTACAACCAGACGTAGCTGCAGGACACTCTACTCAGCGTGAGCTGCACTCACACACAGTCAGAGACCTCTCAGACAGCCGTCAACAGTGCAGCTAAGTGGGCACTGGCACTGACAGGCTGCAGAAAGGCTCCGCTGTGTACTCCTATATAGTGTTTGCAACCACCGTAGATGGAGACGGATGGATGCACACTAATAGAAGAAAAAATGAGCTGCACTCAAATAAAAATATGTGTGAGGCAGTGACGCACGCTGAGCGTCCTACAGCCAGACGTAGCTGCAGGACACACTACTCAGCATGAGCTGCACTCACACACAGTCAGAGACCTCTCAGACAGCCGTGAACAGTGCAGCAAAGTGGACACTAGCACTGAAAGGCTGCAGAAAGGCTCCGCTGTCTACTACTAGTGTTTGCAACCAACGTATATGGATACGGATGGAAGCACACTAGATTGAAATTATTTAAAAAATGCAGCTCAAAAAATAAAAGATGTATGAGGCAGCAGTGATCACACTGGGTGGCCTACAGCCTGACGTGGCTGCAGGACCCACTCCACAGCGTGAGCTGCACTCACACAGCCCTTGCAGACAGCTGTGAAAACAGCGCTGCTAGGGAAAAGCAAGCTACAGTGGTGGTTTATGTAGCCTGGATAAAGCACAATATTGTTTTTAGAATCGCTATTTCTAACTGTCCCTCACAGTCTTCTACAGCAGCCTGTCCCTAACTGAATTCACAGCAGAGTGACCAGAAATGGCGGCTGCGGTGGCTTTTATAGTGCATCATGACATCATTTCGGCAGCCAATCACAGCCATGCCAATAGTTAACATGCCTACATGCCTAACAGGATGTGCCCACACTTCGGAGGATTCCCATTGGCTTAATCAAAGCAAGCAGGCTCATAGCATGATGGGAACTTCCTATTCCGATTCCGATCCCGGAATCCGATATGAAAAAAGTATCGGAATTAAGTATCGGAATTCCGATACCGCTGATATCGGCCGATACCCGATACTTGCGGTATCGGAATGCTCAACACTAATGATGACATTATCATTTTGTTGATGTCATAATCATTTGATGTCATAATCATTGGATGATGTCATAATCATTTTGTTGATGTCATAATCATTTGATGATGTCATAATCATTTGATGATGTCATAATCATTAGATGATGTCATAATCATTTTGTTGATGTCACAATCATTTCATGATGTCATAATCATTTGATGTCATAATCATTGGATGATGTCATAATCATTTTGTTGATGTCATAATCATTTGATGATGTCATAATCATTAGATAATGTCATAATCATTTTGTTTAAGTCATAATCATTTGATGATGTCATAATCATTTTGTTGATGTCATAATGATTTGATGATGTCATAATCATTTGATGTCATAATCATTGGATGATGTCATAATCATTTTGTTGATATCATAATCATTTGATGATGTCATAATCATTAGATGATGTCATAATCATTTTGTTGATGTCATAATCATTTTGTTGATGTCATAATCATTTGACGATGTCATAATCATTTGATGTTATAATCATTGGATGATGTCATAATCATTTTGTTGATGTCATAATCATTTGATGATGTCATAATCATTTGATGTTATAATCATTGGATGATGTCATAATCATTTTGTTGATGTCATAATCATTTGATGATGTCATAATCATTTTGTTGATGTCATAATCATTTGATGATGTCATAATCATTTGATGTCATAATCATTGGATGATGTCATAATCATTTTGTTGATGTCATAATCATTTGATGATGTCATAATCATTTGATGTTATAATCATTGGATGATGTCATAATCATTTTGTTGATGTCATAATCATTTGATGATGTCATAATCATTTGATGTTATAATCATTGGATGATGTCATAATCATTTTGTTGATGTCATAATCATTTGATGATGTCATAATCATTAGATGATGTCATAATCATTTTGTTGATGTCATAATCATTTGATGATGTCATAATCATTTGATGTCATAATCATTGGATGATGTCATAATCATTTTGTTGATGTCATAATCATTTGATGATGTCATAATCATTAGATGATGTCATAATCATTTTGTTGATGTCATAATCATTAGATGATGTCATAATCATTTTGTTGATGTCATAATCATTTGATGATGTCATAATCATTTGATGATGTCATAATCATTAGATGATGTCATAATCATTTTGTTGATGTCATAATCATTTGATGATGTCATAATCATTTGATGTCATAATCATTGGATGATGTCATAATCATTTTGTTGATGTCATAATCATTTGATGATGTCATAATCATTTGATGTCATAATCATTGGATGATGTCATAATCTTTTTTTTGATGTCATAATCATTTGATGTCATAATCATTGGATGATGTCATAATCATTGGATGATGACATAATCATTTTGTTGATGTCATAATCATTTGATGTCATAATCATTGGATGATGTCATAATCATTTTGTTGATGTCATAATCATTTGATGATGTCATAATCATTAGATGATGTCATAATCATTTGATGATGTCATAATCATTAGATAATGTCATAATCATTTTGTTGATGTCACAATCATTTCATGATGTCATAATCATTTGATGTCATAATCATTGGATGATGTCATAATCATTTTGTTGATGTCATAATCATTTGATGATGTCATAATCATTAGATAATGTCATAATCATTTTGTTGATGTCATAATCATTTGATGATGTCATAATCATTTTGTTGATGTCATAATGATTTGATGATGTCATAATCATTTGATGTCATAATCAATGGATGATGTCATAATCATTTTGTTGATGTCATAATCATTTGATTATGTCTTAATCATTTGATGTAATAATCATTGGATGATGTCATAATCATTTTGTTGATGTCATAATCATTTGATGATGTCATAATCATTAGATGATGTCATAATCATTTTGTTGATGTCATAATCATTTGATGATGTCATAATCTTATGATGTAATAATCACTGGATGATGTCATAATCATTTTGTTGATGTCATAATCATTTGATGATGTCATAATCATTAGATGATGTCATAATCATTTTGTTGATGTCATAATCATTTGATGATGTCATAATCATTAGATGATGTCATAATCATTTTGTTGATGTCATAATCATTTGATGATGTCATAATCATTTGATGTCATAATCATTGGATGATGTCGTAATCATTTTGTTGATGTCATAATCATTTGATGATGTCATAATCATTTGATGATGTCATAATCATTTTGATGATGTCATAATCATTTGATGATGTCATAATCATTGGATAATGTCATAATCATTTTGTTGATGTCATAATCATTTTATGATGTCATAATCATTTTGTTGATGTCATAATCATTGGATGATGTCATAATCCTTTTGTTGATGTCATAATCATTTGATGATGTCATAATCATTAGATGATGTCATAATCATATTGTTGATGTCATAATCATTTGATGATGTCATAATCATTTTGTTGATGTCATAATCATTTCGTTGATGTCATAATGATTTGATGATATCATAATCATTTGATGTCATAATCATTGGATGATGTCATAATCATTTTGTTGATGTCATAATCATTTGATGATGTCATAATCATTTGATGTCATAATCATTGGATGATGTCATAATCATTTTGTTGATGTCATAATCATTTTATGATGTCATAATCATTTTGTTGATGTCATAATCATTGGATGATGTCATAATCCTTTTGTTGATGTCATAATCATTTGATGATGTCATAATCATTAGATGATGCCATAATCATTTTGTTGATGTCATAATCATTTGATGATGTCATAATCATTTTGTTGATGTCATAATCATTTCGTTGATGTCATAATGATTTGATGATATCATAATCATTTGATGTCATAATCATTGGATGATGTCATAATCATTTTGTTGATGTCATAATCATTTGATGATGTCATAATCATTAGATGATGTCATAATCATTGGATGATGACGTAATCATTTTGTTGATGTCATAATCATTTGATGTCATAATCATTGGATGATGTCATAATCATTTTGTTGATGTCATAATCATTTGATGATGTCATAATCATTGGATGATGTCATAATCATTTTGTTGATGTCATAATCATTTGATGATGTCATAATCATTAGATGATGTCATAATCATTGGATGATGACATAATCATTTTGTTGATGTCATAATCATTTGATGTCATAATCATTGGATGATGTCATAATCATTTTGTTGATGTCATAATCATTTGATGATGTCATAATCATTTTGTTGATGTCATAATCATTTCGTTGATGTCATAATGATTTGATGATATCATAATCATTTGATGTCATAATCATTGGATGATTTCATAATCATTTTGTTGATGTCATAATCATTTGATGATGTCATAATCATTAGATGATGTCATAATCATTGGATGATGACATAATCATTTTGTTGATGTCATAATCATTTGATGTCATAATCATTGGATGATGTCATAATCATTTTGTTGATGTCATAATCATTTGATGATGTCATAATCATTAGATGATGTCATAATCATTTTGTTGATGTCATAATCATTTCATGATGTCATAATCATTTGATGTCATAATCATTGGATGATGTCATAATCATTTTGTTGATGGCATAATCATTTGATGATGTCATAATCATTAGATAATGTCATAATCATTTTGTTGAAGTCATAATCATTTGATGATGTCATAATCATTTTGTTGATGTCATAATCATTTTGTTGATGTCATAATGATTTGATGATGTCATAATCATTTGATGTCATAATCATTGGATGATGTCATAATCATTTTGTTGATGTCATAATCATATGATGATGTCATAATCATTTGATGTCATAATCATTGGATGATGTCATAATCATTTTGTTGATGTCATAATCATTTGATGATGTCATAATCATTAGATGATGTCATAATCATTTTGTTGATGTCATAATCATTTTGTTGATGTCATAATCATTTGATGATGTCATAATCATTTGATGATGTCATAATCATTAGATGATGTCATAATCATTTTGTTGATGTCATAATCATTTCATGATGTCATAATCATTTGATTTCATAATCATTGGATGATGTCATAATCATTTTGTTGATGGCATAATCATTTGATGATGTCATAAACATTAGATAATGTCATAATCATTTTGTTGAAGTCATAATCATTTGATGATGTCATAATCATTTTGTTGATGTCATAATAATTTTGTTGATGTCATAATGATTTGATGATGTCATAATCATTTGATGTCATAATCATTGGATGATGTCATAATCATTTTGTTGATGTCATAATCATTTGATGATGTCATAATCATTTGATGTCATAATCATTGGATGATGTCATAATTATTTTGTTGATGTCATAATCATTTGATGATGTCATAATCATTAGATGATGTCATAATCATTTTGTTGATGTCATAATCATTTTGTTGATGTCATAATCATTTGATGATGTCATAATCATTTGATGATGTCATAATCATTTGATGATGTCATAATCATTTTGTTGATGTCATAATCATTTGATGATGTCATAATCATTTGATGTCATAATCATTGGATGATGTCATAATCATTTTGTTGATGTCATAATCATTTGATGATGTCATAATCATTTGATGTCATAATCATTGGATGATGTCATAATCATTTTGTTGATGTCATAATCATTTGATGTCATAATCATTGGATGATGTCATAATCATTTTGTTGATGTCATAATCATTTGATGATGTCATAATCATTTGATGTCATAATCATTGGATGATGTCATAATCATTTTGTTGATGTCATAATCATTTGATGATGTCATAATCATTAGATGATGTCATAATCATTGGATGATGACATAATCATTTTGTTGATGTCATAATCATTTGATGTCATAATCATTGGATGATGTCATAATCATTTTGTTGATGTCATAATCATTTGATTATATCATAATCATTAGATGATGTCATAATCATTTTGTTGATGTCACAATCATTTCATGATGTCATAATCATTTGATGTCATAATCATTGGATGATGTCATAATCATTTTGTTTATGTCATAATCATTTGATGATGTCATAATCATTAGATAATGTCATAATCATTTTGTTTAAGTCATAATCATTTGATGATGTCATAATCATTTTGTTGATGTCATAATGATTTGATGATGTCATAATCATTTGATGTCATAATCATTGGATGATGTCATAATCATTTTGTTGATGTCATAATCATTTGATGATGTCATAATCATTTGATGATGTCATAATCATTTTGTTGATGTCATAATCATTTTGTTGATGTCATAATCATTTGATGATGTCATAATCATTTGATGTTATAATCATTGGATGATGTCATAATCATTTTGTTGATGTCATAATCATTTGATGATGTCATAATCATTTGATGTTATAATCATTGGATGATGTCATAATCATTTGTTGATGTCATAATCATTTGATGATGTCATAATCATTTTGTTGATGTCATAATCATTTGATGATGTCATAATCATTTGATGTCATAATTATTGGATGATGTCATAATCATTTTGTTGATGTCATAATCATTTTGTTGATGTCATAATCATTTGATGATGTCATAATCATTTGATGTTATAATCATTGGATGATGTCATAATCATTTTGTTGATGTCATAATCATTTGATGATGTCATAATCATTTGATGTTATAATCATTGGATGATGTCATAATCATTTTGTTGATGTCATAATCATTTGATGATGTCATAATCATTTTGTTGATGTCATAATCATTTGATGATGTCATAATCATTTTATGTCATAATCATTGGATGATGTCATAATCATTTTGTTGATGTCATAATCATTTGATGATGTCATAAACATTAGATGATGTCATAATCATTTTGTTGATGTCATAATGATTTGATGATGTCATAATCATTTGATGTCATAATCATTGGATGATGTCATAATCATTTTGTTGATGTCATAATCATTTGATGATGTCATAATCATTTGATGTCATAATCATTGGATGATGTCATAATCATTTTGTTGATGTCATAATCATTTGATGATGTCATAATCATTAGATGATGTCATAATCATTTTGTTGATGTCATAATCATTAGATGATGTCATAATCATTTTGTTGATGTCATAATCATTTTGTTGATGTCATAATCATTTGATGATGTCATAATCATTAGATGATGTCATAATCATTTTGTTGATGTCATAATCATTTGATGATGTCATAATCATTTGATGTCATAATCATTGGATGATGTCATAATCATTTTGTTGATGTCATAATCATTTGATGATGTCATAATCATTTGATGTCATAATCATTGGATGATGTCATAATCTTTTTTTTATGTCATAATCATTTGATGTCATAATCATTGGATGATGTCATAATCATTGGATGATGACATAATCATTTTGTTGATGTCATAATCATTTGATGTCATAATCATTGGATGATGTCATAATCATTTTGTTGATGTCATAATCATTTGATGATGTCATAATCATTTGATGTCATAATCATTGGATGATGTCATAATCATTTTGTTGATGTCATAATCATTTGATGATGTCATAATCATTAGATGATGTCATAATAATTTTGTTGATGTCATAATCATTTGATGGTGTCATAATCATATGATGTAATAATCATTGGATGATGTCATAATCATTTTGTTGATGTCATAATCATTTGATGATGTCATAATCATTAGATAATGTCATAATCATTTTGTTGAAGTCATAATCATTTGATGATGTCATAATCATTTTGTTGATGTCATAATGATTTGATGATGTCATAATCATTTGATGTCATAATCATTGGATGATGTCATAATCATTTTGTTGATGTCATAATCATTTGATGATGTCATAATCATTAGATGATGTCATAATCATTTTGTTGATGTCATAATCATTTGATGATGTCATACTCATTTGATGTTATAATCATTTAATGATGTCATAATCATTTTGTTGATGTCATAATCATTTGATGATGTCATAATCATTTGATGTTATAATCATTGGATGATGTCATAATCATTTTGTTGATGTCATAATCATTTGATGATGTCATAATCATTTGATGTCATAATCATTGGATGATGTCATAATCATTTTGTTGATGTCATAATCATTTGATGATGTCATAATCATTAGATGATGTCATAATCATTTTGTTGATGTCATAATCATTTCATGATGTCATAATCATTTGATGTCATAATCATTGGATGATGTCATAATCATTTTGTTGATGGCATAATCATTTGATGATGTCATAATCATTAGATAATGTCATAATCATTTTGTTGAAGTCATAATCATTTGATGATGTCATAATCATTTTGTTGATGTCATAATCATTTTGTTGATGTCATAATGATTTGATGATGTCATAATCATTTGATGTCATAATCATTGGATGATGTCATAATCATTTTGTTGATGTCATAATCATTTGATGATGTCATAATCATTTGATGTCATAATCATTGGATGATGTCATAATCATTTTGTTGATGTCATAATCATTTGATGATGTCATAATCATTAGATGATGTCATAATCATTTTGTTGATGTCATAATCATTTGATGTCATAATCATTTGATGATGTCATAATCATTAGATGATGTCATAATCATTTTGTTGATGTCATAATCATTTGATGATGTCATAATCATTTGATGTCATAATCATTGGATGATGTCATAATCATTTTGTTGATGTCATAATCATTTGATGATGTCATAATCATTTGATGTCATAATCATTGGATGATGTCATAATCATTTTGTTGATGTCATAATCATTTGATATCATAATCATTGGATGATGTCATAATCATTTTGTTGATGTCATAATCATTTGATGATGTCATAATCATTTGATGATGTCATAATCATTAGATGATGTCATAATCATTTTGTTGATGTCACAATCATTTCATGATGTCATAATCATTTGATGTCATAATCATTGGATGATGTCATAATCATTTTGTTGATGTCATAATCATTTGATGATGTCATAATCATTTGATGTCATAATCATTGGATGATGTCATAATCATTTTGTTGATGTCATAATCATTTGATGATGTCATAATCATTAGATGATGTCATAATCATTGGATGATGACTAGAGTTGAGCGATACCAGCCGATACTTGAAAATATCGGATCGGAATGGATCGGCCGATCTTAAAAAAAAGTATCGGTATCGCCGATTCCGATACCGGGAACCAATGCAAGTCAATGGGGCCAAAATATCGGAATTAAAAAAAACCTTTCTTTCCTTGTAGGTTAATTCTACATGAAGAAAAACAACTAAGAATAATGTAGAATGTATTGTGGGAGGTGGAGGAGACATTAAAGCCATAGAGGTTTAGCCCAATCAAATGGAATAGCAGGAATTAAACTTTTTTTTTTAAAGATGTTAGGAGTTACAAAGATATTGACTATGTTAGCCTCATTTATATTTTGCCAGACATGTATGTCTTCTTCTTCTACTTCCTTTTTTTACATTCTTCTTCTTCTTCTTCTACTTCCTTTTTTTACATTCTTCTTCTTCTTCTTCTACTTCCTTTTTTTACATTCTTCTTCTTATTCCTTTTTTTACATTCTTCTTCTTCTTCTTCTACTTCCTTTTTTTACATTCTTCTTCTTCTTCTTCTTCTTCTTCTTCTTCTTCTTCTTCTTCTTCCTTCTTCTTACATTCTTCATATTCTTCTTATTCAACAATTATTATTCTACATATTCAGCTTCTTCATCTTCTTCCTATTCTTCTTCATCATATTCTTGTTTGTGTCAGGCATTCCTGTAGTTGTTATCTAGAAAAGTTAGAAGTTTACACCTTCCGTTCTGCCTGTCACAAAAGATTTACAACAGGATTTGTCCGCGTTCAGTTTGGCCTGCAGAAGCAGGCCTTTTCCAGGGGCACCACGAGGAGGAACGGACTCACCCCCATACACTGCTTAGTCTTCTTCTGCTTATAAATAAGATAATATCATTTGCTCAGAGTATTAGTCTTATGCTTAATGTTCTTCTGCTTTGTTTTTTTTATGCTTCTTTGTCTTCTCTCTCTTGTTGTTCTGCATCTTGGTGGTTGTCTTCCTGTTCTTTGTCCTCTTGAACCAGCTGACGGTACTGGCACCCGGAGGGGCAGCAGAAGGAACAAGAGCCAATGGCACTACCGAGGACCAGCTGACGGTGCTGGAACCCGGTTACTAAGCAGGAGGTACCTGTGCTACAAAGCACTACCAAGGACCAGCAGACGTTGCCGGAACTCGGATACCGAGATGGAGGCACCTAGGCCAAACGCTCTGACGAGAACCAGCTGACGGTGCTGGAACCCGGAGGGGTAGCATAAGCTGCAAGAGCAAATGGAAATAGCGAGGACCAGCTGACAGTGCTGGCACCCGGAGGGGCAGCAGAAGGAATAAGAGCCAATGGCACAACCGAGGACCAGCTGACGGTGCTGGAACCCGGTTACTAAGCAGGAGGTACCTGTGCTACAAAGCACTACCAAGGACCAGCAGACGTTGCCGGAACTCGGATACCGAGATGGAGGCACCTAGGCCAAAGGCTCTGACGAGAACCAGCTGACGGTGCTGGAACCCGGAGGGGTAGAATAAGTAGCAAGAGCAAATGGAAATAGCGAGGACCAGCTGACAGTGCTGGCACCCGGAGGGGCAGCAGAAGGAATAAGAGCCAATGGCACAACCGAGGACCAGCTGACGGTGCTGGAACCCGGTTACTAAGCAGGAGGTACCTGTGCTACAAAGCACTACCAAGGACCAGCAGACGTTGCTGGAACTCGGATACCGAGATGGAGGCACCTAGGCCAAAGGCTCTGATGAGAACCAGCTGACGGTGCTGGAACCCGGAGGGGTATCAGAAGTTACCCCTGAAAAGCAAAGTTGGCATGCCGCAAGCTGGCCGCAGTTACCGAATCACACAGTCCTACAGGGGGTGCTTGTCCTACTGGCACTATGGAACAAACCTTTCTTACCAGAACCCGCAGTCCACATAGGAAGCACCTAAACTGCTGGCACCCTAGCCTCGGCTAACCCAACCGCAACACGACATGGCAACTTGGGGTGGCAAACTGACATTGACACTTCCCGGAAACAGCAGGCAGGGCTGGAACCAAGCTGGGCAGGAGGGAGTACCCGTGCCAAAGTCAGTTATGAGCAGCAACTGGCGATGTTGGAGCCCAGGACAAGCACTTAGCAGGCTGAGGCCTGATGTGCTGTCAATTGGGAGGCAGCAGGACAGATTGCCATCAAAACAGCAGGGGAACAGCTGACGTTACTGAACCCCACAAACACAGGAGCTAGTGTTTTACTCTGTGAAGACGGCACTTCCGAGCAACAACTGGCTGTGTTGAAGCCCAGGGACAAGCACGGAGCAGGCTTAGGCTGCATTGAAGAAATTTTAAGATCGGTTGTAGACTACTAATTTGAACCAAGCTCCACTTAGGCCTGTGGATTCACTGATTTTCGTATTTCCCCTGTCCTCCAACCCCGCCAGTTACAGCTCCGAAGTGGCGTCTGCACAATCCACACTTGTTCCTGTGTTACAGGTGTTCAGTCCGGTCAGTTAATCCCCTGATGTGTGTCCGGCAATGTCGCCTGCTCTGTCCACATTCCGATAATGGGAATGTGGACAGAGCAGGCGACATTGCCGGACACACATCAGGGGATTAACTGATCGGACTGAACACCTGTAACACAGGAACAAGTGTGGATTGTGCAGACGCCACTTCGGAGCTGTAACTGGCAGGGTTGGAGGACAGGGGAAATACGAGAGACAGTGGAGCCACAGGCCTAATTGGAGCACGGTTAAAAATCAGTAGTGGTACGACTGTGTAGGCAGCAGGAGACTTTGCCATCCACACAGCAGGGGATCAGCTGACATTACTGAACCCCACTGAGACACGGGAGCAAGTATCTCTTTCCGTGTGGACGGCACTTCCGAACTACAACTGGCTGTGTTGAAGCCCAGGAAATAGGAGGGTGTAGGCAGAGGCCTACTGTATTTTGAATGAGTTTACAGCAGGAGAGACTGCCATCCACAAAGCAGGGGATCAGCTGACGTTACTGAACCCCACTGAGACACGGGAGCAAGTATCTCTTTCCGTGTGGACGGCACTTCCGAACTACAACTGGCTGTGTTGAAGCCCAGGAAATAGGAGGGTGTAGGCAGAGGCCTACTGTATTTTGAATGAGTTTACAGCAGGAGAGACTGCCATCCACACAGCAGGGGATCAGCTGACGTTACTGAACCCCACTGAGACACGGGAGCAAGTATCTCTTTCCGTGTGGACGGCACTTCCGAACTACAACTGGCTGTGTTGAAGCCCAGGAAATAGGAGGGTGTAGGCAGAGGCCTACTGAATTTTGAATGAGGTGACAGCAGGAGAGACTGCCATCCACACAGCAGGGGATCAGCTGACGTTACTGAACCCCACTGAGACACGGGAGCAAGTGTCTCTTTCCGTGTGGACGGCACTTCCGAACTACAACTGGCTGTGTTGAAGCCCAGGAAATAGGAGGGTGTAGGCAGAGGCCTACTGAATTTTGAATGAGGTGACAGCAGGAGAGACTGCCATCCACACAGCAGGGGATCAGCTGACGTTACTGAACCCCACTGAGACACGGGAGCAAGTATCTCTTTCCGTGTGGACGGCACTTCCGAACTACAACTGGCTGTGTTGAAGCCCAGGAAATAGGAGGGTGTAGGCAGAGGCCTACTGAATTTTGAATGAGGTGACAGCAGGAGAGACTGCCATCCACACAGCAGGGGATCAGCTGACGTTACTGAACCCCACTGAGACACGGGAGCAAGTATCTCTTTCCGTGTGGACGGCACTTCCGAACTACAACTGGCTGTGTTGAAGCCCAGGAAATAGGAGGGTGTAGGCAGAGGCCTACTGTATTTTGAATGAGTTTACAGCAGGAGAGACTGCCATCCACACAGCAGGGGATCAGCTGACGTTACTGAACCCCACTGAGACACGGGAGCAAGTGTCTCTTTCCGTGTGGACGGCACTTCCGAACTACAACTGGCTGTGTTGAAGCCCAGGAAATAGGAGGGTGTAGGCAGAGGCCTACTGTATTTTGAATGAGTTTACAGCAGGAGAGACTGCCATCCACACAGCAGGGGATCAGCTGACGTTACTGAACCCCACTGAGACACGGGAGCAAGTATCTCTTTCCGTGTGGACGGCACTTCCGAACTACAACTGGCTGTGTTGAAGCCCAGGAAATAGGAGGGTATAGGCAGAGGCCTACTGAATTTTGAATGAGGTGACAGCAGGAGAGACTGCCATCCACACAGCAGGGGATCAGCTGACGTTACTGAACCCCACTGAGACACGGGAGCAAGTGTCTCTTTCCGTGTGGACGGCACTTCCGAACTACAACTGGCTGTGTTGAAGCCCAGGAAATAGGAGGGTGTAGGCAGAGGCCTACTGTATTTTGAATGAGTTTACAGCAGGAGAGACTGCCATCCACACAGCAGGGGATCAGCTGACGTTACTGAACCCCACTGAGACACGGGAGCAAGTGTCTCTTTCCGTGTGGACGGCACTTCCGAACTACAACTGGCTGTGTTGAAGCCCAGGAAATAGGAGGGTGTAGGCAGAGGCCTACTGTATTTTGAATGAGTTTACAGCAGGAGAGACTGCCATCCACACAGCAGGGGATCAGCTGACGTTACTGAACCCCACTGAGACACGGGAGCAAGTATCTCTTTCCGTGTGGACGGCACTTCCGAACTACAACTGGCTGTGTTGAAGCCCAGGAAATAGGAGGGTGTAGGCAGAGGCCTACTGTCTTTGTAATGCGGAGACAGCAGGAGAGACTGCCATCTCCACAGCAGGGGAACAGCTGGCAGTGCTGAACCCCACTAACACTTGAACGAATGTGTTTGGCTCTGTGGAGACGACACTTCTGAACACCAACTGACGCTGTTGGAGCCCAGGATTAGGCGAGGAGCAGGCTGGGGCCTACTGGATTTTGGCAGGTGAAGGCAGCAGGAGACTTGCCATCTCCACAGCAGGGGAACAGCTGGCAGTGCTGAACCCCACTAACACTTGAACGAATGTGTTTGGCTCTGTGGAGACGACACTTCTGAACACCAACTGACGCTGTTGGAGCCCAGGATTAGGCGAGGAGCAGGCTGGGGCCTACTGGATTTTGGCAGGTGAAGGCAGCAGGAGACTTGCCATCTCCACAGCAGGGGAACAGCTGGCAGTGCTGAACCCCACTAACACTTGAACGAATGTGTTTGGCTCTGTGGAGACGACACTTCTGAACACCAACTGACGCTGTTGGAGCCCAGGATTAGGCGAGGAGCAGGCTGGGGCCTACTGGATTTTGGCAGGTGAAGGCAGCAGGAGACTTGCCATCTCCACAGCAGGGGAACAGCTGGCAGTGCTGAACCCCACTAACACTTGAACGAATGTGTTTGGTTCTGTGGAGACGACACTTCTGAACACCAACTGACGCTGTTGGAGCCCAGGATTAGGCGAGGAGCAGGCTGGGGCCTACTGGATTTTGGCAGGTGAAGGCAGCAGGAGACTTGCCATCTCCACAGCAGGGGAACAGCTGGCAGTGCTGAACCCCACTAACACTTGAACGAATGTGTTTGGTTCTGTGGAGACGACACTTCTGAACACCAACTGACGCTGTTGGAGCCCAGGATTAGGCGAGGAGCAGGCTGGGGCCTACTGGATTTTGGCAGGTGAAGGCAGCAGGAGACTTGCCATCTCCACAGCAGGGGAACAGCTGGCAGTGCTGAACCCCACTAACACTTGAACGAATGTGTTTGGTTCTGTGGAGACGACACTTCTGAACACCAACTGACGCTGTTGGAGCCCAGGATTAGGCGAGGAGCAGGCTGGGGCCTACTGGATTTTGGCAGGTGAAGGCAGCAGGAGACTTGCCATCTCCACAGCAGGGGAACAGCTGGCAGTGCTGAACCCCACTAACACTTGAACGAATGTGTTTGGCTCTGTGGAGACGACACTTCTGAACACCAACTGACGCTGTTGGAGCCCAGGATTAGGCGAGGAGCAGGCTGGGGCCTACTGGATTTTGGCAGGTGAAGGCAGCAGGAGACTTGCCATCTCCACAGCAGGGGAACAGCTGGCAGTGCTGAACCCCACTAACACTTGAATGAATGTGTTTGGCTCTGTGGAGACGACACTTCTGAACACCAACTGACGCTGTTGGTGCCCAGGATTACGCATGCCGCATGCAGAGGCCAATGGGCAGCGGTTTTTATGGAGGTTGTGGACTACTACTGATTCTAACCATGCTCCACTTAGGCCTCTGGCTCCACTGTCTCTACTATTTACCCTGGCCTCCAACCCCGCCAGCTACATCTCTGAAGTGGCGTCAGCACAATCTACACTTGTTCCTGTGTTACTGGTGCTCAGTCCCATCAGTTGATCCCCTGATGTTTGTCCGGCAAGTTCGCCAGCTCTGTCCTCATTCCCACTACTGGTTATGGGAATGTGGACAGAGCAGGAGACCTTGCCGGACACACATCAGGGGATAAACTGATGGGACTGAGCCACAGGAACACAGGAACAAGTGTAGATTGTGCTGACGCCACTTCAGAGATGTAGATGGCGGGGTTGGAGGTCAGGGGAAATAGTAGAGACAGTGGAGCCAGAGACCTAAGTTGGGCACGGTTAAAAATCAGTAGTGGTTTGAATGTTGATGGAGCTGGTGACTCTGCCGTCCACACAGCAGGGGATCAGCTGGCATTACTGAACCCCAGTAACACAGGAGCTAGTGTGTTTCTCTGTGCAGACGACACATCTGAGCGACAACTGGCTGTGTTGAAGCACAGGGATTATAGTTCAGGTGGTAGAAAAATGAACACACCAGCAGACCTGGATACAGTTGCCAACCACTAATTTAGTCTGTAAGAGGAATGGCAAAGTCTTTGGAGATCCAGGCCTTGTTCATTTTCAGAAAAGTCAGCCGGTCAACATTATCGGAAGATAGTCGCGTGCGACGGTCTGTTAGTACACCACCTGCGGCACTAAAGACACGTTCCGATAATACACTGGCAGCAGGGCAAGCCAGCACCTCCAATGCATACTGGCTAAGCTCTGGCCATGTATCCAGCTTAGAGACCCAAAACTTGAAGGGGGAAGAGCCATCTGGGAGTACAGCGACAGGGCAAGACATGTAGTCTGACACCATCTGACGGAAGCGTTGCCTCCTGCTGACTCGAGGCGTCGCTGATGGTGTAGACAATTGTGGTGGACACACAAAACTTTGCCACATTTGGGCCATAGTGGTCTTGCCTTGTGCTGCGGCACTGCCTCTGCTCCCTCTTTGTGCAGAGTTTCCTCCACTGCCTCGACGCACAGAGCTGCTTTGTAAAGCACTTGCAACAATGCTGTCGGGTGGAATGGAAAACATTATGGACTGCACCAGTGACTCTTCGTACTCCCGCATTTTACGCTCCCGGTTCAACGTTGGTATGAGCCTTTGTACGCTGTCCCGGTAGCGAGGATCTAGGAGGGTGTACACCCAATAATCAGCCGAGACGAGAATGTGGGCGATGCGGCGGTCGTTTCTCAGGCACTGCAGCATGAAATCAACCATGTGCTGCAGACTCCCAACTGCCAAAGAACCGCTGTCCCCTGTTTGAGGCGTGACCTCGACCTGCTCTGCATCACCCCACCCTCGCTGTACATACTGAGTAGAGGTTTGTGTACCTCCCTCCTCTGGAGAGATGTCTTCCTCCTCCATCGACTCCTCCTCATCCTCCTCACAAAGTGTCCCCTGCCTAGGCCTTTGTGAGGAAACACGTAGCGCAGACTGTCCAGAAGCAGATGGCATTTGGGACTCCTCATCCTCCACCTCTTCTGAAACCTCATCCCTTAGTGCTTGCAGTGTTTGTTGAAGCAGGCAGATAAGGGGGACAGTCATGCTGACTAGTGCATCATCTGCACTCGCCATCCGCGTGGATTCATCGAAGGCACGCAAAACGAGGCAGATGTCCTTCATAGAGGCCCACTCAATGGTGCTGAAGTGTGAACGGCGCACAGTGCGACTTGTTTGCGCCTGATGCAGCTGGTACTCCATGACTGCTGCCTGCTGCTCACACAACCGCTCCAACATATGTAACGTTGAATTCCACCGGGTGGGTAGGTCACATATGATGCGATGTTCTGGAAGGCCAAATCGTCGCTGCAGAGCAGCGAGGCGCGATCTTGCCGTGCTGGAACGTCGCAAGTGAGCGCACTCTATGCGGACCTTGTGCAACAGTGCATCAAGATCCGGATAGTCCCTCAGAAAGCTCTGCACGACCAAGTTAAGAACATGTGCCAGACATGGGATGTGTGTGAGGTTGCCTAGGCCAAGAGCTGCCACCAGATTTCGGCCATTGTCACACACTACCAAGCCCGGCTGGAGATTCGCTGGCCCAAACCACACATCGCTCTCCAGCTTGATAGCATTCCAGAGCTCCTGCGCTGTGTGGCTTCGATTCCCCAAAGAAATTAATTTGAGTACAGCCTGTTGACGTTTGGCCACGGCTGTGCTCATATCGGTCGTAACAGGCTCCTGCTCTGCTGTTTCTGAGGAACTTGAGTAGGAGGAGGAGTCTATGTGTACAGACTGGAGTCCTGCAATCCGTGGCGTTGGAAGAACACGTACAGCGCCACTCTCCAGATCCGTACCCGGCTCCACAACATTGACCCAGTGGGCAGTGAGGGAAAGGTATCGTCCCTGTCCATGGTTACTGGTCCACGCATCGGTGGTCAGGTGGACCTTGCTACTAACGGCGTTTAGTAGCGCATGTTTTATTTTGCCCTCAACATGTTTCTGCAGGGCAGGGACGGCTCGCCTGCTGAAATAAAAGCGGCTGGGCACGTTGTATTGGGGGACTGCCAATGCCATTAAGTCCCGGAAGGTGTCAGTGTCCACCAGCCTGAATGACAGCATTTCAACTGCCAGAAGTTTGGCAATGCCAGCATTCAGAGACTGTGCTCGGGGATGGTTTGCCGAGTAAGGGCGCCTTTTATCCCATGCCTGTGCTACCGATGGCTGTGATGGATGGGAACGTGCTGTTATGGGTGGAATCTGACAGGGTCTCCGGACAACAGTGGCAGAGGTTCTTCCTTGGCGATCCTGTGAGGAAGCCGAACCAGCAGTGTGTGAGCTGGAGGAAGAGGGCCCAACACGAACTGAAGAGGTGGTAGGTGGTGCTGTACGTTGGCCTACGTCTTGAGGGTGTCTATGCAACTCCAACTCGTGCTTGGTGCGCACATGTTTCCACATATTTGTGGTATTGAGGTTGCTGACATTTCTCCCTCTTTTGACTCTCTGATGACACAGCTTGCATTTGACAAAGCAAATGTCATCTGCAACTGTGTCAAAAAAGGACCACGCACTGCAACTCTTGTGAGCGCCCGGTTTGCCTTTGGAAGGAGGAATGCTCCTAACGGGTGCCGAAGTGGAGGGTACAGGCAACCAAGTCTTCCCCCTCCCTCTGCCTCCTGTTTTGGCCGGTAGGGGAATCTCTTCCTCCGAGCTGCTCCCACCACCTTCCTGTTGCTCACGCCATGATGGGTCAAGGACCTCATCATCTTCCCTCCCCTCTTCAAACAGCTGCTTCTCCGGGGTTGTCTCGCCAGCACCGTACGCACCAGAAAGTGGCAACTGAGTCTCGTCATCATCTGATGCGTACTGAGGTGTGCTGACCATAGGCACTGGCCCACTCGCCTCTTCAGATTCAGAGGGACAAAGAAGTTGCGCATCACTGCATACTCCCTCTTCTTCACATTCAGGAATGCTGCTTGGCTGGCCCCCTCTTTCCAAGCCAACAGATTCCGAGAACAGAAGTAGAGATTGTGATGGCTCCTGTCCATGTCTCTCTGACTGCCTGGGCACTTTGGCAGGTGGTGAAGAGACAGATGGTTGCTCTTCGGTGCTCTGACCCTGAGAGGATGCGGAAGTAATTGAAGTCGATGCGTTAGCTGCCATCCATCCGACAACGGCTTCAATTTGTTCCTCCCGCAGCAGTGGGGTACGTTGAGGTCCTACAAAGCTGCGCATAAAGGACTGTTGCCTGCTAAAACTGGGGGATGCTGATCCACTGGTGCCCGCAGCAGGCCCAGAATCCCCACGTCCTCTACCTGTAGAATCCCCACGTCCTCTCCCTGCAGAATCCCCACGTCCTCTCCCTGCTGAAACTCCACGCCCACGCCCACGCCCCCGCGCCTTACTCCCTGCCTTCTTCATCTTGCAAGACTGCTTAAGATAGGCAAAAAAGGACAAAGGGGGGCCTTAGTGTGCTTATTCCTGAACAGCTGGTTACAGGTACAAGAAACACTAATTTTATGAAGTGTGTGTGTGTGGACTAGACTTTAATAGGAGCTGATGTGGCCTACACAAGTTCAAAATGTAGTGTTTGGTGAACTTTTTATGTGGTTTCTTTGTTTGAAACAAACTCAAAGTATGAGAACAAAGAATTGAAACTGATAGTATCACCAACTTTTTGGAGCTATTACAATGCAGGCAGGTAACCTACAATGCAAAAGATGAGGCTCCAAAAAAATTGGGTAATACTAATCTGGCTGCGCCGGCAGGGCACAAGCCAGAAAAAAAGGCTCCTCTATCTACTCCTATATAGTGTTTGCAACCAACCAATGTTGATGGATACGGATGGATGCACACTAATAGGAGAAGAAAAAATGAGCTGCACTCAGAGACAAATATGTGTGAGGCAGTGACGCACGTTGAGCGTCCTACAACCAGACGTAGCTGCAGGACACTCTACTCAGCGTGAGCTGCACTCACACACAGTCAGAGACCTCTCAGACAGCCGTCAACAGTGCAGCTAAGTGGGCACTGGCACTGACAGGCTGCAGAAAGGCTCCGCTGTGTACTCCTATATAGTGTTTGCAACCACCGTAGATGGAGACGGATGGATGCACACTAATAGAAGAAAAAATGAGCTGCACTCAAATAAAAATATGTGTGAGGCAGTGACGCACGCTGAGCGTCCTACAGCCAGACGTAGCTGCAGGACACACTACTCAGCATGAGCTGCACTCACACACAGTCAGAGACCTCTCAGACAGCCGTGAACAGTGCAGCAAAGTGGACACTAGCACTGAAAGGCTGCAGAAAGGCTCCGCTGTCTACTACTAGTGTTTGCAACCAACGTATATGGATACGGATGGAAGCACACTAGATTGAAATTATTTAAAAAATGCAGCTCAAAAAATAAAAGATGTATGAGGCAGCAGTGATCACACTGGGTGGCCTACAGCCTGACGTGGCTGCAGGACCCACTCCACAGCGTGAGCTGCACTCACACAGCCCTTGCAGACAGCTGTGAAAACAGCGCTGCTAGGGAAAAGCAAGCTACAGTGGTGGTTTATGTAGCCTGGATAAAGCACAATATTGTTTTTAGAATCGCTATTTCTAACTGTCCCTCACAGTCTTCTACAGCAGCCTGTCCCTAACTGAATTCACAGCAGAGTGACCAGAAATGGCGGCTGCGGTGGCTTTTATAGTGCATCATGACATCATTTCGGCAGCCAATCACAGCCATGCCAATAGTTAACATGCCTACATGCCTAACAGGATGTGCCCACACTTCGGAGGATTCCCATTGGCTTAATCAAAGCAAGCAGGCTCATAGCATGATGGGAACTTCCTATTCCGATTCCGATCCCGGAATCCGATATGAAAAAAGTATCGGAATTAAGTATCGGAATTCCGATACCGCTGATATCGGCCGATACCCGATACTTGCGGTATCGGAATGCTCAACACTAATGATGACATTATCATTTTGTTGATGTCATAATCATTTGATGTCATAATCATTGGATGATGTCATAATCATTTTGTTGATGTCATAATCATTTGATGATGTCATAATCATTTGATGATGTCATAATCATTAGATGATGTCATAATCATTTTGTTGATGTCACAATCATTTCATGATGTCATAATCATTTGATGTCATAATCATTGGATGATGTCATAATCATTTTGTTGATGTCATAATCATTTGATGATGTCATAATCATTAGATAATGTCATAATCATTTTGTTTAAGTCATAATCATTTGATGATGTCATAATCATTTTGTTGATGTCATAATGATTTGATGATGTCATAATCATTTGATGTCATAATCATTGGATGATGTCATAATCATTTTGTTGATATCATAATCATTTGATGATGTCATAATCATTAGATGATGTCATAATCATTTTGTTGATGTCATAATCATTTTGTTGATGTCATAATCATTTGACGATGTCATAATCATTTGATGTTATAATCATTGGATGATGTCATAATCATTTTGTTGATGTCATAATCATTTGATGATGTCATAATCATTTGATGTTATAATCATTGGATGATGTCATAATCATTTTGTTGATGTCATAATCATTTGATGATGTCATAATCATTTTGTTGATGTCATAATCATTTGATGATGTCATAATCATTTGATGTCATAATCATTGGATGATGTCATAATCATTTTGTTGATGTCATAATCATTTGATGATGTCATAATCATTTGATGTTATAATCATTGGATGATGTCATAATCATTTTGTTGATGTCATAATCATTTGATGATGTCATAATCATTTGATGTTATAATCATTGGATGATGTCATAATCATTTTGTTGATGTCATAATCATTTGATGATGTCATAATCATTAGATGATGTCATAATCATTTTGTTGATGTCATAATCATTTGATGATGTCATAATCATTTGATGTCATAATCATTGGATGATGTCATAATCATTTTGTTGATGTCATAATCATTTGATGATGTCATAATCATTAGATGATGTCATAATCATTTTGTTGATGTCATAATCATTTCATGATGTCATAATCATTTGATGTCATAATCATTGGATGATGTCATAATCATTTTGTTGATGGCATAATCATTTGATGATGTCATAATCATTAGATAATGTCATAATCATTTTGTTGAAGTCATAATCATTTGATGATGTCATAATCATTTTGTTGATGTCATAATCATTTTGTTGATGTCATAATCATTTGATGATGTCATAATCATTTGATGTCATAATCATTGGATGATGTCATAATCATTTTGTTGATATCATAATCATTTGATGATGTCATAATCATTAGATGATGTCATAATCATTTTGTTGATGTCATAATCATTTTGTTGATGTCATAATCATTTGACGATGTCATAATCATTTGATGTTATAATCATTGGATGATGTCATAATCATTTTGTTGATGTCATAATCATTTGATGATGTCATAATCATTTGATGTTATAATCATTGGATGATGTCATAATCATTTTGTTGATGTCATAATCATTTGATGATGTCATAATCATTTTGTTGATGTCATAATCATTTGATGATGTCATAATCATTTGATGTCATAATCATTGGATGATGTCATAATCATTTTGTTGATGTCATAATCATTTGATGATGTCATAATCATTTGATGTTATAATCATTGGATGATGTCATAATCATTTTGTTGATGTCATAATCATTTGATGATGTCATAATCATTTGATGTTATAATCATTGGATGATGTCATAATCATTTTGTTGATGTCATAATCATTTGATGATGTCATAATCATTAGATGATGTCATAATCATTTTGTTGATGTCATAATCATTTGATGATGTCATAATCATTTGATGTCATAATCATTGGATGATGTCATAATCATTTTGTTGATGTCATAATCATTTGATGATGTCATAATCATTAGATGATGTCATAATCATTTTGTTGATGTCATAATCATTTCATGATGTCATAATCATTTGATGTCATAATCATTGGATGATGTCATAATCATTTTGTTGATGGCATAATCATTTGATGATGTCATAATCATTAGATAATGTCATAATCATTTTGTTGAAGTCATAATCATTTGATGATGTCATAATCATTTTGTTGATGTCATAATCATTTTGTTGATGTCATAATCATTTGATGTCATAATCATTGGATGATGTCATAATCATTTTGTTGATGTCATAATCATTTGATGATGTCATAATCATTAGATGATGTCATAATCATTTTGTTGATGTCATAATCATTTGATGTCATAATCATTTGATGATGTCATAATCATTAGATGATGTCATAATCATTTTGTTGATGTCATAATCATTTGATGATGTCATAATCATTTGATGTCATAATCATTGGATGATGTCATAATCATTTTGTTGATGTCATAATCATTTGATGATGTCATAATCATTTGATGTCATAATCATTGGATGATGTCATAATCATTTTGTTGATGTCATAATCATTTGATATAATAATCATTGGATGATGTCATAATCATTTTGTTGATGTCATAATCATTTGATGATGTCATAATCATTTGATGTCATAATCATTGGATGATGTCATAATCATTTTGTTGATGTCATAATCATTTGATGATGTCATAATCATTAGATGATGTCATAATCATTGGATGATGACATAATCATTTTGTTGATGTCATAATCATTTGATGTCATAATCATTGGATGATGTCATAATCATTTTGTTGATGTCATAATCATTTGATGATGTCATAATCATTTGATGATGTCATAATCATTAGATGATGTCATAATCATTTTGTTGATGTCACAATCATTTCATGATGTCATAATCATTTGATGTCATAATCATTGGATGATGTCATAATCATTTTGTTGATGTCATAATCATTTGATGATGTCATAATCATTAGATAATGTCATAATCATTTTGTTTAAGTCATAATCATTTGATGATGTCATAATCATTTTGTTGATGTCATAATGATTTGATGATGTCATAATCATTTGATGTCATAATCATTGGATGATGTCATAATCATTTTGTTGATGTCATAATCATTTGATGATGTCATAATCATTAGATGATGTCATAATCATTTTGTTGATGTCATAATCATTTTGTTGATGTCATAATCATTTGATGATGTCATAATCATTTGATGTTATAATCATTGGATGATGTCATAATCATTTTGTTAATGTCATAATCATTTGATGATGTCATAATCATTTGATGTTATAATCATTGGATGATGTCATAATCATTTTGTTGATGTCATAATCATTTGATGATGTCATAATCATTTTGTTGATGTCATAATCATTTGATGATGTCATAATCATTTGATGTCATAATCATTGGATGATGTCATAATCATTTTGTTGATGTCATAATCATTTTGTTGATGTCATAATCATTTGATGATGTCATAATCATTTGATGTTATACTCATTGGATGATGTCATAATCATTTTGTTGATGTCATAATCATTTGATGATGTCATAATCATTTGATGTTATAATCATTGGATGATGTCATAATCATTTTGTTGATGTCATAATCATTTGATGATGTCATAATCATTAGATGATGTCATAATCATTTTGTTGATGTCATAATCATTTGATGATGTCATAATCATTTGATGTCATAATCATTGGATGATGTCATAATCATTTTGTTGATGTCATAGTCATTTGATGATGTCATAAACATTAGATGATGTCATAATCATTTTGTTGATGTCATAATGATTTGATGATGTCATAATCATTTGATGTCATAATCATTGGATGATGTCATAATCATTTTGTTGATGTCATAATCATTTGATGATGTCATAATCATTTGATGTCATAATCATTGCATGATGTCATAATCATTTTATTGATGTCATAATCATTTGATGATGTCATAATCATTATATGATGTCATAATCATTTTGTTGATGTCATAATCATTAGATGATGTCATAATCATTTTGTTGATGTCATAATCATTTTTTTGATGTCATAATCATTTGATGATGTCATAATCATTTGATGTCATAATCATTGGATGATGTCATAATCATTTTGTTGATGTCATAATCATTTGATGATGTCATAATCATTAGATGATGTCATAATCATTTTGTTGATGTCATAATCATTTGATGATGTCATAATCATATGATGTAATAATCATTGGATGATGTCATAATCATTTTGTTGATGTCATAATCATTTGATGATGTCATAATCATTAGATGATGTCATAATCAATTTGTTGATGTCATAATCATTTGATGATGTCATAATCATTAGATGATGTCATAATCATTTTGTTGATGTCATAATCATTTGATGATGTCATAATCATTAGATGATGTCATAATCATTTTGTTGATGTCATAATCATTTGATGATGTCATAATCATTTGATGTCATAATCATTGGATGATGTCGTAATCATTTTGTTGATGTCATAATCATTTGATGATGTCATAATCATTTGATGATGTCATAATCATTTTGATGATGTCATAATCATTTGATGATGTCATAATCATTTGATGTCATAATCATTGGATAATGTCATAATCATTTTGTTGATGTCATAATCATTTTATGATGTCATAATCATTTTGTTGATGTCATAATCATTGGATGATGTCATAATCCTTTTGTTGATGTCATAATCATTTGATGATGTCATAATCATTAGATGATGTCATAATCATATTGTTGATGTCATAATCATTTGATGATGTCATAATCATTTTGTTGATGTCATAATTATTTCGTTGATGTCATAATGATTTGATGATATCATAATCATTTGATGTCATAATCATTGGATGATGTCATAATCATTTTGTTGATGTCATAATCATTTTATGATGTCATAATCATTAGATGATGTCATAATCATATTGTTGATGTCATAATCATTTGATGATGTCATAATCATTTTGTTGATGTCATAATTATTTTGTTGATGTCATAATCATTTGATGATGTCATAATCATTTGATGTCATAATCATTGGATGATGTCATAATCATTTTGTTGATGTCATAATCATTTTATGATGTCATAACCATTTTGTTGATGTCATAATCATTGGATGATGTCTTAATCCTTTTGTTGATGTCATAATCATTTGATGATGTCATAATCATTAGATGATGTCATAATCATTTTGTTGATGTCATAATCATTTGATGATGTCATAATCATTAGATGATGTCATAATCATTGGATGATGACATAATCATTTTGTTGATGTCATAATCATTTGATGTCATAATCATTGGATGATGTCATAATCATTTTGTTGATGTCATAATCATTTGATGATGTCATAATCATTTGATGATGTCATAATCATTAGATGATGTCATAATCATTTTGTTGATGTCACAATCATTTCATGATGTCATAATCATTTGATGTCATAATCATTGGATGATGTCATAATCATTTTGTTGATGTCATAATCATTTGATGATGTCATAATCATTAGATAATGTCATAATCATTTTGTTTAAGTCATAATCATTTGATGATGTCATAATCATTTTGTTGATGTCATAATGATTTGATGATGTCATAATCATTTGATGTCATAATCATTGGATGATGTCATAATCATTTTGTTGATGTCATAATCATTTGATGATGTCATAATCATTAGATGATGTCATAATCATTTTGTTGATGTCATAATCATTTTGTTGATGTCATAATCATTTGATGATGTCATAATCATTTGATGTTATAATCATTGGATGATGTCATAATCATTTTGTTGATGTCATAATCATTTGATGATGTCATAATCATTTGATGTTATAATCATTGGATGATGTCATAATCATTTTGTTGATGTCATAATCATTTGATGATGTCATAATCATTTTGTTGATGTCATAATCATTTGATGATGTCATAATCATTTGATGTCATAATCATTGGATGATGTCATAATCATTTTGTTGATGTCATAATCATTTTGTTGATGTCATAATCATTTGATGATGTCATAATCATTTGATGTTATACTCATTGGATGATGTCATAATCATTTTGTTGATGTCATAATCATTTGATGATGTCATAATCATTTGATGTTATAATCATTGGATGATGTCATAATCATTTTGTTGATGTCATAATCATTTGATGATGTCATAATCATTAGATGATGTCATAATCATTTTGTTGATGTCATAATCATTTGATGATGTCATAATCATTTGATGTCATAATCATTGGATGATGTCATAATCATTTTATTGATGTCATAGTCATTTGATGATGTCATAAACATTAGATGATGTCATAATCATTTTGTTGATGTCATAATGATTTGATGATGTCATAATCATTTGATGTCATAATCATTGGATGATGTCATAATCATTTTGTTGATGTCATAATCATTTGATGATGTCATAATCATTTGATGTCATAATCATTGCATGATGTCATAATCATTTTATTGATGTCATAATCATTTGATGATGTCATAATCATTATATGATGTCATAATCATTTTGTTGATGTCATAATCATTAGATGATGTCATAATCATTTTGTTGATGTCATAATCATTTTTTTGATGTCATAATCATTTGATGATGTCATAATCATTTGATGTCATAATCATTGGATGATGTCATAATCATTTTGTTGATGTCATAATCATTTGATGATGTCATAATCATTAGATGATGTCATAATCATTTTGTTGATGTCATAATCATTTGATGATGTCATAATCATATGATGTAATAATCATTGGATGATGTCATAATCATTTTGTTGATGTCATAATCATTTGATGATGTCATAATCATTAGATGATGTCATAATCAATTTGTTGATGTCATAATCATTTGATGATGTCATAATCATTAGATGATGTCATAATCATTTTGTTGATGTCATAATCATTTGATGATGTCATAATCATTAGATGATGTCATAATCATTTTGTTGATGTCATAATCATTTGATGATGTCATAATCATTTGATGTCATAATCATTGGATGATGTCGTAATCATTTTGTTGATGTCATAATCATTTGATGATGTCATAATCATTTGATGATGTCATAATCATTTTGATGATGTCATAATCATTTGATGATGTCATAATCATTTGATGTCATAATCATTGGATAATGTCATAATCATTTTGTTGATGTCATAATCATTTTATGATGTCATAATCATTTTGTTGATGTCATAATCATTGGATGATGTCATAATCCTTTTGTTGATGTCATAATCATTTGATGATGTCATAATCATTAGATGATGTCATAATCATATTGTTGATGTCATAATCATTTGATGATGTCATAATCATTTTGTTGATGTCATAATTATTTCGTTGATGTCATAATGATTTGATGATATCATAATCATTTGATGTCATAATCATTGGATGATGTCATAATCATTTTGTTGATGTCATAATCATTTTATGATGTCATAATCATTAGATGATGTCATAATCATATTGTTGATGTCATAATCATTTGATGATGTCATAATCATTTTGTTGATGTCATAATTATTTTGTTGATGTCATAATCATTTGATGATGTCATAATCATTTGATGTCATAATCATTGGATGATGTCATAATCATTTTGTTGATGTCATAATCATTTTATGATGTCATAACCATTTTGTTGATGTCATAATCATTGGATGATGTCTTAATCCTTTTGTTGATGTCATAATCATTTGATGATGTCATAATCATTAGATGATGTCATAATCATTTTGTTGATGTCATAATCATTTGATGATGTCATAATCATTTTGTTGATGTCATAATCATTTCGTTGATGTCATAATGATTTGATGATATCATAATCATTTGATGTCATAATCATTGGATGATGTCATAATCATTTTGTTGATGTCATAATCATTTGATGATGTCATAATCATTAGATGATGTCATAATCATTGGATGATGACATAATCATTTTGTTGATGTCATAATCATTTGATGTCATAATCATTGGATGATGTCATAATCATTTTGTTGATGTCATAATCATTTGATGATGTCATAATCATTGGATGATGCCATAATCATTTTGTTGATGTCATAATCATTTGATGATGTCATAATCATTAGATGATGTCATAATCATTGGATGATGACATAATCATTTTGTTGATGTCATAATCATTTGATGTCATAATCATTGGATGATGTCATAATCATTTTGTTGATGTCATAATCATTTGATGATGTCATAATCATTTTGTTGATGTCATAATCATTTCGTTGATGTCATAATGATTTGATGATATCATAATCATTTGATGTCATAATCATTGGATGATTTCATAATCATTTTGTTGATGTCATAATCATTTGATGATGTCATAATCATTAGATGATGTCATAATCATTGGATGATGACATAATCATTTTGTTGATGTCATAATCATTTGATGTCATAATCATTGGATGATGTCATAATCATTTTGTTGATGTCATAATCATTTGATGATGTCATAATCATTAGATGATGTCATAATCATTTTGTTGATGTCATAATCATTTCATGATGTCATAATCATTTGTTGTCATAATCATTGGATGATGTCATAATCATTTTGTTGATGGCATAATCATTTGATGATGTCATAATCATTAGATAATGTCATAATCATTTTGTTGAAGTCATAATCATTTGATGATGTCATAATCATTTTGTTGATGTCATAATCATTTTGTTGATGTCATAATGATTTGATGATGTCATAATCATTTGATGTCATAATCATTGGATGATGTCATAATCATTTTGTTGATGTCATAATCATTTGATGATGTCATAATCATTTGATGTCATAATCATTGGATGATGTCATAATCATTTTGTTGATGTCATAATCATTTGATGATGTCATAATCATTAGATGATGTCATAATCATTTTGTTGATGTCATAATCATTTGATGTCATAATCATTTGATGATGTCATAATCATTAGATGATGTCATAATCATTTTGTTGATGTCATAATCATTTGATGATGTCATAATCATTTGATGTCATAATCATTGGATGATGTCATAATCATTTGATGATGTCATAATCATTTGATGATGTCATAATCATTTGATGTCATAATCATTGGATGATGTCATAATCATTTTGTTGATGTCATAATCATTTGAAGAT
Source organism: Dendrobates tinctorius (assembly GCF_039654945.1). Taxonomy (NCBI): domain Eukaryota; kingdom Metazoa; phylum Chordata; class Amphibia; order Anura; family Dendrobatidae; genus Dendrobates; species Dendrobates tinctorius. The sequence goes on along the minus strand of NW_027361687.1, from coordinate 39,805,971 downwards.
GTCATAATCATTTGATGATGTCATAATCATTAGATGATGTCATAATCATTTTGTTGATGTCATAATCATTTGATGATGTCATAATCATTTGATGATGTCATAATCATTTTGTTGATGTCATAATGATTTGATGATGTCATAATCATTTGATGTCATAATCATTGGATGATGTCATAATCATTTTGTTGATGTCATAATCATTTGATGATGTCATAATCATTTGATGATGTCATAATCATTTTGTTGATGTCATAATCATTTTGTTGATGTCATAATCATTTGATGATGTCATAATCATTTGATGTTATAATCATTGGATGATGTCATAATCATTTTGTTGATGTCATAATCATTTGATGATGTCATAATCATTTGATGTTATAATCATTGGATGATGTCATAATCATTTTGTTGATGTCATAATCATTTGATGATGTCATTATCATTTTGTTGATGTCATAATCATTTGATGATGTCATAATCATTTGATGTCATAATTATTGGATGATGTCATAATCATTTTGTTGATGTCATAATCATTTTGTTGATGTCATAATCATTTGATGATGTCATAATCATTTGATGTTATAATCATTGGATGATGTCATAATCATTTTGTTGATGTCATAATCAATTGATGATGTCATAATCATTTGATGTCATAATCATTGGATGATGTCATAATCATTTTGTTGATGTCATAATCATTTGATGATGTCATAATCATTAGATGATGTCATAATCATTTTGTTGATGTCATAATCATTTCATGATGTCATAATCATTTGATGTCATAATCATTGGATGATGTCTTAATCATTTTGTTGATGGCATAATCATTTGATGATGTCATAATCATTTTGTTGAAGTCATAATCATTTGATGATGTCATAATCATTTTGTTGATGTCATAATCATTTGATGATGTCATAATCATTTGATGTCATAATCATTGGATGATGTCATAATCATTTTGTTGATGTCATAATCATTTGATGATGTCATAATCATTAGATGATGTCATAATCATTTTGTTGATGTCATAATCATTTTGTTGATGTCATAATCATTTGATGATGTCATAATCATTTGATGATGTCATAATCATTAGATGATGTCATAATCATTTTGTTGATGTCATAATCATTTGATGATGTCATAATCATTTGATGATGTCATAATCATTTTGTTGATGTCATAATGATTTGATGATGTCATAATCATTTGATGTCATAATCATTGTATGATGTCATAATCATTTTGTTGATGTCATAATCATTTGATGATGTCATAATCATTTGATGATGTCATAATCATTTTGTTGATGTCATAATCATTTTGTTGATGTCATAATCATTTGATGATGTCATAATCATTTGATGTTATAATCATTGGATGATGTCATAATCATTTTGTTGATGTCATAATCATTTGATGATGTCATAATCATTTGATGTTATAATCATTGGATGATGTCATAATCATTTTGTTGATGTCATAATCATTTGATGATGTCATTATCATTTTGTTGATGTCATAATCATTTGATGATGTCATAATCATTTGATGTCATAATTATTGGATGATGTCATAATCATTTTGTTGATGTCATAATCATTTTGTTGATGTCATAATCATTTGATGATGTCATAATCATTTGATGATGTCATAATCATTAGATGATGTCATAATCATTTTGTTGATGGCATAATCATTTGATGATGTCATAAACATTAGATAATGTCATAATCATTTTGTTGAAGTCATAATCATTTGATGATGTCATAATCATTTTGTTGATGTCATAATCATTTGATGATGTCATAATCATTTGATGTCATAATCATTGGATGATGTCATAATCATTTTGTTGATGTCATAATCATTTGATGATGTCATAATCATTAGATGATGTCATAATCATTTTGTTGATGTCATAATCATTTTGTTGATGTCATAATCATTTGATGATGTCATAATCATTTGATGATGTCATAATCATTAGATGATGTCATAATCATTTTGTTGATGTCATAATCATTTGATGATGTCATAATCATTTGATGATGTCATAATCATTTTGTTGATGTCATAATGATTTGATGATGTCATAATCATTTGATGTCATAATCATTGGATGATGTCATAATCATTTTGTTGATGTCATAATCATTTGATGATGTCATAATCATTTGATGATGTCATTATCATTTTGTTGATGTCATAATCATTTGATGATGTCATAATCATTTGATGTCATAATTATTGGATGATGTCATAATCATTTTGTTGATGTCATAATCATTTTGTTGATGTCATAATCATTTGATGATGTCATAATCATTTGATGTTATAATCATTGGATGATGTCATAATCATTTTGTTGATGTCATAATCATTTGATGATGTCATAATCATTTGATGTTATAATCATTGGATGATGTCATAATCATTTTGTTGATGTCATAATCGTTTGATGATGTCATAATCATTTTGTTGATGTCATAATCATTTGATGATGTCATAATCATTTGATGTCATAATCATTGGATGATGTCATAATCATTTTGTTGATGTCATAATCATTTGATGATGTCATAAACATTAGATGATGTCATAATCATTTTGTTGATGTCATAATGATTTGATGATGTCATAATCATTTGATGTCATAATCATTGGATGATGTCATAATCATTTTGTTGATGTCATAATCATTTGATGATGTCATAATCATTTGATGTCATAATCATTGGATGATGTCATAATCATTTTGTTGATGTCATAATCATTTGATGATGTCATAATCATTAGATGATGTCATAATCATTTTGTTGATGTCATAATCATTAGATGATGTCATAATCATTTGATGATGTCATAATCATTAGATGATGTCATAATCATTTTGTTGATGTCATAATGATTTGATGATGTCATAATCATTTGATGTCATAATCATTGGATGATGTCATAATCATTTTGTTGATGTCATAATCATTTGATGATGTCATAATCATTTGATGTCATAATCATTGGATGATGTCATAATCTTTTTTTTGATGTCATAATCATTTGATGATGTCATAATCATTTTGTTGAAGTCATAATCATTTGATGATGTCATAATCATTTGATGTTATAATCATTGGATGATGTCATAATCATTTTGTTGATGTCATAATCATTTGATGATGTCATAATCATTTTGTTGATGTCATAATCATTTGATGATGTCATAATCATTTGATGTCATAATCATTGGATGATGTCATAATCATTTTGTTGATGTCATAATCATTTGATGATGTCATAAACATTAGATGATGTCATAATCATTTTGTTGATGTCATAATGATTTGATGATGTCATAATCATTTGATGTCATAATCATTGGATGATGTCATAATCATTTTGTTGATGTCATAATGATTTGATGATGTCATAATCATTTGATGTCATAATCATTGGATGATGTCATAATCATTTTGTTGATGTCATAATCATTTGATGATGTCATAATCATTAGATGATGTCATAATCATTTTGTTGATGTCATAATCATTTGATGTCATAATCATTTGATGATGTCATAATCATTAGATGATGTCATAATCATTTTGTTGATGTCATAATGATTTGATGATGTCATAATCATTTGATGTCATAATCATTGGATGATGTCATAATCATTTTGTTGATGTCATAATCATTTGATGATGTCATAATCATTTGATGTCATAATCATTGGATGATGTCATAATCTTTTTTTTGATGTCATAATCATTTGATGATGTCATAATCATTTTGTTGAAGTCATAATCATTTGATGGTGTCATAATCATATGATGTAATAATCATTGGATGATGTCATAATCATTTGATGTCATAATCATTGGATGATGTCATAATCATTTTGTTGATGTCATAATCATTTGATGATGTCATAATCATTAGATGATGTCATAATCATTTTGTTGATGTCATAATCATTTTGTTGATGTCATAATCATTTGATGATGTCATAATCATTTGATGATGTCATAATCATTAGATGATGTCATAATCATTTTGTTGATGTCATAATCATTTGATGATGTCATAATCATTTGATGATGTCATAATCATTTTGTTGATGTCATAATGATTTGATGATGTCATAATCATTTGATGTCATAATCATTGGATGATGTCATAATCATTTTGTTGATGTCATAATCATTTGATGATGTCATAATCATTTGATGATGTCATAATCATTTTGTTGATGTCATAATCATTTTGTTGATGTCATAATCATTTGATGATGTCATAATCATTTGATGTCATAATCATTGGATGATGTCATAATCATTTTGTTGATGGCATAATCATTTGATGATGTCATAATCATTAGATAATGTCATAATCATTTTATTGATGTCATAATCATTTGATGATGTCATAATCATTTTGTTGATGTCATAATGATTTGATGATGTCATAATCATTTGATGTCATAATCAATGGATGATGTCATAATCATTTTGTTGATGTCATAATCATTTGATGATGTCATAATCATTTGATGATGTCATAATCATTTTGTTGATGTCATAATCATTTTGTTGATGTCATAATCATTTGATGATGTCATAATCATTTGATGTTATAATCATTGGATGATGTCATAATCATTTTGTTGATGTCATAATCATTTGATGATGTCATAATCATTTGATGTTATAATCATTGGATGATGTCATAATCATTTTGTTGATGTCATAATCATTTGATGATGTCATTATCATTTTGTTGATGTCATAATCATTTGATGATGTCATAATCATTTGATGTCATAATTATTGGATGATGTCATAATCATTTTGTTGATGTCATAATCATTTTGTTGATGTCATAATCATTTGATGATGTCATAATCATTTGATGTTATAATCATTGGATGATGTCATAATCATTTTGTTGATGTCATAATCATTTGATGATGTCATAATCATTTGATGTTATAATCATTGGATGATGTCATAATCATTTTGTTGATGTCATAATCATTTGATGATGTCATAATCATTTTGTTGATGTCATAATCATTTGATGATGTCATAATCATTTGATGTCATAATCATTGGATGATGTCATAATCATTTTGTTGATGTCATAATCATTTGATGATGTCATAAACATTAGATGATGTCATAATCATTTTGTTGATGTCATAATGATTTGATGATGTCATAATCATTTGATGTCATAATCATTGGATGATGTCATAATCATTTTGTTGATGTCATAATCATTTGATGATGTCATAATCATTTGATGTCATAATCATTGGATGATGTCATAATCATTTTGTTGATGTCATAATCATTTGATGATGTCATAATCATTAGATGATGTCATAATCATTTTGTTGATGTCATAATCATTAGATGATGTCATAATCATTTTGTTGATGTCATAATCATTTTGTTGATGTCATAATCATTTGATGATGTCATAATCATTAGATGATGTCATAATCATTTTGTTGATGTCATAATCATTTGATGATGTCATAATCATTTGATGTCATTATCATTGGATGATGTCATAATCATTTTGTTGATGTCATAATCATTTGATGATGTCATAATCATTTGATGTCATAATCATTGGATGATGTCATAATCTTTTTTTTGATGTCATAATCATTTGATGTCATAATCATTGGATGATGTCATAATCATTGGATGATGACATAATCATTTTGTTGATGTCATAATCATTTGATGTCATAATCATTGGATGATGTCATAATCATTTTGTTGATGTCATAATCATTTGATGATGTCATAATCATTTGATGTCATAATCATTGGATGATGTCATAATCATTTTGTTGATGTCATAATCATTTGATGATGTCATAATCATTAGATTATGTCATAATAAGTTTGTTGATGTCATAATCATTTGATGGTGTCATAATCATATGATGTAATAATCATTGGATGATGTCATAATCATTTTGTTGATGTCATAATCATTTGATGATGTCATAATCATTAGATAATGTCATAATCATTTTGTTGAAGTCATAATCATTTGATGATGTCATAATCATTTTGTTGATGTCATAATGATTTGATGATGTCATAATCATTTGATGTCATAATCATTGGATGATGTCATAATCATTTTGTTGATGTCATAATCATTTGATGATGTCATAATCATTAGATGATGTCATAATCATTTTGTTGATGTCATAATCATTTTGTTGATGTCATAATCATTTGATGATGTCATAATCATTTGATGATGTCATAATCATTAGATGATGTCATAATCATTTTGTTGATGTCATAATCATTTGATGATGTCATAATCATTTGATGATGTCATAATCATTTTGTTGATGTCATAATGATTTGATGATGTCATAATCATTTGATGTCATAATCATTGGATGATGTCATAATCATTTTGTTGATGTCATAATCATTTGATGATGTCATAATCATTTGATGATGTCATAATCATTTTGTTGATGTCATAATCATTTTGTTGATGTCATAATCATTTGATGATGTCATAATCATTTGATGTCATAATCATTGGATGATGTCATAATCATTTTGTTGATGGCATAATCATTTGATGATGTCATAATCATTAGATAATGTCATAATCATTTTATTGATGTCATAATCATTTGATGATGTCATAATCATTTTGTTGATGTCATAATGATTTGATGATGTCATAATCATTTGATGTCATAATCAATGGATGATGTCATAATCATTTTGTTGATGTCATAATCATTTGATGATGTCATAATCATTTGATGATGTCATAATCATTTTGTTGATGTCATAATCATTTTGTTGATGTCATAATCATTTGATGATGTCATAATCATTTGATGTTATAATCATTGGATGATGTCATAATCATTTTGTTGATGTCATAATCATTTGATGATGTCATAATCATTTGATGTTATAATCATTGGATGATGTCATAATCATTTTGTTGATGTCATAATCATTTGATGATGTCATTATCATTTTGTTGATGTCATAATCATTTGATGATGTCATAATCATTTGATGTCATAATTATTGGATGATGTCATAATCATTTTGTTGATGTCATAATCATTTTGTTGATGTCATAATCATTTGATGATGTCATAATCATTTGATGTTATAATCATTGGATGATGTCATAATCATTTTGTTGATGTCATAATCATTTGATGATGTCATAATCATTTGATGTTATAATCATTGGATGATGTCATAATCATTTTGTTGATGTCATAATCATTTGATGATGTCATAATCATTTTGTTGATGTCATAATCATTTGATGATGTCATAATCATTTGATGTCATAATCATTGGATGATGTCATAATCATTTTGTTGATGTCATAATCATTTGATGATGTCATAAACATTAGATGATGTCATAATCATTTTGTTGATGTCATAATGATTTGATGATGTCATAATCATTTGATGTCATAATCATTGGATGATGTCATAATCATTTTGTTGATGTCATAATCATTTGATGATGTCATAATCATTTGATGTCATAATCATTGGATGATGTCATAATCATTTTGTTGATGTCATAATCATTTGATGATGTCATAATCATTAGATGATGTCATAATCATTTTGTTGATGTCATAATCATTAGATGATGTCATAATCATTTTGTTGATGTCATAATCATTTTGTTGATGTCATAATCATTTGATGATGTCATAATCATTAGATGATGTCATAATCATTTTGTTGATGTCATAATCATTTGATGATGTCATAATCATTTGATGTCATTATCATTGGATGATGTCATAATCATTTTGTTGATGTCATAATCATTTGATGATGTCATAATCATTTGATGTCATAATCATTGGATGATGTCATAATCTTTTTTTTGATGTCATAATCATTTGATGTCATAATCATTGGATGATGTCATAATCATTGGATGATGACATAATCATTTTGTTGATGTCATAATCATTTGATGTCATAATCATTGGATGATGTCATAATCATTTTGTTGATGTCATAATCATTTGATGATGTCATAATCATTTGATGTCATAATCATTGGATGATGTCATAATCATTTTGTTGATGTCATAATCATTTGATGATGTCATAATCATTAGATTATGTCATAATAAGTTTGTTGATGTCATAATCATTTGATGGTGTCATAATCATATGATGTAATAATCATTGGATGATGTCATAATCATTTTGTTGATGTCATAATCATTTGATGATGTCATAATCATTAGATAATGTCATAATCATTTTGTTGAAGTCATAATCATTTGATGATGTCATAATCATTTTGTTGATGTCATAATGATTTGATGATGTCATAATCATTTGATGTCATAATCATTGGATGATGTCATAATCATTTTGTTGATGTCATAATCATTTGATGATGTCATAATCATTAGATGATGTCATAATCATTTTGTTGATGTCATAATCATTTCATGATGTCATAATCATTTGATGTCATAATCATTGGATGATGTCATAATCATTTTGTTGATGGCATAATCATTTGATGATGTCATAAATATTAGATAATGTCATAATCATTTTGTTGAAGTCATAATCATTTGATGATGTCATAATCATTTTGTTGATGTCATAATCATTTGATGATGTCATAATCATTTGATGTCATAATCATTGGATGATGTCATAATCATTTTGTTGATGTCATAATCATTTGATGATGTCATAATCATTAGATGATGTCATAATCATTTTGTTGATGTCATAATCATTTTGTTGATGTCATAATCATTTGATGATGTCATAATCATTTGATGATGTCATAATCATTAGATGATGTCATAATCATTTTGTTGATGTCATAATCATTTGATGATGTCATAATCATTTGATGATGTCATAATCATTTTGTTGATGTCATAATGATTTGATGATGTCATAATCATTTGATGTCATAATCATTGGATGATGTCATAATCATTTTGTTGATGTCATAATCATTTGATGATGTCATAATCATTTGATGATGTCATAATCATTTTGTTGATGTCATAATCATTTTGTTGATGTCATAATCATTAGATGATGTCATAATCATTTTGTTGATGTCATAATCATTTGATGATGTCATAATCATTTGATGTCATAATCATTGGATGATGACATAATCATTTTGTTGATGGCATAATCATTTGATGATGTCATAAACATTAGATAATGTCATAATCATTTGATGATGTCATAATCATTAGATGATGTCATAATCATTTTGTTGATGTCATAATCATTTCATGATGTCATAATCATTTGATGTCATAATCATTGGATGATGTCATAATCATTTTGTTGATGGCATAATCGTTTGATGATGTCATAATCATTAGATAATGTCATAATCATTTTATTGATGTCATAATCATTTGATGATGTCATAATCATTTTGTTGATGTCATAATGATTTGATGATGTCATAATCATTTGATGTCATAATCATTGGATGATGTCATAATCATTTTGTTGATGTCATAATCATTTGATGATGTCATAATCATTTGATGATGTCATAATCATTTTGTTGATGTCATAATCATTTTGTTGATGTCATAATCATTTGATGATGTCATAATCATTTGATGTTATAATCATTGGATGATGTCATAATCATTTTGTTGATGTCATAATCATTTGATGATGTCATAATCATTTGATGTTATAATCATTGGATGATGTCATAATCATTTTGTTGATGTCATAATCATTTGATGATGTCATTATCATTTTGTTGATGTCATAATCATTTGATGATGTCATAATCATTTGATGTCATAATTATTGGATGATGTCATAATCATTTTGTTGATGTCATAATCATTTTGTTGATGTCATAATCATTTGATGATGTCATAATCATTTGATGTTATAATCATTGGATGATGTCATAATCATTTTGTTGATGTCATAATCATTTGATGATGTCATAATCATTTGATGTTATAATCATTGGATGATGTCATAATCATTTTGTTGATGTCATAATAATTTGATGATGTCATAATCATTTTGTTGATGTCATAATCATTTGATGATGTCATAATCATTTGATGTCATAATCATTGGATGATGTCATAATCATTTTGTTGATGTCATAATCATTTGATGATGTCATAAACATTAGATGATGTCATAATCATTTTGTTGATGTCATAATGATTTGATGATGTCATAATCATTTGATGTCATAATCATTGGATGATGTCATAATCATTTTGTTGATGTCATAATCATTTGATGATGTCATAATCATTTGATGTCATAATCATTGGATGATGTCATAATCATTTTGTTGATGTCATAATCATTTGATGATGTCATAATCATTAGATGATGTCATAATCATTTTGTTGATGTCATAATCATTAGATGATGTCATAATCATTTTGTTGATGTCATAATCATTTTGTTGATGTCATAATCATTTGATGATGTCATAATCATTAGATGATGTCATAATCATTTTGTTGATGTCATAATCATTTGATGATGTCATAATCATTTGATGTCATAATCATTGGATGATGTCATAATCATTTTGTTGATGTCATAATCATTTGATGATGTCATAATCATTTGATGTCATAATCATTGGATGATGTCATAATCTTTTTTTGATGTCATAATCATTTGATGTCATAATCATTGGATGATGTCATAATCATTGGATGATGACATAATCATTTTGTAGATGTCATAATCATTTGATGTCATAATCATTGGATGATGTCATAATCATTTTGTTGATGTCATAATCATTTGATGATGTCATAATCATTAGATGATGTCATAATCATTTTGTTGATGTCATAATCATTTGATGATGTCATACTCATTTGATGTTATAATCATTGGATGATGTCATAATCATTTTGTTGATGTCATAATCTTTTTGTTGATGTCATAATCATTTGATGATGTCATAATCATTAGATGATGTCATAATCATTTTGTTGATGTCATAATCATTTGATGATGTCATAATCATTTGATGTCATAATCATTGGATGATGTCATAATCATTTTGTTGATGTCATAATCATTTGATGATGTCATAATCATTAGATGATGTCATAATCATTTTGTTGATGTCATAATCATTTCATGATGTCATAATCATTTGATGTCATAATCATTGGATGATGTCATAATCATTTTGTTGATGGCATAATCATTTGATGATGTCATAAACATTAGATAATGTCATAATCATTTTGTTGAAGTCATAATCATTTGATGATGTCATAATCATTTTGTTGATGTCATAATCATTTGATGATGTCATAATCATTTGATGTCATAATCATTGGATGATGTCATAATCATTTTGTTGATGTCATAATCATTTGATGATGTCATAATCATTAGATGATGTCATAATCATTTTGTTGATGTCATAATCATTTTGTTGATGTCATAATCATTTGATGATGTCATAATCATTTGATGATGTCATAATCATTAGATGATGTCATAATCATTTTGTTGATGTCATAATCATTTGATGATGTCATAATCATTTGATGATGTCATAATCATTTTGTTGATGTCATAATGATTTGATGATGTCATAATCATTTGATGTCATAATCATTGGATGATGTCATAATCATTTTGTTGATGTCATAATCATTTGATGATGTCATAATCATTTTGTTGATGTCATAATCATTTTGTTGATGTCATAATCATTTGATGATGTCATAATCATTTGATGTTATAATCATTGGATGATGTCATAATCATTTTGTTGATGTCATAATCATTTGATGATGTCATAATCATTTGATGTTATAATCATTGGATGATGTCATAATCATTTTGTTGATGTCATAATCATTTGATGATGTCATTATCATTTTGTTGATGTCATAATCATTTGATGATGTCATAATCATTTGATGTCATAATTATTGGATGATGTCATAATAATTTTGTTGATGTCATAATCATTTTGTTGATGTCATAATCATTTGATGATGTCATAATCATTTGATGTTATAATCATTGGATGATGTCATAATCATTTTGTTGATGTCATAATCATTTGATGATGTCATAATCATTTGATGTTATAATCATTGGATGATGTCATAATCATTTTGTTGATGTCATAATCATTTGATGATGTCATAATCATTTTGTTGATGTCATAATCATTTGATGATGTCATAATCATTAGATGATGTCATAATCATTTTGTTGATGTCATAATCATTTCATGATGTCATAATCATTTGATGTCATAATCATTGGATGATGTCATAATCATTTTGTTGATGGCATAATCATTTGATGATGTCATAAACATTAGATAATGTCATAATCATTTGATGATGTCATAATCATTAGATGATGTCATAATCATTTTGTTGATGTCATAATCATTTCATGATGTCATAATCATTTGATGTCATAATCATTGGATGATGTCATAATCATTTTGTTGATGGCATAATCATTTGATGATGTCATAAACATTAGATAATGTCATAATCATTTTGTTGAAGTCATAATCATTTGATGATGTCATAATCATTTTGTTGATGTCATAATCATTTGATGATGTCATAATCATTTGATGTCATAATCATTGGATGATGTCATAATCATTTTGTTGATGTCATAATCATTTGATATAATAATCATTGGATGATGTCATAATCATTTTGTTGATGTCATAATCATTTGATGATGTCATAATCATTTGATGTCATAATCATTGGATGATGTCATAATCATTTTGTTGATGTCATAATCATTTGATGATGTCATAATCATTAGATGATGTCATAATCATTGGATGATGACATAATCATTTTGTTGATGTCATAATCATTTGATGTCATAATCATTGGATGATGTCATAATCATTTTGTTGATGTCATAATCATTTGATGATGTCATAATCATTTGATGATGTCATAATCATTAGATGATATCATAATCATTTTGTTGATGTCACAATCATTTCATGATGTCATAATCATTTGATGTCATAATCATTGGATGATGTCATAATCATTTTGTTGATGTCATAATCATTTGATGATGTCATAATCATTAGATAATGTCATAATCATTTTGTTTAAGTCATAATCATTTGATGATGTCATAATCATTTTGTTGATGTCATAATGATTTGATGATGTCATAATCATTTGATGTCATAATCATTGGATGATGTCATAATCATTTTGTTGATGTCATAATCATTTGATGATGTCATAATCATTAGATGATGTCATAATTATTTTGTTGATGTCATAATCATTTTGTTGATGTCATAATCATTTGATGATGTCATAATCATTTGATGTTATAATCATTGGATGATGTCATAATCATTTTGTTGATGTCATAATCATTTGATGATGTCATAATCATTTGATGTTATAATCATTGGATGATGTCATAATCATTTTGTTGATGTCATAATCATTTGATGATGTCATAATCATTTTGTTGATGTCATAATCATTTGATGATGTCATAATCATTTGATGTCATAATCATTGGATGATGTCATAATCATTTTGTTGATGTCATAATCATTTTGTTGATGTCATAATCATTTGATGATGTCATAATCATTTGATGTTATACTCATTGGATGATGTCATAATCATTTTGTTGATGTCATAATCATTTGATGATGTCATAATCATTTGATGTTATAATCATTGGATGATGTCATAATCATTTTGTTGATGTCATAATCATTTGATGATGTCATAATCATTAGATGATGTCATAATCATTTTGTTGATGTCATAATCATTTTGTTGATGTCATAATCATTTGATGATGTCATAATCATTTGATGTCATAATCATTGGATGATGTCATAATCATTTTGTTGATGTCATAGTCATTTGATGATGTCATAAACATTAGATGATGTCATAATCATTTTGTTGATGTCATAATGATTTGATGATGTCATAATCATTTGATGTCATAATCATTGGATGATGTCATAATCATTTTGTTGATGTCATAATCATTTGATGATGTCATAATCATTTGATGTCATAATCATTGCATGATGTCATAATCATTTTATTGATGTCATAATCATTTGATGATGTCATAATCATTATATGATGTCATAATCATTTTGTTGATGTCATAATCATTAGATGATGTCATAATCATTTTGTTGATGTCATAATCATTTTTTTGATGTCATAATCATTTGATGATGTCATAATCATTTGATGTCATAATCATTGGATGATGTCATAATCATTTTGTTGATGTCATAATCATTTGATGATGTCATAATCATTAGATGATGTCATAATCATTTTGTTGATGTCATAATCATTTGATGATGTCATAATCATATGATGTAATAATCATTGGATGATGTCATAATCATTTGATGTCATAATCATTGGATGATGTCATAATCATTTTGTTGATGTCATAATCATTTTGTTGAAGTCATAATCATTTGATGATGTCATAATCATTTTGTTGATGTCATAATCATTTGATGATGTCATAATCATTTGATGTCATAATCATTGGATGATGTCATAATCATTTTGTTGATGTCATAATCATTTGATGATGTCATAATCATTAGATGATGTCATAATCATTTTGTTGATGTCATAATCATTTTGTTGATGTCATAATCATTTGATGATGTCATAATCATTTGATGATGTCATAATCATTAGATGATGTCATAATCATTTTGTTGATGTCATAATCATTTGATGATGTCATAATCATTTGATGATGTCATAATCATTTTGTTGATGTCATAATGATTTGATGATGTCATAATCATTTGATGTCATAATCATTGGATGATGTCATAATCATTTTGTTGATGTCATAATCATTTGATGATGTCATAATCATTTGATGATGTCATAATCATTTTGTTGATGTCATAATCATTTTGTTGATGTCATAATCATTTGATGATGTCATAATCATTTGATGTTATAATCATTGGATGATGTCATAATCATTTTGTTGATGTCATAATCATTTGATGATGTCATAATCATTTGATGTTATAATCATTGGATGATGTCATAATCATTTTGTTGATGTCATAATCATTTGATGATGTCATTATCATTTTGTTGATGTCATAATCATTTGATGATGTCATAATCATTTGATGTCATAATTATTGGATGATGTCATAATCATTTTGTTGATGTCATAATCATTTTGTTGATGTCATAATCATTTGATGATGTCATAATCATTTGATGATGTCATAATCATTAGATGATGTCATAATCATTTTGTTGATGGCATAATCATTTGATGATGTCATAAACATTAGATAATGTCATAATCATTTTGTTGAAGTCATAATCATTTGATGATGTCATAATCATTTTGTTGATGTCATAATCATTTGATGATGTCATAATCATTTGATGTCATAATCATTGGATGATGTCATAATCATTTTGTTGATGTCATAATCATTTGATGATGTCATAATCATTAGATGATGTCATAATCATTTTGTTGATGTCATAATCATTTTGTTGATGTCATAATCATTTGATGATGTCATAATCATTTGATGATGTCATAATCATTAGATGATGTCATAATCATTTTGTTGATGTCATAATCATTTGATGATGTCATAATCATTTGATGATGTCATAATCATTTTGTTGATGTCATAATCATTTGATGATGTCATAATCATTTGATGTCATAATCATTGGATGATGTCATAATCATTTTGTTGATGTCATAATCATTTGATGATGTCATAATCATTTGATGATGTCATTATCATTTTGTTGATGTCATAATCATTTGATGATGTCATAATCATTTGATGTCATAATTATTGGATGATGTCATAATCATTTTGTTGATGTCATAATCATTTTGTTGATGTCATAATCATTTGATGATGTCATAATCATTTGATGTTATAATCATTGGATGATGTCATAATCATTTTGTTGATGTCATAATCATTTGATGATGTCATAATCATTTGATGTTATAATCATTGGATGATGTCATAATCATTTTGTTGATGTCATAATCGTTTGATGATGTCATAATCATTTTGTTGATGTCATAATCATTTGATGATGTCATAATCATTTGATGTCATAATCATTGGATGATGTCATAATCATTTTGTTGATGTCATAATCATTTGATGATGTCATAAACATTAGATGATGTCATAATCATTTTGTTGATGTCATAATGATTTGATGATGTCATAATCATTTGATGTCATAATCATTGGATGATGTCATAATCATTTTGTTGATGTCATAATCATTTGATGATGTCATAATCATTTGATGTCATAATCATTGGATGATGTCATAATCATTTTGTTGATGTCATAATCATTTGATGATGTCATAATCATTAGATGATGTCATAATCATTTTGTTGATGTCATAATCATTAGATGATGTCATAATCATTTGATGATGTCATAATCATTAGATGATGTCATAATCATTTTGTTGATGTCATAATGA
Organism: Dendrobates tinctorius; assembly: GCF_039654945.1. Lineage (NCBI taxonomy): Eukaryota > Metazoa > Chordata > Amphibia > Anura > Dendrobatidae > Dendrobates > Dendrobates tinctorius. Next base: position 39,789,360 of record NW_027361687.1, on the reverse strand, counting down.
TTTGATGATGTCATAATCATTTGATGTCATAATCATTGGATGATGTCATAATCATTTTGTTGATGTCATAATCATTTGATGATGTCATAATCATTTGATGTCATAATCATTGGATGATGTCATAATCTTTTTTTTGATGTCATAATCATTTGATGATGTCATAATCATTTTGTTGAAGTCATAATCATTTGATGATGTCATAATCATTTGATGTTATAATCATTGGATGATGTCATAATCATTTTGTTGATGTCATAATCATTTGATGATGTCATAATCATTTTGTTGATGTCATAATCATTTGATGATGTCATAATCATTTGATGTCATAATCATTGGATGATGTCATAATCATTTTGTTGATGTCATAATCATTTGATGATGTCATAAACATTAGATGATGTCATAATCATTTTGTTGATGTCATAATGATTTGATGATGTCATAATCATTTGATGTCATAATCATTGGATGATGTCATAATCATTTTGTTGATGTCATAATGATTTGATGATGTCATAATCATTTGATGTCATAATCATTGGATGATGTCATAATCATTTTGTTGATGTCATAATCATTTGATGATGTCATAATCATTAGATGATGTCATAATCATTTTGTTGATGTCATAATCATTTGATGTCATAATCATTTGATGATGTCATAATCATTAGATGATGTCATAATCATTTTGTTGATGTCATAATGATTTGATGATGTCATAATCATTTGATGTCATAATCATTGGATGATGTCATAATCATTTTGTTGATGTCATAATCATTTGATGATGTCATAATCATTTGATGTCATAATCATTGGATGATGTCATAATCTTTTTTTTGATGTCATAATCATTTGATGATGTCATAATCATTTTGTTGAAGTCATAATCATTTGATGGTGTCATAATCATATGATGTAATAATCATTGGATGATGTCATAATCATTTGATGTCATAATCATTGGATGATGTCATAATCATTTTGTTGATGTCATAATCATTTGATGATGTCATAATCATTAGATGATGTCATAATCATTTTGTTGATGTCATAATCATTTTGTTGATGTCATAATCATTTGATGATGTCATAATCATTTGATGATGTCATAATCATTAGATGATGTCATAATCATTTTGTTGATGTCATAATCATTTGATGATGTCATAATCATTTGATGATGTCATAATCATTTTGTTGATGTCATAATGATTTGATGATGTCATAATCATTTGATGTCATAATCATTGGATGATGTCATAATCATTTTGTTGATGTCATAATCATTTGATGATGTCATAATCATTTGATGATGTCATAATCATTTTGTTGATGTCATAATCATTTTGTTGATGTCATAATCATTTGATGATGTCATAATCATTTGATGTCATAATCATTGGATGATGTCATAATCATTTTGTTGATGGCATAATCATTTGATGATGTCATAATCATTAGATAATGTCATAATCATTTTATTGATGTCATAATCATTTGATGATGTCATAATCATTTTGTTGATGTCATAATGATTTGATGATGTCATAATCATTTGATGTCATAATCAATGGATGATGTCATAATCATTTTGTTGATGTCATAATCATTTGATGATGTCATAATCATTTGATGATGTCATAATCATTTTGTTGATGTCATAATCATTTTGTTGATGTCATAATCATTTGATGATGTCATAATCATTTGATGTTATAATCATTGGATGATGTCATAATCATTTTGTTGATGTCATAATCATTTGATGATGTCATAATCATTTGATGTTATAATCATTGGATGATGTCATAATCATTTTGTTGATGTCATAATCATTTGATGATGTCATTATCATTTTGTTGATGTCATAATCATTTGATGATGTCATAATCATTTGATGTCATAATTATTGGATGATGTCATAATCATTTTGTTGATGTCATAATCATTTTGTTGATGTCATAATCATTTGATGATGTCATAATCATTTGATGTTATAATCATTGGATGATGTCATAATCATTTTGTTGATGTCATAATCATTTGATGATGTCATAATCATTTGATGTTATAATCATTGGATGATGTCATAATCATTTTGTTGATGTCATAATCATTTGATGATGTCATAATCATTTTGTTGATGTCATAATCATTTGATGATGTCATAATCATTTGATGTCATAATCATTGGATGATGTCATAATCATTTTGTTGATGTCATAATCATTTGATGATGTCATAAACATTAGATGATGTCATAATCATTTTGTTGATGTCATAATGATTTGATGATGTCATAATCATTTGATGTCATAATCATTGGATGATGTCATAATCATTTTGTTGATGTCATAATCATTTGATGATGTCATAATCATTTGATGTCATAATCATTGGATGATGTCATAATCATTTTGTTGATGTCATAATCATTTGATGATGTCATAATCATTAGATGATGTCATAATCATTTTGTTGATGTCATAATCATTAGATGATGTCATAATCATTTTGTTGATGTCATAATCATTTTGTTGATGTCATAATCATTTGATGATGTCATAATCATTAGATGATGTCATAATCATTTTGTTGATGTCATAATCATTTGATGATGTCATAATCATTTGATGTCATTATCATTGGATGATGTCATAATCATTTTGTTGATGTCATAATCATTTGATGATGTCATAATCATTTGATGTCATAATCATTGGATGATGTCATAATCTTTTTTTTGATGTCATAATCATTTGATGTCATAATCATTGGATGATGTCATAATCATTGGATGATGACATAATCATTTTGTTGATGTCATAATCATTTGATGTCATAATTATTGGATGATGTCATAATCATTTTGTTGATGTCATAATCATTTGATGATGTCATAATCATTTGATGTCATAATCATTGGATGATGTCATAATCATTTTGTTGATGTCATAATCATTTGATGATGTCATAATCATTAGATTATGTCATAATAAGTTTGTTGATGTCATAATCATTTGATGGTGTCATAATCATATGATGTAATAATCATTGGATGATGTCATAATCATTTTGTTGATGTCATAATCATTTGATGATGTCATAATCATTAGATAATGTCATAATCATTTTGTTGAAGTCATAATCATTTGATGATGTCATAATCATTTTGTTGATGTCATAATGATTTGATGATGTCATAATCATTTGATGTCATAATCATTGGATGATGTCATAATCATTTTGTTGATGTCATAATCATTTGATGATGTCATAATCATTAGATGATGTCATAATCATTTTGTTGATGTCATAATCATTTCATGATGTCATAATCATTTGATGTCATAATCATTGGATGATGTCATAATCATTTTGTTGATGGCATAATCATTTGATGATGTCATAAATATTAGATAATGTCATAATCATTTTGTTGAAGTCATAATCATTTGATGATGTCATAATCATTTTGTTGATGTCATAATCATTTGATGATGTCATAATCATTTGATGTCATAATCATTGGATGATGTCATAATCATTTTGTTGATGTCATAATCATTTGATGATGTCATAATCATTAGATGATGTCATAATCATTTTGTTGATGTCATAATCATTTTGTTGATGTCATAATCATTTGATGATGTCATAATCATTTGATGATGTCATAATCATTAGATGATGTCATAATCATTTTGTTGATGTCATAATCATTTGATGATGTCATAATCATTTGATGATGTCATAATCATTTTGTTGATGTCATAATGATTTGATGATGTCATAATCATTTGATGTCATAATCATTGGATGATGTCATAATCATTTTGTTGATGTCATAATCATTTGATGATGTCATAATCATTTGATGATGTCATAATCATTTTGTTGATGTCATAATCATTTTGTTGATGTCATAATCATTAGATGATGTCATAATCATTTTGTTGATGTCATAATCATTTGATGATGTCATAATCATTTGATGTCATAATCATTGGATGATGACATAATCATTTTGTTGATGGCATAATCATTTGATGATGTCATAAACATTAGATAATGTCATAATCATTTGATGATGTCATAATCATTAGATGATGTCATAATCATTTTGTTGATGTCATAATCATTTCATGATGTCATAATCATTTGATGTCATAATCATTGGATGATGTCATAATCATTTTGTTGATGGCATAATCGTTTGATGATGTCATAATCATTAGATAATGTCATAATCATTTTATTGATGTCATAATCATTTGATGATGTCATAATCATTTTGTTGATGTCATAATGATTTGATGATGTCATAATCATTTGATGTCATAATCATTGGATGATGTCATAATCATTTTGTTGATGTCATAATCATTTGATGATGTCATAATCATTTGATGATGTCATAATCATTTTGTTGATGTCATAATCATTTTGTTGATGTCATAATCATTTGATGATGTCATAATCATTTGATGTTATAATCATTGGATGATGTCATAATCATTTTGTTGATGTCATAATCATTTGATGATGTCATAATCATTTGATGTTATAATCATTGGATGATGTCATAATCATTTTGTTGATGTCATAATCATTTGATGATGTCATTATCATTTTGTTGATGTCATAATCATTTGATGATGTCATAATCATTTGATGTCATAATTATTGGATGATGTCATAATCATTTTGTTGATGTCATAATCATTTTGTTGATGTCATAATCATTTGATGATGTCATAATCATTTGATGTTATAATCATTGGATGATGTCATAATCATTTTGTTGATGTCATAATCATTTGATGATGTCATAATCATTTGATGTTATAATCATTGGATGATGTCATAATCATTTTGTTGATGTCATAATAATTTGATGATGTCATAATCATTTTGTTGATGTCATAATCATTTGATGATGTCATAATCATTTGATGTCATAATCATTGGATGATGTCATAATCATTTTGTTGATGTCATAATCATTTGATGATGTCATAAACATTAGATGATGTCATAATCATTTTGTTGATGTCATAATGATTTGATGATGTCATAATCATTTGATGTCATAATCATTGGATGATGTCATAATCATTTTGTTGATGTCATAATCATTTGATGATGTCATAATCATTTGATGTCATAATCATTGGATGATGTCATAATCATTTTGTTGATGTCATAATCATTTGATGATGTCATAATCATTAGATGATGTCATAATCATTTTGTTGATGTCATAATCATTAGATGATGTCATAATCATTTTGTTGATGTCATAATCATTTTGTTGATGTCATAATCATTTGATGATGTCATAATCATTAGATGATGTCATAATCATTTTGTTGATGTCATAATCATTTGATGATGTCATAATCATTTGATGTCATAATCATTGGATGATGTCATAATCATTTTGTTGATGTCATAATCATTTGATGATGTCATAATCATTTGATGTCATAATCATTGGATGATGTCATAATCTTTTTTTGATGTCATAATCATTTGATGTCATAATCATTGGATGATGTCATAATCATTGGATGATGACATAATCATTTTGTAGATGTCATAATCATTTGATGTCATAATCATTGGATGATGTCATAATCATTTTGTTGATGTCATAATCATTTGATGATGTCATAATCATTAGATGATGTCATAATCATTTTGTTGATGTCATAATCATTTGATGATGTCATACTCATTTGATGTTATAATCATTGGATGATGTCATAATCATTTTGTTGATGTCATAATCTTTTTGTTGATGTCATAATCATTTGATGATGTCATAATCATTAGATGATGTCATAATCATTTTGTTGATGTCATAATCATTTGATGATGTCATAATCATTTGATGTCATAATCATTGGATGATGTCATAATCATTTTGTTGATGTCATAATCATTTGATGATGTCATAATCATTAGATGATGTCATAATCATTTTGTTGATGTCATAATCATTTCATGATGTCATAATCATTTGATGTCATAATCATTGGATGATGTCATAATCATTTTGTTGATGGCATAATCATTTGATGATGTCATAAACATTAGATAATGTCATAATCATTTTGTTGAAGTCATAATCATTTGATGATGTCATAATCATTTTGTTGATGTCATAATCATTTGATGATGTCATAATCATTTGATGTCATAATCATTGGATGATGTCATAATCATTTTGTTGATGTCATAATCATTTGATGATGTCATAATCATTAGATGATGTCATAATCATTTTGTTGATGTCATAATCATTTTGTTGATGTCATAATCATTTGATGATGTCATAATCATTTGATGATGTCATAATCATTAGATGATGTCATAATCATTTTGTTGATGTCATAATCATTTGATGATGTCATAATCATTTGATGATGTCATAATCATTTTGTTGATGTCATAATGATTTGATGATGTCATAATCATTTGATGTCATAATCATTGGATGATGTCATAATCATTTTGTTGATGTCATAATCATTTGATGATGTCATAATCATTTTGTTGATGTCATAATCATTTTGTTGATGTCATAATCATTTGATGATGTCATAATCATTTGATGTTATAATCATTGGATGATGTCATAATCATTTTGTTGATGTCATAATCATTTGATGATGTCATAATCATTTGATGTTATAATCATTGGATGATGTCATAATCATTTTGTTGATGTCATAATCATTTGATGATGTCATTATCATTTTGTTGATGTCATAATCATTTGATGATGTCATAATCATTTGATGTCATAATTATTGGATGATGTCATAATAATTTTGTTGATGTCATAATCATTTTGTTGATGTCATAATCATTTGATGATGTCATAATCATTTGATGTTATAATCATTGGATGATGTCATAATCATTTTGTTGATGTCATAATCATTTGATGATGTCATAATCATTTGATGTTATAATCATTGGATGATGTCATAATCATTTTGTTGATGTCATAATCATTTGATGATGTCATAATCATTTTGTTGATGTCATAATCATTTGATGATGTCATAATCATTAGATGATGTCATAATCATTTTGTTGATGTCATAATCATTTCATGATGTCATAATCATTTGATGTCATAATCATTGGATGATGTCATAATCATTTTGTTGATGGCATAATCATTTGATGATGTCATAAACATTAGATAATGTCATAATCATTTGATGATGTCATAATCATTAGATGATGTCATAATCATTTTGTTGATGTCATAATCATTTCATGATGTCATAATCATTTGATGTCATAATCATTGGATGATGTCATAATCATTTTGTTGATGGCATAATCATTTGATGATGTCATAAACATTAGATAATGTCATAATCATTTTGTTGAAGTCATAATCATTTGATGATGTCATAATCATTTTGTTGATGTCATAATCATTTGATGATGTCATAATCATTTGATGTCATAATCATTGGATGATGTCATAATCATTTTGTTGATGTCATAATCATTTGATATAATAATCATTGGATGATGTCATAATCATTTTGTTGATGTCATAATCATTTGATGATGTCATAATCATTTGATGTCATAATCATTGGATGATGTCATAATCATTTTGTTGATGTCATAATCATTTGATGATGTCATAATCATTAGATGATGTCATAATCATTGGATGATGACATAATCATTTTGTTGATGTCATAATCATTTGATGTCATAATCATTGGATGATGTCATAATCATTTTGTTGATGTCATAATCATTTGATGATGTCATAATCATTTGATGATGTCATAATCATTAGATGATGTCATAATCATTTTGTTGATGTCACAATCATTTCATGATGTCATAATCATTTGATGTCATAATCATTGGATGATGTCATAATCATTTTGTTGATGTCATAATCATTTGATGATGTCATAATCATTAGATAATGTCATAATCATTTTGTTTAAGTCATAATCATTTGATGATGTCATAATCATTTTGTTGATGTCATAATGATTTGATGATGTCATAATCATTTGATGTCATAATCATTGGATGATGTCATAATCATTTTGTTGATGTCATAATCATTTGATGATGTCATAATCATTAGATGATGTCATAATCATTTTGTTGATGTCATAATCATTTTGTTGATGTCATAATCATTTGATGATGTCATAATCATTTGATGTTATAATCATTGGATGATGTCATAATCATTTTGTTGATGTCATAATCATTTGATGATGTCATAATCATTTGATGTTATAATCATTGGATGATGTCATAATCATTTTGTTGATGTCATAATCATTTGATGATGTCATAATCATTTTGTTGATGTCATAATCATTTGATGATGTCATAATCATTTGATGTCATAATCATTGGATGATGTCATAATCATTTTGTTGATGTCATAATCATTTTGTTGATGTCATAATCATTTGATGATGTCATAATCATTTGATGTTATACTCATTGGATGATGTCATAATCATTTTGTTGATGTCATAATCATTTGATGATGTCATAATCATTTGATGTTATAATCATTGGATGATGTCATAATCATTTTGTTGATGTCATAATCATTTGATGATGTCATAATCATTAGATGATGTCATAATCATTTTGTTGATGTCATAATCATTTTGTTGATGTCATAATCATTTGATGATGTCATAATCATTTGATGTCATAATCATTGGATGATGTCATAATCATTTTGTTGATGTCATAGTCATTTGATGATGTCATAAACATTAGATGATGTCATAATCATTTTGTTGATGTCATAATGATTTGATGATGTCATAATCATTTGATGTCATAATCATTGGATGATGTCATAATCATTTTGTTGATGTCATAATCATTTGATGATGTCATAATCATTTGATGTCATAATCATTGCATGATGTCATAATCATTTTATTGATGTCATAATCATTTGATGATGTCATAATCATTATATGATGTCATAATCATTTTGTTGATGTCATAATCATTAGATGATGTCATAATCATTTTGTTGATGTCATAATCATTTTTTTGATGTCATAATCATTTGATGATGTCATAATCATTTGATGTCATAATCATTGGATGATGTCATAATCATTTTGTTGATGTCATAATCATTTGATGATGTCATAATCATTAGATGATGTCATAATCATTTTGTTGATGTCATAATCATTTGATGATGTCATAATCATATGATGTAATAATCATTGGATGATGTCATAATCATTTTGTTGATGTCATAATCATTTGATGATGTCATAATCATTAGATGATGTCATAATCAATTTGTTGATGTCATAATCATTTGATGATGTCATAATCATTAGATGATGTCATAATCATTTTGTTGATGTCATAATCATTTGATGATGTCATAATCATTAGATGATGTCATAATCATTTTGTTGATGTCATAATCATTTGATGATGTCATAATCATTTGATGTCATAATCATTGGATGATGTCGTAATCATTTTGTTGATGTCATAATCATTTGATGATGTCATAATCATTTGATGATGTCATAATCATTTTGATGATGTCATAATCATTTGATGATGTCATAATCATTTGATGTCATAATCATTGGATAATGTCATAATCATTTTGTTGATGTCATAATCATTTTATGATGTCATAATCATTTTGTTGATGTCATAATCATTGGATGATGTCATAATCCTTTTGTTGATGTCATAATCATTTGATGATGTCATAATCATTAGATGATGTCATAATCATATTGTTGATGTCATAATCATTTGATGATGTCATAATCATTTTGTTGATGTCATAATTATTTCGTTGATGTCATAATGATTTGATGATATCATAATCATTTGATGTCATAATCATTGGATGATGTCATAATCATTTTGTTGATGTCATAATCATTTGATGATGTCATAATCATTTGATGTCATAATCATTGGATGATGTCATAATCATTTTGTTGATGTCATAATCATTTTATGATGTCATAACCATTTTGTTGATGTCATAATCATTGGATGATGTCTTAATCCTTTTGTTGATGTCATAATCATTTGATGATGTCATAATCATTAGATGATGTCATAATCATTTTGTTGATGTCATAATCATTTGATGATGTCATAATCATTTTGTTGATGTCATAATCATTTCGTTGATGTCATAATGATTTGATGATATCATAATCATTTGATGTCATAATCATTGGATGATGTCATAATCATTTTGTTGATGTCATAATCATTTGATGATGTCATAATCATTAGATGATGTCATAATCATTGGATGATGACATAATCATTTTGTTGATGTCATAATCATTTGATGTCATAATCATTGGATGATGTCATAATCATTTTGTTGATGTCATAATCATTTGATGATGTCATAATCATTGGATGATGCCATAATCATTTTGTTGATGTCATAATCATTTGATGATGTCATAATCATTAGATGATGTCATAATCATTGGATGATGACATAATCATTTTGTTGATGTCATAATCATTTGATGTCATAATCATTGGATGATGTCATAATCATTTTGTTGATGTCATAATCATTTGATGATGTCATAATCATTTTGTTGATGTCATAATCATTTCGTTGATGTCATAATGATTTGATGATATCATAATCATTTGATGTCATAATCATTGGATGATTTCATAATCATTTTGTTGATGTCATAATCATTTGATGATGTCATAATCATTAGATGATGTCATAATCATTGGATGATGACATAATCATTTTGTTGATGTCATAATCATTTGATGTCATAATCATTGGATGATGTCATAATCATTTTGTTGATGTCATAATCATTTGATGATGTCATAATCATTAGATGATGTCATAATCATTTTGTTGATGTCATAATCATTTCATGATGTCATAATCATTTGATGTCATAATCATTGGATGATGTCATAATCATTTTGTTGATGGCATAATCATTTGATGATGTCATAATCATTAGATAATGTCATAATCATTTTGTTGAAGTCATAATCATTTGATGATGTCATAATCATTTTGTTGATGTCATAATCATTTTGTTGATGTCATAATGATTTGATGATGTCATAATCATTTGATGTCATAATCATTGGATGATGTCATAATCATTTTGTTGATGTCATAATCATTTGATGATGTCATAATCATTTGATGTCATAATCATTGGATGATGTCATAATCATTTTGTTGATGTCATAATCATTTGATGATGTCATAATCATTAGATGATGTCATAATCATTTTGTTGATGTCATAATCATTTGATGTCATAATCATTTGATGATGTCATAATCATTAGATGATGTCATAATCATTTTGTTGATGTCATAATCATTTGATGATGTCATAATCATTTGATGTCATAATCATTGGATGATGTCATAATCATTTTGTTGATGTCATAATCATTTGATGATGTCATAATCATTTGATGTCATAATCATTGGATGATGTCATAATCATTTTGTTGATGTCATAATCATTTGAAGATGTCATAATCATTTGATGATGTCATAATCATTAGATGATGTCATAATCATTTTGTTGATGTCATAATCATTTGATGATGTCATAATCATTTGATGATGTCATAATCATTTTGTTGATGTCATAATGATTTGATGATGTCATAATCATTTGATGTCATAATCATTGGATGATGTCATAATCATTTTGTTGATGTCATAATCATTTGATGATGTCATAATCATTTGATGATGTCATAATCATTTTGTTGATGTCATAATCATTTTGTTGATGTCATAATCATTTGATGATGTCATAATCATTTTGTTGATGTCATAATCATTTGATGATGTCATAATCATTTGATGTTATAATCATTGGATGATGTCATAATCATTTTGTTGATGTCATAATCATTTGATGATGTCATTATCATTTTGTTGATGTCATAATCATTTGATGATGTCATAATCATTTGATGTCATAATTATTGGATGATGTCATAATCATTTTGTTGATGTCATAATCATTTTGTTGATGTCATAATCATTTGATGATGTCATAATCATTTGATGTTATAATCATTGGATGATGTCATAATCATTTTGTTGATGTCATAATCATTTGATGATGTCATAATCATTAGATGATGTCATAATCATTTTGTTGATGTCATAATCATTTCATGATGTCATAATCATTTGATGTCATAATCATTGGATGATGTCATAATCATTTTGTTGATGGCATAATCATTTGATGATGTCATAATCATTTTGTTGAAGTCATAATCATTTGATGATGTCATAATCATTTTGTTGATGTCATAATCATTTGATGATGTCATAATCATTTGATGTCATAATCATTGGATGATGTCATAATCATTTTGTTGATGTCATAATCATTTGATGATGTCATAATCATTAGATGATGTCATAATCATTTTGTTGATGTCATAATCATTTTGTTGATGTCATAATCATTTGATGATGTCATAATCATTTGATGATGTCATAATCATTAGATGATGTCATAATCATTTTGTTGATGTCATAATCATTTGATGATGTCATAATCATTTGATGATGTCATAATCATTTTGTTGATGTCATAATGATTTGATGATGTCATAATCATTTGATGTCATAATCATTGGATGATGTCATAATCATTTTGTTGATGTCATAATCATTTGATGATGTCATAATCATTTGATGATGTCATAATCATTTTGTTGATGTCATAATCATTTTGTTGATGTCATAATCATTTGATGATGTCATAATCATTTGATGTTATAATCATTGGATGATGTCATAATCATTTTGTTGATGTCATAATCATTTGATGATGTCATAATCATTTGATGTTATAATCATTGGATGATGTCATAATCATTTTGTTGATGTCATAATCATTTGATGATGTCATTATCATTTTGTTGATGTCATAATCATTTGATGATGTCATAATCATTTGATGTCATAATTATTGGATGATGTCATAATCATTTTGTTGATGTCATAATCATTTTGTTGATGTCATAATCATTTGATGATGTCATAATCATTTGATGATGTCATAATCATTAGATGATGTCATAATCATTTTGTTGATGGCATAATCATTTGATGATGTCATAAACATTAGATAATGTCATAATCATTTTGTTGAAGTCATAATCATTTGATGATGTCATAATCATTTTGTTGATGTCATAATCATTTGATGATGTCATAATCATTTGATGTCATAATCATTGGATGATGTCATAATCATTTTGTTGATGTCATAATCATTTGATGATGTCATAATCATTAGATGATGTCATAATCATTTTGTTGATGTCATAATCATTTTGTTGATGTCATAATCATTTGATGATGTCATAATCATTTGATGATGTCATAATCATTAGATGATGTCATAATCATATTGTTGATGTCATAATCATTTGATGATGTCATAATCATTTGATGATGTCATAATCATTTTGTTGATGTCATAATGATTTGATGATGTCATAATCATTTGATGTCATAATCATTGGATGATGTCATAATCATTTTGTTGATGTCATAATCATTTGATGATGTCATAATCATTTGATGATGTCATTATCATTTTGTTGATGTCATAATCATTTGATGATGTCATAATCATTTGATGTCATAATTATTGGATGATGTCATAATCATTTTGTTGATGTCATAATCATTTTGTTGATGTCATAATCATTTGATGATGTCATAATCATTTGATGTTATAATCATTGGATGATGTCATAATCATTTTGTTGATGTCATAATCATTTGATGATGTCATAATCATTTGATGTTATAATCATTGGATGATGTCATAATCATTTTGTTGATGTCATAATCATTTGATGATGTCATAATCATTTTGTTGATGTCATAATCATTTGATGATGTCATAATCATTTGATGTCATAATCATTGGATGATGTCATAATCATTTTGTTGATGTCATAATCATTTGATGATGTCATAAACATTAGATGATGTCATAATCATTTTGTTGATGTCATAATGATTTGATGATGTCATAATCATTTGATGTCATAATCATTGGATGATGTCATAATCATTTTGTTGATGTCATAATCATTTGATGATGTCATAATCATTTGATGTCATAATCATTGGATGATGTCATAATCATTTTGTTGATGTCATAATCATTTGATGATGTCATAATCATTAGATGATGTCATAATCATTTTGTTGATGTCATAATCATTATATGATGTCATAATCATTTGATGATGTCATAATCATTAGATGATGTCATAATCATTTTGTTGATGTCATAATGATTTGATGATGTCATAATCATTTGATGTCATAATCATTGGATGATGTCATAATCATTTTGTTGATGTCATAATCATTTGATGATGTCATAATCATTTGATGTCATAATCATTGGATGATGTCATAATCTTTTTTTTGATGTCATAATCATTTGATGATGTCATAATCATTTTGTTGAAGTCATAATCATTTGATGATGTCATAATCATTTGATGTTATAATCATTGGATGATGTCATAATCATTTTGTTGATGTCATAATCATTTGATGATGTCATAATCATTTTGTTGATGTCATAATCATTTGATGATGTCATAATCATTTGATGTCATAATCATTGGATGATGTCATAATCATTTTGTTGATGTCATAATCATTTGATGATGTCATAAACATTAGATGATGTCATAATCATTTTGTTGATGTCATAATGATTTGATGATGTCATAATCATTTGATGTCATAATCATTGGATGATGTCATAATCATTTTGTTGATGTCATAATGATTTGATGATGTCATAATCATTTGATGTCATAATCATTGGATGATGTCATAATCATTTTGTTGATGTCATAATCATTTGATGATGTCATAATCATTAGATGATGTCATAATCATTTTGTTGATGTCATAATCATTTGATGTCATAATCATTTGATGATGTCATAATCATTAGATGATGTCATAATCATTTTGTTGATGTCATAATGATTTGATGATGTCATAATCATTTGATGTCATAATCATTGGATGATGTCATAATCATTTTGTTGATGTCATAATCATTTGATGATGTCATAATCATTTGATGTCATAATCATTGGATGATGTCATAATCTTTTTTTTGATGTCATAATCATTTGATGATGTCATAATCATTTTGTTGAAGTCATAATCATTTGATGGTGTCATAATCATATGATGTAATAATCATTGGATGATGTCATAATCATTTGATGTCATAATCATTGGATGATGTCATAATCATTTTGTTGATGTCATAATCATTTGATGATGTCATAATCATTAGATGATGTCATAATCATTTTGTTGATGTCATAATCATTTGATGATGTCATAATCATTTGATGATGTCATAATCATTAGATGATGTCATAATCATTTTGTTGATGTCATAATCATTTGATGATGTCATAATCATTTGATGATGTCATAATCATTTTGTTGATGTCATAATGATTTGATGATGTCATAATCATTTGATGTCATAATCATTGGATGATGTCATAATCATTTTGTTGATGTCATAATCATTTGATGATGTCATAATCATTTGATGATGTCATAATCATTTTGTTGATGTCATAATCATTTTGTTGATGTCATAATCATTTGATGATGTCATAATCATTTGATGTCATAATCATTGGATGATGTCATAATCATTTTGTTGATGGCATAATCATTTGATGATGTCATAATCATTAGATAATGTCATAATCATTTTATTGATGTCATAATCATTTGATGATGTCATAATCATTTTGTTGATGTCATAATGATTTGATGATGTCATAATCATTTGATGTCATAATCAATGGATGATGTCATAATCATTTTGTTGATGTCATAATCATTTGATGATGTCATAATCATTTGATGATGTCATAATCATTTTGTTGATGTCATAATCATTTTGTTGATGTCATAATCATTTGATGATGTCATAATCATTTGATGTTATAATCATTGGATGATGTCATAATCATTTTGTTGATGTCATAATCATTTGATGATGTCATAATCATTTGATGTTATAATCATTGGATGATGTCATAATCATTTTGTTGATGTCATAATCATTTGATGATGTCATTATCATTTTGTTGATGTCATAATCATTTGATGATGTCATAATCATTTGATGTCATAATTATTGGATGATGTCATAATCATTTTGTTGATGTCATAATCATTTTGTTGATGTCATAATCATTTGATGATGTCATAATCATTTGATGTTATAATCATTGGATGATGTCATAATCATTTTGTTGATGTCATAATCATTTGATGATGTCATAATCATTTGATGTTATAATCATTGGATGATGTCATAATCATTTTGTTGATGTCATAATCATTTGATGATGTCATAATCATTTTGTTGATGTCATAATCATTTGATGATGTCATAATCATTTGATGTCATAATCATTGGATGATGTCATAATCATTTTGTTGATGTCATAATCATTTGATGATGTCATAAACATTAGATGATGTCATAATCATTTTGTTGATGTCATAATGATTTGATGATGTCATAATCATTTGATGTCATAATCATTGGATGATGTCATAATCATTTTGTTGATGTCATAATCATTTGATGATGTCATAATCATTTGATGTCATAATCATTGGATGATGTCATAATCATTTTGTTGATGTCATAATCATTTGATGATGTCATAATCATTAGATGATGTCATAATCATTTTGTTGATGTCATAATCATTAGATGATGTCATAATCATTTTGTTGATGTCATAATCATTTTGTTGATGTCATAATCATTTGATGATGTCATAATCATTAGATGATGTCATAATCATTTTGTTGATGTCATAATCATTTGATGATGTCATAATCATTTGATGTCATTATCATTGGATGATGTCATAATCATTTTGTTGATGTCATAATCATTTGATGATGTCATAATCATTTGATGTCATAATCATTGGATGATGTCATAATCTTTTTTTTGATGTCATAATCATTTGATGTCATAATCATTGGATGATGTCATAATCATTGGATGATGACATAATCATTTTGTTGATGTCATAATCATTTGATGTCATAATCATTGGATGATGTCATAATCATTTTGTTGATGTCATAATCATTTGATGATGTCATAATCATTTGATGTCATAATCATTGGATGATGTCATAATCATTTTGTTGATGTCATAATCATTTGATGATGTCATAATCATTAGATTATGTCATAATAAGTTTGTTGATGTCATAATCATTTGATGGTGTCATAATCATATGATGTAATAATCATTGGATGATGTCATAATCATTTTGTTGATGTCATAATCATTTGATGATGTCATAATCATTAGATAATGTCATAATCATTTTGTTGAAGTCATAATCATTTGATGATGTCATAATCATTTTGTTGATGTCATAATGATTTGATGATGTCATAATCATTTGATGTCATAATCATTGGATGATGTCATAATCATTTTGTTGATGTCATAATCATTTGATGATGTCATAATCATTAGATGATGTCATAATCATTTTGTTGATGTCATAATCATTTCATGATGTCATAATCATTTGATGTCATAATCATTGGATGATGTCATAATCATTTTGTTGATGGCATAATCATTTGATGATGTCATAAACATTAGATAATGTCATAATCATTTTGTTGAAGTCATAATCATTTGATGATGTCATAATCATTTTGTTGATGTCATAATCATTTGATGATGTCATAATCATTTGATGTCATAATCATTGGATGATGTCATAATCATTTTGTTGATGTCATAATCATTTGATGATGTCATAATCATTAGATGATGTCATAATCATTTTGTTGATGTCATAATCATTTTGTTGATGTCATAATCATTTGATGATGTCATAATCATTTGATGATGTCATAATCATTAGATGATGTCATAATCATTTTGTTGATGTCATAATCATTTGATGATGTCATAATCATTTGATGATGTCATAATCATTTTGTTGATGTCATAATGATTTGATGATGTCATAATCATTTGATGTCATAATCATTGGATGATGTCATAATCATTTTGTTGATGTCATAATCATTTGATGATGTCATAATCATTTGATGATGTCATAATCATTTTGTTGATGTCATAATCATTTTGTTGATGTCATAATCATTAGATGATGTCATAATCATTTTGTTGATGTCATAATCATTTGATGATGTCATAATCATTTGATGTCATAATCATTGGATGATGTCATAATCATTTTGTTGATGGCATAATCATTTGATGATGTCATAAACATTAGATAATGTCATAATCATTTGATGATGTCATAATCATTAGATGATGTCATAATCATTTTGTTGATGTCATAATCATTTCATGATGTCATAATCATTTGATGTCATAATCATTGGATGATGTCATAATCATTTTGTTGATGGCATAATCGTTTGATGATGTCATAATCATTAGATAATGTCATAATCATTTTATTGATGTCATAATCATTTGATGATGTCATAATCATTTTGTTGATGTCATAATGATTTGATGATGTCATAATCATTTGATGTCATAATCATTGGATGATGTCATAATCATTTTGTTGATGTCATAATCATTTGATGATGTCATAATCATTTGATGATGTCATAATCATTTTGTTGATGTCATAATCATTTTGTTGATGTCATAATCATTTGATGATGTCATAATCATTTGATGTTATAATCATTGGATGATGTCATAATCATTTTGTTGATGTCATAATCATTTGATGATGTCATTATCATTTTGTTGATGTCATAATCATTTGATGATGTCATAATCATTTGATGTCATAATTATTGGATGATGTCATAATCATTTTGTTGATGTCATAATCATTTTGTTGATGTCATAATCATTTGATGATGTCATAATCATTTGATGTTATAATCATTGGATGATGTCATAATCATTTTGTTGATGTCATAATCATTTGATGATGTCATAATCATTTGATGTTATAATCATTGGATGATGTCATAATCATTTTGTTGATGTCATAATCATTTGATGATGTCATAATCATTTTGTTGATGTCATAATCATTTGATGATGTCATAATCATTTGATGTCATAATCATTGGATGATGTCATAATCATTTTGTTGATGTCATAATCATTTGATGATGTCATAAACATTAGATGATGTCATAATCATTTTGTTGATGTCATAATGATTTGATGATGTCATAATCATTTGATGTCATAATCATAGGATGATGTCATAATCATTTTGTTGATGTCATAATCATTTGATGATGTCATAATCATTTGATGTCATAATCATTGGATGATGTCATAATCATTTTGTTGATGTCATAATCATTTGATGATGTCATAATCATTAGATGATGTCATAATCATTTTGTTGATGTCATAATCATTAGATGATGTCATAATCATTTTGTTGATGTCATAATCATTTTGTTGATGTCATAATCATTTGATGATGTCATAATCATTAGATGATGTCATAATCATTTTGTTGATGTCATAATCATTTGATGATGTCATAATCATTTGATGTCATAATCATTGGATGATGTCATAATCTTTTTTTGATGTCATAATCATTTGATGTCATAATCATTGGATGATGTCATAATCATTGGATGATGACATAATCATTTTGTAGATGTCATAATCATTTGATGTCATAATCATTGGATGATGTCATAATCATTTTGTTGATGTCATAATCATTTGATGATGTCATAATCATTAGATGATGTCATAATCATTTTGTTGATGTCATAATCATTTGATGATGTCATACTCATTTGATGTTATAATCATTGGATGATGTCATAATCATTTTGTTGATGTCATAATCTTTTTGTTGATGTCATAATCATTTGATGATGTCATAATCATTAGATGATGTCATAATCATTTTGTTGATGTCATAATCATTTGATGATGTCATAATCATTTGATGTCATAATCATTGGATGATGTCATAATCATTTTGTTGATGTCATAATCATTTGATGATGTCATAATCATTAGATGATGTGATAATCATTTTGTTGATGTCATAATCATTTCATGATGTCATAATCATTTGATGTCATAATCATTGGATGATGTCATAATCATTTTGTTGATGGCATAATCATTTGATGATGTCATAAACATTAGATAATGTCATAATCATTTTGTTGAAGTCATAATCATTTGATGATGTCATAATCATTTTGTTGATGTCATAATCATTTGATGATGTCATAATCATTTGATGTCATAATCATTGGATGATGTCATAATCATTTTGTTGATGTCATAATCATTTGATGATGTCATAATCATTAGATGATGTCATAATCATTTTGTTGATGTCATAATCATTTTGTTGATGTCATAATCATTTGATGATGTCATAATCATTTGATGATGTCATAATCATTAGATGATGTCATAATCATTTTGTTGATGTCATAATCATTTGATGATGTCATAATCATTTGATGATGTCATAATCATTTTGTTGATGTCATAATGATTTGATGATGTCATAATCATTTGATGTCATAATCATTGGATGATGTCATAATCATTTTGTTGATGTCATAATCATTTGATGATGTCATAAACATTAGATGATGTCATAATCATTTTGTTGATGTCATAATGATTTGATGATGTCATAATCATTTGATGATGTCATAATCATTTGATGTTATAATCATTGGATGATGTCATAATCATTTTGTTGATGTCATAATCATTTGATGATGTCATAATCATTTGATGTTATAATCATTGGATGATGTCATAATCATTTTGTTGATGTCATAATCATTTGATGATGTCATAATCATTTGATGTTATAATCATTGGATGATGTCATAATCATTTTGTTGATGTCATAATCATTTGATGATGTCATTATCATTTTGTTGATGTCATAATCATTTGATGATGTCATAATCATTTGATGTCATAATTATTGGATGATGTCATAATCATTTTGTTGATGTCATAATCATTTTGTTGATGTCATAATCATTTGATGATGTCATAATCATTTGATGTTATAATCATTGGATGATGTCATAATCATTTTGTTGATGTCATAATCATTTGATGATGTCATAATCATTTGATGTTATAATCATTGGATGATGTCATAATCATTTTGTTGATGTCATAATCATTTGATGATGTCATAATCATTTTGTTGATGTCATAATCATTTGATGATGTCATAATCATTGGATGTCATAATCATTGGATGATGTCATAATCATTTGATGATGTCATAAACATTAGATGATGTCATAATCATTTTGTTGATGTCATAATGATTTGATGATGTCATAATCATTTGATGTCATAATCATTGGATGATGTCATAATCATTTTGTTGATGTCATAATCATTTGATGATGTCATAATCATTTGATGTCATAATCATTGGATGATGTCATAATCATTTTGTTGATGTCATAATCATTTGATGATGTCATAATCATTAGATGATGTCATAATCATTTTGTTGATGTCATAATCATTAGATGATGTCATAATCATTTTGTTGATGTCATAATCATTTTGTTGATGTCATAATCATTTGATGATGTCATAATCATTAGATGATGTCATAATCATTTTGTTGATGTCATAATCATTTGATGATGTCATAATCATTTGATGTCATTATCATTGGATGATGTCATAATCATTTTGTTGATGTCATAATCATTTGATGATGTCATAATCATTTGATGTCATAATCATTGGATGATGTCATAATCTTTTTTTTGATGTCATAATCATTTGATGTCATAATCATTGGATGATGTCATAATCATTGGATGATGACATAATCATTTTGTTGATGTCATAATCATTTGATGTCATAATATTTGGATGATGTCATAATCATTTTGTTGATGTCATAATCATTTGATGATGTCATAATCATTTGATGTCATAATCATTGGATGATGTCATAATCATTTTGTTGATGTCATAATCATTTGATGATGTCATAATCATTAGATTATGTCATAATAAGTTTGTTGATGTCATAATCATTTGATGGTGTCATAATCATATGATGTAATAATCATTGGATGATGTCATAATCATTTTGTTGATGTCATAATCATTTGATGATGTCATAATCATTAGATAATGTCATAATCATTTTGTTGAAGTCATAATCATTTGATGATGTCATAATCATTTTGTTGATGTCATAATGATTTGATGATGTCATAATCATTTGATGTCATAATCATTGGATGATGTCATAATCATTTTCTTGATGTCATAATCATTTGATGATGTCATAATCATTAGATGATGTCATAATCATTTTGTTGATGTCATAATCATTTCATGATGTCATAATCATTTGATGTCATAATCATTGGATGATGTCATAATCATTTTGTTGATGGCATAATCATTTGATGATGTCATAAACATTAGATAATGTCATAATCATTTTGTTGAAGTCATAATCATTTGATGATGTCATAATCATTTTGTTGATGTCATAATCATTTGATGATGTCATAATCATTTGATGTCATAATCATTGGATGATGTCATAATCATTTTGTTGATGTCATAATCATTTGATGATGTCATAATCATTAGATGATGTCATAATCATTTTGTTGATGTCATAATCATTTTGTTGATGTCATAATCATTTGATGATGTCATAATCATTTGATGATGTCATAATCATTAGATGATGTCATAATCATTTTGTTGATGTCATAATCATTTGATGATGTCATAATCATTTGATGATGTCATAATCATTTTGTTGATGTCATAATGATTTGATGATGTCATAATCATTTGATGTCATAATCATTGGATGATGTCATTATCATTTTGTTGATGTCATAATCATTTGATGATGTCATAATCATTTGATGATGTCATAATCATTTTGTTGATGTCATAATCATTAGATGATGTCATAATCATTTTGTTGATGTCATAATCATTTGATGATGTCATAAACATTAGATGATGTCATAATCATTTTGTTGATGTCATAATGATTTGATGATGTCATAATCATTTGATGTCATAATCATTGGATGATGTCATAATCATTTTGTTGATGTCATAATCATTTGATGATGTCATAATCATTTGATGTCATAATCATTGGATGATGTCATAATCATTTTGTTGATGTCATAATCATTTGATGATGTCATAATCATTAGATGATGTCATAATCATTTTGTTGATGTCATAATCATTAGATGATGTCATAATCATTTTGTTGATGTCATAATCATTTTGTTGATGTCATAATCATTTGATGATGTCATAATCATTAGATGATGTCATAATCATTTTGTTGATGTCATAATCATTTGATGATGTCATAATCATTTGATGTCATTATCATTGGATGATGTCATAATCATTTTGTTGATGTCATAATCATTTGATGATGTCATAATCATTTGATGTCATAATCATTGGATGATGTCATAATCTTTTTTTTGATGTCATAATCATTTGATGTCATAATCATTGGATGATGTCATAATCATTGGATGATGACATAATCATTTTGTTGATGTCATAATCATTTGATGTCATAATATTTGGATGATGTCATAATCATTTTGTTGATGTCATAATCATTTGATGATGTCATAATCATTTGATGTCATAATCATTGGATGATGTCATAATCATTTTGTTGATGTCATAATCATTTGATGATGTCATAATCATTAGATTATGTCATAATAAGTTTGTTGATGTCATAATCATTTGATGGTGTCATAATCATATGATGTAATAATCATTGGATGATGTCATAATCATTTTGTTGATGTCATAATCATTTGATGATGTCATAATCATTAGATAATGTCATAATCATTTTGTTGAAGTCATAATCATTTGATGATGTCATAATCATTTTGTTGATGTCATAATGATTTGATGATGTCATAATCATTTGATGTCATAATCATTGGATGATGTCATAATCATTTTGTTGATGTCATAATCATTTGATGATGTCATAATCATTAGATGATGTCATAATCATTTTGTTGATGTCATAATCATTTCATGATGTCATAATCATTTGATGTCATAATCATTGGATGATGTCATAATCATTTTGTTGATGGCATAATCATTTGATGATGTCATAAACATTAGATAATGTCATAATCATTTTGTTGAAGTCATAATCATTTGATGATGTCATAATCATTTTGTTGATGTCATAATCATTTGATGATGTCATAATCATTTGATGTCATAATCATTGGATGATGTCATAATCATTTTGTTGATGTCATAATCATTTGATGATGTCATAATCATTAGATGATGTCATAATCATTTTGTTGATGTCATAATCATTTTGTTGATGTCATAATCATTTGATGATGTCATAATCATTTGATGATGTCATAATCATTAGATGATGTCATAATCATTTTGTTGATGTCATAATCATTTGATGATGTCATAATCATTTGATGATGTCATAATCATTTTGTTGATGTCATAATGATTTGATGATGTCATAATCATTTGATGTCATAATCATTGGATGATGTCATAATCATTTTGTTGATGTCATAATCATTTGATGATGTCATAATCATTTGATGATGTCATAATCATTTTGTTGATGTCATAATCATTTTGTTGATGTCATAATCATTAGATGATGTCATAATCATTTTGTTGATGTCATAATCATTTGATGATGTCATAATCATTTGATGTCATAATCATTGGATGATGTCATAATCATTTTGTTGATGGCATAATCATTTGATGATGTCATAAACATTAGATAATGTCATAATCATTTGATGATGTCATAATCATTAGATGATGTCATAATCATTTTGTTGATGTCATAATCATTTCATGATGTCATAATCATTTGATGTCATAATCATTGGATGATGTCATAATCATTTTGTTGATGGCATAATCGTTTGATGATGTCATAATCATTAGATAATGTCATAATCATTTTATTGATGTCATAATCATTTGATGATGTCATAATCATTTTGTTGATGTCATAATGATTTGATGATGTCATAATCATTTGATGTCATAATCATTGGATGATGTCATAATCATTTTGTTGATGTCATAATCATTTGATGATGTCATAATCATTTGATGATGTCATAATCATTTTGTTGATGTCATAATCATTTTGTTGATGTCATAATCATTTGATGATGTCATAATCATTTGATGTTATAATCATTGGATGATGTCATAATCATTTTGTTGATGTCATAATCATTTGATGATGTCATAATCATTTGATGTTATAATCATTGGATGATGTCATAATCATTTTGTTGATGTCATAATCATTTGATGATGTCATTATCATTTTGTTGATGTCATAATCATTTGATGATGTCATAATCATTTGATGTCATAATTATTGGATGATGTCATAATCATTTTGTTGATGTCATAATCATTTTGTTGATGTCATAATCATTTGATGATGTCATAATCATTTGATGTTATAATCATTGGATGATGTCATAATCATTTTGTTGATGTCATAATCATTTGATGATGTCATAATCATTTGATGTTATAATCATTGGATGATGTCATAATCATTTTGTTGATGTCATAATCATTTGATGATGTCATAATCATTTTGTTGATGTCATAATCATTTGATGATGTCATAATCATTTGATGTCATAATCATTGGATGATGTCATAATCATTTTGTTGATGTCATAATCATTTGATGATGTCATAAACATTAGATGATGTCATAATCATTTTGTTGATGTCATAATGATTTGATGATGTCATAATCATTTGATGTCATAATCATTGGATGATGTCATAATCATTTTGTTGATGTCATAATCATTTGATGATGTCATAATCATTTGATGTCATAATCATTGGATGATGTCATAATCATTTTGTTGATGTCATAATCATTTGATGATGTCATAATCATTAGATGATGTCATAATCATTTTGTTGATGTCATAATCATTAGATGATGTCATAATCATTTTGTTGATGTCATAATCATTTGATGATGTCATAATCATTAGATGATGTCATAATCATTTTGTTGATGTCATAATCATTTGATGATGTCATAATCATTTGATGTCATAATCATTGGATGATGTCATAATCATTTTGTTGATGTCATAATCATTTGATGATGTCATAATCATTTGATGTCATAATCATTGGATGATGTCATAATCTTTTTTTGATGTCATAATCATTTGATGTCATAATCATTGGATGATGTCATAATCATTGGATGATGACATAATCATTTTGTAGATGTCATAATCATTTGATGTCATAATCATTGGATGATGTCATAATCATTTTGTTGATGTCATAATCATTTGATGATGTCATAATCATTAGATGATGTCATAATCATTTTGTTGATGTCATAATCATTTGATGATGTCATACTCATTTGATGTTATAATCATTGGATGATGTCATAATCATTTTGTTGATGTCATAATCTTTTTGTTGATGTCATAATCATTTGATGATGTCATAATCATTAGATGATGTCATAATCATTTTGTTGATGTCATAATCATTTGATGATGTCATAATCATTTGATGTCATAATCATTGGATGATGTCATAATCATTTTGTTGATGTCATAATCATTTGATGATGTCATAATCATTAGATGATGTCATAATCATTTTGTTGATGTCATAATCATTTCATGATGTCATAATCATTTGATGTCATAATCATTGGATGATGTCATAATCATTTTGTTGATGGCATAATCATTTGATGATGTCATAAACATTAGATAATGTCATAATCATTTTGTTGAAGTCATAATCATTTGATGATGTCATAATCATTTTGTTGATGTCATAATCATTTGATGATGTCATAATCATTTGATGTCATAATCATTGGATGATGTCATAATCATTTTGTTGATGTCATAATCATTTGATGATGTCATAATCATTAGATGATGTCATAATCATTTTGTTGATGTCATAATCATTTTGTTGATGTCATAATCATTTGATGATGTCATAATCATTTGATGATGTCATAATCATTAGATGATGTCATAATCATTTTGTTGATGTCATAATCATTTGATGATGTCATAATCATTTGATGATGTCATAATCATTTTGTTGATGTCATAATGATTTGATGATGTCATAATCATTTGATGTCATAATCATTGGATGATGTCATAATCATTTTGTTGATGTCATAATCATTTGATGATGTCATAATCATTTGATGATGTCATAATCATTTTGTTGATGTCATAATCATTTTGTTGATGTCATAATCATTTGATGATGTCATAATCATTTGATGTTATAATCATTGGATGATGTCATAATCATTTTGTTGATGTCATAATCATTTGATGATGTCATAATCATTTGATGTTATAATCATTGGATGATGTCATAATCATTTTGTTGATGTCATAATCATTTGATGATGTCATTATCATTTTGTTGATGTCATAATCATTTGATGATGTCATAATCATTTGATGTCATAATTATTGGATGATGTCATAATAATTTTGTTGATGTCATAATCATTTTGTTGATGTCATAATCATTTGATGATGTCATAATCATTTGATGTTATAATCATTGGATGATGTCATAATCATTTTGTTGATGTCATAATCATTTGATGATGTCATAATCATTTGATGTTATAATCATTGGATGATGTCATAATCATTTTGTTGATGTCATAATCATTTGATGATGTCATAATCATTTTGTTGATGTCATAATCATTTGATGATGTCATAATCATTAGATGATGTCATAATCATTTTGTTGATGTCATAATCATTTCATGATGTCATAATCATTTGATGTCATAATCATTGGATGATGTCATAATCATTTTGTTGATGGCATAATCATTTGATGATGTCATAAACATTAGATAATGTCATAATCATTTGATGATGTCATAATCATTAGATGATGTCATAATCATTTTGTTGATGTCATAATCATTTCATGATGTCATAATCATTTGATGTCATAATCATTGGATGATGTCATAATCATTTTGTTGATGGCATAATCATTTGATGATGTCATAAACATTAGATAATGTCATAATCATTTTGTTGAAGTCATAATCATTTGATGATGTCATAATCATTTTGTTGATGTCATAATCATTTGATGATGTCATAATCATTTGATGTCATAATCATTGGATGATGTCATAATCATTTTGTTGATGGCATAATCATTTGATGATGTCATAAACATTAGATAATGTCATAATCATTTCATGATGTCATAATCATTTGATGTCATAATCATTGGATGATGTCATAATCATTTTGTTGATGTCATAATCATTTGATGATGTCATAATCATTTGATGTTATAATCATTGGATGATGTCATAATCATTTTGTTGATGTCATAATCATTTGATGATGTCATTATCATTTTGTTGATGTCATAATCATTTGATGATGTCATAATCATTTGATGTCATAATTATTGGATGATGACATAATCATTTTGTTGATGTCATAATCATTTTGTTGATGTCATAATCATTTGATGATGTCATAATCATTTGATGTTATAATCATTGGATGATGTCATAATCATTTTGTTGATGTCATAATCATTTGATGATGTCATAATCATTTGATGTTATAATCATTGGATGATGTCATAATCATTTTGTTGATGTCATAATCATTTGATGATGTCATAATCATTTTGTTGATGTCATAATCATTTGATGATGTCATAATCATTAGATGATGTCATAATCATTTTGTTGATGTCATAATCATTTCATGATGTCATAATCATTTGATGTCATAATCATTGGATGATGTCATAATCATTTTGTTGATGGCATAATCATTTGATGATGTCATAAACATTAGATAATGTCATAATCATTTGATGATGTCATAATCATTAGATGATGTCATAATCATTTTGTTGATGTCATAATCATTTCATGATGTCATAATCATTTGATGTCATAATCATTGGATGATGTCATAATCATTTTGTTGATGGCATAATCATTTGATGATGTCATAAACATTAGATAATGTCATAATCATTTTGTTGAAGTCATAATCATTTGATGATGTCATAATCATTTTGTTGATGTCATAATCATTTGATGATGTCATAATCATTTGATGTCATAATCATTGGATGATGTCATAATCATTTTGTTGATGTCATAATCATTTGATGATGTCATAATCATTAGATGATGTCATAATCATTTTGTTGATGTCATAATCATTTTGTTGATGTCATAATCATTTGATGATGTCATAATCATTTGATGATGTCATAATCATTAGATGATGTCATAATCATTTTGTTGATGTCATAATCATTTGATGATGTCATAATCATTTGATGATGTCATAATCATTTTGTTGATGTCATAATGATTTGATGATGTCATAATCATTTGATGTCATAATCATTGGATGATGTCATAATCATTTTGTTGATGTCATAATCATTTGATGATGTCATAATCATTTGATGTCATAATCATTGGATGATGTCATAATCTTTTTTTTGATGTCATAATCATTTGATGATGTCATAATCATTTTGTTGAAGTCATAATCATTTGATGATGTCATAATCATTTTGTTGATGTCATAATCATTTGATGATGTCATAATCATTTGATGTCATAATCATTGGATGATGTCATAATCATTTTGTTGATGTCATAATCATTTGATGATGTCATAATCATTAGATGATGTCATAATCATTTTGTTGATGTCATAATCATTTTGTTGATGTCATAATCATTTGATGATGTCATAATCATTTGATGATGTCATAATCATTAGATGATGTCATAATCATTTTGTTGATGTCATAATCATTTGATGATGTCATAATCATTTTGTTGATGTCATAATGATTTGATGATGTCATAATCATTTGATGTCATAATCATTGGATGATGTCATAATCATTTTGTTGATGTCATAATCATTTGATGATGTCATAATCATTTGATGATGTCATAATCATTTTGTTGATGTCATAATCATTTTGTTGATGTCATAATCATTTGATGATGTCATAATCATTTGATGTTATAATCATTGGATGATGTCATAATCATTTTGTTGATGTCATAATCATTTGATGATGTCATAATCATTTGATGTTATAATCATTGGATGATGTCATAATCATTTTGTTGATGTCATAATCATTTGATGATGTCATTATCATTTTGTTGATGTCATAATCATTTGATGATGTCATAATCATTTGATGTCATAATTATTGGATGATGTCATAATCATTTTGTTGATGTCATAATCATTTTGTTGATGTCATAATCATTTGATGATGTCATAATCATTTGATGTTATAATCATTGGATGATGTCATAATCATTTTGTTGATGTCATAATCATTTGATGATGTCATAATCATTTGATGTTATAATCATTGGATGATGTCATAATCATTTTGTTGATGTCATAATCATTTGATGATGTCATAATCATTTTGTTGATGTCATAATCATTTGATGATGTCATAATCATTAGATGATGTCATAATCATTTTGTTGATGTCATAATCATTTCATGATGTCATAATCATTTGATGTCATAATCATTGGATGATGTCATAATCATTTTGTTGATGGCATAATCATTTGATGATGTCATAAACATTAGATAATGTCATAATCATTTTGTTGAAGTCATAATCATTAGATGATGTCATAATCATTTTGTTGATGTCATAATCATTTCATGATGTCATAATCATTTGATGTCATAATCATTGGATGATGTCATAATCATTTTGTTGATGGCATAATCATTTGATGATGTCATAAACATTAGATAATGTCATAATAATTTTGTTGAAGTCATAATCATTTGATGATGTCATAATCATTTTGTTGATGGCATAATCATTTGATGATGTCATAATCATTTGATGTCATAATCATTGGATGATGTCATAATCATTTTGTTGATGTCATAATCATTTGATGATGTCATAATCATTAGATGATGTCATAATCATTTTGTTGATGTCATAATCATTTTGTTGATGTCATAATCATTTGATGATGTCATAATCATTTGATGATGTCATAATCATTAGATGATGTCATAATCATTTTGTTGATGTCATAATCATTTGATGATGTCATAATCATTTGATGATGTCATAATCATTTTGTTGATGTCATAATGATTTGATGATGTCATAATCATTTGATGTCATAATCATTGGATGATGTCATAATCATTTTGTTGATGTCATAATCATTTGATGATGTCATAATCATTTGATGATGTCATAATCATTTTGTTGATGTCATAATCATTTTGTTGATGTCATAATCATTTGATGATGTCATAATCATTTGATGTTATAATCATTGGATGATGTCATAATCATTTTGTTGATGTCATAATCATTTGATGATGTCATAATCATTTGATGTTATAATCATTGGATGATGTCATAATCATTTTGTTGATGTCATAATCATTTGATGATGTCATTATCATTTTGTTGATGTCATAATCATTTGATGATGTCATAATCATTTGATGTCATAATTATTGGATGATGTCATAATCATTTTGTTGATGTCATAATCATTTTGTTGATGTCATAATCATTTGATGATGTCATAATCATTTGATGTTATAATCATTGGATGATGTCATAATCATTTTGTTGATGTCATAATCATTTGATGATGTCATAATCATTTGATGTTATAATCATTGGATGATGTCATAATCATTTTGTTGATGTCATAATCATTTGATGATGTCATAATCATTTTGTTGATGTCATAATCATTTGATGATGTCATAATCATTAGATGATGTCATAATCATTTTGTTGATGTCATAATCATTTCATGATGTCATAATTAGTGTTGAGCATTCCGATACCGCAAGTATCGGGTATCGGCCGATATCAGCGGTATCGGAATTCCGATACTTAATTCCGATACTTTTTTCATATCGGATTCCGGGATCGGAATCGGAATAGGAAGTTCCCATCATGCTATGAGCCTGCTTGCTTTGATTAAGCCAATGGGAATCCTCCGAAGTGTGGGCACATCCTGTTAGGCATGTAGGCATGTTAACTATTGGCATGGCTGTGATTGGCTGCCGAAATGATGTCATGATGCACTATAAAAGCCACCGCAGCCGCCATTTCTGGTCACTCTGCTGTGAATTCAGTTAGGGACAGGCTGCTGTAGAAGACTGTGAGGGACAGTTAGAAATAGCGATTCTAAAAACAATATTGTGCTTTATCCAGGCTACATAAACCACCACTGTAGCT
The DNA here is from genome assembly GCF_039654945.1 of Dendrobates tinctorius. NCBI lineage: Eukaryota > Metazoa > Chordata > Amphibia > Anura > Dendrobatidae > Dendrobates > Dendrobates tinctorius. Next base: position 39,756,775 of record NW_027361687.1, on the reverse strand, counting down.
TGCTTTTCCCTAGCAGCGCTGTTTTCACAGCTGTCTGCAAGGGCTGTGTGAGTGCAGCTCACGCTGTGGAGTGGGTCCTGCAGCCACGTCAGGCTGTAGGCCACCCAGTGTGATCACTGCTGCCTCATACATCTTTTATTTTTTGAGCTGCATTTTTTAAATAATTTCAATCTAGTGTGCTTCCATCCGTATCCATATACGTTGGTTGCAAACACTAGTAGTAGACAGCGGAGCCTTTCTGCAGCCTTTCAGTGCTAGTGTCCACTTTGCTGCACTGTTCACGGCTGTCTGAGAGGTCTCTGACTGTGTGTGAGTGCAGCTCACGCTGAGTAGTGTGTCCTGCAGCTACGTCTGGCTGTAGGACGCTCAGCGTGCGTCACTGCCTCACACATATTTTTATTTGAGTGCAGCTCATTTTTTCTTCTATTAGTGTGCATCCATCCGTCTCCATCTACGGTGGTTGCAAACACTATATAGGAGTACACAGCGGAGCCTTTCTGCAGCCTGTCAGTGCCAGTGCCCACTTAGCTGCACTGTTGACGGCTGTCTGAGAGGTCTCTGACTGTGTGTGAGTGCAGCTCACGCTGAGTAGAGTGTCCTGCAGCTACGTCTGGTTGTAGGACGCTCAACGTGCGTCACTGCCTCACACATATTTGTCTCTGAGTGCAGCTCATTTTTTCTTCTCCTATTAGTGTGCATCCATCCGTATCCATCAACATTGGTTGGTTGCAAACACTATATAGGAGTAGATAGAGGAGCCTTTTTTTCTGGCTTGTGCCCTGCCGGCGCAGCCAGATTAGTATTACCCAATTTTTTTGGAGCCTCATCTTTTGCATTGTAGGTTACCTGCCTGCATTGTAATAGCTCCAAAAAGTTGGTGATACTATCAGTTTCAATTCTTTGTTCTCATACTTTGAGTTTGTTTCAAACAAAGAAACCACATAAAAAGTTCACCAAACACTACATTTTGAACTTGTGTAGGCCACATCAGCTCCTATTAAAGTCTAGTCCACACACACACACTTCATAAAATTAGTGTTTCTTGTACCTGTAACCAGCTGTTCAGGAATAAGCACACTAAGGCCCCCCTTTGTCCTTTTTTGCCTATCTTAAGCAGTCTTGCAAGATGAAGAAGGCAGGGAGTAAGGCGCGGGGGCGTGGGCGTGGGCGTGGAGTTTCAGCAGGGAGAGGACGTGGGGATTCTGCAGGGAGAGGACGTGGGGATTCTACAGGTAGAGGACGTGGGGATTCTGGGCCTGCTGCGGGCACCAGTGGATCAGCATCCCCCAGTTTTAGCAGGCAACAGTCCTTTATGCGCAGCTTTGTAGGACCTCAACGTACCCCACTGCTGCGGGAGGAACAAATTGAAGCCGTTGTCGGATGGATGGCAGCTAACGCATCGACTTCAATTACTTCCGCATCCTCTCAGGGTCAGAGCACCGAAGAGAAACCATCTGTCTCTTCACCACCTGCCAAAGTGCCCAGGCAGTCAGAGAGACATGGACAGGAGCCATCACAATCTCTACTTCTGTTCTCGGAATCTGTTGGCTTGGAAAGAGGGGGCCAGCCAAGCAGCATTCCTGAATGTGAAGAAGAGGGAGTATGCAGTGATGCGCAACTTCTTTGTCCCTCTGAATCTGAAGAGGCGAGTGGGCCAGTGCCTATGGTCAGCACACCTCAGTACGCATCAGATGATGACGAGACTCAGTTGCCACTTTCTGGTGCGTACGGTGCTGGCGAGACAACCCCGGAGAAGCAGCTGTTTGAAGAGGGGAGGGAAGATGATGAGGTCCTTGACCCATCATGGCGTGAGCAACAGGAAGGTGGTGGGAGCAGCTCGGAGGAAGAGATTCCCCTACCGGCCAAAACAGGAGGCAGAGGGAGGGGGAAGACTTGGTTGCCTGTACCCTCCACTTCGGCACCCGTTAGGAGCATTCCTCCTTCCAAAGGCAAACCGGGCGCTCACAAGAGTTGCAGTGCGTGGTCCTTTTTTGACACAGTTGCAGATGACATTTGCTTTGTCAAATGCAAGCTGTGTCATCAGAGAGTCAAAAGAGGGAGAAATGTCAGCAACCTCAATACCACAAATATGTGGAAACATGTGCGCACCAAGCACGAGTTGGAGTTGCAGAGACACCCTCAAGACGTAGGCCAACGTACAGCACCACCTACCACCTCTTCAGTTCGTGTTGGGCCCTCTTCCTCCAGCTCACACACTGCTGGTTCGGCTTCCTCACAGGATCGCCAAGGAAGAACCTCTGCCACTGTTGTCCGGAGACCCTGTCAGATTCCACCCATAACAGCACGTTCCCATCCATCACAGCCATCGGTAGCACAGGCATGGGATAAAAGGCGCCCTTACTCGGCAAACCATCCCCGAGCACAGTCTCTGAATGCTGGCATTGCCAAACTTCTGGCAGTTGAAATGCTGTCATTCAGGCTGGTGGACACTGACACCTTCCGGGACTTAATGGCATTGGCAGTCCCCCAATACAACGTGCCCAGCCGCTTTTATTTCAGCAGGCGAGCCGTCCCTGCCCTGCAGAAACATGTTGAGGGCAAAATAAAACATGCGCTACTAAACGCCGTTAGTAGCAAGGTCCACCTGACCACCGATGCGTGGACCAGTAACCATGGACAGGGACGATACCTTTCCCTCACTGCCCACTGGGTCAATGTTGTGGAGCCGGGTACGGATCTGGAGAGTGGCGCTGTACGTGTTCTTCCAACGCCACGGATTGCAGGACTCCAGTCTGTACACATAGACTCCTCCTCCTACTCAAGTTCCTCAGAAACAGCAGAGCAGGAGCCTGTTACGACCGATATGAGCACAGCCGTGGCCAAACGTCAACAGGCTGTACTCAAATTAATTTCTTTGGGGAATCGAAGCCACACAGCGCAGGAGCTCTGGAATGCTATCAAGCTGGAGAGCGATGTGTGGTTTGGGCCAGCGAATCTCCAGCCGGGCTTGGTAGTGTGTGACAATGGCCGAAATCTGGTGGCAGCTCTTGGCCTAGGCAACCTCACACACATCCCATGTCTGGCACATGTTCTTAACTTGGTCGTGCAGAGCTTTCTGAGGGACTATCCGGATCTTGATGCACTGTTGCACAAGGTCCGCATAGAGTGCGCTCACTTGCGACGTTCCAGCACGGCAAGATCGCGCCTCGCTGCTCTGCAGCGACGATTTGGCCTTCCAGAACATCGCATCATATGTGACCTACCCACCCGGTGGAATTCAACGTTACATATGTTGGAGCGGTTGTGTGAGCAGCAGGCAGCAGTCATGGAGTACCAGCTGCATCAGGCGCAAACAAGTCGCACTGTGCGCCGTTCACACTTCAGCACCATTGAGTGGGCCTCTATGAAGGACATCTGCCTCGTTTTGCGTGCCTTCGATGAATCCACGCGGATGGCGAGTGCAGATGATGCACTAGTCAGCATGACTGTCCCCCTTATCTGCCTGCTTCAACAAACACTGCAAGCACTAAGGGATGAGGTTTCAGAAGAGGTGGAGGATGAGGAGTCCCAAATGCCATCTGCTTCTGGACAGTCTGCGCTACGTGTTTCCTCACAAAGGCCTAGGCAGGGGACACTTTGTGAGGAGGATGAGGAGGAGTCGATGGAGGAGGAAGACATCTCTCCAGAGGAGGGAGGTACACAAACCTCTACTCAGTATGTACAGCGAGGGTGGGGTGATGCAGAGCAGGTCGAGGTCACGCCTCAAACAGGGGACAGCGGTTCTTTGGCAGTTGGGAGTCTGCAGCACATGGTTGATTTCATGCTGCAGTGCCTGAGAAACGACCGCCGCATCGCCCACATTCTCGTCTCGGCTGATTATTGGGTGTACACCCTCCTAGATCCTCGCTACCGGGACAGCGTACAAAGGCTCATACCAACATTGAACCGGGAGCGTAAAATGCGGGAGTACGAAGAGTCACTGGTGCAGTCCATAATGTTTTCCATTCCACCCGACAGCATTGTTGCAAGTGCTTTACAAAGCAGCTCTGTGCGTCGAGGCAGTGGAGGAAACTCTGCACAAAGAGGGAGCAGAGGCAGTGCCGCAGCACAAGGCAAGACCACTATGGCCCAAATGTGGCAAAGTTTTGTGTGTCCACCACAATTGTCTACACCATCAGCGACGCCTCGAGTCAGCAGGAGGCAACGCTTCCGTCAGATGGTGTCAGACTACATGTCTTGCCCTGTCGCTGTACTCCCAGATGGCTCTTCCCCCTTCAAGTTTTGGGTCTCTAAGCTGGATACATGGCCAGAGCTTAGCCAGTATGCATTGGAGGTGCTGGCTTGCCCTGCTGCCAGTGTATTATCGGAACGTGTCTTTAGTGCCGCAGGTGGTGTACTAACAGACCGTCGCACGCGACTATCTTCCGATAATGTTGACCGGCTGACTTTTCTGAAAATGAACAAGGCCTGGATCTCCAAAGACTTTGCCATTCCTCTTACAGACTAAATTAGTGGTTGGCAACTGTATCCAGGTCTGCTGGTGTGTTCATTTTTCTACCACCTGAACTATAATCCCTGTGCTTCAACACAGCCAGTTGTCGCTCAGATGTGTCGTCTGCACAGAGAAACACACTAGCTCCTGTGTTACTGGGGTTCAGTAATGCCAGCTGATCCCCTGCTGTGTGGACGGCAGAGTCACCAGCTCCATCAACATTCAAACCACTACTGATTTTTAACCGTGCCCAACTTAGGTCTCTGGCTCCACTGTCTCTACTATTTCCCCTGACCTCCAACCCCGCCATCTACATCTCTGAAGTGGCGTCAGCACAATCTACACTTGTTCCTGTGTTCCTGTGGCTCAGTCCCATCAGTTTATCCCCTGATGTGTGTCCGGCAAGGTCTCCTGCTCTGTCCACATTCCCATAACCAGTAGTGGGAATGAGGACAGAGCTGGCGAACTTGCCGGACAAACATCAGGGGATCAACTGATGGGACTGAGCACCAGTAACACAGGAACAAGTGTAGATTGTGCTGACGCCACTTCAGAGATGTAGCTGGCGGGGTTGGAGGCCAGGGTAAATAGTAGAGACAGTGGAGCCAGAGGCCTAAGTGGAGCATGGTTAGAATCAGTAGTAGTCCACAACCTCCATAAAAACCGCTGCCCATTGGCCTCTGCATGCGGCATGCGTAATCCTGGGCACCAACAGCGTCAGTTGGTGTTCAGAAGTGTCGTCTCCACAGAGCCAAACACGTTCGTTCAAGTGTTAGTGGGGTTCAGCACTGCCAGCTGTTCCCCTGCTGTGGAGATGGCAAGTCTCCTGCTGCATTCACCTGCCAAAATCCAGTAGGCCCCAGCCTGCTCCTCGCCTAATCCTGGGCTCCAACAGCGTCAGTTGGTGTTCAGAAGTGTCGTCTCCACAGAGCCAAACACGTTCGTTCAAGTGTTAGTGGGGTTCAGCACTGCCAGCTGTTCCCCTGCTGTGGAGATGGCAAGTCTCCTGCTGCATTCACCTGCCAAAATCCAGTAGGCCCCAGCCTGCTCCTCGCCTAATCCTGGGCTCCAACAGCGTCAGTTGGTGTTCAGAAGTGTCGTCTCCACAGAACCAAACACATTCGTTCAAGTGTTAGTGGGGTTCAGCACTGCCAGCTGTTCCCCTGCTGTGGAGATGGCAAGTCTCCTGCTGCCTTCACCTGCCAAAATCCAGTAGGCCCCAGCCTGCTCCTCGCCTAATCCTGGGCTCCAACAGCGTCAGTTGGTGTTCAGAAGTGTCGTCTCCACAGAACCAAACACATTCGTTCAAGTGTTAGTGGGGTTCAGCACTGCCAGCTGTTCCCCTGCTGTGGAGATGGCAAGTCTCCTGCTGCCTTCACCTGCCAAAATCCAGTAGGCCCCAGCCTGCTCCTCGCCTAATCCTGGGCTCCAACAGCGTCAGTTGGTGTTCAGAAGTGTCGTCTCCACAGAACCAAACACGTTCGTTCAAGTGTTAGTGGGGTTCAGCACTGCCAGCTGTTCCCCTGCTGTGGAGATGGCAAGTCTCCTGCTGCATTCACCTGCCAAAATCCAGTAGGCCCCAGCCTGCTCCTCGCCTAATCCTGGGCTCCAACAGCGTCAGTTGGTGTTCAGAAGTGTCGTCTCCACAGAACCAAACACGTTCGTTCAAGTGTTAGTGGGGTTCAGCACTGCCAGCTGTTCCCCTGCTGTGGAGATGGCAAGTCTCCTGCTGCCTTCACCTGCCAAAATCCAGTAGGCCCCAGCCTGCTCCTCGCCTAATCCTGGGCTCCAACAGCGTCAGTTGGTGTTCAGAAGTGTCGTCTCCACAGAGCCAAACACGTTCGTTCAAGTGTTAGTGGGGTTCAGCACTGCCAGCTGTTCCCCTGCTGTGGAGATGGCAAGTCTCCTGCTGCATTCACCTGCCAAAATCCAGTAGGCCCCAGCCTGCTCCTCGCCTAATCCTGGGCTCCAACAGCGTCAGTTGGTGTTCAGAAGTGTCGTCTCCACAGAACCAAACACGTTCGTTCAAGTGTTAGTGGGGTTCAGCACTGCCAGCTGTTCCCCTGCTGTGGAGATGGCAAGTCTCCTGCTGCCTTCACCTGCCAAAATCCAGTAGGCCCCAGCCTGCTCCTCGCCTAATCCTGGGCTCCAACAGCGTCAGTTGGTGTTCAGAAGTGTCGTCTCCACAGAACCAAACACGTTCGTTCAAGTGTTAGTGGGGTTCAGCACTGCCAGCTGTTCCCCTGCTGTGGAGATGGCAAGTCTCCTGCTGCATTCACCTGCCAAAATCCAGTAGGCCCCAGCCTGCTCCTCGCCTAATCCTGGGCTCCAACAGCGTCAGTTGGTGTTCAGAAGTGTCGTCTCCACAGAACCAAACACGTTCGTTCAAGTGTTAGTGGGGTTCAGCACTGCCAGCTGTTCCCCTGCTGTGGAGATGGCAAGTCTCCTGCTGCCTTCACCTGCCAAAATCCAGTAGGCCCCAGCCTGCTCCTCGCCTAATCCTGGGCTCCAACAGCGTCAGTTGGTGTTCAGAAGTGTCGTCTCCACAGAGCCAAACACGTTCGTTCAAGTGTTAGTGGGGTTCAGCACTGCCAGCTGTTCCCCTGCTGTGGAGATGGCAAGTCTCCTGCTGCATTCACCTGCCAAAATCCAGTAGGCCCCAGCCTGCTCCTCGCCTAATCCTGGGCTCCAACAGCGTCAGTTGGTGTTCAGAAGTGTCGTCTCCACAGAGCCAAACACATTCGTTCAAGTGTTAGTGGGGTTCAGCACTGCCAGCTGTTCCCCTGCTGTGGAGATGGCAGTCTCTCCTGCTGTCTCCGCATTACAAAGACAGTAGGCCTCTGCCTACACCCTCCTATTTCCTGGGCTTCAACACAGCCAGTTGTAGTTCGGAAGTGCCGTCCACACGGAAAGAGACACTTGCTCCCGTGTCTCAGTGGGGTTCAGTAACGTCAGCTGATCCCCTGCTGTGTGGATGGCAGTCTCTCCTGCTGTCACCTCATTCAAAATTCAGTAGGCCTCTGCCTACACCCTCCTATTTCCTGGGCTTCAACACAGCCAGTTGTAGTTCGGAAGTGCCGTCCACACGGAAAGAGACACTTGCTCCCGTGTCTCAGTGGGGTTCAGTAACGTCAGCTGATCCCCTGCTGTGTGGATGGCAGTCTCTCCTGCTGTCACCTCATTCAAAATTCAGTAGGCCTCTGCCTACACCCTCCTATTTCCTGGGCTTCAACACAGCCAGTTGTAGTTCGGAAGTGCCGTCCACACGGAAAGAGATACTTGCTCCCGTGTCTCAGTGGGGTTCAGTAACGTCAGCTGATCCCCTGCTGTGTGGATGGCAGTCTCTCCTGCTGTCACCTCATTCAAAATTCAGTAGGCCTCTGCCTACACCCTCCTATTTCCTGGGCTTCAACACAGCCAGTTGTAGTTCGGAAGTGCCGTCCACACGGAAAGAGACACTTGCTCCCGTGTCTCAGTGGGGTTCAGTAACGTCAGCTGATCCCCTGCTGTGTGGATGGCAGTCTCTCCTGCTGTCACCTCATTCAAAATTCAGTAGGCCTCTGCCTACACCCTCCTATTTCCTGGGCTTCAACACAGCCAGTTGTAGTTCGGAAGTGCCGTCCACACGGAAAGAGACACTTGCTCCCGTGTCTCAGTGGGGTTCAGTAACGTCAGCTGATCCCCTGCTGTGTGGATGGCAGTCTCTCCTGCTGTCACCTCATTCAAAATTCAGTAGGCCTCTGCCTACACCCTCCTATTTCCTGGGCTTCAACACAGCCAGTTGTAGTTCGGAAGTGCCGTCCACACGGAAAGAGATACTTGCTCCCGTGTCTCAGTGGGGTTCAGTAATGTCAGCTGATCCCCTGCTGTGTGGATGGCAAAGTCTCCTGCTGCCTACACAGTCGTACCACTACTGATTTTTAACCGTGCTCCAATTAGGCCTGTGGCTCCACTGTCTCTCGTATTTCCCCTGTCCTCCAACCCTGCCAGTTACAGCTCCGAAGTGGCGTCTGCACAATCCACACTTGTTCCTGTGTTACAGGTGTTCAGTCCGATCAGTTAATCCCCTGATGTGTGTCCGGCAATGTCGCCTGCTCTGTCCACATTCCCATTATCGGAATGTGGACAGAGCAGGCGACATTGCCGGACACACATCAGGGGATTAACTGACCGGACTGAACACCTGTAACACAGGAACAAGTGTGGATTGTGCAGACGCCACTTCGGAGCTGTAACTGGCGGGGTTGGAGGACAGGGGAAATACGAAAATCAGTGAATCCACAGGCCTAAGTGGAGCTTGGTTCAAATTAGTAGTCTACAACCGATCTTAAAATTTCTTCAATGCAGCCTAAGCCTGCTCCGTGCTTGTCCCTGGGCTTCAACACAGCCAGTTGTTGCTCGGAAGTGCCGTCTTCACAGAGTAAAACACTAGCTCCTGTGTTTGTGGGGTTCAGTAACGTCAGCTGTTCCCCTGCTGTTTTGATGGCAATCTGTCCTGCTGCCTCCCAATTGACAGCACATCAGGCCTCAGCCTGCTAAGTGCTTGTCCTGGGCTCCAACATCGCCAGTTGCTGCTCATAACTGACTTTGGCACGGGTACTCCCTCCTGCCCAGCTTGGTTCCAGCCCTGCCTGCTGTTTCCGGGAAGTGTCAATGTCAGTTTGCCACCCCAAGTTGCCATGTCGTTTTGCGGTTGGGTTAGCCGAGGCTAGGGTGCCAGCAGTTTAGGTGCTTCCTATGTGGACTGCGGGTTCTGGTAAGAAAGGTTTGTTCCATAGTGCCAGTAGGACAAGCACCCCCTGTAGGACTGTGTGATTCGGTAACTGCGGCCAGCTTGCGGCATGCCAACTTTGCTTTTCAGGGGTAACTTCTGATACCCCTCCGGGTTCCAGCACCGTCAGCTGGTTCTCATCAGAGCCTTTGGCCTAGGTGCCTCCATCTCGGTATCCGAGTTCCAGCAACGTCTGCTGGTCCTTGGTAGTGCTTTGTAGCACAGGTACCTCCTGCTTAGTAACCGGGTTCCAGCACCGTCAGCTGGTCCTCGGTTGTGCCATTGGCTCTTATTCCTTCTGCTGCCCCTCCGGGTGCCAGCACTGTCAGCTGGTCCTCGCTATTTCCATTTGCTCTTGCAGCTTATGCTACCCCTCCGGGTTCCAGCACCGTCAGCTGGTTCTCATCAGAGCCTTTGGCCTAGGTGCCTCCATCTCGGTATCCGAGTTCCGGCAACGTCTGCTGGTCCTTGGTAGTGCTTTGTAGCACAGGTACCTCCTGCTTAGTAACCGGGTTCCAGCACCGTCAGCTGGTCCTCGGTTGTGCCATTGGCTCTTATTCCTTCTGCTGCCCCTCCGGGTGCCAGCACTGTCAGCTGGTCCTCGCTATTTCCATTTGCTCTTGCAGCTTATGCTACCCCTCCGGGTTCCAGCACCGTCAGCTGGTTCTCGTCAGAGCGTTTGGCCTAGGTGCCTCCATCTCGGTATCCGAGTTCCGGCAACGTCTGCTGGTCCTTGGTAGTGCTTTGTAGCACAGGTACCTCCTGCTTAGTAACCGGGTTCCAGCACCGTCAGCTGGTCCTCGGTAGTGCCATTGGCTCTTGTTCCTTCTGCTGCCCCTCCGGGTGCCAGTACCGTCAGCTGGTTCAAGAGGACAAAGAACAGGAAGACAACCACCAAGATGCAGAACAACAAGAGAGAGAAGACAAAGAAGCATAAAAAAAACAAAGCAGAAGAACATTAAGCATAAGACTAATACTCTGAGCAAATGATATTATCTTATTTATAAGCAGAAGAAGACTAAGCAGTGTATGGGGGTGAGTCCGTTCCTCCTCGTGGTGCCCCTGGAAAAGGCCTGCTTCTGCAGGCCAAACTGAACGCGGACAAATCCTGTTGTAAATCTTTTGTGACAGGCAGAACGGAAGGTGTAAACTTCTAACTTTTCTAGATAACAACTACAGGAATGCCTGACACAAACAAGAATATGATGAAGAAGAATAGGAAGAAGATGAAGAAGCTGAATATGTAGAATAATAATTGTTGAATAAGAAGAATATGAAGAATGTAAGAAAAGGAAGAAGAAGAAGAAGAAGAAGAAGAAGAAGAAGAAGAAGAAGAAGAAGAAGAAGAAGAATGTAAAAAAAGGAAGTAGAAGAAGAAGAAGAAGAATGTAAAAAAAGGAATAAGAAGAAGAATGTAAAAAAAGGAAGTAGAAGAAGAAGAAGAAGAATGTAAAAAAAGGAAGTAGAAGAAGAAGAAGAAGAATGTAAAAAAAGGAAGTAGAAGAAGAAGACATACATGTCTGGCAAAATATAAATGAGGCTAACATAGTCAATATCTTTGTAACTCCTAACATCTTTAAAAAAAAAAGTTTAATTCCTGCTATTCCATTTGATTGGGCTAAACCTCTATGGCTTTAATGTCTCCTCCACCTCCCACAATACATTCTACATTATTCTTAGTTGTTTTTCTTCATGTAGAATTAACCTACAAGGAAAGAAAGGGTTTTTTTTAATTCCGATATTTTGGCCCCATTGACTTGCATTGGTTCCCGGTATCGGAATCGGCGATACCGATACTTTTTTTTAAGATCGGCCGATCCATTCCGATCCGATATTTTCAAGTATCGGCTGGTATCGCTCAACTCTAGTCATAATCATTTGATGTCATAATCATTGGATGATGTCATAATCATTTTGTTGATGGCATAATCATTTGATGATGTCATAAACATTAGATAATGTCATAATCATTTTGTTGAAGTCATAATCATTTGATGATGTCATAATCATTTTGTTGATGTCATAATCATTTGATGATGTCATAATCATTTGATGTCATAATCATTGGATGATGTCATAATCATTTTGTTGATGTCATAATCATTTGATGATGTCATAATCATTAGATGATGTCATAATCATTTTGTTGATGTCATAATCATTTTGTTGATGTCATAATCATTTGATGATGTCATAATCATTTGATGATGTCATAATCATTAGATGATGTCATAATCATTTTGTTGATGTCATAATCATTTGATGATGTCATAATCATTTGATGATGTCATAATCATTTGATGATGTCATAATCATTAGATGATGTCATAATCATTTTGTTGATGTCATAATCATTTGATGATGTCATAATCATTTGATGATGTCATAATCATTTTGTTGATGTCATAATCATTTGATGATGTCATAATCATTTGATGTCATAATCATTGGATGATGTCATAATCATTTTGTTGATGTCATAATCATTTGATGATGTCATAATCATTTGATGATGTCATAATCATTAGATGATGTCATAATCATTTTGTTGATGTCACAATCATTTCATGATGTCATAATCATTTGATGTCATAATCATTGGATGATGTCATAATCATTTTGTTGATGTCATAATCATTTGATGATGTCATAATCATTAGATAATGTCATAATCATTTTATTGATGTCATAATCATTTGATGATGTCATAATCATTTTGTTGATGTCATAATGATTTGATGATGTCATAATCATTTGATGTCATAATCATTGGATGATGTCATAATCATTTTGTTGATGTCATAATCATTTTGTTGATGTCATAATCATTTGATGATGTCATAATCATTTGATGTTATAATCATTGGATGATGTCATAATCATTTTGTTGATGTCATAATCATTTGATGATGTCATAATCATTTGATGTTATAATCATTGGATGATGTCATAATCATTTTGTTGATGTCATAATCATTTGATGATGTCATAATCATTTTGTTGATGTCATAATCATTTGATGATGTCATAATCATTAGATGATGTCATAATCATTTTGTTGATGTCATAATCATTTCATGATGTCATAATCATTTGATGTCATAATCATTGGATGATGTCATAATCATTTTGTTGATGGCATAATCATTTGATGATGTCATAAACATTAGATAATGTCATAATCATTTTGTTGAAGTCATAATCATTTGATGATGTCATAATCATTTTGTTGATGTCATAATCATTTGATGATGTCATAATCATTTGATGTCATAATCATTTGATGATGTCATAATCATTTTGTTGATGTCATAATCATTTGATGATGTCATAATCATTAGATGATGTCATAATCATTTTGTTGATGTCATAATCATTTTGTTGATGTCATAATCATTTGATGATGTCATAATCATTTGATGATGTCATAATCATTAGATGATGTCATAATCATTTTGTTGATGTCATAATCATTTGATGATGTCATAATCATTTGATGATGTCATAATCATTTTGTTGATGTCATAATGATTTGATGATGTCATAATCATTTGATGTCATAATCATTGGATGATGTCATAATCATTTTGTTGATGTCATAATCATTTGATGATGTCATAATCATTTGATGATGTCATAATCATTTTGTTGATGTCATAATCATTTCGTTGATGTCATAATCATTTGATGATGTCATAATCATTTGATGATGTCATAATCATTTTGTTGATGTCATAATCATTTGATGATGTCATAATCATTTGATGTCATAATCATTGGATGATGTCATAATCATTTTGTTGATGTCATAATCATTAGATGATGTCATAATCATTTTGTTGATGTCATAATCATTTGATGATGTCATAATCATTTTGTTGATGTCATAATCATTTCGTTGATGTCATAAGGATTTGATGATATCATAATCATTTGATGTCATAATCATTGGATGATGTCATAATCATTTTGTTGATGTCATAATCATTTGATGATGTCATAATCATTTGATGTCATAATCATTGGATGATGTCGTAATCATTTGATGATGCCATAATGATTTTGTTGATGTCATAATCATTTTATGATGTCATAATCATTTTGTTGATGTCATAATCATTTTGTTGATGTCATAATCATTTGATGATGTCATAATCATTAGATGATGTCATAATCATTTTGTTGATGTCATAATCATTTGATGATGTCATAATCATTTTGTTGATGTCATAATCATTTCGTTGATGTCATAATGATTTGATGATATCATAATCATTTAATGTCATAATCATTGGATGATGTCATAATCATTTTGTTGATGTCATAATCATTTGATGATGTCATAATCATTAGATGATGTCATAATCATTGGATGATGACATAATCATTTTGTTGATGTCATAATCATTTGATGTCATAATCATTGGATGATGTCATAATCATTTTGTTGATGTCATAATCATTTGATGATGTCATAATCATTGGACGATGTCATAATCATTTTGTTGATGTCATAATCATTTGATGATGTCATAATCATTAGATGATGTCATAATCATTGGATGATGACATAATCATTTTGTTGATGTCATAATCATTTGATGTCATAATCATTGGATGATGTCATAATCATTTTGTTGATGTCATAATCATTTGATGATGTCATAATCATTTTGTTGATGTCATAATCATTTCGTTGATGTCATAATGATTTGATGATATCATAATCATTTGATGTCATAATCATTGGATGATTTCATAATCATTTTGTTGATGTCATAATCATTTGATGATGTCATAATCATTAGATGATGTCATAATCATTGGATGATGACATAATCATTTTGTTGATGTCATAATCATTTGATGTCATAATCATTGGATGATGTCATAATCATTTTGTTGATGTCATAATCATTTGATGATGTCATAATCATTAGATGATGTCATAATCATTTTGTTGATGTCATAATCATTTCATGATGTCATAATCATTTGATGTCATAATCATTGGATGATGTCATAATGATTTTGTTGATGGCATAATCATTTGATGATGTCATAATCATTTTGTTGATGTCATAATCATTTTGTTGATGTCATAATGATTTGATGATGTCATAATCATTTGATGTCATAATCATTGGGTGATGTCATAATCATTTTGTTGATGTCATAATCATTTGATGATGTCATAATCATTTGATGTCATAATCATTGGATGATGTCATAATCATTTTGTTGATGTCATAATCATTTGATGATGTCATAATCATTAGATGATGTCATAATCATTTTGTTGATGTCATAATCATTTTGTTGATGTCATAATCATTTGATGTCATAATCATTTGATGATGTCATAATCATTAGATGATGTCATAATCATTTTGTTGATGTCATAATCATTTGATGATGTCATAATCATTTGATATCATAATCATTGGATGATGTCATAATCATTTTGTTGATGTCATAATCATTTGATGATGTCATAATCATTTGATGTCATAATCATTGGATGATGTCATAATCATTTTGTTGATGTCATAATCATTTGATATCATAATCATTGGATGATGTCATAATCATTTTGTTGATGTCATAATCATTTGATGATGTCATAATCATTTGATGTCATAATCATTGGATGATGTCATAATCATTTTGCTGATGTCATAATCATTTGATGATGTCATAATCATTAGATGATGTCATAATCATTGGATGATGACATAATCATTTTGTTGATGTCATAATCATTTGATGTCATAATCATTTTGTTGATGTCATAATCATTTGATGATGTCATAATCATTAGATGATGTCATAATCATTTTGTTGATGTCACAATCATTTCATGATGTCATAATCATTTGATGTCATAATCATTTGATGATGTCATAATCATTTGATGTCATAATCATTGGATGATGTCATAATCATTTTATTGATGTCATAATCATTTGATGATGTCATAATCATTTGATGATATCATAATCATTTGATGTCATAATCATTGGATGATGTCATAATCATTTTGTTGATGTCATAATCATTTTATGATGTCATAATCATTTTGTTGATGTCATAATCATTGGATGATGTCATAATCCTTTTGTTGATGTCATAATCATTTGATGATGTCATAATCATTAGATGATGTCATAATCATTTTGTTGATGTCATAATCATTTGATGATGTCATAATCATTTTGTTGATGTCATAATCATTTCGTTGATGTCATAATGATTTGATGATATCATAATCATTTGATGTCATAATCATTGGATGATGTCATAATCATTTTGTTGATGTCATAATCATTTGATGATGTCATAATCATTTGATGTCATAATCATTGGATGATGTCATAATCATTTGATGATGTCATAATCATTAGATGATGTCATAATCATTTTGTTGATGTCATAATCATTTGATGATGTCATAATCATTTTGTTGATGTCATAATCATTTCGTTGATGTCATAAGGATTTGATGATATCATAATCATTTGATGTCATAATCATTGGATGATGTCATAATCATTTTGTTGATGTCATAATCATTTGATGATGTCATAATCATTTGATGTCATAATCATTGGATGATGTCGTAATCATTTGATGATGCCATAATGATTTTGTTGATGTCATAATCATTTTATGATGTCATAATCATTTTGTTGATGTCATAATCATTTTGTTGATGTCATAATCATTTGATGATGTCATAATCATTAGATGATGTCATAATCATTTTGTTGATGTCATAATCATTTCATGATGTCATAATCATTAGATGATGTCATAATCATTTTGTTGATGTCATAATCATTTCGTTGATGTCATAATGATTTGATGATATCATATTCATTTGATGTCATAATCATTGGATGATGTCATAATCATTTTGTTGATGTCATAATCATTTTATGATGTCATAATCATTTTGTTGATGTCATAATCATTGGATGATGTCATAATCCTTTTGTTGATGTCATAATCATTTGATGATGTCATGATCATTAGATGATGTCATAATCATTTTGTTGATGTCATAATCATTTGATGATGTCATAATCATTTTGTTGATGTCATAATCATTTTGTTGATGTCATAATCATTTGATGATGTCATTATCATTTGATGATGTCATAATCATTAGATGATGTCATAATCATTTTGTTGATGTCATAATCATTTGATGATGTCATAATCATTTGATGTCATAATCATTGGATGATGTCATAATCATTTTGTTGATGTCATAATCATTTGATGATGTCATAATCATTTGATGTCATAATCATTGGATGATGTCATAATCATTTTGTTGATGTCATAATCATTTGATGTCATAATCATTGGATGATGTCATAATCATTTTGTTGATGTCATAATCATTTGATGATGTCATAATCATTTGATGTCATAATCATTGGATGATGTCATAATCATTTTGTTGGTGTCATAATCATTTGATGATGTCATAATCATTAGATGATGTCATAATCATTGGATGATGACATAATCATTTTGTTGATGTCATAATCATTTGATGTCATAATCATTGGATGATGTCATAATCATTTTGTTGATGTCATAATCATTTGATGATGTCATAATCATTAGATGATGTCATAATCATTTTGTTGATGTCACAGTCATTTCATGATGTCATAATCATTTGATGTCATAATCATTGGATGATGTCATAATCATTTTGTTGATGTCATAATCATTTGATGATGTCATAATCATTAGATAATGTCATAATCATTTTATTGATGTCATAATCATTTGATGATGTCATAATCATTTTGTTGATGTCATAATGATTTGATGATGTCATAATCATTTGATGTCATAATCATTGGATGATGTCATAATCATTTTGTTGATGTCATAATCATTTGATGATGTCATAATCATTTGATGTCATAATCATTGGATGATGTCATAACCATTTTGTTGATGTCATAATCATTTGATGATGTCATAATCATTAGATGATGTCATAATCATTTTGTTGATGTCATAATCATTTGATGATGTCATAATCATATGATGTAATAATCATTGGATGATGTCATAATCATTTTGTTGATGTCATAATCATTTGATGATGTCATAATCATTAGATGATGTCATAATCATTTTGTTGATGTCATAATCATTTGATGATGTCATAATCATTAGATGATGTCATAATCATTTTGTTGATGTCATAATCATTTGATGATGTCATAATCATTTGATGTCATAATCATTGGATGATGTCGTAATCATTTTGTTGATGTCATAATCATTTGATGATGTCATAATCATTTGATGATGTCATAATCATTTTGATGATGTCATAATCATTTGATGATGTCATAATCATTTGATGTAATAATCATTGGATAATGTCATAATCATTTTGTTGATGTCATAATCATTTTATGATGTCATAATCATTTTGTTGATGTCATAATCATTGGATGATGTCATAATCCTTTTGTTGATGTCATAATCATTTGATGATGTCATAATCATTAGATGATGTCATAATCATATTGTTGATGTCATAATCATTTGATAATGTCATAATCATTTTGTTGATGTCATAATCATTTCGTTGATGTCATAATGATTTGATGATATCATAATCATTTGATGTCATAATCATTGGATGATGTCATAATCATTTTGTTGATGTCATAATCATTTGATGATGTCATAATCATTTGATGTCATAATCATTGGATGATGTCATAATCATTTTTTTGATGTCATAATCATTTTATGATGTCATAACCATTTTGTTGATGTCATAATCATTGGATGATGTCTTAATCCTTTTGTTGATGTCATAATCATTTGATGATGTCATAATCATTTTGTTGATGTCATAATCATTTCGTTGATGTCATAATGATTTGATGATATCATAATCATTTGATGTCATAATCATTTGATGTCATAATCATTGGATGATGTCATAATCATTTTGTTGATGTCATAATCATTTGATATCATAATCATTGGATGATGTCATAATCATTTTGTTGATGTCATAA
The DNA here is from genome assembly GCF_039654945.1 of Dendrobates tinctorius. Classification (NCBI taxonomy): domain Eukaryota; kingdom Metazoa; phylum Chordata; class Amphibia; order Anura; family Dendrobatidae; genus Dendrobates; species Dendrobates tinctorius. Next base: position 39,738,483 of record NW_027361687.1, on the reverse strand, counting down.
TCATTTGATGATGTCATAATCATTTGATGTCATAATCATTGGATGATGTCATAATCATTTTGTTGATGTCATAATCATTTGATGATGTCATAATCATTAGATGATGTCATAATCATTGGATGATGACATAATCATTTTGTTGATGTCATAATCATTTGATGTCATAATCATTTTGTTGATGTCATAATCATTTGATGATGTCATAATCATTAGATGATGTCATAATCATTTTGTTGATGTCACAATCATTTCATGATGTCATAATCATTTGATGTCATAATCATTGGATGATGTCATGATCATTTTGTTGATGTCATAATCATTTGATGATGTCATAATCATTAGATAATGTCATAATCATTTTGTTTAAGTCATAATCATTTGATGATGTCATAATCATTTTGTTGATGTCATAATGATTTGATGATGTCATAATCATTTGATGTCATAATCATTGGATGATGTCATAATCATTTTGTTGATGTCATAATCATTTGATGATGTCATAATCATTAGATGATGTCATAATCATTTTGTTGATGTCATAATCATTTTGTTGATGTCATAATCATTTGATGATGTCATAATCATTTGATGTTATAATCATTGGATGATGTCATAATCATTTTGTTGATGTCATAATCATTTGATGATGTCATAATCATTTGATGTTATAATCATTGGATGATGTCATAATCATTTTGTTGATGTCATAATCATTTGATGATGTCATAATCATTTTGTTGATGTCATAATCATTTGATGATGTCATACTCATTTGATGTCATAATCATTGGATGATGTCATAATCATTTTGTTGATGTCATAATCATTTTGTTGATGTCATAATCATTTGATGATGTCATAATCATTTGATGTTATAATCATTGGATGATGTCATAATCATTTTGTTGATGTCATAATCATTTGATGATGTCATAATCATTTGATGTTATAATCATTGGATGATGTCATAATCATTTTGTTGATGTCATAATCATTTGATGATGTCATAATCATTAGATGATGTCATAATCATTTTGTTGATGTCATAATCATTTGATGATGTCATAATCATTTGATGTCATAATCATTGGATGATGTCATAATCATTTTGTTGATGTCATAATCATTCGATGATGTCATAAACATTAGATGATGTCATAATCATTTTGTTGATGTCATAATGATTTGATGATGTCATAATCATTTGATGTCATAATCATTGGATGATGTCATAATCATTTTGTTGATGTCATAATCATTTGATGATGTCATAATCATTTGATGTCATAATCATTGGATGATGTCATAATCATTTTGTTGATGTCATAATCATTTGATGATGTCATAATCATTAGATGATGTCATAATCATTTTGTTGATGTCATAATCATTAGATGATGTCATAATCATTTTGTTGATGTCATAATCATTTTGTTGATGTCATAGTCATTTGATGATGTCATAATCATTTGATGATGTCATAATCATTAGATGATGTCATAATCATTTTGTTGATGTCATAATCATTTGATGATGTCATAATCATTTGATGTCATAATCATTGGATGATGTCATAATCATTTTGTTGATGTCATAATCATTTGATGATGTCATAATCATTTGATGTCATAATCATTGGATGATGTCATAATCTTTTTTTTGATGTCATAATCATTTGATGTCATAATCATTGGATGATGTCATAATCATTGGATGATGACATAATCATTTTGTTGATGTCATAATCATTTGATGTCATAATCATTGGATGATGTCATAATCATTTTGTTGATGTCATAATCATTTGATGATGTCATAATCATTAGATGATGTCATAATCATTTGATGATGTCATAATCATTAAATAATGTCATAATCATTTTGTTGATGTCACAATCATTTCATGATGTCATAATCATTTGATGTCATAATCATTGGATGATGTCATAATCATTTTGTTGATGTCATAATCATTTGATGATGTCATAATCATTAGATAATGTCATAATCATTTTGTTGATGTCATAATCATTTGATGATGTCATAATCATTTTGTTGATGTCATAATCATTTGATGATGTCATAATCATTTGATGTCATAATCATTGGATGATGTCATAATCATTTTGTTGATGTCATAATCATTTGATTATGTCATAATCATTTGATGTCATAATCATTGGATGATGTCATAATCATTTTGTTGATGTCATAATCATTTGATGATGTCATAATCATTAGATGATGTCATAATCATTTTGTTGATGTCATAATCATTTGATGATGTCATAATCATATGATGTAATAATCACTGGATGATGTCATAATCAGTTTGTTGATGTCATAATCATTTGATGATGTCATAATCATTAGATGATGTCATAATCATTTTGTTGATGTCATAATCATTTGATGATGTCATAATCATTAGATGATGTCATAATCATTTTGTTGATGTCATAATCATTTGATGATGTCATAATCATTTGATTTCATAATCATTGGATGATGTCGTAATCATTTTGTTGATGTCATAATCATTTGATGATGTCATAATCATTTGATGATGTCATAATCATTTTGATGATGTCATAATCATTTGATGATGTCATAATCATTTGATGTCATAATCATTGGATAATGTCATAATCATTTTGTTGATGTCATAATCATTTTATGATGTCATAATCATTTTGTTGATGTCATAATCATTGGATGATGTCATAATCCTTTTGTTGATGTCATAATCATTTGATGATGTCATAATCATTAGATGATGTCATAATCATATTGTTGATGTCATAATCATTTGATGATGTCATAATCATTTTGTTGATGTCATAATCATTTCGTTGATGTCATAATGATTTGATGATATCATAATCATTTGATGTCATAATCATTGGATGATGTCATAATCATTTTGTTGATGTCATAATCATTTGATGATGTCATAATCATTTGATGTCATAATCATTGGATGATGTCATAATCATTTTGTTGATGTCATAATCATTTTATGATGTCATAATCATTTTGTTGATGTCATAATCATTGGATGATGTCATAATCCTTTTGTTGATGTCATAATCATTTGATGATGTCATAATCATTAGATAATGCCATAATCATTTTGTTGATGTCATAATCATTTGATGATGTCATAATCATTTTGTTGATGTCATAATCATTTCGATGATGTCATAATGATTTGATGATATCATAATCATTTGATGTCATAATCATTTTCTTGATGTCATAATCATTTGATGATGTCATAATCATTTGATGATGTCATAATCATTTGATGATGTCATAATCATTGGATGATGTCATAATCATTTTGTTGATGTCATAATCATTTGATGATGTCATAATCATTAGATGATGTCATAATCATTGGATGATGACATAATCATTTTGTTGATGTCATAATCATTTGATGTCATAATCATTGGATGATGTCATAATCATTTTGTTGATGTCATAATCATTTGATGATGTCATAATCATTTTGTTGATGTCATAATCATTTCGTTGATGTCATAATGATTTGATGATATCATAATCATTTGATGTCATAATCATTGGATGATTTCATAATCATTTTGTTGATGTCATAATCATTTGATGATGTCATAATCATTAGATGATGTCATAATCATTGGATGATGACATAATCATTTTGTTGATGTCATAATCATTTGATGTCATAATCATTGGATGATGTCATAATCATTTTGTTGATGTCATAATCATTTGATGATGTCATAATCATTAGATGATGTCATAATCATTTTGTTGATGTCATAATCATTTCATGATGTCATAATCATTTGATGTCATAATCATTGGATGATGTCATAATCATTTTGTTGATGGCATAATCATTTGATGATGTCATAATCATTAGATAATGTCATAATCATTTTGTTGAAGTCATAATCATTTGATGATGTCATAATCATTTTGTTTATGTCATAATCATTTTGTTGATGTCATAATGAGTTGATGATGTCATAATCATTTGATGTCATAATCAATGGATGATGTCATAATCATTTTGTTGATGTCATAATCATTTGATGATGTCATAATCATTTGATGTCATAATCATTGGATGATGTCATAATCATTTTGTTGATGTCATAATCATTTGATGATGTCAAAATCATTAGATGATGTCATAATCATTTTGTTGATGTCATAATCATTTTGTTGATGTCATAATCATTTGATGTCATAATCATTGGATGATGTCATAATCATTTTGTTGATGTCATAATCATTTGATTATGTCATAATCATTAGATGATGTCATAATCATTTTGTTGATGTCACAATCATTTCATGATGTCATAATCATTTGATGTCATAATCATTGGATGATGTCATAATCATTTTGTTGATGTCATAATCATTTGATGTCATAATCATTGGATGATGTCATAATCATTTTGTTGATGTCATAATCATTTGATGATGTCATAATCATTTGATGTCATAATCATTGGATGATGCATTAATCATTTTGTTGATGTCATAATCATTTGATGATGTCATAATCATTAGATGATGTCATAATCATTGGATGATGACATAATCATTTTGTTGATGTCATAATCATTTGATGTCATAATCATTGGATGATGTCATAATCATTTTGTTGATGTCATAATCATTTGATTATGTCATAATCATTAGATGATGTCATAATCATTTTGTTGATGTCACAATCATTTCATGATGTCATAATCATTTGATGTCATAATCATTGGATGATGTCATAATCATTTTGTTGATGTCATAATCATTTGATGATGTCATAATCATTAGATAATGTCATAATCATTTTGTTTAAGTCATAATCATTTGATGATGTCATAATCATTTTGTTGATGTCATAATGATTTGATGATGTCATAATCATTTGATGTCATAATCATTGGATGATGTCATAATCATTTTGTTGATGTCATAATCATTTGATGATGTCATAATCATTAGATGATGTCATAATCATTTTGTTGATGTCATAATCATTTTGTTGATGTCATAATCATTTGATGATGTCATAATCATTTGATGTTATAATCATTGGATGATGTCATAATCATTTTGTTGATGTCATAATCATTTGATGATGTCATAATCATTTGATGTTATAATCATTGGATGATGTCATAATCATTTTGTTGATGTCATAATCATTTGATGATGTCATAATCATTTTGTTGATGTCATAATCATTTGATGATGTCATAATCATTTGATGTCATAATCATTGGATGATGTCATAATCATTTTGTTGATGTCATAATCATTTTGTTGATGTCATAATCATTTGATGATGTCATAATCATTTGATGTTATAATCATTGGATGATGTCATAATCATTTTGTTGATGTCATAATCATTTGATGATGTCATAATCATTTGATGTTATAATCATTGGATGATGTCATAATCATTTTGTTGATGTCATAATCATTTGATGATGTCATAATCATTTGATGTCATAATCATTGGATGATGTCATAATCATTTTGTTGATGTCATAATCATTTGATGATGTCATAAACATTAGATGATGTCATAATCATTTTGTTGATGTCATAATGATTTGATGATGTCATAATCATTTGATGTCATAATCATTGGATGATGTCATAATCATTTTGTTGATGTCATAATCATTTGATGATGTCATAATCATTTGATGTCATAATCATTGGATGATGTCATAATCATTTTGTTGATGTCATAATCATTTGATGATGTCATAATCATTAGATGATGTCATAATCATTTTGTTGATGTCATAATCATTAGATGATGTCATAATCATTTTGTTGATGTCATAATCATTTTGTTGATGTCATAATCATTTGATGATGTCATAATCATTAGATGATGTCATAATCATTTTGTTGATGTCATAATCATTTGATGATGTCATAATCATTTGATGTCATAATCATTGGATGATGTCATAATCATTTTGTTGATGTCATAATCATTTGATGATGTCATAATCATTTGATGTCATAATCATTGGATGATGTCATAATCTTTTTTTTGATGTCATAATCATTCGATGTCATAATCATTGGATGATGTCATAATCATTGGATGATGACATAATCATTTTGTTGATGTCATAATCATTTGATGTCATAATCATTGGATGATGTCATAATCATTTTGTTGATGTCATAATCATTTGATGATGTCATAATCATTAGATGATGTCATAATCATTTTGTTGATGTCACAATCATTTCATGATGTCATAATCATTTGATGTCATAATCATTGGATGATGTCATAATCATTTTGTTGATGTCATAATCATTTGATGATGTCATAATCATTAGATAATGTCATAATCATTTTGTTGAAGTCATAATCATTTGATGATGTCATAATCATTTTGTTGATGTCATAATCATTTGATGATGCCATACTCATTTGATGTTATAATCATTGGATGATGTCATAATCATTTTGTTGATGTCATAATCATTTGATGATGTCATAATCATTTGATGTTATAATCATTGGATGATGTCATAATCATTTTGTTGATGTCATAATCATTTGATGATGTCATAATCATTTGATGTCATAATCATTGGATGATGTCATAATCATTTTGTTGATGTCATAATCATTTGATGATGTCATAAACATTAGATGATGTCATAATCATTTTGTTGATGTCATAATGATTTGATGATGTCATAATCATTTGATGTCATAATCATTGGATGATGTCATAATCATTTTGTTGATGTCATAATCATTTGATGATGTCATAATCATTTGATGTCATAATCATTGGATGATGTCATAATCATTTTGTTGATGTCACAATCATTTGATGATGTCATAATCATTAGATGATGTCATAATCATTTTGTTGATGTCATAATCATTGGATGATGTCATAATCATTTTGTTGATGTCATAATCATTTGATGATGTCATAATCATTAGATGATGTCATCATCATTGGATGATGACATAATCATTTTGTTGATGTCATAATCATTTGATGATGTCATAATCATTAGATGATGTCATAATCATTGGATGATGACATAATCATTTTGTTGATGTCATAATCATTTGATGTCATAATCATTGGATGATGTCATAATCATTTTGTTGATGTCATAATCATTTGATGATGTCATAATCATTAGATGATGTCATAATCATTGGATGATGACATAATCATTTTGTTGATGTCATAATCATTGGATGATGTCATAATCATTTTGTTGATGTCATAATCATTTGATGATGTCATAATCATTAGATGATGTCATAATCATTTTGTTGATGTCACAATCATTTCATGATGTCATAATCATTTGATGTCATAAACACTGGATGATGTCATAATCATTTTGTTGATGTCATAATCATTTGATGATGTCATAATCATTAGATAATGTCATAATCATTTTGTTGAAGTCATAATCATTTGATGATGTCATAATCATTTTGTTGATGTCATATTGATTTGATGATGTCATAATCATTTGATGTCATACTCATTGGATGATGTCATAATCATTTTGTTGATGTCATAATCATTTGATGATGTCATAATCATTTGATGTCATAATCATTGGATGATGTCATAATCATTTTGTTGATGTCATAATCATTTGATGATGTCATAATCATATGATGTAATAATCATTGGATGATGTCATAATCATTTTGTTGATGTCATAATCATTTGATGATGTCATAATCATTAGATGATGTCATAATCATTTTGTTGATGTCATAATCATTTGATGATGTCATAATCATTAGATGATGTCATAATCATTTTGTTGATGTCATAATCATTTGATGATGTCATAATCATTTGATGTCATAATCATTGGATGATGTCGTAATCATTTTGTTGATGTCATAATCATTTGATGGTGTCATTATCATTTGATGATGTCATAATCATTTTGATGATGTCATAATCATTTGATGATGTCATAATCATTTGATGTCATAATCATTGGATAATGTCATAATCATTTGATGATGTCATAATCATTTGATGATGTCATAATCATTTGATGTCATAATCATTGGATGATGTCATAATCATTTTGTTGATGTCATAATCATTTGATGATGTCATAATCATTAGATGATGTCATAATCATTTTGTTGATGTCATAATCATTAGATGATGTCATAATCATTTTGTTGATGTCATAATCATTTTGTTGATGTCATAATCATTTGATGATGTCATAATCATTAGATGATGTCATAATCATTTTGTTGATGTCATAATCATTTGATGATGTCATAATCATTTGATGTCATAATCATTGGATGATGTCATAATCATTTTGTTGATGTCATAATCATTTGATGATGTCATAATCATTTGATGTCATAATCATTGGATGATGTCATAATCTTTTTTTTGATGTCATAATCATTTGATGTCATAATCATTGGATGATGTCATAATCATTGGATGATGACATAATCATTTTGTTGATGTCATAATCATTTGATGTCATAATCATTGGATGATGTCATAATCATTTTGTTGATGTCATAATCATTTGATGATGTCATAATCATTAGATGATGTCATAATCATTTTGTTGATGTCACAATCATTTCATGATGTCATAATCATTTGATGTCATAATCATTGGATGATGTCATAATCATTTTGTTGATGTCATAATCATTTGATGATGTCATAATCATTAGATAATGTCATAATCATTTTGTTGAAGTCATAATCATTTGATGATGTCATAATCATTTTGTTGATGTCATAATCATTTGATGATGCCATACTCATTTGATGTTATAATCATTGGATGATGTCATAATCATTTTGTTGATGTCATAATCATTTGATGATGTCATAATCATTTGATGTTATAATCATTGGATGATGTCATAATCATTTTGTTGATGTCATAATCATTTGATGATGTCATAATCATTTGATGTCATAATCATTGGATGATGTCATAATCATTTTGTTGATGTCATAATCATTTGATGATGTCATAAACATTAGATGATGTCATAATCATTTTGTTGATGTCATAATGATTTGATAATGTCATAATCATTTGATGTCATAATCATTGGATGATGTCATAATCATTTTGTTGATGTCATAATCATTTGATGATGTCATAATCATTTGATGTCATAATCATTGGATGATGTCATAATCATTTTGTTGATGTCACAATCATTTGATGATGTCATAATCATTAGATGATGTCATAATCATTTTGTTGATGTCATAATCATTGGATGATGTCATAATCATTTTGTTGATGTCATAATCATTTGATGATGTCATAATCATTAGATGATGTCATCATCATTGGATGATGACATAATCATTTTGTTGATGTCATAATCATTTGATGATGTCATAATCATTAGATGATGTCATAATCATTGGATGATGACATAATCATTTTGTTGATGTCATAATCATTTGATGTCATAATCATTGGATGATGTCATAATCATTTTGTTGATGTCATAATCATTTGATGATGTCATAATCATTAGATGATGTCATAATCATTGGATGATGACATAATCATTTTGTTGATGTCATAATCATTGGATGATGTCATAATCATTTTGTTGATGTCATAATCATTTGATGATGTCATAATCATTAGATGATGTCATAATCATTTTGTTGATGTCACAATCATTTCATGATGTCATAATCATTTGATGTCATAAACACTGGATGATGTCATAATCATTTTGTTGATGTCATAATCATTTGATGATGTCATAATCATTAGATAATGTCATAATCATTTTGTTGAAGTCATAATCATTTGATGATGTCATAATCATTTTGTTGATGTCATATTGATTTGATGATGTCATAATCATTTGATGTCATACTCATTGGATGATGTCATAATCATTTTGTTGATGTCATAATCATTTGATGATGTCATAATCATTTGATGTCATAATCATTGGATGATGTCATAATCATTTTGTTGATGTCATAATCATTTGATGATGTCATAATCATATGATGTAATAATCATTGGATGATGTCATAATCATTTTGTTGATGTCATAATCATTTGATGATGTCATAATCATTAGATGATGTCATAATCATTTTGTTGATGTCATAATCATTTGATGATGTCATAATCATTAGATGATGTCATAATCATTTTGTTGATGTCATAATCATTTGATGATGTCATAATCATTTGATGTCATAATCATTGGATGATGTCGTAATCATTTTGTTGATGTCATAATCATTTGATGGTGTCATTATCATTTGATGATGTCATAATCATTTTGATGATGTCATAATCATTTGATGATGTCATAATCATTTGATGTCATAATCATTGGATAATGTCATAATCATTTGATGATGTCATAATCATTAGATGATGTCATAATCATTTGATGTCATAATCATTGGATGATGTCATAATCATTTTGTTGATGTCATAATCATTCGATGATGTCATAAACATTAGATGATGTCATAATCATTTTGTTGATGTCATAATGATTTGATGATGTCATAATCATTTGATGTCATAATCATTGGATGATGTCATAATCATTTTGTTGATGTCATAATCATTTGATGATGTCATAATCATTTGATGTCATAATCATTGGATGATGTCATAATCATTTTGTTGATGTCATAATCATTTGATGATGTCATAATCATTAGATGATGTCATAATCATTTTGTTGATGTCATAATCATTAGATGATGTCATAATCATTTTGTTGATGTCATAATCATTTTGTTGATGTCATAATCATTTGATGATGTCATAATCATTTGATGATGTCATAATCATTAGATGATGTCATAATCATTTTGTTGATGTCATAATCATTTGATGATGTCATAATCATTTGATGTCATAATCATTGGATGATGTCATAATCATTTTGTTGATGTCATAATCATTTGATGATGTCATAATCATTTGATGTCATAATCATTGGATGATGTCATAATCTTTTTTTTGATGTCATAATCATTTGATGTCATAATCATTGGATGATGTCATAATCATTGGATGATGACATAATCATTTTGTTGATGTCATAATCATTTGATGTCATAATCATTGGATGATGTCATAATCATTTTGTTGATGTCATAATCATTTGATGATGTCATAATCATTAGATGATGTCATAATCATTTGATGATGTCATAATCATTAAATAATGTCATAATCATTTTGTTGATGTCATAATCATTTGATGATGTCATAATCATTTTGTTGATGTCATAATCATTTCGTTGATGTCATAATGATTTGATGATATCATAATCATTTGATGTCATAATCATTGGATGATGTCATAATCATTTTGTTGATGTCATAATCATTTGATGATGTCATAATCATTTGATGTCATAATCATTGGATGATGTCGTAATCATTTGATGATGCCATAATGATTTTGTTGATGTCATAATCATTTTATGATGTCATAATCATTTTGTTGATGTCATAATCATTTTGTTGATGTCATAATCATTTGATGATGTCATAATCATTAGATGATGTCATAATCATTTTGTTGATGTCATAATCATTTCATGATGTCATAATCATTAGATGATGTCATAATCATTTTGTTGATGTCATAATCATTTCGTTGATGTCATAATGATTTGATGATATCATAATCATTTGATGTCATAATCATTGGATGATTTCATAATCATTTTGTTGATGTCATAATCATTTGATGATGTCATAATCATTAGATGATGTCATAATCATTGGATGATTTCATAATCATTTTGTTGATGTCATAATCATTTGATGATGTCATAATCATTAGATGATGTCATAATCATTAGATGATGTCATAATCATTTTTTTGATGTCATAATCATTTCGTTGATGTCATAATGATTTGATGATATCATAATCATTTGATGTCATAATCATTGGATGATGTCATAATCATTTTGTTGATGTCATAATCATTTGATGTCATAATCATTGGATGATGTCATAATCATTTTGTTGATGTCATAATCATTTCATGATGTCATAATCATTTGATGTCATAATCATTGGATGATGTCATAATCATTTTGTTGATGGCATAATCATTTGATGATGTCATAATCATTAGATAATGTCATAATCATTTTGTTGAAGTCATAATCATTTGATGATGTCATAATCTTTTTGTTGATGTCATAATCATTTTGTTGATGTCATATTGATTTGATGATGTCATAATCATTTGATGTCATAATCATTGGATGATGTCATAATCATCTTGTTGATGTCATAATCATTTGATGATGTCATAATCATTTGATGTCATAATCATTGGATGATGTCATAATCATTTTGTTGATGTCATAATCATTTGATGATGTCATAATCATTAGATGATGTCATAATCATTTTGTTGATGTCATAATCATTTTGTTGATGTCATAATCATTTGATGATGTCATAATCATTTGATGATGTCATAATCATTAGATGATGTCATAATCATTTTGTTGATGTCATAATCATTTGATGATGTCATAATCATTTGATGTCATAATCATTGGATGATGTCATAATCATTTTGTTGATGTCATAATCATTTGATGATGTCATAATCATTTGATGTCATAATCATTGGATGATGTCATAATCATTTTGTTGATGTCATAATCATTTGATGTCATAATCATTGGATGATGTCATAATCATTTTGTTGATGTCATAATCATTTGATGATGTCATAATCATTTGATGTCATAATCATTGGATGATGTCATAATCATTTTGTTGATGTCATAATCATTTGATGATGTCATAATCATTAGATGATGTCATAATCATTTTGTTGATGTCACAATCATTTCATGATGTCATAATCATTTGATGTCATAATCATTGGATGATGTCATAATCATTTTGTTGATGTCATAATCATTTGATGATGTCATAATCATTAGATAATGTCATAATCATTTTATTGATGTCATAATCATTGATGATGTCATAATCATTTTGTTGATGTCATAATGATTTGATGATGTCATAATCATTTGATGTCATAATCATTGGATGATGTCATAATCATTTTGTTGATGTCATAATCATTTGATGATGTCATAATCATTTGATGTCATAATCATTGGATGATGTCATAATCATTTTGTTGATGTCATAATCATTTGATGATGTCATAATCATTAGATGATGTCATAATCATTTTGTTGATGTCATAATCATTTGATGATGTCATAATCATATGATGTAATAATCATTGGATGATGTCATAATCATTTTGTTGATGTCATAATCATTTGATGATGTCATAATCATTAGATGATGTCATAATCATTTTGTTGATGTCATAATCATTTGATGATGTCATAATCATTAGATGATGTCATAATCATTTTGTTGATGTCATAATCATTTGATGATGTCATAATCATTTGATGTCATAATCATTGGATGATGTCGTAATCATTTTATTGATGTCATAATCATTTGATGATGTCATAATCATTTGATGATGTCATAATCATTTTGATGATGTCATAATCATTTGATGATGTCATAATCATTTGATGTCATAATCAATGGATGATGTCATAATCATTTTGTTGATGTCATAATCATTTGATGATGTCATAATCATTTGATGTCATAATCATTGGATAATGTCATAATCATTTTGCTGATGTCATAATCATTTTATGATGTCATAATCATTTTGTTGATGTCATAATCATTAGATGATGTCATAATCATTTTGTTGATGTCATAATCATTTTGTTGATGTCATAATCATTTGATGATGTCATAATCATTAGATGATGTCATAATCATTTTGTTGATGTCATAATCATTTGATGATGTCATAATCATTTGATGTCATAATCATTGGATGATGTCATAATCATTTTGTTGATGTCATAATCATTTGATGATGTCATAATCATTTGATGTCATAATCATTGGATGATGTCATAATCTTTTTTTTGATGTCATAATCATTTGATGTCATAATCATTGGATGATGTCATAATCATTGGATGATGACATAATCATTTTGTTGATGTCATAATCATTTGATGTCATAATCATTGGATGATGTCATAATCATTTTGTTGATGTCATAATCATTTGATGATGTCATAATCATTAGATGATGTCATAATCATTTTGTTGATGTCACAATCATTTCATGATGTCATAATCATTTGATGTCATAATCATTGGATGATGTCATAATCATTTTGTTGATGTCATAATCATTTGATGATGTCATAATCATTAGATAATGTCATAATCATTTTGTTGAAGTCATAATCATTTGATGATGTCATAATCATTTTGTTGATGTCATAATCATTTGATGATGCCATACTCATTTGATGTTATAATCATTGGATGATGTCATAATCATTTTGTTGATGTCATAATCATTTGATGATGTCATAATCATTTGATGTTATAATCATTGGATGATGTCATAATCATTTTGTTGATGTCATAATCATTTGATGATGTCATAATCATTTGATGTCATAATCATTGGATGATGTCATAATCATTTTGTTGATGTCATAATCATTTGATGATGTCATAAACATTAGATGATGTCATAATCATTTTGTTGATGTCATAATGATTTGATGATGTCATAATCATTTGATGTCATAATCATTGGATGATGTCATAATCATTTTGTTGATGTCATAATCATTTGATGATGTCATAATCATTTGATGTCATAATCATTGGATGATGTCATAATCATTTTGTTGATGTCACAATCATTTGATGATGTCATAATCATTAGATGATGTCATAATCATTTTGTTGATGTCATAATCATTGGATGATGTCATAATCATTTTGTTGATGTCATAATCATTTGATGATGTCATAATCATTAGATGATGTCATCATCATTGGATGATGACATAATCATTTTGTTGATGTCATAATCATTTGATGATGTCATAATCATTAGATGATGTCATAATCATTGGATGATGACATAATCATTTTGTTGATGTCATAATCATTTGATGTCATAATCATTGGATGATGTCATAATCATTTTGTTGATGTCATAATCATTTGATGATGTCATAATCATTAGATGATGTCATAATCATTGGATGATGACATAATCATTTTGTTGATGTCATAATCATTGGATGATGTCATAATCATTTTGTTGATGTCATAATCATTTGATGATGTCATAATCATTAGATGATGTCATAATCATTTTGTTGATGTCACAATCATTTCATGATGTCATAATCATTTGATGTCATAAACACTGGATGATGTCATAATCATTTTGTTGATGTCATAATCATTTGATGATGTCATAATCATTAGATAATGTCATAATCATTTTGTTGAAGTCATAATCATTTGATGATGTCATAATCATTTTGTTGATGTCATATTGATTTGATGATGTCATAATCATTTGATGTCATACTCATTGGATGATGTCATAATCATTTTGTTGATGTCATAATCATTTGATGATGTCATAATCATTTGATGTCATAATCATTGGATGATGTCATAATCATTTTGTTGATGTCATAATCATTTGATGATGTCATAATCATATGATGTAATAATCATTGGATGATGTCATAATCATTTTGTTGATGTCATAATCATTTGATGATGTCATAATCATTAGATGATGTCATAATCATTTTGTTGATGTCATAATCATTTGATGATGTCATAATCATTAGATGATGTCATAATCATTTTGTTGATGTCATAATCATTTGATGATGTCATAATCATTTGATGTCATAATCATTGGATGATGTCGTAATCATTTTGTTGATGTCATAATCATTTGATGGTGTCATTATCATTTGATGATGTCATAATCATTTTGATGATGTCATAATCATTTGATGATGTCATAATCATTTGATGTCATAATCATTGGATAATGTCATAATCATTTGATGATGTCATAATCATTAGATGATGTCATAATCATTTTGTTGATGTCATAATCATTTGATGATGTCATAATCATTTGATGTCATAATCATTGGATGATGTCATAATCATTTTGTTGATGTCATAATCATTTGATGATGTCATAATCATTTGATGTCATAATCATTGGATGATGTCATAATCATTTGATGATGTCATAATCATTAGATGATGTCATAATCATTTTGTTGATGTCATAATCATTTGATGATGTCATAATCATTTTGTTGATGTCATAATCATTTCGTTGATGTCATAATGATTTGATGATATCATAATCATTTGATGTCATAATCATTGGATGATGTCATAATCATTTTGTTGATGTCATAATCATTTGATGATGTCATAATCATTTGATGTCATAATCATTGGATGATGTCGTAATCATTTGATGATGCCATAATGATTTTGTTGATGTCATAATCATTTTATGATGTCATAATCATTTTGTTGATGTCATAATCATTTTGTTGATGTCATAATCATTTGATGATGTCATAATCATTAGATGATGTCATAATCATTTTGTTGATGTCATAATCATTTCATGATGTCATAATCATTAGATGATGTCATAATCATTTTGTTGATGTCATAATCATTTCGTTGATGTCATAATGATTTGATGATATCATAATCATTTGATGTCATAATCATTGGATGATTTCATAATCATTTTGTTGATGTCATAATCATTTGATGATGTCATAATCATTAGATGATGTCATAATCATTGGATGATTTCATAATCATTTTGTTGATGTCATAATCATTTGATGATGTCATAATCATTAGATGATGTCATAATCATTAGATGATGTCATAATCATTTTTTTGATGTCATAATCATTTCGTTGATGTCATAATGATTTGATGATATCATAATCATTTGATGTCATAATCATTGGATGATGTCATAATCATTTTGTTGATGTCATAATCATTTGATGTCATAATCATTGGATGATGTCATAATCATTTTGTTGATGTCATAATCATTTCATGATGTCATAATCATTTGATGTCATAATCATTGGATGATGTCATAATCATTTTGTTGATGGCATAATCATTTGATGATGTCATAATCATTAGATAATGTCATAATCATTTTGTTGAAGTCATAATCATTTGATGATGTCATAATCTTTTTGTTGATGTCATAATCATTTTGTTGATGTCATATTGATTTGATGATGTCATAATCATTTGATGTCATAATCATTGGATGATGTCATAATCATCTTGTTGATGTCATAATCATTTGATGATGTCATAATCATTTGATGTCATAATCATTGGATGATGTCATAATCATTTTGTTGATGTCATAATCATTTGATGATGTCATAATCATTAGATGATGTCATAATCATTTTGTTGATGTCATAATCATTTTGTTGATGTCATAATCATTTGATGATGTCATAATCATTTGATGATGTCATAATCATTAGATGATGTCATAATCATTTTGTTGATGTCATAATCATTTGATGATGTCATAATCATTTGATGTCATAATCATTGGATGATGTCATAATCATTTTGTTGATGTCATAATCATTTGATGATGTCATAATCATTTGATGTCATAATCATTGGATGATGTCATAATCATTTTGTTGATGTCATAATCATTTGATGTCATAATCATTGGATGATGTCATAATCATTTTGTTGATGTCATAATCATTTGATGATGTCATAATCATTTGATGTCATAATCATTGGATGATGTCATAATCATTTTGTTGATGTCATAATCATTTGATGATGTCATAATCATTAGATGATGTCATAATCATTTTGTTGATGTCACAATCATTTCATGATGTCATAATCATTTGATGTCATAATCATTGGATGATGTCATAATCATTTTGTTGATGTCATAATCATTTGATGATGTCATAATCATTAGATAATGTCATAATCATTTTATTGATGTCATAATCATTGATGATGTCATAATCATTTTGTTGATGTCATAATGATTTGATGATGTCATAATCATTTGATGTCATAATCATTGGATGATGTCATAATCATTTTGTTGATGTCATAATCATTTGATGATGTCATAATCATTTGATGTCATAATCATTGGATGATGTCATAATCATTTTGTTGATGTCATAATCATTTGATGATGTCATAATCATTAGATGATGTCATAATCATTTTGTTGATGTCATAATCATTTGATGATGTCATAATCATATGATGTAATAATCATTGGATGATGTCATAATCATTTTGTTGATGTCATAATCATTTGATGATGTCATAATCATTAGATGATGTCATAATCATTTTGTTGATGTCATAATCATTTGATGATGTCATAATCATTAGATGATGTCATAATCATTTTGTTGATGTCATAATCATTTGATGATGTCATAATCATTTGATGTCATAATCATTGGATGATGTCGTAATCATTTTATTGATGTCATAATCATTTGATGATGTCATAATCATTTGATGATGACATAATCATTTTGATGATGTCATAATCATTTGATGATGTCATAATCATTTGATGTCATAATCATTGGATGATGTCATAATCATTTTGTTGATGTCATAATCATTTGATGATGTCATAATCATTTGATGTCATAATCATTGGATAATGTCATAATCATTTTGCTGATGTCATAATCATTTTATGATGTCATAATCATTTTGTTGATGTCATAATCATTGGATGATGTCATAATCCTTTTGTTGATGTCATAATCATTTGATAATGTCATAATCATTAGATGATGTCATAATCATATTGTTGATGTCATAATCATTTGATGATGTCATAATCATTTTGTTGATGTCATAATCATTTTGTTGATGTCATAATCATTGGATGATGTCATAATCATTTTGTTGATGTCATAATCATTTGATGTCATAATCATTGGATGATGTCATAATCATTTTGTTGATGTCATAATCATTTGATGATGTCATAATCATTTGATGTCATAATCATTGGATGATGTCATAATCATTTTGTTGATGTCATAATCATTTGATGATGTCATAATCATTAGATGATGTCATAATCATTTTGTTGATGTCACAATCATTTCATGATGTCATAATCATTTGATGTCATAATCATTGGATGATGTCATAATCATTTTGTTGATGTCATAATCATTTGATGATGTCATAATCATTAGATAATGTCATAATCATTTTATTGATGTCATAATCATTGATGATGTCATAATCATTTTGTTGATGTCATAATGATTTGATGATGTCATAATCATTTGATGTCATAATCATTGGATGATGTCATAATCATTTTGTTGATGTCATAATCATTTGATGATGTCATAATCATTTGATGTCATAATCATTGGATGATGTCATAATCATTTTGTTGATGTCATAATCATTTGATGATGTCATAATCATTAGATGATGTCATAATCATTTTGTTGATGTCATAATCATTTGATGATGTCATAATCATATGATGTAATAATCATTGGATGATGTCATAATCATTTTGTTGATGTCATAATCATTTGATGATGTCATAATCATTAGATGATGTCATAATCATTTTGTTGATGTCATAATCATTTGATGATGTCATAATCATTAGATGATGTCATAATCATTTTGTTGATGTCATAATCATTTGATGATGTCATAATCATTTGATGTCATAATCATTGGATGATGTCGTAATCATTTTATTGATGTCATAATCATTTGATGATGTCATAATCATTTGATGATGTCATAATCATTTTGATGATGTCATAATCATTTGATGATGTCATAATCATTTGATGTCATAATCATTGGATGATGTCATAATCATTTTGTTGATGTCATAATCATTTGATGATGTCATAATCATTTGATGTCATAATCATTGGATAATGTCATAATCATTTTGCTGATGTCATAATCATTTTATGATGTCATAATCATTTTGTTGATGTCATAATCATTGGATGATGTCATAATCCTTTTGTTGATGTCATAATCATTTGATAATGTCATAATCATTAGATGATGTCATAATCATATTGTTGATGTCATAATCATTTGATGATGTCATAATCATTTTGTTGATGTCATAATCATTTTGTTGATGTCATAATCATTGGATGATGTCATAATCATTTTGTTGATGTCATAATCATTTGATGATGTCATAATCATTAGATGATGTCATCATCATTGGATGATGACATAATCATTTTGTTGATGTCATAATCATTTGATGATGTCATAATCATTGGATGATGACATAATCATTTTGTTGATGTCATAATCATTTGATGTCATAATCATTGGATGATGTCATAATCATTTTGTTGATGTCATAATCATTTGATGATGTCATAATCATTAGATGATGTCATAATCATTGGATGATGACATAATCATTTTGTTGATGTCATAATCATTTGATGTCATAATCATTGGATGATGTCATAATCATTTTGTTGATGTCATAATCATTTGATGATGTCATAATCATTAGATGATGTCATAATCATTTTGTTGATGTCACAATCATTTCATGATGTCATAATCATTTGATGTCATAAACACTGGATGATGTCATAATCATTTTGTTGATGTCATAATCATTTGATGATGTCATAATCATTAGATAATGTCATAATCATTTTGTTGAAGTCATAATCATTTGATGATGTCATAATCATTTTGTTGATGTCATATTGATTTGATGATGTCATAATCATTTGATGTCATACTCATTGGATGATGTCATAATCATTTTGTTGATGTCATAATCATTTGATGATGTCATAATCATTTGATGTCATAATCATTGGATGATGTCATAATCATTTTGTTGATGTCATAATCATTTGATGATGTCATAATCATATGATGTAATAATCATTGGATGATGTCATAATCATTTTGTTGATGTCATAATCATTTGATGATGTCATAATCATTAGATGATGTCATAATCATTTTGTTGATGTCATAATCATTTGATGATGTCATAATCATTAGATGATGTCATAATCATTTTGTTGATGTCATAATCATTTGATGATGTCATAATCATTTGATGTCATAATCATTGGATGATGTCGTAATCATTTTGTTGATGTCATAATCATTTGATGGTGTCATTATCATTTGATGATGTCATAATCATTTTGATGATGTCATAATCATTTGATGATGTCATAATCATTTGATGTCATAATCATTGGATAATGTCATAATCATTTGATGATGTCATAATCATTAGATGATGTCATAATCATTTTGTTGATGTCATAATCATTTGATGATGTCATAATCATTTGATGTCATAATCATTGGATGATGTCATAATCATTTTGTTGATGTCATAATCATTTGATGATGTCATAATCATTTGATGTCATAATCATTGGATGATGTCATAATCATTTGATGATGTCATAATCATTAGATGATGTCATAATCATTTTGTTGATGTCATAATCATTTGATGATGTCATAATCATTTGATGTCATAATCATTGGATGATGTCGTAATCATTTGATGATGCCATAATGATTTTGTTGATGTCATAATCATTTTATGATGTCATAATCATTTTGTTGATGTCATAATCATTTTGTTGATGTCATAATCATTTGATGATGTCATAATCATTAGATGATATCATAATCATTTTGTTGATGTCATAATCATTTCATGATGTCATAATCATTAGATGATGTCATAATCATTTTGTTGATGTCATAATCATTTCGTTGATGTCATAATGATTTGATGATATCATAATCATTTGATGTCATAATCATTGGATGATTTCATAATCATTTTGTTGATGTCATAATCATTTGATGATGTCATAATCATTAGATGATGTCATAATCATTGGATGATTTCATAATCATTTTGTTGATGTCATAATCATTTGATGATGTCATAATCATTAGATGATGTCATAATCATTAGATGATGTCATAATCATTTTGTTGATGTCATAATCATTTCGTTGATGTCATAATGATTTGATGATATCATAATCATTTGATGTCATAATCATTGGATGATGTCATAATCATTTTGTTGATGTCATAATCATTTGATGTCATAATCATTGGATGATGTCATAATCATTTTGTTGATGTCATAATCATTTCATGATGTCATAATCATTTGATGTCATAATCATTGGATGATGTCATAATCATTTTGTTGATGGCATAATCATGTGATGATGTCATAATCATTAGATAATGTCATAATCATTTTGTTGAAGTCATAATCATTTGATGATGTCATAATCTTTTTGTTGATGTCATAATCATTTTGTTGATGTCATATTGATTTGATGATGTCATAATCATTTGATGTCATAATCATTGGATGATGTCATAATCATCTTGTTGATGTCATAATCATTTGATGATGTCATAATAATTTGATGTCATAATCATTGGATGATGTCATAATCATTTTGTTGATGTCATAATCATTTGATGATGTCATAATCATTAGATGATGTCATAATCATTTTGTTGATGTCATAATCATTTTGTTGATGTCATAATCATTTGATGATGTCATAATCATTTGATGATGTCATAATCATTAGATGATGTCATAATCATTTTGTTGATGTCATAATCATTTGATGATGTCATAATCATTTGATGTCATAATCATTGGATGATGTCATAATCATTTTGTTGATGTCATAATCATTTGATGATGTCATAATCATTTGATGTCATAATCATTGGATGATGTCATAATCATTTTGTTGATGTCATAATCATTTGATGTCATAATCATTGGATGATGTCATAATCATTTTGTTGATGTCATAATCATTTGATGATGTCATAATCATTTGATGTCATAATCATTGGATGATGTCATAATCATTTTGTTGATGTCATAATCATTTGATGATGTCATAATCATTAGATGATGTCATAATCATTTTGTTGATGTCACAATCATTTCATGATGTCATAATCATTTGATGTCATAATCATTGGATGATGTCATAATCATTTTGTTGATGTCATAATCATTTGATGATGTCATAATCATTAGATAATGTCATAATCATTTTATTGATGTCATAATCATTGATGATGTCATAATCATTTTGTTGATGTCATAATGATTTGATGATGTCATAATCATTTGATGTCATAATCATTGGATGATGTCATAATCATTTTGTTGATGTCATAATCATTTGATGATGTCATAATCATTAGATGATGTCATAATCATTTTGTTGATGTCATAATCATTTGATGATGTCATAATCATATGATGTAATAATCATTGGATGATGTCATAATCATTTTGTTGATGTCATAATCATTTGATGATGTCATAATCATTAGATGATGTCATAATCATTTTGTTGATGTCATAATCATTTGATGATGTCATAATCATTAGATGATGTCATAATCATTTTGTTGATGTCATAATCATTTGATGATGTCATAATCATTTGATGTCATAATCATTGGATGATGTCGTAATCATTTTATTGATGTCATAATCATTTGATGATATCATAATCATTTGATGATGTCATAATCATTTTGATGATGTCATAATCATTTGATGATGTCATAATCATTTGATGTCATAATCATTGGATGATGTCATAATCATTTTGTTGATGTCATAATCATTTGATGATGTCATAATCATTTGATGTCATAATCATTGGATAATGTCATAATCATTTTGCTGATGTCATAATCATTTTATGATGTCATAATCATTTTGTTGATGTCATAATCATTGGATGATGTCATAATCCTTTTGTTGATGTCATAATCATTTGATGATGTCATAATCATTAGATGATGTCATAATCATATTGTTGATGTCATAATCATTTGTTGATGTCATAATCATTTTGTTGATGTCATAATCATTTTGTTGATGTCATAATGATTTGATGATATCATAATCATTTGATGTCATAATCATTGGATGATGTCATAATCATTTTGTTGATGTCATAATCATTTGATGATGTCATAATCATTTGATGTCATAATCATTGGATGATGTCATAATCATTTTGTTGATGTCATAATCATTTTATGATGTCATAACCATTTTGTTGATGTCATAATCATTGGATGATGTCTTAATCCTTTTGTTGATGTCATAATCATTTGATGATGTCATAATCATTAGATGATGTCATAATCATTTTGTTGATGTCATAATCATTTGATGATGTCATAATCATTTTGTTGATGTCATAGTCATTGGATGATGTCATAATCATTTTGTTGATGTCATAATCATTTGATGATGTCATAATCATTAGATGATGTCATAATCATTGGATGATGACATAATCATTTTGTTGATGTCATAATCATTTGATGTCATAATCATTGGATGATGTCATAATCATTTTGTTGATGTCATAATCATTTGATGATGTCATAATCATTGGATGATGTCATAATCATTTTGTTGATGTCATAATCATTTGATGATGTCATAATCATTAGATGATGTCATAATCATTGGATGATGACATAATCATTTTGTTGATGTCATAATCATTTGATGATGTCATAATCATTTGATGTCATAATCATTGGATGATGTCATAATCATTTTGTTGATGTCATAATCATTTGATGATGTCATAATCATTAGATGATGTCATAATCATTTTGTTGATGTCACAATCATTTCATGATGTCATAATCATTTGATGTCATAATCATTGGATGATGTCATAATCATTTTGTTGATGTCATAATCATTTGATGATGTCATAATCATTAGATAATGTCATAATCATTTTATTGATGTCATAATCATTGATGATGTCATAATCATTTTGTTGATGTCATAATGATTTGATGATGTCATAATCATTTGATGTCATAATCATTGGATGATGTCATAATCATTTTGTTGATGTCATAATCATTTGATGATGTCATAATCATTAGATGATGTCATAATCATTTTGTTGATGTCATAATCATTTGATGATGTCATAATCATATGATGTAATAATCATTGGATGATGTCATAATCATTTTGTTGATGTCATAATCATTTGATGATGTCATAATCATTAGATGATGTCATAATCATTTTGTTGATGTCATAATCATTTGATGATGTCATAATCATTTGATGTCATAATCATTGGATGATGTCGTAATCATTTTATTGATGTCATAATCATTTGATGATGTCATAATCATTTGATGATGTCATAATCATTTTGATGATGTCATAATCATTTGATGATGTCATAATCATTTGATGTCATAATCATTGGATGATGTCATAATCATTTTGTTGATGTCATAATCATTTGATGATGTCATAATCATTTGATGTCATAATCATTGTATAATGTCATAATCATTTTGCTGATGTCATAATCATTTTATGATGTCATAATCATTTTGTTGATGTCATAATCATTGGATGATGTCATAATCCTTTTGTTGATGTCATAATCATTTGATGATGTCATAATCATTAGATGATGTCATAATCATATTGTTGATGTCATAATCATTTGATGATGTCATAATCATTTTGTTGATGTCATAATCATTTTGTTGATGTCATAATGATTTGATGATATCATAATCATTTGATGTCATAATCATTGGATGATGTCATAATCATTTTGTTGATGTCATAATCATTTGATGATGTCATAATCATTTGATGTCATAATCATTGGATGATGTCATAATCATTTTGTTGATGTCATAATCATTTTATGATGTCATAACCATTTTGTTGATGTCATAATCATTGGATGATGTCTTAATCCTTTTGTTGATGTCATAATCATTTGATGATGTCATAATCATTAGATGATGTCATAATCATTTTGTTGATGTCATAATCATTTGATGATGTCATAATCATTTTGTTGATGTCTTAGTCATTGGATGATGTCATAATCATTTTGTTGATGTCATAATCATTTGATGATGTCATAATCATTAGATGATGTCATAATCATTGGATGATGACATAATCATTTTGTTGATGTCATAATCATTTGATGTCATAATCATTGGATGATGTCATAATCATTTTGTTGATGTCATAATCATTTGATGATGTCATAATCATTGGATGATGTCATAATCATTTTGTTGATGTCATAATCATTTGATGATGTCATAATCATTAGATGATGTCATAATCATTGGATGATGACATAATCATTTTGTTGATGTCATAATCATTTGATGATGTCATAATCATTTTGTTGATGTCATAATCATTTCGTTGATGTCATAATCATTTGATGATGTCATAATCATTTGATGTCATAATCATTGGATGATGTCATAATCATTTGATGATGTCATTATCATTTGATGATGTCATAATCATTAGATGATGTCATAATCATTTTGTTGATGTCATAATCATTTGATGATGTCATAATCATTTGATGTCATAATCATTGGATGATGTCATAATCATTTTGTTGATGTCATAATCATTTGATGATGTCATAATCATTTGATGTCATAATCATTGGATGATGTCATAATCATTTTGTTGATGTCATAATCATTTGATGTCATAATCATTGGATGATGTCATAATCATTTTGTTGATGTCATAATCATTTGATGATGTCATAATCATTTGATGTCATAATCATTGGATGATGTCATAATCATTTTGTTGATGTCATAATCATTTGATGATGTCATAATCATTAGATGATGTCATAATCATTGGATGATGACATAATCATTTTGTTGATGTCATAATCATTTGATGTCATAATCATTGGATGATGTCATAATCATTTTGTTGATGTCATAATCATTTGATGATGTCATTATCATTAGATGATGTCATAATCATTTTGTTGATGTCACAATCATTTCATGATGTCATAATCATTTGATGTCATAATCATTGGATGATGTCATAATCATTTTGTTGATGTCATAATCATTTGATGATGTCATAATCATTTGATGTCATAATCATTGGATGATGTCATAACCATTTTGTTGATGTCATAATCATTTGATGATGTCATAATCATTAGATTATGTCATAATCATTTTGTTGATGTCATAATCATTTGATGATGTCATAATCATATGATGTAATAATCATTGGATGATGTCATAATCATTTTGTTGATGTCATAATCATTTGATGATGTCATAATCATTAGATGATGTCATAATGATTTTGTTGATGTCATAATCATTTGATGATGTCATAATCATTAGATGATGTCATAATCATTTTGTTGATGTCATAATCATTTGATGATGTCATAATCATTTGATGTCATAATCATTGGATGATGTCGTAATCATTTTGTTGATGTCATAATCATTTTGATGATGTCATAATCATTTGATGATGTCATAATCATTTGATGTCATAATCATTTGATAATGTCATAATCATTTTGTTGATGTCATAATCATTTTATGATGTCATAATCATTTTGTTGATGTCATAATCATTGGATGATGTCATAATCCTTTTGTTGATGTCATAATCATTTGATGATGTCATAATCATTAGATGATGTCATAATCATATTGTTGATGTCATAATCATTTGATGATGTCATAATCATTTTGTTGATGTCATAATCATTTCGTTGATGTCATAATGATTTGATGATATCATAATCATTTGATGTCATAATCATTGGATGATGTCATAATCATTTTGTTGATGTCATAATCATTTGATGATGTCATAATCATTTGATGTCATAATCATTGGATGATGTCATAATCATTTTGTTGATGTCATAATCATTTTATGATGTCATAATCATTTTGTTGATGTCATAATCATTGGATGATGTCTTAATCCTTTTGTTGATGTCATAATCATTTGATGATGTCATAATCATTAGATGATGTCATAATCATTTTGTTGATGTCATAATCATTTGATGATGTCATAATCATTTTGTTGATGTCATAATCATTTCGTTGATGTCATAATGATTTGATGATATCATAATCATTTGATGTCATAATCATTTTGTTGATGTCATAATCATTTTGTTGATGTCATAATCATTTGATGATGTCATAATCATTTGATGTCATAATCATTGGATGATGTCATAATCATTTTGTTGATGTCATAATCATTTGATGATGTCATAATCATTAGATGATGTCATAATCATTTTGTTGATGTCATAATCATTAGATGATGTCATAATCATTTTGTTGATGTCATAATCATTTGATGATGTCATAATCATTTGATGATGTCATAATCATTAGATGATGTCATAATCATTTTTTTGATGTCATAATCATTTGATGATGTCATAATCATTTGATGTCATAATCATTGGACGATGTCATAATCATTTTGTTGATGTCATAATCATTTGATGATGTCATAATCAGTTGATGTCCTAATCATTGGTTGATGTCATAATCTTTTTTTTGATGTCATAATCATTTGATGTCATAATCATTGGATGATGTCATAATCATTTTGTTGATGTCATAATCATTAGATGATGTCATAATCATTGGATGATGACATAATCATTTTGTTGATGTCATAATCATTTGATGATGTCATAATCATTAGATGATGTCATAATCATTGGATGATGACACAATCATTTTGTTGATGTCATAATCATTTGATGTCATAATCATTGGATGATGTCATAATCATTTTGTTGATGTCATAATCATTTGATGATGTCATAATCATTAGATGATGTCATAATCATTGGATGATGACATAATCATTTTGTTGATGTCATAATCATTTGATGTCATAATCATTGGATGATGTCATAATCATTTTGTTGATGTCATAATCATTTGATGATGTCATAATCATTAGATGATGTCATAATCATTTTGTTGATGTCACAATCATTTCATGATGTCATAATCATTTGATGTCATAAACATTGGATGATGTCATAATCATTTTGTTGATGTCATAATCATTTGATGATGTCATAATCATTAGATAATGTCATAATCATTTTGTTGAAGTCATAATCATTTGATGATGTCATAATCATTTTGTTGATGTCATATTGATTTGATGATGTCATAATCATTTGATGTCATAATCATTGGATGATGTCATAATCATTTTGTTGATGTCATAATCATTTGATGATGTCATAATCATTTGATGTCATAATCATTGGATGATGTCATAATCATTTTGTTGATGTCATAATCATTTGATGATGTCATAATCATATGATGTAATAATCATTGGATGATGTCATAATCATTTTGTTGATGTCATAATCATTTGATGATGTCATAATCATTAGATGATGTCATAATCATTTTGTTGATGTCATAATCATTTGATGATGTCATAATCATTAGATGATGTCATAATCATTTTGTTGATGTCATAATCATTTGATGATGTCATAATCATTTGCTGTCATAATCATTGGATGATGTCGTAATCATTTTGTTGATGTCATAATCATTTGATGGTGTCATTATCATTTGATGATGTCATAATCATTTTGATGATGTCATAGTCATTTTATGATGTCATAATCATTTGATGTCATAATCATTGGATAATGTCATAATCATTTGATGATGTCATAATCATTAGATGATGTCATAATCATTTTGTTGATGTCATAATCATTTGATGATGTCATAATCATTTGATGTCATAATCATTGGATGATGTCATAATCATTTTGTTGATGTCATAATCATTTGATGATGTCATAATCATTTGATGTCATAATCATTGGATGATGTCATAATCATTTGATGATGTCATAATCATTAGATGATGTCATAATCATTTTGTTGATGTCATAATCATTTGATGATGTCATAATCATTTGATGTCATAATCATTGGATGATGTCATAATCATTTTGTTGATGTCATAATCATTTGATGATGTCATAATCATTTGATGTCATAATCATTGGATGATGTCATAATCATTGGATGATGTCGTAATCATTTGATGATGCCATAATGATTTTGTTGATGTCATAATCATTTTATGATGTCATAATCATTTTGTTGATGTCATAATCATTTTGTTGATGTCATAATCATTTGATGATGTCATAATCATTAGATGATGTCATAATCATTTTGTTGATGTCATAATCATTTCATGATGTCATAATCATTAGATGATGTCATAATCATTTTGTTGATGTCATAATCATTTCGTTGATGTCATAATGATTTGATGATATCATAATCATTTGATGTCATAATCATTGGATGATTTCATAATCATTTTGTTGATGTCATAATCATTTGATGATGTCATAATCATTAGATGATGTCATAATCATTGGATGATGACATAATCATTTTGTTGATGTCATAATCATTTGATGTCATAATCATTGGATGATGTCATAATCATTTTGTTGATGTCATAATCATTTGATGATGTCATAATCATTAGATGATGTCATAATCATTTTGTTGATGTCATAATCATTTCATGATGTCATAATCATTTGATGTCATAATCATTGGATGATGTCATAATCATTTTGTTGATGGCATAATCATTTGATGATGTCATAATCATTAGATAATGTCATAATCATTTTGTTGAAGTCATAATCATTTGATGATGTCATAATCATTTTGTTGATGTCATAATCATTTTGTTGATGTCATATTGATTTGATGATGTCATAATCATTTGATGTCATAATCATTGGATGATGTCATAATCATCTTGTTGATGTCATAATCATTTGATGATGTCATAATCATTTGATGTCATAATCATTGGATGATGTCATAATCATTTTGTTGATGTCATAATCATTTGATGATGTCATAATCATTAGATGATGTCATAATCATTTTGTTGATGTCATAATCATTTTGTTGATGTCATAATCATTTGATGATGTCATAATCATTTGATGATGTCATAATCATTAGATGATGTCATAATCATTTTGTTGATGTCATAATCATTTGATGTCATAATCATTGGATGATGTCATAATCATTTTGTTGATGTCATAATCATTTGATGATGTCATAATCATTTGATGTCATAATCATTGGATGATGTCATAATCAATTTGTTGATGTCATAATCATTTGATGTCATAATCATTGGATGATGTCATAATCATTTTGTTGATGTCATAATCATTTGATGATGTCATAATCATTTGATGTCATAATCATTGGATGATGTCATAATCATTTTGTTGATGTCATAATCATTTGATGATGTCATAATCATTTGATGTCATAATCATTGGATGATGTCATAATCAATTTGTTGATGTCATAATCATTTGATGTCATAATCATTGGATGATGTCATAATCATTTTGTTGATGTCATAATCATTTGATGATGTCATAATCATTTGATGTCATAATCATTGGATGATGTCATAATCATTTTGTTGATGTCATAATCATTTGATGATGTCATAATCATTAGATGATGTCATAATCACTGGATGATGACATAATCATTTTGTTGATGTCATAATCATTTGATGTCATAATCATTGGATGATGTCATAATCATTTTGTTGATGTCATAATCATTTGATGATGTCATAATCATTAGATGATGTCATAATCATTTTGTTGATGTCACAATCATTTCATGATGTCATAATCATTTGATGTCATAATCATTTTGTTGATGTCATAATCATTTGATGATGTCATATTCATTAGATAATGTCATAATCATTTTATTGATGTCATAATCATTGATGATGTCATAATCATTTTGTTGATGTCATAATGATTTGATGATGTCATAATCATTTGATGTCATAATCATTGGATGATGTCATAATCATTTTGTTGATGTCATAATCATTTGATGATGTCATAATCATTTGATGTCATAATCATTGGATGATGTCATAATCATTTTGTTGATGTCATAATCATTTGATGATGTCATAATCATTAGATGATGTCATAATCATTTTGTTGATGTCATAATCATTTGATGATGTCATAATCATATGATGTAATAATCATTGGATGATGTCATAATCATTTTGTTGATGTCATAATCATTTGATGATGTCATAATCATTAGATGATGTCATAATCATTTTGTTGATGTCATAATCATTTGATGATGTCATAATCATTAGATGATGTCATAATCATTTTGTTGATGTCATAATCATTTGATGATGTCATAATCATTTGATGTCATAATCATTGGATGATGTCGTAATCATTTTATTGATGTCATAATCATTTGATGATGTCATAATCATTTGATGATGTCATAATCATTTTGATGATGTCATAATCATTTGATGATGTCATAATCATTTGATGTCATAATCATTGGATAATGTCATAATCATTTTGCTGATGTCATAATCATTTTATGATGTCATAATCATTTTGTTGATGTCATAATCATTGGATGATGTCATAATCCTTTTGTTGATGTCATAATCATTTGATGATGTCATAATCATTTGATGTCATAATCATTGGATGATGTCGTAATCATTTTGTTGATGTCATAATCATTTGATGGTGTCATTATCATTTGATGATGTCATAATCATTTTGATGATGTCATAGTCATTTGATGATGTCATAATCATTTGATGTCATAATCATTGGATAATGTCATAATCATTTGATGATGTCATAATCATTAGATGATGTCATAATCATTTTGTTGATGTCATAATCATTTGATGATGTCATAATCATTTGATGTCATAATCATTGGATGATGTCATAATCATTTTGTTGATGTCATAATCATTTGATGATGTCATAATCATTTGATGTCATAATCATTGGATGATGTCATAATCATTTGATGATGTCATAATCATTAGATGATGTCATAATCATTTTGTTGATGTCATAATCATTTGATGATGTCATAATCATTTGATGTCATAATCATTGGATGATGTCATAATCATTTTGTTGATGTCATAATCATTTGATGATGTCATAATCATTTGATGTCATAATCATTGGATGATGTCATAATCATTGGATGATGTCGTAATCATTTGATGATGCCATAATGATTTTGTTGATGTCATAATCATTTTATGATGTCATAATCATTTTGTTGATGTCATAATCATTTTGTTGATGTCATAATCATTTGATGATGTCATAATCATTAGATGATGTCATAATCATTTTGTTGATGTCATAATCATTTCATGATGTCATAATCATTAGATGATGTCATAATCATTTTGTTGATGTCATAATCATTTCGTTGATGTCATAATGATTTGATGATATCATAATCATTTGATGTCATAATCATTGGATGATTTCATAATCATTTTGTTGATGTCATAATCATTTGATGATGTCATAATCATTAGATGATGTCATAATCATTGGATGATGACATAATCATTTTGTTGATGTCATAATCATTTGATGTCATAATCATTGGATGATGTCATAATCATTTTGTTGATGTCATAATCATTTGATGATGTCATAATCATTAGATGATGTCATAATCATTTTGTTGATGTCATAATCATTTCATGATGTCATAATCATTTGATGTCATAATCATTGGATGATGTCATAATCATTTTGTTGATGGCATAATCATTTGATGATGTCATAATCATTAGATAATGTCATAATCATTTTGTTGAAGTCATAATCATTTGATGATGTCATAATCATTTTGTTGATGTCATAATCATTTTGTTGATGTCATATTGATTTGATGATGTCATAATCATTTGATGTCATAATCATTGGATGATGTCATAATCATCTTGTTGATGTCATAATCATTTTGTTGATGTCATAATCATTTGATGTCATAATCATTGGATGATGTCATAATCATTTTGTTGATGTCATAATCATTTGATGATGTCATAATCATTTGATGTCATAATCATTGGATGATGTCATAATCAATTTGTTGATGTCATAATCATTTGATGTCATAATCATTGGATGATGTCATAATCATTTTGTTGATGTCATAATCATTTGATGATGTCATAATCATTTGATGTCATAATCATTGGATGATGTCATAATCATTTTGTTGATGTCATAATCATTTGATGATGTCATAATCATTAGATGATGTCATAATCATTGGATGATGACATAATCATTTTGTTGATGTCATAATCATTTGATGTCATAATCATTGGATGATGTCATAATCATTTTGTTGATGTCATAATCATTTGATGATGTCATAATCATTAGATGATGTCATAATCATTTTGTTGATGTCACAATCATTTCATGATGTCATAATCATTTGATGTCATAATCATTTTGTTGATGTCATAATCATTTGATGATGTCATATTCATTAGATAATGTCATAATCATTTTATTGATGTCATAATCATTGATGATGTCATAATCATTTTGTTGATGTCATAATGATTTGATGATGTCATAATCATTTGATGTCATAATCATTGGATGATGTCATAATCATTTTGTTGATGTCATAATCATTTGATGATGTCATAATCATTTGATGTCATAATCATTGGATGATGTCATAATCATTTTGTTGATGTCATAATCATTTGATGATGTCATAATCATTAGATGATGTCATAATCATTTTGTTGATGTCATAATCATTTGATGATGTCATAATCATATGATGTAATAATCATTGGATGATGTCATAATCATTTTGTTGATGTCATAATCATTTGATGATGTCATAATCATTAGATGATGTCATAATCATTTTGTTGATGTCATAATCATTTGATGATGTCATAATCATTAGATGATGTCATAATCATTTTGTTGATGTCATAATCATTTGATGATGTCATAATCATTTGATGTCATAATCATTGGATGATGTCGTAATCATTTTATTGATGTCATAATCATTTGATGATGTCATAATCATTTGATGATGTCATAATCATTTTGATGATGTCATAATCATTTGATGATGTCATAATCATTTGATGTCATAATCTTTGGGTAATGTCATAATCATTTTGCTGATGTCATAATCATTTTATGATGTCATAATCATTTTGTTGATGTCATAATCTTTGGATGATGTCATAATCCTTTTGTTGATGTCATAATCATTTGATGATGTCATAATCATTAGATGATGTCATAATCATATTGTTGATGTCATAATCATTTGATGATGTCATAATCATTTGATGTCATAATCATTGGATGATGTCATAATCATTTTGTTGATGTCATAATCATTTTATGATGTCATAACCATTTTGTTGATGTCATAATCATTGGATGATGTCTTAATCCTTTTGTTGATGTCATAATCATTTGATGATGTCATAATCATTAGATGATGTCATAATCATTGGATGATGACATAATCATTTTGTTGATGTCATAATCATTTGATGATGTCATAATCATTAGATGATGTCATAATCATTAGATGATGTCATAATCATTTTGTTGATGTCATAATCATTTGATGATGTCATAATCATTTTGTTGCTGTCATAGTCATTTCGTTGATGTCATAATGATTTGATGATATCATAATCATTTGATGTCATAATCATTGGATGATGTCATAATCATTTTGTTGATGTCATAATCATTTGATGATGTCATAATCATTAGATGATGTCATAATCATTGGATGATGACATAATCATTTTATTGATGTCATAATCATTTGATGTCATAATCATTGGATGATGTCATAATCATTTTGTTGATGTCATAATCATTTGATGATGTCATAATCATTGGATGATGTCATAATCATTTTGTTGATGTCATAATCATTTGATGATGTCTTAATCATTAGATGATGTCATAATCATTGGATGATGACATAATCATTTTGTTGATGTCATAATCATTTGATGTCATAATCATTGGATGATGTCATAATCATTTTGTTGATGTCATAATCATTTGATGATGTCATAATCATTTTGTTGATGTCATAATCATTTCGTTGATGTCATAATGATTTGATGATATCATAATCATTTGATGTCATAATCATTGGATGATTTCATAATCATTTTGTTGATGTCATAATCATTTGATGATGTCATAATCATTAGATGATGTCATAATCATTGGATGATGACATAATCATTTTGTTGATGTCATAATCATTTGATGTCATAATCATTGGATGATGTCATAATCATTTTGTTGATGTCATAATCATTTGATGATGTCATAATCATTAGATGATGTCATAATCATTTTGTTGATGTCATAATCATTTCATGATGTCATAATCATTTGATGTCATAATCATTGGATGATGTCATAATCATTTTGTTGATGGCATAATCATTTGATGAAGTCATAATCATTAGATAATGTCATAATCATTTTGTTGAAGTCATAATCATTTGATGATGTCATAATCATTTTGTTGATGTCATAATCATTTTGTTGATGTCATAATGATTTGATGATGTCATAATCATTTGATGTCATAATCATTGGATGATGTCATAATCATTTTGTTGATGTCATAATCATTTGATGATGTCATAATCATTTGATGTCATAATCATTGGATGATGTCATAATCATTTTGTTGATGTCATAATCATTTGATGATGTCATAATCATTAGATGATGTCATAATCATTTTGTTGATGTCATAATCATTTTGTTGATGTCATAATCATTTGATGATGTCATAATCATTTGATGATGTCATAATCATTAGATGATGTCATAATCATTTTGTTGATGTCATAATCATTTGATGATGTCATAATCATTTGATGTCATAATCATTGGATGATGTCATAATCATTTTGTTGATGTCATAATCATTTGATGATGTCATAATCATTTGATGTCATAATCATTGGATGATGTCATAATCATTTTGTTGATGTCATAATCATTTGATATCATAATCATTGGATGATGTCATAATCATTTTGTTGATGTCATAATCATTTGATGATGTCATAATCATTTGATGTCATAATCATTGGATGATGTCATAATCATTTTGTTGATGTCATAATCATTTGATGATGTCATAATCATTAGATGATGTCGTAATCATTGGATGATGACATAATCATTTTGTTGATGTCATAATCATTTGATGTCATAATCATTGGATGATGTCATAATCATTTTGTTGATGTCATAATCATTTGATGATGTCATAATCATTTGATGTCATAATCATTTTGTTGATGTCACAATCATTTCATGATGTCATAATCATTTGATGTCATAATCATTGGATGATGTCATAATCATTTTGTTGATGTCATAATCATTAGATAATGTCATAATCATTTTGTTTAAGTCATAATCATTTGATGATGTCATAATCATTTTGTTGATGTCATAATGATTTGATGATGTCATAATCATTTGATGTCATAATCATTGGATGATGTCATAATCATTAGATGATGTCATAATCATTTTGTTGATGTCATAATCATTTTGTTGATGTCATAATCATTTGATGATGTCATAATCATTTGATGTTATAATCATTGGATGATGTCATAATCATTTTGTTGATGTCATAATCATTTGATGATGTAATAATCATTTGATGTTATAATCATTGGATGATGTCATAATCATTTTGTTGATGTCATAATCATTTGATGATGTCATAATCATTTTGTTGATGTCATAATCATTTGATGATGTCATAATCATTTGATGTCATAATCATTGGATGATGTCATAATCATTTTGTTGATGTCATAATCATTTTGTTGATGTCATAATCATTTGATGATGTCATAATCATTTGATGTTATAATCATTGGATGATGTCATAATCATTTTGTTGATGTCATAATCATTTGATGATGTCATAATCATTTGATGTTATAATCATTGGATGATGTCATAATCATTTTGTTGATGTCATAATCATTTGATGATGTCATAATCATTAGATGATGTCATAATCATTTTGTTGATGTCATAATCATTTGATGATGTCATAATCATTTGATGTCATAATCATTGGATGATGTCATAATCATTTTGTTGATGTCATAATCATTTGATGATGTCATAAACATTAGATGATGTCATAATCATTTTGTTGATGTCATAATGATTTGATGATGTCATAATCATTTGATGTCATAATCATTGGATGATGTCATAATCATTTTGTTGATGTCATAATCATTTGATGATGTCATAATCATTTGATGTCATAATCATTGGATGATGTCATAATCATTTTGTTGATGTCATAATCATTTGATGATGTCATAATCATTAGATGATGTCATAATCATTTTGTTGATGTCATAATCATTAGATGATGTCATAATCATTTTGTTGATGTCATAATCATTTTGTTGATGTCATAATCATTTGATGATGTCATAATCATTTGATGATGTCATAATCATTAGATGATGTCATAATCATTTTGTTGATGTCATAATCATTTGATGATGTCATAATCATTTGATGTCATAATCATTGGATGATGTCATAATCATTTTGTTGATGTCATAATCATTTGATGATGTCATAA
This sequence comes from Dendrobates tinctorius, assembly GCF_039654945.1. Classification (NCBI taxonomy): domain Eukaryota; kingdom Metazoa; phylum Chordata; class Amphibia; order Anura; family Dendrobatidae; genus Dendrobates; species Dendrobates tinctorius. The sequence continues at coordinate 39,699,864 of NW_027361687.1, read as the reverse complement.
TCATTTGATGTCATAATCATTGGATAATGTCATAATCATTTTGCTGATGTCATAATCATTTTATGATGTCATAATCATTTTGTTGATGTCATAATCTTTGGATGATGTCATAATCCTTTTGTTGATGTCATAATCATTTGATGATGTCATAATCATTAGATGATGTCATAATCATATTGTTGATGTCATAATCATTTGATGATGTCATAATCATTTGATGTCATAATCATTGGATGATGTCATAATCATTTTGTTGATGTCATAATCATTTTATGATGTCATAACCATTTTGTTGATGTCATAATCATTGGATGATGCCTTAATCCTTTTGTTGATGTCATAATCATTTGATGATGTCATAATCATTAGATGATGTCATAATCATTTTGTTGATGTCATAATCATTTGATGATGTCATAATCATTTTGTTGCTGTCATAGTCATTTCGTTGATGTCATAATGATTTGATGATATCATAATCATTTGATGTCATAATCATTGGATGATGTCATAATCATTTTGTTGATGTCATAATCATTTGATGATGTCATAATCATTAGATGATGTCATAATCATTGGATGATGACATAATCATTTTATTGATGTCATAATCATTTGATGTCATAATCATTGGATGATGTCATAATCATTTTGTTGATGTCATAATCATTTGATGATGTCATAATCATTGGATGATGTCATAATCATTTTGTTGATGTCATAATCATTTGATGATGTCATAATCCTTAGATGATGTCATAATCATTGGATGATGACATAATCATTTTGTTGATGTCATAATCATTTGATGTCATAATCATTGGATGATGTCATAATCATTTTGTTGATGTCATAATCATTTGATGATGTCATAATCATTTTGTTGATGTCATAATCATTTCGTTGATGTCATAATGATTTGATGATATCATAATCATTTGATGTCATAATCATTGGATGATTTCATAATCATTTTGTTGATGTCATAATCATTTGATGATGTCATAATCATTAGATGATGTCATAATCATTGGATGATGACATAATCATTTTGTTGATATCATAATCATTTGATGTCATAATCATTGGATGATGTCATAATCATTTTGTTGATGTCATAATCATTTGATGATGTCATAATCATTAGATGATGTCATAATCATTTTGTTGATGTCATAATCATTTCATGATGTCATAATCATTTGATGTCATAATCATTGGATGATGTCATAATCATTTTGTTGATGGCATAATCATTTGATGATGTCATAATCATTAGATAATGTCATAATCATTTTGTTGAAGTCATAATCATTTGATGATGTCATAATCATTTTGTTGATGTCATAATCATTTTGTTGATGTCATAATGATTTGATGATGTCATAATCATTTGATGTCATAATCATTGGATGATGTCATAATCATTTTGTTGATGTCATAATCATTTGATGATGTCATAATCATTTGATGTCATAATCATTGGATGATGTCATAATCATTTTGTTGATGTCATAATCATTTGATGATGTCATAATCATTAGATGATGTCATAATCATTTTGTTGATGTCATAATCATTTTGTTGATGTCATAATCATTTGATGATGTCATAATCATTTGATGATGTCATAATCATTAGATGATGTCATAATCATTTTGTTGATGTCATAATCATTTGATGATGTCATAATCATTTGATGTCATAATCATTGGATGATGTCATAATCATTTTGTTGATGTCATAATCATTTGATGATGTCATAATCATTTGATGTCATAATCATTGGATGATGTCATAATCATTTTGTTGATGTCATAATCATTTGATATCATAATCATTGGATGATGTCATAATCATTTTGTTGATGTCATAATCATTTGATGATGTCATAATCATTTGATGTCATAATCATTGGATGATGTCATAATCATTTTGTTGATGTCATAATCATTTGATGATGTCATAATCATTAGATGATGTCATAATCATTGGATGATGACATAATCATTTTGTTGATGTCATAATCATTTGATGTCATAATCATTGGATGATGTCATAATCATTTTGTTGATGTCATAATCATTTGATGATGTCATAATCATTAGATGATGTCATAATCATTTTGTTGATGTCACAATCATTTCATGATGTCATAATCATTTGATGTCATAATCATTGGATGATGTCATAATCATTTTGTTGATGTCATAATCATTTGATGATGTCATAATCATTAGATAATGTCATAATCATTTTGTTTAAGTCATAATCATTTGATGATGTCATAATCATTTTGTTGATGTCATATTGATTTGATGATGTCATAATCATTTGATGTCATAATCATTGGATGATGCCATAATCATTTTGTTCATGTCATAATCATTTGATGATGTCATAATCATTTGATGTCATAATCATTGGATGATGTCATAATCATTTTGTTGATGTCATAATCATTTGATGATGTAATAATCATTTGATGTTATAATCATTGGATGATGTCATAATCATTTTGTTGATGTCATAATCATTTGATGATGTCATAATCATTTTGTTGATGTCATAATCATTTGATGATGTCATAATCATTTGATGTCATAATCATTGGATGATGTCATAATCATTTTGTTGATGTCATAATCATTTTGTTGATGTCATAATCATTTGATGATGTCATAATCATTTGATGTTATAATCATTGGATGATGTCATAATCATTTTGTTGATGTCATAATCATTTGATGATGTCATAATCATTTGATGTTATAATCATTGGATGATGTCATAATCATTTTGTTGATGTCATAATCATTTGATGATGTCATAATCATTAGATGATGTCATAATCATTTTGTTGATGTCATAATCATTTGATGATGTCATAATCATTTGATGTCATAATCATTGGATGATGTCATAATCATTTTGTTGATGTCATAATCATTTGATGATGTCATAAACATTAGATGATGTCATAATCATTTTGTTGATGTCATAATGATTTGATGATGTCATAATCATTTGATGTCATAATCATTGGATGATGTCATAATCATTTTGTTGATGTCATAATCATTTGATGATGTCATAATCATTTGATGTCATAATCATTGGATGATGTCATAATCATTTTGTTGATGTCATAATCATTTGATGATGTCATCATCATTAGATGATGTCATAATCATTTTGTTGATGTCATAATCATTAGATGATATCATTTTGTTGATGTCATAATCATTTTGTTGATGTCATAATCATTTGATGATGTCATAATCATTTGATGATGTCATAATCATTAGATGATGTCATAATCATTTGATGTCATAATCATTGGATGATGTCATAATCATTTTGTTGATGTCATAATCATTTGATGATGTCATAATCATTTGATGTCATAATCATTGGATGATGTCATAATCTTTTTTTTATGTCATAATCATTTGATGTCATAATCATTGGATGATGTCATAATCATTGGATGATGACATAATCATTTTGTTGATGTCATAATCATTTGATGTCATAATCATTGGATGATGTCATAATCATTTTGTTGATGTCATAATCATTTGATGATGTCATAATCATTAGATGATGTCATAATCATTTGATGATGTCATAATCATTAGATAATGTCATAATCATTTTGTTGATGTCACAATCATTTCATGATGTCATAATCATTTGATGTCATAATCATTGGATGATGTCATAATCATTTTGTTGATGTCATAATCATTTGATGATGTCATAATCATTAGATAATGTCATAATCATTTTGTTGATGTCATAATCATTTGATGATGTCATAATCATTTTGTTGATGTCATAATGATTTGATGATGTCATAATCATTTGATGTCATAATCATTGGATGATGTCATAATCATTTTGTTGATGTCATAATCATTTGATGATGTCATAATCATTTGATGTCATAATCATTGGATGATGTCATAATCATTTTGTTGATGTCATAATCATTTGATGATGTCATAATCATTAGATGATGTCATAATCATTTTGTTGATGTCATAATCATTTGATGATGTCATAATCATATGATGTAATAATCATTGGATGATGTCATAATCATTTTGTTGATGTCATAATCATTTGATGATGTCATAATCATTAGATGATGTCATAATCATTTTGTTGATGTCATAATCATTTGATGATGTCATAATCATTTGATGATGTCATAATCATTTTGTTGATGTCATAATCATTTGATGATGTCATAATCATTTGATGTCATAATCATTGGATGATGTCGTAATCATTTTGTTGATGTCATAATCATTTGATGATGTCATAATCATTTGATGATGTCATAATCATTTTGATGATGTCATAATCATTTGATGATGTCATAATCATTTGATGTCATAATCATTGGATAATGTCATAATCATTTTGTTGATGTCATAATCATTTTATGATGTCATAATCATTTTGTTGATGTCATAATCATTGGATGATGTCATAATCCTTTTGTTGATGTCATAATCATTTGATGATGTCATAATCATTAGATGATGTCATAATCATATTGTTGATGTCATAATCATTTGATGATGTCATAATCATTTTGTTGATGTCATAATCATTTTGTTGATGTCATAATGATTTGATGATATCATAATCATTTGATGTCATAATCATTGGATGATGTCATAATCATTTTGTTGATGTCATAATCATTTGATGATGTCATAATCATTTGATGTCATAATCATTGGATGATGTCATAATCATTTTGTTGATGTCATAATCATTTTATGATGTCATAATCATTTTGTTGATGTCATAATCATTGGATGATGTCATAATCCTTTTGTTGATGTCATAATCATTTGATGATGTCATAATCATTAGATGATGCCATAATCATTTTGTTGATGTCATAATCATTTGATGATGTCATAATCATTTTGTTGATGTCATAATCATTTTGTTGATGTCATAATGATTTGATGATATCATAATCATTTGATGTCATAATCATTGAATGATGTCATAATCATTTTGTTGATGTCATAATCATTTGATGATGTCATAATCATTAGATGATGTCATAATCATTGGATGATGACGTAATCATTTTGTTGATGTCATAATCATTTGATGTCATAATCATTGGATGATGTCATAATCATTTTGTTGATGTCATAATCATTTGATGATGTCATAATCATTGGATGATGTCATAATCATTTTGTTGATGTCATAATCATTTGATGATGTCATAATCATTAGATTATGTCATAATCATTGGATGATGACATAATCATTTTGTTGTTGTCATAATCATTTGATGTCATAATCATTGGATGATGTCATAATCATTTTGTTGATGTCATAATCATTTGATGATGTCATAATCATTTTGTTGATGTCATAATCATTTCGTTGATGTCATAATGATTTGATGATATCATAATCATTTGATGTCATAATCATTGGATGATTTCATAATCATTTTGTTGATGTCATAATCATTTGATGATGTCATAATCATTAGATGATGTCATAATCATTGGATGATGACATAATCATTTTGTTGATGTCATAATCATTTGATGTCATAATCATTGGATGATGTCATAATCATTTTGTTGATGTCATAATCATTTGATGATGTCATAATCATTAGATGATGTCATAATCATTTTGTTGATGTCATAATCATTTGATGTCATAATCATTGGATGATGTCATAATCATTTTGTTGATGTCATAATCATTTGATGATGTCATAATCATTTTGTTGAAGTCATAATCATTTGATGATGTCATAATCATTTTGTTGATGTCATAATCATTTTGTTGATGTCATAATGATTTGATGATGTCATAGTCATTTGATGTCATAATCATTGGATGATGTCATAATCATTTTGTTGATGTCATAATCATTTGATGATGTCATAATCATTTGATGTCATAATCATTGGATGATGTCATAATCATTTTGTTGATGTCATAATCATGTGATGATGTCATAATCATTAGATGATGTCATAATCATTTTGTTGATGTCATAATCATTTTGTTGATGTCATAATCATTTGATGATGTCATAATCATTAGATGATGTCATAATCATTTTGTTGATGTCATAATCATTTGATGATGTCATAATCATTTGATGTCATAATCATTGGATGATGTCATAATCATTTTGTTGATGTCATAATCATTTGATGATGTCATAATCATTTGATGTCATAATCATTGGATGATGTCATAATCATTTTGTTGATGTCATAATCATTTGATGTCATAATCATTGGATGATGTCATAATCATTTTGTTGATGTCATAATCATTTGATGATGTCATAATCATTTGATGTCATAATCATTGGATGATGTCATAATCATTTTGTTGATGTCATAATCATTTGATGATGTCATAATCATTAGATAATGTCATAATCATTTTGTTTAAGTCATAATCATTTGATGATGTCATAATCATTTTGTTGATGTCATAATGATTTGATGATGTCATAATCATTTGATGATGTCATAATCATTTGATGTTATAATCATTGGATAATGTCATAATCATTTTGTTGATGTCATAATCATTTGATGATGTCATAATCATTTGATGTTATAATCATTGGATGATGTCATAATCATTTTGTTGATGTCATAATCATTTGATGATGTCATAATCATTTTGTTGATGTCATAATCATTTGATGATGTCATAATCATTTGATGTCATAATCATTGGATGATGTCATAATCATTTTGTTGATGTCATAATCATTTGATGATGTCATAAACATTAGATGATGTCATAATCATTTTTTTGATGTCATAATGATTTGATGATGTCATAATCATTTGATGTCATAATCATTGGATGATGTCATAATCATTTTGTTGATGTCATAATCATTTGATGATGTCATAATCATTTGATGTCATAATCATTGGATGATGTCATAATCATTTTGTTGATGTCATAAACATTTGATGATGTCATAATCATTAGATGATGTCATAATCATTTTGTTGATGTCATAATCATTAGATGATGTCATAATCATTTTGTTGATGTCATAATCATTTTGTTGAAGTCATAATCATTTGATGATGTCATAATCATTAGATGATGTCATAATCATTTTGTTGATGTCATAATCATTTGATGATGTCATAATCATTTGATGTCATAATCATTGGATGATGTCATAATCATTTTGTTGATGTCATAATCATTTGATGATGTCATAATCATTTGATGTCATAATCATTGGATGATGTCATAATCTTTTTTTGATGTCATAATCATTTGATGTCATAATCATTGGATGATGTCATAATCATTGGATGATGACATAATCATTTTGTTGATATCATAATCATTTGATGTCATAATCATTGGATGATGTCATAATCAATTTGTTGATGTCATAATCATTTGATGATGTCATAATCATTAGATGATGTCATAATCATTTTGTTGATGTCACAATCATTTCATGATGTCATAATCATTTGATGTCATAATCATTGGATGATGTCATAATCATTTTGTTGATGTCATAATCATTGGATGATGTCATAATCATTAGATAATGTCATAATCATTTTGTTGAAGTCATAATCATTTGATGATGTCATAATCATTTTGTTGATGTCTTAATGATTTGATGATGTCATAATCATTTGATGTCATAATCATTGGATGATGTGATAATCATTTTGTTGATGTCATAATCATTTGATGATGTCATAATCATTAGATGATGTCATAATCATTTTGTTGATGTCATAATCATTTGATGATGTCATACTCATTTGATGTTATAATCATTGGATGATGTCATAATCATTTTGTTGATGTCATAATCATTTGATGATGTCATAATCATTTGATGTTATAATCATTGGATGATGTCATAATCATTTTGTTGATGTCATAATCATTTGATGATGTCATAATCATTTGATGTCATAATCATTGGATGATGTCATAATCATTTTGTTGATGTCATAATCATTTGATGATGTCATAAACATTAGATGATGCCATAATCATTTTGTTGATGTCATAATGATTTGATGATGTCATAATCATTTGATGTCATAATCATTGGATGATGTCATAATCATTTTGTTGATGTCATAATCATTTGATGATGTCATAATCATTTGATGTCATAATCATTGGATGATGTCATAATCATTTTGTTGATGTCATAATCATTTGATGATGTCATAATCATTAGATGATGTCATAATCATTTTGTTGATGTCATAATCATTAGATGATGTCATAATCATTTTGTTGATGTCATAATCATTTTGTTGATGTCATAATCATTTGATGATGTCATAATCATTTGATGATGTCATAATCATTAGATGATGTCATAATCATTTTGTTGATGTCATAATCATTTGATGATGTCATAATCATTTGATGTCATAATCATTGGATGATGTCATAATCATTTTGTTGATGTCATAATCATTTGATGATGTCATAATCAGTTGATGTCATAATCATTGGTTGATGTCATAATCTTTTTTTTGATGTCATAATCATTTGATGTCATAATCATTGGATGATGTCACAATCATTTTGTTGATGTCATAATCATTTGATGATGTCATAATCATTGGATGATGTCATAATCATTTTGTTGATGTCATAATTATTTGATGATGTCATAATCATTAGATGATGTCATAATCATTGGATGATGACATAATCATTTTGTTGATGTCATAATCATTTGATGATGTCATAATCATTAGATGATGTCATAATCATTGGATGATGACATAATCATTTTGTTGATGTCATAATCATTTGATGTCATAATCATTGGATGATGTCATAATCGTTTTGTTGATGTCATAATCATTTGATGATGTCATAATCATTAGATGATGTCATAATCATTGGATGATGACATAATCATTTTGTTGATGTCATAATCATTTGATGTCATAATCATTGGATGATGTCATAATCATTTTGTTGATGTCATAATCATTTGATGATGTCATAATCATTAGATGATGTCATAATCATTTTGTTGATGTCACAATCATTTCATGATGTCATAATCATTTGATGTCATAATCATTGGATGATGTCATAATCATTTCGTTGATGTCATAATCATTTGATGATGTCATAATCATTAGATAATGTCATAATCATTTTGTTGAAGTCATAATCATTTGATGATGTCATAATCATTTTGTTGATGTCATATTGATTTGATGATGTCATAATCATTTGATGTCATAATCATTGGATGATGTCATAATCATTTTGTTGATGTCATAATCATTGGATGATGTCATAATCATTTGATGTCATAATCATTGGATGATGTCATAATCATTTTGTTGATGTCATAATCATTTGATGATGTCATAATCATTAGATGATGTCATAATCATTTTGTTGATGTCATAATCATTTGATGATGTCATAATCATATGATGTAATAATCATTGGATGATGTCATAATCATTTTGTTGATGTCATAATCATTTGATGATGTCATAATCATTAGATGATGTCATAATCATTTTGTTGATGTCATAATCATTTGATGATGTCATAATCATTAGATGATGTCATAATCATTTTGTTGATGTCATAATCATTTGATGATGTCATAATCATTTGATGTCATAATCATTGGATGATGTCATAATCATTTTGTTGATGTCATAATCATTTGATGGTGTCATAATCATTTGATGATGTCATAATCATTTTGATGATGTCATAATCATTTGATGATGTCATAATCATTTGATGTCATAATCATTGGATAATGTCATAATCATTTTGTTGATGTCATAATCATTTTATGATGTCATAATCATTTTGTTGATGTAATAATCATTGGATGATGTCATAATCCTTTTGTTGATGTCATAATCATTTGATGATGTCATAATCATTAGATGATGTCATAATCATTAGATGATGTCATAATCATTTGATGATGTCATAATCATTTTGTTGATGTCATAATCATTTCGTTGATGTCATAATGATTTGATGATATCATAATCATTTGATGTCTTAATCATTGGATGATGTCATAATCATTTTGTTGATGTCATAATCATTTGATGATGTCATAATCATTTGATGTCATAATCATTGGATGATGTCATAATCATTTTGTTGATGTCATAATCATTTTATGATGTCATAATCATTTTGTTGATGTCATAATCATTGGATGATGTCATAATCCTTTTGTTGATGTCATAATCATTTGATGATGTCATAATCATTAGATGATGTCATAATCATTTTGTTGATGTCATAATCATTTGATGATGTCATAATCATTTTGTTGATGTCATAATCATTTTGTTGATGTCATAATCATTTCATTGATGTCATAATGATTTGATGATATCATAATCATTTGATGTCATAATCATTGGATGATGTCATAATCATTTTGTTGATGTCATAATCATTTGATGATGTCATAATCATTAGATGATGTCATAATCATTGGATGATGACATATTCATTTTGTTGATGTCATAATCATTTGATGTAATAATCATTGGATGATGTCATAATCATTTTGTTGATGTCATAATCATTTGATGATGTCATAATCATTAGATGATGTCATAATCATTTTGTTGATGTCATAATCATTTGATGATGTCATAATCATTAGATGATGTCATAATCATTTTGTTGATGTTATAATCATTTGATGATGTCATAGTCTTTTGATGTCATAATCATTGGATGATGTCATAATCATTTTGTTGATGTCATAATCATTTGATGATGTCATAATCATTTGATGATGTCATAATCATTTTGTTGATGTCATAATCATTTGATGATGTCATAATCATTTGATGTCATAATCATTGGATGATGTCATAATCATTTTGTTGATGTCATGATCATTTTATGATGTCATAATCATTTGGTTGATGTCATAATCATTGGATGATGTCATAATCCTTTTGTTGATGTCATAATCATTTGATGATGTCATAATCATTAGATGATGTCATAATCATTTGATGATGTCATAATCATTTGATGATGTCATAATCATTTTGTTGATGTCATAATCATGTCGTTGATGTCATAATGATTTGATGATATCATAATCATTTGATGTCATAATCATTGGATGATGTCATAATCATTTTGTTGATGTCATAATCATTTGATGATGTCATAATCATTTGATGTCATAATCATTGGATGATGTCATAATCATTTGATGATGTCATAATGATTTTGTTGATGTCATAATCTTTTGATGATGCCATAATCATTTTGTTGATGTCATAATCATTTTGTTGATGTCATAATCATTTTGTTGATGTCATAATCATGTGATGATGTCATAATCATTTCATGATTACATAATCATTTGATGTCATAATCATTGGATGATGTCATAATCATTTTGTTGATGTCATAATCATTTGATGATGTCATAATCATTAGATAATGTCATAATCATTTTGTTGAAGTCATAATCATTTGATTATGTCATAATCATTTTGTTGATGTCATAATGATTTGATGATGTCATAATCATTTGATGTCATAATCATTGGATGATGTCATAATCATTTTGTTGATGTCATAATCATTTGATGATGTCATAATCATTTGATGTCATAATCATTGGATGATGTCATAATCATTTTGTTGATGTCATAATCATTTGATGATGTCATAATCATTTGATGTCATAATCATTGGATGATGTCATAATCATTTGATGATGTCATAATGATTTTGTTGATGTCATAATCTTTTGATGATGCCATAATCATTTTGTTGATGTCATAATCATTTTGTTGATGTCATAATCATTGGATGATGACATAATCATTTTGTTGATGTCATAATCATTTGATGTCATAATCATTGGATGATGTCATAATCATTTTGTTGATGTCATAATCATTTGATGATGTCATAATCATTAGATGATGTCATAATCATTGGATGATGACATAATCATTTTGTTGATGTCATAATCATTTGATGTCATAATCATTGGATGATGTCATAATCATTTTGTTGATGTCATAATCATTTGATGATGTCATAATCATTAGATGATGTCATAATCATTTTGTTGATGTCACAATCATTTCATGATGTCATAATCATTTGATGTCATAATCATTGGATGATGTCATAATCATTTTGTTGATGTCATAATCATTTGATGATGTCATAATCATTAGATAATGTCATAATCATTTTGTTGAAGTCATAATCATTTGATGATGTCATAATCATTTTGTTGAAGTCATATTGATTTGATGATGTCATAATCATTTGATGTCATAATCATTGGATGATGTCATAATCATTTTGTTGATGTCATAATCATTTGATGATGTCATAATCATTTGATGTCATAATCATTGGATGATGTCATAATCATTTTGTTGATGTCATAATCATTTGATGATGTCATAATCATTAGATGATGTCATAATCATTTTGTTGATGTCATAATCATTTGATGATGTCATATCGTATGATGTAATAATCATTGGATGATGTCATAATCATTTTGTTGATGTCATAATCATTTGATGATGTCATAATCATTAGATGATGTCATAATCATTTTGTTGATGTCATAATCATTTGATGATGTCATAATCATTAGATGATGTCATAATCATATTGTTGATGTCATAATCATTTGATGATGTCATAATCATTTTGATGATGTCATAATCATTTGATGATGTCATAATCATTTGATGTCATAATCATTGGATAATGTCATAATCATTTTGTTGATGTCATAATCATTTTATGATGTCATAATCATTTTGTTGATGTCATAATCATTTTGTTGATGTCATAATCATTTGATGATGTCATAATCATTTGATGATGTCATAATCATTAGATGATGTCATAATCATTTTTTTGATGTCATAATCATTTGATGATGTCATAATCATTTGATGATGTCATAATCATTTGATGTCATAATCATTGGACGATGTCATAATCATTTTGTTGATGTCATAATCATTTGATGATGTCATAATCAGTTGATGTCCTAATCATTGGTTGATGTCATAATCTTTTTTTTGATGTCATAATCATTTGATGTCATAATCATTGGATGATGTCATAATCATTTTGTTGATGTCATAATCATTTGATGATGTCATAATCATTGGATGATGTCATAATCATTTTGTTGATGTCATAATCATTTGATGATGTCATAATCATTAGATGATGTCATAATCATTGGATGATGACATAATCATTTTGTTGATGTCATAATCATTTGATGATGTCATAATCATTAGGTGATGTCATAATCATTGGATGATGACACAATCATTTTGTTGATGTCATAATCATTTGATGTCATAATCATTGGATGATGTCATAATCATTTTGTTGATGTCATAATCATTTGATGATGTCATAATCATTAGATGATGTCATAATCATTGGATGATGACATAATCATTTTGTTGATGTCATAATCATTTGATGTCATAATCATTGGATGATGTCATAATCATTTTGTTGATGTCATAATCATTTGATGATGTCATAATCATTAGATGATGTCATAATCATTTTGTTGATGTCACAATCATTTCATGATGTCATAATCATTTGATGTCATAAACATTGGATGATGTCATAATCATTTTGTTGATGTCATAATCATTTGATGATGTCATAATCATTAGATAATGTCATAATCATTTTGTTGAAGTCATAATCATTTGATGATGTCATAATCATTTTGTTGATGTCATATTGATTTGATGATGTCATAATCATTTGATGTCATAATCATTGGATGATGTCATAATCATTGTCACGGGGGCTAAGTTCAACTAAGGCTGAAAGACCCGGGGCCCCTGTGGTGTCCCTTTACTAGGGGAAACCCTGTCTGACCCTCAACCCAGGGTTTTTGCTGAAGGTGCAAATGCCTGAGCCTCCGACCTTTCCTTATCTCCTGCTCAGCCCTGCACTTAACCCTCCACCCTCCACCCAGTGAGAAGTCACCACCAAAGCTCCCACACAAATAATGACAGACAGGGAGAACTTAAACTGCACTGCGCCGCACACACACAGGAATAAACAGTAATGTGAACAGGGCACAACTAAACACAAATATGGGAAGGAGAAAGGATAACGACGGATCATACGACACCAGATATGAATCTCTCTCTCTTGAACACCTCCACTCCAGACCGGAACCACTTGGTATGAAACACAAGCTATAATCGGCGACGCCCATAGGCCAGCATGACTATTTAAAGACCGTGGGCGTGACTAACCATCCAACCTGGTCTCCAGCAGGATTAACCCCCGAGAGCCTGAAGATCAGGCCGGCGCCACTGAGGCTATAGTGGCTGGAGGTGGAATTACCTCTGCCTGCCGGATGCTGTGGTGTGAACAGCGTCCGACATGACAGTACCCCGTCTTCTACGAGGGACCCCAGGGCCCTCAAGACTCATAGGACCCGGCTTGTCCGGATGACGACGGTGAAAAGAACTGACCAGCCGATCCGCATGTATGTCTGAGGCTGGAACCCAAGACCTCTCCTCTGGACCATACCCCCGCCAGTGCACCAAATACTGAAGAGTACGGCGTACTACTCGAGAGTCCACTACCTTGGCGACCTCGAACTCTAACTCGCCATCCACCATGACTGGAGGTGGCATCGGCGTTGTGTCCACAGAGCCTACCACCTTTTTCAATAAAGCCCTGTGAAACACGTTGTGTATCTTGTACACTGCGGGAAGTTCCAACCGATAAGCCACTGGGTTAATGATGGCAGAAATCCTAAAAGGCCCAATAAACCTTGGACCCAGTTTTAAAGAAGGGATTTTGAGTTTTATGTTCTTCGTAGCTAACCACACCCATTCACCCACACACAGGTCCGGACCTGGCACGCGTCTACTGTCAGCCACCCGTTTGTACCTGGCACTCATGCTCAACACAAATATGGGAAGGAGAAAGGATAACGACGGATCATACGACACCAGATATGAATCTCTCTCTCTTGAACACCTCCACTCCAGACCGGAACCACTTGGTATGAAACACAAGCTATAATCGGCGACGCCCATAGGCCAGCATGACTATTTAAAGACCGTGGGCGTGACTAACCATCCAACCTGGTCTCCAGCAGGATTAACCCCCGAGAGCCTGAAGATCAGGCCGGCGCCACTGAGGCTATAGTGGCTGGAGGTGGAATTACCTCTGCCTGCCGGATGCTGTGGTGTGAACAGCGTCCGACATGACAATCATTTTGTTGATGTCATAATCATTTGATGATGTCATAATCATTTGATGTCATAATCATTGGATGATGTCATAATCATTTTGTTGATGTCATAATCATTTGATGATGTCATAATCATATGATGTAATAATCATTGGATGATGTCATAATCATTTTGTTGATGTCATAATCATTTGATGATGTCATAATCATTAGATGATGTCGTAATCATTTTGTTGATGTCATAATCATTTGATGGTGTCATTATCATTTGATGATGTCATAATCATTTTGATGATGTCATAGTCATTTGATGATGTCATAATCATTTGATGTCATAATCATTGGATAATGTCATAATCATTTGATGATGTCATAATCATTAGATGATGTCATAATCATTTTGTTGATGTCATAATCATTTGATGATGTCATAATCATTTGATGTCATAATCATTGGATGATGTCATAATCATTTTGTTGATGTCATAATCATTTGATGATGTCATAATCATTTGATGTCATAATCATTGGATGATGTCATAATCATTTGATGATGTCATAATCATTAGATGATGTCATAATCATTTTGTTGATGTCATAATCATTTGATGATGTCATAATCATTTGATGTCATAATCATTGGATGATGTCATAATCATTTTGTTGATGTCATAATCATTTGATGATGTCATAATCATTTGATGTCATAATCATTGGATGATGTCATAATCATTGGATGATGTCGTAATCATTTGATGATGCCATAATGATTTTGTTGATGTCATAATCATTTTATGATGTCATAATCATTTTGTTGATGTCATAATCATTTTGTTGATGTCATAATTAGAGTTGAGCGATACCAGCCGATACTTGAAAATATCGGATCGGAATGGATCGGCCGATCTTAAAAAAAAGTATCGGTATCGCCGATTCCGATACCGGGAACCAATGCAAGTCAATGAGGCCAAAATATCGGAATTAAAAAAAACCCTTTCTTTCCTTGTAGGTTAATTCTACATGAAGAAAAACAACTAAGAATAATGTAGAATGTATTGTGGGAGGTGGAGGAGACATTAAAGCCATAGAGGTTTAGCCCAATCAAATGGAATAGCAGGAATTAAACTTTTTTTTTTAAAGATGTTAGGAGTTACAAAGATATTGACTATGTTAGCCTCATTTATATTTTGCCAGACATGTATGTCTTCTTCTTCTACTTCCTTTTTTTACATTCTTCTTCTTCTTCTTCTACTTCCTTTTTTTACATTCTTCTTCTTCTTCTTCTACTTCCTTTTTTTACATTCTTCTTCTTATTCCTTTTTTTACATTCTTCTTCTTCTTCTTCTACTTCCTTTTTTTACATTCTTCTTCTTCTTCTTCTTCTTCTTCTTCTTCTTCTTCTTCTTCTTCTTCTTCTTCTTCTTCTTCTTCCTTTTCTTACATTCTTCATATTCTTCTTATTCAACAATTATTATTCTACATATTCAGCTTCTTCATCTTCTTCCTATTCTTCTTCATCATATTCTTGTTTGTGTCAGGCATTCCTGTAGTTGTTATCTAGAAAAGTTAGAAGTTTACACCTTCCGTTCTGCCTGTCACAAAAGATTTACAACAGGATTTGTCCGCGTTCAGTTTGGCCTGCAGAAGCAGGCCTTTTCCAGGGGCACCACGAGGAGGAACGGACTCACCCCCATACACTGCTTAGTCTTCTTCTGCTTATAAATAAGATAATATCATTTGCTCAGAGTATTAGTCTTATGCTTAATGTTCTTCTGCTTTGTTTTTTTTATGCTTCTTTGTCTTCTCTCTCTTGTTGTTCTGCATCTTGGTGGTTGTCTTCCTGTTCTTTGTCCTCTTGAACCAGCTGACGGTACTGGCACCCGGAGGGGCAGCAGAAGGAACAAGAGCCAATGGCACTACCGAGGACCAGCTGACGGTGCTGGAACCCGGTTACTAAGCAGGAGGTACCTGTGCTACAAAGCACTACCAAGGACCAGCAGACGTTGCCGGAACTCGGATACCGAGATGGAGGCACCTAGGCCAAACGCTCTGACGAGAACCAGCTGACGGTGCTGGAACCCGGAGGGGTAGCATAAGCTGCAAGAGCAAATGGAAATAGCGAGGACCAGCTGACAGTGCTGGCACCCGGAGGGGCAGCAGAAGGAATAAGAGCCAATGGCACAACCGAGGACCAGCTGACGGTGCTGGAACCCGGTTACTAAGCAGGAGGTACCTGTGCTACAAAGCACTACCAAGGACCAGCAGACGTTGCCGGAACTCGGATACCGAGATGGAGGCACCTAGGCCAAAGGCTCTGACGAGAACCAGCTGACGGTGCTGGAACCCGGAGGGGTAGCATAAGCTGCAAGAGCAAATGGAAATAGCGAGGACCAGCTGACAGTGCTGGCACCCGGAGGGGCAGCAGAAGGAATAAGAGCCAATGGCACAACCGAGGACCAGCTGACGGTGCTGGAACCCGGTTACTAAGCAGGAGGTACCTGTGCTACAAAGCACTACCAAGGACCAGCAGACGTTGCTGGAACTCGGATACCGAGATGGAGGCACCTAGGCCAAAGGCTCTGATGAGAACCAGCTGACGGTGCTGGAACCCGGAGGGGTATCAGAAGTTACCCCTGAAAAGCAAAGTTGGCATGCCGCAAGCTGGCCGCAGTTACCGAATCACACAGTCCTACAGGGGGTGCTTGTCCTACTGGCACTATGGAACAAACCTTTCTTACCAGAACCCGCAGTCCACATAGGAAGCACCTAAACTGCTGGCACCCTAGCCTCGGCTAACCCAACCGCAAAACGACATGGCAACTTGGGGTGGCAAACTGACATTGACACTTCCCGGAAACAGCAGGCAGGGCTGGAACCAAGCTGGGCAGGAGGGAGTACCCGTGCCAAAGTCAGTTATGAGCAGCAACTGGCGATGTTGGAGCCCAGGACAAGCACTTAGCAGGCTGAGGCCTGATGTGCTGTCAATTGGGAGGCAGCAGGACAGATTGCCATCAAAACAGCAGGGGAACAGCTGACGTTACTGAACCCCACAAACACAGGAGCTAGTGTTTTACTCTGTGAAGACGGCACTTCCGAGCAACAACTGGCTGTGTTGAAGCCCAGGGACAAGCACGGAGCAGGCTTAGGCTGCATTGAAGAAATTTTAAGATCGGTTGTAGACTACTAATTTGAACCAAGCTCCACTTAGGCCTGTGGATTCACTGATTTTCGTATTTCCCCTGTCCTCCAACCCCGCCAGTTACAGCTCTGAAGTGGCGTCTGCACAATCCACACTTGTTCCTGTGTTACAGGTGTTCAGTCCGGTCAGTTAATCCCCTGATGTGTGTCCGGCAATGTCGCCTGCTCTGTCCACATTCCGATAATGGGAATGTGGACAGAGCAGGCGACATTGCCGGACACACATCAGGGGATTAACTGATCGGACTGAACACCTGTAACACAGGAACAAGTGTGGATTGTGCAGACGCCACTTCGGAGCTGTAACTGGCAGGGTTGGAGGACAGGGGAAATACGAGAGACAGTGGAGCCACAGGCCTAATTGGAGCACGGTTAAAAATCAGTAGTGGTACGACTGTGTAGGCAGCAGGAGACTTTGCCATCCACACAGCAGGGGATCAGCTGACATTACTGAACCCCACTGAGACACGGGAGCAAGTATCTCTTTCCGTGTGGACGGCACTTCCGAACTACAACTGGCTGTGTTGAAGCCCAGGAAATAGGAGGGTGTAGGCAGAGGCCTACTGAATTTTGAATGAGGTGACAGCAGGAGAGACTGCCATCCACACAGCAGGGGATCAGCTGACGTTACTGAACCCCACTGAGACACGGGAGCAAGTGTCTCTTTCCGTGTGGACGGCACTTCCGAACTACAACTGGCTGTGTTGAAGCCCAGGAAATAGGAGGGTGTAGGCAGAGGCCTACTGAATTTTGAATGAGGTGACAGCAGGAGAGACTGCCATCCACACAGCAGGGGATCAGCTGACGTTACTGAACCCCACTGAGACACGGGAGCAAGTGTCTCTTTCCGTGTGGACGGCACTTCCGAACTACAACTGGCTGTGTTGAAGCCCAGGAAATAGGAGGGTGTAGGCAGAGGCCTACTGAATTTTGAATGAGGTGACAGCAGGAGAGACTGCCATCCACACAGCAGGGGATCAGCTGACGTTACTGAACCCCACTGAGACACGGGAGCAAGTATCTCTTTCCGTGTGGACGGCACTTCCGAACTACAACTGGCTGTGTTGAAGCCCAGGAAATAGGAGGGTGTAGGCAGAGGCCTACTGAATTTTGAATGAGGTGACAGCAGGAGAGACTGCCATCCACACAGCAGGGGATCAGCTGACGTTACTGAACCCCACTGAGACACGGGAGCAAGTGTCTCTTTCCGTGTGGACGGCACTTCCGAACTACAACTGGCTGTGTTGAAGCCCAGGAAATAGGAGGGTGTAGGCAGAGGCCTACTGTATTTTGAATGAGTTTACAGCAGGAGAGACTGCCATCCACACAGCAGGGGATCAGCTGACGTTACTGAACCCCACTGAGACACGGGAGCAAGTATCTCTTTCCGTGTGGACGGCACTTCCGAACTACAACTGGCTGTGTTGAAGCCCAGGAAATAGGAGGGTGTAGGCAGAGGCCTACTGTATTTTGAATGAGTTTACAGCAGGAGAGACTGCCATCCACACAGCAGGGGATCAGCTGACGTTACTGAACCCCACTGAGACACGGGAGCAAGTATCTCTTTCCGTGTGGACGGCACTTCCGAACTACAACTGGCTGTGTTGAAGCCCAGGAAATAGGAGGGTGTAGGCAGAGGCCTACTGAATTTTGAATGAGGTGACAGCAGGAGAGACTGCCATCCACACAGCAGGGGATCAGCTGACGTTACTGAACCCCACTGAGACACGGGAGCAAGTGTCTCTTTCCGTGTGGACGGCACTTCCGAACTACAACTGGCTGTGTTGAAGCCCAGGAAATAGGAGGGTGTAGGCAGAGGCCTACTGTATTTTGAATGAGTTTACAGCAGGAGAGACTGCCATCCACACAGCAGGGGATCAGCTGACGTTACTGAACCCCACTGAGACACGGGAGCAAGTATCTCTTTCCGTGTGGACGGCACTTCCGAACTACAACTGGCTGTGTTGAAGCCCAGGAAATAGGAGGGTGTAGGCAGAGGCCTACTGAATTTTGAATGAGGTGACAGCAGGAGAGACTGCCATCCACACAGCAGGGGATCAGCTGACGTTACTGAACCCCACTGAGACACGGGAGCAAGTATCTCTTTCCGTGTGGACGGCACTTCCGAACTACAACTGGCTGTGTTGAAGCCCAGGAAATAGGAGGGTGTAGGCAGAGGCCTACTGAATTTTGAATGAGGTGACAGCAGGAGAGACTGCCATCCACACAGCAGGGGATCAGCTGACGTTACTGAACCCCACTGAGACACGGGAGCAAGTATCTCTTTCCGTGTGGACGGCACTTCCGAACTACAACTGGCTGTGTTGAAGCCCAGGAAATAGGAGGGTGTAGGCAGAGGCCTACTGAATTTTGAATGAGGTGACAGCAGGAGAGACTGCCATCCACACAGCAGGGGATCAGCTGACGTTACTGAACCCCACTGAGACACGGGAGCAAGTATCTCTTTCCGTGTGGACGGCACTTCCGAACTACAACTGGCTGTGTTGAAGCCCAGGAAATAGGAGGGTGTAGGCAGAGGCCTACTGTATTTTGAATGAGTTTACAGCAGGAGAGACTGCCATCCACACAGCAGGGGATCAGCTGACGTTACTGAACCCCACTGAGACACGGGAGCAAGTATCTCTTTCCGTGTGGACGGCACTTCCGAACTACAACTGGCTGTGTTGAAGCCCAGGAAATAGGAGGGTGTAGGCAGAGGCCTACTGAATTTTGAATGAGGTGACAGCAGGAGAGACTGCCATCCACACAGCAGGGGATCAGCTGACGTTACTGAACCCCACTGAGACACGGGAGCAAGTGTCTCTTTCCGTGTGGACGGCACTTCCGAACTACAACTGGCTGTGTTGAAGCCCAGGAAATAGGAGGGTGTAGGCAGAGGCCTACTGAATTTTGAATGAGGTGACAGCAGGAGAGACTGCCATCCACACAGCAGGGGATCAGCTGACGTTACTGAACCCCACTGAGACACGGGAGCAAGTGTCTCTTTCCGTGTGGACGGCACTTCCGAACTACAACTGGCTGTGTTGAAGCCCAGGAAATAGGAGGGTGTAGGCAGAGGCCTACTGTCTTTGTAATGCGGAGACAGCAGGAGAGACTGCCATCTCCACAGCAGGGGAACAGCTGGCAGTGCTGAACCCCACTAACACTTGAACGAATGTGTTTGGCTCTGTGGAGACGACACTTCTGAACACCAACTGACGCTGTTGGAGCCCAGGATTAGGCGAGGAGCAGGCTGGGGCCTACTGGATTTTGGCAGGTGAATGCAGCAGGAGACTTGCCATCTCCACAGCAGGGGAACAGCTGGCAGTGCTGAACCCCACTAACACTTGAACGAACGTGTTTGGCTCTGTGGAGACGACACTTCTGAACACCAACTGACGCTGTTGGAGCCCAGGATTAGGCGAGGAGCAGGCTGGGGCCTACTGGATTTTGGCAGGTGAAGGCAGCAGGAGACTTGCCATCTCCACAGCAGGGGAACAGCTGGCAGTGCTGAACCCCACTAACACTTGAACGAACGTGTTTGGTTCTGTGGAGACGACACTTCTGAACACCAACTGACGCTGTTGGAGCCCAGGATTAGGCGAGGAGCAGGCTGGGGCCTACTGGATTTTGGCAGGTGAATGCAGCAGGAGACTTGCCATCTCCACAGCAGGGGAACAGCTGGCAGTGCTGAACCCCACTAACACTTGAACGAACGTGTTTGGTTCTGTGGAGACGACACTTCTGAACACCAACTGACGCTGTTGGAGCCCAGGATTAGGCGAGGAGCAGGCTGGGGCCTACTGGATTTTGGCAGGTGAAGGCAGCAGGAGACTTGCCATCTCCACAGCAGGGGAACAGCTGGCAGTGCTGAACCCCACTAACACTTGAACGAACGTGTTTGGTTCTGTGGAGACGACACTTCTGAACACCAACTGACGCTGTTGGAGCCCAGGATTAGGCGAGGAGCAGGCTGGGGCCTACTGGATTTTGGCAGGTGAATGCAGCAGGAGACTTGCCATCTCCACAGCAGGGGAACAGCTGGCAGTGCTGAACCCCACTAACACTTGAACGAACGTGTTTGGCTCTGTGGAGACGACACTTCTGAACACCAACTGACGCTGTTGGAGCCCAGGATTAGGCGAGGAGCAGGCTGGGGCCTACTGGATTTTGGCAGGTGAAGGCAGCAGGAGACTTGCCATCTCCACAGCAGGGGAACAGCTGGCAGTGCTGAACCCCACTAACACTTGAACGAACGTGTTTGGTTCTGTGGAGACGACACTTCTGAACACCAACTGACGCTGTTGGAGCCCAGGATTAGGCGAGGAGCAGGCTGGGGCCTACTGGATTTTGGCAGGTGAATGCAGCAGGAGACTTGCCATCTCCACAGCAGGGGAACAGCTGGCAGTGCTGAACCCCACTAACACTTGAACGAACGTGTTTGGTTCTGTGGAGACGACACTTCTGAACACCAACTGACGCTGTTGGAGCCCAGGATTAGGCGAGGAGCAGGCTGGGGCCTACTGGATTTTGGCAGGTGAAGGCAGCAGGAGACTTGCCATCTCCACAGCAGGGGAACAGCTGGCAGTGCTGAACCCCACTAACACTTGAACGAATGTGTTTGGTTCTGTGGAGACGACACTTCTGAACACCAACTGACGCTGTTGGAGCCCAGGATTAGGCGAGGAGCAGGCTGGGGCCTACTGGATTTTGGCAGGTGAAGGCAGCAGGAGACTTGCCATCTCCACAGCAGGGGAACAGCTGGCAGTGCTGAACCCCACTAACACTTGAACGAATGTGTTTGGTTCTGTGGAGACGACACTTCTGAACACCAACTGACGCTGTTGGAGCCCAGGATTAGGCGAGGAGCAGGCTGGGGCCTACTGGATTTTGGCAGGTGAATGCAGCAGGAGACTTGCCATCTCCACAGCAGGGGAACAGCTGGCAGTGCTGAACCCCACTAACACTTGAACGAACGTGTTTGGCTCTGTGGAGACGACACTTCTGAACACCAACTGACGCTGTTGGAGCCCAGGATTAGGCGAGGAGCAGGCTGGGGCCTACTGGATTTTGGCAGGTGAATGCAGCAGGAGACTTGCCATCTCCACAGCAGGGGAACAGCTGGCAGTGCTGAACCCCACTAACACTTGAACGAACGTGTTTGGCTCTGTGGAGACGACACTTCTGAACACCAACTGACGCTGTTGGTGCCCAGGATTACGCATGCCGCATGCAGAGGCCAATGGGCAGCGGTTTTTATGGAGGTTGTGGACTACTACTGATTCTAACCATGCTCCACTTAGGCCTCTGGCTCCACTGTCTCTACTATTTACCCTGGCCTCCAACCCCGCCAGCTACATCTCTGAAGTGGCGTCAGCACAATCTACACTTGTTCCTGTGTTACTGGTGCTCAGTCCCATCAGTTGATCCCCTGATGTTTGTCCGGCAAGTTCGCCAGCTCTGTCCTCATTCCCACTACTGGTTATGGGAATGTGGACAGAGCAGGAGACCTTGCCGGACACACATCAGGGGATAAACTGATGGGACTGAGCCACAGGAACACAGGAACAAGTGTAGATTGTGCTGACGCCACTTCAGAGATGTAGATGGCGGGGTTGGAGGTCAGGGGAAATAGTAGAGACAGTGGAGCCAGAGACCTAAGTTGGGCACGGTTAAAAATCAGTAGTGGTTTGAATGTTGATGGAGCTGGTGACTCTGCCGTCCACACAGCAGGGGATCAGCTGGCATTACTGAACCCCAGTAACACAGGAGCTAGTGTGTTTCTCTGTGCAGACGACACATCTGAGCGACAACTGGCTGTGTTGAAGCACAGGGATTATAGTTCAGGTGGTAGAAAAATGAACACACCAGCAGACCTGGATACAGTTGCCAACCACTAATTTAGTCTGTAAGAGGAATGGCAAAGTCTTTGGAGATCCAGGCCTTGTTCATTTTCAGAAAAGTCAGCCGGTCAACATTATCGGAAGATAGTCGCGTGCGACGGTCTGTTAGTACACCACCTGCGGCACTAAAGACACGTTCCGATAATACACTGGCAGCAGGGCAAGCCAGCACCTCCAATGCATACTGGCTAAGCTCTGGCCATGTATCCAGCTTAGAGACCCAAAACTTGAAGGGGGAAGAGCCATCTGGGAGTACAGCGACAGGGCAAGACATGTAGTCTGACACCATCTGACGGAAGCGTTGCCTCCTGCTGACTCGAGGCGTCGCTGATGGTGTAGACAATTGTGGTGGACACACAAAACTTTGCCACATTTGGGCCATAGTGGTCTTGCCTTGTGCTGCGGCACTGCCTCTGCTCCCTCTTTGTGCAGAGTTTCCTCCACTGCCTCGACGCACAGAGCTGCTTTGTAAAGCACTTGCAACAATGCTGTTGGGTGGAATGGAAAACATTATGGACTGCACCAGTGACTCTTCGTACTCCCGCATTTTACGCTCCCGGTTCAACGTTGGTATGAGCCTTTGTACGCTGTCCCGGTAGCGAGGATCTAGGAGGGTGTACACCCAATAATCAGCCGAGACGAGAATGTGGGCGATGCGGCGGTCGTTTCTCAGGCACTGCAGCATGAAATCAACCATGTGCTGCAGACTCCCAACTGCCAAAGAACCGCTGTCCCCTGTTTGAGGCGTGACCTCGACCTGCTCTGCATCACCCCACCCTCGCTGTACATACTGAGTAGAGGTTTGTGTACCTCCCTCCTCTGGAGAGATGTCTTCCTCCTCCATCGACTCCTCCTCATCCTCCTCACAAAGTGTCCCCTGCCTAGGCCTTTGTGAGGAAACACGTAGCGCAGACTGTCCAGAAGCAGATGGCATTTGGGACTCCTCATCCTCCACCTCTTCTGAAACCTCATCCCTTAGTGCTTGCAGTGTTTGTTGAAGCAGGCAGATAAGGGGGACAGTCATGCTGACTAGTGCATCATCTGCACTCGCCATCCGCGTGGATTCATCGAAGGCACGCAAAACGAGGCAGATGTCCTTCATAGAGGCCCACTCAATGGTGCTGAAGTGTGAACGGCGCACAGTGCGACTTGTTTGCGCCTGATGCAGCTGGTACTCCATGACTGCTGCCTGCTGCTCACACAACCGCTCCAACATATGTAACGTTGAATTCCACCGGGTGGGTAGGTCACATATGATGCGATGTTCTGGAAGGCCAAATCGTCGCTGCAGAGCAGCGAGGCGCGATCTTGCCGTGCTGGAACGTCGCAAGTGAGCGCACTCTATGCGGACCTTGTGCAACAGTGCATCAAGATCCGGATAGTCCCTCAGAAAGCTCTGCACGACCAAGTTAAGAACATGTGCCAGACATGGGATGTGTGTGAGGTTGCCTAGGCCAAGAGCTGCCACCAGATTTCGGCCATTGTCACACACTACCAAGCCCGGCTGGAGATTCGCTGGCCCAAACCACACATCGCTCTCCAGCTTGATAGCATTCCAGAGCTCCTGCGCTGTGTGGCTTCGATTCCCCAAAGAAATTAATTTGAGTACAGCCTGTTGACGTTTGGCCACGGCTGTGCTCATATCGGTCGTAACAGGCTCCTGCTCTGCTGTTTCTGAGGAACTTGAGTAGGAGGAGGAGTCTATGTGTACAGACTGGAGTCCTGCAATCCGTGGCGTTGGAAGAACACGTACAGCGCCACTCTCCAGATCCGTACCCGGCTCCACAACATTGACCCAGTGGGCAGTGAGGGAAAGGTATCGTCCCTGTCCATGGTTACTGGTCCACGCATCGGTGGTCAGGTGGACCTTGCTACTAACGGCGTTTAGTAGCGCATGTTTTATTTTGCCCTCAACATGTTTCTGCAGGGCAGGGACGGCTCGCCTGCTGAAATAAAAGCGGCTGGGAACGTTGTATTGGGGGACTGCCAATGCCATTAAGTCCCGGAAGGTGTCAGTGTCCACCAGCCTGAATGACAGCATTTCAACTGCCAGAAGTTTGGCAATGCCAGCATTCAGAGACTGTGCTCGGGGATGGTTTGCCGAGTAAGGGCGCCTTTTATCCCATGCCTGTGCTACCGATGGCTGTGATGGATGGGAACGTGCTGTTATGGGTGGAATCTGACAGGGTCTCCGGACAACAGTGGCAGAGGTTCTTCCTTGGCGATCCTGTGAGGAAGCCGAACCAGCAGTGTGTGAGCTGGAGGAAGAGGGCCCAACACGAACTGAAGAGGTGGTAGGTGGTGCTGTACGTTGGCCTACGTCTTGAGGGTGTCTCTGCAACTCCAACTCGTGCTTGGTGCGCACATGTTTCCACATATTTGTGGTATTGAGGTTGCTGACATTTCTCCCTCTTTTGACTCTCTGATGACACAGCTTGCATTTGACAAAGCAAATGTCATCTGCAACTGTGTCAAAAAAGGACCACGCACTGCAACTCTTGTGAGCGCCCGGTTTGCCTTTGGAAGGAGGAATGCTCCTAACGGGTGCCGAAGTGGAGGGTACAGGCAACCAAGTCTTCCCCCTCCCTCTGCCTCCTGTTTTGGCCGGTAGGGGAATCTCTTCCTCCGAGCTGCTCCCACCACCTTCCTGTTGCTCACGCCATGATGGGTCAAGGACCTCATCATCTTCCCTCCCCTCTTCAAACAGCTGCTTCTCCGGGGTTGTCTCGCCAGCACCGTACGCACCAGAAAGTGGCAACTGAGTCTCGTCATCATCTGATGCGTACTGAGGTGTGCTGACCATAGGCACTGGCCCACTCGCCTCTTCAGATTCAGAGGGACAAAGAAGTTGCGCATCACTGCATACTCCCTCTTCTTCACATTCAGGAATGCTGCTTGGCTGGCCCCCTCTTTCCAAGCCAACAGATTCCGAGAACAGAAGTAGAGATTGTGATGGCTCCTGTCCATGTCTCTCTGACTGCCTGGGCACTTTAGCAGGTGGTGAAGAGACAGATGGTTGCTCTTCGGTGCTCTGACCCTGAGAGGATGCGGAAGTAATTGAAGTCGATGCGTTAGCTGCCATCCATCCGACAACGGCTTCAATTTGTTCCTCCCGCAGCAGTGGGGTACGTTGAGGTCCTACAAAGCTGCGCATAAAGGACTGTTGCCTGCTAAAACTGGGGGATGCTGATCCACTGGTGCCCGCAGCAGGCCCAGAATCCCCACGTCCTCTACCTGTAGAATCCCCACGTCCTCTCCCTGCAGAATCCCCACGTCCTCTCCCTGCTGAAACTCCACGCCCACGCCCACGCCCCCGCGCCTTACTCCCTGCCTTCTTCATCTTGCAAGACTGCTTAAGATAGGCAAAAAAGGACAAAGGGGGGCCTTAGTGTGCTTATTCCTGAACAGCTGGTTACAGGTACAAGAAACACTAATTTTATGAAGTGTGTGTGTGTGGACTAGACTTTAATAGGAGCTGATGTGGCCTACACAAGTTCAAAATGTAGTGTTTGGTGAACTTTTTATGTGGTTTCTTTGTTTGAAACAAACTCAAAGTATGAGAACAAAGAATTGAAACTGATAGTATCACCAACTTTTTGGAGCTATTACAATGCAGGCAGGTAACCTACAATGCAAAAGATGAGGCTCCAAAAAAATTGGGTAATACTAATCTGGCTGCGCCGGCAGGGCACAAGCCAGAAAAAAAGGCTCCTCTATCTACTCCTATATAGTGTTTGCAACCAACCAATGTTGATGGATACGGATGGATGCACACTAATAGGAGAAGAAAAAATGAGCTGCACTCAGAGACAAATATGTGTGAGGCAGTGACGCACGTTGAGCGTCCTACAACCAGACGTAGCTGCAGGACACTCTACTCAGCGTGAGCTGCACTCACACACAGTCAGAGACCTCTCAGACAGCCGTCAACAGTGCAGCTAAGTGGGCACTGGCACTGACAGGCTGCAGAAAGGCTCCGCTGTGTACTCCTATATAGTGTTTGCAACCACCGTAGATGGAGACGGATGGATGCACACTAATAGAAGAAAAAATGAGCTGCACTCAAATAAAAATATGTGTGAGGCAGTGACGCACGCTGAGCGTCCTACAGCCAGACGTAGCTGCAGGACACACTACTCAGCGTGAGCTGCACTCACACACAGTCAGAGACCTCTCAGACAGCCGTGAACAGTGCAGCAAAGTGGACACTAGCACTGAAAGGCTGCAGAAAGGCTCCGCTGTCTACTACTAGTGTTTGCAACCAACGTATATGGATACGGATGGAAGCACACTAGATTGAAATTATTTAAAAAATGCAGCTCAAAAAATAAAAGATGTATGAGGCAGCAGTGATCACACTGGGTGGCCTACAGCCTGACGTGGCTGCAGGACCCACTCCACAGCGTGAGCTGCACTCACACAGCCCTTGCAGACAGCTGTGAAAACAGCGCTGCTAGGGAAAAGCAAGCTACAGTGGTGGTTTATGTAGCCTGGATAAAGCACAATATTGTTTTTAGAATCGCTATTTCTAACTGTCCCTCACAGTCTTCTACAGCAGCCTGTCCCTAACTGAATTCACAGCAGAGTGACCAGAAATGGCGGCTGCGGTGGCTTTTATAGTGCATCATGACATCATTTCGGCAGCCAATCACAGCCATGCCAATAGTTAACATGCCTACATGCCTAACAGGATGTGCCCACACTTCGGAGGATTCCCATTGGCTTAATCAAAGCAAGCAGGCTCATAGCATGATGGGAACTTCCTATTCCGATTCCGATCCCGGAATCCGATATGAAAAAAGTATCGGAATTAAGTATCGGAATTCCGATACCGCTGATATCGGCCGATACCCGATACTTGCGGTATCGGAATGCTCAACACTAGTCATAATCATTTGATGATGTCATAATCATTAGATGATGTCATAATCATTTTGTTGATGTCATAATCATTTCATGATGTCATAATCATTAGATGATGTCATAATCATTTTGTTGATGTCATAATCATTTCGTTGATGTCATAATGATTTGATGATATCATAATCATTTGATGTCATAATCATTGGATGATTTCATAATCATTTTGTTGATGTCATAATCATTTGATGATGTCATAATCATTAGATGATGTCATAATCATTGGATGATGACATAATCATTTTGTTGATGTCATAATCATTTGATGTCATAATCATTGGATGATGTCATAATCATTTTGTTGATGTCATAATCATTTGATGATGTCATAATCATTAGATGATGTCATAATCATTTTGTTGATGTCATAATCATTTCATGATGTCATAATCATTTGATGTCATAATCATTGGATGATGTCATAATCATTTTGTTGATGGCATAATCATTTGATGATGTCATAATCATTAGATAATGTCATAATCATTTTGTTGAAGTCATAATCATTTGATGATGTCATAATCATTTTGTTGATGTCATAATCATTTTGTTGATGTCATATTGATTTGATGATGTCATAATCATTTGATGTCATAATCATTGGATGATGTCATAATCATCTTGTTGATGTCATAATCATTTGATGATGTCATAATCATTTGATGTCATAATCATTGGATGATGTCATAATCATTTTGTTGATGTCATAATCATTTGATGATGTCATAATCATTAGATGATGTCATAATCATTTTGTTGATGTCATAATCATTTTGTTGATGTCATAATCATTTGATGATGTCATAATCATTTGATGATGTCATAATCATTAGATGATGTCATAATCATTTTGTTGATGTCATAATCATTTGATGTCATAATCATTGGATGATGTCATAATCATTTTGTTGATGTCATAATCATTTGATGATGTCATAATCATTTGATGTCATAATCATTGAATGATGTCATAATCATTTTGTTGATGTCATAATCATTTGATGTCATAATCATTGGATGATGTCATAATCATTTTGTTGATGTCATAATCATTTGATGATGTCATAATCATTTGATGTCATAATCATTGGATGATGTCATAATCATTTTGTTGATGTCATAATCATTTGATGATGTCATAATCATTAGATGATGTCATAATCATTGGATGATGACATAATCATTTTGTTGATGTCATAATCATTTGATGTCATAATCATTGGATGGTGTCATAATCATTTTGTTGATGTCATAATCATTTGATGATGTCATAATCATTAGATGATGTCATAATCATTTTGTTGATGTCACAATCATTTCATGATGTCATAATCATTTGATGTCATAATCATTTTGTTGATGTCATAATCATTTGATGATGTCATATTCATTAGATAATGTCATAATCATTTTATTGATGTCATAATCATTGATGATGTCATAATCATTTTGTTGATGTCATAATGATTTGATGATGTCATAATCATTTGATGTCATAATCATTGGATGATGTCATAATCATTTTGTTGATGTCATAATCATTTGATGATGTCATAATCATTTGATGTCATAATCATTGGATGATGTCATAATCATTTTGTTGATGTCATAATCATTTGATGATGTCATAATCATTAGATGATGTCATAATCATTTTGTTGATGTCATAATCATTTGATGATGTAATAATCATATGATGTAATAATCATTGGATGATGTCATAATCATTTTGTTGATGTCATAATCATTTGATGATGTCATAATCATTAGATGATGTCATAATCATTTTGTTGATGTCATAATCATTTGATGATGTCATAATCATTAGATGATGTCATAATCATTTTGTTGATGTCATAATCATTTGATGATGTCATAATCATTTGATGTCATAATCATTGGATGATGTCGTAATCATTTTATTGATGTCATAATCATTTGATGATGTCATAATCATTTGATGATGTCATAATCATTTTGATGATGTCATAATCATTTGATGATGTCATAATCATTTGATGTCATAATCATTGGATAATGTCATAATCATTTTGCTGATGTCATAATCATTTTATGATGTCATAATCATTTTGTTGATGTCATAATCATTGGATGATGTCATAATCCTTTTGTTGATGTCATAATCATTTGATGATGTCATAATCATTAGATGATGTCATAATCATGTTGTTGATGTCATAATCATTTGATGATGTCATAATCATTTGATGTCATAATCATTGGATGATGTCATAATCATTTTGTTGATGTCATAATCATTTTATGATGTCATAACCATTTTGTTGATGTCATAATCATTGGATGATGTCTTAATCCTTTTGTTGATGTCATAATCATTTGATGATGTCATAATCATTAGATGATGTCATAATCATTTTGTTGATGTCATAATCATTTGATGATGTCATAATCATTTTGTTGCTGTCATAGTCATTTCGTTGATGTCATAATGATTTGATGATATCATAATCATTTGATGTCATAATCATTGGATGATGTCATAATCATTTTGTTGATGTCATAATCATTTGATGATGTCATAATCATTAGATGATGTCATAATCATTGTATAATGTCATAATCATTTTATTGATGTCATAATCATTTGATGTCATAATCATTGGATGATGTCATAATCATTTTGTTGATGTCATAATCATTTGATGATGTCATAATCATTGGATGATGTCATAATCATTTTGTTGATGTCATAATCATTTGATGATGTCATAATCATTAGATGATGTCATAATCATTGGATGATGACATAATCATTTTGTTGATGTCATAATCATTTGATGTCATAATCATTGGATGATGTCATAATCATTTTGTTGATGTCATAATCATTTGATGATGTCATAATCATTTTGTTGATGTCATAATCATTTCGTTGATGTCATAATGATTTGATGATATCATAATCATTTGATGTCATAATCATTGGATGATTTCATAATCATTTTGTTGATGTCATAATCATTTGATGATGTCATAATCATTAGATGATGTCATAATCATTGGATGATGACATAATCATTTTGTTGATGTCATAATCATTTGATGTCATAATCATTGGATGATGTCATAATCATTTTGTTGATGTCATAATCATTTGATGATGTCATAATCATTAGATGATGTCATAATCATTTTGTTGATGTCATAATCATTTCATGATGTCATAATCATTTGATGTCATAATCATTGGATGATGTCATAATCATTTTGTTGATGGCATAATCATTTGATGATGTCATAATCATTAGATAATGTCATAATCATTTTGTTGAAGTCATAATCATTTGATGATGTCATAATCATTTTGTTGATGTCATAATCATTTTGTTGATGTCATAATGATTTGATGATGTCATAATCATTTGATGTCATAATCATTGGATGGTGTCATAATCATTTTGTTGATGTCATAATCATTTGATGATGTCATAATCATTTGATGTCATAATCATTGGATGATGTCATAATCATTTTGTTGATGTCATAATCATTTGATGATGTCATAATCATTAGATGATGTCATAATCATTTTGTTGATGTCATAATCATTTTGTTGATGTCATAATCATTTGATGATGTCATAATCATTTGATGATGTCATAATCATTAGATGATGTCATAATCATTTTGTTGATGTCATAATCATTTGATGATGTCATAATCATTTGATGTCATAATCATTGGATGATGTCATAATCATTTTGTTGATGTCATAATCATTTGATGATGTCATAACACAGGTCAACGAAAAAAAATTTTTTTTCTGGTGTCCAAAATATTTTAATGAATTTGGGGTATTTTTGGGGTGCTGATTCTGAATATGTCATCAGTTTTGCCAGATTGGCTCAAGTTTTTGAGATTTTTGGTATCTTATTTATAGCACTTGTTGGTAAATGCGACGCATCATCTCATTAATTTCTTTGGATTAGTACTTGAACTGAGCAGTTCTCAATATAGTTTTGTGTTAATTAGTGTTCTAAAAGTTTGTTCATAGCTTGATTTTTGCACTAACTTTATGTTGTTGTCTGTTTTCCAGTGAAAAGCATGAACTCATCATGAAGAAGTTGTCTTAACGATCCAGACTCATTCTGTTACATTTGTGGTGAATATACACTGCCAAAACATAGAAGAAACATAACACACTTCGTAAAAAAAGTGTATTTTGCCTATTTTGGGGTTATGCTTGGGGACCAAGACAAGTTTTGGGCACCACACATAGTGTGCAAAGCATGTATCGAATTATTACGAAAATGGAGCAAAGGACAAAGAAAAAGCTTCAAATTTGGTGTTCCAATGGTGTGGAGAGAGCCAAAAAATCATCATGATGACTGTTATTTCTGTGCAGTGCAAGTGCAAGGATTCAATAAGCATAAGAAACGAAAATGGGAGTAACATGGAATCTGCAAGAAGGCCTGTCCCTCATTGTGAAGATGTGCCTGTACCTGTGTTTACCATAAATAACAGTCATCATGATGATTTTTTGGCTCTCTCCACACCATTGGAACACCAAATTTGAAGCTTTTTCTTTGTCCTTTGCTCCATTTTCGTAATAATTCGATACATGCTTTGCACACTATGTGTGGTGCCCAAAACTTGTCTTGGTCCCCAAGCATAACCCCAAAATAGGCAAAATACACTTTTTTTACGAAGTCTGTTATGTTTCTTCTATGTTTTGGCAGTGTGTATTCACCACAAATGTAACAGAATGAGTCTGGATCGTTAAGACAACTTCTTCTTGATGAGTTCATGCTTTTCACTGGAAAACAGACAACAACATAAAGTTAGTGCAAAAATCAAGCTATGAACAAACTTTTAGAACACTAATTAACACAAAACTATATTGAGAACTGCTCAGTTCAAGTACTAATCCAAAGAAATTAATGAGATGATGCGTCGCATTTACCAACAAGTGCTATAAATAAGATACCAAAAATCTCAAAAACTTGAGCCAATCTGGCAAAACTGATGACATATTCAGAATCAGCACCCCAAAAATACCCTAAATTCGATGAAATATCTTTGGCACCAAAAATGCTGTTGACCAGTGTAATCATTTGATGTCATAATCATTGGATGATGTCATAATCATTTTGTTGATGTCATAATCATTTGATATCATAATCATTGGATGATGTCATAATCATTTTGTTGATGTCATAATCATTTGATGATGTCATAATCATTTGATGTCATAATCATTGGATGATGTCATAATCATTTTGTTGATGTCATAATCATTTGATGATGTCATAATCATTAGATGATGTCATAATCATTGGATGATGACATAATCATTTGATGTCATAATCATTGGATGATGTCATAATCATTTTGTTGATGTCATAATCATTTGATGATGTCATAATCATTAGATGATGTCATAATCATTTTGTTGATGTCACAATCATTTCATGATGTCATAATCATTTGATGTCATAATCATTGGATGATGTCATAATCATTTTGTTGATGTCATAATCATTTGATGATGTCATAATCATTAGATAATGTCATAATCATTTTGTTTAAGTCATAATCTTTTGATGATGTCATAATCATTTTGTTGATGTCATAATGATTTGATGATGTCATAATCATTTGATGTCATAATCATTGGATGATGTCATAATCATTTTGTTGATGTCATAATCATTTGATGATGTCATAATCATTAGATGATGTCATAATCATTTTGTTGATGTCATAATCATTTTGTTGATGTCATAATCATTTGATGATGTCATAATCATTTGATGTTATAATCATTGGATGATGTCATAATCATTTTGTTGATGTCATAATCATTTGATGATGTAATAATCATTTGATGTTATAATCATTGGATGATGTCATAATCATTTTGTTGATGTCATAATCATTTGATGATGTCATAATCATTTTGTTGATGTCATAATCATTTGATGATGTCATAATCATTTGATGTCATAATCATTGGATGATGTCATAATCATTTTGTTGATGTCATAATCATTTTGTTGATGTCATAATCATTTGATGATGTCATAATCATTTGATGTTATAATCATTGGATGATGTCATAATCATTTTGTTGATGTCATAATCATTTGATGATGTCATAATCATTTGATGTTATAATCATTGGATGATGCCATAATCATTTTGTTGATGTCATAATCATTTGATGATGTCATAATCATTAGATGATGTCATAATCATTTTGTTGATGTCATAATCATTTGATGATGTCATAATCATTTGATGTCATAATCATTGGATGATGTCATAATCATTTTGTTGATGTCATAATCATTTGATGATGTCATAAACATTAGATGATGTCATAATCATTTTGTTGATGTCATAATGATTTGATGATGTCATAATCATTTGATGTCATAATCATTGGATGATGTCATAATCATTTTGTTGATGTCATAATCATTTGATGATGTCATAATCATTTGATGTCATAATCATTGGATGATGTCATAATCATTTTGTTGATGTCATAATCATTTGATGATGTCATAATCATTAGATGATGTCATAATCATTTTGTTGATGTCATAATCATTAGATGATGTCATAATCATTTTGTTGATGTCATAATCATTTTGTTGATGTCATAATCATTTGATGATGTCATAATCATTTGATGATGTCATAATCATTAGATGATGTCATAATCATTTTGTTGATGTCATAATCATTTGATGATGTCATAATCATTTGATGTCATAATCATTGGATGATGTCATAATCATTTTGTTGATGTCATAATCATTTGATGATGTCATAATCATTTGATGTCATAATCATTGGATGATGTCATAATCTTTTTTTTTTATGTCATAATCATTTGATGTCATAATCATTGGATGATGTCATAATCATTGGATGATGACATAATCATTTTGTTGATGTCATAATCATTTGATGTCATAATCATTGGATGATGTCATAATCATTTTGTTGATGTCATAATCATTTGATGATGTCATAATCATTAGATGATGTCATAATCATTTGATGATGTCATAATCATTAGATAATGTCATAATCATTTTGTTGATGTCACAATCATTTCATGATGTCATAATCATTTGATGTCATAATCATTGGATGATGTCATAATCATTTTGTTGATGTCATAATCATTTGATGATGTCATAATCATTAGATAATGTCATAATCATTTTGTTGATGTCATAATCATTTGATGATGTCATAATCATTTTGTTGATGTCATAATGATTTGATGATGTCATAATCATTTGATGTCATAATCATTGGATGATGTCATAATCATTTTGTTGATGTCATAATCATTTGATGATGTCATAATCATTTGATGTCATAATCATTGGATGATGTCATAATCATTTTGTTGATGTCATAATCATTTGATGATGTCATAATCATTAGATGATGTCATAATCATTTTGTTGATGTCATAATCATTTGATGATGTCATAATCATATGATGTAATAATCATTGGATGATGTCATAATCATTTTGTTGATGTCATAATCATTTGATGATGTCATAATCATTAGATGATGTCATAATCATTTTGTTGATGTCATAATCATTTGATGATGTCATAATCATTAGATGATGTCATAATCATTTTGTTGATGTCATAATCATTTGATGATGTCATAATCATTTGATGTCATAATCATTGGATGATGTCGTAATCATTTTGTTGATGTCATAATCATTTGATGATGTCATAATCATTTGATGATGTCATAATCATTTTGATGATGTCATAATCATTTGATGATGTCATAATCATTTGATGTCATAATCATTGGATAATGTCATAATCATTTTGTTGATGTCATAATCATTTTATGATGTCATAATCATTTTGTTGATGTCATAATCATTGGATGATGTCATAATCCTTTTGTTGATGTCATAATCATTTGATGATGTCATAATCATTAGATGATGTCATAATCATATTGTTGATGTCATAATCATTTGATGATGTCATAATCATTTTGTTGATGTCATAATCATTTTGTTGATGTCATAATGATTTGATGATATCATAATCATTTGATGTCATAATCATTGGATGATGTCATAATCATTTTGTTGATGTCATAATCATTTGATGATGTCATAATCATTTGATGTCATAATCATTGGATGATGTCATAATCATTTTGTTGATGTCATAATCATTTTATGATGTCATAATCATTTTGTTGATGTCATAATCATTGGATGATGTCATAATCCTTTTGTTGATGTCATAATCATTTGATGATGTCATAATCATTAGATGATGCCATAATCATTTTGTTGATGTCATAATCATTTGATGATGTCATAATCATTTTGTTGATGTCATAATCATTTTGTTGATGTCATAATGATTTGATGATATCATAATCATTTGATGTCATAATCATTGAATGATGTCATAATCATTTTGTTGATGTCATAATCATTTGATGATGTCATAATCATTAGATGATGTCATAATCATTGGATGATGACGTAATCATTTTGTTGATGTCATAATCATTTGATGTCATAATCATTGGATGATGTCATAATCATTTTGTTGATGTCATAATCATTTGATGATGTCATAATCATTGGATGATGTCATAATCATTTTGTTGATGTCATAATCATTTGATGATGTCATA
Source organism: Dendrobates tinctorius (assembly GCF_039654945.1). NCBI lineage: Eukaryota > Metazoa > Chordata > Amphibia > Anura > Dendrobatidae > Dendrobates > Dendrobates tinctorius. The sequence continues at coordinate 39,661,836 of NW_027361687.1, read as the reverse complement.
ATCATTAGATGATGTCATAATCATTGGATGATGACATAATCATTTTGTTGTTGTCATAATCATTTGATGTCATAATCATTGGATGATGTCATAATCATTTTGTTGATGTCATAATCATTTGATGATGTCATAATCATTTTGTTGATGTCATAATCATTTCGTTGATGTCATAATGATTTGATGATATCATAATCATTTGATGTCATAATCATTGGATGATTTCATAATCATTTTGTTGATGTCATAATCATTTGATGATGTCATAATCATTAGATGATGTCATAATCATTGGATGATGACATAATCATTTTGTTGATGTCATAATCATTTGATGTCATAATCATTGGATGATGTCATAATCATTTTGTTGATGTCATAATCATTTGATGATGTCATAATCATTAGATGATGTCATAATCATTTTGTTGATGTCATAATCATTTGATGTCATAATCATTGGATGATGTCATAATCATTTTGTTGATGTCATAATCATTTGATGATGTCATAATCATTTTGTTGAAGTCATAATCATTTGATGATGTCATAATCATTTTGTTGATGTCATAATCATTTTGTTGATGTCATAATGATTTGATGATGTCATAATCATTTGATGTCATAATCATTGGATGATGTCATAATCATTTTGTTGATGTCATAATCATTTGATGATGTCATAATCATTTGATGTCATAATCATTGGATGATGTCATAATCATTTTGTTGATGTCATAATCATGTGATGATGTCATAATCATTAGATGATGTCATAATCATTTTGTTGATGTCATAATCATTTTGTTGATGTCATAATCATTTGATGATGTCATAATCATTAGATGATGTCATAATCATTTTGTTGATGTCATAATCATTTGATGATGTCATAATCATTTGATGTCATAATCATTGGATGATGTCATAATCATTTTGTTGATGTCATAATCATTTGATGATGTCATAATCATTTGATGTCATAATCATTGGATGATGTCATAATCATTTTGTTGATGTCATAATCATTTGATGTCATAATCATTGGATGATGTCATAATCATTTTGTTGATGTCATAATCATTTGATGATGTCATAATCATTTGATGTCATAATCATTGGATGATCTCATAATCATTTTGTTGATGTCATAATCATTTGATGATGTCATAATCATTAGATGATGTCATAATCATTGGATGATGACATAATCATTTTGTTGATGTCATAATCATTTGATGTCATAATCATTGGATGATGTCATAATCATTTTGTTGATGTCATAATCATTTGATTATGTCATAATCATTAGATGATGTCATAATCATTTTGTTGATGTCACAATCATTTCATGATGTCATAATCATTTGATGTCATAATCATTGGATGATGTCATAATAATTTTGTTGATGTCATAATCATTTGATGATGTCATAATCATTAGATAATGTCATAATCATTTTGTTTAAGTCATAATCATTTGATGATGTCATAATCATTTTGTTGATGTCATAATGATTTGATGATGTCATAATCATTTGATGTCATAATCATTGGATGATGTCATAATCATTTTGTTGATGTCATAATCATTTGATGATGTCATAATCATTAGATGATGTCATAATCATTTTGTTGATGTCATAATCATTTTGTTGATGTCATAATCATTTGATGTTATAATCATTGGATGATGTCATAATCATTTTGTTGATGTCATAATCATTTGAAGATGTCATAATCATTTGATGTTATAATCATTGGATGATGTCATAATCATTTTGTTGATGTCATAATCATTTGATGATGTCATAAACATTAGATGATGTCATAATCATTTTGTTGATGTCATAATGATTTGATGATGTCATAATCATTTGATGTCATAATCATTGGATGATGTCATAATCATTTTGTTGATGTCATAATCATTTGATGATGTCATAATCATTTGATGTCATAATCATTGGATGATGTCATAATCATTTTGTTGATGTCATAATCATTTGATGATGTCATAATCATTAGATGATGTCATAATCATTTTGTTGATGTCATAATCATTAGATGATGTCATAATCATTTTGTTGATGTCATAATCATTTTGTTGATGTCATAATCATTTGATGATGTCATAATCATTTGATGATGTCATAATCATTAGATGATGTCATAATCATTTTGTTGATGTCATAATCATTTGATGATGTCATAATCATTTGATGTCATAATCATTGGATGATGTCATAATCATTTTGTTGATGTCATAATCATTTGATGATGTCATAATCATTTGATGTCATAATCATTGGATGATGTCATAATCTTTTTTTTTTATGTCATAATCATTTGATGTCATAATCATTGGATGATGTCATAATCATTGGATGATGACATAATCATTTTGTTGATGTCATAATCATTTGATGTCATAATCATTGGATGATGTCATAATCATTTTGTTGATGTCATAATCATTTGATGATGTCATAATCATTAGATGATGTCATAATCATTTGATGATGTCATAATCATTAGATAATGTCATAATCATTTTGTTGATGTCACAATCATTTCATGATGTCATAATCATTTGATGTCATAATCATTGGATGATGTCATAATCATTTTGTTGATGTCATAATCATTTGATGATGTCATAATCATTAGATAATGTCATAATCATTTTGTTGATGTCATAATCATTTGATGATGTCATAATCATTTTGTTGATGTCATAATGATTTGATGATGTCATAATCATTTGATGCCATAATCATTGGATGATGTCATAATCATTTTGTTGATGTCATAATCATTTGATGATGTCATAATCATTTGATGTCATAATCATTGGATGATGTCATAATCATTTTGTTGATGTCATAATCATTTGATGATGTCATAATCATTAGATGATGTCATAATCATTTTGTTGATGTCATAATCATTTGATGATGTCATAATCATATGATGTAATAATCATTGGATGATGTCATAATCATTTTGTTGATGTCATAATCATTTGATGATGTCATAATCATTAGATGATGTCATAATCATTTTGTTGATGTCATAATCATTTGATGATGTCATAATCATTAGATGATGTCATAATCATTTTGTTGATGTCATAATCATTTGATGATGTCATAATCATTAGATGATGTCATAATCATTTTGTTGATGTCATAATCATTTGATGATGTCATAATCATTTGATGTCATAATCATTGGATGATGTCGTAATCATTTTGTTGATGTCATAATCATTTGATGATGTCATAATCATTTGATGATGTCATAATCATTTTGATGATGTCATAATCATTTGATGATGTCATAATCATTTGATGTCATAATCATTGGATAATGTCATAATCATTTTGCTGATGTCATAATCATTTTATGATGTCATAATCATTTTGTTGATGTCATAATCATTGGATGATGTCATAATCCTTTTGTTGATGTCATAATCATTTGATGATGTCATAATCATTAGATGATGTCATAATCATGTTGTTGATGTCATAATCATTTGATGATGTCATAATCATTTGATGTCATAATCATTGGATGATGTCATAATCATTTTGTTGATGTCATAATCATTTTATGATGTCATAACCATTTTGTTGATGTCATAATCATTGGATGATGTCTTAATCCTTTTGTTGATGTCATAATCATTTGATGATGTCATAATCATTAGATGATGTCATAATCATTTTGTTGATGTCATAATCATTTGATGATGTCATAATCATTTTGTTGCTGTCATAGTCATTTCGTTGATGTCATAATGATTTGATGATATCATAATCATTTGATGTCATAATCATTGGATGATGTCATAATCATTTTGTTGATGTCATAATCATTTGATGATGTCATAATCATTAGATGATGTCATAATCATTGTATAATGTCATAATCATTTTATTGATGTCATAATCATTTGATGTCATAATCATTGGATGATGTCATAATCATTTTGTTGATGTCATAATCATTTGATGATGTCATAATCATTGGATGATGTCATAATCATTTTGTTGATGTCATAATCATTTGATGATGTCATAATCATTAGATGATGTCATAATCATTGGATGATGACATAATCATTTTGTTGATGTCATAATCATTTGATGTCATAATCATTGGATGATGTCATAATCATTTTGTTGATGTCATAATCATTTGATGATGTCATAATCATTTTGTTGATGTCATAATCATTTCGTTGATGTCATAATGATTTGATGATATCATAATCATTTGATGTCATAATCATTGGATGATTTCATAATCATTTTGTTGATGTCATAATCATTTGATGATGTCATAATCATTAGATGATGTCATAATCATTGGATGATGACATAATCATTTTGTTGATGTCATAATCATTTGATGTCATAATCATTGGATGATGTCATAATCATTTTGTTGATGTCATAATCATTTGATGATGTCATAATCATTAGATGATGTCATAATCATTTTGTTGATGTCATAATCATTTCATGATGTCATAATCATTTGATGTCATAATCATTGGATGATGTCATAATCATTTTGTTGATGGCATAATCATTTGATGATGTCATAATCATTAGATAATGTCATAATCATTTTGTTGAAGTCATAATCATTTGATGATGTCATAATCATTTTGTTGATGTCATAATCATTTTGTTGATGTCATAATGATTTGATGATGTCATAATCATTTGATGTCATAATCATTGGATGGTGTCATAATCATTTTGTTGATGTCATAATCATTTGATGATGTCATAATCATTTGATGTCATAATCATTGGATGATGTCATAATCATTTTGTTGATGTCATAATCATTTGATGATGTCATAATCATTAGATGATGTCATAATCATTTTGTTGATGTCATAATCATTTTGTTGATGTCATAATCATTTGATGATGTCATAATCATTTGATGATGTCATAATCATTAGATGATGTCATAATCATTTTGTTGATGTCATAATCATTTGATGATGTCATAATCATTTGATGTCATAATCATTGGATGATGTCATAATCATTTTGTTGATGTCATAATCATTTGATGATGTCATAATCATTTGATGTCATAATCATTGGATGATGTCATAATCATTTTGTTGATGTCATAATCATTTGATATCATAATCATTGGATGATGTCATAATCATTTTGTTGATGTCATAATCATTTGATGATGTCATAATCATTTGATGTCATAATCATTGGATGATGTCATAATCATTTTGTTGATGTCATAATCATTTGATGATGTCATAATCATTAGATGATGTCATAATCATTGGATGATGACATAATCATTTGATGTCATAATCATTGGATGATGTCATAATCATTTTGTTGATGTCATAATCATTTGATGATGTCATAATCATTAGATGATGTCATAATCATTTTGTTGATGTCACAATCATTTCATGATGTCATAATCATTTGATGTCATAATCATTGGATGATGTCATAATCATTTTGTTGATGTCATAATCATTTGATGATGTCATAATCATTAGATAATGTCATAATCATTTTGTTTAAGTCATAATCTTTTGATGATGTCATAATCATTTTGTTGATGTCATAATGATTTGATGATGTCATAATCATTTGATGTCATAATCATTGGATGATGTCATAATCATTTTGTTGATGTCATAATCATTTGATGATGTCATAATCATTAGATGATGTCATAATCATTTTGTTGATGTCATAATCATTTTGTTGATGTCATAATCATTTGATGATGTCATAATCATTTGATGTTATAATCATTGGATGATGTCATAATCATTTTGTTGATGTCATAATCATTTGATGATGTAATAATCATTTGATGTTATAATCATTGGATGATGTCATAATCATTTTGTTGATGTCATAATCATTTGATGATGTCATAATCATTTTGTTGATGTCATAATCATTTGATGATGTCATAATCATTTGATGTCATAATCATTGGATGATGTCATAATCATTTTGTTGATGTCATAATCATTTTGTTGATGTCATAATCATTTGATGATGTCATAATCATTTGATGTTATAATCATTGGATGATGTCATAATCATTTTGTTGATGTCATAATCATTTGATGATGTCATAATCATTTGATGTTATAATCATTGGATGATGCCATAATCATTTTGTTGATGTCATAATCATTTGATGATGTCATAATCATTAGATGATGTCATAATCATTTTGTTGATGTCATAATCATTTGATGATGTCATAATCATTTGATGTCATAATCATTGGATGATGTCATAATCATTTTGTTGATGTCATAATCATTTGATGATGTCATAAACATTAGATGATGTCATAATCATTTTGTTGATGTCATAATGATTTGATGATGTCATAATCATTTGATGTCATAATCATTGGATGATGTCATAATCATTTTGTTGATGTCATAATCATTTGATGATGTCATAATCATTTGATGTCATAATCATTGGATGATGTCATAATCATTTTGTTGATGTCATAATCATTTGATGATGTCATAATCATTAGATGATGTCATAATCATTTTGTTGATGTCATAATCATTAGATGATGTCATAATCATTTTGTTGATGTCATAATCATTTTGTTGATGTCATAATCATTTGATGATGTCATAATCATTTGATGATGTCATAATCATTAGATGATGTCATAATCATTTTGTTGATGTCATAATCATTTGATGATGTCATAATCATTTGATGTCATAATCATTGGATGATGTCATAATCATTTTGTTGATGTCATAATCATTTGATGATGTCATAATCATTTGATGTCATAATCATTGGATGATGTCATAATCTTTTTTTTTTATGTCATAATCATTTGATGTCATAATCATTGGATGATGTCATAATCATTGGATGATGACATAATCATTTTGTTGATGTCATAATCATTTGATGTCATAATCATTGGATGATGTCATAATCATTTTGTTGATGTCATAATCATTTGATGATGTCATAATCATTAGATGATGTCATAATCATTTGATGATGTCATAATCATTAGATAATGTCATAATCATTTTGTTGATGTCACAATCATTTCATGATGTCATAATCATTTGATGTCATAATCATTGGATGATGTCATAATCATTTTGTTGATGTCATAATCATTTGATGATGTCATAATCATTAGATAATGTCATAATCATTTTGTTGATGTCATAATCATTTGATGATGTCATAATCATTTTGTTGATGTCATAATGATTTGATGATGTCATAATCATTTGATGTCATAATCATTGGATGATGTCATAATCATTTTGTTGATGTCATAATCATTTGATGATGTCATAATCATTTGATGTCATAATCATTGGATGATGTCATAATCATTTTGTTGATGTCATAATCATTTGATGATGTCATAATCATTAGATGATGTCATAATCATTTTGTTGATGTCATAATCATTTGATGATGTCATAATCATATGATGTAATAATCATTGGATGATGTCATAATCATTTTGTTGATGTCATAATCATTTGATGATGTCATAATCATTAGATGATGTCATAATCATTTTGTTGATGTCATAATCATTTGATGATGTCATAATCATTAGATGATGTCATAATCATTTTGTTGATGTCATAATCATTTGATGATGTCATAATCATTTGATGTCATAATCATTGGATGATGTTGTAATCATTTTGTTGATGTCATAATCATTTGATGATGTCATAATCATTTGATGATGTCATAATCATTTTGATGATGTCATAATCATTTGATGATGTCATAATCATTTGATGTCATAATCATTGGATAATGTCATAATCATTTTGTTGATGTCATAATCATTTTATGATGTCATAATCATTTTGTTGATGTCATAATCATTGGATGATGTCATAATCCTTTTGTTGATGTCATAATCATTTGATGATGTCATAATCATTAGATGATGTCATAATCATATTGTTGATGTCATAATCATTTGATGATGTCATAATCATTTTGTTGATGTCATAATCATTTTGTTGATGTCATAATGATTTGATGATATCATAATCATTTGATGTCATAATCATTGGATGATGTCATAATCATTTTGTTGATGTCATAATCATTTGATGATGTCATAATCATTTGATGTCATAATCATTGGATGATGTCATAATAATTTTGTTGATGTCATAATCATTTTATGATGTCATAATCATTTTGTTGATGTCATAATCATTGGATGATGTCATAATCCTTTTGTTGATGTCATAATCATTTGATGATGTCATAATCATTAGATGATGCCATAATCATTTTGTTGATGTCATAATCATTTGATGATGTCATAATCATTTTGTTGATGTCATAATCATTTTGTTGATGTCATAATGATTTGATGATATCATAATCATTTGATGTCATAATCATTGAATGATGTCATAATCATTTTGTTGATGTCATAATCATTTGATGATGTCATAATCATTAGATGATGTCATAATCATTGGATGATGACGTAATCATTTTGTTGATGTCATAATCATTTGATGTCATAATCATTGGATGATGTCATAATCATTTTGTTGATGTCATAATCATTTGATGATGTCATAATCATTGGATGATGTCATAATCATTTTGTTGATGTCATAATCATTTGATGATGTCATAATCATTAGATGATGTCATAATCATTGGATGATGACATAATCATTTTGTTGTTGTCATAATCATTTGATGTCATAATCATTGGATGATGTCATAATCATTTTGTTGATGTCATAATCATTTGATGATGTCATAATCATTTTGTTGATGTCATAATCATTTCGTTGATGTCATAATGATTTGATGATATCATAATCATTTGATGTCATAATCATTGGATGATTTCATAATCATTTTGTTGATGTCATAATCATTTGATGATGTCATAATCATTAGATGATGTCATAATCATTGGATGATGACATAATCATTTTGTTGATGTCATAATCATTTGATGTCATAATCATTGGATGATGTCATAATCATTTTGTTGATGTCATAATCATTTGATGATGTCATAATCATTAGATGATGTCATAATCATTTTGTTGATGTCATAATCATTTGATGTCATAATCATTGGATGATGTCATAATCATTTTGTTGATGTCATAATCATTTGATGATGTCATAATCATTTTGTTGAAGTCATAATCATTTGATGATGTCATAATCATTTTGTTGATGTCATAATCATTTTGTTGATGTCATAATGATTTGATGATGTCATAATCATTTGATGTCATAATCATTGGATGATGTCATAATCATTTTGTTGATGTCATAATCATTTGATGATGTCATAATCATTTGATGTCATAATCATTGGATGATGTCATAATCATTTTGTTGATGTCATAATCATGTGATGATGTCATAATCATTAGATGATGTCATAATCATTTTGTTGATGTCATAATCATTTTGTTGATGTCATAATCATTTGATGATGTCATAATCATTAGATGATGTCATAATCATTTTGTTGATGTCATAATCATTTGATGATGTCATAATCATTTGATGTCATAATCATTGGATGATGTCATAATCATTTTGTTGATGTCATAATCATTTGATGATGTCATAATCATTTGATGTCATAATCATTGGATGATGTCATAATCATTTTGTTGATGTCATAATCATTTGATGTCATAATCATTGGATGATGTCATAATCATTTTGTTGATGTCATAATCATTTGATGATGTCATAATCATTTGATGTCATAATCATTGGATGATCTCATAATCATTTTGTTGATGTCATAATCATTTGATGATGTCATAATCATTAGATGATGTCATAATCATTGGATGATGACATAATCATTTTGTTGATGTCATAATCATTTGATGTCATAATCATTGGATGATGTCATAATCATTTTGTTGATGTCATAATCATTTGATTATGTCATAATCATTAGATGATGTCATAATCATTTTGTTGATGTCACAATCATTTCATGATGTCATAATCATTTGATGTCATAATCATTGGATGATGTCATAATAATTTTGTTGATGTCATAATCATTTGATGATGTCATAATCATTAGATAATGTCATAATCATTTTGTTTAAGTCATAATCATTTGATGATGTCATAATCATTTTGTTGATGTCATAATGATTTGATGATGTCATAATCATTTGATGTCATAATCATTGGATGATGTCATAATCATTTTGTTGATGTCATAATCATTTGATGATGTCATAATCATTAGATGATGTCATAATCATTTTGTTGATGTCATAATCATTTTGTTGATGTCATAATCATTTGATGTTATAATCATTGGATGATGTCATAATCATTTTGTTGATGTCATAATCATTTGAAGATGTCATAATCATTTGATGTTATAATCATTGGATGATGTCATAATCATTTTGTTGATGTCATAATCATTTGATGATGTCATAAACATTAGATGATGTCATAATCATTTTGTTGATGTCATAATGATTTGATGATGTCATAATCATTTGATGTCATAATCATTGGATGATGTCATAATCATTTTGTTGATGTCATAATCATTTGATGATGTCATAATCATTTGATGTCATAATCATTGGATGATGTCATAATCATTTTGTTGATGTCATAATCATTTGATGATGTCATAATCATTAGATGATGTCATAATCATTTTGTTGATGTCATAATCATTAGATGATGTCATAATCATTTTGTTGATGTCATAATCATTTTGTTGATGTCATAATCATTTGATGATGTCATAATCATTTGATGATGTCATAATCATTAGATGATGTCATAATCATTTTGTTGATGTCATAATCATTTGATGATGTCATAATCATTTGATGTCATAATCATTGGATGATGTCATAATCATTTTGTTGATGTCATAATCATTTGATGATGTCATAATCATTTGATGTCATAATCATTGGATGATGTCATAATCTTTTTTTTTTATGTCATAATCATTTGATGTCATAATCATTGGATGATGTCATAATCATTGGATGATGACATAATCATTTTGTTGATGTCATAATCATTTGATGTCATAATCATTGGATGATGTCATAATCATTTTGTTGATGTCATAATCATTTGATGATGTCATAATCATTAGATGATGTCATAATCATTTGATGATGTCATAATCATTAGATAATGTCATAATCATTTTGTTGATGTCACAATCATTTCATGATGTCATAATCATTTGATGTCATAATCATTGGATGATGTCATAATCATTTTGTTGATGTCATAATCATTTGATGATGTCATAATCATTAGATAATGTCATAATCATTTTGTTGATGTCATAATCATTTGATGATGTCATAATCATTTTGTTGATGTCATAATGATTTGATGATGTCATAATCATTTGATGTCATAATCATTGGATGATGTCATAATCATTTTGTTGATGTCATAATCATTTGATGATGTCATAATCATTTGATGTCATAATCATTGGATGATGTCATAATCATTTTGTTGATGTCATAATCATTTGATGATGTCATAATCATTAGATGATGTCATAATCATTTTGTTGATGTCATAATCATTTGATGATGTCATAATCATATGATGTAATAATCATTGGATGATGTCATAATCATTTTGTTGATGTCATAATCATTTGATGATGTCATAATCATTAGATGATGTCATAATCATTTTGTTGATGTCATAATCATTTGATGATGTCATAATCATTAGATGATGTCATAATCATTTTGTTGATGTCATAATCATTTGATGATGTCATAATCATTTGATGTCATAATCATTGGATGATGTCGTAATCATTTTGTTGATGTCATAATCATTTGATGATGTCATAATCATTTGATGATGTCATAATCATTTTGATGATGTCATAATCATTTGATGATGTCATAATCATTTGATGTCATAATCATTGGATAATGTCATAATCATTTTGTTGATGTCATAATCATTTTATGATGTCATAATCATTTTGTTGATGTCATAATCATTGGATGATGTCATAATCCTTTTGTTGATGTCATAATCATTTGATGATGTCATAATCATTAGATGATGTCATAATCATATTGTTGATGTCATAATCATTTGATGATGTCATAATCATTTTGTTGATGTCATAATCATTTTGTTGATGTCATAATGATTTGATGATATCATAATCATTTGATGTCATAATCATTGGATGATGTCATAATCATTTTGTTGATGTCATAATCATTTGATGTCATAATCATTGGATGATGTCATAATCATTTTGTTGATGTCATAATCATTTTATGATGTCATAATCATTTTGTTGATGTCATAATCATTGGATGATGTCATAATCCTTTTGTTGATGTCATAATCATTTGATGATGTCATAATCATTAGATGATGCCATAATCATTTTGTTGATGTCATAATCATTTGATGATGTCATAATCATTTTGTTGATGTCATAATCATTTTGTTGATGTCATAATGATTTGATGATATCATAATCATTTGATGTCATAATCATTGAATGATGTCATAATCATTTTGTTGATGTCATAATCATTTGATGATGTCATAATCATTAGATGATGTCATAATCATTGGATGATGACGTAATCATTTTGTTGATGTCATAATCATTTGATGTCATAATCATTGGATGATGTCATAATCATTTTGTTGATGTCATAATCATTTGATGATGTCATAATCATTGGATGATGTCATAATCATTTTGTTGATGTCATAATCATTTGATGATGTCATAATCATTAGATGATGTCATAATCATTGGATGATGACATAATCATTTTGTTGTTGTCATAATCATTTGATGTCATAATCATTGGATGATGTCATAATCATTTTGTTGATGTCATAATCATTTGATGATGTCATAATCATTTTGTTGATGTCATAATCATTTCGTTGATGTCATAATGATTTGATGATATCATAATCATTTGATGTCATAATCATTGGATGATTTCATAATCATTTTGTTGATGTCATAATCATTTGATGATGTCATAATCATTAGATGATGTCATAATCATTGGATGATGACATAATCATTTTGTTGATGTCATAATCATTTGATGTCATAATCATTGGATGATGTCATAATCATTTTGTTGATGTCATAATCATTTGATGATGTCATAATCATTAGATGATGTCATAATCATTTTGTTGATGTCATAATCATTTGATGTCATAATCATTGGATGATGTCATAATCATTTTGTTGATGTCATAATCATTTGATGATGTCATAATCATTTTGTTGAAGTCATAATCATTTGATGATGTCATAATCATTTTGTTGATGTCATAATCATTTTGTTGATGTCATAATGATTTGATGATGTCATAATCATTTGATGTCATAATCATTGGATGATGTCATAATCATTTTGTTGATGTCATAATCATTTGATGATGTCATAATCATTTGATGTCATAATCATTGGATGATGTCATAATCATTTTGTTGATGTCATAATCATGTGATGATGTCATAATCATTAGATGATGTCATAATCATTTTGTTGATGTCATAATCATTTTGTTGATGTCATAATCATTTGATGATGTCATAATCATTAGATGATGTCATAATCATTTTGTTGATGTCATAATCATTTGATGATGTCATAATCATTTGATGTCATAATCATTGGATGATGTCATAATCATTTTGTTGATGTCATAATCATTTGATGATGTCATAATCATTTGATGTCATAATCATTGGATGATGTCATAATCATTTTGTTGATGTCATAATCATTTGATGTCATAATCATTGGATGATGTCATAATCATTTTGTTGATGTCATAATCATTTGATGATGTCATAATCATTTGATGTCATAATCATTGGATGATCTCATAATCATTTTGTTGATGTCATAATCATTTGATGATGTCATAATCATTAGATGATGTCATAATCATTGGATGATGACATAATCATTTTGTTGATGTCATAATCATTTGATGTCATAATCATTGGATGATGTCATAATCATTTTGTTGATGTCATAATCATTTGATTATGTCATAATCATTAGATGATGTCATAATCATTTTGTTGATGTCACAATCATTTCATGATGTCATAATCATTTGATGTCATAATCATTGGATGATGTCATAATAATTTTGTTGATGTCATAATCATTTGATGATGTCATAATCATTAGATAATGTCATAATCATTTTGTTTAAGTCATAATCATTTGATGATGTCATAATCATTTTGTTGATGTCATAATGATTTGATGATGTCATAATCATTTGATGTCATAATCATTGGATGATGTCATAATCATTTTGTTGATGTCATAATCATTTGATGATGTCATAATCATTAGATGATGTCATAATCATTTTGTTGATGTCATAATCATTTTGTTGATGTCATAATCATTTGATGTTATAATCATTGGATGATGTCATAATCATTTTGTTGATGTCATAATCATTTGATGATGTCATAATCATTTGATGTTATAATCATTGGATGATGTCATAATCATTTTGTTGATGTCATAATCATTTGATGATGTCATAATCATTTTGTTGATGTCATAATCATTTGATGATGTCATAATCATTTGATGTCATAATCATTGGATGATGTCATAATCATTTTGTTGATGTCATAATCATTTTGTTGATGTCATAATCATTTGATGATGTCATAATCATTTGATGTTATAATCATTGGATGATGTCATAATCATTTTGTTGATGTCATAATCATTTGATGATGTCATAATCATTTGATGTTATAATCATTGGATGATGTCATAATCATTTTGTTGATGTCATAATCATTTGATGATGTCATAATCATTTTGTTGATGTCATAATCATTTGATGATGTCATAATCATTTGATGTCATAATCATTGGATGATGTCATAATCATTTTGTTGATGTCATAATCATTTGATGATGTCATAAACATTAGATGATGTCATAATCATTTTGTTGATGTCATAATGATTTGATGATGTCATAATCATTTGATGTCATAATCATTGGATGATGTCATAATCATTTTGTTGATGTCATAATCATTTGATGATGTCATAATCATTTGATGTCATAATCATTGGATGATGTCATAATCATTTTGTTGATGTCATAAACATTTGATGATGTCATAATCATTAGATGATGTCATAATCATTTTGTTGATGTCATAATCATTAGATGATGTCATAATCATTTTGTTGATGTCATAATCATTTTGTTGAAGTCATAATCATTTGATGATGTCATAATCATTAGATGATGTCATAATCATTTTGTTGATGTCATAATCATTTGATGATGTCATAATCATTTGATGTCATAATCATTGGATGATGTCATAATCATTTTGTTGATGTCATAATCATTTGATGATGTCATAATCATTTGATGTCATAATCATTGGATGATGTCATAATCTTTTTTTTGATGTCATAATCATTTGATGTCATAATCATTGGATGATGTCATAATCATTGGATGATGACATAATCATTTTGTTGATATCATAATCATTTGATGTCATAATCATTGGATGATGTCATAATCAATTTGTTGATGTCATAATCATTTGATGATGTCATAATCATTAGATGATGTCATAATCATTTTGTTGATGTCACAATCATTTCATGATGTCATAATCATTTGATGTCATAATCATTGGATGATGTCATAATCATTTTGTTGATGTCATAATCATTGGATGATGTCATAATCATTAGATAATGTCATAATCATTTTGTTGAAGTCATAATCATTTGATGATGTCATAATCATTTTGTTGATGTCTTAATGATTTGATGATGTCATAATCATTTGATGTCATAATCATTGGATGATGTGATAATCATTTTGTTGATGTCATAATCATTTGATGATGTCATAATCATTAGATGATGTCATAATCATTTTGTTGATGTCATAATCATTTGATGATGTCATACTCATTTGATGTTATAATCATTGGATGATGTCATAATCATTTTGTTGATGTCATAATCATTTGATGATGTCATAATCATTTGATGTTATAATCATTGGATGATGTCATAATCATTTTGTTGATGTCATAATCATTTGATGATGTCATAATCATTTGATGTCATAATCATTGGATGATGTCATAATCATTTTGTTGATGTCATAATCATTTGATGATGTCATAAACATTAGATGATGTCATAATCATTTTGTTGATGTCATAATGATTTGATGATGTCATAATCATTTGATGTCATAATCATTGGATGATGCCATAATCATTTTGTTGATGTCATAATCATTTGATGATGTCATAATCATTTGATGTCATAATCATTGGATGATGTCATAATCATTTTGTTGATGTCATAATCATTTGATGATGTCATAATCATTAGATGATGTCATAATCATTTTGTTGATGTCATAATCATTAGATGATGTCATAATCATTTTGTTGATGTCATAATCATTTTGTTGATGTCATAATCATTTGATGATGTCATAATCATTTGATGATGTCATAATCATTAGATGATGTCATAATCATTTTGTTGATGTCATAATCATTTGATGATGTCATAATCATTTGATGTCATAATCATTGGATGATGTCATAATCATTTTGTTGATGTCATAATCATTTGATGATGTCATAATCAGTTGATGTCATAATCATTGGTTGATGTCATAATCTTTTTTTTGATGTCATAATCATTTGATGTCATAATCATTGGATGATGTCACAATCATTTTGTTGATGTCATAATCATTTGATGATGTCATAATCATTGGATGATGTCATAATCATTTTGTTGATGTCATAATCATTTGATGATGTCATAATCATTAGATGATGTCATAATCATTGGATGATGACATAATCATTTTGTTGATGTCATAATCATTTGATGATGTCATAATCATTAGATGATGTCATAATCATTGGATGATGACATAATCATTTTGTTGATGTCATAATCATTTGATGTCATAATCATTGGATGATGTCATAATCATTTTGTTGATGTCATAATCATTTGATGATGTCATAATCATTAGATGATGTCATAATCATTGGATGATGACATAATCATTTTGTTGATGTCATAATCATTTGATGTCATAATCATTGGATGATGTCATAATCATTTTGTTGATGTCATAATCATTTGATGATGTCATAATCATTAGATGATGTCATAATCATTTTGTTGATGTCACAATCATTTCATGATGTCATAATCATTTGATGTCATAATCATTGGATGATGTCATAATCATTTTGTTGATGTCATAATCATTTGATGATGTCATAATCATTAGATAATGTCATAATCATTTTGTTGAAGTCATAATCATTTGATGACGTCATAATCATTTTGTTGATGTCATATTGATTTGATGATGTCATAATCATTTGATGTCATAATCATTGGATGATGTCATAATCATTTTGTTGATGTCATAATCATTTGATGATGTCATAATCATTTGATGTCATAATCATTGGATGATGTCATAATCATTTTGTTGATGTCATAATCATTTGATGATGTCATAATCATTAGATGATGTCATAATCATTTTGTTGATGTCATAATCATTTGATGATGTCATAATCATATGATGTAATAATCATTGGATGATGTCATAATCATTTTGTTGATGTCATAATCATTTGATGATGTCATAATCATTAGATGATGTCATAATCATTTTGTTGATGTCATAATCATTTGATGATGTCATAATCATTAGATGATGTCATAATCATTTTGTTGATGTCATAATCATTTGATGATGTCATAATCATTTGATGATGTCATAATCATTTGATGTCATAATCATTGGATGATGTCATAATCATTTTGTTGATGTCATAAACATTTGATGATGTCATAATCATTAGATGATGTCATAATCATTTTGTTGATGTCATAATCATTAGATGATGTCATAATCATTTTGTTGATGTCATAATCATTTTGTTGATGTCATAATCATTTTGTTGAAGTCATAATCATTTGATGATGTCATAAACATTAGATGATGTCATAATCATTTTGTTGATGTCATAATGATTTGATGATGTCATAATCATTTGATGTCATAATCATTGGATGATGTCATAATCATTTTGTTGATGTCATAATCATTTGATGATGTCATAATCATTTGATGTCATAATCATTGGATGATGTCATAATCATTTTGTTGATGTCATAAACATTTGATGATGTCATAATCATTAGATGATGTCATAATCATTTTGTTGATGTCATAATCATTAGATGATGTCATAATCATTTTGTTGATGTCATAATCATTTTGTTGAAGTCATAATCATTTGATGATGTCATAATCATTAGATGATGTCATAATCATTTTGTTGATGTCATAATCATTTGATGATGTCATAATCATTTGATGTCATAATCATTGGATGATGTCATAATCATTTTGTTGATGTCATAATCATTTGATGATGTCATAATCATTTGATGTCATAATCATTGGATGATGTCATAATCTTTTTTTTGATGTCATAATCATTTGATGTCATAATCATTGGATGATGTCATAATCATTGGATGATGACATAATCATTTTGTTGATATCATAATCATTTGATGTCATAATCATTGGATGATGTCATAATCAATTTGTTGATGTCATAATCATTTGATGATGTCATAATCATTAGATGATGTCATAATCATTTTGTTGATGTCACAATCATTTCATGATGTCATAATCATTTGATGTCATAATCATTGGATGATGTCATAATCATTTTGTTGATGTCATAATCATTGGATGATGTCATAATCATTAGATAATGTCATAATCATTTTGTTGAAGTCATAATCATTTGATGATGTCATAATCATTTTCTTGATGTCTTAATGATTTGATGATGTCATAATCATTTGATGTCATAATCATTGGATGATGTGATAATCATTTTGTTGATGTCATAATCATTTGATGATGTCATAATCATTAGATGATGTCATAATCATTTTGTTGATGTCATAATCATTTGATGATGTCATAATCATTTGATGTTATAATCATTGGATGATGTCATAATCATTTTGTTGATGTCATAATCATTTGATGATGTCATAATCATTTGATGTCATAATCATTGGAAGATGTCATAATCATTTTGTTGATGTCATAATCATTTGATGATGTCATAAACATTAGATGATGTCATAATCATTTTGTTGATGTCATAATGATTTGATGATGTCATAATCATTTGATGTCATAATCATTGGATGATGTCATAATCATTTTGTTGATGTCATAATCATTTGATGATGTCATAATCATTTGATGTCATAATCATTGGATGATGTCATAATCATTTTGTTGATGTCATAATCATTTGATGATGTCATAATCATTAGATGATGTCATAATCATTTTGTTGATGTCATAATCATTAGATGATGTCATAATCATTTTGTTGATGTCATAATCATTTTGTTGATGTCATAATCATTTGATGATGTCATAATCATTTGATGATGTCATAATCATTAGATGATGTCATAATCATTTTGTTGATGTCATAATCATTTGATGATGTCATAATCATTTGATGTCATAATCATTGGATGATGTCATAATCATTTTGTTGATGTCATAATCATTTGATGATGTCATAATCAGTTGATGTCATAATCATTGGTTGATGTCATAATCTTTTTTTTGATGTCATAATCATTTGATGTCATAATCATTGGATGATGTCACAATCATTTTGTTGATGTCATAATCATTTGATGATGTCATAATCATTGGATGATGTCATAATCATTTTGTTGATGTCATAATCATTTGATGATGTCATAATCATTAGATGATGTCATAATCATTGGATGATGACATAATCATTTTGTTGATGTCATAATCATTTGATGATGTCATAATCATTAGATGATGTCATAATCACTGGATGATGACATAATCATTTTGTTGATGTCATAATTAGAGTTGAGCGATACCGTCCGATACTTCAAAGTATCGTATCGGATGGTATCGGCCGATCTTTAAAAAAAGTATCGGTATCGCCGATTCCGATACCGGAAGTCCCATTCAAGTCTATGGGACTTCCGGTATCGGAATAAGAAAAACCCTTTCCTGCCCTTGTACAGCCTCTCTGGGGTCTGTACGGGCCTTTCGGGGGGCTGTGCCGGCCTGCCAGGGGGTCTGTGCAGGCTCCGGTGGTCTGTGCCGGCCTGCCGGTGGTCTGTGCAGGCTCCGGGGGGCTGTGCCGGCCTGCCGGGGGGCTGTGCCGGCCTGCCGGGGGGCTGTGCAGGCTCCGGGGGGCTGTGCCGGCCTGCCGGGGGGCTGTGCCGGCCTGCCGGTGGTCTGTGCAGGCTCCGGGGGTCTGTGCAGGCATCGTCCGATGGGACTACAAGTCCCATCGGGCGATGCCTGCTACCATGACAGTGATTGACACATTAGCCAATGATGGGACAGTAGTAGTCCCATCATCCGGCTAATGTGTTAAATGTAAAAAAAAAAAAAAATTACATGCTACATACATACAACATGCATACTACATACATGCTACATTCATACTACATACTACATACATGCTACATTCATACTACATAAATACTACATGCAACATACATACTACATATATACTACATGCATGCTACATACATACTGCATGCTACATACATACCACATATATACTACATACATACTACATACATGCTACATGCTACATACATAACACATATATACTACATGCATGCTACATACATACTACATGCTACATACTACATATATACTACATGCATGCTACATACTACATGCTACATACATACTACATGCATGCTACATACATACTACATACATACTACATATATACTACATGCATGCTACATACATACTACATACATACTACATATATACTACATGCATGCTACATACTACATGCTACATACATACTACATATATACTACATTCATACTACATACTACATATATACTACATACATACTACATACATACTACATGCATGCTACATACATACTACATGCATGCTACATACATACCACATACATACTACATGCTACATACATACCACATATATACTACATACATACAATACATTCATACAATACATACATAGACATACAGTACATATAACATAGAGTAACATACTTACCAATACTTGTCACATTGTTCCCCGAAGCCATTGTCTATTCCGGGATAAATATTAACATAACAAACCACAAAAATACTCACCCACGATCCGAAGCAGTCCACGAGTGTGTCCCACGACGATCTTGGGTAGAGAACTGCAGCATCAGATGATGCTGCCGTTCTCTACGGGCTGCAGGAATCCAATGACGGAAGGTAGGTATCCTTCCGCACTGTATTCCTCCGCCACTTAAAAAAAAAAAAGTCCCTAGTCTCACTTTATGCCATTGCTGTGTGGGAAATTCCCACACAGCAATGGCATAAAGTGAGACTAGGGACTTTTTTTTTTTAAGTGGCGGAGGAATACAGTGCGGAAGGATACCTACCTTCCGTCATTGGATTCCTACAGCCCGTAGAGAACGGCAGCATCATCTGATGCTGCAGTTCTCTACCCAAGATCGTCGTGGGACACACTCGTGGACTGCTTCGGATCGTGGGTGAGTATTTTTGTGGTTTGTTATGTTAATATTTATCCCGGAATAGACAATGGCTTCGGGGAACAATGTGACAAGTATTGGTAAGTATGTTACTCTATGTTATATGTACTGTATGTCTATGTATGTATTGTATGAATGTATTGTATGTATGTAGTATATATGTGGTATGTATGTAGCATGTAGTATGTATGTGGTATGTATGTAGCATGCATGTAGTATGTATGTAGCATGCATGTAGCATGCATGTAGTATGTATGTAGTATGTATGTAGTATGTATGTAGCATGTATGTAGCATGCAGTATGTATGTAGTATATATGTAGTATGTATGTAGTATATATGTAGTATGTAGTATGTATGTAGCATGCATGTAGTATATATGTAGTATGTATGTAGCATGCATGTAGTATGTATGTAGCATGTAGTATATATGTAGCATGCAGCATGTATGTAGTATGTATGTAGTATATATGTAGTATGCATGTAGTATGTATGTGGTATGTATGTAGCATGCATGTAGTATGTATGTAGCATGCATGTAGTATGTATGTAGTATGTATGTAGTATGTATGTAGCATGTATGTAGCATGCAGTATGTATGTAGTATATATGTAGTATGTATGTAGTATATATGTAGTATGTAGTATGTATGTAGCATGCATGTAGTATATATGTAGTATGTATGTAGCATGCATGTAGTATGTATGTAGCATGTAGTATATATGTAGCATGCAGCATGTATGTAGTATGTATGTAGTATATATGTAGTATGCATGTAGTATGTATGTAGTATGTATGTAGCATGCAGTATGTATGTAGCATGTATGTAGTATGTATGTAGTATATATGTAGTATGTATGTAGCATGCATGTAGTATGTATGTAGTATGTATGTAGCATGCAGTATGTAGCATGTATGTAGTATGTATGTAGTATGTATGTATGTAGTATGTATGTAGCATGCAGTATGTATGTAGCATGTATGTAGTATGTATGTAGTATATATGTAGTATGTATGTAGTATGTATGTAGTATGTATGTAGTATGTATGTAGCATGCAGTATGTATGTAGCATGTATGTAGTATGTATGTAGTATATATGTAGCATGCATGTAGTATTTTTTTTTTTTTTTTTTTTTTTTAACATTTAACACATTAGCCGGATGATGGGACTACTACTGTCTCATCATTGGCTAATGTGTCAATCACTGTCATGGTAGCAGGCATCGCCCGATGGGACTTGTAGTCCCATCGGACGATGCTTGCACAGACCCCCGGACATCAGCACAGCCCCCCGGCAGGCCGGCACAGCCCCCCGGCAGGCCGGTACAGACCCCCACAGGGTGCACAGACCACCGGCAGGCCGGCACAGCCCCCCGGCAGGCCGGTACAGACCCCGGGCAGTCCACACAGCCCCCCGGCAGGCCGGCACAGCCCCCCGGCAGGCCGGCAGAGACCCCCGGAAGGCCCGAAATGACGGCGCATCATGATGCGCACACACCGCGCATCATGATGACGTCAGGCCGTCAATCAACTGAACTTCCGATTCCGATGCCGAATTCCGATATTGAAAAAATATCGGAAGTCGGTATCGGAATTCCGATACAGCAAGTATCGGCCGATACCCGATACTTGCGGTATCGGAATGCTCAACACTAGTCATAATCATTGGATGATGTCATAATCATTTTGTTGATGTCATAATCATTTGATGATGTCATAATCATTAGATGATGTCATAATCATTGGATGATGACATAATCATTTTGTTGATGTCATAATCATTTGATGTCATAATCATTGGATGATGTCATAATCATTTTGTTGATGTCATAATCATTTGATGATGTCATAATCATTAGATGATGTCATAATCATTTTGTTGATGTCACAATCATTTCATGATGTCATAATCATTTGATGTCATAATCATTGGATGATGTCATAATCATTTTGTTGATGTCATAATCATTTGATGATGTCATAATCATTAGATAATGTCATAATCATTTTGTTGAAGTCATAATCATTTGATGATGTCATAATCATTTTGTTGATGTCATATTGATTTGATGATGTCATAATCATTTGATGTCATAATCATTGGATGATGTCATAATCATTTTGTTGATGTCATAATCATTTGATGATGTCATAATCATTTGATGTCATAATCATTGGATGATGTCATAATCATTTTGTTGATGTCATAATCATTTGATGATGTCATAATCATTAGATGATGTCATAATCATTTTGTTGATGTCATAATCATTTGATGATGTCATAATCATATGATGTAATAATCATTGGATGATGTCATAATCATTTTGTTGATGTCATAATCATTTGATGATGTCATAATCATTAGATGATGTCATAATCATTTTGTTGATGTCATAATCATTTGATGATGTCATAATCATTAGATGATGTCATAATCATTTTGTTGATGTCATAATCATTTGATGATGTCATAATCATTTGATGTCATAATCATTGGATGATGTCATAATCATTTTGTTGATGTCATAATCATTTGATGGTGTCATAATCATTTGATGATGTCATAATCATTTTGTTGATGTCATAATCATTTGATGATGTCATAATCATTTGATGTCATAATCATTGGATGATGTCATAATCATTTTGTTGATGTCATAATCATTTGATGATGTCATAAACATTAGATGATGTCATAATCATTTTGTTGATGTCATAATGATTTGATGATGTCATAATCATTTGATGTCATAATCAATGGATGATGTCATAATCATTTTGTTGATGTCATAATCATTTGATGATGTCATAATCATTTGATGTCATAATCATTGGATGATGTCATAATCATTTTGTTGATGTCATAAACATTTGATGATGTCATAATCATTAGATGATGTCATAATCATTTTGTTGATGTCATAATCATTAGATGATGTCATAATCATTTTGTTGATGTCATAATCATTGTGTTGAAGTCATAATCATTTGATGATGTCATAATCATTAGATGATGTCATAATCATTTTGTTGATGTCATAATCATTTGATGATGTCATAATCATTTGATGTCATAATCATTGGATGATGTCATAATCATTTTGTTGATGTCATAATCATTTGATGATGTCATAATCATTTGATGTCATAATCATTGGATGATGTCATAATCTTTTTTTTGATGTCATAATCATTTGATGACATAATCATTGGATGATGTCATAATCATTGGATGATGACATAATCATTTTGTTGATATCATAATCATTTGATGTCATAATCATTGGATGATGTCATAATCAATTTGTTGATGTCATAATCATTTGATGATGTCATAATCATTAGATGATGTCATAATCATTTTGTTGATGTCACAATCATTTCATGATGTCATAATCATTTGATGTCATAATCATTGGATGATGTCATAATCATTTTGTTGATGTCATAATCATTGGATGATGTCATAATCATTAGATAATGTCATAATCATTTTGTTGAAGTCATAATCATTTGATGATGTCATAATCATTTTGTTGATGTCTTAATGATTTGATGATGTCATAATCATTTGATGTCATAATCATTGGATGATGTGATAATCATTTTGTTGATGTCATAATCATTTGATGATGTCATAATCATTAGATGATGTCATAATCATTTTGTTGATGTCATAATGATTTGATGATGTCATAATCATTTGATGTCATAATCATTGGATGATGTCATAATCATTTTGTTGATGTCATAATCATTTGATGATGTCATAATCATTTGATGTTATAATCATTGGATGATGTCATAATCATTTTGTTGATGTCATAATCATTTGATGATGTCATAATCATTTGATGTCATAATCATTGGATGATGTCATAATCATTTTGTTGATGTCATAATCATTTGATGATGTCATAAACATTAGATGATGTCATAATCATTTTGTTGATGTCATAATGATTTGATGATGTCATAATCATTTGATGTCATAATCATTGGATGATGTCATAATCATTTTGTTGATGTCATAATCATTTGATGATGTCATAATCATTTGATGTCATAATCATTGGATGATGTCATAATCATTTTGTTGATGTCATAATCATTTGATGATGTCATAATCATTAGATGATGTCATAATCATTTTGTTGATGTCATAATCATTAGATGATGTCATAATCATTTTGTTGATGTCATAATCATTTTGTTGATGTCATAATCATTTGATGATGTCATAATCATTTGATGATGTCATAATCATTAGATGATGTCATAATCATTTTGTTGATGTCATAATCATTTGATGATGTCATAATCATTTGATGTCATAATCATTGGATGATGTCATAATCATTTTGTTGATGTCATAATCATTTGATGATGTCATAATCAGTTGATGTCATAATCATTGGTTGATGTCATAATCTTTTTTTTGATGTCATAATCATTTGATGTCATAATCATTGGATGATGTCACAATCATTTTGTTGATGTCATAATCATTTGATGATGTCATAATCATTGGATGATGACATAATCATTTTGTTGATGTCATAATCATTTGATGATGTCATAATCATTAGATGATGTCATAATCATTGGATGATGACATAATCATTTTGTTGATGTCATAATCATTTGATGATGTCATAATCATTAGATGATGTCATAATCATTGGATGATGACATAATCATTTTGTTGATGTCATAATCATTTGATGTCATAATCATTGGATGATGTCATAATCATTTTGTTGATGTCATAATCATTTGATGATGTCATAATCATTAGATGATGTCATAATCATTGGATGATGACATAATCATTTTGTTGATGTCATAATCATTTGATGTCATAATCATTGGATGATGTCATAATCATTTTGTTGATGTCATAATCATTTGATGATGTCATAATCATTAGATGATGTCATAATCATTTTGTTGATGTCACAATCATTTCATGATGTCATAATCATTTGATGTCATAATCATTGGATGATGTCATAATCATTTTGTTGATGTCATAATCATTTGATGATGTCATAATCATTAGATAATGTCATAATCATTTTGTTGAAGTCATAATCATTTGATGATGTCATAATCATTTTGTTGATGTCATATTGATTTGATGATGTCATAATCATTTGATGTCATAATCATTGGATGATGTCATAATCATTTTGTTGATGTCATAATCATTTGATGATGTCATAATCATTTGATGTCATAATCATTGGATGATGTCATAATCATTTTGTTGATGTCATAATCATTTGATGATGTCATAATCATTAGATGATGTCATAATCATTTTGTTGATGTCATAATCATTTGATGATGTCATAATCATATGATGTAATAATCATTGGATGATGTCATAATCATTTTGTTGATGTCATAATCATTTGATGATGTCATAATCATTAGATGATGTCATAATCATTTTGTTGATGTCATAATCATTTGATGATGTCATAATCATTAGATGATGTCATAATCATTTTGTTGATGTCATAATCATTTGATGATGTCATAATCATTTGATGTCATAATCATTGGATGATGTCATAATCATTTTGTTGATGTCATAATCATTTGATGGTGTCATAATCATTTGATGATGTCATAATCATTTTGATGATGTCATAATCATTTGATGATGTCATAATCATTTGATGTCATAATCATTGGATAATGTCATAATCATTTTGTTGATGTCATAATCATTTTATGATGTCATAATCATTTTGTTGATGTAATAATCATTGGATGATGTCATAATCCTTTTGTTGATGTCATAATCATTTGATGATGTCATAATCATTAGATGATGTCATAATCATATTGTTGATGTCATAATCATTTGATGATGTCATAATCATTTTGTTGATGTCATAATCATTTCGTTGATGTCATAATGATTTGATGATATCATAATCATTTGATGTCTTAATCATTGGATGATGTCATAATCATTTTGTTGATGTCATAATCATTTGATGATGTCATAATCATTTGATGTCATAATCATTGGATGATGTCATAATCATTTTGTTGATGTCATAATCATTTTATGATGTCATAATCATTTTGTTGATGTCATAATCATTGGATGATGTCATAATCCTTTTGTTGATGTCATAATCATTTGATGATGTCATAATCATTAGATGATGTCATAATCATTTTGTTGATGTCATAATCATTTGATGATGTCATAATCATTTTGTTGATGTCATAATCATTTCGTTGATGTCATAATGATTTGATGATATCATAATCATTTGATGTCATAATCATTGGATGATGTCATAATCATTTTGTTGATGTCATAATCATTTGATGATGTCATAATCATTAGATGATGTCATAATCATTGGATGATGACATATTCATTTTGTTGATGTCATAATCATTTGATGTAATAATCATTGGATGATGTCATAATCATTTTGTTGATGTCATAATCATTTGATGATGTCATAATCATTAGATGATGTCATAATCATTTTGTTGATGTCATAATCATTTGATGATGTCATAATCATTAGATGATGTCATAATCATTTTGTTGATGTTATAATCATTTGATGATGTCATAGTCTTTTGATGTCATAATCATTGGATGATGTCATAATCATTTTGTTGATGTCATAATCATTTGATGATGTCATAATCATTTGATGATGTCATAATCATTTTGTTGATGTCATAATCATTTGATGATGTCATAATCATTTGATGTCATAATCATTGGATGATGTCATAATCATTTTGTTGATGTCATGATCATTTTATGATGTCATAATCATTTGGTTGATGTCATAATCATTGGATGATGTCATAATCCTTTTGTTGATGTCATAATCATTTGATGATGTCATAATCATTAGATGATGTCATAATCATTTGATGATGTCATAATCATTTGATGATGTCATAATCATTTTGTTGATGTCATAATCATGTCGTTGATGTCATAATGATTTGATGATATCATAATCATTTGATGTCATAATCATTGGATGATGTCATAATCATTTTGTTGATGTCATAATCATTTGATGATGTCATAATCATTTGATGTCATAATCATTTGATGATGTCATAATGATTTTGTTGATGTCATAATCTTTTGATGATGCCATAATCATTTTGTTGATGTCATAATCATTTTGTTGATGTCATAATCATTTTGTTGATGTCATAATCATGTGATGATGTCATAATCATTTCATGATGTCATAATCATTTGATGTCATAATCATTGGATGATGTCATAATCATTTTGTTGATGTCATAATCATTTGATGATGTCATAATCATTAGATAATGTCATAATCATTTTGTTGAAGTCATAATCATTTGATTATGTCATAATCATTTTGTTGATGTCATAATGATTTGATGATGTCATAATCATTTGATGTCATAATCATTGGATGATGTCATAATCATTTTGTTGATGTCATAATCATTTGATGATGTCATAATCATTTGATGTCATAATCATTGGATGATGTCATAATCATTTTGTTGATGTCATAATCATTTGATGATGTCATAATCATTTGATGTCATAATCATTGGATGATGTCATAATCATTTGATGATGTCATAATGATTTTGTTGATGTCATAATCTTTTGATGATGCCATAATCATTTTGCTGATGTCATAATCATTTTGTTGATGTCATAATCATTAGATGATGTCATAATCATATTGTTGATGTCATAATCATTTGATGATGTCATAATCATTTTGTTGATGTCATAATCATTTCGTTGATGTCATAATGATTTGATGATATCATAATCATTTGATGTCTTAATCATTGGATGATGTCATAATCATTTTGTTGATGTCATAATCATTTGATGATGTCATAATCATTTGATGTCATAATCATTGGATGATGTCATTATCATTTTGTTGATGTCATAATCATTTTATGATGTCATAATCATTTTGTTGATGTCATAATCATTGGATGATGTCATAATCCTTTTGTTGATGTCATAATCATTTGATGATGTCATAATCATTAGATAATGTCATAATCATTTTGTTGATGTCATAATCATTTGATGATGTCATAATCATTTTGTTGATGTCATAATCATTTCGTTGATGTCATAATGATTTGATGATATCATAATCATTTGATGTCATAATCATTGGATGATGTCATAATCATTTTGTTGATGTCATAATCATTTGATGATGTCATAATCATTAGATGATGTCATAATCATTGGATGATGACATATTCATTTTGTTGATGTCATAATCATTTGATGTAATAATCATTGGATGATGTCATAATCATTTTGTTGATGTCATAATCATTTGATGATGTCATAATCATTAGATGATGTCATAATCATTTTGTTGATGTCATAATCATTTGATGATGTCATAATCATTAGATGATGTCATAATCATTTTGTTGATGTCATAATCATTTGATGATGTCATAATCATATGATGTAATAATCATTGGATGATGTCATAATCATTTTGTTGATGTCATAATCATTTGATGATGTCATAATCATTAGATGATGTCATAATCATTTTGTTGATGTCATAATCATTTGATGATGTCATAATCATTAGATGATGTCATAATCATTTTGTTGATGTCATAATCATTTGATGATGTCATAATCATTTGATGTCATAATCATTGGATGATGTCATAATCATTTTGTTGATGTCATAATCATTTGATGGTGTCATAATCATTTGATGATGTCATAATCATTTTGATGATGTCATAATCATTTGATGATGTCATAATCATTTGATGTCATAATCATTGGATAATGTCATAATCATTTTGTTGATGTCATAATCATTTTATGATGTCATAATCATTTTGTTGATGTAATAATCATTGGATGATGTCATAATCCTTTTGTTGATGTCATAATCATTTGATGATGTCATAATCATTAGATGATGTCATAATCATATTGTTGATGTCATAATCATTTGATGATGTCATAATCATTTTGTTGATGTCATAATCATTTCGTTGATGTCATAATGATTTGATGATATCATAATCATTTGATGTCTTAATCATTGGATGATGTCATAATCATTTTGTTGATGTCATAATCATTTGATGATGTCATAATCATTTGATGTCATAATCATTGGATGATGTCATAATCATTTTGTTGATGTCATAATCATTTTATGATGTCATAATCATTTTGTTGATGTCATAATCATTGGATGATGTCATAATCCTTTTGTTGATGTCATAATCATTTGATGATGTCATAATCATTAGATGATGTCATAATCATTTTGTTGATGTCATAATCATTTGATGATGTCATAATAATTTTGTTGATGTCATAATCATTTCGTTGATGTCATAATGATTTGATGATATCATAATCATTTGATGTCATAATCATTGGATGATGTCATAATCATTTTGTTGATGTCATAATCATTTGATGATGTCATAATCATTAGATGATGTCATAATCATTGGATGATGACATATTCATTTTGTTGATGTCATAATCATTTGATGTAATAATCATTGGATGATGTCATAATCATTTTGTTGATGTCATAATCATTTGATGATGTCATAATCATTAGATGATGTCATAATCATTTTGTTGATGTCATAATCATTTGATGATGTCATAATCATTAGATGATGTCATAATCATTTTGTTGATGTTATAATCATTTGATGATGTCATAGTCTTTTGATGTCATAATCATTGGATGATGTCATAATCATTTTGTTGATGTCATAATCATTTGATGATG
Source organism: Dendrobates tinctorius (assembly GCF_039654945.1). Lineage (NCBI taxonomy): Eukaryota > Metazoa > Chordata > Amphibia > Anura > Dendrobatidae > Dendrobates > Dendrobates tinctorius. Next base: position 39,630,226 of record NW_027361687.1, on the reverse strand, counting down.
TCATAATCATTTGATGATGTCATAATCATTTTGTTGATGTCATAATCATTTGATGATGTCATAATCATTTGATGTCATAATCATTGGATGATGTCATAATCATTTTGTTGATGTCATGATCATTTTATGATGTCATAATCATTTGGTTGATGTCATAATCATTGGATGATGTCATAATCCTTTTGTTGATGTCATAATCATTTGATGATGTCATAATCATTAGATGATGTCATAATCATTTGATGATGTCATAATCATTTGATGATGTCATAATCATTTTGTTGATGTCATAATCATGTCGTTGATGTCATAATGATTTGATGATATCATAATCATTTGATGTCATAATCATTGGATGATGTCATAATCATTTTGTTGATGTCATAATCATTTGATGATGTCATAATCATTTGATGTCATAATCATTGGATGATGTCATAATCATTTGATGATGTCATAATGATTTTGTTGATGTCATAATCTTTTGATGATGCCATAATCATTTTGTTGATGTCATAATCATTTTGTTGATGTCATAATCATTTTGTTGATGTCATAATCATGTGATGATGTCATAATCATTTCATGATGTCATAATCATTTGATGTCATAATCATTGGATGATGTCATAATCATTTTGTTGATGTCATAATCATTTGATGATGTCATAATCATTAGATAATGTCATAATCATTTTGTTGAAGTCATAATCATTTGATTATGTCATAATCATTTTGTTGATGTCATAATGATTTGATGATGTCATAATCATTTGATGTCAAAATCATTGGATGATGTCATAATCATTTTGTTGATGTCATAATCATTTGATGATGTCATAATCATTTGATGTCATAATCATTGGATGATGTCATAATCATTTTGTTGATGTCATAATCATTTGATGATGTCATAATCATTTGATGTCATAATCATTGGATGATGTCATAATCATTTGATGATGTCATAATGATTTTGTTGATGTCATAATCTTTTGATGATGCCATAATCATTTTGTTGATGTCATAATCATTTTGTTGATGTCATAATCATTAGATGATGTCATAATCATATTGTTGATGTCATAATCATTTGATGATGTCATAATCATTTTGTTGATGTCATAATCATTTCGTTGATGTCATAATGATTTGATGATATCATAATCATTTGATGTCTTAATCATTGGATGATGTCATAATCATTTTGTTGATGTCATAATCATTTGATGATGTCATAATCATTTGATGTCATAATCATTGGATGATGTCATAATCATTTTGTTGATGTCATAATCATTTTATGATGTCATAATCATTTTGTTGATGTCATAATCATTGGATGATGTCATAATCCTTTTGTTGATGTCATAATCATTTGATGATGTCATAATCATTAGATGATGTCATAATCATTTTGTTGATGTCATAATCATTTGATGATGTCATAATCATTTTGTTGATGTCATAATCATTTCGTTGATGTCATAATGATTTGATGATATCATAATCATTTGATGTCATAATCATTGGATGATGTCATAATCATTTTGTTGATGTCATAATCATTTGATGATGTCATAATCATTAGATGATGTCATAATCATTGGATGATGACATATTCATTTTGTTGATGTCATAATCATTTGATGTAATAATCATTGGATGATGTCATAATCATTTTGTTGATGTCATAATCATTTGATGATGTCATAATCATTAGATGATGTCATAATCATTTTGTTGATGTCATAATCATTTGATGATGTCATAGTCTTTTGATGTCATAATCATTGGATGATGTCATAATCATTTTGTTGATGTCATAATCATTTGATGATGTCATAATCATTTTGTTGATGTCATAATCATTTGATGATGTCATAATCATTTGATGTCATAATCATTGGATGATGTCATAATCATTTTGTTGATGTCATGATCATTTTATGATGTCATAATCATTTGGTTGATGTCATAATCATTGGATGATGTCATAATCCTTTTGTTGATGTCATAATCATTTGATGATGTCATAATCATTAGATGATGTCATAATCATTTGATGATGTCATAATCATTTGATGATGTCATAATCATTTTGTTGATGTCATAATCATGTCGTTGATGTCATAATGATTTGATGATATCATAATCATTTGATGTCATAATCATTGGATGATGTCATAATCATTTTGTTGATGTCATAATCATTTGATGATGTCATAATCATTTGATGTCATAATCATTGGATGATGTCATAATCATTTGATGATGTCATAATGATTTTGTTGATGTCATAATCTTTTGATGATGCCATAATCATTTTGTTGATGTCATAATCATTTTGTTGATGTCATAATCATTGGATGATGACATAATCATTTTGTTGATGTCATAATCATTTGATGTCATAATCATTGGATGATGTCATAATCATTTTGTTGATGTCATAATCATTTGATGATGTCATAATCATTAGATGATGTCATAATCATTTTGTTGATGTCACAATCATTTCATGATGTCATAATCATTTGATGTCATAATCATTGGATGATGTCATAATCATTTTGTTGATGTCATAATCATTTGATGATGTCATAATCATTAGATAATGTCATAATCATTTTGTTGAAGTCATAATCATTTGATGATGTCATAATCATTTTGTTGATGTCATATTGATTTGATGATGTCATAATCATTTGATGTCATAATCATTGGATGATGTCATAATCATTTTGTTGATGTCATAATCATTTGATGATGTCATAATCATTTGATGTCATAATCATTGGATGATGTCATAATCATTTTGTTGATGTCATAATCATTTGATGATGTCATAATCATTAGATGATGTCACAATCATTTTGTTGATGTCATAATCATTTGATGATGTCATAATCATATGATGTAATAATCATTGGATGATGTCATAATCATTTTGTTGATGTCATAATCATTTGATGATGTCATAATCATTAGATGATGTCATAATCATTTTGTTGATGTCATAATCATTTGATGATGTCATAATCATTAGATGATGTCATAATCATATTGTTGATGTCATAATCATTTGATGATGTCATAATCATTTTGATGATGTCATAATCATTTGATGATGTCATAATCATTTGATGTCATAATCATTGGATAATGTCATAATCATTTTGTTGATGTCATAATCATTTTATGATGTCATAATCATTTTGTTGATGTAATAATCATTGGATGATGTCATAATCCTTTTGTTGATGTCATAATCATTTGATGATGTCATAATCATTAGATGATGTCATAATCATATTGTTGATGTCATAATCATTTGATGATGTCATAATCATTTTGTTGATGTCATAATCATTTCGTTGATGTCATAATGATTTGATGATATCATAATCATTTGATGTCTTAATCATTGGATGATGTCATAATCATTTTGTTGATGTCATAATCATTTGATGATGTCATAATCAATTGATGTCATAATCATTGGATGATGTCATAATCATTTTGTTGATGTCATAATCATTTTATGATGTCATAATCATTTTGTTGATGTCATAATCATTGGATGATGTCATAATCCTTTTGTTGATGTCATAATCATTTGATGATGTCATAATCATTAGATGATGTCATAATCATTTTGTTGATGTCATAATCATTTGATGATGTCATAATCATTTTGTTGATGTCATAATCATTTCGTTGATGTCATAATGATTTGATGATATCATAATCATTTGATGTCATAATCATTGGATGATGTCATAATCATTTTGTTGATGTCATAATCATTTGATGATGTCATAATCATCAGATGATGTCATAATCATTGGATGATGACATATTCATTTTGTTGATGTCATAATCATTTGATGTAATAATCATTGGATGATGTCATAATCATTTTGTTGATGTCATAATCATTTGATGATGTCATAATCAATTGATGTCATAATCATTGGATGATGTCATAATCATTTTGTTGATGTCATAATCATTTTATGATGTCATAATCATTTTGTTGATGTCATAATCATTGGATGATGTCATAATCCTTTTGTTGATGTCATAATCATTTGATGATGTCATAATCATTAGATGATGTCATAATCATTTTGTTGATGTCATAATCATTTGATGATGTCATAATCATTTTGTTGATGTCATAATCATTTCGTTGATGTCATAATGATTTGATGATATCATAATCATTTGATGTCATAATCATTGGATGATGTCATAATCATTTTGTTGATGTCATAATCATTTGATGATGTCATAATCATCAGATGATGTCATAATCATTGGATGATGACATATTCATTTTGTTGATGTCATAATCATTTGATGTAATAATCATTGGATGATGTCATAATCATTTTGTTGATGTCATAATCATTTGATGATGTCATAATCATTAGATGATGTCATAATCATTTTGTTGATGTCATAATCATTTGATGATGTCATAATCATTAGATGATGTCATAATCATTTTGTTGATGTTATAATCATTTGATGATGTCATAGTCTTTTGATGTCATAATCATTGGATGATGTCATAATCATTTTGTTGATGTCATAATCATTTGATGATGTCATAATCATTAGATGATGTCATAATCATTTTGTTGATGTCATAATCATTTGATGATGTCATAATCATTTGATGTCATAATCATTGGATGATGTCATAATCATTTTGTTGATGTCATGATCATTTTATGATGTCATAATCATTTGGTTGATGTCATAATCATTGGATGATGTCATAATCCTTTTGTTGATGTCATAATCATTTGATGATGTCATAATCAATTGATGTCATAATCATTGGATGATGTCATAATCATTTTGTTGATGTCATAATCATTTTATGATGTCATAATCATTTTGTTGATGTCATAATCATTGGATGATGTCATAATCCTTTTGTTGATGTCATAATCATTTGATGATGTCATAATCATTAGATGATGTCATAATCATTTTGTTGATGTCATAATCATTTGATGATGTCATAATCATTTTGTTGATGTCATAATCATTTCGTTGATGTCATAATGATTTGATGATATCATAATCATTTGATGTCATAATCATTGGATGATGTCATAATCATTTTGTTGATGTCATAATCATTTGATGATGTCATAATCATCAGATGATGTCATAATCATTGGATGATGACATATTCATTTTGTTGATGTCATAATCATTTGATGTCATAATCATTGGATGATGTCATAATCATTTTGTTGATGTCATAATCATTTGATGATGTCATAATCATTAGATGATGTCATAATCATTTTGTTGATGTCATAATCATTTGATGATGTCATAATCATTAGATGATGTCATAATCATTTTGTTGATGTTATAATCATTTGATGATGTCATAGTCTTTTGATGTCATAATCATTGGATGATGTCATAATCATTTTGTTGATGTCATAATCATTTGATGATGTCATAATCATTAGATGATGTCATAATCATTTTGTTGATGTCATAATCATTTGATGATGTCATAATCATTTGATGTCATAATCATTGGATGATGTCATAATCATTTTGTTGATGTCATGATCATTTTATGATGTCATAATCATTTGGTTGATGTCATAATCATTGGATGATGTCATAATCCTTTTGTTGATGTCATAATCATTTGATGATGTCATAATCATTAGATGATGTCATAATCATTTGATGATGTCATAATCATTAGATGATGTCATAATCATTTGATGATGTCATAATCATTAGATGATGTCATAATCATTTGATGATGTCATAATCATTAGATGATGTCATAATCATTTGATGATGTCATAATCATTTTGTTGATGTCATAATCATTTCGTTGATGTCATAATGATTTGATGATATCATAATCATTTGATGTCATAATCATTGGATGATGTCATAATCATTTTGTTGATGTCATAATCATTTGATGATGTCATAATGATTTTGTTGATGTCATAATCTTTTGATGATGCCATAATCATTTTGTTGATGTCATAATCATTTTGTTGATGTCATAATCATTTTGTTGATGTCATAATCATTTGATGATGTCATAATCATTTCATGATGTCATAATCATTTCATGATGTCATAATCATTTCATGATGTCATAATCATTTGATGTCATAATCATTGGATGATGTCATAATCATTTTGTTGATGTCATAATCATTTGATGATGTCATAATCATTAGATAATGTCATAATCATTTTGTTGAAGTCATAATCATTTGATTATGTCATAATAATTTTGTTGATGTCATAATGATTTGATGAGGTCATAATCATTTGATGTCATAATCATTGGATGATGTCATAATCATTTTGTTGATGTCATAATCATTTGATGATGTCATAACCATTTGATGTCATAATCATTGGATGATGTCATAATCATTTTGTTGATGTCATAATCATTTGATGATGTCATAATCATTAGATGATGTCATAATCATTTTGTTGATGTCATAATCATTTGATGATGTCATAATCATTTGATGTCATAATCATTGGATGATGTCATAATCATTTTGTTGATGTCATAATCATTTTATGATGTCATAATCATTTTGTTGATGTCAAAATCATTGGATGATGTCATAATCCTTTTGTTGATGTCATAATCATTTGATGATGTCATAATCATTAGATGATGTCATAATCATTTTGTTGATGTCATAATCATTTTGTTGATGTCATAATCATTTCGTTGATGTCATAATCATTTCATGATGTCATAATCATTTCATGATGTCATAATCATTGGATGATGTCATAATCATTTTGTTGATGTCATAATCATTTGATGATGTCATAATCATTAGATAATGTCATAATCATTTTGTTGATGTCATAATCATTTGATGATGTCATAATCATTTTGTTGATGTCATAATGATTTGATGATGTCATAATCATTTGATGTCATAATCATTGGATGATGTCATAATCATTTTGTTGATGTCATAATCATTTGATGATGTCATAATCATTTGATGTCATAATCATTGGTTGATGTCATAATCATTTTGTTGATGTCATAATCATTTGATGATGTCATTATCATTAGATGATGTCATAATCATTTTGTTGATGTCATAATCATTTGATGATGTCATAATCATATGATGTAATAATCATTGGATGATGTCATAATCATTTTGTTGATGTCATAATCATTTGATGATGTCATAATCATTAGATGATGTCATAATCATTTTGTTGATGTCATAATCATTTGATGATGTCATAATCATTAGATGATGTCATAATCATTTTGTTGATGTCATAATCATTTGATGATGTCATAATCATTTGATGTCATAATCATTGGATGATGTCGTAATCATTTTGTTGATGTCATAATCATTTGATGATGTCATAATCATTTGATGATGTCATAATCATTTTGATGATGTCATAATCATTTGATGATGTCATAATCATTTGATGTCATAATCATTGGATAATGTCATAATCATTTTGTTGATGTCATAATCATTTTATGATGTCATAATCATTTTGTTGATGTCATAATCATTGGATGATGTCATAATCCTTTTGTTGATGTCATAATCATTTGATGATGTCATAATCATTAGATGATGTCATAATCATATTGTTGATGTCATAATCATTTGATGATGTCATAATCATTTTGTTGATGTCATAATCATTTCGTTGATGTCATAATGATTTGATGATATCATAATCATTTGAAGTCATAATCATTGGATGATGTCATAATCATTTTGTTGATGTCATAATCATTTGATGATGTCATAATCATTTGATGTCATAATCATTGGATGATGTCATAATCATTTTGTTGATGTCATAATCATTTTATGATGTCATAATCATTTTGTTGATGTCATAATCATTGGATGATGTCATAATCCTTTTGTTGATGTCATAATAATTTGATGATGTCATAATCATTAGATGATGTCATAATCATTTTGTTGATGTCATAATCATTTGATGATGTCATAATCATTTTGTTGATGTCATAATCATTTCGTTGATGTCATAATTATTTGATGATATCATAATCATTTGATGTCATAATCATTGGATGATGTCATAATCATTTTGTTGATGTCATAATCATTTGATGATGTCATAATCATTAGATGATGTCATAATCATTGGATGATGACATAATCATTTTGTTGATGTCATAATCATTTGATGTCATAATCATTGGATGATGTCATAATCATTTTGTTAATGTCATAATCATTTGATGATGTCTTAATCATTTTGTTGATGTCATAATCATTTCGTTGATGTCATAATGATTTGATGATATCATAATCATTTGATGTCATAATCATTGGATGATTTCATAATCATTTTGTTGATGTCATAATCATTTGATGATGTCATAATCATTAGATGATGTCATAATCATTGGATGATGACATAATCATTTTGTTGATGTCATAATCATTTGATGTCATAATCATTGGATGATGTCATAATCATTTTGTTGATGTCATAATCATTTGATGATGTCATAATCATTAGATGATGTCATAATCATTTTGTTGATGTCATAATCATTTCATGATGTCATAATCATTTGATGTCATAATCATTGGATGATGTCATAATCATTTTGTTGATGGCATAATCATTTGATGATGTCATAATCATTAGATAATGTCATAATCATTTTGTTGAAGTCATAATCATTTGATGATGTCATAATCATTTTGTTGATGTCATAATCATTTTGTTGATGTCATAATGATTTGATGATGTCATAATCATTTGATGTCATAATCATTGGATGATGTCATAATCATTTTGTTGATGTCATAATCATTTGATGATGTCATAATCATTTGATGTCATAATCATTGGATGATGTCATAATCATTTTGTTGATGTCATAATCATTTGATGATGTCATAATCATTTTGTTGATGTCATAATCATTTGATGATGTCATAATCATTTGATGTCATAATCATTGGATGATGTCATAATCATTTTGTTGATGTCATAATCATTTGATGATGTCATAAACATTAGATGATGTCATAATCATTTTGTTGATGTCATAATGATTTGATGATGTCATAATCATTTGATGTCATAATCATTGGATGATGTCATAATCATTTTGTTGATGTCATAATCATTTGATGATGTCATAATCATTTGATGTCATAATCATTGGATGATGTCATAATCATTTTGTTGATGTCATAATCATTTGATGATGTCATAATCATTAGATGATGTCATAATCATTTTGTTGATGTCATAATCATTAGATGATGTCATAATCATTTTGTTGATGTCATAATCATTTTGTTGATGTCATAATCATTTGATGATGTCATAATCATTTGATGATGTCATAATCATTAGATGATGTCATAATCATTTTGTTGATGTCATAATCATTTGATGATGTCATAATCATTTGATGTCATAATCATTGGATGATGTCATTATCATTTTGTTGATGTCATAATCATTTGATGATGTCATAATCATTTGATGTCATAATCATTGGATGATGTCATAATCTTTTTTTTGATGTCATAATCATTTGATGTCATAATCATTGGATGATGTCATAATCATTGGATGATGACATGATCATTTTGTTGATGTCATAATCATTTGATGTCATAATCATTGGATGATGTCATAATCATTGGATGATGTCATAATCATTTTGTTGATTTCATAATCATTTGATGATGTCATAATCATTAGATGATGTCATAATCATTTTGTTGATGTCATAATCATTTGATGATGTCATAATCATTTGATGTTATAATCATTGGATGATGTCATAATCATTTTGTTGATGTCATAATCATTTGATGATGTCATAATCATTGGATGATGTCATAATCATTTTGTTGATGTCATAATCATTTGATGATGTCATAATCATTTTGTTGATGTCATAATCATTTGATGATGTCATAATCATTTGATGTCATAATCATTGGATGATGTCATAATCATTTTGTTGATGTCATAATCATTTGATGATGTCATAAACATTAGATGATGTCATAATCATTTTGTTGATGTCATAATGATTTGATGAAGTCATAATCATTTGATGTCATAATCATTGGATAATGTCATAATCATTTTGTTGATGTCATAATCATTTGATGATGTCATAATCATTTGATGTCATAATCATTGGATGATGTCATAATCATTTTGTTGATGTCATAATCATTTGATGATGTCATAATCATTAGATGATGTCATAATCATTTTGTTGATGTCATAATCATTAGATGATGTCATAATCATTTTGTTGATGTCATAATCATTTTGTTGATGTCATAATCATTTGATGATGTCATAATTAGTGTTGAGCATTCCGATACCGCAAGTATCGGGTATCGGCCGATACTTGCTGTATCGGAATTCCGATACCGACTTCCGATATTTTTTCAATATCGGAATTCGGCATCGGAATCGGAAGTTCAGTTGATTGACGGCCTGACGTCATCATGATGCGCGGTGTGTGCGCATCATGATGCGCCGTCATTTCGGGCCTTCCGGTGGTCTCTGCCGGCCTGCCGGGGGGCTGTGTGGACTGCCCGGGGTCTCTGCCGGCCTGCCGGGGGGCTGTGCCGGCCTGCCGGTGGTCTGTGCACCCTGTGGGGGTCTGTACCGGCCTGCCGGGGGGCTGTGCTGATGTCCGGGGGTCTGTGCAAGCATCGTCCGATGGGACTACAAGTCCCATCGGGCGATGCCTGCTACCATGACAGTGATTGACACATTAGCCAATGATGGGACAGTAGTAGTCCCATCATCCGGCTAATGTGTTAAATGTTAAAATAAAAAATACTACATACATACTACATGCATGCTACATACATACTACATGCTACATACATACTGCATGCATGCTACATACATACTACATATATACTACATGCATGCTACATACATACTGCATGCTACATACATACTACATACATACTACATGCTACATACATACTACATACATACCACATACATACTACATGCTACATACATACCACATATATACTACATACATGCTACATACATACTACATGCTACATGCATGCTACATACATACTACATGCTACATACATGCTACATATATACTACATGCATGCTACATACATACTACATGCTACATACATGCTACATACATACTACATGCATGCTACATACATACTACATGCTACATACATACTACATGCTACATACATACCACATACATACTACATGCTACATACATACCACATATATACTACATACATGCTACATACATACTACATGCTACATGCATGCTACATACATACTACATGCTACATACATGCTACATATATACTACATGCATGCTACATACATACTACATATATACTACATGCATGCTACATACATACTACATACATACTACATACATACAATACATACATAGACATACAGTACATATAACATAGAGTAACATACTTACCAATACTTGTCACATTGTTCCCCGAAGCCATTGTCTTTCTGGAATAAATATTAACATAACAAACCACAAAAATACTCACCCACGATCCGAAGCAGTCCACGAGTGTGTCCCACGACGATCTTGGGTAGAGAACGGCAGCATCAGATGATGCTGCCGTTCTCTACGGGCTGCAGGAATCCAATGACGGAAGGTAGGTATCCTTCCGCACTGTATTCCTCCGCCACTTAAAAAAAAAAAAGTCCCTAGTCTCACTTTATGCCATTGCTGCGTGGGAATTTCCCACACAGCAATGGCATAAAGTGAGACTAGGGACTTTTTTTTTTTTAAGTGGCGGAGGAATACAGTGCGGAAGGATACCTACCTTCCGTCATTGGATTCCTGCAGCCAGTAGAGAACGGCAGCAACAGCTGATGCTGCAGTTCTCTACCCAAGATCGTCGTGGGACACACTCGTGGACTGCTTCGGATCGTGGGTGAGTATTTTTGTGGTTTGTTATGTTAATATTTATTCCGGAAAGACAATGGCTTCGGGGAACAATGTGACAAGTATTGGTAAGTATGTTACTCTATGTTATATGTACTGTATGTCTATGTATGTATTGTATGAATGTATTGTATGTATGTAGTATATATGTGGTATGTATGTAGCATGCATGTAGTATATATGTAGTATGTATGTAGCATGCATGTAGTATATATGTAGTATGTATGTAGCATGCATGTAGTATATATGTAGTATGTATGTAGCATGTAGTATGTATGTAGCATGCATGTAGTATATATGTAGTATGTATGTAGCATGTAGTATGTATGTAGCTTGCATGTAGTATATATGTAGCATGCATGTAGTATGTATGTAGCATGCATGTAGTATGTATATGGTATGTATGTAGCATGTAGTATGTATGTAGCATGCATGTAGTATATATGTGTTATGTATGTGGTATGTATGTAGTATGTATGTAGCATGCATGTAGTATGTATGTAGCATGCATGTAGTATGTATGTAGTATGTATGTAGCATGTAGTATGTATGTAGTATGTATGTAGCATGCATGTAGCATGCAGTATGTATGTAGCATGCATGTAGTATATATGTAGTATGTATGTAGCATGTAGTATGTAGCATGCATGTAGTATATATGTAGTATGTAGCATGTAGTATGTATGTAGCATGCATGTAGCATATATGTGTTATGTATGATGCATGTAGCATGCATGTAGTATGTATGTAGTATATATGTAGTATGTATGTAGCATGCAGTATGTATGTAGCATGCATGTAGAATATATGTAGTATGTATGTTGCATGTAGTATGAATGTAGCATGTATGTAGTATGCATGTTGTATGTATGTAGCATGTAATTTTTTTTTTTTTTTTACATTTAACACATTAGCCGGATGATGGGACTACTACTGTCCCATCATTGGCTAATGTGTCAATCACTGTCATGGTAGCAGGCATCGCCCGATGGGACTTGTAGTCCCATCGGACGATGCCTGCACAGACCCCCGAAGCCTGCACAGACCCCCGGAGCCTGCACAGACCACCGGCAGGCCGGCACAGCCCCCCGGCAGGCCGGCACAGCCCCCCGGCAGGCCGGCACAGCCCCCCGGAGCCTACACAGCTCCCCGGCAGGCCGGCACAGCCCCCCGGCAGGCCGGCACAGCCCCCCGGCAGGCCGGCACAGCCCCCGGGAGCCTGCACAGACCACCGGAGCCTGCACAGACCCCCTGGCAGGCCGGCACAGCCCCCCGAAAGGCCCGTACAGACCCCAGAGAGGCTGTACAAGGGCAGGAAACGGTTTTTCTTATTCCGATACCGGAAGTCCCATAGACTTGAATGGGACTTCCGGTATCGGAATCGGCGATACCGATACTTTTTTTAAAGATCGGCCGATACCATCCGATACGATACTTTGAAGTATCGGACGGTATCGCTCAACTCTAGTCATAATCATTTGATGATGTCATAATCATTAGATGATGTCATAATCATTTTGTTGATGTCATAATCATTTGATGATGTCATAATCATTTGATGTCATAATCATTGGATGATGTCATAATCATTTTGTTGATGTCATAATCATTTGATGATGTCATAATCATTTGATGTCATAATCATTGGTTGATGTCATAATCTTTTTTTTGATGTCATAATCATTTGATGTCATAATCATTGGATGATGTCATAATCATTTTGTTGATGTCATAATCATTTGATGATGTCATAATCATTGGATGATGTCATAGAATCATAGAATCATAGAATCATAGAATCGTAGAGTTGGAAGGGACCTCCTGGGCCATCTGGTCCAACCCCCTGCTCAAAGCAGGATTCGCTAAATCATCCCAGTCAGATGTCTGTCCAGCCTCTGTTTGAAGACTTCCATTGAAGGAGATCTCACCACTTCTCGTGGCAGCCTGTTCCACTCATTGATCACTCTAACTGTCAAAAAGTTTTTTCTAATATCTAATCTGTGTCTCCTCCCATTCAGTTTCATCCCATTGCTTCTAGTCTTTCCTTGTGCAAATGAGAATAAAGTTGATCCTTCTACAATGTGACAGCCCTTTAGATATTTGTAGACAGCTATTAAGTCTCCTCTCAGTCTTCTCTTTTGCAAACTAAACATTCCCAAATCCTGCAACCTTTCCTCATAAGACAGGGTTTGCAGACCGGTCACCATTCTGGTCGCTCTTTTCTGAACTTGCTCCAGTTTGTTGATGTCTTTTTTAAAATGTGGTGCCCAAAACTGGACACAATATTCCAGATGAGGTCTGACCAAAGAGGAGTAGAGGGAAATAATGACTTCACGTGATCTAGACTGTATGCTTCTGTTAATACATCCTAGAATTGCATTTGCCTTTTTTGCTGCTGCATCACACTGTTGACTCATATTCAGTCTGTGATCTATTAGTATACCCAAGTCTTTTTCACATGTGCTGTCACTTAGCCCTATTCCTCCCATTCTATATATGCTTTTTCCATTTTCATTGCCCAGATGTAGTACTTTGCATTTCTCCCTGTTAAAAACCATTCTGTTAGTTGCTGCCCACTTCTCCAGTTTATTTAAATCTTTTTGAATCCTCTCTCTCTCTTCTCTAGTATTAGCTATCCCTCCTAGCTTTGTGTCATCAGCAAATTTAATCAGTTTACCCTCAATTCCTTCATCTAAATCGTTGATAAAGATGTTGAACAATACAGGGCCCAGGACAGAGCCCTGTGGTACCCCACTTGAGACATTCTTCCAACTGGATGTGCAGCCATTTACGACCACTCTTTGGGTCCGATCACTAAGCCAGTTATGAATCCACCTAACAGTTGCCTTGTCCATTCCATACTTAGTCATTTTTTCAATAAGGATTGTATGAGAGACTTTGTCAAATGCTTTGCTGAAGTCAAGATATACTATATCTACAGCATTTCCTTGATCCACCCAATCAGTGATACCGTCATAGAAGGAAATTAAGTTAGTCTGACATGACTTATTAGTTACAAACCCATGCTGACTCTGTTTAATCACTTCATTCTTATCCAGGTATTGACATACATGTTGTTTAATAATTTGTTCAAAGATCTTTCCTGGTACAGAAGTCAGACTCACCGGCCTATAGTTACCTGGGTCCACCTTCTTCCCCTTTTTGAAGATAGGAACAACATTTGCTCTTCTCCAGTCTTCTGGCACTTCTCCTGTTCTCCAAGAATTTTCAAAGATTATAGAGAGGGGTTCAAAAATTTCTTCTGCTATCTCCTTCAGTACTCTGGGGTGTAATTCATCTGGACCTGGAGACTTGAATTCATTTAGGCTAGCTAAGTGTTTCCTCACTATCTTTCTGTTTATAGATATCCTGGATTCTTCTATTCCCTTAATAGGACAGTGAATAACAGTTGATGTTACATTTCCTTTCTGAGAGAAAACAGATGCAAAATAGGAATTTAAAAGTTCAGCCTTCTCAACATCCTGTCTTACCATTTCATCATTTTCATCCTGTAAAAATCCTATAGCATCTTTGACTTTTCTTTTACTTTTGACATATCCCCAAAATCCTTTATTATTGCTTTTGACATCTCTTGCAAGCCTCAATTCATTTTCAGCTTTAGCTAATCTGATTTGTGCCCTGCAGGTTCTGCAGACAGCATTATATTCTTCTTTAGATATGCCTCCCTCTTTCCATTTTATAAACATTTTTTTCTTCCTTTTTAGCATGTGCTTAAGTTCTGTGTTCATCCATCCTGGTTTCCTTAACTGCTTCCTATTCTTCCCTCTTTTCGGAATTGTTAACAACTGTGCTTTGAGAATTTCATTTTTCAAGATTTCCCATCCTTCCTGGACATTTTTGTCTTTAAGGATATCCAGCCATTGGATCCCTCCAATTCTCTTTCTGAATCCCTTAAAATCTGCCTTTCTGAAATCTAACCTTGACGTCTGAGTCTTCACAGGTCTTCCGCCTCTAGTTATCCAAAATTCTAAAATAGCATGGTCGCTACCTCCTAGGGTCCCAGCCACTTTTACCTCCTCAACCATTTCCTCCCTGTTTATAAGGATTAGATCCAAGGTAGCAGTTCCCCTTGTTTTCTCCCTTACCTTTTGGAAGATAAAGTTGTCAGCAAGAGAGGATAAGAATTTCCTTGACCTGTTAGTTTTGCCTGAGAGAGATTCCCAACAAATGTCTGGATAGTTGAAATCTCCCATGACAACTATGTCATATTTTTTGGAGAACTTGGCCATTTGATGCATAAAGAGTTCATCCATAGCTTCAGCTTGCACAGGCGGCCTGTAGTAAATGCCTACAATGGTGTCCTTTCCATTGTTCTGTCCTTGTATTCTTACCCAAACAGTTTCCACAGAACTCACAGTCTCTGAAGCTTCAATCTCTGTGCAGATATACGCGTTTCTAACATACAATGCGACACCCCCTCCTCGTTTATCAAGTCTGTTTCTTGCAAATAAGTTGTATCCTTCTAGTCTTGTATTCCAATCATGTGTATTGTCCCACCAAGTTTCAGTGATTCCAATGACATCATATTTCTTTTCCTGTGTTAGTAGTTCCAATTCTCCTTGTTTGTTGCCCATGCTTTGTGCATTAGTATAGAAACATTTTAGTTTGTGATTGGTTTCTCTTTCTCCAATATTTTTATTAATTAGATTCTTTCGTCTTTGTTCT
This sequence comes from Dendrobates tinctorius, assembly GCF_039654945.1. Classification (NCBI taxonomy): domain Eukaryota; kingdom Metazoa; phylum Chordata; class Amphibia; order Anura; family Dendrobatidae; genus Dendrobates; species Dendrobates tinctorius. Next base: position 39,613,519 of record NW_027361687.1, on the reverse strand, counting down.
TCCTTTCCACTTCTAATAGCAGAGTTCTCAATAGCACTTGTCAGGTGTATGGCTTTTTCTGGTCTTTTGCTTCCCTTCCCATGTTGTTCTAGTTTAAAGCTCTCCTTACAAGTGTAGCAAGGCGACTTCCAAATACCTGCTTTCCAGTCTTCGTAAGGTGCACCCCATCTCTAGCAAGTAGTCCATCGTATAAGTAGTTCACTCCGTGATCCAGAAATCCAAATCGTTGCTGACGGCACCATCGACGTAGCCAGTTGTTCACCTGCAGAATCTTATTCCACCTCCTTGTTCCATGGCCATCCACTGGGAGGATGGAAGAGAAGACCACCTGCGCTCCCAGTTCTTTCACTTTCTTGCCTAAGTCTTCAAAGTCTCTGCAGATGGTTTCCAGGTCGTTTCTTGCAGTGTCATTTGTCCCCACATGTAGTAGCAGGAATGGGTAGTCATCTGTAGGTCTGAAGAGTCCTGATATCCTGTCAGACACATCTTTAATTTTTGCACCTGGAAGACAACACATTTCTCTTGAAGTTATATCCGGTCTGCAGATAGCGGCCTCTGTTCCTCTCAACAGGGAATCCCCCATGACCACCACTCTCCGTTTCTTCTTCACAACATTTTTCTTTCTCCATCCAGGAGGACTCTGAAGGCGTACAAGGTTGCTGCTTGTTGGCAAAGTCTTATCCTGATGTATTTCTTCATCGTTTTCCTGCGTGAGAGCCTGGTACTGGTTTCTGAGCAGTATGGGTGCTGAATGCCTCCTGATCCTCCTGCTTCTCTGGGTCACATGTCTCCAATCCTCTGTTTCTTCAGGTGCACTTCGAATTTCTTCTCTTTCTGTAACATGAAGAGATAATTCTGCTCTGTCCAAGAATTCTTCACCTTCCTTAATGATCTTCAACGTAGCTAACCTCTCTTCGAGATTTTGCAACTTTTCCTCCAACAGGGACACAAGCTTGCATTTGTGGCATGTGAAGTTTGGCTTTTCCACTGGTAAGTCTGTGAACATGTAGCAAGAAATGCAGCTCACCAAATGGCTCCTGGCCTCTTCCATCTTGAGATTTCTTAAAAACGATGAAAGATGAGCCCAAGTTTTTCCGATTTCCTCTTTTCAGCTGCAACGGCCAAAACCCAGTGATCGTTGAGCTCGCGGAGACTCTTCACTTATCCCAGAAGGAACTGGGAATATGCAAATGATCTCCTCAAGACTCTTCCCCTGGTTTTCCGATTGCCTCTTTTCAGCTGCAACGGCCAAAACCCAGTGATCGTTGAGCTCGCGGAGACTCTTCACTTATCCCAGAAGGCACTGGGAATATGCAAATGATCTCCTCAAGACTCTTCCCCTGGTTTTTGGTTTATGACATCATTTTGTTGATGTCATAATCATTTGATGATGTCATAATCATTAGATGATGTCATAATCATTGGATGATGACATAATCATTTTGTTGATGTCATAATCATTTTATGATGTCATAATCATTAGATGATGTCATAATCATTGGATGATGACATAATCATTTTGTTGATGTCATAATCATTTGATGTCATAATCATTGGATGATGTCATAATCATTTTGTTGATGTCATAATCATTTGATGATGTCATAATCATTAGATGATGTCATAATCATTGGATGATGACATAATCATTTTGTTGATGTCATAACCATTTGATGTCATAATCATTGGATGATGTCATAATCATTTTGTTGATGTCATAATCATTTGATGATGTCATAATCATTTGATGTCATAATCATTGGATGATGTCATAATCATTTTGTTGATGTCATAATCATTTGATGATGTCATAATCATTTGATGTCATAATCATTGGATGATGTCATAATCATTTTGTTGATGTCATAATCATTTTATGATGTCATAATCATTTTGTTGATGTCATAATCATTGGATGATGTCATAATCATTTTGTTGATGTCAAAATCATTGGATGATGTCATAATCCTTTTGTTGATGTCATAATCATTTGATGATGTCATGATCATTAGATGATGTCATAATCATTTTGTTGATGTCATAATCATTTGATGATGTCATAATCATTTTGTTGATGTCATAATCATTTTGTTGATGTCATAATCATTTGATGATGTCATAATCATTAGATAATGTCATAATCATTTTGTTGAAGTCATAATCATTTGATGATGTCATAATCATTTTGTTGATGTCATATTGATTTGATGATGTCATAATCATTTGATGTCATAATCATTGGATGATGTCATAATCATTTTGTTGATGTCATAATCATTTGATGATGTCATAATCATTTGATGTCATAATCATTGGATGATGTCATAATCATTTTGTTGATGTCATAATCATTTGATGATGTCATAATCATTAGATGATGTCATAATCATTTTGTTGATGTCATAATCATTTGATGATGTCATAATTAAATGATGTAATAATCATTGGATGATGTCATAATCATTTTGTTGATGTCATAATCATTTGATGATGTCATAATCATTAGATGATGTCATAATCATTTTGTTGATGTCATAATCATTTGATGATGTCATAATCATTAGATGATGTCATAATCATTTTGTTGATGTCATAATCATTTGATGATGTCATAATCATATGATGTAATAATCATTGGATGATGTCATAATCATTTTGTTGATGTCATAATCATTTGATGATGTCATAATCATTAGATGATGTCATAATCATTTTGTTGATGTCATAATCATTTTGTTGATGTCATAATCATTTGATGATGTCACAATCATTAGATGATGTCATAATCATTGGATGATGACATAATCATTTTGTTGATGTCATAATCATTTGATGTCATAATCATTGGATGATGTCATAATCATTTTGTTGATGTCATAATCATTTGATGATGTCATAATCATTAGATGATGTCATAATCATTGGATGATGACATAATCATTTTGTTGATGTCATAACCATTTGATGTCATAATCATTGGATGATGTCATAATCATTTTGTTGATGTCATAATCATTTGATGATGTCATAATCATTAGATGATGTCATAATCATTTTGTTGATGTCACAATCATTTCATGATGTCATAATCATTTTATGTCATAATCATTTTGTTGATGTCATAATCATTTGATGATGTCATAATCATTAGATAATGTCATAATCATTTTGTTGAAGTCATAATCATTTGATGATGTCATAATCATTTTGTTGATGTCATATTGATTTGATGATGTCATAATCATTTGATGTCATAATCATTGGATGATGTCATAATCATTTTGTTGATGTCATAATCATTTGATGATGTCATAATCATTTGATGTCATAATCATTGGATGATGTCATAATCATTTTGTTGATGTCATAATCATTTGATGATGTCATAATCATTAGATGATGTCATAATCATTTTGTTGATGTCATAATCATTTGATGATGTCATAATTAAATGATGTAATAATCATTGGATGATGTCATAATCATTTTGTTGATGTCATAATCATTTGATGATGTCATAATCATTAGATGATGTCATAATCATTTTGTTGATGTCATAATCATTTGATGATGTCATAATCATTAGATGATGTCATAATCATTTTGTTGATGTCATAATCATTTGATGATGTCATAATCATATGATGTAATAATCATTGGATGATGTCATAATCATTTTGTTGATGTCATAATCATTTGATGATGTCATAATCATTAGATGATGTCATAATCATTTTGTTGATGTCATAATCATTTGATGATGTCATAATCATTGGATGATGTCATAATCATTTTGTTGATGTCATAATCATTTGATGATGTCTTAATCATTAGATGATGTCATAATCATTGGATGATGACATAATCATTTTGTTGATGTCATAATCATTTGATGTCATAATCATTGGATGATGTCATAATCATTTTGTTGATGTCATAATCATTTGATGATGTCATAATCATTAGATGATGTCATAATCATTTTGTTGATGTCACAATCATTTCATGATGTCATAATCATTTGATGTCATAATCATTTTGTTGATGTCATAATCATTTGATGATGTCATAATCATTAGATAATGTCATAATCATTTTGTTGAAGTCATAATCATTTGATGATGTCATAATCATTTTGTTGATGTCATATTGATTTGATGATGTCATAATCATTTGATGTCATAATCATTGGATGATGTCATAATCATTTTGTTGATGTCATAATCATTTGATGATGTCATAATCATTTGATGTCATAATCATTGGATGATGTCATAATCATTTTGTTGATGTCATAATCATTTGATGATGTCATAATCATTAGATGATGTCATAATCATTTTGTTGATGTCATAATCATTTGATGATGTCATAATCATATGATGTAATAATCATTGGATGATGTCATAATCATTTTGTTGATGTCATAATCATTTGATGATGTCATAATCATTAGATGATGTCATAATCATTTTGTTGATGTCATAATCATTTGATGATGTCATAATCATTAGATGATGTCATAATCATTTTGTTGATGTCATAATCATTTGATGATGTCATAATCATTTGATGTCATAATCATTGGATGATGCCATAATCATTTTGTTGATGTCATAATCATTTGATCATGTCATAATCATTTGATGTCATAATCATTGGATGATGTCATAATCATTTGATGATGTCATAATCATTTGATGTCATAATCATTGGATGATGTCATAATCATTTTGTTGATGTCATAATCATTTTATGATGTCATAATCATTTTGTTGATGTCAAAATCATTGGATGATGTCATAATCCTTTTGTTGATGTCATAATCATTTGATGATGTCATAATCATTAGATGATGTCATAATCATTTTGTTGATGTCATAATCATTTGATGATGTCATAATCATTTTGTTGATGTCATAATCATTTCGTTGATGTCATTATGATTTGATGATATCATATTCATTTGATGTCATAATCATTGGATGATGTCATAATCATTTTGTTGATGTCATAATCATTTGATGATGTCATAATCATTTGATGTCATAATCATTGGATGATGTCATAATCATTTTGTTGATGTCATAATCATTTTATGATGTCATAATCATTTTGTTGATGTCATAATCATTGGATGATGTCATAATCATTTTGTTGATGTCAAAATCATTGGATGATGTCATAATCCTTTTGTTGATGTCATAATCATTTGATGATGTCATGATCATTAGATGATGTCATAATCATTTTGTTGATGTCATAATCATTTGATGATGTCATAATCATTTTGTTGATGTCATAATCATTTCGTTGATGTCATAATGATTTGATGATATCATAATCATTTGATGTCATAATCATTGGATGATTTCATAATCATTTTGTTGATGTCATAATCATTTGATGATGTCATAATCATTAGATGATGTCATAATCATTGGATGATGACATAATCATTTTGTTGATGTCATAATCATTTGATGTCATAATCATTGGATGATGTCATAATCATTTTGTTGATGTCATAATCATTTGATGATGTCATAATCATTAGATGATGTCATAATCATTTTGTTGATGTCATAATCATTTCATGATGTCATAATCATTTGATGTCTTAATCATTGGATGATGTCATAATCATTTTGTTGATGTCATAATCATTTGATGATGTCATAATCATTAGATAATGTCATAATCATTTTGTTTAAGTCATAATCATTTGATGATGTCATAATCATTTTGTTGATGTCATAATCATTTTGTTGATGTCATAATGATTTGATGATGTCATAATCATTTGATGTCATAATCATTGGATGATGTCATAATCATTTTGTTGATGTCATAATCATTTGATGTCATAATCATTGGATGATGTCATAATCATTTTGTTGATGTCATAATCATTTGATGATGTCATAATCATTAGATGATGTCATAATCATTTTGTTGATGTCATAATCATTTGATGATGTCATAATCATTTGATGATGTCATAATCATTAGATGATGTCATAATCATTTTGTTGATGTCATAATCATTTGATGATGTCATAATCATTAGATGATGTCATAATCATTTTGTTGATGTCATAATCATTTGATGATGTCATAATCATTTGATGTCATAATCATTGGATGATGTTATAATCATTTTGTTGATGTCATAATCATTTGATGTCATAATCATTGGATGATGTCATAATCATTTTGTTGATGTCATAATCATTTGATGTCATAATCATTGGATGATGTCATAATCATTTTGTTGATGTCATAATCATTTGATGATGTCATAATCATTTGATGTCATAATCATTGGATGATGTCATAATCATTTTGTTGATGTCATAATCATTTGATGATGTCATAATCATTAGATGATGTCATAATCATTGGATGATGACATAATCATTTTGTTGATGTCATAATCATTTGATGTCATAATCATTGGATGATGTCATAATCATTTTGTTGATGTCATAATCATTTGATGATGTCATAATCATTAGATGATGTCATAATCATTTTGTTGATGTCACAATCATTTCATGATGTCATAATCATTTGATGTCATAATCATTGGATGATGTCATAATCATTTGATGTCATAATCATTTGATGATGTCATAATCATTAGATAATGTCATAATCATTTTGTTGATGTCATAATCATTTGATGATGTCATAATCATTTTGTTGATGTCATAATGATTTGATGATGTCATAATCATTTGATGTCATAATCATTGGATGATGTCATAATCATTTTGTTGATATCATAATCATTTGATGATGTCATAATCATTTGATGTCATAATCATTGGTTGATGTCATAATCATTTTGTTGATGTCATAATCATTTGATGATGTCATAATCATTAGATGATGTCATAATCATTTTGTTGATGTCATAATCATTTGATGATGTCATAATCATATGATGTAATAATCATTGGATGATGTCATAATCATTTTGTTGATGTCATAATCATTTGATGATGTCATAATCATTAGATGATGTCATAATCATTTTGTTGATGTCATAATCATTTGATGATGTCATAATCATTAGATGATGTCATAATCATTTTGTTGATGTCATAATCATTTGATGATGTCATAATCATTTGATGTCATAATCATTGGATGATGTCGTAATCATTTTGTTGATGTCATAATCATTTGATGATGTCATAATCATTTGATGATGTCATAATCATTTTGATGATGTCATAATCATTTGATGATGTCATAATCATTTGATGTCATAATCATTGGATAATGTCATAATCATTTTGTTGATGTCATAATCATTTTATGATGTCATAATCATTTTGTTGATGTCATAATCATTGGATGATGTCATAATCCTTTTGTTGATGTCATAATCATTTGATGATGTCATAATCATTAGATGATGTCATAATCATATTGTTGATGTCATAATCATTTGATGATGTCATAATCATTTTGTTGATGTCATAATCATTTCGTTGATGTCATAATGATTTGATGATATCATAATCATTTGATGTCATAATCATTGGATGATGTCATAATCATTTTGTTGATGTCATAATCATTTGATGATGTCATAATCATTTGATGTCATAATCATTGGATGATGTCATAATCATTTTGTTGATGTCATAATCATTTTATGATGTCATAATCATTTTGTTGATGTCATAATCAATGGATGATGTCATAATCCTTTTGTTGATGTCATAATCATTTGATGATGTCATAATCATTGGATGATGTCATAATCATTTTGTTGATGTCATAATCATTTGATGATGTCATAATCATTTGATGTCATAATCATTGGATGATGTCATAATCATTTTGTTGATGTCATAATCATTTGATGATGTCATAATCATTAGATGATGTCATAATCATTTTGTTGATGTCATAATCATTTGATTATGTCATAATTAAATGATGTAATAATCATTTTGTTGATGTCATAATCATTTGATGATGTCATAATCATTTGATGATGTCATAATCATTAGATGATGTCATAATCATTTTGTTGATGTCATAATCATTTGATGATGTCATAATCATTAGATGATGTCATAATCATTTTGTTGATGTCATAATCATTTGATGATGTCATAATCATATGATGTAATAATCATTGGATGATGTCATAATCATTTTGTTGATGTCATAATCATTTGATGATGTCATAATCATTAGATGATGTCATAATCATTTTGTTGATGTCATAATCATTTTGTTGATGTCATAATCATTTGATGATGTCATAATCATTAGATGATGTCATAATCATTGGATGATGACATAATCATTTTGTTGATGTCATAATCATTTGATGTCATAATCATTGGATGATGTCATAATCATTTTGTTGATGTCATAATCATTTGATGATGTCATAATCATTAGATGATGTCATAATCATTGGATGATGACATAATCATTTTGTTGATGTCATAACCATTTGATGTCATAATCATTGGATGATGTCATAATCATTTTGTTGATGTCATAATCATTTGATGATGTCATAATCATTTGATGATGTCATAATCATTTTGTTGATGTCACAATCATTTCATGATGTCATAATCATTTTATGTCATAATCATTTTGTTGATGTCATAATCATTTGATGATGTCATAATCATTAGATAATGTCATAATCATTTTGTTGAAGTCATAATCATTTGATGATGTCATAATCATTTTGTTGATGTCATATTGATTTGATGATGTCATAATCATTTGATGTCATAATCATTGGATGATGTCATAATCATTTTGTTGATGTCATAATCATTTGATGATGTCATAATCATTTGATGTCATAATCATTGGATGATGTCATAATCATTTTGTTGATGTCATAATCATTTGATGATGTCATAATCATTAGATGATGTCATAATCATTTTGTTGATGTCATAATCATTTGATGATGTCATAATTAAATGATGTAATAATCATTGGATGATGTCATAATCATTTTGTTGATGTCATAATCATTTGATGATGTCATAATCATTAGATGATGTCATAATCATTTTGTTGATGTCATAATCATTTGATGATGTCATAATCATTAGATGATGTCATAATCATTTTGTTGATGTCATAATCATTTGATGATGTCATAATCATATGATGTAATAATCATTGGATGATGTCATAATCATTTTGTTGATGTCATAATCATTTGATGATGTCATAATCATTAGATGATGTCATAATCATTTTGTTGATGTCATAATCATTTGATGATGTCATAATCATTGGATGATGTCATAATCATTTTGTTGATGTCATAATCATTTGATGATGTCTTAATCATTAGATGATGTCATAATCATTGGATGATGACATAATCATTTTGTTGATGTCATAATCATTTGATGTCATAATCATTGGATGATGTCATAATCATTTTGTTGATGTCATAATCATTTGATGATGTCATAATCATTAGATGATGTCATAATCATTTTGTTGATGTCACAATCATTTCATGATGTCATAATCATTTGATGTCATAATCATTTTGTTGATGTCATAATCATTTGATGATGTCATAATCATTAGATAATGTCATAATCATTTTGTTGAAGTCATAATCATTTGATGATGTCATAATCATTTTGTTGATGTCATATTGATTTGATGATGTCATAATCATTTGATGTAATAATCATTGGATGATGTCATAATCATTTTGTTGATGTCATAATCATTTGATGATGTCATAATCATTTGATGTCATAATCATTGGATGATGTCATAATCATTTTGTTGATGTCATAATCATTTGATGATGTCATAATCATTAGATGATGTCATAATCATTTTGTTGATGTCATAATCATTTGATGATGTCATAATCATATGATGTAATAATCATTGGATGATGTCATAATCATTTTGTTGATATCATAATCATTTGATGATGTCATAATCATTAGATGATGTCATAATCATTTTGTTGATGTCATAATCATTTGATGATGTCATAATCATTAGATGATGTCATAATCATTTTGTTGATGTCATAATCATTTGATGATGTCATAATCATTTGATGTCATAATCATTGGATGATGCCATAATCATTTTGTTGATGTCATAATCATTTGATCATGTCATAATCATTTGATGTCATAATCATTGGATGATGTCATAATCATTTGATGATGTCATAATCATTTGATGTCATAATCATTGGATGATGTCATAATCATTTTGTTGATGTCATAATCATTTTATGATGTCATAATCATTTTGTTGATGTCAAAATCATTGGATGATGTCATAATCCTTTTGTTGATGTCATAATCATTTGATGATGTCATAATCATTAGATGATGTCATAATCATTTTGTTGATGTCATAATCATTTGATGATGTCATAATCATTTTGTTGATGTCATAATCATTTCGTTGATGTCATTATGATTTAATGATATCATATTCATTTGATGTCATAATCATTGGATGATGTCATAATCATTTTGTTGATGTCATAATCATTTGATGATGTCATAATCATTTGATGTCATAATCATTGGATGATGTCATAATCATTTTGTTGATGTCATAATCATTTTATGATGTCATAATCATTTTGTTGATGTCATAATCATTGGATGATGTCATAATCATTTTGTTGATGTCAAAATCATTGGATGATGTCATAATCCTTTTGTTGATGTCATAATCATTTGATGATGTCATGATCATTAGATGATGTCATAATCATTTTGTTGATGTCATAATCATTTGATGATGTCATAATCATTTTGTTGATGTCATAATCATTTCGTTGATGTCATAATGATTTGATGATATCATAATCATTTGATGTCATAATCATTGGATGATTTCATAATCATTTTGTTGATGTCATAATCATTTGATGATGTCATAATCATTAGATGATGTCATAATCATTGGATGATGACATAATCATTTTGTTGATGTCATAATCATTTGATGTCATAATCATTGGATGATGTCATAATCATTTTGTTGATGTCATAATCATTTGATGATGTCATAATCATTAGATGATGTCATAATCATTTTGTTGATGTCATAATCATTTCATGATGTCATAATCATTTGATGTCTTAATCATTGGATGATGTCATAATCATTTTGTTGATGTCATAATCATTTGATGATGTCATAATCATTAGATAATGTCATAATCATTTTGTTTAAGTCATAATCATTTGATGATGTCATAATCATTTTGTTGATGTCATAATCATTTTGTTGATGTCATAATGATTTGATGATGTCATAATCATTTGATGTCATAATCATTGGATGATGTCATAATCATTTTGTTGATGTCATAATCATTTGATGATGTCATAATCATTTGATGTCATAATCATTGGATGATGTCATAATCATTTTGTTGATGTCATAATCATTTGATGATGTCATAATCATTAGATGATGTCATAATCATTTTGTTGATGTCATAATCATTTGATGATGTCATAATCATTTGATGTCATAATCATTGGATGATGTCATAATCATTTTGTTGATGTCATAATCATTTGATGTCATAATCATTGGATGATGTCATAATCATTTTGTTGATGTCATAATCATTTGATGTCATAATCATTGGATGATGTCATAATCATTTTGTTGATGTCATAATCATTTGATGATGTCATAATCATTTGATGTCATAATCATTGGATGATGTCATAATCATTTTGTTGATGTCATAATCATTTGATGATGTCATAATCATTAGATGATGTCATAATCATTGGATGATGACATAATCATTTTGTTGATGTCATAATCATTTGATGTCATAATCATTGGATGATGTCATAATCATTTTGTTGATGTCATAATCATTTGATGATGTCATAATCATTAGATGATGTCATAATCATTTTGTTGATGTCACAATCATTTCATGATGTCATAATCATTTGATGTCATAATCATTGGATGATGTCATAATCATTTGATGTCATAATCATTTGATGATGTCATAATCATTAGATAATGTCATAATCATTTTGTTGATGTCATAATCATTTGATGATGTCATAATCATTTTGTTGATGTCATAATCATTTGATGTCATAATCATTGGATGATGTCATAATCATTTTGTTGATATCATAATCATTTGATGATGTCATAATCATTTGATGTCATAATCATTGGTTGATGTCATAATCATTTTGTTGATGTCATAATCATTTGATGATGTCATAATCATTAGATGATGTCATAATCATTTTGTTGATGTCATAATCATTTGATGATGTCATAATCATATGATGTAATAATCATTGGATGATGTCATAATCATTTTGTTGATGTCATAATCATTTGATGATGTCATAATCATTAGATGATGTCATAATCATTTTGTTGATGTCATAATCATTTGATGATGTCATAATCATTAGATGATGTCATAATCATTTTGTTGATGTCATAATCATTTGATGATGTCATAATCATTTGATGTCATAATCATTGGATGATGTCGTAATCATTTTGTTGATGTCATAATCATTTGATGATGTCATAATCATTTGATGATGTCATAATCATTTTGATGATGTCATAATCATTTGATGATGTCATAATCATTTGATGTCATAATCATTGGATAATGTCATAATCATTTTGTTGATGTCATAATCATTTTATGATGTCATAATCATTTTGTTGATGTCATAATCATTGGATGATGTCATAATCCTTTTGTTGATGTCATAATCATTTGATGATGTCATAATCATTAGATGATGTCATAATCATATTGTTGATGTCATAATCATTTGATGATGTCATAATCATTTTGTTGATGTCATAATCATTTCGTTGATGTCATAATGATTTGATGATATCATAATCATTTGATGTCATAATCATTGGATGATGTCATAATCATTTTGTTGATGTCATAATCATTTGATGATGTCATAATCATTTGATGTCATAATCATTGGATGATGTCATAATCATTTTGTTGATGTCATAATCATTTTATGATGTCATAATCATTTTGTTGATGTCATAATCAATGGATGATGTCATAATCCTTTTGTTGATGTCATAATCATTTGATGATGTCATAATCATTAGATGATGTCATAATCATTTTGTTGATGTCATAATCATTTGATGATGTCATAATCATTTTGTTGATGTCATAATCATTTTGTTGATGTCATAATGATTTGATGATATCATAATCATTTGATGTCATAATCATTGGATGATGTCATAATCATTTTGTTGATGTCATAATCATTTGATGATGTCATAATCATTAGATGATGTCATAATCATTGGATGATGACATAATCATTTTGTTGATGTCATAATCATTTGATGTCATAATCATTGGATGATGTCATAATCATTTTGTTGATGTCATAATCATTTTGTTAATGTCATAATCATTTGATGATGTCATAATCATTGGATGATGTCATAATCATTTTGTTGATGTCATAATCATTTGATGATGTCATAATCATTAGATGATGTCATAATCATTGGATGATGACATAATCATTTTGTTGATGTCATAATCATTTGATGTCATAATCATTGGATGATGTCATAATCATTTTGTTAATGTCATAATCATTTGATGATGTCATAATCATATTGTTGATGTCATAATCATTTCGTTGATGTCATAATGATTTGATGATATCATAATCATTTGATGTCATAATCATTGGATGATTTCATAATCATTTTGTTGATGTCATAATCATTTGATGATGTCATAATCATTAGATGATGTCATAATCATTGGATGATGACATAATCATTTTGTTGATGTCATAATCATTTGATGTCATAATCATTGGATGATGTCATAATCATTTTGTTGATGTCATAATCATTTGATGATGTCATAATCATTAGATGATGTCATAATCATTTTGTTGATGTCATAATCATTTCATGATGTCATAATCATTTGATGTCATAATCATTGGATGATGTCATAATCATTTTGTTGATGGCATAATCATTTGATGATGTCATAATCATTAGATAATGTCATAATCATTTTGTTGAAGTCATAATCATTTGATGATGTCATAATCATTTTGTTGATGTCATAATCATTTTGTTGATGTCATAATGATTTGATGATGTCATAATCATTTGATGTCATAATCATTGGATGATGTCATAATCATTTTGTTGATGTCATAATCATTTGATGATGTCATAATCATTAGATGATGTCATAATCATTTTGTTGATGTCATAATCATTTGATGATGTCATAATCATTAGATGATGTCATAATCATTTTGTTGATGTCATAATGATTTGATGATATCATAATCATTTGATGTCATAATCATTGGATGATTTCATAATCATTTTGTTGATGTCATAATCATTTGATGATGTCATAATCATTAGATGATGTCATAATCATTGGATGATGACATAATCATTTTGTTGATGTCATAATCATTTGATGTCATAATCATTGGATAATGTCATAATCATTTTGTTGATGTCATAATCATTTGATGATGTCATAATCATTAGATGATGTCATAATCATTTTGTTGATGTCATAATCATTTCATGATGTCATAATCATTTGATGTCATAATCATTGGATGATGTCATTATCATTTTGTTGATGGCATAATCATTTGATGATGTCATAATCATTTTGTTGATGTCATAATCATTTTGTTGATGTCATAATGATTTGATGATGTCATAATCATTTGATGTCATAATCATTGGATGATGTCATAATCATTTTGTTGATGTCATAATCATTTGATGATGTCATAATCATTAGATGATGTCATAATCATTTTGTTGATGTCATAATCATTTTGTTGATGTCATAATCATTTGATGATGTCATAATCATTTGATGATGTCATAATCATTAGATGATGTCATAATCATTTTGTTGATGTCATAATCATTTGATGATGTCATAATCATTTGATGTCATAATCATTGGATGATGTCATAATCATTTTGTTGATGTCATAATCATTTGATGATGTCATAATCATTTGATGTCATAATCATTGGATGATGTCATAATCATTTTGTTGATGTCATAATCATTTGATGTCATAATCATTGGATGATGTCATAATCATTTTGTTGATGTCATAATCATTTGATGATGTCATAATCATTTGATGTCATAATCATTGGATGATGTCATAATCATTTTGTTGATGTCATAATCATTTGATGATGTCATAATCATTAGATGATGTCATAATCATTGGATGATGACATAATCATTTTGTTGATGTCATAATCATTGGATGATGTCATAATCATTTTGTTGATGTCATAATCATTTGATGATGTCATAATCATTAGATGATGTCATAATCATTTTGTTGATGTCACAATCATTTCATGATGTCATAATCATTTGATGTCATAATCATTGGATGATGTCATAATCATTTTGTTGATGTCATAATCATTTGATGATGTCATAATCATTAGATAATGTCATAATCATTTTGTTTAAGTCATAATCATTTGATGATGTCATAATCATTTTGTTGATGTCATTATGATTTGATGATGTCATAATCATTTGATGTCATAATCATTGGATGATGTCATAATCATTTTGTTGATGTCATAATCATTTGATGATGTCATAATCATTAGATGATGTCATAATCATTTTGTTGATGTCATAATCATTTTGTTGATGTCATAATCATTTGATCATGTCATAATCATTTGATGTTATAATCATTGGATGATGTCATAATCATTTTGTTGATGTCATAATCATTTGATGATGTCATAATCATTTGATGTTATAATCATTGGATGATGTCAGAATCATTTTGTTGATGTCATAATCATTTGATGATGTCATAATCATTTTGTTGATGTCATAATCATTTGATGATGTTATAATCATTTGATGTCATAATCATTGGATGATGTCATAATCATTTTGTTGATGTCATAATCATTTGATGATGTCATAAACATTAGATGATGTCATAATCATTTTGTTGATGTCATAATGATTTGATGATGTCATAATCATTTGATGTCATAATCATTGGATGATGTCATAATCATTTTGTTGATGTCATAATCATTTGATGATGTCATAATCATTTGATGTCATAATCATTGGATGATGTCATAATCATTTTGTTGATGTCATAATCATTTGATGATGTTATAATCATTGGATGATGTCATAATCATTTTGTTGATGTCATAATCATTTGATGATGTCATAATCATTTGATGATGTCATAATCATTTGATGTTATAATCATTGGATGATGTCATAATCATTTTGTTGATGTCATAATCATTTGATGATGTCATAATCATTAGATGATGTCATAATCATTGGATGATGACATAATCATTTTGTTGATGTCATAATCATTTGATGATGTCATAATCATTTGATGTCATAATCATTGGATGATGTCATAATCTTTTTTTTGATGTCATAATCATTTGATGTCATAATCATTGGATGATGTCATAATCATTGGATGATGACATGATCATTTTGTTGATGTCATAATCATTTGATGTCATAATCATTGGATGATGTCATAATCATTTTGTTGATGTCATAATCATTTGCTGATGTCATAATCATTATATGATGTCATAATCATTTTGTTGATGTCACAATCATTTCATGATGTCATAATCATTTGATGTCATAATCATTGGATGATGTCATAATCATTTTGTTGATGTCATAATCATTTGATGATGTCATAATCATTAGATAATGTCATAATCATTTTGTTGATGTCATAATCATTTGATGATGTCATAATCATTAGATGATGTCATAATCATTTTGTTGATGTCATAATCATTTGCTGATGTCATAATCATTAGATGATGTCATAATCATTTTGTTGATGTCATAATCATTTCATGATGTCATAATCATTTGATGTCTTAATCATTGGATGATGTCATAATCATTTTGTTGATGTCATAATCATTTGATGATGTCATAATCATTAGATAATGTCATAATCATTTTGTTGATGTCATAATCATTTGATGATGTCATAATCATTAGATGATGTCATAATCATTTTGTTGATGTCATAATCATTTGATGATGTCATAATCATTTGATGTCATAATCATTGGATGATGTCATAATCATTTTGTTGATGTCATAATCATTTGATGATGTCATAATCATTAGATAATGTCATAATCATTTTGTTGAAGTCATAATCATTTGATGATGTCATAATCATTTTGTTGATGTCATAATGATTTTATGATGTCATAATCATTTGATGTCATAATCATTGGATGATGTCATAATCATTTTGTTGATGTCATAATCATTTGATGAAGTCATAATCATTAGATGATGTCATAATCATTTTGTTGATGTCATAATCATTTGATGATGTCATAATCATTTGATGTTATAATCATTGGATGATGTCATAATCATTTTGTTGATGTCATAATCATTTGATGATGTCATAATCATTTGATGATGTCATAATCATTTGATGTTATAATCATTGGATGATGTCATAATCATTTTGTTGATGTCATAATCATTTGATGATGTCATAATCATTTTGTTGATGTCATAATCATTTGATGATGTCATAATCATTTGATGTCATAATCATTGGATGATGTCATAATCATTTTGTTGATGTCATAATCATTTGATGATGTCATAATCATTATATGATGTCATAATCATTTTGTTGATGTCACAATCATTTCATGATGTCATAATCATTTGATGTCATAATCATTGGATGATGTCATAATCATTTTGTTGATGTCATAATCATTTGATGATGTCATAATCATTAGATAATGTCATAATCATTTTGTTGATGTCATAATCATTTGATGATGTCATAATCATTAGATGATGTCATAATCATTTTGTTGATGTCATAATCATTTGCTGATGTCATAATCATTAGATGATGTCATAATCATTTTGTTGATGTCATAATCATTTCATGATGTCATAATCATTTGATGTCTTAATCATTGGATGATGTCATAATCATTTTGTTGATGTCATAATCATTTGATGATGTCATAATCATTAGATGATGTCATAATCATTGGATGATGACATAATCATTTTGTTGATGTCATAATCATTTGATGTCATAATCATTGGATGATGTCATAATCATTTTGTTGATGTCATAATCATTTGATGATGTCATAATCATTAGATGATGTCATAATCATTGGATGATGACATAATCATTTTTTTGATGTCATAATCATTTGATGTCATAATCATTTGATGATGTCATAATCATTTTGTTGATGTCATATTGATTTGATGATGTCATAATCATTTGATGTCATAATCATTGGATGATGTCATAATCATTTTGTTGATGTCATAATCATTTGATGATGTCATAATCATTTGATGTCATAATCATTGGATGATGTCATAATCATTTTGTTGATGTCATAATCATTTGATGATGTCATAATCATTAGATGATGTCATAATCATTTTGTTGATGTCATAATCATTTGATGATGTCATAATCATATGATGTAATAATTATTGGATGATGTCATAATCATTTTGTTGATGTCATAATCATTTGATGATGTCATAATCATTAGATGATGTCATAATCATTTTGTTGATGTCATAATCATTTGATGATGTCATAATCATTAGATGATGTCATAATCATTTTGTTGATGTCATAATCATTTGATGATGTCATAATCATTTGATGTCATAATCATTGGATGATGTCGTAATCATTTTGTTGATGTCATAATCATTTGATGGTGTCATAATCATTTGATGATGTCATAATCATTTTGATGATGTCATAATCATTTGATGATGTCATAATCATTTGATGTCATAATCATTGGATAATGTCATAATCATTTTGTTGATGTCATAATCATTTTATGATGTCATAATCATTTTGTTGATGTAATAATCATTGGATGATGTCATAATCCTTTTGTTGATGTCATAATCATTTGATGATGTCATAATCATTAGATGATGTCATAATCATATTGTTGATGTCATAATCATTTGATGATGTCATAATCATTTTGTTGATGTCATAATCATTTCGTTGATGTCATAATGATTTGATGATATCATAATCATTTGATGTCATAATCATTGGATGATGTCATAATCATTTTGTTGATGTCATAATCATTTGATGATGTCATAATCATTTGATGTCATAATCATTGGATGATGTCACTATCATTTTGTTGATGTCATAATCATTTTATGATGTCATAATCATTTTGTTGATGTCATAATCATTGGATGATGTCATAATCCTTTTGTTGATGTCATAATCATTTGATGATGTCATAATGATTAGATGATGTCATAATCATTTTGTTGATGTCATAATCATTTGATGATGTCATAATCATTTTGTTGATGTCATAATCATTTCGTTGATGTCATAATGATTTGATGATATCATAATCATTTGATGTCATAATCATTGGATGATGTCATAATCATTTTGTTGATGTCATAATCATTTGATGATGTCATAATGATTAGATGATGTCATAATCATTGGATGATGACATAATCATTTTGTTGATGTCATAATCATTTGATGTCATAATCATTGGATGATGTCATAATCATTTTGTTGATGTCATAATCATTTGATGATGTCATAATCATTAGATGATGTCATAATCATTTTGTTGATGTCATAATCATTTCATGATGTCATAATCATTGGATGTCATAATCATTGGATGATGTCATAATCATTTTGTTGATGTCATAATCATTTGATGATGTCATAATCATTAGATAATGTCATAATCATTTTGTTGAAGTCATAATCATTTGATGATGTCATAATCATTTTGTTGATGTCATAATCGTTTTGTTGATTTCATATTGATTTGATGATGTCATAATCATTTGATGTCATAATCATTGGATGATGTCATAATCATTTTGTTCATGTCATAATCATTTGATGATGTCATAATCATTTGATGTCATAATCATTGGATGATGTCATAATCATTTTGTTGATGTCATAATCATTTGATGATGTCATAAACATTAGATGATGTCATAATCATTTTGTTGATGTCATAATCATTTGATGATGTCATAATCATTTGATGTAATAATCATTGGAT
This sequence comes from Dendrobates tinctorius, assembly GCF_039654945.1. Taxonomy (NCBI): domain Eukaryota; kingdom Metazoa; phylum Chordata; class Amphibia; order Anura; family Dendrobatidae; genus Dendrobates; species Dendrobates tinctorius. The sequence continues at coordinate 39,593,287 of NW_027361687.1, read as the reverse complement.
GATGTCATAATCATTTTGTTGATGTCATAATCATTTGATGATGTCATAATCATTAGATGATGTCACAATCATTTTGTTGATGTCATAATCATTTGATGATGTCATAATCATTAGATGATGTCATAATCATATTGTTGATGTCATAATCATTTGATGATGTCATAATCATTTGATGTCATAATCATTGGATGATGTCATAATCATTTTGTTGATGTCATAATCATTTCATTGATGTCATAATGATTTGATAGTATCATAATCATTTGATGTCATAATCATTGGATGATGTCATAATCATTTTGTTGATGTCATAATCATTTGATGATGTCATAATCATTTTGTTGATGTCATAATCATTTGATGATGTCATAATCATTTGATGTCATAATCATTGGATGATGTCATAATCATTTTGTTGATGTCATAATCATTTGATGATGTCATAATCATTATATGATGTCATAATCATTTTGTTGATGTCACAATCATTTCATGATGTCATAATCATTTGATGTCATAATCATTGGATGATGTCATAATCATTTTGTTGATGTCATAATCATTTGATGATGTCATAATCATTAGATAATGTCATAATCATTTTGTTGATGTCATAATCATTTGATGATGTCATAATCATTAGATGATGTCATAATCATTTTGTTGATGTCATAATCATTTGCTGATGTCATAATCATTAGATGATGTCATAATCATTTTGTTGATGTCATAATCATTTCATGATGTCATAATCATTTGATGTCTTAATCATTGGATGATGTCATAATCATTTTGTTGATGTCATAATCATTTGATGATGTCATAATCATTAGATGATGTCATAATCATTGGATGATGACATAATCATTTTGTTGATGTCATAATCATTTGATGTCATAATCATTGGATGATGTCATAATCATTTTGTTGATGTCATAATCATTTGATGATGTCATAATCATTAGATGATGTCATAATCATTGGATGATGACATAATCATTTTTTTGATGTCATAATCATTTGATGTCATAATCATTTGATGATGTCATAATCATTTTGTTGATGTCATATTGATTTGATGATGTCATAATCATTTGATGTCATAATCATTGGATGATGTCATAATCATTTTGTTGATGTCATAATCATTTGATGATGTCATAATCATTTGATGTCATAATCATTGGATGATGTCATAATCATTTTGTTGATGTCATAATCATTTGATGATGTCATAATCATTAGATGATGTCATAATCATTTTGTTGATGTCATAATCATTTGATGATGTCATAATCATATGATGTAATAATTATTGGATGATGTCATAATCATTTTGTTGATGTCATAATCATTTGATGATGTCATAATCATTAGATGATGTCATAATCATTTTGTTGATGTCATAATCATTTGATGATGTCATAATCATTAGATGATGTCATAATCATTTTGTTGATGTCATAATCATTTGATGATGTCATAATCATTTGATGTCATAATCATTGGATGATGTCGTAATCATTTTGTTGATGTCATAATCATTTGATGGTGTCATAATCATTTGATGATGTCATAATCATTTTGATGATGTCATAATCATTTGATGATGTCATAATCATTTGATGTCATAATCATTGGATAATGTCATAATCATTTTGTTGATGTCATAATCATTTTATGATGTCATAATCATTTTGTTGATGTAATAATCATTGGATGATGTCATAATCCTTTTGTTGATGTCATAATCATTTGATGATGTCATAATCATTAGATGATGTCATAATCATATTGTTGATGTCATAATCATTTGATGATGTCATAATCATTTTGTTGATGTCATAATCATTTCGTTGATGTCATAATGATTTGATGATATCATAATCATTTGATGTCATAATCATTGGATGATGTCATAATCATTTTGTTGATGTCATAATCATTTGATGATGTCATAATCATTTGATGTCATAATCATTGGATGATGTCACTATCATTTTGTTGATGTCATAATCATTTTATGATGTCATAATCATTTTGTTGATGTCATAATCATTGGATGATGTCATAATCCTTTTGTTGATGTCATAATCATTTGATGATGTCATAATGATTAGATGATGTCATAATCATTTTGTTGATGTCATAATCATTTGATGATGTCATAATCATTTTGTTGATGTCATAATCATTTCGTTGATGTCATAATGATTTGATGATATCATAATCATTTGATGTCATAATCATTGGATGATGTCATAATCATTTTGTTGATGTCATAATCATTTGATGATGTCATAATGATTAGATGATGTCATAATCATTGGATGATGACATAATCATTTTGTTGATGCATTAATCATTTGATGTCATAATCATTGGATGATGTCATAATCATTTTGTTGATGTCATAATCATTTGATGATGTCATAATCATTAGATGATGTCATAATCATTTTGTTGATGTCATAATCATTTCATGATGTCATAATCATTGGATGTCATAATCATTGGATGATGTCATAATCATTTTGTTGATGTCATAATCATTTGATGATGTCATAATCATTAGATAATGTCATAATCATTTTGTTGAAGTCATAATCATTTGATGATGTCATAATCATTTTGTTGATGTCATAATCGTTTTGTTGATTTCATATTGATTTGATGATGTCATAATCATTTGATGTCATAATCATTGGATGATGTCATAATCATTTTGTTCATGTCATAATCATTTGATGATGTCATAATCATTTGATGTCATAATCATTGGATGATGTCATAATCATTTTGTTGATGTCATAATCATTTGATGATGTCATAAACATTAGATGATGTCATAATCATTTTGTTGATGTCATAATCATTTGATGATGTCATAATCATTTGATGTAATAATCATTGGATGATGTCATAATCATTTTGTTGATGTCATAATCATTTGATGATGTCATAATCATTAGATGATGTCACAATCATTTTGTTGATGTCATAATCATTTGATGATGTCATAATCATTAGATGATGTCATAATCATATTGTTGATGTCATAATCATTTGATGATGTCATAATCATTTGATGTCATAATCATTGGATGATGTCATAATCATTTTGTTGATGTCATAATCATTTCATTGATGTCATAATGATTTGATGATATCATAATCATTTGATGTCATAATCATTGGATGATGTCATAATCATTTTGTTGATGTCATAATCATTTGATGATGTCATAATCATTTGATGTCATAATCATTGGATGATGTCACTATCATTTTGTTGATGTCATAATCATTTTATGATGTCATAATCATTTTGTTGATGTCATAATCATTGGATGATGTCATAATCATTTGATGATGTCATAATCATTAGATGATGTCATAACCATTTTGTTGATGTCATAATCATTTGATGATGTCATAATCATTTTGTTGATGTCATAATCATTTCGTTGATGTCATAATGATTTGATGATATCATAATCATTTGATGTCATAATCATTGGATGATGTCATAATCATTTTGTTGATGTCATAATCATTTGATGATGTCATAATGATTAGATGATGTCATAATCATTGGATGATGACATAATCATTTTGTTGATGTCATAATCATTTGATGTCATAATCATTGGATGATGTCATAATCATTTTGTTGATGTCATAATCATTTGATGATGTCATAATCATTTGATGATGTCATAATCATTTTGTTGATGTCATAATCATTTGATGATGTCATAATCATTTGATGTCATAATCATTGGATGATGTCATAATCATTTGATGTCATAATCATTGGATGATGTCATAATCATTTTGTTGATGTCATAATCATTTTATGATGTCATAATCATTTTGTTGATGTCGTAATCATTGGATGATGTCATAATCCTTTTGTTGATGTCATAATCATTTGATGATGTCATAATCATTTTGTTGATGTCATAATCATTTGATGATGTCATAATCATTTTGTTGATGTCATAATCATTTCGTTGATGTCATAATGATTTGATGATATCATAATCATTTGATGTCATAATCATTGGATGATGTCATAATCATTTTGTTGATGTCATAATCATTTGATGATGTCATAATCATTTGATGTCATAATCATTGGATGATGTCGTAATCATTTGATGATGCCATAATCATTTTGTTGATGTCATAATCATTTTATGATGTCATAATCATTTTGTTGATGTCATAATCATTTTGTTGATGTCATAATCATTTGATGATGTCATAATCATTAGATGATGTCATAATCATTTTGTTGATGTCATAATCATTTCATGATGTCATAATCATTAGATGATGTCATAATCATTTTGTTGATGTCATAATCATTTCGTTGATGTCATAATGATTTGATGATATCATATTCATTTGATGTCATAATCATTGGATGATGTCATAATCATTTTGTTGATGTCATAATCATTTGATGATGTCATTATCATTTGATGTCATAATCATTGGATGATGTCATAATCATTTTGTTGATGTCATAATCATTTTATGATGTCATAATCATTTTGTTGATGTCATAATCATTGGATGATGTCATAATCCTTTTGTTGATGTCATAATCATTTGATGATGTCATAATCATTAGATGATGTCATAATCATTTTGTTGATGTCATAATCATTTGATGATGTCATAATCATTTTGTTGATGTCATAATCATTTCGTTGATGTCATAATGATTTGATGATATCATAATCATTTGATGTCATAATCATTGGATGATGTCATAATCATTTTGTTGATGTCATAATCATTTGATGATGTCATAATCATTAGATGATGTCATAATCATTGGATGATGACATAATCATTTTGTTGATGTCATAATCATTTGATGTCATAATCATTGGATGATGTCATAATCATTTTGTTGATGTCATAATCATTTGATGATGTCATAATCATTAGATGATGTCATAATCATTTTGTTGATGTCATAATCATTTCATGATGTCATAATCATTTGATGTCATAATCATTGGATGATGTCATAATCATTTTGTTGATGTCATAATCATTTGATGATGTCATAATCATTAGATAATGTCATAATCATTTTTGTTGAAGTCATAATCATTTGATGATGTCATAATCATTTTGTTGATGTCATAATCATTTTGTTGATGTCATATTGATTTGATGATGTCATAATCATTTGATGTCATAATCATTGGATGATGTCATAATCATTTTGTTCATGTCATAATCATTTGATGATGTCATAATCATTTGATGTCATAATCATTGGATGATGTCATAATCATTTGATGATGTCATAATCATTTGATGTAATAATCATTGGATGATGTCATAATCATTTTGTTGATGTCATAATCATTTGATGATGTCATAATCATTAGATGATGTCATAATCATTTTGTTGATGTCATAATCATTTGATGATGTCATAATCATTAGATGATGTCATAATCATTTTGTTGATGTCATAATCATTTGATGATGTCATAATCATTTTGTTGATGTCATAATCATTTGATGATGTCATAATCATTTGATGATGTCATAATCATTGGATGATGTCATAATCATTTTGTTGATGTCATAATCATTTTATGATGTCATAATCATTTTGTTGATGTCATAATCATTGGATGATGTCATAATCCTTTTGTTGATGTCATAATCATTTGATGATGTCATAATCATTAGATGATGTCATAATCATTGGATGATGACATAATCATTTTGTTGATGTCATAATCATTTGATGTCATAATCATTGGATGATGTCATAATCATTTTGTTGATGTCATAATCATTTGATGATGTCATAATCATTTTGTTGATGTCATAATCATTTCATGATGTCATAATCATTTGATGTCATAATCATTGGATGATGTCATAATCATTTTGTTGATGTCATAATCATTTGATGATGTCATAATCATTAGATAATGTCATAATCATTTTGTTGATGTCATAATCATTTGATGATGTCATAATCATTTGATGTCATAATCATTGGATGATGTCATAATCATTTGATGTCATAATCATTGGATGATGTCATAATCATTTTGTTGATGTCATAATCATTTTATGATGTCATAATCATTTTGTTGATGTCGTAATCATTGGATGATGTCATAATCCTTTTGTTGATGTCATAATCATTTGATGATGTCATAATCATTTTGTTGATGTCATAATCATTTGATGATGTCATAATCATTTTGTTGATGTCATAATCATTTCGTTGATGTCATAATGATTTGATGATATCATAATCATTTGATGTCATAATCATTGGATGATGTCATAATCATTTTGTTGATGTCATAATCATTTGATGATGTCATAATCATTTGATGTCATAATCATTGGATGATGTCGTAATCATTTGATGATGCCATAATCATTTTGTTGATGTCATAATCATTTTGTTGATGTCATAATCATTTTGTTGATGTCATAATCATTTGATGATGTCATAATCATTAGATGATGTCATAATCATTTTGTTGATGTCATAATCATTTCATGATGTCATAATCATTAGATGATGTCATAATCATTTTGTTGATGTCATAATCATTTCGTTGATGTCATAATGATTTGATGATATCATATTCATTTGATGTCATAATCATTGGATGATGTCATAATCATTTTATTGATGTCATAATCATTTGATGATGTCATAATCATTTGATGTCATAATCATTGGATGATGTCATAATCATTTTGTTGATGTCATAATCATTTTATGATGTCATAATCATTTTGTTGATGTCATAATCATTGGATGATGTCATAGTCCTTTTGTTGATGTCATAATCAATTGATGATGTCATAATCATTAGATGATGTCATAATCATTTTGTTGATGTCATAATCATTTGATGATGTCATAATCATTTTGTTGATGTCATAATCATTTCGTTGATGTCATAATGATTTGATGATATCATAATCATTTGATGTCATAATCATTGGATGATGTCATAATCATTTTGTTGATGTCATAATCATTTGATGATGTCATAATCATTAGATGATGTCATAATCATTGGATGATGACATAATCATTTTGTTGATGTCATAATCATTTGATGTCATAATCATTGGATGATGTCATAATCATTTTGTTGATGTCATAATCATTTGATGATGTCATAATCATTAGATGATGTCATAATCATTTTGTTGATGTCATAATCATTTCATGATGTCATAATCATTTGATGTCATAATCATTGGCTGATGTCATAATCATTTTGTTGATGTCATAATCATTTGATGATGTCATAATCATTAGATAATGTCATAATCATTTTTGTTGAAGTCATAATCATTTGATGATGTCATAATCATTTTGTTGATGTAATAATCATTTTGTTGATGTCATATTGATTTGATGATGTCATAATCATTTGATGTCATAATCATTGGATGATGTCATAATCATTTTGTTCATGTCATAATCATTTGATGATGTCATAATCATTTGATGTCATAATCATTGGATGATGTCATAATTATTTTGTTGATGGCATAATCATTTGATGATGTCATAATCATTAGATGATGTCATAATCATTTTGTTGATGTCATAATCATTTGATGATGTCATAATCATTTGATGTAATAATCATTGGATGATGTCATAATCATTTTGTTGATGTCATAATCATTTGATGATGTCATAATCATTAGATGATGTCATAATCATTTTGTTGATGTCATAATCATTTGATGATGTAATAATCATTAGATGATGTCATAATCATTTTGTTGATGTCATAATCATTTGATGATGTCATAATCATTTGATGTCATAATCATTGGATGATGTCATAATCATTTTGTTGATGTCATAATCATTTGATGATGTCATAATCATTTGATGATGTCATAATCATTTTGTTGATGTCATAATCATTTGATGATGTCATAATCATTTGATGTCATAATCATTGGATGATGTCATAATCATTTTGTTGATGTCATAATCATTTTATGATGTCATAATCATTTTGTTGATGTCATAATCATTGGATGATGTCATAATCCTTTTGTTGATGTCATAATCATTTGATGATGTCATAATCATTAGATGATGTCATAATCATTGGATGATGACATAATCATTTTGTTGATGTCATAATCATTTGATGTCATAATCATTGGATGATGTCATAATCATTTTGTTGATGTCATAATCATTTGATGATGTCATAATCATTAGATGATGTCATAATCATTTTGTTGATGTCATAATCATTTCATGATGTCATAATCATTTGATGTCATAATCATTGGATGATGTCATAATCATTTTGTTGATGTCATAATCATTTGATGATGTCATAATCATTAGATAATGTCATAATCATTTTTGTTGAAGTCATAATCATTTGATGATGTCATAATCATTTTGTTGATGTCATAATCATTTTGTTGATGTCATATTGATATGATGATGTCATAATCATTTGATGTCATAATCATTGGACGATGTCATAATCATTTTGTTCATGTCATAATCATTTGATGATGTCATAATCATTTGATGTCATAATCATTGGATGATGTCATAATCATTTTGTTGATGTCATAATCATTTGATGATGTCATAATCATTAGATGATGTCATAATCATTTTGTTGATGTCATAATCATTTGATGATGTCATAATCATTTGATGTAATAATCATTGGATGATGTCATAATCATTTTGTTGATGTCATAATCATTTGATGATGTCATAATCATTAGATGATGTCATAATCATTTTGTTGATGTCATAATCATTAGATGATGTCACAATCATTTTGTTGATGTCATAATCATTTGATGATGTCATAATCATTTGATGTCATAATCATTGGATGATGTCATAATCATTTTGTTGATGTCATAATCATTTCGTTGATGTCATAATGATTTGATGATATCATATTCATTTGATGTCATAATCATTGGATGATGTCATAATCATTTTGTTGATGTCATAATCATTTGATGATGTCATTATCATTTGATGTCATAATCATTGGATGATGTCATAATCATTTTGTTGATGTCATAATCATTTTATGATGTCATAATCATTTTGTTGATGTCATAATCATTGGATGATGTCATAATCCTTTTGTTGATGTCATAATCATTTGATGATGTCATAATCATTAGATGATGTCATAATCATTTTGTTGATGTCATAATCATTTGATGATGTCATAATCATTTTGTTGATGTCATAATCATTTCGTTGATGTCATAATGATTTGATGATATCATAATCATTTGATGTCATAATCATTGGATGATGTCATAATCATTTTGTTGATGTCATAATCATTAGATGATGTCACAATCATTTTGTTGATGTCATAATCATTTGATGATGTCATAATCATTTGATGTCATAATCATTGGATGATGTCATAATCATTTTGTTGATGTCATAATCATTTGATGATGTCATAATCATTAGATGATGTCATAATCATTTTGTTGATGTCATAATCATTTTGTTGATGTCATAATCATTTGATGATGTCATAATCATTTGATGATGTCATAATCATTAGATGATGTCATAATCATTTTGTTGATGTCATAATCATTTGATGATGTCATAATCATTTGATGTCATAATCATTGGATGATGTCATAATCATTTTGTTGATGTCATAATCATTTGATGATGTCATAATCATTTGATGTCATAATCATTGGATGATGTCATAATCATTTTGTTGATGTCATAATCATTTGATGTCATAATCATTGGATGATGTCATAATCATTTTGTTGATGTCATAATCATTTGATGATGTCATAATCATTTGATGTCATAATCATTGGATGATGTCATAATCATTTTGTTGATGTCATAATCATTTGATGATGTCATAATCATTAGATGATGTCATAATCATTGGATGATGACATAATCATTTTGTTGATGTCATAATCATTGGATGATGTCATAATCATTTTGTTGATGTCATAATCATTTGATGATGTCATAATCATTAGATGATGTCATAATCATTTTGTTGATGTCACAATCATTTCATGATGTCATAATCATTTGATGTCATAATCATTGGATGATGTCATAATCATTTTGTTGATGTCATAATCATTTGATGATGTCATAATCATTAGATAATGTCATAATCATTTTGTTTAAGTCATAATCATTTGATGATGTCATAATCATTTTGTTGATGTCATTATGATTTGATGATGTCATAATCATTTGATGTCATAATCATTGGATGATGTCATAATCATTTTGTTGATGTCATAATCATTTGATGATGTCATAATCATTAGATGATGTCATAATCATTTTGTTGATGTCATAATCATTTTGTTGATGTCATAATCATTTGATCATGTCATAATCATTTGATGTTATAATCATTGGATGATGTCATAATCATTTTGTTGATGTCATAATCATTTGATGATGTCATAATCATTTGATGTTATAATCATTGGATGATGTCAGAATCATTTTGTTGATGTCATAATCATTTGATGATGTCATAATCATTTTGTTGATGTCATAATCATTTGATGATGTTATAATCATTTGATGTCATAATCATTGGATGATGTCATAATCATTTTGTTGATGTCATAATCATTTGATGATGTCATAAACATTAGATGATGTCATAATCATTTTGTTGATGTCATAATGATTTGATGATGTCATAATCATTTGATGTCATAATCATTGGATGATGTCATAATCATTTTGTTGATGTCATAATCATTTGATGATGTCATAATCATTTGATGTCATAATCATTGGATGATGTCATAATCATTTTGTTGATGTCATAATCATTTGATGATGTCATAATCATTAGATGATGTCATAATCATTTTGTTGATGTCATAATCATTAGATGATGTCATAATCATTTTGTTGATGTCATAATCATTTGATGATGTCATAATCATTTGATGATGTCATAATCATTAGATGATGTCATAATCATTTTGTTGATGTCATAATCATTTGATGATGTCATAATCATTTGATGTCATAATCATTGGATGATGTCATAATCATTTTGTTGATGTCATAATCATTTGATGATGTCATAATCATTTGATGTCATAATCATTGGATGATGTCATAATCTTTTTTTTGATGTCATAATCATTTGATGTCATAATCATTGGATGATGTCATAATCATTGGATGATGACATGATCATTTTGTTGATGTCATAATCATTTGATGTCATAATCATTGGATGATGTCATAATCATTTTGTTGATGTCATAATCATTTGCTGATGTCATAATCATTATATGATGTCATAATCATTTTGTTGATGTCACAATCATTTCATGATGTCATAATCATTTGATGTCATAATCATTGGATGATGTCATAATCATTTTGTTGATGTCATAATCATTTGATGATGTCATAATCATTAGATAATGTCATAATCATTTTGTTGAAGTCATAATCATTTGATGATGTCATAATCATTTTGTTGATGTCATAATGATTTTATGATGTCATAATCATTTGATGTCATAATCATTGGATGATGTCATAATCATTTTGTTGATGTCATAATCATTTGATGAAGTCATAATCATTAGATGATGTCATAATCATTTTGTTGATGTCATAATCATTTGATGATGTCATAATCATTTGATGTTATAATCATTGGATGATGTCATAATCATTTTGTTGATGTCATAATCATTTGATGATGTCATAATCATTTGATGTTATAATCATTGGATGATGTCATAATCATTTTGTTGATGTCATAATCATTTGATGATGTCATAATCATTTTGTTGATGTCATAATCATTTGATGATGTCATAATCATTTGATGTCATAATCATTGGATGATGTCATAATCATTTTTTTGATGTCATAATCATTTGATGATGTCATAAACATTAGATGATGTCATAATCATTTTGTTGATGTCATAATGATTTGATGATGTCATAATCATTTGATGTCATAATCATTGGATGATGTCATAATCATTTTGTTGATGTCATAATCATTTGATGATGTCATAATCATTTGATGTCATAATCATTGGATGATGTCATAATCATTTTGTTGATGTCATAATCATTTGATGATGTCATAATCATTAGATGATGTCATAATCATTTTGTTGATGTCATAATCATTAGATGATGTCATAATCATTTTGTTGATGTCATAATCATTTGATGATGTCATAATCATTTGATGATGTCATAATCATTAGATGATGTCATAATCATTTTGTTGATGTCATAATCATTTGATGATGTCATAATCATTTGATGTCATAATCATTGGATGATGTCATAATCATTTTGTTGATGTCATAATCATTTGATGATGTCATAATCATTTGATGTCATAATCATTGGTTGATGTCATAATCTTTTTTTTGATGTAATAATCATTTGATGTCATAATCATTGGATGATGCCATAATCATTTTGTTGATGTCATAATCATTTGATGATGTCATAATCATTAGATGATGTCATAATCATTGGATGATGACATAATCATTTTGTTGATGTCATAATCATTTGATGTCATAATCATTGGATGATGTCATAATCATTTTGTTGATGTCATAATCATTTGATGATGTCATAATCATTAGATGATGTCATAATCATTGGATGATGACATAATCATTTTGTTGATGTCATAATCATTGGATGATGTCATAATCATTTTGTTGATGTCATAATCATTTGATGATGTCATAATCATTAGATGATGTCATAATCATTTTGTTGATGTCACAATCATTTCATGATGTCATAATCATTTGATGTCATAATCATTGGATGATGTCATAATCATTTTGTTGATGTCATAATCATTTGATGATGTCATAATCATTAGATAATGTCATAATCATTTTGTTTAAGTCATAATCATTTGATGATGTCATAATCATTTTGTTGATGTCATAATGATTTGATGATGTCATAATCATTTGATGTCATAATCATTGGATGATGTCATAATCATTTTGTTGATGTCATAATCATTTGATGGTGTCATAATCATTAGATGATGTCATAATCATTTTGTTGATGTCATAATCATTTTGTTGATGTCATAATCATTTAATGATGTCATAATCATTTGATGTTATAATCATTGGATGATGTCATAATCATTTTGTTGATGTCATAATCATTTGATGATGTCATAATCATTTGATGTTATAATCATTGGATGATGTCAGAATCATTTTGTTGATGTCATAATCATTTGATGATGTCATAATCATTTTGTTGATGTCATAATCATTTGATGATGTCATAATCATTTGATGTCATAATCATTGGATGATGTCATAATCATTTTGTTGATGTCATAATCATTTGATGATGTCATAAACATTAGATGATGTCATAATCATTTTGTTGATGTCATAATGATTTGATGATGTCATAATCATTTGATGTCATAATCATTGGATGATGTCATAATCATTTTGTTGATGTCATAATCATTTGATGATGTCATAATCATTTGATGTCATAATCATTGGATGATTTCATAATCATTTTGTTGATGTCATAATCATTTGATGATGTCATAATCATTAGATGATGTCATAATCATTTTGTTGATGTCATAATCATTAGATGATGTCATAATCATTTTGTTGATGTCATAATCATTTTGTTGATGTCATAATCATTTGATGATGTCATAATCATTAGATGATGTCATAATCATTTTGTTGATGTCATAATCATTTGATGATGTCATAATCATTTGATGTCATAATCATTGGATGATGTCATAATCATTTTGTTGATGTCATAATCATTTGATGATGTCATAATCATTTGATGTCATAATCATTGGATGATGTCATAATCTTTTTTTTGATGTCATAATCATTTGATGTCATAATCATTGGATGATGTCATAATCATTGGATGATGACATGATCATTTTGTTGATGTCATAATCATTTGATGTCATAATCATTGGATGATGTCATAATCATTTTGTTGATGTCATAATCATTTGATGATGTCATAATCATTATATGATGTCATAATCATTTTGTTGATGTCACAATCATTTCATGATGTCATAATCATTTGATGTCATAATCATTGGATGATGTCATAATCATTTTGTTGATGTCATAATCATTTGATGATGTCATAATCATTAGATAATGTCATAATCATTTTGTTGAAGTCATAATCATTTGATGATATCATAATCATTTTGTTGATGTCATAATGATTTTATGATGTCATAATCATTTGATGTCATAATCATTGGATGATGTCATAATCATTTTGTTGATGTCATAATCATTTGATGATGTCATAATCATTAGATGATGTCATAATCATTTTGTTGATGTCATAATCATTTGATGATGTCATAATCATTTGATGTTATAATCATTGGATGATGTCATAATCATTTTGTTGATGTCATAATCATTTGATGATGTCATAATCATTTTGTTGATGTCATAATCATTTGATGATGTCATAATCATTTGATGTCATAATCATTGGATGATGTCATAATCATTTTTTTGATGTCATAATCATTTGATGATGTCATAAACATTAGATGATGTCATAATCATTTTGTTGATGTCATAATGATTTGATGATGTCATAATCATTTGATGTCATAATCATTGGATGATGTCATAATCATTTTGTTGATGTCATAATCATTTGATGATGTCATAATCATTTGATGTCATAATCATTGGATGATGTCATAATCATTTTGTTGATGTCATAATCATTTGATGATGTCATAATCATTAGATGATGTCATAATCATTTTGTTGATGTCATAATCATTAGATGATGTCATAATCATTTTGTTGATGTCATAATCATTTGATGATGTCATAATCATTTGATGATGTCATAATCATTAGATGATGTCATAATCATTTTGTTGATGTCATAATCATTTGATGATGTCATAATCATTTGATGTCATAATCATTGGATGATGTCATAATCATTTTGTTGATGTCATAATCATTTGATGATGTCATAATCATTTGATGTCATAATCATTGGTTGATGTCATAATCTTTTTTTTGATGTAATAATCATTTGATGTCTTAATCATTGGATGATGCCATAATCATTTTGTTGATGTCATAATCATTTGATGATGTCATAATCATTAGTTAATGTCATAATCATTGGATGATGACATAATCATTTTGTTGATGTCATAATCATTTGATGATGTCATAATCATTAGATGATGTCATAATCATTGGATGATGACATAATCATTTTGTTGATGTCATAATCATTGGATGATGTCAAAATCATTTTGTTGATGTCATAATCATTTGATGATGTCATAATCATTAGATGATGTCATAATCATTGGATGATGACATAATCATTTTGTTGATGTCATAATCATTTGATGTCATAATCATTGGATGATGTCATAATCATTTTGTTGATGTCATAATCATTTGATGATGTCATAATCATTAGATGATGTCATAATCATTTTGTTGATGTCACAATCATTTCATGATGTCATAATCATTTGATGTCATAATCATTGGATGATGTCATAATCATTTTGTTGATGTCATAATCATTTGATGATGTCATAATCATTAGATAATGTCATAATCATTTTGTTGAAGTCATAATCATTTGATGATGTCATAATCATTTTGCTGATGTCATATTGATTTGATGATGTCATAATCATTTGATGTCATAATCATTGGATGATGTCATAATCATTTTGTTGATGTCATAATCATTTGATGATGTCATAATCATTTGATGTCATAATCATTGGATGATGTCATAATCATTTTGTTGATGTCATAATCATTTGATGATGTCATAATCATTAGATGATGTCATAATCATTTTGTTGATGTCATAATCATTTGATGATGTCATAATCATATGATGTAATAATCATTGGATGATGTCATAATCATTTTGTTGATGTCATAATCATTTGATGATGTCATAATCATTAGATGATGTCATAATCATTTTGTTGATGTCATAATCATTTGATGATGTCATAATCATTAGATGATGTCATAATCATTTTGTTGATGTCATAATCATTTGATGATGTCATAATCATTGGATGTCATAATCATTGGATGATGTCGTAATCATTTTGTTGATGTCATAATCATTTGATGGTGTCATAATCATTTGATGATGTCATAATCATTTTGATGATGTCATAATCATTTGATGATGTCATAATCATTTGATGTCATAATCATTGGATAATGTCATAATCATTTTGTTGATGTCATAATCATTTTATGATGTCATAATCATTTTGTTGATGTAATAATCATTGGATGATGTCATAATCCTTTTGTTGATGTCATAATCATTTGATGATGTCATAATCATTAGATGATGTCATAATCATATTGTTGATGTCATAATCATTTGATGATGTCATAATCATTTTGTTGATGTCATAATCATTTCGTTGATGTCATAATGATTTGATGATATCATAATCATTTGATGTCATAATCATTGGATGATGTCATAATCATTTTGTTGATGTCATAATCATTTGATGATGTCATAATCATTTGATGTCATAATCATTGGATGATGTCACTATCATTTTGTTGATGTCATAATCATTTTATGATGTCATAATCATTTTGTTGATGTCATAATCATTGGATGATGTCATAATCATTTGATGATGTCATAATCATTAGATGATGTCATAATCATTTTGTTGATGTCATAATCATTTGATGATGTCATAATCATTTTGTTGATGTCATATTCATTTCGTTGATGTCATAATGATTTGATGATATCATAATCATTTGATGTCATAATCATTGGATGATGTCATAATCATTTTGTTGATGTCATAATCATTTGATGATGTCATAATGATTAGATGATGTCATAATCATTGGATGATGACATAATCATTTTGTTGATGTCATAATCATTTGATGTCATAATCATTGGATGATGTCATAATCATTTTGTTGATGTCATAATCATTTGATGATGTCATAATCATTAGATGATGTCATAATCATTTTGTTGATGTCATAATCATTTCATGATGTCATAATCATTGGATGTCATAATCATTGGATGATGTCATAATCATTTTGTTGATGTCATAATCATTTGATGATGTCATAATCATTAGATAATGTCATAATCATTTTGTTGAAGTCATAATCATTTGATGATGTCATAATCATTTTGTTGATGTCATAATCGTTTTGTTGATGTCATATTGATTTGATGATGTCATAATAATTTGATGTCATAATCAGTGGATGATGTCATAATCATTTTGTTGATGTCATAATCATTTGATGATGTCATAAACATTAGATGATGTCATAATCATTTTGTTGATGTCATAATCATTTGATGATGTCATAATCATTTGATGTAATAATCATTGGATGATGTCATAATCATTTTGTTGATGTCATAATCATTTGATGATGTCATAATCATTAGATGATGTCATAATCATTTTGTTGATGTCATAATCATTTGATGATGTCATAATCATATTGTTGATGTCATAATCATATTGTTGATGTCATAATCATTTCGTTGATGTCATAATGATTTGATGATATCATAATCATTTGATGTCATAATCATTGGATGATGTCATAATCATTTTGTTGATGTCATAATCATTTGATGATGTCATAATCATTTGATGTCATAATCATTGGATGATGTCACTATCATTTTGTTGATGTCATAATCATTTTATGATGTCATAATCATTTTGTTGATGTCATAATCATTGGATGATGTCATAATCCTTTTGTTGATGTCATAATCATTTGATGATGTCATAATCATTAGATGATGTCATAATCATTTTGTTGATGTCATAATAATTTGATGATGTCATAATCATTTTGTTGATGTCATAATCATTTCGTTGATGTCATAATCATTTGATGATGTCATAATCATTTGATGTCATAATCATTGGATGATGTCATAATCATTTTGTTGATGTCATAATCATTTGATGATGTCATAATCATTAGATGATGTCATAATCATTTTGTTGATGTCATAATCATTAGATGATGTCATAATCATTTTGTTGATGTCATAATCATTTGATGATGTCATAATCATTTGATGATGTCATAATCATTAGATGATGTCATAATCATTTTGTTGATGTCATAATCATTTGATGATGTCATAATCATTTGATGTCATAATCATTGGATGATGTCATAATCATTTTGTTGATGTCATAATCATTTGATGATGTCATAATCATTTGATGTCATAATCATTGGTTGATGTCATAATCTTTTTTTTGATGTATTAATCATTTGATGTCATAATCATTGGATGATGCCATAATCATTTTGTTGATGTCATAATCATTTGATGATGTCATAATCATTAGATGATGTCATAATCATTGGATGATGACATAATCATTTTGTTGATGTCATAATCATTTGATGATGTCATAATCATTAGATGATGTCATAATCATTGGATGATGACATAATCATTTTGTTGATGTCATAATCATTTGATGTCATAATCATTGGATGATGTCATAATCATTTTGTTGATGTCATAATCATTTGATGATGTCATAATCATTAGATGATGTCATAATCATTGGATGATGACATAATCATTTTGTTGATGTCATAATCATTGGATGATGTCATAATCATTTTGTTGATGTCATAATCATTTGATGATGTCATAATCATTAGATGATGTCATAATCATTTTGTTGATGTCACAATCATTTCATGATGTCATAATCATTTGATGTCATAATCATTGGATGATGTCATAATCATTTTGTTGATGTCATAATCATTTGATGATGTCATAATCATTAGATAATGTCATAATCATTTTGTTTAAGTCATAATCATTTGATGATGTCATAAACATTTTGTTGATGTCATAATGATTTGATGATGTCATAATCATTTGATGTCATAATCATTGGATGATGTCATAATCATTTTGTTGATGTCATAATCATTTGATGATGTCATAATCATTAGATGATGTCATAATCATTTTGTTGATGTCATAATCATTTTGTTGATGTCATAATCATTTGATGATGTCATAATCATTTGATGTTATAATCATTGGATGATGTCATAATCATTTTGTTGATGTCATAATCATTTGATGATGTCATAATCATTTGATGTTATAATCATTGGATGATGTCAGAATCATTTTGTTGATGTCATAATCATTTGATGATGTCATAATCATTTTGTTGATGTCATAATCATTTGATGATGTCATAATCATTTGATGTCATAATCATTGGATGATGTCATAATCATTTTGTTGATGTCATAATCATTTGATGATGTCATAAACATTAGATGATGTCATAATCATTTTGTTGATGCCATAATGATTTGATGATGTCATAATCATTTGATGTCATAATCATTGGATGATGTCATAATCATTTTGTTGATGTCATAATCATTTGATGATGTCATAATCATTTGATGTCATAATCATTGGATGATGTCATAATCATTTTGTTGATGTCATAATCATTGGATGATGTCATAATCATTTTGTTGATGTCATAATCATTTTGTTGATGTCATAATCATTAGATGATGTCATAATCATTTTGTTGATGTCATAATCATTTGATGATGTCATAATCATTTGATGATGTCATAATCATTAGATGATGTCATAATCATTTTGTTGATGTCATAATCATTTGATGATGTCATAATCATTTGATGTCATAATCATTGGATGATGTCATAATCATTTTGTTGATGTCATAATCATTTGATGATGTCATAATCATTTGATGTCATAATCATTGGTTGATGTCATAATCTTTTTTTTGATGTCATAATCATTTGATGTCATAATCATTGGATGATGTCATAATCATTTTGTTGATGTCATAATCATTTGATGATGTCATAATCATTGGATGATGTCATAATCATTTTGTTGATGTCATAATCATTTGATGATGTCATAATCATTAGATGATGTCATAATCATTGGATGATGACATAATCATTTTGTTGATGTCATAATCATTTGATGATGTCATAATCATTATATGATGTCATAATCATTTTGTTGATGTCATAATCATTTGATGATGTCATAATCATTATATGATGTCATAATCATTTTGTTGATGTCATAATGATTTTATGATGTCATAATCATTTGATGTCATAATCATTGGATGATGTCATAATCATTTTGTTGATGTCATAATCATTTGATGATGTCATAATCATTGGATGATGTCATAATCATTTTGTTGATGTCATAATCATTTGATGATGTCATAATCATTAGATGATGTCATAATCATTTTGTTGATGTCATAATCATTTGATGATGTCATAATCATTTGATGTTATAATCATTGGATGATGTCATAATCATTTTGTTGATGTCATAATCATTTGATGATGTCATAATCATTTGATGTTATAATCATTGGATGATGTCATAATCATTTTGTTGATGTCATAATCATTTGATGATGTCATAATCATTTTGTTGATGTCATAATCATTTGATGATGTCATAATCATTTGATGTCATAATCATTGGATGATGTCATAATCATTTTGTTGATGTCATAATCATTTGATGATGTCATAAACATTAGATGATGTCATAATCATTTTGTTGATGTCATAATGATTTGATGATGTCATAATCATTTGATGTCATAATCATTGGATGATGTCATAATCATTTTGTTGATGTCATAATCATTTGATGATGTCATAATCATTTGATGTCATAATCATTGGATGATGTCATAATCATTTTGTTGATGTCATAATAATTTGATGATGTCATAATCATTAGATGATGTCATAATCATTTTGTTGATGTCATAATCATTAGATGATGTCATAATCATTTTGTTGATGTCATAATCATTTGATGATGTCATAATCATTAGATGATGTCATAATCATTTTGTTGATGTCATAATCATTTGATGATGTCATAATCATTTGATGTCATAATCATTGGATGATGTCATAATCATTTTGTTGATGTCATAATCATTTGATGATGTCATAATCATTTGATGTCATAATCATTGGTTGATGTCATAATCTTTTTTTTGATGTCATAATCATTTGATGTCATAATCATTGGATGATGTCATAATCATTTTGTTGATGTCATAATGATTTGATGATGTCATAATCATTGGATGATGTCATAATCATTTTGTTGATGTCATAATCATTTGATGATGTCATAATCATTAGATGATGTCATAATCATTGGATGATGACATAATCATTTTGTTGATGTCATAATCATTTGATGATGTCATAATCATTAGATGATGTCATAATCATTGGATGATGACATAATCATTTTGTTGATGTCATAATCATTTGATGTCATAATCATTGGATGATGTCATAATCATTTTGTTGATGTCATAATCATTTGATGATGTCATAATCATTAGATGATGTCATAATCATTGGATGATGACATAATCATTTTGTTGATGTCATAATCATTTGATGTCATAATCATTTGATGATGTCATAATCATTTTGTTGATGTCATATTGATTTGATGATGTCATAATCATTTGATGTCATAATCATTGGATGATGTCATAATCATTTTGTTGATGTCATAATCATTTGATGATGTCATAATCATTTGATGTCATAATCATTGGATGATGTCATAATCATTTTGTTGATGTCATAATCATTTGATGATGTCATAATCATTAGATGATGTCATAATCATTTTGTTGATGTCATAATCATTTGATGATGTCATAATCATATGATGTAATAATTATTGGATGATGTCATAATCATTTTGTTGATGTCATAATCATTTGATGATGTCATAATCATTAGATGATGTCATAATCATTTTGTTGATGTCATAATCATTTGATGATGTCATAATCATTAGATGATGTCATAATCATTTTGTTGATGTCATAATCATTTGATGATGTCATAATCATTTGATGTCATAATCATTGGATGATGTCGTAATCATTTTGTTGATGTCATAATCATTTGATGGTGTCATAATCATTTGATGATGTCATAATCATTTTGGTGATGTCATAATCATTTGATGATGTCATAATCATTTGATGTCATAATCATTGGATAATGTCATAATCATTTTGTTGATGTCATAATCATTTTGTTGATGTAATAATCATTGGATGATGTCATAATCCTTTAGTTGATGTCATAATCATTTGATGATGTCATAATCATTAGATGATGTCATAATCATATTGTTGATGTCATAATCATTTGATGATGTCATAATCATTTTGTTGATGTCATAATCATTTCGTTGATGTCATAATGATTTGATGATATCATAATCATTTGATGTCATAATCATTGGATGATGTCATAATCATTTTGTTGATGTCATAATCATTTGATGATGTCATAATCATTTGATGTCATAATCATTTGATGATGTCACTATCATTTTGTTGATGTCATAATCATTTTATGATGTCATAATCATTTTGTTGATGTCATAATCATTGGATGATGTCATAATCCTTTTGTTGATGTCATAATCATTTGATGATGTCATAATGATTAGATGATGTCATAATCATTTTGTTGATGTCATAATCATTTGATGATGTCATAATCATTTTGTTGATGTCATAATCATTTCGTTGATGTCATAATGATTTGATGATATCATAATCATTTGATGTCATAATCATTGGATGATGTCATAATCATTTTGTTGATGTCATAATCATTTGATGATGTCATAATGATTAGATGATGTCATAATCATTGGATGATGACATAATCATTTTGTTGATGTCATAATCATTTGATGTCATAATCATTGGATGATGTCATAATCATTTTGTTGATGTCATAATCATTTGATGATGTCATAATCATTAGATGATGTCATAATCATTTTGTTGATGTCATAATCATTTCATGATGTCATAATCATTGGATGTCATAATCATTGGATGATGTCATAATCATTTTGTTGATGTCATAATCATTTGATGATGTCATAATCATTAGATAATGTCATAATCATTTTGTTGAAGTCATAATCATTTGATGATGTCATAATCATTTTGTTGATGTCATAATCGTTTTGTTGATTTCATATTGATTTGATGATGTCATAATCATTTGATGTCATAATCATTGGATTTTGTCATAATCATTTTGTTCATGTCATAATCATTTGATGATGTCATAATCATTTGATGTCATAATCATTGGATGATGTCATAATCATTTTGTTGATGTCATAATCATTTGATGATGTCATAAACATTAGATGATGTCATAATCATTTTGTTGATGTCATAATCATTTGATGTAATAATCATTGGATGATGTCATAATCATTTTGTTGATGTCATAATCATTTGATGATGTCATAATCATTAGATGATGTCACAATCATTTTGTTGATGTCATAATCATTTGATGATGTCATAATCATTAGATGATGTCATAATCATATTGTTGATGTCATAATCATTTGATGATGTCATAATCATTTGATGTCATAATCATTGGATGATGTCATAATCATTTTGTTGATGTCATAATCATTTCATTGATGTCATAATGATTTGATGATATCATAATCATTTGATGTCATAATCATTGGATGATGTCATAATCATTTTGTTGATGTCATAATCATTTGATGATGTCATAATCATTAGATGATGTCATAATCATTTTGTTGATGTCATAATCATTTGATGATGTCATAATCATTTGATGTCATAATCATTGGATGATGTCACTATCATTTTGTTGATGTCATAATCATTTTATGATGTCATAATCATTTTGTTGATGTCATAATCATTGGATGATGTCATAATCATTTGATGATGTCATAATCATTAGATGATGTCATAACCATTTTGTTGATGTCATAATCATTTGATGATGTCATAATCATTTTGTTGATGTCATAATCATTTCGTTGATGTCATAATGATTTGATGATATCATAATCATTTGATGTCATAATCATTGGATGATGTCATAATCATTTTGTTGATGTCATAATCATTTGATGATGTCATAATGATTAGATGATGTCATAATCATTGGATGATGACATAATCATTTTGTTGATGTCATAATCATTTGATGTCATAATCATTGGATGATGTCATAATCATTTTGTTGATGTCATAATCATTTGATGATGTCATAATCATTTGATGATGTCATAATCATTTTGTTGATGTCATAATCATTTGATGATGTCATAATCATTTGATGTCATAATCATTGGATGATGTCATAATCATTTGATGTCATAATCATTGGATGATGTCATAATCATTTTGTTGATGTCATAATCATTTTATGATGTCATAATCATTTTGTTGATGTCGTAATCATTGGATGATGTCATAATCCTTTTGTTGATGTCATAATCATTTGATGATGTCATAATCATTTTGTTGATGTCATAATCATTTGATGATGTCATAATCATTTTGTTGATGTCATAATCATTTCGTTGATGTCATAATGATTTGATGATATCATAATCATTTGATGTCATAATCATTGGATGATGTCATAATCATTTTGTTGATGTCATAATCATTTGATGATGTCATAATCATTTGATGTCATAATCATTGGATGATGTCGTAATCATTTGATGATGCCATAATCATTTTGTTGATGTCATAATCATTTTATGATGTCATAATCATTTTGTTGATGTCATAATCATTTTGTTGATGTCATAATCATTTGATGATGTCATAATCATTAGATGATGTCATAATCATTTTGTTGATGTCATAATCATTTCATGATGTCATAATCATTAGATGATGTCATAATCATTTTGTTGATGTCATAATCATTTCGTTGATGTCATAATGATTTGATGATATCATATTCATTTGATGTCATAATCATTGGATGATGTCATAATCATTTTGTTGATGTCATAATCATTTGATGATGTCATTATCATTTGATGTCATAATCATTGGATGATGTCATAATCATTTTGTTGATGTCATAATCATTTTATGATGTCATAATCATTTTGTTGATGTCATAATCATTGGATGATGTCATAATCCTTTTGTTGATGTCATAATCATTTGATGATGTCATAATCATTAGATGATGTCATAATCATTTTGTTGATGTCATAATCATTTGATGATGTCATAATCATTTTGTTGATGTCATAATCATTTCGTTGATGTCATAATGATTTGATGATATCATAATCATTTGATGTCATAATCATTGGATGATGTCATAATCATTTTGTTGATGTCATAATCATTTGATGATGTCATAATCATTAGATGATGTCATAATCATTGGATGATGACATAATCATTTTGTTGATGTCATAATCATTTGATGTCATAATCATTGGATGATGTCATAATCATTTTGTTGATGTCATAATCATTTGATGATGTCATAATCATTAGATGATGTCATAATCATTTTGTTGATGTCATAATCATTTCATGATGTCATAATCATTTGATGTCATAATCATTGGATGATGTCATAATCATTTTGTTGATGTCATAATCATTTGATGATGTCATAATCATTAGATAATGTCATAATCATTTTTGTTGAAGTCATAATCATTTGATGATGTCATAATCATTTTGTTGATGTCATAATCATTTTGTTGATGTCATATTGATTTGATGATGTCATAATCATTTGATGTCATAATCATTGGATGATGTCATAATCATTTTGTTCATGTCATAATCATTTGATGATGTCATAATCATTTGATGTCATAATCATTGGATGATGTCATAATCATTTGATGATGTCATAATCATTTGATGTAATAATCATTGGATGATGTCATAATCATTTTGTTGATGTCATAATCATTTGATGATGTCATAATCATTAGATGATGTCATAATCATTTTGTTGATGTCATAATCATTTGATGATGTCATAATCATTAGATGATGTCATAATCATTTTGTTGATGTCATAATCATTTGATGATGTCATAATCATTTGATGTCATAATCATTGGATGATGTCATAATCATTTTGTTGATGTCATAATCATTTGATGATGTCATAATCATTTGATGATGTCATAATCATTTTGTTGATGTCATAATCATTTGATGATGTCATAATCATTTGATGATGTCATAATCATTGGATGATGTCATAATCATTTTGTTGATGTCATAATCATTTTATGATGTCATAATCATTTTGTTGATGTCATAATCATTGGATGATGTCATAATCCTTTTGTTGATGTCATAATCATTTGATGATGTCATAATCATTAGATGATGTCATAATCATTGGATGATGACATAATCATTTTGTTGATGTCATAATCATTTGATGTCATAATCATTGGATGATGTCATAATCATTTTGTTGATGTCATAATCATTTGATGATGTCATAATCATTTTGTTGATGTCATAATCATTTCATGATGTCATAATCATTTGATGTCATAATCATTGGATGATGTCATAATCATTTTGTTGATGTCATAATCATTTGATGATGTCATAATCATTAGATAATGTCATAATCATTTTGTTGATGTCATAATCATTTGATGATGTCATAATCATTTGATGTCATAATCATTGGATGATGTCATAATCATTTGATGTCATAATCATTGGATGATGTCATAATCATTTTGTTGATGTCATAATCATTTTATGAAGTCATAATCATTTTGTTGATGTCGTAATCATTGGATGATGTCATAATCCTTTTGTTGATGTCATAATCATTTGATGATGTCATAATCATTTTGTTGATGTCATAATCATTTGATGATGTCATAATCATTTTGTTGATGTCATAATCATTTCGTTGATGTCATAATGATTTGATGATATCATAATCATTTGATGTCATAATCATTGGATGATGTCATAATCATTTTGTTGATGTCATAATCATTTGATGATGTCATAATCATTTGATGTCATAATCATTGGATGATGTCATAATCATTTTGTTGATGTCATAATCATTTTGTTGATGTCATAATCATTTTGTTGATGTCATAATCATTTGATGATGTCATAATCATTAGATGATGTCATAATCATTTTGTTGATGTCATAATCATTTCATGATGTCATAATCATTAGATGATGTCATAATCATTTTGTTGATGTCATAATCATTTCGTTGATGTCATAATGATTTGATGATATCATATTCATTTGATGTCATAATCATTGGATGATGTCATAATCATTTTATTGATGTCATAATCATTTGACGATGTCATAATCATTTGATGTCATAATCATTGGATGATGTCATAATCATTTTGTTGATGTCATAATCATTTTATGATGTCATAATCATTTTGTTGATGTCATAATCATTGGATGATGTCATAGTCCTTTTGTTGATGTCATAATCAATTGATGATGTCATAATCATTAGATGATGTCATAATCATTTTGTTGATGTCATAATCATTTGATGATGTCATAATCATTTTGTTGATGTCATAATCATTTCGTTGATGTCATAATGATTTGATGATATCATAATCATTTGATGTCATAATCATTGGATGATGTCATAATCATTTTGTTGATGTCATAATCATTTGATGATGTCATAATCATTAGATGATGTCATAATCATTGGATGATGACATAATCATTTTGTTGATGTCATAATCATTTGATGTCATAATCATTGGATGATGTCATAATCATTTTGTTGATGTCATAATCATTTGATGATGTCATAATCATTAGATGATGTCATAATCATTTTGTTGATGTCATAATCATTTCATGATGACATAATCATTTGATGTCATAATCATTGGCTGATGTCATAATCATTTTGTTGATGTCATAATCATTTGATGATGTCATAATCATTAGATAATGTCATAATCATTTTTGTTGAAGTCATAATCATTTGATGATGTCATAATCATTTTGTTGATGTCATAATCATTTTGTTGATGTCATATTGATTTGATGATGTCATAATCATTTGATGTCATAATCATTGGATGATGTCATAATCATTTTGTTCATGTCATAATCATTTGATGATGTCATAATCATTTGATGTCATAATCATTGGATGATGTCATAATCATTTTGTTGATGGCATAATCATTTGATGATGTCATAATCATTAGATGATGTCATAATCATTTTGTTGATGTCATAATCATTTGATGATGTCATAATCATTTGATGTAATAATCATTGGATGATGTCATAATCATTTTGTTGATGTCATAATCATTTGATGATGTCATAATCATTAGATGATGTCATAATCATTTTGTTGATGTCATAATCATTTGATGATGTAATAATCATTAGATGATGTCATAATCATTTTGTTGATGTCATAATCATTTGATGATGTCATAATCATTTGATGTCATAATCATTGGATGATGTCATAATCATTTTGTTGATGTCATAATCATTTGATGATGTCATAATCATTTGATGATGTCATAATCATTTTGTTGATGTCATAATCATTTGATGATGTCATAATCATTTGATGTCATAATCATTGGATGATGTCATAATCATTTTGTTGATGTCATAATCATTTTATGATGTCATAATCATTTTGTTGATGTCATAATCATTGGATGATGTCATAATCCTTTTGTTGATGTCATAATCATTTGATGATGTCATAATCATTAGATGATGTCATAATCATTGGATGATGACATAATCATTTTGTTGATGTCATAATCATTTGATGTCATAATCATTGGATGATGTCATAATCATTTTGTTGATGTCATAATCATTTGATGATGTCATAATCATTAGATGATGTCATAATCATTTTGTTGATGTCATAATCATTTCATGATGTCATAATCATTTGATGTCATAATCATTGGATGATGTCATAATCATTTTGTTGATGTCATAATCATTTGATGATGTCATAATCATTAGATAATGTCATAATCATTTTTGTTGAAGTCATAATCATTTGATGATGTCATAATCATTTTGTTGATGTCATAATCATTTTGTTGATGTCATATTGATATGATGATGTCATAATCATTTGATGTCATAATCATTGGACGATGTCATAATCATTTTGTTCATGTCATAATCATTTGATGATGTCATAATCATTTGATGTCATAATCATTGGATGATGTCATAATCATTTTGTTGATGTCATAATCATTTGATGATGTCATAATCATTAGATGATGTCATAATCATTTTGTTGATGTCATAATCATTTGATGATGTCATAATCATTTGATGTAATAATCATTGGATGATGTCATAATCATTTTGTTGATGTCATAATCATTTGATGATGTCATAATCATTAGATGATGTCATAATCATTTTGTTGATGTCATAATCATTAGATGATGTCACAATCATTTTGTTGATGTCATAATCATTTGATGATGTCATAATCATTTGATGTCATAATCATTGGATGATGTCATAATCATTTTGTTGATGTCATAATCATTTGATGATGTCATAATCATTTGATGTCATAATCATTGGATGATGTCATAATCATTTTGTTGATGGCATAATCATTTGATGATGTCATAATCATTAGATGATGTCATAATCATTTTGTTGATGTCATAATCATTTGATGATGTCATAATCATTTGATGTAATAATCATTGGATGATGTCATAATCATTTTGTTGATGTCATAATCATTTGATGATGTCATAATCATTAGATGATGTCATAATCATTTTGTTGATGTCATAATCATTTGATGATGTAATAATCATTAGATGATGTCATAATCATTTTGTTGATGTCATAATCATTTGATGATGTCATAATCATTTGATGTCATAATCATTGGATGATGTCATAATCATTTTGTTGATGTCATAATCATTTGATGATGTCATAATCATTTGATGATGTCATAATCATTTTGTTGATGTCATAATCATTTGATGATGTCATAATCATTTGATGTCATAATCATTGGATGATGTCATAATCATTTTGTTGATGTCATAATCATTTTATGATGTCATAATCATTTTGTTGATGTCATAATCATTGGATGATGTCATAATCCTTTTGTTGATGTCATAATCATTTGATGATGTCATAATCATTAGATGATGTCATAATCATTGGATGATGACATAATCATTTTGTTGATGTCATAATCATTTGATGTCATAATCATTGGATGATGTCATAATCATTTTGTTGATGTCATAATCATTTGATGATGTCATAATCATTAGATGATGTCATAATCATTTTGTTGATGTCATAATCATTTCATGATGTCATAATCATTTGATGTCATAATCATTGGATGATGTCATAATCATTTTGTTGATGTCATAATCATTTGATGATGTCATAATCATTAGATAATGTCATAATCATTTTTGTTGAAGTCATAATCATTTGATGATGTCATAATCATTTTGTTGATGTCATAATCATTTTGTTGATGTCATATTGATATGATGATGTCATAATCATTTGATGTCATAATCATTGGACGATGTCATAATCATTTTGTTCATGTCATAATCATTTGATGATGTCATAATCATTTGATGTCATAATCATTGGATGATGTCATAATCATTTTGTTGATGTCATAATCATTTGATGATGTCATAATCATTAGATGATGTCATAATCATTTTGTTGATGTCATAATCATTTGATGATGTCATAATCATTTGATGTAATAATCATTGGATGATGTCATAATCATTTTGTTGATGTCATAATCATTTGATGATGTCATAATCATTAGATGATGTCATAATCATTTTGTTGATGTCATAATCATTAGATGATGTCACAATCATTTTGTTGATGTCATAATCATTTGATGATGTCATAATCATTTGATGTCATAATCATTGGATGATGTCATAATCATTTTGTTGATGTCATAATCATTTGATGATGTCATAATCATTTGATGATGTCATAATCATTTGATGTCATAATCATTGGATGATGTCATAATCATTTTGTTGATGTCATAATCATTTTATGATGTCATAATCATTTTGTTGATGTCATAATCATTGGATGATGTCATTATCCTTTTGTTGATGTCATAATCATTTGATGATGTCATAATCATTAGATGATGTCATAATCATTTTGTTGATGTCATAATCATTTGATGATGTCATAATCATTTTGTTGATGTCATAATCATTTCGTTGATGTCATAATGATTTGATGATATCATAATCATTTGATGTCATAATCATTGGATGATGTCATAATCATTTTGTTGATGTCATAATCATTTGATGATGTCATAATCATTTGATGTCATAATCATTGGATGATGTCATAATCATTTGATGATGCCATAATCATTTTGTTGATGTCATAATCATTTTATGATGTCATAATCATTTTGTTGATGTCATAATCATTTGATGATGTCATAATCATTAGATGATGTCATAATCATTTTGTTGATGTCATAATCATTTCATGATGTCATAATCATTTGATGTCATAATCATTGGATGATGTCATAATCATTTTGTTGATGTCATAATCATTTGATGATGCCATAATCATTAGATAATGTCATAATCATTTTGTTGAAGTCATAATCATTTGATGATGTCATAATCATTTTGTTGATGTCATAATGATTTGATGATGTCATAATCATTTGATGTCATAATCATTGGATGATGTCATAATCATTTTGTTGATGTCATAATCATTTGATGATGTCATAATCATTTGATGTCATAATCATTGGATGATGTCATAATCATTTTGTTGATGTCATAATCATTTGATGATGTCATAATCATTAGATGATGTCATAATAATTTTGTTGATGTCATAATCATTTGATGATGTCATAATCATATGATGTAATAATCATTGAATGATGTCATAATCATTTTGTTGATGTCATAATCATTTGATGATGTCATAATCATTAGATGATGTCATAATCATTTTGTTGATGTCATAATCATTTCATGATGTCATAATCATTTGATGTCATAATCATTGGATGATGTCATAATCATTTTGTTGATGTCATAATCATTTGATGATGCCATAATCATTAGATAATGTCATAATCATTTTGTTGAAGTCATAATCATTTGATGATGTCATAATCATTTTGTTGATGTCATAATGATTTGATGATGTCATAATCATTTGATGTCATAATCATTGGATGATGTCATAATAATTTTGTTGATGCCATAATCATTAGATGATGTCATAATCATTTTGTTGAAGTCATAATCATTTGATGATGTCATAATCATTTTGTTGATGTCATAATGATTTGATGATGTCATAATCATTTGATGTCATAATCATTGGATGATGTCATAATCATTTTGTTGATGTCATAATCATTTGATGATGTCATAATCATTTGATGTCATAATCATTGGATGATGTCATAATCATTTTGTTGATGTCATAATCATTTGATGATGTCATAATCATTAGATGATGTCATAATAATTTTGTTGATGTCATAATCATTTGATGATGTCATAATCATATGATG
This sequence comes from Dendrobates tinctorius, assembly GCF_039654945.1. Lineage (NCBI taxonomy): Eukaryota > Metazoa > Chordata > Amphibia > Anura > Dendrobatidae > Dendrobates > Dendrobates tinctorius. The sequence goes on along the minus strand of NW_027361687.1, from coordinate 39,560,555 downwards.
TAATAATCATTGGATGATGTCATAATCATTTTGTTGATGTTATAATCATTTGATGATGTCATAATCATTAGATGATGTCATAATCATTTTGTTGATGTCATAATCATTTGAAGATGTCATAATCATTAGATGATGTCATAATCATTTTGTTGATGTCATAATCATTTGATGATGTCATAATCATTTGATGTCATAATCATTGGATGATGTCATAATCATTTTATTGATGTCATAATCATTTGATGATGTCATAATCATTTGATGATGTCATAATCATTTTGTTGATGTCATAATCATTTGATGATGTCATAATCATTTGATCTCATAATCATTGGATGATGTCATAATCATTTTGTTGATGTCATAATCATTTTATGATGTCATAATCATTTTGTTGATGTCATAATCATTGGATGATGTCATAATCCTTTTGTTGATGTCATAATCATTTGATGATGTCATAATCATTAGATGATGTCATAATCATTTTGTTGATGTCATAATCATTTGATGATGTCATAATCATTTTGTTGATGTCATAATCATTTCGTTGATGTCATAATGATTTGATGATATCATTATCATTTGATGTCATAATCATTGGATGATGTCATAATCATTTTGTTGATGTCATAATCATTTGATGATGTCATAATCATTTGATGTCATAATCATTGGATGACGTCATAATCATTTTGTTGATGTCATAATCATTTTATGATGTCATAATCATTTTGTTGATGTCATAATCATTGGATGATGTCATAATCCTTTTGTTGATGTCATAATCATTTGATGATGTCATAATCCTTAGATGATGTCATAATCATTTTGTTGATGTCATAATCATTTGATGATGTCATAATCATTTTGTTGATGTCATAATCATTTCGTTGATGTCATAATGATTTGATGATATCATAATCATTTGATGTCATAATCATTGGATGATGTCATAATCCTTTTGTTGATGTCATAATCATTTGATGATGTCATAATCATTAGATGATGTCATAATCATTTTGTTGATGTCATAATCATTTGATGATGTCATAATCATTTTGTTGATGTCATAATCATTTCGTTGATGTCATAATGATTTGATGATATCATTATCATTTGATGTCATAATCATTGGATGATGTCATAATCATTTTGTTGATGTCATAATCATTTGATGATGTCATAATCATTTGATGTCATAATCATTGGATGACGTCATAATCATTTTGTTGATGTCATAATCATTTTATGATGTCATAATCATTTTGTTGATGTCATAATCATTGGATGATGTCATAATCCTTTTGTTGATGTCATAATCATTTGATGATGTCATAATCCTTAGATGATGTCATAATCATTTTGTTGATGTCATAATCATTTGATGATGTCATAATCATTTTGTTGATGTCATAATCATTTCGTTGATGTCATAATGATTTGATGATATCATAATCATTTGATGTCATAATCATTGGATGATGTCATAATCATTTTGTTGATGTCATAATCATTTGATGATGTCATAATCATTAGATGATGTCATAATCATTGGATGATGACATAATCATTTTGTTGATGTCATAATCATTTGATGTAATAATCATTGGATGATGTCATAATCATTTTGTTGATGTCATAATCATTTGATGATGTCATAATCATTAGATGATGTCATAATCATTTTGTTGATGTCATAATCATTTGATGATGTCATAATCATTAGATGATGTCATAATCATTTTGTTGATGTTATAATCATTGGATGATGTCATAATCATTTTGTTGATGTCATAATCAATTGATGATGTCATAATCATTTGATGATGTCATAATCATTTTGTTGATGTCATAATAATTTGATGATGTCATAATCATTTGATGTCATAATCATTGGATGATGTCATAATCATTTTGTTGATGTCATGATCATTTTATGATGTCATAATCATTTTGTTGATGTCATAATCATTGGATGATGTCATAATCATTAGATGATGTCATAATCATTTTGTTGATGTCATAATCATTTGATGATGTCATAATCATTTTGTTGATGTCATAATCATTTTGTTGATGTCATAATGATTTGATGATATCATAATCATTTGATGTCATAATCATTGGATGATGTCATAATCATTTTGTTGATGTCATAATCATTTGATGATGTCATAATCATTTGATGTCATAATCATTGGATGATGTCATAATCATTTGATGATGTCATAATGATTTTGTTGATGTCATAATCATTTGATGATGCCATAATCATTTTGTTGATGTCATAATCATTTTGTTGATGTCATAATCATTTGATGATGTCATAATCATTAGATGATGTCATAATCATTAGATGATGTGATAATCATTTTGTTGATGTCATAATCATTTCATGATGTCATAATCATTTGATGTCATAATCATTGGATGATGTCATAATTATTTTGTTGATGTCATAATCATTTGATGATGTCATAATCATTAGATAATGTCATAATCATTTTGTTGAAGTCATAATCATTTGATTATGTCATAATCATTTTGTTGATGTCATAATGTTTGTTGATGTCATAATGATTTGATGATGTCATAATCATTTGATGTCATAATCATTGGATGATGTCATAATCATTTTGTTGATGTCATAATCATTTGATGATGTCATAATCATTTGATGTCATAATCATTGGATGATGTCATAATCATTTTGTTGATGTCATAATCATTTGATGATGTCATAATCATATGATGTAATAATCATTGGATGATGTCATAATCATTTTGTTGATGTCATAATCATTTGATGATGTCATAATCATTAGATGATGTCATAATCATTTTGTTGATGTCATAATCATTTGATGATGTCATAATCATTAGATGATGTCATAATCATTTTGTTGATGTCATAATCATTTGATGATGTCATAATCATTTGATGTCATAATCATTGGATGATGTCATAATCATTTTGTTGATGTCATAATCATTTGATGATGTCATAATCATTAGATGATGTCATAATCATTTTGTTGATGTCATAATCATTTGATGATGTCATAATCTAAGTATGGAATGGACAAGGCAACTGTTAGGTGGATTCATAACTGGCTTAGTGATCGGACCCAAAGAGTGGTCGTAAATGGCTGCACATCCAGTTGGAAGAATGTCTCAAGTGGGGTACCACAGGGCTCTGTCCTGGGCCCTGTATTGTTCAACATCTTTATCAACGATTTAGATGAAGGAATTGAGGGTAAACTGATTAAATTTGCTGATGACACAAAGCTAGGAGGGATAGCTAATACTAGAGAAGAGAGAGAGAGGATTCAAAAAGATTTAAATAAACTGGAGAAGTGGGCAGCAACTAACAGAATGGTTTTTAACAGGGAGAAATGCAAAGTACTACATCTGGGCAATAAAAATGAAAAAAGCATATATAGAATGGGAGGAATAGGGCTAAGTGACAGCACATGTGAAAAAGACTTGGGTATACTAATAGATCACAGACTGAATGTGAGTCAACAGTGTGATGCAGCAGCAAAAAAGGCAAATGCAATTCTAGGATGTATTAACAGAAGCATACAGTCTAGATCACGTGAAGTCATTATTTCCCTCTACTCCTCTTTGGTCAGACCTCATCTGGAATATTGTGTCCAGTTTTGGGCACCACATTTTAAAAAAGACATCAACAAACTGGAGCAAGTTCAGAAAAGAGCGACCAGAATGGTGACCGGTCTGCAAACCCTGTCTTATGAGGAAAGGTTGCAGGATTTGGGAATGTTTAGTTTGCAAAAGAGAAGACTGAGAGGAGACTTAATAGCTGTCTACAAATATCTAAAGGGCTGTCACATTGTAGAAGGATCAACTTTATTCTCATTTGCACAAGGAAAGACTAGAAGCAATGGGATGAAACTGAATGGGAAGAGACACAGATTAGATATTAGAAAAAACTTTTTGACAGTTAGAGTGATCAATGAGTGGAACAGGTTGCCACGAGAGGTGGTGAGTTCTCCTTCAATAGAAGTCTTCAAACATAGGCTGGACAGATAACTGTCTGGGATGATTTAGCGAATCCTGCTTTGAGCAGGGGGTTGGACCAGATGGCCCAGGAGGTCCCTTCCAACTCTACGATTCTATGATTCTATGATTCTATGATTCTATGATTCTATAATCATTAGATGATGTCATAATCATTTTGTTGATGTCATAATCATTTGATGATGTCATAATCATTTTGTTGATGTCATAATCATTTCGTTGATGTCATAATGATTTGATGATATCATATTCATTTGATGTCATAATCATTGGATGATGTCATAATCATTTTGTTGATGTCATAATCATTTGATGATGTCATAATCATTTGATGTCATAATCATTGGATGATGTCATAATCATTTTGTTGATGTCATAATCATTTTATGATGTCATAATCATTTTGTTGATGTCATAATCATTGGATGATGTCATAATCCTTTTGTTGATGTCATAATCATTTGATGATGTCATAATCATTAGATAATGTCATAATCATTTTGTTGATGTCATAATCATTTGATGATGTCATAATCATTTTGTTGATGTCATAATCATTTCGTTGATGTCATAATGATTTGATGATATCATAATCATTTGATGTCATAATCATTGGATGATTTCATAATCATTTTGTTGATGTCATAATCATTTGATGATGTCATAATCATTAGATGATGTCATAATCATTGGATGATGACATAATCATTTTGTTGATGTCATAATCATTTGATGTCATAATCATTGGATGATGTCATAATCATTTTGTTTATGTCATAATCATTTGATGATGTCATAATCATTAGATGATGTCATAATCATTTTGTTGATGTCATAATCATTTGATGTCATAATCATTGGATGATGTCATAATCATTTTGTTGATGGCATAATCATTTGATGATGTCATAATCATTAGATAATGTCATAATCATTTTGTTGAAGTCATAATCATTTGATGATGTCATAATCATTTTGTTGATGTCATAATCATTTTGTTGATGTCATAATGATTTGATGATGTCATAACCATTTGATGTCATAATCATTGGATGATGTCATAATCATTTTGTTGATGTCATAATCATTTGATGATGTCATAATCATTTTATGTCATAATCATTGGATGATGTCATAATCATTTTGTTGATGTCATAATCACTTGATGATGTCATAATCATTAGATGATGTCATAATCATTTTGTTGATGTCATAATCATTTTGTTGATGTCATAATCATTTGATGATGTCATAATCATTTGATGATGTCATAATCATTAGATGATGTCATAATCATTTTGTTGATGTCATAATCATTTGATGATGTCATAATCATTTGATGTCATAATCATTGGATGATGTCATAATCATTTTGTTGATGTCATAATCATTTGATGATGTCATAATCATTTGATGTCATAATCATTGGATGATGTCATAATCATTTTGTTGATGTCATAATCATTTGATGATGTCATAATCATTTGATGTCATAATCATTGGATGATGTCATAATCATTTTGTTGATGTCATAATCATTTGATGATGTCATAATCATTAGATGATGTCATAATCATTGGATGATGACATAATCATTTTGTTGATGTCATAATCATTTGATGTCATAATCATTGGATGATGTCATAATCATTTTGTTGATGTCATAATCATTTGATGATGTCATAATCATTAGATGATGTCATAATCATTTTGTTGATGTCACAATCATTTCATGATGTCATAATCATTTGATGTCATAATCATTGGATGATGTCATAATCATTTTGTTGATGTCATAATCATTTGATGATGTCATAATCATTAGATAATGTCATAATCATTTTGTTGAAGTCATAATCATTTGATGATGTCATTATCATTTTGTTGATGTCATAATGATTTGATGATGTCATAATCATTTGATGTCATAATCATTGGATGATGTCATAATCATTTTGTTGATGTCATAATCATTTGATGATGTCATAATCATTTGATGTCATAATCATTGGATGATGTCATAATCATTTTGTTGATGTCATAATCATTTGATGATGTCATAATCATTAGATGATGTCATAATCATTTTGTTGATGTCATAATCATTTGATGATGTCATAATCATATGATGTAATAATCATTGGATGATGTCATAATCATTTTGTTGATGTCATAATCATTTGATGATGTCATAATCATTAGATGATGTCATAATCATTTTGTTGATGTCATAATCATTTGATGATGTCATAATCATTAGATGATGTCATAATCATTTTGTTGATGTCATAATCATTTGATGATGTCATAATCATTTGATGTCATAATCATTGGATGATGTCGTAATCATTTTGTTGATGTCATAATCATTTGATGATGTCATAATCATTTGATGATGTCATAATCATTTTGATGATGTCATAATCATTTGATGATGTCATAATCATTTGATGTCATAATCATTGGATAATGTCATAATCATTTTGTTGATGTCATAATCATTTTATGATGTCATAATCATTTTGTTGATGTCATAATCATTGGATGATGTCATAATCCTTTTGTTGATGTCATAATCATTTGATGATGTCATAATCATTAGATGATGTCATAATCATATTGTTGATGTCATAATCATTTGATGATGTCATAATCATTTTGTTGTTGTCATAATCATTTCGTTGATGTCATAATGATTTGATGATATCATAATCATTTGATGTCATAATCATTGGATGATGTCATAATCATTTTGTTGATGTCATAATCATTTGATGATGTCATAATCATTTGATGTCATAATCATTGGATGATGTCACAATCATTTTGTTGATGTCATAATCATTTTATGATGTCATAATCATTTTGTTGATGTCATAATCATTGGATGATGTCATAATCCTTTTGTTGATGTCATAATCATTTGATGATGTCATAATCATTAGATGATGTCATAATCATTTTGTTGATGTCATAATCATTTGATGATGTCATAATCATTTTGTTGATGTCATAATCATTTCGTTGATGTCATAATGATTTGATGATATCATAATCATTTGATGTCATAATCATTGGATGATTTCATAATCATTTTGTTGATGTCATAATCATTTGATGATGTCATAATCATTAGATGATGTCATAATCATTGGATGATGACATAATCATTTTGTTTATGTCATAATCATTTGATGTCATAATCATTTGATTATGTCATAATCATTTTGTTGATGTCATAATGTTTGTTGATGTCATAATGATTTGATGATGTCATAATCATTTGATGTCATAATCATTGGATGATGTCATAATCATTTTGTTGATGTCATAATCATTTGATGATGTCATAATCATTTGATGTCATAATCATTGGATGATGTCACAATCATTTTGTTGATGTCATAATCATTTTATGATGTCATAATCATTTTGTTGATGTCATAATCATTGGATGATGTCATAATCCTTTTGTTGATGTCATAATCATTTGATGATGTCATAATCATTAGATGATGTCATAATCATTTTGTTGATGTCATAATCATTTGATGATGTCATAATCATTTTGTTGATGTCATAATCATTTCGTTGATGTCATAATGATTTGATGATATCATAATCATTTGATGTCATAATCATTGGATGATGTCATAATCATTTTGTTGATGTCATAATCATTTGATGATGTCATAATCATTAGATGATGTCATAATCATTGGATGATGACATAATCATTTTGTTTATGTCATAATCATTTGATGTCATAATCATTTGATTATGTCATAATCATTTTGTTGATGTCATAATGTTTGTTGATGTCATAATGATTTGATGATGTCATAATCATTTGATGTCATAATCATTGGATGATGTCATAATCATTTTGTTGATGTCATAATCATTTGATGATGTCATAATCATTTGATGTCATAATCATTGGATGATGTCATAATCATTTTGTTGATGTCATAATCATTTGATGATGTCATAATCATATGATGTAATAATCATTGGATGATGTCATAATCATTTTGTTGATGTCATAATCATTTGATGATGTCATAATCATTAGATGATGTCATAATCATTTTGTTGATGTCATAATCATTTGATGATGTCATAATCATTAGATGATGTCATAATCATTTTGTTGATGTCATAATCATTTGATGATGTCATAATCATTTGATGTCATAATCATTGGATGATGTCATAATCATTTTATTGATGTCATAATCATTTGATGATGTCATAATCATTAGATGATGTCATAATCATTTTGTTGATGTCATAATCATTTGATGATGTCATAATCATTTGATGTCATAATCATTGGATGATGTCATAATCATTTTGTTGATGTCATAATCATTTTATGATGTCATAATCATTTTGTTAATGTCATAATCATTGGATGATGTCATAATCCTTTTGTTGATGTCATAATCATTTGATGATGTCATAATCTAAGTATGGAATGGACAAGGCAACTGTTAGGTGGATTCATAACTGGCTTAGTGATCGGACCCAAAGAGTGGTCGTAAATGGCTGCACATCCAGTTGGAAGAATGTCTCAAGTGGGGTACCACAGGGCTCTGTCCTGGGCCCTGTATTGTTCAACATCTTTATCAACGATTTAGATGAAGGAATTGAGGGTAAACTGATTAAATTTGCTGATGACACAAAGCTAGGAGGGATAGCTAATACTAGAGAAGAGAGAGAGAGGATTCAAAAAGATTTAAATAAACTGGAGAAGTGGGCAGCAACTAACAGAATGGTTTTTAACAGGGAGAAATGCAAAGTACTACATCTGGGCAATAAAAATGAAAAAACCATATATAGAATGGGAGGAATAGGGCTAAGTGACAGCACATGTGAAAAAGACTTGGGTATACTAATAGATCACAGACTGAATGTGAGTCAACAGTGTGATGCAGCAGCAAAAAAGGCAAATGCAATTCTAGGATGTATTAACAGAAGCATACAGTCTAGATCACGTGAAGTCATTATTTCCCTCTACTCCTCTTTGGTCAGACCTCATCTGGAATATTGTGTCCAGTTTTGGGCACCACATTTTAAAAAAGACATCAACAAACTGGAGCAAGTTCAGAAAAGAGCGACCAGAATGGTGACCGGTCTGCAAACCCTGTCTTATGAGGAAAGGTTGCAGGATTTGGGAATGTTTAGTTTGCAAAAGAGAAGACTGAGAGGAGACTTAATAGCTGTCTACAAATATCTAAAGGGCTGTCACATTGTAGAAGGATCAACTTTATTCTCATTTGCACAAGGAAAGACTAGAAGCAATGGGATGAAACTGAATGGGAAGAGACACAGATTAGATATTAGAAAAAACTTTTTGACAGTTAGAGTGATCAATGAGTGGAACAGGCTGCCACGAGAAGTGGTGAGTTCTCCTTCAATGGAAGTCTTCAAACAGAGGCTGGACAGACATCTGACTCGGATGATTTAGCGAATCCTGCTTTGAGCAGGGGGTTGGACCAGATGGCCCAGGAGGTCCCTTCCAACTCTACGATTCTATGATTCTATGATTATATGATTCTATGATTCTATAATCATTAGATGATGTCATAATCATTTTGTTGATGTCATAATCATTTGATGATGTCATAATCATTTTGTTGATGTCATAATCATTTCGTTGATGTCATAATGATTTGATGATATCATATTCATTTGATGTCATAATCATTGGATGATGTCATAATCATTTTGTTGATGTCATAATCATTTGATGATGTCATAATCATTTGATGTCATAATCATTGGATGATGTCATAATCATTTTGTTGATGTCATAATCATTTTATGATGTCATAATCATTTTGTTGATGTCATAATCATTGGATGATGTCATAATCCTTTTGTTGATGTCATAATCATTTGATGATGTCACAATCATTAGATGATGTCATAATCATTTTGTTGATGTCATAATCATTTGATGATGTCATAATCATTTTGTTGATGTCATAATCATTTCGTTGATGTCATAATGATTTGATGATATCATAATCATTTGATGTCATAATCATTGGATGATTTCATAATCATTTTGTTGATGTCATAATCATTTGATGATGTCATAATCATTAGATGATGTCATAATCATTGGATGATGACATAATCATTTTGTTGATGTCATAATCATTTGATGTCATAATCATTGGATGATGTCATAATCATTTTGTTGATGTCATAATCATTTGATGATGTCATAATCATTAGATGATGTCATAATCATTTTTTTGATGTCATAATCATTTGATGTCATAATCATTGGATGATGTCATAATCATTTTGTTGATGGCATAATCATTTGATGATGTCATAATCATTAGATAATGTCATAATCATTTTGTTGAAGTCATAATCATTTGATGATGTCATAATCATTTTGTTGATGTCATAATCATTTTGTTGATGTCATAATGATTTGATGATGTCATAATCATTTGATGTCATAATCATTGGATGATGTCATAATCATTTTGTTGATGTCATAATCATTTGATGATGTCATAATCATTTTATGTCATTATCATTGGATGATGTCATAATCATTTTGTTGATGTCATAATCACTTGATGATGTCATAATCATTAGATGATGTCATAATCATTTTGTTGATGTCATAATCATTTTGTTGATGTCATAATCATTTCATGATGTCATAATCATTTGATGTCATAATCATTGGATGATGTCATAATCATTTTGTTGATGTCATAATCATTTGATGATGTCATAATCATTAGATAATGTCATAATCATTTTGTTGAAGTCATAATCATTTGATGATGTCATTATCATTTTGTTGATGTCATAATGATTTGATGATGTCATAATCATTTGATGTCATAATCATTGGATGATGTCATAATCATTTTGTTGATGTCATAATCATTTGATGATGTCATAATCATTTGATGTCATAATCATTGGATGATGTCATAATCATTTTGTTGATGTCATAATCATTTGATGATGTCATAATCATTAGATGATGTCATAATCATTTTGTTGATGTCATAATCATTTGATGATGTCATAATCATATGATGTAATAATCATTGGATGATGTCATAATCATTTTGTTGATGTCATAATCATTTGATGATGTCATAATCATTAGATGATGTCATAATCATTTTGTTGATGTCATAATCATTTGATGATGTCATAATCATTTGATAATGTCATAATCATTTTGTTGATGTCATAATCATTTTATGATGTCATAATCATTTTGTTGATGTCATAATCATTGGATGATGTCATAATCCTTTTGTTGATGTCATAATCATTTGATGATGTCATAATCATTAGATGATGTCATAATCATATTGTTGATGTCATAATCATTTGATGATGTCATAATCATTTTGTTGTTGTCATAATCATTTCGTTGATGTCATAATGATTTGATGATATCATAATCATTTGATGTCATAATCATTGGATGATGTCATAATCATTTTGTTGATGTCATAATCATTTGATGATGTCATAATCATTTGATGTCATAATCATTGGATGATGTCATAATCATTTTGTTGATGTCATCATCATTTTATGATGTCATAATCATTTTGTTGATGTCATAATCATTGGATGATGTCATAATCCTTTTGTTGATGTCATAATTATTTGATGATGTCATAATCATTAGATGATGTCATAATCATTTTGTTTATGTCATAATCATTTGATGTCATAATCATTGGATGATGTCATAATCATTTTGTTGATGTCATAATCATTTGATGATGTCATAATCATTAGATAATGTCATAATCATTTTGTTGAAGTCATAATCATTTGATGATGTCATAATCATTTTGTTGATGTCATAATCATTTTGTTGATGTCATATTGATTTGATGATGTCATAATCATTTGATGTCATAATCATTGGATGATGTCATAATCATTTTGTTCATGTCATAATCATTTGATGATGTCATAATCATTTGATGTCATAATCATTAGATGATGTCATAATCATTTTGTTGATGTCATAATCATTTGATGATGTCATAATCATTAGATGTTGTCATAATCATTTTGTTGATGTCATAATCATTTGATGATGTCATAATCATTTGATGTCATAATCATTGGATGATGTCATAATCATTTTGTTGATGTCATAATCATTTGATGATGTCATAATCATTTGATGATGTCATAATCATTTTGTTGATGTCATAATCATTTTATGATGTTATAATCATTTTGTTGATCTCATAATCATTGGATGATGTAATAATCCTTTTGTTGATGTCATAATCATTTGATGATGTCATAATCATTAGATGATGTCATAATCATTTTGTTGATGTCATAATCATTTGATGATGTCATAATCATTTTGTAGATGTCATAATCATTTCGTCGATGTCATAATGATTTGATGATATCATAATCATTTGATGTCATAATCATTGGATGATGTCATAATCATTTTGTTGATGTCATAATCATTTGGTGATGTCATAATCATTTGATGTCATAATCATTGGATGATGTCATAATCATTTGATGATGCCATAATCATTTTGTTGATGTCATAATCATTTTATGATGTCATAATCATTTTGTTGATGTCATAATCATTTTGTTGATGTCATAATCATTTGATGATGTCATAGTCATTAGATGATGTCATAATCATTTTGTTGATGTCATAATCATTTCATGATGTCATAATCATTTGATGTCATAATCATTGTATGATGTCATAATCATTTTGTTGATGTCATAATCATTTGATGATGTCATAATCATTAGATAATGTCATAATCATTTTGTTGAAGTCATAATCATTTGATGATGTCATAATCATTTTGTTGATGTCATAATGATTTGATGATGTCATAATCATTTGATGTCATAATCATTGGATGATGTCATAATCATTTTGTTGATGTCATAATCATTTTATGATGTCATAATCATTTGATGTCATAATCATTGGATGATGTCATAATCATTTTGTTGATGTCATAATCATTTGATGTCATAATCATTGGATGATGTCATAATCATTTTGTTGATGTCATAATCATTTGATGATGTCATAATCATTAGATGATGTCATAATCATTGGATGATGACATAATCATTTTGTTGATGTCATAATCATTTGATGTCATAATCATTGGATGGTGTCATAATCATTTTGTTGATGTCATAATCATTTGATGATGTCATAATCATTAGATGATGTCATAATCATTTTGTTGATGTCACAATCATTTCATGATGTCATAATCATTTGATGTCATAATCATTGGATGATGTCATAATCATTTTGTTGATGTCATAATCATTTGATGATGTCATAATCATTAGATAATGTCATAATCATTTTGTTGAAGTCATAATCATTTGATGATGTCATTATCATTTTGTTGATGTCATAATGATTTGATGATGTCATAATCATTTGATGTCGTAATCATTGGATGATGTCATAATCATTTTGTTGATATCATAATCATTTGATGATGTCATAATCATTTGATGTCATAATCATTGGATGATGTCATAATCATTTTGTTGATGTCATAATCATTTGATGATGTCATAATCATTAGATGATGTCATAATCATTTTGTTGATGTCATAATCATTTGATGATGTCATAATCATATGATGTAATAATCATTGGATGATGTCATAATCATTTTGTTGATGTCATAATCATTTGATGATGTCACAATCATTAGATGATGTCATAATCATTTTGTTGATGTCATAATCATTTGATGATGTCATAATCATTAGATGATGTCATAATCATTTTGTTGATGTCATAATCATTTGATGATGTCATAATCATTTGATGTCATAATCATTGGATGATGTCGTAATCATTTTGTTGATGTCATAATCATTTGATGATGTCATAATCATTTGATGATGTCATAATCAATTTGATGATGTCATAATCATTTGATGATGTCATAATCATTTGATGTCATAATCATTGGATAATGACATAATCATTTTGTTGATGTCATAATCATTTTATGATGTCATAATCATTTTGTTGATGTCATAATCATTGGATGATGTCATAATCCTTTTGTTGATGTCATAATCATTTGATTATGTCATAATCATTAGATGATGTCATAATCATATTGTTGATGTCATAATCATTTGATGATGTCATAATCATTTTGTTGTTGTCATAATCATTTCGTTGATGTCATAATGATTTGATGATATCATAATCATTTGATGTCATAATCATTGGATGATGTCATAATCATTTTGTTGATGTCATAATCATTTGATGATGTCATAATCATTTGATGTCATAATCATTGGATGATGTCATAATCCTTTTGTTGATGTCATAATCATTGGATGATGTCGTAATCATTTTGTTGATGTCATAATCATTTGATGATGTCATAATCATTAGATGATGTCATAATCATTTTGTTGATGTCATAATCATTTGATGATGTCATAATCATTTGATGTAATAATCATTAGATGATGTCATAATCATTTTGTTGATGTCATAATCATTTGATGATGTCATAATCATCAAATGATTATGACATCAACAAAATGATTATGACATCATCCAATGATTATGACATCAAATGATTATGATATCATCAAATCATTATGACATCAACAAAATGATTATGACATCAATAAAATGATTATGACATCATCAAATGAATATGACATCAACAAAATGATTATGACATCATCTAAGGATTATGACATCATCAAATGATTATGACATCAACAAAAGGATTATGACATCATCCAATGATTATGACATCAACAAAATGATTATGACATCATAAAATGATTATGACATCAACAAAATGATTATGACATCATCCAATGATTATGACATCAAATGATTATGACATCATCAAATTTTTATGACATCAACAAAATGATTATGACATCATCCAATGATTATGACATCAAATGATTATGATATCATCAAATCATTATGACATCAACGAAATGATTATGACATCAACAAAATGATTATGACATCATCAAATGATTATGACATCAACAAAATGATTATGACATCATCTAACGATTATGACATCATCAAATGATTATGACATCAACAAAAGGATTATGACATCATCCAATGATTATGACATCAACAAAATGATTATGACATCATAAAATGATTATGACATCAACAAAATGATTATGACATCATCCAATGATTATGACATC
Organism: Dendrobates tinctorius; assembly: GCF_039654945.1. Classification (NCBI taxonomy): domain Eukaryota; kingdom Metazoa; phylum Chordata; class Amphibia; order Anura; family Dendrobatidae; genus Dendrobates; species Dendrobates tinctorius. The sequence continues at coordinate 39,545,255 of NW_027361687.1, read as the reverse complement.
AAATGATTATGACATCATCAAATGATTATGACATCAACAAAATGATTATGACATCATCAAATGATTATGACATCATCAAATGATTATGACATCAATAAAATGATTATGACATCATCCAATGATTATGACATCAAATGATTATGACATCATCAAATGATTATGACATCAACAAAATGATTATGACATCATCTAATGATTATGACATCATCAAATGATTATGACATCAACAAAATGATTATGACATCATCTAATGATTATGACATCATCAAATGATTATGACATCAACAAAATGATTATGACATCATCCAATGATTATTACATCATATGATTATGACATCATCAAATGATTATGACATCAACAAAATTATTATATCATCTAATGATTATGACATCATCAAATGATTATGACATCAACAAAATGATTATGACATCATCCAATGATTATGACATCAAATGATTATGACATCATCAAATGATTATGACATCAACAAAATGATTATGACATCATCCAATGATTATGACATCAAATGATTATGACATCATCAAATCATTATGACATCAACAAAATGATTATGACATCATCAAATGATTATGACTTCAACAAAATGATTATGACATTATCTAATGATTATGGCATCATCAAATGATTATGACATCAACAAAATGATTATGACATCATCCAATGATTATGACATCAAATGATTATGACATCATGAAATGATTATGACATCAACAAAATGATTATGACATCATCTAATGATTATGACATCATCAAATGATTATGACATCAACAAAATGATTATGACATCAACAAAATGATTATGACATCATAAAATGATTATGACATCAACAAAATGATTATGGCATCATCAAATGATTATGACATCATCCAATGATTATGACATCAAATGATTATGACATCATCCAATGATTATGACATCAAATGATTATGATATCATCAAATCATTATGACATCAACGAAATGATTATGACATCAACAAAATGATTATGACATCATCAAATGATTATGACATCAACAAAATGATTATGACATCATCTAATGATTATGACATCATCAAATGATTATGACATCAACAAAAGGATTATGACATCATCCAATGATTATGACATCAACAAAATGATTATGACATCATAAAATGATTGACATCAACAAAATGATTATGACATCATCCAATGATTATGACATCAAATGATTATGACATCATCAAATGATTATGACATCAACAAAATGATTATGACATCATCAAATGATTATGACATCATCAAATGATTATGACATCAACAAAATGATTATGACATCATCCAATGATTATGACATCAAATGATTATGACATCATCAAATGATTATGACATCAACAAAATGATTATGACATCATCTAATGATTATGACATCATCAAATGATTATGACATCAACAAAATGATTATGACCTCATCCATTGATTATTACATAAAATGATTATGACATCATCAAATGATTATGACATGAACAAAATGATTATGACATCATCCAATGATTATGACATCAAATGATTATGACATCATCAAATCAATATGACATCAACAAAATGATTATGACATCAACAAAATGATTATGACATCATCAAATGATTATGACTTCAACAAAAATGATTATGACATTATCTAATGATTATGACATCATCAAATGATTATGACATCAACAAAATGAATATGACATCATCCAATGATTATGACATCAAATGATTATGACATCATGAAATGATTATGACATCAACAAAATGATTATGACATCATCTAATGATTATGACATCATCAAATGATTATGACATCAACAAAATGATTATGACATCATCCAATGATTATGACATCAAATGATTATGACATCAACAAAATGATTATGTCATCATCCAATGATTATGACATCATCTAATGATTATGACATCATCAAATGATTATGACATCAACAAAATGATTATGACATCATCCAATGATTATGACATCAAATGATTATGATATCATCAAATCATTATGACATCAACGAAATGATTATGACATCAACAAAATGATTATGACATCATCATATGATTATGACATCAACAAAATGATTATGACATCATCTAATGATTATGACATCATCAAATGATTATGACATCAACAAAAGGATTATGACATCATCCAATGATTATGACATCAACAAAATGATTATGACATCCATAAAATGATTATGACATCAACAAAATGATTATGACATCATCCAATGATTATGACATCAAATGATTATGACATCATCAAATGATTATGACATCAACAAAATGATTATGACATCATCCAATGATTATGACATCAAATGAATATGATATCATCAAATCATTATGACATCAACGAAATGATTATGACATCAACAAAATGATTATGACATCATCTAATGATTATGACATCATGAAATGATTATGACATCAACAAAATGATTATGACATCATCTAATGATTATGACATCATCAAATGATTATGACATGAACAAAATGATTATGACATCAACAAAATGATTATGACATCATAAAATGATTATGACATCAACAAAATGATTATGGCATCATCAAATGATTACGACATCATCCAATGATTATGACATCAAATGATTATGACATCATCAAATGATTATGACATCAACAAAATGATTATGACATCATCTAATGATTATGACATCATCAAATGATTATGACATCAACAAAATGATTATGACATCATCCAATGATTATGACATCAAATGATTATGACATCATCCAATGATTATGACATCAAATGATTATGACATCATCCAATCATTATGACATCAACAAAATGATTATGACATCATCAAATCATTATGACATCAACAAAATGATTATGACATCATCAAATGATTATGACTTCAACAAAAAGATTATGACATTATCTAATGATTATGACATCATCAAATGATTATGACATCAACAAAATGATTATGACATCATACAATGATTATGACATCAAATGATTATGACATCATGAAATGATTATGACATCAACAAAATGATTATGACATCATCTAATGACTATGACATCATCAAATGATTATGACATCAACAAAATGATTATGACATCACCAAATGATTATGACATCAACAAAATGATTATGACATCATCCAATGATTATGACATCAAATGATTATGATATCATCAAATCATTATGACATCAACGAAATGATTATGACATCTACAAAATGATTATGACATCATCAAATGATTATGACTTCAACAAAATGATTATGACATTATCTAATGATTATGACATCATCAAATGATTATGACATCAACAAAATGATTATGACATCATACAATGATTATGACATCAAATGATTATGACATCATGAAATGATTATGACATCAACAAAATGATTATGACATCATCTAATGACTATGACATCATCAAATGATTATGACATCAACAAAATGATTATGACATCAACAAAATGATTATGACATCATAAAATGAATATGACATCAACAAAATGTTTATGGCATCATCAAATGATTATGACATCATCCAATGATTATGACATCAAATGATTATGACATCACCAAATGATTATGACATCAACAAAATGATTATGACATCATCCAATGATTATGACATCAAATGATTATGATATCATCAAATCATTATGACATCAACGAAATGATTATGACATCTACAAAATGATTATGACATCATCAAATGATTATGACATCAACAAAATGATTATGACATCATCTAATGATTATGACATCATCAAATGATTATGACATCAACAAAAGGATTATGACATCATCCAATGATTATGACATCAACAAAATGATTATAACATCATAAAATGATTATGACATCAACAAAATGATTATGACATCATCCAATGATTATGACATCAAATGATTATGACATCATCAAATGATTATGACATCAACAAAATGATTGTGACATCATCAAATGATTATGACATCAACAAAATGATTATGACATAATCCAATGATTATGACATCAAATGATTATGACATCATCAAATGATTATGACATCAACAAAATGATTATGACATCATCTAATGATTATGACATCATCAAATGATTATGACATCAACAAAATGATTATGACATCATCTAATGATTATTACATCAAATGATTATGACATCATCAAATGATTATGACATCAACAAAATGATTATGACATCATCTAATGATTATGACATCATCAAATGATTATGACATCAACAAAATGATTATGACATCATCCAATGATTATGACATCAAATGATTATGACATCATCAAATGATTATGACATGAACAAAATGATTATGACATCATCCAATGATTATGACATCAAATGATTATGACATCATCAAATCAATATGACATCAACAAAATGATTATGACATCAACAAAATGATTATGACATCATCAAATGATTATGACTTCAACAAAAATGATTATGACATTATCTAATGATTATGACATCATCAAATGATTATGACATCAACAAAATGATTATGACATCATCCAATGATTATGACATCAAATGATTATGACATAAACATAATGATTATGTCATCATCCAATGATTATGACATCATCTAATGATTATGACATCATCAAATGATTATGACATCAACAAAATGATTATGACATCATCCAATGATTATGACATCAAATGATTATGATATCATCAAATCATTATGACATCAACGAAATGATTATGACATCAACAAAATGATTATGACATCATCAAATGATTATGACATCAACAAAATGATTATGACATCATCTAATGATTATGACATCATCAAATTATTATGACATCAACAAAAGGATTATGACATCATCCAATGATTATGACATCAACAAAATGATTATGACATCATAAAATGATTATGACATCAACAAAATGATTATGACATCATCCAATGATTATGACATCAAATGATTATGACATCATCAAATGATTATGACATCAACAAAATGATTATGACATCATCCAATGATTATGACATCAAATGATTATGACATCATCAAATCATTATGACATCAACAAAATGATTATGACATCATCCAATGATTATGACATCAAATGATTATGATATCATCAAATCATTATGACATCAACGAAATGATTATGACATCATCAAATGATTATGACATCAACAAAATGATTATGACATCATCTAATGATTATGACATCATCAAATGATTATGACATCAACAAAAGGATTATGACATCATCCAATGATTATGACATCAACAAAATGATTATGACATCATAAAATGATTATGACATCAACAAAATGATTATGACATCATCCAATGATTATGACATCAAATGATTATGACATCATCAAATGATTATGACATCAACAAAATGATTATGACATCATCAAATGATTATGACATCATCAAATGATTATGACATCAATAAAATGATTATGACATCATCCAATGATTATGACATCAAATGATTATGACATCATCAAATGATTATGACATCAACAAAATGATTATGACATCATAAAATGATTATGACATCAACAAAATGATTATGACATCATCCAATGATTATGACATCAAATGATTATGACATCATCAAATGATTATGACATCAACAAAATGATTATGACATCATCAAATGATTATGACATCATCAAATGATTATGACATCAATAAAATGATTATGACATCATCCAATGATTATGACATCAAATGATTATGACATCATCAAATGATTATGACATCAACAAAATGATTATGACATCATCTAATGATTATGACATCATCAAATGATTATGACATCAACAAAATGATTATGACATCATCTAATGATTATGACATCATCAAATGATTATGACATCAACAAAATGATTATGACATCATCCAATGATTATTACATCATATGATTATGACATCATCAAATGATTATGACATCAACAAAATTATTATATCATCTAATGATTATGACATCATCAAATGATTATGACATCAACAAAATGATTATGACATCATCCAATGATTATGACATCAAATGATTATGACATCATCAAATGATTATGACATCAACAAAATGATTATGACATCATCCAATGATTATGACATCAAATGATTATGACATCATCAAATCATTATGACATCAACAAAATGATTATGACATCATCAAATGATTTTGACTTCAACAAAATGATTATGACATTATCTAATGATTATGGCATCATCAAATGATTATGACATCAACAAAATGATTATGACATCATCCAATGATTATGACATCAAATGATTATGACATCATGAAATGATTATGACATCAACAAAATGATTATGACATCATCTAATGATTATGACATCATCAAATGATTATGACATCAACAAAATGATTATGACATCAACAAAATGATTATGACATCATAAAATGATTATGACATCAACAAAATGATTATGGCATCATCAAATGATTATGACATCATCCAATGATTATGACATCAAATGATTATGACATCATCAAATGATTATGACATCAACAAAATGATTATGACATCATCCAATGATTATGACATCAAATGATTATGATATCATCAAATCATTATGACATCAACGAAATGATTATGACATCTACAAAATGATTATGACATCATCAAATGATTATGACTTCAACAAAATGATTATGACATTATCTAATGATTATGACATCATCAAATGATTATGACATCAACAAAATGATTATGACATCATACAATGATTATGACATCAAATGATTATGACATCATGAAATGATTATGACATCAACAAAATGATTATGACATCATCTAATGACTATGACATCATCAAATGATTATGACATCAACAAAATGATTATGACATCAACAAAATGATTATGACATCATAAAATGATTATGACATCAACAAAATGTTTATGGCATCATCAAATGATTATGACATCATCCAATGATTATGACATCAAATGATTATGACATCACCAAATGATTATGACATCAACAAAATGATTATGACATCATCCAATGATTATGACATCAAATGATTATGATATCATCAAATCATTATGACATCAACGAAATGATTATGACATCTACAAAATGATTATGACATCATCAAATGATTATGACATCAACAAAATGATTATGACATCATCTAATGATTATGACATCATCAAATGATTATGACATCAACAAAAGGATTATGACATCATCCAATGATTATGACATCAACAAAATGATTATAACATCATAAAATGATTATGACATCAACAAAATGATTATGACATCATCCAATGATTATGACATCAAATGATTATGACATCATCAAATGATTATGACATCAACAAAATGATTGTGACATCATCAAATGATTATGACATCAACAAAATGATTATGACATAATCCAATGATTATGACATCAAATGATTATGACATCATCAAATGATTATGACATCAACAAAATGATTATGACATCATCTAATGATTATGACATCATCAAATGATTATGACATCAACAAAATGATTATGACATCATCTAATGATTATTACATCAAATGATTATGACATCATCAAATGATTATGACATCAACAAAATGATTATGACATCATCTAATGATTATGACATCATCAAATGATTATGACATCAACAAAATGATTATGACATCATCCAATGATTATGACATCAAATGATTATGACATCATCAAATGATTATGACATGAACAAAATGATTATGACATCATCCAATGATTATGACATCAAATGATTATGACATCATCAAATCAATATGACATCAACAAAATGATTATGACATCAACAAAATGATTATGACATCATCAAATGATTATGACTTCAACAAAAATGATTATGACATTATCTAATGATTATGACATCATCAAATGATTATGACATCAACAAAATGATTATGACATCATCCAATGATTATGACATCAAATGATTATGACATAAACATAATGATTATGTCATCATCCAATGATTATGACATCATCTAATGATTATGACATCATCAAATGATTATGACATCAACAAAATGATTATGACATCATCCAATGATTATGACATCAAATGATTATGATATCATCAAATCATTATGACATCAACGAAATGATTATGACATCAACAAAATGATTATGACATCATCAAATGATTATGACATCAACAAAATGATTATGACATCATCTAATGATTATGACATCATCAAATTATTATGACATCAACAAAAGGATTATGACATCATCCAATGATTATGACATCAACAAAATGATTATGACATCATAAAATGATTATGACATCAACAAAATGATTATGACATCATCCAATGATTATGACATCAAATGATTATGACATCATCAAATGATTATGACATCAACAAAATGATTATGACATCATCCAATGATTATGACATCAAATGATTATGACATCATCAAATCATTATGACATCAACAAAATGATTATGACATCATCCAATGATTATGACATCAAATGATTATGATATCATCAAATCATTATGACATCAACGAAATGATTATGACATCATCAAATGATTATGACATCAACAAAATGATTATGACATCATCTAATGATTATGACATCATCAAATGATTATGACATCAACAAAAGGATTATGACATCATCCAATGATTATGACATCAACAAAATGATTATGACATCATAAAATGATTATGACATCAACAAAATGATTATGACATCATCCAATGATTATGACATCAAATGATTATGACATCATCAAATGATTATGACATCAACAAAATGATTATGACATCATCAAATGATTATGACATCATCAAATGATTATGACATCAATAAAATGATTATGACATCATCCAATGATTATGACATCAAATGATTATGACATCATCAAATGATTATGACATCAACAAAATGATTATGACATCATAAAATGATTATGACATCAACAAAATGATTATGACATCATCCAATGATTATGACATCAAATGATTATGACATCATCAAATGATTATGACATCAACAAAATGATTATGACATCATCAAATGATTATGACATCATCAAATGATTATGACATCAATAAAATGATTATGACATCATCCAATGATTATGACATCAAATGATTATGACATCATCAAATGATTATGACATCAACAAAATGATTATGACATCATCTAATGATTATGACATCATCAAATGATTATGACATCAACAAAATGATTGTGACATCATCAAATGATTATGACATCAACAAAATGATTATGACATAATCCAATGATTATGACATCAAATGATTATGACATCATCAAATGATTATGACATCAACAAAATGATTATGACATCATCTAATGATTATGACATCATCAAATGATTATGACATCAACAAAATGATTATGACATCATCTAATGATTATTACATCAAATGATTATGACATCATCAAATGATTATGACATCAACAAAATGATTATGACATCATCTAATGATTATGACATCATCAAATGATTATGACATCAACAAAATGATTATGACATCATCCAATGATTATGACATCAAATGATTATGACATCATCAAATGATTATGACATGAACAAAATGATTATGACATCATCCAATGATTATGACATCAAATGATTATGACATCATCAAATCAATATGACATCAACAAAATGATTATGACATCAACAAAATGATTATGACATCATCAAATGATTATGACTTCAACAAAAATGATTATGACATTATCTAATGATTATGACATCATCAAATGATTATGACATCAACAAAATGATTATGACATCATCCAATGATTATGACATCAAATGATTATGACATAAACATAATGATTATGTCATCATCCAATGATTATGACATCATCTAATGATTATGACATCATCAAATGATTATGACATCAACAAAATGATTATGACATCATCCAATGATTATGACATCAAATGATTATGATATCATCAAATCATTATGACATCAACGAAATGATTATGACATCAACAAAATGATTATGACATCATCAAATGATTATGACATCAACAAAATGATTATGACATCATCTAATGATTATGACATCATCAAATTATTATGACATCAACAAAAGGATTATGACATCATCCAATGATTATGACATCAACAAAATGATTATGACATCATAAAATGATTATGACATCAACAAAATGATTATGACATCATCCAATGATTATGACATCAAATGATTATGACATCATCAAATGATTATGACATCAACAAAATGATTATGACATCATCCAATGATTATGACATCAAATGATTATGACATCATCAAATCATTATGACATCAACAAAATGATTATGACATCATCCAATGATTATGACATCAAATGATTATGATATCATCAAATCATTATGACATCAACGAAATGATTATGACATCATCAAATGATTATGACATCAACAAAATGATTATGACATCATCTAATGATTATGACATCATCAAATGATTATGACATCAACAAAAGGATTATGACATCATCCAATGATTATGACATCAACAAAATGATTATGACATCATAAAATGATTATGACATCAACAAAATGATTATGACATCATCCAATGATTATGACATCAAATGATTATGACATCATCAAATGATTATGACATCAACAAAATGATTATGACATCATCAAATGATTATGACATCATCAAATGATTATGACATCAATAAAATGATTATGACATCATCCAATGATTATGACATCAAATGATTATGACATCATCAAATGATTATGACATCAACAAAATGATTATGACATCATAAAATGATTATGACATCAACAAAATGATTATGACATCATCCAATGATTATGACATCAAATGATTATGACATCATCAAATGATTATGACATCAACAAAATGATTATGACATCATCAAATGATTATGACATCATCAAATGATTATGACATCAATAAAATGATTATGACATCATCCAATGATTATGACATCAAATGATTATGACATCATCAAATGATTATGACATCAACAAAATGATTATGACATCATCTAATGATTATGACATCATCAAATGATTATGACATCAACAAAATGATTATGACATCATCTAATGATTATGACATCATCAAATGATTATGACATCAACAAAATGATTATGACATCATCCAATGATTATTACATCATATGATTATGACATCATCAAATGATTATGACATCAACAAAATTATTATATCATCTAATGATTATGACATCATCAAATGATTATGACATCAACAAAATGATTATGACATCATCCAATGATTATGACATCAAATGATTATGACATCATCAAATGATTATGACATCAACAAAATGATTATGACATCATCCAATGATTATGACATCAAATGATTATGACATCATCAAATCATTATGACATCAACAAAATGATTATGACATCATCAAATGATTTTGACTTCAACAAAATGATTATGACATTATCTAATGATTATGGCATCATCAAATGATTATGACATCAACAAAATGATTATGACATCATCCAATGATTATGACATCAAATGATTATGACATCATGAAATGATTATGACATCAACAAAATGATTATGACATCATCTAATGATTATGACATCATCAAATGATTATGACATCAACAAAATGATTATGACATCAACAAAATGATTATGACATCATAAAATGATTATGACATCAACAAAATGATTATGGCATCATCAAATGATTATGACATCATCCAATGATTATGACATCAAATGATTATGACATCATCAAATGATTATGACATCAACAAAATGATTATGACATCATCCAATGATTATGACATCAAATGATTATGATATCATCAAATCATTATGACATCAACGAAATGATTATGACATCAACAAAATGATTATGACATCATCAAATGATTATGACATCAACAAAATGATTATGACATCATCTAATGATTATGACATCATCAAATGATTATGACATCAACAAAAGGATTATGACATCATCCAATGATTATGACATCAACAAAATGATTATGACATCATAAAATGATTGACATCAACAAAATGATTATGACATCATCCAATGATTATGTCATCAAATGATTATGACATCATCAAATGATTATGACATCAACAAAATGATTATGACATCATCAAATGATTATGACATCATCAAATGATTATGACATCAACAAAATGATTATGACATCATCCAATGATTATGACATCAAATGATTATGACATCATCAAATGATTATGACATCAACAAAATGATTATGACATCATCTAATGATTATGACATCATCAAATGATTATGACATCAACAAAATGATTATGACATCATCTAATGATTATGACATCATCAAATGATTATGACATCAACAAAATGATTATGACATCATCCAATGATTATTACATCAAATGATTATGACATCATCAAATGATTATGACATCAACAAAATGATTATGACATCATCTAATGATTATGACATCATCAAATGATTATGACATCAACAAAATGATTATGACCTCATCCATTGATTATTACATAAAATGATTATGACATCATCAAATGATTATGACATGAACAAAATGATTATAACATCATCCAATGATTATGACATCAAATGATTATGACATCATCAAATCAATATGACATCAACAAAATGATTATGACATCAACAAAATGATTATGACATCATCAAATGATTATGACTTCAACAAAAATGATTATGACATTATCTAATGATTATGACATCATCAAATGATTATGACATCAACAAAATGAATATGACATCATCCAATGATTATGACATCAAATGATTATGACATCATGAAATGATTATGACATCAACAAAATGATTATGACATCATCTAATGATTATGACATCATCAAATGATTATGACATCAACAAAATGATTATGACATCATCCAATGATTATGACATCAAATGATTATGACATCAACAAAATGATTATGTCATCATCCAATGATTATGACATCATCTAATGATTATGACATCATCAAATGATTATGACATCAACAAAATGATTATGACATCATCCAATGATTATGACATCAAATGATTATGATATCATCAAATCATTATGACATCAACGAAATGATTATGACATCAACAAAATGATTATGACATCATCATATGATTATGACATCAACAAAATGATTATGACATCATCTAATGATTATGACATCATCAAATGATTATGACATCAACAAAAGGATTATGACATCATCCAATGATTATGACATCAACAAAATGATTATGACATCATAAAATGATTATGACATCAACAAAATGATTATGACATCATCCAATGATTATGACATCAAATGATTATGACATCATCAAATGATTATGACATCAACAAAATGATTATGACATCATCCAATGATTATGACATCAAATGAATATGATATCATCAAATCATTATGACATCAACGAAATGATTATGACATCAACAAAATGATTATGACATCATCTAATGATTATGACATCATGAAATGATTATGACATCAACAAAATGATTATGACATCATCTAATGATTATGACATCATCAAATGATTATGACATCAACAAAATGATTATGACATCATAAAATGATTATGACATCAACAAAATGATTATGGCATCATCAAATGATTACGACATCATCCAATGATTATGACATCAAATGATTATGACATCATCAAATGATTATGACATCAACAAAATGATTATGACATCATCTAATGATTATGACATCATCAAACGATTATGACATCAACAAAATGATTATGACATCATCCAATGATTATGACATCAAATGATTATGACATCATCAAATGATTATGACATCAACAAAATGATTATGACATCATCCAATGATTATGACATCAAATGATTATGACATCATCAAATCATTATGACATCAAATGATTATGATATCATCAAATGATTATGACATCAACAAAATGATTATGACATCATCCAATGATTATGACATCAAATGATTATGACATCATCAAATGATTATGACATCAACAAAATGATTATGACATCATCAAATGATTATGACATCATCAAATGATTATGACATCAACAAAATGATTATGACATCATCCAATGATTATGACATCAAATGATTATGACATCATCAAATGATTATGACATCAACAAAATGATTATGACATCATCTAATGATTATGACATCATCAAATGATTATGACATCAACAAAATGATTATGACCTCATCCATTGATTATTACATAAAATGATTATGACATCATCAAATGATTATGACATCAACAAAATGATTATGACATGATCTAATGATTATGACATCATCAAATGATTATGACATCAACAAAAGGATTATGACATCATCCAATGATTATGACATCAACAAAATGATTATGACATCATAAAATGATTATGACATCAACAAAATGATTATGACATCATCCAATGATTATGACATCAAATGATTATGATATCATCAAATGATTATGACATCAACAAAATGATTATGACATCATCCAATGATTATGACATCAAATGATTATGACATCATCAAATGATTATGACATCAACAAAATGATTATGACATCATCAAATGATTATGACATCATCAAATGATTATGACATCAACAAAATGATTATGACATCATCCAATGATTATGACATCAAATGATTATGACATCATCAAATGATTATGACATCAACAAAATGATTATGACATCATCTAATGATTATGACATCATCAAATGATTATGACATCAACAAAATGATTATGACCTCATCCATTGATTATTACATAAAATGATTATGACATCATCAAATGATTATGACATGAACAAAATGATTATGACATCATCCAATGATTATGACATCAAATGATTATGACATCATCAAATCAATATGACATCAACAAAATGATTATGACATCAACAAAATGATTATGACATCATCAAATGATTATGACTTCAACAAAAATGATTATGACATTATCTAATGATTATGACATCATCAAATGATTATGACATCAACAAAATGAATATGACATCATCCAATGATTATGACATCAAATGATTATGACATCATGAAATGATTATGACATCAACAAAATGATTATGACATCATCTAATGATTATGACATCATCAAATGATTATGACATCAACAAAATGATTATGACATCATCCAATGATTATGACATCAAATGATTATGACATCAACAAAATGATTATGTCATCATCCAATGATTATGACATCATCTAATGATTATGACATCATCAAATGATTATGACATCAACAAAATGATTATGACATCATCCAATGATTATGACATCAACAAAATGATTATGACATCATCTAATGATTATGACATCATCAAATGATTATGACATCAACAAAAGGATTATGACATCATCCAATGATTATGACATCAACAAAATGATTATGACATCCATAAAATGATTATGACATCAACAAAATGATTATGACATCATCCAATGATTATGACATCAAATGATTATGACATCATCAAATGATTATGACATCAACAAAATGATTATGACATCATCTAATGATTATGACATCATCAAATGATTATGACATCAACAAAATGATTATGACATCATCTAATGATTATGACATCATCAAATGATTATGACATCAACAAAATGATTATGACATCATCCAATGATTATTACATCATATGATTATGACATCATCAAATGATTATGACATCAACAAAATTATTATATCATCTAATGATTATGACATCATCAAATGATTATGACATCAACAAAATGATTATGACATCATCCAATGATTATGACATCAAATGATTATGACATCATCAAATGATTATGACATCAACAAAATGATTATGACATCATCCAATGATTATGACATCAAATGATTATGACATCATCAAATCATTATGACATCAACAAAATGATTATGACATCATCAAATGATTTTGACTTCAACAAAATGATTATGACATTATCTAATGATTATGGCATCATCAAATGATTATGACATCAACAAAATGATTATGACATCATCCAATGATTATGACATCAAATGATTATGACATCATGAAATGATTATGACATCAACAAAATGATTATGACATCATCTAATGATTATGACATCATCAAATGATTATGACATCAACAAAATGATTATGACATCAACAAAATGATTATGACATCATAAAATGATTATGACATCAACAAAATGATTATGGCATCATCAAATGATTATGACATCATCCAATGATTATGACATCAAATGATTATGACATCATCAAATGATTATGACATCAACAAAATGATTATGACATCATCCAATGATTATGACATCAAATGATTATGATATCATCAAATCATTATGACATCAACGAAATGATTATGACATCAACAAAATGATTATGACATCATCAAATGATTATGACATCAACAAAATGATTATGACATCATCTAATGATTATGACATCATCAAATGATTATGACATCAACAAAAGGATTATGACATCATCCAATGATTATGACATCAACAAAATGATTATGACATCATAAAATGATTGACATCAACAAAATGATTATGACATCATCCAATGATTATGTCATCAAATGATTATGACATCATCAAATGATTATGACATCAACAAAATGATTATGACATCATCAAATGATTATGACATCATCAAATGATTATGACATCAACAAAATGATTATGACATCATCCAATGATTATGACATCAAATGATTATGACATCATCAAATGATTATGACATCAACAAAATGATTATGACATCATCTAATGATTATGACATCATCAAATGATTATGACATCAACAAAATGATTATGACATCATCTAATGATTATGACATGATCAAATGATTATGACATCAACAAAATGATTATGACATCATCCAATGATTATTACATCAAATGATTATGACATCATCAAATGATTATGACATCAACAAAATGATTATGACATCATCTAATGATTATGACATCATCAAATGATTATGACATCAACAAAATGATTATGACCTCATCCATTGATTATTACATAAAATGATTATGACATCATCAAATGATTATGACATGAACAAAATGATTATAACATCATCCAATGATTATGACATCAAATGATTATGACATCATCAAATCAATATGACATCAACAAAATGATTATGACATCAACAAAATGATTATGACATCATCAAATGATTATGACTTCAACAAAAATGATTATGACATTATCTAATGATTATGACATCATCAAATGATTATGACATCAACAAAATGAATATGACATCATCCAATGATTATGACATCAAATGATTATGACATCATGAAATGATTATGACATCAACAAAATGATTATGACATCATCTAATGATTATGACATCATCAAATGATTATGACATCAACAAAATGATTATGACATCATCCAATGATTATGACATCAAATGATTATGACATCAACAAAATGATTATGTCATCATCCAATGATTATGACATCATCTAATGATTATGACATCATCAAATGATTATGACATCAACAAAATGATTATGACATCATCCAATGATTATGACATCAAATGATTATGATATCATCAAATCATTATGACATCAACGAAATGATTATGACATCAACAAAATGATTATGACATCATCATATGATTATGACATCAACAAAATGATTATGACATCATCTAATGATTATGACATCATCAAATGATTATGACATCAACAAAAGGATTATGACATCATCCAATGATTATGACATCAACAAAATGATTATGACATCATAAAATGATTATGACATCAACAAAATGATTATGACATCATCCAATGATTATGACATCAAATGATTATGACATCATCAAATGATTATGACATCAACAAAATGATTATGACATCATCCAATGATTATGACATCAAATGAATATGATATCATCAAATCATTATGACATCAACGAAATGATTATGACATCAACAAAATGATTATGACATCATCTAATGATTATGACATCATGAAATGATTATGACATCAACAAAATGATTATGACATCATCTAATGATTATGACATCATCAAATGATTATGACATCAACAAAATGATTATGACATCATAAAATGATTATGACATCAACAAAATGATTATGGCATCATCAAATGATTACGACATCATCCAATGATTATGACATCAAATGATTATGACATCATCAAATGATTATGACATCAACAAAATGATTATGACATCATCTAATGATTATGACATCATCAAACGATTATGACATCAACAAAATGATTATGACATCATCCAATGATTATGACATCAAATGATTATGACATCATCAAATGATTATGACATCAACAAAATGATTATGACATCATCCAATGATTATGACATCAAATGATTATGACATCATCAAATCATTATGACATCAAATGATTATGATATCATCAAATGATTATGACATCAACAAAATGATTATGACATCATCCAATGATTATGACATCAAATGATTATGACATCATCAAATGATTATGACATCAACAAAATGATTATGACATCATCAAATGATTATGACATCATCAAATGATTATGACATCAACAAAATGATTATGACATCATCCAATGATTATGACATCAAATGATTATGACATCATCAAATGATTATGACATCAACAAAATGATTATGACATCATCTAATGATTATGACATCATCAAATGATTATGACATCAACAAAATGATTATGACCTCATCCATTGATTATTACATAAAATGATTATGACATCATCAAATGATTATGACATCAACAAAATGATTATGACATGA
Organism: Dendrobates tinctorius; assembly: GCF_039654945.1. NCBI lineage: Eukaryota > Metazoa > Chordata > Amphibia > Anura > Dendrobatidae > Dendrobates > Dendrobates tinctorius. The sequence goes on along the minus strand of NW_027361687.1, from coordinate 39,526,337 downwards.
TCTAATGATTATGACATCATCAAATGATTATGACATCAACAAAAGGATTATGACATCATCCAATGATTATGACATCAACAAAATGATTATGACATCATAAAATGATTATGACATCAACAAAATGATTATGACATCATCCAATGATTATGACATCAAATGATTATGATATCATCAAATGATTATGACATCAACAAAATGATTATGACATCATCCAATGATTATGACATCAACAAAATGATTATGACATCATCTAATGATTATGACATCATCAAATGATTATGACATCAACAAAAGGATTATGACATCATCCAATGATTATGACATCAACAAAATGATTATGACATCCATAAAATGATTATGACATCAACAAAATGATTATGACATCATCCAATGATTATGACATCAAATGATTATGACATCATCAAATGATTATGACATCAACAAAATGATTATGACATCATCCAATGATTATGACATCAAATGAATATGATATCATCAAATCATTATGACATCAACGAAATGATTATGACATCAACAAAATGATTATGACATCATCTAATGATTATGACATCATGAAATGATTATGACATCAACAAAATGATTATGACATCATCTAATGATTATGACATCATCAAATGATTATGACATGAACAAAATGATTATGACATCAACAAAATGATTATGACATCATAAAATGATTATGACATCAACAAAATGATTATGGCATCATCAAATGATTACGACATCATCCAATGATTATGACATCAAATGATTATGACATCATCAAATGATTATGACATCAACAAAATGATTATGACATCATCTAATGATTATGACATCATCAAATGATTATGACATCAACAAAATGATTATGACATCATCCAATGATTATGACATCAAATGATTATGACATCATCAAATGATTATGACATCAACAAAATGATTATGACATCATCCAATGATTATGACATCAAATGATTATGACATCATCAAATCATTATGACATCAACAAAATGATTATGACATCATCAAATGATTATGACTTCAACAAAAAGATTATGACATTATCTAATGATTATGACATCATCAAATGATTATGACATCAACAAAATGATTATGACATCATACAATGATTATGACATCAAATGATTATGACATCATGAAATGATTATGACATCAACAAAATGATTATGACATCATCTAATGACTATGACATCATCAAATGATTATGACATCAACAAAATGATTATGACATCAACAAAATGATTATGACATCATAAAATGATTATGACATCAACAAAATGATTATGGCATCATCAAATGATTATGACATCATCCAATGATTATGACATCAAATGATTATGACATCACCAAATGATTATGACATCAACAAAATGATTATGACATCATCCAATGATTATGACATCAAATGATTATGATATCATCAAATCATTATGACATCAACGAAATGATTATGACATCTACAAAATGATTATGACATCATCAAATGATTATGACTTCAACAAAATGATTATGACATTATCTAATGATTATGACATCATCAAATGATTATGACATCAACAAAATGATTATGACATCAACAAAATGATTATGACATCAAATGATTATGACATCATGAAATGATTATGACATCAACAAAATGATTATGACATCATCTAATGACTATGACATCATCAAATGATTATGACATCAACAAAATGATTATGACATCAACAAAATGATTATGACATCATAAAATGATTATGACATCAACAAAATGATTATGGCATCATCAAATGATTATGACATCATCCAATGATTATGACATCAAATGATTATGACATCACCAAATGATTATGACATCAACAAAATGATTATGACATCATCCAATGATTATGACATCAAATGATTATGATATCATCAAATCATTATGACATCAACGAAATGATTATGACATCTACAAAATGATTATGACATCATCAAATGATTATGACATCAACAAAATGATTATGACATCATCCAATGATTATGACATCAAATGATTATGACATCATCAAATGATTATGACATCAACAAAATGATTGTGACATCATCAAATGATTATGACATCAACAAAATGATTATGACATAATCCAATGATTATGACATCAAATGATTATGACATCATCAAATGATTATGACATCAACAAAATGATTATGACATCATCTAATGATTATGACATCATCAAATGATTATGACATCAACAAAATGATTATGACATCATCTAATGATTATTACATCAAATGATTATGACATCATCAAATGATTATGACATCAACAAAATGATTATGACATCATCTAATGATTATGACATCATCAAATGATTATGACATCAACAAAATGATTATGACATCATCCAATGATTATGACATCAAATGATTATGACATCATCAAATGATTATGACATGAACAAAATGATTATGACATCATCCAATGATTATGACATCAAATGATTATGACATCATCAAATCAATATGACATCAACAAAATGATTATGACATCAACAAAATGATTATGACATCATCAAATGATTATGACTTCAACAAAAATGATTATGACATTATCTAATGATTATGACATCATCAAATGATTATGACATCAACAAAATGATTATGACATCATCCAATGATTATGACATCAAATGATTATGACATAAACATAATGATTATGTCATCATCCAATGATTATGACATCATCTAATGATTATGACATCATCAAATGATTATGACATCAACAAAATGATTATGACATCATCCAATGATTATGACATCAAATGATTATGATATCATCAAATCATTATGACATCAACGAAATGATTATGACATCAACAAAATGATTATGACATCATCAAATGATTATGACATCAACAAAATGATTATGACATCATCTAATGATTATGACATCATCAAATTATTATGACATCAACAAAAGGATTATGACATCATCCAATGATTATGACATCAACAAAATGATTATGACATCATAAAATGATTATGACATCAACAAAATGATTATGACATCATCCAATGATTATGACATCAAATGATTATGACATCATCAAATGATTATGACATCAACAAAATGATTATGACATCATCCAATGATTATGACATCAAATGATTATGACATCATCAAATCATTATGACATCAACAAAATGATTATGACATCATCCAATGATTATGACATCAAATGATTATGATATCATCAAATCATTATGACATCAACGAAATGATTATGACATCATCAAATGATTATGACATCAACAAAATGATTATGACATCATCTAATGATTATGACATCATCAAATGATTATGACATCAACAAAAGGATTATGACATCATCCAATGATTATGACATCAACAAAATGATTATGACATCATAAAATGATTATGACATCAACAAAATGATTATGACATCATCCAATGATTATGACATCAAATGATTATGACATCATCAAATGATTATGACATCAACAAAATGATTATGACATCATCAAATGATTATGACATCATCAAATGATTATGATATCAATAAAATGATTATGACATCATCCAATGATTATGACATCAAATGATTATGACATCATCAAATGATTATGACATCAACAAAATGATTATGACATCATCTAATGATTATGACATCATCAAATGATTATGACATCAACAAAATGATTATGACATAATCTAATGATTATGACATCATCAAATGATTATGACATCAACAAAATGATTATGACATCATCCAATGATTATTACATCATATGATTATGACATCATCAAATGATTATGACATCAACAAAATTATTATATCATCTAATGATTATGACATCATCAAATGATTATGACATCAACAAAATGATTATGACATCATCCAATGATTATGACATCAAATGATTATGACATCATCAAATGATTATGACATCAACAAAATGATTATGACATCATCCAATGATTATGACATCAAATGATTATGACATCATCAAATCATTATGACATCAACAAAATGATTATGACATCATCAAATGATTATGACTTCAACAAAATGATTATGACATTATCTAATGATTATGGCATCATCAAATGATTATGACATCAACAAAATGATTATGACATCATCCAATGATTATGACATCAAATGATTATGACATCATGAAATGATTATGACATCAACAAAATGATTATGACATCATCTAATGATTATGACATCATCAAATGATTATGACATCAACAAAATGATTATGACATCAACAAAATGATTATGACATCATAAAATGATTATGACATCAACAAAATGATTATGGCATCATCAAATGATTATGACATCATCCAATGATTATGACATCAAATGATTATGACATCATCAAATGATTATGACATCAACAAAATGATTATGACATCATCCAATGATTATGACATCAAATGATTATGATATCATCAAATCATTATGACATCAACGAAATGATTATGACATCAACAAAATGATTATGACATCATCAAATGATTATGACATCAACAAAATGATTATGACATCATCTAATGATTATGACATCATCAAATGATTATGACATCAACAAAAGGATTATGACATCATCCAATGATTATGACATCAACAAAATGATTATGACATCATAAAATGATTGACATCAACAAAATGATTATGACATCACCCAATGATTATGACATCAAATGATTATGACATCATCAAATGATTATGACATCAACAAAATGATTATGACATCATCAAATGATTATGACATCATCAAATGATTATGACATCAACAAAATGATTATGACATCATCCAATGATTATGACATCAAATGATTATGACATCATCAAATGATTATGACATCAACAAAATGATTATGACATCATCTAATGATTATGACATCATCAAATGATTATGACATCAACAAAATGATTATGACATCATCTAATGATTATGACATCATCAAATGATTATGACATCAACAAAATGATTATGACATCATCCAATGATTATTACATCAAATGATTATGACATCATCAAATGATTATGACATCAACAAAATGATTATGACATCATCTAATGATTATGACATCATCAAATGATTATGACATCAACAAAATGATTATGACCTCATCCATTGATTATTACATAAAATGATTATGACATCATCAAATGATTATGACATGAACAAAATGATTAAGACATCATCCAATGATTATGACATCAAATGATTATGACATCATCAAATCAATATGACATCAACAAAATGATTATGACATCAACAAAATGATTATGACATCATCAAATGATTATGACTTCAACAAAAATGATTATGACATTATCTAATGATTATGACATCATCAAATGATTATGACATCAACAAAATGAATATGACATCATCCAATGATTATGACATCAAATGATTATGACATCATGAAATGATTATGACATCAACAAAATGATTATGACATCATCTAATGATTATGACATCATCAAATGATTATGACATCAACAAAATGATTATGACATCATCCAATGATTATGACATCAAATGATTATGACATCAACAAAATGATTATGTCATCATCCAATGATTATGACATCATCTAATGATTATGACATCATCAAATGATTATGACATCAACAAAATGATTATGACATCATCCAATGATTATGACATCAAATGATTATGATATCATCAAATCATTATGACATCAACGAAATGATTATGACATCAACAAAATGATTATGACATCATCATATGATTATGACATCAACAAAATGATTATGACATCATCTAATGATTATGACATCATCAAATGATTATGACATCAACAAAAGGATTATGACATCATCCAATGATTATGACATCAACAAAATGATTATGACATCATAAAATGATTATGACATCAACAAAATGATTATGACATCATCCAATGATTATGACATCAAATGATGATGACATCATCAAATGATTATGACATCAACAAAATGATTATGACATCATCCAATGATTATGACATCAAATGAATATGATATCATCAAATCATTATGACATCAACGAAATGATTATGACATCAACAAAATGATTATGACATCATCTAATGATTATGACATCATGAAATGATTATGACATCAACAAAATGATTATGACATCATCTAATGATTATGACATCATCAAATGATTATGACATCAACAAAATGATTATGACATCAACAAAATGATTATGACATCATAAAATGATTATGACATCAACAAAATGATTATGGCATCATCAAATGATTACGACATCATCCAATGATTATGACATCAAATGATTATGACATCATCAAATGATTATGACATCAACAAAATGATTATGACATCATCTAATGATTATGACATCATCAAACGATTATGACATCAACAAAATGATTATGACATCATCCAATGATTATGACATCAAATGATTATGACATCATCAAATGATTATGACATCAACAAAATGATTATGACATCATCCAATGATTATGACATCAAATGATTATGACATCATCAAATCATTATGACATCAACAAAATGATTATGACATCATCAAATGATTATGACTTCAACAAAATATTATGACATTATCTAATGATTATGACATCATCAAATGATTATGACATCAACAAAATGATTATGACATCATACAATGATTATGACATCAAATGATTATGACATCATGAAATGATTATGACATCAACAAAATGATTATGACATCATCTAATGACTATGACATCATCAAATGATTATGACATCAACAAAATGATTATGACATCAACAAAATGATTATGACATCATAAAATGATTATGACATCAACAAAATGATTATGGCATCATCAAATGATTATGACATCATCCATTGATTATGACATCAAATGATTATGACATCACCAAATGATTATGACATCAACAAAATGATTATGACATCATCCAATGATTATGATATCAAATGATTATGATATCATCAAATCATTATGACATCAACGAAATGATTATGACATCTACAAAATGATTATGACATCATCAAATGATTATGACATCAACAAAAAGATTATGACATCATCTAATGATTATGACATCATCAAATGATTATGACATCAACAAAAGGATTATGACATCATCCAATGATTATGACATCAACAAAATGATTATAACATCATAAAATGATTATGACATCAACAAAATGATTATGACATCATCCAATGATTATGACATCAAATGATTATGACATCATCAAATGATTATGACATCAACAAAATGATTATGACATCATCAAATGATTATGACATCAACAAAATGATTATGACATAATCCAATGATTATGACATCAAATGATTATGACATCATCAAATGATTATGACATCAACAAAATGATTATGACATCATCTAATGATTATGACATCATCAAATGATTATGACATCAACAAAATGATTATGACATCATCTAATGATTATTACATCAAATGATTATGACATCATCAAATGATTATGACATCAACAAAATGATTATGACATCATCTAATGATTATGACATCATCAAATGATTATGACATCAACAAAATGATTATGACATCATCCAATGATTATGACATCAAATGATTATGACATCATCAAATGATTATGACATGAACAAAATGATTATGACATCATCCAATGATTATGACATCAAATGATTATGACATCATCAAATCAATATGACATCAACAAAATGATTATGACATCAACAAAATGATTATGACATCATCAAATGATTATGACTTCAACAAAAATGATTATGACATTATCTAATGATTATGACATCATCAAATGATTATGACATCAACAAAATGATTATGACATCATCCAATGATTATGACATCAAATGATTATGACATAAACATAATGATTATGTCATCATCCAATGATTATGACATCATCTAATGATTATGACATCATCAAATGATTATGACATCAACAAAATGATTATGACATCATCTAATGATTATGACATCATCAAATGATTATGACATCAACAAAATGATTATGACATCATCCAATGATTATTACATCAAATGATTATGACATCATCAAATGATTATGACATCAACAAAATGATTATGACATCATCTAATGATTATGACATCATCAAATGATTATGACATCAACAAAATGATTATGACCTCATCCATTGATTATTACATAAAATGATTATGACATCATCAAATGATTATGACATGAACAAAATGATTAAGACATCATCCAATGATTATGACATCAAATGATTATGACATCATCAAATCAATATGACATCAACAAAATGATTATGACATCAACAAAATGATTATGACATCATCAAATGATTATGACTTCAACAAAAATGATTATGACATTATCTAATGATTATGACATCATCAAATGATTATGACATCAACAAAATGAATATGACATCATCCAATGATTATGACATCAAATGATTATGACATCATGAAATGATTATGACATCAACAAAATGATTATGACATCATCTAATGATTATGACATCATCAAATGATTATGACATCAACAAAATGATTATGACATCATCCAATGATTATGACATCAAATGATTATGACATCAACAAAATGATTATGTCATCATCCAATGATTATGACATCATCTAATGATTATGACATCATCAAATGATTATGACATCAACAAAATGATTATGACATCATCCAATGATTATGACATCAAATGATTATGATATCATCAAATCATTATGACATCAACGAAATGATTATGACATCAACAAAATGATTATGACATCATCATATGATTATGACATCAACAAAATGATTATGACATCATCTAATGATTATGACATCATCAAATGATTATGACATCAACAAAAGGATTATGACATCATCCAATGATTATGACATCAACAAAATGATTATGACATCATAAAATGATTATGACATCAACAAAATGATTATGACATCATCCAATGATTATGACATCAAATGATGATGACATCATCAAATGATTATGACATCAACAAAATGATTATGACATCATCCAATGATTATGACATCAAATGAATATGATATCATCAAATCATTATGACATCAACGAAATGATTATGACATCAACAAAATGATTATGACATCATCTAATGATTATGACATCATGAAATGATTATGACATCAACAAAATGATTATGACATCATCTAATGATTATGACATCATCAAATGATTATGACATCAACAAAATGATTATGACATCAACAAAATGATTATGACATCATAAAATGATTATGACATCAACAAAATGATTATGGCATCATCAAATGATTACGACATCATCCAATGATTATGACATCAAATGATTATGACATCATCAAATGATTATGACATCAACAAAATGATTATGACATCATCTAATGATTATGACATCATCAAACGATTATGACATCAACAAAATGATTATGACATCATCCAATGATTATGACATCAAATGATTATGACATCATCAAATGATTATGACATCAACAAAATGATTATGACATCATCCAATGATTATGACATCAAATGATTATGACATCATTAAATCATTATGACATCAACAAAATGATTATGACATCATCAAATGATTATGACTTCAACAAAATATTATGACATTATCTAATGATTATGACATCATCAAATGATTATGACATCAACAAAATGATTATGACATCATACAATGATTATGACATCAAATGATTATGACATCATGAAATGATTATGACATCAACAAAATGATTATGACATCATCTAATGACTATGACATCATCAAATGATTATGACATCAACAAAATGATTATGACATCAACAAAATGATTATGACATCATAAAATGATTATGACATCAACAAAATGATTATGGCATCATCAAATGATTATGACATCATCCATTGATTATGACATCAAATGATTATGACATCACCAAATGATTATGACATCAACAAAATGATTATGACATCATCCAATGATTATGATATCAAATGATTATGATATCATCAAATCATTATGACATCAACGAAATGATTATGACATCTACAAAATGATTATGACATCATCAAATGATTATGACATCAACAAAAAGATTATGACATCATCTAATGATTATGACATCATCAAATGATTATGACATCAACAAAAGGATTATGACATCATCCAATGATTATGACATCAACAAAATGATTATAACATCATAAAATGATTATGACATCAACAAAATGATTATGACATCATCCAATGATTATGACATCAAATGATTATGACATCATCAAATGATTATGACATCAACAAAATGATTATGACATCATCAAATGATTATGACATCAACAAAATGATTATGACATAATCCAATGATTATGACATCAAATGATTATGACATCATCAAATGATTATGACATCAACAAAATGATTATGACATCATCTAATGATTATGACATCATCAAATGATTATGACATCAACAAAATGATTATGACATCATCTAATGATTATTACATCAAATGATTATGACATCATCAAATGATTATGACATCAACAAAATGATTATGACATCATCTAATGATTATGACATCATCAAATGATTATGACATCAACAAAATGATTATGACATCATCCAATGATTATGACATCAAATGATTATGACATCATCAAATGATTATGACATGAACAAAATGATTATGACATCATCCAATGATTATGACATCAAATGATTATGACATCATCAAATCAATATGACATCAACAAAATGATTATGACATCAACAAAATGATTATGACATCATCAAATGATTATGACTTCAACAAAAATGATTATGACATTATCTAATGATTATGACATCATCAAATGATTATGACATCAACAAAATGATTATGACATCATCCAATGATTATGACATCAAATGATTATGACATAAACATAATGATTATGTCATCATCCAATGATTATGACATCATCTAATGATTATGACATCATCAAATGATTATGACATCAACAAAATGATTATGACATCATCCAATGATTATGACATCAAATGATTATGATATCATCAAATCATTATGACATCAACGAAATGATTATGACATCAACAAAATGATTATGACATCATCAAATGATTATGACATCAACAAAATGATTATGACATCATCTAATGATTATGACATCATCAAATTATTATGACATCAACAAAAGGATTATGACATCATCCAATGATTATGACATCAACAAAATGATTATGACATCATAAAATGATTATGACATCAACAAAATGATTATGACATCATCAAATGATTATGACATCAACAAAATGATTATGACATCATCCAATGATTATGACATCAAATGATTATGATATCATCAAATCATTATGACATCAACGAAATGATTATGACATCAACAAAATGATTATGACATCATCAAATGGTTATGACATCAACAATATGATTATGACATCATCTAATGATTATGATATCATCAAATGATTATGACATCAACAAAAGGATTATGACATCATCCAATGATTATGACATCAACAAAATGATTATGACATCATAAAATGATTATGACATCAACAAAATGATTATGACATTATCCAATGATTATGACATCAAATGATTATGACATCATCAAATGATTATGACATCATCAAAATGATTATGACATCATCAAATGATTATGACATCATCAAATGATTATGACATCAACAAAATGATTACGACATCATCCAATGATTATGACATCAAATGATTATGACATCATCAAATGATTATGACATCAACAAAATGATTATGACATCATCAAATGATTATGACATCAACAAAATGATTATGACATCATCTAATGATTATGACATCATCAAATGATTATGACATCAACAAAATGATTATGACATCAACGAAATGATTATGACATCATCTAATGACTATGACATCATCAAATGATTATGACATCAACAAAATGATTATGACATCAACAAAATGATTATGACATCATAAAATGATTATGACATCAACAAAATGATTATGGCATCATCAAATGATTATGACATCATCCAATGATTATGACATCAAATGATTATGACATCACCAAATGATTATGACATCAACAAAATGATTATGACATCATCCAATGATTATGACATCAAATGATTATGATATCATCAAATCATTATGACATCAACGAAATGATTATGACATCTACAAAATGATTATGACATCATCAAATGATTATGACATCAACAAAATGATTATGACCTCATCCATTGATTATTACATAAAATGATTATGACATCATCAAATGATTATGACATGAACAAAATGATTATGACATCATCCAATGATTATGATATCAAATGATTATGACATCATCAAATCAATATGACATCAACAAAATGATTATGACATCAACAAAATGATTATGACATCATCAAATGATTATGACTTCAACAAAAATGATTATGACATTATCTAATGATTATGACATCATCAAATGATTATGACATCAACAAAATGAATATGACATCATCCAATGATTATGACATCAAATGATTATGACATCATGAAATGATTATGACATCAACAAAATGATTATGACATCATCAAATGATTATGACATCATCAAATGATTATGACATCAACAAAATGATTACGACATCATCCAATGATTATGACATCAAATGATTATGACATCATCAAATGATTATGACATCAACAAAATGATTATGACATCATCAAATGATTATGACATCAACAAAATGATTATGACATCATCTAATGATTATGACATCATCAAATGATTATGACATCAACAAAATGATTATGACATCAACGAAATGATTATGACATCAACAAAATGATTATGACATCATCAAATGATTATGACATCAACAAAATGATTATGACATCATCTAATGATTATGACATCATCAAATGATTATGACATCAACAAAAGGATTATGACATCAACAAAATGATTATGACATCATCAAATGATTATGACATCAACAAAATGATTATGACATCAACAAAATGATTACGACATCATCCAATGATTATGACATCAAATGATTATGACATCATCAAATGATTATGACATCAACAAAATGATTATGACATCATCAAATGATTATGACATCAACAAAATGATTATGACATCATCTAATGATTATGACATCATCAAATGATTATGACATCAACAAAATGATTATGACATCAACGAAATGATTATGACATCAACAAAATGATTATGACATCATCAAATGATTATGACATCAACAAAATGATTATGACATCATCTAATGATTATGACATCATCAAATGATTATGACATCAACAAAAGGATTATGACATCATCCAATGATTATGACATCAACAAAATGATTATGACATCATAAAATGATTATGACATCAACAAAATGATTATGACATCATCCAATGATTATGACATCAAATGATTATGACATCATCAAATGATTATGACATCAACAAAATGATTATGACATCATCAAATGATTATGACATCATCAAATGATTATGACATCAATAAAATGATTATGACATCATCCAATGATTATGACATCAAATGATTATGACATCATCAAATGATTATGACATCAACAAAATGATTATGACATCATCTAATGATTATGACATCATCAAATGATTATGACATCAACAAAATGATTATGACATCATCTAATGATTATGACATCATCAAATGATTATGACATCAACAAAATGATTATGACATCATCCATTGATTATTACATCATATGATTTTGACATCATCAAATGATTATGACATCAACAAAATTATTATGACATCATCTAATGATTATGACATCATCAAATGATTATGACATCAACAAAATGATTATGACATCATCCAATGATTATGACATCAAATGATTATGACATCATCAAATGATTATGACATCAACAAAATGATTATGACATCATCCAATGATTATGACATCAAATGATTATGACATCATCAAATCATTATGACATCAACAAAATGATTATGACATCATCAAATGATTATGACTTCAACAAAATGATTATGACATTATCTAATGATTATGACATCATCAAATGATTATGACATCAACAAAATGATTATGACATCATACAATGATTATGACATCAAATGATTATGACATCAACAAAATGATTATGACATCATCTAATGACTATGACATCATCAAATGATTATGACATCAACAAAATGATTATGACATCAACAAAATGATTATGACATCATAAAATGATTATGACATCAACAAAATGATTATGGCATCATCAAATGATTATGACATCATCCAATGATTATGACATCAAATGATTATGACATCACCAAATGATTATGACATCAACAAAATGATTATGACATCATCCAATGATTATGACATCAAATGATTATGATATCATCAAATCATTATGACATCAACGAAATGATTATGACATCTACAAAATGATTATGACATCATCAAATGATTATGACATCAACAAAATGATTATGACCTCATCCATTGATTATTACATAAAATGATTATGACATCATCAAATGATTATGACATGAACAAAATGATTATGACATCATCCAATGATTATGACATCAAATGATTATGACATCATCAAATCAATATGACATCAACAAAATGATTATGACATCAACAAAATGATTATGACATCATCAAATGATTATGACTTCAACAAAAATGATTATGACATTATCTAATGATTATGACATCATCAAATGATTATGACATCAACAAAATGAATATGACATCATCCAATGATTATGACATCAAATGATTATGACATCATGAAATGATTATGACATCAACAAAATGATTATGACATCATCTAATGATTATGACATCATCAAATGATTATGACATCAACAAAAGGATTATGACATCATCCAATGATTATGACATCAACAAAATGATTATGACATCATAAAATGATTATGACATCAACAAAATGATTATGACATCATCCAATGATTATGACATCAAATGATTATGACATCATCAAATGATTATGACATCAACAAAATGATTATGACATCATCCAATGATTATGACATCAAATGAATATGATATCATCAAATCATTATGACATCAACGAAATGATTATGACATCAACAAAATGATTATGACATCATCTAATGATTATGACATCATGAAATGATTATGACATCAACAAAATGATTATGACATCATCTAATGATTATGACATCATCAAATGATTATGACATCAACAAAATGATTATGACATCAACAAAATGATTATGACATCATAAAATGATTATGACATCAACAAAATGATTATGGCATCATCAAATGATTACGACATCATCCAATGATTATGACATCAAATGATTATGACATCATCAAATGATTATGACATCAACAAAATGATTATGACATCATCTAATGATTATGACATCATCAAATGATTATGACATCAACAAAATGATTATGACATCATCCAATGATTATGACATCAAATGATTATGACATCATCAAATGATTATGACATCAACAAAATGATTATGACATCATCCAATGATTATGACATCAAATGATTATGACATCATCAAATCATTATGACATCAACAAAATGATTATGACATCATCAAATGATTATGACTTCAACAAAATGATTATGACATTATCTAATGATTATGACATCATCAAATGATTATGACATCAACAAAATGATTATGACATCATACAATGATTATGACATCAAATGATTATGACATCATGAAATGATTATGACATCAACAAAATGATTATGACATCATCTAATGACTATGACATCATCAAAT
Organism: Dendrobates tinctorius; assembly: GCF_039654945.1. Lineage (NCBI taxonomy): Eukaryota > Metazoa > Chordata > Amphibia > Anura > Dendrobatidae > Dendrobates > Dendrobates tinctorius. The sequence goes on along the minus strand of NW_027361687.1, from coordinate 39,510,432 downwards.
GATTATGACATCAACAAAATGATTATGACATCAACAAAATGATTATGATATCATAAAATGATTATGACATCAACAAAATGATTATGGCATCATCAAATGATTATGACATCATCCAATGATTATGACATCAAATGATTATGACATCACCAAATGATTATGACATCAACAAAATGATTATGACATCATCCAATGATTATGACATCAAATGATTATGATATCATCAAATCATTATGACATCAACGAAATGATTATGACATCTACAAAATGATTATGACATCATCAAATGATTATGACTTCAACAAAATGATTATGACATTATCTAATGATTATGACATCATCAAATGATTATGACATCAACAAAATGATTATGACATCATACAATGATTATGACATCAAATGATTATGACATCATGAAATGATTATGACATCAACAAAATGATTATGACATCATCTAATGACTATGACATCATCAAATGATTATGACATCAACAAAATGATTATGACATCAACAAAATGATTATGACATCATAAAATGATTATGACATCAACAAAATGATTATGGCATCATCAAATGATTATGACATCATCCAATGATTATGACATCAAATGATTATGACATCACCAAATGATTATGACATCAACAAAATGATTATGACATCATCCAATGATTATGACATCAAATGATTATGATATCATCAAATCATTATGACATCAACGAAATGATTATGACATCTACAAAATGATTATGACATCAACAAAATGATTATGACATCATCTAATGATTATGACATCATCAAATGATTATGACATCAACAAAAGGATTATGACATCATCCAATGATTATGACATCAACAAAATGATTATAACATCATAAAATGATTATGACATCAACAAAATGATTATGACATCATCCAATGATTATGACATCAAATGATTATGACATCATCAAATGATTATGACATCAACAAAATGATTATGACATCATCAAATGATTATGACATCAACAAAATGATTATGACATAATCCAATGATTATGACATCAAATGATTATGACATCATCAAATGATTATGACATCAACAAAATGATTATGACATCATCTAATGATTATGACATCATCAAATGATTATGACATCAACAAAATGATTATGACATCATCTAATGATTATTACATCAAATGATTATGACATCATCAAATGATTATGACATCAACAAAATGATTATGACATCATCTAATGATTATGACATCATCAAATGATTATGACATCAACAAAATGATTATGACATCATCCAATGATTATGACATCAAATGATTATGACATCATCAAATGATTATGACATGAACAAAATGATTATGACTAGTGTTGAGCATTCCGATACCGCAAGTATCGGGTATCGGCCGATATTAGCGGTATCGGAATTCCGATACTTAATTCCGATACTTTTTTCATATCGGATTCCGGGATCGGAATCGGAATAGGAAGTTCCCATCATGCTATGAGCCTGCTTGCTTTGATTAAGCCAATGGGAATCCTCCGAAGTGTGGGCACATCCTGTTAGGCATGTAGGCATGTTAACTATTGGCATGGCTGTGATTGGCTGCCGAAATGATGTCATGATGCACTATAAAAGCCACCGCAGCCGCCATTTCTGGTCACTCTGCTGTGAATTCAGTTAGGGACAGGCTGCTGTAGAAGACTGTGAGGGACAGTTAGAAATAGCGATTCTAAAAACAATATTGTGCTTTATCCAGGCTACATAAACCACCACTGTAGCTTGCTTTTCCCTAGCAGCGCTGTTTTCACAGCTGTCTGCAAGGGCTGTGTGAGTGCAGCTCACGCTGTGGAGTGGGTCCTGCAGCCACGTCAGGCTGTAGGCCACCCAGTGTGATCACTGCTGCCTCATACATCTTTTATTTTTTGAGCTGCATTTTTTAAATAATTTCAATCTAGTGTGCTTCCATCCGTATCCATATACGTTGGTTGCAAACACTAGTAGTAGACAGCGGAGCCTTTCTGCAGCCTTTCAGTGCTAGTGTCCACTTTGCTGCACTGTTCACGGCTGTCTGAGAGGTCTCTGACTGTGTGTGAGTGCAGCTCACGCTGAGTAGTGTGTCCTGCAGCTACGTCTGGCTGTAGGACGCTCAGCGTGCGTCACTGCCTCACACATATTTTTATTTGAGTGCAGCTCATTTTTTCTTCTATTAGTGTGCATCCATCCGTCTCCATCTACGGTGGTTGCAAACACTATATAGGAGTACACAGCGGAGCCTTTCTGCAGCCTGTCAGTGCCAGTGCCCACTTAGCTGCACTGTTGACGGCTGTCTGAGAGGTCTCTGACTGTGTGTGAGTGCAGCTCACGCTGAGTAGAGTGTCCTGCAGCTACGTCTGGTTGTAGGACGCTCAACGTGCGTCACTGCCTCACACATATTTGTCTCTGAGTGCAGCTCATTTTTTCTTCTCCTATTAGTGTGCATCCATCCGTATCCATCAACATTGGTTGGTTGCAAACACTATATAGGAGTAGATAGAGGAGCCTTTTTTTCTGGCTTGTGCCCTGCCGGCGCAGCCAGATTAGTATTACCCAATTTTTTTGGAGCCTCATCTTTTGCATTGTAGGTTACCTGCCTGCATTGTAATAGCTCCAAAAAGTTGGTGATACTATCAGTTTCAATTCTTTGTTCTCATACTTTGAGTTTGTTTCAAACAAAGAAACCACATAAAAAGTTCACCAAACACTACATTTTGAACTTGTGTAGGCCACATCAGCTCCTATTAAAGTCTAGTCCACACACACACACTTCATAAAATTAGTGTTTCTTGTACCTGTAACCAGCTGTTCAGGAATAAGCACACTAAGGCCCCCCTTTGTCCTTTTTTGCCTATCTTAAGCAGTCTTGCAAGATGAAGAAGGCAGGGAGTAAGGCGCGGGGGCGTGGGCGTGGGCGTGGAGTTTCAGCAGGGAGAGGACGTGGGGATTCTGCAGGGAGAGGACGTGGGGATTCTACAGGTAGAGGACGTGGGGATTCTGGGCCTGCTGCGGGCACCAGTGGATCAGCATCCCCCAGTTTTAGCAGGCAACAGTCCTTTATGCGCAGCTTTGTAGGACCTCAACGTACCCCACTGCTGCGGGAGGAACAAATTGAAGCCGTTGTCGGATGGATGGCAGCTAACGCATCGACTTCAATTACTTCCGCATCCTCTCAGGGTCAGAGCACCGAAGAGCAACCATCTGTCTCTTCACCACCTGCCAAAGTGCCCAGGCAGTCAGAGAGACATGGACAGGAGCCATCACAATCTCTACTTCTGTTCTCGGAATCTGTTGGCTTGGAAAGAGGGGGCCAGCCAAGCAGCATTCCTGAATGTGAAGAAGAGGGAGTATGCAGTGATGCGCAACTTCTTTGTCCCTCTGAATCTGAAGAGGCGAGTGGGCCAGTGCCTATGGTCAGCACACCTCAGTACGCATCAAATGATGACGAGACTCAGTTGCCACTTTCTGGTGCGTACGGTGCTGGCGAGACAACCCCGGAGAAGCAGCTGTTTGAAGAGGGGAGGGAAGATGATGAGGTCCTTGACCCATCATGGCGTGAGCAACAGGAAGGTGGTGGGAGCAGCTCGGAGGAAGAGATTCCCCTACCGGCCAAAACAGGAGGCAGAGGGAGGGGGAAGACTTGGTTGCCTGTACCCTCCACTTCGGCACCCGTTAGGAGCATTCCTCCTTCCAAAGGCAAACCGGGCGCTCACAAGAGTTGCAGTGCGTGGTCCTTTTTTGACACAGTTGCAGATGACATTTGCTTTGTCAAATGCAAGCTGTGTCATCAGAGAGTCAAAAGAGGGAGAAATGTCAGCAACCTCAATACCACAAATATGTGGAAACATGTGCGCACCAAGCACGAGTTGGAGTTGCAGAGACACCCTGAAGACGTAGGCCAACGTACAGCACCACCTACCACCTCTTCAGTTCGTGTTGGGCCCTCTTCCTCCAGCTCACACACTGCTGGTTCGGCTTCCTCACAGGATCGCCAAGGAAGAACCTCTGCCACTGTTGTCCGGAGACCCTGTCAGATTCCACCCATAACAGCACGTTCCCATCCATCACAGCCATCGGTAGCACAGGCATGGGATAAAAGGCGCCCTTACTCGGCAAACCATCCCCGAGCACAGTCTCTGAATGCTGGCATTGCCAAACTTCTGGCAGTTGAAATGCTGTCATTCAGGCTGGTGGACACTGACACCTTCCGGGACTTAATGGCATTGGCAGTCCCCCAATACAACGTGCCCAGCCGCTTTTATTTCAGCAGGCGAGCCGTCCCTGCCCTGCAGAAACATGTTGAGGGCAAAATAAAACATGCGCTACTAAACGCCGTTAGTAGCAAGGTCCACCTGACCACCGATGCGTGGACCAGTAACCATGGACAGGGACGATACCTTTCCCTCACTGCCCACTGGGTCAATGTTGTGGAGCCGGGTACGGATCTGGAGAGTGGCGCTGTACGTGTTCTTCCAACGCCACGGATTGCAGGACTCCAGTCTGTACACATAGACTCCTCCTCCTACTCAAGTTCCTCAGAAACAGCAGAGCAGGAGCCTGTTACGACCGATATGAGCACAGCCGTGGCCAAACGTCAACAGGCTGTACTCAAATTAATTTCTTTGGGGAATCGAAGCCACACAGCGCAGGAGCTCTGGAATGCTATCAAGCTGGAGAGCGATGTGTGGTTTGGGCCAGCGAATCTCCAGCCGGGCTTGGTAGTGTGTGACAATGGCCGAAATCTGGTGGCAGCTCTTGGCCTAGGCAACCTCACACACATCCCATGTCTGGCACATGTTCTTAACTTGGTCGTGCAGAGCTTTCTGAGGGACTATCCGGATCTTGATGCACTGTTGCACAAGGTCCGCATAGAGTGCGCTCACTTGCGACGTTCCAGCACGGCAAGATCGCGCCTCGCTGCTCTGCAGCGATGATTTGGCCTTCCAGAACATCGCATCATATGTGACCTACCCACCCGGTGGAATTCAACGTTACATATGTTGGAGCGGTTGTGTGAGCAGCAGGCAGCAGTCATGGAGTACCAGCTGCATCAGGCGCAAACAAGTCGCACTGTGCGCCGTTCACACTTCAGCACCATTGAGTGGGCCTCTATGAAGGACATCTGCCTCGTTTTGCGTGCCTTCGATGAATCCACGCGGATGGCGAGTGCAGATGATGCACTAGTCAGCATGACTGTCCCCCTTATCTGCCTGCTTCAACAAACACTGCAAGCACTAAGGGATGAGGTTTCAGAAGAGGTGGAGGATGAGGAGTCCCAAATGCCATCTGCTTCTGGACAGTCTGCGCTACGTGTTTCCTCACAAAGGCCTAGGCAGGGGACACTTTGTGAGGAGGATGAGGAGGAGTCGATGGAGGAGGAAGACATCTCTCCAGAGGAGGGAGGTACACAAACCTCTACTCAGTATGTCCAGCGAGGGTGGGGTGATGCAGAGCAGGTCGAGGTCACGCCTCAAACAGGGGACAGCGGTTCTTTGGCAGTTGGGAGTCTGCAGCACATGGTTGATTTCATGCTGCAGTGCCTGAGAAACGACCGCCGCATCGCCCACATTCTCGTCTCGGCTGATTATTGGGTGTACACCCTCCTAGATCCTCGCTACCGGGACAGCGTACAAAGGCTCATACCAACGTTGAACCGGGAGCGTAAAATGCGGGAGTACGAAGAGTCACTGGTGCAGTCCATAATGTTTTCCATTCCACCCGACAGCATTGTTGCTAGTGCTTTACAAAGCAGCTCTGTGCGTCGAGGCAGTGGAGGAAACTCTGCACAAAGAGGGAGCAGAGGCAGCGCCGCAGCACAAGGCAAGACCACTATGGCCCAAATGTGGCAAAGTTTTGTGTGTCCACCACAATTGTCTACACCATCAGCGACGCCTCGAGTCAGCAGGAGGCAACGCTTCCGTCAGATGGTGTCAGACTACATGTCTTGCCCTGTCGCTGTACTCCCAGATGGCTCTTCCCCCTTCAAGTTTTGGGTCTCTAAGCTGGATACATGGCCAGAGCTTAGCCAGTATGCATTGGAGGTGCTGGCTTGCCCTGCTGCCAGTGTATTATCGGAACGTGTCTTTAGTGCCGCAGGTGGTGTACTAACAGACCGTCGCACGCGACTATCTTCCGATAATGTTGACCGGCTGACTTTTCTGAAAATGAACAAGGCCTGGATCTCCAAAGACTTTGCCATTCCTCTTACAGACTAAATTAGTGGTTGGCAACTGTATCCAGGTCTGCTGGTGTGTTCATTTTTCTACCACCTGAACTATAATCCCTGTGCTTCAACACAGCCAGTTGTCGCTCAGATGTGTCGTCTGCACAGAGAAACACACTAGCTCCTGTGTTACTGGGGTTCAGTAATGCCAGCTGATCCCCTGCTGTGTGGACGGCAGAGTCACCAGCTCCATCAACATTCAAACCACTACTGATTTTTAACCGTGCCCAACTTAGGTCTCTGGCTCCACTGTCTCTACTATTTCCCCTGACCTCCAACCCCGCCATCTACATCTCTGAAGTGGCGTCAGCACAATCTACACTTGTTCCTGTGTTCCTGTGGCTCAGTCCCATCAGTTTATCCCCTGATGTGTGTCCGGCAAGGTCTCCTGCTCTGTCCACATTCCCATAACCAGTAGTGGGAATGAGGACAGAGCTGGCGAACTTGCTGGACAAACATCAGGGGATCAACTGATGGGACTGAGCACCAGTAACACAGGAACAAGTGTAGATTGTGCTGACGCCACTTCAGAGATGTAGCTGGCGGGGTTGGAGGCCAGGGTAAATAGTAGAGACAGTGGAGCCAGAGGCCTAAGTGGAGCATGGTTAGAATCAGTAGTAGTCCACAACCTCCATAAAAACCGATGCCCATTGGCCTCTGCATGCGGCATGCGTAATCCTGGGCTCCAACAGCGTCAGTTGGTGTTCAGAAGTGTCGTCTCCACAGAACCAAACACATTCATTCAAGTGTTAGTGGGGTTCAGCACTGTCAGCTGTTCCCCTGCTGTGGAGATGGCAAGTCTCCTGCTGCATTCACCTGCCAAAATCCAGTAGGCCCCAGCCTGCTCCTCGCCTAATCCTGAGCTCCAACAACGTCAGTTGGTGTTCAGAAGTGTCGTCTCCACAGAGCCAAACACATTCGTTCAAGTGTTAGTGGGGTTCAGCACTGTCAGCTGTTCCCCTGCTGTGGAGATGGCAAGTCTCCTGCTGCATTCACCTGCCAAAATCCAGTAGGCCCCAGCCTGCTCCTCGCCTAATCCTGAGCTCCAACAACGTCAGTTGGTGTTCAGAAGTGTCGTCTCCACAGAGCCAAACACATTCGTTCAAGTGTTAGTGGGGTTCAGCACTGCCAGCTGTTCCCCTGCTGTGGAGATGGCAAGTCTCCTGCTGCATTCACCTGCCAAAATCCAGTAGGCCCCAGCCTGCTCCTCGCCTAATCCTGGGCTCCAACAACGTCAGTTGGTGTTCAGAAGTGTCGTCTCCACAGAGCCAAACACATTCGTTCAAGTGTTAGTGGGGTTCAGCACTGCCAGCTGTTCCCCTGCTGTGGAGATGGCAAGTCTCCTGCTGCATTCACCTGCCAAAATCCAGTAGGCCCCAGCCTGCTCCTCGCCTAATCCTGGGCTCCAACAACGTCAGTTGGTGTTCAGAAGTGTCGTCTCCACAGAGCCAAACACATTCGTTCAAGTGTTAGTGGGGTTCAGCACTGCCAGCTGTTCCCCTGCTGTGGAGATGGCAAGTCTCCTGCTGCATTCACCTGCCAAAATCCAGTAGGCCCCAGCCTGCTCCTCGCCTAATCCTGGGCTCCAACAGCGTCAGTTGGTGTTCAGAAGTGTCGTCTCCACAGAGCCAAACACATTCGTTCAAGTGTTAGTGGGGTTCAGCACTGCCAGCTGTTCCCCTGCTGTGGAGATGGCAAGTCTCCTGCTGCCTTCACCTGCCAAAATCCAGTAGGCCCCAGCCTGCTCCTCGCCTAATCCTGGGCTCCAACAGCGTCAGTTGGTGTTCAGAAGTGTCGTCTCCACAGAGCCAAACACATTCGTTCAAGTGTTAGTGGGGTTCAGCACTGCCAGCTGTTCCCCTGCTGTGGAGATGGCAAGTCTCCTGCTGCATTCACCTGCCAAAATCCAGTAGGCCCCAGCCTGCTCCTCGCCTAATCCTGGGCTCCAACAACGCCAGTTGGTGTTCAGAAGTGTCGTCTCCACAGAGCCAAACACATTCGTTCAAGTGTTAGTGGGGTTCAGCACTGCCAGCTGTTCCCCTGCTGTGGAGATGGCAAGTCTCCTGCTGCATTCACCTGCCAAAATCCAGTAGGCCCCAGCCTGCTCCTCGCCTAATCCTGGGCTCCATTAGATGATGTCATAATCATTTTGTTGATGTCATAATCATTTGATGATGTCATAATCATTAGATGATGTCATAATCATTTTGTTGATGTCATAATCATTTGATGATGTCATAATCATTTGATGTCATAATCATTGGATGATGTCGTAATCATTTTGTTGATGTCATAATCATTAGATGATGTCATAATCATTTGATGATGCCATAATCATTTTGTTGATGTCATAATCATTTTGTAGATGTCATAATCATTTTTTTGATGTCATAATGATTTGATGATATCATAATCATTTGATGTCATAATCATTGGATGATGTCATAATCATTTTGTTGATGTCATAATCATTTGGTGATGTCATAATCATTTGATGTCATAATCATTGGATGATGTCATAATCATTTGATGATGCCATAATCATTTTGTTGATGTCATAATCATTTTATGATGTCATAATCATTTTGTTGATGTCATAATCATTTTGTTGATGTCATAATCATTTGATGATGTCATAATCATTAGATGATGTCATAATCATTTTGTTGATGTCATAATCATTTCATGATGTCATAATCATTTGATGTCATAACCATTGGATGATGTCATAATCATTTTGTTGATGTCATAATCATTTGATGATGCCATAATCATTAGATAATGTCATAATCATTTTGTTGAAGTCATAATCATTTGATGATGTCATAATCATTTTGTTGATGTCATAATGATTTGATGATGTCATAATCATTTGATGTCATAATCATTGGATGATGTCATAATCATTTTGTTGATGTCATAATCATTTGATGATGTCATAATCATTTGATGTCATAATCATTGGATGATGTCATAATCATTTTGTTGATGTCATAATCATTTGATGATGTCATAATCATTAGATGATGTCATAATAATTTTGTTGATGTCATAATCATTTGATGATGTCATAATCATATGATGTAATAATCATTGGATGATGTCATAATCATTTTGTTGATGTCATAATCATTTGATGATGTCATAATCATTTGATGATGTCATAATCATTTTGTTGATGTCATAATCATTTGATGATGTCATAATCATTAGATGATGTCATAATCATTTTGTTGATGTCATAATCATTTGATGATGTCATAATCAATTGATGTCATAATCATTGGATGATGTCATAATCATTTTATTGATGTCATAATCATTTGATGATGTCATAATCATTTGATGATGTCATAATCATTTTGTTGATGTCATAATCATTTGATGATGTCATAATCATTTGATGTCATAATCATTGAATGATGTCATAATCATTTTGTTGATGTCATAATCATTTTATGATGTCATAATCATTTTGTTGATGTCATAATCATTGGATGATGTCATAATCCTTTTGTTGATGTCATAATCATTAGATGATGTCATAATCATTTTGTTGATGTCATAATCATTTGATGATGTCATAATCATTTTGTTGATGTCATAATCATTTCGTTGATGTCATAATGATTTGATGATATCATAATCATTTGATGTCATAATCATTGGATGATGTCATAATCATTTTGTTGATGTCATAATCATTTGATGATGTCATAATCATTTGATGTCATAATCATTGGATGATGTCATAATCATTTTGTTGATGTCATAATCATTTTATGATGTCATAATCATTTTGTTGATGTCATAATCATTGGATGATGTCATAATCCTTTTGTTGATGTCATAATCATTTGATGATGTCATAATCCTTAGATGATGTCATAATCATTTTGTTGATGTCATAATCATTTGATGATGTCATAATCATTTTGTTGATGTCATAATCATTTCGTTGATGTCATAATGATTTGATGATATCATAATCATTTGATGTCATAATCATTGGATGATGTCATAATCATTTTGTTGATGTCATAATCATTTGATGATGTCATAATCATTAGATGATGTCATAATCATTGGATGATGACATAATCATTTTGTTGATGTCATAATCATTTGATGTAATAATCATTGGATGATGTCATAATCATTTTGTTGATGTCATAATCATTTGATGATGTCATAATCATTAGATGATGTCATAATCATTTTGTTGATGTCATAATCATTTGATGATGTCATAATCATTAGATGATGTCATACTCATTTTGTTGATGTCATAATCAATTGATGATGTCATAATCATTTTGTTGATGTCATAATCATTTTGTTGATGTCATAATAATTTGATGATGTCATAATCATTTGATGTCATAATCATTGGATGATGTCATAATCATTTTGTTGATGTCATGATCATTTTATGATGTCATAATCATTTTGTTGATGTCATAATCATTGGATGATGTCATAATCATTAGATGATGTTATAATCATTTTGTTGATGTCATAATCATTTGATGATGTCATAATCATTTTGTTGATGTCATAATCATTTCGTTGATGTCATAATGATTTGATGATATCATAATCATTTGATGTCATAATCATTGGATGATGTCATAATCATTTTGTTGATGTCATAATCATTTGATGATGTCATAATCATTTGATGTCATAATCATTGGATGATGTCATAATCATTTGATGATGTCATAATGATTTTGTTGATGTCATAATCATTTGATGATGCCATAATCATTTTGTTGATGTCATAATCATTTTGTTGATGTCATAATCATTTGATGATGTCATAATCATTAGATGATGTCATAATCATTAGATGATGTGATAATCATTTTGTTGATGTCATAATCATTTCATGATGTCATAATCATTTGATGTCATAATCATTGGATGATGTCATAATCATTTTGTTGATGTCATAATCATTTGATGATGTCATAATCATTAGATAATGTCATAATCATTTTGTTGAAGTCATAATCATTTGATTATGTCATAATCATTTTGTTGATGTCATAATGTTTGTTGATGTCATAATGATTTGATGATGTCATAATCATTTGATGTCATAATCATTGGATGATGTCATAATCATTTTGTTGATGTCATAATCATGTGATGATGTCATAATCATTTGATGTCATAATCATTGGATGATGTCATAATCATTTTGTTGATGTCATAATCATTTGATGATGTCATAATCATTAGATGATGTCATAATCATTTTGTTGATGTCATAATCATTTGATGATGTCATAATCATATGATGTAATAATCATTGGATGATGTCATAATCATTTTGTTGATGTCATAATCATTTGATGATGTCATAATCATTAGATGATGTCATAATCATTTTGTTGATGTCATAATCATTTGATGATGTCATAATCATTAGATGATGTCATAATCATTTTGTTGATGTCATAATCATTTGATGATGTCATAATCATTTGATGTCATAATCATTGGATGATGTCATAATCATTTTGTTGATGTCATAATCATTTGATGATGTCATAATCATTAGATGATGTCATAATCATTTTGTTGATGTCATAATCATTTGATGATGTCATAATCATTTGATGTCATAATCATTGGATGATGTCATAATCATTTTGTTGATGTCATAATCATTTTATGATGTCATAATCATTTTGTTAATGTCATAATCATTGGATGATGTCATAATCCTTTTGTTGATGTCATAATCATTTGATGATGTCATAATCTAAGTATGGAATGGACAAGGCAACTGTTAGGTGGATTCATAACTGGCTTAGTGATCGGACCCAAAGAGTGGTCGTAAATGGCTGCACATCCAGTTGGAAGAATGTCTCAAGTGGGGTACCACAGGGCTCTGTCCTGGGCCCTGTATTGTTCAACATCTTTATCAACGATTTAGATGAAGGAATTGAGGGTAAACTGATTAAATTTGCTGATGACACAAAGCTAGGAGGGATAGCTAATACTAGAGAAGAGAGAGAGAGGATTCAAAAAGATTTAAATAAACTGGAGAAGTGGGCAGCAACTAACAGAATGGTTTTTAACAGGGAGAAATGCAAAGTACTACATCTGGGCAATAAAAATGAAAAAAGCATATATAGAATGGGAGGAATAGGGCTAATTGACAGCACATGTGAAAAAGACTTGGGTATACTAATAGATCACAGACTGAATGTGAGTCAACAGTGTGATGCAGCAGCAAAAAAGGCAAATGCAATTCTAGGATGTATTAACAGAAGCATACAGTCTAGATCACGTGAAGTCATTATTTCCCTCTACTCCTCTTTGGTCAGACCTCATCTGGAATATTGTGTCCAGTTTTGGGCACCACATTTTAAAAAAGACATCAACAAACTGGAGCAAGTTCAGAAAAGAGCGACCAGAATGGTGACCGGTCTGCAAACCCTGTCTTATGAGGAAAGGTTGCAGGATTTGGGAATGTTTAGTTTGCAAAAGAGAAGACTGAGAGGAGACTTAATAGCTGTCTACAAATATCTAAAGGGCTGTCACATTGTAGAAGGATCAACTTTATTCTCATTTGCACAAGGAAAGACTAGAAGCAATGGGATGAAACTGAATGGGAAGAGACACAGATTAGATATTAGAAAAAACTTTTTGACAATTAGAGTGATCAATGAGTGGAACAGGCTGCCACGAGAAGTGGTGAGTTCTCCTTCAATGGAAGTCTTCAAACAGAGGCTGGACAGACATCTGACTGGGATGATTTAGCGAATCCTGCTTTGAGCAGGGGGTTGGACCAGATGGCCCAGGAGGTCCCTTCCAACTCTACGATTCTATGATTCTATGATTCTATGATTCTATGATTCTATAATCATTAGATGATGTCATAATCATTTTGTTGATGTCATAATCATTTGATGATGTCATAATCATTTTGTTGATGTCATAATCATTTTGTTGATGTCATAATGATTTGATGATATCATATTCATTTGATGTCATAATCATTGGATGATGTCATAATCATTTTGTTGATGTCATAATCATTTGATGATGTCATAATCATTTGATGTCATAATCATTGGATGATGTCATAATCATTTTGTTGATGTCATAATCATTTTATGATGTCATAATCATTTTGTTGATGTCATAATCATTGGATGATGTCATAATCCTTTTGTTGATGTCATAATCATTTGATGATGTCATAATCATTAGATGATGTCATAATCATTTTGTTGATGTCATAATCATTTGATGATGTCATAATCATTTTGTTGATGTCATAATCATTTCGTTGATGTCATAATGATTTGATGATATCATAATCATTTGATGTCATAATCATTGGATGATTTCATAATCATTTTGTTGATGTCATAATCATTTGATGATGTCATAATCATTAGATGATGTCATAATCATTGGATGATGACATAATCATTTTGTTGATGTCATAATCATTTGATGTCATAATCATTGGATGATGTCATAATCATTTTGTTGATGTCATAATCATTTGATGATGTCATAATCATTAGATGATGTCATAATCATTTTGTTGATGTCATAATCATTTGATGTCATAATCATTGGATGATGTCATAAACATTTTGTTGATGGCATAATCATTTGATGATGTCATAATCATTAGATAATGTCATAATCATTTTGTTGAAGTCATAATCATTTGTTGATGTCATAATCATTTTGTTGATGTCATAATCATTTTGTTGATGTCATAATGATTTGATGATGTCATAATCATTTGATGTCATAATCATTGGATGATGTCATAATCATTTTGTTGATGTCATAATCATTTGATGATGTCATAATCATTTTATGTCATAATCATTGGATGATGTCATAATCATTTTGTTGATGTCATAATCACTTGATGATGTCATAATCATTAGATGATGTCATAATCATTTTGTTGATGTCATAATCATTTTGTTGATGTCATAATCATTTGATGATGTCATAATCATTTGATGATGTCATAATCATTAGATGATGTCATAATCATTTTGTTGATGTCATAATCATTTGATGATGTCATAATCATTTGATGTCATAATCATTGGATGATGTCATAATCATTTTGTTGATGTCACAATCATTTGATGATGTCATAATCATTTGATGTCATAATCATTGGATGATGTCATAATCATTTTGTTGATGTCATAATCATTTGATGTCATAATCATTGGATGATGTCATAATCATTTTGTTGATGTCATAATCATTTGATGATGTCATAATCATTTGATGATGTCATAATCATTTGATGTCATAATCATTTTGTTGATGTCATAATCATTTGATGATGTCATAATCATTAGATGATGTCATAATCATTGGATGATGACATAATCATTTTGTTGATGTCATAATCATTTGATGTCATAATCATTGGATGATGTCATAATCATTTTGTTGATGTCATAATCATTTGATGATGTCATAATCATTAGATGATGTCATAATCATTTTGTTGATGTCACAATCATTTCATGATGTCATAATCATTTGATGTCATAATCATTGGATGATGTCATAATCATTTTGTTGATGTCATAATCATTTGATGATGTCATAATCATTAGATAATGTCATAATCATTTTGATGAAGTCATAATCATTTGATGATGTCATTATCATTTTGTTGATGTCATAATGATTTGATGATGTCATAATCATTTGATGTCATAATCATTGGATGATGTCATAATCATTTTGTTGATGTCATAATCATTTGATGATGTCATAATCATTTGATGTCATAATCATTGGATGATGTCATAATCATTTTGTTGATGTCATAATCATTTGATGATGTCATAATCATTTGATGATGTCATAATCATTTTGTTGATGTCATAATCATTTTGTTGATGTCATAATGATTTGATGATATCATATTCATTTGATGTCATAATCATTGGATGATGTCATAATCATTTTGTTGATGTCATAATCATTTGATGATGTCATAATCATTTGATGTCATAATCATTGGATGATGTCATAATCATTTTGTTGATGTCATAATCATTTTATGATGTCATAATCATTTTGTTGATGTCATAATCATTGGATGATGTCATAATCCTTTTGTTGATGTCATAATCATTTGATGATGTCATAATCATTTGATGTCATAATCATTGGATGATGTCATAATCATTTGATGATGTCATAATGATTTTGTTGATGTCATAATCATTTGATGATGCCATAATCATTTTGTTGATGTCATAATCATTTTGTTGATGTCATAATCATTTGATGATGTCATAATCATTAGATGATGTCATAATCATTAGATGATGTGATAATCATTTTGTTGATGTCATAATCATTTCATGATGTCATAATCATTTGATGTCATAATCATTGGATGATGTCATAATCATTTTGTTGATGTCATAATCATTTGATGATGTCATAATCATTAGATAATGTCATAATCATTTTGTTGAAGTCATAATCATTTGATTATGTCATAATCATTTTGTTGATGTCATAATGTTTGTTGATGTCATAATGATTTGATGATGTCATAATCATTTGATGTCATAATCATTGGATGATGTCATAATCATTTTGTTGATGTCATAATCATTTGATGATGTCATAATCATTTGATGTCATAATCATTGGATGATGTCATAATCATTTTGTTGATGTCATAATCATTTGATGATGTCATAATCATTAGATGATGTCATAATCATTTTGTTGATGTCATAATCATTTGATGATGTCATAATCATATGATGTAATAATCATTGGATGATGTCATAATCATTTTGTTGATGTCATAATCATTTGATGATGTCATAATCATTAGATGATGTCATAATCATTTTGTTGATGTCATAATCATTTGATGATGTCATAATCATTAGATGATGTCATAATCATTTTGTTGATGTCATAATCATTTGATGATGTCATAATCATTTGATGTCATAATCATTGGATGATGTCATAATCATTTTGTTGATGTCATAATCATTTGATGATGTCATAATCATTAGATGATGTCATAATCATTTTGTTGATGTCATAATCATTTGATGATGTCATAATCATTAGATGATGTCATAATCATTGGATGATGTCATAATCATTTTGTTGATGTCATAATCATTTTATGATGTCATAATCATTTTGTTAATGTCATAATCATTGGATGATGTCATAATCCTTTTGTTGATGTCATAATCATTTGATGATGTCATAATCTAAGTATGGAATGGACAAGGCAACTGTTAGGTGGATTCATAACTGGCTTAGTGATCGGACCCAAAGAGTGGTCGTAAATGGCTGCACATCCAGTTGGAAGAATGTCTCAAGTGGGGTACCACAGGGCTCTGTCCTGGGCCCTGTATTGTTCAACATCTTTATCAACGATTTAGATGAAGGAATTGAGGGTAAACTGATTAAATTTGCTGATGACACAAAGCTAGGAGGGATAGCTAATACTAGAGAAGAGAGAGAGAGGATTCAAAAAGATTTAAATAAACTGGAGAAGTGGGCAGCAACTAACAGAATGGTTTTTAACAGGGAGAAATGCAAAGTACTACATCTGGGCAATAAAAATGAAAAAAGCATATATAGAATGGGAGGAATAGGGCTAATTGACAGCACATGTGAAAAAGACTTGGGTATACTAATAGATCACAGACTGAATGTGAGTCAACAGTGTGATGCAGCAGCAAAAAAGGCAAATGCAATTCTAGGATGTATTAACAGAAGCATACAGTCTAGATCACGTGAAGTCATTATTTCCCTCTACTCCTCTTTGGTCAGACCTCATCTGGAATATTGTGTCCAGTTTTGGGCACCACATTTTAAAAAAGACATCAACAAACTGGAGCAAGTTCAGAAAAGAGCGACCAGAATGGTGACCGGTCTGCAAACCCTGTCTTATGAGGAAAGGTTGCAGGATTTGGGAATGTTTAGTTTGCAAAAGAGAAGACTGAGAGGAGACTTAATAGCTGTCTACAAATATCTAAAGGGCTGTCACATTGTAGAAGGATCAACTTTATTCTCATTTGCACAAGGAAAGACTAGAAGCAATGGGATGAAACTGAATGGGAAGAGACACAGATTAGATATTAGAAAAAACTTTTTGACAATTAGAGTGATCAATGAGTGGAACAGGCTGCCACGAGAAGTGGTGAGTTCTCCTTCAATGGAAGTCTTCAAACAGAGGCTGGACAGACATCTGACTGGGATGATTTAGCAAATCCTGCTTTGAGCAGGGGGTTGGACCAGATGGCCCAGGAGGTCCCTTCCAACTCTACGATTCTATGATTCTATGATTCTATGATTCTATGATTCTATAATCATTAGATGATGTCATAATCATTTTGTTGATGTCATAATCATTTGATGATGTCATAATCATTTTGTTGATGTCATAATCATTTTGTTGATGTCATAATGATTTGATGATATCATATTCATTTGATGTCATAATCATTGGATGATGTCATAATCATTTTGTTGATGTCATAATCATTTGATGATGTCATAATCATTTGATGTCATAATCATTGGATGATGTCATAATCATTTTGTTGATGTCATAATCATTTTATGATGTCATAATCATTTTGTTGATGTCATAATCATTGGATGATGTCATAATCCTTTTGTTGATGTCATAATCATTTGATGATGTCATAATCATTAGATGATGTCATAATCATTTTGTTGATGTCATAATCATTTGATGATGTCATAATCATTTTGTTGATGTCATAATCATTTCGTTGATGTCATAATGATTTGATGATATCATAATCATTTGATGTCATAATCATTGGATGATTTCATAATCATTTTGTTGATGTCATAATCATTTGATGATGTCATAATCATTAGATGATGTCATAATCATTGGATGATGACATAATCATTTTGTTGATGTCATAATCATTTGATGTCATAATCATTGGATGATGTCATAATCATTTTGTTGATGTCATAATCATTTGATGATGTCATAATCATTAGATGATGTCATAATCATTTTGTTGATGTCATAATCATTTGATGTCATAATCATTGGATGATGTCATAAACATTTTGTTGATGGCATAATCATTTGATGATGTCATAATCATTAGATAATGTCATAATCATTTTGTTGAAGTCATAATCATTTGTTGATGTCATAATCATTTTGTTGATGTCATAATCATTTTGTTGATGTCATAATGATTTGATGATGTCATAATCATTTGATGTCATAATCATTGGATGATGTCATAATCATTTTGTTGATGTCATAATCATTTGATGATGTCATAATCATTTTATGTCATAATCATTGGATGATGTCATAATCATTTTGTTGATGTCATAATCACTTGATGATGTCATAATCATTAGATGATGTCATAATCATTTTGTTGATGTCATAATCATTTTGTTGATGTCATAATCATTTGATGATGTCATAATCATTTGATGATGTCATAATCATTAGATGATGTCATAATCATTTTGTTGATGTCATAATCATTTGATGATGTCATAATCATTTGATGTCATAATCATTGGATGATGTCATAATCATTTTGTTGATGTCACAATCATTTGATGATGTCATAATCATTTGATGTCATAATCATTGGATGATGTCATAATCATTTTGTTGATGTCATAATCATTTGATGTCATAATCATTGGATGATGTCATAATCATTTTGTTGATGTCATAATCATTTGATGATGTCATAATCATTTGATGATGTCATAATCATTTGATGTCATAATCATTTTGTTGATGTCATAATCATTTGATGATGTCATAATCATTAGATGATGTCATAATCATTGGATGATGACATAATCATTTTGTTGATGTCATAATCATTTGATGTCATAATCATTGGATGATGTCATAATCATTTTGTTGATGTCATAATCATTTGATGATGTCATAATCATTAGATGATGTCATAATCATTTTGTTGATGTCACAATCATTTCATGATGTCATAATCATTTGATGTCATAATCATTGGATGATGTCATAATCATTTTGTTGATGTCATAATCATTTGATGATGTCATAATCATTAGATAATGTCATAATCATTTTGATGAAGTCATAATCATTTGATGATGTCATTATCATTTTGTTGATGTCATAATGATTTGATGATGTCATAATCATTTGATGTCATAATCATTGGATGATGTCATAATCATTTTGTTGATGTCATAATCATTTGATGATGTCATAATCATTTGATGTCATAATCATTGGATGATGTCATAATCATTTTGTTGATGTCATAATCATTTGATGATGTCATAATCATTTGATGATGTCATAATCATTTTGTTGATGTCATAATCATTTTGTTGATGTCATAATGATTTGATGATATCATATTCATTTGATGTCATAATCATTGGATGATGTCATAATCATTTTGTTGATGTCATAATCATTTGATGATGTCATAATCATTTGATGTCATAATCATTGGATGATGTCATAATCATTTTGTTGATGTCATAATCATTTTATGATGTCATAATCATTTTGTTGATGTCATAATCATTGGATGATGTCATAATCCTTTTGTTGATGTCATAATCATTTGATGATGTCATAATCATTAGATGATGTCATAATCATTTTGTTGATGTCATAATCATTTGATGATGTCATAATCATTTTGTTGATGTCATAATCATTTCGTTGATGTCATAATGATTTGATGATATCATAATCATTTGATGTCATAATCATTGGATGATTTCATAATCATTTTGTTGATGTCATAATCATTTGATGATGTCATAATCATTAGATGATGTCATAATCATTGGATGATGACATAATCATTTTGTTGATGTCATAATCATTTGATGTCATAATCATTGGATGATGTCATAATCATTTTGTTGATGTCATAATCATTTGATGATGTCATAATCATTAGATGATGTCATAATCATTTTGTTGATGTCATAATCATTTGATGTCATAATCATTGGATGATGTCATAATCATTTTGTTGATGGCATAATCATTTGATGATGTCATAATCATTAGATAATGTCATAATCATTTTGTTGAAGTCATAATCATTTGATGATGTCATAATCATTTTGTTGATGTCATAATCATTTTGTTGATGTCATAATGATTTGATGATGTCATAATCATTTGATGTCATAATCATTGGATGATGTCATAATCATTTTGTTGATGTCATAATCATTTGATGATGTCATAATCATTTTATGTCATAATCATTGGATGATGTCATAATCATTTTGTTGATGTCATAATCACTTGATGATGTCATAATCATTAGATGATGTCATAATCATTTTGTTGATGTCATAATCATTTTGTTGATGTCATAATCATTTGATGATGTCATAATCATTTGATGATGTCATAATCATTAGATGATGTCATAATCATTTTGTTGATGTCATAATCATTTGATGATGTCATAATCATTTGATGTCATAATCATTGGATGATGTCATAATCATTTTGTTGATGTCACAATCATTTGATGATGTCATAATCATTTGATGTCATAATCATTGGATGATGTCATAATCATTTTGTTGATGTCATAATCATTTGATATCATAATCATTGGATGATGTCATAATCATTTTGTTGATGTCATAATCATTTGATGATGTCATAATCATTTGATGTCATAATCATTGGATGATGTCATAATCATTTTGTTGATGTCATAATCATTTGATGATGTCATAATCATTAGATGATGTCATAATCATTGGATGATGACATAATCATTTTGTTGATGTCATAATCATTTGATGTCATAATCATTGGATGATGTCATAATCATTTTGTTGATGTCATAATCATTTGATGATGTCATAATCATTAGATGATGTCATAATCATTTTGTTGATGTCACAATCATTTCATGATGTCATAATCATTTGATGTCATAAAGATTGGATGATGTCATAATCATTTTGTTGATGTCATAATCATTTGATGATGTCATAATCATTAGATAATGTCATAATCATTTTGATGAAGTCATAATCATTTGATGATGTCATTATCATTTTGTTGATGTCATAATGATTTGATGATGTCATAATCATTTGATGTCATAATCATTGGATGATGTCATAATCATTTTGTTGATGTCATAATCATTTGATGATGTCATAATCATTTGATGTCATAATCATTGGATGATGTCATAATCATTTTGTTGATGTCATAATCATTTGATGATGTCATAATCATTAGATGATGTCATAATCATTTTGTTGATGTCATAATCATTTGATGATGTCATAATCATATGATGTAATAATCATTGGATGATGTCATAATCATTTTGTTGATGTCATAATCATTTGATGATGTCATAATCATTAGATGATGTCATAATCATTTTGTTGATGTCATAATCATTTGATGATGTCATAATCATTAGATGATGTCATAATCATTTTGTTGATGTCATAATCATTTGATGATGTCATAATCATTTGATGTCATAATCATTGGATGATGTCGTAATCATTTTATTGATGTCTTAATCATTTGATGATGTCATAATCATTTGATGATGTCATAATCATTTTGATGATGTCATAATCATTTGATGATGTCATAATCATTTGATGTCATAATCATTGGATAATGTCATAATCATTTTGTTGATGTCATAATCATTTTATGATGTCATAATCATTTTGTTGATGTCATAATCATTGGATGATGTCATAATCCTTTTGTTGATGTCATAATCATTAGATGATGTCATAATCATATTGTTGATGTCATAATCATTTGATGATGTCATAATCATTTTGTTGTTGTCATAATCATTTCGTTGATGTCATAATGATTTGATGATATCATAATCATTTGATGTCATAATCATTGGATGATGTCATAATCATTTTGTTGATGTCATAATCATTTGATGATGTCATAATCATTTGATGTCATAATCATTGGATGATGTCATAATCATTTTGTTGATGTCATAATCATTTTATGATGTCATAATCATTTTGTTGATGTCATAATCATTGGATGATGTCATAATCCTTTTGTTGATGTCATAATCATTTGATGATGTCATAATCATTTTGTTGATGTCATAATCATTTCGTTGATGTCATAATGATTTGATGATATCATAATCATTTGATGTCATAATCATTGGATGATGTCATAATCATTTTGTTGATGTCATAATCATTTGATGATGTCATAATCATTAGATGATGTCATAATCATTGGATGATGACATAATCATTTTGTTTATGTCATAATCATTTGATGTCATAATCATTGGATGATGTCATAATCATTTTGTTGATGTCATAATCATTTGATGATGTCATAATCATTAGATAATGTCATAATCATTTTGTTGAAGTCATAATCATTTGATGATGTCATAATCATTTTGTTGATGTCATAATCATTTTGTTGATGTCATATTGATATGATGATGTCATAATCATTAGATGTCATAATCATTGGATGATGTCATAATCATTTTGTTCATGTCATAATCATTTGATGATGTCATAATCATTTGATGTCATAATCATTGGATGATGTCATAATCATTTTGTTGATGTCATAATCATTTGATGATGTCATAATCATTAGATGATGTCATAATCATTTTGTTGATGTCATAATCATTTGATGATGTCATAATCATTTGATGTAATAATCATTAGATGATGTCATAATCATTTTGTTGATGTCATAATCATTTGATGATGTCATAATCATTAGATGATGTCATAATCATTTTGTTGATGTCATAATCATTTGATGATGTCATAATCATTTGATGTCATAATCATTGGATGATGTCATAATCATTTTGTTGATGTCATATCATTTGATGATGTCATAATCATTTGATGATGTCATAATCATTTTGTTGATGTCATAATCATTTGATGATGTCATAATCATTTGATGTCATAATCATTGGATGATGTCATAATCATTTGATGTCATAATCATTGGATGATGTCATAATCATTTTGTTGATGTCATAATCATTTTATGATGTTATAATCAATTTGTTGATCTCATAATCATTGGATGATGTCATAATCCTTTTGTTGATGTCATAATCATTTGATGATGTCATAATCATTAGATGATGTCATAATCATTTTGTTGATGTCATAATCATTTGATGATGTCATAATCATTTTGTAGATGTCATAATCATTTCGTTGATGTCATAATGATTTGATGATATCATAATCATTTGATGTCATAATCATTGGATGATGTCATAATCATTTTGTTGATGTCATAATCATTTGGTGATGTCATAATCATTTGATGTCATAATCATTGGATGATGTCATAATCATTTGATGATGCCATAATCATTTTGTTGATGTCATAATCATTTTATGATGTCATAATCATTTTGTTGATGTCATAATCATTTGATGATGTCATAGTCATTAGATGATGTCATAATCATTTTGTTGATGTCATAATCATTTCATGATGTCATAATCATTTGATGTCATAATCATTGTATGATGTCATAATCATTTTGTTGATGTCATAATCATTTGATGATGTCATAATCATTAGATAATGTCATAATCATTTTGTTGAAGTCATAATCATTTGATGATGTCATAATCATTTTGTTGATGTCATAATGATTTGATGATGTCATAATCATTTGATGTCATAATCATTGGATGATGTCATAATCATTTTGTTGATGTCATAATCATTTGATGATGTCATAATCATTTGATGTCATAATCATTGGATGATGTCATAATCATTTTGTTGATGTCATAATCATTTGATGTCATAATCATTGGATGATGTCATAATCATTTTGTTGATGGCATAATCATTTGATGATGTCATAATCATTTGATGTCATAATCATTGGATGATGTCATAATCATTTTGTTGATGTCATAATCATTTGATGATGTCATAATCATTAGATGATGTCATAATCATTTTGTTGATGTCATAATCATTTGATGATGTCATAATCATTTTGTTGATGTCATAATCATTTGATGATGTCATAATCATTTTGTTGATGTCATAATCATTTGATGATGTCATAATCATTTGATGATGTCATAATCATTAGATGATGTCATAATCATTTTGTTGATGTCATAATCATTTGATGATGTCATAATCATTTTGTAGATGTCATAATCATTTCGTTGATGTCATAATGATTTGATGATATCATAATCATTTGATGTCATAATCATTGGATGATGTCATAATCATTTGATGATGCCATAATCATTTTGTTGATGTCATAATCATTTTATGATGTCATAATCATTTTGTTGATGTCATAATCATTTTGTTGATGTCATAATCATTTGATGATGTCATAGTCATTAGATGATGTCATAATCATTTTGTTGATGTCATAATCATTTCATGATGTCATAATCATTTGATGTCATAATCATTGTATGATGTCATAATTATTTTGTTGATGTCATAATCATTTGATGATGTCATAATCATTAGATAATGTCATAATCATTTTGTTGAAGTCATAATCATTTGATGATGTCATAATCATTTTGTTGATGTCATAATGATTTGATGATGTCATAATCATTTGATGTCATAATCATTGGATGATGTCATAATCATTTTGTTGATGTCATAATCATTTGATGATGTCATAATCATTTTGTTGATGTCATAATCATTTGATGATGTCATAATCATTTGATGTCATAATCATTGGATGATGTCATAATCATTTTGTTGATGTCATAATCATTTGATGATGTCATAATCATTAGATGATGTCATAATAATTTTGTTGATGTCATAATCATTTGATGATGTCATAATCATTTGATGTCATAATCATTGGATGATGTCATAATCATTTTGTTGATGTCATAATCATTTGATGATGTCATAATCATTAGATGATGTCATAATCATTTTGTTGATGTCATAATCACTTGATGATGTCATAATCATTAGATGATGTCATAATCATTTTGTTGATGTCATAATCATTTTGTTGATGTCATAATCATTTGATGATGTCATAATCATTTGATGATGTCATAATCATTAGATGATGTCATAATCATTTTGTTGATGTCATAATCATTTGATGATGTCATAATCATTTGATGTCATAATCATTGGATGATGTCATAATCATTTTGTTGATGTCACAATCATTTGATGATGTCATAATCATTTGATGTCATAATCATTGGATGATGTCATAATCATTTTGTTGATGTCATAATCATTTGATGTCATAATCATTGGATGATGTCATAATCATTTTGTTGATGTCATAATCATTTGATGATGTCATAATCATTTGATGTCATAATCATTGGATGATGTCATAATCATTTTGTTGATGTCATAATCATTTGATGATGTCATAATCATTAGATGATGTCATAATCATTGGATGATGACATAATCATTTTGTTGATGTCATAATCATTTGATGTCATAATCATTGGATGATGTCATAATCATTTTGTTGATGTCATAATCATTTGATGATGTCATAATCATTAGATGATGTCATAATCATTTTGTTGATGTCACAATCATTTCATGATGTCATAATCATTTGATGTCATAAAGATTGGATGATGTCATAATCATTTTGTTGATGTCATAATCATTTGATGATGTCATAATCATTAGATAATGTCATAATCATTTTGATGAAGTCATAATCATTTGATGATGTCATTATCATTTTGTTGATGTCATAATGATTTGATGATGTCATAATCATTTGATGTCATAATCATTGGATGATGTCATAATCATTTTGTTGATGTCATAATCATTTGATGATGTCATAATCATTTGATGTCATAATCATTGGATGATGTCATAATCATTTTGTTGATGTCATAATCATTTGATGATGTCATAATCGTTAGATGATGTCATAATCATTTTGTTGATGTCATAATCATTTGATGATGTCATAATCATATGATGTAATAATCATTGGATGATGTCATAATCATTTTGTTGATGTCATAATCATTTGATGATGTCATAATCATTAGATGATGTTATAATCATTTTGTTGATGTCATAATCATTTGATGATGTCATAATCATTAGATGATGTCATAATCATTTTGTTGATGTCATAATCATTTGATGATGTCATAATCATTTGATGTCATAATCATTGGATGATGTCATAATCATTTTGTTGATGTCATAATCATTTGATGATGTCATAATGATTTGATGATGTCATAATCATTTGATGTCATAATCATTGGATGATGTCATAATCATTTTGTTGATGTCATAATCATTTGATGTTGTCATAATCATTTGATGTCATAATCATTGGATGATGTCATAATCATTTTGTTGATGTCATAATCATTTGATGATGTCATAATCATTAGATGATGTCATAATCATTTTGTTGATGTCATAATCATTTGATGATGTCATAATCATATGATGTAATAATCATTGGATGATGTCATAATCATTTTGTTGATGTCATAATCATTTGATGATGTCATAATCATTAGATGATGTCATAATCATTTTGTTGATGTCATAATCATTTGATGATGTCATAATCATTAGATGATGTCATAATCATTTTGTTGATGTCATAATCATTTGATGATGTCATAATCATTTGATGTCATAATCATTGGATGATGTCGTAATCATTTTGTTGATGTCATAATCATTAGATGATGTCATAATCATTTGATGATATCATAATCATTTTGATGATGTCATAATCATTTGATGATGTCATAATCATTTGATGTCATAATCATTGGATAATGTCATAATCATTTTGTTGATGTCATAATCATTTTATGATGTCATAATCATTTTGTTGATGTCATAATCATTGGATGATGTCATAATCCTTTTGTTGATGTCATAATCATTTGATGATGTCATAATCATTAGATGATGTCATAATCATATTGTTGATGTCATAATCATTTGATGATGTCATAATCATTTTGTTGTTGTCATAATCATTTTGTTGATGTCATAATGATTTGATGATATCATAATCATTTGATGTCATAATCATTGGATGATGTCATAATCATTTTGTTGATGTCATAATCATTTCATGATGTCATAATCATTTGATGTCATAATCATTGGATGATGTCATAATCATTTTGTTGATGTCATAATCATTTTATGATGTCATAATCATTTTGTTGATGTCATAATCATTGGATGATGTCATAATCCTTTTGTTGATGTCATAATCATTTGATGATGTCATAATCATTAGATGATGTCATAATCATTTTGTTGATGTCATAATCATTTGATGATGTCATAATCATTTTGTTGATGTCATAATCATTTCGTTGATGTCATAATTAGAGTTGAGCGATACCAGCCGATACTTGAAAATATCGGATCGGAATGGATCGGCCGATCTTAAAAAAAAGTATCGGTATCGCCGATTCCGATACCGGGAACCAATGCAAGTCAATGGGGCCAAAATATCGGAATTAAAAAAAACCCTTTCTTTCCTTGTAGGTTAATTCTACATGAAGAAAAACAACTAAGAATAATGTAGAATGTATTGTGGGAGGTGGAGGAGACATTAAAGCCATAGAGGTTTAGCCCAATCAAATGGAATAGCAGGAATTAAACTTTTTTTTTTAAAGATGTTAGGAGTTACAAAGATATTGACTATGTTAGCCTCATTTATATTTTGCCAGACATGTATGTCTTCTTCTTCTACTTCCTTTTTTTACATTCTTCTTCTTCTTCTTCTACTTCCTTTTTTTACATTCTTCTTCTTCTTCTTCTACTTCCTTTTTTTACATTCTTCTTCTTATTCCTTTTTTTACATTCTTCTTCTTCTTCTACTTCCTTTTTTTACATTCTTCTTCTTCTTCTTCTTCTTCTTCTTCTTCTTCTTCTTCTTCTTCTTCTTCTTCTTCTTCTTCTTCTTCTTCTTCTTCCTTTTCTTACATTCTTCATATTCTTCTTATTCAACAATTATTATTCTACATATTCAGCTTCTTCATCTTCTTCCTATTCTTCTTCATCATATTCTTGTTTGTGTCAGGCATTCCTGTAGTTGTTATCTAGAAAAGTTAGAAGTTTACACCTTCCGTTCTGCCTGTCACAAAAGATTTACAACAGGATTTGTCCGCGTTCAGTTTGGCCTGCAGAAGCAGGCCTTTTCCAGGGGCACCACGAGGAGGAACGGACTCACCCCCATACACTGCTTAGTCTTCTTCTGCTTATAAATAAGATAATATCATTTGCTCAGAGTATTAGTCTTATGCTTAATGTTCTTCTGCTTTGTTTTTTTTATGCTTCTTTGTCTTCTCTCTCTTGTTGTTCTGCATCTTGGTGGTTGTCTTCCTGTTCTTTGTCCTCTTGAACCAGCTGACGGTACTGGCACCCGGAGGGGCAGCAGAAGGAACAAGAGCCAATGGCACTACCGAGGACCAGCTGACGGTGCTGGAACCCGGTTACTAAGCAGGAGGTACCTGTGCTACAAAGCACTACCAAGGACCAGCAGACGTTGCCGGAACTCGGATACCGAGATGGAGGCACCTAGGCCAAACGCTCTGACGAGAACCAGCTGACGGTGCTGGAACCCGGAGGGGTAGCATAAGCTGCAAGAGCAAATGGAAATAGCGAGGACCAGCTGACAGTGCTGGCACCCGGAGGGGCAGCAGAAGGAATAAGAGCCAATGGCACAACCGAGGACCAGCTGACGGTGCTGGAACCCGGTTACTAAGCAGGAGGTACCTGTGCTACAAAGCACTACCAAGGACCAGCAGACGTTGCCGGAACTCGGATACCGAGATGGAGGCACCTAGGCCAAAGGCTCTGACGAGAACCAGCTGACGGTGCTGGAACCCGGAGGGGTAGCATAAGCTGCAAGAGCAAATGGAAATAGCGAGGACCAGCTGACAGTGCTGGCACCCGGAGGGGCAGCAGAAGGAATAAGAGCCAATGGCACAACCGAGGACCAGCTGACGGTGCTGGAACCCGGTTACTAAGCAGGAGGTACCTGTGCTACAAAGCACTACCAAGGACCAGCAGACGTTGCTGGAACTCGGATACCGAGATGGAGGCACCTAGGCCAAAGGCTCTGATGAGAACCAGCTGACGGTGCTGGAACCCGGAGGGGTATCAGAAGTTACCCCTGAAAAGCAAAGTTGGCATGCCGCAAGCTGGCCGCAGTTACCGAATCACACAGTCCTACAGGGGGTGCTTGTCCTACTGGCACTATGGAACAAACCTTTCTTACCAGAACCCGCAGTCCACATAGGAAGCACCTAAACTGCTGGCACCCTAGCCTCGGCTAACCCAACCGCAAAACGACATGGCAACTTGGGGTGGCAAACTGACATTGACACTTCCCGGAAACAGCAGGCAGGGCTGGAACCAAGCTGGGCAGGAGGGAGTACCCGTGCCAAAGTCAGTTATGAGCAGCAACTGGCGATGTTGGAGCCCAGGACAAGCACTTAGCAGGCTGAGGCCTGATGTGCTGTCAATTGGGAGGCAGCAGGACAGATTGCCATCAAAACAGCAGGGGAACAGCTGACGTTACTGAACCCCACAAACACAGGAGCTAGTGTTTTACTCTGTGAAGACGGCACTTCCGAGCAACAACTGGCTGTGTTGAAGCCCAGGGACAAGCACGGAGCAGGCTTAGGCTGCATTGAAGAAATTTTAAGATCGGTTGTAGACTACTAATTTGAACCAAGCTCCACTTAGGCCTGTGGATTCACTGATTTTCGTATTTCCCCTGTCCTCCAACCCCGCCAGTTACAGCTCCGAAGTGGCGTCTGCACAATCCACACTTGTTCCTGTGTTACAGGTGTTCAGTCCGGTCAGTTAATCCCCTGATGTGTGTCCGGCAATGTCGCCTGCTCTGTCCACATTCCGATAATGGGAATGTGGACAGAGCAGGCGACATTGCCGGACACACATCAGGGGATTAACTGATCGGACTGAACACCTGTAACACAGGAACAAGTGTGGATTGTGCAGACGCCACTTCGGAGCTGTAACTGGCAGGGTTGGAGGACAGGGGAAATACGAGAGACAGTGGAGCCACAGGCCTAATTGGAGCACGGTTAAAAATCAGTAGTGGTACGACTGTGTAGGCAGCAGGAGACTTTGCCATCCACACAGCAGGGGATCAGCTGACATTACTGAACCCCACTGAGACACGGGAGCAAGTATCTCTTTCCGTGTGGACGGCACTTCCGAACTACAACTGGCTGTGTTGAAGCCCAGGAAATAGGAGGGTGTAGGCAGAGGCCTACTGAATTTTGAATGAGGTGACAGCAGGAGAGACTGCCATCCACACAGCAGGGGATCAGCTGACGTTACTGAACCCCACTGAGACACGGGAGCAAGTGTCTCTTTCCGTGTGGACGGCACTTCCGAACTACAACTGGCTGTGTTGAAGCCCAGGAAATAGGAGGGTGTAGGCAGAGGCCTACTGAATTTTGAATGAGGTGACAGCAGGAGAGACTGCCATCCACACAGCAGGGGATCAGCTGACGTTACTGAACCCCACTGAGACACGGGAGCAAGTGTCTCTTTCCGTGTGGACGGCACTTCCGAACTACAACTGGCTGTGTTGAAGCCCAGGAAATAGGAGGGTGTAGGCAGAGGCCTACTGAATTTTGAATGAGGTGACAGCAGGAGAGACTGCCATCCACACAGCAGGGGATCAGCTGACGTTACTGAACCCCACTGAGACACGGGAGCAAGTATCTCTTTCCGTGTGGACGGCACTTCCGAACTACAACTGGCTGTGTTGAAGCCCAGGAAATAGGAGGGTGTAGGCAGAGGCCTACTGAATTTTGAATGAGGTGACAGCAGGAGAGACTGCCATCCACACAGCTGGGGATCAGCTGACGTTACTGAACCCCACTGAGACACGGGAGCAAGTGTCTCTTTCCGTGTGGACGGCACTTCCGAACTACAACTGGCTGTGTTGAAGCCCAGGAAATAGGAGGGTGTAGGCAGAGGCCTACTGTATTTTGAATGAGTTTACAGCAGGAGAGACTGCCATCCACACAGCAGGGGATCAGCTGACGTTACTGAACCCCACTGAGACACGGGAGCAAGTATCTCTTTCCGTGTGGACGGCACTTCCGAACTACAACTGGCTGTGTTGAAGCCCAGGAAATAGGAGGGTGTAGGCAGAGGCCTACTGAATTTTGAATGAGGTGACAGCAGGAGAGACTGCCATCCACACAGCAGGGGATCAGCTGACGTTACTGAACCCCACTGAGACACGGGAGCAAGTATCTCTTTCCGTGTGGACGGCACTTCCGAACTACAACTGGCTGTGTTGAAGCCCAGGAAATAGGAGGGTGTAGGCAGAGGCCTACTGAATTTTGAATGAGGTGACAGCAGGAGAGACTGCCATCCACACAGCAGGGGATCAGCTGACGTTACTGAACCCCACTGAGACACGGGAGCAAGTATCTCTTTCCGTGTGGACGGCACTTCCGAACTACAACTGGCTGTGTTGAAGCCCAGGAAATAGGAGGGTGTAGGCAGAGGCCTACTGAATTTTGAATGAGGTGACAGCAGGAGAGACTGCCATCCACACAGCAGGGGATCAGCTGACGTTACTGAACCCCACTGAGACACGGGAGCAAGTGTCTCTTTCCGTGTGGACGGCACTTCCGAACTACAACTGGCTGTGTTGAAGCCCAGGAAATAGGAGGGTGTAGGCAGAGGCCTACTGTATTTTGAATGAGTTTACAGCAGGAGAGACTGCCATCCACACAGCAGGGGATCAGCTGACGTTACTGAACCCCACTGAGACACGGGAGCAAGTATCTCTTTCCGTGTGGACGGCACTTCCGAACTACAACTGGCTGTGTTGAAGCCCAGGAAATAGGAGGGTGTAGGCAGAGGCCTACTGAATTTTGAATGAGGTGACAGCAGGAGAGACTGCCATCCACACAGCAGGGGATCAGCTGACGTTACTGAACCCCACTGAGACACGGGAGCAAGTGTCTCTTTCCGTGTGGACGGCACTTCCGAACTACAACTGGCTGTGTTGAAGCCCAGGAAATAGGAGGGTGTAGGCAGAGGCCTACTGTATTTTGAATGAGTTTACAGCAGGAGAGACTGCCATCCACACAGCAGGGGATCAGCTGACGTTACTGAACCCCACTGAGACACGGGAGCAAGTATCTCTTTCCGTGTGGACGGCACTTCCGAACTACAACTGGCTGTGTTGAAGCCCAGGAAATAGGAGGGTGTAGGCAGAGGCCTACTGAATTTTGAATGAGGTGACAGCAGGAGAGACTGCCATCCACACAGCAGGGGATCAGCTGACATTACTGAACCCCACTGAGACACGGGAGCAAGTATCTCTTTCCGTGTGGACGGCACTTCCGAACTACAACTGGCTGTGTTGAAGCCCAGGAAATAGGAGGGTGTAGGCAGAGGCCTACTGAATTTTGAATGAGGTGACAGCAGGAGAGACTGCCATCCACACAGCAGGGGATCAGCTGACGTTACTGAACCCCACTGAGACACGGGAGCAAGTATCTCTTTCCGTGTGGACGGCACTTCCGAACTACAACTGGCTGTGTTGAAGCCCAGGAAATAGGAGGGTGTAGGCAGAGGCCTACTGAATTTTGAATGAGGTGACAGCAGGAGAGACTGCCATCCACACAGCAGGGGATCAGCTGACGTTACTGAACCCCACTGAGACACGGGAGCAAGTGTCTCTTTCCGTGTGGACGGCACTTCCGAACTACAACTGGCTGTGTTGAAGCCCAGGAAATAGGAGGGTGTAGGCAGAGGCCTACTGTATTTTGAATGAGTTTACAGCAGGAGAGACTGCCATCCACACAGCAGGGGATCAGCTGACGTTACTGAACCCCACTGAGACACGGGAGCAAGTATCTCTTTCCGTGTGGACGGCACTTCCGAACTACAACTGGCTGTGTTGAAGCCCAGGAAATAGGAGGGTGTAGGCAGAGGCCTACTGTATTTTGAATGAGTTTACAGCAGGAGAGACTGCCATCCACACAGCAGGGGATCAGCTGACGTTACTGAACCCCACTGAGACACGGGAGCAAGTATCTCTTTCCGTGTGGACGGCACTTCCGAACTACAACTGGCTGTGTTGAAGCCCAGGAAATAGGAGGGTGTAGGCAGAGGCCTACTGAATTTTGAATGAGGTGACAGCAGGAGAGACTGCCATCCACACAGCAGGGGATCAGCTGACGTTACTGAACCCCACTGAGACACGGGAGCAAGTGTCTCTTTCCGTGTGGACGGCACTTCCGAACTACAACTGGCTGTGTTGAAGCCCAGGAAATAGGAGGGTGTAGGCAGAGGCCTACTGAATTTTGAATGAGGTGACAGCAGGAGAGACTGCCATCCACACAGCAGGGGATCAGCTGACGTTACTGAACCCCACTGAGACACGGGAGCAAGTGTCTCTTTCCGTGTGGACGGCACTTCCGAACTACAACTGGCTGTGTTGAAGCCCAGGAAATAGGAGGGTGTAGGCAGAGGCCTACTGTCTTTGTAATGCGGAGACAGCAGGAGAGACTGCCATCTCCACAGCAGGGGAACAGCTGGCAGTGCTGAACCCCACTAACACTTGAACGAATGTGTTTGGCTCTGTGGAGACGACACTTCTGAACACCAACTGACGCTGTTGGAGCCCAGGATTAGGCGAGGAGCAGGCTAGGGCCTACTGGATTTTGGCAGGTGAATGCAGCAGGAGACTTGCCATCTCCACAGCAGGGGAACAGCTGGCAGTGCTGAACCCCACTAACACTTGAACGAACGTGTTTGGCTCTGTGGAGACGACACTTCTGAACACCAACTGACGCTGTTGGAGCCCAGGATTAGGCGAGGAGCAGGCTGGGGCCTACTGGATTTTGGCAGGTGAAGGCAGCAGGAGACTTGCCATCTCCACAGCAGGGGAACAGCTGGCAGTGCTGAACCCCACTAACACTTGAACGAACGTGTTTGGTTCTGTGGAGACGACACTTCTGAACACCAACTGACGCTGTTGGAGCCCAGGATTAGGCGAGGAGCAGGCTGGGGCCTACTGGATTTTGGCAGGTGAATGCAGCAGGAGACTTGCCATCTCCACAGCAGGGGAACAGCTGGCAGTGCTGAACCCCACTAACACTTGAACGAACGTGTTTGGTTCTGTGGAGACGACACTTCTGAACACCAACTGACGCTGTTGGAGCCCAGGATTAGGCGAGGAGCAGGCTGGGGCCTACTGGATTTTGGCAGGTGAAGGCAGCAGGAGACTTGCCATCTCCACAGCAGGGGAACAGCTGGCAGTGCTGAACCCCACTAACACTTGAACGAACGTGTTTGGTTCTGTGGAGACGACACTTCTGAACACCAACTGACGCTGTTGGAGCCCAGGATTAGGCGAGGAGCAGGCTGGGGCCTACTGGATTTTGGCAGGTGAATGCAGCAGGAGACTTGCCATCTCCACAGCAGGGGAACAGCTGGCAGTGCTGAACCCCACTAACACTTGAACGAACGTGTTTGGCTCTGTGGAGACGACACTTCTGAACACCAACTGACGCTGTTGGAGCCCAGGATTAGGCGAGGAGCAGGCTGGGGCCTACTGGATTTTGGCAGGTGAAGGCAGCAGGAGACTTGCCATCTCCACAGCAGGGGAACAGCTGGCAGTGCTGAACCCCACTAACACTTGAACGAACGTGTTTGGTTCTGTGGAGACGACACTTCTGAACACCAACTGACGCTGTTGGAGCCCAGGATTAGGCGAGGAGCAGGCTGGGGCCTACTGGATTTTGGCAGGTGAATGCAGCAGGAGACTTGCCATCTCCACAGCAGGGGAACAGCTGGCAGTGCTGAACCCCACTAACACTTGAACGAATGTGTTTGGTTCTGTGGAGACGACACTTCTGAACACCAACTGACGCTGTTGGAGCCCAGGATTAGGCGAGGAGCAGGCTGGGGCCTACTGGATTTTGGCAGGTGAATGCAGCAGGAGACTTGCCATCTCCACAGCAGGGGAACAGCTGGCAGTGCTGAACCCCACTAACACTTGAACGAACGTGTTTGGCTCTGTGGAGACGACACTTCTGAACACCAACTGACGCTGTTGGAGCCCAGGATTAGGCGAGGAGCAGGCTGGGGCCTACTGGATTTTGGCAGGTGAATGCAGCAGGAGACTTGCCATCTCCACAGCAGGGGAACAGCTGGCAGTGCTGAACCCCACTAACACTTGAACGAACGTGTTTGGCTCTGTGGAGACGACACTTCTGAACACCAACTGACGCTGTTGGTGCCCAGGATTACGCATGCCGCATGCAGAGGCCAATGGGCAGCGGTTTTTATGGAGGTTGTGGACTACTACTGATTCTAACCATGCTCCACTTAGGCCTCTGGCTCCACTGTCTCTACTATTTACCCTGGCCTCCAACCCCGCCAGCTACATCTCTGAAGTGGCGTCAGCACAATCTACACTTGTTCCTGTGTTACTGGTGCTCAGTCCCATCAGTTGATCCCCTGATGTTTGTCCGGCAAGTTCGCCAGCTCTGTCCTCATTCCCACTACTGGTTATGGGAATGTGGACAGAGCAGGAGACCTTGCCGGACACACATCAGGGGATAAACTGATGGGACTGAGCCACAGGAACACAGGAACAAGTGTAGATTGTGCTGACGCCACTTCAGAGATGTAGATGGCGGGGTTGGAGGTCAGGGGAAATAGTAGAGACAGTGGAGCCAGAGACCTAAGTTGGGCACGGTTAAAAATCAGTAGTGGTTTGAATGTTGATGGAGCTGGTGACTCTGCCGTCCACACAGCAGGGGATCAGCTGGCATTACTGAACCCCAGTAACACAGGAGCTAGTGTGTTTCTCTGTGCAGACGACACATCTGAGCGACAACTGGCTGTGTTGAAGCACAGGGATTATAGTTCAGGTGGTAGAAAAATGAACACACCAGCAGACCTGGATACAGTTGCCAACCACTAATTTAGTCTGTAAGAGGAATGGCAAAGTCTTTGGAGATCCAGGCCTTGTTCATTTTCAGAAAAGTCAGCCGGTCAACATTATCGGAAGATAGTCGCGTGCGACGGTCTGTTAGTACACCACCTGCGGCACTAAAGACACGTTCCGATAATACACTGGCAGCAGGGCAAGCCAGCACCTCCAATGCATACTGGCTAAGCTCTGGCCATGTATCCAGCTTAGAGACCCAAAACTTGAAGGGGGAAGAGCCATCTGGGAGTACAGCGACAGGGCAAGACATGTAGTCTGACACCATCTGACGGAAGCGTTGCCTCCTGCTGACTCGAGGCGTCGCTGATGGTGTAGACAATTGTGGTGGACACACAAAACTTTGCCACATTTGGGCCATAGTGGTCTTGCCTTGTGCTGCGGCACTGCCTCTGCTCCCTCTTTGTGCAGAGTTTCCTCCACTGCCTCGACGCACAGAGCTGCTTTGTAAAGCACTTGCAACAATGCTGTCGGGTGGAATGGAAAACATTATGGACTGCACCAGTGACTCTTCGTACTCCCGCATTTTACGCTCCCGGTTCAACGTTGGTATGAGCCTTTGTACGCTGTCCCGGTAGCGAGGATCTAGGAGGGTGTACACCCAATAATCAGCCGAGACGAGAATGTGGGCGATGCGGCGGTCGTTTCTCAGGCACTGCAGCATGAAATCAACCATGTGCTGCAGACTCCCAACTGCCAAAGAACCGCTGTCCCCTGTTTGAGGCGTGACCTCGACCTGCTCTGCATCACCCCACCCTCGCTGTACATACTGAGTAGAGGTTTGTGGAAAAAAGAGGGGGAGAAGCCAGCGCTGCTTGTGGTCAGAACGTAATACATAAAGTGTGAAAACACACATTGGTTTCTATCTGTATTCAAAAATGAGACATTTAGCAAAAAATTGATCAATTGTTTGAGCTACCCCGCCACGTCAAGGCAGTCTCGTAAGGGGAGTCCTACTCTACGTTTTTTATGTTCGCTGTGCCATTGCGGCCTCCTAAATGTATAAAAGCAAGACCTCATTACATGCACACTGTACCTCAAGCATTTCAAAATCGTTCCTATGGCACCAGAGGACAAGCGCAGATAAAGGTTAGCCAGGTCCAGGTCTTCTTAGTGATTGATCTAGGCTGCTGTTCACATTAACAGCGGCCCTGCCCTGCCCTAGGCTTTATTTGATTACGCACCTGTATCTGGGCCTGGATCGTCCTTTATCTGTGGTGCTGGTCAGGCAGTGTGGAGGTTGGACCTGAAATGTCTGCATGGACCTGGCTAACCTTTATCTGCGCTTGTCCTCTGGTGCCATAGGAACGATTTTGAAATGCTTGAGGTACAGTGTGCATGTAATGAGGTCTTGCTTTTATACATTTAGGAGGCCGCAATGGCACAGCGAACATAAAAAACGTAGAGTAGGACTCCCCATACGAGACTGCCTTGACGTGGCGGGGTAGCTCAAACAATTGATCAATTTTTTGCTAAATGTCTCATTTTTGAATACAGATAGAAACCAATGTGTGTTTTCACACTTTATGTATTACGTTCTGACCACAAGCAGCGCTGGCTTCTCCCCCTCTTTTTTCTTGATATTGGTTTTGTGGCTGACCACCACTGTAGCCGTGCGCGCTGGGTCATGTACGCTATTCTTTCTGTTTTCTTAGTGATTGATCTAGGCTGCTGTTCACATTAACAGCGGCCCTGCCCTGCCCTAGGCTTTATTTGATTACGCACCTGTATCTGGGCCTGGATCGTCCTTTATCTGTGGTGCTGGTCAGGCAGTGTGGAGGTTGGACCTGAAATGTCTGCATGGACCTGGCTAACCTTTATCTGCGCTTGTCCTCTGGTGCCATAGGAACGATTTTGAAATGCTTGAGGTACAGTGTGCATGTAATGAGGTCTTGCTTTTATACATTTAGGAGGCCGCAATGGCACAGCGAACATAAAAAACGTAGAGTAGGACTCCCCATACGAGACTGCCTTGACGTGGCGGGGTAGCTCAAACAATTGATCAATTTTTTGCTAAATGTCTCATTTTTGAATACAGATAGAAACCAATGTGTGTTTTCACACTTTATGTATTACGTTCTGACCACAAGCAGCGCTGGCTTCTCCCCCTCTTTTTTCTTGATATGAGTAGAGGTTTGTGTACCTCCCTCCTCTGGAGAGATGTCTTCCTCCTCCATCGACTCCTCCTCATCCTCCTCACAAAGTGTCCCCTGCCTAGGCCTTTGTGAGGAAACACGTAGCGCAGACTGTCCAGAAGCAGATGGCATTTGGGACTCCTCATCCTCCACCTCTTCTGAAACCTCATCCCTTAGTGCTTGCAGTGTTTGTTGAAGCAGGCAGATAAGGGGGACAGTCATGCTGACTAGTGCATCATCTGCACTCGCCATCCGCGTGGATTCATCGAAGGCACGCAAAACGAGGCAGATGTCCTTCATAGAGGCCCACTCAATGGTGCTGAAGTGTGAACGGCGCACAGTGCGACTTGTTTGCGCCTGATGCAGCTGGTACTCCATGACTGCTGCCTGCTGCTCACACAACCGCTCCAACATATGTAACGTTGAATTCCACCGGGTGGGTAGGTCACATATGATGCGATGTTCTGGAAGGCCAAATCGTCGCTGCAGAGCAGCGAGGCGCGATCTTGCCGTGCTGGAACGTCGCAAGTGAGCGCACTCTATGCGGACCTTGTGCAACAGTGCATCAAGATCCGGATAGTCCCTCAGAAAGCTCTGCACGACCAAGTTAAGAACATGTGCCAGACATGGGATGTGTGTGAGGTTGCCTAGGCCAAGAGCTGCCACCAGATTTCGGCCATTGTCACACACTACCAAGCCCGGCTGGAGATTCGCTGGCCCAAACCACACATCGCTCTCCAGCTTGATAGCATTCCAGAGCTCCTGCGCTGTGTGGCTTCGATTCCCCAAAGAAATTAATTTGAGTACAGCCTGTTGACGTTTGGCCACGGCTGTGCTCATATCGGTCGTAACAGGCTCCTGCTCTGCTGTTTCTGAGGAACTTGAGTAGGAGGAGGAGTCTATGTGTACAGACTGGAGTCCTGCAATCCGTGGCGTTGGAAGAACACGTACAGCGCCACTCTCCAGATCCGTACCCGGCTCCACAACATTGACCCAGTGGGCAGTGAGGGAAAGGTATCGTCCCTGTCCATGGTTACTGGTCCACGCATCGGTGGTCAGGTGGACCTTGCTACTAACGGCGTTTAGTAGCGCATGTTTTATTTTGCCCTCAACATGTTTCTGCAGGGCAGGGACGGCTCGCCTGCTGAAATAAAAGTGGCTGGGAACGTTGTATTGGGGGACTGCCAATGCCATTAAGTCCCGGAAGGTGTCAGTGTCCACCAGCCTGAATGACAGCATTTCAACTGCCAGAAGTTTGGCAATGCCAGCATTCAGAGACTGTGCTCGGGGATGGTTTGCCGAGTAAGGGCGCCTTTTATCCCATGCCTGTGCTACCGATGGCTGTGATGGATGGGAACGTGCTGTTATGGGTGGAATCTGACAGGGTCTCCGGACAACAGTGGCAGAGGTTCTTCCTTGGCGATCCTGTGAGGAAGCCGAACCAGCAGTGTGTGAGCTGGAGGAAGAGGGCCCAACACGAACTGAAGAGGTGGTAGGTGGTGCTGTACGTTGGCCTACGTCTTGAGGGTGTCTCTGCAACTCCAACTCGTGCTTGGTGCGCACATGTTTCCACATATTTGTGGTATTGAGGTTGCTGACATTTCTCCCTCTTTTGACTCTCTGATGACACAGCTTGCATTTGACAAAGCAAATGTCATCTGCAACTGTGTCAAAAAAGGACCACGCACTGCAACTCTTGTGAGCGCCCGGTTTGCCTTTGGAAGGAGGAATGCTCCTAACGGGTGCCGAAGTGGAGGGTACAGGCAACCAAGTCTTCCCCCTCCCTCTGCCTCCTGTTTTGGCCGGTAGGGGAATCTCTTCCTCCGAGCTGCTCCCACCACCTTCCTGTTGCTCACGCCATGATGGGTCAAGGACCTCATCATCTTCCCTCCCCTCTTCAAACAGCTGCTTCTCCGGGGTTGTCTCGCCAGCACCGTACGCACCAGAAAGTGGCAACTGAGTCTCGTCATCATCTGATGCGTACTGAGGTGTGCTGACCATAGGCACTGGCCCACTCGCCTCTTCAGATTCAGAGGGACAAAGAAGTTGCGCATCACTGCATACTCCCTCTTCTTCACATTCAGGAATGCTGCTTGGCTGGCCCCCTCTTTCCAAGCCAACAGATTCCGAGAACAGAAGTAGAGATTGTGATGGCTCCTGTCCATGTCTCTCTGACTGCCTGGGCACT
Source organism: Dendrobates tinctorius (assembly GCF_039654945.1). Taxonomy (NCBI): domain Eukaryota; kingdom Metazoa; phylum Chordata; class Amphibia; order Anura; family Dendrobatidae; genus Dendrobates; species Dendrobates tinctorius. The sequence continues at coordinate 39,469,748 of NW_027361687.1, read as the reverse complement.
TTGGCAGGTGGTGAAGAGACAGATGGTTGCTCTTCGGTGCTCTGACCCTGAGAGGATGCGGAAGTAATTGAAGTCGATGCGTTAGCTGCCATCCATCCGACAACGGCTTCAATTTGTTCCTCCCGCAGCAGTGGGGTACGTTGAGGTCCTACAAAGCTGCGCATAAAGGACTGTTGCCTGCTAAAACTGGGGGATGCTGATCCACTGGTGCCCGCAGCAGGCCCAGAATCCCCACGTCCTCTACCTGTAGAATCCCCACGTCCTCTCCCTGCAGAATCCCCACGTCCTCTCCCTGCTGAAACTCCACGCCCACGCCCCCGCGCCTTACTCCCTGCCTTCTTCATCTTGCAAGACTGCTTAAGATAGGCAAAAAAGGACAAAGGGGGGCCTTAGTGTGCTTATTCCTGAACAGCTGGTTACAGGTACAAGAAACACTAATTTTATGAAGTGTGTGTGTGTGGACTAGACTTTAATAGGAGCTGATGTGGCCTACACAAGTTCAAAATGTAGTGTTTGGTGAACTTTTTATGTGGTTTCTTTGTTTGAAACAAACTCAAAGTATGAGAACAAAGAATTGAAACTGATAGTATCACCAACTTTTTGGAGCTATTACAATGCAGGCAGGTAACCTACAATGCAAAAGATGAGGCTCCAAAAAAATTGGGTAATACTAATCTGGCTGCGCCGGCAGGGCACAAGCCAGAAAAAAAGGCTCCTCTATCTACTCCTATATAGTGTTTGCAACCAACCAATGTTGATGGATACGGATGGATGCACACTAATAGGAGAAGAAAAAATGAGCTGCACTCAGAGACAAATATGTGTGAGGCAGTGACGCACGTTGAGCGTCCTACAACCAGACGTAGCTGCAGGACACTCTACTCAGCGTGAGCTGCACTCACACACAGTCAGAGACCTCTCAGACAGCCGTCAACAGTGCAGCTAAGTGGGCACTGGCACTGACAGGCTGCAGAAAGGCTCCGCTGTGTACTCCTATATAGTGTTTGCAACCACCGTAGATGGAGACGGATGGATGCACACTAATAGAAGAAAAAATGAGCTGCACTCAAATAAAAATATGTGTGAGGCAGTGACGCACGCTGAGCGTCCTACAGCCAGACGTAGCTGCAGGACACACTACTCAGCGTGAGCTGCACTCACACACAGTCAGAGACCTCTCAGACAGCCGTGAACAGTGCAGCAAAGTGGACACTAGCACTGAAAGGCTGCAGAAAGGCTCCGCTGTCTACTACTAGTGTTTGCAACCAACGTATATGGATACGGATGGAAGCACACTAGATTGAAATTATTTAAAAAATGCAGCTCAAAAAATAAAAGATGTATGAGGCAGCAGTGATCACACTGGGTGGCCTACAGCCTGACGTGGCTGCAGGACCCACTCCACAGCGTGAGCTGCACTCACACAGCCCTTGCAGACAGCTGTGAAAACAGCGCTGCTAGGGAAAAGCAAGCTACAGTGGTGGTTTATGTAGCCTGGATAAAGCACAATATTGTTTTTAGAATCGCTATTTCTAACTGTCCCTCACAGTCTTCTACAGCAGCCTGTCCCTAACTGAATTCACAGCAGAGTGACCAGAAATGGCGGCTGCGGTGGCTTTTATAGTGCATCATGACATCATTTCGGCAGCCAATCACAGCCATGCCAATAGTTAACATGCCTACATGCCTAACAGGATGTGCCCACACTTCGGAGGATTCCCATTGGCTTAATCAAAGCAAGCAGGCTCATAGCATGATGGGAACTTCCTATTCCGATTCCGATCCCGGAATCCGATATGAAAAAAGTATCGGAATTAAGTATCGGAATTCCGATACCGCTGATATCGGCCGATACCCGATACTTGCGGTATCGGAATGCTCAATACTAGTCATAATGATTTGATGATATCATAATCATTTGATGTCATAATCATTGGATGATGTCATAATCATTTTGTTGATGTCATAATCATTTGATGATGTCATAATCATTAGATGATGTCATAATCATTGGATGATGACATAATCATTTTGTTTATGTCATAATCATTTGATGTCATAATCATTGGATGATGTCATAATAATTTTGTTGATGTCATAATCATTTGATGATGTCATAATCATTAGATAATGTCATAATCATTTTGTTGAAGTCATAATCATTTGATGATGTCATAATCATTTTGTTGATGTCATAATCATTTTGTTGATGTCATATTGATTTGATGATGTCATAATCATTTGATGTCATAATCATTGGATGATGACATAATCATTTTGTTCATGTCATAATCATTTGATGATGTCATAATCATTTGATGTCATAATCATTGGATGATGTCATTATCATTTTGTTGATGTCATAATCATTTGATGATGTCATAATCATTAGATGATGTCATAATCATTTTGTTGATGTCATAATCATTTGATGATGTCATAATCATTTGATGTAATAATCATTAGATGATGTCATAATCATTTTGGTGATGTCATAATCATTTGATGATGTCATAATCATTAGATGATGTCATAATCATTTTGTTGATGTCATAATCATTTGATGATGTCATAATCATTTTGTTGATGTCATAATCATTTGATGATGTCATAATCATTTTGTTGATGTCATAATCATTTGATGATGTCATAATCATTTGATGATGTCATAATCATTAGATGATGTCATAATCATTTTGTTGATGTCATAATCATTTGATGATGTCATAATCATTTTGTAGATGTCATAATCATTTCGTTGATGTCATAATGATTTGATGATATCATAATCATTTGATGTCATAATCATTGGATGATGTCATAATCATTTGATGATGCCATAATCATTTTGTTGATGTCATAATCATTTTATGATGTCATAATCATTTTGTTGATGTCATAATCATTTTGTTGATGTCATAATCATTTGATGATGTCATAGTCATTAGATGATGTCATAATCATTTTGTTGATGTCATAATCATTTCATGATGTCATAATCATTTGATGTCATAATCATTGTATGATGTCATAATTATTTTGTTGATGTCATAATCATTTGATGATGTCATAATCATTAGATAATGTCATAATCATTTTGTTGAAGTCATAATCATTTGATGATGTCATAATCATTTTGTTGATGTCATAATGATTTGATGATGTCATAATCATTTGATGTCATAATCATTGGATGATGTCATAATCATTTTGTTGATGTCATAATCATTTGATGATGTCATAATCATTTTGTTGATGTCATAATCATTTGATGATGTCATAATCATTTGATGTCATAATCATTGGATGATGTCATAATCATTTTGTTGATGTCATAATCATTTGATGATGTCATAATCATTAGATGATGTCATAATAATTTTGTTGATGTCATAATCATTTGATGATGTCATAATCATTTGATGTCATAATCATTGGATGATGTCATAATCATTTTGTTGATGTCATAATCATTTGATGATGTCATAATCATTAGATGATGTCATAATCATTTTGTTGATGTCATAATCACTTGATGATGTCATAATCATTAGATGATGTCATAATCATTTTGTTGATGTCATAATCATTTTGTTGATGTCATAATCATTTGATGATGTCATAATCATTTGATGATGTCATAATCATTAGATGATGTCATAATCATTTTGTTGATGTCATAATCATTTGATGATGTCATAATCATTTGATGTCATAATCATTGGATGATGTCATAATCATTTTGTTGATGTCACAATCATTTGATGATGTCATAATCATTGGATGATGTCATAATCATTTTGTTGATGTCATAATCATTTGATGTCATAATCATTGGATGATGTCATAATCATTTTGTTGATGTCATAATTATTTGATGATGTCATAATCATTTGATGTCATAATCATTGGATGATGTCATAATCATTTTGTTGATGTCATAATCATTTGATGATGTCATAATCATTAGATGATGTCATAATCATTGGATGATGACATAATCATTTTGTTGATGTCATAATCATTTGATGTCATAATCATTGGATGATGTCATAATCATTTTGTTGATGTCATAATCATTTGATGATGTCATAATCATTAGATGATGTCATAATCATTTTGTTGATGTCACAATCATTTCATGATGTCATAATCATTTGATGTCATAAAGATTGGATGATGTCATAATCATTTTGTTGATGTCATAATCATTTGATGATGTCATAATCATTAGATAATGTCATAATCATTTTGATGAAGTCATAATCATTTGATGATGTCATTATCATTTTGTTGATGTCATAATGATTTGATGATGTTATAATCATTTGATGTCATAATCATTGGATGATGTCATAATCATTTTGTTGATGTCATAATCATTTGATGATGTCATAATCATTTGATGTCATAATCATTGGATGATGTCATAATCATTTTGTTGATGTCATAATCATTTGATGATGTCATAATCGTTAGATGATGTCATAATCATTTTGTTGATGTCATAATCATTTGATGATGTCATAATCATATGATGTAATAATCATTGGATGATGTCATAATCATTTTGTTGATGTCATAATCATTTGATGATGTCATAATCATTAGATGATGTCATAATCATTTTGTTGATGTCATAATCATTTGATGATGTCATAATCATTAGATGATGTCATAATCATTTTGTTGATGTCATAATCATTTGATGATGTCATAATCATTTGATGTCATAATCATTGGATGATGTCGTAATCATTTTGTTGATGTCATAATCATTTGATGATGTCATAATCATTTGATGATGTCATAATCATTTTGATGATGTCATAATCATTTGATGATGTCATAATCATTTGATGTCATAATCATTGGATAATGTCATAATCATTTTGTTGATGTCATAATCATTTTATGATGTCATAATCATTTTGTTGATGTCATAATCATTGGATGATGTCATAATCCTTTTGTTGATGTCATTATCATTTGATGATGTCATAATCATTAGATGATGTCATAATCATATTGTTGATGTCATAATCATTTGATGATGTCATAATCATTTTGTTGTTGTCATAATCATTTCGTTGATGTCATAATGATTTGATGATATCATAATCATTTGATGTCATAATCATTGGATGATGTCATAATCATTTTGTTGATGTCATAATCATTTGATGATGTCATAATCATTTGATGTCATAATCATTGGATGATGTCATAATCATTTTGTTGATGTCATAATCATTTTATGATGTCATAATCATTTTGTTGATGTCATAATCATTGGATGATGTCATAATCCTTTTGTTGATGTCATAATCATTTGATGATGTCATAATCATTTTGTTGATGTCATAATCATTTCATTGATGTCATAATGATTTGATGATATCATAATCATTTGATGTCATAATCATTGGATGATGTCATAATCATTTTGTTGATGTCATAATCATTTGATGATGTCATAATCATTAGATGATGTCATAATCATTGGATGATGACATAATCATTTTGTTTATGTCATAATCATTTGATGTCATAATCATTGGATGATGTCATAATCATTTTGTTGATGTCATAATCATTTGATGATGTCATAATCATTAGATAATGTCATAATCATTTTGTTGAAGTCATAATCATTTGATGATGTCATAATCATTTTGTTGATGTCATAATCATTTTGTTGATGTCATATTGATATGATGATGTCATAATCATTAGATGTCATAATCATTGGATGATGTCATAATCATTTTGTTCATGTCATAATCATTTGATGATGTCATAATCATTTGATGTCATAATCATTGGATGATGTCATAATCATTTTGTTGATGTCATAATCATTTGATGATGTCATAATCATTAGATGATGTCATAATCATTTTGTTGATGTCATAATCATTTGATGATGTCATAATCATTTGATGTAATAATCATTAGATGATGTCATAATCATTTTGTTGATGTCATAATCATTTGATGATGTCATAATCATTAGATGATGTCATAATCATTTTGTTGATGTCATAATCATTTGATGATGTCATAATCATTTGATGTCATAATCATTGGATGATGTCATAATCATTTTGTTGATGTCATAATCATTTGATGATGTCATAATCATTTTGTTGATGACATAATCATTTGATGATGTCATAATCATTTGATGTCATAATCATTGGATGATGTCATAATCATTTGATGTCATAATCATTGGATGATGTCATAATCATTTTGTTGATGTCATAATCATTTTATGATGTTATAATCAATTTGTTGATCTCATAATCATTGGATGATGTCATAATCCTTTTGTTGATGTCATAATCATTTGATGATGTCATAATCATTAGATGATGTCATAATCATTTTGTTGATGTCATAATCATTTGATGATGTCATAATCATTTTGTAGATGTCATAATCATTTCGTTGATGTCATAATGATTTGATGATATCATAATCATTTGATGTCATAATCATTGGATGATGTCATAATCATTTTGTTGATGTCATAATCATTTGATGTCATAATCATTGGATGATGTCATAATCATTTGATGATGCCATAATCATTTTGTTGATGTCATAATCATTGTATGATGTCATAATCATTTTGTTGATGTCATAATCATTTGATGATGTCATAATCATTAGATAATGTCATAATCATTTTGTTGAAGTCATAATCATTTGATGATGTCATAATCATTTTGTTGATGTCATAATGATTTGATGATGTCATAATCATTTGATGTCATAATCATTGGATGATGTCATAATCATTTTGTTGATGTCATAATCATTTGATGATGTCATAATCATTTGATGTCATAATCATTGGATGATGTCATAATCATTTTGTTGATGTCATAATCATTTGATGTCATAATCATTGGATGATGTCATAATCATTTTGTTGATGGCATAATCATTTGATGATGTCATAATCATTTGATGTCATAATCATTGGATGATGTCATAATCATTTTGTTGATGTCATAATCATTTGATGATGTCATAATCATTAGATGATGTCATAATCATTGGATGATGACATAATCATTTTGTTGATGTCATAATCATTTGATGTCATAATCATTGGATGATGTCATAATCATTTTGTTGATGTCATAATCATTTGATGATGTCATAATCATTAGATGATGTCATAATCATTTTGTTGATGTCACAATCATTTCATGATGTCATAATCATTTGATGTCATAATCATTGGATGATGTCATAATCATTTTGTTGATGTCATAATCATTTGATGATGTCATAATCATTAGATAATGTCATAATCATTTTGTTGAAGTCATAATCATTTGATGATGTCATTATCATTTTGTTGATGTCATAATGATTTGATGATGTCATAATCATTTGATGTCATAATCATTGGATGATGTCATAATCATTTTGTTGATGTCATAATCATTTGATGTTGTCATAATCATTTGATGTCATAATCATTGGATGATGTCATAATCATTTTGTTGATGTCATAATCATTTGATGATGTCATAATCATTAGATGATGTCATAATCATTTTGTTGATGTCATAATCATTTGATGATGTCATAATCATATGATGTAATAATCATTGGATGATGTCATAATCATTTTGAATATGTCATAATCATTTGATGATGTCATAATCATTAGATGATGTCATAATCATTTTGTTGATGTCATAATCATTTGATGATGTCATAATCATTAGATGATGTCATAATCATTTTGTTGATGTCATAATCATTTGATGATGTCATAATCATTTGATGTCATAATCATTGGATGATTTCGTAATCATTTTGTTGATGTCATAATCATTAGATGATGTCATAATCATTTGATGATATCATAATCATTTTGATGATGTCATAATCATTTGATGATGTCATAATCATTTGATGTCATAATCATTGGATAATGTCATAATCATTTTGTTGATGTCATAATCATTTTATGATGTCATAATCATTTTGTTGATGTCATAATCATTGGATGATGTCATAATCCTTTTGTTGATGTCATAATCATTTGATGATGTCATAATCATTAGATGATGTCATAATCATATTGTTGATGTCATAATCATTTGATGATGTCATAATCATTTTGTTGTTGTCATAATCATTTCGTTGATGTCATAATGATTTGATGATATCATAATCATTTGATGTCATAATCATTGGATGATGTCATAATCATTTTGTTGATGTCATAATCATTTGATGATGTCATAATCATTTGATGTCATAATCATTGGATGATGTCATAATCATTTTGTTGATGTCATAATCATTTTATGATGTCATAATCATTTTGTTGATGTCATAATCATTGGATGATGTCATAATCCTTTTGTTGATGTCATAATCATTTGATGATGTCATAATCATTAGATGATGTCATAATCATTTTGTTGATGTCATAATCATTTAATGATGTCATAATCATTTTGTTGATGTCATAATCATTTCGTTGATGTCATAATGATTTGATGATATCATAATCATTTGATGTCATAATCATTGGATGATGTCATAATCATTTTGTTGATGTCATAATCATTTGATGATGTCATAATCATTAGATGATGTCATAATCATTGGATGATGACATAATCATTTTGTTTATGTCATAATCATTTGATGTCATAATCATTGGATGATGTCATAATCATTTTGTTGATGTCATAATCATTTGATGATGTCATAATCATTAGATAATGTCATAATCATTTTGTTGAAGTCATAATCATTTGATGATGTCATAATCATTTTGTTGATGTCATAATCATTTTGTTGATGTCATATTGATTTGATGATGTCATAATCATTTGATGTCATAATCATTGGATGATGACATAATCATTTTTTTCATGTCATAATCATTTGATGATGTCATAATCATTTGATGTCATAATCATTGGATGATGTCATTATCATTTTGTTGATGTCATAATCATTTGATGATGTCATAATCATTAGATGATGTCATAATCATTTTGTTGATGTCATAATCATTTGATGATGTCATAATCATTTGATGTAATAATCATTAGATGATGTCATAATCATTTTGGTGATGTCATAATCATTTGATGATGTCATAATCATTAGATGATGTCATAATCATTTTGTTGATGTCATAATCATTTGATGATGTCATAATCATTTTGTTGATGTCATAATCATTTGATGATGTCATAATCATTTTGTTGATGTCATAATCATTTGATGATGTCATAATCATTTGATGTCATAATCATTGGATGATGTCATAATCATTTTGTTGATGTCATAATCATTTTATGATGTTATAATCATTTTGTTGATGTCATAATCATTGGATGATGTCATAATCCTTTTGTTGATGTCATAATCATTTGATGATGTCATAATCATTAGATGATGTCATAATCATTTTGTTGATGTCATAATCATTTGATGATGTCATAATCATTTTGTAGATGTCATAATCATTTCGTTGATGTCATAATGATTTGATGATATCATAATCATTTGATGTCATAATCATTGGATGATGTCATAATCATTTGATGATGCCATAATCATTTTGTTGATGTCATAATCATTTTATGATGTCACAATCATTTTGTTGATGTCATAATCATTTTGTTGATGTCATAATCATTTGATGATGTCATAGTCATTAGATGATGTCATAATCATTTTGTTGATGTCATAATCATTTCATGATGTCATAATCATTTGATGTCATAATCATTGTATGATGTCATAATTATTTTGTTGATGTCATAATCATTTCATGATGTCATAATCATTAGATAATGTCATAATCATTTTGTTGAAGTCATAATCATTTGATGATGTCATAATCATTTTGTTGATGTCATAATGATTTGATGATGTCATAATCATTTGATGTCATAATCATTGGATGATGTCATAATCATTTTGTTGATGTCATAATCATTTGATGATGTCATAATCATTTGATGTCATAATCATTGGATGATGTCATAATCATTTTGTTGATGTCATAATCATTTGATGATGTCATAATCATTAGATGATGTCATAATAATTTTGTTGATGTCATAATCATTTGATGATGTCAAAATCATATGATGTAATAATCAATGGATGATGTCATAATCATTTTGTTGATGTCATAATCATTTGATGATGTCATAATCATTAGATGATGTCATAATCATTTTGTTGATGTCATAATCATTTGATGATGTCATAATCATTAGATGATGTCATAATCATTTTGTTGATGTCATAATCATTTGATGATGTCATAATCATTTGATGTCATAATCATTGGATGATGTCATAATCATTTTATTGATGTCATAATCATTTGATGATGTCATAATCATTTGATGATGTCATAATCATTTTGTTGATGTCATAATCATTTGATGATGTCATAATCATTTGATGTCATAATCATTGGATGATGTCATAATCATTTTGTTGATGTCATAATCATTTTATGATGTCATAATCATTTTGTTGATGTCATAATCATTGGATGATGTCATAATCCTTTTGTTGATGTCATAATCATTTGATGATGTCATAATCATTAGATGATGTCATAATCATTTTGTTGATGTCATAATCATTTCGTTGATGTCATAATCATTTTGTTGATGTCATAATCATTTGATGATGTCATAATCATTTTGTTGATGTCATAATCATTTGATGATGTCATAATCATTTTGTTGATGTCATAATCATTTTGTTGATGTCATAATCATTTGATGATGTCATAATCATTTTGTTGATGTCATAATCATTTGATGATGTCATAATCATTTTGTTGATGTCATAATCATTTGATGATGTCATAATCATTTGATGTCATAATCATTGGATGATGTCGTAATCATTTTGTTGATGTCATAATCATTTGATGATGTCATAATCATTTGATGATGTCATAATCATTTTGATGATGTCATAATCATTTGATGATGTCATAATCATTTGATGTCATAATCATTGGATAATGTCATAATCATTTTGTTGATGTCATAATCATTTTATGATGTCATAATCATTTTGTTGATGTCATAATCATTGGATGATGTCATAATCCTTTTGTTGATGTCATAATCATTTGATGATGTCATAATCATTAGATGATGTCATAATCATATTGTTGATGTCATAACCATTTGATGATGTCATAATCATTTTGTTGATGTCATAATCATTTCGTTGATGTCATAATGATTTGATGATATCATAATCATTTGATGTCATAATCATTGGATGATGTCATAATCATTTTGTTGATGTCATAATCATTTGATGATGTCATAATCATTTGATGTCATAATCATTGGATGATGTCATAATCATTTTGTTGATGTCATAATCATTTTATGATGTCATAATCATTTTGTTGATGTCATAATCATTGGATGATGTCATAATCCTTTAGTTGATGTCATAATAATTTGATGATGTCATAATCATTAGATGATGTCATAATCATTTTGTTGATGTCATAATCATTTGATGATGTCATAATCATTTTGTTGATGTCATAATCATTTCGTTGATGTCATAATGATTTGATGATATCATAATCATTTGATGTCATAATCATTGGATGATGTCATAATCATTTTGTTGATGTCATAATCATTTGATGATGTCATAATCATTAGATGATGTCATAATCATTGGATGATGACATAATCATTATGTTTATGTCATAATCATTTGATGTCATAATCATTGGATGATGTCATAATCATTTTGTTGATGTCATAATCATTTGATGATGTCATAATCATTAGATAATGTCATAATCATTTTTGTTGAAGTCATAATCATTTGATGATGTCATAATCATTTTGTTGATGTCATAATCATTTTGTTGATGTCATATTGATTTGATGATGTCATAATCATTTGATGTCATAATCATTGGATGATGTCATAATCATTTTTTTCATGTCATAATCATTTGATGATGTCATAATCATTTGACGTCATAATCATTGGATGATGTCATAATCATTTTGTTGATGTCATAATCATTTGATGATGTCATAATCATTAGATGATGTCATAATCATTTTGTTGATGTCATAATCATTTGATGATGTCATAATCATTAGATGTAATAATCATTAGATGATGTCATAATCATTTGATGTCATAATCATTGGATGATGTCATAATCATTTTGTTGATGTCATAATCATTTTATGATGTTATAATCATTTTGTTGATGTCATAATCATTGGATGATGTCATAATCCTTTTGTTGATGTCATAATCATTTGATGATGTCATAATCATTAGATGATGTCATAATCATTTTGTTGATGTCATAATCATTTGATGATGTCATAATCATTTTGTAGATGTCATAATCATTTCATTGATGTCATAATGATTTGATGATATCATAATCATTTGATGTCATAATCATTGGATGATGTCATAATCATTTTGTTGATGTCATAATCATTTGGTGATGTCATAATCATTTGATGTCATAATCATTGGATGATGTCATAATCATTTGATGATGCCATAATCATTTTGTTGATGTCATAATCATTTTATGATGTCATAATCATTTTGTTGATGTCATAATCATTTTGTTGATGTCATAATCATTTGATGATGTCATAGTCATTAGATGATGTCATAATCATTTTGTTGATGTCATAATCATTTCATGATGTCATAATCATTTGATGTCATAATCATTGTATGATGTCATAATCATTTTGTTGATGTCATAATCATTTGATGATGTCATAATCATTAGATAATGTCATAATCATTTTGTTGAAGTCATAATCATTTGATGATGTCATAATCATTTTGTTGATGTCATAATGATTTGATGATGTCATAATCATTTGATGTCATAATCATTGGATGATGTCATAATCATTTTGTTGATGTCATAATCATTTGATGATGTCATAATCATTTGATGTCATAATCATTGGATGATGTCATAATCATTTTGTTGATGTCATAATCATTTGATGATGTCATAATCATTAGATGATGTCATAATAATTTTGTTGATGTCATAATCATTTGATGATGTCAAAATCATATGATGTAATAATCAATGGATGATGCCATAATCATTTTGTTGATGTCATAATCATTTGATGATGTCATAATCATTAGATGATGTCAAAATCATTTTGTTGATGTCATAATCATTTGATGATGTCATAATCATTAGATGATGTCATAATCATTTTGTTGATGTCATAATCATTTGATGATGTCATAATCATTTGATGTCATAATCATTGGATGATGTCATAATCATTTCATTGATGTCATAATCATTGGATGATGTCATAATCATTTCATTGATGTCATAATCATTTGATGATGTCATAATCATTTGATGATGTCATAATCATTTTGTTGATGTCATAATCATTTGATGATGTCATAATCATTTGATGTCATAATCATTGGATGATGTCATAATCATTTTGTTGATGTCATAATCATTTGATGATGTCATAATCATATGATGTAATAATCATTGGATGATGTCATAATCATTTTGAATATGTCATAATCATTTGATGATGTCATAATCATTAGATGATGTCATAATCATTTTGTTGATGTCATAATCATTTGATGATGTCATAATCATTAGATGATGTCATAATCATTTTGTTGATGTCATAATCATTTGATGATGTCATAATCATTTGATGTCATAATCATTGGATGATTTCGTAATCATTTTGTTGATGTCATAATCATTAGATGATGTCATAATCATTTGATGATATCATAATCATTTTGATGATGTCATAATCATTTGATGATGTCATAATCATTTGATGTCATAATCATTGGATAATGTCATAATCATTTTGTTGATGTCATAATCATTTTATGATGTCATAATCATTTTGTTGATGTCATAATCATTGGATGATGTCATAATCCTTTTGTTGATGTCATAATCATTTGATGATGTCATAATCATTAGATGATGTCATAATCATATTGTTGATGTCATAATCATTTGATGATGTCATAATCATTTTGTTGTTGTCATAATCATTTCGTTGATGTCATAATGATTTGATGATATCATAATCATTTGATGTCATAATCATTGGATGATGTCATAATCATTTTGTTGATGTCATAATCATTTGATGATGTCATAATCATTTGATGTCATAATCATTGGATGATGTCATAATCATTTTGTTGATGTCATAATCATTTTATGATGTCATAATCATTTTGTTGATGTCATAATCATTGGATGATGTCATAATCCTTTTGTTGATGTCATAATCATTTGATGATGTCATAATCATTAGATGATGTCATAATCATTTTGTTGATGTCATAATCATTTAATGATGTCATAATCATTTTGTTGATGTCATAATCATTTCGTTGATGTCATAATGATTTGATGATATCATAATCATTTGATGTCATAATCATTGGATGATGTCATAATCATTTTGTTGATGTCATAATCATTTGATGATGTCATAATCATTAGATGATGTCATAATCATTGGATGATGACATAATCATTTTGTTTATGTCATAATCATTTGATGTCATAATCATTGGATGATGTCATAATCATTTTGTTGATGTCATAATCATTTGATGATGTCATAATCATTAGATAATGTCATAATCATTTTGTTGAAGTCATAATCATTTGATGATGTCATAATCATTTTGTTGATGTCATAATCATTTTGTTGATGTCATATTGATTTGATGATGTCATAATCATTTGATGTCATAATCATTGGATGATGACATAATCATTTTGTTCATGTCATAATCATTTGATGATGTCATAATCATTTGATGTCATAATCATTGGATGATGTCATTATCATTTTGTTGATGTCATAATCATTTGATGATGTCATAATCATTAGATGATGTCATAATCATTTTGTTGATGTCATAATCATTTGATGATGTCATAATCATTTGATGTAATAATCATTAGATGATGTCATAATCATTTTGGTGATGTCATAATCATTTGATGATGTCATAATCATTAGATGATGTCATAATCATTTTGTTGATGTCATAATCATTTGATGATGTCATAATCATTTTGTTGATGTCATAATCATTTGATGATGTCATAATCATTTTGTTGATGTCATAATCATTTGATGATGTCATAATCATTTGATGTCATAATCATTGGATGATGTCATAATCATTTTGTTGATGTCATAATCATTTTATGATGTTATAATCATTTTGTTGATGTCATAATCATTGGATGATGTCATAATCCTTTTGTTGATGTCATAATCATTTGATGATGTCATAATCATTAGATGATGTCATAATCATTTTGTTGATGTCATAATCATTTGATGATGTCATAATCATTTTGTAGATGTCATAATCATTTCGTTGATGTCATAATGATTTGATGATATCATAATCATTTGATGTCATAATCATTGGATGATGTCATAATCATTTGATGATGCCATAATCATTTTGTTGATGTCATAATCATTTTATGATGTCACAATCATTTTGTTGATGTCATAATCATTTTGTTGATGTCATAATCATTTGATGATGTCATAGTCATTAGATGATGTCATAATCATTTTGTTGATGTCATAATCATTTCATGATGTCATAATCATTTGATGTCATAATCATTGTATGATGTCATAATTATTTTGTTGATGTCATAATCATTTCATGATGTCATAATCATTAGATAATGTCATAATCATTTTGTTGAAGTCATAATCATTTGATGATGTCATAATCATTTTGTTGATGTCATAATGATTTGATGATGTCATAATGATTTGATGTCATAATCATTGGATGATGTCATAATCATTTTGTTGATGTCATAATCATTTGATGATGTCATAATCATTTGATGTCATAATCATTGGATGATGTCATAATCATTTTGTTGATGTCATAATCATTTGATGATGTCATAATCATTAGATGATGTCATAATAATTTTGTTGATGTCATAATCATTTGATGATGTCAAAATCATATGATGTAATAATCAATGGATGATGTCATAATCATTTTGTTGATGTCATAATCATTTGATGATGTCATAATCATTAGATGATGTCATAATCATTTTGTTGATGTCATAATCATTTGATGATGTCATAATCATTAGATGATGTCATAATCATTTTGTTGATGTCATAATCATTTGATGATGTCATAATCATTTGATGTCATAATCATTGGATGATGTCATAATCATTTTATTGATGTCATAATCATTTGATGATGTCATAATCATTTGATGATGTCATAATCATTTTGTTGATGTCATAATCATTTGATGATGTCATAATCATTTGATGTCATAATCATTGGATGATGTCATAATCATTTTGTTGATGTCATAATCATTTTATGATGTCATAATCATTTTGTTGATGTCATAATCATTGGATGATGTCATAATCCTTTTGTTGATGTCATAATCATTTGATGATGTCATAATCATTAGATGATGTCATAATCATTTTGTTGATGTCATAATCATTTCGTTGATGTCATAATCATTTTGTTGATGTCATAATCATTTGATGATGTCATAATCATTTTGTTGATGTCATAATCATTTGATGATGTCATAATCATTTTGTTGATGTCATAATCATTTTGTTGATGTCATAATCATTTGATGATGTCATAATCATTTTGTTGATGTCATAATCATTTGATGATGTCATAATCATTTTGTTGATGTCATAATCATTTGATGATGTCATAATCATTTGATGTCATAATCATTGGATGATGTCGTAATCATTTTGTTGATGTCATAATCATTTGATGATGTCATAATCATTTGATGATGTCATAATCATTTTGATGATGTCATAATCATTTGATGATGTCATAATCATTTGATGTCATAATCATTGGATAATGTCATAATCATTTTGTTGATGTCATAATCATTTTATGATGTCATAATCATTTTGTTGATGTCATAATCATTGGATGATGTCATAATCCTTTTGTTGATGTCATAATCATTTGATGATGTCATAATCATTAGATGATGTCATAATCATATTGTTGATGTCATAACCATTTGATGATGTCATAATCATTTTGTTGATGTCATAATCATTTCGTTGATGTCATAATGATTTGATGATATCATAATCATTTGATGTCATAATCATTGGATGATGTCATAATCATTTTGTTGATGTCATAATCATTTGATGATGTCATAATCATTTGATGTCATAATCATTGGATGATGTCATAATCATTTTGTTGATGTCATAATCATTTTATGATGTCATAATCATTTTGTTGATGTCATAATCATTGGATGATGTCATAATCCTTTAGTTGATGTCATAATAATTTGATGATGTCATAATCATTAGATGATGTCATAATCATTTTGTTGATGTCATAATCATTTGATGATGTCATAATCATTTTGTTGATGTCATAATCATTTCGTTGATGTCATAATGATTTGATGATATCATAATCATTTGATGTCATAATCATTGGATGATGTCATAATCATTTTGTTGATGTCATAATCATTTGATGATGTCATAATCATTAGATGATGTCATAATCATTGGATGATGACATAATCATTATGTTTATGTCATAATCATTTGATGTCATAATCATTGGATGATGTCATAATCATTTTGTTGATGTCATAATCATTTGATGATGTCATAATCATTAGATAATGTCATAATCATTTTTGTTGAAGTCATAATCATTTGATGATGTCATAATCATTTTGTTGATGTCATAATCATTTTGTTGATGTCATATTGATTTGATGATGTCATAATCATTTGATGTCATAATCATTGGATGATGTCATAATCATTTTTTTCATGTCATAATCATTTGATGATGTCATAATCATTTGACGTCATAATCATTGGATGATGTCATAATCATTTTGTTGATGTCATAATCATTTGATGATGTCATAATCATTAGATGATGTCATAATCATTTTGTTGATGTCATAATCATTTGATGATGTCATAATCATTAGATGTAATATTCATTAGATGATGTCATAATCATTTTGTTGATGTCATAATCATTTGATGATGTCATAATCATTAGATGATGTCATAATCATTTGATGATGTCATAATCATTAGATGATGTCATAATCATTTTGTTGATGTCATAATCATTTGATGTCATAATCATTGGATGATGTCATAATCATTTTGTTGATGTCATAATCATTTGATGATGTCATAATCATTTTGTTGATGTCATAATCATTTGATGATGTCATAATCATTTGATGTCATAATCATTGGATGATGTCATAATCATTTTGTTGATGTCATAATCATTTTATGATGTTATAATCATTTTGTTGATGTCATAATCATTGGATGATGTCATAATCCTTTTGTTGATGTCATAATCATTTGATGATGTCATAATCATTAGATGATGTCATAATCATTTTGTTGATGTCATAATCATTTGATGATGTCATAATCATTTTGTAGATGTCATAATCATTTCGTTGATGTCATAATGATTTGATGATATCATAATCATTTGATGTCATAATCATTGGATGATGTCATAATCATTTTGTTGATGTCATAATCATTTGGTGATGTCATAATCATTTGATGTCATAATCATTGGATGATGTCATAATCATTTGATGATGCCATAATCATTTTGTTGATGTCATAATCATTTTATGATGTCATAATCATTTTGTTGATGTCATAATCATTTTGTTGATGTCATAATCATTTGATGATGTCATAGTCATTAGATGATGTCATAATCATTTTGTTGATGTCATAATCATTTCATGATGTCATAATCATTTGATGTCATAATCATTGTATGATGTCATAATCATTTTGTTGATGTCATAATCATTTGATGATGTCATAATCATTAGATAATGTCATAATCATTTTGTTGAAGTCATAATCATTTGATGATGTCATAATCATTTTGTTGATGTCATAATGATTTGATGATGTCATAATCATTTGATGTCATAATCATTGGATGATGTCATAATCATTTTGTTGATGTCATAATCATTTGATGATGTCATAATCATTTGATGTCATAATCATTGGATGATGTCATAATCATTTTGTTGATGTCATAATCATTTGATGATGTCATAATCATTAGATGATGTCATAATAATTTTGTTGATGTCATAATCATTTGATGATGTCAAAATCATATGATGTAATAATCAATGGATGATGCCATAATCATTTTGTTGATGTCATAATCATTTGATGATGTCATAATCATTAGATGATGTCAAAATCATTTTGTTGATGTCATAATCATTTGATGATGTCATAATCATTAGATGATGTCATAATCATTTTGTTGATGTCATAATCATTTGATGATGTCATAATCATTTGATGTCATAATCATTGGATGATGTCATAATCATTTCATTGATGTCATAATCATTTGATGATGTCATAATCATTTGATGATGTCATAATCATTTTGTTGATGTCATAATCATTTGATGATGTCATAATCATTTGATGTCATAATCATTGGATGATGTCATAATCATTTTGTTGATGTCATAATCATTTTATGATGTCATAATCATTTTGTTGATGTCATAATCATTGGATGATGTCATAATCCTTTTGTTGATGTCATAATCATTTGATGATGTCATAATCATTTTGTTGATATCATAATCATTTCGTTGATGTCATAATCATTTTGTTGATGTCATAATCATTTGATGATGTCATAATCATTAGATGATGTCATAATCATTTTGTTGATGTCATAATCATTTGATGATGTCATAATCATTTGATGATGTCATAATCATTTTGTTGATGTCATAATCATTTGATGATGTCATAATCATTTGATGTCATAATCATTGGATGATGTCGTAATCATTTTGTTGATGTCATAATCATTTGATGATGTCATAATCATTTTGATGATGTCATAATCATTTGATGATGTCATAATCATTTGATGTCATAATCATTGGATAATGTCATAATCATTTTGTTGATGTCATAATCATTTTATGATGTCATAATCATTTTGTTGATGTCATAATCATTGGATGATGTCATAATCCTTTTGTTGATGTCATAATCATTTGATGATGTCATAATCATTAGATGATGTCATAATCATATTGTTGATGTCATAACCATTTGATGATGTCATAATCATTTTGTTGATGTCATAATCATTTCGTTGATGTCATAATGATTTGATGATATCATAATCATTTGATGTCATAATCATTGGATTATGTCATAATCATTTTGTTGATGTCATAATCATTTGATGATGTGATAATCATTTAATGTCATAATCATTGGATGATGTCATAATCATTTTGTTGATGTCATAATCATTTTATGATGTCATAATCCTTTTGTTGATGTCATAATAATTTGATGATGTCATAATCATTAGATGATGTCATAATCATTTTGTTGATGTCATAATCATTTGATGATGTCATAATCATTTTGTTGATGTCATAATCATTTCGTTGATGTCATAATGATTTGATGATATCATAATCATTTGATGTCATAATCATTGGATGATGTCATAATCATTTTGTTGATGTCATAATCATTTGATGATGTCATAATCATTAGATTATGTCATTATTATTGGATGATGACATAATCATTATGTTTATGTCATAATCATTTGATGTCATAATCATTGGATGATGTCATAATCATTTTGTTGATGTCATAATCATTTGATGATGTCATAATCATTAGATAATGTCATAATCATTTTATTGAAGTCATAATCATTTGATGATGTCATAATCATTTTGTTGATGTCATAATCATTTTGTTGATGTCATATTGATTTGATGATGTCATAATCATTTGATGTCATAATCATTGGATGATGTCATAATCATTTTGTTCATGTCATAATCATTTGATGATGTCATAATCATTTGATGTCATAATCATTGGATGATGTCATAATCATTTTGTTGATGTCATAATCATTTGATGATGTCATAATCATTAGATGATGTCATAATCATTTTGTTGATGTCATAATCATTTGATGATGTCATAATCATTTGATGTAATAATCATTAGATGATGTCATAATCATTTTGTTGATGTCATAATCATTTGATGATGTCATAATCATTTTGTTGATGTCATAATCATTTGATGATGTCATAATCATTTGATGTCATAATCATTGGATGATGTCATAATCATTTTGTTGATGTCATAATCATTTGATGATGTCATAATCATTTGATGATGTCATAATCATTTTGTTGATGTCATAATCATTTGATGATGTCATAATCATTTGATGTCATAATCATTGGATGATGTCATAATCATTTTGTTGATGTCATAATCATTTTATGATGTCATAATCATTTTGTTGATGTCATAATCATTGGATGATGTCATAATCCTTTTGTTGATGTCATAATCATTTGATGATGTCATAATCATTAGATGATGTCATAATCATTTTGTTGATGTCATAATCATTTGATGATGTCATAATCATTAGATGATGTCATAATCATTTTGTTGATGTCATAATCATTTGATGATGTCATAATCATTTTGTAGATGTCATAATCATTTCGTTGATGTCATAATGATTTGATGATATCATAATCATTTGATGTCATAATCATTGGATGATGTCATAATCATTTTGTTGATGTCATAATCATTTGGTGATGTCATAATCATTTGATGTCATAATCATTGGATGATGTCATAATCATTTGATGATGCCATAATCATTTTGTTGATGTCATAATCATTTTATGATGTCATAATCATTTTGTTGATGTCATAATCATTTGATGATGTCATAGTCATTAGATGATGTCATAATCATTTTGTTGATGTCATAATCATTTCATGATGTCATAATCATTTGATGTCATAATCATTGTATGATGTCATAATCATTTTGTTGATGTCATAATCATTTGATGATGTCATAATCATTAGATAATGTCATAATCATTTTGTTGAAGTCATAATCATTTGATGATGTCATAATCATTTTGTTGATGTCATAATGATTTGATGATGTCATAATCATTTGATGTCATAATCATTGGATGATGTCATAATCATTTTGTTGATGTCATAATCATTTGATAATGTCATAATCATTTGATGTCATAATCATTGGATAATGTCATAATCATTTTGTTGATGTCATAATCATTTGATGATGTCATAATCATTAGATGATGTCATAATAATTTTGTTGATGTCATAATCATTTGATGATGTCATAATCATATGATGTAATAATCATTGGATGATGTCATAATCATTTTGTTGATGTCATAATCATTTGATGATGTCATAATCATTAGATGATGTCATAATCATTTTGTTGATGTCATAATCATTTGATGATGTCATAATCATTAGATGATGTCATAATAGTTTTGTTGATGTCATAATCATTTGATGATGTCATAATCATTTGATGTCATAATCATTGGATGATGTCATAATCATTTTATTGATGTCATAATCATTTGATGATGTCATAATCATTTGATGATGTCATAATCATTTTGTTGATGTCATAATCATTTGATGATGTCATAATCATTTGATGTCATAATCATTGGATGATGTCATAATCATTTTGTTGATGTCATAATCATTTTATGATGTCATAATCATTTTGTTGATGTCATAATCATTGGATGATGTCATAATCCTTTTGTTGATGTCATAATCATTTGATGATGTCATAATCATTAGATGATGTCATAATCATTTTGTTGATGTCATAATCATTTGATGATGTCATAATCATTTTGTTGATGTCATAATCATTTCGTTGATGTCATAATGATTTGATGATATCATAATCATTTGATGTCATAATCATTGGATGATGTCATAATCATTTTGTTGATGTCATAATCATTTGATGATGTCATAATCATTTGATGTCATAATCATTGAATGATGTCATAATCATTTTGTTGATATCATAATCATTTTATGATGTCATAATCATTTTGTTGATGTCATAATCATTGGATGATGTCATAATCCATTTGTTGATGTCATAATCATTTGATGATGTCATAATCATTAGATGATGTCATAATCATTTTGTTGATGTCATAATCATTTGATGATGTCATAATCATTTTGTTGATGTCATAATCATTTTGTTGATGTCATAATGATTTGATGATATCATAATCATTTGATGTCATAATCATTGGATGATGTCATAATCATTTTGTTGATGTCATAATCATTTGATGATGTCATAATCATTAGATGATGTCATAATCATTGGATGATGACATAATCATTTTGTTGATGTCATAATCATTTGATGTAATAATCATTGGATGATGTCATAATCATTTTGTTGATGTCATAATCATTTGATGATGTCATAATCATTAGATGATGTCATAATGATTTTGTTGATGTCATAATCATTTGATGATGTCATAATCATTAGATGATGTCATAATCATTTTGTTGATGTTATAATCATTTGATGATGTCATAGTCATTTGATGTCATAATCATTGGATGATGTCATAATCATTTTGTTGATGTCATAATCATTTGATGATGTCATAATCATTTGATGATGTCATAATCATTTTGTTGATGTCATAATCATTTGATGATGTCATAATCATTTGATGTCATAATCATTGGATGATGTCATAATCATTTTGTTGATGTCATGATCATTTTATGATGTCATAATCATTTTGTTGATGTCATAATCATTGGATGATGTCATAATCCTTTTGTTGATGTCATAATCATTTGATGATGTCATAATCATTAGATGATGTCATAATCATTTTGTTGATGTAATAATCATTGGATGATGTCATAATCATTTTGTTGATGTCATAATCATTTGATGATGTCATAATCATTAGATGATGTCATAATCATTTTGTTGATGTCATAATCATTTGATGATGTCATAATCATTAGATGATGTCATAATCATTTTGTTGATGTCATAATCATTTGATGATGTCATAATCATATGATGTAATAATCATTGGATGATGTCATAATCATTTTGTTGATGTCATAATCATTTGATGATGTCATAATCATTAGATGATGTCATAATCATTTTGTTGATGTCATAATCATTTGATGATGTCATAATCATTTGATGTCATAATCATTGGATGATGTCGTAATCATTTTGTTGATGTCATAATCATTTTATGATGTCATAATCATTTTGTTGATGTCATAATCATTGGATCATGTCATAATCCTTTTGTTGATGTCATAATCATTTGATGATGTCATAATCATTAGATGATGTCATAATCATATTGTTGATGTCATAATCATTTGATGATGTCATAATCATTTTGTTGATGTCATAATCATTTCGTTGATGTCATAATGATTTGATGATATCATAATCATTTGATGTCATAATCATTGGATGATGTCATAATCATTTTGTTGATGTCATAATCATTTGATGATGTCATAATCATTTGATGTCATAATCATTGGATGATGTCATAATCATTTTGTT
Source organism: Dendrobates tinctorius (assembly GCF_039654945.1). Taxonomy (NCBI): domain Eukaryota; kingdom Metazoa; phylum Chordata; class Amphibia; order Anura; family Dendrobatidae; genus Dendrobates; species Dendrobates tinctorius. The sequence goes on along the minus strand of NW_027361687.1, from coordinate 39,445,070 downwards.
GATGTCATAATCATTTTATGATGTCATAATCATTTTGTTGATGTCATAATCATTGGATGATGTCATAATCCTTTTGTTGATGTCATAATCATTTGATGATGTCATAATCATTAGATGATGTCATAATCATTTTGTTGATGTCATAATCATTTGATGATGTCATAATCATTTTGTTGATGTCATAATCATTTTGTTGATGTCATAATGATTTGATGATATCATAATCATTTGATGTCATAATCATTGGATGATGTCATAATCATTTTGTTGATGTCATAATCATTTGATGATGTCATAATCATTAGATGATGTCATAATCATTGGATGATTATATAATCATTTTGTTGATGTCATAATCATTTGATGTCATAATCATTGGATGATGTCATAATCATTTTGTTGATGTCATAATCATTTGATGATGTCATAATCATTAGATAATGTCATAATCATTTTGTTGAAGTTATAATCATTTGATGATGTCATAATCATTTTGTTGATGTCATAATGATTTTGTTGATGTCATATTGATGTGATGATGTCATAATCATTTGATGTCATAATCATTGGATGATGTCATAATCATTTTGTTCATGTCATAATCATTTGATGATGTCATAATCATTTGATGTCATAATCATTGGATGATGTCATAATCATTTTGTTGATGTCATAATCATTTGATGATGTCATAATCATTAGATGATGTCAAATTCATTTTGTTGATGTCATAATCATTTGATGATGTCATAATCATTTGATGTAATAATCATTAGATGATGTCATAATCATTTTGTTGATGTCATAATCATTTGATGATGTCATAATCATTAGATGATGTCATAATCATTTTGTTGATGTCATAATCATTTGATGATGTCATAATCATTTGATGTCATAATCATTGGATGATGTCATAATCATTTTGTTGATGTCATAATCATTTGATGATGTCATAATCATTTGATGATGTCATAATCATTTTGTTGATGTCATAATCATTTGATGATGACATAATCATTTGATGTCATAATCATTGGATGATGTCATAATCATTTTGTTGATGTCATAATCATTTGATGATGTCATAATCATTTGATGATGTCATAATCATTTTGTTGATGTCATAATCATTTGATGATGTCATAATCATTTGATGTCATAATCCTTGGATGATGTCATAATCATGTTGTTGATGTCATAATCATTTTATGATGTCATAATCATTTTGTTGATGTCATAATCATTGGACGATGTCATAATCCTTTTGTTGATGTCATAATCATTTGATGATGTCATAATCATTAGATGATGTCAGAATCATTTTGTTGATGTCATAATCATTTGATGATGTCATAATCATTTTGTTGATGTCATAATCATTTCGTTGATGTCATAATGATTTGATGATATCATAATCATTTGATGTCATAATCATTGGATGATGTCATAATCATTTTGTTGATGTCATAATCATTTGGTGATGTCATAATCATTTGATGTCATAATCATTGGATGATGTCATAATCATTTGATGATGCCATAATCATTTTGTTGATGTCATAATCATTTTATGATGTCATAATCATTTTGTTGATGTCATAATCATTTTGTTGATGTCATAATCATTTGATGATGTCATAATCATTAGATGATGTCATAATCATTTTGTTGATGTCATAATCATTTCATGATGTCATAAACATTTGATGTCATAATCATTGGATGATGTCATAATCATTTTGTTGATGTCATAATCATTTGATGATGTCATAATCATTAGATAATGTCATAATCATTTTGTTGAAGTCTTAATCATTTGATGATGTCATAATCATTTTGTTGATGTCATAATGATTTGATGATGTCATAATCATTTGATGTCATAATCATTGGATGATGTCATAATCATTTTGTTGATGTCATAATCATTTGATGATGTCATAATCATTTGATGTCATAATCATTGGATGATGTCATAATCATTTTGTTGATGTCATAATCATTTGATGATGTCATAATCATTTGATGATGTCATAATCATTAGATAATGTCATAATCATTTTGTTGAAGTCATAATCATTTGATGATGTCATAATCATTTTGTTGATGTCATAATGATTTGATGATGTCATAATCATTTGATGTCATAATCATTAGATGATGTCATAATAATTTTGTTGATATAATCATTTGATGGTGTCATAATCATATGATGTAATAATCATTGGATGATGTCATAATCATTTTGTTGATGTCATAATCATTTGATGATGTCATAATCATTAGATGATGTCATAATCATTTTGTTGATGTCATAATCATTTGATGATGTCATAATCATTTGATGTCATAATCATTGGATGATGTCATAATCATTTTGTTGATGTCATAATCATTTGATGATGTCATAATCATTAGATGATGTCATAATCATTTTGTTGATGTCATAATCATTTGATGATGTCATAATCATATGATGTAATAATCATTGGATGATGTCATAATCATTTTGTTGATGTCATAATCATTTGATGATGTCATAATCATTAGATGATGTCATAATCATTTTGTTGATGTCATAATCATTTGATGATGTCATAATCATTAGATGATGTCATAATCATTTTGTTGATGTCATAATCATTTGATGATGTCATAATCATTTGATGTCATAATCATTGGATGATGTTGTAATCATTTTGTTGATGTCATAATCATTTGATGATGTCATAATCATTTGATGATGTCATAATCATTTTGATGATGTCATAATCATTTGATGATGTCATAATCATTTGATGTCATAATCATTGGATAATGTCATAATCATTTTGTTGATGTCATAATCATTTTATGATGTCATAATCATTTTGTTGATGTCATAATCATTGGATGATGTCATAATCCTTTTGTTGATGTCATAATCATTTGATGATGTCATAATCATTAGATGATGTCATAATCATATTGTTGATGTCATAATCATTTGATGATGTCATAATCATTTTGTTGTTGTCATAATCATTTCGTTGATGTCATAATGATTTGATGATATCATAATCATTTGATGTCATAATCATTGGATGATGTCATAATCAATTTTTTGATGTCATAATCATTTGATGATGTCATAATCATTTGATGTCATAATCATTGGATGATGTCATAATCATTTTGTTGATGTCATAATCATTTTATGATGTCATAATCATTTTGTTGATGTCATAATCATTGGATGATGTCATAATCCTTTTGTTGATGTCATAATAATTTGATGATGTCATAATCATTAGATGATGTCATAATCATTTTGTTGATGTCATAATCATTTGATGATGTCATAATCATTTTGTTGATGTCATAATCATTTCGTTGAAGTCATAATGATTTGATGATATCATAATCATTTGATGTCATAATCATTGGATGATGTCATAATCATTTTGTTGATGTCATAATCATTTGATGATGTCATAATCATTAGATGATGTCATAATCATTGGATGATGACATAATCCTTTTGTTGATGTCATAATCATTTGATGTCATAATCATTAGATGATGTCATAATCATTTTGTTGATGTCATAATCATTTTGTTGATGTCATATTGATTTGATGATGTCATAATCATTTGATGTCATAATCATTGGATGATGTCATAATCATTTTGTTCATGTCATAATCATTTGATGATGTCATAATCATTTGATGTCATAATCATTGGATGATGTCATAATCATTTTGTTGATGTCATAATCATTTGATGATGTCATAATCATTAGATGATGTCATAATCATTTTGTTGATGTCATAATCATTTGATGATGTCATAAACATTTGATGTAATAATCATTAGATGATGTCATAATCATTTTGTTGATGTCATAATCATTTGATGATGTCATAATCATTAGATGATGTCATAATCATTTTGTTGATGTCATAATCATTTGATGATGTCATAATCATTTGATGTCATAATCATTGGATGATGTCATAATCATTTTGTTGATGTCATAATCATTTGATGATGTCATAATCATTTGATGATGTCATAATCATTTTGTTGATGTCATAATCATTTGATGATGTCATAATCATTTGATGTCATAATCATTGGATGATGTCATAATCATTTTGTTGATGTCATAATCATTTTATGATGTTATAATCATTTTGTTGATGTCATAATCATTGGATGATGTCATAATCCTTTTGTTGATGTCATAATCATTTGATGATGTCATAATCATTAGATGATGTCATAATCATTTTGTTGATGTCATAATCATTTGATGATGTCATAATCAATTTGTAGATGTCATAATCATTTCGTTGATGTCATAATGATTTGATGATATCATAATCATTTGATGTCATAATCATTGGATGATGTCATAATCATTTTGTTGATGTCATAATCATTTGGTGATGTCATAATCATTTGATGTCATAATCATTGGATGATGTCATAATCATTTGATGATGCCATAATCATTTTGTTGATGTCATAATCATTTTATGATGTCATAATCATTTTGTTGATGTCATAATCATTTTGTTGATGTCATAATCATTTGATGATGTCATAGTCATTAGATGATGTCATAATCATTTTGTTGATGTCATAATCATTTGATGTCATAATCATTGTATGATGTCATAATCATTTTGTTGATGTCATAATCATTTGATGATGTCATAATCATTAGATAATGTCATAATCATTTTGTTGAAGTCATAATCATTTGATGATGTCATAATCATTTTGTTGATGTCATAATGATTTGATGATGTCATAATCATTTGATATCATAATCATTGGATGATGTCATAATCATTTTGTTGATGTCATAATCATTTGATGATGTCATAATCATTTGATGTCATAATCATTGGATGATGTCATAATCATTTTGTTGATGTCATAATCATTTGATGATGTCATAATCATTAGATGATGTCATAATAATTTTGTTGATGTCATAATCATTTGATGATGTCAAAATCATATGATGTAATAATCAATGGATGATGTCATAATCATTTTGTTGATGTCATAATCATTTGATGATGTCATAATCATTAGATGATGTCATAATCATTTTGTTGATGTCATAATCATTTGATGATGTCATAATCATTAGATGATGTCATAATCATTTTGTTGATGTCATAATCATTTGATGATGTCATAATCATTTGATGTCATAATCATTGGATGATGTCATAATCATTTTATTGATGTCATAATCATTTGATGATGTCATAATCATTTGATGATGTCATAATCATTTTGTTGATGTCATAATCATTTGATGATGTCATAATCATTTGATGTCATAATCATTGGATGATGTCATAATCATTTTGTTGATGTCATAATCATTTTATGATGTCATAATCATTTTGTTGATGTCATAATCATTGGATGATGTCATAATCCTTTTGTTGATGTCATAATCATTTGATGATGTCATAATCATTAGATGATGTCATAATCATTTTGTTGATGTCATAATCATTTGATGATGTCATAATCATTTGATGATGTCATAATCATTTTGTTGATGTCATAATCATTTGATGATGTCATAATCATTTGATGATGTCATAATCATTTTGTTGATGTCATAATCATTTCGTTGATGTCATAATCATTTTGTTGATGTCATAATCATTTGATGATGTCATAATCATTAGATGATGTCATAATCATTTTGTTGATGTCATAATCATTTGATGATGTCATAATCATTTGATGATGTCATAATCATTTTGTTGATGTCATAATCATTTGATGATGTCATAATCATTTGATGTCATAATCATTGGATGATGTCGTAATCATTTTGTTGATGTCATAATCATTTGATGATGTCATAATCATTTGATGATGTCATAATCATTTTGATGATGTCATAATCATTTGATGATGTCATAATCATTTGATGTCATAATCATTGGATAATGTCATAATCATTTTATGATGTCATAATCATTTTGTTGATGTCATAATCATTGGATGATGTCATAATCCTTTTGTTGATGTCATAATCATTTGATGATGTCATAATCATTAGATGATGTCATAATCATATTGTTGATGTCATAACCATTTGATGATGTCATAATCATTTTGTTGATGTCATAATCATTTCGTTGATGTCATAATGATTTGATGATATCATAATCATTTGATGTCATAATCATTGGATGATGTCATAATCATTTTGTTGATGTCATAATCATTTGATGATGTCATAATCATTTGATGTCATAATCATTGGATGATGTCATAATCATTTTGTTGATGTCATAATCATTTTATGATGTCATAATCATTTTGTTGATGTCATAATCATTGGATGATGTCATAATCCTTTTGTTGATGTCATAATAATTTGATGATGTCATAATCATTAGATGATGTCATAATCATTTTGTTGATGTCATAATCATTTGATGATGTCATAATCATTTTGTTGATGTCATAATCATTTCGTTGATGTCATAATGATTTGATGATATCATAATCATTTGATGTCATAATCATTGGATGATGTCATAATCATTTTGTTGATGTCATAATCATTTGATGATGTCATAATCATTAGATGATGTCATAATCATTGGATGATGACATAATCATTATGTTTATGTCATAATCATTTGATGTCATAATCATTGGATGATGTCATAATTATTTTGTTGATGTCATAATCATTTAATGATGTCATAATCATTAAATAATGTCATAATCATTTTTGTTGAAGTCATAATCATTTGATGATGTCATAATCATTTTGTTGATGTCATAATCATTTTGTTGATGTCATATTGATTTGATGATGTCATAATCATTTGATGTCATAATCATTGGATGATGTCATAATCATTTTGTTCATGTCATAAACATTTGATGATGTCATAATCATTAGATGATGTCATAATCATTTTGTTGATGTCATAATCATTTGATGATGTCATAATCATTTGATGTAATAATCATTAGATGATGTCATAATCATTTTGTTGATGTCATAATCATTTGATGATGTCATAATCATTAGATGATGTCATAATCATTTTGTTGATGTCATAATCATTTGATGATGTCATAATCATTTGATGTCATAATCATTGGATGATGTCATAATCATTTTGTTGATGTCATAATCATTTGATGATGTCATAATCATTTTGTTGATGTCATAATCATTTTGTTGATGTCATAATCATTTGATGATGTCATAATCATTTGATGTCATAATCATTGGATGATGTCATAATCATTTTGTTGATGTCATAATCATTTGATGATGTCATAATCATTTTGTTGATGTCATAATCATTTGATGATGTCATAATCATTTGATGTCATAATCATTGGATGATGTCATAATCATTTTGTTGATGTCATAATCATTTTATGATGTTATAATCATTTTGTTGATGTCATAATCATTGGATGATGTCATAATCCTTTTGTTGATGTCATAATCATTTGATGATGTCATCATCATTAGATGATGTCATAATCATTTTGTTGATGTCATAATCATTTGATGATATCATAATCATTTTGTAGATGTCATAATCATTTCGTTGATGTCATAATGATTTGATGATATCATAATCATTTGATGTCATAATCATTGGATGATGTCATAATCATTTTGTTGATGTCATAATCATTTGGTGATGTCATAATCATTTGATGTCATAATCATTGGATGATGTCATAATCATTTGATGATGCCATAATCCTTTTGTTGATGTCATAATCATTTGATGATGTCATAATCATTTTGTTGATGTCATAATCATTTTGTTGATGTCATAATCATTTGATGATGTCATAGTCATTAGATGATGTCATAATCATTTTGTTGATGTCATAATCATTTCATGATGTCATAATCATTTGATGTCATAATCATTTGATGATGTCATAATCATTAGATGATGTCATAATAATTTTGTTGATGTCATAATCATTTGATGATGTCAAAATCATATGATGTAATAATCAATGGATGATGTCATAATCATTTTGTTGATGTCATAATCATTTGATGATGTCATAATCATTAGATGATGTCATAATCATTTTGTTGATGTCATACTCATTTGATGATGTCATAATCATTAGATGATGTCATAATCATTTTGTTGATGTCATAATCATTTGATGATGTCATAATCATTTTGTTGATGTCATAATCATTTGATGATGTCATAATCATTAGATGATGTCATAATCATTTTGTTGATGTCATAATCATTTGATGATGTCATAATCATTTGATGATGTCATAATCATTTTGTTGATGTCATAATCATTTGATGATGTCATAATCATTTGATGTCATAATCATTGGATGATGTCGTAATCATTTTGTTGATGTCATAATCATTTGATGATGTCATAATCATTTGATGATGTCATAATCATTTTGATGATGTCATAATCATTTGATGATGTCATAATCATTTGATGTCATAATCATTGGATAATGTCATAATCATTTTGTTGATGTCATAATCTTTTTATGATGTCATAATCATTTTGTTGATGTCATAATCATTGGATGATGTCATAATCCTTTTGTTGATGTCATAATCATTTTATGATGTTATAATCATTTTGTTGATCTCATAATCATTGGATGATGTCATAATCCTTTTGTTGATGTCATAATCATTTGATGATGTCATAATCATTAGATGATGTCATAATCATTTTGTTGATGTCATAATCATTTGATGATGTCATAATCATTTTGTAGATGTCATAATCATTTCGTTGATGTCATAATGATTTGATGATATCATAATCATTTGATGTCATAATCATTGGATGATGTCATAATCATTTTGTTGATGTCATAATCATTTGGTGATGTCATAATCATTTGATGTCATAATCATTGGATGATGTCATAATCATTTGATGATGCCATAATCATGTTGTTGATGTCATAATCATTTTATGATGTCATAATCATTTTGTTGATGTCATAATCATTTTGTTGATGTCATAATCATTTGTTGATGTCATAGTCATTAGATGATGTCATAATCATTTTGTTGATGTCATAAACATTTCATGATGTCATAATCATTTGATGATGTCATAATCACTGTATGATGTCATAATCATTTTGTTGATGTCATAATCATTTGATGATGTCATAATCATTAGATAATGTCATAATCATTTTGTTGAAGTCATAATCATTTGATGATGTCATAATCATTTTGTTGATGTCATAATGATTTGATGATGTCATAATCATTTGATGTCATAATCATTGGATGATGTCATAATCATTTTGTTGATGTCATAATCATTTGATGATGTCATAATCATTTGATGTCATAATCATTGGATGATGTCATAATCATTTTGTTGATGTCATAATCATTTGATGTCATAATCATTGGATGATGTCATAATCATTTTGTTGATGTCATAATCATTTGATGATGTCATAATCATTTGATGTCATAATCATTGGATGATGTCATAATCATTTTGTTGATGTCATAATCATTTGATGATGTCATAATCATTTGATGTCATAATCATTGGATGATGTCATAATCATTGGATGATGACATAATCATTTTGTTGATGTCATAATCATTTGATGTCATAATCATTGGATGATGTCATAATCATTTTGTTGATGTCATAATCATTTGATGATGTCATAATCATTAGATGATGTCATAATCATTTTGTTGATGTCACAATCATTTCATGATGTCATAATCATTTGATGTCATAATCATTGGATGATGTCATAATCATTTTGTTGATGTCATAATCATTTGATGATGTCATAATCATTAGATAATGTCATAATCATTTTGTTGAAGTCATAATCATTTGATGATGTCATTATCATTTTGTTGATGTCATAATGATTTGATGATGTCATAATCATTTGATGTCATAATCATTGGATGATGTCATAATCATTTTGTTGATGTCATAATCATTTGATGATGTCTTAATCATTTGATGTCATAATCATTGGATGATGTCATAATCATTTTGTTGATGTCATAATCATTTGATGATGTCATAATCATTAGATGATGTCATAATCATTTTGTTGATGTCATAATCATTAGATGATGTCATAATCATTTTGTTGATGTCATAATCATTTTATGATGTCATAATCATTTTGTTGATGTCATAATCATTGGATGATGTCATAATCATTTTGTTGATGTCATAATAATTTGATGATGTCATAATCATTAGATGATGTCATAATCATTTTGTTGATGTCATAATCATTTGATGATGTCATAATCATTTTGTTGATGTCATAATCATTTCGTTGATGTCATAATGATTTGATGATATCATAATCATTTGATGTCATAATCATTGGATGATGTCATAATCATTTTGTTGATGTCATAATCATTTGATGATGTCATAATCATTAGATGATGTCATAATCATTGGATGATGACATAATCATTATGTTTATGTCATAATCATTTGATGTCATAATCATTGGATGATGTCATAATTATTTTGTTGATGTCATAATCATTTGATGATGTCATAATCATTAGATAATGTCATAATCATTTTTGTTGAAGTCATAATCATTTGATGATGTCATAATCATTTTGTTGATGTCATAATCATTTTGTTGATGTCATATTGATTTGATGATGTCATAATCATTTGATGTCATAATCATTGGATGATGTCATAATCATTTTGTTCATGTCATAATCATTTGATGATGTCATAATCATTTGATGTCATAATCATTGGATGATGTCATAATCATTTTGTTGATGTCATAAACATTTGATGATGTCATAATCATTAGATGATGTCATAATCATTTTATTGATGTCATAATCATTTGATGATGTCATAATCATTTGATGTAATATTCATTAGATGATGTCATAATCATTTTGTTGATGTCATAATCATTTGATGATGTCATAATCATTAGATGATGTCATAATCATTTTGTTGATGTCATAATCATTTGATGATGTCATAATCATTTTGTAGATGTCATAATCATTTCGTTGATGTCATAATGATTTGATGATATCATAATCATTTGATGTCATAATCATTGGATGATGTCATAATCATTTTGTTGATGTCATAATCATTTGGTGATGTCATAATCATTTGATGTCATAATCATTGGATGATGTCATAATCATTTGATGATGCCATAATCATGTTGTTGATGTCATAATCATTTTATGATGTCATAATCATTTTGTTGATGTCATAATCATTTTGTTGATGTCATAATCATTTGATGATGTCATAGTCATTAGATGATGTCATAATCATTTTGTTGATGTCATAAACATTTCATGATGTCATAATCATTTGATGATGTCATAATCATTGTATGATGTCATAATCATTTTGTTGATGTCATAATCATTTGATGATGTCATAATCATTAGATAATGTCATAATCATTTTGTTGAAGTCATAATCATTTGATGATGTCATAATCATTTTGTTGATGTCATAATGATTTGATGATGTCATAATCATTTGATGTCATAATCATTGGATGATGTCATAATCATTTTGTTGATGTCATAATCATTTGATGATGTCATAATCATTTGATGTCATAATCATTGGATGATGTCATAATCATTTTGTTGATGTCATAATCATTTGATGTCATAATCATTGGATGATGTCATAATCATTTTGTTGATGTCATAATCATTTGATGATGTCATAATCATTTGATGTCATAATCATTGGATGATGTCATAATCATTTTGTTGATGTCATAATCATTTGATGATGTCATAATCATTAGATGATGTCATAATCATTGGATGATGACATAATCATTTTGTTGATGTCATAATCATTTGATGTCATAATCATTGGATGATGTCATAATCATTTTGTTGATGTCATAATCATTTGATGATGTCATAATCATTAGATGATGTCATAATCATTTTGTTGATGTCACAATCATTTCATGATGTCATAATCATTTGATGTCATAATCATTGGATGATGTCATAATCATTTTGTTGATGTCATAATCATTTGATGATGTCATAATCATTAGATAATGTCATAATCATTTTGTTGAAGTCATAATCATTTGATGATGTCATTATCATTTTGTTGATGTCATAATGATTTGATGATGTCATAATCATTTGATGTCATAATCATTGGATGATGTCATAATCATTTTGTTGATGTCATAATCATTTGATGATGTCATAATCATTTGATGTCATAATCATTGGATGATGTCATAATCATTTTGTTGATGTCATAATCATTTGATGATGTCATAATCATTAGATGATGTCATAATCATTTTGTTGATGTCATAATCATTAGATGATGTCATAATCATTTTGTTGATGTCATAATCATTTTATGATGTCATAATCATTTTGTTGATGTCATAATCATTGGATGATGTCATAATCCTTTTGTTGATGTCATAATAATTTGATGATGTCATAATCATTAGATGATGTCATAATCATTTTGTTGATGTCATAATCATTTGATGATGTCATAATCATTTTGTTGATGTCATAATCATTTCGTTGATGTCATAATGATTTGATGATATCATAATCATTTGATGTCATAATCATTGGATGATGTCATAATCATTTTGTTGATGTCATAATCATTTGATGATGTCATAATCATTAGATGATGTCATAATCATTGGATGATGACATAATCATTATGTTTATGTCATAATCATTTGATGTCATAATCATTGGATGATGTCATAATTATTTTGTTGATGTCATAATCATTTGATGATGTCATAATCATTAGATAATGTCATAATCATTTTTGTTGAAGTCATAATCATTTGATGATGTCATAATCATTTTGTTGATGTCATAATCATTTTGTTGATGTCATATTGATTTGATGATGTCATAATCATTTGATGTCATAATCATTGGATGATGTCATAATCATTTTGTTCATGTCATAATCATTTGATGATGTCATAATCATTTGATGTCATAATCATTGGATGATGTCATAATCATTTTGTTGATGTCATAAACATTTGATGATGTCATAATCATTAGATGATGTCATAATCATTTTATTGATGTCATAATCATTTGATGATGTCATAATCATTTGATGTAATAATCATTAGATGATGTCATAATCATTTTGTTGATGTCATAATCATTTGATGATGTCATAATCATTAGATGATGTCATAATCATTTTGTTGATGTCATAATCATTTGATGATGTCATAATCATTTGATGTCATAATCATTGGATGATGTCATAATAATTTTGTTGATGTCATAATCATTTGATGATGTCATAATCATTTTGTTGATGTCATAATCATTTGATGATGTCATAATCATTTGATGTCATAATCATTGGATGATGTCATAATCATTTTGTTGATGTCATAATCATTTTATGATGTTATAATCATTTTGTTGATGTCATAATCATTGGATGATGTCATAATCCTTTTGTTGATGTCATAATCATTTGATGATGTCATAATCATTAGATTATGTCATTATTATTGGATGATGACATAATCATTATGTTTATGTCATAATCATTTGATGTCATAATCATTGGATGATGTCATAATCATTTTGTTGATGTCATAATCATTTGATGATGTCATAATCATTAGATAATGTCATAATCATTTTATTGAAGTCATAATCATTTGATGATGTCATAATCATTTTGTTGATGTCATAATCATTTTGTTGATGTCATATTGATTTGATGATGTCATAATCATTTGATGTAATAATCATTGGATGATGTCATAATCATTTTGTTCATGTCATAATCATTTGATGATGTCATAATCATTTGATGTCATAATCATTGGATGATGTCATAATCATTTTGTTGATGTCATAATCATTTGATGATGTCATAATCATTAGATGATGTCATAATCATTTTGTTGATGTCATAATCATTTGATGATGTCATAATCATTTGATGTAATAATCATTAGATGATGTCATAATCATTTTGTTGATGTCATAATCATTTGATGATGTCATAATCATTTTGTTGATGTCATAATCATTTGATGATGTCATAATCATTTGATGTCATAATCATTGGATGATGTCATAATCATTTTGTTGATGTCATAATCATTTGATGATGTCATAATCATTTGATGATGTCATAATCATTTTGTTGATGTCATAATCATTTGATGATGTCATAATCATTTGATGTCATAATCATTGGATGATGTCATAATCATTTTGTTGATGTCATAATCATTTTATGATGTCATAATCATTTTGTTGATGTCATAATCATTGGATGATGTCATAATCCTTTTGTTGATGTCATAATCATTTGATGATGTCATAATCATTAGATGATGTCATAATCATTTTGTTGATGTCATAATCATTTGATGATGTCATAATCATTAGATGATGTCATAATCATTTTGTTGATGTCATAATCATTTGATGATGTCATAATCATTTTGTAGATGTCATAATCATTTCGTTGATGTCATAATGATTTGATGATATCATAATCATTTGATGTCATAATCATTGGATGATGTCATAATCATTTTGTTGATGTCATAATCATTTGGTGATGTCATAATCATTTGATGTCATAATCATTGGATGATGTCATAATCATTTGATGATGCCATAATCATTTTGTTGATGTCATAATCATTTTATGATGTCATAATCATTTTGTTGATGTCATAATCATTTGATGATGTCATAGTCATTAGATGATGTCATAATCATTTTGTTGATGTCATAATCATTTCATGATGTCATAATCATTTGATGTCATAATCATTGTATGATGTCATAATCATTTTGTTGATGTCATAATCATTTGATGATGTCATAATCATTAGATAATGTCATAATCATTTTGTTGAAGTCATAATCATTTGATGATGTCATAATCATTTTGTTGATGTCATAATGATTTGATGATGTCATAATCATTTGATGTCATAATCATTGGATGATGTCATAATCATTTTGTTGATGTCATAATCATTTGATAATGTCATAATCATTTGATGTCATAATCATTGGATAATGTCATAATCATTTTGTTGATGTCATAATCATTTGATGATGTCATAATCATTAGATGATGTCATAATAATTTTGTTGATGTCATAATCATTTGATGATGTCATAATCATATGATGTAATAATCATTGGATGATGTCATAATCATTTTGTTGATGTCATAATCATTTGATGATGTCATAATCATTAGATGATGTCATAATCATTTTGTTGATGTCATAATCATTTGATGATGTCATAATCATTAGATGATGTCATAATAGTTTTGTTGATGTCATAATCATTTGATGATGTCATAATCATTTGATGTCATAATCATTGGATGATGTCATAATCATTTTATTGATGTCATAATCATTTGATGATGTCATAATCATTTGATGATGTCATAATCATTTTGTTGATGTCATAATCATTTGATGATGTCATAATCATTTGATGTCATAATCATTGGATGATGTCATAATCATTTTGTTGATGTCATAATCATTTTATGATGTCATAATCATTTTGTTGATGTGATAATCATTGGATGATGTCATAATCCTTTTGTTGATGTCATAATCATTTGATGATGTCATAATCATTAGATGATGTCATAATCATTTTGTTGATGTCATAATCATTTGATGATGTCATAATCATTTTGTTGATGTCATAATCATTTCGTTGATGTCATAATGATTTGATGATATCATAATCATTTGATGTCATAATCATTAGATGATGTCATAATCATTTTGTTGATGTCATAATCATTGGATGATGTCATAATCATTTTGTTGATGTCATAATCATTTGATGATGTCATAATCATTAGATGATGTCATAATCATTGGATGATGACATAATCATTTTGTTGATGTCATAATCATTTGATGTAATAATCATTGGATGATGTCATAATCATTTTGTTGATGTCATAATCATTTGATGATGTCATAATCATTAGATGATGTCATAATGATTTTGTTGATGTCATAATCATTTGATGATGTCATAATCATTAGATGATGTCATAATCATTTTGTTGATGTTATAATCATTTGATGATGTCATAGTCATTTGATGTCATAATCATTGGATGATGTCATAATCATTTTGTTGATGTCATAATCATTTGATGATGTCATAATCATTTGATGATGTCATAATCATTTTGTTGATGTCATAATCATTTGATGATGTCATAATCATTTGATGTCATAATCATTGGATGATGTCATAATCATTTTGTTGATGTCATGATCATTTTATGATGTCATAATCATTTTGTTGATGTCATAATCATTGGATGATGTCATAATCCTTTTGTTGATGTCATAATCATTTGATGATGTCATAATCATTAGATGATGTCATAATCATTTTGTTGATGTAATAATCATTGGATGATGTCATAATCATTTTGTTGATGTCATAATCATTTGATGATGTCATAATCATTAGATGATGTCATAATCATTTTGTTGATGTCATAATCATTTGATGATGTCATAATCATTAGATGATGTCATAATCATTTTGTTGATGTCATAATCATTTGATGATGTCATAATCATATGATGTAATAATCATTGGATGATGTCATAATCATTTTGTTGATGTCATAATCATTTGATGATGTCATAATCATTAGATGATGTCATAATCATTTTGTTGATGTCATAATCATTTGATGATGTCATAATCATTTGATGTCATAATCATTGGATGATGTCGTAATCATTTTGTTGATGTCATAATCATTTTATGATGTCATAATCATTTTGTTGATGTCATAATCATTGGATCATGTCATAATCCTTTTGTTGATGTCATAATCATTTGATGATGTCATAATCATTAGATGATGTCATAATCATATTGTTGATGTCATAATCATTTGATGATGTCATAATCATTTTGTTGATGTCATAATCATTTCGTTGATGTCATAATGATTTGATGATATCATAATCATTTGATGTCATAATCATTGGATGATGTCATAATCATTTTGTTGATGTCATAATCATTTGATGATGTCATAATCATTTGATGTCATAATCATTGGATGATGTCATAATCATTTTGTTGATGTCATAATCATTTTATGATGTCATAATCATTTTGTTGATGTCATAATCATTGGATGATGTCATAATCCTTTTGTTGATGTCATAATCATTTGATGATGTCATAATCATTAGATGATGTCATAATCATTTTGTTGATGTCATAATCATTTGATGATGTCATAATCATTTTGTTGATGTCATAATCATTTTGTTGATGTCATAATGATTTGATGATATCATAATCATTTGATGTCATAATCATTGGATGATGTCATAATCATTTTGTTGATGTCATAATCATTTGATGATGTCATAATCATTAGATGATGTCATAATCATTGGATGATTATATAATCATTTTGTTGATGTCATAATCATTTGATGTCATAATCATTGGATGATGTCATAATCATTTTGTTGATGTCATAATCATTTGATGATGTCATAATCATTAGATAATGTCATAATCATTTTGTTGAAGTTATAATCATTTGATGATGTCATAATCATTTTGTTGATGTCATAATGATTTTGTTGATGTCATATTGATGTGATGATGTCATAATCATTTGATGTCATAATCATTGGATGATGTCATAATCATTTTGTTCATGTCATAATCATTTGATGATGTCATAATCATTTGATGTCATAATCATTGGATGATGTCATAATCATTTTGTTGATGTCATAATCATTTGATGATGTCATAATCATTAGATGATGTCAAATTCATTTTGTTGATGTCATAATCATTTGATGATGTCATAATCATTTGATGTAATAATCATTAGATGATGTCATAATCATTTTGTTGATGTCATAATCATTTGATGATGTCATAATCATTAGATGATGTCATAATCATTTTGTTGATGTCATAATCATTTGATGATGTCATAATCATTTGATGTCATAATCATTGGATGATGTCATAATCATTTTGTTGATGTCATAATCATTTGATGATGTCATAATCATTTGATGATGTCATAATCATTTTGTTGATGTCATAATCATTTGATGATGACATAATCATTTGATGTCATAATCATTGGATGATGTCATAATCATTTTGTTGATGTCATAATCATTTGATGATGTCATAATCATTTGATGATGTCATAATCATTTTGTTGATGTCATAATCATTTGATGATGTCATAATCATTTGATGTCATAATCCTTGGATGATGTCATAATCATGTTGTTGATGTCATAATCATTTTATGATGTCATAATCATTTTGTTGATGTCATAATCATTGGACGATGTCATAATCCTTTTGTTGATGTCATAATCATTTGATGATGTCATAATCATTAGATGATGTCAGAATCATTTTGTTGATGTCATAATCATTTGATGATGTCATAATCATTTTGTTGATGTCATAATCATTTCGTTGATGTCATAATGATTTGATGATATCATAATCATTTGATGTCATAATCATTGGATGATGTCATAATCATTTTGTTGATGTCATAATCATTTGGTGATGTCATAATCATTTGATGTCATAATCATTGGATGATGTCATAATCATTTGATGATGCCATAATCATTTTGTTGATGTCATAATCATTTTATGATGTCATAATCATTTTGTTGATGTCATAATCATTTTGTTGATGTCATAATCATTTGATGATGTCATAATCATTAGATGATGTCATAATCATTTTGTTGATGTCATAATCATTTCATGATGTCATAAACATTTGATGTCATAATCATTGGATGATGTCATAATCATTTTGTTGATGTCATAATCATTTGATGATGTCATAATCATTAGATAATGTCATAATCATTTTGTTGAAGTCTTAATCATTTGATGATGTCATAATCATTTTGTTGATGTCATAATGATTTGATGATGTCATAATCATTTGATGTCATAATCATTGGATGATGTCATAATCATTTTGTTGATGTCATAATCATTTGATGATGTCATAATCATTTGATGTCATAATCATTGGATGATGTCATAATCATTTTGTTGATGTCATAATCATTTGATGATGTCATAATCATTTGATGATGTCATAATCATTAGATAATGTCATAATCATTTTGTTGAAGTCATAATCATTTGATGATGTCATAATCATTTTGTTGATGTCATAATGATTTGATGATGTCATAATCATTTGATGTCATAATCATTAGATGATGTCATAATAATTTTGTTGATATAATCATTTGATGGTGTCATAATCATATGATGTAATAATCATTGGATGATGTCATAATCATTTTGTTGATGTCATAATCATTTGATGATGTCATAATCATTAGATGATGTCATAATCATTTTGTTGATGTCATAATCATTTGATGATGTCATAATCATTTGATGTCATAATCATTGGATGATGTCATAATCATTTTGTTGATGTCATAATCATTTGATGATGTCATAATCATTAGATGATGTCATAATCATTTTGTTGATGTCATAATCATTTGATGATGTCATAATCATATGATGTAATAATCATTGGATGATGTCATAATCATTTTGTTGATGTCATAATCATTTGATGATGTCATAATCATTAGATGATGTCATAATCATTTTGTTGATGTCATAATCATTTGATGATGTCATAATCATTAGATGATGTCATAATCATTTTGTTGATGTCATAATCATTTGATGATGTCATAATCATTTGATGTCATAATCATTGGATGATGTTGTAATCATTTTGTTGATGTCATAATCATTTGATGATGTCATAATCATTTGATGATGTCATAATCATTTTGATGATGTCATAATCATTTGATGATGTCATAATCATTTGATGTCATAATCATTGGATAATGTCATAATCATTTTGTTGATGTCATAATCATTTTATGATGTCATAATCATTTTGTTGATGTCATAATCATTGGATGATGTCATAATCCTTTTGTTGATGTCATAATCATTTGATGATGTCATAATCATTAGATGATGTCATAATCATATTGTTGATGTCATAATCATTTGATGATGTCATAATCATTTTGTTGTTGTCATAATCATTTCGTTGATGTCATAATGATTTGATGATATCATAATCATTTGATGTCATAATCATTGGATGATGTCATAATCAATTTTTTGATGTCATAATCATTTGATGATGTCATAATCATTTGATGTCATAATCATTGGATGATGTCATAATCATTTTGTTGATGTCATAATCATTTTATGATGTCATAATCATTTTGTTGATGTCATAATCATTGGATGATGTCATAATCCTTTTGTTGATGTCATAATAATTTGATGATGTCATAATCATTAGATGATGTCATAATCATTTTGTTGATGTCATAATCATTTGATGATGTCATAATCATTTTGTTGATGTCATAATCATTTCGTTGAAGTCATAATGATTTGATGATATCATAATCATTTGATGTCATAATCATTGGATGATGTCATAATCATTTTGTTGATGTCATAATCATTTGATGATGTCATAATCATTAGATGATGTCATAATCATTGGATGATGACATAATCCTTTTGTTGATGTCATAATCATTTGATGTCATAATCATTGGATGATGTCATAATCATTTTGTTGATGTCATAATCATTTTGTTGATGTCATATTGATTTGATGATGTCATAATCATTTGATGTCATAATCATTGGATGATGTCATAATCATTTTGTTCATGTCATAATCATTTGATGATGTCATAATCATTTGATGTCATAATCATTGGATGATGTCATAATCATTTTGTTGATGTCATAATCATTTGATGATGTCATAATCATTAGATGATGTCATAATCATTTTGTTGATGTCATAATCATTTGATGATGTCATAAACATTTGATGTAATAATCATTAGATGATGTCATAATCATTTTGTTGATGTCATAATCATTTGATGATGTCATAATCATTAGATGATGTCATAATCATTTTGTTGATGTCATAATCATTTGATGATGTCATAATCATTTGATGTCATAATCATTGGATGATGTCATAATCATTTTGTTGATGTCATAATCATTTGATGATGTCATAATCATTTGATGATGTCATAATCATTTTGTTGATGTCATAATCATTTGATGATGTCATAATCATTTGATGTCATAATCATTGGATGATGTCATAATCATTTTGTTGATGTCATAATCATTTTATGATGTTATAATCATTTTGTTGATGTCATAATCATTGGATGATGTCATAATCCTTTTGTTGATGTCATAATCATTTGATGATGTCATAATCATTAGATGATGTCATAATCATTTTGTTGATGTCATAATCATTTGATGATGTCATAATCAATTTGTAGATGTCATAATCATTTCGTTGATGTCATAATGATTTGATGATATCATAATCATTTGATGTCATAATCATTGGATGATGTCATAATCATTTTGTTGATGTCATAATCATTTGGTGATGTCATAATCATTTGATGTCATAATCATTGGATGATGTCATAATCATTTGATGATGCCATAATCATTTTGTTGATGTCATAATCATTTTATGATGTCATAATCATTTTGTTGATGTCATAATCATTTTGTTGATGTCATAATCATTTGATGATGTCATAGTCATTAGATGATGTCATAATCATTTTGTTGATGTCATAATCATTTGATGTCATAATCATTGTATGATGTCATAATCATTTTGTTGATGTCATAATCATTTGATGATGTCATAATCATTAGATAATGTCATAATCATTTTGTTGAAGTCATAATCATTTGATGATGTCATAATCATTTTGTTGATGTCATAATGATTTGATGATGTCATAATCATTTGATATCATAATCATTGGATGATGTCATAATCATTTTGTTGATGTCATAATCATTTGATGATGTCATAATCATTTGATGTCATAATCATTGGATGATGTCATAATCATTTTGTTGATGTCATAATCATTTGATGATGTCATAATCATTAGATGATGTCATAATAATTTTGTTGATGTCATAATCATTTGATGATGTCAAAATCATATGATGTAATAATCAATGGATGATGTCATAATCATTTTGTTGATGTCATAATCATTTGATGATGTCATAATCATTAGATGATGTCATAATCATTTTGTTGATGTCATAATCATTTGATGATGTCATAATCATTAGATGATGTCATAATCATTTTGTTGATGTCATAATCATTTGATGATGTCATAATCATTTGATGTCATAATCATTGGATGATGTCATAATCATTTTATTGATGTCATAATCATTTGATGATGTCATAATCATTTGATGATGTCATAATCATTTTGTTGATGTCATAATCATTTGATGATGTCATAATCATTTGATGTCATAATCATTGGATGATGTCATAATCATTTTGTTGATGTCATAATCATTTTATGATGTCATAATCATTTTGTTGATGTCATAATCATTGGATGATGTCATAATCCTTTTGTTGATGTCATAATCATTTGATGATGTCATAATCATTAGATGATGTCATAATCATTTTGTTGATGTCATAATCATTTGATGATGTCATAATCATTTGATGATGTCATAATCATTTTGTTGATGTCATAATCATTTGATGATGTCATAATCATTTGATGATGTCATAATCATTTTGTTGATGTCATAATCATTTCGTTGATGTCATAATCATTTTGTTGATGTCATAATCATTTGATGATGTCATAATCATTAGATGATGTCATAATCATTTTGTTGATGTCATAATCATTTGATGATGTCATAATCATTTGATGATGTCATAATCATTTTGTTGATGTCATAATCATTTGATGATGTCATAATCATTTGATGTCATAATCATTGGATGATGTCGTAATCATTTTGTTGATGTCATAATCATTTGATGATGTCATAATCATTTGATGATGTCATAATCATTTTGATGATGTCATAATCATTTGATGATGTCATAATCATTTGATGTCATAATCATTGGATAATGTCATAATCATTTTATGATGTCATAATCATTTTGTTGATGTCATAATCATTGGATGATGTCATAATCCTTTTGTTGATGTCATAATCATTTGATGATGTCATAATCATTAGATGATGTCATAATCATATTGTTGATGTCATAACCATTTGATGATGTCATAATCATTTTGTTGATGTCATAATCATTTCGTTGATGTCATAATGATTTGATGATATCATAATCATTTGATGTCATAATCATTGGATGATGTCATAATCATTTTGTTGATGTCATAATCATTTGATGATGTCATAATCATTTGATGTCATAATCATTGGATGATGTCATAATCATTTTGTTGATGTCATAATCATTTTATGATGTCATAATCATTTTGTTGATGTCATAATCATTGGATGATGTCATAATCCTTTTGTTGATGTCATAATAATTTGATGATGTCATAATCATTAGATGATGTCATAATCATTTTGTTGATGTCATAATCATTTGATGATGTCATAATCATTTTGTTGATGTCATAATCATTTCGTTGATGTCATAATGATTTGATGATATCATAATCATTTGATGTCATAATCATTGGATGATGTCATAATCATTTTGTTGATGTCATAATCATTTGATGATGTCATAATCATTAGATGATGTCATAATCATTGGATGATGACATAATCATTATGTTTATGTCATAATCATTTGATGTCATAATCATTGGATGATGTCATAATTATTTTGTTGATGTCATAATCATTTAATGATGTCATAATCATTAAATAATGTCATAATCATTTTTGTTGAAGTCATAATCATTTGATGATGTCATAATCATTTTGTTGATGTCATAATCATTTTGTTGATGTCATATTGATTTGATGATGTCATAATCATTTGATGTCATAATCATTGGATGATGTCATAATCATTTTGTTCATGTCATAAACATTTGATGATGTCATAATCATTAGATGATGTCATAATCATTTTGTTGATGTCATAATCATTTGATGATGTCATAATCATTTGATGTAATAATCATTAGATGATGTCATAATCATTTTGTTGATGTCATAATCATTTGATGATGTCATAATCATTAGATGATGTCATAATCATTTTGTTGATGTCATAATCATTTGATGATGTTATAATCATTTGATGTCATAATCATTGGATGATGTCATAATCATTTTGTTGATGTCATAATCATTTGATGATGTCATAATCATTTTGTTGATGTCATAATCATTTTGTTGATGTCATAATCATTTGATGATGTCATAATCATTTGATGTCATAATCATTGGATGATGTCATAATCATTTTGTTGATGTCATAATCATTTGATGATGTCATAATCATTTTGTTGATGTCATAATCATTTGATGATGTCATAATCATTTGATGTCATAATCATTGGATGATGTCATAATCATTTTGTTGATGTCATAATCATTTTATGATGTTATAATCATTTTGTTGATGTCATAATCATTGGATGATGTCATAATCCTTTTGTTGATGTCATAATCATTTGATGATGTCATCATCATTAGATGATGTCATAATCATTTTGTTGATGTCATAATCATTTGATGATATCATAATCATTTTGTAGATGTCATAATCATTTCGTTGATGTCATAATGATTTGATGATATCATAATCATTTGATGTCATAATCATTGGATGATGTCATAATCATTTTGTTGATGTCATAATCATTTGGTGATGTCATAATCATTTGATGTCATAATCATTGGATGATGTCATAATCATTTGATGATGCCATAATCCTTTTGTTGATGTCATAATCATTTGATGATGTCATAATCATTTTGTTGATGTCATAATCATTTTGTTGATGTCATAATCATTTGATGATGTCATAGTCATTAGATGATGTCATAATCATTTTGTTGATGTCATAATCATTTCATGATGTCATAATCATTTGATGTCATAATCATTTGATGATGTCATAATCATTAGATGATGTCATAATAATTTTGTTGATGTCATAATCATTTGATGATGTCAAAATCATATGATGTAATAATCAATGGATGATGTCATAATCATTTTGTTGATGTCATAATCATTTGATGATGTCATAATCATTAGATGATGTCATAATCATTTTGTTGATGTCATACTCATTTGATGATGTCATAATCATTAGATGATGTCATAATCATTTTGTTGATGTCATAATCATTTGATGATGTCATAATCATTTTGTTGATGTCATAATCATTTGATGATGTCATAATCATTAGATGATGTCATAATCATTTTGTTGATGTCATAATCATTTGATGATGTCATAATCATTTGATGATGTCATAATCATTTTGTTGATGTCATAATCATTTGATGATGTCATAATCATTTGATGTCATAATCATTGGATGATGTCGTAATCATTTTGTTGATGTCATAATCATTTGATGATGTCATAATCATTTGATGATGTCATAATCATTTTGATGATGTCATAATCATTTGATGATGTCATAATCATTTGATGTCATAATCATTGGATAATGTCATAATCATTTTGTTGATGTCATAATCTTTTTATGATGTCATAATCATTTTGTTGATGTCATAATCATTGGATGATGTCATAATCCTTTTGTTGATGTCATAATCATTTTATGATGTTATAATCATTTTGTTGATCTCATAATCATTGGATGATGTCATAATCCTTTTGTTGATGTCATAATCATTTGATGATGTCATAATCATTAGATGATGTCATAATCATTTTGTTGATGTCATAATCATTTGATGATGTCATAATCATTTTGTAGATGTCATAATCATTTCGTTGATGTCATAATGATTTGATGATATCATAATCATTTGATGTCATAATCATTGGATGATGTCATAATCATTTTGTTGATGTCATAATCATTTGGTGATGTCATAATCATTTGATGTCATAATCATTGGATGATGTCATAATCATTTGATGATGCCATAATCATGTTGTTGATGTCATAATCATTTTATGATGTCATAATCATTTTGTTGATGTCATAATCATTTTGTTGATGTCATAATCATTTGTTGATGTCATAGTCATTAGATGATGTCATAATCATTTTGTTGATGTCATAAACATTTCATGATGTCATAATCATTTGATGATGTCATAATCACTGTATGATGTCATAATCATTTTGTTGATGTCATAATCATTTGATGATGTCATAATCATTAGATAATGTCATAATCATTTTGTTGAAGTCATAATCATTTGATGATGTCATAATCATTTTGTTGATGTCATAATGATTTGATGATGTCATAATCATTTGATGTCATAATCATTGGATGATGTCATAATCATTTTGTTGATGTCATAATCATTTGATGATGTCATAATCATTTGATGTCATAATCATTGGATGATGTCATAATCATTTTGTTGATGTCATAATCATTTGATGTCATAATCATTGGATGATGTCATAATCATTTTGTTGATGTCATAATCATTTGATGATGTCATAATCATTTGATGTCATAATCATTGGATGATGTCATAATCATTTTGTTGATGTCATAATCATTTGATGATGTCATATTCATTTGATGTCATAATCATTGGATGATGTCATAATCATTGGATGATGACATAATCATTTTGTTGATGTCATAATCATTTGATGTCATAATCATTGGATGATGTCATAATCATTTTGTTGATGTCATAATCATTTGATGATGTCATAATCATTAGATGATGTCATAATCATTTTGTTGATGTCACAATCATTTCATGATGTCATAATCATTTGATGTCATAATCATTGGATGATGTCATAATCATTTTGTTGATGTCATAATCATTTGATGATGTCATAATCATTAGATAATGTCATAATCATTTTGTTGAAGTCATAATCATTTGATGATGTCATTATCATTTTGTTGATGTCATAATGATTTGATGATGTCATAATCATTTGATGTCATAATCATTGGATGATGTCATAATCATTTTGTTGATGTCATAATCATTTGATGATGTCTTAATCATTTGATGTCATAATCATTGGATGATGTCATAATCATTTTGTTGATGTCATAATCATTTGATGATGTCATAATCATTAGATGATGTCATAATCATTTTGTTGATGTCATAATCATTAGATGATGTCATAATCATTTTGTTGATGTCATAATCATTTTATGATGTCATAATCATTTTGTTGATGTCATAATCATTGGATGATGTCATAATCATTTTGTTGATGTCATAATAATTTGATGATGTCATAATCATTAGATGATGTCATAATCATTTTGTTGATGTCATAATCATTTGATGATGTCATAATCATTTTGTTGATGTCATAATCATTTCGTTGATGTCATAATGATTTGATGATATCATAATCATTTGATGTCATAATCATTGGATGATGTCATAATCATTTTGTTGATGTCATAATCATTTGATGATGTCATAATCATTAGATGATGTCATAATCATTGGATGATGACATAATCATTATGTTTATGTCATAATCATTTGATGTCATAATCATTGGATGATGTCATAATTATTTTGTTGATGTCATAATCATTTGATGATGTCATAATCATTAGATAATGTCATAATCATTTTTGTTGAAGTCATAATCATTTGATGATGTCATAATCATTTTGTTGATGTCATAATCATTTTGTTGATGTCATATTGATTTGATGATGTCATAATCATTTGATGTCATAATCATTGGATGATGTCATAATCATTTTGTTCATGTCATAATCATTTGATGATGTCATAATCATTTGATGTCATAATCATTGGATGATGTCATAATCATTTTGTTGATGTCATAAACATTTGATGATGTCATAATCATTAGATGATGTCATAATCATTTTATTGATGTCATAATCATTTGATGATGTCATAATCATTTGATGTAATATTCATTAGATGATGTCATAATCATTTTGTTGATGTCATAATCATTTGATGATGTCATAATCATTAGATGATGTCATAATCATTTTGTTGATGTCATAATCATTTGATGATGTCATAATCATTTTGTAGATGTCATAATCATTTCGTTGATGTCATAATGATTTGATGATATCATAATCATTTGATGTCATAATCATTGGATGATGTCATAATCATTTTGTTGATGTCATAATCATTTGGTGATGTCATAATCATTTGATGTCATAATCATTGGATGATGTCATAATCATTTGATGATGCCATAATCATGTTGTTGATGTCATAATCATTTTATGATGTCATAATCATTTTGTTGATGTCATAATCATTTTGTTGATGTCATAATCATTTGATGATGTCATAGTCATTAGATGATGTCATAATCATTTTGTTGATGTCATAAACATTTCATGATGTCATAATCATTTGATGATGTCATAATCATTGTATGATGTCATAATCATTTTGTTGATGTCATAATCATTTGATGATGTCATAATCATTAGATAATGTCATAATCATTTTGTTGAAGTCATAATCATTTGATGATGTCATAATCATTTTGTTGATGTCATAATGATTTGATGATGTCATAATCATTTGATGTCATAATCATTGGATGATGTCATAATCATTTTGTTGATGTCATAATCATTTGATGATGTCATAATCATTTGATGTCATAATCATTGGATGATGTCATAATCATTTTGTTGATGTCATAATCATTTGATGTCATAATCATTGGATGATGTCATAATCATTTTGTTGATGTCATAATCATTTGATGATGTCATAATCATTTGATGTCATAATCATTGGATGATGTCATAATCATTTTGTTGATGTCATAATCATTTGATGATGTCATAATCATTAGATGATGTCATAATCATTGGATGATGACATAATCATTTTGTTGATGTCATAATCATTTGATGTCATAATCATTGGATGATGTCATAATCATTTTGTTGATGTCATAATCATTTGATGATGTCATAATCATTAGATGATGTCATAATCATTTTGTTGATGTCACAATCATTTCATGATGTCATAATCATTTGATGTCATAATCATTGGATGATGTCATAATCATTTTGTTGATGTCATAATCATTTGATGATGTCATAATCATTAGATAATGTCATAATCATTTTGTTGAAGTCATAATCATTTGATGATGTCATTATCATTTTGTTGATGTCATAATGATTTGATGATGTCATAATCATTTGATGTCATAATCATTGGATGATGTCATAATCATTTTGTTGATGTCATAATCATTTGATGATGTCATAATCATTTGATGTCATAATCATTGGATGATGTCATAATCATTTTGTTGATGTCATAATCATTTGATGATGTCATAATCATTAGATGATGTCATAATCATTTTGTTGATGTCATAATCATTAGATGATGTCATAATCATTTTGTTGATGTCATAATCATTTTATGATGTCATAATCATTTTGTTGATGTCATAATCATTGGATGATGTCATAATCCTTTTGTTGATGTCATAATAATTTGATGATGTCATAATCATTAGATGATGTCATAATCATTTTGTTGATGTCATAATCATTTGATGATGTCATAATCATTTTGTTGATGTCATAATCATTTCGTTGATGTCATAATGATTTGATGATATCATAATCATTTGATGTCATAATCATTGGATGATGTCATAATCATTTTGTTGATGTCATAATCATTTGATGATGTCATAATCATTAGATGATGTCATAATCATTGGATGATGACATAATCATTATGTTTATGTCATAATCATTTGATGTCATAATCATTGGAAGATGTCATAATTATTTTGTTGATGTCATAATCATTTGATGATGTCATAATCATTAGATAATGTCATAATCATTTTTGTTGAAGTCATAATCATTTGATGATGTCATAATCATTTTGTTGATGTCATAATCATTTTGTTGATGTCATATTGATTTGATGATGTCATAATCATTTGATGTCATAATCATTGGATGATGTCATAATCATTTTGTTCATGTCATAATCATTTGATGATGTCATAATCATTTGATGTCATAATCATTGGATGATGTCATAATCATTTTGTTGATGTCATAAACATTTGATGATGTCATAATCATTAGATGATGTCATAATCATTTTATTGATGTCATAATCATTTGATGATGTCATAATCATTTGATGTAATAATCATTAGATGATGTCATAATCATTTTGTTGATGTCATAATCATTTGATGATGTCATAATCATTAGATGATGTCATAATCATTTTGTTGATGTCATAATCATTTGATGATGTCATAATCATTTGATGTCATAATCATTGGATGATGTCATAATAATTTTGTTGATGTCATAATCATTTGATGATGTCATAATCATTTTGTTGATGTCATAATCATTTGATGATGTCATAATCATTTGATGTCATAATCATTGGATGATGTCATAATCATTTTGTTGATGTCATAATCATTTTATGATGTTATAATCATTTTGTTGATGTCATAATCATTGGATGATGTCATAATCCTTTTGTTGATGTCATAATCATTTGATGATGTCATAATCATTAGATGATGTCATAATCATTTTGTTGATGTCATAATCATTTGATGATATCATAATCATTTTGTAGATGTCATAATCATTTCGTTGATGTCATAATGATTTGATGATATCATAATCATTTGATGTCATAATCATTGGATGATGTCATAATCATTTTGTTGATGTCATAATCATTTGGTGATGTCATAATCATTTGATGTCATAATCATTGGATGATGTCATAATCATTTGATGATGCCATAATCATTTTGTTGATGTCATAATCATTTTATGATGTCATAATCATTTTGTTGATGTCATAATCATTTTGTTGATGTCATAATCATTTGATGATGTCATAGTCATTAGATGATGTCATAATCATTTTGTTGATGTCATAATCATTTCATTATGTCATAATCATTTGATGTCATAATCATTGTATGATGTCATAATCATTTTGTTGATGTCATAATCATTTGATGATGTCATAATCATTAGATAATGTCATAATCATTTTGTTGAAGTCATAATCATTTGATGATGTCATAATCATTTTGTTGATGTCATAATGATTTGATGATGTCATAATCATTTGATGTCATAATCATTGGATGATGTCATAATCATTTTGTTGATGTCATAATGATTTGATGATGTCATAATCATTTGATGTCATAATCATTGGATGATGTCATAATCATTTTGTTGATGTCATAATCATTAGATGATGTCATAATAATTTTGTTGATGTCATAATCATTTGATGATGTCAAAATCATATGATGTAATAATCAATGGATGATGTCATAATCATTTTGTTGATGTCATAATCATTTGATGATGTCATAATCATTAGATGATGTCATAATCATTTTGTTGATGTCATACTCATTTGATGATGTCATAATCATTAGATGATGTCATAATCATTTTGTTGATGTCATAATCATTTGATGATGTCATAATCATTTGATGTCATAATCATTGGATGATGTCATAATCATTTTATTGATGTCATAATCATTTGATGATGTCATAATCATTTGATGATGTCATAATCATTTTGTTGATGTCATAATCATTTGATGATGTCATAATCATTTGATGTCATAATCATTGGATGATGTCATAATCATTTTGTTGATGTCATAATCATTTTATGATGTCATAATCATTTTGTTGATGTCATAATCATTGGATGATGTCATAATCCTTTTGTTGATGTCATAATCATTTGATGATGTCATAATCATTAGATGATGTCATAATCATTTTGTTGATGTCATAATCATTTGATGATGTCATAATCATTTTGTTGATGTCATAATCATTTGATGATGTCATAATCATTAGATGATGTCATAATCATTTTGTTGATGTCATAATCATTTGATGATGTCATAATCATTTGATGATGTCATAATCATTTTGTTGATGTCATAATCATTTGATGATGTCATAATCATTTGATGTCATAATCATTGGATGATGTCGTAATCATTTTGTTGATGTCATAATCATTTGATGATGTCATAATCATTTGATGTCATAATCATTGGATAATGTCATAATCATTTTGTTGATGTCATAATCATTTTATGATGTCATAATCATTTTGTTGATGTCATAATCATTGGATGATGTCATAATCCTTTTGTTGATGTCATAATCATTTTATGATGTTATAATCATTTTGTTGATCTCATAATCATTGGATGATGTCATAATCCTTTTGTTGATGTCATAATCATTTGATGATGTCATAATCATTAGATGATGTCATAATCATTTTGTTGATGTCATAATCATTTGATGATGTCATAATCATTTTGTAGATGTCATAATCATTTCGTTGATGTCAGAATGATTTGATGATATCATAATCATTTGATGTCATAATCATTGGATGATGTCATAATCATTTTGTTGATGTCATAATCATTTGGTGATGTCATAATCATTTGATGTCATAATCATTGGATGATGTCATAATCATTTGATGATGCCATAATCATTTTGTTGATGTCATAATCATTTTATGATGTCATAATCATTTTGTTGATGTCATAATCATTTTGTTGATGTCATAATCATTTGATGATGTCATAGTCATTAGATGATGTCATAATCATTTTGTTGATGTCATAAACATTTCATGATGTCATAATCATTTGATGATGTCATAATCATTGTATGATGTCATAATCATTTTGTTGATGTCATAATCATTTGATGATGTCATAATCATTAGATAATGTCATAATCATTTTGTTGAAGTCATAATCATTTGATGATGTCATAATCATTTTGTTGATGTCATAATGATTTGATGATGTCATAATCATTTGATGTCATAATCATTGGATGATGTCATAATCATTTTGTTGATGTCATAATCATTTGATGATGTCATAATCATTTGATGTCATAATCATTGGATGATGTCATAATCATTTTGTTGATGTCATAATCATTTGATGTCATAATCATTGGATGATGTCATAATCATTTTGTTGATGTCATAATCATTTGATGATGTCATAATCATTTGATGTCATAATCATTGGATGATGTCATAATCATTTTGTTGATGTCATAATCATTTGATGATGTCATAATCATTTTGTTGATGTCATAATCATTTGATGATGTCATAATCATTTGATGTCATAATCATTGGATTATGTCATAATCATTTTGTTGATGTCATAATCATTTTATGATGTTATAATCATTTTGTTGATGTCATAATCATTGGATGATGTCATAATCCTTTTGTTGATGTCATAATCATTTGATGATGTCATAATCATTAGATGATGTCATAATCATTTTGTTGATGTCATAATCATTTGATGATGTCATAATCATTTTGTAGATGTCATAATCATTTCGTTGATGTCATAATGATTTGATGATATCATAATCATTTGATGTCATAATCATTGGATGATGTCATAATCATTTTGTTGATGTCATAATCATTTGGTGATGTCATAATCATTTGATGTCATAATCATTGGATGATGTCATAATCATTTGATGATGCCATAATCATTTTGTTGATGTCATAATCATTTTATGATGTCATAATCATTTCGTTGATGTCATAATCATTTTGTTGATGTCATAATCATTTGATGATGTCATAGTCATTAGATGATGTCATAATCATTTTGTTGATGTCATAAACATTTCATGATGTCATAATCATTTGATGATGTCATAATCATTGTATGATGTCATAATCATTTTGTTGATGTCATAATCATTTGATGATGTCATAATCATTAGATAATGTCATAATCATTTTGTTGAAGTCATAATCATTTGATGATGTCATAATCATTTTGTTGATGTCATAATGATTTGATGATGTCATAATCATTTGATGTCATAATCATTGGATGATGTCATAATCATTTTGTTGATGTCATAATCATTTGATGATGTCATAATCATTTGATGTCATAATCATTGGATGATGTCATAATCATTTTGTTGATGTCATAATCATTTGATGTCATAATCATTGGATGATGTCATAATCATTTTGTTGATGTCATAATCATTTGATGATGTCATAATCATTTGATGTCATAATCATTGGATGATGTCATAATCATTTTGTTGATGTCATAATCATTTGATGATGTCATAATCATTAGATGATGTCATAATCATTGGATGATGACATAATCATTTTGTTGATGTCATAATCATTTGATGTCATAATCATTGGATGATGTCATAATCATTTTGTTGATGTCATAATCATTTGATGATGTCATAATCATTAGATGATGTCATAATCATTTTGTTGATGTCACAATCATTTCATGATGTCATAATCATTTGATGTCATAATCATTGGATGATGTCATAATCATTTTGTTGATGTCATAATCATTTGATGATGTCATAATCATTAGATAATGTCATAATCATTTTGTTGAAGTCATAATCATTTGATGATGTCATTATCATTTTGTTGATGTCATAATGATTTGATGATGTCATAATCATTTGATGTCATAATCATTGGATGATGTCATAATCATTTTGTTGATGTCATAATCATTTGATGATGTCATAATCATTTGATGTCATAATCATTGGATGATGTCATAATCATTTTGTTGATGTCATAATCATTTGATGATGTCATAATCATTAGATGATGTCATAATCATTTTGTTGATGTCATAATCATTAGATGATGTCATAATCATTTTGTTGATGTCATAATCATTTTATGATGTCATAATCATTTTGTTGATGTCATAATCATTGGATGATGTCATAATCCTTTTGTTGATGTCATAATAATTTGATGATGTCATAATCATTAGATGATGTCATAATCATTTTGTTGATGTCATAATCATTTGATGATGTCATAATCATTTTGTTGATGTCATAATCATTTCGTTGATGTCATAATGATTTGATGATATCATAATCATTTGATGTCATAATCATTGGATGATGTCATAATCATTTTGTTGATGTCATAATCATTTGATGATGTCATAATCATTAGATGATGTCATAATCATTGGATGATGACATAATCATTATGTTTATGTCATAATCATTTGATGTCATAATCATTGGATGATGTCATAATTATTTTGTTGATGTCATAATCATTTGATGATGTCATAATCATTAGATAATGTCATAATCATTTTTGTTGAAGTCATAATCATTTGATGATGTCATAATCATTTTGTTGATGTCATAATCATTTTGTTGATGTCATATTGATTTGATGATGTCATAATCATTTGATGTCATAATCATTGGATGATGTCATAATCATTTTGTTCATGTCATAATCATTTGATGATGTCATAATCATTTGATGTCATAATCATTGGATGATGTCATAATCATTTTGTTGATGTCATAAACATTTGATGATGTCATAATCATTAGATGATGTCATAATCATTTTGTTGATGTCATAATCATTTGATGGTGTCATAATCATTTGATGTAATAATCATTAGATGATGTCATAATCATTTTGTTGATGTCATAATCATTTGATGATGTCATAATCATTAGATGATGTCATAATCATTTTGTTGATGTCATAATCATTTTATGATGTCATAATCATTTTGTTGATGTCATAATCATTGGATGATGTCATAATCCTTTTGTTGATGTCATAATAATTTGATGATGTCATAATCATTAGATGATGTCATAATCATTTTGTTGATGTCATAATCATTTGATGATGTCATAATCATTTTGTTGATGTCATAATCATTTCGTTGATGTCATAATGATTTGATGATATCATAATCATTTGATGTCATAATCATTGGATGATGTCATAATCATTTTGTTGATGTCATAATCATTTGATGATGTCATAATCATTAGATGATGTCATTATCATTGGATGATGACATAATCATTATGTTTATGTCATAATCATTTGATGTCATAATCATTGGATGATGTCATAATTATTTTGTTGATGTCATAATCATTTGATGATGTCATAATCATTAGATAATGATATAATCATTTTTGTTGAAGTCATAATCATTTGATGATGTCATAATCATTTTGTTGATGTCATAATCATTTTGTTGATGTCATATTGATTTGATGATGTCATAATCATTTGATGTCATAATCATTGGATGATGTCATAATCATTTTGTTCATGTCATAATCATTTGATGATGTCATAATCATTTGATGTCATAATCATTGGATGATGTCATAATCATTTTGTTGATGTCATAAACATTTGATGATGTCATAATCATTAGATGATGTCATAATCATTTTGTTGATGTCATAATCATTTGATGGTGTCATAATCATTTGATGTAATAATCATTAGATGATGTCATAATCATTTTGTTGATGTCATAATCATTTGATGATGTCATAATCATTAGATGATGTCATAATCATTTTGTTGATGTCATAATCATTTGATGATGTCATAATCATTTGATGTCATAATCATTGGATGATGTCATAATAATTTTGTTGATGTCATAATCATTAGATGATGTCATAATCATTTTGTTGATGTCATAATCATTTGATGATGTCATAATCATTTGATGTCATAATCATTGGATTATGTCATAATCATTTTGTTGATGTCATAATCATTTTATGATGTTATAATCATTTTGTTGATGTCATAATCATTGGATGATGTCATAATCCTTTTGTTGATGTCATAATCATTTGATGATGTCATAATCATTAGATGATGTCATAATCATTTTGTTGATGTCATAATCATTTGATGATATCATAATCATTTTGTAGATGTCATAATCATTTCGTTGATGTCATAATGTTTTGATGATATCATAATCATTTGATGTCATAATCATTGGATGATGTCATAATCATTTTGTTGATGTCATAATCATTTGGTGATGTCATAATCATCTCATGTCATAATCATTGGATGATGTCATAATCATTTGATGATGCCATAATCATTTTGTTGATGTCATAATCATTTTATGATGTCATAATCATTTTGTTGATGTCATAATCATTTTGTTGATGTCATAATCATTTGATGATGTCATAGTCATTAGATGATGTCATAATCATTTTGTTGATGTCATAATCATTTCATGATGTCATAATCATTTGATGTCATAATCATTGTATGATGTCATAATCATTTTGTTGATGTCATAATCATTTGATGATGTCATAATCATTAGATAATGTCATAATCATTTTGTTGAAGTCATAATCATTTGATGATGTCATAATCATTTTGTTGATGTCATAATGATTTGATGATGTCATAATCATTTGATGTCATAATCATTGGATGATGTCATAATCATTTTGTTGATGTCATAATCATTTGATGATGTCATAATCATTTGATGTCATAATCATTGGATGATGTCATAATCATTTTGTTGATGTCATAATCATTTGATGATGTCATAATCATTAGATGATGTCATAATAATTTTGTTGATGTCATAATCATTTGATGATGTCAAAATCATATGATGTAATAATCAATGGATGATGTCATAATCATTTTGTTGATGTCATAATCATTTGATGATGTCATAATCATTAGATGATGTCATAATCATTTTGTTGATGTCATACTCATTTGATGATGTCATAATCATTAGATGATGTCATAATCATTTTGTTGATGTCATAATCATTTGATGATGTCATAATCATTTGATGTCATAATCATTGGATGATGTCATAATCATTTTATTGATGTCATAATCATTTGATGATGTCATAATCATTTGATGATGTCATAATCATTTTGTTGATGTCATAATCATTTGATGATGTCATAATCATTTGATGTCATAATCATTGGATGATGTCATAATCATTTTGTTGATGTCATAATCATTTTATGATGTCATAATCATTTTGTTGATGTCATAATCATTGGATGATGTCATAATCCTTTTGTTGATGTCATAATCATTTGATGATGTCATAATCATTAGATGATGTCATAATCATTTTGTTGATGTCATAATCATTTGATGATGTCATAATCATTTTGTTGATGTCATAATCATTTGATGATGTCATAATCATTAGATGATGTCATAATCATTTTGTTGATGTCATAATCATTTGATGATGTCATAATCATTTGATGATGTCATAATCATTTTGTTGATGTCATAATCATTTGATGATGTCATAATCATTTGATGTCATAATCATTGGATGATGTCGTAATCATTTTGTTGATGTCATAATCATTTGATGATGTCATAATCATTTTGATGATGTCATAATCATTTGATGATGTCATAATCATTTGATGTCATAATCATTGGATAATGTCATAATCATTTTGTTGATGTCATAATCATTTTATGATGTCATAATCATTTTGTTGATGTCATAATCATTGGATGATGTCATAATCCTTTTGTTGATGTCATAATCATTTTATGATGTTATAATCATTTTGTTGATCTCATAATCATTGGATGATGTCATAATCCTTTTGTTGATGTCATAATCATTTGATGATGTCATAATCATTTGATGTCATAATCATTGGATGATGTCATAATCATTTTGTTGATGTCATAATCATTTGGTGATGTCATAATCACTTGATGTCTTAATCATTGGATGATGTCATAATCATTTGATGATGCCATAATCATTTTGTTGATGTCATAATCATTTTATGATGTCATAATCATTTTGTTGATGTCATAATCATTTTGTTGATGTCATAATCATTTGATGATGTCATAGTCATTAGATGATGTCATAATCATTTTGTTGATGTCATAAACATTTCATGATGTCATAATCATTTGATGTCATAATCATTGTATGATGTCATAATCATTTTGTTGATGTCATAATCATTTGATGATGTCATAATCATTAGATAATGTCATAATCATTTTGTTGAAGTCATAATCATTTGATGATGTCATAATCATTTTGTTGATGTCATAATGATTTGATGATGTCATAATCATTTGATGTCATAATCATTGGATGATGTCATAATCATTTTGTTGATGTCATAATCATTTGATGATGTCATAATCATTTGATGTCATAATCATTGGATGATGTCATAATCATTTTGTTGATGTCATAATCATTTGATGCCATAATCATTGGATGATGTCATAATCATTTTGTTGATGTCATAATCATTTGATGATGTCATAATCATTTGATGTCATAATCATTGGATGATGTCATAATCATTTTGTTGATGTCATAATCTTTTGATGATGTCATAATCATTAGATGATGTCATGATCATTGGATGATGACATAATCATTTTGTTGATGTCATAATCATTTGATGTCATAATCATTGGATGATGTCATAATCATTTTGTTGATGTCATAATCATTTGATGATGTCATAATCATTAGATAATGTCATAATCATTTTGTTGAAGTCACAATCATTTGATGATGTCATTATCATTTTGTTGATGTCATAATGATTTGATGATGTCATAATCATTTGATGTCATAATCATTGGATGATGTCATAATCATTTTGTTGATGTCATAATCATTTGATGATGTCATAATCATTTGATGTCATAATCATTGGATGATGTCATAATCATTTTGTTGATGTCATAATCATTTGATGATGTCATAATCATTAGATGATGTCATAATCATTTTGTTGATGTCATAATCATTTGATGATGTCATAATCATATGATGTAATAATCATTGGATGATGTCATAATCATTTTGTTGATGTCATAATCATTTGATGATGTCATAATCATTAGATGATGTCATAATCATTTTGTTGATGTCATAATCATTTGATGATGTCATAATCATTAGATGATGTCATAATCATTTTGTTGATGTCATAATCATTTTATGATGTCATAATCATTTGATGTCATAATCATTGGATGATGTCGTAATCATTTTGTTGATGTCATAATCATTTGATGATGTCATAATCATTTGATGATGTCATAATCATTTTGATGATGTCATAATCATTTGATGATGTCATAATCATTTGATGTCATAATCATTGGATAATGTCATAATCATTTTGTTGATGTCATAATCATTTTATGATGTCATAATCATTTTGTTGATGTCATAATCATTGGATGATGTCATAATCCTTTTGTTGATGTCATAATCATTTGATGATGTCATAATCATTAGATGATGTCATAATCCTTTTGTTGATGTCATAATCATTTGATGATGTCATAATCATTAAATGATGTCATAATCATATTGTTGATGTCATAATCATTTGATGATGTCATAATCATTTTGTTGTTGTCATAATCATTTCGTTGATGTCATAATCATTTGATGATGTCATAATCATTTGATGTCATAATCATTGGATGATGTCATAATCATTTTGTTGATGTCATAATCATTTTATGATGTCATAATCATTTTGTTGATGTCATAATCATTGGATGATGTCATAATCCTTTTGTTGATGTCATAATCATTTGATGATGTCATAATCATTAGATGATGTCATAATCATTTTGTTGATGTCATAATCATTTGATGATGTCATAATCATTTTGTTGATGTCATAATCATTTCGTTGATGTCATAATGATTTGATGATATCATAATCATTTGATGTCATAATCATTGGATGATGTCATAATCATTTTGTTGATGTCATAATCATTTGATGATGTCATAATCATTAGATGATGTCATAATCATTGGATGATGACATAATCATTTTGTTTATGTCATAATCATTTGATGTCATAATCATTGGATGATGTCATAATCATTTTGTTGATGTCATAATCATTTTGTTGATGCCATATTGATTTGATGATGTCATAATCATTTGATGTCATAATCATTGGATGATGTCATAATCATTTTGTTCATGTCATAATCATTTGATGATGTCATAATCATTTGATGTCATAATCATTGGATGATGTCATAATCATTTGATGATGTCATAATCATTAGATGATGTCATAATCATTTTGTTGATGTCATAATCATTTGATGATGTCATAATCATTTGATGTAATAATCATTAGATGATGTCATAATCATTTTGTTGATGTCATAATCATTTGATGATGTCATAATCATTAGATGATGTCATAATCATTTTGTTGATGTCATAATCATTTGATGATGTCATAATCATTTGATGTCATAATCATTGGATGATGTCATAATCATTTTGTTGATGTCATAATCATTTGATGATGTCATAATCATTTGATGATGTCATAATCATTTTGTTGATGTCATAATCATTTGATGATGTCATAATCATTTGATGTCATAATCATTGGATGATGTCATAATCATTTTGTTGATGTCATAATCATTTTATGATGTTATAATCATTTTGTTGATGTCATAATCATTGGATGATGTCATAATCCTTTTGTTGATGTCATAATCATTTGATGATGTCATAATCATTAGATGATGTCATAATCATTTTGTTGATGTCATAATCATTGGATGATGTCATAATCCTTTTGTTGATGTCATAATCATTTGATGTCATAATCATTAGATGATGTCATAATCATTTTGTTGATGTCATAATCATTTGATGATGTCATAATCATTTTGTTGATGTCATAATCATTTCGTTGATGTCATAATGATTTGATGATATCATAATCATTTGATGTCATAATCACTGGATGATGTCATAATCATTTTGTTGATGTCATAATCATTTGATGATGTCATAATCATTAGATGATGTCATAATCATTTTGTTTATGTCATAATCATTTGATGTCATAATCATTGGATGATGTCATAATCATTTTGTTGATGTCATAATCATTTTGTTGATGCCATATTGATTTGATGATGTCATAATCATTTGATGTCATAATCATTGGATGATGTCATAATCATTTTGTTCATGTCATAATCATTTGATGATGTCATAATCATTTGATGTCATAATCATTGGATGATGTCATAATCATTTTGTTGATGTCATAATCATTTGATGATGTCATCATCATTAGATGATGTCATAATCATTTTGTTGATGTCATAATCATTTGATGATGTCATAATCATTTGATGTAATAATCATTAGATGATGTCATAATCATTTTGTTGATGTCATAATCATTTGATGATGTCATAATCATTAGATGATGTCATAATCATTTTGTTGATGTCATAATCATTTGATGATGTCATAATCATTTGATGTCATAATCATTGGATGATGTCATAATCATTTTGTTGATGTCATAATCATTTTGTTGATGTCATAATCATTTGATGATGTCATAATCATTTGATGATGTCATAATCATTTGATGTCATAATCATTGGATGATGTCATAATCATTTTGTTGATGTCATAATCATTTTATGATGTTATAATCATTTTGTTGATGTCATAATCATTGGATGATGTCATAATCCTTTTGTTGATGTCATAATCATTTCATGATGTCATAATCATTAGATGATGTCATAATCATTTTGTTGATGTCATAATCATTTTATGATGTTATAATCATTTTGTTGATGTCATAATCATTGGATGATGTCATAATCCTTTTGTTGATGTCATAATCATTTCATGATGTCATAATCATTAGATGATGTCATAATCATTTTGTTGATGTCATAATCATTTGATGATGTCATAATCATTTTGTAGATGTCATAATCATTTCGTTGATGTCATAATGATTTGATGATATCATAATCATTTGATGTCATAATCATTGGATGATGTCATAATCATTTTGTTGATGTCATAATCATTTGGTGATGTCATAATCATTTGATGTCATAATCATTGGATGATGTCATAATCATTTGAGGATGCCATAATCATTTTGTTGATGTCATAATCATTTTATGATGTCATAATCATTTTGTTGATGTCATAATCATTTTGCTGATGTCATAATCATTTGATGATGTCATAGTCATTAGATGATGTCATAATCATTTTGTTGATGTCATAATCATTTCATGATGTCATAATCATTTGATGTCATAATCATTGTATGATGTCATAATCATTTTGTTGATGTCATAATCATTTGATGATGTCATAATCATTAGATAATGTCATAATCATTTTGTTGAAGTCATAATCATTTGATGATGTCATAATCATTTTGTTGATGTCATAATGATTTGATGATGTCATAATCATTTGATGTCATAATCATTGGATGATGTCATAATCATTTTGTTGATGTCATAATCATTTGATGATGTCATAATCATTTGATGTCATAATCATTGGATGATGTCATAATCATTTTGTTGATGTCATAATCATTTGATGATGTCATAATCATTAGATGATGTCATAATAATTTTGTTGATGTCATAATCATTTGATGATGTCAAAATCATATGATGTAATAATGAATGGATGATGTCATAATCATTTTGTTGATGTCATAATCATTTGATGATGTCATAATCATTAGATGATGTCATAATCATTTTGTTGATGTCATAATCATTTGATGATGTCATAATCATTAGATGATGTCATAATCATTTTGTTGATGTCATAATCATTTGATGATGTCATAATCATTTGATGTCATAATCATTGGATGATGTCATAAACATTTTATTGATGTCATAATCATTTGATGATGTCATAATCATTTGATGATGTCATAATCATTTTGTTGATGTCATAATCATTTGATGATGTCATAATCATTTGATGTCATAATCATTGGATGATGTCATAATCATTTTGTTGATGTCATAATCATTTTATGATGTCATAATCATTTTGTTGATGTCATAATC
This sequence comes from Dendrobates tinctorius, assembly GCF_039654945.1. Lineage (NCBI taxonomy): Eukaryota > Metazoa > Chordata > Amphibia > Anura > Dendrobatidae > Dendrobates > Dendrobates tinctorius. The sequence goes on along the minus strand of NW_027361687.1, from coordinate 39,400,967 downwards.
ATTTGATGATGTCATAATCATTTGATGATGTCATAATCATTTGATGTCATAATCATTGGATGATGTCATAATCATTTTATTGATGTCATAATCATTTGATGATGTCATAATCATTTGATGATGTCATAATCATTTTGTTGATGTCATAATCATTTTATGATGTCATAATCATTTTGTTGATGTCATAATCATTTTGTTGATGTCATAATCATTTGATGATGTCATAATCATTTGATGTCATAATCATTGGATGATGTCATAATCATTTTATTGATGTCATAATCATTTGATGATGTCATAATCATTTGATGATGTCATAATCATTTTGTTGATGTCATAATCATTTGATGATGTCATAATCATTTGATGTCATAATCATTGGATGATGTCATAATCATTTTGTTGATGTCATAATCATTTTATGATGTCATAATCATTTTGTTGATGTCATAATCATTGGATGATGTCATAATCCTTTTGTTGATGTCATAATCATTTGATGATGTCATAATCATTAGATGATGTCATAATCATTTTGTTGATGTCATAATCATTTGATGATGTCATAATCATTTTGTTGATGTCATAATCATTTCGTTGATGTCATAATCATTTTGTTGATGTCATAATCATTTGATGATGTCATAATCATTTGATGATGTCATAATCATTTTGTTGATGTCATAATCATTTGATGATGTCATAATCATTTGATGATGTCATAATCATTTTGTTGATGTCATAATCATTTGATGATGTCATAATCATTTGATGTCATAATCATTGGATGATGTCGTAATCATTTTGTTGATGTAATAATCATATTGTTGATGTCATAACCATTTGATGATGTCATAATCATTTTGTTGATGTCATAATCATTTCGTTGATGTCATAATGATTTGATGATATCATAAATCATTTTGTTGATGTCATAATCATTTGATGATATCATAATCATTTTGTAGATGTCATAATCATTTCGTTGATGTCATAATGATTTGATGATATCATAATCATTTGATGTCATAATCATTGGATGATGTCATAATCATTTTGTTGATGTCATAATCATTTGGTGATGTCATAATCATTTGATGTCATAATCATTGGATGATGTCATAATCATTTGATGATGCCATAATCATTTTGTTGATGTCATAATCATTTTATGATGTCATAATCATTTTGTTGATGTCATAATCATTTTGTTGATGTCATAATCATTTGATGATGTCATAGTCATTAGATGATGTCATAATCATTTTGTTGATGACATAATCATTTCATTATGTCATAATCATTTGATGTCATAATCATTGTATGATGTCATAATCATTTTGTTGATGTCATAATCATTTGATGATGTCATAATCATTAGATAATGTCATAATCATTTTGTTGAAGTCATAATCATTTGATGATGTCATAATCATTTTGTTGATGTCATAATGATTTGATGATGTCATAATCATTTGATGTCATAATCATTGGATGATGTCATAATCATTTTGTTGATGTCATAATGATTTGATGATGTCATAATCATTTGATGTCATAATCATTGGATGATGTCATAATCATTTTGTTGATGTCATAATCATTTGATGATGTCATAATCATTAGATGATGTCATAATAATTTTGTTGATGTCATAATCATTTGATGATGTCAAAATCATATGATGTAATAATCAATGGATGATGTCATAATCATTTTGTTGATGTCATAATCATTTGATGATGTCATAATCATTAGATGATGTCATAATCATTTTGTTGATGTCATACTCATTTGATGATGTCATAATCATTAGATGATGTCATAATCATTTTGTTGATGTCATAATCATTTGATGATGTCATAATCATTTGATGTCATAATCATTGGATGATGTCATAATCATTTTATTGATGTCATAATCATTTAATGATGTCATAATCATTTGATGATGTCATAATCATTTTGTTGATGTCATAATCATTTGATGATGTCATAATCATTTGATGTCATAATCATTGGATGATGTCATAATCATTTTGTTGATGTCATAATCATTTGATGATGTCATAATCATTAGATGATGTCATAATCATTTTGTTGATGTCATAATCATTTGATGATGTCATAATCATTTTGTTGATGTCATAATCATTTGATGATGTCATAATCATTAGATGATGTCATAATCATTTTGTTGATGTCATAATCATTAGATGATGTCATAATCATTTTGTTGATGTCATAATCATTTGATGATGTCATAATCATTTTGTTGATGTCATAATCATTTGATGTCATAATCATTGGATGATGTCGTAATCATTTTGTTGATGTCATAATCATTTGATGATGTCATAATCATTTGATGTCATAATCATTGGATAATGTCATAATCATTTTGTTGATGTCATAATCATTTTATGATGTCATAATCATTTTGTTGATGTCATAATCATTGGATGATGTCATAATCCTTTTGTTGATGTCATAATCATTTTATGATGTTATAATCATTTTGTTGATCTCATAATCATTGGATGATGTCATAATCCTTTTGTTGATGTCATAATCATTTGATGATGTCATAATCATTAGATGATGTCATAATCATTTTGTTGATGTCATAATCATTTGATGATGTCATAATCATTTTGTAGATGTCATAATCATTTCGTTGATGTCAGAATGATTTGATGATATCATAATCATTTGATGTCATAATCATTGGATGATGTCATAATCATTTTGTTGATGTCATAATCATTTGGTGATGTCATAATCATTTGATGTCATAATCATTGGATGATGTCATAATCATTTGATGATGCCATAATCATTTTGTTGATGTCATAATCATTTTATGATGTCATAATCATTTTGTTGATGTCATAATCATTTTGTTGATGTCATAATCATTTGATGATGTCATAGTCATTAGATGATGTCATAATCATTTTGTTGATGTCATAAACATTTCATGATGTCATAATCATTTGATGATGTCATAATCATTGTATGATGTCATAATCATTTTGTTGATGTCATAATCATTTGATGATGTCATAATCATTAGATAATGTCATAATCATTTTGTTGAAGTCATAATCATTTGATGATGTCATAATCATTTTGTTGATGTCATAATGATTTGATGATGTCATAATCATTTGATGTCATAATCATTGGATGATGTCATAATCATTTTGTTGATGTCATAATCATTTGATGATGTCATAATCATTTGATGTCATAATCATTGGATGATGTCATAATCATTTTGTTGATGTCATAATCATTTGATGTCATAATCATTGGATGATGTCATAATCATTTTGTTGATGTCATAATCATTTGATGATGTCATAATCATTTGATGTCATAATCATTGGATGATGTCATAATCATTTTGTTGATGTCATAATCATTTGATGATGTCATAATCATTAGATGATGTCATAATCATTGGATGATGACATAATCATTTTGTTGATGTCATAATCATTTGATGTCATAATCATTGGATGATGTCATAATCATTTTGTTGATGTCATAATCATTTGATGATGTCATAATCATTAGATGATGTCATAATCATTTTGTTGATGTCACAATCATTTCATGATGTCATAATCATTTGATGTCATAATCATTGGATGATGTCATAATCATTTTGTTGATGTCATAATCATTTGATGATGTCATAATCATTAGATAATGTCATAATCATTTTGTTGAAGTCATAATCATTTGATGATGTCATTATCATTTTGTTGATGTCATAATGATTTGATGATGTCATAATCATTTGATGTCATAATCATTGGATGATGTCATAATCATTTTGTTGATGTCATAATCATTTGATGATGTCATAATCATTTGATGTCATAATCATTGGATGATGTCATAATCATTTTGTTGATGTCATAATCATTTGATGATGTCATAATCATTAGATGATGTCATAATCATTTTGTTGATGTCATAATCATTAGATGATGTCATAATCATTTTGTTGATGTCATAATCATTTTATGATGTCATAATCATTTTGTTGATGTCATAATCATTGGATGATGTCATAATCCTTTTGTTGATGTCATAATAATTTGATGATGTCATAATCATTAGATGATGTCATAATCATTTTGTTGATGTCATAATCATTTGATGATGTCATAATCATTTTGTTGATGTCATAATCATTTCGTTGATGTCATAATGATTTGATGATATCATAATCATTTGATGTCATAATCATTGGATGATGTCATAATCATTTTGTTGATGTCATAATCATTTGATGATGTCATAATCATTAGATGATGTCATAATCATTGGATGATGACATAATCATTATGTTTATGTCATAATCATTTGATGTCATAATCATTGGATGATGTCATAATTATTTTGTTGATGTCATAATCATTTGATGATGTCATAATCATTAGATAATGTCATAATCATTTTTGTTGAAGTCATAATCATTTGATGATGTCATAATCATTTTGTTGATGTCATAATCATTTTGTTGATGTCATATTGATTTGATGATGTCATAATCATTTGATGTCATAATCATTGGATGATGTCATAATCATTTTGTTCATGTCATAATCATTTGATGATGTCATAATCATTTGATGTCATAATCATTGGATGATGTCATAATCATTTTGTTGATGTCATAAACATTTGATGATGTCATAATCATTAGATGATGTCATAATCATTTTGTTGATGTCATAATCATTTGATGATGTCATAATCATATGATGTAATAATCATTAAATGATGTCATAATCATTTTGTTGATGTCATAATCATTTGATGATGTCATAATCATTAGATGATGTCATAATCATTTTGTTGATGTCATAATCATTTGATGATGTCATAATCATTTGATGTCATAATCATTGGATGATGTCATAATCATTTTGTTGATGTCATAATCATTTGATGATGTCATAATCATTTTGTTGATGTCATAATCATTTGATGATGTCATAATCATTTGATGTCATAATCATTGGATTATGTCATAATCATTTTGTTGATGTCATAATCATTTTATGATGTTATAATCATTTTGTTGATGTCATAATCATTGGATGATGTCATAATCCTTTTGTTGATGTCATAATCATTTGATGATGTCATAATCATTAGATGATGTCATAATCATTTTGTTGATGTCATAATCATTTGATGATGTCATAATCATTTTGTAGATGTCATAATCATTTCGTTGATGTCATAATGATTTGATGATATCATAATCATTTGATGTCATAATCATTGGATGATGTCATAATCATTTTGTTGATGTCATAATCATTTGGTGATGTCATAATCATTTGATGTCATAATCATTGGATGATGTCATAATCATTTGATGATGCCATAATCATTTTGTTGATGTCATAATCATTTTATGATGTCATAATCATTTTGTTGATGTCATAATCATTTTGTTGATGTCATAATCATTTGATGATGTCATAGTCATTAGATGATGTCATAATCATTTTGTTGATGTCATAAACATTTCATGATGTCATAATCATTTGATGATGTCATAATCATTGTATGATGTCATAATCATTTTGTTGATGTCATAATCATTTGATGATGTCATAATCATTAGATAATGTCATAATCATTTTGTTGAAGTCATAATCATTTGATGATGTCATAATCATTTTGTTGATGTCATAATGATTTGATGATGTCATAATCATTTGATGTCATAATCATTGGATGATGTCATAATCATTTTGTTGATGTCATAATCATTTGATGATGTCATAATCATTTGATGTCATAATCATTGGATGATGTCATAATCATTTTGTTGATGTCATAATCATTTGATGTCATAATCATTGGATGATGTCATAATCATTTTGTTGATGTCATAATCATTTGATGATGTCATAATCATTTGATGTCATAATCATTGGATGATGTCATAATCATTTTGTTGATGTCATAATCATTTGATGATGTCATAATCATTAGATGATGTCATAATCATTGGATGATGACATAATCATTTTGTTGATGTCATAATCATTTGATGTCATAATCATTGGATGATGTCATAATCATTTTGTTGATGTCATAATCATTTGATGATGTCATAATCATTAGATGATGTCATAATCATTTTGTTGATGTCACAATCATTTCATGATGTCATAATCATTTGATGTCATAATCATTGGATGATGTCATAATCATTTTGTTGATGTCATAATCATTTGATGATGTCATAATCATTAGATAATGTCATAATCATTTTGTTGAAGTCATAATCATTTGATGATGTCATTATCATTTTGTTGATGTCATAATGATTTGATGATGTCATAATCATTTGATGTCATAATCATTGGATGATGTCATAATCATTTTGTTGATGTCATAATCATTTGATGATGTCATAATCATTTGATGTCATAATCATTGGATGATGTCATAATCATTTTGTTGATGTCATAATCATTTGATGATGTCATAATCATTAGATGATGTCATAATCATTTTGTTGATGTCATAATCATTAGATGATGTCATAATCATTTTGTTGATGTCATAATCATTTTATGATGTCATAATCATTTTGTTGATGTCATAATCATTGGATGATGTCATAATCCTTTTGTTGATGTCATAATAATTTGATGATGTCATAATCATTAGATGATGTCATAATCATTTTGTTGATGTCATAATCATTTGATGATGTCATAATCATTTTGTTGATGTCATAATCATTTCGTTGATGTCATAATGATTTGATGATATCATAATCATTTGATGTCATAATCATTGGATGATGTCATAATCATTTTGTTGATGTCATAATCATTTGATGATGTCATAATCATTAGATGATGTCATAATCATTGGATGATGACATAATCATTATGTTTATGTCATAATCATTTGATGTCATAATCATTGGATGATGTCATAATTATTTTGTTGATGTCATAATCATTTGATGATGTCATAATCATTAGATAATGTCATAATCATTTTTGTTGAAGTCATAATCATTTGATGATGTCATAATCATTTTGTTGATGTCATAATCATTTTGTTGATGTCATATTGATTTGATGATGTCATAATCATTTGATGTCATAATCATTGGATGATGTCATAATCATTTTGTTCATGTCATAATCATTTGATGATGTCATAATCATTTGATGTCATAATCATTGGATGATGTCATAATCATTTTGTTGATGTCATAAACATTTGATGATGTCATAATCATTAGATGATGTCATAATCATTTTGTTGATGTCATAATCATTTGATGGTGTCATAATCATTTGATGTAATAATCATTAGATGATGTCATAATCATTTTGTTGATGTCATAATCATTTGATGATGTCATAATCATTAGATGATGTCATAATCATTTTGTTGATGTCATAATCATTTTATGATGTCATAATCATTTTGTTGATGTCATAATCATTGGATGATGTCATAATCCTTTTGTTGATGTCATAATAATTTGATGATGTCATAATCATTAGATGATGTCATAATCATTTTGTTGATGTCATAATCATTTGATGATGTCATAATCATTTTGTTGATGTCATAATCATTTCGTTGATGTCATAATGATTTGATGATATCATAATCATTTGATGTCATAATCATTGGATGATGTCATAATCATTTTGTTGATGTCATAATCATTTGATGATGTCATAATCATTAGATGATGTCATTATCATTGGATGATGACATAATCATTATGTTTATGTCATAATCATTTGATGTCATAATCATTGGATGATGTCATAATTATTTTGTTGATGTCATAATCATTTGATGATGTCATAATCATTAGATAATGATATAATCATTTTTGTTGAAGTCATAATCATTTGATGATGTCATAATCATTTTGTTGATGTCATAATCATTTTGTTGATGTCATATTGATTTGATGATGTCATAATCATTTGATGTCATAATCATTGGATGATGTCATAATCATTTTGTTCATGTCATAATCATTTGATGATGTCATAATCATTTGATGTCATAATCATTGGATGATGTCATAATCATTTTGTTGATGTCATAAACATTTGATGATGTCATAATCATTAGATGATGTCATAATCATTTTGTTGATGTCATAATCATTTGATGGTGTCATAATCATTTGATGTAATAATCATTAGATGATGTCATAATCATTTTGTTGATGTCATAATCATTTGATGATGTCATAATCATTAGATGATGTCATAATCATTTTGTTGATGTCATAATCATTTGATGATGTCATAATCATTTGATGTCATAATCATTGGATGATGTCATAATAATTTTGTTGATGTCATAATCATTAGATGATGTCATAATCATTTTGTTGATGTCATAATCATTTGATGATGTCATAATCATTTGATGTCATAATCATTGGATTATGTCATAATCATTTTGTTGATGTCATAATCATTTTATGATGTTATAATCATTTTGTTGATGTCATAATCATTGGATGATGTCATAATCCTTTTGTTGATGTCATAATCATTTGATGATGTCATAATCATTAGATGATGTCATAATCATTTTGTTGATGTCATAATCATTTGATGATATCATAATCATTTTGTAGATGTCATAATCATTTCGTTGATGTCATAATGATTTGATGATATCATAATCATTTGATGTCATAATCATTGGATGATGTCATAATCATTTTGTTGATGTCATAATCATTTGGTGATGTCATAATCATCTCATGTCATAATCATTGGATGATGTCATAATCATTTGATGATGCCATAATCATTTTGTTGATGTCATAATCATTTTATGATGTCATAATCATTTGATGATGTCATAGTCATTAGATGATGTCATAATCATTTTGTTGATGTCATAATCATTTCATGATGTCATAATCATTTGATGTCATAATCATTGTATGATGTCATAAATATTTTGTTGATGTCATAATCATTTGATGATGTCATAATCATTAGATAATGTCATAATCATTTTGTTGAAGTCATAATCATTTGATGATGTCATAATCATTTTGTTGATGTCATAATGATTTGATGATGTCATAATCATTTGATGTCATAATCATTGGATGATGTCATAATCATTTTGTTGATGTCATAATCATTTGATGATGTCATAATCATTTGATGTCATAATCATTGGATGATGTCATAATCATTTTGTTGATGTCATAATCATTTGATGATGTCATAATCATTAGATGATGTCATAATAATTTTGTTGATGTCATAATCATTTGATGATGTCAAAATCATATGATGTAATAATCAATGGATGATGTCATAATCATTTTGTTGATGTCATAATCATTTGATGATGTCATAATCATTAGATGATGTCATAATCATTTTGTTGATGTCATACTCATTTGATGATGTCATAATCATTAGATGATGTCATAATCATTTTGTTGATGTCATAATCATTTGATGATGTCATAATCATTTGATGTCATAATCATTGGATGATGTCATAATCATTTTATTGATGTCATAATCATTTGATGATGTCATAATCATTTGATGATGTCATAATCATTTTGTTGATGTCATAATCATTTGATGATGTCATAATCATTTGATGTCATAATCATTGGATGATGTCATAATCATTTTGTTGATGTCATAATCATTTTATGATGTCATAATCATTTTGTTGATGTCATAATCATTGGATGATGTCATAATCCTTTTGTTGATGTCATAATCATTTGATGATGTCATAATCATTAGATGATGTCATAATCATTTTGTTGATGTCATAATCATTTGATGATGTCATAATCATTTTGTTGATGTCATAATCATTTGATGATGTCATAATCATTAGATGATGTCATAATCATTTTGTTGATGTCATAATCATTTGATGATGTCATAATCATTTGATGATGTCATAATCATTTTGTTGATGTCATAATCATTTGATGATGTCATAATCATTTGATGTCATAATCATTGGATGATGTCGTAATCATTTTGTTGATGTCATAATCATTTGATGATGTCATAATCATTTTGATGATGTCATAATCATTTGATGATGTCATAATCATTTGATGTCATAATCATTGGATAATGTCATAATCATTTTGTTGATGTCATAATCATTTTATGATGTCATAATCATTTTGTTGATGTCATAATCATTGGATGATGTCATAATCCTTTTGTTGATGTCATAATCATTTTATGATGTTATAATCATTTTGTTGATCTCATAATCATTGGATGATGTCATAATCCTTTTGTTGATGTCATAATCATTTGATGATGTCATAATCATTAGATGATGTCATAATCATTTTGTTGATGTCATAATCATTTGATGATGTCATAATCATTTTGTAGATGTCATAATCATTTCGTTGATGTCATAATGATTTGATGATATCATAATCATTTGATGTCATAATCATTGGATGATGTCATAATCATTTTGTTGATGTCATAATCATTTGGTGATGTCATAATCACTTGATGTCTTAATCATTGGATGATGTCATAATCATTTTGTTGATGTCATAATCATTTGGTGATGTCATAATCACTTGATGTCTTAATCATTGGATGATGTCATAATCATTTGATGATGCCATAATCATTTTGTTGATGTCATAATCATTTTATGATGTCATAATCATTTTGTTGATGTCATAATCATTTTGTTGATGTCATAATCATTTGATGATGTCATAGTCATTAGATGATGTCATAATCATTTTGTTGATGTCATAAACATTTCATGATGTCATAATCATTTGATGTCATAATCATTGTATGATGTCATAATCATTTTGTTGATGTCATAATCATTTGATGATGTCATAATCATTAGATAATGTCATAATCATTTTGTTGAAGTCATAATCATTTGATGATGTCATAATCATTTTGTTGATGTCATAATGATTTGATGATGTCATAATCATTTGATGTCATAATCATTGGATGATGTCATAATCATTTTGTTGATGTCATAATCATTTGATGATGTCATAATCATTTGATGTCATAATCATTGGATGATGTCATAATCATTTTGTTGATGTCATAATCATTTGATGCCATAATCATTGGATGATGTCATAATCATTTTGTTGATGTCATAATCATTTGATGATGTCATAATCATTTGATGTCATAATCATTGGATGATGTCATAATCATTTTGTTGATGTCATAATCATTTGATGATGTCATAATCATTAGATGATGTCATGATCATTGGATGATGACATAATCATTTTGTTGATGTCATAATCATTTGATGTCATAATCATTGGATGATGTCATAATCATTTTGTTGATGTCATAATCATTTGATGATGTCATAATCATTAGATAATGTCATAATCATTTTGTTGAAGTCACAATCATTTGATGATGTCATTATCATTTTGTTGATGTCATAATGATTTGATGATGTCATAATCATTTGATGTCATAATCATTGGATGATGTCATAATCATTTTGTTGATGTCATAATCATTTGATGATGTCATAATCATTTGATGTCATAATCATTGGATGATGTCATAATCATTTTGTTGATGTCATAATCATTTGATGATGTCATAATCATTAGATGATGTCATAATCATTTTGTTGATGTCATAATCATTTGATGATGTCATAATCATATGATGTAATAATCATTGGATGATGTCATAATCATTTTGTTGATGTCATAATCATTTGATGATGTCATAATCATTAGATGATGTCATAATCATTTTGTTGATGTCATAATCATTTGATGATGTCATAATCATTAGATGATGTCATAATCATTTTGTTGATGTCATAATCATTTTATGATGTCATAATCATTTGATGTCATAATCATTGGATGATGTCGTAATCATTTTGTTGATGTCATAATCATTTGATGATGTCATAATCATTTGATGATGTCATAATCATTTTGATGATGTCATAATCATTTGATGATGTCATAATCATTTGATGTCATAATCATTGGATAATGTCATAATCATTTTGTTGATGTCATAATCATTTTATGATGTCATAATCATTTTGTTGATGTCATAATCATTGGATGATGTCATAATCCTTTTGTTGATGTCATAATCATTTGATGATGTCATAATCATTAGATGATGTCATAATCCTTTTGTTGATGTCATAATCATTTGATGATGTCATAATCATTAAATGATGTCATAATCATATTGTTGATGTCATAATCATTTGATGATGTCATAATCATTTTGTTGTTGTCATAATCATTTCGTTGATGTCATAATCATTTGATGATGTCATAATCATTTGATGTCATAATCATTGGATGATGTCATAATCATTTTGTTGATGTCATAATCATTTTATGATGTCATAATCATTTTGTTGATGTCATAATCATTGGATGATGTCATAATCCTTTTGTTGATGTCATAATCATTTGATGATGTCATAATCATTAGATGATGTCATAATCATTTTGTTGATGTCATAATCATTTGATGATGTCATAATCATTTTGTTGATGTCATAATCATTTCGTTGATGTCATAATGATTTGATGATATCATAATCATTTGATGTCATAATCATTGGATGATGTCATAATCATTTTGTTGATGTCATAATCATTTGATGATGTCATAATCATTAGATGATGTCATAATCATTGGATGATGACATAATCATTTTGTTTATGTCATAATCATTTGATGTCATAATCATTGGATGATGTCATAATCATTTTGTTGATGTCATAATCATTTTGTTGATGCCATATTGATTTGATGATGTCATAATCATTTGATGTCATAATCATTGGATGATGTCATAATCATTTTGTTCATGTCATAATCATTTGATGATGTCATAATCATTTGATGTCATAATCATTGGATGATGTCATAATCATTTGATGATGTCATAATCATTAGATGATGTCATAATCATTTTGTTGATGTCATAATCATTTGATGATGTCATAATCATTTGATGTAATAATCATTAGATGATGTCATAATCATTTTGTTGATGTCATAATCATTTGATGATGTCATAATCATTAGATGATGTCATAATCATTTTGTTGATGTCATAATCATTTGATGATGTCATAATCATTTGATGTCATAATCATTGGATGATGTCATAATCATTTTGTTGATGTCATAATCATTTTATGATGTTATAATCATTTTGTTGATGTCATAATCATTGGATGATGTCATAATCCTTTTGTTGATGTCATAATCATTTGATGATGTCATAATCATTAGATGATGTCATAATCATTTTGTTGATGTCATAATCATTGGATGATGTCATAATCCTTTTGTTGATGTCATAATCATTTGATGTCATAATCATTAGATGATGTCATAATCATTTTGTTGATGTCATAATCATTTGATGATGTCATAATCATTTTGTTGATGTCATAATCATTTCGTTGATGTCATAATGATTTGATGATATCATAATCATTTGATGTCATAATCACTGGATGATGTCATAATCATTTTGTTGATGTCATAATCATTTGATGATGTCATAATCATTAGATGATGTCATAATCATTTTGTTTATGTCATAATCATTTGATGTCATAATCATTGGATGATGTCATAATCATTTTGTTGATGTCATAATCATTTTGTTGATGCCATATTGATTTGATGATGTCATAATCATTTGATGTCATAATCATTGGATGATGTCATAATCATTTTGTTCATGTCATAATCATTTGATGATGTCATAATCATTTGATGTCATAATCATTGGATGATGTCATAATCATTTTGTTGATGTCATAATCATTTGATGATGTCATCATCATTAGATGATGTCATAATCATTTTGTTGATGTCATAATCATTTGATGATGTCATAATCATTTGATGTAATAATCATTAGATGATGTCATAATCATTTTGTTGATGTCATAATCATTTGATGATGTCATAATCATTAGATGATGTCATAATCATTTTGTTGATGTCATAATCATTTGATGATGTCATAATCATTTGATGTCATAATCATTGGATGATGTCATAATCATTTTGTTGATGTCATAATCATTTTGTTGATGTCATAATCATTTGATGATGTCATAATCATTTGATGATGTCATAATCATTTGATGTCATAATCATTGGATGATGTCATAATCATTTTGTTGATGTCATAATCATTTTATGATGTTATAATCATTTTGTTGATGTCATAATCATTGGATGATGTCATAATCCTTTTGTTGATGTCATAATCATTTCATGATGTCATAATCATTAGATGATGTCATAATCATTTTGTTGATGTCATAATCATTTTATGATGTTATAATCATTTTGTTGATGTCATAATCATTGGATGATGTCATAATCCTTTTGTTGATGTCATAATCATTTCATGATGTCATAATCATTAGATGATGTCATAATCATTTTGTTGATGTCATAATCATTTGATGATGTCATAATCATTTTGTAGATGTCATAATCATTTCGTTGATGTCATAATGATTTGATGATATCATAATCATTTGATGTCATAATCATTGGATGATGTCATAATCATTTTGTTGATGTCATAATCATTTGGTGATGTCATAATCATTTGATGTCATAATCATTGGATGATGTCATAATCATTTGAGGATGCCATAATCATTTTGTTGATGTCATAATCATTTTATGATGTCATAATCATTTTGTTGATGTCATAATCATTTTGCTGATGTCATAATCATTTGATGATGTCATAGTCATTAGATGATGTCATAATCATTTTGTTGATGTCATAATCATTTCATGATGTCATAATCATTTGATGTCATAATCATTGTATGATGTCATAATCATTTTGTTGATGTCATAATCATTTGATGATGTCATAATCATTAGATAATGTCATAATCATTTTGTTGAAGTCATAATCATTTGATGATGTCATAATCATTTTGTTGATGTCATAATGATTTGATGATGTCATAATCATTTGATGTCATAATCATTGGATGATGTCATAATCATTTTGTTGATGTCATAATCATTTGATGATGTCATAATCATTTGATGTCATAATCATTGGATGATGTCATAATCATTTTGTTGATGTCATAATCATTTGATGATGTCATAATCATTAGATGATGTCATAATAATTTTGTTGATGTCATAATCATTTGATGATGTCAAAATCATATGATGTAATAATGAATGGATGATGTCATAATCATTTTGTTGATGTCATAATCATTTGATGATGTCATAATCATTAGATGATGTCATAATCATTTTGTTGATGTCATAATCATTTGATGATGTCATAATCATTAGATGATGTCATAATCATTTTGTTGATGTCATAATCATTTGATGATGTCATAATCATTTGATGTCATAATCATTGGATGATGTCATAAACATTTTGTTGATGTCATAATCATTTGATGATGTCATAATCATTAGATGATGTCATAATCATTTTGTTGATGTCACAATCATTTCATGATGTCATAATCATTTGATGTCATAATCATTGGATGATGTCATAATCATTTTGTTGATGTCATAATCATTTGATGATGTCATAATCATTAGATAATGTCATAATCATTTTGTTGAAGTCATAATCATTTGATGATGTCATTATCATTTTGTTGATGTCATAATGATTTGATGATGTCATAATCATTTGATGTCATAATCATTGGATGATGTCATAATCATTTTGTTGATGTCATAATCATTTGATGATGTCATAATCATTTGATGTCATAATCATTGGATGATGTCATAATCATTTTGTTGATGTCATAATCATTTGATGATGTCATAATCATTAGATGATGTCATAATCATTTTGTTGATGTCATAATCATTAGATGATGTCATAATCATTTTGTTGATGTCATAATCATTTTATGATGTCATAATCATTTTGTTGATGTCATAATCATTGGATGATGTCATAATCCTTTTGTTGATGTCATAATAATTTGATGATGTCATAATCATTAGATGATGTCATAATCATTTTGTTGATGTCATAATCATTTGATGATGTCATAATCATTTTGTTGATGTCATAATCATTTCGTTGATGTCATAATGATTTGATGATATCATAATCATTTGATGTCATAATCATTGGATGATGTCATAATCATTTTGTTGATGTCATAATCATTTGATGATGTCATAATCATTAGATGATGTCATAATCATTGGATGATGACATAATCATTATGTTTATGTCATAATCATTTGATGTCATAATCATTGGATGATGTCATAATTATTTTGTTGATGTCATAATCATTTGATGATGTCATAATCATTAGATAATGTCATAATCATTTTTGTTGAAGTCATAATCATTTGATGATGTCATAATCATTTTGTTGATGTCATAATCATTTTGTTGATGTCATATTGATTTGATGATGTCATAATCATTTGATGTCATAATCATTGGATGATGTCATAATCATTTTGTTCATGTCATAATCATTTGATGATGTCATAATCATTTGATGTCATAATCATTGGATGATGTCATAATCATTTTGTTGATGTCATAAACATTTGATGATGTCATAATCATTAGATGATGTCATAATCATTTTGTTGATGTCATAATCATTTGATGATGTCATAATCATATGATGTAATAATCATTAAATGATGTCATAATCATTTTGTTGATGTCATAATCATTTGATGATGTCATAATCATTAGATGATGTCATAATCATTTTGTTGATGTCATAATCATTTGATGATGTCATAATCATTTGATGTCATAATCATTGGATGATGTCATAATCATTTTGTTGATGTCATAATCATTTGATGATGTCATAATCATTTTGTTGATGTCATAATCATTTGATGATGTCATAATCATTTGATGTCATAATCATTGGATTATGTCATAATCATTTTGTTGATGTCATAATCATTTTATGATGTTATAATCATTTTGTTGATGTCATAATCATTGGATGATGTCATAATCCTTTTGTTGATGTCATAATCATTTGATGATGTCATAATCATTAGATGATGTCATAATCATTTTGTTGATGTCATAATCATTTGATGATGTCATAATCATTTTGTAGATGTCATAATCATTTCGTTGATGTCATAATGATTTGATGATATCATAATCATTTGATGTCATAATCATTGGATGATGTCATAATCATTTTGTTGATGTCATAATCATTTGGTGATGTCATAATCATTTGATGTCATAATCATTGGATGATGTCATAATCATTTGATGATGCCATAATCATTTTGTTGATGTCATAATCATTTTATGATGTCATAATCATTTTGTTGATGTCATAATCATTTTGTTGATGTCATAATCATTTGATGATGTCATAGTCATTAGATGATGTCATAATCATTTTGTTGATGTCATAAACATTTCATGATGTCATAATCATTTGATGATGTCATAATCATTGTATGATGTCATAATCATTTTGTTGATGTCATAATCATTTGATGATGTCATAATCATTAGATAATGTCATAATCATTTTGTTGAAGTCATAATCATTTGATGATGTCATAATCATTTTGTTGATGTCATAATGATTTGATGATGTCATAATCATTTGATGTCATAATCATTGGATGATGTCATAATCATTTTGTTGATGTCATAATCATTTGATGATGTCATAATCATTTGATGTCATAATCATTGGATGATGTCATAATCATTTTGTTGATGTCATAATCATTTGATGTCATAATCATTGGATGATGTCATAATCATTTTGTTGATGTCATAATCATTTGATGATGTCATAATCATTTGATGTCATAATCATTGGATGATGTCATAATCATTTTGTTGATGTCATAATCATTTGATGATGTCATAATCATTAGATGATGTCATAATCATTGGATGATGACATAATCATTTTGTTGATGTCATAATCATTTGATGTCATAATCATTGGATGATGTCATAATCATTTTGTTGATGTCATAATCATTTGATGATGTCATAATCATTAGATGATGTCATAATCATTTTGTTGATGTCACAATCATTTCATGATGTCATAATCATTTGATGTCATAATCATTGGATGATGTCATAATCATTTTGTTGATGTCATAATCATTTGATGATGTCATAATCATTAGATAATGTCATAATCATTTTGTTGAAGTCATAATCATTTGATGATGTCATTATCATTTTGTTGATGTCATAATGATTTGATGATGTCATAATCATTTGATGTCATAATCATTGGATGATGTCATAATCATTTTGTTGATGTCATAATCATTTGATGATGTCATAATCATTTGATGTCATAATCATTGGATGATGTCATAATCATTTTGTTGATGTCATAATCATTTGATGATGTCATAATCATTAGATGATGTCATAATCATTTTGTTGATGTCATAATCATTAGATGATGTCATAATCATTTTGTTGATGTCATAATCATTTTATGATGTCATAATCATTTTGTTGATGTCATAATCATTGGATGATGTCATAATCCTTTTGTTGATGTCATAATAATTTGATGATGTCATAATCATTAGATGATGTCATAATCATTTTGTTGATGTCATAATCATTTGATGATGTCATAATCATTTTGTTGATGTCATAATCATTTCGTTGATGTCATAATGATTTGATGATATCATAATCATTTGATGTCATAATCATTGGATGATGTCATAATCATTTTGTTGATGTCATAATCATTTGATGATGTCATAATCATTAGATGATGTCATAATCATTGGATGATGACATAATCATTATGTTTATGTCATAATCATTTGATGTCATAATCATTGGATGATGTCATAATTATTTTGTTGATGTCATAATCATTTGATGATGTCATAATCATTAGATAATGTCATAATCATTTTTGTTGAAGTCATAATCATTTGATGATGTCATAATCATTTTGTTGATGTCATAATCATTTTGTTGATGTCATATTGATTTGATGATGTCATAATCATTTGATGTCATAATCATTGGATGATGTCATAATCATTTTGTTCATGTCATAATCATTTGATGATGTCATAATCATTTGATGTCATAATCATTGGATGATGTCATAATCATTTTGTTGATGTCATAAACATTTGATGATGTCATAATCATTAGATGATGTCATAATCATTTTGTTGATGTCATAATCATTTGATGGTGTCATAATCATTTGATGTAATAATCATTAGATGATGTCATAATCATTTTGTTGATGTCATAATCATTTGATGATGTCATAATCATTAGATGATGTCATAATCATTTTGTTGATGTCATAATCATTTTATGATGTCATAATCATTTTGTTGATGTCATAATCATTGGATGATGTCATAATCCTTTTGTTGATGTCATAATAATTTGATGATGTCATAATCATTAGATGATGTCATAATCATTTTGTTGATGTCATAATCATTTGATGATGTCATAATCATTTTGTTGATGTCATAATCATTTCGTTGATGTCATAATGATTTGATGATATCATAATCATTTGATGTCATAATCATTGGATGATGTCATAATCATTTTGTTGATGTCATAATCATTTGATGATGTCATAATCATTAGATGATGTCATTATCATTGGATGATGACATAATCATTATGTTTATGTCATAATCATTTGATGTCATAATCATTGGATGATGTCATAATTATTTTGTTGATGTCATAATCATTTGATGATGTCATAATCATTAGATAATGATATAATCATTTTTGTTGAAGTCATAATCATTTGATGATGTCATAATCATTTTGTTGATGTCATAATCATTTTGTTGATGTCATATTGATTTGATGATGTCATAATCATTTGATGTCATAATCATTGGATGATGTCATAATCATTTTGTTCATGTCATAATCATTTGATGATGTCATAATCATTTGATGTCATAATCATTGGATGATGTCATAATCATTTTGTTGATGTCATAAACATTTGATGATGTCATAATCATTAGATGATGTCATAATCATTTTGTTGATGTCATAATCATTTGATGGTGTCATAATCATTTGATGTAATAATCATTAGATGATGTCATAATCATTTTGTTGATGTCATAATCATTTGATGATGTCATAATCATTAGATGATGTCATAATCATTTTGTTGATGTCATAATCATTTGATGATGTCATAATCATTTGATGTCATAATCATTGGATGATGTCATAATAATTTTGTTGATGTCATAATCATTAGATGATGTCATAATCATTTTGTTGATGTCATAATCATTTGATGATGTCATAATCATTTGATGTCATAATCATTGGATTATGTCATAATCATTTTGTTGATGTCATAATCATTTTATGATGTTATAATCATTTTGTTGATGTCATAATCATTGGATGATGTCATAATCCTTTTGTTGATGTCATAATCATTTGATGATGTCATAATCATTAGATGATGTCATAATCATTTTGTTGATGTCATAATCATTTGATGATATCATAATCATTTTGTAGATGTCATAATCATTTCGTTGATGTCATAATGATTTGATGATATCATAATCATTTGATGTCATAATCATTGGATGATGTCATAATCATTTTGTTGATGTCATAATCATTTGGTGATGTCATAATCATCTCATGTCATAATCATTGGATGATGTCATAATCATTTGATGATGCCATAATCATTTTGTTGATGTCATAATCATTTTATGATGTCATAATCATTTGATGATGTCATAGTCATTAGATGATGTCATAATCATTTTGTTGATGTCATAATCATTTCATGATGTCATAATCATTTGATGTCATAATCATTGTATGATGTCATAAATATTTTGTTGATGTCATAATCATTTGATGATGTCATAATCATTAGATAATGTCATAATCATTTTGTTGAAGTCATAATCATTTGATGATGTCATAATCATTTTGTTGATGTCATAATGATTTGATGATGTCATAATCATTTGATGTCATAATCATTGGATGATGTCATAATCATTTTGTTGATGTCATAATCATTTGATGATGTCATAATCATTTGATGTCATAATCATTGGATGATGTCATAATCATTTTGTTGATGTCATAATCATTTGATGATGTCATAATCATTAGATGATGTCATAATAATTTTGTTGATGTCATAATCATTTGATGATGTCAAAATCATATGATGTAATAATCAATGGATGATGTCATAATCATTTTGTTGATGTCATAATCATTTGATGATGTCATAATCATTAGATGATGTCATAATCATTTTGTTGATGTCATACTCATTTGATGATGTCATAATCATTAGATGATGTCATAATCATTTTGTTGATGTCATAATCATTTGATGATGTCATAATCATTTGATGTCATAATCATTGGATGATGTCATAATCATTTTATTGATGTCATAATCATTTGATGATGTCATAATCATTTGATGATGTCATAATCATTTTGTTGATGTCATAATCATTTGATGATGTCATAATCATTTGATGTCATAATCATTGGATGATGTCATAATCATTTTGTTGATGTCATAATCATTTTATGATGTCATAATCATTTTGTTGATGTCATAATCATTGGATGATGTCATAATCCTTTTGTTGATGTCATAATCATTTGATGATGTCATAATCATTAGATGATGTCATAATCATTTTGTTGATGTCATAATCATTTGATGATGTCATAATCATTTTGTTGATGTCATAATCATTTGATGATGTCATAATCATTAGATGATGTCATAATCATTTTGTTGATGTCATAATCATTTGATGATGTCATAATCATTTGATGATGTCATAATCATTTTGTTGATGTCATAATCATTTGATGATGTCATAATCATTTGATGTCATAATCATTGGATGATGTCGTAATCATTTTGTTGATGTCATAATCATTTGATGATGTCATAATCATTTTGATGATGTCATAATCATTTGATGATGTCATAATCATTTGATGTCATAATCATTGGATAATGTCATAATCATTTTGTTGATGTCATAATCATTTTATGATGTCATAATCATTTTGTTGATGTCATAATCATTGGATGATGTCATAATCCTTTTGTTGATGTCATAATCATTTTATGATGTTATAATCATTTTGTTGATCTCATAATCATTGGATGATGTCATAATCCTTTTGTTGATGTCATAATCATTTGATGATGTCATAATCATTAGATGATGTCATAATCATTTTGTTGATGTCATAATCATTTGATGATGTCATAATCATTTTGTAGATGTCATAATCATTTCGTTGATGTCATAATGATTTGATGATATCATAATCATTTGATGTCATAATCATTGGATGATGTCATAATCATTTTGTTGATGTCATAATCATTTGGTGATGTCATAATCACTTGATGTCTTAATCATTGGATGATGTCATAATCATTTTGTTGATGTCATAATCATTTGGTGATGTCATAATCACTTGATGTCTTAATCATTGGATGATGTCATAATCATTTGATGATGCCATAATCATTTTGTTGATGTCATAATCATTTTATGATGTCATAATCATTTTGTTGATGTCATAATCATTTTGTTGATGTCATAATCATTTGATGATGTCATAGTCATTAGATGATGTCATAATCATTTTGTTGATGTCATAAACATTTCATGATGTCATAATCATTTGATGTCATAATCATTGTATGATGTCATAATCATTTTGTTGATGTCATAATCATTTGATGATGTCATAATCATTAGATAATGTCATAATCATTTTGTTGAAGTCATAATCATTTGATGATGTCATAATCATTTTGTTGATGTCATAATGATTTGATGATGTCATAATCATTTGATGTCATAATCATTGGATGATGTCATAATCATTTTGTTGATGTCATAATCATTTGATGATGTCATAATCATTTGATGTCATAATCATTGGATGATGTCATAATCATTTTGTTGATGTCATAATCATTTGATGCCATAATCATTGGATGATGTCATAATCATTTTGTTGATGTCATAATCATTTGATGATGTCATAATCATTTGATGTCATAATCATTGGATGATGTCATAATCATTTTGTTGATGTCATAATCATTTGATGATGTCATAATCATTAGATGATGTCATGATCATTGGATGATGACATAATCATTTTGTTGATGTCATAATCATTTGATGTCATAATCATTGGATGATGTCATAATCATTTTGTTGATGTCATAATCATTTGATGATGTCATAATCATTAGATAATGTCATAATCATTTTGTTGAAGTCACAATCATTTGATGATGTCATTATCATTTTGTTGATGTCATAATGATTTGATGATGTCATAATCATTTGATGTCATAATCATTGGATGATGTCATAATCATTTTGTTGATGTCATAATCATTTGATGATGTCATAATCATTTGATGTCATAATCATTGGATGATGTCATAATCATTTTGTTGATGT
Organism: Dendrobates tinctorius; assembly: GCF_039654945.1. Classification (NCBI taxonomy): domain Eukaryota; kingdom Metazoa; phylum Chordata; class Amphibia; order Anura; family Dendrobatidae; genus Dendrobates; species Dendrobates tinctorius. The sequence goes on along the minus strand of NW_027361687.1, from coordinate 39,377,343 downwards.
CATAATCATTTGATGATGTCATAATCATTAGATGATGTCATAATCATTTTGTTGATGTCATAATCATTTGATGATGTCATAATCATATGATGTAATAATCATTGGATGATGTCATAATCATTTTGTTGATGTCATAATCATTTGATGATGTCATAATCATTAGATGATGTCATAATCATTTTGTTGATGTCATAATCATTTGATGATGTCATAATCATTAGATGATGTCATAATCATTTTGTTGATGTCATAATCATTTTATGATGTCATAATCATTTGATGTCATAATCATTGGATGATGTCGTAATCATTTTGTTGATGTCATAATCATTTGATGATGTCATAATCATTTGATGATGTCATAATCATTTTGATGATGTCATAATCATTTGATGATGTCATAATCATTTGATGTCATAATCATTGGATAATGTCATAATCATTTTGTTGATGTCATAATCATTTTATGATGTCATAATCATTTTGTTGATGTCATAATCATTGGATGATGTCATAATCCTTTTGTTGATGTCATAATCATTTGATGATGTCATAATCATTAGATGATGTCATAATCCTTTTGTTGATGTCATAATCATTTGATGATGTCATAATCATTAAATGATGTCATAATCATATTGTTGATGTCATAATCATTTGATGATGTCATAATCATTTTGTTGTTGTCATAATCATTTCGTTGATGTCATAATCATTTGATGATGTCATAATCATTTGATGTCATAATCATTGGATGATGTCATAATCATTTTGTTGATGTCATAATCATTTTATGATGTCATAATCATTTTGTTGATGTCATAATCATTGGATGATGTCATAATCCTTTTGTTGATGTCATAATCATTTGATGATGTCATAATCATTAGATGATGTCATAATCATTTTGTTGATGTCATAATCATTTGATGATGTCATAATCATTTTGTTGATGTCATAATCATTTCGTTGATGTCATAATGATTTGATGATATCATAATCATTTGATGTCATAATCATTGGATGATGTCATAATCATTTTGTTGATGTCATAATCATTTGATGATGTCATAATCATTAGATGATGTCATAATCATTGGATGATGACATAATCATTTTGTTTATGTCATAATCATTTGATGTCATAATCATTGGATGATGTCATAATCATTTTGTTGATGTCATAATCATTTTGTTGATGCCATATTGATTTGATGATGTCATAATCATTTGATGTCATAATCATTGGATGATGTCATAATCATTTTGTTCATGTCATAATCATTTGATGATGTCATAATCATTTGATGTCATAATCATTGGATGATGTCATAATCATTTGATGATGTCATAATCATTAGATGATGTCATAATCATTTTGTTGATGTCATAATCATTTGATGATGTCATAATCATTTGATGTAATAATCATTAGATGATGTCATAATCATTTTGTTGATGTCATAATCATTTGATGATGTCATAATCATTAGATGATGTCATAATCATTTTGTTGATGTCATAATCATTTGATGATGTCATAATCATTTGATGTCATAATCATTGGATGATGTCATAATCATTTTGTTGATGTCATAATCATTTTATGATGTTATAATCATTTTGTTGATGTCATAATCATTGGATGATGTCATAATCCTTTTGTTGATGTCATAATCATTTGATGATGTCATAATCATTAGATGATGTCATAATCATTTTGTTGATGTCATAATCATTGGATGATGTCATAATCCTTTTGTTGATGTCATAATCATTTGATGTCATAATCATTAGATGATGTCATAATCATTTTGTTGATGTCATAATCATTTGATGATGTCATAATCATTTTGTTGATGTCATAATCATTTCGTTGATGTCATAATGATTTGATGATATCATAATCATTTGATGTCATAATCACTGGATGATGTCATAATCATTTTGTTGATGTCATAATCATTTGATGATGTCATAATCATTAGATGATGTCATAATCATTTTGTTTATGTCATAATCATTTGATGTCATAATCATTGGATGATGTCATAATCATTTTGTTGATGTCATAATCATTTTGTTGATGCCATATTGATTTGATGATGTCATAATCATTTGATGTCATAATCATTGGATGATGTCATAATCATTTTGTTCATGTCATAATCATTTGATGATGTCATAATCATTTGATGTCATAATCATTGGATGATGTCATAATCATTTTGTTGATGTCATAATCATTTGATGATGTCATCATCATTAGATGATGTCATAATCATTTTGTTGATGTCATAATCATTTGATGATGTCATAATCATTTGATGTAATAATCATTAGATGATGTCATAATCATTTTGTTGATGTCATAATCATTTGATGATGTCATAATCATTAGATGATGTCATAATCATTTTGTTGATGTCATAATCATTTGATGATGTCATAATCATTTGATGTCATAATCATTGGATGATGTCATAATCATTTTGTTGATGTCATAATCATTTTGTTGATGTCATAATCATTTGATGATGTCATAATCATTTGATGATGTCATAATCATTTGATGTCATAATCATTGGATGATGTCATAATCATTTTGTTGATGTCATAATCATTTTATGATGTTATAATCATTTTGTTGATGTCATAATCATTGGATGATGTCATAATCCTTTTGTTGATGTCATAATCATTTCATGATGTCATAATCATTAGATGATGTCATAATCATTTTGTTGATGTCATAATCATTTTATGATGTTATAATCATTTTGTTGATGTCATAATCATTGGATGATGTCATAATCCTTTTGTTGATGTCATAATCATTTCATGATGTCATAATCATTAGATGATGTCATAATCATTTTGTTGATGTCATAATCATTTGATGATGTCATAATCATTTTGTAGATGTCATAATCATTTCGTTGATGTCATAATGATTTGATGATATCATAATCATTTGATGTCATAATCATTGGATGATGTCATAATCATTTTGTTGATGTCATAATCATTTGGTGATGTCATAATCATTTGATGTCATAATCATTGGATGATGTCATAATCATTTGAGGATGCCATAATCATTTTGTTGATGTCATAATCATTTTATGATGTCATAATCATTTTGTTGATGTCATAATCATTTTGCTGATGTCATAATCATTTGATGATGTCATAGTCATTAGATGATGTCATAATCATTTTGTTGATGTCATAATCATTTCATGATGTCATAATCATTTGATGTCATAATCATTGTATGATGTCATAATCATTTTGTTGATGTCATAATCATTTGATGATGTCATAATCATTAGATAATGTCATAATCATTTTGTTGAAGTCATAATCATTTGATGATGTCATAATCATTTTGTTGATGTCATAATGATTTGATGATGTCATAATCATTTGATGTCATAATCATTGGATGATGTCATAATCATTTTGTTGATGTCATAATCATTTGATGATGTCATAATCATTTGATGTCATAATCATTGGATGATGTCATAATCATTTTGTTGATGTCATAATCATTTGATGATGTCATAATCATTAGATGATGTCATAATAATTTTGTTGATGTCATAATCATTTGATGATGTCAAAATCATATGATGTAATAATGAATGGATGATGTCATAATCATTTTGTTGATGTCATAATCATTTGATGATGTCATAATCATTAGATGATGTCATAATCATTTTGTTGATGTCATAATCATTTGATGATGTCATAATCATTAGATGATGTCATAATCATTTTGTTGATGTCATAATCATTTGATGATGTCATAATCATTTGATGTCATAATCATTGGATGATGTCATAAACATTTTATTGATGTCATAATCATTTGATGATGTCATAATCATTTGATGATGTCATAATCATTTTGTTGATGTCATAATCATTTGATGATGTCATAATCATTTGATGTCATAATCATTGGATGATGTCATAATCATTTTGTTGATGTCATAATCATTTTATGATGTCATAATCATTTTGTTGATGTCATAATCATTTTGTTGATGTCATAATCATTTGATGATGTCATAATCATTTGATGTCATAATCATTGGATGATGTCATAATCATTTTATTGATGTCTTAAACATTTGATGATGTCATAATCATTTGATGATGTCATAATCATTTTGTTGATGTCATAATCATTTTATGATGTCATAATCATTTTGTTGATGTCATAATCATTTTGTTGATGTCATAATCATTTGATGATGTCATAATCATTTGATGTCATAATCATTGGATGATGTCATAATCATTTTATTGATGTCATAATCATTTGATGATGTCATAATCATTTGATGATGTCATAATCATTTTGTTGATGTCATAATCATTTGATGATGTCATAATCATTTGATGTCATAATCATTGGATGATGTCATAATCATTTTGTTGATGTCATAATCATTTTATGATGTCATAATCATTTTGTTGATGTCATAATCATTGGATGATGTCATAATCCTTTTGTTGATGTCATAATCATTTGATGATGTCATAATCATTAGATGATGTCATAATCATTTTGTTGATGTCATAATCATTTGATGATGTCATAATCATTTTGTTGATGTCATAATCATTTCGTTGATGTCATAATCATTTTGTTGATGTCATAATCATTTGATGATGTCATAATCATTTGATGATGTCATAATCATTTTGTTGATGTCATAATCATTTGATGATGTCATAATCATTTGATGATGTCATAATCATTTTGTTGATGTCATAATCATTTGATGATGTCATAATCATTTGATGTCATAATCATTGGATGATGTCGTAATCATTTTGTTGATGTAATAATCATATTGTTGATGTCATAACCATTTGATGATGTCATAATCATTTTGTTGATGTCATAATCATTTCGTTGATGTCATAATGATTTGATGATATCATAATCATTTGATGTCATAATCATTGGATGATGTCATAATCATTTTGTTGATGTCATAATCATTTGATGATGTCATAATCATTTGATGTCATAATCATTGGATGATGTCATAATCATTTTGTTGATGTCATAATCATTTTATGATGTCATAATCATTTTGTTGATGTCATAATCATTGGATGATGTCATAATCCTTTTGTTGATGTCATAATAATTTGATGATGTCATAATCATTAGATGATGTCATAATCATTTTGTTGATGTCATAATCATTTGGTGATGTCATAATCATTTTGTTGATGTCATAATCATTTCGTTGATGTCATAATGATTTGATGATATCATAATCATTTGATGTCATAATCATTGGATGATGTCATAATCATTTTGTTGATGTCATAATCATTTGATGATGTCATAATCATTAGATGATGTCATAATCATTGGATGATGACATAATCATTATGTTTATGTCATAATCATTTGATGTCATAATCATTGGATGATGTCATAATCATTTTGTTGATGTCATAATCATTTGATGATGTCATAATCATAAGATAATGTCATAATCATTTTTGTTGAAGTCATAATCATTTGATGATGTCATAATCATTTTGTTGATGTCATAATCATTTTGTTGATGTCATATTGATTTGATGATGTCATAATCATTTGATGTCATAATCATTTGATAATGTCATAGTCATTAGATGATGTCATAATCATTTTGTTGATGACATAATCATTTCATGATGTCATAATCATTTGATGTCATAATCATTGTATGATGTCATAATCATTTTGTTGATGTTATAATCATTTGATGATGTCATAATCATTAGATAATGTCATAATCATTTTGTTGAAGTCATAATCATTTGATGATGTCATAATCATTTTGTTGATGTCATAATGATTTGATGATGTCATAATCATTTGATGTCATAATCATTGGATGATGTCATAATCATTTTGTTGATGTCATAATCATTTGATGATGTCATAATCATTTGATGTCATAATCATTGGATGATGTCATAATCATTTTGTTGATGTCATAATCATTTGATGATGTCATAATCATTAGATGATGTCATAATAATTTTGTTGATGTCATAATCATTTGATGATGTCAAAATCATATGATGTAATAATCAATGGATGATGTCATAATCATTTTGTTGATGTCATAATCATTTGATGATGTCATAATCATTAGATGATGTCATAATCATTTTGTTGATGTCATAATCATTTGATGATGTCATAATCATTAGATGATGTCATAATCATTTTGTTGATGTCATAATCATTGGATGATGTCATAATCCTTTTGTTGATGTCATAATCATTTGATGATGTCATAATCATTAGATGATGTCATAATCATTTTGTTGATGTCATAATCATTTGATTATGTCATAATCATTTTGTTGATGTCATAATCATTTCGTTGATGTCATAATCATTTTGTTGATGTCATAATCATTTGATGATGTCATAATCATTAGATGATGTCATAATCATTTTGTTGCTGTCATAATCATTTGATGATGTCATAATCATTTGATGATGTCATAATCATTTTGTTGATGTCATAATCATTTGATGATGTCATAATCATTTGATGTCATAATCATTGGATGATGTCGTAATCATTTTGTTGATGTCATAATCATTTGATGATGTCATAATCATTTGATGATGTCATAATCATTTTGATGATGTCATAATCATTTGATGATGTCATAATCATTTGATGTCATAATCATTGGATAATGTCATAATCATTTTGTTGATGTCATAATCATTTTATGATGTCATAATCATTTTGTTGATGTCATAATCATTGGATGATGTCATAATCCTTTTGTTGATGTCATAATCATTTTATGATGTTATAATCATTTTGTTGATCTCATAATCATTGGATGATGTCATATTCCTTTTGTTGATGTCATAATCATTAGATGATGTCATAATCATTTTGTTGATGTCATAATCATTTGATGATGTCATAATCATTTTGTAGATGTCATAATCATTTCGTTGATGTCATAATGATTTGATGATATCATAATCATTTGATGATGTCATAATCATTAGATGATGTCATAATCATTTTGTTGATGTCATAATCATTTGATGATGTCATAATCATTTGATGATGTCATAATCATTTGATGTTATAATCATTTTATGATGTCATAATCATTTTGTTGATGTCATAATCATTTTGTTGATGTCATAATCATTTGATGATGTCATAGTCATTAGATGATGTCATAATCATTTTGTTGATGTCATAATCATTTCATGATGTCATAATCATTTGATGTCATAATCATTGTATGATGTCATAATCATTTTGTTGATGTCATAATCATTTGATGATGTCATAATCATTAGATAATGTCATAATCATTTTGTTGAAGTCATAATCATTTGATGATGTCATAATCATTTTGTTGATGTCATAATGATTTGATGATGTCATAATCATTTGATGTAATAATCATTGGATGATGTCATAATCATTTTGTTGATGTCATAATCATTTGATGATGTCATAATCATTTGATGTCATAATCATTGGATGATGTCATAATCATTTTGTTGATGTCATAATCATTTGATGTCATAATCATTGGATGATGTCATAATCATTTTGTTGATGTCATAATCATTTGATGATGTCATAATCATTTGATGTCATAATCATTGGATGATGTCATAATCATTTTGTTGATGTCATAATCATTTGATGATGTCATAATCATTAGATGATGTCATAATCATTGGATGATGACATAATCATTTTGTTGATGTCATAATCATTTGATGTCATAATCATTGGATGATGTCATAATCATTTTGTTGATGTCATAATCATTTGATGATGTCATAATCATTAGATGATGTCATAATCTTTTTGTTGATGTCACAATCATTTCATGATGTCATAATCATTTGATGTCATAATCATTGGATGATGTCATAATCATTTTGTTGATGTCATAATCATTTGATGATGTCATAATCATTAGATAATGTCATAATCATTTTGTTGAAGTCATAATCATTTGATGATGTCATTATCATTTTGTTGATGTCATAATGATTTGATGATGTCATAATCATTTGATGTCATAATCAATGGATGATGTCATAATCATTTTGTTGATGTCATAATCATTTGATGATGTCATAATCATTTGATGTCATAATCATTGGATGATGTCATAATCATTTTGTTGATGTCATAATCATTTGATGATGTCATAATCATTAGATGATGTCATAATCATTTTGTTGATGTCATAATCATTTGATGATGTCATAATCATATGATGTAATAATCATTGGATGATGTCATAATCATTTTGTTGATGTCATAATCATTTGATGATGTCATAATCATTAGATGATGTCATAATCATTTTGTTGATGTCATAATCATTTGATGATGTCATAATCATTAGATGATGTCATAATCATTTTGTTGATGTCATAATCATTTGATGATGTCATAATCATTTGATGTCATAATCATTGGATGATGTCGTAATCATTTTGTTGATGTCATAATCATTTGATGATGTCATAATCATTTGATGATGTCATAATCATTTTGATGATGTCATAATCATTTGATGATGTCATAATCATTTGATGTCATAATCATTGGATAATGTCATAATCATTTTGTTGATGTCATAATCATTTTATGATGTCATAATCATTTTGTTGATGTCATAATCATTGGATGATGTCATAATCCTTTTGTTGATGTCATAATCATTTGATGATGTCATAATCATTAGATGATGTCATAATCATATTGTTGATGTCATAATCATTTGATGATGTCATAATCATTTTGTTGTTGTCATAATCATTTCGTTGATGTCATAATGATTTGATGATATCATAATCATTTGATGTCATAATCATTGGATGATGTCATAATCATTTTGTTGATGTCATAATCATTTGATGATTTCATAATCATTTGATGTCATAATCATTGGATGATGTCATAATCATTTTGTTGATGTCATAATCATTTTATGATGTCATAATCATTTTGTTGATGTCATAATCATTGGATGATGTCATAATCCTTTTGTTGATGTCATAATCATTTGATGATGTCATAATCATTAGATGATGTCATAATCATTTTGTTGATGTCATAATCATTTGATGATGTCATAATCATTTTGTTGATGTCATAATCATTTCGTTGATGTCATAATGATTTGATGATATCATAATCATTTGATGTCATAATCATTGGATGATGTCATAATCATTTTGTTGATGTCATAATCATTTGATGATGTCATAATCATTAGATGATGTCATAATCATTGGATGATGACATAATCATTTTGTTTATGTCATAATCATTTGATGTCATAATCATTGGATGATGTCATAATCATTTTGTTGATGTCATAATCATTTTGTTGATGTCATATTGATTTGATGATGTCATAATCATTTGATGTCATAATCATTGGATGATGTCATAATCATTTTGTTCATGTCATAATCATTTGATGATGTCATAATCATTTGATGTCATAATCATTGGATGATGTCATAATCATTTTGTTGATGTCATAATCATTTGATGATGTCATAATCATTAGATGATGTCATAATCATTTTGTTGATGTCATAATCATTTGATGATGTCATAATCATTTGATGTAATAATCATTAGATGATGTCATAATCATTTTGTTGATGTCATAATCATTTGATGATGTCATAATCATTAGATGATGTCATAATCATTTTGTTGATGTCATAATCATTTGATGATGTCATAATCATTTGATGTCATAATCATTGGATGATGTCATAATCATTTTGTTGATGTCATAATCATTCGATGATGTCATAATCATTTGATGATGTCATAATCATTTTGTTGATGTCATAATCATTTGATGATGTCATAATCATTTGATGTCATAATCATTGGATGATGTCATAATCATTTTGTTGATGTCATAATCATTTTATGATGTTATAATCATTTTGTTGATGTCATAATCATTGGATGATGTCATAATCCTTTTGTTGATGTCATAATCATTTGATGATGTCATAATCATTAGATGATGTCATAATCATTTTGTTGATGTCATAATCATTTGATGATGTCATAATCATTTTGTAGATGTCATAATCATTTCGTTGATGTCATAATGATTTGATGATATCATAATCATTTGATGTCATAATCATTGGATGATGTCATAATCATTTTGTTGATGTCATAATCATTTGGTGATGTCATAATCATTTGATGTCATAATCATTGGATGATGTCGTAATCATTTGATGATGCCATAATCATTTTGTTGATGTCATAATCATTTTATGATGTCATAATCATTTTGTTGATGTCATAATCATTTTGTTGATGTCATAATCATTTGATGATGTCATAGTCATTAGATGATGTCATAATCATTTTGTTGATGTCATAATCATTTCATGATGTCATAATCATTTGATGTCATAATCATTGTATGATGTCATAATCATTTTGTTGATGTCATAATCATTTGATGATGTCATAATCATTAGATAATGTCATAATCATTTTGTTGAAGTCATAATCATTTGATGATGTCATAATCATTTTGTTGATGTCATAATGATTTGATGATGTCATAATCATTTGATGTCATAATCATTGGATGATGTCATAATCATTTTGTTGATGTCATAATCATTTGATGATGTCATAATCATTTGATGTCATAATCATTGGATGATGTCATAATCATTTTGTTGATGTCATAATCATTTGATGATGTCATAATCATTAGATGATGTCATAATAATTTTGTTGATGTCATAATCATTTGATGATGTCAAAATCATATGATGTAATAATCAATGGATGATGTCATAATCATTTTGTTGATGTCATAATCATTTGATGATGTCATAATCATTAGATGATGTCATAATCATTTTGTTGATGTCATAATCATTTGATGATGTCATAATCATTAGATGATGTCATAATCATTTTGTTGATGTCATAATCATTTGATGATGTCATAATCATTTGATGTCATAATCATTGGATGATGTCATAATCATTTTATTGATGTCATAATCATTTGATGATGTCATAATCATTTGATGATGTCATAATCATTTTGTTGATGTCATAATCATTTGATGATGTCATAATCATTTGATGTCATAATCATTGGATGATGTCATAATCATTTTGTTGATGTCATAATCATTTTATGATGTCATAATCATTTTGTTGATGTCATAATCATTGGATGATGTCATAATCCTTTTGTTGATGTCATAATCATTTGATGATGTCATAATCATTAGATGATGTCATAATCATTTTGTTGATGTCATAATCATTTGATGATGTCATAATCATTTTGTTGATGTCATAATCATTTCGTTGATGTCATAATCATTTTGTTGATGTCATAATCATTTGATGATGTCATAATCATTAGATGATGTCATAATCATTTTGTTGATGTCATAATCATTTGATGATGTCATAATCATTTGATGATGTCATAATCATTTTGTTGATGTCATAATCATTTGATGATGTCATAATCATTTGATGTCATAATCATTGGATGATGTCATAATCATTTTGTTGATGTCATAATCATATTGTTGATGTCATAACCATTTGATGATGTCATAATCATTTTGTTGATGTCATAATCATTTGATGTCATAATCATTGGATGATGTCATAATCATTTTGTTGATGTCATAATCATTTTGTTGATGTCATATTGATTTGATGATGTCATAATCATTTGATGTCATAATCATTGGATGATATCATAATCATTTTGTTGATGTCATAATCATTTGATGATGTCATAATCATTAGATAATGTCATAATCATTTTTGTTGAAGTCATAATCATTTGATGATGTCATAATCATTTTGTTGATGTCATAATCATTTTGTTGATGTCATATTGATTTGATGATGTCATAATCATTTGATGTCATAATCATTTGATGATGTCATAGTCATTAGATGATGTCATAATCATTTTGTTGATGTCATAATCATTTCATGATGTCATAATCATTTGATGTCATAATCATTGTATGATGTCATAATCATTTTGTTGATGTTATAATCATTTGATGATGTCATAATCATTAGATAATGTCATAATCATTTTGTTGAAGTCATAATCATTTGATGATGTCATAATCATTTTGTTGATGTCATAATGATTTGATGATGTCATAATCATTTGATGTCATAATCATTGGATGATGTCATAATCATTTTGTTGATGTCATAATCATTTGATGATGTCATAATCATTTGATGTCATAATCATTGGATGATGTCATAATCATTTTGTTGATGTCATAATCATTAGATGATGTCATAATAATTTTGTTGATGTCATAATCATTTGATGATGTCAAAATCATATGATGTAATAATCAATGGATGATGTCATAATCATTTTGTTGATGTCATAATCATTTGATGATGTCATAATCATTAGATGATGTCATAATCATTTTGTTGATGTCATAATCATTTGATGATGTCATAATCATTAGATGATGTCATAATCATTTTGTTGATGTCATAATCATTGGATGATGTCATAATCCTTTTGTTGATGTCATAATCATTTGATGATGTCATAATCATTAGATGATGTCATAATCATTTTGTTGATGTCATAATCATTTGATGATGTCATAATCATTTTGTTGATGTCATAATCATTTCGTTGATGTCATAATCATTTTGTTGCTGTCATAATCATTTGATGATGTCATAATCATTTGATGATGTCATAATCATTTTGATGATGTCATAATCATTTGATGATGTCATAATCATTTGATGTCATAATCATTGGATAATGTCATAATCATTTTGTTGATGTCATAATCATTTTATGATGTCATAATCATTTTGTTGATGTCATAATCATTGGATGATGTCATAATCCTTTTGTTGATGTCATAATCATTTTATGATGTTATAATCATTTTGTTGATCTCATAATCATTGGATGATGTCATATTCCTTTTGTTGATGTCATAATCATTTGATGATGTCATAATCATTAGATGATGTCATAATCATTTTGTTGATGTCATAATCATTTGATGATGTCATAATCATTTTGTAGATGTCATAATCATTTCGTTGATGTCATAATGATTTGATGATATCATAATCATTTGATGATGTCATAATCATTAGATGATGTCATAATCATTTTGTTGATGTCATAATCATTTGATGATGTCATAATCATTTGATGATGTCATAATCATTGGATGATGTCATAATCATTTGATGATGTCATAATCATTTGATGTTATAATCATTTTATGATGTCATAATCATTTTGTTGATGTCATAATCATTTTGTTGATGTCATAATCATTTGATGATGTCATAGTCATTAGATGATGTCATAATCATTTTGTTGATGTCATAATCATTTCATGATGTCATAATCATTTGATGTCATAATCATTGTATGATGTCATAATCATTTTGTTGATGTCATAATCATTTGATGATGTCATAATCATTAGATAATGTCATAATCATTTTGTTGAAGTCATAATCATTTGATGATGTCATAATCATTTTGTTGATGTCATAATGATTTGATGATGTCATAATCATTTGATGTCATAATCATTGGATGATGTCATAATGATTTGATGATGTCATAATCATTTGATGATGTCATAATCATTGGATGATGTCATAATCATTTTGTTGATGTCATAATCATTTGATGTCATAATCATTGGATGATGTCATAATCATTTTGTTGATGTCATAATCATTTGATGATGTCATAATCATTTGATGTCATAATCATTGGATGATGTCATAATCATTTTGTTGATGTCATAATCATTTGATGATGTCATAATCATTAGATGATGTCATAATCATTGGATGATGACATAATCATTTTGTTGATGTCATAATCATTTGATGTCATAATCATTGGATGATGTCATAATCATTTTGTTGATGTCATAATCATTTGATGATGTCATAATCATTAGATGATGTCATAATCATTTTGTTGATGTCACAATCATTTCATGATGTCATAATCATTTGATGTCATAATCATTGGATGATGTCATAATCATTTTGTTGATGTCATAATCATTTGATGATGTCATAATCATTAGATAATGTCATAATCATTTTGTTGAAGTCATAATCATTTGATGATGTCATTATCATTTTGTTGATGTCATAATGATTTGATGATGTCATAATCATTTGATGTCATAATCATTGGATGATGTCATAATCATTTTGTTGATGTCATAATCATTTGATGATGTCATAATCATTTGATGTCATAATCATTGGATGATGTCATAATCATTTTGTTCATGTCATAATCATTTGATGATGTCATAATCATTAGATGATGTCATAATCATTTTGTTGATGTCATAATCATTTGATGATGTCATAATCATATGATGTAATAATCATTGGATGATGTCATAATCATTTTGTTGATGTCATAATCATTTGATGATGTCATAATCATTAGATGATGTCATAATCATTTTGTTGATGTCATAATCATTTGATGATGTCATAATCATTAGATGATGTCATAATCATTTTGTTGATGTCATAATCATTTGATGATGTCATAATCATTTGATGTCATAATCATTGGATGATGTCGTAATCATTTTGTTGATGTCATAATCATTTGATGATGTCATAATCATTTGATGATGTCATAATCACTTGATGATGTCATAATCATTTGATGTCATAATCATTGGATAATGTCATAATCATTTTGTTGATGTCATAATCATTTTATGATGTCATAATCATTTTGGTGATGTCATAATCATTGGATGATGTCATAATCCTTTTGTTGATGTCATAATCATTTGATGATGTCATAATCATTAGATGATGTCATAATCATATTGTTGATGTCATAATCATTTGATGATGTCATAATCATTTTGTTGTTGTCATAATCATTTCGTTGATGTCATAATGATTTGATGATATCATAATCATTTGATGTAATAATCATTGGATGATGTCATAATCATTTTGTTGATGTCATAATCATTTGATGATGTCATAATCATTTGATGTCATAATCATTGGATGATGTCATAATCATTTTGTTGATGTCATAATCATTTTATGATGTCATAATCATTTTGTTGATGTCATAATCATTGGATGATGTCATAATCCTTTTGTTGATGTCATAATCATTTGATGATGTCATAATCATTAGATGATGTCATAATCATTTTGTTGATGTCATAATCATTTGATGATGTCATAATCATTTCGTTGATGTCATAATCATTTTGTTGATGTCATAATCATTTGATGATGTCATAATCATTAGATGATGTCATAATCATTTTGTTGATGTCATAATCATTTGATGATGTCATAATCATTTGATGATGTCATAATCATTTTGTTGATGTCATAATCATTTGATGATGTCATAATCATTTGATGTCATAATCATTGGATGATGTCGTAATCATTTCGTTGATGTCATAATCATATTGTTGATGTCATAACCATTTGATGATGTCATAATCATTTTGTTGATGTCATAATCATTTGATGTCATAATCATTGGATGATGTCATAATCATTTTGTTGATGTCATAATCATTTTGTTGATGTCATATTGATTTGATGATGTCATAATCATTTGATGTCATAATCATTGGATGATGTCATAATCATTTTGTTGATGTCATAATCATTTGATGATGTCATAATCATTAGATAATGTCATAATCATTTTTGTTGAAGTCATAATCATTTGATGATGTCATAATCATTTTGTTGATGTCATAATCATTTTGTTGATGTCATATTGATTTGATGATGTCATAATCATTTGATGTCATAATCATTTGATGATGTCATAGTCATTAGATGATGTCATAATCATTTTGTTGATGTCATAATCATTTCATGATGTCATAATCATTTGATGTCATAATCATTGTATGATGTCATAATCATTTTGTTGATGTTATAATCATTTGATGATGTCATAATCATTAGATAATGTCATAATCATTTTGTTGAAGTCATAATCATTTGATGATGTCATAATCATTTTGTTGATGTCATAATGATTTGATGATGTCATAATGATTTGATGTCATAATCATTGGATGATGTCATAATCATTTTGTTGATGTCATAATCATTTGATGATGTCATAATCATTTGATGTCATAATCATTGGATGATGTCATAATCATTTTGTTGATGTCATAATCATTTGATGATGTCATAATCATTAGATGATGTCATAATAATTTTGTTGATGTCATAATCATTTGATGATGTCAAAATCATATGATGTAATAATCAATGGATGATGTCATAATCATTTTGTTGATGTCATAATCATTTGATGATGTCATAATCATTAGATGATGTCATAATCATTTTGTTGATGTCATAATCATTTGATGATGTCATAATCATTAGATGATGTCATAATCATTTTTTTGATGTCATAATCATTGGATGATGTCATAATCCTCTTGTTGATGTCATAATCATTTGATGATGTCATAATCATTAGATGATGTCATAATCATTTTGTTGATGTCATAATCATTTGATGATGTCATAATCAATTTGTTGATGTCATAATCATTTTGTTGATGTCATAATCATTTTGTTGCTGTCATAATCATTTGATGATGTCATAATCATTTGATGATGTCATAATCATTTTGATGATGTCATAATCATTTGATGATGTCATAATCATTTGATGTCATAATCATTGGATAATGTCATAATCATTTTGTTGATGTCATAATCATTTTATGATGTCATAATCATTTTGTTGATGTCATAAACATTGGATGATGTCATAATCCTTTTGTTGATGTCATAATCATTTTATGATGTTATAATCATTTTGTTGATCTCATAATCATTGGATGATGTCATATTCCTTTTGTTGATGTCATAATCATTTGATGATGTCATAATCATGAGATGATGTCATAATCATTTTGTTGATGTCATAATCATTTGATGATGTCATAATCATTTTGTAGATGTCATAATCATTTCGTTGATGTCATAATGATTTGATGATATCATAATCATTTGATGATGTCATAATCATTAGATGATGTCATAATCATTTTGTTGATGTCATAATCATTTGATGATGTCATAATCATTTGATGATGTCATAATCATTGGATGATGTCATAATCATTTGATGATGTCATAATCATTTGATGTTATAATCATTTTATGATGTCATAATCATTTTGTTGATGTCATAATCATTTGATGATGTCATAGTCATTAGATGATGTCATAATCATTTTGTTGATGTCATAATCATTTCATGATGTCATAATCATTTGATGTCATAATCATTGTATGATGTCATAATCATTTTGTTGATGTCATAATCATTTGATGATGTCATAATCATTAGATAATGTCATAATCATTTTGTTGAAGTCATAATCATTTGATGATGTCATAATCATTTTGTTGATGTCATAATGATTTGATGATGTCATAATCATTTGATGTCATAATCATTGGATGATGTCATAATCATTTTGTTGATGTCATAATCATTTGATGATGTCATAATCATTTGATGTCATAATCATTGGATGATGTCATAATCATTTTGTTGATGTCATAATCATTTGATGATGTCATAATCATTAGATGATGTCATAATAATTTTGTTGATGTCATAATCATTTGATGATGTCAAAATCATATGATGTAATAATCAATGGATGATGTCATAATCATTTTGTTGATGTCATAATCATTTGATGATGTCATAATCATTAGATGATGTCATAATCATTTTGTTGATGTCATAATCATTTGATGATGTCATAATCATTAGATGATGTCATAATCATTTTGTTGATGTCATAATCATTTGATGATGTCATAATCATTTGATGTCATAATCATTGGATGATGTCATAATCATTTTATTGATGTCATAATCATTTGATGATGTCATAATCATTTGATGATGTCATAATCATTTTGTTGATGTCATAATCATTTGATGATGTCATAATCATTTGATGTCATAATCATTGGATGATGTCATAATCATTTTGTTGATGTCATAATCATTTTATGATGTCATAATCATTTTGTTGATGTCATAATCATTGGATGATGTCATAATCCTTTTGTTGATGTCATAATCATTTGATGATGTCATAATCATTAGATGATGTCATAATCATTTTGTTGATGTCATAATCATTTGATGATGTCATAATCATTTTGTTGATGTCATAATCATTTCGTTGATGTCATAATCATTTTGTTGATGTCATAATCATTTGATGATGTCATAATCATTAGATGATGTCATAATCATTTTGTTGATGTCATAATCATTTGATGATGTCATAATCATTTGATGATGTCATAATCATTTTGTTGATGTCATAATCATTTGATGATGTCATAATCATTTGATGTCATAATCATTGGATGATGTCGTAATCATTTTGTTGATGTCATAATCATATTGTTGATGTCATAACCATTTGATGATGTCATAATCATTTTGTTGATGTCATAATCATTTCGTTGATGTCATAATGATTTGATGATATCATAATCATTTGATGTCATAATCATTGGATGATGTCATAATCATTTTGTTGATGTCATAATCATTTGATGATGTCATAATCATTTGATGTCATAATCATTGGATGATGTCATAATCATTTTGTTGATGTCATAATCATTTTATGATGTCATAATCATTTTGTTGATGTCATAATCATTGGATTATGTCATAATCCTTTTGTTGATGTCATAATAATTTGATGATGTCATAATCATTAGATGATGTCATAATCATTTTGTTGATGTCATAATCATTTGATGATGTCATAATCATTTTGTTGATGTCATAATCATTTCGTTGATGTCATAATGATTTGATGATATCATAATCATTTGATGTCATAATCATTGGATGATGTCATAATCATTTTGTTGATGTCATAATCATTTGATGATGTCATAATCATTAGATGATGTCATAATCATTGGATGATGACATAATCATTATGTTTATGTCATAATCATTTGATGTCATAATCATTGGATGATGTCATAATCATTTTGTTGATGTCATAATCATTTGATGATGTCATAATCATTAGATAATGTCATAATCATTTTTGTTGAAGTCATAATCATTTGATGATGTCATAATCATTTTGTTGATGTCATAATCATTTTATTGATGTCATATTGATTTGATGATGTCATAATCATTTGATGTCATAATCATTTGATGATGTCATAGTCATTAGATGATGTCATAATCATTTTGTTGATGTCATAATCATTTCATGATGTCATAATCATTTGATGTCATAATCATTGTATGATGTCATAATCATTTTGTTGATGTTATAATCATTTGATGATGTCATAATCATTAGATAATGTCATAATCATTTTGTTGAAGTCATAATCATTTGATGATGTCATAATCATTTTGTTGATGTCATAATGATTTGATGATGTCATAATCATTTGATGTCATAATCATTGGATGATGTCATAATCATTTTGTTGATGTCATAATCATTTGTTGATGTCATAATCATTTGATGTCATAATCATTGGATGATGTCATAATCATTTTGTTGATGTCATAATCATTTGATGATGTCATAATCATTAGATGATGTCATAATAATTTTGTTGATGTCATAATCATTTGATGATGTCAAAATCATATGATGTAATAATCAATGGATGATGTCATAATCATTTTGTTGATGTCATAATCATTTGATGATGTCATAATCATTAGATGATGTCATAATCATTTTGTTGATGTCATAATCATTTGATGATGTCATAATCATTAGATGATGTCATAATCATTTTGTTGATGTCATAATCATTGGATGATGTCATAATCCTTTTGTTGATGTCATAATCATTTGATGATGTCATTATCATTAGATGATGTCATAATCATTTTGTTGATGTCATAATCATTTGATTATGTCATAATCATTTTGTTGATGACATAATCATTTCGTTGATGTCATAATCATTTTGTTGCTGTCATAATCATTTGATGATGTCATAATCATTTGATGATGTCATAATCATTTTGATGATGTCATAATCATTTGATGATGTCATAATCATTTGATGTCATAATCATTGGATAATGTCATAATCATTTTGTTGATGTCATAATCATTTTATGATGTCATAATCATTTTGTTGATGTCATAATCATTGGATGATGTCATAATCCTTTTGTTGATGTCATAATCATTTTATGATGTTATAATCATTTTGTTGATCTCATAATCATTGGATGATGTCATATTCCTTTTGTTGATGTCATAATCATTTGATGATGTCATAATCATTAGATGATGTCATAATCATTTTGTTGATGTCATAATCATTTGATGATGTCATAATCATTTTGTAGATGTCATAATCATTTCGTTGATGTCATAATGATTTGATGATATCATAATCATTTGATGATGTCATAATCATTTGATGATGTCATAATCATTTGATGATGTCATAATCATTTTGTTGATGTCATAATGATTTGATGATGTCATAATCATTTGATGTCATAATCATTGGATGATGTCATAATCATTTTGTTGATGTCATAATCATTTGATGATGTCATAATCATTTGATGTCATAATCATTGGATGATGTCATAATCATTTTGTTGATGTCATAATCATTTGATGATGTCATAATCATTAGATGATGTCATAATAATTTTGTTGATGTCATAATCATTTGATGATGTCAAAATCATATGATGTAATAATAAATGGATGATGTCATAATCATTTTGTTGATGTCATAATCGTTTGATGATGTCATAATCATTAGATGATGTCATAATCATTTTGTTGATGTCATAATCATTTGATGATGTCATAATCATTAGATGATGTCATAATCATTTTGTTGATGTCATAATCATTTGATGATGTCATAATCATTTGATGTCATAATCATTGGATGATGTCATAATCATTTTATTGATGTCATAATCATTTGATGATGTCATAATCATTTGATGATGTCATAATCATTTTGTTGATGTCATAATCATTTGATGATGTCATAATCATTTGATGTCATAATCATTGGATGATGTCATAATCATTTTGTTGATGTCATAATGATTTGATGATGTCATAATCATTTGATGTCATAATCAATGGATGATGTCATAATCATTTTGTTGATGTCATAATCATTTGATGATGTCATAATCATTTGATGTCATAATCATTGGATGATGTCATAATCATTTTGTTGATGTCATAATCATTTGATGATGTCATAATCATTAGATGATGTCATAATCATTTTGTTGATGTCATAATCATTTGATGATGTCATAATCATATGATGTAATAATCATTGGATGATGTCATAATCATTTTGTTGATGTCATAATCATTTGATGATGTCATAATCATTAGATGATGTCATAATCATTTTGTTGATGTCATAATCATTTGATGATGTCATAATCATTAGATGATGTCATAATCATTTTGTTGATGTCATAATCATTTGATGATGTCATAATCATTTGATGTCATAATCATTGGATGATGTCGTAATCATTTTGTTGATGTCATAATCATTTGATGATGTCATAATCATTTGATGATGTCATAATCATTTTGATGATGTCATAATCATTTGATGATGTCATAATCATTTGATGTCATAATCATTGGATAATGTCATAATCATTTTGTTGATGTCATAATCATTTTATGATGTCATAATCATTTTGTTGATGTCATAATCATTGGATGATGTCATAATCCTTTTGTTGATGTCATAATCATTTGATGATGTCATAATCATTAGATGATGTCATAATCATATTGTTGATGTCATAATCATTTGATGATGTCATAATCATTTTGTTGTTGTCATAATCATTTCGTTGATGTCATAATGATTTGATGATATCATAATCATTTGATGTCATAATCATTGGATGATGTCATAATCATTTTGTTGATGTCATAATCATTTGATGATTTCATAATCATTTGATGTCATAATCATTGGATGATGTCATAATCATTTTGTTGATGTCATAATCATTTTATGATGTCATAATCATTTTGTTGATGTCATAATCATTGGATGATGTCATAATCCTTTTGTTGATGTCATAATCATTTGATGATGTCATAATCATTAGATGATGTCATAATCATTTTGTTGATGTCATAATCATTTGATGATGTCATAATCATTTTGTTGATGTCATAATCATTTCGTTGATGTCATAATGATTTGATGATATCATAATCATTTGATGTCATAATCATTGGATGATGTCATAATCATTTTGTTGATGTCATAATCATTTGATGATGTCATAATCATTAGATGATGTCATAATCATTGGATGATGACATAATCATTTTGTTTATGTCATAATCATTTGATGTCATAATCATTGGATGATGTCATAATCATTTTGTTGATGTCATAATCATTTTGTTGATGTCATATTGATTTGATGATGTCATAATCATTTGATGTCATAATCATTGGATGATGTCATAATCATTTTGTTCATGTCATAATCATTTGATGATGTCATAATCATTTGATGTCATAATCATTGGATGATGTCATAATCATTTTGTTGATGTCATAATCATTTGATGATGTCATAATCATTAGATGATGTCATAATCATTTTGTTGATGTCATAATCATTTGATGATGTCATAATCATTTGATGTAATAATCATTAGATGATGTCATAATCATTTTGTTGATGTCATAATCATTTGATGATGTCATAATCATTAGATGATGTCATAATCATTTTGTTGTTGTCATAATCATTTGATGATGTCATAATCATTTGATGTCATAATCATTGGATGATGTCATAATCATTTTGTTGATGTCATAATCATTCGATGATGTCATAATCATTTGATGATGTCATAATCATTTTGTTGATGTCATAATCATTTGATGATGTCATAATCATTTGATGTCATAATCATTGGATGATGTCATAATCATTTTGTTGATGTCATAATCATTTTATGATGTTATAATCATTTTGTTGATGTCATAATCATTTGATGATGTCATAATCATTAGATGATGTCATAATCATTTCGTTGATGTCATAATCATTTGATGATGTCATAATCATTTGATGATGTCATAATCATTTTGTTGATGTCATAATCATTTGATGATGTCATAATCATTTGATGTCATAATCATTGGATGATGTCGTAATCATTTTGTTGATGTCATAATCATATTGTTGATGTCATAACCATTTGATGATGTCATAATCATTTTGTTGATGTCATAATCATTTGATGTCATAATCATTGGATGATGTCATAATCATTTTGTTGATGTCATAATCATTTTGTTGATGTCATATTGATTTGATGATGTCATAATCATTTGATGTCATAATCATTGGATGATATCATAATCATTTTGTTGATGTCATAATCATTTGATGATGTCATAATCATTAGATAATGTCATAATCATTTTTGTTGAAGTCATAATCATTTGATGATGTCATAATCATTTTGTTGATGTCATAATCATTTTGTTGATGTCATATTGATTTGATGATGTCATAATCATTTGATGTCATAATCATTTGATGATGTCATAGTCATTAGATGATGTCATAATCATTTTGTTGATGTCATAATCATTTCATGATGTCATAATCATTTGATGTCATAATCATTGTATGATGTCATAATCATTTTGTTGATGTTATAATCATTTGATGATGTCATAATCATTAGATAATGTCATAATCATTTTGTTGAAGTCATAATCATTTGATGATGTCATAATCATTTTGTTGATGTCATAATGATTTGATGATGTCATAATCATTTGATGTCATAATCATTGGATGATGTCATAATCATTTTGTTGATGTCATAATCATTTGATGATGTCATAATCATTTGATGTCATAATCATTGGATGATGTCATAATCATTTTGTTGATGTCATAATCATTAGATGATGTCATAATAATTTTGTTGATGTCATAATCATTTGATGATGTCAAAATCATATGATGTAATAATCAATGGATGATGTCATAATCATTTTGTTGATGTCATAATCATTTGATGATGTCATAATCATTAGATGATGTCATAATCATTTTGTTGATGTCATAATCATTTGATGATGTCATAATCATTAGATGATGTCATAATCATTTTGTTGATGTCATAATCATTGGATGATGTCATAATCCTTTTGTTGATGTCATAATCATTTGATGATGTCATAATCATTAGATGATGTCATAATCATTTTGTTGATGTCATAATCATTTGATGATGTCATAATCATTTTGTTGATGTCATAATCATTTCGTTGATGTCATAATCATTTTGTTGCTGTCATAATCATTTGATGATGTCATAATCATTTGATGATGTCATAATCATTTTGATGATGTCATAATCATTTGATGATGTCATAATCATTTGATGTCATAATCATTGGATAATGTCATAATCATTTTGTTGATGTCATAATCATTTTATGATGTCATAATCATTTTGTTGATGTCATAATCATTGGATGATGTCATAATCCTTTTGTTGATGTCATAATCATTTTATGATGTTATAATCATTTTGTTGATCTCATAATCATTGGATGATGTCATATTCCTTTTGTTGATGTCATAATCATTTGATGATGTCATAATCATTAGATGATGTCATAATCATTTTGTTGATGTCATAATCATTTGATGATGTCATAATCATTTTGTAGATGTCATAATCATTTCGTTGATGTCATAATGATTTGATGATATCATAATCATTTGATGATGTCATAATCATTAGATGATGTCATAATCATTTTGTTGATGTCATAATCATTTGATGATGTCATAATCATTTGATGATGTCATAATCATTGGATGATGTCATAATCATTTGATGATGTCATAATCATTTGATGTTATAATCATTTTATGATGTCATAATCATTTTGTTGATGTCATAATCATTTTGTTGATGTCATAATCATTTGATGATGTCATAGTCATTAGATGATGTCATAATCATTTTGTTGATGTCATAATCATTTCATGATGTCATAATCATTTGATGTCATAATCATTGTATGATGTCATAATCATTTTGTTGATGTCATAATCATTTGATGATGTCATAATCATTAGATAATGTCATAATCATTTTGTTGAAGTCATAATCATTTGATGATGTCATAATCATTTTGTTGATGTCATAATGATTTGATGATGTCATAATCATTTGATGTCATAATCATTGGATGATGTCATAATGATTTGATGATGTCATAATCATTTGATGATGTCATAATCATTGGATGATGTCATAATCATTTTGTTGATGTCATAATCATTTGATGTCATAATCATTGGATGATGTCATAATCATTTTGTTGATGTCATAATCATTTGATGATGTCATAATCATTTGATGTCATAATCATTGGATGATGTCATAATCATTTTGTTGATGTCATAATCATTTGATGATGTCATAATCATTAGATGATGTCATAATCATTGGATGATGACATAATCATTTTGTTGATGTCATAATCATTTGATGTCATAATCATTGGATGATGTCATAATCATTTTGTTGATGTCATAATCATTTGATGATGTCATAATCATTAGATGATGTCATAATCATTTTGTTGATGTCACAATCATTTCATGATGTCATAATCATTTGATGTCATAATCATTGGATGATGTCATAATCATTTTGTTGATGTCATAATCATTTGATGATGTCATAATCATTAGATAATGTCATAATCATTTTGTTGAAGTCATAATCATTTGATGATGTCATTATCATTTTGTTGATGTCATAATGATTTGATGATGTCATAATCATTTGATGTCATAATCATTGGATGATGTCATAATCATTTTGTTGATGTCATAATCATTTGATGATGTCATAATCATTTGATGATGTCATAATCCTTTTGTTGATGTCATAATCATTTTATGATGTTATAATCATTTTGTTGATCTCATAATCATTGGATGATGTCATATTCCTTTTGTTGATGTCATAATCATTTGATGATGTCATAATCATTAGATGATGTCATAATCATTTTGTTGATGTCATAATCATTTGATGATGTCATAATCATTTTGTAGATGTCATAATCATTTCGTTGATGTCATAATGATTTGATGATATCATAATCATTTGATGATGTCATAATCATTTGATGATGTCATAATCATTTGATGATGTCATAATCATTTGATGATGTCATAATCATTTTGTTGATGTCATAATGATTTGATGATGTCATAATCATTTGATGTCATAATCATTGGATGATGTCATAATCATTTTGTTGATGTCATAATCATTTGATGATGTCATAATCATTTGATGTCATAATCATTGGATGATGTCATAATCATTTTGTTGATGTCATAATCATTTGATGATGTCATAATCATTAGATGATGTCATAATAATTTTGTTGATGTCATAATCATTTGATGATGTCAAAATCATATGATGTAATAATAAATGGATGATGTCATAATCATTTTGTTGATGTCATAATCGTTTGATGATGTCATAATCATTAGATGATGTCATAATCATTTTGTTGATGTCATAATCATTTGATGATGTCATAATCATTAGATGATGTCATAATCATTTTGTTGATGTCATAATCATTTGATGATGTCATAATCATTTGATGTCATAATCATTGGATGATGTCATAATCATTTTATTGATGTCATAATCATTTGATGATGTCATAATCATTTGATGATGTCATAATCATTTTGTTGATGTCATAATCATTTGATGATGTCATAATCATTTGATGTCATAATCATTGGATGATGTCATAATCATTTTGTTGATGTCATAATGATTTGATGATGTCATAATCATTTGATGTCATAATCAATGGATGATGTCATAATCATTTTGTTGATGTCATAATCATTTGATGATGTCATAATCATTTGATGTCATAATCATTGGATGATGTCATAATCATTTTGTTGATGTCATAATCATTTGATGATGTCATAATCATTAGATGATGTCATAATCATTTTGTTGATGTCATAATCATTTGATGATGTCATAATCATATGATGTAATAATCATTGGATGATGTCATAATCATTTTGTTGATGTCATAATCATTTGATGATGTCATAATCATTAGATGATGTCATAATCATTTTGTTGATGTCATAATCATTTGATGATGTCATAATCATTAGATGATGTCATAATCATTTTGTTGATGTCATAATCATTTGATGATGTCATAATCATTTGATGTCATAATCATTGGATGATGTCGTAATCATTTTGTTGATGTCATAATCATTTGATGATGTCATAATCATTTGATGATGTCATAATCATTTTGATGATGTCATAATCATTTGATGATGTCATAATCATTTGATGTCATAATCATTGGATAATGTCATAATCATTTTGTTGATGTCATAATCATTTTATGATGTCATAATCATTTTGTTGATGTCATAATCATTGGATGATGTCATAATCCTTTTGTTGATGTCATAATCATTTGATGATGTCATAATCATTAGATGATGTCATAATCATATTGTTGATGTCATAATCATTTGATGATGTCATAATCATTTTGTTGTTGTCATAATCATTTCGTTGATGTCATAATGATTTGATGATATCATAATCATTTGATGTCATAATCATTGGATGATGTCATAATCATTTTGTTGATGTCATAATCATTTGATGATTTCATAATCATTTGATGTCATAATCATTGGATGATGTCATAATCATTTTGTTGATGTCATAATCATTTTATGATGTCATAATCATTTTGTTGATGTCATAATCATTGGATGATGTCATAATCCTTTTGTTGATGTCATAATCATTTGATGATGTCATAATCATTAGATGATGTCATAATCATTTTGTTGATGTCATAATCATTTGATGATGTCATAATCATTTTGTTGATGTCATAATCATTTCGTTGATGTCATAATG
The DNA here is from genome assembly GCF_039654945.1 of Dendrobates tinctorius. Classification (NCBI taxonomy): domain Eukaryota; kingdom Metazoa; phylum Chordata; class Amphibia; order Anura; family Dendrobatidae; genus Dendrobates; species Dendrobates tinctorius. Next base: position 39,349,109 of record NW_027361687.1, on the reverse strand, counting down.
ATTTGATGATATCATAATCATTTGATGTCATAATCATTGGATGATGTCATAATCATTTTGTTGATGTCATAATCATTTGATGATGTCATAATCATTAGATGATGTCATAATCATTGGATGATGACATAATCATTTTGTTTATGTCATAATCATTTGATGTCATAATCATTGGATGATGTCATAATCATTTTGTTGATGTCATAATCATTTTGTTGATGTCATATTGATTTGATGATGTCATAATCATTTGATGTCATAATCATTGGATGATGTCATAATCATTTTGTTCATGTCATAATCATTTGATGATGTCATAATCATTTGATGTCATAATCATTGGATGATGTCATAATCATTTTGTTGATGTCATAATCATTTGATGATGTCATAATCATTAGATGATGTCATAATCATTTTGTTGATGTCATAATCATTTGATGATGTCATAATCATTTGATGTAATAATCATTAGATGATGTCATAATCATTTTGTTGATGTCATAATCATTTGATGATGTCATAATCATTAGATGATGTCATAATCATTTTGTTGTTGTCATAATCATTTGATGATGTCATAATCATTTGATGTCATAATCATTGGATGATGTCATAATCATTTTGTTGATGTCATAATCATTCGATGATGTCATAATCATTTGATGATGTCATAATCATTTTGTTGATGTCATAATCATTTGATGATGTCATAATCATTTGATGTCATAATCATTGGATGATGTCATAATCATTTTGTTGATGTCATAATCATTTTATGATGTTATAATCATTTTGTTGATGTCATAATCATTTGATGATGTCATAATCATTAGATGATGTCATAATCATTTTGTTGATGTCATAATCATTTGATGATGTCATAATCATTTGATGATGTCATAATCATTTTGTTGATGTCATAATCATTTGATGATGTCATAATCATTTGATGTCATAATCATTGGATGATGTCGTAATCATTTTGTTGATGTCATAATCATATTGTTGATGTCATAACCATTTGATGATGTCATAATCATTTTGTTGATGTCATAATCATTTGATGTCATAATCATTGGATGATGTCATAATCATTTTGTTGATGTCATAATCATTTTGTTGATGTCATATTGATTTGATGATGTCATAATCATTTGATGTCATAATCATTGGATGATATCATAATCATTTTGTTGATGTCATAATCATTTGATGATGTCATAATCATTAGATAATGTCATAATCATTTTTGTTGAAGTCATAATCATTTGATGATGTCATAATCATTTTGTTGATGTCATAATCATTTTGTTGATGTCATATTGATTTGATGATGTCATAATCATTTGATGTCATAATCATTTGATGATGTCATAGTCATTAGATGATGTCATAATCATTTTGTTGATGTCATAATCATTTCATGATGTCATAATCATTTGATGTCATAATCATTGTATGATGTCATAATCATTTTGTTGATGTTATAATCATTTGATGATGTCATAATCATTAGATAATGTCATAATCATTTTGTTGAAGTCATAATCATTTGATGATGTCATAATCATTTTGTTGATGTCATAATGATTTGATGATGTCATAATCATTTGATGTCATAATCATTGGATGATGTCATAATCATTTTGTTGATGTCATAATCATTTGATGATGTCATAATCATTTGATGTCATAATCATTGGATGATGTCATAATCATTTTGTTGATGTCATAATCATTAGATGATGTCATAATAATTTTGTTGATGTCATAATCATTTGATGATGTCAAAATCATATGATGTAATAATCAATGGATGATGTCATAATCATTTTGTTGATGTCATAATCATTTGATGATGTCATAATCATTAGATGATGTCATAATCATTTTGTTGATGTCATAATCATTTGATGATGTCATAATCATTAGATGATGTCATAATCATTTTGTTGATGTCATAATCATTGGATGATGTCATAATCCTTTTGTTGATGTCATAATCATTTGATGATGTCATAATCATTAGATGATGTCATAATCATTTTGTTGATGTCATAATCATTTGATGATGTCATAATCATTTTGTTGATGTCATAATCATTTCGTTGATGTCATAATCATTTTGTTGCTGTCATAATCATTTGATGATGTCATAATCATTTGATGATGTCATAATCATTTTGATGATGTCATAATCATTTGATGATGTCATAATCATTTGATGTCATAATCATTGGATAATGTCATAATCATTTTGTTGATGTCATAATCATTTTATGATGTCATAATCATTTTGTTGATGTCATAATCATTGGATGATGTCATAATCCTTTTGTTGATGTCATAATCATTTTATGATGTTATAATCATTTTGTTGATCTCATAATCATTGGATGATGTCATATTCCTTTTGTTGATGTCATAATCATTTGATGATGTCATAATCATTAGATGATGTCATAATCATTTTGTTGATGTCATAATCATTTGATGATGTCATAATCATTTTGTAGATGTCATAATCATTTCGTTGATGTCATAATGATTTGATGATATCATAATCATTTGATGATGTCATAATCATTAGATGATGTCATAATCATTTTGTTGATGTCATAATCATTTGATGATGTCATAATCATTTGATGATGTCATAATCATTGGATGATGTCATAATCATTTGATGATGTCATAATCATTTGATGTTATAATCATTTTATGATGTCATAATCATTTTGTTGATGTCATAATCATTTTGTTGATGTCATAATCATTTGATGATGTCATAGTCATTAGATGATGTCATAATCATTTTGTTGATGTCATAATCATTTCATGATGTCATAATCATTTGATGTCATAATCATTGTATGATGTCATAATCATTTTGTTGATGTCATAATCATTTGATGATGTCATAATCATTAGATAATGTCATAATCATTTTGTTGAAGTCATAATCATTTGATGATGTCATAATCATTTTGTTGATGTCATAATGATTTGATGATGTCATAATCATTTGATGTCATAATCATTGGATGATGTCATAATGATTTGATGATGTCATAATCATTTGATGATGTCATAATCATTGGATGATGTCATAATCATTTTGTTGATGTCATAATCATTTGATGTCATAATCATTGGATGATGTCATAATCATTTTGTTGATGTCATAATCATTTGATGATGTCATAATCATTTGATGTCATAATCATTGGATGATGTCATAATCATTTTGTTGATGTCATAATCATTTGATGATGTCATAATCATTAGATGATGTCATAATCATTGGATGATGACATAATCATTTTGTTGATGTCATAATCATTTGATGTCATAATCATTGGATGATGTCATAATCATTTTGTTGATGTCATAATCATTTGATGATGTCATAATCATTAGATGATGTCATAATCATTTTGTTGATGTCACAATCATTTCATGATGTCATAATCATTTGATGTCATAATCATTGGATGATGTCATAATCATTTTGTTGATGTCATAATCATTTGATGATGTCATAATCATTAGATAATGTCATAATCATTTTGTTGAAGTCATAATCATTTGATGATGTCATTATCATTTTGTTGATGTCATAATGATTTGATGATGTCATAATCATTTGATGTCATAATCATTGGATGATGTCATAATCATTTTGTTGATGTCATAATCATTTGATGATGTCATAATCATTTGATGTCATAATCATTGGATGATGTCATAATCATTTTGTTCATGTCATAATCATTTGATGATGTCATAATCATTAGATGATGTCATAATCATTTTGTTGATGTCATAATCATTTGATGATGTCATAATCATATGATGTAATAATCATTGGATGATGTCATAATCATTTTGTTGATGTCATAATCATTTGATGATGTCATAATCATTAGATGATGTCATAATCATTTTGTTGATGTCATAATCATTTGATGATGTCATAATCATTAGATGATGTCATAATCATTTTGTTGATGTCATAATCATTTGATGATGTCATAATCATTTGATGTCATAATCATTGGATGATGTCGTAATCATTTTGTTGATGTCATAATCATTTGATGATGTCATAATCATTTGATGATGTCATAATCATTTGATGATGTCATAATCATTTGATGTCATAATCATTGGATAATGTCATAATCATTTTGTTGATGTCATAATCATTTTATGATGTCATAATCATTTTGGTGATGTCATAATCATTGGATGATGTCATAATCCTTTTGTTGATGTCATAATCATTTGATGATGTCATAATCATTAGATGATGTCATAATCATATTGTTGATGTCATAATCATTTGATGATGTCATAATCATTTTGTTGTTGTCATAATCATTTCGTTGATGTCATAATGATTTGATGATATCATAATCATTTGATGTAATAATCATTGGATGATGTCATAATCATTTTGTTGATGTCATAATCATTTGATGATGTCATAATCATTTGATGTCATAATCATTGGATGATGTCATAATCATTTTGTTGATGTCATAATCATTTTATGATGTCATAATCATTTTGTTGATGTCATAATCATTGGATGATGTCATAATCCTTTTGTTGATGTCATAATCATTTGATGATGTCATAATCATTAGATGATGTCATAATCATTTTGTTGATGTCATAATCATTTGATGATGTCATAATCATTTCGTTGATGTCATAATCATTTTGTTGATGTCATAATCATTTGATGATGTCATAATCATTAGATGATGTCATAATCATTTTGTTGATGTCATAATCATTTGATGATGTCATAATCATTTGATGATGTCATAATCATTTTGTTGATGTCATAATCATTTGATGATGTCATAATCATTTGATGTCATAATCATTGGATGATGTCGTAATCATTTCGTTGATGTCATAATCATATTGTTGATGTCATAACCATTTGATGATGTCATAATCATTTTGTTGATGTCATAATCATTTGATGTCATAATCATTGGATGATGTCATAATCATTTTGTTGATGTCATAATCATTTTGTTGATGTCATATTGATTTGATGATGTCATAATCATTTGATGTCATAATCATTGGATGATGTCATAATCATTTTGTTGATGTCATAATCATTTGATGATGTCATAATCATTAGATAATGTCATAATCATTTTTGTTGAAGTCATAATCATTTGATGATGTCATAATCATTTTGTTGATGTCATAATCATTTTGTTGATGTCATATTGATTTGATGATGTCATAATCATTTGATGTCATAATCATTTGATGATGTCATAGTCATTAGATGATGTCATAATCATTTTGTTGATGTCATAATCATTTCATGATGTCATAATCATTTGATGTCATAATCATTGTATGATGTCATAATCATTTTGTTGATGTTATAATCATTTGATGATGTCATAATCATTAGATAATGTCATAATCATTTTGTTGAAGTCATAATCATTTGATGATGTCATAATCATTTTGTTGATGTCATAATGATTTGATGATGTCATAATCATTTGATGTCATAATCATTGGATGATGTCATAATCATTTTGTTGATGTCATAATCATTTGATGATGTCATAATCATTTGATGTCATAATCATTGGATGATGTCATAATCATTTTGTTGATGTCATAATCATTTGATGATGTCATAATCATTAGATGATGTCATAATAATTTTGTTGATGTCATAATCATTTGATGATGTCAAAATCATATGATGTAATAATCAATGGATGATGTCATAATCATTTTGTTGATGTCATAATCATTTGATGATGTCATAATCATTAGATGATGTCATAATCATTTTGTTGATGTCATAATCATTTGATGATGTCATAATCATTAGATGATGTCATAATCATTTTTTTGATGTCATAATCATTGGATGATGTCATAATCCTCTTGTTGATGTCATAATCATTTGATGATGTCATAATCATTAGATGATGTCATAATCATTTTGTTGATGTCATAATCATTTGATGATGTCATAATCAATTTGTTGATGTCATAATCATTTTGTTGATGTCATAATCATTTTGTTGCTGTCATAATCATTTGATGATGTCATAATCATTTGATGATGTCATAATCATTTTGATGATGTCATAATCATTTGATGATGTCATAATCATTTGATGTCATAATCATTGGATAATGTCATAATCATTTTGTTGATGTCATAATCATTTTATGATGTCATAATCATTTTGTTGATGTCATAAACATTGGATGATGTCATAATCCTTTTGTTGATGTCATAATCATTTTATGATGTTATAATCATTTTGTTGATCTCATAATCATTGGATGATGTCATATTCCTTTTGTTGATGTCATAATCATTTGATGATGTCATAATCATGAGATGATGTCATAATCATTTTGTTGATGTCATAATCATTTGATGATGTCATAATCATTTTGTAGATGTCATAATCATTTCGTTGATGTCATAATGATTTGATGATATCATAATCATTTGATGATGTCATAATCATTAGATGATGTCATAATCATTTTGTTGATGTCATAATCATTTGATGATGTCATAATCATTTGATGATGTCATAATCATTGGATGATGTCATAATCATTTGATGATGTCATAATCATTTGATGTTATAATCATTTTATGATGTCATAATCATTTTGTTGATGTCATAATCATTTGATGATGTCATAGTCATTAGATGATGTCATAATCATTTTGTTGATGTCATAATCATTTCATGATGTCATAATCATTTGATGTCATAATCATTGTATGATGTCATAATCATTTTGTTGATGTCATAATCATTTGATGATGTCATAATCATTAGATAATGTCATAATCATTTTGTTGAAGTCATAATCATTTGATGATGTCATAATCATTTTGTTGATGTCATAATGATTTGATGATGTCATAATCATTTGATGTCATAATCATTGGATGATGTCATAATCATTTTGTTGATGTCATAATCATTTGATGATGTCATAATCATTTGATGTCATAATCATTGGATGATGTCATAATCATTTTGTTGATGTCATAATCATTTGATGATGTCATAATCATTAGATGATGTCATAATAATTTTGTTGATGTCATAATCATTTGATGATGTCAAAATCATATGATGTAATAATCAATGGATGATGTCATAATCATTTTGTTGATGTCATAATCATTTGATGATGTCATAATCATTAGATGATGTCATAATCATTTTGTTGATGTCATAATCATTTGATGATGTCATAATCATTAGATGATGTCATAATCATTTTGTTGATGTCATAATCATTTGATGATGTCATAATCATTTGATGTCATAATCATTGGATGATGTCATAATCATTTTATTGATGTCATAATCATTTGATGATGTCATAATCATTTGATGATGTCATAATCATTTTGTTGATGTCATAATCATTTGATGATGTCATAATCATTTGATGTCATAATCATTGGATGATGTCATAATCATTTTGTTGATGTCATAATCATTTTATGATGTCATAATCATTTTGTTGATGTCATAATCATTGGATGATGTCATAATCCTTTTGTTGATGTCATAATCATTTGATGATGTCATAATCATTAGATGATGTCATAATCATTTTGTTGATGTCATAATCATTTGATGATGTCATAATCATTTTGTTGATGTCATAATCATTTCGTTGATGTCATAATCATTTTGTTGATGTCATAATCATTTGATGATGTCATAATCATTAGATGATGTCATAATCATTTTGTTGATGTCATAATCATTTGATGATGTCATAATCATTTGATGATGTCATAATCATTTTGTTGATGTCATAATCATTTGATGATGTCATAATCATTTGATGTCATAATCATTGGATGATGTCGTAATCATTTTGTTGATGTCATAATCATATTGTTGATGTCATAACCATTTGATGATGTCATAATCATTTTGTTGATGTCATAATCATTTCGTTGATGTCATAATGATTTGATGATATCATAATCATTTGATGTCATAATCATTGGATGATGTCATAATCATTTTGTTGATGTCATAATCATTTGATGATGTCATAATCATTTGATGTCATAATCATTGGATGATGTCATAATCATTTTGTTGATGTCATAATCATTTTATGATGTCATAATCATTTTGTTGATGTCATAATCATTGGATTATGTCATAATCCTTTTGTTGATGTCATAATAATTTGATGATGTCATAATCATTAGATGATGTCATAATCATTTTGTTGATGTCATAATCATTTGATGATGTCATAATCATTTTGTTGATGTCATAATCATTTCGTTGATGTCATAATGATTTGATGATATCATAATCATTTGATGTCATAATCATTGGATGATGTCATAATCATTTTGTTGATGTCATAATCATTTGATGATGTCATAATCATTAGATGATGTCATAATCATTGGATGATGACATAATCATTATGTTTATGTCATAATCATTTGATGTCATAATCATTGGATGATGTCATAATCATTTTGTTGATGTCATAATCATTTGATGATGTCATAATCATTAGATAATGTCATAATCATTTTTGTTGAAGTCATAATCATTTGATGATGTCATAATCATTTTGTTGATGTCATAATCATTTTATTGATGTCATATTGATTTGATGATGTCATAATCATTTGATGTCATAATCATTTGATGATGTCATAGTCATTAGATGATGTCATAATCATTTTGTTGATGTCATAATCATTTCATGATGTCATAATCATTTGATGTCATAATCATTGTATGATGTCATAATCATTTTGTTGATGTTATAATCATTTGATGATGTCATAATCATTAGATAATGTCATAATCATTTTGTTGAAGTCATAATCATTTGATGATGTCATAATCATTTTGTTGATGTCATAATGATTTGATGATGTCATAATCATTTGATGTCATAATCATTGGATGATGTCATAATCATTTTGTTGATGTCATAATCATTTGTTGATGTCATAATCATTTGATGTCATAATCATTGGATGATGTCATAATCATTTTGTTGATGTCATAATCATTTGATGATGTCATAATCATTAGATGATGTCATAATAATTTTGTTGATGTCATAATCATTTGATGATGTCAAAATCATATGATGTAATAATCAATGGATGATGTCATAATCATTTTGTTGATGTCATAATCATTTGATGATGTCATAATCATTAGATGATGTCATAATCATTTTGTTGATGTCATAATCATTTGATGATGTCATAATCATTAGATGATGTCATAATCATTTTGTTGATGTCATAATCATTGGATGATGTCATAATCCTTTTGTTGATGTCATAATCATTTGATGATGTCATTATCATTAGATGATGTCATAATCATTTTGTTGATGTCATAATCATTTGATTATGTCATAATCATTTTGTTGATGACATAATCATTTCGTTGATGTCATAATCATTTTGTTGCTGTCATAATCATTTGATGATGTCATAATCATTTGATGATGTCATAATCATTTTGATGATGTCATAATCATTTGATGATGTCATAATCATTTGATGTCATAATCATTGGATAATGTCATAATCATTTTGTTGATGTCATAATCATTTTATGATGTCATAATCATTTTGTTGATGTCATAATCATTGGATGATGTCATAATCCTTTTGTTGATGTCATAATCATTTTATGATGTTATAATCATTTTGTTGATCTCATAATCATTGGATGATGTCATATTCCTTTTGTTGATGTCATAATCATTTGATGATGTCATAATCATTAGATGATGTCATAATCATTTTGTTGATGTCATAATCATTTGATGATGTCATAATCATTTTGTAGATGTCATAATCATTTCGTTGATGTCATAATGATTTGATGATATCATAATCATTTGATGATGTCATAATCATTAGATGATGTCATAATCATTTTGTTGATGTCATAATCATTTGATGATGTCATAATCATTTGATGATGTCATAATCATTTGATGATGTCATAATCATGTTGTTGATGTCATAATGATTTGATGATGTCATAATCATTTGATGTCATAATCATTGGATGATGTCATAATCATTTTGTTGATGTCATAATCATTTGATGATGTCATAATCATTTGATGTCATAATCATTGGATGATGTCATAATCATTTTGTTGATGTCATAATCATTTGATGATGTCATAATCATTAGATGATGTCATAATAATTTTGTTGATGTCATAATCATTTGATGATGTCAAAATCATATGATGTAATAATAAATGGATGATGTCATAATCATTTTGTTGATGTCATAATCATTTGATGATGTCATAATCATTAGATGATGTCATAATCATTTTGTTGATGTCATAATCATTTGATGATGTCATAATCATTAGATGATGTCATAATCATTTTGTTGATGTCATAATCATTTGATGATGTCATAATCATTTGATGTCATAATCATTGGATGATGTCATAATCATTTTATTGATGTCATAATCATTTGATGATGTCATAATCATTTGATGATGTCATAATCATTTTGTTGATGTCATAATCATTTGATGATGTCATAATCATTTGATGTCATAATCATTGGATGATGTCATAATCATTTTGTTGATGTCATAATGATTTGATGATGTCATAATCATTTGATGTCATAATCAATGGATGATGTCATAATCATTTTGTTGATGTCATAATCATTTGATGATGTCATAATCATTTGATGTCATAATCATTGGATGATGTCATAATCATTTTGTTGATGTCATAATCATTTGATGATGTCATAATCATTAGATGATGTCATAATCATTTTGTTGATGTCATAATCATTTGATGATGTCATAATCATATGATGTAATAATCATTGGATGATGTCATAATCATTTTGTTGATGTCATAATCATTTGATGATGTCATAATCATTAGATGATGTCATAATCATTTTGTTGATGTCATAATCATTTGATGATGTCATAATCATTAGATGATGTCATAATCATTTTGTTGATGTCATAATCATTTGATGATGTCATAATCATTTGATGTCATAATCATTGGATGATGTCGTAATCATTTTGTTGATGTCATAATCATTTGATGATGTCATAATCATTTGATGATGTCATAATCATTTTGATGATGTCATAATCATTTGATGATGTCATAATCATTTGATGTCATAATCATTGGATAATGTCATAATCATTTTGTTGATGTCATAATCATTTTATGATGTCATAATCATTTTGTTGATGTCATAATCATTGGATGATGTCATAATCCTTTTGTTGATGTCATAATCATTTGATGATGTCATAATCATTAGATGATGTCATAATCATATTGTTGATGTCATAATCATTTGATGATGTCATAATCATTTTGTTGTTGTCATAATCATTTCGTTGATGTCATAATGATTTGATGATATCATAATCATTTGATGTCATAATCATTGGATGATGTCATAATCATTTTGTTGATGTCATAATCATTTGATGATTTCATAATCATTTGATGTCATAATCATTGGATGATGTCATAATCATTTTGTTGATGTCATAATCATTTTATGATGTCATAATCATTTTGTTGATGTCATAATCATTGGATGATGTCATAATCCTTTTGTTGATGTCATAATCATTTGATGATGTCATAATCATTAGATGATGTCATAATCATTTTGTTGATGTCATAATCATTTGATGATGTCATAATCATTTTGTTGATGTCATAATCATTTCGTTGATGTCATAATGATTTGATGATATCATAATCATTTGATGTCATAATCATTGGATGATGTCATAATCATTTTGTTGATGTCATAATCATTTGATGATGTCATAATCATTAGATGATGTCATAATCATTGGATGATGACATAATCATTTTGTTTATGTCATAATCATTTGATGTCATAATCATTGGATGATGTCATAATCATTTTGTTGATGTCATAATCATTTTGTTGATGTCATATTGATTTGATGATGTCATAATCATTTGATGTCATAATCATTGGATGATGTCATAATCATTTTGTTCATGTCATAATCATTTGATGATGTCATAATCATTTGATGTCATAATCATTGGATGATGTCATAATCATTTTGTTGATGTCATAATCATTAGATGATGTCATAATCATTAGATGATGTCATAATCATTTTGTTGATGTCATAATCATTTGATGATGTCATAATCATTTGATGTAATAATCATTAGATGATGTCATAATCATTTTGTTGATGTCATAATCATTTGATGATGTCATAATCATTAGATGATGTCATAATCATTTTGTTGTTGTCATAATCATTTGATGATGTCATAATCATTTGATGTCATAATCATTGGATGATGTCATAATCATTTTGTTGATGTCATAATCATTCGATGATGTCATAATCATTTGATGATGTCATAATCATTTTGTTGATGTCATAATCATTTGATGATGTCATAATCATTTGATGTCATAATCATTGGATGATGTCATAATCATTTTGTTGATGTCATAATCATTTTATGATGTTATAATCATTTTGTTGATGTCATAATCATTGGATGATGTCATAATCCTTTTGTTGATGTCATAATCATTTGATGATGTCATAATCATTAGATGATGTCATAATCATTTTGTTGATGTCATAATCATTTGATGATGTCATAATCATTTTGTAGATGTCATAATCATTTCGTTGATGTCATAATGATTTGATGATATCATAATCATTTGATGTCATAATCATTGGATGATGTCATAATCATTTTGTTGATGTCATAATCATTTGGTGATGTCATAATCATTTGATGTCATAATCATTGGATGATGTCGTAATCATTTGATGATGCCATAATCATTTTGTTGATGTCATAATCATTTTATGATGTCATAATCATTTTGTTGATGTCATAATCATTTTGTTGATGTCATAATCATTTGATGATGTCATAGTCATTAGATGATGTCATAATCATTTTGTTGATGTCATAATCATTTCATGATGTCATAATCATTTGATGTCATAATCATTGTATGATGTCATAATCATTTTGTTGATGTCATAATCATTTGATGATGTCATAATCATTAGATAATGTCATAATCATTTTGTTGAAGTCATAATCATTTGATGATGTCATAATCATTTTGTTGATGTCATAATGATTTGATGATGTCATAATCATTTGATGTCATAATCATTGGATGATGTCATAATCATTTTGTTGATGTCATAATCATTTGATGATGTCATAATCATTTGATGTCATAATCATTGGATGATGTCATAATCATTTTGTTGATGTCATAATCATTTGATGATGTCATAATCATTAGATGATGTCATAATAATTTTGTTGATGTCATAATCATTTGATGATGTCAAAATCATATGATGTAATAATCAATGGATGATGTCATAATCATTTTGTTGATGTCATAATCATTTGATGATGTCATAATCATTAGATGATGTCATAATCATTTTGTTGATGTCATAATCATTTGATGATGTCATAATCATTAGATGATGTCATAATCATTTTGTTGATGTCATAATCATTTCATGATGTCATATTCATTTGATGTCATAATCATTGGATGATGTCATAATCATTTTATTGATGTCATAATCATTTGATGATGTCATAATCATTTGATGATGTCATAATCATTTTGTTGATGTCATAATCATTTGATGATGTCATAATCATTTGATGTCATAATCATTGGATGATGTCATAATCATTTTGTTGATGTCATAATCATTTTATGATGTCATAATCATTTTGTTGATGTCATAATCATTGGATGATGTCATAATCCTTTTGTTGATGTCATAATCATTTGATGATGTCATAATCATTAGATGATGTCATAATCATTTTGTTGATGTCATAATCATTTGATGATGTCATAATCATTTTGTTGATGTCATAATCATTTCGTTGATGTCATAATCATTTTGTTGATGTCATAATCATTTGATGATGTCATAATCATTAGATGATGTCATAATCATTTTGTTGATGTCATAATCATTTGATGATGTCATAATCATTTGATGATGTCATAATCATTTTGTTGATGTCATAATCATTTGATGATGTCATAATCATTTGATGTCATAATCATTGGATGATGTCGTAATCATTTTGTTGATGTCATAATCATATTGTTGATGTCATAACCATTTGATGATGTCATAATCATTTTGTTGATGTCATAATCATTTGATGTCATAATCATTGGATGATGTCATAATCATTTTGTTGATGTCATAATCATTTTGTTGATGTCATATTGATTTGATGATGTCATAATCATTTGATGTCATAATCATTGGATGATATCATAATCATTTTGTTGATGTCATAATCATTTGATGATGTCATAATCATTAGATAATGTCATAATCATTTTTGTTGAAGTCATAATCATTTGATGATGTCATAATCATTTTGTTGATGTCATAATCATTTTGTTGATGTCATATTGATTTGATGATGTCATAATCATTTGATGTCATAATCATTTGATGATGTCATAGTCATTAGATGATGTCATAATCATTTTGTTGATGTCATAATCATTTCATGATGTCATAATCATTTGATGTCATAATCATTGTATGATGTCATAATCATTTTGTTGATGTTATAATCATTTGATGATGTCATAATCATTAGATAATGTCATAATCATTTTGTTGAAGTCATAATCATTTGATGATGTCATAATCATTTTGTTGATGTCATAATGATTTGATGATGTCATAATCATTTGATGTCATAATCATTGGATGATGTCATAATCATTTTGTTGATGTCATAATCATTTGATGATGTCATAATCATTTGATGTCATAATCATTGGATGATGTCATAATCATTTTGTTGATGTCATAATCATTAGATGATGTCATAATAATTTTGTTGATGTCATAATCATTTGATGATGTCAAAATCATATGATGTAATAATCAATGGATGATGTCATAATCATTTTGTTGATGTCATAATCATTTGATGATGTCATAATCATTAGATGATGTCATAATCATTTTGTTGATGTCATAATCATTTGATGATGTCATAATCATTAGATGATGTCATAATCATTTTGTTGATGTCATAATCATTGGATGATGTCATAATCCTTTTGTTGATGTCATAATCATTTGATGATGTCATAATCATTAGATGATGTCATAATCATTTTGTTGATGTCATAATCATTTGATGATGTCATAATCATTTTGTTGATGTCATAATCATTTCGTTGATGTCATAATCATTTTGTTGCTGTCATAATCATTTGATGATGTCATAATCATTTGATGATGTCATAATCATTTTGATGATGTCATAATCATTTGATGATGTCATAATCATTTGATGTCATAATCATTGGATAATGTCATAATCATTTTGTTGATGTCATAATCATTTTATGATGTCATAATCATTTTGTTGATGTCATAATCATTGGATGATGTCATAATCCTTTTGTTGATGTCATAATCATTTTATGATGTTATAATCATTTTGTTGATCTCATAATCATTGGATGATGTCATATTCCTTTTGTTGATGTCATAATCATTTGATGATGTCATAATCATTAGATGATGTCATAATCATTTTGTTGATGTCATAATCATTTGATGATGTCATAATCATTTTGTAGATGTCATAATCATTTCGTTGATGTCATAATGATTTGATGATATCATAATCATTTGATGATGTCATAATCATTAGATGATGTCATAATCATTTTGTTGATGTCATAATCATTTGATGATGTCATAATCATTTGATGATGTCATAATCATTGGATGATGTCATAATCATTTGATGATGTCATAATCATTTGATATTATAATCATTTTATGATGTCATAATCATTTTGTTGATGTCATAATCATTTTGTTGATGTCATAATCATTTGATGATGTCATAGTCATTAGATGATGTCATAATCATTTTGTTGATGTCATAATCATTTCATGATGTCATAATCATTTGATGTCATAATCATTGTATGATGTCATAATCATTTTGTTGATGTCATAATCATTTGATGATGTCATAATCATTAGATAATGTCATAATCATTTTGTTGAAGTCATAATCATTTGATGATGTCATAATCATTTTGTTGATGTCATAATGATTTGATGATGTCATAATCATTTGATGTCATAATCATTGGATGATGTCATAATGATTTGATGATGTCATAATCATTTGATGATGTCATAATCATTGGATGATGTCATAATCATTTTGTTGATGTCATAATCATTTGATGTCATAATCATTGGATGATGTCATAATCCTTTTGTTGATGTCATAATAATTTGATGATGTCATAATCATTAGATGATGTCATAATCATTTTGTTGATGTCATAATCATTTGATGATGTCATAATCATTTTGTTGATGTCATAATCATTTCGTTGATGTCATAATGATTTGATGATATCATAATCATTTGATGTCATAATCATTGGATGATGTCATAATCATTTTGTTGATGTCATAATCATTTGATGATGTCATAATCATTAGATGATGTCATAATCATTGGATGATGACATAATCATTATGTTTATGTCATAATCATTTGATGTCATAATCATTGGATGATGTCATAATCATTTTGTTGATGTCATAATCATTTGATGATGTCATAATCATTAGATAATGTCATAATCATTTTTGTTGAAGTCATAATCATTTGATGATGTCATAATCATTTTGTTGATGTCATAATCATTTTATTGATGTCATATTGATTTGATGATGTCATAATCATTTGATGTCATAATCATTTGATGATGTCATAGTCATTAGATGATGTCATAATCATTTTGTTGATGTCATAATCATTTCATGATGTCATAATCATTTGATGTCATAATCATTGTATGATGTCATAATCATTTTGTTGATGTTATAATCATTTGATGATGTCATAATCATTAGATAATGTCATAATCATTTTGTTGAAGTCATAATCATTTGATGATGTCATAATCATTTTGTTGATGTCATAATGATTTGATGATGTCATAATCATTTGATGTCATAATCATTGGATGATGTCATAATCATTTTGTTGATGTCATAATCATTTGTTGATGTCATAATCATTTGATGTCATAATCATTGGATGATGTCATAATCATTTTGTTGATGTCATAATCATTTGATGATGTCATAATCATTAGATGATGTCATAATAATTTTGTTGATGTCATAATCATTTGATGATGTCAAAATCATATGATGTAATAATCAATGGATGATGTCATAATCATTTTGTTGATGTCATAATCATTTGATGATGTCATAATCATTAGATGATGTCATAATCATTTTGTTGATGTCATAATCATTTGATGATGTCATAATCATTAGATGATGTCATAATCATTTTGTTGATGTCATAATCATTGGATGATGTCATAATCCTTTTGTTGATGTCATAATCATTTGATGATGTCATTATCATTAGATGATGTCATAATCATTTTGTTGATGTCATAATCATTTGATTATGTCATAATCATTTTGTTGATGACATAATCATTTCGTTGATGTCATAATCATTTTGTTGCTGTCATAATCATTTGATGATGTCATAATCATTTGATGATGTCATAATCATTTTGATGATGTCATAATCATTTGATGATGTCATAATCATTTGATGTCATAATCATTGGATAATGTCATAATCATTTTGTTGATGTCATAATCATTTTATGATGTCATAATCATTTTGTTGATGTCATAATCATTGGATGATGTCATAATCCTTTTGTTGATGTCATAATCATTTTATGATGTTATAATCATTTTGTTGATCTCATAATCATTGGATGATGTCATATTCCTTTTGTTGATGTCATAATCATTTGATGATGTCATAATCATTAGATGATGTCATAATCATTTTGTTGATGTCATAATCATTTGATGATGTCATAATCATTTTGTAGATGTCATAATCATTTCGTTGATGTCATAATGATTTGATGATATCATAATCATTTGATGATGTCATAATCATTAGATGATGTCATAATCATTTTGTTGATGTCATAATCATTTGATGATGTCATAATCATTTGATGATGTCATAATCATTTGATGATGTCATAATCATGTTGTTGATGTCATAATGATTTGATGATGTCATAATCATTTGATGTCATAATCATTGGATGATGTCATAATCATTTTGTTGATGTCATAATCATTTGATGATGTCATAATCATTTGATGTCATAATCATTGGATGATGTCATAATCATTTTGTTGATGTCATAATCATTTGATGATGTCATAATCATTAGATGATGTCATAATAATTTTGTTGATGTCATAATCATTTGATGATGTCAAAATCATATGATGTAATAATAAATGGATGATGTCATAATCATTTTGTTGATGTCATAATCATTTGATGATGTCATAATCATTAGATGATGTCATAATCATTTTGTTGATGTCATAATCATTTGATGATGTCATAATCATTAGATGATGTCATAATCATTTTGTTGATGTCATAATCATTTGATGATGTCATAATCATTTGATGTCATAATCATTGGATGATGTCATAATCATTTTATTGATGTCATAATCATTTGATGATGTCATAATCATTTGATGATGTCATAATCATTTTGTTGATGTCATAATCATTTGATGATGTCATAATCATTTGATGTCATAATCATTGGATGATGTCATAATCATTTTGTTGATGTCATAATGATTTGATGATGTCATAATCATTTGATGTCATAATCAATGGATGATGTCATAATCATTTTGTTGATGTCATAATCATTTGATGATGTCATAATCATTTGATGTCATAATCATTGGATGATGTCATAATCATTTTGTTGATGTCATAATCATTTGATGATGTCATAATCATTAGATGATGTCATAATCATTTTGTTGATGTCATAATCATTTGATGATGTCATAATCATATGATGTAATAATCATTGGATGATGTCATAATCATTTTGTTGATGTCATAATCATTTGATGATGTCATAATCATTAGATGATGTCATAATCATTTTGTTGATGTCATAATCATTTGATGATGTCATAATCATTAGATGATGTCATAATCATTTTGTTGATGTCATAATCATTTGATGATGTCATAATCATTTGATGTCATAATCATTGGATGATGTCGTAATCATTTTGTTGATGTCATAATCATTTGATGATGTCATAATCATTTGATGATGTCATAATCATTTTGATGATGTCATAATCATTTGATGATGTCATAATCATTTGATGTCATAATCATTGGATAATGTCATAATCATTTTGTTGATGTCATAATCATTTTATGATGTCATAATCATTTTGTTGATGTCATAATCATTGGATGATGTCATAATCCTTTTGTTGATGTCATAATCATTTGATGATGTCATAATCATTAGATGATGTCATAATCATATTGTTGATGTCATAATCATTTGATGATGTCATAATCATTTTGTTGTTGTCATAATCATTTCGTTGATGTCATAATGATTTGATGATATCATAATCATTTGATGTCATAATCATTGGATGATGTCATAATCATTTTGTTGATGTCATAATCATTTGATGATTTCATAATCATTTGATGTCATAATCATTGGATGATGTCATAATCATTTTGTTGATGTCATAATCATTTTATGATGTCATAATCATTTTGTTGATGTCATAATCATTGGATGATGTCATAATCCTTTTGTTGATGTCATAATCATTTGATGATGTCATAATCATTAGATGATGTCATAATCATTTTGTTGATGTCATAATCATTTGATGATGTCATAATCATTTTGTTGATGTCATAATCATTTCGTTGATGTCATAATGATTTGATGATATCATAATCATTTGATGTCATAATCATTGGATGATGTCATAATCATTTTGTTGATGTCATAATCATTTGATGATGTCATAATCATTAGATGATGTCATAATCATTGGATGATGACATAATCATTTTGTTTATGTCATAATCATTTGATGTCATAATCATTGGATGATGTCATAATCATTTTGTTGATGTCATAATCATTTTGTTGATGTCATATTGATTTGATGATGTCATAATCATTTGATGTCATAATCATTGGATGATGTCATAATCATTTTGTTCATGTCATAATCATTTGATGATGTCATAATCATTTGATGTCATAATCATTGGATGATGTCATAATCATTTTGTTGATGTCATAATCATTAGATGATGTCATAATCATTAGATGATGTCATAATCATTTTGTTGATGTCATAATCATTTGATGATGTCATAATCATTTGATGTAATAATCATTAGATGATGTCATAATCATTTTGTTGATGTCATAATCATTTGATGATGTCATAATCATTAGATGATGTCATAATCATTTTGTTGTTGTCATAATCATTTGATGATGTCATAATCATTTGATGTCATAATCATTGGATGATGTCATAATCATTTTGTTGATGTCATAATCATTCGATGATGTCATAATCATTTGATGATGTCATAATCATTTTGTTGATGTCATAATCATTTGATGATGTCATAATCATTTGATGTCATAATCATTGGATGATGTCATAATCATTTTGTTGATGTCATAATCATTTTATGATGTTATAATCATTTTGTTGATGTCATAATCATTGGATGATGTCATAATCCTTTTGTTGATGTCATAATCATTTGATGATGTCATAATCATTAGATGATGTCATAATCATTTTGTTGATGTCATAATCATTTGATGATGTCATAATCATTTTGTAGATGTCATAATCATTTCGTTGATGTCATAATGATTTGATGATATCATAATCATTTGATGTCATAATCATTGGATGATGTCATAATCATTTTGTTGATGTCATAATCATTTGGTGATGTCATAATCATTTGATGTCATAATCATTGGATGATGTCGTAATCATTTGATGATGCCATAATCATTTTGTTGATGTCATAATCATTTTATGATGTCATAATCATTTTGTTGATGTCATAATCATTTTGTTGATGTCATAATCATTTGATGATGTCATAGTCATTAGATGATGTCATAATCATTTTGTTGATGTCATAATCATTTCATGATGTCATAATCATTTGATGTCATAATCATTGTATGATGTCATAATCATTTTGTTGATGTCATAATCATTTGATGATGTCATAATCATTAGATAATGTCATAATCATTTTGTTGAAGTCATAATCATTTGATGATGTCATAATCATTTTGTTGATGTCATAATGATTTGATGATGTCATAATCATTTGATGTCATAATCATTGGATGATGTCATAATCATTTTGTTGATGTCATAATCATTTGATGATGTCATAATCATTTGATGTCATAATCATTGGATGATGTCATAATCATTTTGTTGATGTCATAATCATTTGATGATGTCATAATCATTAGATGATGTCATAATAATTTTGTTGATGTCATAATCATTTGATGATGTCAAAATCATATGATGTAATAATCAATGGATGATGTCATAATCATTTTGTTGATGTCATAATCATTTGATGATGTCATAATCATTAGATGATGTCATAATCATTTTGTTGATGTCATAATCATTTGATGATGTCATAATCATTAGATGATGTCATAATCATTTTGTTGATGTCATAATCATTTCATGATGTCATATTCATTTGATGTCATAATCATTGGATGATGTCATAATCATTTTATTGATGTCATAATCATTTGATGATGTCATAATCATTTGATGATGTCATAATCATTTTGTTGATGTCATAATCATTTGATGATGTCATAATCATTTGATGTCATAATCATTGGATGATGTCATAATCATTTTGTTGATGTCATAATCATTTTATGATGTCATAATCATTTTGTTGATGTCATAATCATTGGATGATGTCATAATCCTTTTGTTGATGTCATAATCATTTGATGATGTCATAATCATTAGATGATGTCATAATCATTTTGTTGATGTCATAATCATTTGATGATGTCATAATCATTTTGTTGATGTCATAATCATTTCGTTGATGTCATAATCATTTTGTTGATGTCATAATCATTTGATGATGTCATAATCATTAGATGATGTCATAATCATTTTGTTGATGTCATAATCATTTGATGATGTCATAATCATTTGATGATGTCATAATCATTTTGTTGATGTCATAATCATTTGATGATGTCATAATCATTTGATGTCATAATCATTGGATGATGTCGTAATCATTTTGTTGATGTCATAATCATATTGTTGATGTCATAACCATTTGATGATGTCATAATCATTTTGTTGATGTCATAATCATTTGATGTCATAATCATTGGATGATGTCATAATCATTTTGTTGATGTCATAATCATTTTGTTGATGTCATATTGATTTGATGATGTCATAATCATTTGATGTCATAATCATTGGATGATATCATAATCATTTTGTTGATGTCATAATCATTTGATGATGTCATAATCATTAGATAATGTCATAATCATTTTTGTTGAAGTCATAATCATTTGATGATGTCATAATCATTTTGTTGATGTCATAATCATTTTGTTGATGTCATATTGATTTGATGATGTCATAATCATTTGATGTCATAATCATTTGATGATGTCATAGTCATTAGATGATGTCATAATCATTTTGTTGATGTCATAATCATTTCATGATGTCATAATCATTTGATGTCATAATCATTGTATGATGTCATAATCATTTTGTTGATGTTATAATCATTTGATGATGTCATAATCATTAGATAATGTCATAATCATTTTGTTGAAGTCATAATCATTTGATGATGTCATAATCATTTTGTTGATGTCATAATGATTTGATGATGTCATAATCATTTGATGTCATAATCATTGGATGATGTCATAATCATTTTGTTGATGTCATAATCATTTGATGATGTCATAATCATTTGATGTCATAATCATTGGATGATGTCATAATCATTTTGTTGATGTCATAATCATTAGATGATGTCATAATAATTTTGTTGATGTCATAATCATTTGATGATGTCAAAATCATATGATGTAATAATCAATGGATGATGTCATAATCATTTTGTTGATGTCATAATCATTTGATGATGTCATAATCATTAGATGATGTCATAATCATTTTGTTGATGTCATAATCATTTGATGATGTCATAATCATTAGATGATGTCATAATCATTTTGTTGATGTCATAATCATTGGATGATGTCATAATCCTTTTGTTGATGTCATAATCATTTGATGATGTCATAATCATTAGATGATGTCATAATCATTTTGTTGATGTCATAATCATTTGATGATGTCATAATCATTTTGTTGATGTCATAATCATTTCGTTGATGTCATAATCATTTTGTTGCTGTCATAATCATTTGATGATGTCATAATCATTTGATGATGTCATAATCATTTTGATGATGTCATAATCATTTGATGATGTCATAATCATTTGATGTCATAATCATTGGATAATGTCATAATCATTTTGTTGATGTCATAATCATTTTATGATGTCATAATCATTTTGTTGATGTCATAATCATTGGATGATGTCATAATCCTTTTGTTGATGTCATAATCATTTTATGATGTTATAATCATTTTGTTGATCTCATAATCATTGGATGATGTCATATTCCTTTTGTTGATGTCATAATCATTTGATGATGTCATAATCATTAGATGATGTCATAATCATTTTGTTGATGTCATAATCATTTGATGATGTCATAATCATTTTGTAGATGTCATAATCATTTCGTTGATGTCATAATGATTTGATGATATCATAATCATTTGATGATGTCATAATCATTAGATGATGTCATAATCATTTTGTTGATGTCATAATCATTTGATGATGTCATAATCATTTGATGATGTCATAATCATTGGATGATGTCATAATCATTTGATGATGTCATAATCATTTGATATTATAATCATTTTATGATGTCATAATCATTTTGTTGATGTCATAATCATTTTGTTGATGTCATAATCATTTGATGATGTCATAGTCATTAGATGATGTCATAATCATTTTGTTGATGTCATAATCATTTCATGATG
Source organism: Dendrobates tinctorius (assembly GCF_039654945.1). NCBI lineage: Eukaryota > Metazoa > Chordata > Amphibia > Anura > Dendrobatidae > Dendrobates > Dendrobates tinctorius. The sequence goes on along the minus strand of NW_027361687.1, from coordinate 39,324,812 downwards.
TCATAATCATTTGATGTCATAATCATTGTATGATGTCATAATCATTTTGTTGATGTCATAATCATTTGATGATGTCATAATCATTAGATAATGTCATAATCATTTTGTTGAAGTCATAATCATTTGATGATGTCATAATCATTTTGTTGATGTCATAATGATTTGATGATGTCATAATCATTTGATGTCATAATCATTGGATGATGTCATAATGATTTGATGATGTCATAATCATTTGATGATGTCATAATCATTGGATGATGTCATAATCATTTTGTTGATGTCATAATCATTTGATGTCATAATCATTGGATGATGTCATAATCATTTTGTTGATGTCATAATCATTTGATGATGTCATAATCATTTGATGTCATAATCATTGGATGATGTCATAATCATTTTGTTGATGTCATAATCATTTGATGATGTCATAATCATTAGATGATGTCATAATCATTGGATGATGACATAATCATTTTGTTGATGTCATAATCATTTGATGTCATAATCATTGGATGATGTCATAATCATTTTGTTGATGTCATAATCATTTGATGATGTCATAATCATTAGATGATGTCATAATCATTTTGTTGATGTCACAATCATTTCATGATGTCATAATCATTTGATGTCATAATCATTGGATGATGTCATAATCATTTTGTTGATGTCATAATCATTTGATGATGTCATAATCATTAGATAATGTCATAATCATTTTGTTGAAGTCATAATCATTTGATGATGTCATTATCATTTTGTTGATGTCATAATGATTTGATGATGTCATAATCATTTGATGTCATAATCATTGGATGATGTCATAATCATTTTGTTGATGTCATAATCATTTGATGATGTCATAATCATTTGATGTCATAATCATTGGATGATGTCATAATCATTTTGTTGATGTCATAATCATTTGATGATGTCATAATCATTAGATGATGTCATAATCATTTTGTTGATGTCATAATCATTTGATGATGTCATAATCATATGATGTAATAATCATTGGATGATGTCATAATCATTTTGTTGATGTCATAATCATTTGATGATGTCATAATCATTAGATGATGTCATAATCATTTTGTTGATGTCATAATCATTTGATGATGTCATAATCATTAGATGATGTCATAATCATTTTGTTGATGTCATAATCATTTGATGATGTCATAATCATTTGATGTCATAATCATTGGATGATGTCGTAATCATTTTGTTGATGTCATAATCATTTGATGATGTCATAATCATTTGATGATGTCATAATCATTTGATGATGTCATAATCATTTGATGTCATAATCATTGGATAATGTCATAATCATTTTGTTGATGTCATAATCATTTTATGATGTCATAATCATTTTGGTGATGTCATAATCATTGGATGATGTCATAATCCTTTTGTTGATGTCATAATCATTTGATGATGTCATAATCATTAGATGATGTCATAATCATATTGTTGATGTCATAATCATTTGATGATGTCATAATCATTTTGTTGTTGTCATAATCATTTCGTTGATGTCATAATGATTTGATGATATCATAATCATTTGATGTAATAATCATTGGATGATGTCATAATCATTTTGTTGATGTCATAATCATTTGATGATGTCATAATCATTTGATGTCATAATCATTGGATGATGTCATAATCATTTTGTTGATGTCATAATCATTTTATGATGTCATAATCATTTTGTTGATGTCATAATCATTGGATGATGTCATAATCCTTTTGTTGATGTCATAATCATTTGATGATGTCATAATCATTAGATGATGTCATAATCATTTTGTTGATGTCATAATCATTTGATGATGTCATAATCATTTCGTTGATGTCATAATCATTTTGTTGATGTCATAATCATTTGATGATGTCATAATCATTAGATGATGTCATAATCATTTTGTTGATGTCATAATCATTTGATGATGTCATAATCATTTGATGATGTCATAATCATTTTGTTGATGTCATAATCATTTGATGATGTCATAATCATTTGATGTCATAATCATTGGATGATGTCGTAATCATTTCGTTGATGTCATAATCATATTGTTGATGTCATAACCATTTGATGATGTCATAATCATTTTGTTGATGTCATAATCATTTGATGTCATAATCATTGGATGATGTCATAATCATTTTGTTGATGTCATAATCATTTTGTTGATGTCATATTGATTTGATGATGTCATAATCATTTGATGTCATAATCATTGGATGATGTCATAATCATTTTGTTGATGTCATAATCATTTGATGATGTCATAATCATTAGATAATGTCATAATCATTTTTGTTGAAGTCATAATCATTTGATGATGTCATAATCATTTTGTTGATGTCATAATCATTTTGTTGATGTCATATTGATTTGATGATGTCATAATCATTTGATGTCATAATCATTTGATGATGTCATAGTCATTAGATGATGTCATAATCATTTTGTTGATGTCATAATCATTTCATGATGTCATAATCATTTGATGTCATAATCATTGTATGATGTCATAATCATTTTGTTGATGTTATAATCATTTGATGATGTCATAATCATTAGATAATGTCATAATCATTTTGTTGAAGTCATAATCATTTGATGATGTCATAATCATTTTGTTGATGTCATAATGATTTGATGATGTCATAATCATTTGATGTCATAATCATTGGATGATGTCATAATCATTTTGTTGATGTCATAATCATTTGATGATGTCATAATCATTTGATGTCATAATCATTGGATGATGTCATAATCATTTTGTTGATGTCATAATCATTTGATGATGTCATAATCATTAGATGATGTCATAATAATTTTGTTGATGTCATAATCATTTGATGATGTCAAAATCATATGATGTAATAATCAATGGATGATGTCATAATCATTTTGTTGATGTCATAATCATTTGATGATGTCATAATCATTAGATGATGTCATAATCATTTTGTTGATGTCATAATCATTTGATGATGTCATAATCATTAGATGATGTCATAATCATTTTGTTGATGTCATAATCATTGGATGATGTCATAATCCTTTTGTTGATGTCATAATCATTTGATGATGTCATAATCATTAGATGATGTCATAATCATTTTGTTGATGTCATAATCATTTGATGATGTCATAATCAATTTGTTGATGTCATAATCATTTTGTTGATGTCATAATCATTTTGTTGCTGTCATAATCATTTGATGATGTCATAATCATTTGATGATGTCATAATCATTTTGATGATGTCATAATCATTTGATGATGTCATAATCATTTGATGTCATAATCATTGGATAATGTCATAATCATTTTGTTGATGTCATAATCATTTTATGATGTCATAATCATTTTGTTGATGTCATAATCATTGGATGATGTCATAATCCTTTTGTTGATGTCATAATCATTTTATGATGTTATAATCATTTTGTTGATCTCATAATCATTGGATGATGTCATATTCCTTTTGTTGATGTCATAATCATTTGATGATGTCATAATCATGAGATGATGTCATAATCATTTTGTTGATGTCATAATCATTTGATGATGTCATAATCATTTTGTAGATGTCATAATCATTTCGTTGATGTCATAATGATTTGATGATATCATAATCATTTGATGATGTCATAATCATTAGATGATGTCATAATCATTTTGTTGATGTCATAATCATTTGATGATGTCATAATCATTTGATGATGTCATAATCATTGGATGATGTCATAATCATTTGATGATGTCATAATCATTTGATGTTATAATCATTTTATGATGTCATAATCATTTTGTTGATGTCATAATCATTTGATGATGTCATAGTCATTAGATGATGTCATAATCATTTTGTTGATGTCATAATCATTTCATGATGTCATAATCATTTGATGTCATAATCATTGTATGATGTCATAATCATTTTGTTGATGTCATAATCATTTGATGATGTCATAATCATTAGATAATGTCATAATCATTTTGTTGAAGTCATAATCATTTGATGATGTCATAATCATTTTGTTGATGTCATAATGATTTGATGATGTCATAATCATTTGATGTCATAATCATTGGATGATGTCATAATCATTTTGTTGATGTCATAATCATTTGATGATGTCATAATCATTTGATGTCATAATCATTGGATGATGTCATAATCATTTTGTTGATGTCATAATCATTTCGTTGATGTCATAATGATTTGATGATATCATAATCATTTGATGTCATAATCATTGGATGATGTCATAATCATTTTGTTGATGTCATAATCATTTGATGATGTCATAATCATTTGATGTCATAATCATTGGATGATGTCATAATCATTTTGTTGATGTCATAATCATTTTATGATGTCATAATCATTTTGTTGATGTCATAATCATTGGATTATGTCATAATCCTTTTGTTGATGTCATAATAATTTGATGATGTCATAATCATTAGATGATGTCATAATCATTTTGTTGATGTCATAATCATTTGATGATGTCATAATCATTTTGTTGATGTCATAATCATTTCGTTGATGTCATAATGATTTGATGATATCATAATCATTTGATGTCATAATCATTGGATGATGTCATAATCATTTTGTTGATGTCATAATCATTTGATGATGTCATAATCATTAGATGATGTCATAATCATTGGATGATGACATAATCATTATGTTTATGTCATAATCATTTGATGTCATAATCATTGGATGATGTCATAATCATTTTGTTGATGTCATAATCATTTGATGATGTCATAATCATTAGATAATGTCATAATCATTTTTGTTGAAGTCATAATCATTTGATGATGTCATAATCATTTTGTTGATGTCATAATCATTTTGTTGATGTCATATTGATTTGATGATGTCATAATCATTTGATGTCATAATCATTTGATGATGTCATAGTCATTAGATGATGTCATAATCATTTTGTTGATGTCATAATCATTTCATGATGTCATAATCATTTGATGTCATAATCATTGTATGATGTCATAATCATTTTGTTGATGTTATAATCATTTGATGATGTCATAATCATTAGATAATGTCATAATCATTTTGTTGAAGTCATAATCATTTGATGATGTCATAATCATTTTGTTGATGTCATAATGATTTGATGATGTCATAATCATTTGATGTCATAATCATTGGATGATGTCATAATCATTTTGTTGATGTCATAATCATTTGTTGATGTCATAATCATTTGATGTCATAATCATTGGATGATGTCATAATCATTTTGTTGATGTCATAATCATTTGATGATGTCATAATCATTAGATGATGTCATAATAATTTTGTTGATGTCATAATCATTTGATGATGTCAAAATCATATGATGTAATAATCAATGGATGATGTCATAATCATTTTGTTGATGTCATAATCATTTGATGATGTCATAATCATTAGATGATGTCATAATCATTTTGTTGATGTCATAATCATTTGATGATGTCATAATCATTAGATGATGTCATAATCATTTTGTTGATGTCATAATCATTGGATGATGTCATAATCCTTTTGTTGATGTCATAATCATTTGATGATGTCATTATCATTAGATGATGTCATAATCATTTTGTTGATGTCATAATCATTTGATTATGTCATAATCATTTTGTTGATGACATAATCATTTCGTTGATGTCATAATCATTTTGTTGCTGTCATAATCATTTGATGATGTCATAATCATTTTGATGATGTCATAATCATTTGATGATGTCATAATCATTTGATGTCATAATCATTGGATAATGTCATAATCATTTTGTTGATGTCATAATCATTTTATGATGTCATAATCATTTTGTTGATGTCATAATCATTGGATGATGTCATAATCCTTTTGTTGATGTCATAATCATTTTATGATGTTATAATCATTTTGTTGATCTCATAATCATTGGATGATGTCATATTCCTTTTGTTGATGTCATAATCATTTGATGATGTCATAATCATTAGATGATGTCATAATCATTTTGTTGATGTCATAATCATTTGATGATGTCATAATCATTTTGTAGATGTCATAATCATTTCGTTGATGTCATAATGATTTGATGATATCATAATCATTTGATGATGTCATAATCATTAGATGATGTCATAATCATTTTGTTGATGTCATAATCATTTGATGATGTCATAATCATTTGATGATGTCATAATCATTTGATGATGTCATAATCATTTTGTTGATGTCATAATGATTTGATGATGTCATAATCATTTGATGTCATAATCATTGGATGATGTCATAATCATTTTGTTGATGTCATAATCATTTGATGATGTCATAATCATTTGATGTCATAATCATTGGATGATGTCATAATCATTTTGTTGATGTCATAATCATTTGATGATGTCATAATCATTAGATGATGTCATAATAATTTTGTTGATGTCATAATCATTTGATGATGTCAAAATCATATGATGTAATAATAAATGGATGATGTCATAATCATTTTGTTGATGTCATAATCATTTGATGATGTCATAATCATTAGATGATGTCATAATCATTTTGTTGATGTCATAATCATTTGATGATGTCATAATCATTAGATGATGTCATAATCATTTTGTTGATGTCATAATCATTTGATGATGTCATAATCATTTGATGTCATAATCATTGGATGATGTCATAATCATTTTATTGATGTCATAATCATTTGATGATGTCATAATCATTTGATGATGTCATAATCATTTTGTTGATGTCATAATCATTTGATGATGTCATAATCATTTGATGTCATAATCATTGGATGATGTCATAATCATTTTGTTGATGTCATAATGATTTGATGATGTCATAATCATTTGATGTCATAATCAATGGATGATGTCATAATCATTTTGTTGATGTCATAATCATTTGATGATGTCATAATCATTTGATGTCATAATCATTGGATGATGTCATAATCATTTTGTTGATGACATAATCATTTGATGATGTCATAATCATTAGATGATGTCATAATCATTTTGTTGATGTCATAATCATTTGATGATGTCATAATCATATGATGTAATAATCATTGGATGATGTCATAATCATTTTGTTGATGTCATAATCATTTGATGATGTCATAATCATTAGATGATGTCATAATCATTTTGTTGATGTCATAATCATTTGATGATGTCATAATCATTAGATGATGTCATAATCATTTTGTTGATGTCATAATCATTTGATGATGTCATAATCATTTGATGTCATAATCATTGGATGATGTCGTAATCATTTTGTTGATGTCATAATCATTTGATGATGTCATAATCATTTGATGATGTCATAATCATTTTGATGATGTCATAATCATTTGATGATGTCATAATCATTTGATGTCATAATCATTGGATAATGTCATAATCATTTTGTTGATGTCATAATCATTTTATGATGTCATAATCATTTTGTTGATGTCATAATCATTGGATGATGTCATAATCCTTTTGTTGATGTCATAATCATTTGATGATGTCATAATCATTAGATGATGTCATAATCATTTTGTTGATGTCATAATCATTTGATGATGTCATAATCATTTTGTTGATGTCATAATCATTTCGTTGATGTCATAATGATTTGATGATATCATAATCATTTGATGTCATAATCATTGGATGATGTCATAATCATTTTGTTGATGTCATAATCATTTGATGATGTCATAATCATTAGATGATGTCATAATCATTGGATGATGACATAATCATTTTGTTTATGTCATAATCATTTGATGTCATAATCATTGGATGATGTCATAATCATTTTGTTGATGTCATAATCATTTTGTTGATGTCATATTGATTTGATGATGTCATAATCATTTGATGTCATAATCATTGGATGATGTCATAATCATTTTGTTCATGTCATAATCATTTGATGATGTCATAATCATTTGATGTCATAATCATTGGATGATGTCATAATCATTTTGTTGATGTCATAATCATTTGATGATGTCATAATCATTAGATGATGTCATAATCATTTAGATGATGTCATAATCATTTGATTATGTCATAATCATTTGATGTAATAATCATTAGATGATGTCATAATCATTTTGTTGATGTCATAATCATTTGATGATGTCATAATCATTAGATGATGTCATAATCATTTTGTTGATGTCATAATCATTTGATGATGTCATAATCATTTGATGTCATAATCATTGGATGATGTCATAATCATTTTGTTGATGTCATAATCATTCGATGATGTCATAATCATTTGATGATGTCATAATCATTTTGTTGATGTCATAATCATTTGATGATGTCATAATCATTTGATGTCATAATCATTGGATGATGTCATAATCATTTTGTTGATGTCAAAATCATTTTATGATGTTATAATCATTTTGTTGATGTCATAATCATTGGATGATGTCATAATCCTTTTGTTGATGTCATAATCATTTGATGATGTCATAATCATTAGATGATGTCATAATCATTTTGTTGATGTCATAATCATTTGATGATGTCATAATCATTTTGTAGATGTCATAATCATTTCGTTGATGTCATAATGATTTGATGATATCATAATCATTTGATGTCATAATCATTGGATGATGTCATAATCATTTTGTTGATGTCATAATCATTTGGTGATGTCATAATCATTTGATGTCATAATCATTGGATGATGTCGTAATCATTTGATGATGCCATAATCATTTTGTTGATGTCATAATCATTTTATGATGTCATAATCATTTTGTTGATGTCATAATCATTTTGTTGATGTCATAATCATTTGATGATGTCATAGTCATTAGATGATGTCATAATCATTTTGTTGATGTCATAATCATTTCATGATGTCATAATCATTTGATGTCATAATCATTGTATGATGTCATAATCATTTTGTTGATGTCATAATCATTTGATGATGTCATAATCATTAGATAATGTCATAATCATTTTGTTGAAGTCATAATCATTTGATGATGTCATAATCATTTTGTTGATGTCATAATGATTTGATGATGTCATAATCATTTGATGTCATAATCATTGGATGATGTCATAATCATTTTGTTGATGTCATAATCATTTGATGATGTCATAATCATTTGATGTCATAATCATTGGATGATGTCATAATCATTTTGTTGATGTCATAATCATTTGATGATGTCATAATCATTAGATGATGTCATAATAATTTTGTTGATGTCATAATCATTTGATGATGTCAAAATCATATGATGTAATAATCAATGGATGATGTCATAATCATTTTGTTGATGTCATAATCATTTGATGATGTCATAATCATTAGATGATGTCATAATCATTTTGTTGATGTCATAATCATTTGATGATGTCATAATCATTAGATGATGTCATAATCATTTTGTTGATGTCATAATCATTTGATGATGTCATAATCATTTGATGTCATAATCATTGGATGATGTCATAATCATTTTATTGATGTCATAATCATTTGATGATGTCATAATCATTTGATGATGTCATAATCATTTTGTTGATGTCATAATCATTTGATGATGTCATAATCATTTGATGTCATAATCATTGGATGATGTCATAATCATTTTGTTGATGTCATAATCATTTTATGATGTCATAATCATTTTGTTGATGTCATAATCATTGGATGATGTCATAATCCTTTTGTTGATGTCATAATCATTTGATGATGTCATAATCATTAGATGATGTCATAATCATTTTGTTGATGTCATAATCATTTGATGATGTCATAATCATTTTGTTGATGTCATAATCATTTCGTTGATGTCATAATCATTTTGTTGATGTCATAATCATTTGATGATGTCATAATCATTAGATGATGTCATAATCATTTTGTTGATGTCATAATCATTTGATGATGTCATAATCATTTGATGATGTCATAATCATTTTGTTGATGTCATAATCATTTGATGATGTCATAATCATTTGATGTCATAATCATTGGATGATGTCGTAATCATTTTGTTGATGTCATAATCATATTGTTGATGTCATAACCATTTGATGATGTCATAATCATTTTGTTGATGTCATAATCATTTGATGTCATAATCATTGGATGATGTCATAATCATTTTGTTGATGTCATAATCATTTTGTTGATGTCATATTGATTTGATGATGTCATAATCATTTGATGTCATAATCATTGGATGATATCATAATCATTTTGTTGATGTCATAATCATTTGATGATGTCATAATCATTAGATAATGTCATAATCATTTTTGTTGAAGTCATAATCATTTGATGATGTCATAATCATTTTGTTGATGTCATAATCATTTTGTTGATGTCATATTGATTTGATGATGTCATAATCATTTGATGTCATAATCATTTGATGATGTCATAGTCATTAGATGATGTCATAATCATTTTGTTGATGTCATAATCATTTCATGATGTCATAATCATTTGATGTCATAATCATTGTATGATGTCATAATCATTTTGTTGATGTTATAATCATTTGATGATGTCATAATCATTAGATAATGTCATAATCATTTTGTTGAAGTCATAATCATTTGATGATGTCATAATCATTTTGTTGATGTCATAATGATTTGATGATGTCATAATCATTTGATGTCATAATCATTGGATGATGTCATAATCATTTTGTTGATGTCATAATCATTTGATGATGTCATAATCATTTGATGTCATAATCATTGGATGATGTCATAATCATTTTGTTGATGTCATAATCATTAGATGATGTCATAATAATTTTGTTGATGTCATAATCATTTGATGATGTCAAAATCATATGATGTAATAATCAATGGATGATGTCATAATCATTTTGTTGATGTCATAATCATTTGATGATGTCATAATCATTAGATGATGTCATAATCATTTTGTTGATGTCATAATCATTTGATGATGTCATAATCATTAGATGATGTCATAATCATTTTGTTGATGTCATAATCATTGGATGATGTCATAATCCTTTTGTTGATGTCATAATCATTTGATGATGTCATAATCATTAGATGATGTCATAATCATTTTGTTGATGTCATAATCATTTGATGATGTCATAATCATTTTGTTGATGTCATAATCATTTCGTTGATGTCATAATCATTTTGTTGCTGTCATAATCATTTGATGATGTCATAATCATTTGATGATGTCATAATCATTTTGATGATGTCATAATCATTTGATGATGTCATAATCATTTGATGTCATAATCATTGGATAATGTCATAATCATTTTGTTGATGTCATAATCATTTTATGATGTCATAATCATTTTGTTGATGTCATAATCATTGGATGATGTCATAATCCTTTTGTTGATGTCATAATCATTTTATGATGTTATAATCATTTTGTTGATCTCATAATCATTGGATGATGTCATATTCCTTTTGTTGATGTCATAATCATTTGATGATGTCATAATCATTAGATGATGTCATAATCATTTTGTTGATGTCATAATCATTTGATGATGTCATAATCATTTTGTAGATGTCATAATCATTTCGTTGATGTCATAATGATTTGATGATATCATAATCATTTGATGATGTCATAATCATTAGATGATGTCATAATCATTTTGTTGATGTCATAATCATTTGATGATGTCATAATCATTTGATGATGTCATAATCATTTGATGTTATAATCATTTTATGATGTCATAATCATTTTGTTGATGTCATAATCATTTTGTTGATGTCATAATCATTTGATGATGTCATAGTCATTAGATGATGTCATAATCATTTTGTTGATGTCATAATCATTTCATGATGTCATAATCATTTGATGTCATAATCATTGTATGATGTCATAATCATTTTGTTGATGTCATAATCATTTGATGATGTCATAATCATTAGATAATGTCATAATCATTTTGTTGAAGTCATAATCATTTGATGATGTCATAATCATTTTGTTGATGTCATAATGATTTGATGATGTCATAATCATTTGATGTCATAATCATTGGATGATGTCATAATGATTTGATGATGTCATAATCATTTGATGATGTCATAATCATTGGATGATGTCATAATCATTTTGTTGATGTCATAATCATTTGATGTCATAATCATTGGATGATGTCATAATCATTTTGTTGATGTCATAATCATTTGATGATGTCATAATCATTTGATGTCATAATCATTGGATGATGTCATAATCATTTTGTTGATGTCATAATCATTTGATGATGTCATAATCATTAGATGATGTCATAATCATTGGATGATGACATAATCATTTTGTTGATGTCATAATCATTTGATGTCATAATCATTGGATGATGTCATAATCATTTTGTTGATGTCATAATCATTTGATGATGTCATAATCATTAGATGATGTCATAATCATTTTGTTGATGTCACAATCATTTCATGATGTCATAATCATTTGATGTCATAATCATTGGATGATGTCATAATCATTTTGTTGATGTCATAATCATTTGATGATGTCATAATCATTAGATAATGTCATAATCATTTTGTTGAAGTCATAATCATTTGATGATGTCATTATCATTTTGTTGATGTCATAATGATTTGATGATGTCATAATCATTTGATGTCATAATCATTGGATGATGTCATAATCATTTTGTTGATGTCATAATCATTTGATGATGTCATAATCATTTGATGTCATAATCATTGGATGATGTCATAATCATTTTGTTGATGTCATAATCATTTGATGATGTCATAATCATTAGATGATGTCATAATCATTTTGTTGATGTCATAATCATTTGATGATGTCATAATCATATGATGTAATAATCATTGGATGATGTCATAATCATTTTGTTGATGTCATAATCATTTGATGATGTCATAATCATTAGATGATGTCATAATCATTTTGTTGATGTCATAATCATTTGATGATGTCATAATCATTAGATGATGTCATAATCATTTTGTTGATGTCATAATCATTTGATGATGTCATAATCATTTGATGTCATAATCATTGGATGATGTCGTAATCATTTTGTTGATGTCATAATCATTTGATGATGTCATAATCATTTGATGATGTCATAATCATTTGATGATGTCATAATCATTTGATGTCATAATCATTGGATAATGTCATAATCATTTTGTTGATGTCATAATCATTTTATGATGTCATAATCATTTTGGTGATGTCATAATCATTGGATGATGTCATAATCCTTTTGTTGATGTCATAATCATTTGATGATGTCATAATCATTAGATGATGTCATAATCATATTGTTGATGTCATAATCATTTGATGATGTCATAATCATTTTGTTGTTGTCATAATCATTTCGTTGATGTCATAATGATTTGATGATATCATAATCATTTGATGTAATAATCATTGGATGATGTCATAATCATTTTGTTGATGTCATAATCATTTGATGATGTCATAATCATTTGATGTCATAATCATTGGATGATGTCATAATCATTTTGTTGATGTCATAATCATTTTATGATGTCATAATCATTTTGTTGATGTCATAATCATTGGATGATGTCATAATCCTTTTGTTGATGTCATAATCATTTGATGATGTCATAATCATTAGATGATGTCATAATCATTTTGTTGATGTCATAATCATTTGATGATGTCATAATCATTTCGTTGATGTCATAATCATTTTGTTGATGTCATAATCATTTGATGATGTCATAATCATTAGATGATGTCATAATCATTTTGTTGATGTCATAATCATTTGATGATGTCATAATCATTTTGTTGATGTCATAATCATTTGATGATGTCATAATCATTTGATGTCATAATCATTGGATGATGTCGTAATCATTTCGTTGATGTCATAATCATATTGTTGATGTCATAACCATTTGATGATGTCATAATCATTTTGTTGATGTCATAATCATTTGATGTCATAATCATTGGATGATGTCATAATCATTTTGTTGATGTCATAATCATTTTGTTGATGTCATATTGATTTGATGATGTCATAATCATTTGATGTCATAATCATTGGATGATGTCATAATCATTTTGTTGATGTCATAATCATTTGATGATGTCATAATCATTAGATAATGTCATAATCATTTTTGTTGAAGTCATAATCATTTGATGATGTCATAATCATTTTGTTGATGTCATAATCATTTTGTTGATGTCATATTGATTTGATGATGTCATAATCATTTGATGTCATAATCATTTGATGATGTCATAGTCATTAGATGATGTCATAATCATTTTGTTGATGTCATAATCATTTCATGATGTCATAATCATTTGATGTCATAATCATTGTATGATGTCATAATCATTTTGTTGATGTTATAATCATTTGATGATGTCATAATCATTAGATAATGTCATAATCATTTTGTTGAAGTCATAATCATTTGATGATGTCATAATCATTTTGTTGATGTCATAATGATTTGATGATGTCATAATCATTTGATGTCATAATCATTGGATGATGTCATAATCATTTTGTTGATGTCATAATCATTTGATGATGTCATAATCAGTTGATGTCATAATCATTGGATGATGTCATAATCATTTTGTTGATGTCATAATCATTTGATGATGTCATAATCATTAGATGATGTCATAATAATTTTGTTGATGTCATAATCATTTGATGATGTCAAAATCATATGATGTAATAATCAATGGATGATGTCATAATCATTTTGTTGATGTCATAATCATTTGATGATGTCATAATCATTAGATGATGTCATAATCATTTTGTTGATGTCATAATCATTTGATGATGTCATAATCATTAGATGATGTCATAATCATTTTGTTGATGTCATAATCATTGGATGATGTCATAATCCTTTTGTTGATGTCATAATCATTTGATGATGTCATAATCATTAGATGATGTCATAATCATTTTGTTGATGTCATAATCATTTGATGATGTCATAATCAATTTGTTGATGTCATAATCATTTTGTTGATGTCATAATCATTTTGTTGCTGTCATAATCATTTGATGATGTCATAATCATTTGATGATGTCATAATCATTTTGATGATGTCATAATCATTTGATGATGTCATAATCATTTGATGTCATAATCATTGGATAATGTCATAATCATTTTGTTGATGTCATAATCATTTTATGATGTCATAATCATTTTGTTGATGTCATAATCATTGGATGATGTCATAATCCTTTTGTTGATGTCATAATCATTTTATGATGTTATAATCATTTTGTTGATCTCATAATCATTGGATGATGTCATATTCCTTTTGTTGATGTCATAATCATTTGATGATGTCATAATCATGAGATGATGTCATAATCATTTTGTTGATGTCATAATCATTTGATGATGTCATAATCATTTTGTATATGTCATAATCATTTCGTTGATGTCATAATGATTTGATGATATCATAATCATTTGATGATGTCATAATCATTAGATGATGTCATAATCATTTTGTTGATGTCATAATCATTTGATGATGTCATAATCATTTGATGATGTCATAATCATTGGATGATGTCATAATCATTTGATGATGTCATAATCATTTGATGTTATAATCATTTTATGATGTCATAATCATTTTGTTGATGTCATAATCATTTGATGATGTCATAGTCATTAGATGATGTCATAATCATTTTGTTGATGTCATAATCATTTCATGATGTCATAATCATTTGATGTCATAATCATTGTATGATGTCATAATCATTTTGTTGATGTCATAATCATTTGATGATGTCATAATCATTAGATAATGTCATAATCATTTTGTTGAAGTCATAATCATTTGATGATGTCATAATCATTTTGTTGATGTCATAATGATTTGATGATGTCATAATCATTTGATGTCATAATCATTGGATGATGTCATAATCATTTTGTTGATGTCATAATCATTTGATGATGTCATAATCATTTGATGTCATAATCATTGGATGATGTCATAATCATTTTGTTGATGTCATAATCATTTGATGATGTCATAATCATTAGATGATGTCATAATAATTTTGTTGATGTCATAATCATTTGATGATGTCAAAATCATATGATGTAATAATCAATGGATGATGTCATAATCATTTTGTTGATGTCATAATCATTTGATGATGTCATAATCATTAGATGATGTCATAATCATTTTGTTGATGTCATAATCATTTGATGATGTCATAATCATTAGATGATGTCATAATCATTTTGTTGATGTCATAATCATTTGATGATGTCATAATCATTTGATGTCATAATCATTGGATGATGTCATAATCATTTTATTGATGTCATAATCATTTGATGATGTCATAATCATTTGATGATGTCATAATCATTTTGTTGATGTCATAATCATTTGATGATGTCATAATCATTTGATGTCATAATCATTGGATGATGTCATAATCATTTTGTTGATGTCATAATCATTTTATGATGTCATAATCATTTTGTTGATGTCATAATCATTGGATGATGTCATAATCCTTTTGTTGATGTCATAATCATTTGATGATGTCATAATCATTAGATGATGTCATAATCATTTTGTTGATGTCATAATCATTTGATGATGTCATAATCATTTTGTTGATGTCATAATCATTTCGTTGATGTCATAATCATTTTGTTGATGTCATAATCATTTGATGATGTCATAATCATTAGATGATGTCATAATCATTTTGTTGATGTCATAATCATTTGATGATGTCATAATCATTTGATGATGTCATAATCATTTTGTTGATGTCATAATCATTTGATGATGTCATAATCATTTGATGTCATAATCATTGGATGATGTCGTAATCATTTTGTTGATGTCATAATCATATTGTTGATGTCATAACCATTTGATGATGTCATAATCATTTTGTTGATGTCATAATCATTTCGTTGATGTCATAATGATTTGATGATATCATAATCATTTGATGTCATAATCATTGGATGATGTCATAATCATTTTGTTGATGTCATAATCATTTGATGATGTCATAATCATTTGATGTCATAATCATTGGATGATGTCATAATCATTTTGTTGATGTCATAATCATTTTATGATGTCATAATCATTTTGTTGATGTCATAATCATTGGATTATGTCATAATCCTTTTGTTGATGTCATAATAATTTGATGATGTCATAATCATTAGATGATGTCATAATCATTTTGTTGATGTCATAATCATTTGATGATGTCATAATCATTTTGTTGATGTCATAATCATTTCGTTGATGTCATAATGATTTGATGATATCATAATCATTTGATGTCATAATCATTGGATGATGTCATAATCATTTTGTTGATGTCATAATCATTTGATGATGTCATAATCATTAGATGATGTCATAATCATTGGATGATGACATAATCATTATGTTTATGTCATAATCATTTGATGTCATAATCATTGGATGATGTCATAATCATTTTGTTGATGTCATAATCATTTGATGATGTCATAATCATTAGATAATGTCATAATCATTTTTGTTGAAGTCATAATCATTTGATGATGTCATAATCATTTTGTTGATGTCATAATCATTTTGTTGATGTCATATTGATTTGATGATGTCATAATCATTTGATGTCATAATCATTTGATGATGTCATAGTCATTAGATGATGTCATAATCATTTTGTTGATGTCATAATCATTTCATGATGTCATAATCATTTGATGTCATAATCATTGTATGATGTCATAATCATTTTGTTGATGTTATAATCATTTGATGATGTCATAATCATTAGATAATGTCATAATCATTTTGTTGAAGTCATAATCATTTGATGATGTCATAATCATTTTGTTGATGTCATAATGATTTGATGATGTCATAATCATTGGATGATGTCATAATCATTTTGTTGATGTCATAATCATTTGTTGATGTCATAATCATTTGATGTCATAATCATTGGATGATGTCATAATCATTTTGTTGATGTCATAATCATTTGATGATGTCATAATCATTAGATGATGTCATAATAATTTTGTTGATGTCATAATCATTTGATGATGTCAAAATCATATGATGTAATAATCAATGGATGATGTCATAATCATTTTGTTGATGTCATAATCATTTGATGATGTCATAATCATTAGATGATGTCATAATCATTTTGTTGATGTCATAATCATTTGATGATGTCATAATCATTAGATGATGTCATAATCATTTTGTTGATGTCATAATCATTGGATGATGTCATAATCCTTTTGTTGATGTCATAATCATTTGATGATGTCATTATCATTAGATGATGTCATAATCATTTTGTTGATGTCATAATCATTTGATTATGTCATAATCATTTTGTTGATGACATAATCATTTCGTTGATGTCATAATCATTTTGTTGCTGTCATAATCATTTGATGATGTCATAATCATTTGATGATGTCATAATCATTTTGATGATGTCATAATCATTTGATGATGTCATAATCATTTGATGTCATAATCATTGGATAATGTCATAATCATTTTGTTGATGTCATAATCATTTTATGATGTCATAATCATTTTGTTGATGTCATAATCATTGGATGATGTCATAATCCTTTTGTTGATGTCATAATCATTTTATGATGTTATAATCATTTTGTTGATCTCATAATCATTGGATGATGTCATATTCCTTTTGTTGATGTCATAATCATTTGATGATGTCATAATCATTAGATGATGTCATAATCATTTTGTTGATGTCATAATCATTTGATGATGTCATAATCATTTTGTAGATGTCATAATCATTTCGTTGATGTCATAATGATTTGATGATATCATAATCATTTGATGATGTCATAATCATTAGATGATGTCATAATCATTTTGTTGATGTCATAATCATTTGATGATGTCATAATCATTTGATGATGTCATAATCATTTGATGATGTCATAATCATTTTGTTGATGTCATAATGATTTGATGATGTCATAATCATTTGATGTCATAATCATTGGATGATGTCATAATCATTTTGTTGATGTCATAATCATTTGATGATGTCATAATCATTTGATGTCATAATCATTGGATGATGTCATAATCATTTTGTTGATGTCATAATCATTTGATGATGTCATAATCATTAGATGATGTCATAATAATTTTGTTGATGTCATAATCATTTGATGATGTCAAAATCATATGATGTAATAATAAATGGATGATGTCATAATCATTTTGTTGATGTCATAATCATTTGATGATGTCATAATCATTAGATGATGTCATAATCATTTTGTTGATGTCATAATCATTTGATGATGTCATAATCATTAGATGATGTCATAATCATTTTGTTGATGTCATAATCATTTGATGATGTCATAATCATTTGATGTCATAATCATTGGATGATGTCATAATCATTTTATTGATGTCATAATCATTTGATGATGTCATAATCATTTGATGATGTCATAATCATTTTGTTGATGTCATAATCATTTGATGATGTCATAATCATTTGATGTCATAATCATTGGATGATGTCATAATCATTTTGTTGATGTCATAATCATTTTATGATGTCATAATCATTTTGTTGATGTCATAATCATTGGATGATGTCATAATCCTTTTGTTGATGTCATAATCATTTGATGATGTCATAATCATTAGATGATGTCATAATCATTTTGTTGATGTCATAATCATTTGATGATGTCATAATCATTTTGTTGATGTCATAATCATTTCGTTGATGTCATAATCATTTTGTTGATGTCATAATCATTTGATGATGTCATAATCATTAGATGATGTCATAATCATTTTGTTGATGTCATAATCATTTGATGATGTCATAATCATTTGATGATGTCATAATCATTTTGTTGATGTCATAATCATTTGATGATGTCATAATCATTTTGATGATGTCATAATCATTTGATGATGTCATAATCATTTGATGTCATAATCATTGGATAATGTCATAATCATTTTGTTGATGTCATAATCATTTTATGATGTCATAATCATTTTGTTGATGTCATAATCATTGGATGATGTCATAATCCTTTTGTTGATGTCATAATCATTTTATGATGTTATAATCATTTTGTTGATCTCATAATCATTGGATGATGTCATATTCCTTTTGTTGATGCCATAATCATTTGATGATGTCATAATCATTAGATGATGTCATAATCATTTTGTTGATGTCATAATCATTTGATGATGTCATAATCATTTTGTAGATGTCATAATCATTTCGTTGATGTCATAATGATTTGATGATATCATAATCATTTGATGATGTCATAATCATTAGATGATGTCATAATCATTTTGTTGATGTCATAATCATTTGATGATGTCATAATCATTTGATGATGTCATAATCATTTGATGATGTCATAATCATTTTGTTGATGTCATAATGATTTGATGATGTCATAATCATTTGATGTCATAATCATTGGATGATGTCATAATCATTTTGTTGATGTCATAATCATTTGATGATGTCATAATCATTTGATGTCATAATCATTGGATGATGTCATAATCATTTTGTTGATGTCATAATCATTTGATGATGTCATAATCATTAGATGATGTCATAATATTTTTGTTGATGTCATAATCATTTGATGATGTCAAAATCATATGATGTAATAATCAATGGATGATGTCATAATCATTTTGTTGATGTCATAATCATTTGATGATGTCATAATCATTAGATGATGTCATAATCATTTTGTTGATGTCATAATCATTTGATGATGTCATAATCATTAGATGATGTCATAATCATTTTGTTGATGTCATAATCATTTGATGATGTCATAATCATTAGATGATGTCATAATCATTTTGTTGATGTCATAATCATTTGATGATGTCATAATCATTTGATGTCATAATCATTGGATGATGTCATAATCATTTTATTGATGTCATAATCATTTGATGATGTCATAATCATTTGATGATGTCATAATCATTTTGTTGATGTCATAATCATTTGATGATGTCATAATCATTTGATGTCATAATCATTGGATGATGTCATAATCATTTTGTTGATGTCATAATCATTTTATGATGTCATAATCATTTTGTTGATGTCATAATCATTGGATGATGTCATAATCCTTTTGTTGATGTCATAATCATTTGATGATGTCATAATCATTAGATGATGTCATAATCATTTTGTTGATGTCATAATCATTTGATGATGTCATAATCATTTTGTTGATGTCATAATCATTTCGTTGATGTCATAATCATTTTGTTGATGTCATAATCATTTGATGATGTCATAATCATTAGATGATGTCATAATCATTTTGTTGATGTCATAATCATTTGATGATGTCATAATCATTTGATGATGTCATAATCATTTTGTTGATGTCATAATCATTTGATGATGTCATAATCATTTTGATGATGTCATAATCATTTGATGATGTCATAATCATTTGATGTCATAATCATTGGATAATGTCATAATCATTTTGTTGATGTCATAATCATTTTATGATGTCATAATCATTTTGTTGATGTCATAATCATTGGATGATGTCATAATCCTTTTGTTGATGTCATAATCATTTTATGATGTTATAATCATTTTGTTGATCTCATAATCATTGGATGATGTCATATTCCTTTTGTTGATGCCATAATCATTTGATGATGTCATAATCATTAGATGATGTCATAATCATTTTGTTGATGTCATAATCATTTGATGATGTCATAATCATTTTGTAGATGTCATAATCATTTCGTTGATGTCATAATGATTTGATGATATCATAATCATTTGATGATGTCATAATCATTAGATGATGTCATAATCATTTTGTTGATGTCATAATCATTTGATGATGTCATAATCATTTGATGATGTCATAATCATTTTGTTGATGTCATAATGATTTGATGATGTCATAATCATTTGATGTCATAATCATTGGATGATGTCATAATCATTTTGTTGATGTCATAATCATTTGATGATGTCATAATCATTTGATGTCATAATCATTGGATGATGTCATAATCATTTTGTTGATGTCATAATCATTTGATGATGTCATAATCATTAGATGATGTCATAATATTTTTGTTGATGTCATAATCATTTGATGATGTCAAAATCATATGATGTAATAATCAATGGATGATGTCATAATCATTTTGTTGATGTCATAATCATTTGATGATGTCATAATCATTAGATGATGTCATAATCATTTTGTTGATGTCATAATCATTTGATGATGTCATAATCATTAGATGATGTCATAATCATTTTGTTGATGTCATAATCATTTGATGATGTCATAATCATTTGATGTCATAATCATTGGATGATGTCATAATCATTTTATTGATGTCATAATCATTTGATGATGTCATAATCATTTGATGATGTCATAATCATTTTGTTGATGTCATAATCATTTGATGATGTCATAATCATTTGATGTCATAATCATTGGATGATGTCATAATCATTTTGTTGATGTCATAATCATTTTATGATGTCATAATCATTTTGTTGATGTCATAATCATTGGATGATGTCATAATCCTTTTGTTGATGTCATAATCATTTGATGATGTCATAATCATTAGATGATGTCATAATCATTTTGTTGATGTCATAATCATTTGATGATGTCATAATCATTTGATGATGTCATAATCATTTTGTTGATGTCATAATCATTTGATGATGTCATAATCATTTGATGTCATAATCATTGGATGATGTCGTAATCATTTTGTTGATGTCATAATCATATTGTTGATGTCATAACCATTTGATGATGTCATAATCATTTTGTTGATGTCATAATCATTTCGTTGATGTCATAATGATTTGATGATATCATAATCATTTGATGTCATAATCATTGGATGATGTCATAATCATTTTGTTGATGTCATAATCATTTGATGATGTCATAATCATTTGATGTCATAATCATTGGATGATGTCATAATCATTTTGTTGATGTCATAATCATTTTATGATGTCATAATCATTTTGTTGATGTCATAATCATTGGATGATGTCATAATCCTTTTGTTGATGTCATAATAATTTGATGATGTCATAATCATTAGATGATGTCATAATCATTTTGTTGATGTCATAATCATTTGATGATGTCATAATCATTTTGTTGATGTCATAATCATTTCGTTGATGTCATAATGATTTGATGATATCATAATCATTTGATGTCATAATCATTGGATGATGTCATAATCATTTTGTTGATGTCATAATCATTTGATGATGTCATAATCATTAGATGATGTCATAATCATTGGATGATGACATAATCATTATGTTTATGTCATAATCATTTGATGTCATAATCATTGGATGATGTCATAATCATTTTGTTGATGTCATAATCATTTGATGATGTCATAATCATTAGATAATGTCATAATCATTTTTGTTGAAGTCATAATCATTTGATGATGTCATAATCATTTTGTTGATGTCATAATCATTTTGTTGATGTCATATTGATTTGATGATGTCATAATCATTTGATGTCATAATCATTTGATGATGTCATAGTCATTAGATGATGTCATAATCATTTTGTTGATGTCATAATCATTTCATGATGTCATAATCATTTGATGTCATAATCATTGTATGATGTCATAATCATTTTGTTGATGTTATAATCATTTGATGATGTCATAATCATTAGATAATGTCATAATCATTTTGTTGAAGTCATAATCATTTGATGATGTCATAATCATTTTGTTGATGTCATAATGATTTGATGATGTCATAATCATTTGATGTCATAATCATTGGATGATGTCATAATCATTTTCTTGATGTCATAATCATTTGATGATGTCATAATCATTTGATGTCATAATCCTTGGATGATGTCATAATCATTTTGTTGATGTCATAATCATTTGATGATGTCATAATCATTAGATGATGTCATAATAATTTTGTTGATGTCATAATCATTTGATGATGTCAAAATCATATGATGTAATAATCAATGGATGATGTCATAATCATTTTGTTGATGTCATAATCATTTGATGATGTCATAATCATTAGATGATGTCATAATCATTTTGTTGATGTCATAATCATTTGATGATGTCATAATCATTAGATGATGTCATAATCATTTTGTTGATGTCATAATCATTGGATGATGTCATAATCCTTTTGTTGATGTCATAATCATTTGATGATGTTATAATCATTAGATGATGTCATAATCATTTTGTTGATGTCATAATCATTTGATTATGTCATAATCATTTTGTTGATGTCATAATCATTTCGTTGATGTCATAATCATTTTGTTGATGTCATAATCATTTGATGATGTCATAATCATTAGATGATGTCATAATCATTTTGTTGCTGTCATAATCATTTGATGATGTCATAATCATTTGATGATGTCATAATCATTTTGTTGATGTCATAATCATTTGATGATGTCATAATCATTTGATGTCATAATCATTGGATGATGTCGTAATCATTTTGTTGATGTCATAATCATTTGATGATGTCATAATCATTTGATGATGTCATAATCATTTTGATGATGTCATAATCATTTGATGATGTCATAATCATTTGATGTCATAATCATTGGATAATGTCATAATCATTTTGTTGATGTCATAATCATTTTATGATGTCATAATCATTTTGTTGATGTCATAATCATTGGATGATGTCATAATCCTTTTGTTGATGTCATAATCATTTTATGATGTTATAATCATTTTGTTGATCTCATAATCATTGGATGATGTCATATTCCTTTTGTTGATGTCATAATCATTTGATGATGTCATAATCATTAGATGATGTCATAATCATTTTGTTGATGTCATAATCATTTGATGATGTCATAATCATTTTGTAGATGTCATAATCATTTCGTTGATGTCATAATGATTTGATGATATCATAATCATTTGATGATGTCATAATCATTAGATGATGTCATAATCATTTTGTTGATGTCATAATCATTTGATGATGTCATAATCATTTGATGTAATAATCATTGGATGATGTCATAATCATTTTGTTGATGTCATAATCATTTGATGATGTCATAATCATTTGATGTCATAATCATTGGATGATGTCATAATCATTTTGTTGATGTCATAATCATTTGATGTCATAATCATTGGATGATGTCATAATCATTTTGTTGATGTCATAATCATTTGATGATGTCATAATCATTTGATGTCATAATCATTGGATGATGTCATAATCATTTTGTTGATGTCATAATCATTTGATGATGTCATAATCATTAGATGATGTCATAATCATTGGATGATGACATAATCATTTTGTTGATGTCATAATCATTTGATGTCATAATCATTGGATGATGTCATAATCATTTTGTTGATGTCATAATCATTTGATGATGTCATAATCATTAGATGATGTCATAATCATTTTGTTGATGTCACAATCATTTCATGATGTCATAATCATTTGATGTCATAATCATTGGATGATGTCATAAT
Source organism: Dendrobates tinctorius (assembly GCF_039654945.1). Classification (NCBI taxonomy): domain Eukaryota; kingdom Metazoa; phylum Chordata; class Amphibia; order Anura; family Dendrobatidae; genus Dendrobates; species Dendrobates tinctorius. The sequence goes on along the minus strand of NW_027361687.1, from coordinate 39,299,036 downwards.
CATTTTGTTGATGTCATAATCATTTGATGATGTCATAATCATTAGATAATGTCATAATCATTTTGTTGAAGTCATAATCATTTGATGATGTCATTATCATTTTGTTGATGTCATAATGATTTGATGATGTCATAATCATTTGATGTCATAATCAATGGATGATGTCATAATCATTTTGTTGATGTCATAATCATTTGATGATGTCATAATCATTTGATGTCATAATCATTGGATGATGTCATAATCATTTTGTTGATGTCATAATCATTTGATGATGTCATAATCATTAGATGATGTCATAATCATTTTGTTGATGTCATAATCATTTGATGATGTCATAATCATATGATGTAATAATCATTGGATGATGTCATAATCATTTTGTTGATGTCATAATCATTTGATGATGTCATAATCATTAGATGATGTCATAATCATTTTGTTGATGTCATAATCATTTGATGATGTCATAATCATTTGATGTCATAATCATTGGATGATGTCGTAATCATTTTGTTGATGTCATAATCATTTGATGATGTCATAATCATTTGATGATGTCATAATCATTTTGATGATGTCATAATCATTTGATGATGTCATAATCATTTGATGTCATAATCATTGGATAATGTCATAATCATTTTGTTGATGTCATAATCATTTTATGATGTCATAATCATTTTGTTGATGTCATAATCATTGGATGATGTCATAATCCTTTTGTTGATGTCATAATCATTTGATGATGTCATAATCATTAGATGATGTCATAATCATATTGTTGATGTCATAATCATTTCGTTGATGTCATAATCATTTTGTTGATGTCATAATCATTTGATGATGTCATAATCATTAGATGATGTCATAATCATTTTGTTGCTGTCATAATCATTTGATGATGTCATAATCATTTGATGATGTCATAATCATTTTGTTGATGTCATAATCATTTGATGATGTCATAATCATTTGATGTCATAATCATTGGATGATGTCGTAATCATTTTGTTGATGTCATAATCATTTGATGATGTCATAATCATTTGATGATGTCATAATCATTTTGATGATGTCATAATCATTTGATGATGTCATAATCATTTGATGTCATAATCATTGGATAATGTCATAATCATTTTGTTGATGTCATAATCATTTTATGATGTCATAATCATTTTGTTGATGTCATAATCATTGGATGATGTCATAATCCTTTTGTTGATGTCATAATCATTTTATGATGTTATAATCATTTTGTTGATCTCATAATCATTGGATGATGTCATATTCCTTTTGTTGATGTCATAATCATTTGATGATGTCATAATCATTAGATGATGTCATAATCATTTTGTTGATGTCATAATCATTTGATGATGTCATAATCATTTTGTAGATGTCATAATCATTTCGTTGATGTCATAATGATTTGATGATATCATAATCATTTGATGATGTCATAATCATTAGATGATGTCATAATCATTTTGTTGATGTCATAATCATTTGATGATGTCATAATCATTTGATGTAATAATCATTGGATGATGTCATAATCATTTTGTTGATGTCATAATCATTTGATGATGTCATAATCATTTGATGTCATAATCATTGGATGATGTCATAATCATTTTGTTGATGTCATAATCATTTGATGTCATAATCATTGGATGATGTCATAATCATTTTGTTGATGTCATAATCATTTGATGATGTCATAATCATTTGATGTCATAATCATTGGATGATGTCATAATCATTTTGTTGATGTCATAATCATTTTATGATGTCATAATCATTTTGTTGATGTCATAATCATTGGATGATGTCATAATCCTTTTGTTGATGTCATAATCATTTTATGATGTTATAATCATTTTGTTGATCTCATAATCATTGGATGATGTCATATTCCTTTTGTTGATGTCATAATCATTTGATGATGTCATAATCATTAGATGATGTCATAATCATTTTGTTGATGTCATAATCATTTGATGATGTCATAATCATTTTGTAGATGTCATAATCATTTCGTTGATGTCATAATGATTTGATGATATCATAATCATTTGATGATGTCATAATCATTAGATGATGTCATAATCATTTTGTTGATGTCATAATCATTTGATGATGTCATAATCATTTGATGTAATAATCATTGGATGATGTCATAATCATTTTGTTGATGTCATAATCATTTGATGATGTCATAATCATTTGATGTCATAATCATTGGATGATGTCATAATCATTTTGTTGATGTCATAATCATTTGATGTCATAATCATTGGATGATGTCATAATCATTTTGTTGATGTCATAATCATTTGATGATGTCATAATCATTTGATGTCATAATCATTGGATGATGTCATAATCATTTTGTTGATGTCATAATCATTTGATGATGTCATAATCATTAGATGATGTCATAATCATTGGATGATGACATAATCATTTTGTTGATGTCATAATCATTTGATGTCATAATCATTGGATGATGTCATAATCATTTTGTTGATGTCATAATCATTTGATGATGTCATAATCATTAGATGATGTCATAATCATTTTGTTGATGTCACAATCATTTCATGATGTCATAATCATTTGATGTCATAATCATTGGATGATGTCATAATCATTTTGTTGATGTCATAATCATTTGATGATGTCATAATCATTAGATAATGTCATAATCATTTTGTTGAAGTCATAATCATTTGATGATGTCATTATCATTTTGTTGATGTCATAATGATTTGATGATGTCATAATCATTTGATGTCATAATCAATGGATGATGTCATAATCATTTTGTTGATGTCATAATCATTTGATGATGTCATAATCATTTGATGTCATAATCATTGGATGATGTCATAATCATTTTGTTGATGTCATAATCATTTGATGATGTCATAATCATTAGATGATGTCATAATCATTTTGTTGATGTCATAATCATTTGATGATGTCATAATCATATGATGTAATAATCATTGGATGATGTCATAATCATTTTGTTGATGTCATAATCATTTGATGATGTCATAATCATTAGATGATGTCATAATCATTTTGTTGATGTCATAATCATTTGATGATGTCATAATCATTTGATGTCATAATCATTGGATGATGTCGTAATCATTTTGTTGATGTCATAATCATTTGATGATGTCATAATCATTTGATGATGTCATAATCATTTTGATGATGTCATAATCATTTGATGATGTCATAATCATTTGATGTCATAATCATTGGATAATGTCATAATCATTTTGTTGATGTCATAATCATTTTATGATGTCATAATCATTTTGTTGATGTCATAATCATTGGATGATGTCATAATCCTTTTGTTGATGTCATAATCATTTGATGATGTCATAATCATTAGATGATGTCATAATCATATTGTTGATGTCATAATCATTTGATGATGTCATAATCATTTTGTTGTTGTCATAATCATTTCGTTGATGTCATAATGATTTGATGATATCATAATCATTTGATGTCATAATCATTGGATGATGTCATAATCATTTTGTTGATGTCATAATCATTTGATGATGTCATAATCATTTGATGTCATAATCATTGGATGATGTCATAATCATTTTGTTGATGTCATAATCATTTTATGATGTCATAATCATTTTGTTGATGTCATAATCATTGGATGATGTCATAATCCTTTTGTTGATGTCATAATCATTTGATGATGTCATAATCATTAGATGATGTCATAATCATTTTGTTGATGTCATAATCATTTGATGATGTCATAATCATTTTGTTGATGTCATAATCATTTCGTTGATGTCATAATGATTTGATGATATCATAATCATTTGATGTCATAATCATTGGATGATGTCATAATCATTTTGTTGATGTCATAATCATTTGATGATGTCATAATCATTAGATGATGTCATAATCATTGGATGATGACATAATCATTTTGTTTATGTCATAATCATTTGATGTCATAATCATTGGATGATGTCATAATCATTTTGTTGATGTCATAATCATTTTGTTGATGTCATATTGATTTGATGATGTCATAATCATTTGATGTCATAATCATTGGATGATGTCATAATCATTTTGTTCATGTCATAATCATTTGATGATGTCATAATCATTTGATGTCATAATCATTGGATGATGTCATAATCATTTTGTTGATGTCATAATCATTTGATGATGTCATAATCATTAGATGATGTCATAATCATTTTGTTGATGTCATAATCATTTGATGATGTCATAATCATTTGATGTAATAATCATTAGATGATGTCATAATCATTTTGTTGATGTCATAATCATTTGATGATGTCATAATCATTAGATGATGTCATAATCATTTTGTTGATGTCATAATCATTTGATGATGTCATAATCATTTGATGTCATAATCATTGGATGATGTCATAATCATTTTGTTGATGTCATAATCATTTGATGATGTCATAATCATTTGATGATGTCATAATCATTTTGTTGATGTCATAATCATTTGATGATGTCATAATCATTTGATGTCATAATCATTGGATGATGTCATAATCATTTTGTTGATGTCATAATCATTTTATGATGTTATAATCATTTTGTTGATGTCATAATCATTGGATGATGTTATAATCCTTTTGTTGATGTCATAATCATTTGATGATGTCATAATCATTAGATGATGTCATAATCATTTTGTTGATGTCATAATCATTTGATGATGTCATAATCATTTTGTAGATGTCATAATCATTTCGTTGATGTCATAATGATTTGATGATATCATAATCATTTGATGTCATAATCATTGGATGATGTCATAATCATTTTGTTGATGTCATAATCATTTGGTGATGTCATAATCATTTCATGTCATAATCATTGGATGATGTCATAATCATTTGATGATGCCATAATCATTTTATGATGTCATAATCATTTTGTTGATGTCATAATCATTTGATGATGTCATAGTCATTAGATGATGTCATAATCATTTTGTTGATGTCATAATCATTTCATGATGTCATAATCATTTGATGTCATAATCATTGTATGATGTCATAATCATTTTGTTGATGTCATAATCATTTGATGATGTCATAATCATTAGATAATGTCATAATCATTTTGTTGAAGTCATAATCATTTGATGATGTCATAATCATTTTGTTGATGTCATAATGATTTGATGATGTCATAATCATTTGATGTCATAATCATTGGATGATGTCATAATCATTTGATGATGTCATAATCATTTGATGTCATAATCATTGGATGATGTCATAATCATTTTGTTGATGTCATAATCATTTGATGATGTCATAATCATTAGATTATGTCATAATAATTTTGTTGATGTCATAATCATTTGATGATGTCAAAATCATATGATGTAATAATCAATGGATGATGTCATAATCATTTTGTTGATGTCATAATCATTTGATGATGTCATAATCATTAGATGATGTCATAATCATTTTGTTGATGTCATAATCATTTGATGATGTCATAATCATTAGATGATGTCATAATCATTTTGTTGATGTCATAATCATTTGATGATGTCATAATCATTTGATGTCATAATCATTGGATGATGTCATAATCATTTTATTGATGTCATAATCATTTGATGATGTCATAATCATTTGATGATGTCATAATCATTTTGTTGATGTCATAATCATTTGATGATGTCATAATCATTTGATGTCATAATCATTGGATGATGTCATAATCATTTTGTTGATGTCATAATCATTTTATGATGTCATAATCATTTTGTTGATGTCATAATCATTGGATGATGTCATAATCCTTTTGTTGATGTCATAATCATTTAATGATGTCATAATCATTAGATGATGTCATAATCATTTTGTTGATGTCATAATCATTTGATGATGTCATAATCATTTTGTTGATGTCATAATCATTTCGTTGATGTCATAATCATTTTGTTGATGTCATAATCATTTGATGATGTCATAATCATTAGATGATGTCATAATCATTTTGTTGATGTCATAATCATTTGATGATGTCATAATCATTTTGTTGATGTCATAATCATTTGATGATGTCATAATCATTTGATGTCATAATCATTGGATGATGTCGTAATCATTTTGTTGATGTCATAATCATATTGTTGATGTCATAACCATTTGATGATGTCATAATCATTTTGTTGATGTCATAATCATTTGATGTCATAATCATTGGATGATGTCATAATCATTTTGTTGATGTCATAATCATTTTGTTGATGTCATATTGATTTGATGATGTCATAATCATTTGATGTCATAATCATTGGATGATGTCATAATCATTTTGTTGATGTCATAATCATTTGATGATGTCATAATCATTAGATAATGTCATAATCATTTTTGTTGAAGTCATAATCTTTTGATGATGTCATAATCATTTTGTTGATGTCATAATCATTTTGTTGATGTCATATTGATTTGATGATGTCATAATCATTTGATGTCATAATCATTTGATGATGTCATAGTCATTAGATGATGTCATAATCATTTTGTTGATGTCATAATCATTTCATGATGTCATAATCATTGTATGATGTCATAATCATTGTATGATGTCATAATCATTTTGTTGATGTTATAATCATTTGATGATGTCATAATCATTAGATAATGTCATAATCATTTTGTTGAAGTCATAATCATTTGATGATGTCATAATCATTTTGTTGATGTCATAATGATTTGATGATGTCATAATCATTTGATGTCATAATCATTGGATGATGTCATAATCATTTTGTTGATGTCATAATCATTTGATGATGTCATAATCATTTGATGTCATAATCATTGGATGATGTCATAATCATTTTGTTGATGTCGTAATCATTTGATGATGTCATAATCATTAGATGATGTCATAATAATTTTGTTGATGTCATAATCATTTGATGATGTCAAAATCATATGATGTAATAATCAATGGATGATGTCATAATCATTTTGTTGATGTCATAATCATTTGATGATGTCATAATCATTAGATGATGTCATAATCATTTTGTTGATGTCATAATCATTTGATGATGTCATAATCATTAGATGATGTCATAATCATTTTGTTGATGTCATAATCATTGGATGATGTCATAATCCTGTTGTTGATGTCATAATCATTTGATGATGTCATAATCATTAGATGATGTCATAATCATTTTGTTGATGTCATAATCATTTGATGATGTCATAATCATTTTGTTGATGTCATAATCATTTCGTTGATGTCATAATCATTTTGTTGCTGTCATAATCATTTGATGATGTCATAATCATTTGATGATGTCATAATCATTTTGATGATGTCATAATCATTTGATGATGTCATAATCATTTGATGTCATAATCATTGGATAATGTCATAATCATTTTGTTGATGTCATAATCATTTTATGATGTCATAATCATTTTGTTGATGTCATAATCATTGGATGATGTCATAATCCTTTTGTTGATGTCATAATCATTTTATGATGTTATAATCATTTTGTTGATCTCATAATCATTGGATGATGTCATATTCCTTTTGTTGATGTCATAATCATTTGATGATGTCATAATCATTAGATGATGTCATAATCATTTTGTTGATGTCATAATCATTTGATGATGTCATAATCATTTTGTAGATGTCATAATCATTTCGTTGATGTCATAATGATTTGATGATATCATAATCATTTGATGATGTCATAATCATTAGATGATGTCATAATCATTTTGTTGATGTCATAATCATTTGATGATGTCATAATCATTGGATGATGTCATAATCATTTGATGATGTCATAATCATTTGATGTTATAATCATTTTATGATGTCATAATCATTTTGTTGATGTCATAATCATTTTGTTGATGTCATAATCATTTGATGATGTCATAGTCATTAGATGATGTCATAATCATTTTGTTGATGTCATAATCATTTCATGATGTCATAATCATTTGATGTCATAATCATTGTATGATGTCATAATCATTTTGTTGATGTCATAATCATTTGATGATGTCATAATCATTAGATAATGTCATAATCATTTTGTTGAAGTCATAATCATTTGATGATGTCATAATCATTTTGTTGATGTCATAATGATTTGATGATGTCATAATCATTTGATGTCATAATCATTGGATGATGTCATAATGATTTGATGATGTCATAATCATTTGATGATGTCATAATCATTGGATGATGTCATAATCATTTTGTTGATGTCATAATCATTTGATGTCATAATCATTGGATGATGTCATAATCATTTTGTTGATGTCATAATCATTTGATGATGTCATAATCATTTGATGCCATAATCATTGGATGATGTCATAATCATTTTGTTGATGTCATAATCATTTGATGATGTCATAATCATTAGATGATGTCATAATCATAGGATGATGACATAATCATTTTGTTGATGTCATAATCATTTGATGTCATAATCATTGGATGATGTCATAATCATTTTGTTGATGTCATAATCATTTGATGATGTCATAATCATTAGATGATGTCATAATCATTTTGTTGATGTCACAATCATTTCATGATGTCATAATCATTTGATGTCATAATCATTGGATGATGTCATAATCATTTTGTTGATGTCATAATCATTTGATGATGTCATAATCATTAGATAATGTCATAATCATTTTGTTGAAGTCATAATCATTTGATGATGTCATTATCATTTTGTTGATGTCATAATGATTTGATGATGTCATAATCATTTGATGTCATAATCATTGGATGATGTCATAATCATTTTGTTGATGTCATAATCATTTGATGATGTCATAATCATTTGATGTCATAATCATTGGATGATGTCATAATCATTTTGTTGATGTCATAATCATTTGATGATGTCATAATCATTAGATGATGTCATAATCATTTTGTTGATGTCATAATCATTTGATGATGTCATAATCATATGATGTAATAATCATTGGATGATGTCATAATCATTTTGTTGATGTCATAATCATTTGATGATGTCATAATCATTAGATGATGTCATAATCATTTTGTTGATGTCATAATCATTTGATGATGTCATAATCATTAGATGATGTCATAATCATTTTGTTGATGTCATAATCATTTGATGATGTCATAATCATTTGATGTCATAATCATTGGATGATGTCGTAATCATTTTGTTGATGTCATAATCATTTGATGATGTCATAATCATTTGATGATGTCATAATCATTTGTTGATGTCATAATCATTTGATATCATAATCATTGGATAATGTCATAATCATTTTGTTGATGTCATAATCATTTTATGATGTCATAATCATTTTGGTGATGTCATAATCATTGGATGATGTCATAATCCTTTTGTTGATGTCATAATCATTTGATGATGTCATAATCATTAGATGATGTCATAATCATATTGTTGATGTCATAATCATTTGATGATGTCATAATCATTTTGTTGTTGTCATAATCATTTCGTTGATGTCATAATGATTTGATGATATCATAATCATTTGATGTCATAATCATTGGATGATGTCATAATCATTTTGTTGATGTCATAATCATTTGATGATGTCATAATCATTTGATGATGTCATAATCATTTGATGATGTCATAATCATTTTGTTGATGTCATAATCATTTTATGATGTCATAATCATTTGATGTCATAATCATTGGATGATGTCGTAATCATTTTGTTGATGTCATAATCATATTGTTGATGTCATAACCATTTGATGATGTCATAATCATTTTGTTGATGTCATAATCATTTGATGTCATAATCATTGGATGATGTCATAATCATTTTGTTGATGTCATAATCATTTTGTTGATGTCATATTGATTTGATGATGTCATAATCATTTGATGTCATAATCATTGGATGATGTCATAATCATTTTGTTGATGTCATAATCATTTGATGATGTCATAATCATTAGATAATGTCATAATCATTTTTGTTGAAGTCATAATCATTTGATGATGTCATAATCATTTTGTTGATGTCATAATCATTTTGTTGATGTCATATTGATTTGATGATGTCATAATCATTTGATGTCATAATCATTTGATGATGTCATAGTCATTAGATGATGTCATAATCATTTTGTTGATGTCATAATCATTTCATGATGTCATAATCATTTGATGTCATAATCATTGTATGATGTCATAATCATTTTGTTGATGTTATAATCATTTGATGATGTCATAATCATTAGATAATGTCATAATCATTTTGTTGAAGTCATAATCATTTGATGATGTCATAATCATTTTGTTGATGTCATAATGATTTGATGATGTCATAATCATTTGATGTCATAATCATTGGATGATGTCATAATCATTTTGTTGATGTCATAATCATTTGATGATGTCATAATCATTTGATGTCATAATCATTGGATGATGTCATAATCATTTTGTTGATGTCATAATCATTTGATGATGTCATAATCATTAGATGATGTCATAATAATTTTGTTGATGTCATAATCATTTGATGATGTCAAAATCATATGATGTAATAATCAATGGATGATGTCATAATCATTTTGTTGATGTCATAATCATTTGATGATGTCATAATCATTAGATGATGTCATAATCATTTTGTTGATGTCATAATCATTTGATGATGTCATAATCATTAGATGATGTCATAATCATTTTGTTGATGTCATAATCATTGGATGATGTCATAATCCTTTTGTTGATGTCATAATCATTTGATGATGTCATAATCATTAGATGATGTCATAATCATTTTGTTGATGTCATAATCATTTGATGATGTCATAATCATTTTGTTGATGTCATAATCATTTCGTTGATGTCATAATCATTTTGTTGCTGTCATAATCATTTGATGATGTCATAATCATTTGATGATGTCATAATCATTTTGATGATGTCATAATCATTTGATGATGTCATAATCATTTGATGTCATAATCATTGGATAATGTCATAATCATTTTGTTGATGTCATAATCATTTTATGATGTCATAATCATTTTGTTGATGTCATAATCATTGGATGATGTCATAATCCTTTTGTTGATGTCATAATCATTTTATGATGTTATAATCATTTTGTTGATCTCATAATCATTGGATGATGTCATATTCCTTTTGTTGATGTCATAATCATTTGATGATGTCATAATCATTAGATGATGTCATAATCATTTTGTTGATGTCATAATCATTTGATGATGTCATAATCATTTTGTAGATGTCATAATCATTTCGTTGATGTCATAATGATTTGATGATATCATAATCATTTGATGATGTCATAATCATTAGATGATGTCATAATCATTTTGTTGATGTCATAATCATTTGATGATGTCATAATCATTTGATGATGTCATAATCATTGGATGATGTCATAATCATTTGATGATGTCATAATCATTTGATGTTATAATCATTTTATGATGTCATAATCATTTTGTTGATGTCATAATCATTTTGTTGATGTCATAATCATTTGATGATGTCATAGTCATTAGATGATGTCATAATCATTTTGTTGATGTCATAATCATTTCATGATGTCATAATCATTTGATGTCATAATCATTGTATGATGTCATAATCATTTTGTTGATGTCATAATCATTTGATGATGTCATAATCATTAGATAATGTCATAATCATTTTGTTGACGTCATAATCATTTGATGATGTCATAATCATTTTGTTGATGTCATAATGATTTGATGATGTCATAATCATTTGATGTCATAATCATTGGATGATGTCATAATGATTTGATGATGTCATAATCATTTGATGATGTCATAATCATTGGATGATGTCATAATCATTTTGTTGATGTCATAATCATTTGATGATGTCATAATCATTTGATGTCATAATCATTGGATGATGTCATAATCATTTTGTTGATGTCATAATCATTTGATGATGTCATAATCATTAGATGATGTCATAATCATTTTGTTGATGTCATAATCATTTGATGATGTCATAATCATTAGATGATGTCATAATCATTTTGTTGATGTCATAATCATTGGATGATGTCATAATCCTTTTGTTGATGTCATAATCATTTGATGATGTCATAATCATTAGATGATGTCATAATCATTTTGTTGATGTCATAATCATTTGATGATGTCATAATCATTTTGTTGATGTCATAATCATTTCGTTGATGTCATAATCATTTTGTTGCTGTCATAATCATTTGATGATGTCATAATCATTTGATGATGTCATAATCATTTTGATGATGTCATAATCATTTGATGATGTCATAATCATTTGATGTCATAATCATTGGATAATGTCATAATCATTTTGTTGATGTCATAATCATTTTATGATGTCATAATCATTTTGTTGATGTCATAATCATTGGATGATGTCATAATCCTTTTGTTGATGTCATAATCATTTTATGACGTTATAATCATTTTGTTGATCTCATAATCATTGGATGATGTCATATTCCTTTTGTTGATGTCATAATCATTTTATGATGTTATAATCATTTTGTTGATGTCATAATCATTTGATGATGTCATAATCATTTTGTAGATGTCATAATCATTTCGTTGATGTCATAATGATTTGATGATATCATAATCATTTGATGATGTCATAATCATTAGATGATGTCATAATCATTTTGTTGATGTCATAATCATTTGATGATGTCATAATCATTTGATGATGTCATAATCATTGGATGATGTCATAATCATTTGATGATGTCATAATCATTTGATGTTATAATCATTTTATGATGTCATAATCATTTTGTTGATGTCATAATCATTTTGTTGATGTCATAATCATTTGATGATGTCATAGTCATTAGATGATGTCATAATCATTTTGTTGATGTCATAATCATTTCATGATGTCATAATCATTTGATGTCATAATCATTGTATGATGTCATAATCATTTTGTTGATGTCATAATCATTTGATGATGTCATAATCATTAGATAATGTCATAATCATTTTGTTGAAGTCATAATCATTTGATGATGTCATAATCATTTTGTTGATGTCATAATGATTTGATGATGTCATAATCATTTGATGTCATAATCATTGGATGATGTCATAATGATTTGATGATGTCATAATCATTTGATGATGTCATAATCATTGGATGATGTCATAATCATTTTGTTGATGTCATAATCATTTGATGATGTCATAATCATTTGATGTCATAATCATTGGATGATGTCATAATCATTTTGTTGATGTCATAATCATTTGATGATGTCATAATCATTAGATGATGTCATAATAATTTTGTTGATGTCATAATCATTTGATGATGTCAAAATCATATGATGTAATAATCAATGGATGATGTCATAATCATTTTGTTGATGTCATAATCATTTGATGATGTCATAATCATTAGATGATGTCATAATCATTTTGTTGATGTCATAATCATTTGATGATGTCATAATCATTAGATGATGTCATAATCATTTTGTTGATGTCATAATCATTGGATGATGTCATAATCCTTTTGTTGATGTCATAATCATTTGATGATGTCATAATCATTAGATGATGTCATAATCATTTTGTTGATGTCATAATCATTTGATGATGTCATAATCATTTTGTTGATGTCATAATCATTTCGTTGATGTCATAATCATTTTGTTGCTGTCATAATCATTTGATGATGTCATAATCATTTGATGATGTCATAATCATTTTGATGATGTCATAATCATTTGATGATGTCATAATCATTTGATGTCATAATCATTGGATAATGTCATAATCATTTTGTTGATGTCATAATCATTTTATGATGTCATAATCATTTTGTTGATGTCATAATCATTGGATGATGTCATAATCCTTTTGTTGATGTCATAATCATTTTATGATGTTATAATCATTTTGTTGATCTCATAATCATTGGATGATGTCATATTCCTTTTGTTGATGTCATAATCATTTGATGATGTCATAATCATTAGATGATGTCATAATCATTTTGTTGATGTCATAATCATTTGATGATGTCATAATCATTTTGTAGATGTCATAATCATTTCGTTGATGTCATAATGATTTGATGATATCATAATCATTTGATGATGTCATAATCATTAGATGATGTCATAATCATTTTGTTGATGTCATAATCATTTGATGATGTCATAGTCATTAGATGATGTCATAATCATTTTGTTGATGTCATAATCATTTCATGATGTCATAATCATTTGATGTCATAATCATTGTATGATGTCATAATCATTTTGTTGATGTCATAATCATTTGATGATGTCATAATCATTAGATAATGTCATAATCATTTTGTTGACGTCATAATCATTTGATGATGTCATAATCATTTTGTTGATGTCATAATGATTTGATGATGTCATAATCATTTGATGTCATAATCATTGGATGATGTCATAATGATTTGATGATGTCATAATCATTTGATGATGTCATAATCATTGGATGATGTCATAATCATTTTGTTGATGTCATAATCATTTGATGATGTCATAATCATTTGATGTCATAATCATTGGATGATGTCATAATCATTTTGTTGATGTCATAATCATTTGATGATGTCATAATCATTAGATGATGTCATAATCATTTTGTTGATGTCATAATCATTTGATGATGTCATAATCATTAGATGATGTCATAATCATTTTGTTGATGTCATAATCATTGGATGATGTTATAATCCTTTTGTTGATGTCATAATCATTTGATGATGTCATAATCATTAGATGATGTCATAATCATTTTGTTGATGTCATAATCATTTGATGATGTCATAATCATTTTGTAGATGTCATAATCATTTCGTTGATGTCATAATGATTTGATGATATCATAATCATTTGATGTCATAATCATTGGATGATGTCATAATCATTTTGTTGATGTCATAATCATTTGGTGATGTCATAATCATTTCATGTCATAATCATTGGATGATGTCATAATCATTTGATGATGCCATAATCATTTTATGATGTCATAATCATTTTGTTGATGTCATAATCATTTGATGATGTCATAGTCATTAGATGATGTCATAATCATTTTGTTGATGTCATAATCATTTCATGATGTCATAATCATTTGATGTCATAATCATTGTATGATGTCATAATCATTTTGTTGATGTCATAATCATTTGATGATGTCATAATCATTAGATAATGTCATAATCATTTTGTTGAAGTCATAATCATTTGATGATGTCATAATCATTTTGTTGATGTCATAATGATTTGATGATGTCATAATCATTTGATGTCATAATCATTGGATGATGTCATAATCATTTGATGATGTCATAATCATTTGATGTCATAATCATTGGATGATGTCATAATCATTTTGTTGATGTCATAATCATTTGATGATGTCATAATCATTAGATTATGTCATAATAATTTTGTTGATGTCATAATCATTTGATGATGTCAAAATCATATGATGTAATAATCAATGGATGATGTCATAATCATTTTGTTGATGTCATAATCATTTGATGATGTCATAATCATTAGATGATGTCATAATCATTTTGTTGATGTCATAATCATTTGATGATGTCATAATCATTAGATGATGTCATAATCATTTTGTTGATGTCATAATCATTTGATGATGTCATAATCATTTGATGTCATAATCATTGGATGATGTCATAATCATTTTATTGATGTCATAATCATTTGATGATGTCATAATCATTTGATGATGTCATAATCATTTTGTTGATGTCATAATCATTTGATGATGTCATAATCATTTGATGTCATAATCATTGGATGATGTCATAATCATTTTGTTGATGTCATAATCATTTTATGATGTCATAATCATTTTGTTGATGTCATAATCATTGGATGATGTCATAATCCTTTTGTTGATGTCATAATCATTTAATGATGTCATAATCATTAGATGATGTCATAATCATTTTGTTGATGTCATAATCATTTGATGATGTCATAATCATTTTGTTGATGTCATAATCATTTCGTTGATGTCATAATCATTTTGTTGATGTCATAATCATTTGATGATGTCATAATCATTAGATGATGTCATAATCATTTTGTTGATGTCATAATCATTTGATGATGTCATAATCATTTTGTTGATGTCATAATCATTTGATGATGTCATAATCATTTGATGTCATAATCATTGGATGATGTCGTAATCATTTTGTTGATGTCATAATCATATTGTTGATGTCATAACCATTTGATGATGTCATAATCATTTTGTTGATGTCATAATCATTTGATGTCATAATCATTGGATGATGTCATAATCATTTTGTTGATGTCATAATCATTTTGTTGATGTCATATTGATTTGATGATGTCATAATCATTTGATGTCATAATCATTGGATGATGTCATAATCATTTTGTTGATGTCATAATCATTTGATGATGTCATAATCATTAGATAATGTCATAATCATTTTTGTTGAAGTCATAATCATTTGATGATGTCATAATCATTTTGTTGATGTCATAATCATTTTGTTGATGTCATATTGATTTGATGATGTCATAATCATTTGATGTCATAATCATTTGATGATGTCATAGTCATTAGATGATGTCATAATCATTTTGTTGATGTCATAATCATTTCATGATGTCATAATCATTGTATGATGTCATAATCATTGTATGATGTCATAATCATTTTGTTGATGTTATAATCATTTGATGATGTCATAATCATTAGATAATGTCATAATCATTTTGTTGAAGTCATAATCATTTGATGATGTCATAATCATTTTGTTGATGTCATAATGATTTGATGATGTCATAATCATTTGATGTCATAATCATTGGATGATGTCATAATCATTTTGTTGATGTCATAATCATTTGATGATGTCATAATCATTTGATGTCATAATCATTGGATGATGTCATAATCATTTTGTTGATGTCGTAATCATTTGATGATGTCATAATCATTAGATGATGTCATAATAATTTTGTTGATGTCATAATCATTTGATGATGTCAAAATCATATGATGTAATAATCAATGGATGATGTCATAATCATTTTGTTGATGTCATAATCATTTGATGATGTCATAATCATTAGATGATGTCATAATCATTTTGTTGATGTCATAATCATTTGATGATGTCATAATCATTAGATGATGTCATAATCATTTTGTTGATGTCATAATCATTGGATGATGTCATAATCCTGTTGTTGATGTCATAATCATTTGATGATGTCATAATCATTAGATGATGTCATAATCATTTTGTTGATGTCATAATCATTTGATGATGTCATAATCATTTTGTTGATGTCATAATCATTTCGTTGATGTCATAATCATTTTGTTGCTGTCATAATCATTTGATGATGTCATAATCATTTGATGATGTCATAATCATTTTGATGATGTCATAATCATTTGATGATGTCATAATCATTTGATGTCATAATCATTGGATAATGTCATAATCATTTTGTTGATGTCATAATCATTTTATGATGTCATAATCATTTTGTTGATGTCATAATCATTGGATGATGTCATAATCCTTTTGTTGATGTCATAATCATTTTATGATGTTATAATCATTTTGTTGATCTCATAATCATTGGATGATGTCATATTCCTTTTGTTGATGTCATAATCATTTGATGATGTCATAATCATTAGATGATGTCATAATCATTTTGTTGATGTCATAATCATTTGATGATGTCATAATCATTTTGTAGATGTCATAATCATTTCGTTGATGTCATAATGATTTGATGATATCATAATCATTTGATGATGTCATAATCATTAGATGATGTCATAATCATTTTGTTGATGTCATAATCATTTGATGATGTCATAATCATTGGATGATGTCATAATCATTTGATGATGTCATAATCATTTGATGTTATAATCATTTTATGATGTCATAATCATTTTGTTGATGTCATAATCATTTTGTTGATGTCATAATCATTTGATGATGTCATAGTCATTAGATGATGTCATAATCATTTTGTTGATGTCATAATCATTTCATGATGTCATAATCATTTGATGTCATAATCATTGTATGATGTCATAATCATTTTGTTGATGTCATAATCATTTGATGATGTCATAATCATTAGATAATGTCATAATCATTTTGTTGAAGTCATAATCATTTGATGATGTCATAATCATTTTGTTGATGTCATAATGATTTGATGATGTCATAATCATTTGATGTCATAATCATTGGATGATGTCATAATGATTTGATGATGTCATAATCATTTGATGATGTCATAATCATTGGATGATGTCATAATCATTTTGTTGATGTCATAATCATTTGATGTCATAATCATTGGATGATGTCATAATCATTTTGTTGATGTCATAATCATTTGATGATGTCATAATCATTTGATGCCATAATCATTGGATGATGTCATAATCATTTTGTTGATGTCATAATCATTTGATGATGTCATAATCATTAGATGATGTCATAATCATAGGATGATGACATAATCATTTTGTTGATGTCATAATCATTTGATGTCATAATCATTGGATGATGTCATAATCATTTTGTTGATGTCATAATCATTTGATGATGTCATAATCATTAGATGATGTCATAATCATTTTGTTGATGTCACAATCATTTCATGATGTCATAATCATTTGATGTCATAATCATTGGATGATGTCATAATCATTTTGTTGATGTCATAATCATTTGATGATGTCATAATCATTAGATAATGTCATAATCATTTTGTTGAAGTCATAATCATTTGATGATGTCATTATCATTTTGTTGATGTCATAATGATTTGATGATGTCATAATCATTTGATGTCATAATCATTGGATGATGTCATAATCATTTTGTTGATGTCATAATCATTTGATGATGTCATAATCATTTGATGTCATAATCATTGGATGATGTCATAATCATTTTGTTGATGTCATAATCATTTGATGATGTCATAATCATTAGATGATGTCATAATCATTTTGTTGATGTCATAATCATTTGATGATGTCATAATCATATGATGTAATAATCATTGGATGATGTCATAATCATTTTGTTGATGTCATAATCATTTGATGATGTCATAATCATTAGATGATGTCATAATCATTTTGTTGATGTCATAATCATTTGATGATGTCATAATCATTAGATGATGTCATAATCATTTTGTTGATGTCATAATCATTTGATGATGTCATAATCATTTGATGTCATAATCATTGGATGATGTCGTAATCATTTTGTTGATGTCATAATCATTTGATGATGTCATAATCATTTGATGATGTCATAATCATTTGTTGATGTCATAATCATTTGATGTCATAATCATTGGATAATGTCATAATCATTTTGTTGATGTCATAATCATTTTATGATGTCATAATCATTTTGGTGATGTCATAATCATTGGATGATGTCATAATCCTTTTGTTGATGTCATAATCATTTGATGATGTCATAATCATTAGATGATGTCATAATCATATTGTTGATGTCATAATCATTTGATGATGTCATAATCATTTTGTTGTTGTCATAATCATTTCGTTGATGTCATAATGATTTGATGATATCATAATCATTTGATGTCATAATCATTGGATGATGTCATAATCATTTTGTTGATGTCATAATCATTTGATGATGTCATAATCATTTGATGATGTCATAATCATTTGATGATGTCATAATCATTTTGTTGATGTCATAATCATTTTATGATGTCATAATCATTTGATGTCATAATCATTGGATGATGTCGTAATCATTTTGTTGATGTCATAATCATATTGTTGATGTCATAACCATTTGATGATGTCATAATCATTTTGTTGATGTCATAATCATTTGATGTCATAATCATTGGATGATGTCATAATCATTTTGTTGATGTCATAATCATTTTGTTGATGTCATATTGATTTGATGATGTCATAATCATTTGATGTCATAATCATTGGATGATGTCATAATCATTTTGTTGATGTCATAATCATTTGATGATGTCATAATCATTAGATAATGTCATAATCATTTTTGTTGAAGTCATAATCATTTGATGATGTCATAATCATTTTGTTGATGTCATAATCATTTTGTTGATGTCATATTGATTTGATGATGTCATAATCATTTGATGTCATAATCATTTGATGATGTCATAGTCATTAGATGATGTCATAATCATTTTGTTGATGTCATAATCATTTCATGATGTCATAATCATTTGATGTCATAATCATTGTATGATGTCATAATCATTTTGTTGATGTTATAATCATTTGATGATGTCATAATCATTAGATAATGTCATAATCATTTTGTTGAAGTCATAATCATTTGATGATGTCATAATCATTTTGTTGATGTCATAATGATTTGATGATGTCATAATCATTTGATGTCATAATCATTGGATGATGTCATAATCATTTTGTTGATGTCATAATCATTTGATGATGTCATAATCATTTGATGTCATAATCATTGGATGATGTCATAATCATTTTGTTGATGTCATAATCATTTGATGATGTCATAATCATTAGATGATGTCATAATAATTTTGTTGATGTCATAATCATTTGATGATGTCAAAATCATATGATGTAATAATCAATGGATGATGTCATAATCATTTTGTTGATGTCATAATCATTTGATGATGTCATAATCATTAGATGATGTCATAATCATTTTGTTGATGTCATAATCATTTGATGATGTCATAATCATTAGATGATGTCATAATCATTTTGTTGATGTCATAATCATTGGATGATGTCATAATCCTTTTGTTGATGTCATAATCATTTGATGATGTCATAATCATTAGATGATGTCATAATCATTTTGTTGATGTCATAATCATTTGATGATGTCATAATCATTTTGTTGATGTCATAATCATTTCGTTGATGTCATAATCATTTTGTTGCTGTCATAATCATTTGATGATGTCATAATTATTTGATGATGTCATAATCATTTTGATGATGTCATAATCATTTGATGATGTCATAATCATTTGATGTCATAATCATTGGATAATGTCATAATCATTTTGTTGATGTCATAATCATTTTATGATGTCATAATCATTTTGTTGATGTCATAATCATTGGATGATGTCATAATCCTTTTGTTGATGTCATAATCATTTTATGATGTTATAATCATTTTGTTGATCTCATAATCATTGGATGATGTCATATTCCTTTTGTTGATGTCATAATCATTTGATGATGTCATAATCATTAGATGATGTCATAATCATTTTGTTGATGTCATAATCATTTGATGATGTCATAATCATTTTGTAGATGTCATAATCATTTCGTTGATGTCATAATGATTTGATGATATCATAATCATTTGATGATGTCATAATCATTAGATGATGTCATAATCATTTTGTTGATGTCATAATCATTTGATGATGTCATAATCATTTGATGATGTCATAATCATTGGATGATGTCATAATCATTTGATGATGTCATAATCATTTGATGTTATAATCATTTTATGATGTCATAATCATTTTGTTGATGTCATAATCATTTTGTTGATGTCATAATCATTTGATGATGTCATAGTCATTAGATGATGTCATAATCATTTTGTTGATGTCATAATCATTTCATGATGTCATAATCATTTGATGTCATAATCATTGTATGATGTCATAATCATTTTGTTGATGTCATAATCATTTGATGATGTCATAATCATTAGATAATGTCATAATCATTTTGTTGACGTCATAATCATTTGATGATGTCATAATCATTTTGTTGATGTCATAATGATTTGATGATGTCATAATCATTTGATGTCATAATCATTGGATGATGTCATAATGATTTGATGATGTCATAATCATTTGATGATGTCATAATCATTGGATGATGTCATAATCATTTTGTTGATGTCATAATCATTTGATGATGTCATAATCATTTGATGTCATAATCATTGGATGATGTCATAATCATTTTGTTGATGTCATAATCATTTGATGATGTCATAATCATTAGATGATGTCATAATCATTTTGTTGATGTCATAATCATTTGATGATGTCATAATCATTAGATGATGTCATAATCATTTTGTTGATGTCATAATCATTGGATGATGTCATAATCCTTTTGTTGATGTCATAATCATTTGATGATGTCATAATCATTAGATGATGTCATAATCATTTTGTTGATGTCATAATCATTTGATGATGTCATAATCATTTTGTTGATGTCATAATCATTTTGTTGCTGTCATAATCATTTGATGATGTCATAATCATTTGATGATGTCATAATCATTTTGATGATGTCATAATCATTTGATGATGTCATAATCATTTGATGTCATAATCATTGGATAATGTCATAATCATTTTGTTGATGTCATAATCATTTTATGATGTCATAATCATTTTGTTGATGTCATAATCATTGGATGATGTCATAATCCTTTTGTTGATGTCATAATCATTTTATGATGTTATAATCATTTTGTTGATCTCATAATCATTGGATGATGTCATATTCCTTTTGTTGATGTCATAATCATTTTATGATGTTATAATCATTTTGTTGATGTCATAATCATTTGATGATGTCATAATCATTTTGTAGATGTCATAATCATTTCGTTGATGTCATAATGATTTGATGATATCATAATCATTTGATGATGTCATAATCATTAGATGATGTCATAATCATTTTGTTGATGTCATAATCATTTGATGATGTCATAATCATTTGATGATGTCATAATCATTGGATGATGTCATAATCATTTGATGATGTCATAATCATTTGATGTTATAATCATTTTATGATGTCATAATCATTTTGTTGATGTCATAATCATTTTGTTGATGTCATAATCATTTGATGATGTCATAGTCATTAGATGATGTCATAATCATTTTGTTGATGTCATAATCATTTCATGATGTCATAATCATTTGATGTCATAATCATTGTATGATGTCATAATCATTTTGTTGATGTCATAATCATTTGATGATGTCATAATCATTAGATAATGTCATAATCATTTTGTTGAAGTCATAATCATTTGATGATGTCATAATCATTTTGTTGATGTCATAATGATTTGATGATGTCATAATCATTTGATGTCATAATCATTGGATGATGTCATAATGATTTGATGATGTCATAATCATTTGATGATGTCATAATCATTGGATGATGTCATAATCATTTTGTTGATGTCATAATCATTTGATGATGTCATAATCATTTGATGTCATAATCATTGGATGATGTCATAATCATTTTGTTGATGTCATAATCATTTGATGATGTCATAATCATTAGATGATGTCATAATAATTTTGTTGATGTCATAATCATTTGATGATGTCAAAATCATATGATGTAATAATCAATGGATGATGTCATAATCATTTTGTTGATGTCATAATCATTTGATGATGTCATAATCATTAGATGATGTCATAATCATTTTGTTGATGTCATAATCATTTGATGATGTCATAATCATTAGATGATGTCATAATCATTTTGTTGATGTCATAATCATTGGATGATGTCATAATCCTTTTGTTGATGTCATAATCATTTGATGATGTCATAATCATTAGATGATGTCATAATCATTTTGTTGATGTCATAATCATTTGATGATGTCATAATCATTTTGTTGATGTCATAATCATTTCGTTGATGTCATAATCATTTTGTTGCTGTCATAATCATTTGATGATGTCATAATCATTTGATGATGTCATAATCATTTTGATGATGTCATAATCATTTGATGATGTCATAATCATTTGATGTCATAATCATTGGATAATGTCATAATCATTTTGTTGATGTCATAATCATTTTATGATGTCATAATCATTTTGTTGATGTCATAATCATTGGATGATGTCATAATCCTTTTGTTGATGTCATAATCATTTTATGATGTTATAATCATTTTGTTGATCTCATAATCATTGGATGATGTCATATTCCTTTTGTTGATGTCATAATCATTTGATGATGTCATAATCATTAGATGATGTCATAATCATTTTGTTGATGTCATAATCATTTGATGATGTCATAATCATTTTGTAGATGTCATAATCATTTCGTTGATGTCATAATGATTTGATGATATCATAATCATTTGATGATGTCATAATCATTAGATGATGTCATAATCATTTTGTTGATGTCATAATCATTTGATGATGTCATAGTCATTAGATGATGTCATAATCATTTTGTTGATGTCATAATCATTTCATGATGTCATAATCATTTGATGTCATAATCATTGTATGATGTCATAATCATTTTGTTGATGTCATAATCATTTGATGATGTCATAATCATTAGATAATGTCATAATCATTTTGTTGACGTCATAATCATTTGATGATGTCATAATCATTTTGTTGATGTCATAATGATTTGATGATGTCATAATCATTTGATGTCATAATCATTGGATGATGTCATAATGATTTGATGATGTCATAATCATTTGATGATGTCATAATCATTGGATGATGTCATAATCATTTTGTTGATGTCATAATCATTTGATGATGTCATAATCATTTGATGTCATAATCATTGGATGATGTCATAATCATTTTGTTGATGTCATAATCATTTGATGATGTCATAATCATTAGATGATGTCATAATCATTTTGTTGATGTCATAATCATTTGATGATGTCATAATCATTAGATGATGTCATAATCATTTTGTTGATGTCATAATCATTGGATGATGTCATAATCCTTTTGTTGATGTCATAATCATTTGATGATGTCATAATCATTAGATGATGTCATAATCATTTTGTTGATGTCATAATCATTTGATGATGTCATAATCATTTTGTTGATGTCATAATCATTTCGTTGATGTCATAATCATTTTGTTGCTGTCATAATCATTTGATGATGTCATAATCATTTGATGATGTCATAATCATTTTGATGATGTCATAATCATTTGATGATGTCATAATCATTTGATGTCATAATCATTGGATAATGTCATAATCATTTTGTTGATGTCATAATCATTTTATGATGTCATAATCATTTTGTTGATGTCATAATCATTGGATGATGTCATAATCCTTTTGTTGATGTCATAATCATTTTATGATGTTATAATCATTTTGTTGATCTCATAATCATTGGATGATGTCATATTCCTTTTGTTGATGTCATAATCATTTGATGATGTCATAATCATTTTGTTGATGTCATAATCATTTGATGATGTCATAATCATTTTGTAGATGTCATAATCATTTCGTTGATGTCATAATGATTTGATGATATCATAATCATTTGATGATGTCATAATCATTAGATGATGTCATAATCATTTTGTTGATGTCATAATCATTTGATGATGTCATAATCATTTGATGATGTCATAATCATTGGATGATGTCATAATCATTTGATGATGTCATAATCATTTGATGTTATAATCATTTTATGATGTCATAATCATTTTGTTGATGTCATAATCATTTTGTTGATGTCATAATCATTTGATGATGTCATAGTCATTAGATGATGTCATAATCATTTTGTTGATGTCATAATCATTTCATGATGTCATAATCATTTGATGTCATAATCATTGTATGATGTCATAATCATTTTGTTGATGTCATAATCATTTGATGATGTCATAATCATTAGATAATGTCATAATCATTTTGTTGAAGTCATAATCATTTGATGATGTCATAATCATTTTGTTGATGTCATAATGATTTGATGATGTCATAATCATTTGATGTCATAATCATTGGATGATGTCATAATGATTTGATGATGTCATAATCATTTGATGATGTCATAATCATTGGATGATGTCATAATCATTTTGTTGATGTCATAATCATTTGATGATGTCATAATCATTTGATGTCATAATCATTGGATGATGTCATAATCATTTTGTTGATGTCATAATCATTTGATGATGTCATAATCATTAGATGATGTCATAATAATTTTGTTGATGTCATAATCATTTGATGATGTCAAAATCATATGATGTAATAATCAATGGATGATGTCATAATCATTTTGTTGATGTCATAATCATTTGATGATGTCATAATCATTAGATGATGTCATAATCATTTTGTTGATGTCATAATCATTTGATGATGTCATAATCATTAGATGATGTCATAATCATTTTGTTGATGTCATAATCATTGGATGATGTCATAATCCTTTTGTTGATGTCATAATCATTTGATGATGTCATAATCATTTCGTTGATGTCATAATGATTTGATGATATCATAATCATTTGATGATGTCATAATCATTAGATGATGTCATAATCATTTTGTTGATGTCATAATCATTTGATGATGTCATAATCATTTGATGATGTCATAATCATTGGATGATGTCATAATCATTTGATGATGTCATAATCATTTGATGTTATAATCATTTTATGATGTCATAATCATTTTGTTGATGTCATAATCATTTTGTTGATGTCATAATCATTTGATGATGTCATAGTCATTAGATGATGTCATAATCATTTTGTTGATGTCATAATCATTTCATGATGTCATAATCATTTGATGTCATAATCATTGTATGATGTCATAATCATTTTGTTGATGTCATAATCATTTGATGATGTCATAATCATTAGATAATGTCATAATCATTTTGTTGAAGTCATAATCATTTGATGATGTCATAATCATTTTGTTGATGTCATAATGATTTGATGATGTCATAATAATAATAAATTTTATTTTTATAGCGCCGACATATTCCGCAGCACTTTACATTTCAGAGGGGATTTGTACAGACAATAGACATTACAGCATAACAATAATCACATACAGTAGATTATAACAAATACCAAGAGGAGTGAGGGCCCTGCTCGCAAGCTTACAGTCTATGAGGAAAGAGGTAGACACGAAAGGTGGGTGGTAACAGTTGCCCTGATTGTATGGACCAGCCATAATGTTAAGTGTGTAACAGTACAGACACAGAGGGCTAATGGATGCATAAAGCATGTGGGAACATGATGCTGGGAACCTGGTTATGGTAAAATTTTTGGCTCTGCCACACAGGGATAGGTTAGGTTAATGTGTTGAGGCGATAGGCCAGTCTGAATAAATGCGTTTTCAGGACACGCTTAAAATTGTGGGGACTGGGGACTAATCGTATTGACCTGGGAAGTGCATTCCAAAGAATTGGTGCGGCACGTGTAAAGTCTTGGAGACGGGAGTGGGAGGTTCTGACTATTGAGGATACTAACCTCAGGTCATCAGCAGAACGGAGGGCGCGGGTAGGGTGGTATACTGAAACAAGGGAGGAGATGTAGGGTGGTGCTGAGCCATGGAGGGCTTTGTGGGTGAGGGTAATAAGTTTATACTGAATTCTGGAGTGGATGGGTAGCCAGTGTAATGACTGGCACAAGGTAGAGGCATCGGTGTAATGATTGGTGAGGAATATGATCCTGGCTGCAGCATTCAAGACAGATTGGAGAGGGGAGAGTTTTGTAAGAGGGAGACCGATTAGAAGAGAGTTACAATAGTCGAGACGAGAATGAATAAGAGAAACAGTAAGAGTTTTTGCAGAGTCCAAAGTAAGAAAAGGTCGAATTCTAGAAATGTTTTTGAGGTGCAGATGACAAGAGCGAGCCAGTGATCGAATGTGGGGGGCAAAGGAAAGCTCGGAATCAAGTATGACCCCAAGACAGCGGGCATGTTGCTGGGGAGTAATAGTGGAACCACAGACGGAAATGGCAATGTCGGGTGTAGGTACATTAGTAGCGGGAGGAAACACAAGGAGTTCAGTCTTTGATAGGTTCAGTTTCAGATATAGTGAGGACATGATATTAGACACAGCGTTTAGACAATCACCAGTGTTTTCTAGAAAGGCTGGCGTGATGTCAGGAGAAGAAGCGTATAATTGGGTGTCATCAGCATAGAGATGGTACTGGAAACCAAATCTACTGATTGTTTGACCAATAGGGGCAGTGTACAAGGAGAAGAGGAGGGGGCCTAGAACCGATCCTTGAGGAACCCCAACAGTAAGAGGAAGGTGAGAGGAGGAGGAACCGGCAAAAGAAACAGTAAAGGAGCGGTCGGAGAGATAGGAGGAGAACCAGGAGAGAACGGTGTCCTTGAGGCCAATGGAACGGAGCATAGTGAGGAGGAGCTGATGATCCACAGTGTCGAATGCTGCAGAGAGATCCAAGAGAATTAGCATGGAGTAATGACCATTTGATTTAGCTGTTAGCAGATCATTAGAGACTTTAGTGAGGGCAGTTTCAGTGGAGTGTAAAGAGCGGAAACCGGATTGGAGAGGGTCGAGAACAGAGTTTTCTGAGAGATAGCGGATAAGACGGGAGTGGACCAGGCGTTCCAGGAGTTTAGAGATGAAGGGAAGATTAGAGACAGGTCTATAGTTAGCGGCACAGTTTTGGTCGAGGGATGGTTTTTTAAGTAGTGGATGTATGATGGCATGCTTAAATGAGGAGGGAAAAATACCAGAAGAGAGAGAGAGGTTAAATATTTTAGTTAGGTGAGGGGTGACAGCAGGGGAAAGGGACTGGAGGAGATGTGACGGAAATGGGTCACTGGTGCAAGTAGTTGGGCGAGAAGATGCAAGGAGCCTGCTTACTTCTTCTTCTGTGACTGGTTCAAAATCAGAGAGTGAGTTAGATGCAGTGGGGGAGGGAGGACAGTGCATGGTATGAGGGGATTTGGAGATAATTTCCTGTCGGATCTGGACAATTTTTTCTTTGAAGTAATTGGCCAGATCGTCAGCTCATAATCATTTGATGTCATAATCATTGGATGATGTCATAATGATTTGATGATGTCATAATCATTTGATGATGTCATAATCATTGGATGATGTCATAATCATTTTGTTGATGTCATAATCATTTGATGATGTCATAATCATTTGATGTCATAATCATTGGATGATGTCATAATCATTTTGTTGATGTCATAATCATTTGATGATGTCATAATCATTTGATGTCATAATCATTGGATGATGTCATAATCATTTTGTTGATGTCATAATCATTTGATGATGTCATAATCATTTGATGTCATAATCATTGGATGATGTCATAATCATTTTGTTGATGTCATAATCATTTTATGATGTCATAATCATTTTGTTGATGTCATAATCATTGGATGATGTCATAATCCTTTTGTTGATGTCATAATCATTTGATGATGTCATAATCATTAGATGATGTCATAATCATTTTGTTGATGTCATAATCATTTGATGATGTCATAATCATTTTGTTGATGTCATAATCATTTCGTTGATGTCATAATCATTTTGTTGATGTCATAATCATTTGATGATGTCATAATCATTAGATGATGTCATAATCATTTTGTTGATGTCATAATCATTTGATGATGTCATAATCATTTGATGATGTCATAATCATTTTGTTGATGTCATAATCATTTGATGATGTCATAATCATTTGATGTCATAATCATTGGATGATGTCGTAATCATTTTGTTGATGTCATAATCATATTGTTGATGTCATAACCATTTGATGATGTCATAATCATTTTGTTGATGTCATAATCATTTGATGTCATAATCATTGGATGATGTCATAATCATTTTGTTGATGTCATAATCATTTTGTTGATGTCATATTGATTTGATGATGTCATAATCATTTGATGTCATAATCATTGGATGATGTCATAATCATTTTGTTGATGTCATAATCATTTGATGATGTCATAATCATTAGATAATGTCATAATCATTTTTGTTGAAGTCATAATCATTTGATGATGTCATAATCATTTTGTTGATGTCATAATCATTTTGTTGATGTCATATTGATTTGATGATGTCATAATCATTTGATGTCATAATCATTTGATGATGTCATAGTCATTAGATGATGTCATAATCATTTTGTTGATGTCATAATCATTTCATGATGTCATAATCATTTGATGTCATAATCATTGTATGATGTCATAATCATTTTGTTGATGTTATAATCATTTGATGATGTCATAATCATTAGATAATGTCATAATCATTTTGTTGAAGTCATAATCATTTGATGATGTCATAATCATTTTGTTGATGTCATAATGATTTGATGATGTCAT
The DNA here is from genome assembly GCF_039654945.1 of Dendrobates tinctorius. Lineage (NCBI taxonomy): Eukaryota > Metazoa > Chordata > Amphibia > Anura > Dendrobatidae > Dendrobates > Dendrobates tinctorius. Next base: position 39,268,579 of record NW_027361687.1, on the reverse strand, counting down.
AATCATTTGATGTCATAATCATTGGATGATGTCATAATCATTTTGTTGATGTCATAATCATTTGATGATGTCATAATCATTTGATGTCATAATCATTGGATGATGTCATAATCATTTTGTTGATGTCATAATCATTTGATGATGTCATAATCATTAGATGATGTCATAATAATTTTGTTGATGTCATAATCATTTGATGATGTCAAAATCATATGATGTAATAATCAATGGATGATGTCATAATCATTTTGTTGATGTCATAATCATTTGATGATGTCATAATCATTAGATGATGTCATAATCATTTTGTTGATGTCATAATCATTTGATGATGTCATAATCATTAGATGATGTCATAATCATTTTGTTGATGTCATAATCATTGGATGATGTCATAATCCTTTTGTTGATGTCATAATCATTTGATGATGTCATAATCATTAGATGATGTCATAATCATTTTGTTGATGTCATAATCATTTGATGATGTCATAATCATTTTGTTGATGTCATAATCATTTCGTTGATGTCATAATCATTTTGTTGCTGTCATAATCATTTGATGATGTCATAATCATTTGATGATGTCATAATCATTTTGATGATGTCATAATCATTTGATGATGTCATAATCATTTGATGTCATAATCATTGGATAATGTCATAATCATTTTGTTGATGTCATAATAATTTTATGATGTCATAATCATTTTGTTGATGTCATAATCATTGGATGATGTCATAATCCTTTTGTTGATGTCATAATCATTTTATGATGTTATAATCATTTTGTTGATCTCATAATCATTGGATGATGTCATATTCCTTTTGTTGATGTCATAATCATTTGATGATGTCATAATCATTAGATGATGTCATAATCATTTTGTTGATGTCATAATCATTTGATGATGTCATAATCATTTTGTAGATGTCATAATCATTTTGTTGATGTCATATTGATTTGATGATATCATAATCATTTGATGATGTCATAATCATTAGATGATGTCATAATCATTTTGTTGATGTCATAATCATTTGATGATGTCATAATCATTTGATGATGTCATAATCATTGGATGATGTCATAATCATTTGATGATGTCATAATCATTTGATGTTATAATCATTTTATGATGTCATAATCATTTTGTTGATGTCATAATCATTTTGTTGATGTCATAATCATTTGATGATGTCATAGTCATTAGATGATGTCATAATCATTTTGTTGATGTCATAATCATTTCATGATGTCATAATCATTTGATGTCATAATCATTGTATGATGTCATAATCATTTTGTTGATGTCATAATCATTTGATGATGTCATAATCATTAGATAATGTCATAATCATTTTGTTGAAGTCATAATCATTTGATGATGTCATAATCATTTTGTTGATGTCATAATGATTTGATGATGTCATAATCATTTGATGTCATAATCATTGGATGATGTCATAATGATTTGATGATGTCATAATCATTTGATGATGTCATAATCATTGGATGATGTCATAATCATTTTGTTGATGTCATAATCATTTGATGATGTCATAATCATTTGATGTCATAATCATTGGATGATGTCATAATCATTTTGTTGATGTCATAATCATTTGATGATGTCATAATCATTTGATGTCATAATCATTGGATGATGTCATAATCATTTTGTTGATGTCATAATCATTTGATGATGTCATAATCATTAGATGATGTCATAATCATTGGATGATGACATAATCATTTTGTTGATGTCATAATCATTTGATGTCATAATCATTGGATGATGTCATAATCATTTTGTTGATGTCATAATCATTTGATGATGTCATAATCATTAGATGATGTCATAATCATTTTGTTGATGTCACAATCATTTCATGATGTCATAATCATTTGATGTCATAATCATTGGATGATGTCATAATCATTTTGTTGATGTCATAATCATTTGATGATGTCATAATCATTAGATAATGTCATAATCATTTTGTTGAAGTCATAATCATTTGATGATGTCATTATCATTTTGTTGATGTCATAATGATTTGATGATGTCATAATCATTTGATGTCATAATCATTGGATGATGTCATAATCATTTTGTTGATGTCATAATCATTTGATGATGTCATAATCATTTGATGTCATAATCATTGGATGATGTCATAATCATTTTGTTGATGTCATAATCATTTGATGATGTCATAATCATTAGATGATGTCATAATCATTTTGTTGATGTCATAATCATTTGATGATGTCATAATCATATGATGTAATAATCATTGGATGATGTCATAATCATTTTGTTGATGTCATAATCATTTGATGATGTCATAATCATTAGATGATGTCATAATCATTTTGTTGATGTCATAATCATTTGATGATGTCATAATCATTAGATGATGTCATAATCATTTTGTTGATGTCATAATCATTTGATGATGTCATAATCATTTGATGTCATAATCATTGGATGATGTCATAATCATTTTGTTGATGTCATAATCATTTGATGATGTCATAATCATTTGATGATGTCATAATCATTTGATGTCATAATCATTGGATAATGTCATAATCATTTTGTTGATGTCATAATCATTTTATGATGTCATAATCATTTTGGTGATGTCATACTCATTGGATGATGTCATAATCCTTTTGTTGATGTCATAATCATTTGATGATGTCATAATCATTAGATGATGTCATAATCATATTGTTGATGTCATAATCATTTGATGATGTCATAATCATTTTGTTGTTGTCATAATCATTTCGTTGATGTCATAATGATTTGATGATATCATAATCATTTGATGTCATAATCATTGGATGATGTCATAATCATTTTGTTGATGTCATAATCATTTGATGATGTCATAATCATTTGATGTCATAATCATTGGATGACGTCATAATCATTTGATGATGTCATAATCATTTTGTTGATGTCATAATCATTTCGTTGATGTCATAATGATTTGATGATATCATAATCATTTGATGTCATAATCATTGGATGATGTCATAATCATTTTGTTGATGTCATAATCATTTGATGATGTCATAATCATTAGATGATGTCATAATCATTGGATGATGACATAATCATTTTGTTTATGTCATAATCATTTGATGTCATAATCATTGGATGATGTCATAATCATTTTGTTGATGTCATAATCATTTTGTTGATGTCATATTGATTTGATGATGTCATAATCATTTGATGTCATAATCATTGGATGATGTCATAATCATTTTGTTCATGTCATAATCATTTGATGACGTCATAATCATTTGATGTCATAATCATTGGATGATGTCATAATCATTTTGTTGATGTCATAATCATTAGATGATGTCATAATCATTAGATGATGTCATAATCATTTTGTTGATGTCATAATCATTTGATGATGTCATAATCATTTGATGTAATAATCATTAGATGATGTCATAATCATTTTGTTGATGTCATAATCATTTGATGATGTCATAATCATTAGATGATGTCATAATCATTTTGTTGATGTCATAATCATTTGATGATGTCATAATCATTTGATGTCATAATCATTGGATGATGTCATAATCATTTTGTTGATGTCATAATCATTTGATGATGTCATAATCATTTGATGATGTCATAATCATTTTGTTGATGTCATAATCATTTGATGATGTCATAATCATTTGATGTCATAATCATTGGATGATGTCATAATCATTTTGTTGATGTCATAATCATTTTATGATGTTATAATCATTTTGTTGATGTCATAATCATTGGATGATGTCATAATCCTTTTGTTGATGTCATAATCATTTGATGATGTCATAATCATTAGATGATGTCATAATCATTTTGTTGATGTCATAATCATTTGATGATGTCATAATCATTTTGTAGATGTCATAATCATTTCGTTGATGTCATAATGATTTGATGATATCATAATCATTTGATGTCATAATCATTGGATGATGTCATAATCATTTTGTTGATGTCATAATCATTTGGTGATGTCATAATCATTTGATGTCATAATCATTGGATGATGTCATAATCATTTGATGATGCCATAATCATTTTGTTGATGTCATAATCATTTTATGATGTCATAATCATTTTGTTGATGTCATAATCATTTTGTTGATGTCATAATCATTTGATGATGTCATAGTCATTAGATGATGTCATAATCATTTTGTTGATGTCATAATCATTTCATGATGTCATAATCATTTGATGATGTCATAATCATTGTATGATGTCATAATCATTTTGATGATATCATAATCATTTGATGATGTCATAATCATTAGATAATGTCATAATCATTTTGTTGAAGTCATAATCATTTGATGATGTCATAATCATTTTGTTGATGTCATAATGATTTGATGATGTCATAATCATTTGATGTCATAATCATTGGATGATGTCATAATCATTTTGTTGATGTCATAATCATTTGATGATGTCATAATCATTTGATGTCATAATCATTGGATGATGTCATAATCATTTTGTTGATGTCATAATCATTTGATGATGTCATAATCATTAGATGATGTCATAATAATTTTGTTGATGTCATAATCATTTGATGATGTCAAAATCATATGATGTAATAATCAATGGATGATGTCATAATCATTTTGTTGATGTCTTAATCATTTGATGATGTCATAATCATTAGATGATGTCATAATCATTTTGTTGATGTCATAATCATTTGATGATGTCATAATCATTAGATGATGTCATAATCATTTTGTTGATGTCATAATCATTTGATGATGTCATAATCATTTGATGTCATAATCATTGGATGATGTCATAATCATTTTATTGATGTCATAATCATTTGATGATGTCATAATCATTTGATGATGTCATAATCATTTTGTTGATGTCATAATCATTTGATGATGTCATAATCATTTGATGTCATAATCATTGGATGATGTCATAATCATTTTGTTGATGTCATAATCATTTTATGATGTCATAATCATTTTGTTGATGTCATAATCATTGGATGATGTCATAATCCTTTTGTTGATGTCATAATCATTTGATGATGTCATAATCATTAGATGATGTCATAATCATTTTGTTGATGTCATAATCATTTGATGATGTCATAATCATTTTGTTGATGTCATAATCATTTCGTTGATGTCATAATCATTTTGTTGATGTCATAATCATTTGATGATGTCATAATCATTAGATGATGTCATAATCATTTTGTTGATGTCATAATCATTTGATGATGTCATAATCATTTGATGATGTCATAATCATTTTGTTGATGTCATAATCATTTGATGATGTCATAATCATTTGATGTCATAATCATTGGATGATGTCATAATCATTTTGTTGATGTCATAATCATATTGTTGATGTCATAACCATTTGATGATGTCATAATCATTTTGTTGATGTCATAATCATTTGATGTCATAATCATTGGATGATGTCATAATCATTTTGTTGATGTCATAATCATTTTGTTGATGTCATATTGATTTGATGATGTCATAATCATTTGATGTCATAATCATTGGATGATGTCATAATCATTTTGTTGATGTCATAATCATTTGATGATGTCATAATCATTAGATAATGTCATAATCATTTTGTTGAAGTCATAATCATTTGATGATGTCATTATCATTTTGTTGATGTCATAATCATTGGATGATGTCATAATCCTTTTGTTGATGTCATAATCATTTTATGATGTTATAATCATTTTGTTGATCTCATAATCATTGGATGATGTCATATTCCTTTTGTTGATGTCATAATCATTTGATGATGTCATAATCATTAGATGATGTCATAATCATTTTGTTGATGTCATAATCATTTGATGATGTCATAATCATTTTGTAGATGTCATAATCATTTCGTTGATGTCATAATGATTTGATGATATCATAATCATTTGATGATGTCATAATCATTAGATGATGTCATAATCATTTTGTTGATGTCATAATCATTTGATGATGTCATAATCATTGGATGATGTCATAATCATTTGATGATGTCATAATCATTTGATGTTATAATCATTTTATGATGTCATAATCATTTTGTTGATGTCATAATCATTTTGTTGATGTCATAATCATTTGATGATGTCATAGTCATTAGATGATGTCATAATCATTTTGTTGATGTCATAATCATTTCATGATGTCATAATCATTTGATGTCATAATCATTGTATGATGTCATAATCATTTTGTTGATGTCATAATCATTTGATGATGTCATAATCATTAGATAATGTCATAATCATTTTGTTGAAGTCATAATCATTTGATGATGTCATAATCATTTTGTTGATGTCATAATGATTTGATGATGTCATAATCATTTGATGTCATAATCATTGGATGATGTCATAATGATTTGATGATGTCATAATCATTTGATGATGTCATAATCATTGGATGATGTCATAATCATTTTGTTGATGTCATAATCATTTGATGATGTCATAATCATTTGATGTCATAATCATTGGATGATGTCATAATCATTTTGTTGATGTCATAATCATTTGATGATGTCATAATCATTTGATGTCATAATCATTGGATGATGTCATAATCATTTTGTTGATGTCATAATCATTTGATGATGTCATAATCATTTGATGTCATAATCATTGGATGATGTCATAATCATTTTGTTGATGTCATAATCATTTTATGATGTCATAATCATTTTGTTGATGTCATAATCATTGGATGATGTCATAATCCTTTTGTTGATGTCATAATCATTTGATGATGTCATAATAATTAGATGATGTCATAATCATTTTGTTGATGTCATAATCATTTGATGATGTCATAATCATTTTGTTGATGTCATAATCATTTCGTTGATGTCATAATCATTTTGTTGATGTCATAATCATTTGATGATGTCATAATCATTAGATGATGTCATAATCATTTTGTTGATGTCATAATCATTTGATGATGTCATAATCATTTTGTTGATGTCATAATCATTTGATGATGTCATAATCATTTGATGTCATAATCATTGGATGATGTCGTAATCATTTTGTTGATGTCATAATCATATTGTTGATGTCATAACCATTTGATGATGTCATAATCATTTTGTTGATGTCATAATCATTTGATGATGTCATAATCATTAGATGATGTCATAATCATTTTGTTGATGTCATAATCATTTGATGATGTCATAATCATTTGATGTCATAATCATTGGATGATGTCGTAATCATTTTGTTGATGTCATAATCATTTGATGATGTCATAATCATTTGATGATGTCATAATCATTTGATGATGTCATAATCATTTGATGTCATAATCATTGGATAATGTCATAATCATTTTGTTGATGTCATAATCATTTTATGATGTCATAATCATTTTGGTGATGTCATAATCATTGGATGATGTCATAATCCTTTTGTTGATGTCATAATCATTTGATGATGTCATAATCATTAGATGATGTCATAATCATATTGTTGATGTCATAATCATTTGATGATGTCATAATCATTTTGTTGTTGTCATAATCATTTCGTTGATGTCATAATGATTTGATGATATCATAATCATTTGATGTCATAATCATTGGATGATGTCATAATCATTTTGTTGATGTCATAATCATTTGATGATGTCATAATCATTTGATGTCATAATCATTGGATGATGTCATAATCATTTTGTTGATGTCATAATCATTTTATGATGTCATAATCATTTTGTTGATGTCATAATCATTGGATGATGTCATAATCCTTTTGTTGATGTCATAATCATTTGATGATGTCATAATCATTAGATGATGTCATAATCATTTTGTTGATGTCATAATCATTTGATGATGTCATAATCATTTTGTTGATGTCATAATCATTTCGTTGATGTCATAATGATTTGATGATATCATAATCATTTGATGTCATAATCATTGGATGATGTCATAATCATTTTGTTGATGTCATAATCATTTGATGATGTCATAATCATTAGATGATGTCATAATCATTGGATGATGACATAATCATTTTGTTTATGTCATAATCATTTGATGTCATAATCATTGGATGATGTCATAATCATTTTGTTGATGTCATAATCATTTTGTTGATGTCATATTGATTTGATGATGTCATAATCATTTGATGTCATAATCATTGGATGATGTCATAATCATTTTGTTCATGTCATAATCATTTGATGATGTCATAATCATTTGATGTCATAATCATTGGATGATGTCATAATCATTTTGTTGATGTCATAATCATTTGATGATGTCATAATCATTAGATGATGTCATAATCATTTTGTTGATGTCATAATCATTTGATGATGTCATAATCATTTGATGTAATAATCATTAGATGATGTCATAATCATTTTGTTGATGTCATAATCATTTGATGATGTCATAATCATTAGATGATGTCATAATCATTTTGTTGATGTCATAATCATTTGATGATGTCATAATCATTTGATGTCATAATCATTGGATGATGTCATAATCATTTTGTTGATGTCATAATCATTTGATGATGTCATAATCATTTGATGATGTCATAATCATTTTGTTGATGTCATAATCATTTGATGATGTCATAATCATTTGATGTCATAATCATTGGATGATGTCATAATCATTTTGTTGATGTCATAATCATTTTATGATGTTATAATCATTTTGTTGATGTCATAATCATTGGATGATGTCATAATCCTTTTGTTGATGTCATAATCATTTGATGATGTCATAATCATTAGATGATGTCATAATCATTTTGTTGATGTCATAATCATTTGATGATGTCATAATCATTTTGTAGATGTCATAATCATTTCGTTGATGTCATAATGATTTGATGATATCATAATCATTTGATGTCATAATCATTGGATGATGTCATAATCATTTTGTTGATGTCATAATCATTTGGTGATGTCATAATCATTTGATGTCATAATCATTGGATGATGTCATAATCATTTGATGATGCCATAATCATTTTGTTGATGTCATAATCATTTTATGATGTCATAATCATTTTGTTGATGTCATAATCATTTTGTTGATGTCATAATCATTTGATGATGTCATAGTCATTAGATGATGTCATAATCATTTTGTTGATGTCATAATCATTTCATGATGTCATAATCATTTGATGATGTCATAATCATTGTATGATGTCATAATCATTTTGATGATGTCATAATCATTTGATGATGTCATAATCATTAGATAATGTCATAATCATTTTGTTGAAGTCATAATCATTTGATGATGTCATAATCATTTTGTTGATGTCATAATGATTTGATGATGTCATAATCATTTGATGTCATAATCATTGGATGATGTCATAATCATTTTGTTGATGTCATAATCATTTGATGATGTCATAATCATTTGATGTCATAATCATTGGATGATGTCATAATCATTTTGTTGATGTCATAATCATTTGATGATGTCATAATCATTAGATGATGTCATAATAATTTTGTTGATGTCATAATCATTTGATGATGTCAAAATCATATGATGTAATAATCAATGGATGATGTCATAATCATTTTGTTGATGTCTTAATCATTTGATGATGTCATAATCATTAGATGATGTCATAATCATTTTGTTGATGTCATAATCATTTGATGATGTCATAATCATTAGATGATGTCATAATCATTTTGTTGATGTCATAATCATTTGATGATGTCATAATCACTTGATGTCATAATCATTGGATGATGTCATAATCATTTTATTGATGTCATAATCATTTGATGATGTCATAATCATTTGATGATGTCATAATCATTTTGTTGATGTCATAATCATTTGATGATGTCATAATCATTTGATGTCATAATCATTGGATGATGTCATAATCATTTTGTTGATGTCATAATCATTTTATGATGTCATAATCATTTTGTTGATGTCATAATCATTGGATGATGTCATAATCCTTTTGTTGATGTCATAATCATTTGATGATGTCATAATCATTAGATGATGTCATAATCATTTTGTTGATGTCATAATCATTTGATGATGTCATAATCATTTTGTTGATGTCATAATCATTTCGTTGATGTCATAATCATTTTGTTGATGTCATAATCATTTGATGATGTCATAATCATTAGATGATGTCATAATCATTTTGTTGATGTCATAATCATTTGATGATGTCATAATCATTTGATGATGTCATAATCATTTTGTTGATGTCATAATCATTTGATGATGTCATAATCATTTGATGTCATAATCATTGGATGATGTCGTAATCATTTTGTTGATGTCATAATCATATTGTTGATGTCATAACCATTTGATGATGTCATAATCATTTTGTTGATGTCATAATCATTTGATGTCATAATCATTAGATGATGTCATAATCATTTTGTTGATGTCATAATCATTTTGTTGATGTCATATTGATTTGATGATGTCATAATCATTTGATGTCATAATCATTGGATGATGTCATAATCATTTTGTTGATGTCATAATCATTTGATGATGTCATAATCATTAGATAATGTCATAATCATTTTGTTGAAGTCATAATCATTTGATGATGTCATTATCATTTTGTTGATGTCATAATCATTGAATGATGTCATAATCCTTTTGTTGATGTCATAATCATTTTATGATGTTATAATCATTTTGTTGATCTCATAATCATTGGATGATGTCATATTCCTTTTGTTGATGTCATAATCATTTGATGATGTCATAATCATTAGATGATGTCATAATCATTTTGTTGATGTCATAATCATTTGATGATGTCATAATCATTTTGTAGATGTCATAATCATTTCGTTGATGTCATAATGATTTGATGATATCATAATCATTTGATGATGTCATAATCATTAGATGATGTCATAATCATTTTGTTGATGTCATAATCATTTGATGATGTCATAATCATTTGATGATGTCATAATCATTGGATGATGTCATAATCATTTGATGATGTCATAATCATTTGATGTTATAATCATTTTATGATGTCATAATCATTTTGTTGATGTCATAATCATTTTGTTGATGTCATAATCATTTGATGATGTCATAGTCATTAGATGATGTCATAATCATTTTGTTGATGTCATAATCATTTCATGATGTCATAATCATTTGATGTCATAATCATTGTATGATGTCATAATCATTTTGTTGATGTCATAATCATTTGATGATGTCATAATCATTAGATAATGTCATAATCATTTTGTTGAAGTCATAATCATTTGATGATGTCATAATCATTTTGTTGATGTCATAATGATTTGATGATGTCATAATCATTTGATGTCATAATCATTGGATGATGTCATAATCATTTTGTTCATGTCATAATCATTTGATGACGTCATAATCATTTGATGTCATAATCATTGGATGATGTCATAATCATTTTGTTGATGTCATAATCATTTGATGATGTCATAATCATTAGATGATGTCATAATCATTTTGTTGATGTCATAATCATTTGATGATGTCATAATCATTTGATGTAATAATCATTAGATGATGTCATAATCATTTTGTTGATGTCATAATCATTTGATGATGTCATAATCATTAGATGATGTCATAATCATTTTGTTGATGTCATAATCATTTGATGATGTCATAATCATTTGATGTCATAATCATTGGATGATGTCATAATCATTTTGTTGATGTCATAATCATTTGATGATGTCATAATCATTTGATGATGTCATAATCATTTTGTTGATGTCATAATCATTTGATGATGTCATAATCATTTGATGTCATAATCATTGGATGATGTCATAATCATTTTGTTGATGTCATAATCATTTTATGATGTTATAATCATTTTGTTGATGTCATAATCATTGGATGATGTCATAATCCTTTTGTTGATGTCATAATCATTTGATGATGTCATAATCATTAGATGATGTCATAATCATTTTGTTGATGTCATAATCATTTGATGATGTCATAATCATTTTGTAGATGTCATAATCATTTCGTTGATGTCATAATGATTTGATGATATCATAATCATTTGATGTCATAATCATTGGATGATGTCATAATCATTTTGTTGATGTCATAATCATTTGGTGATGTCATAATCATTTGATGTCATAATCATTGGATGATGTCATAATCATTTGATGATGCCATAATCATTTTGTTGATGTCATAATCATTTTATGATGTCATAATCATTTTGTTGATGTCATAATCATTTTGTTGATGTCATAATCATTTGATGATGTCATAGTCATTAGATGATGTCATAATCATTTTGTTGATGTCATAATCATTTCATGATGTCATAATCATTTGATGATGTCATAATCATTGTATGATGTCATAATCATTTTGATGATATCATAATCATTTGATGATGTCATAATCATTAGATAATGTCATAATCATTTTGTTGAAGTCATAATCATTTGATGATGTCATAATCATTTTGTTGATGTCATAATGATTTGATGATGTCATAATCATTTGATGTCATAATCATTGGATGATGTCATAATCATTTTGTTGATGTCATAATCATTTGATGATGTCATAATCATTTGATGTCATAATCATTGGATGATGTCATAATCATTTTGTTGATGTCATAATCATTTGATGATGTCATAATCATTAGATGATGTCATAATAATTTTGTTGATGTCATAATCATTTGATGATGTCAAAATCATATGATGTAATAATCAATGGATGATGTCATAATCATTTTGTTGATGTCTTAATCATTTGATGATGTCATAATCATTAGATGATGTCATAATCATTTTGTTGATGTCATAATCATTTGATGATGTCATAATCATTAGATGATGTCATAATCATTTTGTTGATGTCATAATCATTTGATGATGTCATAATCATTTGATGTCATAATCATTGGATGATGTCATAATCATTTTATTGATGTCATAATCATTTGATGATGTCATAATCATTTGATGATGTCATAATCATTTTGTTGATGTCATAATCATTTGATGATGTCATAATCATTTGATGTCATAATCATTGGATGATGTCATAATCATTTTGTTGATGTCATAATCATTTTATGATGTCATAATCATTTTGTTGATGTCATAATCATTGGATGATGTCATAATCCTTTTGTTGATGTCATAATCATTTGATGATGTCATAATCATTAGATGATGTCATTATCATTTTGTTGATGTCATAATCATTTGATGATGTCATAATCATTTTGTTGATGTCATAATCATTTCGTTGATGTCATAATCATTTTGTTGATGTCATAATCATTTGATGATGTCATAATCATTAGATGATGTCATAATCATTTTGTTGATGTCATAATCATTTGATGATGTCATAATCATTTGATGATGTCATAATCATTTTGTTGATGTCATAATCATTTGATGATGTCATAATCATTTGATGTCATAATCATTGGATGATGTCATAATCATTTTGTTGATGTCATAATCATATTGTTGATGTCATAACCATTTGATGATGTCATAATCATTTTGTTGATGTCATAATCATTTGATGTCATAATCATTGGATGATGTCATAATCATTTTGTTGATGTCATAATCATTTTGTTGATGTCATATTGATTTGATGATGTCATAATCATTTGATGTCATAATCATTGGATGATGTCATAATCATTTTGTTGATGTCATAATCATTTGATGATGTCATAATCATTAGATAATGTCATAATCATTTTGTTGAAGTCATAATCATTTGATGATGTCATTATCATTTTGTTGATGTCATAATCATTGGATGATGTCATAATCCTTTTGTTGATGTCATAATCATTTTATGATGTTATAATCATTTTGTTGATCTCATAATCATTGGATGATGTCATATTCCTTTTGTTGATGTCATAATCATTTGATGATGTCATAATCATTAGATGATGTCATAATCATTTTGTTGATGTCATAATCATTTGATGATGTCATAATCATTTTGTAGATGTCATAATCATTTCGTTGATGTCATAATGATTTGATGATATCATAATCATTTGATGATGTCATAATCATTAGATGATGTCATAATCATTTTGTTGATGTCATAATCATTTGATGATGTCATAATCATTGGATGATGTCATAATCATTTGATGATGTCATAATCATTTGATGTTATAATCATTTTATGATGTCATAATCATTTTGTTGATGTCATAATCATTTTGTTGATGTCATAATCATTTGATGATGTCATAGTCATTAGATGATGTCATAATCATTTTGTTGATGTCATAATCATTTCATGATGTCATAATCATTTGATGTCATAATCATTGTATGATGTCATAATCATTTTGTTGATGTCATAATCATTTGATGATGTCATAATCATTAGATAATGTCATAATCATTTTGTTGAAGTCATAATCATTTGATGATGTCATAATCATTTTGTTGATGTCATAATGATTTGATGATGTCATAATCATTTGATGTCATAATCATTGGATGATGTCATAATGATTTGATGATGTCATAATCATTTGATGATGTCATAATCATTGGATGATGTCATAATCATTTTGTTGATGTCATAATCATTTGATGATGTCATAATCATTTGATGTCATAATCATTGGATGATGTCATAATCATTTTGTTGATGTCATAATCATTTGATGATGTCATAATCATTTGATGTCATAATCATTGGATGATGTCATAATCATTTTGTTGATGTCATAATCATTTGATGATGTCATAATCATTTGATGTCATAATCATTGGATGATGTCATAATCATTTTGTTGATGTCATAATCATTTTATGATGTCATAATCATTTTGTTGATGTCATAATCATTGGATGATGTCATAATCCTTTTGTTGATGTCATAATCATTTGATGATGTCATAATCATTAGATGATGTCATAATCATTTTGTTGATGTCATAATCATTTGATGATGTCATAATCATTTTGTTGATGTCATAATCATTTCGTTGATGTCATAATCATTTTGTTGATGTCATAATCATTTGATGATGTCATAATCATTAGATGATGTCATAATCATTTTGTTGATGTCATAATCATTTGATGATGTCATAATCATTTTGTTGATGTCATAATCATTTGATGATGTCATAATCATTTGATGTCATAATCATTGGATGATGTCGTAATCATTTTGTTGATGTCATAATCATATTGTTGATGTCATAACCATTTGATGATGTCATAATCATTTTGTTGATGTCATAATCATTTGATGATGTCATAATCATTAGATGATGTCATAATCATTTTGTTGATGTCATAATCATTTGATGATGTCATAATCATTTGATGTCATAATCATTGGATGATGTCGTAATCATTTTGTTGATGTCATAATCATTTGATGATGTCATAATCATTTGATGATGTCATAATCATTTGATGATGTCATAATCATTTGATGTCATAATCATTGGATAATGTCATAATCATTTTGTTGATGTCATAATCATTTTATGATGTCATAATCATTTTGGTGATGTCATAATCATTGGATGATGTCATAATCCTTTTGTTGATGTCATAATCATTTGATGATGTCATAATCATTAGATGATGTCATAATCATATTGTTGATGTCATAATCATTTGATGATGTCATAATCATTTTGTTGTTGTCATAATCATTTCGTTGATGTCATAATGATTTGATGATATCATAATCATTTGATGTCATAATCATTGGATGATGTCATAATCATTTTGTTGATGTCATAATCATTTGATGATGTCATAATCATTTGATGTCATAATCATTGGATGATGTCATAATCATTTTGTTGATGTCATAATCATTTTATGATGTCATAATCATTTTGTTGATGTCATAATCATTGGATGATGTCATAATCCTTTTGTTGATGTCATAATCATTTGATGATGTCATAATCATTAGATGATGTCATAATCATTTTGTTGATGTCATAATCATTTGATGATGTCATAATCATTTTGTTGATGTCATAATCATTTCGTTGATGTCATAATGATTTGATGATATCATAATCATTTGATGTCATAATCATTGGATGATGTCATAATCATTTTGTTGATGTCATAATCATTTGATGATGTCATAATCATTAGATGATGTCATAATCATTGGATGATGACATAATCATTTTGTTTATGTCATAATCATTTGATGTCATAATCATTGGATGATGTCATAATCATTTTGTTGATGTCATAATCATTTTGTTGATGTCATATTGATTTGATGATGTCATAATCATTTGATGTCATAATCATTGGATGATGTCATAATCATTTTGTTCATGTCATAATCATTTGATGATGTCATAATCATTTGATGTCATAATCATTGGATGATGTCATAATCATTTTGTTGATGTCATAATCATTTGATGATGTCATAATCATTAGATGATGTCATAATCATTTTGTTGATGTCATAATCATTTGATGATGTCATAATCATTTGATGTAATAATCATTAGATGATGTCATAATCATTTTGTTGATGTCATAATCATTTGATGATGTCATAATCATTAGATGATGTCATAATCATTTTGTTGATGTCATAATCATTTGATGATGTCATAATCATTTGATGTCATAATCATTGGATGATGTCATAATCATTTTGTTGATGTCATAATCATTTGATGATGTCATAATCATTTGATGATGTCATAATCATTTTGTTGATGTCATAATCATTTGATGATGTCATAATCATTTGATGTCATAATCATTGGATGATGTCATAATCATTTTGTTGATGTCATAATCATTTTATGATGTTATAATCATTTTGTTGATGTCATAATCATTGGATGATGTCATAATCCTTTTGTTGATGTCATAATCATTTGATGATGTCATAATCATTAGATGATGTCATAATCATTTTGTTGATGTCATAATCATTTGATGATGTCATAATCATTTTGTAGATGTCATAATCATTTCGTTGATGTCATAATGATTTGATGATATCATAATCATTTGATGTCATAATCATTGGATGATGTCATAATCATTTTGTTGATGTCATAATCATTTGGTGATGTCATAATCATTTGATGTCATAATCATTGGATGATGTCATAATCATTTGATGATGCCATAATCATTTTGTTGATGTCATAATCATTTTATGATGTCATAATCATTTTGTTGATGTCATAATCATTTTGTTGATGTCATAATCATTTGATGATGTCATAGTCATTAGATGATGTCATAATCATTTTGTTGATGTCATAATCATTTCATGATGTCATAATCATTTGATGATGTCATAATCATTGTATGATGTCATAATCATTTTGATGATGTCATAATCATTTGATGATGTCATAATCATTAGATAATGTCATAATCATTTTGTTGAAGTCATAATCATTTGATGATGTCATAATCATTTTGTTGATGTCATAATGATTTGATGATGTCATAATCATTTGATGTCATAATCATTGGATGATGTCATAATCATTTTGTTGATGTCATAATCATTTGATGATGTCATAATCATTTGATGTCATAATCATTGGATGATGTCATAATCATTTTGTTGATGTCATAATCATTTGATGATGTCATAATCATTAGATGATGTCATAATAATTTTGTTGATGTCATAATCATTTGATGATGTCAAAATCATATGATGTAATAATCAATGGATGATGTCATAATCATTTTGTTGATGTCTTAATCATTTGATGATGTCATAATCATTAGATGATGTCATAATCATTTTGTTGATGTCATAATCATTTGATGATGTCATAATCATTAGATGATGTCATAATCATTTTGTTGATGTCATAATCATTTGATGATGTCATAATCACTTGATGTCATAATCATTGGATGATGTCATAATCATTTTATTGATGTCATAATCATTTGATGATGTCATAATCATTTGATGATGTCATAATCATTTTGTTGATGTCATAATCATTTGATGATGTCATAATCATTTGATGTCATAATCATTGGATGATGTCATAATCATTTTGTTGATGTCATAATCATTTTATGATGTCATAACATTTTGTTGATGTCATAATCATTGGATGATGTCATAATCCTTTTGTTGATGTCATAATCATTTGATGATGTCATAATCATTAGATGATGTCATAATCATTTTGTTGATGTCATAATCATTTGATGATGTCATAATCATTTTGTTGATGTCATAATCATTTCGTTGATGTCATAATCATTTTGTTGATGTCATAATCATTTGATGATGTCATAATCATTAGATGATGTCATAATCATTTTGTTGATGTCATAATCATTTGATGATGTCATAATCATTTGATGATGTCATAATCATTTTGTTGATGTCATAATCATTTGATGATGTCATAATCATTTGATGTCATAATCATTGGATGATGTCGTAATCATTTTGTTGATGTCATAATCATATTGTTGATGTCATAACCATTTGATGATGTCATAATCATTTTGTTGATGTCATAATCATTTGATGTCATAATCATTAGATGATGTCATAATCATTTTGTTGATGTCATAATCATTTTGTTGATGTCATATTGATTTGATGATGTCATAATCATTTGATGTCATAATCATTGGATGATGTCATAATCATTTTGTTGATGTCATAATCATTTGATGATGTCATAATCATTAGATAATGTCATAATCATTTTGTTGAAGTCATAATCATTTGATGATGTCATTATCATTTTGTTGATGTCATAATCATTGAATGATGTCATAATCCTTTTGTTGATGTCATAATCATTTTATGATGTTATAATCATTTTGTTGATCTCATAATCATTGGATGATGTCATATTCCTTTTGTTGATGTCATAATCATTTGATGATGTCATAATCATTAGATGATGTCATAATCATTTTGTTGATGTCATAATCATTTGATGATGTCATAATCATTTTGTAGATGTCATAATCATTTCGTTGATGTCATAATGATTTGATGATATCATAATCATTTGATGATGTCATAATCATTAGATGATGTCATAATCATTTTGTTGATGTCATAATCATTTGATGATGTCATAATCATTTGATGATGTCATAATCATTGGATGATGTCATAATCATTTGATGATGTCATAATCATTTGATGTTATAATCATTTTATGATGTCATAATCATTTTGTTGATGTCATAATCATTTTGTTGATGTCATAATCATTTGATGATGTCATAGTCATTAGATGATGTCATAATCATTTTGTTGATGTCATAATCATTTCATGATGTCATAATCATTTGATGTCATAATCATTGTATGATGTCATAATCATTTTGTTGATGTCATAATCATTTGATGATGTCATAATCATTAGATAATGTCATAATCATTTTGTTGAAGTCATAATCATTTGATGATGTCATAATCATTTTGTTGATGTCATAATGATTTGATGATGTCATAATCATTTGATGTCATATTCATTGGATGATGTCATAATGATTTGATGATGTCATAATCATTTGATGATGTCATAATCATTGGATGATGTCATAATCATTTTGTTGATGTCATAATCATTTGATGATGTCATAATCATTTGATGTCATAATCATTGGATGATGTCATAATCATTTTGTTGATGTCATAATCATTTGATGATGTCATAATCATTTGATGTCATAATCATTGGATGATGTCATAATCATTTTGTTGATGTCATAATCATTTGATGATGTCATAATCATTTGATGTCATAATCATTGGATGATGTCATAATCATTTTGTTGATGTCATAATCATTTTATGATGTCATAATCATTTTGTTGATGTCATAATCATTGGATGATGTCATAATCCTTTTGTTGATGTCATAATCATTTGATGATGTCATAATCATTAGATGATGTCATAATCATTTTGTTGATGTCATAATCATTTGATGATGTCATAATCATTAGATGATGTCATAATCATTTTGTTGATGTCATAATCATTTGATGATGTCATAATCATTTTGTTGATGTCATAATCATTTGATGATGTCATAATCATTTGATGTCATAATCATTGGATGATGTCGTAATCATTTTGTTGATGTCATAATCATTTTGTTGATGTCATAATCATTTGATGATGTCATAATCATTAGATGATGTCATAATCATTTTGTTGATGTCATAATCATTTGATGATGTAATAATCTTTTTGTTGATGTCATAATCATTTGATGATGTCATAATCATTTGATGTCATAATCATTGGATGATGTCGTAATCATTTTGTTGATGTCATAATCATATTGTTGATGTCATAACCATTTGATGATGTCATAATCATTTTGTTGATGTCATAATCATTTGATGTCATAATCATTGGATGATGTCATAATCATTTTGTTGATGTCATAATCATTTTGTTGATGTCATATTGATTTGATGATGTCATAATCATTTGATGTCATAATCATTGGATGATGTCATAATCATTTTGTTGATGTCATAATCATTTGATGATGTCATAATCATTAGATAATGTCATAATCATTTTTGTTGAAGTCATAATCATTTGATGATGTCATAATCATTTTGTTGATGTCATAATCATTTTGTTGATGTCATATTGATTTGATGATGTCATAATCATATGATGTCATAATCATTTGATGATGTCATAGTCATTAGATGATGTCATAATCATTTTGTTGATGTCATAATCATTTCATGATGTCATAATCATTTGATGTCATAATCATTGTATGATGTCATAATCATTTTGTTGATGTTATAATCATTTGATGATGTCATAATCATTAGATAATGTCATAATCATTTTGTTGAAGTCATAATCATTTGATGATGTCATAATCATTTTGTTGATGTCATAATGATTTGATGATGTCATAATCATTTGATGTCATAATCATTGGATGATGTCATAATCATTTTGTTGATGTCATAATCATTTGATGATGTCATAATCATTTGATGTCATAATCATTGGATGATGTCATAATCATTTTGTTGATGTCATAATCATTTGATGATGTCATAATCATTAGATGATGTCATAATAATTTTGTTGATGTCATAATCATTTGATGATGTCAAAATCATATGATGTAATAATCAATGGATGATGTCATAATCATTTTGTTGATGTCATAATCATTTGATGATGTCATAATCATTAGATGATGTCATAATCATTTTGTTGATGTCATAATCATTTGATGATGTCATAATCATTAGATGATGTCATAATCATTTTGTTGATGTCATAATCATTGGATGATGTCATAATCCTTTTGTTGATGTCATAATCATTTGATGATGTCATAATCATTAGATGATGTCATAATCATTTTGTTGATGTCATAATCATTTGATGATGTCATAATCATTTTGTTGATGTCATAATCATTTCGTTGATGTCATAATCATTTTGTTGCTGTCATAATCATTTGATGATGTCATAATCATTTGATGATGTCATAATCATTTTGATGATGTCATAATTAGAGTTGAGCGATACCAGCCGATACTTGAAAATATCGGATCGGAATGGATCGGCCGATCTTAAAAAAAAGTATCGGTATCGATAATGGGAATGTGGACAGAGCAGGCGACATTGCCGGACACACATCAGGGGATTAACTGATCGGACTGAACACCTGTAACACAGGAACAAGTGTGGATTGTGCAGACGCCACTTCGGAGCTGTAACTGGCAGGGTTGGAGGACAGGGGAAATACGAGAGACAGTGGAGCCACAGGCCTAATTGGAGCACGGTTAAAAATCAGTAGTGGTACGACTGTGTAGGCAGCAGGAGACTTTGCCATCCACACAGCAGGGGATCAGCTGACATTACTGAACCCCACTGAGACACGGGAGCAAGTATCTCTTTCCGTGTGGACGGCACTTCCGAACTACAACTGGCTGTGTTGAAGCCCAGGAAATAGGAGGGTGTAGGCAGAGGCCTACTGTATTTTGAATGAGTTTACAGCAGGAGAGACTGCCATCCACAAAGCAGGGGATCAGCTGACATTACTGAACCCCACTGAGACACGGGAGCAAGTGTCTCTTTCCGTGTGGACGGCACTTCCGAACTACAACTGGCTGTGTTGAAGCTCAGGAAATAGGAGGGTGTAGGCAGAGGCCTACTGTATTTTGAATGAGTTTACAGCAGGAGAGACTGCCATCCACACAGCAGGGGATCAGCTGACGTTACTGAACCCCACTGAGACACGGGAGCAAGTATCTCTTTCCGTGTGGACGGCACTTCCGAACTACAACTGGCTGTGTTGAAGCCCAGGAAATAGGAGGGTGTAGGCAGAGGCCTACTGTATTTTGAATGAGTTTACAGCAGGAGAGACTGCCATCCACACAGCAGGGGATCAGCTGACGTTACTGAACCCCACTGAGACACGGGAGCAAGTGTCTCTTTCCGTGTGGACGGCACTTCCGAACTACAACTGGCTGTGTTGAAGCCCAGGAAATAGGAGGGTGTAGGCAGAGGCCTACTGTATTTTGAATGAGTTTACAGCAGGAGAGACTGCCATCCACACAGCAGGGGATCAGCTGACGTTACTGAACCCCACTGAGACACGGGAGCAAGTGTCTCTTTCCGTGTGGACGGCACTTCCGAACTACAACTGGCTGTGTTGAAGCCCAGGAAATAGGAGGGTGTAGGCAGAGGCCTACTGTATTTTGAATGAGTTTACAGCAGGAGAGACTGCCATCCACACAGCAGGGGATCAGCTGACGTTACTGAACCCCACTGAGACACGGGAGCAAGTGTCTCTTTCCGTGTGGACGGCACTTCCGAACTACAACTGGCTGTGTTGAAGCCCAGGAAATAGGAGGGTGTAGGCAGAGGCCTACTGTATTTTGAATGAGTTTACAGCAGGAGAGACTGCCATCCACACAGCAGGGGATCAGCTGACGTTACTGAACCCCACTGAGACACGGGAGCAAGTATCTCTTTCCGTGTGGACGGCACTTCCGAACTACAACTGGCTGTGTTGAAGCCCAGGAAATAGGAGGGTGTAGGCAGAGGCCTACTGTCTTTGTAATGCGGAGACAGCAGGAGAGACTGCCATCTCCACAGCAGGGGAACAGCTGGCAGTGCTGAACCCCACTAACACTTGAACGAATGTGTTTGGCTCTGTGGAGACGACACTTCTGAACACCAACTGACGCTGTTGGAGCCCAGGATTAGGCGAGGAGCAGGCTGGGGCCTACTGGATTTTGGCAGGTGAACGCAGCAGGAGACTTGCCATCTCCACAGCAGGGGAACAGCTGGCAGTGCTGAACCCCACTAACACTTGAACGAATGTGTTTGGTTCTGTGGAGACGACACTTCTGAACACCAACTGACGCTGTTGGAGCCCAGGATTAGGCGAGGAGCAGGCTGGGGCCTACTGGATTTTGGCAGGTGAAGGCAGCAGGAGACTTGCCATCTCCACAGCAGGGGAACAGCTGGCAGTGCTGAACCCCACTAACACTTGAACGAATGTGTTTGGCTCTGTGGAGACGACACTTCTGAACACCAACTGACGCTGTTGGAGCCCAGGATTAGGCGAGGAGCAGGCTGGGGCCTACTGGATTTTGGCAGGTGAAGGCAGCAGGAGACTTGCCATCTCCACAGCAGGGGAACAGCTGGCAGTGCTGAACCCCACTAACACTTGAACGAATGTGTTTGGTTCTGTGGAGACGACACTTCTGAACACCAACTGACGCTGTTGGAGCCCAGGATTAGGCGAGGAGCAGGCTGGGGCCTACTGGATTTTGGCAGGTGAAGGCAGCAGGAGACTTGCCATCTCCACAGCAGGGGAACAGCTGGCAGTGCTGAACCCCACTAACACTTGAACGAATGTGTTTGGTTCTGTGGAGACGACACTTCTGAACACCAACTGACGCTGTTGGAGCCCAGGATTAGGCGAGGAGCAGGCTGGGGCCTACTGGATTTTGGCAGGTGAAGGCAGCAGGAGACTTGCCATCTCCACAGCAGGGGAACAGCTGGCAGTGCTGAACCCCACTAACACTTGAACGAATGTGTTTGGCTCTGTGGAGACGACACTTCTGAACACCAACTGACGCTGTTGGAGCCCAGGATTAGGCGAGGAGCAGGCTGGGGCCTACTGGATTTTGGCAGGTGAATGCAGCAGGAGACTTGCCATCTCCACAGCAGGGGAACAGCTGGCAGTGCTGAACCCCACTAACACTTGAACGAATGTGTTTGGCTCTGTGGAGACGACACTTCTGAACACCAACTGACGCTGTTGGTGCCCAGGATTACGCATGCCGCATGCAGAGGCCAATGGGCAGCGGTTTTTATGGAGGTTGTGGACTACTACTGATTCTAACCATGCTCCACTTAGGCCTCTGGCTCCACTGTCTCTACTATTTACCCTGGCCTCCAACCCCGCCAGCTACATCTCTGAAGTGGCGTCAGCACAATCTACACTTGTTCCTGTGTTACTGGTGCTCAGTCCCATCAGTTGATCCCCTGATGTTTGTCCGGCAAGTTCGCCAGCTCTGTCCTCATTCCCACTACTGGTTATGGGAATGTGGACAGAGCAGGAGACCTTGCCGGACACACATCAGGGGATAAACTGATGGGACTGAGCCACAGGAACACAGGAACAAGTGTAGATTGTGCTGACGCCACTTCAGAGATGTAGATGGCGGGGTTGGAGGTCAGGGGAAATAGTAGAGACAGTGGAGCCAGAGACCTAAGTTGGGCATGGTTAAAAATCAGTAGTGGTTTGAATGTTGATGGAGCTGGTGACTCTGCCGTCCACACAGCAGGGGATCAGCTGGCATTACTGAACCCCAGTAACACAGGAGCTAGTGTGTTTCTCTGTGCAGACGACACATCTGAGCGACAACTGGCTGTGTTGAAGCACAGGGATTATAGTTCAGGTGGTAGAAAAATGAACACACCAGCAGACCTGGATACAGTTGCCAACCACTAATTTAGTCTGTAAGAGGAATGGCAAAGTCTTTGGAGATCCAGGCCTTGTTCATTTTCAGAAAAGTCAGCCGGTCAACATTATCGGAAGATAGTCGCGTGCGACGGTCTGTTAGTACACCACCTGCGGCACTAAAGACACGTTCCGATAATACACTGGCAGCAGGGCAAGCCAGCACCTCCAATGCATACTGGCTAAGCTCTGGCCATGTATCCAGCTTAGAGACCCAAAACTTGAAGGGGGAAGAGCCATCTGGGAGTACAGCGACAGGGCAAGACATGTAGTCTGACACCATCTGACGGAAGCGTTGCCTCCTGCTGACTCGAGGCGTCGCTGATGGTGTAGACAATTGTGGTGGACACACAAAACTTTGCCACATTTGGGCCATAGTGGTCTTGCCTTGTGCTGCGGCACTGCCTCTGCTCCCTCTTTGTGCAGAGTTTCCTCCACTGCCTCGACGCACAGAGCTGCTTTGTAAAGCACTTGCAACAATGCTGTCGGGTGGAATGGAAAACATTATGGACTGCACCAGTGACTCTTCGTACTCCCGCATTTTACGCTCCCGGTTCAACGTTGGTATGAGCCTTTGTACGCTGTCCCGGTAGCGAGGATCTAGGAGGGTGTACACCCAATAATCAGCCGAGACGAGAATGTGGGCGATGCGGCGGTCGTTTCTCAGGCACTGCAGCATGAAATCAACCATGTGCTGCAGACTCCCAACTGCCAAAGAACCGCTGTCCCCTGTTTGAGGCGTGACCTCGACCTGCTCTGCATCACCCCACCCTCGCTGTACATACTGAGTAGAGGTTTGTGTACCTCCCTCCTCTGGAGAGATGTCTTCCTCCTCCATCGACTCCTCCTCATCCTCCTCACAAAGTGTCCCCTGCCTAGGCCTTTGTGAGGAAACACGTAGCGCAGACTGTCCAGAAGCAGATGGCATTTGGGACTCCTCATCCTCCACCTCTTCTGAAACCTCATCCCTTAGTGCTTGCAGTGTTTGTTGAAGCAGGCAGATAAGGGGGACAGTCATGCTGACTAGTGCATCATCTGCACTCGCCATCCGCGTGGATTCATCGAAGGCACGCAAAACGAGGCAGATGTCCTTCATAGAGGCCCACTCAATGGTGCTGAAGTGTGAACGGCGCACAGTGCGACTTGTTTGCGCCTGATGCAGCTGGTACTCCATGACTGCTGCCTGCTGCTCACACAACCGCTCCAACATATGTAACGTTGAATTCCACCGGGTGGGTAGGTCACATATGATGCGATGTTCTGGAAGGCCAAATCGTCGCTGCAGAGCAGCGAGGCGCGATCTTGCCGTGCTGGAACGTCGCAAGTGAGCGCACTCTATGCGGACCTTGTGCAACAGTGCATCAAGATCCGGATAGTCCCTCAGAAAGCTCTGCACGACCAAGTTAAGAACATGTGCCAGACATGGGATGTGTGTGAGGTTGCCTAGGCCAAGAGCTGCCACCAGATTTCGGCCATTGTCACACACTACCAAGCCCGGCTGGAGATTCGCTGGCCCAAACCACACATCGCTCTCCAGCTTGATAGCATTCCAGAGCTCCTGCGCTGTGTGGCTTCGATTCCCCAAAGAAATTAATTTGAGTACAGCCTGTTGACGTTTGGCCACGGCTGTGCTCATATCGGTCGTAACAGGCTCCTGCTCTGCTGTTTCTGAGGAACTTGAGTAGGAGGAGGAGTCTATGTGTACAGACTGGAGTCCTGCAATCCGTGGCGTTGGAAGAACACGTACAGCGCCACTCTCCAGATCCGTACCCGGCTCCACAACATTGACCCAGTGGGCAGTGAGGGAAAGGTATCGTCCCTGTCCATGGTTACTGGTCCACGCATCGGTGGTCAGGTGGACCTTGCTACTAACGGCGTTTAGTAGCGCATGTTTTATTTTGCCCTCAACATGTTTCTGCAGGGCAGGGACGGCTCGCCTGCTGAAATAAAAGCGGCTGGGCACGTTGTATTGGGGGACTGCCAATGCCATTAAGTCCCGGAAGGTGTCAGTGTCCACCAGCCTGAATGACAGCATTTCAACTGCCAGAAGTTTGGCAATGCCAGCATTCAGAGACTGTGCTCGGGGATGGTTTGCCGAGTAAGGGCGCCTTTTATCCCATGCCTGTGCTACCGATGGCTGTGATGGATGGGAACGTGCTGTTATGGGTGGAATCTGACAGGGTCTCCGGACAACAGTGGCAGAGGTTCTTCCTTGGCGATCCTGTGAGGAAGCCGAACCAGCAGTGTGTGAGCTGGAGGAAGAGGGCCCAACACGAACTGAAGAGGTGGTAGGTGGTGCTGTACGTTGGCCTACGTCTTGAGGGTGTCTATGCAACTCCAACTCGTGCTTGGTGCGCACATGTTTCCACATATTTGTGGTATTGAGGTTGCTGACATTTCTCCCTCTTTTGACTCTCTGATGACACAGCTTGCATTTGACAAAGCAAATGTCATCTGCAACTGTGTCAAAAAAGGACCACGCACTGCAACTCTTGTGAGCGCCCGGTTTGCCTTTGGAAGGAGGAATGCTCCTAACGGGTGCCGAAGTGGAGGGTACAGGCAACCAAGTCTTCCCCCTCCCTCTGCCTCCTGTTTTGGCCGGTAGGGGAATCTCTTCCTCCGAGCTGCTCCCACCACCTTCCTGTTGCTCACGCCATGATGGGTCAAGGACCTCATCATCTTCCCTCCCCTCTTCAAACAGCTGCTTCTCCGGGGTTGTCTCGCCAGCACCGTACGCACCAGAAAGTGGCAACTGAGTCTCGTCATCATCTGATGCGTACTGAGGTGTGCTGACCATAGGCACTGGCCCACTCGCCTCTTCAGATTCAGAGGGACAAAGAAGTTGCGCATCACTGCATACTCCCTCTTCTTCACATTCAGGAATGCTGCTTGGCTGGCCCCCTCTTTCCAAGCCAACAGATTCCGAGAACAGAAGTAGAGATTGTGATGGCTCCTGTCCATGTCTCTCTGACTGCCTGGGCACTTTGGCAGGTGGTGAAGAGACAGATGGTTGCTCTTCGGTGCTCTGACCCTGAGAGGATGCGGAAGTAATTGAAGTCGATGCGTTAGCTGCCATCCATCCGACAACGGCTTCAATTTGTTCCTCCCGCAGCAGTGGGGTACGTTGAGGTCCTACAAAGCTGCGCATAAAGGACTGTTGCCTGCTAAAACTGGGGGATGCTGATCCACTGGTGCCCGCAGCAGGCCCAGAATCCCCACGTCCTCTACCTGTAGAATCCCCACGTCCTCTCCCTGCAGAATCCCCACGTCCTCTCCCTGCTGAAACTCCACGCCCACGCCCACGCCCCCGCGCCTTACTCCCTGCCTTCTTCATCTTGCAAGACTGCTTAAGATAGGCAAAAAAGGACAAAGGGGGGCCTTAGTGTGCTTATTCCTGAACAGCTGGTTACAGGTACAAGAAACACTAATTTTATGAAGTGTGTGTGTGTGGACTAGACTTTAATAGGAGCTGATGTGGCCTACACAAGTTCAAAATGTAGTGTTTGGTGAACTTTTTATGTGGTTTCTTTGTTTGAAACAAACTCAAAGTATGAGAACAAAGAATTGAAACTGATAGTATCACCAACTTTTTGGAGCTATTACAATGCAGGCAGGTAACCTACAATGCAAAAGATGAGGCTCCAAAAAAATTGGGTAATACTAATCTGGCTGCGCCGGCAGGGCACAAGCCAGAAAAAAAGGCTCCTCTATCTACTCCTATATAGTGTTTGCAACCAACCAATGTTGATGGATACGGATGGATGCACACTAATAGGAGAAGAAAAAATGAGCTGCACTCAGAGACAAATATGTGTGAGGCAGTGACGCACGTTGAGCGTCCTACAACCAGACGTAGCTGCAGGACACTCTACTCAGCGTGAGCTGCACTCACACACAGTCAGAGACCTCTCAGACAGCCGTCAACAGTGCAGCTAAGTGGGCACTGGCACTGACAGGCTGCAGAAAGGCTCCGCTGTGTACTCCTATATAGTGTTTGCAACCACCGTAGATGGAGACGGATGGATGCACACTAATAGAAGAAAAAATGAGCTGCACTCAAATAAAAATATGTGTGAGGCAGTGACGCACGCTGAGCGTCCTACAGCCAGACGTAGCTGCAGGACACACTACTCAGCATGAGCTGCACTCACACACAGTCAGAGACCTCTCAGACAGCCGTGAACAGTGCAGCAAAGTGGACACTAGCACTGAAAGGCTGCAGAAAGGCTCCGCTGTCTACTACTAGTGTTTGCAACCAACGTATATGGATACGGATGGAAGCACACTAGATTGAAATTATTTAAAAAATGCAGCTCAAAAAATAAAAGATGTATGAGGCAGCAGTGATCACACTGGGTGGCCTACAGCCTGACGTGGCTGCAGGACCCACTCCACAGCGTGAGCTGCACTCACACAGCCCTTGCAGACAGCTGTGAAAACAGCGCTGCTAGGGAAAAGCAAGCTACAGTGGTGGTTTATGTAGCCTGGATAAAGCACAATATTGTTTTTAGAATCGCTATTTCTAACTGTCCCTCACAGTCTTCTACAGCAGCCTGTCCCTAACTGAATTCACAGCAGAGTGACCAGAAATGGCGGCTGCGGTGGCTTTTATAGTGCATCATGACATCATTTCGGCAGCCAATCACAGCCATGCCAATAGTTAACATGCCTACATGCCTAACAGGATGTGCCCACACTTCGGAGGATTCCCATTGGCTTAACCCTCCGTCAGGCGCAATAGATCTGACAGGCACACAGTAATTAGTTTCACTTCTCTCTCCTTGCCCACTTATCAGAAAACCCCACCCCTCCTAGTTATCTCCTGACTCTACAGGCTCTGTGAAACCTGATATCACAGTGACTCAGCAGACCTTCTAGTGAGCAGATATCAACACTTTGGCTTCTCAGGCACATTGCGCCTGATTTCAACACAAATTGAAAGGTTAGTATTTTCTTTTTTTATTCATCACGATTGTGTATTTAGCTTGTTTTATGAAGGATTAATGTTAAGTTAGTGTACATAAGTACTGTTTTCTTATACAAAAGGAGGGTGGCTTCTAAGGCACATTGCGCCCTAACACATACTCTTTCTCTTTTGCTTCAGATTTTCTGCTGCAATGGCCAGAAAACAGTATGATTCATCTAAACCCCTTCATTTAGAAGAAATGAAGATTTTTTTGTTAGAAGATGATGAGGAAGAACCAGCAGTAACTGAGGATTTAGAGGAATCTAGTGACATTTCATCTGAAGATGAGGTAGCAGAATGTAACACTGATTCTGGAACAGAGCAGGATGGTGATGACACTGATACAGAGGAAACAGACACAGATCTAGCTTATTATTTGGGCAAAGATAAAAATACAAAGGACGTCCCAAGGACGTTCCAGAACAAACACCGACTCTACCACCTTCTAAAAGACGCAGTTGTACTACCTGCTCATTTGTATCTGGTTTCAGAAGGTTTTCTAAATATGACTGCAAAATATGTAAAGAATCAATCTGCCTTTCCCATGCAACTTTCGTCTGCCAGCCTTGCTTTTCTAAGTGTACCTGTGCTGCTTCTGCTGCAATTGAAACCACTGAAGATGAGTAGAAAATAATTAAGTAACATCTAAGTGCAATATCCTTTAAGTTTTTTTCCATAATTTTATATTTAAGTAAAGATAACTGGAGCCTATTTGGCGGTACAACCGAAAAGTGGTACTTTTAGTTTTAATAAGTTTATGGTTAATAAATGTATTTTTTTGCATCTGATTTGGTGTAATCTCTTTTAATACATTCCTATGAAGGTCACTGACTACTTCTATAGTCCTGAAATTGAAATATGTAGCTACTATAGGTGGTTTTCTGACCTGTGCTTGTCAGGCACATTGCGCATGAACTGAGGAGAATCTATATTGCGCCTGACGGAGGGTTAATCAAAGCAAGCAGGCTCATAGCATGATGGGAACTTCCTATTCCGATTCCGATCCCGGAATCCGATATGAAAAAAGTATCGGAATTAAGTATCGGAATTCCGATACCGCTGATATCGGCCGATACCCGATACTTGCGGTATCGGAATGCTCAACACTAGTCATAATCATTTGATGATGTCATAATCATTTGATGTCATAATCATTGGATAATGTCATAATCATTTTGTTGATGTCATAATCATTTTATGATGTCATAATCATTTTGTTGATGTCATAATCATTGGATGATGTCATAATCCTTTTGTTGATGTCATAATCATTTTATGATGTTATAATCATTTTGTTGATCTCATAATCATTGGATGATGTCATATTCCTTTTGTTGATGTCATAATCATTTGATGATGTCATAATCATTAGATGATGTCATAATCATTTTGTAGATGTCATAATCATTTTGTTGATGTCGTATTGATTTGATGATATCATAATCATTTGATGATGTCATAATCATTAGATGATGTCATAATCATTTTGTTGATGTCATAATCATTTGATGATGTCATAATCATTTGATGATGTCATAATCATTGGATGATGTCATAATCATTTGATGATGTCATAATCATTTGATGTTATAATCATTTTATGATGTCATAATCATTTTGTTGATGTCATAATCATTTTGTTGATGTCATAATCATTTGATGATGTCATAGTCATTAGATGATGTCATAATCATTTTGTTGATGTCATAATCATTTCATGATGTCATAATCATTTGATGTCATAATCATTGTATGATGTCATAATCATTTTGTTGATGTCATAATCATTTGATGATGTCATAATCATTAGATAATGTCATAATCATTTTGTTGAAGTCATAATCATTTGATGATGTCATAATCATTTTGTTGATGTCATAATGATTTGATGATGTCATAATCATTTGATGTCATAATCATTGGATGATGTCATAATGATTTGATGATGTCATAATCATTTGATGATGTCATAATCATTGGATGATGTCATAATCATTTTGTTGATGTCATAATCATTTGATGATGTCATAATCATTTGATGTCATAATCATTGGATGATGTCATAATCATTTTGTTGATGTCATAATCATTTGATGATGTCATAATCATTTGATGTCATAATCATTGGATGATGTCATAATCATTTTGTTGATGTAATAATCATTTGATGATGTCATAATCATTAGATGATGTCATAATCATTGGATGATGACATAATCATTTTGTTGATGTCATAATCATTTGATGTCATAATCATTGGATGATGTCATAATCATTTTGTTGATGTCATAATCATTTGATGATGTCATAATCATTAGATGATGTCATAATCATTTTGTTGATGTCACAATCATTTCATGATGTCATAATCATTTGATGTCATAATCATTGGATGATGTCATAATCATTTTGTTGATGTCATAATCATTTGATGATGTCATAATGATTTGATGATGTCATAATCCTTAGATGATGTCATAATCATTTTGTTGATGTCATAATCATTTGATGATGTCATAATCATTGGATGATGTCATAATCATTTTGTTGATGTCATAATCATTTGATGATGTCATAATCATTAGATGATGTCATAATCATTTTGTTGATGTCATAATCATTTGATGATGTCATAATCATATGATGTAATAATCATTGGATGATGTCATAATCATTTTGTTGATGTCATAATCATTTGATGATGTCATAATCATTAGATGATGTCATAATCATTTTGTTGATGTCATAATCATTTGATGATGTCATAATCATTAGATGATGTCATAATCATTTTGTTGATGTCATAATCATTTGATGATGTCATAATCATTTGATGTCATAATCATTGGATGATGTCGTAATCATTTTGTTGATGTCATAATCATTTGATGATGTCATAATCATTTGATGATGTCATAATCATTTGATGTCATAATCATTGGATAATGTCATAATCATTTTGTTGATGTCATAATCATTTTATGATGTCATAATCATTTTGGTGATGTCATAATCATTGGATGATGTCATAATCCTTTTGTTGATGTCATAATCATTTGATGATGTCATAATCATTAGATGATGTCATAATCATATTGTTGATGTCATAATCATTTGATGATGTCATAATCATTTTGTTGTTGTCATAATCATTTCGTTGATGTCATAATGATTTGATGATATCATAATCATTTGATGTCATAATCATTGGATGATGTCATAATCATTTTGTTGATGTCATAATCATTTGATGATGTCATAATCATTTGATGTCATAATCATTGGATGATGTCATAATCATTTTGTTGATGTCATAATCATTTTATGATGTCATAATCATTTTGTTGATGTCATAATCATTGGATGATGTCATAATCCTTTTGTTGATGTCATAATCATTTGATGATGTCATAATCATTAGATGATGTCATAATCATTTTGTTGATGTCATAATCATTTGATGATGTCATAATCATTTTGTTGATGTCATAATCATTTCGTTGATGTCATAATGATTTGATGATATCATAATCATTTGATGTCAT
Organism: Dendrobates tinctorius; assembly: GCF_039654945.1. Lineage (NCBI taxonomy): Eukaryota > Metazoa > Chordata > Amphibia > Anura > Dendrobatidae > Dendrobates > Dendrobates tinctorius. Next base: position 39,234,925 of record NW_027361687.1, on the reverse strand, counting down.
AATCATTGGATGATGTCATAATCATTTTGTTGATGTCATAATCATTTGATGATGTCATAATCATTAGATGATGTCATAATCATTGGATGATGACATAATCATTTTGTTTATGTCATAATCATTTGATGTCATAATCATTGGATGATGTCATAATCATTTTGTTGATGTCATAATCATTTTGTTGATGTCATATTGATTTGATGATGTCATAATCATTTGATGTCATAATCATTGGATGATGTCATAATCATTTTGTTCATGTCATAATCATTTGATGATGTCATAATCATTTGATGTCATAATCATTGGATGATGTCATAATCATTTTGTTGATGTCATAATCATTTGATGATGTCATAATCATTAGATGATGTCATAATCATTTTGTTGATGTCATAATCATTTGATGATGTCATAATCATTTGATGTAATAATCATTAGATGATGTCATAATCATTTTGTTGATGTCATAATCATTTGATGATGTCATAATCATTAGATGATGTCATAATCATTTTGTTGATGTCATAATCATTTGATGATGTCATAATCATTTGATGTCATAATCATTGGATGATGTCATAATCATTTTGTTGATGTCATAATCATTTGATGATGTCATAATCATTAGATAATGTCATAATCATTTTGTTGATGTCATAATCATTTGATGATGTCATAATCATTTTGTTGTTGTCATAATCATTTCGTTGATGTCATAATGATTTGATGATATCATAATCATTTGATGTCATAATCATTGGATGATGTCATAATCATTTTGTTGATGTCATAATCATTTGATGATGTCATAATCATTTGATGTCATAATCATTGGATGATGTCATAATCATTTTGTTAATGTCATAATCATTTTATGATGTCATAATCATTTTTTTGATGTCATAATCATTGGATGATGTCATAATCCTTTTGTTGATGTCATAATCATTTGATGATGTCATAATCATTAGATGATGTCATAATCATTTTGTTGATGTCATAATCATTTGATGATGTCATAATCATTTTGTTGATGTCATAATCATTTCGTTGATGTCATAATGATTTGATGATATCATAATCATTTGATGTCATAATCATTGGATGATGTCATAATCATTTTGTTGATGTCATAATCATTTGATGATGTCATAATCATTAGATGATGTCATAATCATTGGATGATGACATAATCATTTTGTTTATGTCATAATCATTTGATGTCATAATCATTGGATGATGTCATAATCATTTTGTTGATGTCATAATCATTTTGTTGATGTCATATTGATTTGATGATGTCATAATCATTTGATGTCATAATCATTGGATGATGTCATAATCATTTTGTTCATGTCATAATCATTTGATGATGTCATAATCATTTGATGTCATAATCATTGGATGATGTCATAATCATTTTGTTGATGTCATAATCATTTGATGATGTCATAATCATTAGATGATGTCATAATCATTTTGTTGATGTCATAATCATTTGATGATGTCATAATCATTTGATGTAATAATCATTAGATGATGTCATAATCATTTTGTTGATGTCATAATCATTTGATGATGTCATAATCATTAGATGATGTCATAATCATTTTGTTGATGTCATAATCATTTGATGATGTCATAATCATTTGATGTCATAATCATTGGATGATGTCGTAATCATTTTGTTGATGTCATAATCATTTGATGATGTCATAATCATTTGATGATGTCATAATCATTTGATGTCATAATCATTGGATAATGTCATAATCATTTTGTTGATGTCATAATCATTTTATGATGTCATAATCATTTTGGTGATGTCATAATCATTGGATGATGTCATAATCCTTTTGTTGATGTCATAATCATTTGATGATGTCATAATCATTAGATGATGTCATAATCATATTGTTGATGTCATAATCATTTGATGATGTCATAATCATTTTGTTGTTGTCATAATCATTTCGTTGATGTCATAATGATTTGATGATATCATAATCATTTGATGTCATAATCATTGGATGATGTCATAATCATTTTGTTGATGTCATAATCATTTGATGATGTCATAATCATTTGATGTCATAATCATTGGATGATGTCATAATCATTTTGTTGATGTCATAATCATTTTATGATGTCATAATCATTTTGTTGATGTCATAATCATTGGATGATGTCATAATCCTTTTGTTGATGTCATAATCATTTGATGATGTCATAATCATTAGATGATGTCATAATCATTTTGTTGATGTCATAATCATTTGATGATGTCATAATCATTTTGTTGATGTCATAATCATTTTGTTGATGTCATAATGATTTGATGATATCATAATCATTTGATGTCATAATCATTGGATGATGTCATAATCATTTTGTTGATGTCATAATCATTTGATGATGTCATAATCATTAGATGATGTCATAATCATTGGATGATGACATAATCATTTTGTTTATGTCATAATCATTTGATGTCATAATCATTGGATGATGTCATAATCATTTTGTTGATGTCATAATCATTTTGTTGATGTCATATTGATTTGATGATGTCATAATCATTTGATGTCATAATCATTGGATGATGTCATAATCATTTTGTTCATGTCATAATCATTTGATGATGTCATAATCATTTGATGTCATAATCATTGGATGATGTCATAATCATTTTGTTGATGTCATAATCATTTGATGATGTCATAATCATTAGATGATGTCATAATCATTTTGTTGATGTCATAATCATTTGATGATGTCATAATCATTTGATGTAATAATCATTAGATGATGTCATAATCATTTTGTTGATGTCATAATCATTTGATGATGTCATAATCATTAGATGATGTCATAATCATTTTGTTGATGTCATAATCATTTGATGATGTCATAATCATTAGATAATGTCATAATCATTTTGTTGATGTCATAATCATTTGATGATGTCATAATCATTTGATGTCATAATCATTGGATGATGTCATAATCATTTTGTTGATGTCATAATCATTTTATGATGTTATAATCATTTTGTTGATGTCATAATCATTGGATGATGTCATAATCCTTTTGTTGATGTCATAATCATTTGATGATGTCATAATCATTAGATGATGTCATAATCATTTTGTTGATGTCATAATCATTTGATGATGTCATAATCATTTTGTAGATGTCATAATCATTTCGTTGATGTCATAATGATTTGATGATATCATAATCATTTGATGTCATAATCATTGGATGATGTCATAATCATTTTGTTGATGTCATAATCATTTGGTGATGTCATAATCATTTGATGTCATAATCATTGGATGATGTCATAATCATTTGATGATGCCATAATCATTTTGTTGATGTCATAATCATTTTATGATGTCATAATCATTTTGTTGATGTCATAATCATTTTGTTGATGTCATAATCATTTGATGATGTCATAGTCATTAGATGATGTCATAATCATTTTGTTGATGTCATAATCATTTCATGATGTCATAATCATTTGATGATGTCATAATCATTGTATGATGTCATAATCATTTTGTTGATGTCATAATCATTTGATGATGTCATAATCATTAGATAATGTCATAATCATTTTGTTGAAGTCATAATCATTTGATGATGTCATAATCATTTTGTTGATGTCATAATGATTTGATGATGTCATAATGATTTGATGTCATAATCATTGGATGATGTCATAATCATTTTGTTGATGTCATAATCATTTGATGATGTCATAATCATTTGATGTCATAATCATTGGATGATGTCATAATCATTTTGTTGATGTCATAATCATTTGATGATGTCATAATCATTTGATGATGTCATAATCATTTTGTTGATGTCATAATCATTTGATGATGTCATAATCATTTGATGTCATAATCATTGGATGATGTCATAATCATTTTGTTGATGTCATAATCATTTTATGATGTTATAATCATTTTGTTGATGTCATAATCATTGGATGATGTCATAATCCTTTTGTTGATGTCATAATCATTTGATGATGTCATAATCATTAGATGATGTCATAATCATTTTGTTGATGTCATAATCATTTGATGATGTCATAATCATTTTGTAGATGTCATAATCATTTCGTTGATGTCATAATGATTTGATGATATCATAATCATTTGATGTCATAATCATTGGATGATGTCATAATCATTTTGTTGATGTCATAATCATTTGGTGATGTCATAATCATTTGATGTCATAATCATTGGATGATGTCATAATCATTTGATGATGCCATAATCATTTTGTTGATGTCATAATCATTTTATGATGTCATAATCATTTTGTTGATGTCATAATCATTTTGTTGATGTCATAATCATTTGATGATGTCATAGTCATTAGATGATGTCATAATCATTTTTTTGATGTCATAATCATTTCATGATGTCATAATCATTTGATGATGTCATAATCATTGTATGATGTCATAATCATTTTGTTGATGTCATAATCATTTGATGATGTCATAATCATTAGATAATGTCATAATCATTTTGTTGAAGTCATAATCATTTGATGATGTCATAATCATTTTGTTGATGTCATAATGATTTGATGATGTCATAATCATTTGATGTCATAATCATTGGATGATGTCATAATCATTTTGTTGATGTCATAATCATTTGATGATGTCATAATCATTTGATGTCATAATCATTGGATGATGTCATAATCATTTTGTTGATGTCATAATCATTTGATGATGTCATAATCATTAGATGATGTCATAATAATTTTGTTGATGTCATAATCATTTGATGATGTCAAAATCATATGATGTAATAATCAATGGATTATGTCATAATCATTTTGTTGATGTCTTAATCATTTGATGATGTCATAATCATTAGATGATGTCATAATCATTTTGTTGATGTCATAATCATTTGATGATGTCATAATCATTAGATGATGTCATAATCATTTTGTTGATGTCATAATCATTTGATGATGTCATAATCATTTGATGTCATAATCATTGGATGATGTCATAATCATTGGATGATGTCATAATCATTTGATGATGTCATAATCATTTGATGATGTCATAATCATTTTGTTGATGTCATAATCATTTGATGATGTCATAATCATTTGATGTCATAATCATTGGATGATGTCATAATCATTTTGTTGATGTCATAATCATTTTATGATGTCATAATCATTTTGTTGATGTCATAATCATTGGATGATGTCATAATCCTTTTGTTGATGTCATAATCATTTGATGATGTCATAATCATTAGATGATGTCATAATCATTTTGTTGATGTCATAATCATTTGATGATGTCATAATCATTTTGTTGATGTCATAATCATTTCGTTGATGTCATAATCATTTTGTTGATGTCATAATCATTTGATGATGTCATAATCATTAGATGATGTCATAATCATTTTGTTGATGTCATAATCATTTGATGATGTCATAATCATTTGATGATGTCATAATCATTTTGTTGATGTCATAATCATTTGATGATGTCATAATCATTTGATGTCATAATCATTGGATGATGTCGTAATCATTTTGTTGATGTCATAATCATATTGTTGATGTCATAACCATTTGATGATGTCATAATCATTTTGTTGATGTCATAATCATTTGATGTCATAATCATTGGATGATGTCATAATCATTTTGTTGATGTCATAATCATTTTGTTGATGTCATATTGATTTGATGATGTCATAATCATTTGATGTCATAATCATTGGATGATGTCATAATCATTTTGTTGATGTCATAATCATTTGATGATGTCATAATCATTAGATAATGTCATAATCATTTTGTTGAAGTCATAATCATTTGATGATGTCATTATCATTTTGTTGATGTCATAATGATTTGATGATGTCATAATCATTTGATGTCATAATCATTGGATGATGTCATAATCATTTTGTTGATGTCATAATCATTTGATGATGTCATTATCATTTGATGTCATAATCATTGGATGATGTCATAATCATTTTGTTGATGTCATAATCATTTGATGATGTCATAATCATTAGATGATGTCATAATCATTTTGTTGTTGTCATAATCATTTGATGATGTCATAATCATATGATGTAATATTCATTGGATGATGTCATAATCATTTTGTTGATGTCATAATCATTTGATGATGTCATAATCATTAGATGATGTCATAATCATTTTGTTGATGTCATAATCATTTGATGATGTCATAATCATTAGATGATGTCATAATCATTTTGTTGATGTCATAATCATTTGATGATGTCATAATCATTTGATGTCATAATCATTGGATGATGTCGTAATCATTTTGTTGATGTCATAATCATTTGATGATGTCATAATCATTTGATGATGTCATAATCATTTGATGATGTCATAATCATTTGATGTCATAATCATTGGATAATGTCATAATCATTTTGTTGATGTCATAATCATTTTATGATGTCATAATCATTTTGGTGATGTCATAATCATTGGATGATGTCATAATCCTTTTGTTGATGTCATAATCATTTGATGATGTCATAATCATTAGATGATGTCATAATCATATTGTTGATGTCATAATCATTTGATGATGTCATAATCATTTTGTTGTTGTCATAATCATTTCGTTGATGTCATAATGATTTGATGATATCATAATCATTTGATGTCATAATCATTTGATGATGTCATAATCATTTGATGTCATAATCATTGGATGATGTCATAATCATTTTGTTGATGTCATAATCATTGGATGATGTCATAATCCTTTTGTTGATGTCATAATCATTTGATGATGTCATAATCATTAGATGATGTCATAATCATTTTGTTGATGTCATAATCATTTGATGATGTCATAATCATTTTGTTGATGTCATAATCATTTCGTTGATGTCATAATGATTTGATGATATCATAATCATTTGATGTCATAATCATTTTGTTGATGTCATAATCATTTGATGATGTCATAATCATTAGATGATGTCATAATCATTGGATGATGACATAATCATTTTGTTTATGTCATAATCATTTGATGATGTCATAATCATTTGATGTCATAATCATTTGATGATGTCATAATCATTTGATGTCATAATCATTGGATGATGTCATAATCATTTTGTTGATGTCATAATCATTTGATGATGTCATAATCATTAGATGATGTCATAATCATTTTGTTGATGTCATAATCATTTGATGATGTCATAATCATTTGATGTAATAATCATTAGATGATGTCATAATCATTTTGTTGATGTCATAATCATTTGATGATGTCATAATCATTAGATGATGTCATAATCATTTTGTTGATGTCATAATCATTTGATGATGTCATAATCATTTGATGTCATAATCATTGGATGATGTCATAATCATTTTGTTGATGTCATAATCATTTGATGATGTCATAATCATTTGATGATGTCATAATCATTTTGTTGATGTCATAATCATTTGATGATGTCATAATCATTTGATGTCATAATCATTGGATGATGTCATAATCATTTTGTTGATGTCATAATCATTTTATGATGTTATAATCATTTTGTTGATGTCATAATCATTGGATGATGTCATAATCCTTTTGTTGATGTCATAATCATTTGATGATGTCATAATCATTAGATGATGTCATAATCATTTTGTTGATGTCATAATCATTTGATGATGTCATAATCATTTTGTAGATGTCATAATCATTTCGTTGATTTCATAATGATTTGATGATATCATAATCATTTGATGTCATAATCATTGGATGATGTCATAATCATTTTGTTGATGTCATAATCATTTGGTGATGTCATAATCATTTGATGTCATAATCATTGGATGATGTCATAATCATTTGATGATGCCATAATCATTTTGTTGATGTCATAATCATTTTATGATGTCATAATCATTTTGTTGATGTCATAATCATTTTGTTGATGTCATAATCATTTGATGATGTCATAGTCATTAGATGATGTCATAATCATTTTGTTGATGTCATAATCATTTCATGATGTCATAATCATTTGATGTCATAATCATTGTATGATGTCATAATCATTTTGTTGATGTCATAATCATTTGATGATGTCATAATCATTAGATAATGTCATAATCATTTTGTTGAAGTCATAATCATTTGATGATGTCATAATCATTTTGTTGATGTCATAATGATTTGATGATGTCATAATCATTTGATGTCATAATCATTGGATGATGTCATAATCATTTTGTTGATGTCATAATCATTTGATGATGTCATAATCATTTGATGTCATAATCATTGGATGATGTCATAATCATTTTGTTGATGTCATAATCATTTGATGATGTCATAATCATTAGATGATGTCATAATAATTTTGTTGATGTCATAATCATTTGATGATGTCAAAATCATATGATGTAATAATCAATGGATGATGTCATAATCATTTTGTTGATGTCATAATCATTTGATGATGTCATAATCATTAGATGATGTCATAATCATTTTGTTGATGTCATAATCATTTGATGATGTCATAATCATTAGATGATGTCATAATCATTTTGTTGATGTCATAATCATTTGATGATGTCATAATCATTTGATGTCATAATCATTGGATGATGTCATAATCATTTTATTGATGTCATAATCATTTGATGATGTCATAATCATTTTGTTGATGTCATAATCATTTGATGATGTCATAATCATTTGATGTCATAATCATTGGATGATGTCATAATCATTTTGTTGATGTCATAATCATTTTATGATGTCATAATCATTTTGTTGATGTCATAATCATTGGATGACGTCATAATCCTTTTGTTGATGTCATAATCATTTGATGATGTCATAATCATTAGATGATGTCATAATCATTTTGTTGATGTCATAATCATTTGATGATGTCATAATCATTTTGTTGATGTCATAATCATTTCGTTGATGTCATAATCATTTTGTTGATGTCATAATCATTTGATGATGTCATAATCATTAGATGATGTCATAATCATTTTGTTGATGTCATAATCATTTGATGATGTCATAATCATTTTGTTGATGTCATAATCATTTGATGATGTCATAATCATTTGATGTCATAATCATTGGATGATGTCGTAATCATTTTGTTGATGTCATAATCATATTGTTGATGTCATAACCATTTGATGATGTCATAATCATTTTGTTGATGTCATAATCATTTCGTTGATGTCATAATGATTTGATGATATCATAATCATTTGATGTCATAATCATTGGATGATGTCATAATCATTTTGTTGATGTCATAATCATTTGATGATGTCATAATCATTTGATGTCATAATCATTGGATGATGTCATAATCATTTTGTTGATGTCATAATCATTTTATGATGTCATAATCATTTTGTTGATGTCATAATCATTGGATGATGTCATAATCCTTTTGTTGATGTCATAATAATTTGATGATGTCATAATCATTAGATGATGTCATAATCATTTTGTTGATGTCATAATCATTTGATGATGTCATAATCATTTTGTTGATGTCATAATCATTTGATGATGTCATAATCATTAGATGATGTCATAATCATTTTGTTGATGTCATAATCATTTGATGATGTCATAATCATTTGATGATGTCATAATCATTTTGTTGATGTCATAATCATTTGATGATGTCATAATCATTTGATGTCATAATCATTGGATGATGTCGTAATCATTTTGTTGATGTCATATTCATTTGATGATGTCATAATCATTTGATGATGTCATAATCATTTTGATGATGTCATAATCATTTGATGATGTCATAATCATTTGATGTCATAATCATTGGATAATGTCATAATCATTTTGTTGATGTCATAATCATTTTATGATGTCATAATCATTTTGTTGATGTCATAATCATTGGATGATGTCATAATCCTTTTGTTGATGTCATAATCATTTGATGATGTCATAATCATTAGATGATGTCATAATCATATTGTTGATGTCATAACCATTTGATGATGTCATAATCATTTTGTTGATGTCATAATCATTTCGTTGATGTCATAATGATTTGATGATATCATAATCATTTGATGTCATAATCATTGGATGATGTCATAATCATTTTGTTGATGTCATAATCATTTGATGATGTCATAATCATTTGATGTCATAATCATTGGATGATGTCATAATCATTTTGTTGATGTCATAATCATTGGATGATGTCATAATCCTTTTGTTGATGTCATAATAATTTGATGATGTCAAAATCATATGATGTAATAATCAATGGATGATGTCATAATCATTTTATGATGTCATAATCATTTTGTTGATGTCATAATCATTGGATGATGTCATAATCCTTTTGTTGATGTCATAATCATTTGATGATGTCAAAATCATATGATGTAATAATCAATGGATGATGTCATAATCATTTTGTTGATGTCATAATCATTTGATGATGTCATAATCATTAGATGATGTCATAATCATTTTGTTGATGTCATAATCATTTGATGATGTCATAATCATTAGATGATGTCATAATCATTTTGTTGATGTCATAATCATTTGATGATGTCATAATCATTTGATGTCATAATCATTGGATGATGTCATAATCATTTTATTGATGTCATAATCATTTGATGATGTCATAATCATTTGATGATGTCATAATCATTTTGTTGATGTCATAATCATTTGATGATGTCATAATCATTTGATGTCATAATCATTGGATGATGTCATAATCATTTTGTTGATGTCATAATCATTTTATGATGTCATAATCCTTTTGTTGATGTCATAATCATTTGATGATGTCATAATCATTAGATGATGTCATAATCATTTTGTTGATGTCATAATCATTTGATGATGTCATAATCATTTTGTTGATGTCATAATCATTTCGTTGATGTCATAATCATTTTGTTGATGTCATAATCATTTGATGATGTCATAATCATTAGATGATGTCATAATCATTTTGTTGATGTCATAATCATTTGATGATGTCATAATCATTTGATGATGTCATAATCATTTTGTTGATGTCATAATCATTTGATGATGTCATAATCATTTGATGTCATAATCATTGGATGATGTCGTAATCATTTTGTTGATGTCATAATCATATTGTTGATGTCATAACCATTTGATGATGTCATAATCATTTTATGATGTCATAATCATTTTGTTGATGTCATAATCATTGGATGATGTCATAATCCTTTTGTTGATGTCATAATCATTTTATGATGTTATAATCATTTTGTTGATCTCATAATCATTGGATGATGTCATAATCCTTTTGTTGATGTCATAATCATTTGATGATGTCATAATCATTAGATGATGTCATAATCATTTTGTTGATGTCATAATCGTTTGATGATGTCATAATCATTTTGTAGATGTCATAATCATTTCGTTGATGTCATAATGATTTGATGATATCATAATCATTTGATGTCATAATCATTGGATGATGTCATAATCATTTTGTTGATGTCATAATCATTTGGTGATGTCATAATCATTTCATGTCATAATCATTGGATGATGTCATAATCATTTGATGATGCCATAATCATTTTGTTGATGTCATAATCATTTTATGATGTCATAATCATTTTGTTGATGTCATAATCATTTTGTTGATGTCATAATCATTTGATGATGTCATAGTCATTAGATGATGTCATAATCATTTTGTTGATGTCATAATCATTTCATGATGTCATAATCATTTGATGTCATAATCATTGTATGATGTCATAATCATTTTGTTGATGTCATAATCATTTGATGATGTCATAATCATTTGATAATGTCATAATCATTTTGTTGAAGTCATAATCATTTGATGATGTCATAATCATTTTGTTGATGTCATAATGATTTGATGATGTCATAATCATTTGATGTCATAATCATTGGATGATGTCATAATCATTTTGTTGATGTCATAATCATTTGATGATGTCATAATCATTTGATGTCATAATCATTGGATGATGTCATAATCATTTTGTTGATGTCATAATCATTTGATGATGTCATAATCATTTGATGTCATAATCATTGGATGATGTCATAATCATTTTGTTTATGTCATAATCATTTGATGATGTCATAATCATTAGATGATGTCATAATAATTTTGTTGATGTCATAATCATTTGATGATGTCAAAATCATATGATGTAATAATCAATGGATGATGTCATAATCATTTTGTTGATGTCATAATCATTTGATGATGTCATAATCATTAGATGATGTCATAATCATTTTGTTGATGTCATAATCATTTGATGATGTCATAATCATTTGATGTCATAATCATTGGATGATGTCATAATCATTTTATTGATGTCATAATCATTTGATGATGTCATAATCATTTGATGATGTCATAATCATTTTGTTGATGTCATAATCATTTGATGATGTCATAATCATTTGATGTCCTAATCATTGGATGATGTCATAATCATTTTGTTGATGTCATAATCATTTTATGATGTCATAATCATTTTGTTGATGTCATAATCATTGGATGATGTCATAATCCTTTTGTTGATGTCATAATCATTTGATGATGTCATAATCATTAGATGATGTCATAATCATTTTGTTGATGTCATAATCATTTGATGATGTCATAATCATTTTGTTGATGTCATAATCATTTCGTTGATGTCATAATCATTTTGTTGATGTCATAATCATTTGATGATGTCATAATCATTAGATGATGTCATAATCATTTTGTTGATGTCATAATCATTTGATGATGTCATAATTATTTGATGTCATAATCATTGGATGATGTCGTAATCATTTGATGATGTCATAATCATTTGATATCATAATCATTGGATGATGTCGTAATCATTTTGTTGATGTCATAATCATATTGTTGATGTCATAACCATTTGATGATGTCATAATCATTTTGTTGATGTCATAATCATTTGATGTCATAATCATTGGATGATGTCATAATCATTTTGTTGATGTCATAATCATTTTGTTGATGTCATATTGATTTGATGATGTCATAATCATTTGATGTCATAATCATTGGATGATGTCATAATCATTTTGTTCATGTCATAATCATTTGATGATGTCATAATCATTTGATGTCATAATCATTGGATGATGTCATAATCATTTTGTTGATGTCATAATCATTTGATGATGTCATAATCATTAGATGATGTCATAATCATTTTGTTGATGTCATAATCATTTGATGATGTCATAATCATTTGATGTCATAATCATTGGATGATGTCATAATCATTTTGTTGATGTCATAATCATTTGATGATGTCATAATCATTTGATGATGTCATAATCATTTTGTTGATGTCATAATCATTTGATGATGTCATAATCATTTGATGTCATAATCATTGGATGATGTCATAATCATTTTGTTGATGTCATAATCATTTTATGATGTTATAATCATTTTGTTGATGTCATAATCATTGGATGATGTCATAATCCTTTTGTTGATGTCATAATCATTTGATGATGTCATAATCATTAGATGATGTCATAATCATTTTGTTGATGTCATAATCATTTGATGATGTCATAATCATTTTGTAGATGTCATAATCATTTCGTTGATTTCATAATGATTTGATGATATCATAATCATTTGATGTCATAATCATTGGATGATGTCATAATCATTTTGTTGATGTCATAATCATTTGGTGATGTCATAATCATTTGATGTCATAATCATTGGATGATGTCATAATCATTTGATGATGCCATAATCATTTTGTTGATGTCATAATCATTTTATGATGTCATAATCATTTTGTTGATGTCATAATCATTTTGTTGATGTCATAATCATTTGATGATGTCATAGTCATTAGATGATGTCATAATCATTTTGTTGATGTCATAATCATTTCATGATGTCATAATCATTTGATGTCATAATCATTGTATGATGTCATAATCATTTTGTTGATGTCATAATCATTTGATGATGTCATAATCATTAGATAATGTCATAATCATTTTGTTGAAGTCATAATCATTTGATGATGTCATAATCATTTTGTTGATGTCATAATGATTTGATGATGTCATAATCATTTGATGTCATAATCATTGGATGATGTCATAATCATTTTGTTGATGTCATAATCATTTGATGATGTCATAATCATTTGATGTCATAATCATTGGATGATGTCATAATCATTTTGTTGATGTCATAATCATTTGATGATGTCATAATCATTAGATGATGTCATAATAATTTTGTTGATGTCATAATCATTTGATGATGTCAAAATCATATGATGTAATAATCAATGGATGATGTCATAATCATTTTGTTGATGTCATAATCATTTGATGATGTCATAATCATTAGATGATGTCATAATCATTTTGTTGATGTCATAATCATTTGATGATGTCATAATCATTAGATGATGTCATAATCATTTTGTTGATGTCATAATCATTTGATGATGTCATAATCATTTGATGTCATAATCATTGGATGATGTCATAATCATTTTATTGATGTCATAATCATTTGATGATGTCATAATCATTTTGTTGATGTCATAATCATTTGATGATGTCATAATCATTTGATGTCATAATCATTGGATGATGTCATAATCATTTTGTTGATGTCATAATCATTTTATGATGTCATAATCATTTTGTTGATGTCATAATCATTGGATGATGTCATAATCCTTTTGTTGATGTCATAATCATTTGATGATGTCATAATCATTAGATGATGTCATAATCATTTTGTTGATGTCATAATCATTTGATGATGTCATAATCATTTTGTTGATGTCATAATCATTTCGTTGATGTCATAATCATTTTGTTGATGTCATAATCATTTGATGATGTCATAATCATTAGATGATGTCATAATCATTTTGTTGATGTCATAATCATTTGATGATGTCATAATCATTTGATGATGTCATAATCATTTTGTTGATGTCATAATCATTTGATGATGTCATAATCATTTGATGTCATAATCATTGGATGATGTTGTAATCATTTTGTTGATGTCATAATCATATTGTTGATGTCATAACCATTTGATGATGTCATAATCATTTTGTTGATGTCATAATCATTTCGTTGATGTCATAATGATTTGATGATATCATAATCATTTGATGTCATAATCATTGGATGATGTCATAATCATTTTGTTGATGTCATAATCATTTGATGATGTCATAATCATTTGATGTCATAATCATTGGATGATGTCATAATCATTTTGTTGATGTCATAATCATTTTATGATGTCATAATCATTTTGTTGATGTCATAATCATTGGATGATGTCATAATCCTTTTGTTGATGTCATAATAATTTGATGATGTCATAATCATTAGATGATGTCATAATCATTTTGTTGATGTCATAATCATTTGATGATGTCATAATCATTTTGTTGATGTCATAATCATTTCGTTGATGTCATAATCATTTTGTTGATGTCATAATCATTTGATGATGTCATAATCATTAGATGATGTCATAATCATTTTGTTGATGTCATAATCATTTGATGATGTCATAATCATTTGATGATGTCATAATCATTTTGTTGATGTCATAATCATTTGATGATGTCATAATCATTTGATGTCATAATCATTGGATGATGTCGTAATCATTTTGTTGATGTCATATTCATTTGATGATGTCATAATCATTTGATGATGTCATAATCATTTTGATGATGTCATAATCATTTGATGATGTCATAATCATTTGATGTCATAATCATTGGATAATGTCATAATCATTTTGTTGATGTCATAATCATTTTATGATGTCATAATCATTTTGTTGATGTCATAATCATTGGATGATGTCATAATCCTTTTGTTGATGTCATAATCATTTGATGATGTCATAATCATTAGATGATGTCATAATCATATTGTTGATGTCATAACCATTTGATGATGTCATAATCATTTTGTTGATGTCATAATCATTTCGTTGATGTCATAATGATTTGATGATATCATAATCATTTGATGTCATAATCATTGGATGATGTCATAATCATTTTGTTGATGTCATAATCATTTGATGATGTCATAATCATTTGATGTCATAATCATTGGATGATGTTGTAATCATTTTGTTGATGTCATATTCATTTGATGATGTCATAATCATTTGATGATGTCATAATCATTTTGATGATGTCATAATCATTTGATGATGTCATAATCATTTGATGTCATAATCATTGGATAATGTCATAATCATTTTGTTGATGTCATAATAATTTTATGATGTCATAATCATTTTGTTGATGTCATAATCATTGGATGATGTCATAATCCTTTTGTTGATGTCATAATCATTTGATGATGTCATAATCATTAGATGATGTCATAATCATATTGTTGATGTCATAACCATTTGATGATGTCATAATCATTTTGTTGATGTCATAATCATTTCGTTGATGTCATAATGATTTTATGATATCATAATCATTTGATGTCATAATCATTGGATGATGTCATAATCATTTTGTTGATGTCATAATCATTTGATGATGTCATAATCATTTGATGTCATAATCATTGGATGATGTCATAATCATTTTGTTGATGTCATAATCATTTTATGATGTCATAATCATTTTGTTGATGTCATAATCATTGGATGATGTCATAATCCTTTTGTTGATGTCATAATAATTTGATGATGTCAAAATCATATGATGTAATAATCAATGGATGATGTCATAATCATTTTATGATGTCATAATCATTTTGTTGATGTCATAATCATTGGATGATGTCATAATCCTTTTGTTGATGTCATAATCATTTGATGATGTCAAAATCATATGATGTAATAATCAATGGATGATGTCATAATCATTTTGTTGAAGTCATAATCATTTGATGATGTCATAATCATTAGATGATGTCATAATCATTTTGTTGATGTCATAATCATTTGATGATGTCATAATCATTAGATGATGTCATAATCATTTTGTTGATGTCATAATCATTTGATGATGTCATAATCATTTGATGTCATAATCATTGGATGATGTCATAATCATTTTATTGATGTCATAATCATTTGATGATGTCATAATCATTTGATGATGTCATAATCATTTTGTTGATGTCATAATCATTTGATGATGTCATAATCATTTGATGTCATAATCATTGGATGATGTCATAATCATTTTGTTGATGTCATAATCATTTATGATGTCATAATCCTTTTGTTGATGTCATAATCATTTGATGATGTCATAATCATTAGATGATGTCATAATCATTTTGTTGATGTCATAATCATTTGATGATGTCATAATCATTTTGTTGATGTCATAATCATTTCGTTGATGTCATAATCATTTTGTTGATGTCATAATCATTTGATGATGTCATAATCATTAGATGATGTCATAATCATTTTGTTGATGTCATAATCATTTGATGATGTCATAATCATTTGATGATGTCATAATCATTTTGTTGATGTCATAATCATTTGATGATGTCATAATCATTTGATGTCATAATCATTGGATGATGTCGTAATCATTTTGTTGATGTCATAATCATATTGTTGATGTCATAACCATTTGATGATGTCATAATCATTTTATGATGTCATAATCATTTTGTTGATGTCATAATCATTGGATGATGTCATAATCCTTTTGTTGATGTCATAATCATTTTATGATGTTATAATCATTTTGTTGATCTCATAATCATTGGATGATGTCATAATCCTTTTGTTGATGTCATAATCATTTGATGATGTCATAATCATTAGATGATGTCATAATCATTTTGTTGATGTCATAATCGTTTGATGATGTCATAATCATTTTGTAGATGTCATAATCATTTCGTTGATGTCATAATGATTTGATGATATCATAATCATTTGATGTCATAATCATTGGATGATGTCATAATCATTTTGTTGATGTCATAATCATTTGGTGATGTCATAATCATTTCATGTCATAATCATTGGATGATGTCATAATCATTTGATGATGCCATAATCATTTTGTTGATGTCATAATCATTTTATGATGTCATAATCATTTTGTTGATGTCATAATCATTTTGTTGATGTCATAATCATTTGATGATGTCATAGTCATTAGATGATGTCATAATCATTTTGTTGATGTCATAATCATTTCATGATGTCATAATCATTTGATGTCATAATCATTGTATGATGTCATAATCATTTTGTTGATGTCATAATCATTTGATGATGTCATAATCATTTGATAATGTCATAATCATTTTGTTGAAGTCATAATCATTTGATGATGTCATAATCATTTTGTTGATGTCATAATGATTTGATGATGTCATAATCATTTGATGTCATAATCATTGGATGATGTCATAATCATTTTGTTGATGTCATAATCATTTGATGATGTCATAATCATTTGATGTCATAATCATTGGATGATGTCATAATCATTTTGTTGATGTCATAATCATTTGATGATGTCATAATCATTTGATGTCATAATCATTGGATGATGTCATAATCATTTTGTTTATGTCATAATCATTTGATGATGTCATAATCATTAGATGATGTCATAATAATTTTGTTGATGTCATAATCATTTGATGATGTCAAAATCATATGATGTAATAATCAATGGATGATGTCATAATCATTTTGTTGATGTCATAATCATTTGATGATGTCATAATCATTAGATGATGTCATAATCATTTTGTTGATGTCATAATCATTTGATGATGTCATAATCATTTGATGTCATAATCATTGGATGATGTCATAATCATTTTATTTATGTCATAATCATTTGATGATGTCATAATCATTTGATGATGTCATAATCATTTTGTTGATGTCATAATCATTTGATGATGTCATAATCATTTGATGTCATAATCATTGGATGATGTCATAATCATTTTGTTGATGTCATAATCATTTTATGATGTCATAATCATTTTGTTGATGTCATAATCATTGGATGATGTCATAATCCTTTTGTTGATGTCATAATCATTTGATGATGTCATAATCATTAGATGATGTCATAATCATTTTGTTGATGTCATAATCATTTGATGATGTCATAATCATTTTGTTGATGTCATAATCATTTCGTTGATGTCATAATCATTTTGTTGATGTCATAATCATTTGATGATGTCATAATCATTAGATGATGTCATAATCATTTTGTTGATGTCATAATCATTTGATGATGTCATAATCATTTGATGTCATAATCATTGGATGATGTCGTAATCATTTGATGATGTCATAATCATTTGATATCATAATCATTGGATGATGTCGTAATCATTTTGTTGATGTCATAATCATATTGTTGATGTCATAACCATTTGATGATGTCATAATCATTTTGTTGATGTCATAATCATTTGATGTCATAATCATTGGATGATGTCATAATCATTTTGTTGATGTCATATTCATTTTGTTGATGTCATATTGATTTGATGATGTCATAATCATTTGATGATGTCATAATCATTTTGTTGATGTCATAATCATTTGATGATGTCATAATCATTTGATGTCATAATCATTGGATGATGTCATAATCATTTTGTTGATGTCATAATCATTTTATGATGTTATAATCATTTTGTTGATGTCATAATCATTGGATGATGTCATAATCCTTTTGTTGATGTCATAATCATTTGATGATGTCATAATCATTAGATGATGTCATAATCATTTTGTTGATGTCATAATCATTTGATGATGTCATAATCATTTTGTAGATGTCATAATCATTTCGTTGATGTCATAATGATTTGATGATATCATAATCATTTGATGTCATAATCATTGGATGATGTCATAATCATTTTGTTGATGTCATAATCATTTGGTGATGTCATAATCATTTGATGTCAAAATCATTGGATGATGTCATAATCATTTGATGATGCCATAATCATTTTGTTGATGTCATAATCATTTTATGATGTCATAATCATTTTGTTGATGTCATAATCATTTTGTTGATGTCATAATCATTTGATGATGTCATAGTCATTAGATGATGTCATAATCATTTTGTTGATGTCATAATCATTTCATGATGTCATAATCATTTGATGTCATAATCATTGTATGATGTCATAATCATTTTGTTGATGTCATAATCATTTGATGATGTCATAATCATTAGATAATGTCATAATCATTTTGTTGAAGTCATAATCATTTGATGATGTCATAATCATTTGATGTCATAATCATTGGATGATGTCATAATCATTTTATTGATGTCATAATCATTTGATGATGTCATAATCATTTTGTTGATGTCATAATCATTTTATGATGTCATAATCATTAGATGATGTCATAATCATTTGATGATGTCATAATCATTAGATGATGTCATAATCATTTTGTTGATGTCATAATCATTTGATGATGTCATAATCATTTTGTTGATGTCATAATCATTTCGTTGATGTCATAATCATTTTGTTGATGTCATAATCATTTGATGATGTCATAATCATTAGATGATGTCATAATCATTTTGTTGATGTCATAATCATTTGATGATGTCATAATCATTTGATGATGTCATAATCATTTTGTTGATGTCATAATCATTTGATGATGTCATAATCATTTGATGTCATAATCATTGGATGATGTCGTAATCATTTTGTTGA
Organism: Dendrobates tinctorius; assembly: GCF_039654945.1. Classification (NCBI taxonomy): domain Eukaryota; kingdom Metazoa; phylum Chordata; class Amphibia; order Anura; family Dendrobatidae; genus Dendrobates; species Dendrobates tinctorius. The sequence continues at coordinate 39,214,044 of NW_027361687.1, read as the reverse complement.
TGTCATAATCATATTGTTGATGTCATAACCATTTGATGATGTCATAATCATTTTGTTGATGTCATAATCATTTCGTTGATGTCATAATGATTTGATGATATCATAATCATTTGATGTCATAATCATTGGATGATGTCATAATCATTTTGTTGATGTCATAATCATTTGATGATGTCATAATCATTTGATGTCATAATCATTGGATGATGTCATAATCATTTTGTTGATGTCATAATCATTTTATGATGTCATAATCATTTTGTTGATGTCATAATCATTGGATGATGTCATAATCCTTTTGTTGATGTCATAATAATTTGATGATGTCATAATCATTAGATGATGTCATAATCATTTTGTTGATGTCATAATCATTTGATGATGTCATAATCATTTTGTTGATGTCATAATCATTTCGTTGATGTCATAATCATTTTGTTGATGTCATAATCATTTGATGATGTCATAATCATTAGATGATGTCATAATCATTTTGTTGATGTCATAATCATTTGATGATGTCATAATCATTTGATGATGTCATAATCATTTTGTTGATGTCATAATCATTTGATGATGTCATAATCATTTGATGTCATAATCATTGGATGATGTCGTAATCATTTTGTTGATGTCATATTCATTTGATGATGTCATAATCATTTGATGATGTCATAATCATTTTGATGATGTCATAATCATTTGATGATGTCATAATCATTTGATGTCATAATCATTGGATAATGTCATAATCATTTTGTTGATGTCATAATCATTTTATGATGTCATAATCATTTTGTTGATGTCATAATCATTGGATGATGTCATAATCCTTTTGTTGATGTCATAATCATTTGATGATGTCATAATCATTAGATGATGTCATAATCATATTGTTGATGTCATAACCATTTGATGATGTCATAATCATTTTGTTGATGTCATAATCATTTCATTGATGTCATAATGATTTGATGATATCATAATCATTTGATGTCATAATCATTGGATGATGTCATAATCATTTTGTTGATGTCATAATCATTTGATGATGTCATAATCATTTGATGTCATAATCATTGGATGATGTCATAATAATTTTGTTGATGTCATAATCATTTTATGATGTCATAATCATTTTGTTGATGTCATAATCATTGGATGATGTCATAATCCTTTTGTTGATGTCATAATAATTTGATGATGTCAAAATCATATGATGTAATAATCAATGGATGATGTCATAATCATTTTATGATGTCATAATCATTTTGTTGATGTCATAATCATTGGATGATGTCATAATCCTTTTGTTGATGTCATAATCATTTGATGATGTCAAAATCATATGATGTAATAATCAATGGATGATGTCATAATCATTTTGTTGATGTCATAATCATTTGATGATGTCATAATCATTAGATGATGTCATAATCATTTTGTTGATGTCATAATCATTTGATGATGTCATAATCATTTGATGTCATAATCATTGGATGATGTCATAATCATTTTATTGATGTCATAATCATTTGATGATGTCATAATCATTTGATGATGTCATAATCATTTTGTTGATGTCATAATCATTTGATGATGTCATAATCATTTGATGTCATAATCATTGGATGATGTCATAATCATTTTGTTGATGTCATAATCATTTTATGATGTCATAATCCTTTTGTTGATGTCATAATCATTTGATGATGTCATAATCATTAGATGATGTCATAATCATTTTGTTGATGTCATAATCATTTGATGATGTCATAATCATTTTGTTGATGTCATAATCATTTCGTTGATGTCGTAATCATTTTGTTGATGTCATAATCATTTGATGATGTCATAATCATTAGATGATGTCATAATCATTTTGTTGATGTCATAATCATTTGATGATGTCATAATCATTTGATGATGTCATAATCATTTTGTTGATGTCATAATCATTTGATGATGTCATAATCATTTGATGTCATAATCATTGGATGATGTCGTAATCATTTTGTTGATGTCATAATCATATTGTTGATGTCATAACCATTTGATGATGTCATAATCATTTTATGATGTCATAATCATTTTGTTGATGTCATAATCATTGGATGATGTCATAATCCTTTTGTTGATGTCATAATCATTTTATGATGTTATAATCATTTTGTTGATCTCATAATCATTGGATGATGTCATAATCCTTTTGTTGATGTCATAATCATTTGATGATGTCATAATCATTAGATGATGTCATAATCATTTTGTTGATGTCATAATCGTTTGATGATGTCATAATCATTTTGTAGATGTCATAATCATTTCGTTGATGTCATAATGATTTGATGATATCATAATCATTTGATGTCATAATCATTGGATGATGTCATAATCATTTTGTTGATGTCATAATCATTTGGTGATGTCATAATCATTTCATGTCATAATCATTGGATGATGTCATAATCATTTGATGATGCCATAATCATTTTGTTGATGTCATAATCATTTTATGATGTCACAATCATTTTGTTGATGTCATAATCATTTTGTTGATGTCATAATCATTTGATGATGTCATAGTCATTAGATGATGTCATAATCATTTTGTTGATGTCATAATCATTTCATGATGTCATAATCATTTGATGTCATAATCATTGTATGATGTCATAATCATTTTGTTGATGTCATAATCATTTGATGATGTCATAATCATTAGATAATGTCATAATCATTTTGTTGAAGTCATAATCATTTGATGATGTCATAATCATTTTGTTGATGTCATAATGATTTGATGATGTCATAATCATTTGATGTCATAATCATTGGATGATGTCATAATCATTTTGTTGATGTCATAATCATTTGATGATGTCATAATCATTTGATGTCATAATCATTGGATGATGTCATAATCATTTTGTTGATGTCATAATCATTTGATGTCATAATCATTGGATGATGTCATAATCATTTTGTTGATGTCATAATCATTTGATGATGTCATAATCATTTGATGTCATAATCATTGGATGATGTCATAATCATTTTGTTGATGTCATAATCATTTGATGATGTCATAATCATTTGATGTCATAATCATTGGATGATGTCATAATCATTTTGTTGATGTCATAATCATTTTATGATGTCATAATCATTTTGTTGATGTCATAATCATTGGATGATGTCATAATCCTTTTGTTGATGTCATAATAATTTGATGATGTCATAATCATTAGATGATGTCATAATCATTTTGTTGATGTCATAATCATTTGATGATGTCATAATCATTTTGTTGATGTCATAATCATTTCGTTGATGTCATAATCATTTTGTTGATGTCATAATCATTTGATGATGTCATAATCATTAGATGATGTCATAATCATTTTGTTGATGTCATAATCATTTGATGATGTCATAATCATTTGATGATGTCATAATCATTTTGTTGATGTCATAATCATTTGATGATGTCATAATCATTTGATGTCATAATCATTGGATGATGTCGTAATCATTTTGTTGATGTCATATTCATTTGATGATTTCATAATCATTTGATGATGTCATAATCATTTTGATGATGTCATAATCATTTGATGATGTCATAATCATTTGATGTCATAATCATTGGATAATGTCATAATCATTTTGTTGATGTCATAATCATTTTATGATGTCATAATCATTTTGTTGATGTCATAATCATTGGATGATGTCATAATCCTTTTGTTGATGTCATAATCATTTGATGATGTCATAATCATTAGATGATGTCATAATCATATTGTTGATGTCATAACAATTTGATGATGTCATAATCATTTTGTTGATGTCATAATCATTTCATTGATGTCATAATGATTTGATGATATCATAATCATTTGATGTCATAATCATTGGATGATGTCATAATCATTTTGTTGATGTCATAATCATTTGATGATGTCATAATCATTTGATGTCATAATCATTGGATGATGTCATAATAATTTTGTTGATGTCATAATCATTTTATGATGTCATAATCATTTTGTTGATGTCATAATCATTGGATGATGTCATAATCCTTTTGTTGATGTCATAATAATTTGATGATGTCAAAATCATATGATGTAATAATCAATGGATGATGTCATAATCATTTTATGATGTCATAATCATTTTGTTGATGTCATAATCATTGGATGATGTCATAATCCTTTTGTTGATGTCATAATCATTTGATGATGTCAAAATCATATGATGTAATAATCAATGGATGATGTCATAATCATTTTGTTGATGTCATAATCATTTGATGATGTCATAATCATTAGATGATGTCATAATCATTTTGTTGATGTCATAATCATTTGATGATGTCATAATCATTAGATGATGTCATAATCATTTTGTTGATGTCATAATCATTTGATGATGTCATAATCATTTGATGTCATAATCATTGGATGATGTCATAATCATTTTATTGATGTCATAATCATTTGATGATGTCATAATCATTTGATGATGTCATAATCATTTTGTTGATGTCATAATCATTTGATGATGTCATAATCATTTGATGTCATAATCATTGGATGATGTCATAATCATTTTGTTGATGTCATAATCATTTTATGATGTCATAATCCTTTTGTTGATGTCATAATCATTTGATGATGTCATAATCATTAGATGATGTCATAATCATTTTGTTGATGTCATAATCATTTGATGATGTCATAATCATTTTGTTGATGTCATAATCATTTCGTTGATGTCATAATCATTTTGTTGATGTCATAATCATTTGATGATGTCATAATCATTAGATGATGTCATAATCATTTTGTTGATGTCATAATCATTTGATGATGTCATAATCATTTGATGATGTCATAATCATTTTGTTGATGTCATAATCATTTGATGATGTCATAATCATTTGATGTCATAATCATTGGATGATGTCGTAATCATTTTGTTGATGTCATAATCATATTGTTGATGTCATAACCATTTGATGATGTCATAATCATTTTATGATGTCATAATCATTTTGTTGATGTCATAATCATTGGATGATGTCATAATCCTTTTGTTGATGTCATAATCATTTTATGATGTTATAATCATTTTGTTGATCTCATAATCATTGGATGATGTCATAATCCTTTTGTTGATGTCATAATCATTTGATGATGTCATAATCATTAGATGATGTCATAATCATTTTGTTGATGTCATAATCGTTTGATGATGTCATAATCATTTTGTAGATGTCATAATCATTTCGTTGATGTCATAATGATTTGATGATATCATAATCATTTGATGTCATAATCATTGGATGATGTCATAATCATTTTGTTGATGTCATAATCATTTGGTGATGTCATAATCATTTCATGTCATAATCATTGGATGATGTCATAATCATTTGATGATGCCATAATCATTTTGTTGATGTCATAATCATTTTATGATGTCATAATCATTTTGTTGATGTCATAATTATTTTGTTGATGTCATAATCATTTGATGATGTCATAGTCATTAGATGATGTCATAATCATTTTGTTGATGTCATAATCATTTCATGATGTCATAATCATTTGATGTCATAATCATTGTATGATGTCATAATCATTTTGTTGATGTCATAATCATTTGATGATGTCATAATCATTAGATAATGTCATAATCATTTTGTTGAAGTCATAATCATTTGATGATGTCATAATCATTTTGTTGATGTCATAATGATTTGATGATGTCATAATCATTTGATGTCATAATCATTGGATGATGTCATAATCATTTTGTTGATGTCATAATCATTTGATGATGTCATAATCATTTGATGTCATAATCATTGGATGATGTCATAATCATTTTGTTGATGTCATAATCATTTGATGTCATAATCATTGGATGATGTCATAATCATTTTGTTGATGTCATAATCATTTGATGATGTCATAATCATTTGATGTCATAATCATTGGATGATGTCATAATCATTTTGTTGATGTCATAATCATTTGATGATGTCATAATCATTAGATGATGTCATAATCATTGGATGATGACATAATCATTTTGTTGATGTCATAATCATTTGATGTCATAATCATTGGATGATGTCATAATCATTTTGTTGATGTCATAATCATTTGATGATGTCATAATCATTAGATGATGTCATAATCATTTTGTTGATGTCACAATCATTTCATGATGTCATAATCATTTGATGTCATAATCATTGGATGATGTCATAATCATTTTGTTGATGTCATAATCATTTGATGATGTCATAATCATTAGATAATGTCATAATCATTTTGTTGAAGTCATAATCATTTGATGATGTCATTATCATTTTGTTGATGTCATAATGATTTGATGATGTCATAATCATTTGATGTCATAATCATTGGATGATGTCATAATCATTTTGTTGATGTGATAATCATTTGATGATGTCATAATCATTTGATGTCATAATCATTGGATGATGTCATAATCATTTTGTTGATGTCATAATCATTTGATGATGTCATAATCATTAGATGATGTCATAATCATTTTGTTGATGTCATAATCATTTGATGATGTCATAATCATATGATGTAATAATCATTGGATGATGTCATAATCATTTTGTTGATGTCATAATCATTTGATGATGTCATAATCATAAGATGATGTCATAATCATTTTGTTGATGTCATAATCATTTGATGATGTCATAATCATTAGATGATGTCATAATCATTTTGTTGATGTCATAATCATTTGATGATGTCATAATCATTTGATGTCATAATCATTGGATGATGTCGTAATCATTTTGTTGATGTCATAATCATTTGATGATGTCATAATCATTTTGATGATGTCATAATCATTTGATGATGTCATAATCATTTGATGTCATAATCATTGGATAATGTCATAATCATTTTGTTGATGTCATAATCATTTTATGATGTCATAATCATTTTGTTGATGTCATAATCATTGGATGATGTCATAATCCTTTTGTTGATGTCATAATCATTTGATGATGTCATAATCATTAGATGATGTCATAATCATATTGTTGATGTCATAATCATTTGATGATGTCATAATCATTTTGTTGTTGTCATAATCATTTCGTTGATGTCATAATGATTTGATGATATCATAATCATTTGATGTCATAATCATTGGATGATGTCATAATCATTTTGTTGATGTCATAATCATTTGATGATGTCATAATCATTTGATGTCATAATCATTGGATGATGTCATAATCATTTTGTTGATGTCATAAACATTTTATGATGTCATAATCATTTTGTTGATGTCATAATCATTGGATGATGTCATAATCCTTTTGTTGATGTCATAATCATTTGATGATGTCATAATCATTAGATGATGTCATAATCATTTTGTTGATGTCATAATCATTTGATGATGTCATAATCATTTTGTTGATGTCATAATCATTTCGTTGATGTCATAATGATTTGATGATATCATAATCATTTGATGTCATAATCATTGGATGATGTCATAATCATTTTGTTGATGTCATAATCATTTGATGATGTCATAATCATTAGATGATGTCATAATCATTGGATGATGACATAATCATTTTGTTTATGTCATAATCATTTGATGTCATAATCATTGGATGATGTCATAATCATTTTGTGGATGTCATAATCATTTTGTTGATGTCATATTGATTTGATGATGTCATAATCATTTGATGTCATAATCATTGGATGATGTCATAATCATTTTTTTCATGTCATAATCATTTGATGATGTCATAATCATTTGATGTCATAATCATTGGATGATGTCATAATCATTTTGTTGATGTCATAATCATTTGATGATGTCATAATCATTAGATGATGTCATAATCATTTTGTTGATGTCATAATCATTTGATGATGTCATAATCATTTGATGTAATAATCATTAGATGATGTCATAATCATTTTGTTGATGTCATAATCATTTGATGATGTCATAATCATTAGATGATGTCATAATCATTTTGTTGATGTCATAATCATTTGATGATGTCATAATCATTTGATGTCATAATCATTGGATGATGTCATAATCATTTTGTTGATGTCATAATCATTTGATGATGTCATAATCATTTGATGATGTCATAATCATTTTGTTGATGTCATAATCATTTGATGATGTCATAATCATTTGATGTCATAATCATTGGATGATGTCATAATCATTTTGTTGATGTCATAATCATTTTATGATGTTATAATCATTTTGTTGATGTCATAATCATTGGATGATGTCACAATCCTTTTGTTGATGTCATAATCATTTGATGATGTCATAATCATTAGATGATGTCATAATCATTTTGTTGATGTCATAATCATTTGATGATGTCATAATCATTTTGTAGATGTCATAATCATTTCGTTGATGTCATAATGATTTGATGATTTCATAATCATTTGATGTCATAATCATTGGATGATGTCATAATCATTTTGTTGATGTCATAATCATTTGGTGATGTCATAATCATTTGATGTCATAATCATTGGATGATGTCATAATCATTTGATGATGCCATAATCATTTTGTTGATGTCATAATCATTTTATGATGTCATAATCATTTTGTTGATGTCATAATCATTTTGTTGATGTCATAATCATTTGATGATGTCATAGTCATTAGATGATGTCATAATCATTTTGTTGATGTCATAATCATTTCATGATGTCATTTGATGTCATAATCATTGGATGATGTCATAATCATTTTATTGATGTCATAATCATTTGATGATGTCATAATCATTTGATGATGTCATAATCATTTGATGATGTCATAATCATTTTGTTGATGTCATAATCATTTGATGATGTCATAATCATTTGATGTCATAATCATTGGATGATGTCATAATCATTTTGTTGATGTCATAATCATTTTATGATGTCTAAATCATTTTGTTGATGTCATAATCATTGGATGATGTCATAATCCTTTTGTTGATGTCATAATCATTTGATGATGTCATAATCATTAGATGATGTCATAATCATTTTGTTGATGTCATAATCATTTGATGATGTCATAATCATTTTGTTGATGTCATAATCAATTCGTTGATGTCATAATCATTTGATGATGTCATAATCATTAGATGATGTCATAATCATTTTGTTGATGTCATAATCATTTGATGATGTCATAATCATTTTATGATGTCATAATCATTTTGTTGATGTCATAATCATTTGATGATGTCATAATCATTTGATGTCATAATCATTGGATGATGTCGTAATCATTTTGTTGATGTCATAATTATTTGATGATGTCATAATCATTTGATGATGTCATAATCATTTTGATGATGTCATAATCATTTGATGATGTCATAATCATTTGATGTCATAATCATTGGATAATGTCATAATCATTTTGTTGATGTCATAATCACTTTATGATGTCATAATCATTTTGTTGATGTCATAATCATTGGATGATGTCATAATCCTTTTGTTGATGTCATAATCATTTGATGATGTCATAATCATTAGATGATGTCATAATCATATTGTTGATGTCATAACCATTTGATGATGTCATAATCATTTTGTTGATGTCATAATCATTTCGTTGATGTCATAATGATTTGATGATATCATAATCATTTGATGTCATAATCATTGGATGATGTCATAATCATTTTGTTGATGTCATAATAATTTGATGATGTCATAATCATTTGATGTCATAATCATTGGATGATGTCATAATCATTTTGTTGATGTCATAATCATTTTATGATGTCATAATCATTTTGTTGATGTCATAATCATTGGATGATGTCATAATCCTTTTGTTGATGTCATAATAATTTGATGATGTGAAAATCATATGATGTAATAATCAATGGATGATGTCATAATCATTTTATGATGTCATAATCATTGGATGATGTCATAATCCTTTTGTTGATGTCATAATCATTTGATGATGTCAAAATCATATGATGTAATAATCAATGGATGATGTCATAATCATTTTGTTGATGTCATAATCATTTGATGATGTCATAATCATTAGATGATGTCATAATCATTTTGTTGATGTCATAATCATTTGATGATGTCATAATCATTAGATGATGTCATAATCATTTTGTTGATGTCATAATCATTTGATGATGTCATAATCATTTGATGTCATAATCATTGGATGATGTCATAATCATTTTATTGATGTCATAATCATTTGATGATGTCATAATCATTTGATGATGTCATAATCATTTTGTTGATGTCATAATTATTTGATGATGTCATAATCATTTGATGTCATAATCATTGGATGATGTCATAATCATTTTGTTGATGTCATAATCATTTTATGATGTCATAATCATTTTGTTGATGTCATAATCATTGGATGATGTCATAATCCTTTTGTTGATGTCATAATCATTTGATGATGTCATAATCATTAGATGATGTCATAATCATTTTGTTGATGTCATAATCATTTGATGATGTCATAATCATTTTGTTGATGTCATAATCATTTCGTTGATGTCATAATCATTTTGTTGATGTCATAATCATTTGATGATGTCATAATCATTAGATGACGTCATAATCATTTTGTTGATGTCATAATCATTTGATGATGTCATAATCATTTGATGATGTCATAATCATTTTGTTGATGTCATAATCATTTGATGATGTCATAATCATTTGATGTCATAATCATTGGATGATGTCGTAATCATTTTGTTGATGTCATAATCATATTGTTGATGTCATAACCATTTGATGATGTCATAATCATTTTGTTGATGTCATAATCATTTCGTTGATGTCATAATGATTTGATGATATCATAATCATTTGATGTCATAATCATTGGATGATGTCATAATCATTTTGTTGATGTCATAATCATTTGATGATGTCATAATCATTTGATGTCATAATCATTGGATGATGTCATAATCATTTTGTTGATGTCATAATCATTTTATGATGTCATAATCATTTTGTTGATGTCATAATCATTGGATGATGTCATAATCCTTTTGTTGATGTCATAATAATTTGATGATGTCATAATCATTAGATGATGTCATAATCATTTTGTTGATGTCATAATCATTTGATGATGTCATAATCATTTTGTTGATGTCATATTCATTTTGTTGATGTCATAATGATTTGATGATATCATATTCATTTGATGTCATAATCATTGGATGATGTCATAATCATTTTGTTGATGTCATAATCATTTGATGATGTCATAATCATTAGATGATGTCATAATTATTGGATAATGACATAATCATTATGTTTATGTCATAATCATTTGATGTCATAATCATTGGATGATGTCATAATCATTTTGTTGATGTCATAATCATTTGATGATGTCATAATCATTAGATAATGTCATAATCATTTTTGTTGAAGTCATAATCATTTGATGATGTCATAATCATTTTGTTGATGTCATAATCATTTTGTTGATGTCATATTGATTTGATGATGTCATAATCATTCGATGTCATAATCATTGGATGATGTCATAATCATTTTGTTCATGTCATAATCATTTGATGATGTCATAATCATTTGATGTCATAATCATTGGATGATGTCATAATCATTTTGTTGATGTCATAATCATTTGATGATGTCATAATCATTAGATGATGTCATAATCATTTTGTTGATGTCATAATCATTTGATGATGTCATAATCATTTGATGTAATAATCATTAGATGATGTCATAATCATTTTGTTGATGTCATAATCATTTGATGATGTCATAATCATTAGATGATGTCATAATCATTTTGTTGATGTCATAATCATTTGATGATGTCATAATCATTTGATGTCATAATCATTGGATGATGTCATAATCATTTTGTTGATGTCATAATCATTTGATGATGTCATAATCATTTGATGATGTCATAATCATTTTGTTGATGTCATAATCATTTGATGATGTCATAATCATTTGATGTCATAATCATTGGATGATGTCATAATCATTTTGTTGATGTCATAATCATTTTATGATGTTATAATCATTTTGTTGATGTCATAATCATTTGGTGATGTCATAATCATTTGATGTCATAATCATTGGATGATGTCATAATCATTTGATGATGCCATAATCATTTTGTTGATGTCATAATCATTTTATGATGTCATAATCATTTTGTTGATGTCATAATCATTTTGTTGATGTCATAATCATTTGATGATGTCATAGTCATTAGATGATGTCATAATCATTTTGTTGATGTCAAAATCATTTCATGATGTCATAATCATTTGATGTCATAATCATTGTATGATGTCATAATCATTTTGTTGATGTCATAATCATTTGATGATGTCATAATCATTAGATAATGTCATAATCATTTTGTTGAAGTCATAATCATTTGATGATGTCATAATCATTTTGTTGATGTCATAATGATTTGATGATGTCATAATCATTTGATGTCATAATCATTGGATGATGTCATAATCATTTTGTTGATGTCATAATCATTTGATGATGTCATAATCATTTGATGTCATAATCATTGGATGATGTCATAATCATTTTGTTGATGTCATAATCATTTGATGATGTCATAATCATTAGATGATGTCATAATAATTTTGTTGATGTCATAATCATTTGATGATGTCAAAATCATATGATGTAATAATCAATGGATGATGTCATAATCATTTTGTTGATGTCATAATCATTTGATGATGTCATAATCATTAGATGATGTCATAATCATTTTGTTGATGTCATAATCATTTGATGATGTCATAATCATTAGATGATGTCATAATCATTTTGTTGATGTCATAATCATTTGATGATGTCATAATCACTTGATGTCATAATCATTGGATGATGTCATAATCATTTTATTGATGTCATAATCATTTGATGATGTCATAATCATTTGATGAAGTCATAATCATTTTGTTGATGTCATAATAATTTGATGATGTCATAATCATTTGATGTCATAATCATTGGATGATGTCATAATCATTTTGTTGATGTCATAATCATTTTATGATGTCATAATCATTTTGTTGATGTCATAATCATTGGATGATGTCATAATCCTTTTGTTGATGTCATAATAATTTGATGATGTCATAATCATTAGATGATGTCATAATCATTTTGTTGATGTCATAATCATTTTATGATGTCATAATCATTTTGTTGATGTCATAATCATTGGATGATGTCATAATCCTTTTGTTGATGTCATAATCATTTGATGATGTCATAATCATTAGATGATGTCATAATCATTTTGTTGATGTCATAATCATTTGATGATGTCATAATCATTTTGTTGATGTCATAATCATTTCGTTGATGTCATAATCATTTTGTTGATGTCATAATCATTTGATGATGTCATAATCATTAGATGACGTCATAATCATTTTGTTGATGTCATAATCATTTGATGATGTCATAATCATTTGATGATGTCATAATCATTTTGTTGATGTCATAATCATTTGATGATGTCATAATCATTTGATGTCATAATCATTGGATGATGTCGTAATCATTTTGTTGATGTCATAATCATATTGTTGATGTCATAACCATTTGATGATGTCATAATCATTTTGTTGATGTCATAATCATTTCGTTGATGTCATAATGATTTGATGATATCATAATCATTTGATGTCATAATCATTGGATGATGTCATAATCATTTTGTTGATGTCATAATCATTTGATGATGTCATAATCATTTGATGTCATAATCATTGGATGATGTCATAATCATTTTGTTGATGTCATAATCATTTTATGATGTCATAATCATTTTGTTGATGTCATAATCATTGGATGATGTCATAATCCTTTTGTTGATGTCATAATAATTTGATGATGTCATAATCATTAGATGATGTCATAATCATTTTGTTGATGTCATAATCATTTGATGATGTCATAATCATTTTGTTGATGTCATAATCATTTCGTTGATGTCATAATGATTTGATGATATCATAATCATTTGATGTCATAATCATTGGATGATGTCATAATCATTTTGTTGATGTCATAATCATTTGATGATGTCATAATCATTAGATGATGTCATAATCATTGGATAATGACATAATCATTATGTTTATGTCATAATCATTTGATGTCATAATCATTGGATGATGTCATAATCATTTTGTTGATGTCATAATCATTTGATGATGTCATAATCATTAGATAATGTCATAATCATTTTTGTTGAAGTCATAATCATTTGATGATGTCATAATCATTTTGTTGATGTCATAATCATTTTGTTGATGTCATATTGATTTGATGATGTCATAATCATTCGATGTCATAATCATTGGATGATGTCATAATCATTTTGTTCATGTCATAATCATTTGATGATGTCATAATCATTTGATGTCATAATCATTGGATGATGTCATAATCATTTTGTTGATGTCATAATCATTTGATGATGTCATAATCATTAGATGATGTTATAATCATTTTGTTGATGTCATAATCATTTGATGATGTCATAATCATTTGATGTAATAATCATTAGATGATGTCATAATCATTTTGTTGATGTCATAATCATTTGATGATGTCATAATCATTAGATGATGTCATAATCATTTTGTTGATGTCATAATCATTTGATGATGTCATAATCATTTGATGTCATAATCATTGGATGATGTCATAATCATTTTGTTGATGTCATAATCATTTGATGATGTCATAATCATTTGATGATGTCATAATCATTTTGTTGATGTCATAATCATTTGATGATGTCATAATCATTTGATGTCATAATCATTGGATGATGTCATAATCATTTTGTTGATGTCATAATCATTTTATGATGTTATAATCATTTTGTTGATGTCATAATCATTTGGTGATGTCATAATCATTTGATGTCATAATCATTGGATGATGTCATAATCATTTGATGATGCCATAATCATTTTGTTGATGTCATAATCATTTTATGATGTCATAATCATTTTGTTGATGTCATAATCATTTTGTTGATGTCATAATCATTTGATGATGTCATAGTCATTAGATGATGTCATAATCATTTTGTTGATGTCATAATCATTTCATGATGTCATAATCATTTGATGTCATAATCATTGTATGATGTCATAATCATTTTGTTGATGTCATAATCATTTGATGATGTCATAATCATTAGATAATGTCATAATCATTTTGTTGAAGTCATAATCATTTGATGATGTCATAATCATTTTGTTGATGTCATAATGATTTGATGATGTCATAATCATTTGATGTCATAATCATTGGATGATGTCATAATCATTTTGTTGATGTCATAATCATTTGATGATGTCATAATCATTTGATGTCATAATCATTGGATGATGTCATAATCATTTTGTTGATGTCATAATCATTTGATGATGTCATAATCATTAGATGATGTCATAATAATTTTGTTGATGTCATAATCATTTGATGATGTCAAAATCATATGATGTAATAATCAATGGATGATGTCATAATCATTTTGTTGATGTCATAATCATTTGATGATGTCATAATCATTAGATGATGTCATAATCATTTTGATGATGTCATAATCATTTGATGATGTCATAATCATTAGATGATGTCATAATCATTTTGTTGATGTCATAATCATTTCGTTGATGTCATAATGATTTGATGATATCATAATCATTTGATGTCATAATCATTGGATGATGTCATAATCATTTTGTTGATGTCATAATCATTTGATGATGTCATAATCATTTGATGTCATAATCATTGGATGATGTCATAATCATTTTGTTGATGTCATAATCATTTTATGATGTCATAATCATTTTGTTGATGTCATAATCATTGGATGATGTCATAATCCTTTTGTTGATGTCATAATAATTTGATGATGTCATAATCATTAGATGATGTCATAATCATTTTGTTGATGTCATAATCATTTGATGATGTCATAATCATTTTGTTGATGTCATAATCATTTCGTTGATGTCATAATGATTTGATGATATCATAATCATTTGATGTCATAATCATTGGATGATGTCATAATCATTTTGTTGATGTCATAATCATTTGATGATGTCATAATCATTAGATGATGTCATAATCATTGGATAATGACATAATCATTATGTTTATGTCATAATCATTTGATGTCATAATCATTGGATGATGTCATAATCATTTTGTTGATGTCATAATCATTTGATGATGTCATAATCATTAGATAATGTCATAATCATTTTTGTTGAAGTCATAATCATTTGATGATGTCATAATCATTTTGTTGATGTCATAATCATTTTGTTGATGTCATATTGATTTGATGATGTCATAATCATTCGATGTCATAATCATTGGATGATGTCATAATCATTTTGTTCATGTCATAATCATTTGATGATGTCATAATCATTTGATGTCATAATCATTGGATGATGTCATAATCATTTTGTTGATGTCATAATCATTTGATGATGTCATAATCATTAGATGATGTTATAATCATTTTGTTGATGTCATAATCATTTGATGATGTCATAATCATTTGATGTAATAATCATTAGATGATGTCATAATCATTTTGTTGATGTCATAATCATTTGATGATGTCATAATCATTAGATGATGTCATAATCATTTTGTTGATGTCATAATCATTTGATGATGTCATAATCATTTGATGTCATAATCATTGGATGATGTCATAATCATTTTGTTGATGTCATAATCATTTGATGATGTCATAATCATTTGATGATGTCATAATCATTTTGTTGATGTCATAATCATTTGATGATGTCATAATCATTTGATGTCATAATCATTGGATGATGTCATAATCATTTTGTTGATGTCATAATCATTTTATGATGTTATAATCATTTTGTTGATGTCATAATCATTTGGTGATGTCATAATCATTTGATGTCATAATCATTGGATGATGTCATAATCATTTGATGATGCCATAATCATTTTGTTGATGTCATAATCATTTTATGATGTCATAATCATTTTGTTGATGTCATAATCATTTTGTTGATGTCATAATCATTTGATGATGTCATAGTCATTAGATGATGTCATAATCATTTTGTTGATGTCATAATCATTTCATGATGTCATAATCATTTGATGTCATAATCATTGTATGATGTCATAATCATTTTGTTGATGTCATAATCATTTGATGATGTCATAATCATTAGATAATGTCATAATCATTTTGTTGAAGTCATAATCATTTGATGATGTCATAATCATTTTGTTGATGTCATAATGATTTGATGATGTCATAATCATTTGATGTCATAATCATTGGATGATGTCATAATCATTTTGTTGATGTCATAATCATTTGATGATGTCATAATCATTTGATGTCATAATCATTGGATGATGTCATAATCATTTTGTTGATGTCATAATCATTTGATGATGTCATAATCATTAGATGATGTCATAATAATTTTGTTGATGTCATAATCATTTGATGATGTCAAAATCATATGATGTAATAATCAATGGATGATGTCATAATCATTTTGTTGATGTCATAATCATTTGATGATGTCATAATCATTAGATGATGTCATAATCATTTTGATGATGTCATAATCATTTGATGATGTCATAATCATTAGATGATGTCATAATCATTTTGTTGATGTCATAATCATTTGATGATGTCATAATCATTTGATGTCATAATCATTGGATGATGTCATAATCATTTTATTGATGTCATAATCATTTGATGATGTCATAATCATTTGATGATGTCATAATCATTTTGTTGATGTCATAATCATTTGATGATGTCATAATCATTTGATGTCATAATCATTGGATGATGTCATAATCATTTTGTTGATGTCATAATCATTTTATGATGTCATAATCATTTTGTTGATGTCATAATCATTGGATGATGTCATAATCCTTTTGTTGATGTCATAATAATTTGATGATGTCATAATCATTAGATGATGTCATAATCATTTTGTTGATGTCATAATCATTTTATGATGTCATAATCATTTTGTTGATGTCATAATCATTGGATGATGTCATAATCCTTTTGTTGATGTCATAATCATTTGATGATGTCATAATCATTAGATGATGTCATAATCATTTTGTTGATGTCATAATCATTTGATGATGTCATAATCATTTTGTTGATGTCATAATCATTTCGTTGATGTCATAATCATTTTGTTGATGTCATAATCATTTGATGATGTCATAATCATTAGATGACGTCATAATCATTTTGTTCATGTCATAATCATTTGATGATGTCATAATCATTTGATGATGTCATAATCATTTTGTTGATGTCATAATCATTTGATGATGTCATAATCATTTGATGTCATAATCATTGGATGATGTCGTAATCATTTTGTTGATGTCATAATCATATTGTTGATGTCATAACCATTTGATGATGTCATAATCATTTTGTTGATGTCATAATCATTTCGTTGATGTCATAATGATTTGATGATATCATAATCATTTGATGTCATAATTAGAGTTGAGCGATACCAGCCGATACTTGAAAATATCGGATCGGAATGGATCGGCCGATCTTAAAAAAAAGTATCGGTATCGCCGATTCCGATACCGGGAACCAATGCAAGTCAATGGGGCCAAAATATCGGAATTAAAAAAAACCCTTTCTTTCCTTGTAGGTTAATTCTACATGAAGAAAAACAACTAAGAATAATGTAGAATGTATTGTGGGAGGTGGAGGAGACATTAAAGCCATAGAGGTTTAGCCCAATCAAATGGAATAGCAGGAATTAAACTTTTTTTTTTAAAGATGTTAGGAGTTACAAAGATATTGACTATGTTAGCCTCATTTATATTTTGCCAGACATGTATGTCTTCTTCTTCTACTTCCTTTTTTTACATTCTTCTTCTTCTTCTTCTACTTCCTTTTTTTACATTCTTCTTCTTCTTCTTCTACTTCCTTTTTTTACATTCTTCTTCTTATTCCTTTTTTTACATTCTTCTTCTTCTTCTTCTACTTCCTTTTTTTACATTCTTCTTCTTCTTCTTCTTCTTCTTCTTCTTCTTCTTCTTCTTCCTTTTCTTACATTCTTCATATTCTTCTTATTCAACAATTATTATTCTACATATTCAGCTTCTTCATCTTCTTCCTATTCTTCTTCATCATATTCTTGTTTGTGTCAGGCATTCCTGTAGTTGTTATCTAGAAAAGTTAGAAGTTTACACCTTCCGTTCTGCCTGTCACAAAAGATTTACAACAGGATTTGTCCGCGTTCAGTTTGGCCTGCAGAAGCAGGCCTTTTCCAGGGGCACCACGAGGAGGAACGGACTCACCCCCATACACTGCTTAGTCTTCTTCTGCTTATAAATAAGATAATATCATTTGCTCAGAGTATTAGTCTTATGCTTAATGTTCTTCTGCTTTGTTTTTTTTATGCTTCTTTGTCTTCTCTCTCTTGTTGTTCTGCATCTTGGTGGTTGTCTTCCTGTTCTTTGTCCTCTTGAACCAGCTGACGGTACTGGCACCCGGAGGGGCAGCAGAAGGAACAAGAGCCAATGGCACTACCGAGGACCAGCTGACGGTGCTGGAACCCGGTTACTAAGCAGGAGGTACCTGTGCTACAAAGCACTACCAAGGACCAGCAGACGTTGCCGGAACTCGGATACCGAGATGGAGGCACCTAGGCCAAACGCTCTGACGAGAACCAGCTGACGGTGCTGGAACCCGGAGGGGTAGCATAAGCTGCAAGAGCAAATGGAAATAGCGAGGACCAGCTGACAGTGCTGGCACCCGGAGGGGCAGCAGAAGGAATAAGAGCCAATGGCACAACCGAGGACCAGCTGACGGTGCTGGAACCCGGTTACTAAGCAGGAGGTACCTGTGCTACAAAGCACTACCAAGGACCAGCAGACGTTGCCGGAACTCGGATACCGAGATGGAGGCACCTAGGCCAAAGGCTCTGACGAGAACCAGCTGACGGTGCTGGAACCCGGAGGGGTAGCATAAGCTGCAAGAGCAAATGGAAATAGCGAGGACCAGCTGACAGTGCTGGCACCCGGAGGGGCAGCAGAAGGAATAAGAGCCAATGGCACAACCGAGGACCAGCTGACGGTGCTGGAACCCGGTTACTAAGCAGGAGGTACCTGTGCTACAAAGCACTACCAAGGACCAGCAGACGTTGCTGGAACTCGGATACCGAGATGGAGGCACCTAGGCCAAAGGCTCTGATGAGAACCAGCTGACGGTGCTGGAACCCGGAGGGGTATCAGAAGTTACCCCTGAAAAGCAAAGTTGGCATGCCGCAAGCTGGCCGCAGTTACCGAATCACACAGTCCTACAGGGGGTGCTTGTCCTACTGGCACTATGGAACAAACCTTTCTTACCAGAACCCGCAGTCCACATAGGAAGCACCTAAACTGCTGGCACCCTAGCCTCGGCTAACCCAACCGCAACACGACATGGCAACTTGGGGTGGCAAACTGACATTGACACTTCCCGGAAACAGCAGGCAGGGCTGGAACCAAGCTGGGCAGGAGGGAGTACCCGTGCCAAAGTCAGTTATGAGCAGCAACTGGCGATGTTGGAGCCCAGGACAAGCACTTAGCAGGCTGAGGCCTGATGTGCTGTCAATTGGGAGGCAGCAGGACAGATTGCCATCAAAACAGCAGGGGAACAGCTGACGTTACTGAACCCCACAAACACAGGAGCTAGTGTTTTACTCTGTGAAGACGGCACTTCCGAGCAACAACTGGCTGTGTTGAAGCCCAGGGACAAGCACGGAGCAGGCTTAGGCTGCATTGAAGAAATTTTAAGATCGGTTGTAGACTACTAATTTGAACCAAGCTCCACTTAGGCCTGTGGATTCACTGATTTTCGTATTTCCCCTGTCCTCCAACCCCGCCAGTTACAGCTCCGAAGTGGCGTCTGCACAATCCACACTTGTTCCTGTGTTACAGGTGTTCAGTCCGGTCAGTTAATCCCCTGATGTGTGTCCGGCAATGTCGCCTGCTCTGTCCACATTCCGATAATGGGAATGTGGACAGAGCAGGCGACATTGCCGGACACACATCAGGGGATTAACTGATCGGACTGAACACCTGTAACACAGGAACAAGTGTGGATTGTGCAGACGCCACTTCGGAGCTGTAACTGGCAGGGTTGGAGGACAGGGGAAATACGAGAGACAGTGGAGCCACAGGCCTAATTGGAGCACGGTTAAAAATCAGTAGTGGTACGACTGTGTAGGCAGCAGGAGACTTTGCCATCCACACAGCAGGGGATCAGCTGACATTACTGAACCCCACTGAGACACGGGAGCAAGTATCTCTTTCCGTGTGGACGGCACTTCCGAACTACAACTGGCTGTGTTGAAGCCCAGGAAATAGGAGGGTGTAGGCAGAGGCCTACTGTATTTTGAATGAGGTGACAGCAGGAGAGACTGCCATCCACAAAGCAGGGGATCAGCTGACGTTACTGAACCCCACTGAGACACGGGAGCAAGTATCTCTTTCCGTGTGGACGGCACTTCCGAACTACAACTGGCTGTGTTGAAGCCCAGGAAATAGGAGGGTGTAGGCAGAGGCCTACTGTCTTTGTAATGCGGAGACAGCAGGAGAGACTGCCATCTCCACAGCAGGGGAACAGCTGGCAGTGCTGAACCCCACTAACACTTGAACGAATGTGTTTGGCTCTGTGGAGACGACACTTCTGAACACCAACTGACGCTGTTGGAGCCCAGGATTAGGCGAGGAGCAGGCTGGGGCCTACTGGATTTTGGCAGGTGAAGGCAGCAGGAGACTTGCCATCTCCACAGCAGGGGAACAGCTGGCAGTGCTGAACCCCACTAACACTTGAATGAATGTGTTTGGTTCTGTGGAGACGACACTTCTGAACACCAACTGACGCTGTTGGAGCCCAGGATTAGGCGAGGAGCAGGCTGGGGCCTACTGGATTTTGGCAGGTGAAGGCAGCAGGAGACTTGCCATCTCCACAGCAGGGGAACAGCTGGCAGTGCTGAACCCCACTAACACTTGAATGAATGTGTTTGGTTCTGTGGAGACGACACTTCTGAACACCAACTGACGCTGTTGGAGCCCAGGATTAGGCGAGGAGCAGGCTGGGGCCTACTGGATTTTGGCAGGTGAATGCAGCAGGAGACTTGCCATCTCCACAGCAGGGGAACAGCTGGCAGTGCTGAACCCCACTAACACTTGAACGAATGTGTTTGGTTCTGTGGAGACGACACTTCTGAACACCAACTGACGCTGTTGGAGCCCAGGATTAGGCGAGGAGCAGGCTGGGGCCTACTGGATTTTGGCAGGTGAATGCAGCAGGAGACTTGCCATCTCCACAGCAGGGGAACAGCTGGCAGTGCTGAACCCCACTAACACTTGAACGAATGTGTTTGGTTCTGTGGAGACGACACTTCTGAACACCAACTGACGCTGTTGGAGCCCAGGATTAGGCGAGGAGCAGGCTGGGGCCTACTGGATTTTGGCAGGTGAATGCAGCAGGAGACTTGCCATCTCCACAGCAGGGGAACAGCTGGCAGTGCTGAACCCCACTAACACTTGAACGAACGTGTTTGGTTCTGTGGAGACGACACTTCTGAACACCAACTGACGCTGTTGGAGCCCAGGATTAGGCGAGGAGCAGGCTGGGGCCTACTGGATTTTGGCAGGTGAATGCAGCAGGAGACTTGCCATCTCCACAGCAGGGGAACAGCTGGCAGTGCTGAACCCCACTAACACTTGAACGAATGTGTTTGGTTCTGTGGAGACGACACTTCTGAACACCAACTGATGCTGTTGGAGCCCAGGATTAGGCGAGGAGCAGGCTGGGGCCTACTGGATTTTGGCAGGTGAAGGCAGCAGGAGACTTGCCATCTCCACAGCAGGGGAACAGCTGGCAGTGCTGAACCCCACTAACACTTGAACAAACGTGTTTGGTTCTGTGGAGACGACACTTCTGAACACCAACTGACGCTGTTGGAGCCCAGGATTAGGCGAGGAGCAGGCTGGGGCCTACTGGATTTTGGCAGGTGAAGGCAGCAGGAGACTTGCCATCTCCACAGCAGGGGAACAGCTGGCAGTGCTGAACCCCACTAACACTTGAACGAACGTGTTTGGTTCTGTGGAGACGACACTTCTGAACACCAACTGACGCTGTTGGAGCCCAGGATTAGGCGAGGAGCAGGCTGGGGCCTACTGGATTTTGGCAGGTGAATGCAGCAGGAGACTTGCCATCTCCACAGCAGGGGAACAGCTGGCAGTGCTGAACCCCACTAACACTTGAACGAACGTGTTTGGTTCTGTGGAGACGACACTTCTGAACACCAACTGACGCTGTTGGAGCCCAGGATTAGGCGAGGAGCAGGCTGGGGCCTACTGGATTTTGGCAGGTGAAGGCAGCAGGAGACTTGCCATCTCCACAGCAGGGGAACAGCTGGCAGTGCTGAACCCCACTAACACTTGAACGAACGTGTTTGGCTCTGTGGAGACGACACTTCTGAACACCAACTGACGCTGTTGGTGCCCAGGATTACGCATGCCGCATGCAGAGGCCAATGGGCAGCGGTTTTTATGGAGGTTGTGGACTACTACTGATTCTAACCATGCTCCACTTAGGCCTCTGGCTCCACTGTCTCTACTATTTACCCTGGCCTCCAACCCCGCCAGCTACATCTCTGAAGTGGCGTCAGCACAATCTACACTTGTTCCTGTGTTACTGGTGCTCAGTCCCATCAGTTGATCCCCTGATGTTTGTCCGGCAAGTTCGCCAGCTCTGTCCTCATTCCCACTACTGGTTATGGGAATGTGGACAGAGCAGGAGACCTTGCCGGACACACATCAGGGGATAAACTGATGGGACTGAGCCACAGGAACACAGGAACAAGTGTAGATTGTGCTGACGCCACTTCAGAGATGTAGATGGCGGGGTTGGAGGTCAGGGGAAATAGTAGAGACAGTGGAGCCAGAGACCTAAGTTGGGCACGGTTAAAAATCAGTAGTGGTTTGAATGTTGATGGAGCTGGTGACTCTGCCGTCCACACAGCAGGGGATCAGCTGGCATTACTGAACCCCAGTAACACAGGAGCTAGTGTGTTTCTCTGTGCAGACGACACATCTGAGCGACAACTGGCTGTGTTGAAGCACAGGGATTATAGTTCAGGTGGTAGAAAAATGAACACACCAGCAGACCTGGATACAGTTGCCAACCACTAATTTAGTCTGTAAGAGGAATGGCAAAGTCTTTGGAGATCCAGGCCTTGTTCATTTTCAGAAAAGTCAGCCGGTCAACATTATCGGAAGATAGTCGCGTGCGACGGTCTGTTAGTACACCACCTGCGGCACTAAAGACACGTTCCGATAATACACTGGCAGCAGGGCAAGCCAGCACCTCCAATGCATACTGGCTAAGCTCTGGCCATGTATCCAGCTTAGAGACCCAAAACTTGAAGGGGGAAGAGCCATCTGGGAGTACAGCGACAGGGCAAGACATGTAGTCTGACACCATCTGACGGAAGCGTTGCCTCCTGCTGACTCGAGGCGTCGCTGATGGTGTAGACAATTGTGGTGGACACACAAAACTTTGCCACATTTGGGCCATAGTGGTCTTGCCTTGTGCTGCGGCACTGCCTCTGCTCCCTCTTTGTGCAGAGTTTCCTCCACTGCCTCGACGCACAGAGCTGCTTTGTAAAGCACTTGCAACAATGCTGTCGGGTGGAATGGAAAACATTATGGACTGCACCAGTGACTCTTCGTACTCCCGCATTTTACGCTCCCGGTTCAACGTTGGTATGAGCCTTTGTACGCTGTCCCGGTAGCGAGGATCTAGGAGGGTGTACACCCAATAATCAGCCGAGACGAGAATGTGGGTGATGCGGCGGTCGTTTCTCAGGCACTGCAGCATGAAATCAACCATGTGCTGCAGACTCCCAACTGCCAAAGAACCGCTGTCCCCTGTTTGAGGCGTGACCTCGACCTGCTCTGCATCACCCCACCCTCGCTGTACATACTGAGTAGAGGTTTGTGTACCTCCCTCCTCTGGAGAGATGTCTTCCTCCTCCATCGACTCCTCCTCATCCTCCTCACAAAGTGTCCCCTGCCTAGGCCTTTGTGAGGAAACACGTAGCGCAGACTGTCCAGAAGCAGATGGCATTTGGGACTCCTCATCCTCCACCTCTTCTGAAACCTCATCCCTTAGTGCTTGCAGTGTTTGTTGAAGCAGGCAGATAAGGGGGACAGTCATGCTGACTAGTGCATCATCTGCACTCGCCATCCGCGTGGATTCATCGAAGGCACGCAAAACGAGGCAGATGTCCTTCATAGAGGCCCACTCAATGGTGCTGAAGTGTGAACGGCGCACAGTGCGACTTGTTTGCGCCTGATGCAGCTGGTACTCCATGACTGCTGCCTGCTGCTCACACAACCGCTCCAACATATGTAACGTTGAATTCCACCGGGTGGGTAGGTCACATATGATGCGATGTTCTGGAAGGCCAAATCGTCGCTGCAGAGCAGCGAGGCGCGATCTTGCCGTGCTGGAACGTCGCAAGTGAGCGCACTCTATGCGGACCTTGTGCAACAGTGCATCAAGATCCGGATAGTCCCTCAGAAAGCTCTGCACGACCAAGTTAAGAACATGTGCCAGACATGGGATGTGTGTGAGGTTGCCTAGGCCAAGAGCTGCCACCAGATTTCGGCCATTGTCACACACTACCAAGCCCGGCTGGAGATTCGCTGGCCCAAACCACACATCGCTCTCCAGCTTGATAGCATTCCAGAGCTCCTGCGCTGTGTGGCTTCGATTCCCCAAAGAAATTAATTTGAGTACAGCCTGTTGACGTTTGGCCACGGCTGTGCTCATATCGGTCGTAACAGGCTCCTGCTCTGCTGTTTCTGAGGAACTTGAGTAGGAGGAGGAGTCTATGTGTACAGACTGGAGTCCTGCAATCCGTGGCGTTGGAAGAACACGTACAGCGCCACTCTCCAGATCCGTACCCGGCTCCACAACATTGACCCAGTGGGCAGTGAGGGAAAGGTATCGTCCCTGTCCATGGTTACTGGTCCACGCATCGGTGGTCAGGTGGACCTTGCTACTAACGGCGTTTAGTAGCGCATGTTTTATTTTGCCCTCAACATGTTTCTGCAGGGCAGGGACGGCTCGCCTGCTGAAATAAAAGCGGCTGGGCACGTTGTATTGGGGGACTGCCAATGCCATTAAGTCCCGGAAGGTGTCAGTGTCCACCAGCCTGAATGACAGCATTTCAACTGCCAGAAGTTTGGCAATGCCAGCATTCAGAGACTGTGCTCGGGGATGGTTTGCCGAGTAAGGGCGCCTTTTATCCCATGCCTGTGCTACCGATGGCTGTGATGGATGGGAACGTGCTGTTATGGGTGGAATCTGACAGGGTCTCCGGACAACAGTGGCAGAGGTTCTTCCTTGGCGATCCTGTGAGGAAGCCGAACCAGCAGTGTGTGAGCTGGAGGAAGAGGGCCCAACACGAACTGAAGAGGTGGTAGGTGGTGCTGTACGTTGGCCTACGTCTTGAGGGTGTCTCTGCAACTCCAACTCGTGCTTGGTGCGCACATGTTTCCACATATTTGTGGTATTGAGGTTGCTGACATTTCTCCCTCTTTTGACTCTCTGATGACACAGCTTGCATTTGACAAAGCAAATGTCATCTGCAACTGTGTCAAAAAAGGACCACGCACTGCAACTCTTGTGAGCGCCCGGTTTGCCTTTGGAAGGAGGAATGCTCCTAACGGGTGCCGAAGTGGAGGGTACAGGCAACCAAGTCTTCCCCCTCCCTCTGCCTCCTGTTTTGGCCGGTAGGGGAATCTCTTCCTCCGAGCTGCTCCCACCACCTTCCTGTTGCTCACGCCATGATGGGTCAAGGACCTCATCATCTTCCCTCCCCTCTTCAAACAGCTGCTTCTCCGGGGTTGTCTCGCCAGCACCGTACGCACCAGAAAGTGGCAACTGAGTCTCGTCATCATCTGATGCGTACTGCGGTGTGCTGACCATAGGCACTGGCCCACTCGCCTCTTCAGATTCAGAGGGACAAAGAAGTTGCGCATCACTGCATACTCCCTCTTCTTCACATTCAGGAATGCTGCTTGGCTGGCCCCCTCTTTCCAAGCCAACAGATTCCGAGAACAGAAGTAGAGATTGTGATGGCTCCTGTCCATGTCTCTCTGACTGCCTGGGCACTTTGGCAGGTGGTGAAGAGACAGATGGTTGCTCTTCGGTGCTCTGACCCTGAGAGGATGCGGAAGTAATTGAAGTCGATGCGTTAGCTGCCATCCATCCGACAACGGCTTCAATTTGTTCCTCCCGCAGCAGTGGGGTACGTTGAGGTCCTACAAAGCTGCGCATAAAGGACTGTTGCCTGCTAAAACTGGGGGATGCTGATCCACTGGTGCCCGCAGCAGGCCCAGAATCCCCACGTCCTCTACCTGTAGAATCCCCACGTCCTCTCCCTGCAGAATCCCCACGTCCTCTCCCTGCTGAAACTCCACGCCCACGCCCACGCCCCCACGCCTTACTCCCTGCCTTCTTCATCTTGCAAGACTGCTTAAGATAGGCAAAAAAGGACAAAGGGGGGCCTTAGTGTGCTTATTCCTGAACAGCTGGTTACAGGTACAAGAAACACTAATTTTATGAAGTGTGTGTGTGTGGACTAGACTTTAATAGGAGCTGATGTGGCCTACACAAGTTCAAAATGTAGTGTTTGGTGAACTTTTTATGTGGTTTCTTTGTTTGAAACAAACTCAAAGTATGAGAACAAAGAATTGAAACTGATAGTATCACCAACTTTTTGGAGCTATTACAATGCAGGCAGGTAACCTACAATGCAAAAGATGAGGCTCCAAAAAAATTGGGTAATACTAATCTGGCTGCGCCGGCAGGGCACAAGCCAGAAAAAAAGGCTCCTCTATCTACTCCTATATAGTGTTTGCAACCAACCAATGTTGATGGATACGGATGGATGCACACTAATAGGAGAAGAAAAAATGAGCTGCACTCAGAGACAAATATGTGTGAGGCAGTGACGCACGTTGAGCGTCCTACAACCAGACGTAGCTGCAGGACACTCTACTCAGCGTGAGCTGCACTCACACACAGTCAGAGACCTCTCAGACAGCCGTCAACAGTGCAGCTAAGTGGGCACTGGCACTGACAGGCTGCAGAAAGGCTCCGCTGTGTACTCCTATATAGTGTTTGCAACCACCGTAGATGGAGACGGATGGATGCACACTAATAGAAGAAAAAATGAGCTGCACTCAAATAAAAATATGTGTGAGGCAGTGACGCACGCTGAGCGTCCTACAGCCAGACGTAGCTGCAGGACACACTACTCAGCGTGAGCTGCACTCACACACAGTCAGAGACCTCTCAGACAGCCGTGAACAGTGCAGCAAAGTGGACACTAGCACTGAAAGGCTGCAGAAAGGCTCCGCTGTCTACTACTAGTGTTTGCAACCAACGTATATGGATACGGATGGAAGCACACTAGATTGAAATTATTTAAAAAATGCAGCTCAAAAAATAAAAGATGTATGAGGCAGCAGTGATCACACTGGGTGGCCTACAGCCTGACGTGGCTGCAGGACCCACTCCACAGCGTGAGCTGCACTCACACAGCCCTTGCAGACAGCTGTGAAAACAGCGCTGCTAGGGAAAAGCAAGCTACAGTGGTGGTTTATGTAGCCTGGATAAAGCACAATATTGTTTTTAGAATCGCTATTTCTAACTGTCCCTCACAGTCTTCTACAGCAGCCTGTCCCTAACTGAATTCACAGCAGAGTGACCAGAAATGGCGGCTGCGGTGGCTTTTATAGTGCATCATGACATCATTTCGGCAGCCAATCACAGCCATGCCAATAGTTAACATGCCTACATGCCTAACAGGATGTGCCCACACTTCGGAGGATTCCCATTGGCTTAATCAAAGCAAGCAGGCTCATAGCATGATGGGAACTTCCTATTCCGATTCCGATCCCGGAATCCGATATGAAAAAAGTATCGGAATTAAGTATCGGAATTCCGATACCGCTGATATCGGCCGATACCCGATACTTGCGGTATCGGAATGCTCAACACTAGTCATAATCATTGGATGATGTCATAATCATTTTGCTGATGTCATAATCATTTGATGATGTCATAATCATTTGATGTCATAATCATTGGATGATGTCATAATCATTTTGTTGATGTCATAATCATTTTATGATGTCATAATCATTTTGTTGATGTCATAATCATTGGATGATGTCATAATCCTTTTGTTGATGTCATAATAATTTGATGATGTCATAATCATTAGATGATGTCATAATCATTTTGTTGATGTCATAATCATTTGATGATGTCATAATCATTTTGTTGATGTCATAATCATTTCGTTGATGTCATAATGATTTGATGATATCATAATCATTTGATGTCATATTCATTGGATGATGTCATAATCATTTTGTTGATGTCATAATCATTTGATGATGTCATAATCATTAGATGATGTCATAATCATTGGATAATGACATAATCATTATGTTTATGTCATAATCATTTGATGTCATAATCATTGGATGATGTCATAATCATTTTGTTGATGTCATAATCATTTGATGATGTCATAATCATTAGATAATGTCATAATCATTTTTGTTGAAGTCATAATCATTTGATGATGTCATAATCATTTTGTTGATGTCATAATAATTTTGTTGATGTCATATTGATTTGATGATGTCATAATCATTCGATGTCATAATCATTGGATGATGTCATAATCATTTTGTTCATGTCATAATCATTTGATGATGTCATAATCATTTGATGTCATAATCATTGGATGATGTCATAATCATTTTGTTGATGTCATAATCATTTGATGATGTCATAATCATTAGATGATGTCATAATCATTTTGTTGATGTCATAATCATTTGATGATGTCATAATCATTTGATGTAATAATCATTAGATGAAGTCATAATCATTTTGTTGATGTCATAATCATTTGATGATGTCATAATCATTAGATGATGTCATAATCATTTTGTTGATGTCATAATCATTTGATGATGTCATAATCATTAGATGTCATAATCATTGGATGATGTCATAATCATTTTGTTGATGCCATAATCATTTGATGATGTCATAATCATTTGATGATGTCATAATCATTTTGTTGATGTCATAATCATTTGATGATGTCATAATCATTTGATGTCATAATCATTGGATGATGTCATAATCATTTTGTTGATGTCATAATCATTTTATGATGTTATAATCATTTTGTTGATGTCATAATCATTTGGTGATGTCATAATCATTTGATGTCATAATCATTGGATGATGTCATAATCATTTGATGATGCCATAATCATTTTGTTGATGTCATAATCATTTTATGATGTCATAATCATTTGATGATGTCATAGTCATTAGATGATGTCATAATCATTTTGTTGATGTCATAATCATTTCATGATGTCATAATCATTTGATGTCATAATCATTGTATGATGTCATAATCATTTTCTTGATGTCATAATCATTTGATGATGTCATAATCATTAGATAATGTCATAATCATTTTGTTGAAGTCATAATTATTTGATAATGTCATAATCATTTTGTTGATGTCATAATGATTTGATGATGTCATAATCATTGGATGATGTCATAATCATTTTGTTGATGTCATAATCATTTGATGATGTCATAATCATTTGATGTCATAATCATTGGATGATGTCATAATCATTTTGTTGATGTCATAATCATTTGATGATGTCATAATCATTAGATGATGTCATAATAATTTTGTTGATGTCATAATCATTTGATGATGTCAAAATCATATGATGTAATAATCAATGGATGATGTCATAATCATTTTGTTGATGTCATAATCATTTGATGATGTCATAATCATTAGATGATGTCATAATCATTTTGTTGATGTCATAATCATTTGATGATGTCATAATCATTAGATGATGTCATAATCATTTTGTTGATGTCATAATCATTTGATGATGTCATAATCATTTGATGTCATAATCATTGGATGATGTCATAATCATTTTATTGATGTCATAATCATTTGATGATGTCATAATCATTTGATGATGTCATAATCATTTTGTTGATGTCATAATCATTTGATGATGTCATAATCATTTGATGTCATAATCATTGGATGATGTCATAATCATTTTGTTGATGTCATAATCATTTTATGATGTCATAATCATTTTGTTGATGTCATAATCATTGGATGATGTCATAATCCTTTTGTTGATGTCATAATAATTTGATGATGTCATAATCATTAGATGATGTCATAATCATTTTGTTGATGTCATAATCATTTGATGATGTCATAATCATTTTGTTGATGTCATAATCATTTCGTTGATGTCATAATCATTTTGTTGATGTCATAATCATTTGATGATGTCATAATCATTAGGTGATGTCATAATCATTTTGTTGATGTCATAATCATTTGATGATGTCATAATCATTTGATGATGTCATAATCATTTTGTTGATGTCATAATCATTTGATGATGTCATAATCATTAGATGATGTCATAATCATATTGTTGATGTCATAACCATTTGATGATGTCATAATCATTTTTTTGATGTCATAATCATTTTGTTGATGTCATAATGATTTGATGATATCATAATCATTTTGTTGATGTCATAATCATTTGATGATGTCATAATCATTTGATGTCATAATCATTGGATGATGTCATAATCATTTTGTTGATGTCATAATCATTTTATGATGTCATAATCATTTTGTTGATGTCATAATCATTGGATGATGTCATAATCCTTTTGTTGATGTCATAATAATTTGATGATGTCATAATCATTAGATGATGTCATAATCATTTTGTTGATGTCATAATCATTTGGTGATGTCATAATCATTTTGTTGATGTCATAATCATTTCGTTGATGTCATAATGATTTGATGATATCATAATCATTTGATGTCATAATCATTGGATGATGTCATAATCATTTTGTTGATGTCATAATCATTTGATGATGTCATAATCATTAGATGATGTCATAATCATTGGATGATGACATAATCATTATGTTTATGTCATAATCATTTGATGTCATAATCATTGGATGATGTCATAATCATTTTGTTGATGTCATAATCATTTGATGATGTCATAATCATTAGATAATGTCATAATCATTTTTGTTGAAGTCATAATCATTTGATGATGTCATAATCATTTTGTTGATGTCATAATCATTTTGTTGATGTCATATTGATTTGATGATGTCATAATCATTTGATGTCATAATCATTGGATGATGTCATAATCATTTTGTTGATGTCATAATCATTTGATGATGTCATAATCATTAGATGATGTCATAATCATTTTGTTGA
Source organism: Dendrobates tinctorius (assembly GCF_039654945.1). NCBI lineage: Eukaryota > Metazoa > Chordata > Amphibia > Anura > Dendrobatidae > Dendrobates > Dendrobates tinctorius. Next base: position 39,181,385 of record NW_027361687.1, on the reverse strand, counting down.
TGTCATAATCATTTGATGATGTCATAATCATTTGATGTAATAATCATTAGATGATGTCATAATCATTTTGTTGATGTCATAATCATTTGATGATGTCATAATCATTAGATGATGTCATAATCATTTTGTTGATGTCATAATAATTTGATGATGTCATAATCATTTGATGTCATAATCATTGGATGATGTCATAATCATTTTGTTGATGTCATAATCATTTGATGATGTCATAATCATTTTGTTGATGTCATAATCATTTGATGATGTCATAATCATTTGATGTCATAATCATTGGATGATGTCATAATCATTTTGTTGATGTCATAATCATTTTATGATGTTATAATCATTTTGTTGATGTCATAATCATTGGATGATGTCATAATCCTTTTGTTGATGTCATAATCATTTGATGATGTCATAATCATTAGATGATGTCATAATCATTTTGTTGATGTCATAATCATTTGATGATGTCATAATCATTTTGTAGATGTCATAATCATTTCGTTGATGTCATAATGATTTGATGATATCATAATCATTTGATGTCATAATCATTGGATGATGTCATAATCATTTTGTTGATGTCATAATCATTTGGTGATGTCATAATCATTTGATGTCATAATCATTGGATGATGTCATAATCATTTGATGATGCCATAATCATTTTGTTGATGTCATAATCATTTTATGATGTCATAATCATTTTGTTGATGTCATAATCATTTTGTTGATGTCATAATCATTTGATGATGTCATAGTCATTAGATGATGTCATAATCATTTTGTTGATGTCATAATCATTTCATGATGTCATAATCATTTGATGTCATAATCATTGTATGATGTCATAATCATTTTGTTGATGTCATAATCATTTGATGATGTCATAATCATTAGATAATGTCATAATCATTTTGTTGAAGTCATAATCATTTGATGATGTCATAATCATTTTGTTGATGTCATAATGATTTGATGATGTCATAATCATTTGATGTCATAATCATTGGATGATGTCATAATCATTTTGTTGATGTCATAATCATTTGATGATGTCATAATCATTAGATGATGTCATAATCATTTTGTTGATGTCATAATCATTTGATGATGTCATAATCATTAGATGATGTCATAATCATTTTGTTGATGTCATAATCATTTGATGATGTCATAATCATTTGATGTCATAATCATTGGATGATGTCATAATCATTTTATTGATGTCATAATCATTTGATGATGTCATAATCATTTGATGATGTCATAATCATTTTGTTGATGTCATAATCATTTGATGATGTCATAATCATTTGATGTCATAATCATTGGATGATGTCATAATCATTTTGTTGATGTCATAATCATTTTATGATGTCATAATCATTTTGTTGATGTCATAATCATTGGATGATGTCATAATCCTTTTGTTGATGTCATAATAATTTGATGATGTCATAATCATTAGATGATGTCATAATCATTTTGTTGATGTCATAATCATTTGATGATGTCATAATCATTTTGTTGATGTCATAATCATTTCGTTGATGTCATAATCATTTTGTTGATGTCATAATCATTTGATGATGTCATAATCATTAGGTGATGTCATAATCATTTTGTTGATGTCATAATCATTTGATGATGTCATAATCATTTGATGATGTCATAATCATTTTGTTGATGTCATAATCATTTGATGATGTCATAATCATTAGATGATGTCATAATCATATTGTTGATGTCATAACCATTTGATGATGTCATAATCATTTTTTTGATGTCATAATCATTTCGTTGATGTCATAATGATTTGATGATATCATAATCATTTTGTTGATGTCATAATCATTTGATGATGTCATAATCATTTGATGTCATATTCATTGGATGATGTCATAATCATTTTGTTGATGTCATAATCATTTTATGATGTCATAATCATTTTGTTGATGTCATAATCATTGGATGATGTCATAATCCTTTTGTTGATGTCATAATAATTTGATGATGTCATAATCATTAGATGATGTCATAATCATTTTGTTGATGTCATAATCATTTGGTGATGTCATAATCATTTTGTTGATGTCATAATCATTTCGTTGATGTCATAATGATTTGATGATATCATAATCATTTGATGTCATAATCATTGGATGATGTCATAATCATTTTGTTGATGTCATAATCATTTGATGATGTCATAATCATTAGATGATGTCATAATCATTGGATGATGACATAATCATTATGTTTATGTCATAATCATTTGATGTCATAATCATTGGATGATGTCATAATCATTTTGTTGATGTCATAATCATTTGATGATGTCATAATCATTAGATAATGTCATAATCATTTTTGTTGAAGTCATAATCATTTGATGATGTCATAATCATTTTGTTGATGTCATAATCATTTTGTTGATGTCATATTGATTTGATGATGTCATAATCATTTGATGTCATAATCATTGGATGATGTCATAATCATTTTGTTGATGTCATAATCATTTGATGATGTCATAATCATTAGATGATGTCATAATCATTTTGTTGATGTCATAATCATTTGATGATGTCATAATCATTTGATGTAATAATCATTAGATGATGTCATAATCATTTTGTTGATGTCATAATCATTTGATGATGTCATAATCATTAGATGATGTCATAATCATTTTGTTGATGTCATAATAATTTGATGATGTCATAATCATTTGATGTCATAATCATTGGATGATGTCATAATCATTTTGTTGATGTCATAATCATTTGATGATGTTATAATCATTTTGTTGATGTCATAATCATTTGATGATGTCATAATCATTTGATGTCATAATCATTGGATGATGTCATAATCATTTTGTTGATGTCATAATCATTTTATGATGTTATAATCATTTTGTTGATGTCATAATCATTGGATGATGTCATAATCCTTTTGTTGATGTCATAATCATTTGATGATGTCATAATCATTAGATGATGTCATAATCATTTTGTTGATGTCATAATCATTTGATGATGTCATAATCATTTTGTAGATGTCAGAATCATTTCGTTGATGTCACAATGATTTGATGATATCATAATCATTTGATGTCATAATCATTGGATGATGTCATAATCATTTTGTTGATGTCATAATCATTTGGTGATGTCATAATCATTTGATGTCATAATCATTGGATGATGTCATAATCATTTGATGATGCCATAATCATTTTGTTGATGTCATAATCATTTTATGATGTCATAATCATTTTGTTGATGTCATAATCATTTTGTTGATGTCATAATCATTTGATGATGTCATAGTCATTAGATGATGTCATAATCATTTTGTTGATGTCATAATCATTTCATGATGTCATAATCATTTGATGTCATAATCATTGTATGATGTCATAATCATTTTGTTGATGTCATAATCATTTGATGATGTCATAATCATTAGATAATGTCATAATCATTTTGTTGAAGTCATAATCATTTGATGATGTCATAATCATTTTGTTGATGTCATAATGATTTGATGATGTCATAATCATTTGATGTCATAATCATTGGATGATGTCATAATCATTTTGTTGATGTCATAATCATTTGATGATGTCATAATCATTTGATGTCATAATCATTGGATGATGTCATAATCATGTTGTTGATGTCATAATCATTTGATGATGTCATAATCATTAGATGATGTCATAATAATTTTGTTGATGTCATAATCATTTGATGATGTCAAAATCATATGATGTAATAATCAATGGATGATGTCATAATCATTTTGTTGATGTCATAATCATTTGATGATGTCATAATCATTAGATGATGTCATAATCATTTTGTTGATGTCATAATCATTTGATGATGTCATAATCATTAGATGATGTCATAATCATTTTGTTGATGTCATAATCATTTGATGATGTCATAATCATTTGATGTCATAATCATTGGATGATGTCATAATCATTTTATTGATGTCATAATCATTTGATGATGTCATAATCATTTGATGATGTCATAATCATTTTGTTGATGTCATAATCATTTGATGATGTCATAATCATTTGATGTCATAATCACTGGATGATGTCATAATCATTTTGTTGATGTCATAATCATTTTATGATGTCATAATCATTTTGTTGATGTCATAATCATTGGATGATGTCATAATCCTTTTGTTGATGTCATAATAATTTGATGATGTCATAATCATTAGATGATGTCATAATCATTTTGTTGATGTCATAATCATTTGATAATGTCATAATCATTTTGTTGATGTCATAATCATTTCATTGATGTCATAATTATTTTGTTGATGTCATAATCATTTGATGATGTCATAATCATTAGATGATGTCATAATCATTTTGTTGATGTCATAATCATTTGATGATGTCATAATCATTTGATGATGTCATAATCATTTTGTTGATGTCATAATCATTTGATGATGTCATAATCATTAGATGATGTCATAATCATATTGTTGATGTCATAACCATTTGATGATGTCATAATCATTTTTTTGATGTCATAATCATTTCGTTGATGTCATAATGATTTGATGATATCATAATCATTTTTTTGATGTCATAATCATTTGATGATGTCATAATCATTTGATGTCATAATCATTGGATGATGTCATAATCATTTTGTTGATGTCATAATCATTTTATGATGTCATAATCATTTTGTTGATGTCATAATCATTGGATGATGTCATAATCCTTTTGTTGATGTCATAATAATTTGATGATGTCATTATCATTAGATGATGTCATAATCATTTTGTTGATGTCATAATCATTTGATGATGTCATAATCATTTTGTTGATGTCATAATCATTTCGTTGATGTCATAATGATTTGATGATATCATAATCATTTGATGTCATAATCATTGGATGATGTCATAATCATTTTGTTGATGTCATAATCATTTGATGATGTCATAATCATTAGATGATGTCATAATCATTGGATGATGACATAATCATTTTGTTGATGTCATAATCATTTGATGATGTCATAATCATTAGATAATGTCATAATCATTTTTGTTGAAGTCATAATCATTTGATGATGTCATAATCATTTTGTTGATGTCATAATCATTTTGTTGATGTCATATTGATTTGATGATGTCATAATCATTTGATGTCATAATCATTGGATGATGTCATAATCATTTTGTTCATGTCATAATCATTTGATGATGTCATAATCATTTGATGTCATAATCATTGGATGATGTCATAATCATTTTGTTGATGTCATAATCATTTTATGATGTCATAATCATTTTGTTGATGTCATAATCATTGGATGATGTCATAATCATTTTGTTGATGTCATAATCATTTGATAATGTCATAATCATTTTGTTGATGTCATAATCATTTCGTTGATGTCATAATAATTTGATGATGTCATAATCATTTGATGTCATAATCATTGGATGATGTCATAATCATTTTGTTGATGTCATAATCATTTGATGATGTCATAATCATTTGATGATGTCATAATCATTTTGTTGATGTCATAATCATTTGATGATGTCATAATCATTAGATGATGTCATAATCATATTGTTGATGTCATAACCATTTGATGATGTCATAATCATTTTTTTGATGTCATAATCATTGGATGATGTCATAATCCTTTTGTTGATGTCATAATCATTTGATGATGTCATAATCATTAGATGATGTCATAATCATTTTGTTGATGTCATAATCATTTGATGATGTCATAATCATTTTGTAGATGTCATAATCATTTCGTTGATGTCATAATGATTTGATGATATCATAATCATTTGATGTCATAATCATTGGATGATGTCATAATCATTTTGTTGATGTCATAATCATTTGGTGATGTCATAATCATTTGATGTCATAATCATTGGATGTTGTCATAATCATTTGATGATGCCATAATCATTTTGTTGATGTCATAATCATTTTATGATGTCATAATCATTTTGTTGATGTCATAATCATTTTGTTGATGTCATAATCATTTGATGATGTCATAGTCATTAGATGATGTCATAATCATTTTGTTGATGTCATAATCATTTGATGTCATAATCATTGTATGATGTCATAATCATTTTGTTGATGTCATAATCATTTGATGATGTCATAATCATTAGATAATGTCATAATCATTTTGTTGAAGTCATAATCATTTGATGATGTCATAATCATTTTGTTGATGTCATAATGATTTGATGATGTCATAATCATTTGATGTCATAATCATTGGATGATGTCATAATCATTTTGTTGATGTCATAATCATTTGATGATTTCATAATCATTTGATGTCATAATCATTGGATGATGTCATAATCATTTTGTTGATGTCATAATCATTTGATGATGTCATAATCATTAGATGATGTCATAATAATTTTGTTGATGTCATAATCATTTGATGATGTCAAAATCATATGATGTAATAATCAATGGATGATGTCATAATCATTTTGTTGATGTCACAGTCATTTGATGATGTCATAATCATTAGATGATGTCATAATCATTTTGTTGATGTCATAATCATTTGATGATGTCATAATCATTAGATGATGTCATAATCATTTTGTTGATGTCATAATCATTTGATGATGTCATAATCATTTGATGTCATAATCATTGGATGATGTCATAATCATTTTATTGATGTCATAATCATTTGATGATGTCATAATCATTTGATGATGTCATAATCATTTTGTTGATGTCATAATCATTTGATGATGTCATAATCATTTGATGTCATAATCATTGGATGATGTCATAATCATTTTGTTGATGTCATAATCATTTTATGATGTCATAATCATTTTGTTGATGTCATAATCATTGGATGATGTCATAATCCTTTTGTTGATGTCATAATCATTTGATGATGTCATAGTCATTAGATGATGTCATAATCATTTTGTTGATGTCATAATCATTTCATGATGTCATAATCATTTGATGTCATAATCATTGTATGATGTCATAATCATTTTGTTGATGTCATAATCATTTGATGATGTCATAATCATTAGATGATGTCATAATCATTTTGTTGAAGTCATAATCATTTGATGATGTCATAATCATTTTGTTGATGTCATAATGATTTGATGATGTCATAATCATTTGATGTCATAATCATTGGATGATGTCATAATCATTTTGTTGATGTCATAATCATTTGATGATGTCATAATCATTTGATGTCATAATCATTGGATGATGTCATAATCATTTTGTTGATGTCATAATCATTTGATGATGTCATAATCATTAGATGATGTCATAATAATTTTGTTGATGTCATAATCATTTGATGATGTCAAAATCATATGATGTAATAATCAATGGATGATGTCATAAACATTTTGTTGATGTCATAGTCATTTGATGATGTCATAATCATTAGATGATGTCATAATCATTTTGTTGATGTCATAATCATTTGATGATGTCATAATCATTAGATGATGTCATAATCATTTTGTTGATGTCATAATCATTTGATGATGTCATAATCATTTGATGTCATAATCATTGGATGATGTCATAATCATTTTATTGATGTCATAATCATTTGATGATGTCATAATCATTTGATGATGTCATAATCATTTTGTTGATGTCATAATCATTTGATGATGTCGTAATCATTTGATGTCATAATCATTGGATGATGTCATAATCATTTTGTTGATGTCATAATCATTTTATGATGTCATAATCATTTTGTTGATGTCATAATCATTGGATGATGTCATAATCCTTTTGTTGATGTCATAATCATTTGATGATGTCATAATCATTATATGATGTCATAATCATTTTGTTGATGTCATAATCATTTGATGATGTCATAACCATTTTGTTGATGTCATAATCATTTCGTTGATGTCATAATCATTTTGTTGATGTCATAATCATTTGATGATGTCATAATCATTAGATGATGTCATAATCATTTTGTTGATGTCATAATCATTTGATGATGTCATAATCATTTGATGATGTCATAATCATTTTGTTGATGTCATAATCATTTGATGATGTCATAATCATTTGATGTCATAATCATTGGATGATGTCGTAATCATTTTGTTGATGTCATAATCATTTGATGATGTCATAAACATTTGATGATGTCATAATCATTTTGATGATGTCATAATCATTTGATGATGTCATAATCATTTGATGTCATAATCATTGGATAATGTCATAATCATTTTGTTGATGTCATAATCATTTTATGATGTCATAATCATTTTGTTGATGTCATAATCATTGGATGATGTCATAATCCTTTTGTTGATGTCATAATCATTTTATGATGTTATAATCATTTTGTTGATGTCATAATCATTGGATGATGTCATAATCCTTTTGTTGATGTCATAATCATTTGATGATGTCATAATCATTAGATGATGTCATAATCATTTTGTTGATGTCATAATCATTTGATGATGTCATAATCATTTTGTAGATGTCATAATCATTTCGTTGATGTCATAATGATTTGATGATATCATAATCATTTGATGTCATAATCATTGGATGATGTCATAATCATTTTGTTGATGTCATAATCATTTGGTGATGTCATAATCATTTGATGTCATAATCATTGGATGATGTCATAATCATTTGATGTCATAATCATTGGATGATGTCATAATCATTTTATTGATGTCATAATCATTTGATGATGTCATAATCATTTGATGATGTCATAATCATTTTGTTGATGTCATAATCATTTGATGATGTCGTAATCATTTGATGTCATAATCATTGGATGATGTCATAATCATTTTGTTGATGTCATAATCATTTTATGATGTCATAATCATTTTGTTGATGTCATAATCATTGGATGATGTCATAATCCTTTTGTTGATGTCATAATCATTTGATGATGTCATAATCATTAGATGATGTCATAATCATTTTGTTGATGTCATAATCATTTGATGATGTCATAATCATTTGATGATGCCATAATCATTTTGTTGATGTCATAATCATTTTATGATGTCATAATCATTTTGTTGATGTCATAATCATTTTGTTGATGTCATAATCATTTGATGATGTCATAGTCATTAGATGATGTCATAATCATTGGATGATGTCATAATCATTTTGTTGATGTCATAATCATTTGATGATGTCATAATCATTAGATGATGTCATAATCATTTTGTTGATGTCATAATCATTTGATGATGTCATAATCATTTTGTTGATGTCATAATCATTTGATGATGTCATAATCATTTGATGTCATAATCATTGGATGATGTCATAATCATTTTGTTGATGTCATAATCATTTTATGATGTTATAATCATTTTGTTGATGTCATAATCATTTGATGATGTCATAATCATTTGATGTAATAATCATTAGATGATGTCATAATCATTTTGATGATGTCATAATCATTTGATGTCATAATCATTGGATGATGTCATAATCATTTTGTTGATGTCATAATCATTTTATGATGTTATAATCATTTTGTTGATGTCATAATCATTGGATGATGTCATAATCCTTTTGTTGATGTCATAATCATTTGATGATGTCATAATCATTTGATGATGTCATAATCATTTTGTTGATGTCATAATCATTTGATGATGTCATAATCATTTGATGTCATAATCATTGGATGATGTCATAATCATTTTGTTGATGTCATAATCATTTTATGATGTTATAATCATTTTGTTGATGTCATAATCATTTGATGATGTCATAATCATTTGATGTAATAATCATTAGATGATGTCATAATCATTTTGTTGATGTCATAATCATTTGATGATGTCATAATCATTAGATGATGTCATAATCATTTTGTTGATGTCATAATCATTTGATGATGTCATAATCATTTGATGTCATAATCATTGGATGATGTCATAATCATTTTGTTGATGTCATAATCATTTGATGATGTCATAATCATTAGATGATGTCATAATCATTTTGTTGATGTCATAATCATTTGATGATGTCATAATCATTTGATGTCATAATCATTGGATGATGTCATAATCATTTTGTTGATGTCATAATCATTTGATGATGTCATAATCATTTTGTTGATGTCATAATCATTTGATGATGTCATAATCATTTGATGTCATAATCATTGGATGATGTCATAATCATTTTGTTGATGTCATAATCATTTTATGATGTTATAATCATTTTGTTGATGTCATAATCATTTGATGATGTCATAATCATTTGATGTAATAATCATTAGATGATGTCATAATCATTTTGTTGATGTCATAATCATTTGATGATGTCATAATCATTAGATGATGTCATAATCATTTTGTTGATGTCATAATCATTTGATGATGTCATAATCATTTGATGTCATAATCATTGGATGATGTCATAATCATTTTGTTGATGTCATAATCATTTGATGATGTCATAATCATTTTGTTGATGTCATAATCATTTGATGATGTCATAATCATTTGGTGATGTCATAATCATTTGATGTCATAATCATTGGATGATGTCATAATCATTTTGTTGATGTCATAATCATTTGATGATGTCATAATCATTTGATGTCATAATCATTGGATGATGTCATAATCATTTTGTTGATGTCATAATCATTTTATGATGTTATAATCATTTTGTTGATGTCATAATCATTGGATGATGTCATAATCCTTTTGTTGATGTCATAATCATTTGATGATGTCATAATCATTTGGTGATGTCATAATCATTTGATGTCATAATCATTGGATGATGTCATAATCATTTGATGATGCCATAATCATTTTGTTGATGTCATAATCATTTTATGATGTCATAATCATTTTGTTGGTTGATGTCATAATCATTTTGTTGATGTCATAATCATTTGATGATGTCATAGTCATTAGATGATGTCATAATCATTGGATGATGTCATAATCATTTTGTTGATGTCATAATCATTTGATGATGTCATAATCATTAGATGATGTCATAATCATTTTGTTGATGTCATAATCATTTGATGATGTCATAATCATTTGATGTAATAATCATTAGATGATGTCATAATCATTTTGTTGATGTCATAATCATTTGATGATGTCATAATCATTAGATGATGTCATAATCATTTTGTTGATGTCATAATCATTTGATGATGTCATAATCATTTGATGTCATAATCATTGGATGATGTCATAATCATTTTGTTGATGTCATAATCATTTGATGATGTCATAATCATTAGATGATGTCATAATCATTTTGTTGATGTCATAATCATTTGATGATGTCATAATCATTTGATGTCATAATCATTGGATGATGTCATAATCATTTTGTTGATGTCATAATCATTTGATGATGTCATAATCATTTTGTTGATGTCATAATCATTTGATGATGTCATAATCATTTGATGTCATAATCATTGGATGATGTCATAATCATTTTGTTGATGTCATAATCATTTTATGATGTTATAATCATTTTGTTGATGTCATAATCATTGGATGATGTCATAATCCTTTTGTTGATGTCATAATCATTTGATGATGTCATAATCATTTGATGATGTCATAATCATTTGATGTCATAATCATTGGATGATGTCATAATCATTTTGTTGATGTCATAATCATTTGATGATGTCATAATCATTTGATGATGTCATAATCATTTTGTTGATGTCATAATCATTTGATGATGTCATAATCATTTGATGTCATAATCATTGGATGATGTCATAATCATTTTGTTGATGTCATAATCATTTTATGATGTTATAATCATTTTGTTGATGTCATAATCATTTGATGATGTCATAATCATTTGATGTAATAATCATTAGATGATGTCATAATCATTTTGTTGATGTCATAATCATTTGATGATGTCATAATCATTAGATGATGTCATAATCATTTTGTTGATGTCATAATCATTTGATGATGTCATAATCATTTTGTTGATGTCATAATCATTTGATGATGTCATAATCATTTGATGATGTCATAATCATTTGATGTCATAATCATTGGATGATGTCATAATCATTTTGTTGATGTCATAATCATTTTATGATGTTATAATCATTTTGTTGATGTCATAATCATTTGATGATGTCATAATCATTTGATGTAATAATCATTAGATGATGTCATAATCATTTTGTTGATGTCATAATCATTTGATGATGTCATAATCATTAGATGATGTCATAATCATTTTGTTGATGTCATAATCATTTGATGATGTCATAATCATTTGATGTCATAATCATTGGATGATGTCATAATCATTTTGTTGATGTCATAATCATTTGATGATGTCATAATCATTAGATGATGTCATAATCATTTTGTTGATGTCATAATCATTTGATGATGTCATAATCATTTGATGTCATAATCATTGGATGATGTCATAATCATTTTGTTGATGTCATAATCATTTGATGATGTCATAATCATTTTGTTGATGTCATAATCATTTGATGATGTCATAATCATTTGATGTCATAATCATTGGATGATGTCATAATCATTTTGTTGATGTCATAATCATTTTATGATGTTATAATCATTTTGTTGATGTCATAATCATTGGATGATGTCATAATCCTTTTGTTGATGTCATAATCATTTGATGATGTCATAATCATTTGGTGATGTCATAATCATTTGATGTCATAATCATTGGATGATGTCATAATCATTTGATGATGCCATAATCATTTTGTTGATGTCATAATCATTTTATGATGTCATAATCATTTTGTTGATGTCATAATCATTTTGTTGATGTCATAATCATTTGATGATGTCATAGTCATTAGATGATGTCATAATCATTGGATGATGTCATAATCATTTTGTTGATGTCATAATCATTTGATGATGTCATAATCATTAGATGATGTCATAATCATTTTGTTGATGTCATAATCATTTGATGATGTCATAATCATTTGATGTAATAATCATTAGATGATGTCATAATCATTTTGTTGATGTCATAATCATTTGATGATGTCATAATCATTAGATGATGTCATAATCATTTTGTTGATGTCATAATCATTTGATGATGTCATAATCATTTGATGTCATAATCATTGGATGATGTCATAATCATTTTGTTGATGTCATAATCATTTGATGATGTCATAATCATTTGATGATGTCATAATCATTTTGTTGATGTCATAATCATTTGATGATGTCATAATCATTTGATGTCATAATCATTGGATGATGTCATAATCATTTTGTTGATGTCATAATCATTTTATGATGTTATAATCATTTTGTTGATGTCATAATCATTTGATGATGTCATAATCATTTTGTAGATGTCATAATCATTTCGTTGATGTCATAATGATTTGATGATATCATAATCATTTGATGTCATAATCATTGGATGATGTCATAATCATTTTGTTGATGTCATAATCATTTGGTGATGTCATAATCATTTGATGTCATAATCATTGGATGATGTCATAATCATTTGATGATGCCATAATCATTTTGTTGATGTCATAATCATTTTATGATGTCATAATCATTTTGTTGATGTCATAATCATTTTGTTGATGTCATAATCATTTGATGATGTCATAGTCATTAGATGATGTCATAATCATTTTGTTGATGTCATAATCATTTCATGATGTCATAATCATTTGATGTCATAATCATTGTATGATGTCATAATCATTTTGTTGATGTCATAATCATTTGATGATGTCATAATCATTTGATGTAATAATCATTAGATGATGTCATAATCATTTTGTTGATGTCATAATCATTTGATGATGTCATAATCATTAGATGATGTCATAATCATTTTGTTGATGTCATAATCATTTGATGATGTCATAATCATTTGATGTCATAATCATTGGATGATGTCATAATCATTTTGTTGATGTCATAATCATTTGATGATGTCATAATCATTTGATGATGTCATAATCATTTTGTTGATGTCATAATCATTTGATGATGTCATAATCATTTGATGTCATAATCATTGGATGATGTCATAATCATTTTGTTGATGTCATAATCATTTTATGATGTTATAATCATTTTGTTGATGTCATAATCATTTGATGATGTCATAATCATTTGATGTAATAATCATTAGATGATGTCATAATCATTTTGTTGATGTCATAATCATTTGATGATGTCATAATCATTAGATGATGTCATAATCATTTTGTTGATGTCATAATCATTTGATGATGTCATAATCATTAGATGATGTCATAATCATTTTGTTGATGTCATAATCATTTGATGATGTCATAATCATTTGATGTAATAATCATTAGATGATGTCATAATCATTTTGTTGATGTCATAATCATTTGATGATGTCATAATCATTAGATGATGTCATAATCATTTTGTTGATGTCATAATCATTTGATGATGTCATAATCATTTGATGTCATAATCATTGGATGATGTCATAATCATTTTGTTGATGTCATAATCATTTGATGATGTCATAATCATTTGATGATGTCATAATCATTTTGTTGATGTCATAATCATTTGATGATGTCATAATCATTTGAAGTCATAATCATTGGATGATGTCATAATCATTTTGTTGATGTCATAATCATTTTATGATGTTATAATCATTTTGTTGATGTCATAATCATTTGATGATGTCATAATCATTTGATGTAATAATCATTAGATGATGTCATAATCATTTTGTTGATGTCATAATCATTTGATGATGTCATAATCATTAGATGATGTCATAATCATTTTGTTGATGTCATAATCATTTGATGATGTCATAATCATTTGATGTCATAATCATTGGATGATGTCATAATCATTTTGTTGATGTCATAATCATTTGATGATGTCATAATCATTTTGTTGATGTCATAATCATTTGATGATGTCATAATCATTTGATGTCATAATCATTGGATGATGTCATAATCATTTTGTTGATGTCATAATCATTTTATGATGTTATAATCATTTTGTTGATGTCATAATCATTGGATGATGTCATAATCCTTTTGTTGATGTCATAATCATTTGATGATGTCATAATCATTTGTTGATGTCATAATCATTTGATGTCATAATCATTGGATGATGTCATAATCATTTGATGATGCCATAATCATTTTGTTGATGTCATAATCATTTTATGATGTCATAATCATTTTGTTGATGTCATAATCATTTTGTTGATGTCATAATCATTTGATGATGTCATAGTCATTAGATGATGTCATAATCATTGGATGATGTCATAATCATTTTGTTGATGTCATAATCATTTGATGATGTCATAATCATTTGATGTCATAATCATTGGATGATGTCATAATCATTTTGTTGATGTCATAATCATTTGATGATGTCATAATCATTTGATGTCATAATCATTGGATGATGTCATAATCATTTTGTTGATGTCATAATCATTTGATGATGTCATAATCATTTGATGATGTCATAATCATTTTGTTGATGTCATAATCATTTGATGATGTCATAATCATTTGATGTCATAATCATTGGATGATGTCATAATCATTTTGTTGATGTCATAATCATTTTATGATGTTATAATCATTTTGTTGATGTCATAATCATTTGATGATGTCATAATCATTTTGTAGATGTCATAATCATTTCGTTGATGTCATAATGATTTGATGATATCATAATCATTTGATGTCATAATCATTGGATGATGTCATAATCATTTTGTTGATGTCATAATCATTTGGTGATGTCATAATCATTTGATGTCATAATCATTGGATGATGTCATAATCATTTGATGATGCCATAATCATTTTGTTGATGTCATAATCATTTTATGATGTCATAATCATTTTGTTGATGTCATAATCATTTTGTTGATGTCATAATCATTTGATGATGTCATAGTCATTAGATGATGTCATAATCATTTTGTTGATGTCATAATCATTTCATGATGTCATAATCATTTGATGTCATAATCATTGTATGATGTCATAATCATTTTGTTGATGTCATAATCATTTGATGATGTCATAATCATTTGATGTAATAATCATTAGATGATGTCATAATCATTTTGTTGATGTCATAATCATTTGATGATGTCATAATCATTAGATGATGTCATAATCATTTTGTTGATGTCATAATCATTTGATGATGTCATAATCATTTGATGTCATAATCATTGGATGATGTCATAATCATTTTGTTGATGTCATAATCATTTGATGATGTCATAATCATTTGATGATGTCATAATCATTTTGTTGATGTCATAATCATTTGATGATGTCATAATCATTTGATGTCATAATCATTGGATGATGTCATAATCATTTTGTTGATGTCATAATCATTTGATGATGTTATAATCATTTTGTTGATGTCATAATCATTTGATGATGTCATAATCATTTGATGTAATAATCATTAGATGATGTCATAATCATTTTGTTGATGTCATAATCATTTGATGATGTCATAATCATTAGATGATGTCATAATCATTTTGTTGATGTCATAATCATTTGATGATGTCATAATCATTAGATGATGTCATAATCATTTTGTTGATGTCATAATCATTTGATGATGTCATAATCATTTGATGTAATAATCATTAGATGATGTCATAATCATTTTGTTGATGTCATAATCATTTGATGATGTCATAATCATTAGATGATGTCATAATCATTTTGTTGATGTCATAATCATTTGATGATGTCATAATCATTTGATGTCATAATCATTGGATGATGTCATAATCATTTTGTTGATGTCATAATCATTTGATGATGTCATAATCATTTGATGATGTCATAATCATTTTGTTGATGTCATAATCATTTGATGATGTCATAATCATTTGATGTCATAATCATTGGATGATGTCATAATCATTTTGTTGATGTCATAATCATTTTATGATGTTATAATCATTTTGTTGATGTCATAATCATTTGATGATGTCATAATCATTTGATGTAATAATCATTAGATGATGTCATAATCATTTTGTTGATGTCATAATCATTTGATGATGTCATAATCATTAGATGATGTCATAATCATTTTGTTGATGTCATAATCATTTGATGATGTCATAATCATTTGATGTCATAATCATTGGATGATGTCATAATCATTTTGTTGATGTCATAATCATTTGATGATGTCATAATCATTTTGTTGATGTCATAATCATTTGATGATGTCATAATCATTTGATGTCATAATCATTGGATGATGTCATAATCATTTTGTTGATGTCATAATCATTTTATGATGTTATAATCATTTTGTTGATGTCATAATCATTGGATGATGTCATAATCCTTTTGTTGATGTCATAATCATTTGATGATGTCATAATCATTTGTTGATGTCATAATCATTTGATGTCATAATCATTGGATGATGTCATAATCATTTGATGATGCCATAATCATTTTGTTGATGTCATAATCATTTTATGATGTCATAATCATTTTGTTGATGTCATAATCATTTTGTTGATGTCATAATCATTTGATGATGTCATAGTCATTAGATGATGTCATAATCATTGGATGATGTCATAATCATTTTGTTGATGTCATAATCATTTGATGATGTCATAATCATTAGATGATGTCATAATCATTTTGTTGATGTCATAATCATTTGATGATGTCATAATCATTTGATGTAATAATCATTAGATGATGTCATAATCATTTTGTTGATGTCATAATCATTTGATGATGTCATAATCATTAGATGATGTCATAATCATTTTGTTGATGTCATAATCATTTGATGATGTCATAATCATTTGATGTCATAATCATTGGATGATGTCATAATCATTTTGTTGATGTCATAATCATTTGATGATGTCATAATCATTTGATGATGTCATAATCATTTTGTTGATGTCATAATCATTTGATGATGTCATAATCATTTGATGTCATAATCATTGGATGATGTCATAATCATTTTGTTGATGTCATAATCATTTAATGATGTTATAATCATTTTGTTGATGTCATAATCATTTGATGATGTCATAATCATTTTGTAGATGTCATAATCATTTCGTTGATGTCATAATGATTTGATGATATCATAATCATTTGATGTCATAATCATTGGATGATGTCATAATCATTTTGTTGATGTCATAATCATTTGGTGATGTCATAATCATTTGATGTCATAATCATTGGATGATGTCATAATCATTTGATGATGCCATAATCATTTTGTTGATGTCATAATCATTTTATGATGTCATAATCATTTTGTTGATGTCATAATCATTTTGTTGATGTCATAATCATTTCATGATGTCATAGTCATTAGATGATGTCATAATCATTTTGTTGATGTCATAATCATTTCATGATGTCATAATCATTTGATGTCATAATCATTGTATGATGTCATAATCATTTTGTTGATGTCATAATCATTTGATGATGTCATAATCATTTGATGTAATAATCATTAGATGATGTCATAATCATTTTGTTGATGTCATAATCATTTGATGATGTCATAATCATTAGATGATGTCATAATCATTTTGTTGATGTCATAATCATTTGATGATGTCATAATCATTTGATGTCATAATCATTGGATGATGTCATAATCATTTTGTTGATGTCATAATCATTTGATGATGTCATGATCATTTGATGATGTCATAATCATTTTGTTGATGTCATAATCATTTGATGATGTCATAATCATTTGATGTCATAATCATTGGATGATGTCATAATCATTTTGTTGATGTCATAATCATTTTATGATGTTATAATCATTTTGTTGATGTCATAATCATTTGATGATGTCATAATCATTTGATGTAATAATCATTAGATGATGTCATAATCATTTTGTTGATGTCATAATCATTTGATGATGTCATAATCATTAGATGATGTCATAATCATTTTGTTGATGTCATAATCATTTGATGATGTCATAATCATTTGATGTCATAATCATTGGATGATGTCATAATCATTTTGTTGATGTCATAATCATTTGATGATGTCATAATCATTTTGTTGATGTCATAATCATTTGATGATGTCATAATCATTTGATGTCATAATCATTGGATGATGTCATAATCATTTTGTTGATGTCATAATCATTTTATGATGTTATAATCATTTTGTTGATGTCATAATCATTGGATGATGTCATAATCCTTTTGTTGATGTCATAATCATTTGATGATGTCATAATCATTTGGTGATGTCATAATCATTTGATGTCATAATCATTGGATGATGTCATAATCATTTGATGATGCCATAATCATTTTGTTGATGTCATAATCATTTTATGATGTCAAAATCATTTTGTTGATGTCATAATCATTTTGTTGATGTCATAATCATTTGATGATGTCATAGTCATTAGATGATGTCATAATCATTGGATGATGTCATAATCATTTTGTTGATGTCATAATCATTTGATGATGTCATAATCATTAGATGATGTCATAATCATTTTGTTGATGTCATAATCATTTGATGATGTCATAATCATTTGATGTAATAATCATTAGATGATGTCATAATCATTTTGTTGATGTCATAATCATTTGATGATGTCATAATCATTAGATGATGTCATAATCATTTTGTTGATGTCATAATCATTTGATGATGTCATAGTCATTTGATGTCATAATCATTGGATGATGTCATAATCATTTTGTTGATGTCATAATCATTTGATGATGTCATAATCATTTGATGATGTCATAATCATTTTGTTGATGTCATAATCATTTGATGATGTCATAATCATTTGATGTCATAATCATTGGATGATGTCATAATCATTTTGTTGATGTCATAATCATTTTATGATGTTATAATCATTTTGTTGATGTCATAATCATTTGATGATGCCATAATCATTTGATGTAATAATCATTAGATGATGTCATAATCATTTTGATGTCATAATCATTTGATGATGTCATAATCATTAGATGATGTCATAATCATTTTGTTGATGTCATAATCATTTGATGATGTCATAATCATTTGATGTCATAATCATTGGATGATGTCATAATCATTTTGTTGATGTCATAATCATTTGATGATGTCATAATCATTTTGTTGATGTCATAATCATTTGATGATGTCATAATCATTTGATGTCATAATCATTGGATGATGTCATAATCATTTTGTTGATGTCATAATCATTTGATGATGTCATAATCATTTTGTTGATGTCATAATCATTTGATGATGTCATAATCATTTGATGTCATAATCATTGGATGATGTCATAATCATTTTGTTGATGTCATAATCATTTTATGATGTTATAATCATTTTGTTGATGTCATAATCATTGGATGATGTCATAATCCTATTGTTGATGTCATAATCATTTGATGATGTCATAATCATTAGATGATGTCATAATCATTTTGTTGATGTCATAATCATTTGATGATGTCATAATCATTTTGTAGATGTCATAATCATTTCGTTGATGTCATAATGATTTGATGATATCATAATCATTTGATGTCATAATCATTGGATGATGTCATAATCATTTTGTTGACGTCATAATCATTTGGTGATGTCACAATCATTTGATGTCATAATCATTGGATGATGTCATAATCATTTGATGATGCCATAATCATTTTGTTGATGTCATAATCATTTTATGATGTCATAATCATTTTGTTGATGTCATAATCATTTTGTTGATGTCATAATCATTTGATGATGTCATAGTCATTAGATGATGTCATAATCATTTTGTTGATGTCATAATCATTTCATGATGTCATAATCATTTGATGTCATAATCATTGTATGATGTCATAATCATTTTGTTGATGTCATAATCATTTCATGATGTCATAATCATTTGATGTCATAATCATTGTATGATGTCATAATCATTTTGTTGATGTCATAATCATTTGATGATGTCATAATCATTTGATGTAATAATCATTAGATGATGTCATAATCATTTTGTTGATGTCATAATCATTTGATGATGTCATAATCATTAGATGATGTCATAATCATTTTGTTGATGTCATAATCATTTGATGATGTCATAATCATTTGATGTCATAATCATTGGATGATGTCATAATCATTTTGTTGATGTCATAATCATTTGATGATGTCATAATCATTTTGTTGATGTCATAATCATTTGATGATGTCATAATCATTTGATGTCATAATCATTGGATGATGTCATAATCATTTTGTTGATGTCATAATCATTTTATGATGTTATAATCATTTTGTTGATGTCATAATCATTGGATGATGTCATAATCCTTTTGTTGATGTCATAATCATTTGATGATGTCATAATCATTTGATGATGTCATAATCATTTGATGTCATAATCATTGGATGATGTCATAATCATTTTGTTGATGTCATAATCATTTGATGATGTCATAATCATTTGATGATGTCATAATCATTTTGTTGATGTCATAATCATTTGATGATGTCATAATCATTTGATGTCATAATCATTGGATGATGTCATAATCATTTTGTTGATGTCATAATCATTTTATGATGTTATAATCATTTTGTTGATGTCATAATTATTTGATGATGTCATAATCATTTGATGTAATAATCATTAGATGATGTCATAATCATTTTGTTGATGTCATAATCATTTGATGATGTCATAATCATTAGATGATGTCATAATCATTTTGTTGATGTCATAATCATTTGATGATGTCATAATCATTTTGTTGATGTCATAATCATTTGATGATGTCATAATCATTTGATGATGTCATAATCATTTGATGTCATAATCATTGGATGATGTCATAATCATTTTGTTGATGTCATAATCATTTTATGATGTTATAATCATTTTGTTGATGTCATAATCATTTGATGATGTCATAATCATTTGATGTAATAATCATTAGATGATGTCATAATCATTTTGTTGATGTCATAATCATTTGATGATGTCATAATCATTAGATGATGTCATAATCATTTTGTTGATGTCATAATCATTTGATGATGTCATAATCATTTGATGTCATAATCATTGGATGATGTCATAATCATTTTGTTGATGTCATAATCATTTGATGATGTCATAATCATTAGATGATGTCATAATCATTTTGTTGATGTCATAATCATTTGATGATGTCATAATCATTTGATGTCATAATCATTGGATGATGTCATAATCATTTTGTTGATGTCATAATCATTTGATGATGTCATAATCATTTTGTTGATGTCATAATCATTTGATGATGTCATAATCATTTGATGTCATAATCATTGGATGATGTCATAATCATTTTGTTGATGTCATAATCATTTTATGATGTTATAATCATTTTGTTGATGTCATAATCATTGGATGATGTCATAATCCTTTTGTTGATGTCATAATCATTTGATGATGTCATAATCATTTGGTGATGTCATAATCATTTGATGTCATAATCATTGGATGATGTCATAATCATTTGATGATGCCATAATCATTTTGTTGATGTCATAATCATTTTATGATGTCATAATCATTTTGTTGATGTCATAATCATTTTGTTGATGTCATAATCATTTGATGATGTCATAGTCATTAGATGATGTCATAATCATTGGATGATGTCATAATCATTTTGTTGATGTCATAATCATTTGATGATGTCATAATCATTAGATGATGTCATAATCATTTTGTTGATGTCATAATCATTTGATGATGTCATAATCATTTGATGTAATAATCATTAGATGATGTCATAATCATTTTGTTGATGTCATAATCATTTGATGATGTCATAATCATTAGATGATGTCATAATCATTTTGTTGATGTCATAATCATTTGATGATGTCATAATCATTTGATGTCATAATCATTGGATGATGTCATAATCATTTTGTTGATGTCATAATCATTTGATGATGTCATAATCATTTGATGATGTCATAATCATTTTGTTGATGTCATAATCATTTGATGATGTCATAATCATTTGATGTCATAATCATTGGATGATGTCATAATCATTTTGTTGATGTCATAATCATTTTATGATGTTATAATCATTTTGTTGATGTCATAATCATTTGATGATGTCATAATCATTTTGTAGATGTCATAATCATTTCGTTGATGTCATAATGATTTGATGATATCATAATCATTTGATGTCATAATCATTGGATGATGTCATAATCATTTTGTTGATGTCATAATCATTTGGTGATGTCATAATCATTTGATGTCATAATCATTGGATGATGTCATAATCATTTGATGATGCCATAATCATTTTGTTGATGTCATAATCATTTTATGATGTCATAATCATTTTGTTGATGTCATAATCATTTTGTTGATGTCATAATCATTTGATGATGTCATAGTCATTAGATGATGTCATAATCATTTTGTTGATGTCATAATCATTTCATGATGTCATAATCATTTGATGTCATAATCATTGTATGATGTTATAATCATTTTGTTGATGTCATAATCATTTGATGATGTCATAATCATTTGATGTAATAATCATTAGATGATGTCATAATCATTTTGTTGATGTCATAATCATTTGATGATGTCATAATCATTAGATGATGTCATAATCATTTTGTTGATGTCATAATCATTTGATGATGTCATAATCATTTGATGTCATAATCATTGGATGATGTCATAATCATTTTGTTGATGTCATAATCATTTGATGATGTCATAATCATTTGATGATGTCATAATCATTTTGTTGATGTCATAATCATTTGATGATGTCATAATCATTTGATGTCATAATCATTGGATGATGTCATAATCATTTTGTTGATGTCATAATCATTTTATGATGTTATAATCATTTTGTTGATGTCATAATCATTTGATGATGTCATAATCATTTGATGTAATAATCATTAGATGATGTCATAATCATTTTGTTGATGTCATAATCATTTGATGATGTCATAATCATTAGATGATGTCATAATCATTTTGTTGATGTCATAATCATTTGATGATGTCATAATCATTAGATGATGTCATAATCATTTTGTTGATGTCATAATCATTTGATGATGTCATAATCATTTGATGTAATAATCATTAGATGATGTCATAATCATTTTGTTGA
Organism: Dendrobates tinctorius; assembly: GCF_039654945.1. Taxonomy (NCBI): domain Eukaryota; kingdom Metazoa; phylum Chordata; class Amphibia; order Anura; family Dendrobatidae; genus Dendrobates; species Dendrobates tinctorius. The sequence goes on along the minus strand of NW_027361687.1, from coordinate 39,157,024 downwards.
TGTCATAATCATTTGATGATGTCATAATCATTAGATGATGTCATAATCATTTTGTTGATGTCATAATCATTTGATGATGTCATAATCATTTGATGTCATAATCATTGGATGATGTCATAATCATTTTGTTGATGTCATAATCATTTGATGATGTCATAATCATTTGATGATGTCATAATCATTTTGTTGATGTCATAATCATTTGATGATGTCATAATCATTTGATGTCATAAACATTGGATGATGTCATAATCATTTTGTTGATGTCATAATCATTTTATGATGTTATAATCATTTTGTTGATGTCATAATCATTTGATGATGTCATAATCATTTGATGTAATAATCATTAGATGATGTCATAATCATTTTGTTGATGTCATAATCATTTGATGATGTCATAATCATTAGATGATGTCATAATCATTTTGTTGATGTCATAATCATTTGATGATGTCATAATCATTTGATGTCATAATCATTGGATGATGTCATAATCATTTTGTTGATGTCATAATCATTTGATGATGTCATAATCATTTTGTTGATGTCATAATCATTTGATGATGTCATAATCATTTGATGTCATAATCATTGGATGATGTCATAATCATTTTGTTGATGTCATAATCATTTTATGATGTTATAATCATTTTGTTGATGTCATAATCATTGGATGATGTCATAATCCTTTTGTTGATGTCATAATCATTTGATGATGTCATAATCATTTGTTGATGTCATAATCATTTGATGTCATAATCATTGGATGATGTCATAATCATTTGATGATGCCATAATCATTTTGTTGATGTCATAATCATTTTATGATGTCATAATCATTTTGTTGATGTCATAATCATTTTGTTGATGTCATAATCATTTGATGATGTCATAGTCATTAGATGATGTCATAATCATTGGATGATGTCATAATCATTTTGTTGATGTCATAATCATTTGATGATGTCATAATCATTAGATGATGTCATAATCATTTTGTTGATGTCATAATCATTTGATGATGTCATAATCATTTGATGTAATAATCATTAGATGATGTCATAATCATTTTGTTGATGTCATAATCATTTGATGATGTCATAATCATTAGATGATGTCATAATCATTTTGTTGATGTCATAATCATTTGATGATGTCATAATCATTTGATGTCATAATCATTGGATGATGTCATAATCATTTGTTGATGTCATAATCATTTGATGATGTCATAATCATTTGATGATGTCATAATCATTTTGTTGATGTCATAATCATTTGATGATGTCATAATCATTTGATGTCATAATCATTGGATGATGTCATAATCATTTTGTTGATGTCATAATCATTTAATGATGTTATAATCATTTTGTTGATGTCATAATCATTTGATGATGTCATAATCATTTTGTAGATGTCATAATCATTTCGTTGATGTCATAATGATTTGATGATATCATAATCATTTGATGTCATAATCATTGGATGATGTCATAATCATTTTGTTGATGTCATAATCATTTGGTGATGTCATAATCATTTGATGTCATAATCATTGGATGATGTCATAATCATTTGATGATGCCATAATCATTTTGTTGATGTCATAATCATTTTATGATGTCATAATCATTTTGTTGATGTCATAATCATTTTGTTGATGTCATAATCATTTGATGATGTCATAGTCATTAGATGATGTCATAATCATTTTGTTGATGTCATAATCATTTCATGATGTCATAATCATTTGATGTCATAATCATTGTATGATGTCATAATCATTTTGTTGATGTCATAATCATTTGATGATGTCATAATCATTTGATGTAATAATCATTAGATGATGTCATAATCATTTTGTTGATGTCATAATCATTTGATGATGTCATAATCATTAGATGATGTCATAATCATTTTGTTGATGTCATAATCATTTGATGATGTCATAATCATTTGATGTCATAATCATTGGATGATGTCATAATCATTTTGTTGATGTCATAATCATTTGATGATGTCATGATCATTTGATGATGTCATAATCATTTTGTTGATGTCATAATCATTTGATGATGTCATAATCATTTGATGTCATAATCATTGGATGATGTCATAATCATTTTGTTGATGTCATAATCATTTTATGATGTTATAATCATTTTGTTGATGTCATAATCATTTGATGATGTCATAATCATTTGATGTAATAATCATTAGATGATGTCATAATCATTTTGTTGATGTCATAATCATTTGATGATGTCATAATCATTAGATGATGTCATAATCATTTTGTTGATGTCATAATCATTTGATGATGTCATAATCATTTGATGTCATAATCATTGGATGATGTCATAATCATTTTGTTGATGTCATAATCATTTGATGATGTCATAATCATTTTGTTGATGTCATAATCATTTGATGATGTCATAATCATTTGATGTCATAATCATTGGATGATGTCATAATCATTTTGTTGATGTCATAATCATTTTATGATGTTATAATCATTTTGTTGATGTCATAATCATTGGATGATGTCATAATCCTTTTGTTGATGTCATAATCATTTGATGATGTCATAATCATTTGGTGATGTCATAATCATTTGATGTCATAATCATTGGATGATGTCATAATCATTTGATGATGCCATAATCATTTTGTTGATGTCATAATCATTTTATGATGTCATAATCATTTTGTTGATGTCATAATCATTTTGTTGATGTCATAATCATTTGATGATGTCATAGTCATTAGATGATGTCATAATCATTGGATGATGTCATAATCATTTTGTTGATGTCATAATCATTTGATGATGTCATAATCATTAGATGATGTCATAATCATTTTGTTGATGTCATAATCATTTGATGATGTCATAATCATTTGATGTAATAATCATTAGATGATGTCATAATCATTTTGTTGATGTCATAATCATTTGATGATGTCATAATCATTAGATGATGTCATAATCATTTTGTTGATGTCATAATCATTTGATGATGTCATAGTCATTTGATGTCATAATCATTGGATGATGTCATAATCATTTTGTTGATGTCATAATCATTTGATGATGTCATAATCATTTGATGATGTCATAATCATTTTGTTGATGTCATAATCATTTGATGATGTCATAATCATTTGATGTCATAATCATTGGATGATGTCATAATCATTTTGTTGATGTCATAATCATTTTATGATGTTATAATCATTTTGTTGATGTCATAATCATTTGATGATGTCATAATCATTTGATGTAATAATCATTAGATGATGTCATAATCATTTTGATGTCATAATCATTTGATGATGTCATAATCATTAGATGATGTCATAATCATTTTGTTGATGTCATAATCATTTGATGATGTCATAATCATTTGATGTCATAATCATTGGATGATGTCATAATCATTTTGTTGATGTCATAATCATTTGATGATGTCATAATCATTTTGTTGATGTCATAATCATTTGATGATGTCATAATCATTTGATGTCATAATCATTGGATGATGTCATAATCATTTTGTTGATGTCATAATCATTTGATGATGTCATAATCATTTTGTTGATGTCATAATCATTTGATGATGTCATAATCATTTGATGTCATAATCATTGGATGATGTCATAATCATTTTGTTGATGTCATAATCATTTTATGATGTTATAATCATTTTGTTGATGTCATAATCATTGGATGATGTCATAATCCTTTTGTTGATGTCATAATCATTTGATGATGTCATAATCATTAGATGATGTCATAATCATTTTGTTGATGTCATAATCATTTGATGATGTCATAATCATTTTGTAGATGTCATAATCATTTCGTTGATGTCATAATGATTTGATGATATCATAATCATTTGATGTCATAATCATTGGATGATGTCATAATCATTTTGTTGACGTCATAATCATTTGGTGATGTCATAATCATTTGATGTCATAATCATTGGATGATGTCATAATCATTTGATGATGCCATAATCATTTTGTTGATGTCATAATCATTTTATGATGTCATAATCATTTTGTTGATGTCATAATCATTTTGTTGATGTCATAATCATTTGATGATGTCATAGTCATTAGATGATGTCATAATCATTTTGTTGATGTCATAATCATTTCATGATGTCATAATCATTTGATGTCATAATCATTGTATGATGTCATAATCATTTTGTTGATGTCATAATCATTTCATGATGTCATAATCATTTGATGTCATAATCATTGTATGATGTCATAATCATTTTGTTGATGTCATAATCATTTGATGATGTCATAATCATTTGATGTAATAATCATTAGATGATGTCATAATCATTTTGTTGATGTCATAATCATTTGATGATGTCATAATCATTAGATGATGTCATAATCATTTTGTTGATGTCATAATCATTTGATGATGTCATAATCATTTGATGTCATAATCATTGGATGATGTCATAATCATTTTGTTGATGTCATAATCATTTGATGATGTCATAATCATTTGATGATGTCATAATCATTTTGTTGATGTCATAATCATTTGATGATGTCATAATCATTTGATGTCATAATCATTGGATGATGTCATAATCATTTTGTTGATGTCATAATCATTTTATGATGTTATAATCATTTTGTTGATGTCATAATCATTTGATGATGTCATAATCATTTGATGTAATAATCATTAGATGATGTCATAATCATTTTGTTGATTTCATAATCATTTGATGATGTCATAATCATTAGATGATGTCATAATCATTTTGTTGATGTCATAATCATTTGATGATGTCATAATCATTTGATGTCATAATCATTGGATGATGTCATAATCATTTTGTTGATGTCATAATCATTTGATGATGTCATAATCATTTTGTTGATGTCATAATCATTTGATGATGTCATAATCATTTGATGTCATAATCATTGGATGATGTCATAATCATTTTGTTGATGTCATAATCATTTTATGATGTTATAATCATTTTGTTGATGTCATAATCATTGGATGATGTCATAATCCTTTTGTTGATGTCATAATCATTTGATGATGTCATAATCATTTGGTGATGTCATAATCATTTGATGTCATAATCATTGGATGATGTCATAATCATTTGATGATGCCATAATCATTTTGTTGATGTCATAATCATTTTATGATGTCATAATCATTTTGTTGATGTCATAATCATTTTGTTGATGTCATAATCATTTGATGATGTCATAGTCATTAGATGATGTCATAATCATTGGAAGATGTCATAATCATTTTGTTGATGTCATAATCATTTGATGATGTCATAATCATTAGATGATGTCATAATCATTTTGTTGATGTCATAATCATTTGATGATGTCATAATCATTTGATGTAATAATCATTAGATGATGTCATAATCATTTTGTTGATGTCATAATCATTTGATGATGTCATAATCATTAGATGATGTCATAATCATTTTGTTGATGTCATAATCATTTGATGATGTCATAATCATTTGATGTCATAATCATTGGATGATGTCATAATCATTTTGTTGATGTCATAATCATTTGATGATGTCATAATCATTTGATGATGTCATAATCATTTTGTTGATGTCATAATCATTTGATGATGTCATAATCATTTGATGTCATAATCATTGGATGATGTCATAATCATTTTGTTGATGTCATAATCATTTTATGATGTTATAATCATTTTGTTGATGTCATAATCATTTGATGATGTCATAATCATTTGATGTAATAATCATTAGATGATGTCATAATCATTTTGTTGATGTCATAATCATTTGATGATGTCATAATCATTAGATGATGTCATAATCATTTTGTTGATGTCATAATCATTTGATGATGTCATAATCATTTGATGTCATAATCATTGGATGATGTCATAATCATTTTGTTGATGTCATAATCATTTGATGATGTCATAATCATTTTGTTGATGTCATAATCATTTGATGATGTCATAATCATTTGATGTCATAATCATTGGATGATGTCATAATCATTTTGTTGATGTCATAATCATTTTATGATGTTATAATCATTTTGTTGATGTCATAATCATTGGATGATGTCATAATCCTTTTGTTGATGTCATAATCATTTGATGATGTCATAATCATTAGATGATGTCATAATCATTTTGTTGATGTCATAATCATTTGATGATGTCATAATCATTTTGTAGATGTCATAATCATTTTGTTGATGTCATAATGATTTGATGATATCATAATCATTTGATGTCATAATCATTGGATGATGTCATAATCATTTTGTTGATGTGATAATCATTTGATGATGTCATAATCATTTGATGTCATAATCATTGGATGATGTCATAATCATTTTGTTGATGTCATAATCATTTGATGATGTCATAATCATTAGATGATGTCATAATCATTTTGTTGATGTCATAATCATTTGATGATGTCATAATCATATGATGTAATAATCATTGGATGATGTCATAATCATTTTGTTGATGTCATAATCATTTGATGATGTCATAATCATAAGATGATGTCATAATCATTTTGTTGATGTCATAATCATTTGATGATGTCATAATCATTAGATGATGTCATAATCATTTTGTTGATGTCATAATCATTTGATGATGTCATAATCATTTGATGTCATAATCATTGGATGATGTCGTAATCATTTTGTTGATGTCATAATCATTTGATGATGTCATAATCATTTTGATGATGTCATAATCATTTGATGATGTCATAATCATTTGATGTCATAATCATTGGATAATGTCATAATCATTTTGTTGATGTCATAATCATTTTATGATGTCATAATCATTTTGTTGATGTCATAATCATTGGATGATGTCATAATCCTTTTGTTGATGTCATAATCATTTGATGATGTCATAATCATTAGATGATGTCATAATCATATTGTTGATGTCATAATCATTTGATGATGTCATAATCATTTTGTTGTTGTCATAATCATTTCGTTGATGTCATAATGATTTGATGATATCATAATCATTTGATGTCATAATCATTGGATGATGTCATAATCATTTTGTTGATGTCATAATCATTTGATGATGTCATAATCATTTGATGTCATAATCATTGGATGATGTCATAATCATTTTGTTGATGTCATAAACATTTTATGATGTCATAATCATTTTGTTGATGTCATAATCATTGGATGATGTCATAATCCTTTTGTTGATGTCATAATCATTTGATGATGTCATAATCATTTGATGTCATAATCATTGGATGATGTCATAATCATTTTTTTCATGTCATAATCATTTGATGATGTCATAATCATTTGATGTCATAATCATTGGATGATGTCATAATCATTTTGTTGATGTCATAATCATTTGATGATGTCATAATCATTAGATGATGTCATAATCATTTTGTTGATGTCATAATCATTTGATGATGTCATAATCATTTGATGTAATAATCATTAGATGATGTCATAATCATTTTGTTGATGTCATAATCATTTGATGATGTCATAATCATTAGATGATGTCATAATCATTTTGTTGATGTCATAATCATTTGATGATGTCATAATCATTTGATGTCATAATCATTGGATGATGTCATAATCATTTTGTTGATGTCATAATCATTTGATGATGTCATAATCATTTGATGATGTCATAATCATTTTGTTGATGTCATAATCATTTGATGATGTCATAATCATTTGATGTCATAATCATTGGATGATGTCATAATCATTTTGTTGATGTCATAATCATTTTATGATGTTATAATCATTTTGTTGATGTCATAATCATTTGATGATGTCATAATCATTTGATGTAATAATCATTAGATGATGTCATAATCATTTTGTTGATGTCATAATCATTTGATGATGTCATAATCATTAGATGATGTCATAATCATTTTGTTGATGTCATAATCATTTGATGATGTCATAATCATTTGATGTCATAATCATTGGATGATGTCATAATCATTTTGTTGATGTCATAATCATTTGATGATGTCATAATCATTTTGTTGATGTCATAATCATTTGATGATGTCATAATCATTTGATGTCATAATCATTGGATGATGTCATAATCATTTTGTTGATGTCATAATCATTTTATGATGTTATAATCATTTTGTTGATGTCATAATCATTGGATGATGTCATAATCCTTTTGTTGATGTCATAATCATTTGATGATGTCATAATCATTAGATGATGTCATAATCATTTTGTTGATGTCATAATCATTTGATGATGTCATAATCATTTTGTAGATGTCATAATCATTTCGTTGATGTCATAATGATTTGATGATATCATAATCATTTGATGTCATAATCATTGGATGATGTCATAATCATTTTGTTGATGTCATAATCATTTGGTGATGTCATAATCATTTGATGTCATAATCATTGGATGATGTCATAATCATTTGATGATGCCATAATCATTTTGTTGATGTCATAATCATTTTATGATGTCATAATCATTTTGTTGATGTCATAATCATTTTGTTGATGTCATAATCATTTGATGATGTCATAGTCATTAGATGATGTCATAATCATTTTGTTGATGTCATAATCATTTCATGATGTCATAATCATTTGATGTCATAATCATTGTATGATGTCATAATCATTTTGTTGATGTCATAATCATTTGATGATGTCATAATCATTTGATGTAATAATCATTAGATGATGTCATAATCATTTTGTTGATGTCATAATCATTTGATGATGTCATAATCATTAGATGATGTCATAATCATTTTGTTGATGTCATAATCATTTGATGATGTCATAATCATTTGATGTCATAATCATTGGATGATGTCATAATCATTTTGTTGATGTCATAATCATTTGATGATGTCATAATCATTTGATGATGTCATAATCATTTTGTTGATGTCATAATCATTTGATGATGTCATAATCATTTGATGTCATAATCATTGGATGATGTCATAATCATTTTGTTGATGTCATAATCATTTTATGATGTTATAATCATTTTGTTGATGTCATAATCATTTGATGATGTCATAATCATTTGATGTAATAATCATTAGATGATGTCATAATCATTTTGTTGATGTCATAATCATTTGATGATGTCATAATCATTAGATGATGTCATAATCATTTTGTTGATGTCATAATCATTTGATGATGTCATAATCATTAGATGATGTCATAATCATTTTGTTGATGTCATAATCATTTGATGATGTCATAATCATTTGATGTCATAATCATTGGATGATGTCATAATCATTTTGTTGATGTCATAATCATTTGATGATGTCATAATCATTTTGTTGATGTCATAATCATTTGATGATGTCATAATCATTTGATGTCATAATCATTGGATGATGTCATAATCATTTTGTTGATGTCATAATCATTTTATGATGTTATAATCATTTTGTTGATGTCATAATCATTGGATGATGTCATAATCCTTTTGTTGATGTCATAATCATTTGATGATGTCATAATCATTAGATGATGTCATAATCATTTTGTTGATGTCATAATCATTTGATGATGTCATAATCATTTTGTAGATGTCATAATCATTTCGTTGATGTCATAATGATTTGATGATATCATAATCATTTGATGTCATAATCATTGGATGATGTCATAATCATTTTGTTGATGTCATAATCATTTGGTGATGTCATAATCATTTGATGTCATAATCATTGGATGATGTCATAATCATTTGATGATGCCATAATCATTTTGTTGATGTCATAATCATTTTATGATGTCATAATCATTTTGTTGATGTCATAATCATTTTGTTGATGTCATAATCATTTGATGATGTCATAGTCATTAGATGATGTCATAATCATTTTGTTGATGTCATAATCATTTCATGATGTCATAATCATTTGATGTCATAATCATTGTATGATGTCATAATCATTTTGTTGATGTCATAATCATTTGATGATGTCATAATCATTTGATGTAATAATCATTAGATGATGTCATAATCATTTTGTTGATGTCATAATCATTTGATGATGTCATAATCATTAGATGATGTCATAATCATTTTGTTGATGTCATAATCATTTGATGATGTCATAATCATTTGATGTCATAATCATTGGATGATGTCATAATCATTTTGTTGATGTCATAATCATTTGATGATGTCATAATCATTTGATGATGTCATAATCATTTTGTTGATGTCATAATCATTTGATGTCATAATCATTGGATGATGTCATAATCATTTTGTTGATGTCATAATCATTTTATGATGTTATAATCATTTTGTTGATGTCATAATCATTTGATGATGTCATAATCATTTGATGTAATAATCATTAGATGATGTCATAATCATTTTGTTGATGTCATAATCATTTGATGATGTCATAATCATTAGATGATGTCATAATCATTTTGTTGATGTCATAATCATTTGATGATGTCATAATCATTTGATGTCATAATCATTGGATGATGTCATAATCATTTTGTTGATGTCATAATCATTTGATGATGTCATAATCATTTTGTTGATGTCATAATCATTTGATGATGTCATAATCATTTGATGTCATAATCATTGGATGATGTCATAATCATTTTGTTGATGTCATAATCATTTTATGATGTTATAATCATTTTGTTGATGTCATAATAATTGGATGATGTCATAATCCTTTTGTTGATGTCATAATCATTTGATGATGTCATAATCATTAGATGATGTCATAATCATTTTGTTGATGTCATAATCATTTGATGATGTCATAATCATTTTGTAGATGTCATAATCATTTCGTTGATGTCATAATGATTTGATGATATCATAATCATTTGATGTCATAATCATTGGATGATGTCATAATCATTTTGTTGATGTGATAATCATTTGATGATGTCATAATCATTTGATGTCATAATCATTGGATGATGTCATAATCATTTTGTTGATGTCATAATCATTTGATGATGTCATAATCATTAGATGATGTCATAATCATTTTGTTGATGTCATAATCATTTGATGATGTCATAATCATATGATGTAATAATCATTGGATGATGTCATAATCATTTTGTTGATGTCATAATCATTTGATGATGTCATAATCATAAGATGATGTCATAATCATTTTGTTGATGTCATAATCATTTGATGATGTCATAATCATTAGATGATGTCATAATCATTTTGTTGATGTCATAATCATTTGATGATGTCATAATCATTTGATGTCATAATCATTGGATGATGTCGTAATCATTTTGTTGATGTCATAATCATTTGATGATGTCATAATCATTTTGATGATGTCATAATCATTTGATGATGTCATAATCATTTGATGTCATAATCATTGGATAATGTCATAATCATTTTGTTGATGTCATAATCATTTTATGATGTCATAATCATTTTGTTGATGTCATAATCATTGGATGATGTCATAATCCTTTTGTTGATGTCATAATCATTTGATGATGTCATAATCATTAGATGATGTCATAATCATATTGTTGATGTCATAATCATTTGATGATGTCATAATCATTTTGTTGTTGTCATAATCATTTCGTTGATGTCATAATGATTTGATGATATCATAATCATTTGAAGTCATAATCATTGGATGATGTCATAATCATTTTGTTGATGTCATAATCATTTGATGATGTCATAATCATTTGATGTCATAATCATTGGATGATGTCATAATCATTTTGTTGATGTCATAAACATTTTATGATGTCATAATCATTTTGTTGATGTCATAATCATTGGATGATGTCATAATCCTTTTGTTGATGTCATAATCATTTGATGATGTCATAATCATTAGATGATGTCATAATCATTTTGTTGATGTCATAATCATTTGATGATGTCATAATCATTTTGTTGATGTCATAATCATTTCGTTGATGTCATAATGATTTGATGATATCATAATCATTTGATGTCATAATCATTGGATGATGTCATAATCATTTTGTTGATGTCATAATCATTTGATGATGTCATAATCATTAGATGATGTCATAATCATTGGATGATGACATAATCATTTTGTTTATGTCATAATCATTTGATGTCATAATCATTGGATGATGTCATAATCATTTTGTGGATGTCATAATCATTTTGTTGATGTCATATTGATTTGATGATGTCATAATCATTTGATGTCATAATCATTGGATGATGTCATAATCATTTTTTTCATGTCATAATCATTTGATGATGTCATAATCATTTGATGTCATAATCATTGGATGATGTCATAATCATTTTGTTGATGTCATAATCATTTGATGATGTCATAATCATTAGATGATGTCATAATCATTTTGTTGATGTCATAATCATTTGATGATGTCATAATCATTTGATGTAATAATCATTAGATGATGTCATAATCATTTTGTTGATGTCATAATCATTTGATGATGTCATAATCATTAGATGATGTCATAATCATTTTGTTGATGTCATAATCATTTGATGATGTCATAATCATTTGATGTCATAATCATTGGATGATGTCATAATCATTTTGTTGATGTCATAATCATTTGATGATGTCATAATCATTTGATGATGTCATAATCATTTTGTTGATGTCATAATCATTTGATGATGTCATAATCATTTGATGTCATAATCATTGGATGATGTCATAATCATTTTGTTGATGTCATAATCATTTTATGATGTTGTAATCATTTTGTTGATGTCATAATCATTTGATGATGTCATAATCATTTGATGTAATAATCATTAGATGATGTCATAATCATTTTGTTGATGTCATAATCATTTGATGATGTCATTATCATTAGATGATGTCATAATCATTTTGTTGATGTCATAATCATTTGATGATGTCATAATCATTTTGTTGATGTCATAATCATTTCGTTGATGTCATAATGATTTGATGATATCATAATCATTTGATGTCATAATCATTGGATGATGTCATAATCATTTTGTTGATGTCATAATCATTTGATGATGTCATAATCATTAGATGATGTCATAATCATTGGATGATGACATAATCATTTTGTTTATGTCATAATCATTTGATGTCATAATCATTGGATGATGTCATAATCATTTTGTGGATGTCATAATCATTTTGTTGATGTCATATTGATTTGATGATGTCATAATCATTTGATGTCATAATCATTGGATGATGTCATAATCATTTTTTTCATGTCATAATCATTTGATGATGTCATAATCATTTGATGTCATAATCATTGGATGATGTCATAATCATTTTGTTGATGTCATAATCATTTGATGATGTCATAATCATTAGATGATGTCATAATCATTTTGTTGATGTCATAATCATTTGATGATGTCATAATCATTTGATGTAATAATCATTAGATGATGTCATAATCATTTTGTTGATGTCATAATCATTTGATGATGTCATAATCATTAGATGATGTCATAATCATTTTGTTGATGTCATAATCATTTGATGATGTCATAATCATTTGATGTCATAATCATTGGATGATGTCATAATCATTTTGTTGATGTCATAATCATTTGATGATGTCATAATCATTTGATGATGTCATAATCATTTTGTTGATGTCATAATCATTTGATGATGTCATAATCATTTGATGTCATAATCATTGGATGATGTCATAATCATTTTGTTGATGTCATAATCATTTTATGATGTTATAATCATTTTGTTGATGTCATAATCATTTGATGATGTCATAATCATTAGATGATGTCATAATCATTTTGTTGATGTCATAATCATTTGATGATGTCATAATCATTTGATGTCATAATCATTGGATGATGTCATAATCATTTTGTTGATGTCATAATCATTTGATGATGTCATAATCATTTGATGATGTCATAATCATTTTGTTGATGTCATAATCATTTGATGATGTCATAATCATTTGATGTCATAATCATTGGATGATGTCATAATCATTTTGTTGATGTCATAATCATTTTATGATGTTATAATCATTTTGTTGATGTCATAATCATTTGATGATGTCATAATCATTTGATGTAATAATCATTAGATGATGTCATAATCATTTTGTTGATGTCATAATCATTTGATGATGTCATAATCATTAGATGATGTCATAATCATTTTGTTGATGTCATAATCATTTGATGATGTCATAATCATTTTGTTGATGTCATAATCATTTGATGATGTCATAATCATTTGATGTCATAATCATTGGATGATGTCATAATCATTTTGTTGATGTCATAATCATTTTATGATGTTATAATCATTTTGTTGATGTCATAATCATTGGATGATGTCATAATCCTTTTGTTGATGTCATAATCATTTGATGATGTCATAATCATTTGGTGATGTCATAATCATTTGATGTCATAATCATTGGATGATGTCATAATCATTTGATGATGCCATAATCATTTTGTTGATGTCATAATCATTTTATGATGTCATAATCATTTTGTTGATGTCATAATCATTTTGTTGATGTCATAATCATTTGATGATGTCATAGTCATTAGATGATGTCATAATCATTGGAAGATGTCATAATCATTTTGTTGATGTCATAATCATTTGATGATGTCATAATCATTAGATGATGTCATAATCATTTTGTTGATGTCATAATCATTTGATGATGTCATAATCATTTGATGTAATAATCATTAGATGATGTCATAATCATTTTGTTGATGTCATAATCATTTGATGATGTCATAATCATTAGATGATGTCATAATCATTTTGTTGATGTCATAATCATTTGATGATGTCATAATCATTTGATGTCATAATCATTGGATGATGTCATAATCATTTTGTTGATGTCATAATCATTTGATGATGTCATAATCATTTGATGATGTCATAATCATTTTGTTGATGTCATAATCATTTGATGATGTCATAATCATTTGATGTCATAATCATTGGATGATGTCATAATCATTTTGTTGATGTCATAATCATTTTATGATGTTATAATCATTTTGTTGATGTCATAATCATTTGATGATGTCATAATCATTTGATGTAATAATCATTAGATGATGTCATAATCATTTTGTTGATGTCATAATCATTTGATGATGTCATAATCATTAGATGATGTCATAATCATTTTGTTGATGTCATAATCATTTGATGATGTCATAATCATTTGATGTCATAATCATTGGATGATGTCATAATCATTTTGTTGATGTCATAATCATTTGATGATGTCATAATCATTTTGTTGATGTCATAATCATTTGATGATGTCATAATCATTTGATGTCATAATCATTGGATGATGTCATAATCATTTTGTTGATGTCATAATCATTTTATGATGTTATAATCATTTTGTTGATGTCATAATCATTGGATGATGTCATAATCCTTTTGTTGATGTCATAATCATTTGATGATGTCATAATCATTAGATGATGTCATAATCATTTTGTTGATGTCATAATCATTTGATGATGTCATAATCATTTTGTAGATGTCATAATCATTTCGTTGATGTCATAATGATTTGATGATATCATAATCATTTGATGTCATAATCATTGGATGATGTCATAATCATTTTGTTGATGTGATAATCATTTGATGATGTCATAATCATTTGATGTCATAATCATTGGATGATGTCATAATCATTTTGCTGATGTCATAATCATTTGATGATGTCATAATCATTAGATGATGTCATAATCATTTTGTTGATGTCATAATCATTTGATGATGTCATAATCATATGATGTAATAATCATTGGATGATGTCATAATCATTTTGTTGATGTCATAATCATTTGATGATGTCATAATCATAAGATGATGTCATAATCATTTTGTTGATGTCATAATCATTTGATGATGTCATAATCATTAGATGATGTCATAATCATTTTGTTGATGTCATAATCATTTGATGATGTCATAATCATTTGATGTCATAATCATTGGATGATGTCGTAATCATTTTGTTGATGTCATAATCATTTGATGATGTCATAATCATTTTGATGATGTCATAATCATTTGATGATGTCATAATCATTTGATGTCATAATCATTGGATAATGTCATAATCATTTTGTTGATGTCATAATCATTTTATGATGTCATAATCATTTTGTTGATGTCATAATCATTGGATGATGTCATAATCC
Organism: Dendrobates tinctorius; assembly: GCF_039654945.1. Lineage (NCBI taxonomy): Eukaryota > Metazoa > Chordata > Amphibia > Anura > Dendrobatidae > Dendrobates > Dendrobates tinctorius. Next base: position 39,140,698 of record NW_027361687.1, on the reverse strand, counting down.
TTTTGTTGATGTCATAATCATTTGATGATGTCATAATCATTAGATGATGTCATAATCATATTGTTGATGTCATAATCATTTGATGATGTCATAATCATTTTGTTGTTGTCATAATCATTTCGTTGATGTCATAATGATTTGATGATATCATAATCATTTGATGTCATAATCATTGGATGATGTCATAATCATTTTGTTGATGTCATAATCATTTGATGATGTCATAATCATTTGATGTCATAATCATTGGATGATGTCATAATCATTTTGTTGATGTCATAAACATTTTATGATGTCATAATCATTTTGTTGATGTCATAATCATTGGATGATGTCATAATCCTTTTGTTGATGTCATAATCATTTGATGATGTCATAATCATTTGATGTCATAATCATTGGATGATGTCATAATCATTTTTTTCATGTCATAATCATTTGATGATGTCATAATCATTTGATGTCATAATCATTGGATGATGTCATAATCATTTTGTTGATGTCATAATCATTTGATGATGTCATAATCATTAGATGATGTCATAATCATTTTGTTGATGTCATAATCATTTGATGATGTCATAATCATTTGATGTAATAATCATTAGATGATGTCATAATCATTTTGTTGATGTCATAATCATTTGATGATGTCATAATCATTAGATGATGTCATAATCATTTTGTTGATGTCATAATCATTTGATGATGTCATAATCATTTGATGTCATAATCATTGGATGATGTCATAATCATTTTGTTGATGTCATAATCATTTGATGATGTCATAATCATTTGATGATGTCATAATCATTTTGTTGATGTCATAATCATTTGATGATGTCATAATCATTTGATGTCATAATCATTGGATGATGTCATAATCATTTTGTTGATGTCATAATCATTTTATGATGTTATAATCATTTTGTTGATGTCATAATCATTTGATGATGTCATAATCATTTGATGTAATAATCATTAGATGATGTCATAATCATTTTGTTGATGTCATAATCATTTGATGATGTCATAATCATTAGATGATGTCATAATCATTTTGTTGATGTCATAATCATTTGATGATGTCATAATCATTTGATGTCATAATCATTGGATGATGTCATAATCATTTTGTTGATGTCATAATCATTTGATGATGTCATAATCATTTTGTTGATGTCATAATCATTTGATGATGTCATAATCATTTGATGTCATAATCATTGGATGATGTCATAATCATTTTGTTGATGTCATAATCATTTTATGATGTTATAATCATTTTGTTGATGTCATAATCATTGGATGATGTCATAATCCTTTTGTTGATGTCATAATCATTTGATGATGTCATAATCATTAGATGATGTCATAATCATTTTGTTGATGTCATAATCATTTGATGATGTCATAATCATTTTGTAGATGTCATAATCATTTCGTTGATGTCATAATGATTTGATGATATCATAATCATTTGATGTCATAATCATTGGATGATGTCATAATCATTTTGTTGATGTCATAATCATTTGGTGATGTCATAATCATTTGATGTCATAATCATTGGATGATGTCATAATCATTTGATGATGCCATAATCATTTTGTTGATGTCATAATCATTTTATGATGTCATAATCATTTTGTTGATGTCATAATCATTTTGTTGATGTCATAATCATTTGATGATGTCATAGTCATTAGATGATGTCATAATCATTTTGTTGATGTCATAATCATTTCATGATGTCATAATCATTTGATGTCATAATCATTGTATGATGTCATAATCATTTTGTTGATGTCATAATCATTTGATGATGTCATAATCATTTGATGTAATAATCATTAGATGATGTCATAATCATTTTGTTGATGTCATAATCATTTGATGATGTCATAATCATTAGATGATGTCATAATCATTTTGTTGATGTCATAATCATTTGATGATGTCATAATCATTTGATGTCATAATCATTGGATGATGTCATAATCATTTTGTTGATGTCATAATCATTTGATGATGTCATAATCATTTGATGATGTCATAATCATTTTGTTGATGTCATAATCATTTGATGATGTCATAATCATTTGATGTCATAATCATTGGATGATGTCATAATCATTTTGTTGATGTCATAATCATTTTATGATGTTATAATCATTTTGTTGATGTCATAATCATTTGATGATGTCATAATCATTTGATGTAATAATCATTAGATGATGTCATAATCATTTTGTTGATGTCATAATCATTTGATGATGTCATAATCATTAGATGATGTCATAATCATTTTGTTGATGTCATAATCATTTGATGATGTCATAATCATTAGATGATGTCATAATCATTTTGTTGATGTCATAATCATTTGATGATGTCATAATCATTTGATGTCATAATCATTGGATGATGTCATAATCATTTTGTTGATGTCATAATCATTTGATGATGTCATAATCATTTTGTTGATGTCATAATCATTTGATGATGTCATAATCATTTGATGTCATAATCATTGGATGATGTCATAATCATTTTGTTGATGTCATAATCATTTTATGATGTTATAATCATTTTGTTGATGTCATAATCATTGGATGATGTCATAATCCTTTTGTTGATGTCATAATCATTTGATGATGTCATAATCATTAGATGATGTCATAATCATTTTGTTGATGTCATAATCATTTGATGATGTCATAATCATTTTGTAGATGTCATAATCATTTCGTTGATGTCATAATGATTTGATGATATCATAATCATTTGATGTCATAATCATTGGATGATGTCATAATCATTTTGTTGATGTCATAATCATTTGGTGATGTCATAATCATTTGATGTCATAATCATTGGATGATGTCATAATCATTTGATGATGCCATAATCATTTTGTTGATGTCATAATCATTTTATGATGTCATAATCATTTTGTTGATGTCATAATCATTTTGTTGATGTCATAATCATTTGATGATGTCATAGTCATTAGATGATGTCATAATCATTTTGTTGATGTCATAATCATTTCATGATGTCATAATCATTTGATGTCATAATCATTGTATGATGTCATAATCATTTTGTTGATGTCATAATCATTTGATGATGTCATAATCATTTGATGTAATAATCATTAGATGATGTCATAATCATTTTGTTGATGTCATAATCATTTCATGATGTCATAATCATTTGATGTCATAATCATTGTATGATGTCATAATCATTTTGTTGATGTCATAATCATTTGATGATGTCATAATCATTTGATGTAATAATCATTAGATGATGTCATAATCATTTTGTTGATGTCATAATCATTTGATGATGTCATAATCATTAGATGATGTCATAATCATTTTGTTGATGTCATAATCATTTGATGATGTCATAATCATTTGATGTCATAATCATTGGATGATGTCATAATCATTTTGTTGATGTCATAATCATTTGATGATGTCATAATCATTTGATGATGTCATAATCATTTTGTTGATGTCATAATCATTTGATGATGTCATAATCATTTGATGTCATAATCATTGGATGATGTCATAATCATTTTGTTGATGTCATAATCATTTTATGATGTTATAATCATTTTGTTGATGTCATAATCATTTGATGATGTCATAATCATTTGATGTAATAATCATTAGATGATGTCATAATCATTTTGTTGATTTCATAATCATTTGATGATGTCATAATCATTAGATGATGTCATAATCATTTTGTTGATGTCATAATCATTTGATGATGTCATAATCATTTGATGTCATAATCATTGGATGATGTCATAATCATTTTGTTGATGTCATAATCATTTGATGATGTCATAATCATTTTGTTGATGTCATAATCATTTGATGATGTCATAATCATTTGATGTCATAATCATTGGATGATGTCATAATCATTTTGTTGATGTCATAATCATTTTATGATGTTATAATCATTTTGTTGATGTCATAATCATTGGATGATGTCATAATCCTTTTGTTGATGTCATAATCATTTGATGATGTCATAATCATTTGGTGATGTCATAATCATTTGATGTCATAATCATTGGATGATGTCATAATCATTTGATGATGCCATAATCATTTTGTTGATGTCATAATCATTTTATGATGTCATAATCATTTTGTTGATGTCATAATCATTTTGTTGATGTCATAATCATTTGATGATGTCATAGTCATTAGATGATGTCATAATCATTGGAAGATGTCATAATCATTTTGTTGATGTCATAATCATTTGATGATGTCATAATCATTAGATGATGTCATAATCATTTTGTTGATGTCATAATCATTTGATGATGTCATAATCATTTGATGTAATAATCATTAGATGATGTCATAATCATTTTGTTGATGTCATAATCATTTGATGATGTCATAATCATTAGATGATGTCATAATCATTTTGTTGATGTCATAATCATTTGATGATGTCATAATCATTTGATGTCATAATCATTGGATGATGTCATAATCATTTTGTTGATGTCATAATCATTTGATGATGTCATAATCATTTGATGATGTCATAATCATTTTGTTGATGTCATAATCATTTGATGATGTCATAATCATTTGATGTCATAATCATTGGATGATGTCATAATCATTTTGTTGATGTCATAATCATTTTATGATGTTATAATCATTTTGTTGATGTCATAATCATTTGATGATGTCATAATCATTTGATGTAATAATCATTAGATGATGTCATAATCATTTTGTTGATGTCATAATCATTTGATGATGTCATAATCATTAGATGATGTCATAATCATTTTGTTGATGTCATAATCATTTGATGATGTCATAATCATTTGATGTCATAATCATTGGATGATGTCATAATCATTTTGTTGATGTCATAATCATTTGATGATGTCATAATCATTTTGTTGATGTCATAATCATTTGATGATGTCATAATCATTTGATGTCATAATCATTGGATGATGTCATAATCATTTTGTTGATGTCATAATCATTTTATGATGTTATAATCATTTTGTTGATGTCATAATCATTGGATGATGTCATAATCCTTTTGTTGATGTCATAATCATTTGATGATGTCATAATCATTAGATGATGTCATAATCATTTTGTTGATGTCATAATCATTTGATGATGTCATAATCATTTTGTAGATGTCATAATCATTTCGTTGATGTCATAATGATTTGATGATATCATAATCATTTGATGTCATAATCATTGGATGATGTCATAATCATTTTGTTGATGTGATAATCATTTGATGATGTCATAATCATTTGATGTCATAATCATTGGATGATGTCATAATCATTTTGTTGATGTCATAATCATTTGATGATGTCATAATCATTAGATGATGTCATAATCATTTTGTTGATGTCATAATCATTTGATGATGTCATAATCATATGATGTAATAATCATTGGATGATGTCATAATCATTTTGTTGATGTCATAATCATTTGATGATGTCATAATCATAAGATGATGTCATAATCATTTTGTTGATGTCATAATCATTTGATGATGTCATAATCATTTGATGTCATAATCATTGGATGATGTCGTAATCATTTTGTTGATGTCATAATCATTTGATGATGTCATAATCATTTTGATGATGTCATAATCATTTGATGATGTCATAATCATTTGATGTCATAATCATTGGATAATGTCATAATCATTTTGTTGATGTCATAATCATTTTATGATGTCATAATCATTTTGTTGATGTCATAATCATTGGATGATGTCATAATCCTTTTGTTGATGTCATAATCATTTGATGATGTCATAATCATTAGATGATGTCATAATCATATTGTTGATGTCATAATCATTTGATGATGTCATAATCATTTTGTTGTTGTCATAATCATTTCGTTGATGTCATAATGATTTGATGATATCATAATCATTTGATGTCATAATCATTGGATGATGTCATAATCATTTTGTTGATGTCATAATCATTTGATGATGTCATAATCATTTGATGTCATAATCATTGGATGATGTCATAATCATTTTGTTGATGTCATAAACATTTTATGATGTCATAATCATTTTGTTGATGTCATAATCATTGGATGATGTCATAATCCTTTTGTTGATGTCATAATCATTTGATGATGTCATAATCATTTGATGTCATAATCATTGGATGATGTCATAATCATTTTTTTCATGTCATAATCATTTGATGATGTCATAATCATTTGATGTCATAATCATTGGATGATGTCATAATCATTTTGTTGATGTCATAATCATTTGATGATGTCATAATCATTAGATGATGTCATAATCATTTTGTTGATGTCATAATCATTTGATGATGTCATAATCATTTGATGTAATAATCATTAGATGATGTCATAATCATTTTGTTGATGTCATAATCATTTGATGATGTCATAATCATTAGATGATGTCATAATCATTTTGTTGATGTCATAATCATTTGATGATGTCATAATCATTTGATGTCATAATCATTGGATGATGTCATAATCATTTTGTTGATGTCATAATCATTTGATGATGTCATAATCATTTGATGATGTCATAATCATTTTGTTGATGTCATAATCATTTGATGATGTCATAATCATTTGATGTCATAATCATTGGATGATGTCATAATCATTTTGTTGATGTCATAATCATTTTATGATGTTATAATCATTTTGTTGATGTCATAATCATTTGATGATGTCATAATCATTTGATGTAATAATCATTAGATGATGTCATAATCATTTTGTTGATGTCATAATCATTTGATGATGTCATAATCATTAGATGATGTCATAATCATTTTGTTGATGTCATAATCATTTGATGATGTCATAATCATTTGATGTCATAATCATTGGATGATGTCATAATCATTTTGTTGATGTCATAATCATTTGATGATGTCATAATCATTTTGTTGATGTCATAATCATTTGATGATGTCATAATCATTTGATGTCATAATCATTGGATGATGTCATAATCATTTTGTTGATGTCATAATCATTTTATGATGTTATAATCATTTTGTTGATGTCATAATCATTGGATGATGTCATAATCCTTTTGTTGATGTCATAATCATTTGATGATGTCATAATCATTAGATGATGTCATAATCATTTTGTTGATGTCATAATCATTTGATGATGTCATAATCATTTTGTAGATGTCATAATCATTTCGTTGATGTCATAATGATTTGATGATATCATAATCATTTGATGTCATAATCATTGGATGATGTCATAATCATTTTGTTGATGTCATAATCATTTGGTGATGTCATAATCATTTGATGTCATAATCATTGGATGATGTCATAATCATTTGATGATGCCATAATCATTTTGTTGATGTCATAATCATTTTATGATGTCATAATCATTTTGTTGATGTCATAATCATTTTGTTGATGTCATAATCATTTGATGATGTCATAGTCATTAGATGATGTCATAATCATTTTGTTGATGTCATAATCATTTCATGATGTCATAATCATTTGATGTCATAATCATTGTATGATGTCATAATCATTTTGTTGATGTCATAATCATTTGATGATGTCATAATCATTTGATGTAATAATCATTAGATGATGTCATAATCATTTTGTTGATGTCATAATCATTTGATGATGTCATAATCATTAGATGATGTCATAATCATTTTGTTGATGTCATAATCATTTGATGATGTCATAATCATTTGATGTCATAATCATTGGATGATGTCATAATCATTTTGTTGATGTCATAATCATTTGATGATGTCATAATCATTTGATGATGTCATAATCATTTTGTTGATGTCATAATCATTTGATGATGTCATAATCATTTGATGTCATAATCATTGGATGATGTCATAATCATTTTGTTGATGTCATAATCATTTTATGATGTTATAATCATTTTGTTGATGTCATAATCATTTGATGATGTCATAATCATTTGATGTAATAATCATTAGATGATGTCATAATCATTTTGTTGATGTCATAATCATTTGATGATGTCATAATCATTAGATGATGTCATAATCATTTTGTTGATGTCATAATCATTTGATGATGTCATAATCATTAGATGATGTCATAATCATTTTGTTGATGTCATAATCATTTGATGATGTCATAATCATTTGATGTCATAATCATTGGATGATGTCATAATCATTTTGTTGATGTCATAATCATTTGATGATGTCATAATCATTTTGTTGATGTCATAATCATTTGATGATGTCATAATCATTTGATGTCATAATCATTGGATGATGTCATAATCATTTTGTTGATGTCATAATCATTTTATGATGTTATAATCATTTTGTTGATGTCATAATCATTGGATGATGTCATAATCCTTTTGTTGATGTCATAATCATTTGATGATGTCATAATCATTAGATGATGTCATAATCATTTTGTTGATGTCATAATCATTTGATGATGTCATAATCATTTTGTAGATGTCATAATCATTTCGTTGATGTCATAATGATTTGATGATATCATAATCATTTGATGTCATAATCATTGGATGATGTCATAATCATTTTGTTGATGTCATAATCATTTGGTGATGTCATAATCATTTGATGTCATAATCATTGGATGATGTCATAATCATTTGATGATGCCATAATCATTTTGTTGATGTCATAATCATTTTATGATGTCATAATCATTTTGTTGATGTCATAATCATTTTGTTGATGTCATAATCATTTGATGATGTCATAGTCATTAGATGATGTCATAATCATTTTGTTGATGTCATAATCATTTCATGATGTCATAATCATTTGATGTCATAATCATTGTATGATGTCATAATCATTTTGTTGATGTCATAATCATTTGATGATGTCATAATCATTTGATGTAATAATCATTAGATGATGTCATAATCATTTTGTTGATGTCATAATCATTTGATGATGTCATAATCATTAGATGATGTCATAATCATTTTGTTGATGTCATAATCATTTGATGATGTCATAATCATTTGATGTCATAATCATTGGATGATGTCATAATCATTTTGTTGATGTCATAATCATTTGATGATGTCATAATCATTTGATGATGTCATAATCATTTTGTTGATGTCATAATCATTTGATGTCATAATCATTGGATGATGTCATAATCATTTTGTTGATGTCATAATCATTTTATGATGTTATAATCATTTTGTTGATGTCATAATCATTTGATGATGTCATAATCATTTGATGTAATAATCATTAGATGATGTCATAATCATTTTGTTGATGTCATAATCATTTGATGATGTCATAATCATTAGATGATGTCATAATCATTTTGTTGATGTCATAATCATTTGATGATGTCATAATCATTTGATGTCATAATCATTGGATGATGTCATAATCATTTTGTTGATGTCATAATCATTTGATGATGTCATAATCATTTTGTTGATGTCATAATCATTTGATGATGTCATAATCATTTGATGTCATAATCATTGGATGATGTCATAATCATTTTGTTGATGTCATAATCATTTTATGATGTTATAATCATTTTGTTGATGTCATAATAATTGGATGATGTCATAATCCTTTTGTTGATGTCATAATCATTTGATGATGTCATAATCATTAGATGATGTCATAATCATTTTGTTGATGTCATAATCATTTGATGATGTCATAATCATTTTGTAGATGTCATAATCATTTCGTTGATGTCATAATGATTTGATGATATCATAATCATTTGATGTCATAATCATTGGATGATGTCATAATCATTTTGTTGATGTGATAATCATTTGATGATGTCATAATCATTTGATGTCATAATCATTGGATGATGTCATAATCATTTTGTTGATGTCATAATCATTTGATGATGTCATAATCATTAGATGATGTCATAATCATTTTGTTGATGTCATAATCATTTGATGATGTCATAATCATATGATGTAATAATCATTGGATGATGTCATAATCATTTTGTTGATGTCATAATCATTTGATGATGTCATAATCATAAGATGATGTCATAATCATTTTGTTGATGTCATAATCATTTGATGATGTCATAATCATTAGATGATGTCATAATCATTTTGTTGATGTCATAATCATTTGATGATGTCATAATCATTTGATGTCATAATCATTGGATGATGTCGTAATCATTTTGTTGATGTCATAATCATTTGATGATGTCATAATCATTTTGATGATGTCATAATCATTTGATGATGTCATAATCATTTGATGTCATAATCATTGGATAATGTCATAATCATTTTGTTGATGTCATAATCATTTTATGATGTCATAATCATTTTGTTGATGTCATAATCATTGGATGATGTCATAATCCTTTTGTTGATGTCATAATCATTTGATGATGTCATAATCATTAGATGATGTCATAATCATATTGTTGATGTCATAATCATTTGATGATGTCATAATCATTTTGTTGTTGTCATAATCATTTCGTTGATGTCATAATGATTTGATGATATCATAATCATTTGAAGTCATAATCATTGGATGATGTCATAATCATTTTGTTGATGTCATAATCATTTGATGATGTCATAATCATTTGATGTCATAATCATTGGATGATGTCATAATCATTTTGTTGATGTCATAAACATTTTATGATGTCATAATCATTTTGTTGATGTCATAATCATTGGATGATGTCATAATCCTTTTGTTGATGTCATAATCATTTGATGATGTCATAATCATTAGATGATGTCATAATCATTTTGTTGATGTCATAATCATTTGATGATGTCATAATCATTTTGTTGATGTCATAATCATTTCGTTGATGTCATAATGATTTGATGATATCATAATCATTTGATGTCATAATCATTGGATGATGTCATAATCATTTTGTTGATGTCATAATCATTTGATGATGTCATAATCATTAGATGATGTCATAATCATTGGATGATGACATAATCATTTTGTTTATGTCATAATCATTTGATGTCATAATCATTGGATGATGTCATAATCATTTTGTGGATGTCATAATCATTTTGTTGATGTCATATTGATTTGATGATGTCATAATCATTTGATGTCATAATCATTGGATGATGTCATAATCATTTTTTTCATGTCATAATCATTTGATGATGTCATAATCATTTGATGTCATAATCATTGGATGATGTCATAATCATTTTGTTGATGTCATAATCATTTGATGATGTCATAATCATTAGATGATGTCATAATCATTTTGTTGATGTCATAATCATTTGATGATGTCATAATCATTTGATGTAATAATCATTAGATGATGTCATAATCATTTTGTTGATGTCATAATCATTTGATGATGTCATAATCATTAGATGATGTCATAATCATTTTGTTGATGTCATAATCATTTGATGATGTCATAATCATTTGATGTCATAATCATTGGATGATGTCATAATCATTTTGTTGATGTCATAATCATTTGATGATGTCATAATCATTTGATGATGTCATAATCATTTTGTTGATGTCATAATCATTTGATGATGTCATAATCATTTGATGTCATAATCATTGGATGATGTCATAATCATTTTGTTGATGTCATAATCATTTTATGATGTTGTAATCATTTTGTTGATGTCATAATCATTTGATGATGTCATAATCATTTGATGTAATAATCATTAGATGATGTCATAATCATTTTGTTGATGTCATAATCATTTGATGATGTCATTATCATTAGATGATGTCATAATCATTTTGTTGATGTCATAATCATTTGATGATGTCATAATCATTTTGTTGATGTCATAATCATTTCGTTGATGTCATAATGATTTGATGATATCATAATCATTTGATGTCATAATCATTGGATGATGTCATAATCATTTTGTTGATGTCATAATCATTTGATGATGTCATAATCATTAGATGATGTCATAATCATTGGATGATGACATAATCATTTTGTTTATGTCATAATCATTTGATGTCATAATCATTGGATGATGTCATAATCATTTTGTGGATGTCATAATCATTTTGTTGATGTCATATTGATTTGATGATGTCATAATCATTTGATGTCATAATCATTGGATGATGTCATAATCATTTTTTTCATGTCATAATCATTTGATGATGTCATAATCATTTGATGTCATAATCATTGGATGATGTCATAATCATTTTGTTGATGTCATAATCATTTGATGATGTCATAATCATTAGATGATGTCATAATCATTTTGTTGATGTCATAATCATTTGATGATGTCATAATCATTTGATGTAATAATCATTAGATGATGTCATAATCATTTTGTTGATGTCATAATCATTTGATGATGTCATAATCATTAGATGATGTCATAATCATTTTGTTGATGTCATAATCATTTGATGATGTCATAATCATTTGATGTCATAATCATTGGATGATGTCATAATCATTTTGTTGATGTCATAATCATTTGATGATGTCATAATCATTTGATGATGTCATAATCATTTTGTTGATGTCATAATCATTTGATGATGTCATAATCATTTGATGTCATAATCATTGGATGATGTCATAATCATTTTGTTGATGTCATAATCATTTTATGATGTTATAATCATTTTGTTGATGTCATAATCATTTGATGATGTCATAATCATTAGATGATGTCATAATCATTTTGTTGATGTCATAATCATTTGATGATGTCATAATCATTTGATGTCATAATCATTGGATGATGTCATAATCATTTTGTTGATGTCATAATCATTTGATGATGTCATAATCATTTGATGATGTCATAATCATTTTGTTGATGTCATAATCATTTGATGATGTCATAATCATTTGATGTCATAATCATTGGATGATGTCATAATCATTTTGTTGATGTCATAATCATTTTATGATGTTATAATCATTTTGTTGATGTCATAATCATTTGATGATGTCATAATCATTTGATGTAATAATCATTAGATGATGTCATAATCATTTTGTTGATGTCATAATCATTTGATGATGTCATAATCATTAGATGATGTCATAATCATTTTGTTGATGTCATAATCATTTGATGATGTCATAATCATTTTGTTGATGTCATAATCATTTGATGATGTCATAATCATTTGATGTCATAATCATTGGATGATGTCATAATCATTTTGTTGATGTCATAATCATTTTATGATGTTATAATCATTTTGTTGATGTCATAATCATTGGATGATGTCATAATCCTTTTGTTGATGTCATAATCATTTGATGATGTCATAATCATTTGGTGATGTCATAATCATTTGATGTCATAATCATTGGATGATGTCATAATCATTTGATGATGCCATAATCATTTTGTTGATGTCATAATCATTTTATGATGTCATAATCATTTTGTTGATGTCATAATCATTTTGTTGATGTCATAATCATTTGATGATGTCATAGTCATTAGATGATGTCATAATCATTGGAAGATGTCATAATCATTTTGTTGATGTCATAATCATTTGATGATGTCATAATCATTAGATGATGTCATAATCATTTTGTTGATGTCATAATCATTTGATGATGTCATAATCATTTGATGTAATAATCATTAGATGATGTCATAATCATTTTGTTGATGTCATAATCATTTGATGATGTCATAATCATTAGATGATGTCATAATCATTTTGTTGATGTCATAATCATTTGATGATGTCATAATCATTTGATGTCATAATCATTGGATGATGTCATAATCATTTTGTTGATGTCATAATCATTTGATGATGTCATAATCATTTGATGATGTCATAATCATTTTGTTGATGTCATAATCATTTGATGATGTCATAATCATTTGATGTCATAATCATTGGATGATGTCATAATCATTTTGTTGATGTCATAATCATTTTATGATGTTATAATCATTTTGTTGATGTCATAATCATTTGATGATGTCATAATCATTTGATGTAATAATCATTAGATGATGTCATAATCATTTTGTTGATGTCATAATCATTTGATGATGTCATAATCATTAGATGATGTCATAATCATTTTGTTGATGTCATAATCATTTGATGATGTCATAATCATTTGATGTCATAATCATTGGATGATGTCATAATCATTTTGTTGATGTCATAATCATTTGATGATGTCATAATCATTTTGTTGATGTCATAATCATTTGATGATGTCATAATCATTTGATGTCATAATCATTGGATGATGTCATAATCATTTTGTTGATGTCATAATCATTTTATGATGTTATAATCATTTTGTTGATGTCATAATCATTGGATGATGTCATAATCCTTTTGTTGATGTCATAATCATTTGATGATGTCATAATCATTAGATGATGTCATAATCATTTTGTTGATGTCATAATCATTTGATGATGTCATAATCATTTTGTAGATGTCATAATCATTTCGTTGATGTCATAATGATTTGATGATATCATAATCATTTGATGTCATAATCATTGGATGATGTCATAATCATTTTGTTGATGTGATAATCATTTGATGATGTCATAATCATTTGATGTCATAATCATTGGATGATGTCATAATCATTTTGTTGATGTCATAATCATTTGATGATGTCATAATCATTAGATGATGTCATAATCATTTTGTTGATGTCATAATCATTTGATGATGTCATAATCATATGATGTAATAATCATTGGATGATGTCATAATCATTTTGTTGATGTCATAATCATTTGATGATGTCATAATCATAAGATGATGTCATAATCATTTTGTTGATGTCATAATCATTTGATGATGTCATAATCATTAGATGATGTCATAATCATTTTGTTGATGTCATAATCATTTGATGATGTCATAATCATTTGATGTCATAATCATTGGATGATGTCGTAATCATTTTGTTGATGTCATAATCATTTGATGATGTCATAATCATTTTGATGATGTCATAATCATTTGATGATGTCATAATCATTTGATGTCATAATCATTGGATAATGTCATAATCATTTTGTTGATGTCATAATCATTTTATGATGTCATAATCATTTTGTTGATGTCATAATCATTGGATGATGTCATAATCCTTTTGTTGATGTCATAATCATTTGATGATGTCATAATCATTAGATGATGTCATAATCATATTGTTGATGTCATAATCATTTGATGATGTCATAATCATTTTGTTGTTGTCATAATCATTTCGTTGATGTCATAATGATTTGATGATATCATAATCATTTGATGTCATAATCATTGGATGATGTCATAATCATTTTGTTGATGTCATAATCATTTGATGATGTCATAATCATTTGATGTCATAATCATTGGATGATGTCATAATCATTTTGTTGATGTCATAAACATTTTATGATGTCATAATCATTTTGTTGATGTCATAATCATTGGATGATGTCATAATCCTTTTGTTGATGTCATAATCATTTGATGATGTCATAATCATTTGATGTCATAATCATTGGATGATGTCATAATCATTTTTTTCATGTCATAATCATTTGATGATGTCATAATCATTTGATGTCATAATCATTGGATGATGTCATAATCATTTTGTTGATGTCATAATCATTTGATGATGTCATAATCATTAGATGATGTCATAATCATTTTGTTGATGTCATAATCATTTGATGATGTCATAATCATTTGATGTAATAATCATTAGATGATGTCATAATCATTTTGTTGATGTCATAATCATTTGATGATGTCATAATCATTAGATGATGTCATAATCATTTTGTTGATGTCATAATCATTTGATGATGTCATAATCATTTGATGTCATAATCATTGGATGATGTCATAATCATTTTGTTGATGTCATAATCATTTGATGATGTCATAATCATTTGATGATGTCATAATCATTTTGTTGATGTCATAATCATTTGATGATGTCATAATCATTTGATGTCATAATCATTGGATGATGTCATAATCATTTTGTTGATGTCATAATCATTTTATGATGTTATAATCATTTTGTTGATGTCATAATCATTTGATGATGTCATAATCATTTGATGTAATAATCATTAGATGATGTCATAATCATTTTGTTGATGTCATAATCATTTGATGATGTCATAATCATTAGATGATGTCATAATCATTTTGTTGATGTCATAATCATTTGATGATGTCATAATCATTTGATGTCATAATCATTGGATGATGTCATAATCATTTTGTTGATGTCATAATCATTTGATGATGTCATAATCATTTTGTTGATGTCATAATCATTTGATGATGTCATAATCATTTGATGTCATAATCATTGGATGATGTCATAATCATTTTGTTGATGTCATAATCATTTTATGATGTTATAATCATTTTGTTGATGTCATAATCATTGGATGATGTCATAATCCTTTTGTTGATGTCATAATCATTTGATGATGTCATAATCATTAGATGATGTCATAATCATTTTGTTGATGTCATAATCATTTGATGATGTCATAATCATTTTGTAGATGTCATAATCATTTCGTTGATGTCATAATGATTTGATGATATCATAATCATTTGATGTCATAATCATTGGATGATGTCATAATCATTTTGTTGATGTCATAATCATTTGGTGATGTCATAATCATTTGATGTCATAATCATTGGATGATGTCATAATCATTTGATGATGCCATAATCATTTTGTT
Source organism: Dendrobates tinctorius (assembly GCF_039654945.1). Lineage (NCBI taxonomy): Eukaryota > Metazoa > Chordata > Amphibia > Anura > Dendrobatidae > Dendrobates > Dendrobates tinctorius. Next base: position 39,123,866 of record NW_027361687.1, on the reverse strand, counting down.
GATGTCATAATCATTTTATGATGTCATAATCATTTTGTTGATGTCATAATCATTTTGTTGATGTCATAATCATTTGATGATGTCATAGTCATTAGATGATGTCATAATCATTTTGTTGATGTCATAATCATTTCATGATGTCATAATCATTTGATGTCATAATCATTGTATGATGTCATAATCATTTTGTTGATGTCATAATCATTTGATGATGTCATAATCATTTGATGTAATAATCATTAGATGATGTCATAATCATTTTGTTGATGTCATAATCATTTGATGATGTCATAATCATTAGATGATGTCATAATCATTTTGTTGATGTCATAATCATTTGATGATGTCATAATCATTTGATGTCATAATCATTGGATGATGTCATAATCATTTTGTTGATGTCATAATCATTTGATGATGTCATAATCATTTGATGATGTCATAATCATTTTGTTGATGTCATAATCATTTGATGATGTCATAATCATTTGATGTCATAATCATTGGATGATGTCATAATCATTTTGTTGATGTCATAATCATTTTATGATGTTATAATCATTTTGTTGATGTCATAATCATTTGATGATGTCATAATCATTTGATGTAATAATCATTAGATGATGTCATAATCATTTTGTTGATGTCATAATCATTTGATGATGTCATAATCATTAGATGATGTCATAATCATTTTGTTGATGTCATAATCATTTGATGATGTCATAATCATTAGATGATGTCATAATCATTTTGTTGATGTCATAATCATTTGATGATGTCATAATCATTTGATGTCATAATCATTGGATGATGTCATAATCATTTTGTTGATGTCATAATCATTTGATGATGTCATAATCATTTTGTTGATGTCATAATCATTTGATGATGTCATAATCATTTGATGTCATAATCATTGGATGATGTCATAATCATTTTGTTGATGTCATAATCATTTTATGATGTTATAATCATTTTGTTGATGTCATAATCATTGGATGATGTCATAATCCTTTTGTTGATGTCATAATCATTTGATGATGTCATAATCATTAGATGATGTCATAATCATTTTGTTGATGTCATAATCATTTGATGATGTCATAATCATTTTGTAGATGTCATAATCATTTCGTTGATGTCATAATGATTTGATGATATCATAATCATTTGATGTCATAATCATTGGATGATGTCATAATCATTTTGTTGATGTCATAATCATTTGGTGATGTCATAATCATTTGATGTCATAATCATTGGATGATGTCATAATCATTTGATGATGCCATAATCATTTTGTTGATGTCATAATCATTTTATGATGTCATAATCATTTTGTTGATGTCATAATCATTTTGTTGATGTCATAATCATTTGATGATGTCATAGTCATTAGATGATGTCATAATCATTTTGTTGATGTCATAATCATTTCATGATGTCATAATCATTTGATGTCATAATCATTGTATGATGTCATAATCATTTTGTTGATGTCATAATCATTTGATGATGTCATAATCATTTGATGTAATAATCATTAGATGATGTCATAATCATTTTGTTGATGTCATAATCATTTGATGATGTCATAATCATTAGATGATGTCATAATCATTTTGTTGATGTCATAATCATTTGATGATGTCATAATCATTTGATGTCATAATCATTGGATGATGTCATAATCATTTTGTTGATGTCATAATCATTTGATGATGTCATAATCATTTGATGATGTCATAATCATTTTGTTGATGTCATAATCATTTGATGATGTCATAATCATTTGATGTCATAATCATTGGATGATGTCATAATCATTTTGTTGATGTCATAATCATTTTATGATGTTATAATCATTTTGTTGATGTCATAATCATTTGATGATGTCATAATCATTTGATGTAATAATCATTAGATGATGTCATAATCATTTTGTTGATGTCATAATCATTTGATGATGTCATAATCATTAGATGATGTCATAATCATTTTGTTGATGTCATAATCATTTGATGATGTCATAATCATTTGATGTCATAATCATTGGATGATGTCATAATCATTTTGTTGATGTCATAATCATTTGATGATGTCATAATCATTTTGTTGATGTCATAATCATTTGATGATGTCATAATCATTTGATGTCATAATCATTGGATGATGTCATAATCATTTTGTTGATGTCATAATCATTTTATGATGTTATAATCATTTTGTTGATGTCATAATCATTGGATGATGTCATAATCCTTTTGTTGATGTCATAATCATTTGATGATGTCATAATCATTAGATGATGTCATAATCATTTTGTTGATGTCATAATCATTTGATGATGTCATAATCATTTTGTAGATGTCATAATCATTTCGTTGATGTCATAATGATTTGATGATATCATAATCATTTGATGTCATAATCATTGGATGATGTCATAATCATTTTGTTGATGTGATAATCATTTGATGATGTCATAATCATTTGATGTCATAATCATTGGATGATGTCATAATCATTTTGTTGATGTCATAATCATTTGATGATGTCATAATCATTAGATGATGTCATAATCATTTTGTTGATGTCATAATCATTTGATGATGTCATAATCATATGATGTAATAATCATTGGATGATGTCATAATCATTTTGTTGATGTCATAATCATTTTGTTGATGTCATAATCATTTGATGATGTCATAATCATTTGATGTCATAATCATTGGATGATGTCGTAATCATTTTGTTGATGTCATAATCATTTGATGATGTCATAATCATTTTGATGATGTCATAATCATTTGATGATGTCATAATCATTTGATGTCATAATCATTGGATAATGTCATAATCATTTTGTTGATGTCATAATCATTTTATGATGTCATAATCATTTTGTTGATGTCATAATCATTGGATGATGTCATAATCCTTTTGTTGATGTCATAATCATTTGATGATGTCATAATCATTAGATGATGTCATAATCATATTGTTGATGTCATAATCATTTGATGATGTCATAATCATTTTGTTGTTGTCATAATCATTTCGTTGATGTCATAATGATTTGATGATATCATAATCATTTGATGTCATAATCATTGGATGATGTCATAATCATTTTGTTGATGTCATAATCATTTGATGATGTCATAATCATTTGATGTCATAATCATTGGATGATGTCATAATCATTTTGTTGATGTCATAAACATTTTATGATGTCATAATCATTTTGTTGATGTCATAATCATTGGATGATGTCATAATCCTTTTGTTGATGTCATAATCATTTGATGATGTCATAATCATTAGATGATGTCATAATCATTTTGTTGATGTCATAATCATTTGATGATGTCATAATCATTTTGTTGATGTCATAATCATTTCGTTGATGTCATAATGATTTGATGATATCATAATCATTTGATGTCATAATCATTGGATGATGTCATAATCATTTTGTTGATGTCATAATCATTTGATGATGTCATAATCATTAGATGATGTCATAATCATTGGATGATGACATAATCATTTTGTTTATGTCATAATCATTTGATGTCATAATCATTGGATGATGTCATAATCATTTTGTGGATGTCATAATCATTTTGTTGATGTCATATTGATTTGATGATGTCATAATCATTTGATGTCATAATCATTGGATGATGTCATAATCATTTTTTTCATGTCATAATCATTTGATGATGTCATAATCATTTGATGTCATAATCATTGGATGATGTCATAATCATTTTGTTGATGTCATAATCATTTGATGATGTCATAATCATTAGATGATGTCATAATCATTTTGTTGATGTCATAATCATTTGATGATGTCATAATCATTTGATGTAATAATCATTAGATGATGTCATAATCATTTTGTTGATGTCATAATCATTTGATGATGTCATAATCATTAGATGATGTCATAATCATTTTGTTGATGTCATAATCATTTGATGATGTCATAATCATTTGATGTCATAATCATTGGATGATGTCATAATCATTTTGTTGATGTCATAATCATTTGATGATGTCATAATCATTTGATGATGTCATAATCATTTTGTTGATGTCATAATCATTTGATGATGTCATAATCATTTGATGTCATAATCATTGGATGATGTCATAATCATTTTGTTGATGTCATAATCATTTTATGATGTTGTAATCATTTTGTTGATGTCATAATCATTTGATGATGTCATAATCATTTGATGTAATAATCATTAGATGATGTCATAATCATTTTGTTGATGTCATAATCATTTGATGATGTCATTATCATTAGATGATGTCATAATCATTTTGTTGATGTCATAATCATTTGATGATGTCATAATCATTTTGTTGATGTCATAATCATTTCGTTGATGTCATAATGATTTGATGATATCATAATCATTTGATGTCATAATCATTGGATGATGTCATAATCATTTTGTTGATGTCATAATCATTTGATGATGTCATAATCATTAGATGATGTCATAATCATTGGATGATGACATAATCATTTTGTTTATGTCATAATCATTTGATGTCATAATCATTGGATGATGTCATAATCATTTTGTGGATGTCATAATCATTTTGTTGATGTCATATTGATTTGATGATGTCATAATCATTTGATGTCATAATCATTGGATGATGTCATAATCATTTTTTTCATGTCATAATCATTTGATGATGTCATAATCATTTGATGTCATAATCATTGGATGATGTCATAATCATTTTGTTGATGTCATAATCATTTGATGATGTCATAATCATTAGATGATGTCATAATCATTTTGTTGATGTCATAATCATTTGATGATGTCATAATCATTTGATGTAATAATCATTAGATGATGTCATAATCATTTTGTTGATGTCATAATCATTTGATGATGTCATAATCATTAGATGATGTCATAATCATTTTGTTGATGTCATAATCATTTGATGATGTCATAATCATTTGATGTCATAATCATTGGATGATGTCATAATCATTTTGTTGATGTCATAATCATTTGATGATGTCATAATCATTTGATGATGTCATAATCATTTTGTTGATGTCATAATCATTTGATGATGTCATAATCATTTGATGTCATAATCATTGGATGATGTCATAATCATTTTGTTGATGTCATAATCATTTTATGATGTTATAATCATTTTGTTGATGTCATAATCATTTGATGATGTCATAATCATTAGATGATGTCATAATCATTTTGTTGATGTCATAATCATTTGATGATGTCATAATCATTTGATGTCATAATCATTGGATGATGTCATAATCATTTTGTTGATGTCATAATCATTTGATGATGTCATAATCATTTGATGATGTCATAATCATTTTGTTGATGTCATAATCATTTGATGATGTCATAATCATTTGATGTCATAATCATTGGATGATGTCATAATCATTTTGTTGATGTCATAATCATTTTATGATGTTATAATCATTTTGTTGATGTCATAATCATTTGATGATGTCATAATCATTTGATGTAATAATCATTAGATGATGTCATAATCATTTTGTTGATGTCATAATCATTTGATGATGTCATAATCATTAGATGATGTCATAATCATTTTGTTGATGTCATAATCATTTGATGATGTCATAATCATTTTGTTGATGTCATAATCATTTCGTTGATGTCATAATGATTTGATGATATCATAATCATTTGATGTCATAATCATTGGATGATGTCATAATCATTTTGTTGATGTCATAATCATTTGATGATGTCATAATCATTAGATGATGTCATAATCATTGGATGATGACATAATCATTTTGTTTATGTCATAATCATTTGATGTCATAATCATTGGATGATGTCATAATCATTTTGTGGATGTCATAATCATTTTGTTGATGTCATATTGATTTGATGATGTCATAATCATTTGATGTCATAATCATTGGATGATGTCATAATCATTTTTTTCATGTCATAATCATTTGATGATGTCATAATCATTTGATGTCATAATCATTGGATGATGTCATAATCATTTTGTTGATGTCATAATCATTTGATGATGTCATAATCATTAGATGATGTCATAATCATTTTGTTGATGTCATAATCATTTGATGATGTCATAATCATTTGATGTAATAATCATTAGATGATGTCATAATCATTTTGTTGATGTCATAATCATTTGATGATGTCATAATCATTAGATGATGTCATAATCATTTTGTTTATGTCATAATCATTTGATGATGTCATAATCATTTGATGTCATAATCATTGGATGATGTCATAATCATTTTGTTGATGTCATAATCATTTGATGATGTCATAATCATTTGATGATGTCATAATCATTTTGTTGATGTCATAATCATTTGATGATGTCATAATCATTTGATGTCATAATCATTGGATGGTGTCATAATCATTTTGTTGATGTCATAATCATTTTATGATGTTATAATCATTTTGTTGATGTCATAATCATTTGATGATGTCATAATCATTTGATGTAATAATCATTAGATGATGTCATAATCATTTTGTTGATGTCATAATCATTTGATGATGTCATAATCATTAGATGATGTCATAATCATTTTGTTGATGTCATAATCATTTGATGATGTCATAATCATTTGATGTCATAATCATTGGATGATGTCATAATCATTTTGTTGATGTCATAATCATTTGATGATGTCATAATCATTTTGTTGATGTCATAATCATTTGATGATGTCATAATCATTTGATGTCATAATCATTGGATGATGTCATAATCATTTTGTTGATGTCATAATCATTTTATGATGTTATAATCATTTTGTTGATGTCATAATCATTGGATGATGTCATAATCCTTTTGTTGATGTCATAATCATTTGATGATGTCATAATCATTAGATGATGTCATAATCATTTTGTTGATGTCATAATCATTTGATGATGTCATAATCATTTTGTAGATGTCATAATCATTTCGTTGATGTCATAATGATTTGATGATATCATAATCATTTGATGTCATAATCATTGGATGATGTCATAATCATTTTGTTGATGTGATAATCATTTGATGATGTCATAATCATTTGATGTCATAATCATTGGATGATGTCATAATCATTTTGTTGATGTCATAATCATTTGATGATGTCATAATCATTAGATGATGTCATAATCATTTTGTTGATGTCATAATCATTTGATGATGTCATAATCATATGATGTAATAATCATTGGATGATGTCATAATCATTTTGTTGATGTCATAATCATTTGATGATGTCATAATCATAAGATGATGTCATAATCATTTTGTTGATGTCATAATCATTTGATGATGTCATAATCATTAGATGATGTCATAATCATTTTGTTGATGTCATAATCATTTGATGATGTCATAATCATTTGATGTCATAATCATTGGATGATGTCGTAATCATTTTGTTGATGTCATAATCATTTGATGATGTCATAATCATTTTGATGATGTCATAATCATTTGATGATGTCATAATCATTTGATGTCATAATCATTGGATAATGTCATAATCATTTTGTTGATGTCATAATCATTTTATGATGTCATAATCATTTTGTTGATGTCATAATCATTGGATGATGTCATAATCCTTTTGTTGATGTCATAATCATTTGATGATGTCATAATCATTAGATGATGTCATAATCATATTGTTGATGTCATAATCATTTGATGATGTCATAATCATTTTGTTGTTGTCATAATCATTTCGTTGATGTCATAATGATTTGATGATATCATAATCATTTGATGTCATAATCATTGGATGATGTCATAATCATTTTGTTGATGTCATAATCATTTGATGATGTCATAATCATTTGATGTCATAATCATTGGATGATGTCATAATCATTTTGTTGATGTCATAAACATTTTATGATGTCATAATCATTTTGTTGATGTCATAATCATTGGATGATGTCATAATCCTTTTGTTGATGTCATAATCATTTGATGATGTCATAATCATTAGATGATGTCATAATCATTTTGTTGATGTCATAATCATTTGATGATGTCATAATCATTTTGTTGATGTCATAATCATTTCGTTGATGTCATAATGATTTGATGATATCATAATCATTTGATGTCATAATCATTGGATGATGTCATAATCATTTTGTTGATGTCATAATCATTTGATGATGTCATAATCATTAGATGATGTCATAATCATTGGATGATGACATAATCATTTTGTTTATGTCATAATCATTTGATGTCATAATCATTGGATGATGTCATAATCATTTTGTGGATGTCATAATCATTTTGTTGATGTCATATTGATTTGATGATGTCATAATCATTTGATGTCATAATCATTGGATGATGTCATAATCATTTTTTTCATGTCATAATCATTTGATGATGTCATAATCATTTGATGTCATAATCATTGGATGATGTCATAATCATTTTGTTGATGTCATAATCATTTGATGATGTCATAATCATTAGATGATGTCATAATCATTTTGTTGATGTCATAATCATTTGATGATGTCATAATCATTTGATGTAATAATCATTAGATGATGTCATAATCATTTTGTTGATGTCATAATCATTTGATGATGTCATAATCATTAGATGATGTCATAATCATTTTGTTGATGTCATAATCATTTGATGATGTCATAATCATTTGATGTCATAATCATTGGATGATGTCATAATCATTTTGTTGATGTCATAATCATTTGATGATGTCATAATCATTTGATGATGTCATAATCATTTTGTTGATGTCATAATCATTTGATGATGTCATAATCATTTGATGTCATAATCATTGGATGATGTCATAATCATTTTGTTGATGTCATAATCATTTTATGATGTTATAATCATTTTGTTGATGTCATAATCATTTGATGATGTCATAATCATTTGATGTAATAATCATTAGATGATGTCATAATCATTTTGTTGATGTCATAATCATTTGATGATGTCATAATCATTAGATGATGTCATAATCATTTTGTTGATGTCATAATCATTTGATGATGTCATAATCATTTGATGTCATAATCATTGGATGATGTCATAATCATTTTGTTGATGTCATAATCATTTGTTGATGTCATAATCATTTTATGATGTCATAATCATTTTGTTGATGTCATAATCATTTTGTTGATGTCATAATCATTTGATGATGTCATAGTCATTAGATGATGTCATAATCATTTTGTTGATGTCATAATCATTTCATGATGTCATAATCATTTGATGTCATAATCATTGTATGATGTCATAATCATTTTGTTGATGTCATAATCATTTGATGATGTCATAATCATTTGATGTAATAATCATTAGATGATGTCATAATCATTTTGTTGATGTCATAATCATTTGATGATGTCATAATCATTAGATGATGTCATAATCATTTTGTTGATGTCATAATCATTTTGTTGATGTCATAATCATTTGATGATGTCATAATCATTTGATGATGTCATAATCATTTTGTTGATGTCATAATCATTTGATGATGTCATAATCATTTGATGATGTCATAATCATTTTGTTGATGTCATAATCATTTGATGATGTCATAATCATTTGATGTCATAATCATTGGATGATGTCATAATCATTTTGTTGATGTCATAATCATTTTATGATGTTATAATCATTTTGTTGATGTCATAATCATTTGATGATGTCATAATCATTTGATGTAATAATCATTAGATGATGTCATAATCATTTTGTTGATGTCATAATCATTTGATGATGTCATAATCATTAGATGATGTCATAATCATTTTGTTGATGTCATAATCATTTGATGATGTCATAATCATTAGATGATGTCATAATCATTTTGTTGATGTCATAATCATTTGATGATGTCATAATCATTTGATGTCATAATCATTGGATGATGTCATAATCATTTTGTTGATGTCATAATCATTTGATGATGTCATAATCATTTTGTTGATGTCATAATCATTTGATGATGTCATAATCATTTGATGTCATAATCATTGGATGATGTCATAATCATTTTGTTGATGTCATAATCATTTTATGATGTTATAATCATTTTGTTGATGTCATAATCATTGGATGATGTCATAATCCTTTTGTTGATGTCATAATCATTTGATGATGTCATAATCATTAGATGATGTCATAATCATTTTGTTGATGTCATAATCATTTGATGATGTCATAATCATTTTGTAGATGTCATAATCATTTCGTTGATGTCATAATGATTTGATGATATCATAATCATTTGATGTCATAATCATTGGATGATGTCATAATCATTTTGTTGATGTCATAATCATTTGGTGATGTCATAATCATTTGATGTCATAATCATTGGATGATGTCATAATCATTTGATGATGCCATAATCATTTTGTTGATGTCATAATCATTTTATGATGTCATAATCATTTTGTTGATGTCATAATCATTTTGTTGATGTCATAATCATTTGATGATGTCATAGTCATTAGATGATGTCATAATCATTTTGTTGATGTCATAATCATTTCATGATGTCATAATCATTTGATGTCATAATCATTGTATGATGTCATAATCATTTTGTTGATGTCATAATCATTTGATGATGTCATAATCATTTGATGTAATAATCATTAGATGATGTCATAATCATTTTGTTGATGTCATAATCATTTGATGATGTCATAATCATTAGATGATGTCATAATCATTTTGTTGATGTCATAATCATTTGATGATGTCATAATCATTTGATGTCATAATCATTGGATGATGTCATAATCATTTTGTTGATGTCATAATCATTTGATGATGTCATAATCATTTGATGATGTCATAATCATTTTGTTGATGTCATAATCATTTGATGATGTCATAATCATTTGATGTCATAATCATTGGATGATGTCATAATCATTTTGTTGATGTCATAATCATTTTATGATGTTATAATCATTTTGTTGATGTCATAATCATTTGATGATGTCATAATCATTTGATGTAATAATCATTAGATGATGTCATAATCATTTTGTTGATGTCATAATCATTTGATGATGTCATAATCATTAGATGATGTCATAATCATTTTGTTGATGTCATAATCATTTGATGATGTCATAATCATTTGATGTCATAATCATTGGATGATGTCATAATCATTTTGTTGATGTCATAATCATTTGATGATGTCATAATCATTTTGTTGATGTCATAATCATTTGATGATGTCATAATCATTTGATGTCATAATCATTGGATGATGTCATAATCATTTTGTTGATGTCATAATCATTTTATGATGTTATAATCATTTTGTTGATGTCATAATCATTGGATGATGTCATAATCCTTTTGTTGATGTCATAATCATTTGATGATGTCATAATCATTAGATGATGTCATAATCATTTTGTTGATGTCATAATCATTTGATGATGTCATAATCATTTTGTAGATGTCATAATCATTTCGTTGATGTCATAATGATTTGATGATATCATAATCATTTGATGTCATAATCATTGGATGATGTCATAATCATTTTGTTGATGTGATAATCATTTGATGATGTCATAATCATTTGATGTCATAATCATTGGATGATGTCATAATCATTTTGTTGATGTCATAATCATTTGATGATGTCATAATCATTAGATGATGTCATAATCATTTTGTTGATGTCATAATCATTTGATGATGTCATAATCATATGATGTAATAATCATTGGATGATGTCATAATCATTTTGTTGATGTCATAATCATTTTGTTGATGTCATAATCATTTGATGATGTCATAATCATTTGATGTCATAATCATTGGATGATGTCGTAATCATTTTGTTGATGTCATAATCATTTGATGATGTCATAATCATTTTGATGATGTCATAATCATTTGATGATGTCATAATCATTTGATGTCATAATCATTGGATAATGTCATAATCATTTTGTTGATGTCATAATCATTTTATGATGTCATAATCATTTTGTTGATGTCATAATCATTGGATGATGTCATAATCCTTTTGTTGATGTCATAATCATTTGATGATGTCATAATCATTAGATGATGTCATAATCATATTGTTGATGTCATAATCATTTGATGATGTCATAATCATTTTGTTGTTGTCATAATCATTTCGTTGATGTCATAATGATTTGATGATATCATAATCATTTGATGTCATAATCATTGGATGATGTCATAATCATTTTGTTGATGTCATAATCATTTGATGATGTCATAATCATTTGATGTCATAATCATTGGATGATGTCATAATCATTTTGTTGATGTCATAAACATTTTATGATGTCATAATCATTTTGTTGATGTCATAATCATTGGATGATGTCATAATCCTTTTGTTGATGTCATAATCATTTGATGATGTCATAATCATTAGATGATGTCATAATCATTTTGTTGATGTCATAATCATTTGATGATGTCATAATCATTTTGTTGATGTCATAATCATTTCGTTGATGTCATAATGATTTGATGATATCATAATCATTTGATGTCATAATCATTGGATGATGTCATAATCATTTTGTTGATGTCATAATCATTTGATGATGTCATAATCATTAGATGATGTCATAATCATTGGATGATGACATAATCATTTTGTTTTTTGTCATAATCATTTGATGTCATAATCATTGGATGATGTCATAATCATTTTGTGGATGTCATAATCATTTTGTTGATGTCATATTGATTTGATGATGTCATAATCATTTGATGTCATAATCATTGGATGATGTCATAATCATTTTTTTCATGTCATAATCATTTGATGATGTCATAATCATTTGATGTCATAATCATTGGATGATGTCATAATCATTTTGTTGATGTCATAATCATTTGATGATGTCATAATCATTAGATGATGTCATAATCATTTTGTTGATGTCATAATCATTTGATGATGTCATAATCATTTGATGTAATAATCATTAGATGATGTCATAATCATTTTGTTGATGTCATAATCATTTGATGATGTCATAATCATTAGATGATGTCATAATCATTTTGTTGATGTCATAATCATTTGATGATGTCATAATCATTTGATGTCATAATCATTGGATGATGTCATAATCATTTTGTTGATGTCATAATCATTTGATGATGTCATAATCATTTGATGATGTCATAATCATTTTGTTGATGTCATAATCATTTGATGATGTCATAATCATTTGATGTCATAATCATTGGATGATGTCATAATCATTTTGTTGATGTCATAATCATTTTATGATGTTGTAATCATTTTGTTGATGTCATAATCATTTGATGATGTCATAATCATTTGATGTAATAATCATTAGATGATGTCATAATCATTTTGTTGATGTCATAATCATTTGATGATGTCATTATCATTAGATGATGTCATAATCATTTTGTTGATGTCATAATCATTTGATGATGTCATAATCATTTTGTTGATGTCATAATCATTTCGTTGATGTCATAATGATTTGATGATATCATAATCATTTGATGTCATAATCATTGGATGATGTCATAATCATTTTGTTGATGTCATAATCATTTGATGATGTCATAATCATTAGATGATGTCATAATCATTGGATGATGACATAATCATTTTGTTTATGTCATAATCATTTGATGTCATAATCATTGGATGATGTCATAATCATTTTGTGGATGTCATAATCATTTTGTTGATGTCATATTGATTTGATGATGTCATAATCATTTGATGTCATAATCATTGGATGATGTCATAATCATTTTTTTCATGTCATAATCATTTGATGATGTCATAATCATTTGATGTCATAATCATTGGATGATGTCATAATCATTTTGTTGATGTCATAATCATTTGATGATGTCATAATCATTTGATGATGTCATAATCATTTTGTTGATGTCATAATCATTTGATGATGTCATAATCATTTGATGTAATAATCATTAGATGATGTCATAATCATTTTGTTGATGTCATAATCATTTGATGATGTCATAATCATTAGATGATGTCATAATCATTTTGTTGATGTCATAATCATTTGATGATGTCATAATCATTTGATGTCATAATCATTGGATGATGTCATAATCATTTTGTTGATGTCATAATCATTTGATGATGTCATAATCATTTGATGATGTCATAATCATTTTGTTGATGTCATAATCATTTGATGATGTCATAATCATTTGATGTCATAATCATTGGATGATGTCATAATCATTTTGTTGATGTCATAATCATTTTATGATGTTATAATCATTTTGTTGATGTCATAATCATTTGATGATGTCATAATCATTAGATGATGTCATAATCATTTTGTTGATGTCATAATCATTTGATGATGTCATAATCATTTGATGTCATAATCATTGGATGATGTCATAATCATTTTGTTGATGTCATAATCATTTGATGATGTCATAATCATTTTGTTGATGTCATAATCATTTGATGATGTCATAATCATTTGATGTCATAATCATTGGATGATGTCATAATCATTTTGTTGATGTCATAATCATTTTATGATGTTATAATCATTTTGTTGATGTCATAATCATTTGATGATGTCATAATCATTTGATGTAATAATCATTAGATGATGTCATAATCATTTTGTTGATGTCATAATCATTTGATGATGTCATAATCATTAGATGATGTCATAATCATTTTGTTGATGTCATAATCATTTGATGATGTCATAATCATTTTGTTGATGTCATAATCATTTCGTTGATGTCATAATGATTTGATGATATCATAATCATTTGATGTCATAATCATTGGATGATGTCATAATCATTTTGTTGATGTCATAATCATTTGATGATGTCATAATCATTAGATGATGTCATAATCATTGGATGATGACATAATCATTTTGTTTATGTCATAATCATTTGATGTCATAATCATTGGATGATGTCATAATCATTTTGTGGATGTCATAATCATTTTGTTGATGTCATATTGATTTGATGATGTCATAATCATTTGATGTCATAATCATTGGATGATGTCATAATCATTTTTTTCATGTCATAATCATTTGATGATGTCATAATCATTTGATGTCATAATCATTGGATGATGTCATAATCATTTTGTTGATGTCATAATCATTTGATGATGTCATAATCATTAGATGATGTCATAATCATTTTGTTGATGTCATAATCATTTGATGATGTCATAATCATTTGATGTAATAATCATTAGATGATGTCATAATCATTTTGTTGATGTCATAATCATTTGATGATGTCATAATCATTAGATGATGTCATAATCATTTTGTTGATGTCATAATCATTTGATGATGTCATAATCATTTGATGTCATAATCATTGGATGATGTCATAATCATTTTGTTGATGTCATAATCATTTGATGATGTCATAATCATTTGATGATGTCATAATCATTTTGTTGATGTCATAATCATTTGATGATGTCATAATCATTTGATGTCATAATCATTGGATGGTGTCATAATCATTTTGTTGATGTCATAATCATTTTATGATGTTATAATCATTTTGTTGATGTCATAATCATTTGATGATGTCATAATCATTTGATGTAATAATCATTAGATGATGTCATAATCATTTTGTTGATGTCATAATCATTTGATGATGTCATAATCATTAGATGATGTCATAATCATTTTGTTGATGTCATAATCATTTGATGATGTCATAATCATTTGATGTCATAATCATTGGATGATGTCATAATCATTTTGTTGATGTCATAATCATTTGATGATGTCATAATCATTTTGTTGATGTCATAATCATTTGATGATGTCATAATCATTTGATGTCATAATCATTGGATGATGTCATAATCATTTTGTTGATGTCATAATCATTTTATGATGTTATAATCATTTTGTTGATGTCATAATCATTGGATGATGTCATAATCCTTTTGTTGATGTCATAATCATTTGATGATGTCATAATCATTAGATGATGTCATAATCATTTCGTTGATGTCATAATGATTTGATGATATCATAATCATTTGATGTCATAATCATTGGATGATGTCATAATCATTTTGTTGATGTCATAATCATTTGATGATGTCATAATCATTAGATGATGTCATAATCATTGGATGATGACATAATCATTTTGTTTATGTCATAATCATTTGATGTCATAATCATTGGATGATGTCATAATCATTTTGTGGATGTCATAATCATTTTGTTGATGTCATATTGATTTGATGATGTCATAATCATTTGATGTCATAATCATTGGATGATGTCATAATCATTTTTTTCATGTCATAATCATTTGATGATGTCATAATCATTTGATGTCATAATCATTGGATGATGTCATAATCATTTTGTTGATGTCATAATCATTTGATGATGTCATAATCATTAGATGATGTCATAATCATTTTGTTGATGTCATAATCATTTGATGATGTCATAATCATTTGATGTAATAATCATTAGATGATGTCATAATCATTTTGTTGATGTCATAATCATTTGATGATGTCATAATCATTAGATGATGTCATAATCATTTTGTTGATGTCATAATCATTTGATGATGTCATAATCATTTGATGTCATAATCATTGGATGATGTCATAATCATTTTGTTGATGTCATAATCATTTGATGATGTCATAATCATTTGATGATGTCATAATCATTTTGTTGATGTCATAATCATTTGATGATGTCATAATCATTTGATGTCATAATCATTGGATGGTGTCATAATCATTTTGTTGATGTCATAATCATTTTATGATGTTATAATCATTTTGTTGATGTCATAATCATTTGATGATGTCATAATCATTTGATGTAATAATCATTAGATGATGTCATAATCATTTTGTTGATGTCATAATCATTTGATGATGTCATAATCATTAGATGATGTCATAATCATTTTGTTGATGTCATAATCATTTGATGATGTCATAATCATTTGATGTCATAATCATTGGATGATGTCATAATCATTTTGTTGATGTCATAATCATTTGATGATGTCATAATCATTTTGTTGATGTCATAATCATTTGATGATGTCATAATCATTTGATGTCATAATCATTGGATGATGTCATAATCATTTTGTTGATGTCATAATCATTTTATGATGTTATAATCATTTTGTTGATGTCATAATCATTGGATGATGTCATAATCCTTTTGTTGATGTCATAATCATTTGATGATGTCATAATCATTAGATGATGTCATAATCATTTTGTTGATGTCATAATCATTTGATGATGTCATAATCATTTTGTAGATGTCATAATCATTTCGTTGATGTCATAATGATTTGATGATATCATAATCATTTGATGTCATAATCATTGGATGATGTCATAATCATTTTGTTGATGTGATAATCATTTGATGATGTCATAATCATTTGATGTCATAATCATTGGATGATGTCATAATCATTTTGTTGATGTCATAATCATTTGATGATGTCATAATCATTAGATGATGTCATAATCATTTTGTTGATGTCATAATCATTTGATGATGTCATAATCATATGATGTAATAATCATTGGATGATGTCATAATCATTTTGTTGATGTCATAATCATTTGATGATGTCATAATCATAAGATGATGTCATAATCATTTTGTTGATGTCATAATCATTTGATGATGTCATAATCATTAGATGATGTCATAATCATTTTGTTGATGTCATAATCATTTGATGATGTCATAATCATTTGATGTCATAATCATTGGATGATGTCGTAATCATTTTGTTGATGTCATAATCATTTGATGATGTCATAATCATTTTGATGATGTCATAATCATTTGATGATGTCATAATCATTTGATGTCATAATCATTGGATAATGTCATAATCATTTTGTTGATGTCATAATCATTTTATGATGTCATAATCATTTTGTTGATGTCATAATCATTGGATGATGTCATAATCCTTTTGTTGATGTCATAATCATTTGATGATGTCATAATCATTAGATGATGTCATAATCATATTGTTGATGTCATAATCATTTGATGATGTCATAATCATTTTGTTGTTGTCATAATCATTTCGTTGATGTCATAATGATTTGATGATATCATAATCATTTGATGTCATAATCATTGGATGATGTCATAATCATTTTGTTGATGTCATAATCATTTGATGATGTCATAATCATTTGATGTCATAATCATTGGATGATGTCATAATCATTTTGTTGATGTCATAAACATTTTATGATGTCATAATCATTTTGTTGATGTCATAATCATTGGATGATGTCATAATCCTTTTGTTGATGTCATAATCATTTGATGATGTCATAATCATTAGATGATGTCATAATCATTTTGTTGATGTCATAATCATTTGATGATGTCATAATCATTTTGTTGATGTCATAATCATTTCGTTGATGTCATAATGATTTGATGATATCATAATCATTTGATGTCATAATCATTGGATGATGTCATAATCATTTTGTTGATGTCATAATCATTTGATGATGTCATAATCATTAGATGATGTCATAATCATTGGATGATGACATAATCATTTTGTTTATGTCATAATCATTTGATGTCATAATCATTGGATGATGTCATAATCATTTTGTGGATGTCATAATCATTTTGTTGATGTCATATTGATTTGATGATGTCATAATCATTTGATGTCATAATCATTGGATGATGTCATAATCATTTTTTTCATGTCATAATCATTTGATGATGTCATAATCATTTGATGTAATAATCATTGGATGATGTCATAATCATTTTGTTGATGTCATAATCATTTGATGATGTCATAATCATTAGATGATGTCATAATCATTTTGTTGATGTCATAATCATTTGATGATGTCATAATCATTTGATGTAATAATCATTAGATGATGTCATAATCATTTTGTTGATGTCATAATCATTTGATGATGTCATAATCATTAGATGATGTCATAATCATTTTGTTGATGTCATAATCATTTGATGATGTCATAATCATTTGATGTCATAATCATTGGATGATGTCATAATCATTTTGTTGATGTCATAATCATTTGATGATGTCATAATCATTTGATGATGTCATAATCATTTTGTTGATGTCATAATCATTTGATGATGTCATAATCATTTGATGTCATAATCATTGGATGATGTCATAATCATTTTGTTGATGTCATAATCATTTTATGATGTTATAATCATTTTGTTGATGTCATAATCATTTGATGATGTCATAATCATTTGATGTAATAATCATTAGATGATGTCATAATCATTTTGTTGATGTCATAATCATTTGATGATGTCATAATCATTAGATGATGTCATAATCATTTTGTTGATGTCATAATCATTTGATGATGTCATAATCATTTGATGTCATAATCATTGGATGATGTCATAATCATTTTGTTGATGTCATAATCATTTGATGATGTCATAATCATTTTGTTGATGTCATAATCATTTGATGATGTCATAATCATTTGATGTCATAATCATTGGATGATGTCATAATCATTTTGTTGATGTCATAATCATTTGATGATGTCATAATCATTAGATGATGTCATAATCATTTTGTTGATGTCATAATCATTTGATGATGTCATAATCATTTGATGTCATAATCATTGGATGATGTCATAATCATTTTGTTGATGTCATAATCATTGGATGATGTCATAATCCTTTTGTTGATGTCATAATCATTTGATGATGTCATAATCATTAGATGATGTCATAATCATTTTGTTGATGTCATAATCATTTGATGATGTCATAATCATTTTGTAGATGTCATAATCATTTCGTTGATGTCATAATGATTTGATGATATCATAATCATTTGATGTCATAATCATTGGATGATGTCATAATCATTTTGTTGATGTCATAATCATTTGGTGATGTCATAATCATTTGATGTCATAATCATTGGATGATGTCATAATCATTTGATGATGCCATAATCATTTTGTTGATGTTATAATCATTTTATGATGTCATAATCATTTTGTTGATGTCATAATCATTTTGTTGATGTCATAATCATTTGATGATGTCATAGTCATTAGATGATGTCATAATCATTTTGTTGATGTCATAATCATTTCATGATGTCATAATCATTTGATGTCATAATCATTGTATGATGTCATAATCATTTTGTTGATGTCATAATCATTTGATGTAATAATCATTGGATGATGTCATAATCATTTTGTTGATGTCATAATCATTTGATGATGTCATAGTCATTAGATGATGTCATAATCATTTTGTTGATGTCATAATCATTTCATGATGTCATAATCATTTGATGTCATAATCATTGTATGATGTCATAATCATTTTGTTGATGTCATAATCATTTGATGATGTCATAATCATTAGATAATGTCATAATCATTTTGTTGAAGTCATAATCATTTGATGATGTCATAATCATTTTGTTGATGTCATAATGATTTGATGATGTCATAATCATTTGATGTCATAATCATTGGATGATGTCATAATCATTTTGTTGATGTCATAATCATTTGATGATGTCATAATCATTTGATGTCATAATCATTCGATGATGTCATAATCATTTTGTTGATGTCATAATAATTTGATGATGTCATAATCATTTGATGTCATAATCATTGGATGATGTCATAATCATTTTGTTGATGTCATAATCATTTGATGATGTCATAATCATTTTGTTGATGTCATAATCATTTGATGATGTCATAATCATTTGATGTCATAATCATTGGATGATGTCATAATCATTTTGTTGATGTCATAATCATTTTATGATGTTATAATCATTTTGTTGATGTCATAATCATTGGATGATGTCATAATCCTTTTGTTGATGTCATAATCATTTGATGATGTCATAATCATTAGATGATGTCATAATCATTTTGTTGATGTCATAATCATTTGATGATGTCATAATCATTTTGTAGATGTCATAATCATTTCGTTGATGTCATAATGATTTGATGATATCATAATCATTTGATGTCATAATCATTGGATGATGTCATAATCATTTTGTTGATGTCATAATCATTTGGTGATGTCATAATCATTTGATGTCATAATCATTGGATGATGTCATAATCATTTGATGATGCCATAATCATTTTGTTGATGTCATAATCATTTTATGATGTCATAATCATTTTGTTGATGTCATAATCATTTTGTTGATGTCATAATCATTTGATGATGTCATAGTCATTAGATGATGTCATAATCATTTTGTTGATGTCATAATCATTTCATGATGTCATAATCATTTGATGTCATAATCATTGTATGATGTCATAATCATTTTGTTGATGTCATAATCATTTGATGATGTCATAATCATTAGATAATGTCATAATCATTTTGTTGAAGTCATAATCATTTGATGATGTCATAATCATTTTGTTGATGTCATAATGATTTGATGATGTCATAATCATTTGATGTCATAATCATTGGATGATGTCATAATCATTTTGTTGATGTCATAATCATTTGATGATGTCATAATCATTTGATGTCATAATCATTGGATGATGTCATAATCATTTTGTTGATGTCATAATCATTTGATGATGTCATAATCATTAGATGATGTCATAATAATTTTGTTGATGTCATAATCATTTGATGATGTCAAAATCATATGATGTAATAATCAATGGATGATGTCATAATCATTTTGTTGATGTCATAGTCATTTGATGATGTCATAATCATTAGATGATGTCATAATCATTTTGTTGATGTCATAATCATTTGATGATGTCATAATCATTAGATAATGTCATAATCATTTTGTTGATGTCATAATCATTTGATGATGTCATAATCATTTGATGTCATAATCATTGGATGATGTCATAATCATTTTATTGATGTCATAATCATTTGATGATGTCATAATCATTTGATGATGTCATAATCATTTTGTTGATGTCATAATCATTTGATGATGTCATAATCATTTGATGTCATAATCATTGGATGATGTCATAATCATTTTGTTGATGTCATAATCATTTTATGATGTCATAATCATTTTGTTAATGTCATAATCATTGGATGATGTCATAATCCTTTTGTTGATGTCATAATCATTTGATGATGTCATAATCATTAGATGATGTCATAATCATTTTGTTGATGTCATAATCATTTGATGATGTCATAACCATTTTGTTGATGTCATAATCATTTCGTTGATGTCATAATCATTTTGTTGATGTCATAATCATTTGATGATGTCATAATCATTAGATGATGTCATAATCATTTTGTTGATGTCATAATCATTTGATGATGTCATAATCATTTGATGATGTCATAATCATTTTGTTGATGTCATAATCATTTGATGATGTCATAATCATTTGATGTCATAATCATTGGATGATGTCGTAATCATTTTGTTGATGTCATAATCATTTGATGATGTCATAATCATTTGATGATGTCATAATCATTTTGATGATGTCATAATCATTTGATGATGTCATAATCATTTGATGTCATAATCATTGGATAATGTCATAATCATTTTGTTGATGTCATAATCATTTTATGATGTCATAATCATTTTGTTGATGTCATAATCATTGGATGATGTCATAATCCTTTTGTTGATGTCATAATCATTTTATGATGTTATAATCATTTTGTTGATCTCATAATCATTGGATGATGTCATAATCCTTTTGTTGATGTCATAATCATTTGATGATGTCATAATCATTTGATGATGTCATAATCATTTTGTTGATGTCATAATCATTTGATGATGTCATAATCATTTGATGTCATAATCATTGGATGATGTCGTAATCATTTTGTTGATGTCATAATCATTTGATGATGTCATAATCATTTGATGATGTCATAATCATTTTGATGATGTCATAATCATTTGATGATGTCATAATCATTTGATGTCATAATCATTTTGTTGATGTCATAATCATTTTATGATGTCATAATCATTTTGTTGATGTCATAATCATTGGATGATGTCATAATCCTTTTGTTGATGTCATAATCATTTTATGATGTTATAATCATTTTGTTGATCTCATAATCATTTGATGATGTCATAATCATTAGATGATGTCATAATCATTTTGTTGATGTCATAATCATTTGATGATGTCATAATCATTTGATGATGTCATAATCATTTTGTTGATGTCATAATCATTTGATGATGTCATAATCATTTGATGTCATAATCATTGGATGATGTCGTAATCATTTTGTTGATGTCATAATCATTTGATGATGTCATAATCATTTGATGATGTCATAATCATTTTGATGATGTCATAATCATTTGATGATGTCATAATCATTTGATGTCATAATCATTGGATAATGTCATAATCATTTTGTTGATGTCATAATCATTTTATGATGTCATAATCATTTTGTTGATGTCATAATCATTGGATGATGTCATAATCCTTTTGTTGATGTCATAATCATTTTATGATGTTATAATCATTTTGTTGATCTCATAATCATTGGATGATGTCATAATCCTTTTGTTGATGTCATAATCATTTGATGATGTCATAATCATTAGATGATGTCATAATCATTTTGTTGATGTCATAATCATTTGATGATGTCATAATCATTTTGTAGATGTCATAATCATTTCGTTGATGTCATAATGATTTGATGATATCATAATCATTTGATGTCATAATCATTGGATGATGTCATAATCATTTTGTTGATGTCATAATCATTTGGTGATGTCATAATCATTTGATGTCATAATCATTGGATGATGTCATAATCATTTGATGATGCCATAATCATTTTGTTGATGTCATAATCATTTTATGATGTCATAATCATTTTGTTGATGTCATAATCATTTTGTTGATGTCATAATCATTTGATGATGTCATAGTCATTAGATGATGTCATAATCATTTTGTTGATGTCATAATCATTTCATGATGTCATAATCATTTGATGTCATAATCATTGTATGATGTCATAATCATTTTGTTGATGTCATAATCATTTGATGATGTCATAATCATTAGATAATGTCATAATCATTTTGTTGAAGTCATAATCATTTGATGATGTCATAATCATTTTGTTGATGTCATAATCATTTGATGTCATAATCATTGGATGATGTCATAATCATTTTGTTGATGTCATAATCATTTGATGATGTCATAATCATTTGATGTCATAATCATTGGATGATGTCATAATCATTTTGTTGATGTCATAATCATTTGATGATGTCATAATCATTAGATGATGTCATAATAATTTTGTTGATGTCATAATCATTTGATGATGTCAAAATCATATGATGTAATAATCAATGGATGATGTCATAATCATTTTGTTGATGTCATAGTCATTTGATGATGTCATAATCATTAGATGATGTCATAATCATTTTGTTGATGTCATAATCATTTGATGATGTCATAATCATTAGATAATGTCATAATCATTTTGTTGATGTCATAATCATTTGATGATGTCATAATCATTTGATGTCATAATCATTGGATGATGTCATAATCATTTTATTGATGTCATAATCATTTGATGATGTCATAATCATTTGATGATGTCATAATCATTTTGTTGATGTCATAATCATTTGATGTCATAATCATTGGATGATGTCATAATCATTTTGTTGATGTCATAATCATTTGATGATGTCATAATCATTAGATGATGTCATAATAATTTTGTTGATGTCATAATCATTTGATGATGTCAAAATCATATGATGTAATAATCAATGGATGATGTCATAATCATTTTGTTGATGTCATAGTCATTTGATGATGTCATAATCATTAGATGATGTCATAATCATTTTGTTGATGTCATAATCATTGGATGATGTCATAATCCTTTTGTTGATGTCATAATCATTTGATGATGTCATAATCATTAGATGATGTCATAATCATTTTGTTGATGTCATAATTATTTGACGATGTCATAATCATTTGATGTCATAATCATTTTGTTGATGTCATAATGATTTGATGATGTCATAATCATTTGATGATGTCATAATCATTAGATGATGTCATAATCATTTTGTTGATGTCATAATCATTTGATGATGTCATAATCATTTGATGATGTCATAATCATTTTGTTGATGTCATAATCATTTGATGATGTCATAATCATTTGATGTCATAATCATTGGATGATGTCGTAATCATTTTGTTGATGTCATAATCATTTGATGATGTCATAATCATTTGATGATGTCATAATCATTTTGATGATGTCATAATCATTTGATGATGTCATAATCATTTGATGTCATAATCATTGGATAATGTCATAATCATTTTGTTGATGTCATAATCATTTTATGATGTCATAATCATTTTGTTGATGTCATAATCATTGGATGATGTCATAATCCTTTTGTTGATGTCATAATCATTTTATGATGTTATAATCATTTTGTTGATCTCATAATCATAGGATGATGTCATAATCCTTTTGTTGATGTCATAATCATTTGATGATGTCATAATCATTAGATGATGTCATAATCATTTTGTTGATGTCATAATCATTTGATGATGTCATAATCATTTTGTAGATGTCATAATCATTTCGTTGATGTCATAATGATTTGATGATATCATAATCATTTGATGTCATAATCATTGGATGATGTCATAATCATTTTGTTGATGTCATAATCATTTGATGATGTCATAATCATTAGATGATGTCATAATCATTTTGTTGATGTCATAATCATTTGATGATGTCATAATCATTTGATGATGTCATAATCATTTTGTTGATGTCATAATCATTTGATGTCATAATCATTGGATAATGTCATAATCATTTTGTTGATGTCATAATCATTTTATGATGTCATAATCATTTTGTTGATGTCATAATCATTGGATGATGTCATAATCCTTTTGTTGATGTCATAATCATTTGATGATGTCATAATCATTAGATGATGTCATAATCATATTGTTGATGTCATAACCATTTGATGATGTCATAATCATTTTGTTGATGTCATAATCATTTCGTTGATGTCATAATGATTTGATGATATCATAATCATTTGATGTCATAATCAATGGATGATGTCATAATCATTTTGTTGATGTCATAATCATTTGATGATGTCATAATCATTTGATGTCATAATCATTGGATGATGTCATAATCATTTTGTTGATGTCATAATCATTTTATGATGTCATAATCATTTTGTTGATGTCATTATCATTGGATGATGTCATAATCCTTTTGTTGATGTCATAATAATTTGATGATATCATAATCATTAGATGATGTCATAATCATTTTGTTGATGTCATAATCATTTGATGATGTCATAATCATTTTGTTGATGTCATAATCATTTCGTTGATGTCATAATGATTTGATGATATCATAATCATTTGATGTCATAATCATTGGATGATGTCATAATCATTTTGTTGATGTCATAATCATTTGATGATGTCATAATCATTAGATGATGTCATAATCATTGGATGATGACATAATCATTATGTTTATGTCATAATCATTTGATGTCATAATCATTGGATGATGTCATAATCATTTTGTTGATGTCATAATCATTTGATGATGTCATAATCATTAGATAATGTCATAATCATTTTTGTTGAAGTCATAATCATTTGATGATGTCATAATTATTTTGTTGATGTCATAATCATTTTGTTGATGTCATATTGATTTGATGATGTCATAATCATTTGATGTCATAATCATTAGATGATGTCATAATCATTTTGTTGATGTCATAATCATTTGATGATGTCATAATCATTTTGTTGATGTCATAATCATTTGATGATGTCATAATCATTTGATGTCATAATCATTGGATGATGTCATAATCATTTTGTTGATGTCATAATCATTTTATGATGTTATAATCATTTTGTTGATGTCATAATCATTGGATGATGTCATAATCATTAGATGATGTCATAATCATTTTGTTGATGTCATAATCATTTGATGATGTCATAATCATTTTGTAGATGTCATAATCATTTCGTTGATGTCATAATGATTTGATGATATCATAATCATTTGATGTCATAATCATTGGATGATGCCATAATCATTTTGTTGATGTCATAATCATTTGGTGATGTCATAATCATTTGATGTCATAATCATTGGATGATGTCATAATCATTTGATGATGCCATAATCATTTTGTTGATGTCATAATCATTTTATGATGTCATAATCATTTTGTTGATGTCATAATCATTTTGTTGATGTCATAATCATTTGATGATGTCATAGTCATTAGATGATGTCATAATCATTTTGTTGATGTCATAATCATTTCATGATGTCATAATCATTTGATGTCATAATCATTGTATGATGTCATAATCATTTTGTTGATGTCATAATCATTTGATGTAATAATCATTGGATGATGTCATAATCATTTTGTTGATGTCATAATCATTTGATGATGTCATAGTCATTAGATGATGTCATAATCATTTTGTTGATGTCATAATCATTTCATGATGTCATAATCATTTGATGTCATAATCATTGTATGATGTCATAATCATTTTGTTGATGTCATAATCATTTGATGATGTCATAATCATTAGATAATGTCATAATCATTTTGTTGAAGTCATAATCATTTGATGATGTCATAATCATTTTGTTGATGTCATAATGATTTGATGATGTCATAATCATTTGATGTCATAATCATTGGATGATGTCATAATCATTTTGTTGATGTCATAATCATTTGATGATGTCATAATCATTTGATGTCATAATCATTCGATGATGTCATAATCATTTTGTTGATGTCATAATAATTTGATGATGTCATAATCATTTGATGTCATAATCATTGGATGATGTCAAAATCATTTTGTTGATGTCATAATCATTTGATGATGTCATAATCATTTTGTTGATGTCATAATCATTTGATGATGTCATAATCATTTGATGTCATAATCATTGGATGATGTCATAATCATTTTGTTGATGTCATAATCATTTTATGATGTTATAATCATTTTGTTGATGTCATAATCATTGGATGATGTCATAATCCTTTTGTTGATGTCATAATCATTTGATGATGTCATAATCATTAGATGATGTCATAATCATTTTGTTGATGTCATAATCATTTGATGATGTCATAATCATTTTGTAGATGTCATAATCATTTTGTTGATGTCATAATGATTTGATGATATCATAATCATTTGATGTCATAATCATTGGATGATGTCATAATCATTTTGTTGATGTCATAATCATTTGGTGATGTCATAATCATTTGATGTCATAATCATTGGATGATGTCATAATCATTTGATGATGCCATAATCATTTTGTTGATGTCATAATCATTTTATGATGTCATAATCATTTTGTTGATGTCATAATCATTTTGTTGATGTCATAATCATTTGATGATGTCATAGTCATTAGATGATGTCATAATCATTTTGTTGATGTCATAATCATTTCATGATGTCATAATCATTTGATGTCATAATCATTGTATGATGTCATAATCATTTTGTTGATGTCATAATCATTTGATGATGTCATAATCATTAGATAATGTCATAATCATTTTGTTGAAGTCATAATCATTTGATGATGTCATAATCATTTTGTTGATGTCATAATGATTTGATGATGTCATAATCATTTGATGTCATAATCATTGGATGATGTCATAATCATTTTGTTGATGTCATAATCATTTGATGATGTCATAATCATTTGATGTCATAATCATTGGATGATGTCATAATCATTTTGTTGATGTCATAATCATTTGATGATGTCATAATCATTAGATGATGTCATAATAATTTTGTTGATGTCATAATCATTTGATGATGTCAAAATCATATGATGTAATAATCAATGGATGATGTCATAATCATTTTGTTGATGTCATAGTCATTTGATGATGTCATAATCATTAGATGATGTCATAATCATTTTGTTGATGTCATAATCATTTGATGATGTCATAATCATTAGATAATGTCATAATCATTTTGTTGATGTCATAATCATTTGATGATGTCATAATCATTTGATGTCATAATCATTGGATGATGTCATAATCATTTTATTGATGTCATAATCATTTGATGATGTCATAATCATTTGATGATGTCATAATCATTTTGTTGATGTCATAATCATTTGATGATGTCATAATCATTTGATGTCATAATCATTGGATGATGTCATAATCATTTTGTTGATGTCATAATCATTTTATGATGTCATAATCATTTTGTTAATGTCATAATCATTGGATGATGTCATAATCCTTTTGTTGATGTCATAATCATTTGATGATGTCATAATCATTAGATGATGTCATAATCATTTTGTTGATGTCATAATCATTTGATGATGTCATAACCATTTTGTTGATGTCATAATCATTTCGTTGATGTCATAATCATTTTGTTGATGTCATAATCATTTGATGATGTCATAATCATTAGATGATGTCATAATCATTTTGTTGATGTCATAATCATTTGATGATGTCATAATCATTTGATGATGTCATAATCATTTTGTTGATGTCATAATCATTTGATGATGTCATAATCATTTGATGTCATAATCATTGGATGATGTCGTAATCATTTTGTTGATGTCATAATCATTTGATGATGTCATAATCATTTGATGATGTCATAATCATTTTGATGATGTCATAATCATTTGATGATGTCATAATCATTTGATGTCATAATCATTGGATAATGTCATAATCATTTTGTTGATGTCATAATCATTTTATGATGTCATAATCATTTTGTTGATGTCATAATCATTGGATGATGTCATAATCCTTTTGTTGATGTCATAATCATTTTATGATGTTATAATCATTTTGTTGATCTCATAATCATTGGATGATGTCATAATCCTTTTGTTGATGTCATAATCATTTGATGATGTCATAATCATTTGATGATGTCATAATCATTTTGTTGATGTCATAATCATTTGATGATGTCATAATCATTTGATGTCATAATCATTGGATGATGTCGTAATCATTTTGTTGATGTCATAATCATTTGATGATGTCATAATCATTTGAAGATGTCATAATCATTTTGATGATGTCATAATCATTTGATGATGTCATAATCATTTGATGTCATAATCATTTTGTTGATGTCATAATCATTTTATGATGTCATAATCATTTTGTTGATGTCATAATCATTTGATGATGTCATAATCATTAGATGATGTCATAATCATTTTGTTGATGTCATAATCATTTTATGATGTTATAATCATTTTGTTGATCTCATAATCATTGGATGATGTCATAATCCTTTTGTTGATGTCATAATCATTTTATGATGTTATAATCATTTTGTTGATCTCATAATCATTTGATGATGTCATAATCATTAGATGATGTCATAAT
Organism: Dendrobates tinctorius; assembly: GCF_039654945.1. Taxonomy (NCBI): domain Eukaryota; kingdom Metazoa; phylum Chordata; class Amphibia; order Anura; family Dendrobatidae; genus Dendrobates; species Dendrobates tinctorius. The sequence continues at coordinate 39,093,110 of NW_027361687.1, read as the reverse complement.
CATTTTGTTGATGTCATAATCATTTGATGATGTCATAATCATTTGATGATGTCATAATCATTTTGTTGATGTCATAATCATTTGATGATGTCATAATCATTTGATGTCATAATCATTGGATGATGTCGTAATCATTTTGTTGATGTCATAATCATTTGATGATGTCATAATCATTTGATGATGTCATAATCATTTTGATGATGTCATAATCATTTGATGATGTCATAATCATTTGATGTCATAATCATTGGATAATGTCATAATCATTTTGTTGATGTCATAATCATTTTATGATGTCATAATCATTTTGTTGATGTCATAATCATTGGATGATGTCATAATCCTTTTGTTGATGTCATAATCATTTTATGATGTTATAATCATTTTGTTGATCTCATAATCATTGGATGATGTCATAATCCTTTTGTTGATGTCATAATCATTTGATGATGTCATAATCATTAGATGATGTCATAATCATTTTGTTGATGTCATAATCATTTGATGATGTCATAATCATTTTGTAGATGTCATAATCATTTCGTTGATGTCATAATGATTTGATGATATCATAATCATTTGATGTCATAATCATTGGATGATGTCATAATCATTTTGTTGATGTCATAATCATTTGGTGATGTCATAATCATTTGATGTCATAATCATTGGATGATGTCATAATCATTTTATGATGTCATAATCATTTTGTTGATGTCATAATCATTTTGTTGATGTCATAATCATTTGATGATGTCATAGTCATTAGATGATGTCATAATCATTTTGTTGATGTCATAATCATTTCATGATGTCATAATCATTTGATGTCATAATCATTGTATGATGTCATAATCATTTTGTTGATGTCATAATCATTTGATGATGTCATAATCATTAGATAATGTCATAATCATTTTGTTGAAGTCATAATCATTTGATGATGTCATAATCATTTTGTTGATGTCATAATCATTTGATGTCATAATCATTGGATGATGTCATAATCATTTTGTTGATGTCATAATCATTTGATGATGTCATAATCATTTGATGTCATAATCATTGGATGATGTCATAATCATTTTGTTGATGTCATAATCATTTGATGATGTCATAATCATTAGATGATGTCATAATAATTTTGTTGATGTCATAATCATTTGATGATGTCAAAATCATATGATGTAATAATCAATGGATGATGTCATAATCATTTTGTTGATGTCATAGTCATTTGATGATGTCATAATCATTAGATGATGTCATAATCATTTTGTTGATGTCATAATCATTTGATGATGTCATAATCATTAGATAATGTCGTAATCATTTTGTTGATGTCATAATCATTTGATGATGTCATAATCATTTGATGTCATAATCATTGGATGATGTCATAATCATTTTATTGATGTCATAATCATTTGATGATGTCATAATCATTTGATGATGTCATAATCATTTTGTTGATGTCATAATCATTTGATGATGTCATAATCATTTGATGTCATAATCATTGGATGATGTCATAATCATTTTGTTGATGTCATAATCATTTGATGATGTCATAATCATTAGATGATGTCATAATAATTTTGTTGATGTCATAATCATTTGATGATGTCAAAATCATATGATGTAATAATCAATGGATGATGTCATAATCATTTTGTTGATGTCATAGTCATTTGATGATGTCATAATCATTAGATGATGTCATAATCATTTTGTTGATGTCATAATTATTTGATGATGTCATAATCATTTGATGTCATAATCATTTTGTTGATGTCATAATGATTTGATGATGTCATAATCATTTGATGATGTCATAATCATTAGATGATGTCATAATCATTTTGTTGATGTCATAATCATTTGATGATGTCATAATCATTTGATGATGTCATAATCATTTTGTTGATGTCATAATCATTTGATGATGTCATAATCATTTGATGTCATAATCATTGGATGATGTCGTAATCATTTTGTTGATGTCATAATCATTTGATGATGTCATAATCATTTGATGATGTCATAATCATTTTGATGATGTCATAATCATTTGATGATGTCATAATCATTTGATGTCATAATCATTGGATAATGTCATAATCATTTTGTTGATGTCATAATCATTTTATGATGTCATAATCATTTTGTTGATGTCATAATCATTGGATGATGTCATAATCCTTTTGTTGATGTCATAATCATTTTATGATGTTATAATCATTTTGTTGATCTCATAATCATAGGATGATGTCATAATCCTTTTGTTGATGTCATAATCATTTGATGATGTCATAATCATTAGATGATGTCATAATCATTTTGTTGATGTCATAATCATTTGATGATGTCATAATCATTTTGTAGATGTCATAATCATTTCGTTGATGTCATAATGATTTGATGATATCATAATCATTTGATGTCATAATCATTGGATGATGTCATAATCATTTTGTTGATGTCATAATCATTTGGTGATGTCATAATCATTTGATGTCATAATCATTGGATGATGTCATAATCATTTGATGATGCCATAATCATTTTGTTGATGTCATAATCATTTTATGATGTCATAATCATTTTGTTGATGTCATAATAATTTTGTTGATGTCATAATCATTTGATGATGTCATAGTCATTAGATGATGTCATAATCATTTTGTTGATGTCATAATCATTTCATGATGTCATAATCATTTGATGTCATAATCATTGTATGATGTCATAATCATTTTGTTGATGTCATAATCATTTGATGATGTCATAATCATTAGATAATGTCATAATCATTTTGTTGAAGTCATAATCATTTGATGATGTCATAATCATTTTGTTGATGTCATAATGATTTGATGATGTCATAATCATTTGATGTCATAATCATTGGATGATGTCATAATCATTTTGTTGATGTCATAATCATTTGATGATGTCATAATCATTTGATGTCATAATCATTGGATGATGTCATAATCATTTTGTTGATGTCATAATCATTTGATGTCATAATCATTGGATGATGTCATAATCATTTTGTTGATGTCATAATCATTTGATGATGTCATAATCATTTGATGTCATAATCATTGGATGATGTCATAATCATTTTGTTGATGTCATAATCATTTGATGATGTCATAATCATTAGATGATGTCATAATCATTGGATGATGACATAATCATTTTGTTGATGTCATAATCATTTGATGTCATAATCATTGGATGATGTCATAATCATTTTGTTGATGTCATAATCATTTGATGATGTCATAATCATTAGATGATGTCATAATCATTTTGTTGATGTCACAATCATTTCATGATGTCATAATCATTTGATGTCATAATCATTGGATGATGTCATAATCATTTTGTTGATGTCATAATCATTTGATGATGTCATAATCATTAGATAATGTCATAATCATTTTGTTGAAGTCATAATCATTTGATGATGTCATTATCATTTTGTTGATGTCATAATGATTTGATGATGTCATAATCATTTGATGTCATAATCATTGGATGATGTCATAATCATTTTGTTGATGTCATAATCATTTGATGATGTCATAATCATTTGATGTCATAATCATTGGATAATGTCATAATCATTTTGTTGATGTCATAATCATTAGATGATGTCATAATCATTTTGTTGATGTCATAATCATTTGATGATGTCATAATCATATGATGTAATAATCATTGGATGATGTCATAATCATTTTGTTGATGTCATAATCATTTGATGATGTCATAATCATTAGATGATGTCATAATCATTTTGCTGATGTCATAATCATTTGATGATGTCATAATCATTAGATGATGTCATAATCATTTTGTTGATGTCATAATCATTTGATGATGTCATAATCATTTGATGTCATAATCATTGGATGATGTCGTAATCATTTTGTTGATGTCATAATCATTTGATGATGTCATAATCATTTTGATGATGTCATAATCATTTGATGATGTCATAATCATTTGATGTCATAATCATTGGATAATGTCATAATCATTTTGTTGATGTCATAATCATTTTATGATGTCATAATCATTTTGTTGATGTCATAATCATTGGATGATGTCATAATCCTTTTGTTGATGTCATAATCATTTGATGATGTCATAATCATTAGATGATGTCATAATCATATTGTTGATGTCATAATCATTTGATGATGTCATAATCATTTTGTTGTTGTCATAATCATTTCGTTGATGTCATAATGATTTGATGATATCATAATCATTTGATGTCATAATCATTGGATGATGTCATAATCATTTTGTTGATGTCATAATCATTTGATGATGTCATAATCATTTGATGTCATAATCAATGGATGATGTCATAATCATTTTGTTGATGTCATAAACATTTTATGATGTCATAATCATTTTGTTGATGTCATAATCATTGGATGATGTCATAATCCTTTTGTTGATGTCATAATCATTTGATGATGTCATAATCATTAGATGATGTCATAATCATTTTGTTGATGTCATAATCATTTGATGATGTCATAATCATTTTGTTGATGTCATAATCATTTCGTTGATGTCATAATCATTTTGTTGATGTCATAATCATTTGATGATGTCATAATCATTAGATGATGTCATAATAATTTTGTTGATGTCATAATCATTTGATGATGTCAAAATCATATGATGTAATAATCAATGGATGATGTCATAATCATTTTGTTGATGTCATAATCATTTGATGATGTCATAATCATTAGATGATGTCATAATCATTTTGTTGATGTCATAATCATTTGATGATGTCATAATCATTAGATGATGTCATAATCATTTTGTTGATGTCATAATCATTTGATGATGTCATAATCATTTGATGTCATAATCATTGGATGATGTCATAATCATTTTATTGATGTCATAATCATTTGATGATGTCATAATAATTTGATGTCATAATCATTGGATGATGTCATAATCATTTTGTTGATGTCATAATCATTTGATGATGTCATAATCATTAGATGATGTCATAATCATTGGATGATGACATAATCATTTTGTTTATGTCATAATCATTTGATGTCATAATCATTGGATGATGTCATAATCATTTTGTTGATGTCATAATCATTTTGTTGATGTCATATTGATTTGATGATGTCATAATCATTTGATGTCATAATCATTGGATGATGTCATAATCATTTTGTTCATGTCATAATCATTTGATGATGTCATAATCATTTGATGTCATAATCATTGGATGATGTCATAATCATTTTGTTGATGTCATAATCATTAGATGATGTCATAATCATTTTGTTGATGTCATAATCATTTGATGATGTCATTATCATTTGATGTAATAATCATTAGATGATGTCATAATCATTTTGTTGATGTCATAATCATTTGATGATGTCATAATCATTAGATGATGTCATAATCATTTTGTTGATGTCATAATCATTTGATGATGTCATAATCATTTGATGTCATAATCATTGGATGATGTCATAATCATTTTGTTGATGTCATAATAATTTGATGATGTCATAATCATTTGATGATGTCATAATCATTTTGTTGATGTCATAATCATTTGATGATGTCATAATCATTTGATGTCAGAATCATTGGATGATGTCATAATCATTTTGTTGATGTCATAATCATTTTATGATGTTATAATCATTTTGTTGATGTCATAATCATTGGATGATGTCACAATCCTTTTGTTGATGTCATAATCATTTGATGATGTCATAATCATTAGATGATGTCATAATCATTTTGTTGATGTCATAATCATTTGATGATGTCATAATCATTTTGTAGATGTCATAATCATTTTATGATGTCATAATCATTTTGTTGACGTCATAATCATTTGGTGATGTCATAATCATTTGATGTCATAATCATTGGATGATGTCATAATCATTTTGTTGATGTCATAATCATTTGGTGATGTCATAATCATTTGATGTCATAATCATTGGATGATGTCATAATCATTTGATGATGCCATAATCATTTTGTTGATGTCATAATCATTTTATGATGTCATAATCATTTTGTTGATGTCATAATCATTTTGTTGATGTCATAATCATTTGATGATGTCATAGTCATTAGATGATGTCATAATCATTTTGTTGATGTCATAATCATTTCATGATGTCATAATCATTTGATGTCATAATCATTGGATGATGTCATAATCATTTTATTGATGTCATAATCATTTGATGATGTCATAATCATTTGATGATGTCATAATCATTTTGTTGATGTCATAATCATTTGATGATGTCATAATCATTTGATGTCATAATCATTGGATGATGTCATAATCATTTTGTTGATGTCATAATCATTTTATGATGTCATAATCATTTTGTTGATGTCATAATCATTGGATGATGTCATAATCCTTTTGTTGATGTCATAATCATTTAATGATGTCATAATCATTAGATGATGTCATAATCATTTTGTTGATGTCATAATCATTTGATGATGTCATAATCATTTTGTTGATGTCATAATCATTTCGTTGATGTCATAATCATTTTGTTGATGTCATAATCATTTGATGATGTCATAATCATTAGATGATGTCATAATCATTTTGTTGATGTCATAATCATTTGATGATGTCATAATCATTTGATGATGTCATAATCATTTTGTTGATGTCATAATCATTTGATGTCATAATCATTGGATAATGTCATAATCATTTTGTTGATGTCATAATCATTTTATGATGTCATAATCATTTTGTTGATGTCATAGTCATTGGATGATGTCATAATCCTTTTGTTGATGTCATAATCATTTGATGATGTCATAATCATTAGATGATGTCATAATCATATTGTTGATGTCATAACCATTTGATGATGTCACAATCATTTTGTTGATGTCATAATCATTTCGTTGATGTCATAATGATTTGATGATATCATAATCATTTGATGTCATAATCATTGGATGATGTCATAATCATTTTGTTGATGTCATAATCATTTGATGATGTCATAAACATTTGATGTCATAATCATTGGATAATGTCATAATCATTTTGTTGATGTCATAATCATTTTATGATGTCATAATCATTTTGTTGATGTCATAATCATTGGATGATGTCATAATCCTTTTGTTGATGTCATAATAATTTGATGATGTCATAATCATTAGATGATGTCATAATCATTTTGTTGATGTCATAATCATTTGATGATGTCATAATCATTTTGTTGATGTCATAATCATTTCGTTGATGTCATAATGATTTGATGATATCATAATCATTTGATGTCATAATCATTGGATGATGTCATAATCATTTTGTTGATGTCATAATCATTTGATGATGTCATAATCATTAGATGATGTCATAATCATTGGATGATGACATAATCATTATGTTTATGTCATAATCATTTGATGTCATAATCATTGGATGATGTCATAATCATTTTGTTGATGTCATAATCATTTGATGATGTCATAATCATTAGATAATGTCGTAATCATTTTTGTTGAAGTCATAATCATTTGATGATGTCATAATCATTTTGTTGATGTCATAATCATTTTGTTGATGTCATATTGATTTGATGATGTCATAATCATTTGATGTCATAATCATTGGATGATGTCATAATCATTTTGTTCATGTCATAATCATTTGATGATGCCATAATCATTTGATGTCATAATCATTGGATGATATCATAATCATTTTGTTGATGTCATAATCATTTGATGATGTCATAATCATTAGATGATGTCATAATCATTTTGTTGATGTCATAATCATTTGATGATGTCATAATCATTTGATGTAATAATCATTAGATGATGTCATAATCATTTTGTTGATGTCATAATCATTTGATGATGTCATAATCATTAGATGATGTCATAATCATTTTGTTGATGTCATAATCATTTGATGATGTCATAATCATTTGATGTCATAATCATTGGATGATGTCATAATCATTTTGTTGATGTCATAATCATTTGATGATGTCATAATCATTTTGTTGATGTCATAATCATTTGATGATGTCATAATCATTTGATGTCATAATCATTGGATGATGTCATAATCATTTTGTTGATGTCAAAATCATTTTATGATGTTATAATCATTTTGTTGATGTCATAATCATTGGATGATGTCATAATCCTTTTGTTGATGTCATAATCATTTGATGATGTCATAATCATTAGATGATGTCATAATCATTTTGTTGATGTCATAATCATTTGATGATGTCATAATCATTTTGTAGATGTCATAATCATTTCGTTGATGTCATAATGATTTGATGATATCATAATCATTTGATGTCATAATCATTGGATGATGTCATAATCATTTTGTTGATGTCATAATCATTTGGTGATGTCATAATCATTTGATGTCATAATCATTGGATGATGTCATAATCATTTGATGATGCCATAATCATTTTGTTGATGTCATAATCATTTTATGATGTCATAATCATTTTGTTGATGTCATAATCATTTTGTTGATGTCATAATCATTTGATGATGTCATAGTCATTAGATGATGTCATAATCATTTTGTTGATGTCATAATCATTTCATGATGTCATAATCATTTGATGTCATAATCATTGTATGATGTCATAATCATTTTGTTGATGTCATAATCATTTGATGTAATAATCATTGGATGATGTCATAATCATTTTGTTGATGTCATAATCATTTGATGATGTCATAGTCATTAAATGATGTCATAATCATTTTGTTGATGTCATAATCATTTCATGATGTCATAATCATTTGATGTCATAATCATTGTATGATGTCATAATCATTTTGTTGATGTCATAATCATTTGATGATGTCATAATCATTAGATAATGTCATAATCATTTTGTTGAAGTCATAATCATTTGATGATGTCATAATCATTTTGCAGATGTCATAATCATTTCGTTGATGTCATAATGATTTGATGATATCATAATCATTTGATGTCATAATCATTGGATGATGTCATAATCATTTTGTTGATGTCATAATCATTTGGTGATGTCATAATCATTTGATGTCATAATCATTGGATGATGTCATAATCATTTGATGATGCCATAATCATTTTGTTGATGTCATAATCATTTTATGATGTCATAATCATTTTGTTGATGTCATAATCATTTTGTTGATGTCATAATCATTTGATGATGTCATAGTCATTAGATGATGTCATAATCATTTTGTTGATGTCATAATCATTTCATGATGTCATAATCATTTGATGTCATAATCATTGTATGATGTCATAATCATTTTGTTGATGTCATAATCATTTGATGTAATAATCATTGGATGATGTCATAATCATTTTGTTGATGTCATAATCATTTGATGATGTCATAGTCATTAAATGATGTCATAATCATTTTGTTGATGTCATAATCATTTCATTATGTCATAATCATTTGATGTCATAATCATTGTATGATGTCATAATCATTTTGTTGATGTCATAATCATTTGATGATGTCATAATCATTAGATAATGTCATAATCATTTTGTTGAAGTCATAATCATTTGATGATGTCATAATCATTTTGTTGATGTCATAATGATTTGATGATGTCATAATCATTTGATGTCATAATCATTGGATGATGTCATAATCATTTTGTTGATGTCATAATCATTTGATGATGTCATAATCATTTGATGTCATAATCATTGGATGATGTCATAATCATTTTGTTGATGTCATAATCATTTGATGATGTCATAATCATTAGATGATGTCATAATAATTTTGTTGATGTCATAATCATTTGATGATGTCAAAATCATATGATGTAATAATCAATGGATGATGTCATAATCATTTTGTTGATGTCATAATCATTTGATGATGTCATAATCATTAGATGATGTCATAATCATTTTGTTGATGTCATAATCATTTGATGATGTCATAATCATTAGATGATGTCATAATCATTTTGTTGATGTCATAATCATTTGATGATGTCATAATCATTTGATGTCATAATCATTGGATGATGTCATAATCATTTTATTGATGTCATAATCATTTGATGATGTCATAATCATTTGATGATGTCATAATCATTTTGTTGATGTCATAATCATTTGATGATGTCATAATCATTTGATGTCATAATCATTGGATGATGTCATAATCATTTTGTTGATGTCATAATCATTTTATGATGTCATAATCATTTTGTTGATGTCATAATCATTTCGTTGATGTCATAATCATTTTGTTGATGTCATAATCATTTGATGATGTCATAATCATTAGATGATGTCATAATCATTTTGTTGATGTCATAATCATTTGATGATGTCATAATCATTTTGTAGATGTCATAATCATTTCGTTGATGTCATAATGATTTGATGATATCATAATCATTTGATGTCATAATCATTGGATGATGTCATAATCATTTGGTGATGTCATAATCATTTGATGTCATAATCATTAGATGATGTCATAATCATTTTGTTGATGTCATAATTATTTGACGATGTCATAATCATTTGATGTCATAATCATTTTGTTGATGTCATAATGATTTGATGATGTCATAATCATTTGATGATGTCATAATCATTAGATGATGTCATAATCATTTTGTTGATGTCATAATCATTTGATGATGTCATAATCATTTGATGATGTCATAATCATTTTGTTGATGTCATAATCATTTGATGATGTCATAATCATTTGATGTCATAATCATTGGATGATGTCGTAATCATTTTGTTGATGTCATAATCATTTGATGATGTCATAATCATTTGATGATGTCATAATCATTTTGATGATGTCATAATCATTTGATGATGTCATAATCATTTGATGTCATAATCATTGGATAATGTCATAATCATTTTGTTGATGTCATAATCATTTTATGATGTCATAATCATTTTGTTGATGTCATAATCATTGGATGATGTCATAATCCTTTTGTTGATGTCATAATCATTTTATGATGTTATAATCATTTTGTTGATCTCATAATCATAGGATGATGTCATAATCCTTTTGTTGATGTCATAATCATTTGATGATGTCATAATCATTAGATGATGTCATAATCATTTTGTTGATGTCATAATCATTTGATGATGTCATAATCATTTTGTAGATGTCATAATCATTTCGTTGATGTCATAATGATTTGATGATATCATAATCATTTGATGTCATAATCATTGGATGATGTCATAATCATTTTGTTGATGTCATAATCATTTGATGATGTCATAATCATTAGATGATGTCATAATCATTTTGTTGATGTCATAATCATTTGATGATGTCATAATCATTTGATGATGTCATAATCATTTTGTTGATGTCATAATCATTTGATGTCATAATCATTGGATAATGTCATAATCATTTTGTTGATGTCATAATCATTTTATGATGTCATAATCATTTTGTTGATGTCATAATCATTGGATGATGTCATAATCCTTTTGTTGATGTCATAATCATTTGATGATGTCATAATCATTAGATGATGTCATAATCATATTGTTGATGTCATAACCATTTGATGATGTCATAATCATTTTGTTGATGTCATAATCATTTTGTTGATGTCATAATCATTTGATGATGTCATAATCATTAGATGATGTCATAATCATTTTGTTGATGTCATAATCATTTGATGATGTCATAATCATTTGATGATGTCATAATCATTTTGTTGATGTCATAATCATTTGATGTCATAATCATTGGATAATGTCATAATCATTTTGTTGATGTCATAATCATTTTATGATGTCATAATCATTTTGTTGATGTCATAGTCATTGGATGATGTCATAATCCTTTTGTTGATGTCATAATCATTTGATGATGTCATAATCATTAGATGATGTCATAATCATATTGTTGATGTCATAACCATTTGATGATGTCACAATCATTTTGTTGATGTCATAATCATTTCGTTGATGTCATAATGATTTGATGATATCATAATCATTTGATGTCATAATCATTGGATGATGTCATAATCATTTTGTTGATGTCATAATCATTTGATGATGTCATAAACATTTGATGTCATAATCATTGGATAATGTCATAATCATTTTGTTGATGTCATAATCATTTTATGATGTCATAATCATTTTGTTGATGTCATAATCATTGGATGATGTCATAATCCTTTTGTTGATGTCATAATAATTTGATGATGTCATAATCATTAGATGATGTCATAATCATTTTGTTGATGTCATAATCATTTGATGATGTCATAATCATTTTGTTGATGTCATAATCATTTCGTTGATGTCATAATGATTTGATGATATCATAATCATTTGATGTCATAATCATTGGATGATGTCATAATCATTTTGTTGATGTCATAATCATTTGATGATGTCATAATCATTAGATGATGTCATAATCATTGGATGATGACATAATCATTATGTTTATGTCATAATCATTTGATGTCATAATCATTGGATGATGTCATAATCATTTTGTTGATGTCATAATCATTTGATGATGTCATAATCATTAGATAATGTCGTAATCATTTTTGTTGAAGTCATAATCATTTGATGATGTCATAATCATTTTGTTGATGTCATAATCATTTTGTTGATGTCATATTGATTTGATGATGTCATAATCATTTGATGTCATAATCATTGGATGATGTCATAATCATTTTGTTCATGTCATAATCATTTGATGATGCCATAATCATTTGATGTCATAATCATTGGATGATATCATAATCATTTTGTTGATGTCATAATCATTTGATGATGTCATAATCATTAGATGATGTCATAATCATTTTGTTGATGTCATAATCATTTGATGATGTCATAATCATTTGATGTAATAATCATTAGATGATGTCATAATCATTTTGTTGATGTCATAATCATTTGATGATGTCATAATCATTAGATGATGTCATAATCATTTTGTTGATGTCATAATCATTTGATGATGTCATAATCATTTGATGTCATAATCATTGGATGATGTCATAATCATTTTGTTGATGTCATAATCATTTGATGATGTCATAATCATTTTGTTGATGTCATAATCATTTGATGATGTCATAATCATTTGATGTCATAATCATTGGATGATGTCATAATCATTTTGTTGATGTCAAAATCATTTTATGATGTTATAATCATTTTGTTGATGTCATAATCATTGGATGATGTCATAATCCTTTTGTTGATGTCATAATCATTTGATGATGTCATAATCATTAGATGATGTCATAATCATTTTGTTGATGTCATAATCATTTGATGATGTCATAATCATTTTGTAGATGTCATAATCATTTCGTTGATGTCATAATGATTTGATGATATCATAATCATTTGATGTCATAATCATTGGATGATGTCATAATCATTTTGTTGATGTCATAATCATTTGGTGATGTCATAATCATTTGATGTCATAATCATTGGATGATGTCATAATCATTTGATGATGCCATAATCATTTTGTTGATGTCATAATCATTTTATGATGTCATAATCATTTTGTTGATGTCATAATCATTTTGTTGATGTCATAATCATTTGATGATGTCATAGTCATTAGATGATGTCATAATCATTTTGTTGATGTCATAATCATTTCATGATGTCATAATCATTTGATGTCATAATCATTGTATGATGTCATAATCATTTTGTTGATGTCATAATCATTTGATGTAATAATCATTGGATGATGTCATAATCATTTTGTTGATGTCATAATCATTTGATGATGTCATAGTCATTAAATGATGTCATAATCATTTTGTTGATGTCATAATCATTTCATGATGTCATAATCATTTGATGTCATAATCATTGTATGATGTCATAATCATTTTGTTGATGTCATAATCATTTGATGATGTCATAATCATTAGATAATGTCATAATCATTTTGTTGAAGTCATAATCATTTGATGATGTCATAATCATTTTGCAGATGTCATAATCATTTCGTTGATGTCATAATGATTTGATGATATCATAATCATTTGATGTCATAATCATTGGATGATGTCATAATCATTTTGTTGATGTCATAATCATTTGGTGATGTCATAATCATTTGATGTCATAATCATTGGATGATGTCATAATCATTTGATGATGCCATAATCATTTTGTTGATGTCATAATCATTTTATGATGTCATAATCATTTTGTTGATGTCATAATCATTTTGTTGATGTCATAATCATTTGATGATGTCATAGTCATTAGATGATGTCATAATCATTTTGTTGATGTCATAATCATTTCATGATGTCATAATCATTTGATGTCATAATCATTGTATGATGTCATAATCATTTTGTTGATGTCATAATCATTTGATGTAATAATCATTGGATGATGTCATAATCATTTTGTTGATGTCATAATCATTTGATGATGTCATAGTCATTAAATGATGTCATAATCATTTTGTTGATGTCATAATCATTTCATTATGTCATAATCATTTGATGTCATAATCATTGTATGATGTCATAATCATTTTGTTGATGTCATAATCATTTGATGATGTCATAATCATTAGATAATGTCATAATCATTTTGTTGAAGTCATAATCATTTGATGATGTCATAATCATTTTGTTGATGTCATAATGATTTGATGATGTCATAATCATTTGATGTCATAATCATTGGATGATGTCATAATCATTTTGTTGATGTCATAATCATTTGATGATGTCATAATCATTTGATGTCATAATCATTGGATGATGTCATAATCATTTTGTTGATGTCATAATCATTTGATGATGTCATAATCATTAGATGATGTCATAATAATTTTGTTGATGTCATAATCATTTGATGATGTCAAAATCATATGATGTAATAATCAATGGATGATGTCATAATCATTTTGTTGATGTCATAATCATTTGATGATGTCATAATCATTAGATGATGTCATAATCATTTTGTTGATGTCATAATCATTTGATGATGTCATAATCATTAGATGATGTCATAATCATTTTGTTGATGTCATAATCATTTGATGATGTCATAATCATTTGATGTCATAATCATTGGATGATGTCATAATCATTTTATTGATGTCATAATCATTTGATGATGTCATAATCATTTGATGATGTCATAATCATTTTGTTGATGTCATAATCATTTGATGATGTCATAATCATTTGATGTCATAATCATTGGATGATGTCATAATCATTTTGTTGATGTCATAATCATTTTATGATGTCATAATCATTTTGTTGATGTCATAATCATTTCGTTGATGTCATAATCATTTTGTTGATGTCATAATCATTTGATGATGTCATAATCATTAGATGATGTCATAATCATTTTGTTGATGTCATAATCATTTGATGATGTCATAATCATTTTGTAGATGTCATAATCATTTCGTTGATGTCATAATGATTTGATGATATCATAATCATTTGATGTCATAATCATTGGATGATGTCATAATCATTTGGTGATGTCATAATCATTTGATGTCATAATCATTAGATGATGTCATAATCATTTTGTTGATGTCATAATTATTTGACGATGTCATAATCATTTGATGTCATAATCATTTTGTTGATGTCATAATGATTTGATGATGTCATAATCATTTGATGATGTCATAATCATTAGATGATGTCATAATCATTTTGTTGATGTCATAATCATTTGATGATGTCATAATCATTTGATGATGTCATAATCATTTTGTTGATGTCATAATCATTTGATGATGTCATAATCATTTGATGTCATAATCATTGGATGATGTCGTAATCATTTTGTTGATGTCATAATCATTTGATGATGTCATAATCATTTGATGATGTCATAATCATTTTGATGATGTCATAATCATTTGATGATGTCATAATCATTTGATGTCATAATCATTGGATAATGTCATAATCATTTTGTTGATGTCATAATCATTTTATGATGTCATAATCATTTTGTTGATGTCATAATCATTGGATGATGTCATAATCCTTTTGTTGATGTCATAATCATTTTATGATGTTATAATCATTTTGTTGATCTCATAATCATAGGATGATGTCATAATCCTTTTGTTGATGTCATAATCATTTGATGATGTCATAATCATTAGATGATGTCATAATCATTTTGTTGATGTCATAATCATTTGATGATGTCATAATCATTTTGTAGATGTCATAATCATTTCGTTGATGTCATAATGATTTGATGATATCATAATCATTTGATGTCATAATCATTGGATGATGTCATAATCATTTTGTTGATGTCATAATCATTTGATGATGTCATAATCATTAGATGATGTCATAATCATTTTGTTGATGTCATAATCATTTGATGATGTCATAATCATTTGATGATGTCATAATCATTTTGTTGATGTCATAATCATTTGATGTCATAATCATTGGATAATGTCATAATCATTTTGTTGATGTCATAATCATTTTATGATGTCATAATCATTTTGTTGATGTCATAATCATTGGATGATGTCATAATCCTTTTGTTGATGTCATAATCATTTGATGATGTCATAATCATTAGATGATGTCATAATCATATTGTTGATGTCATAACCATTTGATGATGTCATAATCATTTTGTTGATGTCATAATCATTTCGTTGATGTCATAATGATTTGATGATATCATAATCATTTGATGTCATAATCAATGGATGATGTCATAATCATTTTGTTGATGTCATAATCATTTGATGATGTCATAATCATTTGATGT
Organism: Dendrobates tinctorius; assembly: GCF_039654945.1. NCBI lineage: Eukaryota > Metazoa > Chordata > Amphibia > Anura > Dendrobatidae > Dendrobates > Dendrobates tinctorius. The sequence goes on along the minus strand of NW_027361687.1, from coordinate 39,076,201 downwards.
CATAATCATTGGATGATGTCATAATCATTTTGTTGATGTCATAATCATTTTATGATGTCATAATCATTTTGTTGATGTCATTATCATTGGATGATGTCATAATCCTTTTGTTGATGTCATAATAATTTGATGATGTCATAATCATTAGATGATGTCATAATCATTTTGTTGATGTCATAATCATTTGATGATGTCATAATCATTTTGTTGATGTCATAATCATTTCGTTGATGTCATAATGATTTGATGATATCATAATCATTTGATGTCATAATCATTGGATGATGTCATAATCATTTTGTTGATGTCATAATCATTTGATGATGTCATAATCATTAGATGATGTCATAATCATTGGATGATGACATAATCATTATGTTTATGTCATAATCATTTGATGTCATAATCATTGGATGATGTCATAATCATTTTGTTGATGTCATAATCATTTGATGATGTCATAATCATTAGATAATGTCATAATCATTTTTGTTGAAGTCATAATCATTTGATGATGTCATAATTATTTTGTTGATGTCATAATCATTTTGTTGATGTCATATTGATTTGATGATGTCATAATCATTTGATGTCATAATCATTAGATGATGTCATAATCATTTTGTTCATGTCATAATCATTTGATGATGTCATAATCATTTGATGTCATAATCATTGGATGATGTCATAATCATTTTGTTGATGTCATAATCATTTGATGATGTCATAATCATTAGATGATGTCATAATCATTTTGTTGATGTCATAATCATTTGATGATGTCATAATCATTTGATGTAATAATCATTAGATGATGTCATAATCATTTTGTTGATGTCATAATCATTTGATGATGTCATAATCTTTAGATGATGTCATAATCATTTTGTTGATGTCATAATCATTTGATGATGTCATAATCATTTGATGTCATAATCATTGGATGATGTCATAATCATTTTGTTGATGTCATAATCATTTGATGATGTCATAATCATTTTGTTGATGTCATAATCATTTGATGATGTCATAATCATTTGATGTCATAATCATTGGATGATGTCATAATCATTTGATGATGTCATAATCATTTTGTAGATGTCATAATCATTTCGTTGATGTCATAATGATTTGATGATATCATAATCATTTGATGTCATAATCATTGGATGATGTCATAATCATTTTGTTGATGTCATAATCATTTGGTGATGTCATAATCATTTGATGTCATAATCATTGGATGATGTCATAATCATTGGATGATGTCATAATCATTTGATGATGCCATAATCATTTTGTTGATGTCATAATCATTTTATGATGTCATAATCATTTTGTTGATGTCATAATCATTTTGTTGATGTCATAATCATTTGATGATGTCATAGTCATTAGATGATGTCATAATCATTTTGTTGATGTCATAATCATTTCATGATGTCATAATCATTTGATGTCATAATCATTGTATGATGTCATAATCATTTTGTTGATGTCATAATCATTTGATGTAATAATCATTGGATGATGTCATAATCATTTTGTTGATGTCATAATCATTTGATGATGTCATAGTCATTAGATGATGTCATAATCATTTTGTTGATGTCATAATCATTTCATGATGTCATAATCATTTGATGTCATAATCATTGTATGATGTCATAATCATTTTGTTGATGTCATAATCATTTGATGATGTCATAATCATTAGATAATGTCATAATCATTTTGTTGAAGTCATAATCATTTGATGATGTCATAATCATTTTGTTGATGTCATAATGATTTGATGATGTCATAATCATTTGATGTCATAATCATTGGATGATGTCATAATCATTTTGTTGATGTCATAATCATTTGATGATGTCATAATCATTTGATGTCATAATCATTCGATGATGTCATAATCATTTTGTTGATGTCATAATAATTTGATGATGTCATAATCATTTGATGTCATAATCATTGGATGATGTCAAAATCATTTTGTTGATGTCATAATCATTTGATGATGTCATAATCATTTTGTTGATGTCATAATCATTTGATGATGTCATAATCATTTGATGTCATAATCATTGGATGATGTCATAATCATTTTGTTGATGTCATAATCATTTTATGATGTTATAATCATTTTGTTGATGTCATAATCATTGGATGATGTCATAATCCTTTTGTTGATGTCATAATCATTTGATGATGTCATAATCATTAGATGATGTCATAATCATTTTGTTGATGTCATAATCATTTGATGATGTCATAATCATTTTGTAGATGTCATAATCATTTTGTTGATGTCATAATGATTTGATGATATCATAATCATTTGATGTCATAATCATTGGATGATGTCATAATCATTTTGTTGATGTCATAATCATTTGGTGATGTCATAATCATTTGATGTCATAATCATTGGATGATGTCATAATCATTTGATGATGCCATAATCATTTTGTTGATGTCATAATCATTTTATGATGTCATAATCATTTTGTTGATGTCATAATCATTTGATGTCATAATCATTTTGTTGATGTCATAATGATTTGATGATGTCATAATCATTTGATGATGTCATAATCATTAGATGATGTCATAATCATTTTGTTGATGTCATAATCATTTGATGATGTCATAATCATTTGATGATGTCATAATCATTTTGTTGATGTCATAATCATTTGATGATGTCATAATCATTTGATGTCATAATCATTGGATGATGTCGTAATCATTTTGTTGATGTCATAATCATTTGATGATGTCATAATCATTTGATGATGTCATAATCATTTTGATGATGTCATAATCATTTGATGATGTCATAATCATTTGATGTCATAATCATTTGATGTCATAATCATTGGATGATGTCATAATCATTTTGTTGATGTCATAATCATTTGATGATGTCATAATCATTAGATGATGTCATAATAATTTTGTTGATGTCATAATCATTTGATGATGTCAAAATCATATGATGTAATAATCAATGGATGATGTCATAATCATTTTGTTGATGTCATAGTCATTTGATGATGTCATAATCATTAGATGATGTCATAATCATTTTGTTGATGTCATAATCATTTGATGATGTCATAATCATTAGATAATGTCATAATCATTTTGTTGATGTCATAATCATTTGATGATGTCATAATCATTTGATGTCATAATCATTGGATGATGTCATAATCATTTTATTGATGTCATAATCATTTGATGATGTCATAATCATTTGATGATGTCATAATCATTTTGTTGATGTCATAATCATTTGATGATGTCATAATCATTTGATGTCATAATCATTGGATGATGTCATAATCATTTTGTTGATGTCATAATCATTTTATGATGTCATAATCATTTTGTTAATGTCATAATCATTGGATGATGTCATAATCCTTTTGTTGATGTCATAATCATTTGATGATGTCATAATCATTAGATGATGTCATAATCATTTTGTTGATGTCATAATCATTTGATGATGTCATAACCATTTTGTTGATGTCATAATCATTTCGTTGATGTCATAATCATTTTGTTGATGTCATAATCATTTGATGATGTCATAATCATTAGATGATGTCATAATCATTTTGTTGATGTCATAATCATTTGATGATGTCATAATCATTTGATGATGTCATAATCATTTTGTTGATGTCATAATCATTTGATGATGTCATAATCATTTGATGTCATAATCATTGGATGATGTCGTAATCATTTTGTTGATGTCATAATCATTTGATGATGTCATAATCATTTGATGATGTCATAATCATTTTGATGATGTCATAATCATTTGATGATGTCATAATCATTTGATGTCATAATCATTGGATAATGTCATAATCATTTTGTTGATGTCATAATCATTTTATGATGTCATAATCATTTTGTTGATGTCATAATCATTGGATGATGTCATAATCCTTTTGTTGATGTCATAATCATTTTATGATGTTATAATCATTTTGTTGATCTCATAATCATTGGATGATGTCATAATCCTTTTGTTGATGTCATAATCATTTGATGATGTCATAATCATTTGATGATGTCATAATCATTTTGTTGATGTCATAATCATTTGATGATGTCATAATCATTTGATGTCATAATCATTGGATGATGTCGTAATCATTTTGTTGATGTCATAATCATTTGATGATGTCATAATCATTTGAAGATGTCATAATCATTTTGATGATGTCATAATCATTTGATGATGTCATAATCATTTGATGTCATAATCATTTTGTTGATGTCATAATCATTTTATGATGTCATAATCATTTTGTTGATGTCATAATCATTTGATGATGTCATAATCATTAGATGATGTCATAATCATTTTGTTGATGTCATAATCATTTTATGATGTTATAATCATTTTGTTGATCTCATAATCATTGGATGATGTCATAATCCTTTTGTTGATGTCATAATCATTTTATGATGTTATAATCATTTTGTTGATCTCATAATCATTTGATGATGTCATAATCATTAGATGATGTCATAATCATTTTGTTGATGTCATAATCATTTGATGATGTCATAATCATTTGATGATGTCATAATCATTTTGTTGATGTCATAATCATTTGATGATGTCATAATCATTTGATGTCATAATCATTGGATGATGTCGTAATCATTTTGTTGATGTCATAATCATTTGATGATGTCATAATCATTTGATGATGTCATAATCATTTTGATGATGTCATAATCATTTGATGATGTCATAATCATTTGATGTCATAATCATTGGATAATGTCATAATCATTTTGTTGATGTCATAATCATTTTATGATGTCATAATCATTTTGTTGATGTCATAATCATTGGATGATGTCATAATCCTTTTGTTGATGTCATAATCATTTTATGATGTTATAATCATTTTGTTGATCTCATAATCATTGGATGATGTCATAATCCTTTTGTTGATGTCATAATCATTTGATGATGTCATAATCATTAGATGATGTCATAATCATTTTGTTGATGTCATAATCATTTGATGATGTCATAATCATTTTGTAGATGTCATAATCATTTCGTTGATGTCATAATGATTTGATGATATCATAATCATTTGATGTCATAATCATTGGATGATGTCATAATCATTTTGTTGATGTCATAATCATTTGGTGATGTCATAATCATTTGATGTCATAATCATTGGATGATGTCATAATCATTTGATGATGCCATAATCATTTTGTTGATGTCATAATCATTTTATGATGTCATAATCATTTTGTTGATGTCATAATCATTTTGTTGATGTCATAATCATTTGATGATGTCATAGTCATTAGATGATGTCATAATCATTTTGTTGATGTCATAATCATTTCATGATGTCATAATCATTTGATGTCATAATCATTGTATGATGTCATAATCATTTTGTTGATGTCATAATCATTTGATGATGTCATAATCATTAGATAATGTCATAATCATTTTGTTGAAGTCATAATCATTTGATGATGTCATAATCATTTTGTTGATGTCATAATCATTTGATGTCATAATCATTGGATGATGTCATAATCATTTTGTTGATGTCATAATCATTTGATGATGTCATAATCATTTGATGTCATAATCATTGGATGATGTCATAATCATTTTGTTGATGTCATAATCATTTGATGATGTCATAATCATTAGATGATGTCATAATAATTTTGTTGATGTCATAATCATTTGATGATGTCAAAATCATATGATGTAATAATCAATGGATGATGTCATAATCATTTTGTTGATGTCATAGTCATTTGATGATGTCATAATCATTAGATGATGTCATAATCATTTTGTTGATGTCATAATCATTTGATGATGTCATAATCATTAGATAATGTCGTAATCATTTTGTTGATGTCATAATCATTTGATGATGTCATAATCATTTGATGTCATAATCATTGGATGATGTCATAATCATTTTATTGATGTCATAATCATTTGATGATGTCATAATCATTTGATGATGTCATAATCATTTTGTTGATGTCATAATCATTTGATGATGTCATAATCATTTGATGTCATAATCATTGGATGATGTCATAATCATTTTGTTGATGTCATAATCATTTGATGATGTCATAATCATTAGATGATGTCATAATAATTTTGTTGATGTCATAATCATTTGATGATGTCAAAATCATATGATGTAATAATCAATGGATGATGTCATAATCATTTTGTTGATGTCATAGTCATTTGATGATGTCATAATCATTAGATGATGTCATAATCATTTTGTTGATGTCATAATTATTTGATGATGTCATAATCATTTGATGTCATAATCATTTTGTTGATGTCATAATGATTTGATGATGTCATAATCATTTGATGATGTCATAATCATTAGATGATGTCATAATCATTTTGTTGATGTCATAATCATTTGATGATGTCATAATCATTTGATGATGTCATAATCATTTTGTTGATGTCATAATCATTTGATGATGTCATAATCATTTGATGTCATAATCATTGGATGATGTCGTAATCATTTTGTTGATGTCATAATCATTTGATGATGTCATAATCATTTGATGATGTCATAATCATTTTGATGATGTCATAATCATTTGATGATGTCATAATCATTTGATGTCATAATCATTGGATAATGTCATAATCATTTTGTTGATGTCATAATCATTTTATGATGTCATAATCATTTTGTTGATGTCATAATCATTGGATGATGTCATAATCCTTTTGTTGATGTCATAATCATTTTATGATGTTATAATCATTTTGTTGATCTCATAATCATAGGATGATGTCATAATCCTTTTGTTGATGTCATAATCATTTGATGATGTCATAATCATTAGATGATGTCATAATCATTTTGTTGATGTCATAATCATTTGATGATGTCATAATCATTTTGTAGATGTCATAATCATTTCGTTGATGTCATAATGATTTGATGATATCATAATCATTTGATGTCATAATCATTGGATGATGTCATAATCATTTTGTTGATGTCATAATCATTTGGTGATGTCATAATCATTTGATGTCATAATCATTGGATGATGTCATAATCATTTGATGATGCCATAATCATTTTGTTGATGTCATAATCATTTTATGATGTCATAATCATTTTGTTGATGTCATAATAATTTTGTTGATGTCATAATCATTTGATGATGTCATAGTCATTAGATGATGTCATAATCATTTTGTTGATGTCATAATCATTTCATGATGTCATAATCATTTGATGTCATAATCATTGTATGATGTCATAATCATTTTGTTGATGTCATAATCATTTGATGATGTCATAATCATTAGATAATGTCATAATCATTTTGTTGAAGTCATAATCATTTGATGATGTCATAATCATTTTGTTGATGTCATAATGATTTGATGATGTCATAATCATTTGATGTCATAATCATTGGATGATGTCATAATCATTTTGTTGATGTCATAATCATTTGATGATGTCATAATCATTTGATGTCATAATCATTGGATGATGTCATAATCATTTTGTTGATGTCATAATCATTTGATGTCATAATCATTGGATGATGTCATAATCATTTTGTTGATGTCATAATCATTTGATGATGTCATAATCATTTGATGTCATAATCATTGGATGATGTCATAATCATTTTGTTGATGTCATAATCATTTGATGATGTCATAATCATTAGATGATGTCATAATCATTGGATGATGACATAATCATTTTGTTGATGTCATAATCATTTGATGTCATAATCATTGGATGATGTCATAATCATTTTGTTGATGTCATAATCATTTGATGATGTCATAATCATTAGATGATGTCATAATCATTTTGTTGATGTCACAATCATTTCATGATGTCATAATCATTTGATGTCATAATCATTGGATGATGTCATAATCATTTTGTTGATGTCATAATCATTTGATGATGTCATAATCATTAGATAATGTCATAATCATTTTGTTGAAGTCATAATCATTTGATGATGTCATTATCATTTTGTTGATGTCATAATGATTTGATGATGTCATAATCATTTGATGTCATAATCATTGGATGATGTCATAATCATTTTGTTGATGTCATAATCATTTGATGATGTCATAATCATTTGATGTCATAATCATTGGATAATGTCATAATCATTTTGTTGATGTCATAATCATTTGATGATGTCATAATCATTAGATGATGTCATAATCATTTTGTTGATGTCATAATCATTTGATGATGTCATAATCATATGATGTAATAATCATTGGATGATGTCATAATCATTTTGTTGATGTCATAATCATTTGATGATGTCATAATCATTAGATGATGTCATAATCATTTTGCTGATGTCATAATCATTTGATGATGTCATAATCATTAGATGATGTCATAATCATTTTGTTGATGTCATAATCATTTGATGATGTCATAATCATTTGATGTCATAATCATTGGATGATGTCGTAATCATTTTGTTGATGTCATAATCATTTGATGATGTCATAATCATTTTGATGATGTCATAATCATTTGATGATGTCATAATCATTTGATGTCATAATCATTGGATAATGTCATAATCATTTTGTTGATGTCATAATCATTTTATGATGTCATAATCATTTTGTTGATGTCATAATCATTGGATGATGTCATAATCCTTTTGTTGATGTCATAATCATTTGATGATGTCATAATCATTAGATGATGTCATAATCATATTGTTGATGTCATAATCATTTGATGATGTCATAATCATTTTGTTGTTGTCATAATCATTTCGTTGATGTCATAATGATTTGATGATATCATAATCATTTGATGTCATAATCATTGGATGATGTCATAATCATTTTGTTGATGTCATAATCATTTGATGATGTCATAATCATTTGATGTCATAATCAATGGATGATGTCATAATCATTTTGTTGATGTCATAAACATTTTATGATGTCATAATCATTTTGTTGATGTCATAATCATTGGATGATGTCATAATCCTTTTGTTGATGTCATAATCATTTGATGATGTCATAATCATTAGATGATGTCATAATCATTTTGTTGATGTCATAATCATTTGATGATGTCATAATCATTTTGTTGATGTCATAATCATTTCGTTGATGTCATAATCATTTTGTTGATGTCATAATCATTTGATGATGTCATAATCATTAGATGATGTCATAATAATTTTGTTGATGTCATAATCATTTGATGATGTCAAAATCATATGATGTAATAATCAATGGATGATGTCATAATCATTTTGTTGATGTCATAATCATTTGATGATGTCATAATCATTAGATGATGTCATAATCATTTTGTTGATGTCATAATCATTTGATGATGTCATAATCATTAGATGATGTCATAATCATTTTGTTGATGTCATAATCATTTGATGATGTCATAATCATTTGATGTCATAATCATTGGATGATGTCATAATCATTTTATTGATGTCATAATCATTTGATGATGTCATAATAATTTGATGTCATAATCATTGGATGATGTCATAATCATTTTGTTGATGTCATAATCATTTGATGATGTCATAATCATTAGATGATGTCATAATCATTGGATGATGACATAATCATTTTGTTTATGTCATAATCATTTGATGTCATAATCATTGGATGATGTCATAATCATTTTGTTGATGTCATAATCATTTTGTTGATGTCATATTGATTTGATGATGTCATAATCATTTGATGTCATAATCATTGGATGATGTCATAATCATTTTGTTCATGTCATAATCATTTGATGATGTCATAATCATTTGATGTCATAATCATTGGATGATGTCATAATCATTTTGTTGATGTCATAATCATTAGATGATGTCATAATCATTTTGTTGATGTCATAATCATTTGATGATGTCATTATCATTTGATGTAATAATCATTAGATGATGTCATAATCATTTTGTTGATGTCATAATCATTTGATGATGTCATAATCATTAGATGATGTCATAATCATTTTGTTGATGTCATAATCATTTGATGATGTCATAATCATTTGATGTCATAATCATTGGATGATGTCATAATCATTTTGTTGATGTCATAATAATTTGATGATGTCATAATCATTTGATGATGTCATAATCATTTTGTTGATGTCATAATCATTTGATGATGTCATAATCATTTGATGTCATAATCATTGGATGATGTCATAATCATTTTGTTGATGTCATAATCATTTTATGATGTTATAATCATTTTGTTGATGTCATAATCATTGGATGATGTCACAATCCTTTTGTTGATGTCATAATCATTTGATGATGTCATAATCATTAGATGATGTCATAATCATTTTGTTGATGTCATAATCATTTGATGATGTCATAATCATTTTGTAGATGTCATAATCATTTTATGATGTCATAATCATTTTGTTGATGTCATAATCATTTGGTGATGTCATAATCATTTGATGTCATAATCATTGGATGATGTCATAATCATTTTGTTGATGTCATAATCATTTGGTGATGTCATAATCATTTGATGTCATAATCATTGGATGATGTCATAATCATTTGATGATGCCATAATCATTTTGTTGATGTCATAATCATTTTATGATGTCATAATCATTTTGTTGATGTCATAATCATTTGATGATGTCATAGTCATTAGATGATGTCATAATCATTTTGTTGATGTCATAATCATTTCATGATGTCATAATCATTTGATGTCATAATCATTGGATGATGTCATAATCATTTTATTGATGTCATAATCATTTGATGATGTCATAATCATTTGATGATGTCATAATCATTTTGTTGATGTCATAATCATTTGATGATGTCATAATCATTTGATGTCATAATCATTGGATGATGTCATAATCATTTTGTTGATGTCATAATCATTTTATGATGTCATAATCATTTTGTTGATGTCATAATCATTGGATGATGTCATAATCCTTTTGTTGATGTCATAATCATTTAATGATGTCATAATCATTAGATGATGTCATAATCATTTTGTTGATGTCATAATCATTTGATGATGTCATAATCATTTTGTTGATGTCATAATCATTTCGTTGATGTCATAATCATTTTGTTGATGTCATAATCATTTGATGATGTCATAATCATTAGATGATGTCATAATCATTTTGTTGATGTCATAATCATTTGATGATGTCATAATCATTTGATGATGTCATAATCATTTTGTTGATGTCATAATCATTTGATGTCATAATCATTGGATAATGTCATAATCATTTTGTTGATGTCATAATCATTTTATGATGTCATAATCATTTTGTTGATGTCATAGTCATTGGATGATGTCATAATCCTTTTGTTGATGTCATAATCATTTGATGATGTCATAATCATTAGATGATGTCATAATCATATTGTTGATGTCATAACCATTTGATGATGTCACAATCATTTTGTTGATGTCATAATCATTTCGTTGATGTCATAATGATTTGATGATATCATAATCATTTGATGTCATAATCATTGGATGATGTCATAATCATTTTGTTGATGTCATAATCATTTGATGATGTCATAAACATTTGATGTCATAATCATTGGATAATGTCATAATCATTTTGTTGATGTCATAATCATTTTATGATGTCATAATCATTTTGTTGATGTCATAATCATTGGATGATGTCATAATCCTTTTGTTGATGTCATAATAATTTGATGATGTCATAATCATTAGATGATGTCATAATCATTTTGTTGATGTCATAATCATTTGATGATGTCATAATCATTTTGTTGATGTCATAATCATTTCGTTGATGTCATAATGATTTGATGATATCATAATCATTTGATGTCATAATCATTGGATGATGTCATAATCATTTTGTTGATGTCATAATCATTTGATGATGTCATAATCATTAGATGATGTCATAATCATTGGATGATGACATAATCATTATGTTTATGTCATAATCATTTGATGTCATAATCATTGGATGATGTCATAATCATTTTGTTGATGTCATAATCATTTGATGATGTCATAATCATTAGATAATGTCGTAATCATTTTTGTTGAAGTCATAATCATTTGATGATGTCATAATCATTTTGTTGATGTCATAATCATTTTGTTGATGTCATATTGATTTGATGATGTCATAATCATTTGATGTCATAATCATTGGATGATGTCATAATCATTTTGTTCATGTCATAATCATTTGATGATGTCATAATCATTTGATGTCATAATCATTGGATGATATCATAATCATTTTGTTGATGTCATAATCATTTGATGATGTCATAATCATTAGATGATGTCATAATCATTTTGTTGATGTCATAATCATTTGATGATGTCATAATCATTTGATGTAATAATCATTAGATGATGTCATAATCATTTTGTTGATGTCATAATCATTTGATGATGTCATAATCATTAGATGATGTCATAATCATTTTGTTGATGTCATAATCATTTGATGATGTCATAATCATTTGATGTCATAATCATTGGATGATGTCATAATCATTTTGTTGATGTCATAATCATTTGATGATGTCATAATCATTTTGTTGATGTCATAATCATTTGATGATGTCATAATCATTTGATGTCATAATCATTGGATGATGTCATAATCATTTTGTTGATGTCAAAATCATTTTATGATGTTATAATCATTTTGTTGATGTCATAATCATTGGATGATGTCATAATCCTTTTGTTGATGTCATAATCATTTGATGATGTCATAATCATTAGATGATGTCATAATCATTTTGTTGATGTCATAATCATTTGATGATGTCATAATCATTTTGTAGATGTCATAATCATTTCGTTGATGTCATAATGATTTGATGATATCATAATCATTTGATGTCATAATCATTGGATGATGTCATAATCATTTTGTTGATGTCATAATCATTTGGTGATGTCATAATCATTTGATGTCATAATCATTGGATGATGTCATAATCATTTGATGATGCCATAATCATTTTGTTGATGTCATAATCATTTTATGATGTCATAATCATTTTGTTGATGTCATAATCATTTTGTTGATGTCATAATCATTTGATGATGTCATAGTCATTAGATGATGTCATAATCATTTTGTTGATGTCATAATCATTTCATGATGTCATAATCATTTGATGTCATAATCATTGTATGATGTCATAATCATTTTGTTGATGTCATAATCATTTGATGTAATAATCATTGGATGATGTCATAATCATTTTGTTGATGTCATAATCATTTGATGATGTCATAGTCATTAAATGATGTCATAATCATTTTGTTGATGTCATAATCATTTCATGATGTCATAATCATTTGATGTCATAATCATTGTATGATGTCATAATCATTTTGTTGATGTCATAATCATTTGATGATGTCATAATCATTAGATAATGTCATAATCATTTTGTTGAAGTCATAATCATTTGATGATGTCATAATCATTTTGCAGATGTCATAATCATTTCGTTGATGTCATAATGATTTGATGATATCATAATCATTTGATGTCATAATCATTGGATGATGTCATAATCATTTTGTTGATGTCATAATCATTTGGTGATGTCATAATCATTTGATGTCATAATCATTGGATGATGTCATAATCATTTGATGATGCCATAATCATTTTGTTGATGTCATAATCATTTTATGATGTCATAATCATTTTGTTGATGTCATAATCATTTTGTTGATGTCATAATCATTTGATGATGTCATAGTCATTAGATGATGTCATAATCATTTTGTTGATGTCATAATCATTTCATGATGTCATAATCATTTGATGTCATAATCATTGTATGATGTCATAATCATTTTGTTGATGTCATAATCATTTGATGTAATAATCATTGGATGATGTCATAATCATTTTGTTGATGTCATAATCATTTGATGATGTCATAGTCATTAAATGATGTCATAATCATTTTGTTGATGTCATAATCATTTCATTATGTCATAATCATTTGATGTCATAATCATTGTATGATGTCATAATCATTTTGTTGATGTCATAATCATTTGATGATGTCATAATCATTAGATAATGTCATAATCATTTTGTTGAAGTCATAATCATTTGATGATGTCATAATCATTTTGTTGATGTCATAATGATTTGATGATGTCATAATCATTTGATGTCATAATCATTGGATGATGTCATAATCATTTTGTTGATGTCATAATCATTTGATGATGTCATAATCATTTGATGTCATAATCATTGGATGATGTCATAATCATTTTGTTGATGTCATAATCATTTGATGATGTCATAATCATTAGATGATGTCATAATAATTTTGTTGATGTCATAATCATTTGATGATGTCAAAATCATATGATGTAATAATCAATGGATGATGTCATAATCATTTTGTTGATGTCATAATCATTTGATGATGTCATAATCATTAGATGATGTCATAATCATTTTGTTGATGTCATAATCATTTGATGATGTCATAATCATTAGATGATGTCATAATCATTTTGTTGATGTCATAATCATTTGATGATGTCATAATCATTTGATGTCATAATCATTGGATGATGTCATAATCATTTTATTGATGTCATAATCATTTGATGATGTCATAATCATTTGATGATGTCATAATCATTTTGTTGATGTCATAATCATTTGATGATGTCATAATCATTTGATGTCATAATCATTGGATGATGTCATAATCATTTTGTTGATGTCATAATCATTTTATGATGTCATAATCATTTTGTTGATGTCATAATCATTTCGTTGATGTCATAATCATTTTGTTGATGTCATAATCATTTGATGATGTCATAATCATTAGATGATGTCATAATCATTTTGTTGATGTCATAATCATTTGATGATGTCATAATCATTTTGTAGATGTCATAATCATTTCGTTGATGTCATAATGATTTGATGATATCATAATCATTTGATGTCATAATCATTGGATGATGTCATAATCATTTTGTTGATGTCCTAATCATTTGGTGATGTCATAATCATTGGATGATGTCATAATCATTTGATGATGCCATAATCATTTTGTTGATGTCATAATCATTTTATGATGTCATAATCATTTTGTTGATGTCATAATCATTTTGTTGATGTCATAATCATTTGATGATGTCATAGTCATTAGATGATGTCATAATCATTTTGTTGATGTCATAATCATTTCATGATGTCATAATCATTTGATGTCATAATCATTGTATGATGTCATAATCATTTTGTTGATGTCATAATCATTTGATGTAATAATCATTGGATGATGTCATAATCATTTTGTTGATGTCATAATCATTTGATGATGTCATAGTCATTAAATGATGTCATAATCATTTCATGATGTCATAATCATTTGATGTCATAATCATTGTATGATGTCATAATCATTTTGTTGATGTCATAATCATTTGATGATGTCATAATCATTAGATAATGTCATAATCATTTTGTTGAAGTCATAATCATTTGATGATGTCATAATCATTTTGTAGATGTCATAATCATTTCGTTGATGTCATAATGATTTGATGATATCATAATCATTTGATGTCATAATCATTGGATGATGTCATAATCATTTTGTTGATGTCATAATCATTTGGTGATGTCATAATCATTTGATGTCATAATCATTGGATGATGTCATAATCATTTGATGATGCCATAATCATTTTGTTGATGTCATAATCATTTTATGATGTCATAATCATTTTGTTGATGTCATAATCATTTTGTTGATGTCATAATCATTTGATGATGTCATAGTCATTAGATGATGTCATAATCATTTTGTTGATGTCATAATCATTTCATGATGTCATAATCATTTGATGTCATAATCATTGTATGATGTCATAATCATTTTGATGATGTCATAATCATTTGATGTAATAATCATTGGATGATGTCATAATCATTTTGTTGATGTCATAATCATTTGATGATGTCATAGTCATTAAATGATGTCATAATCATTTTGTTGATGTCATAATCATTTCATTATGTCATAATCATTTGATGTCATAATCATTGTATGATGTCTAATCATTTTGTTGATGTCATAATCATTTGATGATGTCATAATCATTAGATAATGTCATAATCATTTTGTTGAAGTCATAATCATTTGATGATGTCATAATCATTTTGTTGATGTCATAATGATTTGATGATGTCATAATCATTTGATGTCATAATCATTGGATGATGTCATAATCATTTTGTTGATGTCATAATCATTTGATGATGTCATAATCATTTGATGTCATAATCATTGGATGATGTCATAATCATTTTGTTGATGTCATAATCATTTGATGATGTCATAATCATTAGATGATGTCATAATAATTTTGTTGATGTCATAATCATTTGATGATGTCAAAATCATATGATGTAATAATCATTGGATGATGTCATAATCATTTTGTTGATGTCATAATCATTTGATGATGTCATAATCATTAGATGATGTCATAATCATTTTGTTGATGTCATAATCATTTGATGATGTCATAATCATTAGATGATGTCATAATCATTTTGTTGATGTCATAATCATTTGATGATGTCATAATCATTTGATGTCATAATCATTGGATGATGTCATAATCATTTTATTGATGTCATAATCATTTGATGATGTCATAATCATTTGATGATGTCATAATCATTTTGTTGATGTCATAATCATTTGATGATGTCATAATCATTTGATGTCATAATCATTGGATGATGTCATAATCATTTTGTTGATGTCATAATCATTTTATGATGTCATAATCATTTTGTTGATGTCATAATCATTTCGTTGATGTCATAATCATTTTGTTGATGTCATAATCATTTGATGATGTCATAATCATTAGATGATGTCATAATCATTTTGTTGATGTCATAATCATTTGATGATGTCATAATCATTTTGTAGATGTCATAATCATTTCGTTGATGTCATAATGATTTCATGATATCATAATCATTTGATGTCATAATCATTGGATGATGTCATAATCATTTTGTTGATGTCATAATCATTTGGTGATGTCATAATCATTTGATGTCATAATCATTGGATGATGTCATAATCATTTGATGATGCCATAATCATTTTGTTGATGTCATAATCATTTTATGATGTCATAATCATTTTGTTGATGTCATAATCATTTTGTTGATGTCATAATCATTTGATGATGTCATAGTCATTAGATGATGTCATAATCATTTTGTTGATGTCATAATCATTTGATGATGTCATAATCATTTGATGATGTCATAATCATTTTGATGATGTCATAATCATTTGATGATGTCATAATCATTTGATGTCATAATCATTGGATAATGTCATAATCATTTTGTTGATGTCATAATCATTTTATGATGTCATAATCATTTTGTTGATGTCATAATCATTGGATGATGTCATAATCCTTTTGTTGATGTCATAATCATTTGATGATGTCATAATCATTAGATAATGTCATAATCATATTGTTAATGTCATAACCATTTGATGATGTCATAATCATTTTGTTGATGTCATAATCATTTCGTTGATGTCATAATGATTTGATGATATCATAATCATTTGATGTCATAATCATTGGATGATGTCATAATCATTTTGTTGATGTCATAATCATTTGATGATGTCATAATCATTTGATGTCATAATCATTGGATGATGTCATAATCATTTTGTTGATGTCATAATCATTTTATGATGTCATAATCATTTTGTTGATGTCATAATCATTGGATGATGTCATAATCCTTTTGTTGATGTCATAATAATTTGATGATGTCATAATCATTAGATGATGTCATAATCATTTTGTTGATGTCATAATCATTTGATGATGTCATAATCATTTTGTTGATGTCATAATCATTTCGTTGATGTCATAATGATTTGATGATATCATAATCATTTGATGTCATAATCATTGGATGATGTCATAATCATTTTGTTGATGTCATAATCATTTGATGATGTCATAATCATTAGATGATGTCATAATCATTGGATGATGACATAATCATTTGATGTCATAATCATTGGATGATGTCATAATCATTTTGTTGATGTCATAATCATTTTATGATGTTTTAATCATTTTGTTGATGTCATAATCATTGGATGATGTCATAATCATTAGATAATGTCATAATCATTTTTGTTGAAGTCATAATCATTTGATGATGTCATAATCATTTTGTTGATGTCATAATCATTTTGTTGATGTCATAATCATTGGATGATGTCATAATCATTTTGTTCATGTCATAATCATTTGATGATGTCATAATCATTTGATGTCATAATCATTGGATGATGTCATAATCATTTTGTTGATGTCATAATCATTTGATGATGTCATAATCATTAGATGATGTCATAATCATTTTGTTGATGTCATAATCATTTGATGATGTCATAATCATTTGATGTAATAATCATTAGATGATGTCATAATCATTTTGTTGATGTCATAATCATTTGATGATGTCATAATCATTTGATGTCATAATCATTGGATGATGTCATAATCATTTTGTTGATGTCATAATCATTTGATGATGTCATAATCATTTTGTTGATGTCATAATCATTTGATGATGTCATAATCATTTGATGTCATAATCATTGGATGATGTCATAATCATTTTGTTGATGTCATAATCATTTTATGATGTTATAATCATTTTGTTGATGTCATAATCATTGGATGATGTCATAATCCTTTTGTTGATGTCATAATCATTTGATGATGTCATAATCATTAGATGATGTCATAATCATTTTGTTGATGTCATAATCATTTGATGATGTCATAATCATTTTGTAGATGTCATAATCATTTCGTTGATGTCATAATGATTTGATGATATCATAATCATTTGATGTCATAATCATTGGATGATGTCATAATCATTTTGTTGATGTCATAATCATTTGGTGATGTCATAATCATTTGATGTCATAATCATTGGATGATGTCATAATCATTTGATGATGCCATAATCATTTTGTTGATGTCATAATCATTTTGTTGATGTCATAATCATTTGATGATGTCATAGTCATTAGATGATGTCATAATCATTTTGTTGATGTCATAATCATTTCATGATGTCATAATCATTTGATGTCATAATCATTGTATGATGTCATAATCATTTTGTTGATGTCATAATCATTTGATGATGTCATAATCATTAGATAATGTCATAATCATTTTGTTGAAGTCATAATCATTTGATGATGTCATAATCATTTTGTTGATGTCATAATGATTTGATGATGTCATAATCATTTGATGTCATAATCATTGGATGATGTCATAATCATGTTGTTGATGTCATAATCATTTGATGATGTCATAATCATTTGATGTCATAATCATTGGATGATGTCATAATCATTTTGTTGATGTCATAATCATTTGATGATGTCATAATCATTAGATGATGTCATAATAATTTTGTTGATGTCATAATCATTTGATGATGTCAAAATCATATGATGTAATAATCAATGGATGATGTCATAATCATTTTGTTGATGTCATAATCATTTGATGATGTCATAATCATTAGATGATGTCATAATCATTTTGTTGATGTCATAATCATTTGATGATGTCATAATCATTAGATGATGTCATAATCATTTTTTTGATGTCATAATCATTTGATGATGTCATAATCATTTGATGTCATAATCATTGGATGATGTCATAATCATTTTATTGATGTCATAATCATTTGATGATGTCATAATCATTTGATGATGTCATAATCATTTTGTTGATGTCATAATCATTTGATGATGTCATAATCATTTGATGTCATAATCATTGGATGATGTCATAATCATTTTGTTGATGTCATAATCATTTTATGATGTCATAATCATTTTGTTGATGTCATAATCATTGGATGATGTCATAATCCTTTTGTTGATGTCATAATCATTTGATGATGTCATAATCATTAGATGATGTCATAATCATTTTGTTGATGTCATAATCATTTGATGATGTCATAATCATTTTGTTGATGTCATAATCATTTCGTTGATGTCATAATCATTTTGTTGATGTCATAATCATTTGATGATGTCATAATCATTAGATGATGTCATAATCATTTTGTTGATGTCATAATCATTTGATGATGTCATAATCATTTGATGATGTCATAATCATTTTGTTGATGTCATAATCATTTGATGATGTCATAATCATTTGATGTCATAATCATTGGATGATGTCGTAATCATTTTGTTGATGTCATAATCATTTGATGATGTCATAATCATTTGATGATGTCATAATCATTAGATAATGTCATAATCATTTTGTTGAAGTCATAATCATTTGATGATGTCATAATCATTTTGTTGATGTCATAATGATTTGATGATGTCATAATCATTTGATGTCATAATCATTGGATGATGTCATAATCATGTTGTTGATGTCATAATCATTTGATGATGTCATAATCATTTGATGTCATAATCATTGGATGATGTCATAATCATTTTGTTGATGTCATAATCATTTGATGATGTCATAATCATTAGATGATGTCATAATAATTTTGTTGATGTCATAATCATTTGATGATGTCAAAATCATATGATGTAATAATCAATGGATGATGTCATAATCATTTTGTTGATGTCATAATCATTTGATGATGTCATAATCATTAGATGATGTCATAATCATTTTGTTGATGTCATAATCATTTGATGATGTCATAATCATTAGATGATGTCATAATCATTTTTTTGATGTCATAATCATTTGATGATGTCATAATCATTTGATGTCATAATCATTGGATGATGTCATAATCATTTTATTGATGTCATAATCATTTGATGATGTCATAATCATTTGATGATGTCATAATCATTTTGTTGATGTCATAATCATTTGTTGATGTCATAATCATTTGATGTCATAATCATTGGATGATGTCATAATCATTTTGTTGATGTCATAATCATTTTATGATGTCATAATCATTTTGTTGATGTCATAATCATTGGATGATGTCATAATCCTTTTGTTGATGTCATAATCATTTGATGATGTCATAATCATTAGATGATGTCATAATCATTTTGTTGATGTCATAATCATTTGATGATGTCATAATCATTTTGTTGATGTCATAATCATTTCGTTGATGTCATAATCATTTTGTTGAAGTCATAATCATTTGATGATGTCATAATCATTAGATGATGTCATAATCATTTTGTTGATGTCATAATCATTTGATGATGTCATAATCATTTTGTTGATGTCATAATCATTTGATGATGTCATAATCATTTGATGTCATAATCATTGGATGATGTCGTAATCATTTTGTTGATGTCATAATCATTTGATGATGTCATAATCATTTGATGATGTCATAATCATTTTGATGATGTCATAATCATTTGATGATGTCATAATCATTTGATGTCATAATCATTGGATAATGTCATAATCATTTTGTTGATGTCATAATCATTTTATGATGTCATAATCAT
This sequence comes from Dendrobates tinctorius, assembly GCF_039654945.1. Classification (NCBI taxonomy): domain Eukaryota; kingdom Metazoa; phylum Chordata; class Amphibia; order Anura; family Dendrobatidae; genus Dendrobates; species Dendrobates tinctorius. The sequence continues at coordinate 39,054,454 of NW_027361687.1, read as the reverse complement.
TTTGTTGATGTCATAATCATTGGATGATGTCATAATCCTTTTGTTGATGTCATAATCATTTGATGATGTCATAATCATTAGATGATGTCATAATCATATTGTTGATGTCATAACCATTTGATGGTGTCATAATCATTTTGTTGATGTCATAATCATTTCGTTGATGTCATAATGATTTGATGATATCATAATCATTTGATGTCATAATCATTGGATGATGTCATAATCATTTTGTTGATGTCATAATCATTTGATGATGTAATAATCATTTGATGTCATAATCATTGGATGATGTCATAATCATTTTGTTGATGTCATAATCATTTTATGATGTCATAATCATTTTGTTGATGTCATAATCATTGGATGATGTCATAATCCTTTTGTTGATGTCATAATAATTTGATGATGTCATAATCATTAGATGATGTCATAATCATTTTGTTGATGTCATAATCATTTGATGATGTCATAATCATTTTGTTGATGTCATAATCATTTCGTTGATGTCATAATGATTTGATGATATCATAATCATTTGATGTCATAATCATTGAATGATGTCATAATCATTTTGTTGATGTCATAATCATTTGATGATGTCATAATCATTAGATGATGTCATAATCATTGGATGATGACATAATCATTATGTTTATGTCATAATCATTTGATGTCATAATCATTGGATGATGTCATAATCATTTTGTTGATGTCATAATCATTTGATGATGTCATAATCATTAGATTATGTCATAATAATTTTGTTGAAGTCATAATCATTTGATGATGTCATAATCATTTTGTTGATGTCATAATCATTTTGTTGATGTCATATTGATTTGATGATGTCATAATCATTTGATGTCATAATCATTGGATGATGTCATAATCATTTTGTTCATGTCATAATCATTTGATGATGTCATAATCATTTGATGTCATAATCATTGGATGATGTCATAATCATTTTGTTGATGTCATAATCATTTGATGATGTCATAATCATTTGATGTAATAATCATTAGATGATGTCATAATCATTTTGTTGATGTCATAATCATTTGATGATGTCATAATCATTAGATGATGTCATAATCATTTTGTTGATGTCATAATCATTTGATGTCATAATCATTGGATGATGTCATAATCATTTTGTTGATGTCATAATCATTTGATGATGTCATAATAATTTGATGATGTCATAATCATTTTGTTGATGTCATAATCATTTGATGATGTCATAATCATTTGATGTCATAATCATTGGATGATGTCATAATCATTTTATGATGTCATAATCATTTTGTTGATGTCATAATCATTGGATGATGTCATAATCCTTTTGTTGATGTCATAATCATTTGATGATGTCATAATCATTAGATGATGTCATAATCATTTTGTTGATGTCATAATCATTTGATGATGTCATAATCATTAGATGATGTCATAATCATTTTATTGATGTCATAATCATTTGATGATGTCATAATCATTTTGTAGATGTCATAATCATTTCGTTGATGTCATAATGATTTGATGATATCATAATCATTTGATGTCATAATCATTGGATGATGTCATAATCATTTTGTTGATGTCATAATCATTTGGTGATGTCATAATCATTTGATGTCATAATCATTGGATGATGTCATAATCATTTGATGATGCCATAATCATTTTGTTGATGTCATAATCATTTTATGATGTCATAATCATTTTGTTGATGTCATAATCATTTTGTTGATGTCATAATCATTTGATGATGTCATAGTCATTAGATGATGTCATAATCATTTTGTTGATGTCATAATCATTTCATGATGTCATAATCATTTGATGTCATAATCATTGTATGATGTCATAATCATTTTGTTGATGTCATAATCATTTGATGATGTCATAATCATTAGATAATGTCATAATCATTTTGTTGAAGTCATAATCATTTGATGATGTCATAATCATTTTGTTGATGTCATAATGATTTGATGATGTCATAATCACTTGATGTCATAATCATTGGATGATGTCATAATCATTTTGTTGATGTCATAATCAATTGATAATGTCATAATCATTTGATGTCATAATCATTGGATAATGTCATAATCATTTTGTTGATGTCATAATCATTTGATGATGTCATAATCATTAGATGATGTCATAATAATTTTGTTGATGTCATAATCATTTGATGATGTCATAATCATATGATGTAATAATCATTGGATGATGTCATAATCATTTTGTTGATGTCATAATCATTTGATGATGTCATAATCATTAGATGATGTCATAATCATTTTGTTGATGTCATAATCATTTGATGATGTCATAATCATTAGATGATGTCATAATTGTTTTGTTGATGTCGTAATCATTTGATGATGTCATAATCATTTGATGTCATAATCATTGGATGATGTCATAATCATTTTATTGATGTCATAATCATTTGATGATGTCATAATCATTTGATGATGTCATAATCATTTTGTTGATGTCATAATCATTTGATGATGTCATAATCATTTGATGTCATAATCATTGGATGATGTCATAATCATTTTGTTGATGTCATAATCATTTTATGATGTTATAATCATTTTGTTGATGTCATAATCATTGGATGATGTCATAATCCTTTTGTTGATGTCATAATCATTTGATGATGTCATAATCATTAGATGATGTCATAATCATTTTGTTGATGTCATAATCATTTGATGATGTCATAATCATTTTGTAGATGTCATAATCATTTCCTTGATGTCATAATGATTTGATGATATCATAATCATTTGATGTCATAATCATTGGATGATGTCATAATCATTTTGTTGATGTCATAATCATTTGGTGATGTCATAATCATTTGATGTCATAATCATTGGATGATGTCATAATCATTTGATGATGCCATAATCATTTTGTTGATGTCATAATCATTTTATGATGTCATAATCATTTTGTTGATGTCATAATCATTTTGTTGATGTCATAATCATTTGATGATGTCATAGTCATTAGATGATGTCATAATCATTTTGTTGATGTCATAATCATTTCATGATGTCATAATCATTTGATGTCATAATCATTGTATGATGTCATAATCATTTTGTTGATGTCATAATCATTTGATGTAATAATCATTGGATGATGTCATAATCATTTTGTTGATGTCATAATCATTTGATGATGTCATAGTCATTAGATGATGTCATAATCATTTTGTTGATGTCATAATCATTTGATGATGTCATAATCATTTGATGTCATAATCATTGTATGATGTCATAATCATTTTGTTGATGTCATAATCATTTGATGATGTCATAATCATTAGATAATGTCATAATCATTTTGTTGAAGTCATAATCATTTGATGATGTCATAATCATTTTGTTGATGTCATAATGATTTGATGATGTCATAATCATTTGATGTCATAATCATTGGATGATGTCATAATCATTTTGTTGATGTCATAATCATTTGATGATGTCATAATCATTTGATGTCATAATCATTGGATGATGTCATAATCATTTTGTTGATGTCATAATAATTTGATGATGTCATAATCATTTGATGTCATAATCATTGGATGATGTCATAATCATTTTGTTGATGTCATAATCATTTGATGATGTCATAATCATTTTGTTGATGTCATAATCATTTGATGATGTCATAATCATTTGATGTCATAATCATTGGATGATGTCATAATCATTTTGTTGATGTCATAATCATTTTATGATGTTGTAATCATTTTGTTGATGTCATAATCATTGGATGATGTCATAATCCTTTTGTTGATGTCATAATCATTTGATGATGTCATAATCATTAGATGATGTCATAATCATTTTGTTGATGTCATAATCATTTGATGATGTCATAATCATTTTGTAGATGTCATAATCATTTCGTTGATGTCATAATGATTTGATGATATCATAATCATTTGATGTCATAATCATTGGATGATGTCATAATCATTTTGTTGATGTCATAATCATTTGGTGATGTCATAATCATTTTATGATGTCATAATCATTTTGTTGATGTCATAATCATTGGATGATGTCATAATCCTTTTGTTGATGTCATAATCATTTGATGATGTCATAATCATTAGATGATGTCGTAATCATATTGTTGATGTCATAACCATTTGATGATGTCATAATCATTTTGTTGATGTCATAATCATTTCGTTGATGTCATAATGATTTGATGATATCATAATCATTTGATGTCATAATCATTGGATGATGTCATAATCATTTTGTTGATGTCATAATCATTTGATGTAATAATCATTGGATGATGTCATAATCATTTTGTTGATGTCATAATCATTTGATGATGTCATAGTCATTAAATGATGTCATAATCATTTCATGATGTCATAATCATTTGATGTCATAATCATTGTATGATGTCATAATCATTTTGTTGATGTCATAATCATTTGATGATGTCATAATCATTAGATAATGTCATAATCATTTTGTTGAAGTCATAATCATTTGATGATGTCATAATCATTTTGTAGATGTCATAATCATTTCGTTGATGTCATAATGATTTGATGATATCATAATCATTTGATGTCATAATCATTGGATGATGTCATAATCATTTTGTTGATGTCATAATCATTTGGTGATGTCATAATCATTTGATGTCATAATCATTGGATGATGTCATAATCATTTGATGATGCCATAATCATTTTGTTGATGTCATAATCATTTTATGATGTCATAATCATTTTGTTGATGTCATAATCATTTTGTTGATGTCATAATCATTTGATGATGTCATAGTCATTAGATGATGTCATAATCATTTTGTTGATGTCATAATCATTTCATGATGTCATAATCATTTGATGTCATAATCATTGTATGATGTCATAATCATTTTGATGATGTCATAATCATTTGATGTAATAATCATTGGATGATGTCATAATCATTTTGTTGATGTCATAATCATTTGATGATGTCATAGTCATTAAATGATGTCATAATCATTTTGTTGATGTCATAATCATTTCATTATGTCATAATCATTTGATGTCATAATCATTGTATGATGTCTAATCATTTTGTTGATGTCATAATCATTTGATGATGTCATAATCATTAGATAATGTCATAATCATTTTGTTGAAGTCATAATCATTTGATGATGTCATAATCATTTTGTTGATGTCATAATGATTTGATGATGTCATAATCATTTGATGTCATAATCATTGGATGATGTCATAATCATTTTGTTGATGTCATAATCATTTGATGATGTCATAATCATTTGATGTCATAATCATTGGATGATGTCATAATCATTTTGTTGATGTCATAATCATTTGATGATGTCATAATCATTAGATGATGTCATAATAATTTTGTTGATGTCATAATCATTTGATGATGTCAAAATCATATGATGTAATAATCAATGGATGATGTCATAATCATTTTGTTGATGTCATAATCATTTGATGATGTCATAATCATTAGATGATGTCATAATCATTTTGTTGATGTCATAATCATTTGATGATGTCATAATCATTAGATGATGTCATAATCATTTTGTTGATGTCATAATCATTTGATGATGTCATAATCATTTGATGTCATAATCATTGGATGATGTCATAATCATTTTATTGATGTCATAATCATTTGATGATGTCATAATCATTTGATGATGTCATAATCATTTTGTTGATGTCATAATCATTTGATGATGTCATAATCATTTGATGTCATAATCATTGGATGATGTCATAATCATTTTGTTGATGTCATAATCATTTTATGATGTCATAATCATTTTGTTGATGTCATAATCATTTCGTTGATGTCATAATCATTTTGTTGATGTCATAATCATTTGATGATGTCATAATCATTAGATGATGTCATAATCATTTTGTTGATGTCATAATCATTTGATGATGTCATAATCATTTTGTAGATGTCATAATCATTTCGTTGATGTCATAATGATTTCATGATATCATAATCATTTGATGTCATAATCATTGGATGATGTCATAATCATTTTGTTGATGTCATAATCATTTGGTGATGTCATAATCATTTGATGTCATAATCATTGGATGATGTCATAATCATTTGATGATGCCATAATCATTTTGTTGATGTCATAATCATTTTATGATGTCATAATCATTTTGTTGATGTCATAATCATTTTGTTGATGTCATAATCATTTGATGATGTCATAGTCATTAGATGATGTCATAATCATTTTGTTGATGTCATAATCATTTGATGATGTCATAATCATTTGATGATGTCATAATCATTTTGATGATGTCATAATCATTTGATGATGTCATAATCATTTGATGTCATAATCATTGGATAATGTCATAATCATTTTGTTGATGTCATAATCATTTTATGATGTCATAATCATTTTGTTGATGTCATAATCATTGGATGATGTCATAATCCTTTTGTTGATGTCATAATCATTTGATGATGTCATAATCATTAGATAATGTCATAATCATATTGTTAATGTCATAACCATTTGATGATGTCATAATCATTTTGTTGATGTCATAATCATTTCGTTGATGTCATAATGATTTGATGATATCATAATCATTTGATGTCATAATCATTGGATGATGTCATAATCATTTTGTTGATGTCATAATCATTTGATGATGTCATAATCATTTGATGTCATAATCATTGGATGATGTCATAATCATTTTGTTGATGTCATAATCATTTTATGATGTCATAATCATTTTGTTGATGTCATAATCATTGGATGATGTCATAATCCTTTTGTTGATGTCATAATAATTTGATGATGTCATAATCATTAGATGATGTCATAATCATTTTGTTGATGTCATAATCATTTGATGATGTCATAATCATTTTGTTGATGTCATAATCATTTCGTTGATGTCATAATCATTAGATGATGTCATAATCATTTTGTTGATGTCATAATCATTTGATGATGTCATAATCATTTGATGTAATAATCATTAGATGATGTCATAATCATTTTGTTGATGTCATAATCATTTGATGATGTCATAATCATTTGATGTCATAATCATTGGATGATGTCATAATCATTTTGTTGATGTCATAATCATTTGATGATGTCATAATCATTTTGTTGATGTCATAATCATTTGATGATGTCATAATCATTTGATGTCATAATCATTGGATGATGTCATAATCATTTTGTTGATGTCATAATCATTTTATGATGTTATAATCATTTTGTTGATGTCATAATCATTGGATGATGTCATAATCCTTTTGTTGATGTCATAATCATTTGATGATGTCATAATCATTAGATGATGTCATAATCATTTTGTTGATGTCATAATCATTTGATGATGTCATAATCATTTTGTAGATGTCATAATCATTTCGTTGATGTCATAATGATTTGATGATATCATAATCATTTGATGTAATAATCATTGGATGATGTCATAATCATTTTGTTGATAACATAATCATTTGGTGATGTCATAATCATTTGATGTCATAATCATTGGATGATGTCATAATCATTTGATGATGCCATAATCATTTTGTTGATGTCATAATCATTTTGTTGATGTCATAATCATTTGATGATGTCATAGTCATTAGATGATGTCATAATCATTTTGTTGATGTCATAATCATTTCATGATGTCATAATCATTTGATGTCATAATCATTGTATGATGTCATAATCATTTTGTTGATGTCATAATCATTTGATGATGTCATAATCATTAGATAATGTCATAATCATTTTGTTGAAGTCATAATCATTTGATGATGTCATAATCATTTTGTTGATGTCATAATGATTTGATGATGTCATAATCATTTGATGTCATAATCATTGGATGATGTCATAATCATGTTGTTGATGTCATAATCATTTGATGATGTCATAATCATTTGATGTCATAATCATTGGATGATGTCATAATCATTTTGTTGATGTCATAATCATTTGATGTCATAATCATTAGATGATGTCATAATAATTTTGTTGATGTCATAATCATTTGATGATGTCAAAATCATATGATGTAATAATCAATGGATGATGTCATAATCATTTTGTTGATGTCATAATCATTTGATGATGTCATAATCATTAGATGATGTCATAATCATTTTGTTGATGTCATAATCATTTGATGATGTCATAATCATTAGATGATGTCATAATCATTTTTTTGATGTCATAATCATTTGATGATGTCATAATCATTTGATGTCATAATCATTGGATGATGTCATAATCATTTTATTGATGTCATAATCATTTGATGATGTCATAATCATTTGATGATGTCATAATCATTTTGTTGATGTCATAATCATTTGATGATGTCATAATCATTTGATGTCATAATCATTGGATGATGTCATAATCATTTTGTTGATGTCATAATCATTTTATGATGTCATAATCATTTTGTTGATGTCATAATCATTGGATGATGTCATAATCCTTTTGTTGATGTCATAATCATTTGATGATGTCATAATCATTAGATGATGTCATAATCATTTTGTTGATGTCATAATCATTTGATGATGTCATAATCATTTTGTTGATGTCATAATCATTTCGTTGATGTCATAATCATTTTGTTGATGTCATAATCATTTGATGATGTCATAATCATTAGATGATGTCATAATCATTTTGTTGATGTCATAATCATTTGATTATGTCATAATCATTTGATGATGTCATAATCATTTTGTTGATGTCATAATCATTTGATGATGTCATAATCATTTGATGTCATAATCATTGGATGATGTCGTAATCATTTTGTTGATGTCATAATCATTTGATGATGTCATAATCATTTGATGATGTCATAATCATTAGATAATGTCATAATCATTTTGTTGAAGTCATAATCATTTGATGATGTCATAATCATTTTGTTGATGTCATAATGATTTGATGATGTCATAATCATTTGATGTCATAATCATTGGATGATGTCATAATCATGTTGTTGATGTCATAATCATTTGATGATGTCATAATCATTTGATGTCATAATGATTTGATGATGTCATAATCATTTTGTTGATGTCATAATCATTTGATGATGTCATAATCATTAGATGATGTCATAATAATTTTGTTGATGTCATAATCATTTGATGATGTCAAAATCATATGATGTAATAATCAATGGATGATGTCATAATCATTTTGTTGATGTCATAATCATTTGATGATGTCATAATCATTAGATGATGTCATAATCATTTTGTTGATGTCATAATCATTTGATGATGTCATAATCATTAGATGATGTCATAATCATTTTTTGATGTCATAATCATTTGATGATGTCATAATCATTTGATGTCATAATCATTGGATGATGTCATAATCATTTTATTGATGTCATAATCATTTGATGATGTCATAATCATTTGATGATGTCATAATCATTTTGTTGATGTCATAATCATTTGTTGATGTCATAATCATTTGATGTCATAATCATTGGATGATGTCATAATCATTTTGTTGATGTCATAATCATTTTATGATGTCATAATCATTTTGTTGATGTCATAATCATTGGATGATGTCATAATCCTTTTGTTGATGTCATAATCATTTGATGATGTCATAATCATTAGATGATGTCATAATCATTTTGTTGATGTCATAATCATTTGATGATGTCATAATCATTTTGTTGATGTCATAATCATTTCGTTGATGTCATAATCATTTTGTTGAAGTCATAATCATTTGATGATGTCATAATCATTAGATGATGTCATAATCATTTTGTTGATGTCATAATCATTTGATGATGTCATAATCATTTTGTTGATGTCATAATCATTTGATGATGTCATAATCATTTGATGTCATAATCATTGGATGATGTCGTAATCATTTTGTTGATGTCATAATCATTTGATGATGTCATAATCATTTGATGATGTCATAATCATTTTGATGATGTCATAATCATTTGATGATGTCATAATCATTTGATGTCATAATCATTGGATAATGTCATAATCATTTTGTTGATGTCATAATCATTTTATGATGTCATAATCATTTTGTTGATGTCATAATCATTGGATGATGTCATAATCCTTTTGTTGATGTCATAATCATTTGATGATGTCATAATCATTAGATGATGTCATAATCATATTGTTGATGTCATAACCATTTGATGATGTCATAATCATTTTGTTGATGTCATAATCATTTCGTTGATGTCATAATGATTTGATGATATCATAATCATTTGATGTCATAATCATTGGATGATGTCATAATCATTTTGTTGATGTCATAATCATTTGATGATGTAATAATCATTTGATGTCATAATCATTGGATGATGTCATAATCATTTTGTTGATGTCATAATCATTTTATGATGTCATAATCATTTTGTTGATGTCATAATCATTGGATGATGTCATAATCCTTTTGTTGATGTCATAATAATTTGATGATGTCATAATCATTAGATGATGTCATAATCATTTTGTTGATGTCATAATCATTTGATGATGTCATAATCATTTTGTTGATGTCATAATCATTTCGTTGATGTCATAATGATTTGATGATATCATAATCATTTGATGTCATAATCATTGAATGATGTCATAATCATTTTGTTGATGTCATAATCATTTGATGATGTCATAATCATTAGATGATGTCATAATCATTGGATGATGACATAATCATTATGTTTATGTCATAATCATTTGATGTCATAATCATTGGATGATGTCATAATCATTTTGTTGATGTCATAATCATTTGATGATGTCATAATCATTAGATTATGTCATAATAATTTTGTTGAAGTCATAATCATTTGATGATGTCATAATCATTTTGTTGATGTCATAATCATTTTGTTGATGTCATATTGATTTGATGATGTCATAATCATTTGATGTCATAATCATTGGATGATGTCATAATCATTTTGTTCATGTCATAATCATTTGATGATGTCATAATCATTTGATGTCATAATCATTGGATGATGTCATAATCATTTTGTTGATGTCATAATCATTTGATGATGTCATAATCATTTGATGTAATAATCATTAGATGATGTCATAATCATTTTGTTGATGTCATAATCATTTGATGATGTCATAATCATTAGATGATGTCATAATCATTTTGTTGATGTCATAATCATTTGATGTCATAATCATTGGATGATGTCATAATCATTTTGTTGATGTCATAATCATTTGATGATGTCATAATAATTTGATGATGTCATAATCATTTTGTTGATGTCATAATCATTTGATGATGTCATAATCATTTGATGTCATAATCATTGGATGATGTCATAATCATTTTATGATGTCATAATCATTTTGTTGATGTCATAATCATTGGATGATGTCATAATCCTTTTGTTGATGTCATAATCATTTGATGATGTCATAATCATTAGATGATGTCATAATCATTTTGTTGATGTCATAATCATTTGATGATGTCATAATCATTAGATGATGTCATAATCATTTTATTGATGTCATAATCATTTGATGATGTCATAATCATTTTGTAGATGTCATAATCATTTCGTTGATGTCATAATGATTTGATGATATCATAATCATTTGATGTCATAATCATTGGATGATGTCATAATCATTTTGTTGATGTCATAATCATTTGGTGATGTCATAATCATTTGATGTCATAATCATTGGATGATGTCATAATCATTTGATGATGCCATAATCATTTTGTTGATGTCATAATCATTTTATGATGTCATAATCATTTTGTTGATGTCATAATCATTTTGTTGATGTCATAATCATTTGATGATGTCATAGTCATTAGATGATGTCATAATCATTTTGTTGATGTCATAATCATTTCATGATGTCATAATCATTTGATGTCATAATCATTGTATGATGTCATAATCATTTTGTTGATGTCATAATCATTTGATGATGTCATAATCATTAGATAATGTCATAATCATTTTGTTGAAGTCATAATCATTTGATGATGTCATAATCATTTTGTTGATGTCATAATGATTTGATGATGTCATAATCACTTGATGTCATAATCATTGGATGATGTCATAATCATTTTGTTGATGTCATAATCAATTGATAATGTCATAATCATTTGATGTCATAATCATTGGATAATGTCATAATCATTTTGTTGATGTCATAATCATTTGATGATGTCATAATCATTAGATGATGTCATAATAATTTTGTTGATGTCATAATCATTTGATGATGTCATAATCATATGATGTAATAATCATTGGATGATGTCATAATCATTTTGTTGATGTCATAATCATTTGATGATGTCATAATCATTAGATGATGTCATAATCATTTTGTTGATGTCATAATCATTTGATGATGTCATAATCATTAGATGATGTCATAATTGTTTTGTTGATGTCGTAATCATTTGATGATGTCATAATCATTTGATGTCATAATCATTGGATGATGTCATAATCATTTTATTGATGTCATAATCATTTGATGATGTCATAATCATTTGATGATGTCATAATCATTTTGTTGATGTCATAATCATTTGATGATGTCATAATCATTTGATGTCATAATCATTGGATGATGTCATAATCATTTTGTTGATGTCATAATCATTTTATGATGTTATAATCATTTTGTTGATGTCATAATCATTGGATGATGTCATAATCCTTTTGTTGATGTCATAATCATTTGATGATGTCATAATCATTAGATGATGTCATAATCATTTTGTTGATGTCATAATCATTTGATGATGTCATAATCATTTTGTAGATGTCATAATCATTTCGTTGATGTCATAATGATTTGATGATATCATAATCATTTGATGTCATAATCATTGGATGATGTCATAATCATTTTGTTGATGTCATAATCATTTGGTGATGTCATAATCATTTGATGTCATAATCATTGGATGATGTCATAATCATTTGATGATGCCATAATCATTTTGTTGATGTCATAATCATTTTATGATGTCATAATCATTTTGTTGATGTCATAATCATTTTGTTGATGTCATAATCATTTGATGATGTCATAGTCATTAGATGATGTCATAATCATTTTGTTGATGTCATAATCATTTCATGATGTCATAATCATTTGATGTCATAATCATTGTATGATGTCATAATCATTTTGTTGATGTCATAATCATTTGATGTAATAATCATTGGATGATGTCATAATCATTTTGTTGATGTCATAATCATTTGATGATGTCATAGTCATTAGATGATGTCATAATCATTTTGTTGATGTCATAATCATTTCATGATGTCATAATCATTTGATGTCATAATCATTGTATGATGTCATAATCATTTTGTTGATGTCATAATCATTTGATGATGTCATAATCATTAGATAATGTCATAATCATTTTGTTGAAGTCATAATCATTTGATGATGTCATAATCATTTTGTTGATGTCATAATGATTTGATGATGTCATAATCATTTGATGTCATAATCATTGGATGATGTCATAATCATTTTGTTGATGTCATAATCATTTGATGATGTCATAATCATTTGATGTCATAATCATTGGATGATGTCATAATCATTTTGTTGATGTCATAATAATTTGATGATGTCATAATCATTTGATGTCATAATCATTGGATGATGTCATAATCATTTTGTTGATGTCATAATCATTTGATGATGTCATAATCATTTTGTTGATGTCATAATCATTTGATGATGTCATAATCATTTGATGTCATAATCATTGGATGATGTCATAATCATTTTGTTGATGTCATAATCATTTTATGATGTTGTAATCATTTTGTTGATGTCATAATCATTGGATGATGTCATAATCCTTTTGTTGATGTCATAATCATTTGATGATGTCATAATCATTAGATGATGTCATAATCATTTTGTTGATGTCATAATCATTTGATGATGTCATAATCATTTTGTAGATGTCATAATCATTTCGTTGATGTCATAATGATTTGATGATATCATAATCATTTGATGTCATAATCATTGGATGATGTCATAATCATTTTGTTGATGTCATAATCATTTGGTGATGTCATAATCATTTTATGATGTCATAATCATTTTGTTGATGTCATAATCATTGGATGATGTCATAATCCTTTTGTTGATGTCATAATCATTTGATGATGTCATAATCATTAGATGATGTCGTAATCATATTGTTGATGTCATAACCATTTGATGATGTCATAATCATTTTGTTGATGTCATAATCATTTCGTTGATGTCATAATGATTTGATGATATCATAATCATTTGATGTCATAATCATTGGATGATGTCATAATCATTTTGTTGATGTCATAATCATTTGATGATGTCATAATCATTTGATGTCATAATCATTGGATGATGTCATAATCATTTTGTTGATGTCATAATCATTTTATGATGTCATAATCATTTTGTTGATGTCATAATCATTGGATGATGTCATAATCCTTTTGTTGATGTCATAATAATTTGATGATGTCATAATCATTAGATGATGTCATAATCATTTTGTTGATGTCATAATCATTTGATGATGTCATAATCATTTTGTTGATGTCATAATCATTTCGTTGATGTCATAATGATATGATGATATCATAATCATTTGATGTCATAATCATTGGATGATGTCATAATCATTTTGTTGATGTCATAATCATTTGATGATGTCATAATCATTAGATGATGTCATAATCATTGGATGATGACATAATCATTATGTTTATGTCATAATCATTTGATGTCATAATCATTGGATGATGTCATAATCATTTTGTTGATGTCATAATCATTTGATGATGTCATAATCATTAGATTATGTCATAATAATTTTGTTGAAGTCATAATCATTTGATGATGTCATAATCATTTTGTTGATGTCATAATCATTTTGTTGATGTCATATTGATTTGATGATGTCATAATCATTTGATGTCATAATCATTGGATGATGTCATAATCATTTTGTTCATGTCATAATCATTTGATGATGTCATAATCATTTGATGTCATAATCATTGGCTGATGTTATAATCATTTTGTTGATGTCATAATCATTTGATGATGTCATAATCATTAGATGATGTCATAATCATTTTGTTGATGTCATAATCATTTGATGATGTCATAATCATTTGATGTAATAATCATTAGATGATGTCATAATCATTTTGTTGATGTCATAATCATTTGATGATGTCATAATCATTAGATGATGTCATAATCATTTTGTTGATGTCATAATCATTTGATGATGTCATAATCATTTGATGTCATAATCATTGGATGATGTCATAATCATTTTGTTGATGTCATAATCATTTGATGATGTCATAATAATTTGATGATGTCATAATCATTTTGTTGATGTCATAATCATTTGATGATGTCATAATCATTTGATGTCATAATCATTGGATGATGTCATAATCATTTTGTTGATGTCATAATCATTTTATGATGTCATAATCATTTTGTTGATGTCATAATCATTGGATGATGTCATAATCCTTTTGTTGATGTCATAATCATTTGATGATGTCATAATCATTAGATGATGTCATAATCATTTTGTTGATGTCATAATCATTTGATGATGTCTTAATCATTAGATGATGTCATAATCATTTTATTGATGTCATAATCATTTGATGATGTCATAATCATTTTGTAGATGTCATAATCATTTCGTTGATGTCATAATGATTTGATGATATCATAATCATTTGATGTCATAATCATTGGATGATGTCATAATCATTTTGTTGATGTCATAATCATTTGGTGATGTCATAATCATTTGATGTCATAATCATTGGATGATGTCATAATCATTTGATGATGCCATAATCATTTTGTTGATGTCATAATCATTTTATGATGTCATAATCATTTTGTTGATGTCATAATCATTTTGTTGATGTCATAATCATTTGACGATGTCATAGTCATTAGATGATGTCATAATCATTTTGTTGATGTCATAATCATTTCATGATGTCATAATCATTTGATGTCATAATCATTGGATGATGTCATAATCATTTTGTTGATGTCATAATCATTTTATGATGTCATAATCATTTTGTTGATGTCATAATCATTGGATGATGTCATAATCCTTTTGTTGATGTCATAATCATTTGATGATGTCATAATCATTAGATGATGTCATAATCATTTTGTTGATGTCATAATCATTTGATGATGTCATAATCATTTTGTTGATGTCATAATCATTTCGTTGATGTCATAATCATTTTGTTGATGTCATAATCATTTGATGATGTCATAATCATTAGATGATGTCATAATCATTTTGTTGATGTCATAATCATTTGATGATGTCATAATGATTTGATGATGTCATAATCATTTTGTTGATGTCATAATCATTTGATGTCATAATCATTGGATAATGTCATAATCATTTTGTTGATGTCATAATCATTTTATGATGTCATAATCATTTTGTTGATGTCATAATCATTGGATGATGTCATAATCCTTTTGTTGATGTCATAATCATTTGATGATGTCATAATCATTAGATGATGTCATAATCATATTGTTGATGTCATAACCATTTGATGATGTCATAATCATTTTGTTGATGTCATAATCATTTCGTTGATGTCATAATGATTTGATGATATCATAATCATTTGATGTTATAATCAATGGATGATGTCATAATCATTTTGTTGATGTCAGAATCATTTGATGATGTCATAATCATTTGATGTCATAATCATTGGATGATGTCATAATCATTTTGTTGATGTCATAATCATTTTATGATGTCATAATCATTTTATTGATGTCATTATCATTGGATGATGTCATAATCCTTTTGTTGATGTCATAATAATTTGATGATGTCATAATCATTAGATGATGTCATAATCATTTTGTTGATGTCATAATCATTTGATGATGTCATAATCATTTTGTTGATGTCATAATCATTTCGTTGATGTCATAATGATTTGATGATATCATAATCATTTGATGTCATAATCATTGGATGATGTCATAATCATTTTGTTGATGTCATAATCATTTGATGATGTCATAATCATTAGATGATGTCATAATCATTGGATGATGACATAATCATTATGTTTATGTCATAATCATTTGATGTCATAATCATTGGATGATGTCATAATCATTTTGTTGATGTCATAATCATTTGATGATGTCATAATCATTAGATAATGTCATAATCATTTTTGTTGAAGTCATAATCATTTGATGATGTCATAATCATTTTGTTGATGTCATAATCATTTTGTTGATGTCATATTGATTTGATGATGTCATAATCATTTGATGTCATAATCATTAGATGATGTCATAATCATTTTGTTCATGTCATAATCATTTGATGATGTCATAATCATTTGATGTCATAATCATTGGATGATGTCATAATCATTTTGTTGATGTCATAATCATTTGATGATGTCATAATCATTAGATGATGTCATAATCATTTTGTTGATGTCATAATCATTTGATGATGTCATAATCATTTGATGTAATAATCATTAGATGATGTCATAATCATTTTGTTGATGTCATAATCATTTGATGATGTCATAATCATTAGATGATGTCATAATCATTTTGTTGATGTCATAATCATTTGATGATGTCATAATCATTTGATGTCATAATCATTGGATAATGTCATAATCATTTTGTTGATGTCATAATCATTTTATGATGTCATAATCATTTTGTTGATGTCATAATCATTGGATGATGTCATAATCCTTTTGTTGATGTCATAATCATTTGATGATGTCATAATCATTAGATGATGTCATAATCATATTGTTGATGTCATAACCATTTGATGATGTCATAATCATTTTGTTGATGTCATAATCATTTCTTTGATGTCATAATGATTTGATGATATCATAATCATTTGATGTCATAATCATTGGATGATGTCATAATCATTTTGTTGATGTCATAATCATTTGATGATGTAATAATCATTTGATGTCATAATCATTCGATGATGTCATAATCATTTTGTTGATGTCATAATCATTTTATGATGTCATAATCATTTTGTTGATGTCATAATCATTGGATGATGTCATAATCCTTTTGTTGATGTCATAATAATTTGATGATGTCATAATCATTAGATGATGTCATAATCATTTTGTTGATGTCATAATCATTTGATGATGTCATAATCATTTTGTTGATGTCATAATCATTTCGTTGATGTCATAATGATTTGATGATATCATAATCATTTGATGTCATAATCATTGAATGATGTCATAATCATTTTGTTGATGTCATAATCATTTGATGATGTCATAATCATTAGATGATGTCATAATCATTGGATGATGACATAATCATTATGTTTATGTCATAATCATTTGATGTCATAATCATTGGATGATGTCATAATCCTTTTGTTGATGTCATAATCATTTGATGATGTCATAATCATTAGATGATGTCATAATCATTTTGTTGATGTCATAATCATTTGATGATGTCATAATCATTTTGTTGATGTCATAATCATTTCGTTGATGTCATAATCATTTTGTTGATGTCATAATCATTTGATGATGTCATAATCATTAGATGATGTCATAATCATTTTGTTGATGTCATAATCATTTGATGATGTCATAATCATTTGATGATGTCATAATCATTTTGTTGATGTCATAATCATTTGATGTCATAATCATTGGATAATGTCATAATCATTTTGTTGATGTCATAATCATTTTATGATGTCATAATCATTTTGTTGATGTCATAATCATTGGATGATGTCATAATCCTTTTGTTGATGTCATAATCATTTGATGATGTCATAATCATTAGATGATGTCATAATCATATTGTTGATGTCATAACCATTTGATGATGTCATAATCATTTTGTTGATGTCATAATCATTTCGTTGATGTCATAATGATTTGATGATATCATAATCATTTGATGTTATAATCAATGGATGATGTCATAATCATTTTGTTGATGTCAGAATCATTTGATGATGTCATAATCATTTGATGTCATAATCATTGGATGATGTCATAATCATTTTGTTGATGTCATAATCATTTTATGATGTCATAATCATTTTATTGATGTCATTATCATTGGATGATGTCATAATCCTTTTGTTGATGTCATAATAATTTGATGATGTCATAATCATTAGATGATGTCATAATCATTTTGTTGATGTCATAATCATTTGATGATGTCATAATCATTTTGTTGATGTCATAATCATTTCGTTGATGTCATAATGATTTGATGATATCATAATCATTTGATGTCATAATCATTGGATGATGTCATAATCATTTTGTTGATGTCATAATCATTTGATGATGTCATAATCATTAGATGATGTCATAATCATTGGATGATGACATAATCATTATGTTTATGTCATAATCATTTGATGTCATAATCATTGGATGATGTCATAATCATTTTGTTGATGTCATAATCATTTGATGATGTCATAATCATTCGATAATGTCATAATCATTTTTGTTGAAGTCATAATCATTTGATGATGTCATAATCATTTTGTTGATGTCATAATCATTTTGTTGATGTCATATTGATTTGATGATGTCATAATCATTTGATGTCATAATCATTAGATGATGTCATAATCATTTTGTTCATGTCATAATCATTTGATGATGTCATAATCATTTGATGTCATAATCATTGGATGATGTCATAATCATTTTGTTGATGTCATAATCATTTGATGATGTCATAATCATTAGATGATGTCATAATCATTTTGTTGATGTCATAATCATTTGATGATGTCATAATCATTTGATGTAATAATCATTAGATGATGTCATAATCATTTTGTTGATGTCATAATCATTTGATGATGTCATAATCATTAGATGATGTCATAATCATTTTGTTGATGTCATAATCATTTGATGATGTCATAATCATTTGATGTCATAATCATTGGATAATGTCATAATCATTTTGTTGATGTCATAATCATTTTATGATGTCATAATCATTTTGTTGATGTCATAATCATTGGATGATGTCATAATCCTTTTGTTGATGTCATAATCATTTGATGATGTCATAATCATTAGATGATGTCATAATCATATTGTTGATGTCATAACCATTTGATGATGTCATAATCATTTTGTTGATGTCATAATCATTTCGTTGATGTCATAATGATTTGATGATATCATAATCATTTGATGTCATAATCATTGGATGATGTCATAATCATTTTGTTGATGTCATAATCATTTGATGATGTAATAATCATTTGATGTCATAATCATTCGATGATGTCATAATCATTTTGTTGATGTCATAATCATTTTATGATGTCATAATCATTTTGTTGATGTCATAATCATTGGATGATGTCATAATCCTTTTGTTGATGTCATAATAATTTGATGATGTCATAATCATTAGATGATGTCATAATCATTTTGTTGATGTCATAATCATTTGATGATGTCATAATCATTTTGTTGATGTCATAATCATTTCGTTGATGTCATAATGATTTGATGATATCATAATCATTTGATGTCATAATCATTGAATGATGTCATAATCATTTTGTTGATGTCATAATCATTTGATGATGTCATAATCATTAGATGATGTCATAATCATTGGATGATGACATAATCATTATGTTTATGTCATAATCATTTGATGTCATAATCATTGGATGATGTCATAATCATTTTGTTGATGTCATAATCATTTGATGATGTCATAATCATTAGATTATGTCATAATAATTTTGTTGAAGTCATAATCATTTGATGATGTCATAATCATTTTGTTGATGTCATAATCATTTTGTTGATGTCATATTGATTTGATGATGTCATAATCATTTGATGTCATAATCATTGGATGATGTCATAATCATTTTGTTCATGTCATAATCATTTGATGATGTCATAATCATTTGATGTCATAATCATTGGATGATGTCATAATCATTTTGTTGATGTCATAATCATTTGATGATGTCATAATCATTAGATGATGTCATAATCATTTTGTTGATGTCATAATCATTTGATGATGTCATAATCATTTGATGTAATAATCATTAGATGATGTCATAATCATTTTGTTGATGTCATAATCATTTGATGATGTCATAATCATTAGATGATGTCATAATCATTTTGTTGATGTCATAATCATTTGATGATGTCATAATCATTTGATGTCATAATCATTGGATGATGTCATAATCATTTTGTTGATGTCATAATCATTTGATGATGTCATAATAATTTGATGATGTCATAATCATTTTGTTGATGTCATAATCATTTGATGATGTCATAATCATTTGATGTCATAATCATTGGATGATGTCATAATCATTTTGTTGATGTCATAATCATTTTATGATGTCATAATCATTTTGTTGATGTCATAATCATTGGATGATGTCATAATCCTTTTGTTGATGTCATAATCATTTGATGATGTAATAATCATTTGATGTCATAATCATTCGATGATGTCATAATCATTTTGTTGATGTCATAATCATTTTATGATGTCATAATCATTTTGTTGATGTCATAATCATTGGATGATGTCATAATCCTTTTGTTGATGTCATAATAATTTGATGATGTCATAATCATTAGATGATGTCATAATCATTTTGTTGATGTCATAATCATTTGATGATGTCATAATCATTTTGTTGATGTCATAATCATTTCGTTGATGTCATAATGATTTGATGATATCATAATCATTTGATGTCATAATCATTGAATGATGTCATAATCATTTTGTTGATGTCATAATCATTTGATGATGTCATAATCATTAGATGATGTCATAATCATTGGATGATGACATAATCATTATGTTTATGTCATAATCATTTGATGTCATAATCATTGGATGATGTCATAATCCTTTTGTTGATGTCATAATCATTTGATGATGTCATAATCATTAGATGATGTCATAATCATTTTGTTGATGTCATAATCATTTGATGATGTCATAATCATTTTGTTGATGTCATAATCATTTCGTTGATGTCATAATCATTTTGTTGATGTCATAATCATTTGATGATGTCATAATCATTAGATGATGTCATAATCATTTTGTTGATGTCATAATCATTTGATGATGTCATAATCATTTGATGATGTCATAATCATTTGATGTCATAATCATTGGATAATGTCATAATCATTTTGTTGATGTCATAATCATTTGATGATGTCATAATCATTAGATGATGTCATAATAATTTTGTTGATGTCATAATCATTTGATGATGTCATAATCATATGATGTAATAATCATTGGATGATGTCATAATCATTTTGTTGATGTCATAATCATTTGATAATGTCATAATCATTAGATGATGTCATAATCATTTTGTTGATGTCATAATCATTTGATGATGTCATAATCATTAGATGATGTCATAATAGTTTTGTTGATGTCGTAATCATTTGATGATGTCATAATCATTTGATGTCATAATCATTGGATGATGTCATAATCATTTTATTGATGTCATAATCATTTGATGATGTCATAATCATTTGATGATGTCATAATCATTTTGTTGATGTCATAATCATTTGATGATGTCACAATCATTTGATGTCATAATCATTGGATGATGTCATAATCATTTTGTTGATGTCATAATCATTTTATGATGTTATAATCATTTTGTTGATGTCATAATCATTGGATGATGTCATAATCCTTTTGTTGATGTCATAATCATTTGATGATGTCATAATCATTAGATGATGTCATAATCATTTTGTTGATGTCATAATCATTTGATGATGTCATAATCATTTTGTAGATGTCATAATCATTTCGTTGATGTCATAATGATTTGATGATATCATAATCATTTGATGTCATAATCATTGGATGATGTCATAATCATTTTGTTGATGTCATAATCATTTGGTGATGTCATAATCATTTGATGTCATAATCATTGGATGATGTCATAATCATTTGATGATGCCATAATCATTTTGTTGATGTCATAATCATTTTATGATGTCATAATCATTTTGTTGATGTCATAATCATTTTGTTGATGTCATAATCATTTGATGATGTCATAGTCATTAGATGATGTCATAATCATTTTGTTGATGTCATAATCATTTCATGATGTCATAATCATTTGATGTCATAATCATTGTACGATGTCATAATCATTTTGTTGATGTCATAATCATTTGATGTAATAATCATTGGATGATGTCATAATCATTTTGTTGATGTCATAATCATTTGATGATGTCATAGTCATTAGATGATGTCATAATCATTTTGTTGATGTCATAATCATTTCATGATGTCATAATCATTTGATGTCATAATCATTGTATGATGTCATAATCATTTTGTTGATGTCATAATCATTTGATGATGTCATAATCATTAGATAATGTCATAATCATTTTGTTGAAGTCATAATCATTTGATGATGTCATAATCATTTTGTTGATGTCATAATGATTTGATGATGTCATAATCATTTGATGTCATAATCATTGGATGATGTCATAATCATTTTGTTGATGTCATAATCATTTGATGATGTCATAATCATTTGATGTCATAATCATTGGATGATGTCATAATCATTTTGTTGATGTCATAATCATTTGATGATGTCATAATCATTTGATGTCATAATCATTGGATGATGTCATAATCATTTTGTTGATGTCATAATCATTTGATGATGTCATAATCATTTTGTTGATGTCATAATCATTTGATGATGTCATAATCATTTGATGTCATAATCATTGGATGATGTCATAATCATTTTGTTGATGTCATAATCATTTTATGATGTTATAATCATTTTGTTGATGTCATAATCATTGGATGATGTCATAATCCTTTTGTTGATGTCATAATCATTTGATGATGTCATAATCATTAGATGATGTCATAATCATTTTGTTGATGTCATAATCATTTGATGATGTCATAATCATTTTGTAGATGTCATAATCATTTCGTTGATGTCATAATGATTTGATGATATCATAATCATTTGATGTCATAATCATTGGATGATGTCATAATCATTTTGTTGATGTCATAATCATTTGGTGATGTCATAATCATTTTATGATGTCATAATCATTTTGTTGGTGTCATAATCATTGGATGATGTCATAATCCTTTTGTTGATGTCATAATCATTTGATGATGTCATAATCATTAGATGATGTCAAATTCATATTGTTGATGTCATAACCATTTGATGATGTCATAATCATTTTGTTGATGTCATAAT
Source organism: Dendrobates tinctorius (assembly GCF_039654945.1). Classification (NCBI taxonomy): domain Eukaryota; kingdom Metazoa; phylum Chordata; class Amphibia; order Anura; family Dendrobatidae; genus Dendrobates; species Dendrobates tinctorius. The sequence continues at coordinate 39,029,887 of NW_027361687.1, read as the reverse complement.
CATTTCGTTGATGTCATAATGATTTGATGATATCATAATCATTTGATGTCATAATCATTGGATGATGTCATAATCATTTTGTTGATGTCATAATCATTTCATGATGTCATAATCATTTGATGTCATAATCATTGGATGATGTCATAATCATTTTGTTGATGTCATAATCATTTTATGATGTCATAATCATTTTGTTGATGTCATAATCATTGGATGATGTCATAATCCTTTTGTTGATGTCATAATAATTTGATGATGTCATAATCATTAGATGATGTCATAATCATTTTGTTGATGTCATAATCATTTGATGATGTCATAATCATTTTGTTGATGTCATAATCATTTCGTTGATGTCATAATGATTTGATGATATCATAATCATTTGATGTCATAATCATTGGATGATGTCATAATCATTTTGTTGATGTCATAATCATTTGATGATGTCATAATCATTAGATGATGTCATAATCATTGGATGATGACATAATCATTTGATGTCATAATCATTGGATGATGTCATAATCATTTTGTTGATGTCATAATCATTTTATGATGTTTTAATAATTTTGTTGATGTCATAATCATTGGATGATGTCATAATCATTAGATAATGTCATAATCATTTTTGTTGAAGTCATAATCATTTGATGATGTCATAATCATTTTGTTGATGTCATAATCATTTTGTTGATGTCATAATCATTGGATGATGTCATAATCATTTTGTTCATGTCATAATCATTTGATGATGTCATAATCATTTGATGTCATAATCATTGGATGATGTCATAATCATTTTGTTGATGTCATAATCATTTGATGATGTCATAATCATTAGATGATGTCATAATCATTTTGTTGATGTCATAATCATTTGATGATGTCATAATCATATGATGTAATAATCATTAGATGATGTCATAATCATTTTGTTGATGTCATAATCATTTGATGATGTCATAATCATTAGATGATGTCATAATCATTTTGTTGATGTCATAATCATTTGATGATGTCATAATCATTTGATGTCATAATCATTGGATGATGTCATAATCATTTTGTTGATGTCATAATCATTTGATGATGTCATAATCATTTGATGTCATAATCATTGGATGATGTCATAATCATTTTGTTGATGTCATAATCATTTTGTTGATGTCATAATCATTGGATGATGTCATAATCCTTTTGTTGATGTCATAATCATTTGATGATGTCATAATCATTAGATGATGTCATAATCATTTTGTTGATGTCATAATCATTTGATGATGTCATAATCATTTTGTAGATGTCATAATCATTTCGTTGATGTCATAATGATTTGATGATATCATAATCATTTGATGTCATAATCATTGGATGATGTCATAATCATTTTGTTGATGTCATAATCATTTGGTGATGTCATAATCATTTGATGTCATAATCATTGGATGATGTCATAATCATTTGATGATGCCATAATCATTTTGTTGATGTCATAATCATTTTGTTGATGTCATAATCATTTGATGATGTCATAGTCATTAGATGATGTCATAATCATTTTGTTGATGTCATAATCATTTCATGATGTCATAATCATTTGATGTCATAATCATTGTTTGATGTCATAATCATTTTGTTGATGTCATAATCATTTGATGATGTCATAATCATTAGATAATGTCATAATCATTTTGTTGAAGTCATAATCATTTGATGATGTCATAATCATTTTCTTGATGTCATAATGATTTGATGATGTCATAATCATTTGATGTCATAATCATTGGATGATGTCATAATCATTTTGTTGATGTCATAATCATTTGATGATGTCATAATCATTAGATGATGTCATAATAATTTTGTTGATGTCATAATCATTTGATGATGTCAAAATCATATGATGTAATAATCAATGGATGATGTCATAATCATTTTGTTGATGTCATAATCATTTGATGATGTCATAATCATTAGATGATGTCATAATCATTTTGTTGATGTCATAATCATTTGATGATGTCATAATCATTAGATGATGTCATAATCATTTTTTTGATGTCATAATCATTTGATGATGTCATAATAATTTGATGTCATAATCATTGGATGATGTCATAATCATTTTATTGATGTCATAATCATTTGATGATGTCATAATCATTTGATGATGTCATAATCATTTTGTTGATGTCATAATCATTTGATGATGTCATAATCATTTGATGTCATAATCATTGGATGATGTCATAATCATTTTGTTGATGTCATAATCATTTTATGATGTCATAATCATTTTGTTGATGTCATAATCATTGGATGATGTCATAATCCTTTTGTTGATGTCATAGTCATTTGATGATGTCATAATCATTAGATGATGTCATAATCATTTTGTTGATGTCATAATCATTTGATGATGTCATAATCATTTTGTTGATGTCATAATCATTTCGTTGATGTCATAATCATTTTGTTGATGTCATAATCATTTGATGATGTCATAATCATTAGATGATGTCATAATCATTTTGTTGATGTCATAATCATTTGATGATGTCATAATCATTTGATGATGTCATAATCATTTTGTTGATGTCATAATCATTTGATGATGTCATAATCATTTGATGTCATAATCATTGGATGATGTCGTAATCATTTTGTTGATGTCATAATCATTTGATGATGTCATAATCATTTGATGATGTCATAATCATTTTGATGATGTCATTATCATTTGATGATGTCATAATCATTTGATGTCATAATCATTGGATAATGTCATAATCATTTGATGATGTCATAATCATTTTGATGATGTCATTATCATTTGATGATGTCATAATCATTTGATGTCATAATCATTAGATAATGTCATAATCATTTTGTTGATGTCATAATCATTTTATGATGTCATAATCATTTTGTTGATGTCATAATCATTGGATGATGTCATAATCCTTTTGTTGATGTCATAATAATTTGATGATGTCATAACCATTTGATGATGTCATAATCATTTTGTTGATGTCATAATCATTTCGTTGATGTCATAATGATTTGATGATATCATAATCATTTGATGTCATAATCATTGGATGATGTCATAATCATTTTGTTGATGTCATAATCATTTGATGATGTCATAATCATTTGATGTCATAATCATTGGATGATGTCATAATCATTTTGTTGATGTCATAATCATTTTATGATGTCATAATCATTTTGTTGATGTCATAATCATTGGATGATGTCATAATCCTTTTGTTGATGTCATAATAATTTGATGATGTCATAATCATTAGATGATGTCATAATCATTTTGTTGATGTCATAATCATTTGATGATGTCATAATCATTTTGTTGATGTCATAATCATTTCGTTGATGTCATAATGATTTGATGATATCATAATCGTTTGATGTCATAATCATTGAATGATGTCATAATCATTTTGTTGATGTCATAATCATTTGATGATGTCATAATCATTAGATGATGTCATAATCAATGGATGATGACATAATCATTATGTTTATGTCATAATCATTTGATGTCATAATCATTGGATGATGTCATAATCATTTTGTTGATGTCATAATCATTTGATGATGTCATAATCATTAGATTATGTCATAATAATTTTGTTGAAGTCATAATCATTAGATGATGTCATAATCATTTTGTTGATGTCATAATCATTTTGTTGATGTCATATTGATTTGATGATGTCATAATCATTTGATGTCATAATCATTGGATGATGTCATAATCATTTTGTTCATGTCATAATCATTTGATGATGTCATAATCATTTGATGTCATAATCATTGGATGATGTCATAATCATTTTGTTGATGTCATAATCATTTGATGATGTCATAATCATTAGATGATGTCATAATCATTTTGTTGATGTCATAATCATTTGATGATGTCATAATCATTTGATGTAATAATCATTAGATGATGTCATAATCATTTTGTTGATGTCATAATCATTTGATGATGTCATAATCATTAGATGATGTCATAATCATTTTGTTGATGTCATAATCATTTGATGATGTCATAATCATTTGATGTCATAATCATTGGATGATGTCATAATCATTTTGTTGATGTCATAATCATTTGATGATGTCATAATAATTTGATGATGTCATAATCATTTTGTTGATGTCATAATCATTTGATGATGTCATAATCATTTGATGTCATAATCATTGGATGATGTCATAATCATTTTGTTGATGTCATAATCATTTTATGATGTCATAATCATTTTGTTGATGTCATAATCATTGGATGATGTCATAATCCTTTTGTTGATGTCATAATCATTTGATGATGTCATAATCATTAGATGATGTCATAATCATTTTGTTGATGTCATAATCATTTGATGATGTCATAATCATTAGATGATGTCATAATCATTTTATTGATGTCATAATCATTTGATGATGTCATAATCATTTTGTAGATGTCATAATCATTTCGTTGATGTCATAATGATTTGATGATATCATAATCATTTGATGTCATAATCATTGGATGATGTCATAATCATTTTGTTGATGTCATAATCATTTGGTGATGTCATATTCATTTGATGTCATAATCATTGGATGATGTCATAATCATTTGATGATGCCATAATCATTTTGTTGATGTCATAATCATTTTATGATGTCATAATCATTTTGTTGATGTCATAATCATTTTGTTGATGTCATAATCATTTGATGATGTCATAGTCATTAGATGATGTCATAATCATTTTGTTGATGTCATAATCATTTCATGATGTCATAATCATTTGATGTCATAATCATTGTATGATGTCATAATCATTTTGTTGATGTCATAATCATTTGATGATGTCATAATCATTAGATAATGTCATAATCATTTTGTTGAAGTCATAATCATTTGATGATGTCATAATCATTTTGTTGATGTCATAATGATTTGATGATGTCATAATCACTTGATGTCATAATCATTGGATGATGTCATAATCATTTTGTTGATGTCATAATCATTTGATAATGTCATAATCATTTGATGTCATAATCATTGGATAATGTCATAATCATTTTGTTGATGTCATAATCATTTGATGATGTCATAATCATTAGATGATGTCATAATAATTTTGTTGATGTCATAATCATTTGATGATGTCATAATCATATGATGTAATAATCATTGGATGATGTCATAATCATTTTGTTGATGTCATAATCATTTGATGATGTCATAATCATTAGATGATGTCATAATCATTTTGTTGATGTCATAATCATTTGATGATGTCATAATCATTAGATGATGTCATAATAGTTTTGTTGATGTCGTAATCATTTGATGATGTCATAATCATTTGATGTCATAATCATTGGATGATGTCATAATCATTTTATTGATGTCATAATCATTTGATGATGTCATAATCATTTGATGATGTCATAATCATTTTGTTGATGTCATAATCATTTTATGATGTTATAATCATTTTGTTGATGTCATAATCATTTGATGTCATAATCATTGGATGATGTCATAATCATTTTATTGATGTCATAATCATTTGATGATGTCATAATCATTTGATGATGTCATAATCATTTTGTTGATGTCATAATCATTTGATGATGTCATAATCATTTGATGTCATAATCATTGGATGATGTCATAATCCTTTTGTTGATGTCATAATCATTTGATGATGTCATAATCATTAGATGATGTCATAATCATTTTCTTGATGTCATAATCATTTGATGATGTCATAATCATTTTGTAGATGTCATAATCATTTCGTTGATGTCATAATGATTTGATGATATCATAATCATTTGATGTCATAATCATTGGATGATGTCATAATAATTTTGTTGATGTCATAATCATTTGGTGATGTCATAATCATTTGATGTCATAATCATTGGATGATGTCATAATCATTTGATGATGCCATAATCATTTTGTTGATGTCATAATCATTTTATGATGTCATAATCATTTTGTTGATGTCATAATCATTTTGTTGATGTCATAATCATTTGATGATGTCATAGTCATTAGATGATGTCATAATCATTTTGTTGATGTCATAATCATTTCATGATGTCATAATTATTTGATGTCATAATCATTGTATGATGTCATAATCATTTTGTTGATGTCATAATCATTTGATGTAATAATCATTGGATGATGTCATAATCATTTTGTTGATGTCATAATCATTTGATGATGTCATAGTCATTAGATGATGTCATAATCATTTTGTTGATGTCATAATCATTTCATGATGTCATAATCATTTGATGTCATAATCATTGTATGATGTCATAATCATTTTGTTGATGTCATAATCATTTGATGATGTCATAATCATTAGATAATGTCATAATCATTTTGTTGAAGTCATAATCATTTGATGATGTCATAATCATTTTGTTGATGTCATAATGATTTGATGATGTCATAATCATTTGATGTCATAATCATTGGATGATGTCATAATCATTTTGTTGATGTCATAATCATTTGATGATGTCATAATCATTTGATGTCATAATCATTGGATGATGTCATAATCATTTTGTTGATGTCATAATAATTTGATGATGTCATAATCATTTGATGTCATAATCATTGGATGATGTCATAATCATTTTGTTGATGTCATAATCATTTGATGATGTCATAATCATTTGATGTCATAATCATTTTGTTGATGTCATAATCATTTTATGATGTTATAATCATTTTGTTGATGTCATAATCATTGGATGATGTCATAATCCTTTTGTTGATGTCATAATCATTTGATGATGTCATAATCATTAGATGATGTCATAATCATTTTGTTGATGTCATAATCATTTGATGATGTCATAATCATTTTGTAGATGTCATAATCATTTTGTTGATGTCATAATGATTTGATGATATCATAATCATTTGATGTCATAATCATTGGATTATGTCATAATCATTTTGTTGATGTCATAATCATTTGGTGATGTCATAATCATTTTATGATGTCATAATCATTTTGTTGATGTCATAATCATTGGATGATGTCATAATCCTTTTGTTGATGTCATAATCATTTGATGATGTCATAATCATTAGATGATGTCCTAATCATATTGTTGATGTCATAACCATTTGATGATGTCATAATCATTTTGTTGATGTCATAATCATTTCGTTGATGTCATAATGATTTGATGATATCATAATCATTTGATGTCATAATCATTGGATGATGTCATAATCATTTTGTTGATGTCATAATCATTTGATGATGTCATAATCATTTGATGTCATAATCATTGGATGATGTCATAATCATTTTGTTGATGTCATAATCATTTTATGATGTCATAATCATTTTGTTGATGTCATAATCATTGGATGATGTCATAATCCTTTTGTTGATGTCATAATAATTTGATGATGTCATAATCATTAGATGATGTCATAATCATTTTGTTGATGTCATAATCATTTGATGATGTCATAATCATTTTGTTGATGTCATAATCATTTCGTTGATGTCATAATGATTTGATGATATCATAATCATTTGATGTCATAATCATTGGATGATGTCATAATCATTTTGTTGATGTCATAATCATTTGATGATGTCATAATCATTAGATGATGTCATAATCATTGGATGATGACATAATCATTATGTTTATGTCATAATCATTTGATGTCATAATCATTGGATGATGTCATAATCATTTTGTTGATGTCATAATCATTTGATGATGTCATAATCATTAGATTATGTCATAATAATTTTGTTGAAGTCATAATCATTTGATGATGTCATAATCATTTTGTTGATGTCATAATCATTTTGTTGATGTCATATTGATTTGATGATGTCATAATCATTTGATGTCATAATCATTGGATGATGTCATAATCATTTTGTTCATGTCATAATCATTTGATGATGTCATAATCATTTGATGTCATAATCATTGGATGATGTTATAATCATTTTGTTGATGTCATAATCATTTGATGATGTCATAATCATTAGATGATGTCATAATCATTTTGTTGATGTCATAATCATTTGATGATGTCATAATCATTTGATGTAATAATCATTAGATGATGTCATAATCATTTTGTTGATGTCATAATCATTTGATGATGTCATAATCATTAGATGATGTCATAATCATTTTGTTGATGTCATAATCATTTGATGATGTCATAATCATTTGATGTCATAATCATTGGATGATGTCATAATCATTTTGTTGATGTCATAATCATTTGATGATGTCATAATAATTTGATGATGTCATAATCATTTTGTTGATGTCATAATCATTTGATGATGTCATAATCATTTGATGTCATAATCATTGGATGATGTCATAATCATTTTGTTGATGTCATAATCATTTTATGATGTCATAATCATTTTGTTGATGTCATAATCATTGGATGATGTCATAATCCTTTTGTTGATGTCATAATCATTTGATGATGTCATAATCATTAGATGATGTCATAATCATTTTGTTGATGTCATAATCATTTGATGATGTCATAATCATTAGATGATGTCATAATCATTTTATTGATGTCATAATCATTTGATGATGTCATAATCATTTTGTAGATGTCATAATCATTTCGTTGATGTCATAATGATTTGATGATATCATAATCATTTGATGTCATAATCATTGGATGATGTCATAATCATTTTGTTGATGTCATAATCATTTGGTGATGTCATAATCATTTGATGTCATAATCATTGGATGATGTCATAATCATTTGATGATGCCATAATCATTTTGTTGATGTCATAATCATTTTATGATGTCATAATCATTTTGTTGATGTCATAATCATTTTGTTGATGTCATAATCATTTGATGATGTCATAGTCATTAGATGATGTCATAATCATTTTGTTGATGTCATAATCATTTCATGATGTCATAATCATTTGATGTCATAATCATTGTATGATGTCATAATCATTTTGTTGATGTCATAATCATTTGATGATGTCATAATCATTAGATAATGTCTTAATCATTTTGTTGAAGTCATAATCATTTGATGATGTCATAATCATTTTGTTGATGTCATAATGATTTGATGATGTCATAATCACTTGATGTCATAATCATTGGATGATGTCATAATCATTTTGTTGATGTCATAATCATTTGATAATGTCATAATCATTTGATGTCATAATCATTGGATAATGTCATAATCATTTTGTTGATGTCATAATCATTTGATGATGTCATAATCATTAGATGATGTCATAATAATTTTGTTGATGTCATAATCATTTGATGATGTCATAATCATATGATGTAATAATCATTGGATGATGTCATAATCATTTTGTTGATGTCATAATCATTTGATGATGTCATAATCATTAGATGATGTCATAATCATTTTGTTGATGTCATAATCATTTGATGATGTCATAATCATTAGATGATGTCATAATAGTTTTGTTGATGTCGTAATCATTTGATGATGTCATAATCATTTGATGTCATAATCATTGGATGATGTCATAATCATTTTATTGATGTCATAATCATTTGATGATGTCATAATCATTTGATGATGTCATAATCATTTTGTTGATGTCATAATCATTTGATGATGTCATAATCATTTGATGTCATAATCATTGGATGATGTCATAATCATTTTGTTGATGTCATAATCATTTTATGATGTTATAATCATTTTGTTGATGTCATAATCATTGGATGATGTCATAATCCTTTTGTTGATGTCATAATCATTTGATGATGTCATAATCATTAGATGATGTCATAATCATTTTGTTGATGTCATAATGATTTGATGATGTCATAATCATTTTGTAGATGTCATAATCATTTCGTTGATGTCATAATGATTTGATGATATCATAATCATTTGATGTCATAATCATTGGATGATGTCATAATCATTTTGTTGATGTCATAATCATTTGGTGATGTCATAATCATTTGATGTCATAATCATTGGATGATGTCATAATCATTTGATGATGCCATAATCATTTTGTTGATGTCATAATCATTTTATGATGTCATAATCATTTTGTTGATGTCATAATCATTTTGTTGATGTCATAATCATTTGATGATGTCATAGTCATTAGATGATGTCATAATCATTTTGTTGATGTCATAATCATTTCATGATGTCATAATCATTTGATGTCATAATCATTGTATGAGGTCATAATCATTTTGTTGATGTCATAATCATTTGATGTAATAATCATTGGATGATGTCATAATCATTTTGTTGATGTCATAATCATTTGATGATGTCATAGTCATTAGATGATGTCATAATCATTTTGTTGATGTCATAATCATTTCATGATGTCATAATCATTTGATGTCATAATCATTGTATGATGTCATAATCATTTTGTTGATGTCATAATCATTGGATGATGTCATAATCCTTTTGTTGATGTCATAATCATTTGATGATGTCATAATCATTAGATGATGTCCTAATCATATTGTTGATGTCATAACCATTTGATGATGTCATAATCATTTTGTTGATGTCATAATCATTTCGTTGATGTCATAATGATTTGATGATATCATAATCATTTGATGTCATAATCATTGGATGATGTCATAATCATTTTGTTGATGTCATAATCATTTGATGATGTCATAATCATTTGATGTCATAATCATTGGATGATGTCATAATCATTTTGTTGATGTCATAATCATTTTATGATGTCATAATCATTTTGTTGATGTCATAATCATTGGATGATGTCATAATCCTTTTGTTGATGTCATAATAATTTGATGATGTCATAATCATTAGATGATGTCATAATCATTTTGTTGATGTCATAATCATTTGATGATGTCATAATCATTTTGTTGATGTCATAATAATTTCGTTGATGTCATAATGATTTGATGATATCATAATCATTTGATGTCATAATCATTGGATGATGTCATAATCATTTTGTTGATGTCATAATCATTTGATGATGTCATAATCATTAGATGATGTCACAATCATTGGATGATGACATAATCATTATGTTTATGTCATAATCATTTGATGTCATAATCATTGGATGATGTCATAATCATTTTGTTGATGTCATAATCATTTGATGATGTCATAATCATTAGATTATGTCATAATAATTTTGTTGAAGTCATAATCATTTGATGATGTCATAATCATTTTGTTGATGTCATAATCATTTTGTTGATGTCATATTGATTTGATGATGTCATAATCATTTGATGTCATAATCATTGGATGATGTCATAATCATTTTGTTCATGTCATAATCATTTGATGATGTCATAATCATTTGATGTCATAATCATTGGATGATGTTATAATCATTTTGTTGATGTCATAATCATTTGATGATGTCATAATCATTAGATGATGTCATAATCATTTTGTTGATGTCATAATCATTTGATGATGTCATAATCATTTGATGTAATAATCATTAGATGATGTCATAATCATTTTGTTGATGTCATAATCATTTGATGATGTCATAATCATTAGATGATGTCATAATCATTTTGTTGATGTCATAATCATTTGATGATGTCATAATCATTTGATGTCATAATCATTGGATGATGTCATAATCATTTTGTTGATGTCATAATCATTTGATGATGTCATAATAATTTGATGATGTCATAATCATTTTGTTGATGTCATAATCATTTGATGATGTCATAATCATTTGATGTCATAATCATTGGATGATGTCATAATCATTTTGTTGATGTCATAATCATTTTATGATGTCATAATCATTTTGTTGATGTCATAATCATTGGATGATGTCATAATCCTTTTGTTGATGTCATAATCATTTGATGATGTCATAATCATTAGATGATGTCATAATCATTTTGTTGATGTCATAATCATTTGATGATGTCATAATCATTAGATGATGTCATAATCATTTTATTGATGTCATAATCATTTGATGATGTCATAATCATTTTGTAGATGTCATAATCATTTCGTTGATGTCATAATGATTTGATGATATCATAATCATTTGATGTCATAATCATTGGATGATGTCATAATCATTTTGTTGATGTCATAATCATTTGGTGATGTCATAATCATTTGATGTCATAATCATTGGATGATGTCATAATCATTTGATGATGCCATAATCATTTTGTTGATGTCATAATCATTTTATGATGTCATAATCATTTTGTTGATGTCATAATCATTTTGTTGATGTCATAATCATTTGATGATGTCATAGTCATTAGATGATGTCATAATCATTTTGTTGATGTCATAATCATTTCATGATGTCATAATCATTTGATGTCATAATCATTGTATGATGTCATAATCATTTTGTTGATGTCATAATCATTTGATGATGTCATAATCATTAGATAATGTCTTAATCATTTTGTTGAAGTCATAATCATTTGATGATGTCATAATCATTTTGTTGATGTCATAATGATTTGATGATGTCATAATCACTTGATGTCATAATCATTGGATGATGTCATAATCATTTTGTTGATGTCATAATCATTTGATAATGTCATAATCATTTGATGTCATAATCATTGGATAATGTCATAATCATTTTGTTGATGTCATAATCATTTGATGATGTCATAATCATTAGATGATGTCATAATAATTTTGTTGATGTCATAATCATTTGATGATGTCATAATCATATGATGTAATAATCATTGGATGATGTCATAATCATTTTGTTGATGTCATAATCATTTGATGATGTCATAATCATTAGATGATGTCATAATCATTTTGTTGATGTCATAATCATTTGATGATGTCATAATCATTAGATGATGTCATAATAGTTTTGTTGATGTCGTAATCATTTGATGATGTCATAATCATTTGATGTCATAATCATTGGATGATGTCATAATCATTTTATTGATGTCATAATCATTTGATGATGTCATAATCATTTGATGATGTCATAATCATTTTGTTGATGTCATAATCATTTGATGATGTCATAATCATTTGATGTCATAATCATTGGATGATGTCATAATCATTTTGTTGATGTCATAATCATTTTATGATGTTATAATCATTTTGTTGATGTCATAATCATTGGATGATGTCATAATCCTTTTGTTGATGTCATAATCATTTGATGATGTCATAATCATTAGATGATGTCATAATCATTTTGTTGATGTCATAATGATTTGATGATGTCATAATCATTTTGTAGATGTCATAATCATTTCGTTGATGTCATAATGATTTGATGATATCATAATCATTTGATGTCATAATCATTGGATGATGTCATAATCATTTTGTTGATGTCATAATCATTTGGTGATGTCATAATCATTTGATGTCATAATCATTGGATGATGTCATAATCATTTGATGATGCCATAATCATTTTGTTGATGTCATAATCATTTTATGATGTCATAATCATTTTGTTGATGTCATAATCATTTTGTTGATGTCATAATCATTTGATGATGTCATAGTCATTAGATGATGTCATAATCATTTTGTTGATGTCATAATCATTTCATGATGTCATAATCATTTGATGTCATAATCATTGTATGAGGTCATAATCATTTTGTTGATGTCATAATCATTTGATGTAATAATCATTGGATGATGTCATAATCATTTTGTTGATGTCATAATCATTTGATGATGTCATAGTCATTAGATGATGTCATAATCATTTTGTTGATGTCATAATCATTTCATGATGTCATAATCATTTGATGTCATAATCATTGTATGATGTCATAATCATTTTGTTGATGTCATAATCATTTGATGATGTCATAATCATTAGATAATGTCATAATCATTTTGTTGAAGTCATAATCATTTGATGATGTCATAATCATTTTGTTGATGTCATAATGATTTGATGATGTCATAATCATTTGATGTCATAATCATTGGATGATGTCATAATCATTTTGTTGATGTCATAATCATTTGATGATGTCATAATCATTTGATGTCATAATCATTGGATGATGTCATAATCATTTTGTTGATGTCATAATAATTTGATGATGTCATAATCATTTGATGTCATAATCATTGGATGATGTCATAATCATTTTGTTGATGTCATAATCATTTAATGATGTCATAATCATTTTGTTGATGTCATAATCATTTGATGATGTCATAATCATTTGATGTCATAATCATTGGATGATGTCATAATCATTTTGTTGATGTCATAATCATTTTATGATGTTATAATCATTTTGTTGATGTCATAATCATTGGATGATGTCATAATCCTTTTGTTGATGTCATAATCATTTGATGATGTCATAATCATTAGATGATGTCATAATCATTTTGGTGATGTCATAATCATTTGATGATGTCATAATCATTTTGTAGATGTCATAATCATTTCGTTGATGTCATAATGATTTGATGATATCATAATCATTTGATGTCATAATCATTGGATGATGTCATAATCATTTTGTTGATGTCATAATTAGTGTTGAGCATTCCGATACCGCAAGTATCGGGTATCGGCCGATATCAGCGGTATCGGAATTCCGATACTTAATTCCGATACTTTTTTCATATCGGATTCCGGGATCGGAATCGGAATAGGAAGTTCCCATCATGCTATGAGCCTGCTTGCTTTGATTAAGCCAATGGGAATCCTCCGAAGTGTGGGCACATCCTGTTAGGCATGTAGGCATGTTAACTATTGGCATGGCTGTGATTGGCTGCCGAAATGATGTCATGATGCACTATAAAAGCCACCGCAGCCGCCATTTCTGGTCACTCTGCTGTGAATTCAGTTAGGGACAGGCTGCTGTAGAAGACTGTGAGGGACAGTTAGAAATAGCGATTCTAAAAACAATATTGTGCTTTATCCAGGCTACATAAACCACCACTGTAGCTTGCTTTTCCCTAGCAGCGCTGTTTTCACAGCTGTCTGCAAGGGCTGTGTGAGTGCAGCTCACGCTGTGGAGTGGGTCCTGCAGCCACGTCAGGCTGTAGGCCACCCAGTGTGATCACTGCTGCCTCATACATCTTTTATTTTTTGAGCTGCATTTTTTAAATAATTTCAATCTAGTGTGCTTCCATCCGTATCCATATACGTTGGTTGCAAACACTAGTAGTAGACAGCGGAGCCTTTCTGCAGCCTTTCAGTGCTAGTGTCCACTTTGCTGCACTGTTCACGGCTGTCTGAGAGGTCTCTGACTGTGTGTGAGTGCAGCTCACGCTGAGTAGTGTGTCCTGCAGCTACGTCTGGCTGTAGGACGCTCAGCGTGCGTCACTGCCTCACACATATTTTTATTTGAGTGCAGCTCATTTTTTCTTCTATTAGTGTGCATCCATCCGTCTCCATCTACGGTGGTTGCAAACACTATATAGGAGTACACAGCGGAGCCTTTCTGCAGCCTGTCAGTGCCAGTGCCCACTTAGCTGCACTGTTGACGGCTGTCTGAGAGGTCTCTGACTGTGTGTGAGTGCAGCTCACGCTGAGTAGAGTGTCCTGCAGCTACGTCTGGTTGTAGGACGCTCAACGTGCGTCACTGCCTCACACATATTTGTCTCTGAGTGCAGCTCATTTTTTCTTCTCCTATTAGTGTGCATCCATCCGTATCCATCAACATTGGTTGGTTGCAAACACTATATAGGAGTAGATAGAGGAGCCTTTTTTTCTGGCTTGTGCCCTGCCGGCGCAGCCAGATTAGTATTACCCAATTTTTTTGGAGCCTCATCTTTTGCATTGTAGGTTACCTGCCTGCATTGTAATAGCTCCAAAAAGTTGGTGATACTATCAGTTTCAATTCTTTGTTCTCATACTTTGAGTTTGTTTCAAACAAAGAAACCACATAAAAAGTTCACCAAACACTACATTTTGAACTTGTGTAGGCCACATCAGCTCCTATTAAAGTCTAGTCCACACACACACACTTCATAAAATTAGTGTTTCTTGTACCTGTAACCAGCTGTTCAGGAATAAGCACACTAAGGCCCCCCTTTGTCCTTTTTTGCCTATCTTAAGCAGTCTTGCAAGATGAAGAAGGCAGGGAGTAAGGCGCGGGGGCGTGGGCGTGGGCGTGGAGTTTCAGCAGGGAGAGGACGTGGGGATTCTGCAGGGAGAGGACGTGGGGATTCTACAGGTAGAGGACGTGGGGATTCTGGGCCTGCTGCGGGCACCAGTGGATCAGCATCCCCCAGTTTTAGCAGGCAACAGTCCTTTATGCGCAGCTTTGTAGGACCTCAACGTACCCCACTGCTGCGGGAGGAACAAATTGAAGCCATTGTCGGATGGATGGCAGCTAACGCATCGACTTCAATTACTTCCGCATCCTCTCAGGGTCAGAGCACCGAAGAGCAACCATCTGTCTCTTCACCACCTGCCAAAGTGCCCAGGCAGTCAGAGAGACATGGACAGGAGCCATCACAATCTCTACTTCTGTTCTCGGAATCTGTTGGCTTGGAAAGAGGGGGCCAGCCAAGCAGCATTCCTGAATGTGAAGAAGAGGGAGTATGCAGTGATGCGCAACTTCTTTGTCCCTCTGAATCTGAAGAGGCGAGTGGGCCAGTGCCTATGGTCAGCACACCTCAGTACGCATCAGATGATGACGAGACTCAGTTGCCACTTTCTGGTGCGTACGGTGCTGGCGAGACAACCCCGGAGAAGCAGCTGTTTGAAGAGGGGAGGGAAGATGATGAGGTCCTTGACCCATCATGGCGTGAGCAACAGGAAGGTGGTGGGAGCAGCTCGGAGGAAGAGATTCCCCTACCGGCCAAAACAGGAGGCAGAGGGAGGGGGAAGACTTGGTTGCCTGTACCCTCCACTTCGGCACCCGTTAGGAGCATTCCTCCTTCCAAAGGCAAACCGGGCGCTCACAAGAGTTGCAGTGCGTGGTCCTTTTTTGACACAGTTGCAGATGACATTTGCTTTGTCAAATGCAAGCTGTGTCATCAGAGAGTCAAAAGAGGGAGAAATGTCAGCAACCTCAATACCACAAATATGTGGAAACATGTGCGCACCAAGCACGAGTTGGAGTTGCAGAGACACCCTGAAGACGTAGGCCAACGTACAGCACCACCTACCACCTCTTCAGTTCGTGTTGGGCCCTCTTCCTCCAGCTCACACACTGCTGGTTCGGCTTCCTCACAGGATCGCCAAGGAAGAACCTCTGCCACTGTTGTCCGGAGACCCTGTCAGATTCCACCCATAACAGCACGTTCCCATCCATCACAGCCATCGGTAGCACAGGCATGGGATAAAAGGCGCCCTTACTCGGCAAACCATCCCCGAGCACAGTCTCTGAATGCTGGCATTGCCAAACTTCTGGCAGTTGAAATGCTGTCATTCAGGCTGGTGGACACTGACACCTTCCGGGACTTAATGGCATTGGCAGTCCCCCAATACAACGTTCCCAGCCGCTTTTATTTCAGCAGGCGAGCCGTCCCTGCCCTGCAGAAACATGTTGAGGGCAAAATAAAACATGCGCTACTAAACGCCGTTAGTAGCAAGGTCCACCTGACCACCGATGCGTGGACCAGTAACCATGGACAGGGACGATACCTTTCCCTCACTGCCCACTGGGTCAATGTTGTGGAGCCGGGTACGGATCTGGAGAGTGGCGCTGTACGTGTTCTTCCAACGCCACGGATTGCAGGACTCCAGTCTGTACACATAGACTCCTCCTCCTACTCAAGTTCCTCAGAAACAGCAGAGCAGGAGCCTGTTACGACCGATATGAGCACAGCCGTGGCCAAACGTCAACAGGCTGTACTCAAATTAATTTCTTTGGGGAATCGAAGCCACACAGCGCAGGAGCTCTGGAATGCTATCAAGCTGGAGAGCGATGTGTGGTTTGGGCCAGCGAATCTCCAGCCGGGCTTGGTAGTGTGTGACAATGGCCGAAATCTGGTGGCAGCTCTTGGCCTAGGCAACCTCACACACATCCCATGTCTGGCACATGTTCTTAACTTGGTCGTGCAGAGCTTTCTGAGGGACTATCCGGATCTTGATGCACTGTTGCACAAGGTCCGCATAGAGTGCGCTCACTTGCGACGTTCCAGCACGGCAAGATCGCGCCTCGCTGCTCTGCAGCGACGATTTGGCCTTCCAGAACATCGCATCATATGTGACCTACCCACCCGGTGGAATTCAACGTTACATATGTTGGAGCGGTTGTGTGAGCAGCAGGCAGCAGTCATGGAGTACCAGCTGCATCAGGCGCAAACAAGTCGCACTGTGCGCCGTTCACACTTCAGCACCATTGAGTGGGCCTCTATGAAGGACATCTGCCTCGTTTTGCGTGCCTTCGATGAATCCACGCGGATGGCGAGTGCAGATGATGCACTAGTCAGCATGACTGTCCCCCTTATCTGCCTGCTTCAACAAACACTGCAAGCACTAAGGGATGAGGTTTCAGAAGAGGTGGAGGATGAGGAGTCCCAAATGCCATCTGCTTCTGGACAGTCTGCGCTACGTGTTTCCTCACAAAGGCCTAGGCAGGGGACACTTTGTGAGGAGGATGAGGAGGAGTCGATGGAGGAGGAAGACATCTCTCCAGAGGAGGGAGGTACACAAACCTCTACTCAGTATGTACAGCGAGGGTGGGGTGATGCAGAGCAGGTCGAGGTCACGCCTCAAACAGGGGACAGCGGTTCTTTGGCAGTTGGGAGTCTGCAGCACATGGTTGATTTCATGCTGCAGTGCCTGAGAAACGACCGCCGCATCGCCCACATTCTCGTCTCGGCTGATTATTGGGTGTACACCCTCCTAGATCCTCGCTACCGGGACAGCGTACAAAGGCTCATACCAACGTTGAACCGGGAGCGTAAAATGCGGGAGTACGAAGAGTCACTGGTGCAGTCCATAATGTTTTCCATTCCACCCGACAGCATTGTTGCAAGTGCTTTACAAAGCAGCTCTGTGCGTCGAGGCAGTGGAGGAAACTCTGCACAAAGAGGGAGCAGAGGCAGTGCCGCAGCACAAGGCAAGACCACTATGGCCCAAATGTGGCAAAGTTTTGTGTGTCCACCACAATTGTCTACACCATCAGCGACGCCTCGAGTCAGCAGGAGGCAACGCTTCCGTCAGATGGTGTCAGACTACATGTCTTGCCCTGTCGCTGTACTCCCAGATGGCTCTTCCCCCTTCAAGTTTTGGGTCTCTAAGCTGGATACATGGCCAGAGCTTAGCCAGTATGCATTGGAGGTGCTGGCTTGCCCTGCTGCCAGTGTATTATCGGAACGTGTCTTTAGTGCCGCAGGTGGTGTACTAACAGACCGTCGCACGCGACTATCTTCCGATAATGTTGACCGGCTGACTTTTCTGAAAATGAACAAGGCCTGGATCTCCAAAGACTTTGCCATTCCTCTTACAGACTAAATTAGTGGTTGGCAACTGTATCCAGGTCTGCTGGTGTGTTCATTTTTCTACCACCTGAACTATAATCCCTGTGCTTCAACACAGCCAGTTGTCGCTCAGATGTGTCGTCTGCACAGAGAAACACACTAGCTCCTGTGTTACTGGGGTTCAGTAATGCCAGCTGATCCCCTGCTGTGTGGACGGCAGAGTCACCAGCTCCATCAACATTCAAACCACTACTGATTTTTAACCGTGCCCAACTTAGGTCTCTGGCTCCACTGTCTCTACTATTTCCCCTGACCTCCAAC
Organism: Dendrobates tinctorius; assembly: GCF_039654945.1. NCBI lineage: Eukaryota > Metazoa > Chordata > Amphibia > Anura > Dendrobatidae > Dendrobates > Dendrobates tinctorius. Next base: position 39,010,083 of record NW_027361687.1, on the reverse strand, counting down.
CCCGCCATCTACATCTCTGAAGTGGCGTCAGCACAATCTACACTTGTTCCTGTGTTCCTGTGGCTCAGTCCCATCAGTTTATCCCCTGATGTGTGTCCGGCAAGGTCTCCTGCTCTGTCCACATTCCCATAACCAGTAGTGGGAATGAGGACAGAGCTGGCGAACTTGCCGGACAAACATCAGGGGATCAACTGATGGGACTGAGCACCAGTAACACAGGAACAAGTGTAGATTGTGCTGACGCCACTTCAGAGATGTAGCTGGCGGGGTTGGAGGCCAGGGTAAATAGTAGAGACAGTGGAGCCAGAGGCCTAAGAGGAGCATGGTTAGAATCAGTAGTAGTCCACAACCTCCATAAAAACCGCTGCCCATTGGCCTCTGCATGCGGCATGCGTAATCCTGGGCACCAACAGCGTCAGTTGGTGTTCAGAAGTGTCGTCTCCACAGAGCCAAACACGTTCGTTCAAGTGTTAGTGGGGTTCAGCACTGCCAGCTGTTCCCCTGCTGTGGAGATGGCAAGTCTCCTGCTGCATTCACCTGCCAAAATCCAGTAGGCCCCAGCCTGCTCCTCGCCTAATCCTGGGCTCCAACAGCGTCAGTTGGTGTTCAGAAGTGTCGTCTCCACAGAGCCAAACACGTTCGTTCAAGTGTTAGTGGGGTTCAGCACTGCCAGCTGTTCCCCTGCTGTGGAGATGGCAAGTCTCCTGCTGCATTCACCTGCCAAAATCCAGTAGGCCCCAGCCTGCTCCTCGCCTAATCCTGGGCTCCAACAGCGTCAGTTGGTGTTCAGAAGTGTCGTCTCCACAGAACCAAACACATTCGTTCAAGTGTTAGTGGGGTTCAGCACTGCCAGCTGTTCCCCTGCTGTGGAGATGGCAAGTCTCCTGCTGCCTTCACCTGCCAAAATCCAGTAGGCCCCAGCCTGCTCCTCGCCTAATCCTGGGCTCCAACAGCGTCAGTTGGTGTTCAGAAGTGTCGTCTCCACAGAACCAAACACATTCGTTCAAGTGTTAGTGGGGTTCAGCACTGCCAGCTGTTCCCCTGCTGTGGAGATGGCAAGTCTCCTGCTGCCTTCACCTGCCAAAATCCAGTAGGCCCCAGCCTGCTCCTCGCCTAATCCTGGGCTCCAACAGCGTCAGTTGGTGTTCAGAAGTGTCGTCTCCACAGAACCAAACACGTTCGTTCAAGTGTTAGTGGGGTTCAGCACTGCCAGCTGTTCCCCTGCTGTGGAGATGGCAAGTCTCCTGCTGCATTCACCTGCCAAAATCCAGTAGGCCCCAGCCTGCTCCTCGCCTAATCCTGGGCTCCAACAGCGTCAGTTGGTGTTCAGAAGTGTCGTCTCCACAGAACCAAACACGTTCGTTCAAGTGTTAGTGGGGTTCAGCACTGCCAGCTGTTCCCCTGCTGTGGAGATGGCAAGTCTCCTGCTGCCTTCACCTGCCAAAATCCAGTAGGCCCCAGCCTGCTCCTCGCCTAATCCTGGGCTCCAACAGCGTCAGTTGGTGTTCAGAAGTGTCGTCTCCACAGAGCCAAACACGTTCGTTCAAGTGTTAGTGGGGTTCAGCACTGCCAGCTGTTCCCCTGCTGTGGAGATGGCAAGTCTCCTGCTGCATTCACCTGCCAAAATCCAGTAGGCCCCAGCCTGCTCCTCGCCTAATCCTGGGCTCCAACAGCGTCAGTTGGTGTTCAGAAGTGTCGTCTCCACAGAACCAAACACGTTCGTTCAAGTGTTAGTGGGGTTCAGCACTGCCAGCTGTTCCCCTGCTGTGGAGATGGCAAGTCTCCTGCTGCCTTCACCTGCCAAAATCCAGTAGGCCCCAGCCTGCTCCTCGCCTAATCCTGGGCTCCAACAGCGTCAGTTGGTGTTCAGAAGTGTCGTCTCCACAGAACCAAACACGTTCGTTCAAGTGTTAGTGGGGTTCAGCACTGCCAGCTGTTCCCCTGCTGTGGAGATGGCAAGTCTCCTGCTGCATTCACCTGCCAAAATCCAGTAGGCCCCAGCCTGCTCCTCGCCTAATCCTGGGCTCCAACAGCGTCAGTTGGTGTTCAGAAGTGTCGTCTCCACAGAACCAAACACGTTCGTTCAAGTGTTAGTGGGGTTCAGCACTGCCAGCTGTTCCCCTGCTGTGGAGATGGCAAGTCTCCTGCTGCCTTCACCTGCCAAAATCCAGTAGGCCCCAGCCTGCTCCTCGCCTAATCCTGGGCTCCAACAGCGTCAGTTGGTGTTCAGAAGTGTCGTCTCCACAGAGCCAAACACGTTCGTTCAAGTGTTAGTGGGGTTCAGCACTGCCAGCTGTTCCCCTGCTGTGGAGATGGCAAGTCTCCTGCTGCATTCACCTGCCAAAATCCAGTAGGCCCCAGCCTGCTCCTCGCCTAATCCTGGGCTCCAACAGCGTCAGTTGGTGTTCAGAAGTGTCGTCTCCACAGAGCCAAACACATTCGTTCAAGTGTTAGTGGGGTTCAGCACTGCCAGCTGTTCCCCTGCTGTGGAGATGGCAGTCTCTCCTGCTGTCTCCGCATTACAAAGACAGTAGGCCTCTGCCTACACCCTCCTATTTCCTGGGCTTCAACACAGCCAGTTGTAGTTCGGAAGTGCCGTCCACACGGAAAGAGACACTTGCTCCCGTGTCTCAGTGGGGTTCAGTAACGTCAGCTGATCCCCTGCTGTGTGGATGGCAGTCTCTCCTGCTGTCACCTCATTCAAAATTCAGTAGGCCTCTGCCTACACCCTCCTATTTCCTGGGCTTCAACACAGCCAGTTGTAGTTCGGAAGTGCCGTCCACACGGAAAGAGACACTTGCTCCCGTGTCTCAGTGGGGTTCAGTAACGTCAGCTGATCCCCTGCTGTGTGGATGGCAGTCTCTCCTGCTGTCACCTCATTCAAAATTCAGTAGGCCTCTGCCTACACCCTCCTATTTCCTGGGCTTCAACACAGCCAGTTGTAGTTCGGAAGTGCCGTCCACACGGAAAGAGATACTTGCTCCCGTGTCTCAGTGGGGTTCAGTAACGTCAGCTGATCCCCTGCTGTGTGGATGGCAGTCTCTCCTGCTGTCACCTCATTCAAAATTCAGTAGGCCTCTGCCTACACCCTCCTATTTCCTGGGCTTCAACACAGCCAGTTGTAGTTCGGAAGTGCCGTCCACACGGAAAGAGACACTTGCTCCCGTGTCTCAGTGGGGTTCAGTAACGTCAGCTGATCCCCTGCTGTGTGGATGGCAGTCTCTCCTGCTGTCACCTCATTCAAAATTCAGTAGGCCTCTGCCTACACCCTCCTATTTCCTGGGCTTCAACACAGCCAGTTGTAGTTCGGAAGTGCCGTCCACACGGAAAGAGACACTTGCTCCCGTGTCTCAGTGGGGTTCAGTAACGTCAGCTGATCCCCTGCTGTGTGGATGGCAGTCTCTCCTGCTGTCACCTCATTCAAAATTCAGTAGGCCTCTGCCTGCACCCTCCTATTTCCTGGGCTTCAACACAGCCAGTTGTAGTTCGGAAGTGCCGTCCACACGGAAAGAGATACTTGCTCCCGTGTCTCAGTGGGGTTCAGTAATGTCAGCTGATCCCCTGCTGTGTGGATGGCAAAGTCTCCTGCTGCCTACACAGTCGTACCACTACTGATTTTTAACCGTGCTCCAATTAGGCCTGTGGCTCCACTGTCTCTCGTATTTCCCCTGTCCTCCAACCCTGCCAGTTACAGCTCCGAAGTGGCGTCTGCACAATCCACACTTGTTCCTGTGTTACAGGTGTTCAGTCCGATCAGTTAATCCCCTGATGTGTGTCCGGCAATGTCGCCTGCTCTGTCCACATTCCCATTATCGGAATGTGGACAGAGCAGGCGACATTGCCGGACACACATCAGGGGATTAACTGACCGGACTGAACACCTGTAACACAGGAACAAGTGTGGATTGTGCAGACGCCACTTCGGAGCTGTAACTGGCGGGGTTGGAGGACAGGGGAAATACGAAAATCAGTGAATCCACAGGCCTAAGTGGAGCTTGGTTCAAATTAGTAGTCTACAACCGATCTTAAAATTTCTTCAATGCAGCCTAAGCCTGCTCCGTGCTTGTCCCTGGGCTTCAACACAGCCAGTTGTTGCTCGGAAGTGCCGTCTTCACAGAGTAAAACACTAGCTCCTGTGTTTGTGGGGTTCAGTAACGTCAGCTGTTCCCCTGCTGTTTTGATGGCAATCTGTCCTGCTGCCTCCCAATTGACAGCACATCAGGCCTCAGCCTGCTAAGTGCTTGTCCTGGGCTCCAACATCGCCAGTTGCTGCTCATAACTGACTTTGGCACGGGTACTCCCTCCTGCCCAGCTTGGTTCCAGCCCTGCCTGCTGTTTCCGGGAAGTGTCAATGTCAGTTTGCCACCCCAAGTTGCCATGTCGTTTTGCGGTTGGGTTAGCCGAGGCTAGGGTGCCAGCAGTTTAGGTGCTTCCTATGTGGACTGCGGGTTCTGGTAAGAAAGGTTTGTTCCATAGTGCCAGTAGGACAAGCACCCCCTGTAGGACTGTGTGATTCGGTAACTGCGGCCAGCTTGCGGCATGCCAACTTTGCTTTTCAGGGGTAACTTCTGATACCCCTCCGGGTTCCAGCACCGTCAGCTGGTTCTCATCAGAGCCTTTGGCCTAGGTGCCTCCATCTCGGTATCCGAGTTCCAGCAACGTCTGCTGGTCCTTGGTAGTGCTTTGTAGCACAGGTACCTCCTGCTTAGTAACCGGGTTCCAGCACCGTCAGCTGGTCCTCGGTTGTGCCATTGGCTCTTATTCCTTCTGCTGCCCCTCCGGGTGCCAGCACTGTCAGCTGGTCCTCGCTATTTCCATTTGCTCTTGCAGCTTATGCTACCCCTCCGGGTTCCAGCACCGTCAGCTGGTTCTCGTCAGAGCCTTTGGCCTAGGTGCCTCCATCTCGGTATCCGAGTTCCGGCAACGTCTGCTGGTCCTTGGTAGTGCTTTGTAGCACAGGTACCTCCTGCTTAGTAACCGGGTTCCAGCACCGTCAGCTGGTCCTCGGTTGTGCCATTGGCTCTTATTCCTTCTGCTGCCCCTCCGGGTGCCAGCACTGTCAGCTGGTCCTCGCTATTTCCATTTGCTCTTGCAGCTTATGCTACCCCTCCGGGTTCCAGCACCGTCAGCTGGTTCTCGTCAGAGCGTTTGGCCTAGGTGCCTCCATCTCGGTATCCGAGTTCCGGCAACGTCTGCTGGTCCTTGGTAGTGCTTTGTAGCACAGGTACCTCCTGCTTAGTAACCGGGTTCCAGCACCGTCAGCTGGTCCTCGGTAGTGCCATTGGCTCTTGTTCCTTCTGCTGCCCCTCCGGGTGCCAGTACCGTCAGCTGGTTCAAGAGGACAAAGAACAGGAAGACAACCACCAAGATGCAGAACAACAAGAGAGAGAAGACAAAGAAGCATAAAAAAAACAAAGCAGAAGAACATTAAGCATAAGACTAATACTCTGAGCAAATGATATTATCTTATTTATAAGCAGAAGAAGACTAAGCAGTGTATGGGGGTGAGTCCGTTCCTCCTCGTGGTGCCCCTGGAAAAGGCCTGCTTCTGCAGGCCAAACTGAACGCGGACAAATCCTGTTGTAAATCTTTTGTGACAGGCAGAACGGAAGGTGTAAACTTCTAACTTTTCTAGATAACAACTACAGGAATGCCTGACACAAACAAGAATATGATGAAGAAGAATAGGAAGAAGATGAAGAAGCTGAATATGTAGAATAATAATTGTTGAATAAGAAGAATATGAAGAATGTAAGAAAAGGAAGAAGAAGAAGAAGAAGAAGAAGAAGAAGAAGAAGAAGAAGAAGAATGTAAAAAAAGGAAGTAGAAGAAGAAGAAGAAGAATGTAAAAAAAGGAATAAGAAGAAGAATGTAAAAAAAGGAAGTAGAAGAAGAAGAAGAAGAATGTAAAAAAAGGAAGTAGAAGAAGAAGAAGAAGAATGTAAAAAAAGGAAGTAGAAGAAGAAGACATACATGTCTGGCAAAATATAAATGAGGCTAACATAGTCAATATCTTTGTAACTCCTAACATCTTTAAAAAAAAAAGTTTAATTCCTGCTATTCCATTTGATTGGGCTAAACCTCTATGGCTTTAATGTCTCCTCCACCTCCCACAATACATTCTACATTATTCTTAGTTGTTTTTCTTCATGTAGAATTAACCTACAAGGAAAGAAAGGGTTTTTTTTAATTCCGATATTTTGGCCCCATTGACTTGCATTGGTTCCCGGTATCGGAATCGGCGATACCGATACTTTTTTTTAAGATCGGCCGATCCATTCCGATCCGATATTTTCAAGTATCGGCTGGTATCGCTCAACTATAGTCATAATCATTTGGTGATGTCATAATCATTTGATGTCATAATCATTGGATGATGTCATAATCATTTGATGATGCCATAATCATTTTGTTGATGTCATAATCATTTTATGATGTCATAATCATTTTGTTGATGTCATAATCATTTTGTTGATGTCATAATCATTTGATGATGTCATAGTCATTAGATGATGTCATAATCATTTTGTTGATGTCATAATCATTTCATGATGTCATAATCATTTGATGTCATAATCATTGTATGATGTCATAATCATTTTGTTGATGTCATAATCATTTGATGATGTCATAATCATTAGATAATGTCATAATCATTTTGTTGAAGTCATAATCATTTGATGATGTCATAATCATTTTGTTGATGTCATAATGATTTGATGATGTCATAATCATTTGATGTCATAATCATTGGATGATGTCATAATCATTTTGTTGATGTCATAATCATTTTGTTGATGTCATAATCATTTGATGTCATAATCATTGGATGATGTCATAATCATTTTGTTGATGTCATAGTCATTTGATGATGTCATAATCATTAGATGATGTCATAATCATTTTGTTGATGTCATAATCATTTGATGATGTCATAATCATTAGATAATGTCATAATCATTTTGTTGATGTCATAATCATTTGATGATGTCATAATCATTTGATGTCATAATCATTGGATGATGTCATAATCATTTTATTGATGTCATAATCATTTGATGATGTCATAATCATTTGATGATGTCATAATCATTTTGTTGATGTCATAATCATTTGATGATGTCATAATCATTTGATGTCATAAACATTGGATGATGTCATAATCATTTTGTTGATGTCATAATCATTTTATGATGTCATAATCATTTTGTTGATGTCATAATCATTGGATGATGTCATAATCCTTTTGTTGATGTCATAATCATTTGATGATGTCATAATCATTAGATGATGTCATAATCATTTTGTTGATGTCATAATCATTTGATGATGTCATAACCATTTTGTTGATGTCATAATCATTTCGTTGATGTCATAATCATTTTGTTGATGTCATAATCATTTGATGATGTCATAATCATTAGATGATGTCATAATCATTTTGTTGATGTCATAATCATTTGATGATGTCATAATCATTTGATGATGTCATAATCATTTTGTTGATGTCATAATCATTTGATGATGTCATAATCATTTGATGTCATAATCATTGGATGATGTCGTAATCATTTTGTTGATGTCATAATCATTTGATGATGTCATAATCATTTTGATGATGTCATAATCATTTGATGATGTCATAATCATTTGATGTCATAATCATTGGATAATGTCATAATCATTTTGTTGATGTCATAATCATTTTATGATGTCATAATCATTTTGTTGATGTCATAATCATTGGATGATGTCATAATCCTTTTGTTGATGTCATAATCATTTTATGATGTTATAATCATTTTGTTGATCTCATAATCATTGGATGATGTCATAATCCTTTTGTTGATGTAATAATCATTTGATGATGTCATAATCATTTGATGATGTCATAATCATTTTGTTGATGTCATAATCATTTGATGATGTCATAATCATTTGATGTCATAATCATTGGATGATGTCGTAATCATTTTGTTGATGTCATAATCATTTGATGATGTCATAATCATTTGATGATGTCATAATCATTTTGATGATGTCATAATCATTTGATGATGTCATAATCATTTGATGTCATAATCATTGGATAATGTCATAATCATTTTGTTGATGTCATAATCATTTTATGATGTCATAATCATTTTGTTGATGTCATAATCATTGGATGATGTCATAATCCTTTTGTTGATGTCATAATCATTTTATGATGTTATAATCATTTTGTTGATCTCATAATCATTGGATGATGTCATAATCCTTTTGTTGATGTCATAATCATTTTATGATGTTATAATCATTTTGTTGATCTCATAATCATTTGATGATGTCATAATCATTAGATGATGTCATAATCATTTTGTTGATGTCATAATCATTTGATGATGTCATAATCATTTGATGATGTCATAATCATTTTGTTGATGTCATAATCATTTGATGATGTCATAATCATTTGATGTCATAATCATTGGATGATGTCGTAATCATTTTGTTGATGTCATAATCATTTGATGATGTCATAATCATTTGATGATGTCATAATCATTTCGATGATGTCATAATCATTTGATGATGTCATAATCATTTGATGTCATAATCATTGGATAATGTCATAATCATTTTGTTGATGTCATAATCATTTTATGATGTCATAATCATTTTGTTGATGTCATAATCATTGGATGATGTCATAATCCTTTTGTTGATGTCATAATCATTTTATGATGTTATAATCATTTTGTTGATCTCATAATCATTGGATGATGTCATAATCCTTTTGTTGATGTCATAATCATTTGATGATGTCATAATCATTAGATGATGTCATAATCATTTTGTTGATGTCATAATCATTTGATGATGTCATAATCATTTTGTAGATGTCATAATCATTTCGTTGATGTCATAATGATTTGATGATATCATAATCATTTGATGTCATAATCATTGGATGATGTCATAATCATTTTGTTGATGTCATAATCATTTGGTGATGTCATAATCATTTGATGTCATAATCATTGGATGATGTCATAATCATTTGATGATGCCATAATCATTTTGTTGATGTCATAATCATTTTATGATGTCATAATCATTTTGTTGATGTCATAATCATTTTGTTGATGTCATAATCATTTGATGATGTCATAGTCATTAGATGATGTCATAATCATTTTGTTGATGTCATAATCATTTCATGATGTCATAATCATTTGATGTCATAATCATTGTATGATGTCATAATCATTTTGTTGATGTCATAATCATTTGATGATGTCATAATCATTAGATAATGTCATAATCATTTTGTTGAAGTCATAATCATTTGATGATGTCATAATCATTTTGTTGATGTCATAATGATTTGATGATGTCATAATCATTTGATGTCATAATCATTGGATGATGTCATAATCATTTTGTTGATGTCATAATCATTTGATGATGTCATAATCATTTGATGTCATAATCATTGGATGATGTCATAATCATTTTGTTGATGTCATAATCATTTGATGATGTCATAATCATTAGATGATGTCATAATCATTTTGTTGATGTCATAATCATTTGATGATGTCATAATCATTAGATAATGTCATAATCATTTTGTTGATGTCATAATCATTTGATGATGTCATAATCATTTGATGTCAAAATCATTGGATGATGTCATAATCATTTTATTGATGTCATAATCATTTGATGATGTCATAATCATTTGATGATGTCATAATCATTTTGTTGATGTCATAATCATTTGATGATGTCATAATCATTTGATGTCATAATCATTGGATGATGTCATAATCATTTTGTTGATGTCATAATCATTTTATGATGTCATAATCATTTTGTTGATGTCATAATCATTGGATGATGTCATAATCCTTTTGTTGATGTCATAATCATTTGATGATGTCATAATCATTAGATGATGTCATAATCATTTTGTTGATGTCATAATGATTTGATGATGTCATAATCATTTGATGTCATAATCATTTTGTTGATGTCATAATGATTTGATGATGTCATAATCATTTGATGATGTCATAATCATTAGATGATGTCATAATCATTTTGTTGATGTCATAATCATTTGATGATGTCATAATCATTTGATGATGTCATAATCATTTTGTTGATGTCATAATCATTTGATGATGTCATAATCATTTGATGTCATAATCATTGGATGATGTCGTAATCATTTTGTTGATGTCATAATCATTTGATGATGTCATAATCATTTGATGATGTCATAATCATTTTGATGACGTCATAATCATTTGATGATGTCATAATCATTTGATGTCATAATCATTGGATAATGTCATAATCATTTTGTTGATGTCATAATCATTTTATGATGTCATAATCATTTTGTTGATGTCATAATCATTGGATGATGTCATAATCCTTTTTTTGATGTCATAATCATTTTATGATGTTATAATCATTTTGTTGATCTCATAATCATTGGATGATGTCATAATCCTTTTGTTGATGTCATAATCATTTGATGATGTCATAATCATTAGATGATGTCATAATCATTTTGTTGATGTCATAATCATTTGATGATGTCATAATCATTTTGTAGATGTCATAATCATTTCGTTGATGTCATAATGATTTGATGATATCATAATCATTTGATGTCATAATCATTGGATGATGTCATAATCATTTTGTTGATGTCATAATCATTTGGTGATGTCATAATCATTTGATGTCATAATCATTGGATGATGTCATAATCATTTGATGATGCCATAATCATTTTGTTGATGTCATAATCATTTTATGATGTCATAATCATTTTGTTGATGTCATAATCATTTTGTTGATGTCATAATCATTTGGTGATGTCATAGTCATTAGATGATGTCATAATCATTTTGTTGATGTCATAATCATTTCATGATGTCATAATCATTTGATGTCATAATCATTGTATGATGTCATAATCATTTTGTTGATGTCATAATCATTTGATGATGTCATAATCATTAGATAATGTCATAATCATTTTGTTGAAGTCATAATCATTTGATGATGTCATAATCATTTTGTTGATGTCATAATCATTTGATGATGTCATAATCATTTGATGTCATAATCATTGGATGATGTCATAATCATTTTGTTGAAGTTATAATCATTTGATGATGTCATAATCATTTGATGTCATAATCATTGGATGATGTCATAATCATTTTGTTGATGTCATAATCATTTGATGTCATAACACTGGTCAACAGCATTTTTGGTGCCAAAGATATTTCATCGAATTTAGGGTATTTTTGGGGTGCTGATTCTGAATATGTCATCAGTTTTGCCAGATTGGCTCAAGTTTTTGAGATTTTTGGTATCTTATTTATAGCACTTGTTGGTAAATGCGACGCATCATCTCATTAATTTCTTTGGATTAGTACTTGAACTGAGCAGTTCTCAATATAGTTTTGTGTTAATTAGTGTTCTAAAAGTTTGTTCATAGCTTGATTTTTGCACTAACTTTATGTTGTTGTCTGTTTTCCAGTGAAAAGCATGAACTCATCAAGAAGAAGTTGTCTTAACGATCCAGACTCATTCTGTTACATTTGTGGTGAATACACACTGCCAAAACATAGAAGAAACATAACAGACTTCGTAAAAAAAGTGTATTTTGCCTATTTTGGGGTTATGCTTGGGGACCAAGACAAGTTTTGGGCACCACACATAGTGTGCAAAGCATGTATCGAATTATTACGAAAATGGAGCAAAGGACAAAGAAAAAGCTTCAAATTTGGTGTTCCAATGGTGTGGAGAGAGCCAAAAAATCATCATGATGACTGTTATTTATGGTAAACACAGGTACAGGCACATCTTCACAATGAGGGACAGGCCTTCTTGCAGATTCCATGTTACTCCCATTTTCGTTTCTTATGCTTATTGAATCCTTGCACTTGCACTGCACAGAAATAACAGTCATCATGATGATTTTTTGGCTCTCTCCACACCATTGGAACACCAAATTTGAAGCTTTTTCTTTGTCCTTTGCTCCATTTTCGTAATAATTCGATACATGCTTTGCACACTATGTGTGGTGCCCAAAACTTGTCTTGGTCCCCAAGCATAACCCCAAAATAGGCAAAATACACTTTTTTTACGAAGTCTGTTATGTTTCTTCTATGTTTTGGCAGTGTATATTCACCACAAATGTAACAGAATGAGTCTGGATCGTTAAGACAACTTCTTCATGATGAGTTCATGCTTTTCACTGGAAAACAGACAACAACATAAAGTTAGTGCAAAAATCAAGCTATGAACAAACTTTTAGAACACTAATTAACACAAAACTATATTGAGAACTGCTCAGTTCAAGTACTAATCCAAAGAAATTAATGAGATGATGCGTCGCATTTACCAACAAGTGCTATAAATAAGATACCAAAAATCTCAAAAACTTGAGCCAATCTGGCAAAACTGATGACATATTCAGAATCAGCACCCCAAAAATACCCCAAATTCATTAAAATATTTTGGACACCAGAAAAAAAATTTTTTTTCGTTGACCTGTGTAATCATTGGATGATGTCATAATCATTTTGTTGATGTCATAATCATTTGATGATGTCATAATCATTTGATGTCATAATCATTGGATGATGTCATAATCATTTTGTTGATGTCGTAATCATTTGATGATGTCATAATCATTAGATGATGTCATAATCATTGGATGATGTCATAATCATTTTGTTGATGTCATAATCATTTGATGATGTCATAATCATTAGATGATGTCATAATCATTTTGTTGATGTCACAATCATTTCATGATGTCATAATCATTTGATGTCATAATCATTGTATGATGTCATAATCATTTTGTTGATGTCATAATCATTTGATGATGTCATAATCATTTGATGATGTCATAATCATTAGATAATGTCATAATCATTTTGTTGATGTCATAATCATTTGATGATGTCATTATCATTTTGTTGATGTCATAATGATTTGATGATGTCATAATCATTTGATGTCATAATCATTGGATGATGTCATAATCATTTTGTTGATGTCATAATCATTTGATGATGTCATAATCATTTGATGTCATAATCATTGGATGATGTCATAATCATTTTGTTGATGTCATAATCATTTGATGATGTCATAATCATTAGATGATGTCATAATCATTTTGTTGATGTCATAATCATTTGATGATGTCATAATCATATGATGTAATAATCATTGGATGATGTCATAATCATTTTGTTGATGTCATAATCATTTGATGATGTCATAATCATTAGATGATGTCATAATCATTTTGTTGATGTCATAATCATTTGATGATGTCATAATCATTAGATGATGTCATAATCATTTTGTTGATGTCATAATCATTTGATGAAGTCATAATCATTTGATGTCATAATCATTGGATGATGTCGTAATCATTTTGTTGATGTCATAATCATTTGATGATGTCATAATCATTTTGATGATGTCATAATCATTTGATGATGTCATAATCATTTGATGTCATAATCATTGGATAATGTCATAATCATTTTGTTGATGTCATAATCATTTTATGATGTCATAATCATTTTGTTGATGTCATAATCATTGGATGATGTCATAATCCTTTTGTTGATGTCATAATCATTTGATGATGTCATAATCATTAGATGATGTCATAATCATATTGTTGATGTCATAATCATTTGATGATGTCATAATCATTTTGTTGTTGTCATAATCATTCCGTTGATGTCATAATGATTTGATGATATCATAATCATTTGATGTCATAATCATTGGATGATGTCATAATCATTTTGTTGATGTCATAATCATTTGATGATGTCATAATCATTGGATGTCATAATCATTGGATGATGTCATAATCATTTTGTTGATGTCATAAACATTTTATGATGTCATAATCATTTTGTTGATGTCATAATCATTGGATGATGTCATAATCCTTTTGTTGATGTCATAATCATTTGATGATGTCATAATCATTAGATGATGTCATAATCATTTTGTTGATGTCATAATCATTTGATGATGTCATAATCATTTTGTTGATGTCATAATCATTTCGTTGATGTCATAATGATTTGATGATATCATAATCATTTGATGTCATAATCATTGGATGATGTCATAATCATTTTGTTGATGTCATAATCATTTGATGATGTCATAATCATTAGATGATGTCATAATCATTGGATGATGACATAATCATTTTGTTTATGTCATAATCATTTGATGTCATAATCATTGGATGATGTCATAATCATTTTGTTGATGTCATAATCATTTTGTTGATGTCATATTGATTTGATGATGTCATAATCATTTGATGTCATAATCATTGGATGATGTCATAATCATTTTGTTCATGTCATAATCATTTGATGATGTCATAATCATTTGATGTCATAATCATTGGATGATGTCATAATCATTTTGTTGATGTCATAATCATTTGATGATGTCATAATCATTAGATGATGTCATAATCATTTTGTTGATGTCATAATCATTTGATGATGTCATAATCATTTGATGTAATAATCATTAGATGATGTCATAATCATTTTGTTGATGTCATAATCATTTGATGATGTCATAATCATTAGATGATGTCATAATCATTTTGTTGATGTCATAATCATTTGATGATGTCATAATCATTTGATGTCATAATCATTGGATGATGTCATAATCATTTTGTTGATGTCATAATCATTTGATGATGTCATAATCATTTGATGATGTCATAATCATTTTGTTGATGTCATAATCATTTGATGATGTCATAATCATTTGATGTCATAATCATTGGATGATGTCATAATCATTTTGTTGATGTCATAATCATTTTATGATGTTATAATCATTTTGTTGATGTCATAATCATTGGATGATGTCACAATCCTTTTGTTGATGTCATAATCATTTGATGATGTCATAATCATTAGATGATGTCATAATCATTTTGTTGATGTCATAATCATTTGATGATGTCATAATCATTTTGTAGATGTCATAATCATTTCGTTGATGTCATAATGATTTGATGATATCATAATCATTTGATGTCATAATCATTGGATGATGTCATAATCATTTTGTTGATGTCATAATCATTTGGTGATGTCATAATCATTTGATGTCATAATCATTGGATGATGTCATAATCATTTGATGATGCCATAATCATTTTGTTGATGTCATAATCATTTTATGATGTCATAATCATTTTGTTGATGTCATAATCATTTTGTTGATGTCATAATCATTTGATGATGTCATAGTCATTAGATGATGTCATAATCATTTTGTTGATGTCATAATCATTTCATGATGTCATAATCATTTGATGTCATAATCATTGGATGATGTCATAATCATTTTGTTGATGTCATAATCATTTGATGATGTCATAATCATTTGATGATGTCATAATCATTTTGTTGATGTCATAATCATTTGATGATGTCATAATCATTTGATGTCATAATCATTGGATGATGTCATAATCATTTTGTTGATGTCATAATCATTTTATGATGTTATAATCATTTTGTTGATGTCATAATCATTGGATGATGTCACAATCCTTTTGTTGATGTCATAATCATTTGATGATGTCATAATCATTAGATGATGTCATAATCATTCTGTTGATGTCATAATCATTTGATGATGTCATAATCATTTTGTAGATGTCATAATCATTTCGTTGATGTCATAATGATTTGATGATATCATAATCATTTGATGTCATAATCATTGGATGATGTCATAATCATTTTGTTGATGTCATAATCATTTGGTGATGTCATAATCATTTGATGTCATAATCATTGGATGATGTCATAATCATTTGATGATGCCATAATCATTTTGTTGATGTCATAATCATTTTATGATGTCATAATCATTTTGTTGATGTCATAATCATTTGATGATGTCATAATCATTTTGTTGATGTCATAATCATTTGATGATGTCATAATCATTTGATGTCATAATCATTGGATGATGTCATAATCATTTTGTTGATGTCATAATCATTTTATGATGTCATAATCATTTTGTTGATGTCATAATCATTGGATGATGTCATAATCCTTTTGTTGATGTCATAATCATTTGATGATGTCATAATCATTAGATGATGTCATAATCATTTTGTTGATGTCATAATGATTTGATGATGTCATAATCATTTGATGTCATAATCATTTTGTTGATGTCATAATGATTTGATGATGTCATAATCATTTGATGATGTCATAATCATTAGATGATGTCATAATCATTTTGTTGATGTCATAATCATTTGATGATGTCATAATCATTTGATGATGTCATAATCATTTTGTTGATGTCATAATCATTTGATGATGTCATAATCATTTGATGTCATAATCATTGGATGATGTCGTAATCATTTTGTTGATGTCATAATCATTTGTTGATGTCATAATCATTTGATGATGTCATAATCATTTTGATGACGTCATAATCATTTGATGATGTCATAATCATTTGATGTCATAATCATTGGATAATGTCATAATCATTTTGTTGATGTCATAATCATTTTATGATGTCATAATCATTTTGTTGATGTCATAATCATTGGATGATGTCATAATCCTTTTTTTGATGTCATAATCATTTTATGATGTTATAATCATTTTGTTGATCTCATAATCATTGGATGATGTCATAATCCTTTTGTTGATGTCATAATCATTTGATGATGTCATAATCATTAGATGATGTCATAATCATTTTGTTGATGTCATAATCATTTGATGATGTCATAATCATTTTGTAGATGTCATAATCATTTCGTTGATGTCATAATGATTTGATGATATCATAATCATTTGATGTCATAATCATTGGATGATGTCATAATCATTTTGTTGATGTCATAATCATTTGGTGATGTCATAATCATTTGATGTCATAATCATTGGATGATGTCATAATCATTTGATGATGCCATAATCATTTTGTTGATGTCATAATCATTTTATGATGTCATAATCATTTTGTTGATGTCATAATCATTTTGTTGATGTCATAATCATTTGGTGATGTCATAGTCATTAGATGATGTCATAATCATTTTGTTGATGTCATAATCATTTCATGATGTCATAATCATTTGATGTCATAATCATTGTATGATGTCATAATCATTTTGTTGATGTCATAATCATTTGATGATGTCATAATCATTAGATAATGTCATAATCATTTTGTTGAAGTCATAATCATTTGATGATGTCATAATCATTTTGTTGATGTCATAATGATTTGATGATGTCATAATCATTTGATGTCATAATCATTGGATGATGTCATAATCATTTTGTTGAAGTTATAATCATTTGATGATGTCATAATCATTTGATGTCATAATCATTGGATGATGTCATAATCATTTTGTTGATGTCATAATCATTTGATGTCATAATCATTGGATGATGTCATAATCATTTTGTTGATGTCATAATCATTTGATGATGTCATAATCATTTGATGTCATAATCATTGGATGATGTCATAATCATTTTGTTGATGTCGTAATCATTTGATGATGTCATAATCATTAGATGATGTCATAATCATTGGATGATGTCATAATCATTTTGTTGATGTCATAATCATTTGATGATGTCATAATCATTAGATGATGTCATAATCATTTTGTTGATGTCACAATCATTTCATGATGTCATAATCATTTGATGTCATAATCATTGTATGATGTCATAATCATTTTGTTGATGTCATAATCATTTGATGATGTCATAATCATTTGATGATGTCATAATCATTAGATAATGTCATAATCATTTTGTTGATGTCATAATCATTTGATGATGTCATTATCATTTTGTTGATGTCATAATGATTTGATGATGTCATAATCATTTGATGTCATAATCATTGGATGATGTCATAATCATTTTGTTGATGTCATAATCATTTGATGATGTCATAATCATTTGATGTCATAATCATTGGATGATGTCATAATCATTTTGTTGATGTCATAATCATTTGATGATGTCATAATCATTAGATGATGTCATAATCATTTTGTTGATGTCATAATCATTTGATGATGTCATAATCATATGATGTAATAATCATTGGATGATGTCATAATCATTTTGTTGATGTCATAATCATTTGATGATGTCATAATCATTAGATGATGTCATAATCATTTTGTTGATGTCATAATCATTTGATGATGTCATAATCATTAGATGATGTCATAATCATTTTGTTGATGTCATAATCATTTGATGAAGTCATAATCATTTGATGTCATAATCATTGGATGATGTCGTAATCATTTTGTTGATGTCATAATCATTTGATGATGTCATAATCATTTTGATGATGTCATAATCATTTGATGATGTCATAATCATTTGATGTCATAATCATTGGATAATGTCATAATCATTTTGTTGATGTCATAATCATTTTATGATGTCATAATCATTTTGTTGATGTCATAATCATTGGATGATGTCATAATCCTTTTGTTGATGTCATAATCATTTGATGATGTCATAATCATTAGATGATGTCATAATCATATTGTTGATGTCATAATCATTTGATGATGTCATAATCATTTTGCTGTTGTCATAATCATTCCGTTGATGTCATAATGATTTGATGATATCATAATCATTTGATGTCATAATCATTGGATGATGTCATAATCATTTTGTTGATGTCATAATCATTTGATGATGTCATAATCATTGGATGTCATAATCATTGGATGATGTCATAATCATTTTGTTGATGTCATAAACATTTTATGATGTCATAATCATTTTGTTGATGTCATAATCATTGGATGATGTCATAATCCTTTTGTTGATGTCATAATCATTTGATGATGTCATAATCATTAGATGATGTCATAATCATTTTGTTGATGTCATAATCATTTGATGATGTCATAATCATTTTGTTGATGTCATAATCATTTCGTTGATGTCATAATGATTTGATGATATCATAATCATTTGATGTCATAATCATTGGATGATGTCATAATCATTTTGTTGATGTCATAATCATTTGATGATGTCATAATCATTAGATGATGTCATAATCATTGGATGATGACATAATCATTTTGTTTATGTCATAATCATTTGATGTCATAATCATTGGATGATGTCATAATCATTTTGTTGATGTCATAATCATTTTGTTGATGTCATATTGATTTGATGATGTCATAATCATTTGATGTCATAATCATTGGATGATGTCATAATCATTTTGTTCATGTCATAATCATTTGATGATGTCATAATCATTTGATGTCATAATCATTGGATGATGTCATAATCATTTTGTTGATGTCATAATCATTTGATGATGTCATAATCATTAGATGATGTCATAATCATTTTGTTGATGTCATAATCATTTGATGATGTCATAATCATTTGATGTAATAATCATTAGATGATGTCATAATCATTTTGTTGATGTCATAATCATTTGATGATGTCATAATCATTAGATGATGTCATAATCATTTTGTTGATGTCATAATCATTTGATGATGTCATAATCATTTGATGTCATAATCATTGGATGATGTCATAATCATTTTGTTGATGTCATAATCATTTGATGATGTCATAATCATTTGATGATGTCATAATCATTTTGTTGATGTCATAATCATTTGATGATGTCATAATCATTTGATGTCATAATCATTGGATGATGTCATAATCATTTTATGATGTTATAATCATTTTGTTGATGTCATAATCATTGGATGATGTCACAATCCTTTTGTTGATGTCATAATCATTTGATGATGTCATAATCATTAGATGATGTCATAATCATTTTGTTGATGTCATAATCATTTGATGATGTCATAATCATTTTGTAGATGTCATAATCATTTCGTTGATGTCATAATGATTTGATGATATCATAATCATTTGATGTCATAATCATTGGATGATGTCATAATCATTTTGTTGATGTCATAATCATTTGGTGATGTCATAATCATTTGATGTCATAATCATTGGATGATGTCATAATCATTTGATGATGCCATAATCATTTTGTTGATGTCATAATCATTTTATGATGTCATAATCATTTTGTTGATGTCATAATCATTTTGTTGATGTCATAATCATTTGATGATGTCATAGTCATTAGATGATGTCATAATCATTTTGTTGATGTCATAATCATTTCATGATGTCATAATCATTTGATGTCATAATCATTGGATGATGTCATAATCATTTTGTTGATGTCATAATCATTTGATGATGTCATAATCATTTGATGATGTCATAATCATTTTGTTGATGTCATAATCATTTGATGATGTCATAATCATTTGATGTCATAATCATTGGATGATGTCATAATCATTTTGTTGATGTCATAATCATTTTATGATGTTATAATCATTTTGTTGATGTCATAATCATTGGATATTGTCACAATCCTTTTGTTGATGTCATAATCATTTGATGATGTCATAATCATTAGATGATGTCATAATCATTCTGTTGATGTCATAATCATTTGATGATGTCATAATCATTTTGTAGATGTCATAATCATTTTGTTGATGTCATAATGATTTGATGATATCATAATCATTTGATGTCATAATCATTGGATGATGTCATAATCATTTTGTTGATGTCATAATCATTTGGTGATGTCATAATCATTTGATGTCATAATCATTGGATGATGTCATAATCATTTGATGATGCCATAATCATTTTGTTGATGTCATAATCATTTTATGATGTCATAATCATTTTGTTGATGTCATAATCATTTTGTTGATGTCATAATCATTTGATGATGTCATAGTCATTAGATGATGTCATAATCATTTTGTTGATGTCATAATCATTTCATGATGTCATAATCATTTGATGTCATAATCATTGGATGATGTCATAATCATTTTATTGATGTCATAATCATTTGATGATGTCATAATCATTTGATGATGTCATAATCATTTTGTTGAAGTCATAATCATTTGATGATGTCATAATCATTTTGTTGATGTCATAATGATTTGATGATGTCATAATCACTTGATGTCATAATCATTGGATGATGTCATAATCATTTTGTTGATGTCATAATCATTTGATAATGTCATAATCATTTGATGTCATAATCATTGGATAATGTCATAATCATTTTGTTGATGTCATAATCATTTGATGATGTCATAATCATTAGATGATGTCATAATAATTTTGTTGATGTCATAATCATTTGATGATGTCATAATCATATGATGTAATAATCATTGGATGATGTCATAATCATTTTGTTGATGTCATAATCATTTGATGATGTCATAATCATTAGATGATGTCATAATCATTTTGTTGATGTCATAATCATTTGATGATGTCATAATCATTAGATGATGTCATAATAGTTTTGTTGATGTCGTAATCATTTGATGATGTCATAATCATTTGATGTCATAATCATTGGATGATGTCATAATCATTTTATTGATGTCATAATCATTTGATGATGTCATAATCATTTGATGATGTCATAATCATTTTGTTGATGTCATAATCATTTGATGATGTCATAATCATTTGATGTCATAATAATTGGATTATGTCATAATCATTTTGTTGATGTCATAATCATTTTATGATGTTATAATCATTTTGTTGATGTCATAATCATTGGATGATGTCATAATCCTTTTGTTGATGTCATAATCATTTGATGATGTCATAATCATTAGATGATGTCATAATCATTTTGTTGATGTCATAATCATTTGATGATGTCATAATCATTTTGTAGATGTCATAATCATTTCGTTGATGTCATAATGATTTGATGATATCATAATCATTTGATGTCATAATCATTGGATGATGTCATAATCATTTTGTTGATGTCATAATCATTTGGTGATGTCATAATCATTTGATGTCATAATCATTGGATGATGTCATAATCATTTGATGATGCCATAATCATTTTGTTGATGTCATAATCATTTTATGATGTCATAATCATTTTGTTGATGACATAATCATTTTGTTGATGTCATAATCATTTGATGATGTCATAGTCATTAGATGATGTCATAATCATTTTGTTGATGTCATAATCATTTCATGATGTCATAATCATTTGATGTCATAATCATTGTATGATGTCATAATCATTTTGTTGATGTCATAATCATTTGATGTAATAATCATTGGATGATGTCATAATCATTTTGTTGATGTCATAATCATTTGATGATGTCATAGTCATTAGATGATGTCATAATCATTTTGTTGATGTCATAATCATTTCATGATGTCATAATCATTTGATGTCATAATCATTGTATGATGTCATAATCATTTTGTTGATGTCATAATCATTTGATGATGTCATAATCATTAGATAATGTCATAATCATTTTGTTGAAGTCATAACACAGGTCAACGAAAAAAAATTTTTTTTCTGGTGTCCAAAATATTTTAATGAATTTGGGGTATTTTTGGGGTGCTGATTCTGAATATGTCATCAGTTTTGCCAGATTGGCTCAAGTTTTTGAGATTTTTGGTATCTTATTTATAGCACTTGTTGGTAAATGCGACGCATCATCTCATTAATTTCTTTGGATTAGTACTTGAACTGAGCAGTTCTCAATATAGTTTTGTGTTAATTAGTGTTCTAAAAGTTTGTTCATAGCTTGATTTTTGCACTAACTTTATGTTGTTGTCTGTTTTCCAGTGAAAAGCATGAACTCATCATGAAGAAGTTGTCTTAACGATCCAGACTCATTCTGTTACATTTGTGGTGAATATACACTGCCAAAACATAGAAGAAACATAACACACTTCGTAAAAAAAGTGTATTTTGCCTATTTTGGGGTTATGCTTGGGGACCAAGACAAGTTTTGGGCACCACACATAGTGTGCAAAGCATGTATCGAATTATTACGAAAATGGAGCAAAGGACAAAGAAAAAGCTTCAAATTTGGTGTTCCAATGGTGTGGAGAGAGCCAAAAAATCATCATGATGACTGTTATTTCTGTGCAGTGCAAGTGCAAGGATTCAATAAGCATAAGAAACGAAAATGGGAGTAACATGGAATCTGCAAGAAGGCCTGTCCCTCATTGTGAAGATGTGCCTGTACCTGTGTTTACCATAAATAACAGTCATCATGATGATTTTTTGGCTCTCTCCACACCATTGGAACACCAAATTTGAAGCTTTTTCTTTGTCCTTTGCTCCATTTTCGTAATAATTCGATACATGCTTTGCACACTATGTGTGGTGCCCAAAACTTGTCTTGGTCCCCAAGCATAACCCCAAAATAGGCAAAATACACTTTTTTTACGAAGTGTGTTATGTTTCTTCTATGTTTTGGCAGTGTATATTCACCACAAATGTAACAGAATGAGTCTGGATCGTTAAGACAACTTCTTCATGATGAGTTCATGCTTTTCACTGGAAAACAGACAACAACATAAAGTTAGTGCAAAAATCAAGCTATGAACAAACTTTTAGAACACTAATTAACACAAAACTATATTGAGAACTGCTCAGTTCAAGTACTAATCCAAAGAAATTAATGAGATGATGCGTCGCATTTACCAACAAGTGCTATAAATAAGATACCAAAAATCTCAAAAACTTGAGCCAATCTGGCAAAACTGATGACATATTCAGAATCAGCACCCCAAAAATACCCTAAATTCGATGAAATATCTTTGGCACCAAAAATGCTGTTGACCAGTGTAATCATTTGATGATGTCATAATCATTTTGTTGATGTCATAATGATTTGATGATGTCATAATCATTTGATGTCATAATCATTGGATGATGTCATAATCATTTTGTTGATGTCATAATCATTTGATGATGTCATAATCATTTGATGTCATAATCATTGGATGATGTCATAATCATTTTGTTGATGTCATAATAATTTGATGATGTCATAATCATTTGATGTCATAATCATTGGATGATGTCATAATCATTTTGTTGATGTCATAATCATTTGATGATGTCATAATCATTTGATGTCATAATCATTGGATGATGTCATAATCATTTTGTTGATGTCATAATCATTTTATGATGTTATAATCATTTTGTTGATATCATAATCATTGGATGATGTCATAATCCTTTTGTTGATGTCATAATCATTTGATGATGTCATAATCATTAGATGATGTCATAATCATTTTGTTGATGTCATAATCATTTGATGATGTCATAATCATTTTGTAGATGTCATAATCATTTCGTTGATGTCATAATGATTTGATGATATCATAATCATTTGATGTCATAATCATTGGATTATGTCATAATCATTTTGTTGATGTCATAATCATTTGGTGATGTCATAATCATTTTATGATGTCATAATCATTTTGTTGATGTCATAATCATTGGATGATGTCATAATCCTTTTGTTGATGTCATAATCATTTGATGATGTCATAATCATTAGATGATGTCATAATCATATTGTTGATGTCATAACCATTTGATGATGTCATAATCATTTTGTTGATGTCATAATCATTTCGTTGATGTCATAATGATTTGATGATATCATAATCATTTGATGTCATAATCATTGGATGATGTCATAATCATTTTGTTGATGTCATAATCATTTGATGATGTCATAATCATTTGATGTCATAATCATTGGATGATGTCATAATCATTTTGTTGATGTCATAATCATTTTATGATGTCATAATCATTTTGTTGATGTCATAATCATTGGATGATGTCATAATCCTTTTGTTGATGTCATAATAATTTGATGATGTCATAATCATTAGATGATGTCATAATCATTTTGTTGATGTCATAATCATTTGATGATGTCATAATCATTTTGTTGATGTCATAATCATTTCGTTGATGTCATAATGATTTGATGATATCATAATCATTTGATGTCATAATCATTGGATGATGTCATAATCATTTTGTTGATGTCATAATCATTTGATGATGTCATAATCATTAGATGATGTCATAATCATTGGATGATGACATAATCATTATGTTTATGTCATAATCATTTGATGTCATAATCATTGGATGATGTCATAATCATTTTGTTGATGTCATAATCATTTGATGATGTCATAATCATTAGATTATGTCATAATAATTTTATTGAAGTCATAATCATTTGATGATGTCATAATCATTTTGTTGATGTCATAATCATTTTGTTGATGTCATATTGATTTGATGATGTCATAATCATTTGATGTCATAATCATTGGATGATGTCATAATCATTTTGTTCATGTCATAATCATTTGATGATGTCATAATCATTTGATGTCATAATCATTGGATGATGTTATAATCATTTTGTTGATGTCATAATCATTTGATGATGTCATAATCATTAGATGATGTCATAATCATTTTGTTGATGTCATAATCATTTGATGATGTCATAATCATTTGATGTAATAATCATTAGATGATGTCATAATCATTTTGTTGATGTCATAATCATTTGATGATGTCATAATCATTAGATGATGTCATAATCATTTTGTTGATGTCATAATCATTTGATGATGTCATAATCATTTGATGTCATAATCATTGGATGATGTCATAATCATTTTGTTGATGTCATAATCATTTGATGATGTCATAATAATTTGATGATGTCATAATCATTTTGTTGATGTCATAATCATTTGATGATGTCATAATCATTTGATGTCATAATCATTGGATGATGTCATAATCATTTTGTTGATGTCATAATCATTTTATGATGTCATAATCATTTTGTTGATGTCATAATCATTGGATGATGTCATAATCCTTTTGTTGATGTCATAATCATTTGATGATGTCATAATCATTAGATGATGTCATAATCATTTTGTTGATGTCATAATCATTTGATGATGTCATAATCATTAGATGATGTCATAATCATTTTATTGATGTCATAATCATTTGATGATGTCATAATCATTTTGTAGATGTCATAATCATTTCGTTGATGTCATAATGATTTGATGATATCATAATCATTTGATGTCATAATCATTGGATGATGTCATAATCATTTTGTTGATGTCATAATCATTTGGTGATGTCATAATCATTTGATGTCATAATCATTGGATGATGTCATAATCATTTGATGATGCCATAATCATTTTGTTGATGTCATAATCATTTTATGATGTCATAATCATTTTGTTGATGTCATAATCATTTTGTTGATGTCATAATCATTTGATGATGTCATAGTCATTAGATGATGTCATAATCATTTTGTTGATGTCATAATCATTTCATGATGTCATAATCATTTGATGTCATAATCATTGTATGATGTCATAATCATTTTGTTGATGTCATAATCATTTGATGATGTCATAATCATTAGATAATGTCTTAATCATTTTGTTGAAGTCATAATCATTTGATGATGTCATAATCATTTTGTTGATGTCATAATGATTTGATGATGTCATAATCACTTGATGTCATAATCATTGGATGATGTCATAATCATTTTGTTGATGTCATAATCATTTGATAATGTCATAATCATTTGATGTCATAATCATTGGATAATGTCATAATCATTTTGTTGATGTCATAATCATTTGATGATGTCATAATCATTAGATGATGTCATAATAATTTTGTTGATGTCATAATCATTTGATGATGTCATAATCATATGATGTAATAATCATTGGATGATGTCATAATCATTTTGTTGATGTCATAATCATTTGATGATGTCATAATCATTAGATGATGTCATAATCATTTTGTTGATGTCATAATCATTTGATGATGTCATAATCATTAGATGATGTCATAATAGTTTTGTTGATGTCGTAATCATTTGATGATGTCATAATCATTTGATGTCATAATCATTGGATGATGTCATAATCATTTTATTGATGTCATAATCATTTGATGATGTCATAATCATTTGATGATGTCATAATCATTTTGTTGATGTCATAATCATTTGATGATGTCATAATCATTTGATGTCATAATCATTGGATGATGTCATAATCATTTTGTTGATGTCATAATCATTTTATGATGTTATAATCATTTTGTTGATGTCATAATCATTGGATGATGTCATAATCCTTTTGTTGATGTCATAATCATTTGATGATGTCATAATCATTAGATGATGTCATAATCATTTTGTTGATGTCATAATGATTTGATGATGTCATAATCATTTTGTAGATGTCATAATCATTTCGTTGATGTCCTAATGATTTGATGATATCATAATCATTTGATGTCATAATCATTGGATGATGTCATAATCATTTTGTTGATGTCATAATCATTTGGTGATGTCATAATCATTTGATGTCATAATCATTGGATGATGTCATAATCATTTGATGATGCCATAATCATTTTGTTGATGTCATAATCATTTTATGATGTCATAATCATTTTGTTGATGTCATAATCATTTTGTTGATGTCATAATCATTTGATGATGTCATAGTCATTAGATGATGTCATAATCATTTTGTTGATGTCATAATCATTTCATGATGTCATAATCATTTGATGTCATAATCATTGTATGATGTCATAATCATTTTGTTGATGTCATAATCATTTGATGTCATAATCATTGTATGATGTCATAATCATTTTGTTGATGTCATAATCATTTGATGATGTCATAATCATTAGATAATGTCATAATCATTTTGTTGAAGTCATAATCATTTGATGATGTCATAATCATTTTGTTGATGTCATAATGATTTGATGATGTCATAATCATTTGATGTCATAATCATTGGATGATGTCATAATCATTTTGTTGATGTCATAATCATTTGATGATGTCATAATCATTTGATGTCATAATCATTGGATGATGTCAAAATCATTTTGTTGATGTCATAATAATTTGATGATGTCATAATCATTTGATGTCATAATCATTGGATGATGTCATAATCATTTTGTTGATGTCATAATCATTTAATGATGTCATAATCATTTTGTTGATGTCATAATCATTTGATGATGTCATAATCATTTGATGTCATAATCATTGGATGATGTCATAATCATTTTGTTGATGTCATAATCATTTTATGATGTTATAATCATTTTGTTGATGTCATAATCATTGGATGATGTCATAATCCTTTTGTTGATGTCATAATCATTTGATGATGTCATAATCATTAGATGATGTCATAATCATTTTGTTGATGTCATAATCATTTGATGATGTCATAATCATTTTGTAGATGTCATAATCATTTCGTTGATGTCATAATGATTTGATGATATCATAATCATTTGATGTCATAATCATTGGATGATGTCATAATCATTTTGTTGATGTCATAATCATTTGGTGATGTCATAATCATTTGATGTCATAATCATTGGATGATGTCATAATCATTTGATGATGCCATAATCATTTTGTTGATGTCATAATCATTTTATGATGTCATAATCATTTTGTTGATGTCATAATCATTTTGTTGATGTCATAATCATTTGATGATGTCATAGTCATTAGATGATGTCATAATCATTTTGTTGATGTCATAATCATTTCATGATGTCATAATCATTTGATGTCATAATCATTGTATGATGTCATAATCATTTTGTTGATGTCATAATCATTTGATGATGTCATAATCATTAGATAATGTCATAATCATTTTGTTGAAGTCATAATCATTTGATGATGTCATAATCATTTTGTTGATGTCATAATGATTTGATGATGTCATAATCATTTGATGTCATAATCATTGGATGATGTCATAATCATTTTGTTGATGTCATAATCATTTGATGATGTCATAATCATTTGATGTCATAATCATTGGATGATGTCATAATCATTTTGTTGATGTCATAATCATTTGATGATGTCATAATCATTAGATGATGTCATAATAATTTTGTTGATGTCATAATCATTTGATGATGTCAAAATCATATGATGTAATAATCAATGGATGATGTCATAATCATTTTGTTGATGTCATAGTCATTTGATGATGTCATAATCATTAGATGATGTCATAATCATTTTGTTGATGTCATAATCATTTGATGATGTCATAATCATTAGATAATGTCATAATCATTTTGTTGATGTCATAATCATTTGATGATGTCATAATCATTTGATGTCATAATCATTGGATGATGTCATAATCATTTTATTGATGTCATAATCATTTGATGATGTCATAATCATTTGATGATGTCATAATCATTTTGTTGATGTCATAATCATTTGATGATGTCATAATCATTTGATGTCATAAACATTGGATGATGTCATAATCATTTTGTTGATGTCATAATCATTTTATGATGTCATAATCATTTTGTTGATGTCATAATCATTGGATGATGTCATAATCCTTTTGTTGATGTCATAATCATTTGATGATGTCATAATCATTAGATGATGTCATAATCATTTTGTTGATGTCATAATCATTTGATGATGTCATAACCATTTTGTTGATGTCATAATCATTTCGTTGATGTCATAATCATTTTGTTGATGTCATAATCATTTGATGATGTCATAATCATTAGATGATGTCATAATCATTTTGTTGATGTCATAATCATTTGATGATGTCATAATCATTTGATGATGTCATAATCATTTTGTTGATGTCATAATCATTTGATGATGTCATAATCATTTGATGTCATAATCATTGGATGATGTCGTAATCATTTTGTTGATGTCATAATCATTTGATGATGTCATAATCATTTGATGATGTCATAATCATTTTGATGATGTCATAATCATTTGATGATGTCATAATCATTTGATGTCATAATCATTGGATAATGTCATAATCATTTTGTTGATGTCATAATCATTTTATGATGTCATAATCATTTTGTTGATGTCATAATCATTGGATGATGTCATAATCCTTTTGTTGATGTCATAATCATTTTATGATGTTATAATCATTTTGTTGATCTCATAATCATTGGATGATGTCATAATCCTTTTGTTGATGTCATAATCATTTGATGATGTCATAATCATTTGATGATGTCATAATCATTTTGTTGATATCATAATCATTTGATGATGTCATAATCATTTGATGTCATAATCATTGGATGATGTCGTAATCATTTTGTTGATGTCATAATCATTTGATGATGTCATAATCATTTGATGATGTCATAATCATTTTGATGATGTCATAATCATTTGATGATGTCATAATCATTTGATGTCATAATCATTGGATAATGTCATAATCATTTTGTTGATGTCATAATCATTTTATGATGTCATAATCATTTTGTTGATGTCATAATCATTGGATGATGTCATAATCCTTTTGTTGATGTCATAATCATTTTATGATGTTATAATCATTTTGTTGATCTCATAATCATTGGATGATGTCATAATCCTTTTGTTGATGTCATAATCATTTTATGATGTTATAATCATTTTGTTGATCTCATAATCATTTGATGATGTCATAATCATTAGATGATGTCATAATCATTTTGTTGATGTCATAATCATTTGATGATGTCATAATCATTTGATGATGTCATAATCATTTTGTTGATGTCATAATCATTTGATGATGTCATAATCATTTGATGTCATAATCATTGGATGATGTCGTAATCATTTTGTTGATGTCATAATCATTTGATGATGTCATAATCATTTGATGATGTCATAATCATTTTGATGATGTCATAATCATTTGATGATGTCATAATCATTTGATGTCATAATCATTGGATAATGTCATAATCATTTTGTTGATGTCATAATCATTTTATGATGTCATAATCATTTTGTTGATGTCATAATCATTGGATGATGTCATAATCCTTTTGTTGATGTCATAATCATTTTATGATGTTATAATCATTTTGTTGATGTCATAATCATTTGATGATGTCATAATCATTAGATAATGTCATAATCATTTTGTTGAAGTCATAATCATTTGATGATGTCATAATCATTTTGTTGATGTCATAATGATTTGATGATGTCATAATCATTTGATGTCATAATCATTGGATGATGTCATAATCATTTTGTTGATGTCATAATCATTTGATGATGTCATAATCATTTGATGTCATAATCATTGGATGATGTCATAATCATTTTGTTGATGTCATAATCATTTGATGTCATAATCATTGGATGATGTCATAATCATTTTGTTGATGTCATAATCATTTGATGATGTCATAATCATTTGATGTCATAATCATTGGATGATGTCATAATCATTTTGTTGATGTCATAATCATTTGATGATGTCATAATCATTAGATGATGTCATAATCATTGGATGATGACATAATCATTTTGTTGATGTCATAATCATTTGATGTCATAATCATTGGATGATGTCATAATCATTTTGTTGATGTCATAATCATTTGATGATGTCATAATCATTAGATGATGTCATAATCATTTTGTTGATGTCACAATCATTTCATGATGTCATAATCATTTGATGTCATAATCATTGTATGATGTCATAATCATTTTGTTGATGTCATAATCATTTGATGATGTCATAATCATTAGATAATGTCATAATCATTTTGTTGATGTCATAATCATTTGATGATGTCATTATCATTTTGTTGATGTCATAATGATTTGATGATGTCATAATCATTTGATGTCATAATCATTGGATGATGTCATAATCATTTTGTTGATGTCATAATCATTTGATGATGTCATAATCATTTGATGTCATAATCATTGGATGATGTCATAATCATTTTGTTGATGTCATAATCATTTGATGATGTCATAATCATTAGATGATGTCATAATCATTTTGTTGATGTCATAATCATTTGATGATGTCATAATCATATGATGTAATAATCATTGGATGATGTCATAATCATTTTGTTGATGTCATAATCATTTGATGATGTCATAATCATTAGATGATGTCATAATCATTTTGTTGATGTCATAATCATTTGATGATGTCATAATCATTAGATGATGTCATAATCATTTTGTTGATGTCATAATCATTTGATGAAGTCATAATCATTTGATGTCATAATCATTGGATGATGTCGTAATCATTTTGTTGATGTCATAATCATTTGATGATGTCATAATCATTTTGATGATGTCATAATCATTTGATGATGTCATAATCATTTGATGTCATAATCATTGGATAATGTCATAATCATTTTGTTGATGTCATAATCATTTTATGATGTCATAATCATTTTGTTGATGTCATAATCATTGGATGATGTCATAATCCTTTTGTTGATGTCATAATCATTTGATGATGTCATAATCATTAGATGATGTCATAATCATATTGTTGATGTCATAATCATTTGATGATGTCATAATCATTTTGTTGTTGTCATAATCATTTCGTTGATGTCATAATGATTTGATGATATCATAATCATTTGATGTCATAATCATTGGATGATGTCATAATCATTTTGTTGATGTCATAATCATTTGATGATGTCATAATCATTTGATGTCATAATCATTGGATGATGTCATAATCATTTTGTTGATGTCATAAACATTTTATGATGTCGTAATCATTTTGTTGATGTCATAATCATTGGATGATGTCATAATCCTTTTGTTGATGTCATAATCATTTGATGATGTCATAATCATTAGATGATGTCATAATCATTTTGTTGATGTCATAATCATTTGATGATGTCATAATCATTTTGTTGATGTCATAATCATTTCGTTGATGTCATAATGATTTGATGATATCATAATCATTTGATGTCATAATCATTTTGTTGATGTCATAATCATTTGATGATGTCATAATCATTAGATGATGTCATAATCATTGGATGATGACATAATCATTTTGTTTATGTCATAATCATTTGATGTCATAATCATTGGATGATGTCATAATCATTTTGTTGATGTCATAATCATTTTGTTGATGACATATTGATTTGATGATGTCATAATCATTTGATGTCATAATCATTGGATGATGTCATAATCATTTTGTTCATGTCATAATCATTTGATGATGTCATAATCATTTGATGTCATAATCATTGGATGATGTCATAATCATTTTGTTGATGTCATAATCATTTGATGATGTCATAATCATTAGATGATGTCATAATCATTTTGTTGATGTCATAATCATTTGATGATGTCATAATCATTTGATGTAATAATCATTAGATGATGTCATAATCATTTTGTTGATGTCATAATCATTTGATGATGTCATAATCATTAGATGATGTCATAATCATTTTTTTGATGTCATAATCATTTGATGATGTCATAATCATTTGATGTCATAATCATTGGATGATGTCATAATCATTTTGTTGATGTCATAATCATTTGATGATGTCATAATCATTTGATGATGTCATAATCATTTTGTTGATGTCATAATCATTTGATGATGTCATAATCATTTGATGTCATAATCATTGGATGATGTCATAATCATTTTGTTGATGTCATAATCATTTTATGATGTTATAATCATTTTGTTGATGTCATAATCATTGGATGATGTCACAATCCTTTTGTTGATGTCATAATCATTTGATGATGTCATAATCATTAGATGATGTCATAATCATTTTGTTGATGTCATAATCATTTGATGATGTCATAATCATTTTGTAGATGTCATAATCATTTCGTTGATGTCATAATGATTTGATGATATCATAATCATTTGATGTCATAATCATTGGATGATGTCATAATCATTTTGTTGATGTCATAATCATTTGGTGATGTCATAATCATTTGATGTCATAATCATTGGATGATGTCATAATCATTTGATGATGCCATAATCATTTTGTTGATGTCATAATCATTTTATGATGTCATAATCATTTTGTTGATGTCATAATCATTTTGTTGATGTCATAATCATTTGATGATGTCATAGTCATTAGATGATGTCATAATCATTTTGTTGATGTCATAATCATTTCATGATGTCATAATCATTTGATGTCATAATCATTGGATGATGTCATAATCATTTTGTTGATGTCATAATCATTTGATGATGTCATAATCATTTGATGATGTCATAATCATTTTGTTGATGTCATAATCATTTGATGATGTCATAATCATTTGATGTCATAATCATTGGATGATGTCATAATCATTTTGTTGATGTCATAATCATTTTATGATGTTATAATCATTTTGTTGATGTCATAATCATTGGATGATGTCACAATCCTTTTGTTGATGTCATAATCATTTGATGATGTCATAATCATTAGATGATGTCATAATCATTCTGTTGATGTCATAATCATTTGATGATGTCATAATCATTTTGTAGATGTCATATTCATTTCGTTGATGTCATAATGATTTGATGATATCATAATCATTTGATGTCATAATCATTGGATGATGTCATAATCATTTTGTTGATGTCATAATCATTTGGTGATGTCATAATCATTTGATGTCATAATCATTGGATGATGTCATAATCATTTGATGATGCCATAATCATTTTGTTGATGTCATAATCATTTTATGATGTCATAATCATTTTGTTGATGTCATAATCATTTTGTTGATGTCATAATCATTTGATGATGTCATAGTCATTAGATGATGTCATAATCATTTTGTTGATGTCATAATCATTTCATGATGTCATAATCATTTGATGTCATAATCATTGGATGATGTCATAATCATTTTATTGATGTCATAATCATTTGATGATGTCATAATCATTTGATGATGTCATAATCATTTTGTTGATGTCATAATCATTTGATGATGTCATAATCATTTGATGTCATAATCATTGGATGATGTCGTAATCATTTTGTTGATGTCATAATCATTTTATGATGTCATAATCATTTTGTTGATGTCATAATCATTGGATGATGTCATAATCCTTTTGTTGATGTCATAATCATTTGATGATGTCATAATCATTAGATGATGTCATAATCATTTTGTTGATGTCATAATCATTTGATGATGTCATAATCATTTTGTTGATGTCATAATCATTTCGTTGATGTCATAATCATTTTGTTGATGTCATAATCATTTGATGATGTCATAATCATTAGATGATGTCATAATCATTTTGTTGATGTCATAATCATTTGATGATGTCATAATCATTTGATGATGTCATAATCATTTTGTTGATGTCATAATCATTGGATAATGTCATAATCATTTTGTTGATGTCATAATCATTTTATGATGTCATAATCATTTTGTTGATGTCATAATCATTGGATGATGTCATAATCCTTTTGTTGATGTCATAATCATTTGATGATGTCATAATCATTAGATGATGTCATAATCTTATTGTTGATGTCATAACCATTTGATGATGTCACAATCATTTTGTTGATGTCATAATCATTTCGTTGATGTCATAATGATTTGATGATATCATAATCATTTGATGTCATAATCATTGGATGATGTCATAATCATTTTGTTGATGTCATAATCATTTGATGATGTCATAATCATTTGATGTCATAATCATTGGATAATGTCATAATCATTTTGTTGATGTCATAATCATTTTATGATGTCATAATCATTTTGTTGATGTCATAATCATTGGATGATGTCATAATCCTTTTGTTGATGTCATAATAATTTGATGATGTCATAATCATTAGATGATGTCATAATCATTTTGTTGATGTCATAATCATTTGATGATGTCATAATCATTTTGTTGATGTCATAATCATTTCATTGATGTCATAATGATTTGATGATATCATAATCATTTGATGTCATAATCATTGGATGATGTCATAATCATTTTGTTGATGTCATAATCATTTGATGATGTCATAATCATTAGATGATGTCATGATCATTGGATGATGACATAATCATTATGTTTATGTCATAATCATTTGATGTCATAATCATTGGATGATGTCATAATCATTTTGTTGATGTCATAATCATTTGATGATGTCATAATCATTAGATAATGTCGTAATCATTTTTGTTGAAGTCATAATCATTTGATGATGTCATAATCATTTTGTTGATGTCATAATCATTTTGTTGATGTCATATTGATTTGATGATGTCATAATCATTTGATGTCATAATCATTGGATGATGTCATAATCATTTTGTTCATGTCATAATCATTTGATGATGTCATAATCATTTGATGTCATAATCATTGGATGATGTCATAATCATTTTGTTGATGTCATAATCATTTGATGATGTCATAATCATTAGATGATGTCATAATCATTTTGTTGATGTCATAATCATTTGATGATGTCATAATCATTTGATGTAATAATCATTAGATGATGTCATAATCATTTTGTTGATGTCATAATCATTTGATGATGTCATAATCATTAGATGATGTCATAATCATTTTGTTGATGTCATAATCATTTGATGATGTCATAATCATTTGATGTCATAATCATTGGATGATGTCATAATCATTTTGTTGATGTCATAATCATTTGATGATGTCATAATCATTTTGTTGATGTCATAATCATTTGATGATGTCATAATCATTTGATGTCATAATCATTGGATGATGTCATAATCATTTTGTTGATGTCAAAATCATTTTATGATGTTATAATCATTTTGTTGATGTCATAATCATTGGATGATGTCATAATCCTTTTGTTGATGTCATAATCATTTGATGATGTCATAATCATTAGATGATGTCATAATCATTTTGTTGATGTCATAATCATTTGATGATGTCATAATCATTTTGTAGATGTCATAATCATTTCGTTGATGTCATAATGATTTGATGATATCATAATCATTTGATGTCATAATCATTGGATGATGTCATAATCATTTTGTTGATGTCATAATCATTTGGTGATGTCATAATCATTTGATGTCATAATCATTGGATGATGTCATAATCATTTGATGATGCCATAATCATTTTGTTGATGTCATAATCATTTTATGATGTCATAATCATTTTGTTGATGTCATAATCATTTTGTTGATGTCATAATCATTTGATGATGTCATAGTCATTAGATGATGTCATAATCATTTTGTTGATGTCATAATCATTTCATGATGTCATAATCATTGTATGATGTCATAATCATTTGATGTAATAATCATTGGATGATGTCATAATCATTTTGTTGATGTCATAATCATTTGATGATGTCATAGTCATTAAATGATGTCATAATCATTTTGTTGATGTCATAATCATTTCATGATGTCATAATCATTTGATGTCATAATCATTGTATGATGTCATAATCATTTTGTTGATGTCATAATCATTTGATGATGTCATAATCATTAGATAATGTCATAATCATTTTGTTGAAGTCATAATCATTTGATGATGTCATAATCATTAGATGATGTCATAATCATTTTGTTGATGTCATAATCATTTGATGATGTCATAATCATTTGATGTCATAATCATTGGATGATGTCGTAATCATTTTGTTGATGTCATAATCATTTGATGATGTCATAATCATTTGATGATGTCATAATCATTTTGATGATGTCATAATCATTTGATGATGTCATAATCATTTGATGTCATAATCATTGGATAATGTCATATTCATTTTGTTGATGTCATAATCATTTTATGATGTCATAATCATTTTGTTGATGTCATAATCATTGGATGATGTCATAATCCTTTTGTTGATGTCATAATCATTTTATGATGTTATAATCATTTTGTTGATCTCATAATCATTGGATGATGTCATAATCCTTTTGTTGATGTCATAATCATTTGATGATGTCATAATCATTTGATGATGTCATAATCATTTTGTTGATGTCATAATCATTTGATGATGTCATAATCATTTGATGTCATAATCATTGGATGATGTCGTAATCATTTTGTTGATGTCATAATCATTTGATGATGTCATAATCATTTGATGATGTCATAATCATTTTGATGATGTCATAATCATTTGATGATGTCATAATCATTTGATGTCATAATCATTGGATAATGTCATAATCATTTTGTTGATGTCATAATCATTTTATGATGTCATAATCATTTTGTTGATGTCATAATCATTGGATGATGTCATAATCCTTTTGTTGATGTCATAATCATTTTATGATGTTATAATCATTTTGTTGATCTCATAATCATTGGATGATGTCATAATCCTTTTGTTGATGTCATAATCATTTGATGATGTCATAATCATTAGATGATGTCATAATCATTTTGTTGATGTCATAATCATTTGATGATGTCATAATCATTTTGTAGATGTCATAATCATTTCGTTGATGTCATAATGATTTGATGATATCATAATCATTTGATGTCATAATCATTGGATGATGTCATAATCATTTTGTTGATGTCATAATCATTTGGTGATGTCATAATCATTTGATGTCATAATCATTGGATGATGTCATAATCATTTTGTTGATGTCATAATCATTTGATGATGTCATAATCATTTGATGATGTTATAATCATTTTGTTGATGTCATAATCATTTTGTTGATGTCATAATCATTTGATGATGTCATAGTCATTAGATGATGTCATAATCATTTTGTTGATGTCATAATCATTTCATGATGTCATAATCATTTGATGTCATAATCATTGTATGATGTCATAATCATTTTGTTGATGTCATAATCATTTGATGTCATAATCATTGTATGATGTCATAATCATTTTGTTGATGTCATAATCATTTGATGATGTCATAATCATTAGATAATGTCATAATCATTTTGTTGAAGTCATAATCATTTGATGATGTCATAATCATTTTGTTGATGTCATAATGATTTGATGATGTCATAATCATTTGATGTCATAATCATTGGATGATGTCATAATCATTTTGTTGATGTCATAATCATTTGATGATGTCATAATCATTTGATGTCATAATCATTGGATGATGTCAAAATCATTTTGTTGATGTCATAATAATTTGATGATGTCATAATCATTTGATGTCATAATCATTGGATGATGTCATAATCATTTTGTTGATGTCATAATCATTTAATGATGTCATAATCATTTTGTTGATGTCATAATCATTTGATGATGTCATAATCATTTGATGTCATAATCATTGGATGATGTCATAATCATTTTGTTGATGTCATAATCATTTTATGATGTTATAATCATTTTGTTGATGTCATAATCATTGGATGATGTCATAATCCTTTTGTTGATGTCATAATCATTTGATGATGTCATAATCATTAGATGATGTCATAATCATTTTGTTGATGTCATAATCATTTGATGATGTCATAATCATTTTGTAGATGTCATAATCATTTCGTTGATGTCATAATGATTTGATGATATCATAATCATTTGATGTCATAATCATTGGATGATGTCATAATCATTTTGTTGATGTCATAATCATTTGGTGATGTCATAATCATTTGATGTCATAATCATTGGATGATGTCATAATCATTTGATGATGCCATAATCATTTTGTTGATGTCATAATCATTTTATGATGTCATAATCATTTTGTTGATGTCATAATCATTTTGTTGATGTCATAATCATTTGATGATGTCATAGTCATTAGATGATGTCATAATCATTTTGTTGATGTCATAATCATTTCATGATGTCATAATCATTTGATGTCATAATCATTGTATGATGTCATAATCATTTTGTTGATGTCATAATCATTTGATGATGTCATAATCATTAGATAATGTCATAATCATTTTGTTGAAGTCATAATCATTTGATGATGTCATAATCATTTTGTTGATGTCATAATGATTTGATGATGTCATAATCATTTGATGTCATAATCATTGGATGATGTCATAATCATTTTGTTGATGTCATAATCATTTGATGATGTCATAATCATTTGATGTCATAATCATTGGATGATGTCATAATCATTTTGTTGATGTCATAATCATTTGATGATGTCATAATCATTAGATGATGTCATAATAATTTTGTTGATGTCATAATCATTTGATGATGTCAAAATCATATGATGTAATAATCAATGGATGATGTCATAATCATTTTGTTGATGTCATAGTCATTTGATGATGTCATAATCATTAGATGATGTCATAATCATTTTGTTGATGTCATAATCATTTGATGATGTCATAATCATTAGATAATGTCATAATCATTTTGTTGATGTCATAATCATTTGATGATGTCATAATCATTTGATGTCATAATCATTGGATGATGTCATAATCATTTTATTGATGTCATAATCATTTGATGATGTCATAATCATTTGATGATGTCATAATCATTTTGTTGATGTCATAATCATTTGATGATGTCATAATCATTTGATGTCATAAACATTGGATGATGTCATAATCATTTTGTTGATGTCATAATCATTTTATGATGTCATAATCATTTTGTTGATGTCATAATCATTGGATGATGTCATAATCCTTTTGTTGATGTCATAATCATTTGATGATGTCATAATCATTAGATGATGTCATAATCATTTTGTTGATGTCATAATCATTTGATGATGTCATAACCATTTTGTTGATGTCATAATCATTTCGTTGATGTCATAATCATTTTGTTGATGTCATAATCATTTGATGATGTCATAATCATTAGATGATGTCATAATCATTTTGTTGATGTCATAATCATTTGATGATGTCATAATCATTTGATGATGTCATAATCATTTTGTTGATGTCATAATCATTTGATGATGTCATAATCATTTGATGTCATAATCATTGGATGATGTCGTAATCATTTTGTTGATGTCATAATCATTTGATGATGTCATAATCATTTGATGATGTCATAATCATTTTGATGATGTCATAATCATTTGATGATGTCATAATCATTTGATGTCATAATCATTGGATAATGTCATAATCATTTTGTTGATGTCATAATCATTTTATGATGTCATAATCATTTTGTTGATGTCATAATCATTGGATGATGTCATAATCCTTTTGTTGATGTCATAATCATTTTATGATGTTATAATCATTTTGTTGATCTCATAATCATTGGATGATGTCATAATCCTTTTGTTGATGTCATAATCATTTGATGATGTCATAATCATTTGATGATGTCATAATCATTTTGTTGATATCATAATCATTTGATGATGTCATAATCATTTGATGTCATAATCATTGGATGATGTCGTAATCATTTTGTTGATGTCATAATCATTTGATGATGTCATAATCATTTGATGATGTCATAATCATTTTGATGATGTCATAATCATTTGATGATGTCATAATCATTTGATGTCATAATCATTGGATAATGTCATAATCATTTTGTTGATGTCATAATCATTTTATGATGTCATAATCATTTTGTTGATGTCATAATCATTGGATGATGTCATAATCCTTTTGTTGATGTCATAATCATTTTATGATGTTATAATCATTTTGTTGATCTCATAATCATTGGATGATGTCATAATCCTTTTGTTGATGTCATAATCATTTTATGATGTTATAATCATTTTGTTGATCTCATAATCATTTGATGATGTCATAATCATTAGATGATGTCATAATCATTTTGTTGATGTCATAATCATTTGATGATGTCATAATCATTTGATGATGTCATAATCATTTTGTTGATGTCATAATCATTTGATGATGTCATAATCATTTGATGTCATAATCATTGGATGATGTCGTAATCATTTTGTTGATGTCATAATCATTTGATGATGTCATAATCATTTGATGATGTCATAATCATTTTGATGATGTCATAATCATTTGATGATGTCATAATCATTTGATGTCATAATCATTGGATAATGTCATAATCATTTTGTTGATGTCATAATCATTTTATGATGTCATAATCATTTTGTTGATGTCATAATCATTGGATGATGTCATAATCCTTTTGTTGATGTCATAATCATTTTATGATGTTATAATCATTTTGTTGATGTCATAATCATTTGATGATGTCATAATCATTAGATAATGTCATAATCATTTTGTTGAAGTCATAATCATTTGATGATGTCATAATCATTTTGTTGATGTCATAATGATTTGATGATGTCATAATCATTTGATGTCATAATCATTGGATGATGTCATAATCATTTTGTTGATGTCATAATCATTTGATGATGTCATAATCATTTGATGTCATAATCATTGGATGATGTCATAATCATTTTGTTGATGTCATAATCATTTGATGTCATAATCATTGGATGATGTCATAATCATTTTGTTGATGTCATAATCATTTGATGATGTCATAATCATTTGATGTCATAATCATTGGATGATGTCATAATCATTTTGTTGATGTCATAATCATTTGATGATGTCATAATCATTAGATGATGTCATAATCATTGGATGATGACATAATCATTTTGTTGATGTCATAATCATTTGATGTCATAATCATTGGATGATGTCATAATCATTTTGTTGATGTCATAATCATTTGATGATGTCATAATCATTAGATGATGTCATAATCATTTTGTTGATGTCACAATCATTTCATGATGTCATAATCATTTGATGTCATAATCATTGTATGATGTCATAATCATTTTGTTGATGTCATAATCATTTGATGATGTCATAATCATTAGATAATGTCATAATCATTTTGTTGATGTCATAATCATTTGATGATGTCATTATCATTTTGTTGATGTCATAATGATTTGATGATGTCATAATCATTTGAT
Source organism: Dendrobates tinctorius (assembly GCF_039654945.1). Classification (NCBI taxonomy): domain Eukaryota; kingdom Metazoa; phylum Chordata; class Amphibia; order Anura; family Dendrobatidae; genus Dendrobates; species Dendrobates tinctorius. The sequence goes on along the minus strand of NW_027361687.1, from coordinate 38,967,072 downwards.
GTCATAATCATTGGATGATGTCATAATCATTTTGTTGATGTCATAATCATTTGATGATGTCATAATCATTTGATGTCATAATCATTGGATGATGTCATAATCATTTTGTTGATGTCATAATCATTTGATGATGTCATAATCATTAGATGATGTCATAATCATTTTGTTGATGTCATAATCATTTGATGATGTCATAATCATATGATGTAATAATCATTGGATGATGTCATAATCATTTTGTTGATGTCATAATCATTTGATGATGTCATAATCATTAGATGATGTCATAATCATTTTGTTGATGTCATAATCATTTGATGATGTCATAATCATTAGATGATGTCATAATCATTTTGTTGATGTCATAATCATTTGATGAAGTCATAATCATTTGATGTCATAATCATTGGATGATGTCGTAATCATTTTGTTGATGTCATAATCATTTGATGATGTCATAATCATTTTGATGATGTCATAATCATTTGATGATGTCATAATCATTTGATGTCATAATCATTGGATAATGTCATAATCATTTTGTTGATGTCATAATCATTTTATGATGTCATAATCATTTTGTTGATGTCATAATCATTGGATGATGTCATAATCCTTTTGTTGATGTCATAATCATTTGATGATGTCATAATCATTAGATGATGTCATAATCATATTGTTGATGTCATAATCATTTGATGATGTCATAATCATTTTGTTGTTGTCATAATCATTTCGTTGATGTCATAATGATTTGATGATATCATAATCATTTGATGTCATAATCATTGGATGATGTCATAATCATTTTGTTGATGTCATAATCATTTGATGATGTCATAATCATTTGATGTCATAATCATTGGATGATGTCATAATCATTTTGTTGATGTCATAAACATTTTATGATGTCGTAATCATTTTGTTGATGTCATAATCATTGGATGATGTCATAATCCTTTTGTTGATGTCATAATCATTTGATGATGTCATAATCATTAGATGATGTCATAATCATTTTGTTGATGTCATAATCATTTGATGATGTCATAATCATTTTGTTGATGTCATAATCATTTCGTTGATGTCATAATGATTTGATGATATCATAATCATTTGATGTCATAATCATTTTGTTGATGTCATAATCATTTGATGATGTCATAATCATTAGATGATGTCATAATCATTGGATGATGACATAATCATTTTGTTTATGTCATAATCATTTGATGTCATAATCATTGGATGATGTCATAATCATTTTGTTGATGTCATAATCATTTTGTTGATGACATATTGATTTGATGATGTCATAATCATTTGATGTCATAATCATTGGATGATGTCATAATCATTTTGTTCATGTCATAATCATTTGATGATGTCATAATCATTTGATGTCATAATCATTGGATGATGTCATAATCATTTTGTTGATGTCATAATCATTTGATGATGTCATAATCATTAGATGATGTCATAATCATTTTGTTGATGTCATAATCATTTGATGATGTCATAATCATTTGATGTAATAATCATTAGATGATGTCATAATCATTTTGTTGATGTCATAATCATTTGATGATGTCATAATCATTAGATGATGTCATAATCATTTTTTTGATGTCATAATCATTTGATGATGTCATAATCATTTGATGTCATAATCATTGGATGATGTCATAATCATTTTGTTGATGTCATAATCATTTGATGATGTCATAATCATTTGATGATGTCATAATCATTTTGTTGATGTCATAATCATTTGATGATGTCATAATCATTTGATGTCATAATCATTGGATGATGTCATAATCATTTTGTTGATGTCATAATCATTTTATGATGTTATAATCATTTTGTTGATGTCATAATCATTGGATGATGTCACAATCCTTTTGTTGATGTCATAATCATTTGATGATGTCATAATCATTAGATGATGTCATAATCATTTTGTTGATGTCATAATCATTTGATGATGTCATAATCATTTTGTAGATGTCATAATCATTTCGTTGATGTCATAATGATTTGATGATATCATAATCATTTGATGTCATAATCATTGGATGATGTCATAATCATTTTGTTGATGTCATAATCATTTGGTGATGTCATAATCATTTGATGTCATAATCATTGGATGATGTCATAATCATTTGATGATGCCATAATCATTTTGTTGATGTCATAATCATTTTATGATGTCATAATCATTTTGTTGATGTCATAATCATTTTGTTGATGTCATAATCATTTGATGATGTCATAGTCATTAGATGATGTCATAATCATTTTGTTGATGTCATAATCATTTCATGATGTCATAATCATTTGATGTCATAATCATTGGATGATGTCATAATCATTTTGTTGATGTCATAATCATTTGATGATGTCATAATCATTTGATGATGTCATAATCATTTTGTTGATGTCATAATCATTTGATGATGTCATAATCATTTGATGTCATAATCATTGGATGATGTCATAATCATTTTGTTGATGTCATAATCATTTTATGATGTTATAATCATTTTGTTGATGTCATAATCATTGGATGATGTCACAATCCTTTTGTTGATGTCATAATCATTTGATGATGTCATAATCATTAGATGATGTCATAATCATTCTGTTGATGTCATAATCATTTGATGATGTCATAATCATTTTGTAGATGTCATATTCATTTCGTTGATGTCATAATGATTTGATGATATCATAATCATTTGATGTCATAATCATTGGATGATGTCATAATCATTTTGTTGATGTCATAATCATTTGGTGATGTCATAATCATTTGATGTCATAATCATTGGATGATGTCATAATCATTTGATGATGCCATAATCATTTTGTTGATGTCATAATCATTTTATGATGTCATAATCATTTTGTTGATGTCATAATCATTTTGTTGATGTCATAATCATTTGATGATGTCATAGTCATTAGATGATGTCATAATCATTTTGTTGATGTCATAATCATTTCATGATGTCATAATCATTTGATGTCATAATCATTGGATGATGTCATAATCATTTTATTGATGTCATAATCATTTGATGATGTCATAATCATTTGATGATGTCATAATCATTTTGTTGATGTCATAATCATTTGATGATGTCATAATCATTTGATGTCATAATCATTGGATGATGTCGTAATCATTTTGTTGATGTCATAATCATTTTATGATGTCATAATCATTTTGTTGATGTCATAATCATTGGATGATGTCATAATCCTTTTGTTGATGTCATAATCATTTGATGATGTCATAATCATTAGATGATGTCATAATCATTTTGTTGATGTCATAATCATTTGATGATGTCATAATCATTTTGTTGATGTCATAATCATTTCGTTGATGTCATAATCATTTTGTTGATGTCATAATCATTTGATGATGTCATAATCATTAGATGATGTCATAATCATTTTGTTGATGTCATAATCATTTGATGATGTCATAATCATTTGATGATGTCATAATCATTTTGTTGATGTCATAATCATTGGATAATGTCATAATCATTTTGTTGATGTCATAATCATTTTATGATGTCATAATCATTTTGTTGATGTCATAATCATTGGATGATGTCATAATCCTTTTGTTGATGTCATAATCATTTGATGATGTCATAATCATTAGATGATGTCATAATCTTATTGTTGATGTCATAACCATTTGATGATGTCACAATCATTTTGTTGATGTCATAATCATTTCGTTGATGTCATAATGATTTGATGATATCATAATCATTTGATGTCATAATCATTGGATGATGTCATAATCATTTTGTTGATGTCATAATCATTTGATGATGTCATAATCATTTGATGTCATAATCATTGGATAATGTCATAATCATTTTGTTGATGTCATAATCATTTTATGATGTCATAATCATTTTGTTGATGTCATAATCATTGGATGATGTCATAATCCTTTTGTTGATGTCATAATAATTTGATGATGTCATAATCATTAGATGATGTCATAATCATTTTGTTGATGTCATAATCATTTGATGATGTCATAATCATTTTGTTGATGTCATAATCATTTCATTGATGTCATAATGATTTGATGATATCATAATCATTTGATGTCATAATCATTGGATGATGTCATAATCATTTTGTTGATGTCATAATCATTTGATGATGTCATAATCATTAGATGATGTCATGATCATTGGATGATGACATAATCATTATGTTTATGTCATAATCATTTGATGTCATAATCATTGGATGATGTCATAATCATTTTGTTGATGTCATAATCATTTGATGATGTCATAATCATTAGATAATGTCGTAATCATTTTTGTTGAAGTCATAATCATTTGATGATGTCATAATCATTTTGTTGATGTCATAATCATTTTGTTGATGTCATATTGATTTGATGATGTCATAATCATTTGATGTCATAATCATTGGATGATGTCATAATCATTTTGTTCATGTCATAATCATTTGATGATGTCATAATCATTTGATGTCATAATCATTGGATGATGTCATAATCATTTTGTTGATGTCATAATCATTTGATGATGTCATAATCATTAGATGATGTCATAATCATTTTGTTGATGTCATAATCATTTGATGATGTCATAATCATTTGATGTAATAATCATTAGATGATGTCATAATCATTTTGTTGATGTCATAATCATTTGATGATGTCATAATCATTAGATGATGTCATAATCATTTTGTTGATGTCATAATCATTTGATGATGTCATAATCATTTGATGTCATAATCATTGGATGATGTCATAATCATTTTGTTGATGTCATAATCATTTGATGATGTCATAATCATTTTGTTGATGTCATAATCATTTGATGATGTCATAATCATTTGATGTCATAATCATTGGATGATGTCATAATCATTTTGTTGATGTCAAAATCATTTTATGATGTTATAATCATTTTGTTGATGTCATAATCATTGGATGATGTCATAATCCTTTTGTTGATGTCATAATCATTTGATGATGTCATAATCATTAGATGATGTCATAATCATTTTGTTGATGTCATAATCATTTGATGATGTCATAATCATTTTGTAGATGTCATAATCATTTCGTTGATGTCATAATGATTTGATGATATCATAATCATTTGATGTCATAATCATTGGATGATGTCATAATCATTTTGTTGATGTCATAATCATTTGGTGATGTCATAATCATTTGATGTCATAATCATTGGATGATGTCATAATCATTTGATGATGCCATAATCATTTTGTTGATGTCATAATCATTTTATGATGTCATAATCATTTTGTTGATGTCATAATCATTTTGTTGATGTCATAATCATTTGATGATGTCATAGTCATTAGATGATGTCATAATCATTTTGTTGATGTCATAATCATTTCATGATGTCATAATCATTGTATGATGTCATAATCATTTGATGTAATAATCATTGGATGATGTCATAATCATTTTGTTGATGTCATAATCATTTGATGATGTCATAGTCATTAAATGATGTCATAATCATTTTGTTGATGTCATAATCATTTCATGATGTCATAATCATTTGATGTCATAATCATTGTATGATGTCATAATCATTTTGTTGATGTCATAATCATTTGATGATGTCATAATCATTAGATAATGTCATAATCATTTTGTTGAAGTCATAATCATTTGATGATGTCATAATCATTAGATGATGTCATAATCATTTTGTTGATGTCATAATCATTTGATGATGTCATAATCATTTGATGTCATAATCATTGGATGATGTCGTAATCATTTTGTTGATGTCATAATCATTTGATGATGTCATAATCATTTGATGATGTCATAATCATTTTGATGATGTCATAATCATTTGATGATGTCATAATCATTTGATGTCATAATCATTGGATAATGTCATATTCATTTTGTTGATGTCATAATCATTTTATGATGTCATAATCATTTTGTTGATGTCATAATCATTGGATGATGTCATAATCCTTTTGTTGATGTCATAATCATTTTATGATGTTATAATCATTTTGTTGATCTCATAATCATTGGATGATGTCATAATCCTTTTGTTGATGTCATAATCATTTGATGATGTCATAATCATTTGATGATGTCATAATCATTTTGTTGATGTCATAATCATTTGATGATGTCATAATCATTTGATGTCATAATCATTGGATGATGTCGTAATCATTTTGTTGATGTCATAATCATTTGATGATGTCATAATCATTTGATGATGTCATAATCATTTTGATGATGTCATAATCATTTGATGATGTCATAATCATTTGATGTCATAATCATTGGATAATGTCATAATCATTTTGTTGATGTCATAATCATTTTATGATGTCATAATCATTTTGTTGATGTCATAATCATTGGATGATGTCATAATCCTTTTGTTGATGTCATAATCATTTTATGATGTTATAATCATTTTGTTGATCTCATAATCATTGGATGATGTCATAATCCTTTTGTTGATGTCATAATCATTTGATGATGTCATAATCATTAGATGATGTCATAATCATTTTGTTGATGTCATAATCATTTGATGATGTCATAATCATTTTGTAGATGTCATAATCATTTCGTTGATGTCATAATGATTTGATGATATCATAATCATTTGATGTCATAATCATTGGATGATGTCATAATCATTTTGTTGATGTCATAATCATTTGGTGATGTCATAATCATTTGATGTCATAATCATTGGATGATGTCATAATCATTTGATGATGCCATAATCATTTTGTTGATGTCATAATCATTTTATGATGTCATAATCATTTTGTTGATGTCATAATCATTTTGTTGATGTCATAATCATTTGATGATGTCATAGTCATTAGATGATGTCATAATCATTTTGTTGATGTCATAATCATTTCATGATGTCATAATCATTTGATGTCATAAACATTGTATGATGTCATAATCATTTTGTTGATGTCATAATCATTTGATGATGTCATAATCATTAGATAATGTCATAATCATTTTGTTGAAGTCATAATCATTTGATGATGTCATAATCATTTTGTTGATGTCATAATGATTTGATGATGTCATAATCATTTGATGTCATAATCATTGGATGATGTCATAATCATTTTGTTGATGTCATAATCATTTGATGATGTCATAATCATTTGATGTCATAATCATTGGATGATGTCATAATCATTTTGTTGATGTCATAATCATTTGATGATGTCATAATCATTAGATGATGTCATAATCATTTTGTTGATGTCATAATCATTTGATGATGTCATAATCATTAGATAATGTCATAATCATTTTGTTGATGTCATAATCATTTGATGATGTCATAATCATTTGATGTCAAAATCATTGGATGATGTCATAATCATTTTATTGATGTCATAATCATTTGATGATGTCATAATCATTTGATGATGTCATAATCATTTTGTTGATGTCATAATCATTTGATGATGTCATAATCATTTGATGTCATAATCATTGGATGATGTCATAATCATTTTGTTGATGTCATAATCATTTTATGATGTCATAATCATTTTGTTGATGTCATAATCATTGGATGATGTCATAATCCTTTTGTTGATGTCATAATCATTTGATGATGTCATAATCATTAGATGATGTCATAATCATTTTGTTGATGTCATAATGATTTGATGATGTCATAATCATTTGATGTCATAATCATTTTGTTGATGTCATAATGATTTGATGATGTCATAATCATTTGATGATGTCATAATCATTAGATGATGTCATAATCATTTTGTTGATGTCATAATCATTTGATGATGTCATAATCATTTGATGATGTCATAATCATTTTGTTGATGTCATAATCATTTGATGATGTCATAATCATTTGATGATGTCATAATCATTTGATGTCATAATCATTGGATGATGTCGTAATCATTTTGTTGATGTCATAATCATTTGATGATGTCATAATCATTTGATGATGTCATAATCATTTTGATGACGTCATAATCATTTGATGATGTCATAATCATTTGATGTCATAATCATTGGATAATGTCATAATCATTTTGTTGATGTCATAATCATTTTATGATGTCATAATCATTTTGTTGATGTCATAATCATTGGATGATGTCATAATCCTTTTGTTGATGTCATAATCATTTTATGATGTTATAATCATTTTGTTGATCTCATAATCATTGGATGATGTCATAATCCTTTTGTTGATGTCATAATCATTTGATGATGTCATAATCATTAGATGATGTCATAATCATTTTGTTGATGTCATAATCATTTGATGATGTCATAATCATTTTGTAGATGTCATAATCATTTCGTTGATGTCATAATGATTTGATGATATCATAATCATTTGATGTCATAATCATTGGATGATGTCATAATCATTTTGTTGATGTCATAATCATTTGGTGATGTCATAATCATTTGATGTCATAATCATTGGATGATGTCGAAATCATTTGATGATGCCATAATCATTTTGTTGATGTCATAATCATTTTATGATGTCATAATCATTTTGTTGATGTCATAATCATTTTGTTGATGTCATAATCATTTGGTGATGTCATAGTCATTAGATGATGTCATAATCATTTTGTTGATGTCATAATCATTTCATGATGTCATAATCATTTGATGTCATAATCATTGTATGATGTCATAATCATTTTGTTGATGTCATAATCATTTGATGATGTCATAATCATTAGATAATGTCATAATCATTTTGTTGAAGTCATAATCATTTGATGATGTCATAATCATTTTGTTGATGTCATAATGATTTGATGATGTCATAATCATTTGATGTCATAATCATTGGATGATGTCATAATCATTTTGTTGATGTCATAATCATTTGATGATGTCATAATCATTTGATGTCATAATCATTGGATGATGTCATAATCATTTTGTTGATGTCATAATCATTTGATGTCATAATCATTGGATGATGTCATAATCATTTTGTTGATGTCATAATCATTTGATGATGTCATAATCATTTGATGTCATAATCATTGGATGATGTCATAATCATTTTGTTGATGTCATAATCATTTGATGATGTCATAATCATTAGATGATGTCATAATCATTGGATGATGACATAATCATTTTGTTGATGTCATAATCATTTGATGTCATAATCATTGGATGATGTCATAATCATTTTGTTGATGTCATAATCATTTGATGATGTCATAATCATTAGATGATGTCATAATCATTTTGTTGATGTCACAATCATTTCATGATGTCATAATCATTTGATGTCATAATCATTGTATGATGTCATAATCATTTTGTTGATGTCATAATCATTTGATGATGTCATAATCATTTGATGATGTCATAATCATTAGATAATGTCATAATCATTTTGTTGATGTCATAATCATTTGATGATGTCATTATCATTTTGTTGATGTCATAATGATTTGATGATGTCATAATCATTTGATGTCATAATCATTGGATGATGTCATAATCATTTTGTTGATGTCATAATCATTTGATGATGTCATAATCATTTGATGTCATAATCAATGGATGATGTCATAATCATTTTGTTGATGTCATAATCATTTGATGATGTCATAATCATTAGATGATGTCATAATCATTTTGTTGATGTCATAATCATTTGATGATGTCATAATCATATGATGTAATAATCATTGGATGATGTCATAATCATTTTGTTGATGTCATAATCATTTGATGATGTCATAATCATTAGATGATGTCATAATCATTTTGTTGATGTCATAATCATTTGATGATGTCATAATCATTAGATGATGTCATAATCATTTTGTTGATGTCATAATCATTTGATGAAGTCATAATCATTTGATGTCATAATCATTGGATGATGTCGTAATCATTTTGTTGATGTCATAATCATTTGATGATGTCATAATCATTTTGATGATGTCATAATCATTTGATGATGTCATAATCATTTGATGTCATAATCATTGGATGATGTCATAATCATTTTGTTGATGTCATAAACATTTTATGATGTCATAATCATTTTGTTGATGTCATAATCATTGGATGATGTCATAATCCTTTTGTTGATGTCATAATCATTTGATGATGTCATAATCATTAGATGATGTCATAATCATTTTGTTGATGTCATAATCATTTTGTTGATGTCATAATGATTTGATGATATCATAATCATTTGATGTCATAATCATTTTGTTGATGTCATAATCATTTGATGATGTCATAATCATTTGATGTCATAATCATTGGATGATGTCATAATCATTTTGTTGATGTCATAAACATTTTATGATGTCATAATCATTTTGTTGATGTCATAATCATTGGATGATGTCATAATCCTTTTGTTGATGTCATAATCATTTGATGATGTCATAATCATTAGATGATGTCATAATCATTTTGTTGATGTCATAATCATTTGATGATGTCATAATCATTTTGTTGATGTCATAATCATTTCGTTGATGTCATAATGATTTGATGATATCATAATCATTTGATGTCATAATCATTGGATGATGTCATAATCATTTTGTTGATGTCATAATCATTTGATGATGTCATAATCATTAGATGATGTCATAATCATTGGATGATGACATAATCATTTTGTTTATGTCATAATCATTTGATGTCATAATCATTGGATGATGTCATAATCATTTTGTTGATGTCATAATCATTTTGTTGATGTCATATTGATTTGATGATGTCATAATCATTTGATGTCATAATCATTGGATGATGTCATAATCATTTTGTTCATGTCATAATCATTTGATGATGTCATAATCATTTGATGTCATAATCATTGGATGATGTCATAATCATTTTGTTGATGTCATAATCATTTGATGATGTCATAATCATTATATTATGTCATAATCATTTTGTTGATGTCATAATCATTTGATGATGTCATAATCATTTGATGTAATAATCATTAGATGATGTCATAATCATTTTGTTGATGTCATAATCATTTGATGATGTCATAATCATTAGATGATGTCATAATCATTTTGTTGATGTCATAATCATTCGATGATGTCATAATCATTTGATGTCATAATCATTGGATGATGTCATAATCATTTTGTTGATGTCATAATCATTTGATGATGTCATAATCATTTGATGATGTCATAATCATTTTGTTGATGTCATAATCATTTGATGTCATAATCATTGGATGATGTCATAATCATTTTGTTGATGTCATAATCATTTTATGATGTTATAATCATTTTGTTGATGTCATAATCATTGGATGATGTCACAATCCTTTTGTTGATGTCATAATCATTTGATGATGTCATAATCATTAGATGATGTCATAATCATTTTGTTGATGTCATAATCATTTGATGATGTCATAATCATTTTGTAGATGTCATAATCATTTCGTTGATGTCATAATGATTTGATGATATCATAATCATTTGATGTCATAATCATTGGATGATGTCATAATCATTTTGTTGATGTCATAATCATTTGGTGATGTCATAATCATTTGATGTCATAATCATTGGATGATGTCATAATCATTCGATGATGCCATAATCATTTTGTTGATGTCATAATCATTTTATGATGTCATAATCATTTTGTTGATGTCATAATCATTTTGTTGATGTCATAATCATTTGATGATGTCATAGTCATTAGATGATGTCATAATCATTTTGTTGATGTCATAATCATTTCATGATGTCATAATCATTTGATGTCATAATCATTGGATGATGTCATAATCATTTTGTTGATGTCATAATCATTTGATGATGTCATAATCATTTGATGATGTCATAATCATTTTGTTGATGTCATAATCATTTGATGATGTCATAATCATTTGATGTCATAATCATTGGATGATGTCATAATCATTTTGTTGATGTCATAATCATTTTATGATGTTATAATCATTTTGTTGATGTCATAATCATTGGATGATGTCACAATCCTTTTGTTGATGTCATAATCATTTGATGATGTCATAATCATTAGATGATGTCATAATCATTCTGTTGATGTCATAATCATTTGATGATGTCATAATCATTTTGTAGATGTCATAATCATTTCGTTGATGTCATAATGATTTGATGATATCATAATCATTTGATGTCATAATCATTGGATGATGTCATAATCATTTTGTTGATGTCATAATCATTTGATGATGTCATAATCATTAGATGATGTCATAATCATTGGATGATGACATAATCATTTTGTTTATGTCATAATCATTTGATGTCATAATCATTGGATGATGTCATAATCATTTTGTTGATGTCATAATCATTTTGTTGATGTCATATTGATGTGATGATGTCATAATCATTTGATGTCATAATCATTGGATGATGTCATAATCATTTTGTTCATGTCATAATCATTTGATGATGTCATAATCATTTGATGTCATAATCATTGGATGATGTCATAATCATTTTGTTGATGTCATAATCATTTGATGATGTCATAATCATTAGATGATGTCATAATCATTTTGTTGATGTCATAATCATTTGATGATGTCATAATTATTTGATGTAATAATCATTAGATGATGTCATAATCATTTTGTTGATGTCATAATCATTTGATGATGTCATAATCATTAGATGATGTCATAATCATTTTGTTGATGTCATAATCATTTGATGATGTCATAATCATTTGATGTCATAATCATTGGATGATGTCATAATCATTTTGTTGATGTCATAATCATTTGATGATGTCATAATCATTTGATGATGTCATAATCATTTTGTTGATGTCATAATCATTTGATGATGTCATAATCATTTGATGTCATAATCATTGGATGATGTCATAATCATTTTGTTGATGTCATAATCATTTTATGATGTTATAATCATTTTGTTGATGTCATAATCATTGGATGATGTCACAATCCTTTTGTTGATGTCATAATCATTTGATGATGTCATAATCATTAGATGATGTCATAATCATTTTGTTGATGTCATAATCATTTGATGATGTCATAATCATTTTGTAGATGTCATAATCATTTCGTTGATGTCATAATGATTTGATGATATCATAATCATTTGATGTCATAATCATTGGATGATGTCATAATCATTTTGTTGATGTCATAATCATTTGGTGATGTCATAATCATTTGATGTCATAATCATTGGATGATGTCATAATCATTTGATGATGCCATAATCATTTTGTTGATGTCATAATCATTTTATGATGTCATAATCATTTTGTTGATGTCATAATCATTTTGTTGATGTCATAATCATTTGATGATGTCATAGTCATTAGATGATGTCATAATCATTTTGTTGATGTCATAATCATTTCATGATGTCATAATCATTTGATGTCATAATCATTGGATGATGTCATAATCATTTTGTTGATGTCATAATCATTTGATGATGTCATAATCATTTGATGATGTCATAATCATTTTGTTGATGTCATAATCATTTGATGATGTCATAATCATTTGATGTCATAATCATTGGATGATGTCATAATCATTTTGTTGATGTCATAATCATTTTATGATGTTATAATCATTTTGTTGATGTCATAATCATTGGATGATGTCACAATCCTTTTGTTGATGTCATAATCATTTGATGATGTCATAATCATTAGATGATGTCATAATCATTCTGTTGATGTCATAATCATTTGATGATGTCATAATCATTTTGTAGATGTCATAATCATTTCGTTGATGTCATAATGATTTGATGATATCATAATCATTTGATGTCATAATCATTGGATGATGTCATAATCATTTTGTTGATGTCATAATCATTTGGTGATGTCATAATCATTTGATGTCATAATCATTGGATGATGTCATAATCATTTGATGATGCCATAATCATTTTGTTGATGTCATAATCATTTTATGATGTCATAATCATTTTGTTGATGTCATAATCATTTTGTTGATGTCATAATCATTTGATGATGTCATAGTCATTAGATGATGTCATAATCATTTTGTTGATGTCATAATCATTTCATGATGTCATAATCATTTGATGTCATAATCATTGGATGATGTCATAATCATTTTATTGATGTCATAATCATTTGATGATGTCATAATCATTTGATGATGTCATAATCATTTTGTTGATGTCATAATCATTTGATGATGTCATAATCATTTGATGTCATAATCATTGGATGATGTCGTAATCATTTTGTTGATGTCATAATCATTTTATGATGTCATAATCATTTTGTTGATGTCATAATCATTGGATGATGTCATAATCCTTTTGTTGATGTCATAATCATTTGATGATGTCATAATCATTAGATGATGTCATAATCATTTTGTTGATGTCATAATCATTTGATGATGTCATAATCATTTTGTTGATGTCATAATCATTTCGTTGATGTCATAATCATTTTGTTGATGTCATAATCATTTGATGATGTCATAATCATTAGATGATGTCATAATCATTTTGTTGATGTCATAATCATTTGATGATGTCATAATCATTTGATGATGTCATAATCATTTTGTTGATGTCATAATCATTGGATAATGTCATAATCATTTTGTTGATGTCATAATCATTTTATGATGTCATAATCATTTTGTTGATGTCATAATCATTGGATGATGTCATAATCCTTTTGTTGATGTCATAATCATTTGATGATGTCATAATCATTAGATGATGTCATAATCTTATTGTTGATGTCATAACCATTTGATGATGTCACAATCATTTTGTTGATGTCATAATCATTTCGTTGATGTCATAATGATTTGATGATATCATAATCATTTGATGTCATAATCATTGGATGATGTCATAATCATTTTGTTGATGTCATAATCATTTGATGATGTCATAATCATTTGATGTCATAATCATTGGATAATGTCATAATCATTTTGTTGATGTCATAATCATTTTATGATGTCATAATCATTTTGTTGATGTCATAATCATTGGATGATGTCATAATCCTTTTGTTGATGTCATAATAATTTGATGATGTCATAATCATTAGATGATGTCATAATCATTTTGTTGATGTCATAATCATTTGATGATGTCATAATCATTTTGTTGATGTCATAATCATTTCGTTGATGTCATAATGATTTGATGATATCATAATCATTTGATGTCATAATCATTGGATGATGTCATAATCATTTTGTTGATGTCATAATCATTTGATGATGTCATAATCATTAGATGATGTCATGATCATTGGATGATGACATAATCATTATGTTTATGTCATAATCATTTGATGTCATAATCATTGGATGATGTCATAATCATTTTGTTGATGTCATAATCATTTGATGATGTCATAATCATTAGATAATGTCGTAATCATTTTTGTTGAAGTCATAATCATTTGATGATGTCATAATCATTTTGTTGATGTCATAATCATTTTGTTGATGTCATATTGATTTGATGATGTCATAATCATTTGATGTCATAATCATTGGATGATGTCATAATCATTTTGTTCATGTCATAATCATTTGATGATGTCATAATCATTTGATGTCATAATCATTGGATGATGTCATAATCATTTTGTTGATGTCATAATCATTTGATGATGTCATAATCATTAGATGATGTCATAATCATTTTGTTGATGTCATAATCATTTGATGATGTCATAATCATTTGATGTAATAATCATTAGATGATGTCATAATCATTTTGTTGATGTCATAATCATTTGATGATGTCATAATCATTAGATGATGTCATAATCATTTTGTTGATGTCATAATCATTTGATGATGTCATAATCATTTGATGTCATAATCATTGGATGATGTCATAATCATTTTGTTGATGTCATAATCATTTGATGATGTCATAATCATTTTGTTGATGTCATAATCATTTGATGATGTCATAATCATTTGATGTCATAATCATTGGATGATGTCATAATCATTTTGTTGATGTCAAAATCATTTTATGATGTTATAATCATTTTGTTGATGTCATAATCATTGGATGATGTCATAATCCTTTTGTTGATGTCATAATCATTTGATGATGTCATAATCATTAGATGATGTCATAATCATTTTGTTGATGTCATAATCATTTGATGATGTCATAATCATTTTGTAGATGTCATAATCATTTCGTTGATGTCATAATGATTTGATGATATCATAATCATTTGATGTCATAATCATTGGATGATGTCATAATCATTTTGTTGATGTCATAATCATTTGGTGATGTCATAATCATTTGATGTCATAATCATTGGATGATGTCATAATCATTTGATGATGCCATAATCATTTTGTTGATGTCATAATCATTTTATGATGTCATAATCATTTTGTTGATGTCATAATCATTTTGTTGATGTCATAATCATTTGATGATGTCATAGTCATTAGATGATGTCATAATCATTTTGTTGATGTCATAATCATTTCATGATGTCATAATCATTTGATGTCATAATCATTGTATGATGTCATAATCATTTTGTTGATGTCATAATCATTTGATGTAATAATCATTGGATGATTTCATAATCATTTTGTTGATGTCATAATCACTTGATGATGTCATAGTCATTAAATGATGTCATAATCATTTTGTTGATGTCATAATCATTTCATGATGTCATAATCATTTGATGTCATAATCATTGTATGATGTCATAATCATTTTGTTGATGTCATAATCATTTGATGATGTCATAATCATTAGATAATGTCATAATCATTTTGTTGAAGTCATAATCATTTGATGATGTCATAATCATTTTGTTGATGTCATAATGATTTGATGATGTCATAATCATTTGATGTCATAATCATTGGATGATGTCATAATCATTTTGTTGATGTCATAATCATTTGATGATGTCATAATCATTTGATGTCATAATCATTGGATGATGTCATAATCATTTTGTTGATGTCATAATCATTTGATGATGTCATAATCATTAGATGATGTCATAATAATTTTGTTGATGTCATAATCATTTGATGATGTCAAAATCATATGATGTAATAATCAATGGATGATGTCATAATCATTTTGTTGATGTCATAATCATTTGATGATGTCATAATCTTTTTGTTGATGTCATAATCATTTGATGATGTCATAATCATTAGATGATGTCATAATCATTTTGTTGATGTCATAATCATTTGATGATGTCATAATCATTTGATGTCATAATCATTGGATGATGTCATAATCATTTTATTGATGTCATAATCATTTGATGATGTCATAATCATTTGATGATGTCATAATCATTTTGTTGATGTCATAATCATTTGATGATGTCATAATCATTTGATGTCATAATCATTGGATGATGTCATAATCATTTTGTTGATGTCATATTCATTTTATGATGTCATAATCATTTTGTTGATGTCATAATCATTTCGTTGATGTCATAATCATTTTGTTGATGTCATAATCATTTGATGATGTCATAATCATTAGATGATGTCATAATCATTTTGTTGATGTCATAATCATTTGATGATGTCATAATCATTAGATGATGTCATAATCATTAGATGATGTCATAATCATTTTGTTGATGTCATAATCATTTGATGATGTCATAATCATTTTGTTGATGTCATAATCATTTCGTTGATGTCATAATCATTTTGTTGATGTCATAATCATTTGATGATGTCATAATCATTAGATGATGTCATAATCATTTTGTTGATGTCATAATCATTTGATGATGTCATAATCATTTTGTTGATGTCATAATCATTTGATGATGTCATAATCATTTGATGTCATAATCATTGGATGATGTCGTAATCATTTTGTTGATGTCATAATCATTTGATGATGTCATAATCATTTGATGATGTCATAATCATTTTGATGATGTCATAATCATTTGATGATGTCATAATCATTTGATGTCATAATCATTGGATAATGTCATAATCATTTTGTTGATGTCATAATCATTTTATGATGTCATAATCATTTTGTTGATGTCATAATCATTGGATGATGTCATAATCCTTTTGTTGATGTCATAATCATTTGATGATGTCATAATCATTAGATGATGTCATAATCATATTGTTAATGTCATAACCATTTGATGATGTCATAATCATTTTGTTGATGTCATAATCATTTTGTTGATGTCATAATGATTTGATGATATCATAATCATTTGATGTCATAATCATTGGATGATGTCATAATCATTTTGTTGATGTCATAATCATTTGATGATGTCATAATCATTTGATGTCATAATCATTGGATGATGCCATAATCATTTTGTTGATGTCATAATCATTTTATGATGTCATAATCATTTTGTTGATGTCATAAACATTGGATGATGTCATAATCCTTTTGTTGATGTCATAATAATTTGATGATGTCATAATCATTAGATGATGTCATAATCATTTTGTTGATGTCATAATCATTTGATGATGTCATAATCATTTTGTTGATGTCATAATCATTTCGTTGATGTCATAATGATTTGATGATATCATAATCATTTGATGTCATAATCATTGGATGATGTCATAATCATTTTGTTGATGTCATAATCATTTGATGATGTCATAATCATTAGATGATGTCATAATCATTTTGTTGATGTAATAATCATTTTATGATGTTTTAATCATTTTGTTGATGTCATAATCATTGGATGATGTCATAATCATTAGATAATGTCATAATCATTTTTGTTGAAGTCATAATCATTTGATGATGTCATAATCATTTTGTTGATGTCATAATCATTTTGTTGATGTCATAATCATTGGATGATGTCATAATCATTTTGTTCATGTCATAATCATTTGATGATGTCATAATCATTTGATGTCATAATCATTGGATGATGTCATAATCATTTTGTTGATGTCATAATCATTTGATGATGTCATAATCATTTGATGCAATAATCATTAGATGATGTCATAATCATTTTGTTGATGTCATAATCATTTGATGATGTCATAATCATTAGATGATGTCATAATCATTTTGTTGATGTCATAATCATTTGATGATGTCATAATCATTTGATGTCATAATCATTGGATGATGTCATAATCATTTTGTTGATGTCATAATCATTTGATGATGTCATAATCATTTTGTTGATGTCATAATCATTTGATGATGTCATAATCATTTGATGTCATAATCATTGGATGATGTCATAATCATTTTGTTGATGTCATAATCATTTTATGATGTTATAATCATTTTGTTGATGTCATAATCATTGGATGATGTCATAATCCTTTTGTTGATGTCATAATCATTTGATGATGTCATAATCATTAGATGATGTCATAATCATTTCGTTGATGTCATAATGATTTGATGATATCATAATCATTTGATGTCATAATCATTGGATGATGTCATAATCATTTGATGATGCCATAATCATTTTGTTGATGTCATAATCATTTTGTTGATGTCATAATCATTTGATGATGTCATAGTCATTAGATGATGTCATAATCATTTTGTTGATGTCATAATCATTTCATGATGTCATAATCATTTGATGTCATAATCATTGTATGATGTCATAATCATTTTGTTGATGTCATAATCATTTGATGATGTCATAATCATTAGATAATGTCATAATCATTTTGTTGAAGTCATAATCATTTGATGATGTCATAATCATTTTGTTGATGTCATAATGATTTGATGATGTCATAATCATTTGATGTCATAATCATTGGATGATGTCATAATCATTTTGTTGATGTCATAATCATTTGATGTCATAATCATTGGATGATGTCATAATCATTTGATGATGTCATAATCATTTTGTTGATGTCATAATCATTTGATGATGTCATAATCATTAGATGATGTCATAATAATTTTGTTGATGTCATAATCATTTGATGATGTCATAATCATTAGATGATGTCATAATCATTTTTTTGATGTCATAATCATTGGATGATGTCATAATCATTTGATGTCATAATCATTGGATGATGTCATAATCATTTTATTGATGTCATAATCATTTGATGATGTCATAATCATTTGATGATGTCATAATCATTTTGTTGATGTCATAATCATTTGATGATGTCATAATCATTTGATGTCATAATCATTGGATGATGTCATAATCATTTTGTTGATGTCATAATCATTTTATGATGTCATAATCATTTTGTTGATGTCATAATCATTGGATGATGTCATAATCCTTTTGTTGATGTCATAATCATTTGATGATGTCATAATCATTAGATGATGTCATAATAATTTTGTTGATGTCATAATCATTTGATGATGTCATAATCATTTTGTTGATGTCATAATCATTTCGTTGATGTCATAATCATTTTGTTGATGTCATAATCATTTGATGATGTCATAATCATTAGATGATGTCATAATCATTTTGTTGATGTCATAATCATTTGATGATGTCATAATCATTTTGTTGATGTCATAATCATTTGATGATGTCATAATCATTTGATGTCATAATCATTGGATGATGTCGTAATCATTTTGTTGATGTCATAATCATTTGATGATGTCATAATCATTTGATGATGTCATAATCATTTTGATGATGTCATAATCATTTGATGATGTCATAATCATTTGATGTCATAATCATTGGATAATGTCATAATCATTTTGTTGATGTCATAATCATTTTATGATGTCATAATCATTTTGTTGATGTCATAATCATTGGATGATGTCATAATCCTTTTGTTGATGTCATAATCATTTGATGATGTCATAATCATTAGATGATGTCATAATCATATTGTTGATGTCATAACCATTTGATGATGTCATAATCATTTTGTTGATGTCATAATCATTTCGTTGATGTCATAATGATTTGATGATATCATAATCATTTGATGTCATAATCTTTGGATGATGTCATAATCATTTTGTTGATGTCATATTCATTTGATGATGTCATAATCATTTGATGTCATAATCATTGGATGATGTCATAATCATTTTGTTGATGTCATAATCATTTTATGATGTCATAATCATTTTGTTGATGTCATAATCATTGGATGATGTCATAATCCTTTTGTTGATGTCATAATAATTTGATGATGTCATAATCATTAGATGATGTCATAATCATTTTGTTGATGTCATAATCATTTGATGATGTCATAATCATTTTGTTGATGTCATAATCATTTCGTTGATGTCATAATGATTTGATGATATCATAATCATTTGATGTCATAATCATTGGATGATGTCATAATCATTTTGTTGATGTCATAATCATTTGATGATGTCATAATCATTAGATGATGTCATAATCATTGGATGATGACATAATCATTTTGTTGATGTCATAATCATTTGATGTCATAATCATTGGATGATGTCATAATCATTTTGTTCATGTCATAATCATTTGATGATGTCATAATCATTTGATGTCATAATCATTGGATGATGTCATAATCATTTTGTTGATGTCATAATCATTTGATGATGTCATAATCATTAGATGATGTCATAATCATTTTGTTGATGTCATAATCATTTGATGATGTCATAATCATTTGATGTAATAATCATTAGATGATGTCATAATCATTTTTTTGATGTCATAATCATTTGATGATGTCATAATCATTAGATGATGTCATAATCATTTTGTTGATGTCATAATCATTTGATGATGTCATAATCATTTGATGTCATAATCATTGGATGATGTCATAATCATTTTGTTGATGTCATAATCATTTGATGATGTCATAATAATTTGATGATGTCATAATCATTTTGTTGATGTCATAATCATTTGATGATGTCATAATCATTTGATGTCATAATCATTGGATGATGTCATAATCATTTTGTTGATGTCATAATCATTTTATGATGTCATAATCATTTTGTTGATGTCATAATCATTGGATGATGTCATAATCCTTTTGTTGATGTCATAATCATTTGATGATGTCATAATCATTAGATGATGTCATAATCATTTTGTTGATGTCATAATCATTTGATGATGTCATAATCATTAGATGATGTCATAATCATTTTATTGATGTCATAATCATTTGATGATGTCATAATCATTTTGTAGATGTCATAATCATTTCGTTGATGTCATAATGATTTGATGATATCATAATCATTTGATGTCATAATCATTGGATGATGTCATAATCATTTTGTTGATGTCATAATCATTTGGTGATGTCATAATCATTTGATGTCATAATCATTGGATGATGTCATAATCATTTGATGATGCCATAATCATTTTGTTGATGTCATAATCATTTTATGATGTCATAATCATTTTGTTGATGTCATAATCATTTTGTTGATGTCATAATCATTTGATGATGTCATAGTCATTAGATGATGTCATAATCATTTTGTTGATGTCATAATCATTTCATGATGTCATAATCATTTGATGTCATAATCATTGTATGATGTCATAATCATTTTGTTGATGTCATAATCATTTGATGATGTCATAATCATTAGATAATGTCATAATCATTTTGTTGAAGTCATAATCATTTGATGATGTCATAATCATTTTGTTGATGTCATAATGATTTGATGATGTCATAATCACTTGATGTCATAATCATTGGATGATGTCATAATCATTTTGTTGATGTCATAATCATTTGATAATGTCATAATCATTTGATGTCATAATCATTGGATAATGTCATAATCATTTTGTTGATGTCATAATCATTTGATGATGTCATAATCATTAGATGATGTCATAATAATTTTGTTGATGTCATAATCATTTGATGATGTCATAATCATATGATGTAATAATCATTGGATGATGTCATAATCATTTTGTTGATGTCATAATCATTTGATGATGTCATAATCATTAGATGATGTCATAATCATTTTGTTGATGTCATAATCATTTGATGATGTCATAATCATTAGATGATGTCATAATAGTTTTGTTGATGTCGTAATCATTTGATGATGTCATAATCATTTGATGTCATAATCATTGGATGATGTCATAATCATTTGATGATGTCATAATCATTTGATGATGTCATAATCATTTTGTTGATGTCATAATCATTTGATGATGTCATAATCATTTGATGTCATAATCACTGGATGATGTCATAATCATTTTGTTGATGTCATAATCATTTTATGATGTCATAATAATTTTGTTGATGTCATAATCATTGGATGATGTCATAATCCTTTTGTTGATGTCATAATCATTTGATGATGTCATAATCATTAGATGTTGTCATAATCATTTTGTTGATGTCATAATCATTTGATGATGTCATAATCATTTTGTTGATGTCATAATCATTTCGTTGATGTCATAATGATTTGATGATATCATAATCATTTGATGTCATAATCATTGGATGATGTCATAATCATTTTGTTGATGTCATAATCATTTGATGATGTCATAATCATTTGATGTCATAATCATTGAATGATGTCATAATCATTTTGTTGATATCATAATCATTTTATGATGTCATAATCATTTTGTTGATGTCATAATCATTGGATGATGTCATAATCCTTTTGTTGATGTCATAATCATTTGATGATGTCATAATCATTAGATGATGTCATAATCATTTTGTTGATGTCATAATCATTTGATGATGTCATAATCATTTTGTTGATGTCATAATCATTTCGTTGATGTCATAATGATTTGATGATATCATAATCATTTGATGTCATAATCATTGGATGATGTCATAATCATTTTGTTGATGTCATAATCATTTGATGATGTCATAATCATTAGATGATGTCGTAATCATTGGATGATGACATAATCATTTTGTTGATGTCATAATCATTTGATGTAATAATCATTGGATGATGTGATAATCATTTTGTTGATGTCATAATCATTTTATGATGTCATAATCATTAGATGATGTCATAATCATTTTGTTGATGTCATAATCATTTGATGATGTCATAATCATTAGATGATGTCATAATCATTTTGTTGATGTTATAATCATTTGATGATGTCATAATCATTAGATGATGTCATAATCATTTTGTTGATGTCATAATCATTTGATGTAATAATCATTGGATGATGTCATAATCATTTTGTTGATGTCATAATCATTAGATGATGTCATAATCATTTTGTTGATGTCATAATCATTTGATGATGTCATAATCATTTGATGTCATAATCATTGGATGATGTCATAATCATTTTGTTGATGTCATAATCAATTGATGATGTCATAATCATTTGATGATGTCATAATCATTTTGTTGATGTCATAATCATTTGATGATGTCATAATCATTTGATGTCATAATCATTGGATGATGTCATAATCATTTTGTTGATGTCATGATCATTTTATGATGTCATAATCATTTTGTTGATGTCATAATCATTGGATGATGTCATAATCCTTTTGTTGATGTCATAATCATTTGATGATGTCATAATCATTAGATGATGTCATAATCATTTTGTTGATGTAATAATCATTGGATGATGTCATAATCATTTTGTTGATGTCATAATCATTTGATGATGTCATATCATTAGATGATGTCATAATCATTTTGTTGATGTCATAATCATTTGATGATGTCATAATCATTAGATGATGTCATAATCATTTTGTTGATGTCATAATCATTTGATGATGTCATAATCATATGATGTAATAATCATTGGATGATGTCATAATCATTTTGTTGATGTCATAATCATTTGATGATGTCATAATCATTAGATGATGTCATAATCATTTTGTTGATGTCATAATCATTTGATGATGTCATAATCATTTGATGTCATAATCATTGGATGATGTCGTAATCATTTTGTTGATGTCATAATCATTTGATGATGTCATAATCATTTGATGATGTCATAATCATTTTGATGATGTCATAATCATTTGATGATGTCATAATCATTTGATGTCATAATCATTGGATAATGTCATAATCATTTTGTTGATGTCATAATCATTTTATGATGTCATAATCATTTTGTTGATGTCATAATCATTGGATCATGTCATAATCCTTTTGTTGATGTCATAATCATTTGATGATGTCATAATCATTAGATGATGTCATAATCATATTGTTGATGTCATAATCATTTGATGATGTCATAATCATTTTGTTGATGTCATAATCATTTCGTTGATGTCATAATGATTTGATGATATCATAATCATTTGATGTCATAATCATTGGATGATGTCATAATCATTTTGTTGATGTCATAATCATTTGATGATGTCATAATCATTTGATGTCATAATCATTGGATGATGTCATAATCATTTTGTTGATGTCATAATCATTTTATGATGTCATAATCATTTTGTTGATGTCATAATCATTGGATGATGTCATAATCCTTTTGTTGATGTCATAATAATTTGATGATGTCATAATCATTAGATGATGTCATAATCATTTTGTTGATGTCATAATCATTTGATGATGTCATAATCATTTTGTTGATGGCATAATCATTTCGTTGATGTCATAATGATTTGATGATATCATAATCATTTGATGTCATAATCATTGGATGATGTCATAATCATTTTGTTGATGTCATAATCATTTGATGATGTCATAATCATTAGATGATGTCATAATCATTGGATGATGACATAATCATTTGATGTCATAATCATTGGATGGTGTCATAATCATTTTGTTGATGTCATAATCATTTTATGATGTTTTAATCATTTTGTTGATGTCATAATCATTTGATGATGTCATAATCATTTGATGTCATAATCATTGGATGATGTCATAATCATTTTGTTGATGTCATAATCATTTGATGATGTCATAATCATTAGATGATGTCATAATCATTTTGTTGATGTCATAATCATTTGATGATGTCATAATCATTTGATGTAATAATCATTAGATGATGTCATAATCATTTTGTTGATGGTCATAATCATTTGATGATGTCATAATCATTAGATGATGTCATAATCATTTTGTTGATGTCATAATCATTTGATGATGTCATAATCATTTGATGTCATAATCATTGGATGATGTCATAATCATTTTGTTGATGTCATAATCATTTGATGATGTCATAATCATTTTGTTGATGTCATAATCATTTGATGATGTCATAATCATTTGATGTCATAATCATTGGATGATGTCATAATCATTTTGTTGATGTCATAATCATTTTATGATGTTATAATCATTTTGTTGATGTCATAATCATTTTGTTGATGTCATAATCATTGGATGATGTCATAATCATTTTGTTCATGTCATAATCATTTGATGATGTCATAATCATTTGATGTCATAATCATTGGATGATGTCATAATCGTTTTGTTGATGTCATAATCATTTGATGATGTCATAATCATTAGATGATGTCATAATCATTTTGTTGATGTCATAATCATTTGATGATGTCATAATCATTTGATGTAATAATCATTAGATGATGTCATAATCATTTTGTTGATGTCATAATCATTTGATGATGTCATAATCATTAGATGATGTCATAATCATTTTGTTGATGTCATAATCATTTGATGATGTCATAATCATTTGATGTCATAATCATTGGATGATGTCATAATCATTTTGTTGATGTCATAATCATTTGATGATGTCATAATCATTTGATGTCATAATCATTGGATGATGTCATAATCATTTTGTTGATGTCATAATCATTTTATGATGTTATAATCATTTTGTTGATGTCATAATCATTGGATGATGTCATAATCCTTTTGTTGATGTCATAATCATTTGATGATGTCATAATCATTAGATGATGTCATAATCATTTTGTTGATGTCATAATCATTTGATGATGTCATAATCATTTTGTAGATGTCATAATCATTTCGTTGATGTCATAATGATTTGATGATATCATAATCATTTGATGTCATAATCATTGGATGATGTCATAATCATTTTGTTGATGTCATAATCATTTGGTGATGTCATAATCATTTGATGTCATAATCATTGGATGATGTCATAATCATTTGATGATGCCATAATCATTTTGTTGATGTCATAATCATTTTGTTGATGTCATAATCATTTGATGATGTCATAGTCATTAGATGATGTCATAATCATTTTGTTGATGTCATAATCATTTCATGATGTCATAATCATTTGATGTCATAATCATTGTATGATGTCATAATCATTTTGTTGATGTCATAATCATTTGATGATGTCATAATCATTAGATAATGTCATAATCATTTTGTTGAAGTCATAATCATTTGATGATGTCATAATCATTTTGTTGATGTCATAATGATTTGATGATGTCATAATCATTTGATGTCATAATCATTGGATGATGTCACAATCATTTTGTTGATGTCATAATCATTTGATGATGTCATAATCATTTGATGTCATAATCATTGGATGATGTCATAATCATTTTGTTGATGTCATAATCATTTGATGATGTCATAATCATTAGATGATGTCATAATAATTTTGTTGATGTCATAATCATTTGATGATGTCAAAATCATATGATGTAATAATCAATGGATGATGTCATAATCATTTTGTTGATGTCATAATCATTTGATGATGTCATAATCATTAGATGATGTCATAATCATTTTGTTGATGTCATAATCATTTGATGATGTCATAATCATTAGATGATGTCATAATCATTTTGTTGATGTCATAATCATTTGATGATGTCATAATCATTTGATGTCATAATCATTGGATGATGTCATAATCATTTTATTGATGTCATAATCATTTGATGATGTCATAATCATTTGATGATGTCATAATCATTTTGTTGATGTCATAATCATTTGATGATGTCATAATCATTTGATGTCATAATCATTGGATGATGTCATAATCATTTTGTTGATGTCATAATCATTTTATGATGTCATAGTCATTTTGTTGATGTCATAATCATTGGATGATGTCATAATCCTTTTGTTGATGTCATAATCATTTCGTTGATGTCATAATCATTTTGTTGATGTCATAATCATTTGATGATGTCATAATCATTAGATGATGTCATAATCATTTTGTTGATGTCATAATCATTTGATGATGTCATAATCATTTGATGATGTCATAATCATTTTGTTGATGTCATAATCATTTGATGATGTCATAATCATTTGATGTCATAATCATTGGATTATGTCGTAATCATTTTGTTGATGTCATAATCATTTGATGATGTCATAATCATTTGATGATGTCATAATCATTTGATGTCATAATCATTGGATAATGTCATAATCATTTTGTTGATGTCATAATCATTTTATGATGTCATAATCATTTTGTTGATGTCATAATCATTGGATGATGTCATAATCCTTTTGTTGATGTCATAATCATTTGATGATGTCATAATCATTAGATGATGTCATAATCATATTGTTGATGTCATAACCATTTGATGATGTCATAATCATTTTGTTGATGTCATAATCATTTCGTTGATGTCATAATGATTTGATGATATCATAATCATTTGATGTCATAATCATTGGATGATGTCATAATCATTTTGTTGATGTCATAATCATTTGATGATGTCATAATCATTTGATGTCATAATCATTGGATGATGTCATAATCATTTTGTTGATGTCATAATCATTTTATGATGTCATAATCATTTTGTTGATGTCATAATCATTGGATGATGTCATAATACTTTTGTTGATGTCATAATAATTTGATGATGTCATAATCATTAGATGATGTCATAATCATTTTGTTGATGTCATAATCATTTGATGATGTCATAATCATTTTGTTGATGTCATAATCATTTCGTTGATGTCATAATGATTTGATGATATCATAATCATTTGATGTCATAATCATTGGATGATGTCGTAATCATTTTGTTGATGTCATAATCATTTGATGATGTCATAATCATTAGATGATGTCATAATCATTGGATGATGACATAATCATTATGTTTATGTCATAATCATTTGATGTCATAATCATTGGATGATGTCATAATCATTTTGTTGATGTCATAATCATTTGATGATGTCATAATTATTAGATTATGTCATAATAATTTTGTTGAAGTCATAATCATTTGATGATGTCATAATCATTTTGTTGATGTCATAATCATTTTGTTGATGTCATATTGATTTGATGATGTCATAATCATTTGATGTCATAATCATTGGATGATGTCATAATCATTTTGTTCATGTCATAATCATTTGATGATGTCATAATCATTTGATGTCATAATCATTGGATGATGCCATAATCATTTTGTTGATGTCATAATCATTTGATGATGTCATAATCATTAGATGATGTCATAATCATTTTGTTGATGTCATAATCATTTGATGATGTCATAATCATTGGATGATGTCATAATCCTTTTGTTGATGTCATAATCATTTAATGATGTCATAATCATTAGATGATGTCATAATCATTTTGTTGATGTCATAATCATTTGATGATGTCATAATCATTAGATGATGTCATAATCATTTTGTTGATGTCATAATCATTTGATGATGTCATAATCATTTTGTAGATGTCATAATCATTTCGTTGATGTCATAATGATTTGATGATATCATAATCATTTGATGTCATAATCATTGGATGATGTCATAATCATTTTGTTGATGTCATAATCATTTGGTGATGTCATAATCATTTGATGTCATAATCATTGGATGATGTCATAATCATTTGATGATGCCATAATCATTTTGTTGATGTCATAATCATTTTATGATGTCATAATCATTTTGTTGATGTCATAATCATTTTGTTGATGTCATAATCATTTGATGATGTCATAGTCATTAGATGATGTCATAATCATTTTGTTGATGTCATAATCATTTCATGATGTCATAATCATTTGATGTCATAATCATTGTATGATGTCATAATCATTTTGTTGATGTCATAATCATTTGATGATGTCATAATCATTAGATAATGTCATAATCATTTTGTTGAAGTCATAATCATTTGATGATGTCATAATCATTTTGTTGATGTCATAATGATTTGATGATGTCATAATCACTTGATGTCATAATCATTGGATGATGTCATAATCATTTTGTTGATGTCATAATCATTTGATAATGTCATAATCATTTGATGTCATAATCATTGGATAATGTCATAATCATTTTGTTGATGTCATAATCATTTGATGATGTCATAATCATTTGATGTAATAATCATTAGATGATGTCATAATCATTTTGTTGATGTCATAATCATTTGATGATGTCATAATCATTTGATGTAATAATCATTAGATGATGTCATAATCATTTTGTTGATGTCATAATCATTTGATGATGTCATAATCATTAGATGATGTCATAATAGTTTTGTTGATGTCGTAATCATTTGATGATGTCATAATCATTTGATGATGTCATAATCATTTTGTTGATGTCATAATCATTTGATGATGTCATAATCATTTGATGTCATAATCATTGGATGATGTCATAATCATTTTGTTGATGTCAAAATCATTTTATGATGTTATAATCATTTTGTTGATGTCATAATCATTGGATGATGTCATAATCCTTTTGTTGATGTCATAATCATTTGATGATGTCATAATCATTAGATGATGTCATAATCATTTTGTTGATGTCATAATCATTTGATGATGTCATAATAATTTTGTAGATGTCATAATCATTTCGTTGATGTCATAATGATTTGATGATATCATAATCATTTGATGTCATAATCATTGGATGATGTCATAATCATTTTGTTGATGTCATAATCATTTGGTGATGTCATAATCATTTGATGTCATAATCATTGGATGATGTCATAATCATTTGATGATGCCATAATCATTTTGTTGATGTCATAATCATTTTATGATGTCATAATCATTTTGTTGATGTCATAATCATTTTGTTGATGTCATAATCATTTGATGATGTCATAGTCATTAGATGATGTCATAATCATTTTGTTGATGTCATAATCATTTCATGATGTCATAATCATTTGATGTCATAATCATTGTATGATGTCATAATCATTTTGTTGATGTCATAATCATTTGATGTAATAATCATTGGATGATGTCATAATCATTTTGTTGATGTCATAATCATTTGATGATGTCATAGTCATTAAATGATGTCATAATCATTTTGTTGATGTCATAATCATTTCATGATGTCATAATCATTTGATGTCATAATCATTGTATGATGTCATAATCATTTTGTTGATGTCATAATCATTTGATGATGTCATAATCATTAGATAATGTCATAATCATTTTGTTGAAGTCATAATCATTTGATGATGTCATAATCATTTTGTTGATGTCATAATGATTTGATGATGTCATAATCATTTGATGTCATAATCATTGGATGATGTCATAATCATTTTGTTGATGTCATAATCATTTGATGATGTCATAATCATTTGATGTCATAATCATTGGATGATGTCATAATCATTTTGTTGATGTCATAATCATTTGATGATGTCATAATCATTAGATGATGTCATAATAATTTTGTTGATGTCATAATCATTTGATGATGTCAAAATCATATGATGTAATAATCAATGGATGATGTCATAATCATTTTGTTGATGTCATAATCATTTGATGATGCCATAATCATTTTGTTGATGTCATAATCATTTGATGATGTCATAATCATTTTGTTGATGTCATAATCATTTGATGATGTCATAATCATTTGATGTCATAATCATTGGATGATGTCATAATCATTTTATTGATGTCATAATCATTTGATGATGTCATAATCATTTGATGATGTCATAATCATTTTGTTGATGTCATAATCATTTGATGATGTCATAATCATTTGATGTCATAATCATTGGATGATGTCATAATCATTTTGTTGATGTCATATTCATTTTATGATGTCATAATCATTGGATGATGTCATAATCATTTTGTTGATGTCATATTCATTTTATGATGTCATAATCATTTTGTTGATGTCATAATCATTTCGTTGATGTCATAATCATTTTGTTGATGTCATAATCATTAGATGATGTCATAATCATTTTGTTGATGTCATAATCATTTGATGATGTCATAATCATTAGATGATGTCATAATCATTTTGTTGATGTCATAATCATTTGATGATGTCATAATCATTTTGTTGATGTCATAATCATTTGATGATGTCATAATCATTTGATGATGTCATAATCATTTTGTTGATGTCATAATCATTTGATGATGTCATAATCATTTGATGTCATAATCATTGGATGATGTCGTAATCATTTTGTTGATGTCATAATCATTTGATGATGTCATAATCATTTGATGATGTCATAATCATTTTGATGATGTCATAATCATTTGATGATGTCATAATCATTTGATGTCATAATCATTGGATAATGTCATAATCATTTTGTTGATGTCATAATCATTTTATGATGTCATAATCATTTTGTTGATGTCATAATCATTGGATGATGTCATAATCCTTTTGTTGATGTCATAATCATTTGATGATGTCATAATCATTAGATGATGTCATAATCATATTGTTAATGTCATAACCATTTGATGATGTCATAATCATTTTGTTGATGTCATAATCATTTTGTTGATGTCATAATGATTTGATGATATCATAATCATTTGATGTCATAATCATTGGATGATGTCATAATCATTTTGTTGATGTCATAATCATATGATGATGTCATAATCATTTGATGTCATAATCATTGGATGATGTCATAATCATTTTGTTGATGTCATAATCATTTTATGATGTCATAATCATTTTGTTGATGTCATAATCATTGGATGATGTCATAATCCTTTTGTTGATGTCATAATAATTTGATGATGTCATAATCATTAGATGATGTCATAATCATTTTGTTGATGTCATAATCATTTGATGATGTCATAATCATTTTGTTGATGTCATAATCATTTCGTTGATGTCATAATGATTTGATGATATCATAATCATTTGATGTCATAATCATTGGATGATGTCATAATCATTTTGTTGATGTCATAATCATTTGATGATGTCATAATCATTAGATGATGTCATAATCATTTTGTTGATGTCATAATCATTTGATGATGTCATAATCATTTGATGTAATAATCATTAGATGATGTCATAATCATTTTGTTGATGTCATAATCATTTGATGATGTCATAATCATTAGATGATGTCATAATCATTTTGTTGATGTCATAATCAATTGATGATGTCATAATCATTTGATGTCATAATCATTGGATGATGTCATAATCATTTTGTTGATGTCATAATCATTTGATGATGTCATAATCATTTTGTTGATGTCATAATCATTTGATGATGTCATAATCATTTGATGTCATAATCATTGGATGATGTCATAATCATTTTGTTGATGTCATAATCATTTTATGATGTTATAATCATTTTGTTGATGTCATAATCATTGGATGATGTCATAATCCTTTTGTTGATGTCATAATCATTTGATGATGTCATAATCATTAGATGATGTCATAATCATTTTGTTGATGTCATAATCATTTGATGATGTCATAATCATTTTGTAGATGTCATAATCATTTCGTTGATGTCATAATGATTTGATGATATCATAATCATTTGATGTCATAATCATTGGATGATGTCATAATCATTTTGTTGATGTCATAATCATTTGGTGATGTCATAATCATTTGATGTCATAATCATTGGATGATGTCATAATCATTTGATGATGCCATAATCATTTTGTTGATGTCATAATCATTTTGTTGATGTCATAATCATTTGATGATGTCATAGTCATTAGATGATGTCATAATCATTTTGTTGATGTCATAATCATTTCATGATGTCATAATCATTTGATGTCATAATCATTGTATGATGTCATAATCATTTTGTTGATGTCATAATCATTTGATGATGTCATAATCATTAGATAATGTCATAATCATTTTGTTGAAGTCATAATCATTTGATGATGTCATAATCATTTTGTTGATGTCATAATGATTTGATGATGTCATAATCATTTGATGTCATAATCATTGGATGATGTCATAATCATTTTGTTGATGTCATAATCATTTGATGATGTCATAATCATTTGATGTCATAATCATTGGATGATGTCATAATCATTTTGTTGATGTCATAATCATTTGATGATGTCATAATCATTAGATGATGTCATAATAATTTTGTTGATGTCATAATCATTTGATGATGTCAAAATCATATGATGTAATAATCAATGGATGATGTCATAATCATTTTGTTGATGTCATAATCATTTGATGATGTCATAATCATTAGATGATGTCATAATCATTTTGTTGATGTCATAATCATTTGATGATGTCATAATCATTAGATGATGTCATAATCATTTTTTTGATGTCATAATCATTTGATGATGTCATAATCATTTGATGTCATAATCATTGGATGATGTCATAATCATTTTATTGATGTCATAATCATTTGATGATGTCATAATCATTTGATGATGTCATAATCATTTTGTTGATGTCATAATCATTTGATGATGTCATAATCATTTGATGTCATAATCATTGGATGATGTCATAATCATTTTGTTGATGTCATAATCATTTTATGATGTCATAATCATTTTGTTGATGTCATAATCATTGGATGATGTCATAATCCTTTTGTTGATGTCATAATCATTTGATGATGTCATAATCATTAGATGATGTCATAATCATTTTGTTGATGTCATAATCATTTGATGATGTCATAATCATTTTGTTGATGTCATAATCATTTCGTTGATGTCATAATCATTTTGTTGATGTCATAATCATTTGATGATGTCATAATCATTAGATGATGTCATAATCATTTTGTTGATGTCATAATCATTTGATGATGTCATAATCATTTTGTTGATGTCATAATCATTTGATGATGTCATAATCATTTGATGTCATAATCATTGGATGATGTCGTAATCATTTTGTTGATGTCATAATCATTTGATGATGTCATAATCATTTGATGATGTCATAATCATTTTGATGATGTCATAATCATTTGATGATGTCATAATCATTTGATGTCATAATCATTGGATAATGTCATAATCATTTTGTTGATGTCATAATCATTTTATGATGTCATAATCATTTTGTTGATGTCATAATCATTGGATGATGTCATAATCCTTTTGTTGATGTCATAATCATTTGATGATGTCATAATCATTAGATGATGTCATAATCATATTGTTGATGTCATAACCATTTGATGATGTCATAATCATTTTGTTGATGTCATAATCATTTCGTTGATGTCATAATGATTTGATGATATCATAATCATTTGATGTCATAATCATTGGATGATGTCATAATCATTTTGTTGATGTCATAATCATTTGATGATGTCATAATCATTTGATGTCATAATCATTGGATGATGTCATAATCATTTTGTTGATGTCATAATCATTTTATGATGTCATAATCATTTTGTTGATGTCATAATCATTGGATGATGTCATAATCCTTTTGTTGATGTCATAATAATTTGATGATGTCATAATCATTAGATGATGTCATAATCATTTTGTTGATGTCATAATCATTTGATGATGTCATAATCATTTTGTTGATGTCATAATCATTTCGTTGATGTCATAATGATTTGATGATATCATAATCATTTGATGTCATAATCATTGGATGATGTCATAATCATTTTGTTGATGTCATAATCATTTGATGATGTCATAATCATTAGATGATGTCATAATCATTGGATGATGACATAATCATTATGTTTATGTCATAATCATTTGATGTCATAATCATTGGATGATGTCATAATCATTTTGTTGATGTCATAATCATTTGATGATGTCATAATCATTAGATTATGTCATAATAATTTTGTTGAAGTCATAATCATTTGATGATGTCATAATCATTTTGTTGATGTCATAATCATTTTGTTGATGTCATATTGATTTGATGATGTCATAATCATTTGATGTCATAATCATTGGATGATGTCATAATCATTTTGTTCATGTCATAATCATTTGATGATGTCATAATCATTTGATGTCATAATCATTGGATGATGTCATAATCATTTTGTTGATGTCATAATCATTTGATGATGTCATAATCATTAGATGATGTCATAATCATTTTGTTGATGTCATAATCATTTGATGATGTCATAATCATTTGATGTAATAATCATTAGATGATGTCATAATCATTTTGTTGATGTCATAATCATTTGATGATGTCATAATCATTAGATGATGTCATAATCATTTTGTTGATGTCATAATCATTTGATGATGTCATAATCATTTGATGTCATAATCATTGGATGATGTCATAATCATTTTGTTGATGTCATAATCATTTGATGATGTCATAATAATTTGATGATGTCATAATCATTTTGTTGATGTCATAATCATTTGATGATGTCATAATCATTTGATGTCATAATCATTGGATGATGTCATAATCATTTTGTTGATGTCATAATCATTTTATGATGACATAATCATTTTGTTGATGTCATAATCATTGGATGATGTCATAATCCTTTTGTTGATGTCATAATCATTTGATGATGTCATAATCATTAGATGATGTCATAATCATTTTGTTGATGTCATAATCATTTGATGATGTCATAATCATTAGATGATGTCATAATCATTTTATTGATGTCATAATCATTTGATGATGTCATAATCATTTTGTAGATGTCATAATCATTTCGTTGATGTCATAATGATTTGATGATATCATAATCATTTGATGTCATAATCATTGGATGATGTCATAATCATTTTGTTGATGTCATAATCATTTGGTGATGTCATAATCATTTGATGTCATAATCATTGGATGATGTCATAATCATTTGATGATGCCATAATCATTTTGTTGATGTCATAATCATTTTATGATGTCATAATCATTTTGTTGATGTCATAATCATTTTGTTGATGTCATAATCATTTGATGATGTCATAGTCATTAGATGATGTCATAATCATTTTGTTGATGTCATAATCATTTCATGATGTCATAATCATTTGATGTCATAATCATTGTATGATGTCATAATCATTTTGTTGATGTCATAATCATTTGATGATGTCATAATCATTAGATAATGTCATAATCATTTTGTTGAAGTCATAATCATTTGATGATGTCATAATCATTTTGTTGATGTCATAATGATTTGATGATGTCATAATCACTTGTTGTCATAATCATTGGATGATGTCATAATCATTTTGTTGATGTCATAATCATTTGATAATGTCATAATCATTTGATGTCATAATCATTGGATAATGTCATAATCATTTTGTTGATGTCATAATCATTTGATGATGTCATAATCATTAGATGATGTCATAATAATTTTGTTGATGTCATAATCATTTGATGATGTCATAATCATATGATGTAATAATCATTGGATGATGTCATAATCATTTTGTTGATGTCATAATCATTTGATGATGTCATAATCATTAGATGATGTCATAATCATTTTGTTGATGTCATAATCATTTGATGATGTCATAATCATTAGATGATGTCATAATAGTTTTGTTGATGTCGTAATCATTTGATGATGTCATAATCATTTGATGTCATAATCATTGGATGATGTCATAATCATTTTATTGATGTCATAATCATTTGATGATGTCATAATCATTTGATGATGTCATAATCATTTTGTTGATGTCATAATCATTTGATGATGTCATAATCATTTGATGTCATAATCATTGGATGATGTCATAATCATTTTGTTGATGTCATAATCATTTGATGATGTCATAATCATTTGATGATGTCATAATCATTTGATGTCATAATCATTGGATAATGTCATAATCATTTTGTTGATGTCATAATCATTTTATGATGTCATAATCATTTTGTTGATGTCATAATCATTGGATGATGTCATAATCCTTTTGTTGATGTCATAATCATTTGATGATGTCATAATCATTAGATGATGTCATAATCATATTGTTAATGTCATAACCATTTGATGATGTCATAATCATTTTGTTGATGTCATAATCATTTTGTTGATGTCATAATGATTTGATGATATCATAATCATTTGATGTCATAATCATTGGATGATGTCATAATCATTTTGTTGATGTCATAATCATATGATGATGTCATAATCATTTGATGTCATAATCATTGGATGATGTCATAATCATTTTGTTGATGTCATAATCATTTTATGATGTCATAATCATTTTGTTGATGTCATAATCATTGGATGATGTCATAATCCTTTTGTTGATGTCATAATAATTTGATGATGTCATAATCATTAGATGATGTCATAATCATTTTGTTGATGTCATAATCATTTGATGATGTCATAATCATTTTGTTGATGTCATAATCATTTCGTTGATGTCATAATGATTTGATGATATCATAATCATTTGATGTCATAATCATTGGATGATGTCATAATCATTTTGTTGATGTCATAATCATTTGATGATGTCATAATCATTAGATGATGTCATAATCATTGGATGATGACATAATCATTTGATGTCATAATCATTGGATGATGTCATAATCATTTTGTTGATGTCATAATCATTTTATGATGTTTTAATCATTTTGTTGATGTCATAATCATTGGATGATGTCATAATCATTAGATAATGTCATAATCATTTTTGTTGAAGTCATAATCATTTGATGATGTCATAATCATTTTGTTGATGTCATAATCATTTTGTTGATGTCATAATCATTGGATGATGTCATAATCATTTTGTTCATGTCATAATCATTTGATGATGTCATAATCATTTGATGTCATAATCATTGGATGATGTCATAATCATTTTGTTGATGTCATAATCATTTGATGATGTCATAATCATTAGATGATGTCATAATCATTTTGTTGATGTCATAATCATTTGATGATGTCATAATCATTTGATGTAATAATCATTAGATGATGTCATAATCATTTTGTTGATGTCATAATCATTTGATGATGTCATAATCATTAGATGATGTCATAATCATTTTGTTGATGTCATAATCATTTGATGATGTCATAATCATTTGATGTCATAATCATTGGATGATGTCATAATCATTTTGTTGATGTCATAATCATTTGATGATGTCATAATCATTTTGTTGATGTCATAATCATTTGATGATGTCATAATCATTTGATGTCATAATCATTGGATGATGTCATAATCATTTTGTTGATGTCATAATCATTTTATGATGTTATAATCATTTTGTTGATGTCATAATCATTGGATGATGTCATAATCCTTTTGTTGATGTCATAATCATTTGATGATGTCATAATCATTAGATGATGTCATAATCATTTTGTTGATGTCATAATCATTTGATGATGTCATAATCATTTTGTAGATGTCATAATCATTTCGTTGATGTCATAATGATTTGATGATATCATAATCATTTGATGTCATAATCATTGGATGATGTCATAATCATTTTGTTGATGTCATAATCATTTGGTGATGTCATAATCATTTGATGTCATAATCATTGGATGATGTCATAATCATTTGATGATGCCATAATCATTTTGTTGATGTCATAATCATTTTGTTGATGTCATAATCATTTGATGATGTCATAGTCATTAGATGATGTCATAATCATTTTGTTGATGTCATAATCATTTCATGATGTCATAATCATTTGATGTCATAATCATTGTATGATGTCATAATCATTTTGTTGATGTCATAATCATTTGATGATGTCATAATCATTAGATAATGTCATAATCATTTTGTTGAAGTCATAATCATTTGATGATGTCATAATCATTTTGTTGATGTCATAATGATTTGATGATGTCATAATCATTTGATGTCATAATCATTGGATGATGTCATAATCATTTTGTTGATGTCATAATCATTTGATGATGTCAGAATCATTTGATGTCATAATCATTGGATGATGTCATAATCATTTTGTTGATGTCATAATCATTTGATGATGTCATAATCATTAGATGATGTCATAATAATTTTGTTGATGTCATAATCATTTGATGATGTCAAAATCATATGATGTAATAATCAATGGATGATGTCATAATCATTTTGTTGATGTCATAATCATTTGATGATGTCATAATCATTAGATGATGTCATAATCATTTTGTTGATGTCATAATCATTTGATGATGTCATAATCATTAGATGATGTCATAATCATTTTTTTGATGTCGTAATCATTTGATGATGTCATAATCATTTGATGTCATAATCATTGGATGATGTCATAATCATTTTATTGATGTCATAATCATTTGATGATGTCATAATCATTTGATGATGTCATAATCATTTTGTTGATGTCATAATCATTTGATGATGTCATAATCATTTGATGTCATAATCATTGGATGATGTCATAATCATTTTGTTGATGTCATAATCATTTGATGATGTCATAATCATTTGATGATGTCATAATCATTTGATGTCATAATCATTGGATAATGTCATAATCATTTTGTTGATGTCATAATCATTTTATGATGTCATAATCATTTTGTTGATGTCATAATCATTGGATGATGTCATAATCCTTTTGTTGATGTCATAATCATTTGATGATGTCATAATCATTAGATGATGTCATAATCATATTGTTAATGTCATAACCATTTGATGATGTCATAATCATTTTGTTGATGTCATAATCATTTTGTTGATGTCATAATGATTTGATGATATCATAATCATTTGATGTCATAATCATTGGATGATGTCATAATCATTTTGTTGATGTCATAATCATATGATGATGTCATAATCATTTGATGTCATAATCATTGGATGATGTCATAATCATTTTGTTGATGTCATAATCATTTTATGATGTCATAATCATTTTGTTGATGTCATAATCATTGGATGATGTCATAATCCTTTTGTTGATGTCATAATAATTTGATGATGTCATAATCATTAGATGATGTCATAATCATTTTGTTGATGTCATAATCATTTGATGATGTCATAATCATTTTGTTGATGTCATAATCATTTCGTTGATGTCATAATGATTTGATGATATCATAATCATTTGATGTCATAATCATTGGATGATGTCATAATCATTTTGTTGATGTCATAATCATTTGATGATGTCATAATCATTAGATGATGTCATAATCATTGGATGATGACATAATCATTTGATGTCATAATCATTGGATGATGTCATAATCATTTTGTTGATGTCATAATCATTTTATGATGTTTTAATCATTTTGTTGATGTCATAATCATTGGATGATGTCATAATCATTAGATAATGTCATAATCATTTTTGTTGAAGTCATAATCATTTGATGATGTCATAATCATTTTGTTGATGTCATAATCATTTTGTTGATGTCATAATCATTGGATGATGTCATAATCATTTTGTTCATGTCATAATCATTTGATGATGTCATAATCATTTGATGTCATAATCATTGGATGATGTCATAATCATTTTGTTGATGTCATAATCATTTGATGATGTCATAATCATTAGATGATGTCATAATCATTTTGTTGATGTCATAATCATTTGATGATGTCATAATCATTTGATGTAATAATCATTAGATGATGTCATAATCATTTTGTTGATGTCATAATCATTTGATGATGTCATAATCATTAGATGATGTCATAATCATTTTGTTGATGTCATAATCATTTGATGATGTCATAATCATTTGATGTCATAATCATTGGATGATGTCATAATCATTTTGTTGATGTCATAATCATTTGATGATGTCATAATCATTTTGTTGATGTCATAATCATTTGATGATGTCATAATCATTTGATGTCATAATCATTGGATGATGTCATAATCATTTTGTTGATGTCATAATCATTTTATGATGTTATAATCATTTTGTTGATGTCATAATCATTGGATGATGTCATAATCCTTTTGTTGATGTCATAATCATTTGATGATGTCATAATCATTAGATGATGTCATAATCATTTTGTTGATGTCATAATCATTTGATGATGTCATAATCATTTTGTAGATGTCATAATCATTTCGTTGATGTCATAATGATTTGATGATATCATAATCATTTGATGTCATAATCATTGGATGATGTCATAATCATTTTGTTGATGTCATAATCATTTGGTGATGTCATAATCATTTGATGTCATAATCATTGGATGATGTCATAATCATTTGATGATGCCATAATCATTTTGTTGATGTCATAATCATTTTGTTGATGTCATAATCATTTGATGATGTCATAGTCATTAGATGATGTCATAATCATTTTGTTGATGTCATAATCATTTCATGATGTCATAATCATTTGATGTCATAATCATTGTATGATGTCATAATCATTTTGTTGATGTCATAATCATTTGATGATGTCATAATCATTAGATAATGTCATAATCATTTTGTTGAAGTCATAATCATTTGATGATGTCATAATCATTTTGTTGATGTCATAATGATTTGATGATGTCATAATCATTTGATGTCATAATCATTGGATGATGTCATAATCATTTTGTTGATGTCATAATCATTTGATGATGTCAGAATCATTTGATGTCATAATCATTGGATGATGTCATAATCATTTTGTTGATGTCATAATCATTTGATGATGTCATAATCATTAGATGATGTCATAATAATTTTGTTGATGTCATAATCATTTGATGATGTCAAAATCATATGATGTAATAATCAATGGATGATGTCATAATCATTTTGTTGATGTCATAATCATTTGATGATGTCATAATCATTAGATGATGTCATAATCATTTTGTTGATGTCATAATCATTTGATGATGTCATAATCATTAGATGATGTCATAATCATTTTTTTGATGTCATAATCATTTGATGATGTCATAATCATTTGATGTCATAATCATTGGATGATGTCATAATCATTTTATTGATGTCATAATCATTTGATGATGTCATAATCATTTGATGATGTCATAATCATTTTGTTGATGTCATAATCATTTGATGATGTCATAATCATTTGATGTCATAATCATTGGATGATGTCATAATCATTTTGTTGATGTCATAATCATTTTATGATGTCATAATCATTTTGTTGATGTCATAATCATTGGATGATGTCATAATCCTTTTGTTGATGTCATAATCATTTGATGATGTCATAATCATTAGATGATGTCATAATCATTTTGTTGATGTCATAATCATTTGATGATGTCATAATCATTTTGTTGATGTCATAATCATTTCGTTGATGTCATAATCATTTTGTTGATGTCATAATCATTTGATGATGTCATAATCATTAGATGATGTCATAATCATTTTGTTGATGTCATAATCATTTGATGATGTCATAATCATTTTGTTGATGTCATAATCATTTGATGATGTCATAATCATTTGATGTCATAATCATTGGATGATGTCGTAATCATTTTGTTGATGTCATAATCATTTGATGATGTCATAATCATTTGATGATGTCATAATCATTTTGATGATGTCATAATCATTTGATGATGTCATAATCATTTGATGTCATAATCATTGGATAATGTCATAATCATTTTGTTGATGTCATAATCATTTTATGATGTCATAATCATTTTGTTGATGTCATAATCATTGGATGATGTCATAATCCTTTTGTTGATGTCATAATCATTTGATGATGTCATAATCATTAGATGATGTCATAATCATATTGTTGATGTCATAACCATTTGATGATGTCATAATCATTTTGTTGATGTCATAATCATTTCGTTGATGTCATAATGATTTGATGATATCATAATCATTTGATGTCATAATCATTGGATGATGTCATAATCATTTTGTTGATGTCATAATCATTTGATGATGTCATAATCATTT
The DNA here is from genome assembly GCF_039654945.1 of Dendrobates tinctorius. Lineage (NCBI taxonomy): Eukaryota > Metazoa > Chordata > Amphibia > Anura > Dendrobatidae > Dendrobates > Dendrobates tinctorius. The sequence continues at coordinate 38,922,720 of NW_027361687.1, read as the reverse complement.
GATGTCATAATCATTGGATGATGTCATAATCATTTTGTTGATGTCATAATCATTTTATGATGTCATAATCATTTTGTTGATGTCATAATCATTGGATGATGTCATAATCCTTTTGTTGATGTCATAATAATTTGATGATGTCATAATCATTAGATGATGTCATAATCATTTTGTTGATGTCATAATCATTTGATGATGTCATAATCATTTTGTTGATGTCATAATCATTTCGTTGATGTCATAATGATTTGATGATATCATAATCATTTGATGTCATAATCATTGGATGATGTCATAATCATTTTGTTGATGTCATAATCATTTGATGATGTCATAATCATTAGATGATGTCATAATCATTGGATGATGACATAATCATTATGTTTTGTCATAATCATTTGATGTCATAATCATTGGATGATGTCATAATCATTTTGTTGATGTCATAATCATTTGATGATGTCATAATCATTAGATTATGTCATAATAATTTTGTTGAAGTCATAATCATTTGATGATGTCATAATCATTTTGTTGATGTCATAATCATTTTGTTGATGTCATATTGATTTGATGATGTCATAATCATTTGATGTCATAATCATTGGATGATGTCATAATCATTTTGTTCATGTCATAATCATTTGATGATGTCATAATCATTTGATGTCATAATCATTGGATGATGTCATAATCATTTTGTTGATGTCATAATCATTTGATGATGTCATAATCATTAGATGATGTCATAATCATTTTGTTGATGTCATAATCATTTGATGATGTCATAAACATTTGATGTAATAATCATTAGATGATGTCATAATCATTTTGTTGATGTCATAATCATTTGATGATGTCATAATCATTAGATGATGTCATAATCATTTTGTTGATGTCATAATCATTTGATGATGTCATAATCATTTGATGTCATAATCATTGGATGATGTCATAATCATTTTGCTGATGTCATAATCATTTGATGATGTCATAATAATTTGATGATGTCATAATCATTTTGTTGATGTCATAATCATTTGATGATGTCATAATCATTTGATGTCATAATCATTGGATGATGTCATAATCATTTTGTTGATGTCATAATCATTTTATGATGTCATAATCATTTTGTTGATGTCATAATCATTGGATGATGTCATAATCCTTTTGTTGATGTCATAATCATTTGATGATGTCATAATCATTAGATGATGTCATAATCATTTTGTTGATGTCATAATCATTTGATGATGTCATAATCATTAGATGATGTCATAATCATTTTATTGATGTCATAATCATTTGATGATGTCATAATCATTTTGTAGATGTCATAATCATTTCGTTGATGTCATAATGATTTGATGATATCATAATCATTTGATGTCATAATCATTGGATGATGTCATAATCATTTTGTTGATGTCATAATCATTTGGTGATGTCATAATCATTTGATGTCATAATCATTGGATGATGTCATAATCATTTGATGATGCCATAATCATTTTGTTGATGTCATAATCATTTTATGATGTCATAATCATTTTGTTGATGTCATAATCATTTTGTTGATGTCATAATCATTTTGTTGATGTCATAATCATTTGATGATGTCATAGTCATTAGATGATGTCATAATCATTTTGTTGATGTCATAATCATTTCATGATGTCATAATCATTTGATGTCATAATCATTGTATGATGTCATAATCATTTTGTTGATGTCATAATCATTTGATGATGTCATAATCATTAGATAATGTCATAATCATTTTGTTGAAGTCATAATCATTTTATGATGTCATAATCATTTTGTTGATGTCATAATGATTTGATGATGTCATAATCACTTGATGTCATAATCATTGGATGATGTCATAATCATTTTGTTGATGTCATAATCATTTGATAATGTCATAATCATTTGATGTCATAATCATTGGATAATGTCATAATCATTTTGTTGATGTCATAATCATTTGATGATGTCATAATCATTAGATGATGTCATAATAATTTTGTTGATGTCATAATCATTTGATGATGTCATAATCATATGATGTAATAATCATTGGATGATGTCATAATCATTTTGTTGATGTCATAATCATTTGATGATGTCATAATCATTAGATGATGTCATAATCATTTTGTTGATGTCATAATCATTTGATGATGTCATAATCATTAGATGATGTCATAATAGTTTTGTTGATGTCGTAATCATTTGATGATGTCATAATCATTTGATGTCATAATCATTGGATGATGTCATAATCATTTTATTGATGTCATAATCATTTGATGATGTCATAATCATTTGATGATGTCATAATCATTTTGTTGATGTCATAATCATTTGATGATGTCATAATCATTTGATGTCATAATCATTGAATGATGTCATAATCATTTTGTTGATGTCATAATCATTTTATGATGTCATAATCATTTTGTTGATGTCATAATCATTGGATGATGTCATAATCCTTTTGTTGGTGTCATAATCATTTGATGATGTCATAATCATTAGATGATGTCATAATCATTTTGTTGATGTCATAATCATTTGATGATGTCATAATCATTTTGTTGATGTCATAATCATTTCGTTGATGTCATAATGATTTGATGATATCATAATCATTTGATGTCATAATCATTGGATGATGTCATAATCATTTTGTTGATGTCATAATCATTTGATGATGTCATAATCATTTGATGTCATAATCATTGAATGATGTCATAATCATTTTGTTGATATCATAATCATTTTATGATGTCATAATCATGTTGTTGATGTCATAATCATTGGATGATGTCATAATCCTTTTGTTGATGTCATAATCATTTGATGATGTCATAATCATTAGATGATGTCATAATCATTTTGTTGATGTCATAATCATTTGATGATGTCATAATCATTTTGTTGATGTCATAATCATTTTGTTGATGTCATAATGATTTGATGATATCATAATCATTTGATGTCATAATCATTGGATGATGTCATAATCATTTTGTTGATGTCATAATCATTTGATGATGTCATAATCATTAGATGATGTCGTAATCATTGGATGATGACATAATCATTTTGTTGATGTCATAATCATTTGATGTAATAATCATTGGATGATGTCATAATCATTTTGTTGATGTCATAATCATTTGATGATGTCATAATCATTAGATGATGTCATAATCATTTTGTTGATGTCATAATCATTTGATGATGTCATAATCATTAGATGATGTCATAATCATTTTGTTGATGTTATAATCATTTGATGATGTCATAATCATTAGATGATGTCATAATCATTTTGTTGATGTCATAATCATTTGATGTAATAATCATTGGATGATGTCATAATCATTTTGTTGATGTCATAATCATTAGATGATGTCATAATCATTTTGTTGATGTCATAATCATTTGATGATGTCATAATCATTTGATGTCATAATCATTGGATGATGTCATAATCATTTTGTTGATGTCATAATCATTTGATGATGTCATAATCATTTGATGATGTCATAATCATTTTGTTGATGTCATAATCATTTGATGATGTCATAATCATTTGATGTCATAATCATTGGATGATGTCATAATCATTTTGTTGATGTCATGATCATTTTATGATGTCATAATCATTTTGTTGATGTCATAATCATTGGATGATGTCATAATCCTTTTGTTGATGTCATAATCATTTGATGATGTCATAATCATTAGATGATGTCATAATCATTTTGTTGATGTAATAATCATTGGATGATGTCATAATCATTTTGTTGATGTCATAATCATTTGATGATGTCATAATCATTAGATGATGTCATAATCATTTTGTTGATGTCATAATCATTTGATGATGTCATAATCATTAGATGATGTCATAATCATTTTGTTGATGTCATAATCATTTGATGATGTCATAATCATATGATGTAATAATCATTGGATGATGTCATAATCATTTTGTTGATGTCATAATCATTTGATGATGTCATAATCATTAGATGATGTCATAATCATTTTGTTGATGTCATAATCATTTGATGATGTCATAATCATTTGATGTCATAATCATTGGATGATGTCGTAATCATTTTGTTGATGTCATAATCATTTGATGATGTCATAATCATTTGATGATGTCATAATCATTTTGATGATGTCATAATCATTTGATGATGTCATAATCATTTGATGTCATAATCATTGGATAATGTCATAATCATTTTGTTGATGTCATAATCATTTTATGATGTCATAATCATTTTGTTGATGTCATAATCATTGGATCATGTCATAATCCTTTTGTTGATGTCATAATCATTTGATGATGTCATAATCATTAGATGATGTCATAATCATATTGTTGATGTCATAATCATTTGATGATGTCATAATCATTTTGTTGATGTCATAATCATTTCGTTGATGTCATAATGATTTGATGATATCATAATCATTTGATGTCATAATCATTGGATGATGTCATAATCATTTTGTTGATGTCATAATCATTTGATGATGTCATAATCATTTGATGTCATAATCATTGGATGATGTCATAATCATTTTGTTGATGTCATAATCATTTTATGATGTCATAATCATTTTGTTGATGTCATAATCATTGGATGATGTCATAATCCTTTTGTTGATGTCATAATAATTTGATGATGTCATAATCATTAGATGATGTCATAATCATTTTGTTGATGTCATAATCATTTGATGATGTCATAATCATTTTGTTGATGGCATAATCATTTCGTTGATGTCATAATGATTTGATGATATCATAATCATTTGATGTCATAATCATTGGATGATGTCATAATCATTTTGTTGATGTCATAATCATTTGATGATGTCATAATCATTAGATGATGTCATAATCATTGGATGATGTCATAATCATTTTGTTGATGTCATAATCATTTTATGATGTTTTAATCATTTTGTTGATGTCATAATCATTGGATGATGTCATAATCATTAGATAATGTCATAATCATTTTTGTTGAAGTCATAATCATTTGATGATGTCATAATCATTTTGTTGATGTCATAATCATTTTGTTGATGTCATAATCATTGGATGATGTCATAATCATTTTGTTCATGTCATAATCATTTGATGATGTCATAATCATTTGATGTCATAATCATTGGATGATGTCATAATCATTTTGTTGATGTCATAATCATTTGATGATGTCATAATCATTAGATGATGTCATAATCATTTTGTTGATGTCATAATCATTTGATGATGTCATAATCATTTGATGTAATAATCATTAGATGATGTCATAATCATTTTGTTGATGTCATAATCATTTGATGATGTCATAATCATTAGATGATGTCATAATCATTTTGTTGATGTCATAATCATTTGATGATGTCATAATCATTTGATGTCATAATCATTGGATGATGTCATAATCATTTTGTTGATGTCATAATCATTTGATGATGTCATAATCATTTTGTTGATGTCATAATCATTTGATGATGTCATAATCATTTGATGTCATAATCATTGGATGATGTCATAATCATTTTGTTGATGTCATAATCATTTTATGATGTTATAATCATTTTGTTGATGTCATAATCATTTTGTTGATGTCATAATCATTGGATGATGTCATAATCATTTTGTTCATGTCATAATCATTTGATGATGTCATAATCATTTGATGTCATAATCATTGGATGATGTCATAATCGTTTTGTTGATGTCATAATCATTTGATGATGTCATAATCATTAGATGATGTCATAATCATTTTGTTGATGTCATAATCATTTGATGATGTCATAATCATTTGATGTAATAATCATTAGATGATGTCATAATCATTTTGTTGATGTCATAATCATTTGATGATGTCATAATCATTAGATGATGTCATAATCATTTTGTTGATGTCATAATCATTTGATGATGTCATAATCATTTGATGTCATAATCATTGGATGATGTCATAATCATTTTGTTGATGTCATAATCATTTGATGATGTCATAATCATTTTGTTGATGTCATAATCATTTGATGATGTCATAATCATTTGATGTCATAATCATTGGATGATGTCATAATCATTTTGTTGATGTCATAATCATTTTATGATGTTATAATCATTTTGTTGATGTCATAATCATTGGATGATGTCATAATCCTTTTGTTGATGTCATAATCATTTGATGATGTCATAATCATTAGATGATGTCATAATCATTTTGTTGATGTCATAATCATTTGATGATGTCATAATCATTTTGTAGATGTCATAATCATTTCGTTGATGTCATAATGATTTGATGATATCATAATCATTTGATGTCATAATCATTGGATGATGTCATAATCATTTTGTTGATGTCATAATCATTTGGTGATGTCATAATCATTTGATGTCATAATCATTGGATGATGTCATAATCATTTGATGATGCCATAATCATTTTGTTGATGTCATAATCATTTTGTTGATGTCATAATCATTTGATGATGTCATAGTCATTAGATGATGTCATAATCATTTTGTTGATGTCATAATGATTTGATGATGTCATAATCATTTGATGTCATAATCATTGGATGATGTCATAATCATTTTGTTGATGTCATAATCATTTGATGATGTCATAATCATTTGATGTCATAATCATTGGATGATGTCATAATCATTTTGTTGATGTCATAATCATTTGATGATGTCATAATCATTAGATGATGTCATAATAATTTTGTTGATGTCATAATCATTTGATGATGTCAAAATCATATGATGTAATAATCAATGGATGATGTCATAATCATTTTGTTGATGTCATAATCATTTGATGATGTCATAATCATTAGATGATGTCATAATCATTTTGTTGATGTCATAATCATTTGATGATGTCATAATCATTAGATGATGTCATAATCATTTTGTTGATGTCATAATCATTTGATGATGTCATAATCATTTGATGTCATAATCATTGGATGATGTCATAATCATTTTATTGATGTCATAATCATTTGATGATGTCATAATCATTTGATGATGTCATAATCATTTTGTTGATGTCATAATCATTTGATGATGTCATAATCATTTGATGTCATAATCATTGGATGATGTCATAATCATTTTGTTGATGTCATAATCATTTTATGATGTCATAATCATTTTGTTGATGTCATAATCATTGGATGATGTCATAATCCTTTTGTTGATGTCATAATCATTTGATGATGTCATAATCATTAGATGATGTCATAATCATTTTGTTGATGTCATAATCATTTGATGATGTCATAATCATTTTGTTGATGTCATAATCATTTCGTTGATGTCATAATCATTTTGTTGATGTCATAATCATTTGATGATGTCATAATCATTAGATGATGTCATAATCATTTTGTTGATGTCATAATCATTTGATGATGTCATAATCATTTGATGATGTCATAATCATTTTGTTGATGTCATAATCATTTGATGATGTCATAATCATTTGATGTCATAATCATTGGATGATGTCGTAATCATTGGATGATGTCGTAATCATTTTGTTGATGTCATAATCATTTGATGATGTCATAATCATTTGATGATGTCATAATCATTTTGATGATGTCATAATCATTTGATGATGTCATAATCATTTGATGTCATAATCATTGGATAATGTCATAATCATTTTGTTGATGTCATAATCATTTTATGATGTCATAATCATTTTGTTGATGTCATAATCATTGGATGATGTCATAATCCTTTTGTTGATGTCATAATCATTTGATGATGTCATAATCATTAGATGATGTCATAATCATATTGTTGATGTCATAACCATTTGATGATGTCATAATCATTTTGTTGATGTCATAATCATTTCGTTGATGTCATAATGATTTGATGATATCATAATCATTTGATGTCATAATCATTGGATGATGTCATAATCATTTTGTTGATGTCATAATCATTTGATGATGTCATAATCATTAGATGATGTCATAATCATTGGATGATGACATAATCATTATGTTTATGTCATAATCATTTGATGTCATAATCATTGGATGATGTCATAATCATTTTGTTGATGTCATAATCATTTGATGATGTCATAATCATTAGATTATGTCATAATAATTTTGTTGAAGTCATAATCATTTGATGATGTCATAATCATTTTGTTGATGTCATAATCATTTTGTTGATGTCATATTGATTTGATGATGTCATAATCATTTGATGTCATAATCATTGGATGATGTCATAATCATTTTGTTCATGTCATAATCATTTGATGATGTCATAATCATTTGATGTCATAATCATTGGATGATGCCATAATCATTTTGTTGATGTCATAATCATTTGATGATGTCATAATCATTAGATGATGTCATAATCATTTTGTTGATGTCATAATCATTTGATGATGTCATAATCATTGGATGATGTCATAATCCTTTTGTTGATGTCATAATCATTTGATGATGTCATAATCATTAGATGATGTCATAATCATTTTGTTGATGTCATAATCATTTGATGATGTCATAATCATTAGATGATGTCATAATCATTTTGTTGATGTCATAATCATTTGATGATGTCATAATCATTTTGTAGATGTCATAATCATTTCGTTGATGTCATAATGATTTGATGATATCATAATCATTTGATGTCATAATCATTGGATGATGTCATAATCATTTTGTTGATGTCATAATCATTTGGTGATGTCATAATCATTTGATGTCATAATCATTGGATGATGTCATAATCATTTGATGATGCCATAATCATTTTGTTGATGTCATAATCATTTTATGATGTCATAATCATTTTGTTGATGTCATAATCATTTTGTTGATGTCATAATCATTTGATGATGTCATAGTCATTAGATGATGTCATAATCATTTTGTTGATGTCATAATCATTTCATGATGTCATAATCATTTGATGTCATAATCATTGTATGATGTCATAATCATTTTGTTGATGTCATAATCATTTGATGATGTCATAATCATTTGATGTCATAATCATTGGATGATGTCATAATCATTTTGTTGATGTCATAATCATTTGATGATGTCATAATCATTAGATGATGTCATAATAATTTTGTTGATGTCATAATCATTTGATGATGTCAAAATCATATGATGTAATAATCAATGGATGATGTCATAATCATTTTGTTGATGTCATAATCATTTGCTGATGTCATAATCATTAGATGATGTCATAATCATTTTGTTGATGTCATAATCATTTGATGATGTCATAATCATTAGATGATGTCATAATCATTTTGTTGATGTCATAATCATTTGATGATGTCATAATCATTTGATGTCATAATCATTGGATGATGTCATAATCATTTTATTGATGTCATAATCATTTGATGATGTCATAATCATTTGATGATGTCATAATCATTTTGTTGATGTCATAATCATTTGATGATGTCATAATCATTTGATGTCATAATCATTGGATGATGTCATAATCATTTTGTTGATGTCATAATCATTTTATGATGTCATAATCATTTTGTTGATGTCATAATCATTGGATGATGTCATAATCCTTTTGTTGATGTCATAATCATTTGATGATGTCATAATCATTAGATGATGTCATAATCATTTTGTTGATGTCATAATCATTTGATGATGTCATAATCATTTTGTTGATGTCATAATCATTTCGTTGATGTCATAATCATTTTGTTGATGTCATAATCATTTGATGATGTCATAATCATTAGATGATGTCATAATCATTTTGTTGATGTCATAATCATTTGATGATGTCATAATCATTTGATGATGTCATAATCATTTTGTTGATGTCATAATCATTTGATGATGTCATAATCATTTGATGTCATAATCATTGGATGATGTCGTAATCATTGGATGATGTCGTAATCATTTTGTTGATGTCATAATCATTTGATGATGTCATAATCATTTGATGATGTCATAATCATTTTGATGATGTCATAATCATTTGATGATGTCATAATCATTTGATGTCATAATCATTGGATAATGTCATAATCATTTTGTTGATGTCATAATCATTTTATGATGTCATAATCATTTTGTTGATGTCATAATCATTGGATGATGTCATAATCCTTTTGTTGATGTCATAATCATTTGATGATGTCATAATCATTAGATGATGTCATAATCATATTGTTGATGTCATAACCATTTGATGATGTCATAATCATTTTGTTGATGTCATAATCATTTCGTTGATGTCATAATGATTTGATGATATCATAATCATTTGATGTCATAATCATTGGATGATGTCATAATCATTTTGTTGATGTCATAATCATTTGATGATGTCATAATCATTAGATGATGTCATAATCATTGGATGATGACATAATCATTATGTTTATGTCATAATCATTTGATGTCATAATCATTGGATGATGTCATAATCATTTTGTTGATGTCATAATCATTTGATGATGTCATAATCATTAGATTATGTCATAATAATTTTGTTGAAGTCATAATCATTTGATGATGTCATAATCATTTTGTTGATGTCATAATCATTTTGTTGATGTCATATTGATTTGATGATGTCATAATCATTTGATGTCATAATCATTGGATGATGTCATAATCATTTTGTTCATGTCATAATCATTTGATGATGTCATAATCATTTGATGTCATAATCATTGGATGATGCCATAATCATTTTGTTGATGTCATAATCATTTGATGATGTCATAATCATTAGATGATGTCATAATCATTTTGTTGATGTCATAATCATTTGATGATGTCATAATCATTGGATGATGTCATAATCCTTTTGTTGATGTCATAATCATTTGATGATGTCATAATCATTAGATGATGTCATAATCATTTTGTTGATGTCATAATCATTTGATGATGTCATAATCATTAGATGATGTCATAATCATTTTGTTGATGTCATAATCATTTGATGATGTCATAATCATTTTGTAGATGTCATAATCATTTCGTTGATGTCATAATGATTTGATGATATCATAATCATTTGATGTCATAATCATTGGATGATGTCATAATCATTTTGTTGATGTCATAATCATTTGGTGATGTCATAATCATTTGATGTCATAATCATTGGATGATGTCATAATCATTTGATGATGCCATAATCATTTTGTTGATGTCATAATCATTTTATGATGTCATAATCATTTTGTTGATGTCATAATCATTTTGTTGATGTCATAATCATTTGATGATGTCATAGTCATTAGATGATGTCATAATCATTTTGTTGATGTCATAATCATTTCATGATGTCATAATCTTTTGATGTCATAATCATTGTATGATGTCATAATCATTTTGTTGATGTCATAATCATTTGATGATGTCATAATCATTAGATAATGTCATAATCATTTTGTTGAAGTCATAATCATTTGATGATGTCATAATCATTTTGTTGATGTCATAATGATTTGATGATGTCATAATCACTTGATGTCATAATCATTGGATGATGTCATAATCATATTGTTGATGTCATAATCATTTGATAATGTCATAATCATTTGATGTCATAATCATTGGATAATGTCATAATCATTTTGTTGATGTCATAATCATTTGATGATGTCATAATCATTAGATGATGTCATAATAATTTTGTTGATGTCATAATCATTTGATGATGTCATAATCATATGATGTAATAATCATTGGATGATGTCATAATCATTTTGTTGATGTCATAATCATTTGATGATGTCATAATCATTAGATGATGTCATAATCATTTTGTTGATGTCATAATCATTTGATGATGTCATAATCATTAGATGATGTCATAATAGTTTTGTTGATGTCGTAATCATTTGATGATGTCATAATCATTTGATGTCATAATCATTGGATGATGTCATAATCATTTTATTGATGTCATAATCATTTGATGATGTCATAATCATTTTGTTGATGTCATAATCATTTGATGATGTCATAATCATTTGATGTCATAATCATTGGATGATGTCATAATCATTTTGTTGATGTCATAATCATTTTATGATGTCATAATCATTTTGTTGATGTCATAATCAATGGATGATGTCATAATCCTTTTGTTGATGTCATAATCATTTGATGATGTCATAATCATTAGATGATGTCATAATCATTTTGTTGATGTCATAATCATTTGATGATGTCATAATCATTTTGTTGATGTCATAATCATTTCGTTGATGTCATAATGATTTGATGATTTCATAATCATTTGATGTCATAATCATTGGATGATGTCATAATCATTTTGTTGATGTCATAATCATTTGATGATGTCATAATCATTTGATGTCATAATCATTGAATGATGTCATAATCATTTTGTTGATATCATAATCATTTTATGATGTCATAATCATTTTGTTGATGTCATAATCATTGGATGATGTCATAATCCTTTTGTTGATGTCATAATCATTTGATGATGTCATAATCATTAGATGATGTCATAATCATTTTGTTGATGTCATAATCATTTGATGATGTCATAATCATTTTGTTGATGTCATAATCATTTCGTTGATGTCATAATGATTTGATGATATCATAATCATTTGATGTCATAATCATTGGATGATGTCATAATCATTTTGTTGATGTCATAATCATTTGATGATGTCATAATCATTAGATGATGTCGTAATCATTGGATGATGACATAATCATTTTGTTGATGTCATAATCATTTGATGTAATAATCATTGGATGATGTCATAATCATTTTGTTGATGTCATAATCATTTGATGATGTCATAATCATTAGATGATGTCATAATCATTTTGTTGATGTCATAATCATTTGATGATGTCATAATAATTAGATGATGTCATAATCATTTTGTTGATGTTATAATCATTTGATGTCATAATCATTGGATGATGTCATAATCATTTTGTTGATGTCATGATCATTTTATGATGTCATAATCATTTTGTTGATGTAATAATCATTGGATGATGTCATAATCATTTTGTTGATGTCATAATCATTTGATGATGTCATAATCATTAGATGATGTCATAATCATTTTGTTGATGTCATAATCATTTGATGATGTCATAATCATTAGATGATGTCATAATCATTTTGTTGATGTCATAATCATTTGATGATGTCATAATCATATGATGTAATAATCATTGGATGATGTCATAATCATTTTGTTGATGTCATAATCATTTGATGATGTCATAATTATTAGATGATGTCATAATCATTTTGTTGATGTCATAATCATTTGATGATGTCATAATCATTTGATGTCATAATCATTGGATGATGTCGTAATCATTTTGTTGATGTCACAATCATTTGATGATGTCATAATCATTTGATGATGTCATAATAATTTTGATGATGTCATAATCATTTGATGATGTCATAATCATTTGATGTCATAATCATTGGATAATGTCATAATCATTTTGTTGATGTCATAATCATTTTATGATGTCATAATCATTTTGTTGATGTCATAATCATTGGATCATGTCATAATCCTTTTGTTGATGTCATAATCATTTGATGATGTCATAATCATTAGATGATGTCATAATCATATTGTTGATGTCATAATCATTTGATGATGTCATAATCATTTTGTTGATGTCATAATCATTTCGTTGATGTCATAATGATTTGATGATATCATAATCATTTGATGTCATAATCATTGGATGATGTCATAATCATTTTGTTGATGTCATAATCATTTGATGATGTCATAATCATTTGATGTCATAATCATTGGATGATGTCATAATCATTTTGTTGATGTCATAATCATTTTATGATGTCATAATCATTTTGTTGATGTCATAATCATTGGATGATGTCATAATCCTTTTGTTGATGTCATAATCATTTGATGATGTCATAATCATTAGATGATGTCATAATCATTTTGTTGATGTCATAATCATTTGATGATGTCATAATCATTTTGTTGATGTCATAATCATTTCGTTGATGTCATAATGATTTGATGATATCATAATCATTTGATGTCATAATCATTGGATGATGTCATAATCATTTTGTTGATGTCATAATCATTTGATGATGTCATAATCATTAGATGATGTCATAATCATTGGATGATGATATAATCATTTTATTGATGTCATAATCATTTGATGTCATAATCATTGGATGATGTCATAATCATTTTGTTGATGTCATAATCATTTGATGATGTCATAATCATTAGATAATGTCATAATCATTTTGTTGAAGTTATAATCATTTGATGATGTCATAATCATTTTGTTGATGTCATAATCATTTTGTTGATGTCATATTGATGTGATGATGTCATAATCATTTGATGTCATAATCATTGGATGATGTCATAATCATTTTGTTCATGTCATAATCATTTGATGATGTCATAATCATTTGATGTCATAATCATTGGATGATGTCATAATCATTTTGTTGATGTCATAATCATTTGATGATGTCATAATCATTAGATGATGTCAAATTCATTTTGTTGATGTCATAATCATTTGATGATGTCATAATAATTTGATGTAATAATCATTAGATGATGTCATAATCATTTTTTTGATGTCATAATCATTTGATGATGTCATAATCATTAGATGATGTCATAATCATTTTGTTGATGTCATAATCATTTGATGATGTCATAATCATTTGATGATGTCATAATCATTTTGTTGATGTCATCATCATTTGATGATGTCATAATCATTTGATGTCATAATCATTGGATGATGTCATAATCATTTTGTTGATGTCATAATCATTTGATGATGTCATAATCATTTGATGATGTTATAATCATTTTGTTGATGTCATAATCATTTGATGATGTCATAATCATTTGATGTTATAATCCTTGGATGATGTCATAATCATTTTGTTGATGTCATAATCATTTTATGATGTCATAATCATTTTGTTGATGTCATAATCATTGGATGATGTCATAATCCTTTTGTTGATGTCATAATCATTTGATGATGTCATAATCATTAGATGATGTCATAATCATTTTGTTGATGCCATAATCATTTGATGATGTCATAATCATTTTGTTGATGTCATAATCATTTCGTTGATGTCATCATGATTTGATGATATCATAATCATTTGATGTCATAATCATTGGATGATGTCATAATCATTTTGTTGATGTCATAATCATTTGGTGATGTCATAATCATTTGATGTCATAATCATTGGATGATGTCATAATCATTTGATGATGCCATAATCATTTTGTTGATGTCATAATCATTTTATGATGTCATAATCATTTTGTTGATGTCATAATCATTTTGTTGATGTCATAATCATTTCATGATGTCATAATCATTAGATGATGTCATAATCATTTTGTTGATGTCATAATCATTTCATGATGTCATAATCATTTGATGTCATAATCATTGGATGATGTCATAATCATTTTGTTGATGTCATAATCATTTGATGATGTCATAATCATTAGATAATGTCATAATCATTTTGTTGAAGTCATAATCATTTGATGATGTCATAATCATTTTGTTGATGTCATAATCATTTGATGATGTCATAATCATTTGATGTCATAATCAATGGATGATGTCATAATCATTTTGTTGATGTCATAATCATTTGATGATGTCATAATCATTAGATGATGTCATAATCATTTTGTTGATGTCATAATCATTTGATGATGTCATAATCATTAGATGATGTCATAATCATTTTGTTGATGTCATAATCATTTGATGATGTCATAATCATTTGATGTCATAATCATTGGATGATGTCATAATCATTTTATTGATGTCATAATCATTTGATGATGTCATAATCATTTGATGATGTCATAATCATTTTGTTGATGTCATAATCATTTTGTTGATGTCATAATCATTTGATGATGTCATAATCATATGATGTAATAATCATTGGATGATGTCATAATCATTTTGTTGATGTCATAATCATTTGATGATGTCATAATCATTAGATGATGTCATAATCATTTTGTTGATGTCATAATCATTTGATGATGTCATAATCATTTGATGTCATAATCATTGGATGATGTCGTAATCATTTTGTTGATGTCATAATCATTTGATGATGTCATAATCATTTGATGATGTCATAATCATTTTGATGATGTCATAATCATTTGATGATGTCATAATCATTTGATGTCATAATCATTGGATAATGTCATAATCATTTTGTTGATGTCATAATCATTTTATGATGTCATAATCATTTTGTTGATGTCATAATCATTGGATCATGTCATAATCCTTTTGTTGATGTCATAATCATTTGATGATGTCATAATCATTAGATGATGTCATAATCATATTGTTGATGTCATAATCATTTGATGATGTCATAATCATTTTGTTGATGCATAATCATTTCGTTGATGTCATAATTATTTGATGATATCATAATCATTTGATGTCATAATCATTGGATGATGTCATAATCATTTTGTTGATGTCATAATCATTTGATGATGTCATAATCATTTGATGTCATAATCATTGGATGATGTCATAATCATTTTGTTGATGTCATAATCATTTTATGATGTCATAATCATTTTGTTGATGTCATAATCATTGGATGATGTCATAATCCTTTTGTTGATGTCATAATCATTTGATGATGTCATAATCATTAGATGATGTCATAATCATTTTGTTGATGTCATAATCATTTGATGATGTCATAATCATTTTGTTGATGTCATAATCATTTCGTTGATGTCATAATGATTTGATGATATCATAATCATTTGATGTCATAATCATTGGATGATGTCATAATCATTTTGTTGATGTCATAATCATTTGATGATGTCATAATCATTAGATGATGTCATAATCATTGGATGATGATATAATCATTTTGTTGATGTCATAATCATTTGATGTCATAATCATTGGATGATGTCATAATCATTTTGTTGATGTCATAATCATTTGATGATGTCATAATCATTAGATAATGTCATAATCATTTTGTTGAAGTTATAATCATTTGATGATGTCATAATCATTTTGTTGATGTCATAATCATTTTGTTGATGTCATATTGATGTGATGATGTCATAATCATTTGATGTCATAATCATTGGATGATGTCATAATCATTTTGTTCATGTCATAATCATTTGATGATGTCATAATCATTTGATGTCATAATCATTGGATGATGTCATAATCATTTTGTTGATGTCATAATCATTTGATGATGACATAATCATTAGATGATGTCAAATTCATTTTGTTGATGACATAATCATTTGATGATGTCATAATCATTTGATGTAATAATCATTAGATGATGTCATAATCATTTTGTTGATGTCATAATCATTTGATGATGTCATAATCATTAGATGATGTCATAATCATTTTGTTGATGTCATAATCATTTGATGATGTCATAATCATTTGATGTCATAATCATTGGATGATGTCATAATCATTTTGTTGATGTCATAATCATTTGATGATGTCATAATCATTTGATGATGTCATAATCATTTTGTTGATGTCATAATCATTTGATGATGTCATAATCATTTTATGTCATAATCATTGGATGATGTCATAATCATTTTGTTGATGTCATAATCATTTGATGATGTCATAATCATTTGATGATGTTATAATCATTTTGTTGATGTCATAATCATTTGATGATGTCATAATCATTTGATGTCATAATCCTTGGATGATGTCATAATCATTTTGTTGATGTCATAATCATTTTATGATGTCATAATCATTTTGTTGATGTCATAATCATTGGATGATGTCATAATCCTTTTGTTGATGTCATAATCATTTGATGATGTCATAATCATTAGATGATGTCATAATCATTTTGTTGATGTCATAATCATTTGATGATGTCATAATCATTTTGTTGATGTCATAATCATTTCATTGATGTCATAATGATTTGATGATATCATAATCATTTGATGTCATAATCATTGGATGATGTCATAATCATTTTGTTGATGTCATAATCATTTGGTGATGTCATAATCATTTGATGTCATAATCATTGGATGATGTCATAATCATTTGATGATGCCATAATCATTTTGTTGATGTCATAATCATTTTATGATGTCATAATCATTTTGTTGATGTCATAATCATTTTGTTGATGTCATAATCATTTCATGATGTCATAATCATTAGATGATGTCATAATCATTTTGTTGATGTCATAATCATTTCATGATGTCATAATCATTTGATGTCATAATCATTGGATGATGTCATAATCATTTTGTTGATGTCATAATCATTTGATGATGTCATAATCATTAGATAATGTCATAATCATTTTGTTGAAGTCATAATCATTTGATGATGTCATAATCATTTTGTTGATGTCATAATCATTTGATGATGTCATAATCATTTGATGTCATAATCAATGGATGATGTCATAATCATTTTGTTGATGTCATAATCATTTGATGATGTCATAATCATTAGATGATGTCATAATCATTTTGTTGATGTCATAATCATTTGATGATGTCATAATCATTAGATGATGTCATAATCATTTTGTTGATGTCATAATCATTTGATGATGTCATAATCATTAGATGATGTCATAATCATTGGATGATGTCATAATCATTTTATTGATGTCATAATCATTTGATGATGTCATAATCATTTGATGATGTCATAATCATTTTGTTGATGTCATAATCATTTGATGATGTCATAATCATTTGATGTCATAATCATTGGATGATGTCATAATCATTTTGTTGATGTCATAATCATTTTATGATGTCATAATCATTTTGTTGATGTCATAATCATTGGATGATGTCATAATCCTTTTGTTGATGTCATAATCATTTGATGATGTCATAATCATTAGATGATGTCATAATCATTTTGTTGATGTCATAATCATTTGATGATGTCATAATCATTTTGTTGATGTCATAATCATTTGATGATGTCATAATCATTTGATGTCATAATCATTTTGTTGATGTCATAATCATTTGATGATGTCATAATCATTTGATGTCATAATCATTGGATGATGTCATAATCATTTTCTTGATGTCATAATCATTTGATGATGTCATAATCATTAGATGATGTCATAATAATTTTGTTGATGTCATAATCATTTGATGGTGTCATAATCATATGATGTAATAATCATTGGATGATGTCATAATCATTTTGTTGATGTCATAATCATTTGATGATGTCATAATCATTAGATGATGTCATAATCATTTTGTTGATGTCATAATCATTTGATGATGTCATAATCATTAGATGATGTCTTAATCATTTTGTTGATGTCATAATCATTTGATGATGTCATAATCATTTGATGTCATAATCATTGGATGATGTCATAATCATTTTATTGATGTCATAATCATTTGATGATGTCATAATCATTTGATGATGTCATAATCATTTTGTTGATGTCATAATCATTTGATGATGTCATAATCATTTGATGTCATAATCATTGGATGATGTCATAATCATTTTGTTGATGTCATAATCATTTTATGATGTCATAATCATTTTGTTGATGTCATAATCATTGGATGATGTCATAATACTTTTGTTGATGTCATAATCATTTGATGATGTCATAATCATTAGATGATGTCATAATCATTTTGTTGATGTCATAATCATTTGATGATGTCATAATCATTTTGTTGATGTCATAATCATTTCGTTGATGTCATAATGATTTGATGATATCATAATCATTTGATGTCATAATCATTGGATGATGTCATAATCATTTTGTTGATGTCATAATCATTTGATGATGTCATAATCATTTGATGTCATAATCATTGGATGATGTCATAATCATTTTGTTGATGTCATAATCATTTGATGATGTCATAATTATTAGATGATGTCATAATCATTTTGTTGATGTCATAATCATTTGATGATGTCATAATCATTTTGTTGATGTCATAATCATTTCGTTGATGTCATAATGATTTGATGATATCATAATCATTTGATGTCATAATCATTGGATGATGTCATAATCATTTTGTTGATGTCATAATCATTTGATGATGTCATAATCATTAGATGATGTCATAATCATTGGATGATAACATAATCATTTTGTTGATGTCATAATCATTTGATGTAATAATCATTGGATGATGTCATAATCATTTTGTTGATGTCATAATCATTTGATGATGTCATAATCATTAGATGATGTCATAATCATTTTGTTGATGTCATAATCATTTGATGATGTCATAATCATTAGATGATGTCATAATCCTTTTGTTGATGTTATAATCATTTGATGATGTCATAATCATTTGATGTCATAATCATTGGATGATGTCATAATCATTTTGTTGATGTCATAATCATTTGATGATGTCATAATCATTTGATGATGTCATAATCATTTTGTTGATGTCATAATCATTTGATGATGTCATAATCATTTGATGTCATAATCATTGGATGATGTCATAATCATTTTGTTGATGTCATGATCATTTTATGATGTCATAATCATTTTGTTGATGTCATAATCATTGGATGATGTCATAATCCTTTTGTTGATGTCATAATCATTTGATGATGTCATAATCATTAGATGATGTCATAATCATTTTGTTGATGTCATAATCATTTGATGATGTCATAATCATTTTGTTGATGTCATAATCATTTCGTTGATGTCATAATGATTTGATGATATCATAATCATTTGATGTCATAATCATTGGATGATGTCATAATCATTTTGTTGATGTCATAATCATTTGATGCTGTCATAATCATTTGATGTCATAATCATTGGATGATGTCATAATCATTTGATGATGTCATAATGATTTTGTTGATGTCATAATCAAATGATGATGCCATAATCATTTTGTTGATGTCATAATCATTTTGTTGATGTCATAATCATTTTGTTGATGTCATAATCATTTGATGATATCATAATCATTAGATGATGTCATAATCATTTTGTTGATGTCATAATCATTTCATGATGTCATAATCATTTGATGTCATAATCATTGGATGATGTCATAATCATTTTGTTGATGTCATAATCATTTGATGATGTCATAATCATTTGATGTCATAATCATTGGATGATGTCATAATCATTTTGTTGATGTCATGATCATTTTATGATGTCATAATCATTTTGTTGATGTCATAATCTTTTTAATGATGTCATAATCCTTTTGTTGATGTCATAATCATTTGATGATGTCATAATCATTAGATGATGTCATAATCATTTTGTTGATGTCATAATCATTTGATGATGTCATAATCATTTTGTTGATGTCATAACCATTTCGTTGATGTCATAATGATTTGATGATATCATAATCATTTGATGTCATAATCATTGCATGATGTCATAATCATTTTGCTGATGTCATAATCATTTGATGCTGTCATAATCATTTGATGTCATAATCATTGGATGATGTCATAATTATTTGATGATGTCATAATGATTTTGTTGATGTCATAATCATTTGATGATGCCATAATCATTTTGTTGATGTCATAATCATTTTGTTGATGTCATAATCATTTTGTTGATGTCATAATCATTTGATGATATCATAATCATTAGATGATGTCATAATCATTTTGTTGATGTCATAATCATTTCATGATGTCATAATCATTTGATGTCATAATCATTGGATGATGTCATAATCATTTTGTTGATGTCATAATCATTTGATGATGTCATAATCATTAGATAATGTCATAATCATTTTGTTGAAGTCATAATCATTTGATTATGTCATAATCATTTTGTTGATGTCATAATGATTTGATGATGTCATAATCATTTGATGTCATAATCATTGGATGATGTCATAATCATTTTGTTGATGTCATAATCATTTGATGATGTCATAATCATTTGATGTCATAATCATTGGATGATGTCATAATCATTTTGTTGATGTCATAATCATTTTGTTGATGTCATAATCATTTGATGATGTCATAATCATTAGATGATGTCATAATCATTTTGTTGATGTCATAATCATTTGATGATGTCATAATCATATGATGTAATAATCATTGGATGATGTCATAATCATTTTGTTGATGTCATAATCATTTGATGATGTCATAATCATTTGATGTCATAATCATTGGATGATGTCATAATCATTTTGTTGATGTCATAATCATTTTATGATGTCATAACCATTTTGTTGATGTCATAATCATTGGATGATGTCATAATCCTTTTGTTGATGTCATAATCATTTGATGATGTCATAATCATTAGATGATGTCATAATCATTTTGTTGATGTCATAATCATTTGATGATGTCATAATCATTTTGTTGATGTCATAATCATTTCGTTGATGTCATAATGATTTGATGATATCATAATCATTTGATGTCATAATCATTGGATGATGTCATAATCATTTTGTTGATGTCATAATCATTTGATGATGTCATAATCATTAGATGATGTCATAATCATTGGATGATGACATAATCATTTTGTTGATGTCATAATCATTTGATGTAATAATCATTGGATGATGTCATAATCATTTTGTTGATGTCATAATCATTTGATGATGTCATAATCATTAGATGATGTCATAATCATTTTGTTGATGTCATAATCATTTGATGATGTCATAATCATTAGATGATGTCATAATCATTTTGTTGATGTTATAATCATTTGATGATGTCATAATCATTTGATGTCATAATCATTGGATGATGTCATAATCATTTTGTTGATGTCATAATCATTTGATGATGTCATAATCATTTGATGATGTCATAATCATTTTGTTGATGTCATAATCATTTGATGATGTCATAATCATTTGATGTCATAATCATTGGATGATGTCATAATCATTTTGTTGATGTCATGATCATTTTATGATGTCATAATCATTTTGTTGATGTCATAATCATTGGATGATGTCATAATCCTTTTGTTGATGTCATAATCATTTGATGATGTCATACTCATTAGATGATGTCATAATCATTTTGTTGATGTCATAATCATTTGATGATGTCATAATCATTTTGTTGATGTCATAATCATTTCGTTGATGTCATAATGATTTGATGATATCGTAATCATTTGGTGTCATAATCATTGGATGACGTCATAATCATTTTGTTGATGTCATAATCATTTGATGATGTCATAATCATTTGATGTCATAATCATTGGATGATGTCATAATCTTTTGATGATGTCATAATGATTTTGTTGATGTCATAATCATTTGATGATGCCATAATCATTTTGTTGATGTCATAATCATTTTGTTGATGTCATAATCATTTGATGATGTCATAATCATTTGATGTCATAATCATTGGATGATGTCATAATCATTTTCTTGATGTCATAATCATTTGATGATGTCATAATCATTAGATGATGTCATAATAATTTTGTTGATGTCATAATCATTTGATGGTGTCATAATCATATGATGTCATAATCATTGGATGATGTCATAATCATTTTGTTGATGTCATAATCATTTGATGATGTCATAATCATTAGATGATGTCATAATCATTTTGTTGATGTCATAATCATTTGATGATGTCATAATCATTAGATGATGTCTTAATCATTTTGTTGATGTCATAATCATTTGATGATGTCATAATCATTTGATGTCATAATCATTGGATGATGTCATAATCATTTTATTGATGTCATAATCATTTGATGATGTCATAATCATTTGATGATGTCATAATCATTTTGTTGATGTCATAATCATTTGATGATGTCATAATCATTTGATGTCATAATCATTGGATGATGTCATAATCATTTTGTTGATGTCATAATCATTTTATGATGTCATAATCATTTTGTTGATGTCATAATCATTGGATGATGTCATAATCCTTTTGTTGATGTCATAATCATTTGATGATGTCATAATCATTAGATGATGTCATAATCATTTTGTTGATGTCATAATCATTTGATGATGTCATAATCATTTTGTTGATGTCATAATCATTTCGTTGATGTCATAATGATTTGATGATATCATAATCATTTGATGTCATAATCATTGGATGATGTCATAATCATTTTGTTGATGTCATAATCATTTGATGATGTCATAATCATTTGATGTCATAATCATTGGATGATGTCATAATCATTTTGTTGATGTCATAATCATTTTATGATGTCATAATCATTTTGTTGATGTCATAATCATTGGATGATGTCATAATCCTTTTGTTGATGTCATAATCATTTGATGATGTCATAATCATTAGATGATGTCATAATCATTTTGTTGATGTCATAATCATTTGGTGATGTCATAATCATTTTGTAGATGTCATAATCATTTCATTGATGTCATAATGATTTGATGATATCATAATCATTTGATGTCATAATCATTGGATGATGTCATAATCATTTTGTTGATGTCATAATCATTTGGTGATGTCATAATCATTTGATGTCATAATCATTGGATGATGTCATAATCATTTGATGATGCCATAATCATTTTGTTGATGTCATAATCATTTTGTTGATGTCATAATCATTTGATGATGTCATAGTCATTAGATGATGTCATAATCATTTTGTTGATGTCATAATCATTTCATGATGTCATAATCATTTGATGTCATAATCATTGTATGATGTCATAATCATTTTGTTGATGTCATAATCATTTGATGATGTCATAATCATTAGATAATGTCATAATCATTTTGTTGAAGTCATAATCATTTGATGATGTCATAATCATTTTGTTGATGTCATAATGATTTGATGATGTCATAATCATTTGATGTCATAATCATTGGATGATGTCATAATCATTTTGTTGATGTCATAATCATTTGATGATGTCATAATCATTTGATGTCATAATCATTGGATGATGTCATAATCATTTTGTTGATGTCAAAATCATTTGATGATGTCATAATCATTAGATGATGTCATAATAATTTTGTTGATGTCATAATCATTTGATGATGTCAAAATCATATGATGTAATAATCAATGGATGATGTCATAATCATTTTGTTGATGTCATAATCATTTGATGATGTCATAATCATTAGATGATGTCATAATCATTGGATGATGACATAATCATTTGATGATGTCATAATCATTAGATGATGTCATAATCATTTTGTTGATGTCATAATCATTTGATGATGTCATAATCATTTGATGTCATAATCATTGGATGATGTCATAATCATTTTATTGATGTCATAATCATTTGATGATGTCATAATCATTTGATGATGTCATAATCATTTTGTTGATGTCATAATCATTTGATGATGTCATAATCATTTGATGTCATAATCATTGGATGATGTCATAATCATTTTGTTGATGTCATAATCATTTTATGATGTCATAATCATTTTGTTGATGTCATAATCATTGGATGATGTCATAATCCTTTTGTTGATGTCATAATCATTTGATGATGTCATAATCATTAGATGATGTCATAATCATTTTGTTGATGTCATAATCATTTGATGATGTCATAATCATTTTGTTGATGTCATAATCATTTCGTTGATGTCATAATCATTTTGTTGATGTCATAATCATTTGATGATGTCATAATCATTAGATGATGTCATAATCATTTTGTTGATGTCATAATCATTTGATGATGTCATAATCATTTGATGATGTCATAATCATTTTGTTGATGTCATAATCATTTGATGATGTCATAATCATTTGATGTCATAATCATTGGATGATGTCGTAATCAGTTTGTTGATGTCATAATCATTTGATGATGTCATAATCATTTGATGATGTCATAATCATTTTGATGATGTCATAATCATTTGATGATGTCATAATCATTTGATGTCATAATCATTGGATAATGTCATAATCATTTTGTTGATGTCATAATCATTTTATGATGTCATAATCATTTTGTTGATGTCATAATCATTGGATGATGTCATAATCCTTTTGTTGATGTCATAATCATTTGATGATGTCATAATCATTAGATGATGTCATAATCATTAGATGATGTCATAACCATTTGATGATGTCATAATCATTTTGTTGATGTCATAATCATTTCGTTGATGTCATAATGATTTGATGATATCATAATCATTTGATGTCATAATCATTGGATGATGTCATAATCATTTTGTTGATGTCATAATCATTTGATGATGTCATAATCATTTGATGTCATAATCATTGGATGATGTCATAATCATTTTGTTGATGTCATAATCATTTTATGATGTCATAATCATTTTGTTGATGTCATAATCATTGGATGATGTCATAATACTTTTGTTGATGTCATAATAATTTGATGATGTCATAATCATTAGATGATGTCATAATCATTTTGTTGATGTCATAATCATTTGATGATGTCATAATCATTTTGTTGATGTCATAATCATTTCGTTGATGTCATAATGATTTGATGATATCATAATCATTTGATGTCATAATCATTGGATGATGTCATAATCATTTTGTTGATGTCATAATCGTTTGATGATGTCATAATCATTAGATGATGTCATAATCATTGGATGATGACATAATCATTATGTTTATGTCATAATCATTTGATGTCATAATCATTGGATGATGTCATAATCATTTTGTTGATGTCATAATCATTTGATGATGTCATAATCATTAGATTATGTCATAATAATTTTGTTGAAGTCATAATCATTTGATGATGTCATAATCATTTTGTTGATGTCATAATCATTTTGTTGATGTCATATTGATTTGATGATGTCATAATCATTTGATGTCATAATCATTGGATGATGTCATAATCATTTTGTTCATGTCATAATCATTTGATGATGTCATAATTATTTGATATCATAATCATTGGATGATGCCATAATCATTTTGTTGATGTCATAATCATTTGATGATGTCATAATCATTAGATGATGTCATAATCATTTTGTTGATGTCATAATCATTTGATGATGTCATAATCATTGGATGATGTCATAATCCTTTTGTTGATGTCATAATCATTTGATGATGTCATAATCATTAGATGATGTCATAATCATTTTGTTGATGTCATAATCATTTGATGATGTCATAATCATTAGATGATGTCATAATCATTTTGTTGATGTCATAATCATTTGATGATGTCATAATCATTTTGTAGATGTCATAATCATTTCGTTGATGTCATAATGATTTGATGATATCAAAATCATTTGATGTCATAATCATTGGATG
Source organism: Dendrobates tinctorius (assembly GCF_039654945.1). Classification (NCBI taxonomy): domain Eukaryota; kingdom Metazoa; phylum Chordata; class Amphibia; order Anura; family Dendrobatidae; genus Dendrobates; species Dendrobates tinctorius. The sequence goes on along the minus strand of NW_027361687.1, from coordinate 38,895,185 downwards.
ATGTCATAATCATTTTGTTGATGTCATAATCATTTGGTGATGTCATAATCATTTGATGTCATAATCATTGGATGATGTCATAATCATTTGATGATGCCATAATCATTTTGTTGATGTCATAATCATTTTATGATGTCATAATCATTTTGTTGATGTCATAATCATTTTGTTGATGTCATAATCATTTGATGATGTCATAGTCATTAGATGATGTCATAATCATTTTGTTGATGTCATAATCATTTCATGATGTCATAATCATTTGATGTCATAATCATTGTATGATGTCATAATCATTTTGTTGATGTCATAATCATTTGATGATGTCATAATCATTAGATAATGTCATAATCATTTTGTTGAAGTCATAATCATTTGATGATGTCATAATCATTTTGTTGATGTCATAATGATTTGATGATGTCATAATCACTTGATGTCATAATCATTGGATGATGTCATTATCATTTTGTTGATGTCATAATCATTTGATAATGTCATAATCATTTGATGTCATAATCATTGGATAATGTCATAATCATTTTGTTGATGTCATAATCATTTGATGATGTCATAATCATTAGATGATGTCATAATAATTTTGTTGATGTCATAATCATTTGATGATGTCATAATCATATGATGTAATAATCATTGGATGATGTCATAATCATTTTGTTGATGTCATAATCATTTGATGATGTCATAATCATTAGATGATGTCATAATCATTTTGTTGATGTCATAATCATTTGATGATGTCATAATCATTTGATGATGTCATAATAGTTTTGTTGATGTCGTAATCATTTGATGATGTCATAATCATTTGATGTCATAATCATTGGATGATGTCATAATCATTTTATTGATGTCATAATCATTTGATGATGTCATAATCATTTGATGATGTCATAATCATTTTGTTGATGTCATAATCATTTGATGATGTCATAATCATTTGATGTCATAATCATTGGATGATGTCATAATCATTTTGTTGATGTCATAATCATTTTATGATGTCGTAATCATTTTGTTGATGTCATAATCATTGGATGATGTCATAATCCTTTTGTTGATGTCATAATCATTTGATGATGTCATAATCATTAGATGATGTCATAATCATTTTGTTGATGTCATAATCATTTGATGATGTCATAATCATTTTGTTGATGTCATAATCATTTCGTTGATGTCATAATGATTTGATGATATCATAATCATTTGATGTCATAATCATTGGATGATGTCATAATCATTTTGTTGATGTCATAATCATTTGATGATGTCATAATCATTTGATGTCATAATCATTGAATGATGTCATAATCATTTTGTTGATATCATAATCATTTTATGATGTCATAATCATTTTGTTGATGTCATAATCATTGGATGATGTCATAATCCTTTTGTTGATGTCATAATGATTTGATGATGTCATAATCATTAGATGATGTCATAATCATTTTGTTGATGTCATAATCATTTGATGATGTCATAATCATTTTGTTGATGTCATAATCATTTCGTTGATGTCATAATGATTTGATGATATCATAATCATTTGATGTCATAATCATTGGATGATGTCATAATCATTTTGTTGATGTCATAATCATTTGATGATGTCATAATCATTAGATGATGTCGTAATCATTGGATGATGACATAATCATTTTGTTGATGTCATAATCATTTGATGTAATAATCATTGGATGATGTCATAATCATTTTGTTGATGTCATAATCATTTGATGATGTCATAATCATTAGATGATGTCATAATCATTTTGTTGATGTCATAATCATTTGATGATGTCATAATAATTAGATGATGTCATAATCATTTTGTTGATGTTATAATCATTTGATGTCATAATCATTGGATGATGTCATAATCATTTTGTTGATGTCATGATCATTTTATGATGTCATAATCATTTTGTTGATGTAATAATCATTGGATGATGTCATAATCATTTTGTTGATGTCATAATCATTTGATGATGTCATAATCATTAGATGATGTCATAATCATTTTGTTGATGTCATAATCATTTGATGATGTCATAATCATTAGATGATGTCATAATCATTTTGTTGATGTCATAATCATTTGATGATGTCATAATCATATGATGTAATAATCATTGGATGATGTCATAATCATTTTGTTGATGTCATAATCATTTGATGATGTCATAATTATTAGATGATGTCATAATCATTTTGTTGATGTCATAATCATTTGATGATGTCATAATCATTTGATGTCATAATCATTGGATGATGTCGTAATCATTTTGTTGATGTCACAATCATTTGATGATGTCATAATCATTTGATGATGTCATAATCATTTTGATGATGTCATAATCATTTGATGATGTCATAATCATTTGATGTCATAATCATTGGATAATGTCATAATCATTTTGTTGATGTCATAATCATTTTATGATGTCATAATCATTTTGTTGATGTCATAATCATTGGATCATGTCATAATCCTTTTGTTGATGTCATAATCATTTGATGATGTCATAATCATTAGATGATGTCATAATCATATTGTTGATGTCATAATCATTTGATGATGTCGTAATCATTTTGTTGATGTCATAATCATTTCGTTGATGTCATAATGATTTGATGATATCATAATCATTTGATGTCATAATCATTGGATGATGTCATAATCATTTTGTTGATGTCATAATCATTTGATGATGTCATAATCATTTGATGTCATAATCATTGGATGATGTCATAATCATTTTGTTGATGTCATAATCATTTTATGATGTCATAATCATTTTGTTGATGTCATAATCATTGGATGATGTCATAATCCTTTTGTTGATGTCATAATCATTTGATGATGTCATAATCATTAGATGATGTCATAATCATTTTGTTGATGTCATAATCATTTGATGATGTCATAATCATTTTGTTGATGTCATAATCATTTCGTTGATGTCATAATGATTTGATGATATCATAATCATTTGATGTCATAATCATTGGATGATGTCATAATCATTTTGTTGATGTCATAATCATTTGATGATGTCATAATCATTAGATGATGTCATAATCATTGGATGATGATATAATCATTTTATTGATGTCATAATCATTTGATGTCATAATCATTGGATGATGTCATAATCATTTTGTTGATGTCATAATCATTTGATGATGTCATAATCATTAGATAATGTCATAATCATTTTGTTGAAGTTATAATCATTTGATGATGTCATAATCATTTTGTTGATGTCATAATCATTTTGTTGATGTCATATTGATGTGATGATGTCATAATCATTTGATGTCATAATCATTGGATGATGTCATAATCATTTTGTTGATGTCATAATCATTTGGTGATGTCATAATCATTTGATGTCATAATCATTGGATGATGTCATAATCATTTGATGATGCCATAATCATTTTGTTGATGTCATAATCATTTTATGATGTCATAATCATTTTGTTGATGTCATAATCATTTTGTTGATGTCATAATCATTTCATGATGTCATAATCATTAGATGATGTCATAATCATTTTGTTGATGTCATAATCATTTCATGATGTCATAATCATTTGATGTCATAATCATTGGATGATGTCATAATCATTTTGTTGATGTCATAATCATTTGATGATGTCATAATCATTAGATAATGTCATAATCATTTTGTTGAAGTCATAATCATTTGATGATGTCATAATCATTTTGTTGATGTCATAATCATTTGATGATGTCATAATCATTTGATGTCATAATCAATGGATGATGTCATAATCATTTTGTTGATGTCATAATCATTTGATGATGTCATAATCATTAGATGATGTCATAATCATTTTGTTGATGTCATAATCATTTGATGATGTCATAATCATTAGATGATGTCATAATCATTTTGTTGATGTCATAATCATTTGATGATGTCATAATCATTTGATGTCATAATCATTGGATGATGTCATAATCATTTTATTGATGTCATAATCATTTGATGTCATAATCATTTGATGATGTCATAATCATTTTGTTGATGTCATAATCATTTTGTTGATGTCATAATCATTTGATGATGTCATAATCATATGATGTAATAATCATTGGATGATGTCATAATCATTTTGTTGATGTCATAATCATTTGATGATGTCATAATCATTAGATGATGTCATAATCATTTTGTTGATGTCATAATCATTTGATGATGTCATAATCATTTGATGTCATAATCATTGGATGATGTCGTAATCATTTTGTTGATGTCATAATCATTTGATGATGTCATAATCATTTGATGATGTCATAATCATTTTGATGATGTCATAATCATTTGATGATGTCATAATCATTTGATGTCATAATCATTGGATAATGTCATAATCATTTTGTTGATGTCATAATCATTTTATGATGTCATAATCATTTTGTTGATGTCATAATCATTGGATCATGTCATAATCCTTTTGTTGATGTCATAATAATTTGATGATGTCATAATCATTAGATGATGTCATAATCATATTGTTGATGTCATAATCATTTGATGATGTCATAATCATTTTGTTGATGTCATAATCATTTCGTTGATGTCATAATGATTTGATGATATCATAATCATTTGATGTCATAATCATTGGATGATGTCATAATCATTTTGTTGATGTCATAATCATTTGATGATGTCATAATCATTTGATGTCATAATCATTGGATGATGTCATAATCATTTTGTTGATGTCATAATCATTTTATGATGTCATAATCATTTTGTTGATGTCATAATCATTGGATGATGTCATAATCCTTTTGTTGATGTCATAATCATTTGATGATGTCATAATCATTAGATGATGTCATAATCATTTTGTTGATGTCATAATCATTTGATGATGTCATAATCATTTTGTTGATGTCATAATCATTTCGTTGATGTCATAATGATTTGATGATATCATAATCATTTGATGTCATAATCATTGGATGATGTCATAATCATTTTGTTGATGTCATAATCATTTGATGATGTCATAATCATTAGATGATGTCATAATCATTGGATGATGATATAATCATTTTGTTGATGTCATAATCATTTGATGTCATAATCATTGGATGATGTCATAATCATTTTGTTGATGTCATAATCATTTGATGATGTCATAATCATTAGATAATGTCATAATCATTTTGTTGAAGTTATAATCATTTGATGATGTCATAATCATTTTGTTGATGTCATAATCATTTTGTTGATGTCATATTGATGTGATGATGTCATAATCATTTGATGTCATAATCATTGGATGATGTCATAATCATTTTGTTCATGTCATAATCATTTGATGATGTCATAATCATTTGATGTCATAATCATTGGATGATGTCATAATCATTTTGTTGATGTCATAATCATTTGATGATGACATAATCATTAGATGATGTCAAATTCATTTTGTTGATGTCATAATCATTTGATGATGTCATAATCATTTGATGTAATAATCATTAGATGATGTCATAATCATTTTGTTGATGTCATAATCATTTGATGATGTCATAATCATTAGATGATGTCATAATCATTTTGTTGATGTCATAATCATTTGATGATGTCATAATCATTTGATGTCATAATCATTGGATGATGTCATAATCATTTTGTTGATGTCATAATCATTTGATGATGTCATAATCATTTGATGATGTCATAATCATTTTGTTGATGTCATAATCATTTGATGATGTCATAATCATTTGATGTCATAATCATTGGATGATGTCATAATCATTTTGTTGATGTCATAATCATTTGATGATGTCATAATCATTTGATGATGTTATAATCATTTTGTTGATGTCATAATCATTTGATGATGTCATAATCATTTGATGTCATAATCCTTGGATGATGTCATAATCATTTTGTTGATGTCATAATCATTTTATGATGTCATAATCATTTTGTTGATGTCATAATCATTGGATGATGTCATAATCCTTTTGTTGATGTCATAATCATTTGATGATGTCATAATCATTAGATGATGTCATAATCATTTTGTTGATGTCATAATCATTTGATGATGTCATAATCATTTTGTTGATGTCATAATCATTTCATTGATGTCATAATGATTTGATGATATCATAATCATTTGATGTCATAATCATTGGATGATGTCATAATCATTTGGTGATGTCATAATCATTTGGTGATGTCATAATCATTTGATGTCATAATCATTGGATGATGTCATAATCATTTGATGATGCCATAATCATTTTGTTGATGTCATAATCATTTTATGATGTCATAATCATTTTGTTGATGTCATAATCATTTTGTTGATGTCATAATCATTTCATGATGTCTTAATCATTAGATGATGTCATAATCATTTTGTTGATGTCATAATCATTTCATGATGTCATAATCATTTGATGTCATAATCATTGGATGATGTCATAATCATTTTGTTGATGTCATAATCATTTGATGATGTCATAATCATTAGATAATGTCATAATCATTTTGTTGAAGTCATAATCATTTGATGATGTCATAATCATTTTGTTGATGTCATAATCATTTGATGATGTCATAATCATTTGATGTCATAATCAATGGATGATGTCATAATCATTTTGTTGATGTCATAATCATTTGATGATGTCATAATCATTAGATGATGTCATAATCATTTTGTTGATGTCATAATCATTTGATGATGTCATAATCATTAGATGATGTCATAATCATTTTGTTGATGTCATAATCATTTGATGATGTCATAATCATTAGATGATGTCATAATCATTGGATGATGTCATAATCATTTTATTGATGTCATAATCATTTGATGATGTCATAATCATTTGATGATGTCATAATCATTTTGTTGATGTCATAATCATTTGATGATGTCATAATCATTTGATGTCATAATCATTGGATGATGTCATAATCATTTTGTTGATGTCATAATCATTTTATGATGTCATAATCATTTTGTTGATGTCATAATCATTGGATGATGTCATAATCCTTTTGTTGATGTCATAATCATTTGATGATGTCATAATCATTAGATGATGTCATAATCATTTTGTTGATGTCATAATCATTTGATGATGTCATAATCATTTTGTTGATGTCATAATCATTTGATGATGTCATAATCATTTGATGTCATAATCATTTTGTTGATGTCATAATCATTTGATGATGTCATAATCATTTGATGTCATAATCATTGGATGATGTCATAATCATTTTCTTGATGTCATAATCATTTGATGATGTCATAATCATTAGATGATGTCATAATAATTTTGTTGATGTCATAATCATTTGATGGTGTCATAATCATATGATGTAATAATCATTGGATGATGTCATAATCATTTTGTTGATGTCATAATCATTTGATGATGTCATAATCATTAGATGATGTCATAATCATTTTGTTGATGTCATAATCATTTGATGATGTCATAATCATTAGATGATGTCTTAATCATTTTGTTGATGTCATAATCATTTGATGATGTCATAATCATTTGATGTCATAATCATTGGATGATGTCATAATCATTTTATTGATGTCATAATCATTTGATGATGTCATAATCATTTGATGATGTCATAATAATTTTGTTGATGTCATAATCATTTGATGATGTCATAATCATTTGATGTCATAATCATTGGATGATGTCATAATCATTTTGTTGATGTCATAATCATTTTATGATGTCATAATCATTTTGTTGATGTCATAATCATTGGATGATGTCATAATCCTTTTGTTGATGTCATAATCATTTGATGATGTCATAATCATTAGATGATGTCATAATCATTTTGTTGATGTCATAATCATTTGATGATGTCATAATCATTTTGTTAATGTCATAATCATTTCGTTGATGTCATAATGATTTGATGATATCATAATCATTTGATGTCATAATCATTGGATGATGTCATAATCATTTTGTTGATGTCATAATCATTTGATGATGTCATAATCATTTGATGTCATAATCATTGGATGATGTCATAATCATTTTGTTGATGTCATAATCATTTTATGATGTCATAATCATTTTGTTGATGTCATAATCATTGGATGATGTCATAATCCTTTTGTTGATGTCATAATCATTTGATGATGTCATAATTATTAGATGATGTCATAATCATTTTGTTGATGTCATAATCATTTGATGATGTCATAATCATTTTGTTGATGTCATAATCATTTCGTTGATGTCATAATGATTTGATGATATCATAATCATTTGATGTCATAATCATTGGATGATGTCATAATCATTTTGTTGATGTCATAATCATTTGATGATGTCATAATCATTAGATGATGTCATAATCATTGGATGATAACATAATCATTTTGTTGATGTCATAATCATTTGATGTAATAATCATTGGATGATGTCATAATCATTTTGTTGATGTCATAATCATTTGATGATGTCATAATCATTAGATGATGTCATAATCATTTTGTTGATGTCATAATCATTTGATGATGTCATAATCATTAGATGATGTCATAATCCTTTTGTTGATGTTATAATCATTTGATGATGTCATAATCATTTGATGTCATAATCATTGGATGATGTCATAATCATTTTGTTGATGTCATAATCATTTAATGATGTCATAATCATTTGATGATGTCATAATCATTTTGTTGATGTCATAATCATTTGATGATGTCATAATCATTTGATGTCATAATCATTGGATGATGTCATAATCATTTTGTTGATGTCATGATCATTTTATGATGTCATAATCATTTTGTTGATGTCATAATCATTGGATGATGTCATAATCCTTTTGTTGATGTCATAATCATTTGATGATGTCATAATCATTAGATGATGTCATAATCATTTTGTTGATGTCATAATCATTTGATGATGTCATAATCATTTTGTTGATGTCATAATCATTTCGTTGATGTCATAATGATTTGATGATATCATAATCATTTGATGTCATAATCATTGGATGATGTCATAATCATTTTGCTGATGTCATAATCATTTGATGCTGTCATAATCATTTGATGTCATAATCATTGGATGATGTCATAATCATTTGATGATGTCATAATGATTTTGTTGATGTCATAATCAAATGATGATGCCATAATCATTTTGTTGATGTCATAATCATTTTGTTGATGTCATAATCATTTTGTTGATGTCATAATCATTTGATGATATCATAATCATTAGATGATGTCATAATCATTTTGTTGATGTCATAATCATTTCATGATGTCATAATCATTTGATGTCATAATCATTGGATGATGTCATAATCATTTTGTTGATGTCATAATCATTTGATGATGTCATAATCATTAGATAATGTCATAATCATTTTGTTGAAGTCATAATCATTTGATTATGTCATAATCATTTTGTTGATGTCATAATGATTTGATGATGTCATAATCATTTGATGTCATAATCATTGGATGATGTCATAATCCTTTTGTTGATGTCATAATCATTTGATGATGTCATAATTATTAGATGATGTCATAATCATTTTGTTGATGTCATAATCATTTGATGATGTCATAATCATTTTGTTGATGTCATAATCATTTCGTTGATGTCATAATGATTTGATGTAATAATCATTGGATGATGTCATAATCATTTTGTTGATGTCATAATCATTTGATGATGTCATAATCATTAGATGATGTCATAATCATTTTGTTGATGTCATAATCATTTGATGATGTCATAATAATTAGATGATGTCATAATCCTTTTGTTGGTGTTATAATCATTTGATGATGTCATAATCATTTGATGTCATAATCATTGGATGATGTCATAATCATTTTGTTGATGTCATAATCATTTGATGATGTCATAATCATTTGATGATGTCATAATCATTTTGTTGATGTCATAATCAATTGATGATGTCATAATCATTTGATGTCATAATCATTGGATGATGTCATAATCATTTTGTTGATGTCATAATCATTTTATGATGTCATAATCATTTTGTTGATGTCATAATCATTGGATGATGTCATAATCCTTTTGTTGATGTCATAATCATTTGTTGATGTCATAATCATTAGATGATGTCATAATCATTTTGTTGATGTCATAATAATTTGATGATGTCATAATCATTTTGTTGATGTCATAACCATTTCGTTGATGTCATAATGATTTGATGATATCATAATCATTTGATGTCATAATCATTGCATGATGTCATAATCATTTTGCTGATGTCATAATCATTTGATGCTGTCATAATCATTTGATGTCATAATCATTGGATGATGTCATAATTATTTGATGATGTCATAATCATTTTGTTGATGTCATAATCATTTGATGATGTCATAATGATTTTGTTGATGTCATAATCATTTGATGATGCCATAATCATTTGATGATATCATAATCATTAGATGATGTCATAATCATTTTGTTGATGTCATAATCATTTCATGATGTCATAATCATTTGATGTCATAATCATTGGATGATGTCATAATCATTTTGTTGATGTCATAATCATTTGATGATGTCATAATCATTAGATAATGTCATAATCATTTTGTTGAAGTCATAATCATTTGATTATGTCATAATCATTTTGTTGATGTCATAATGATTTGATGATGTCATAATCATTTGATGTCATAATCATTGGATGATGTCATAATCATTTTGTTGATGTCATAATCATTTGATGATGTCATAATCATTTGATGTCATAATCATTGGATGATGTCATAATCATTTTGTTGATGTCATAATCATTTTGTTGATGTCATAATCATTTGATGATGTCATAATCATTAGATGATGTCATAATCATTTTGTTGATGTCATAATCATTTGATGATGTCATAATCATATGATGTAATAATCATTGGATGATGTCATAATCATTTTGTTGATGTCATAATCATTTGATGATGTCATAATCATTTGATGTCATAATCATTGGATGATGTCATAATCATTTTGTTGATGTCATAATCATTTTATGATGTCATAACCATTTTGTTGATGTCATAATCATTGGATGATGTCATAATCCTTTTGTTGATGTCATAATCATTTGATGATGTCATAATCATTAGATGATGTCATAATCATTTTGTTGATGTCATAATCATTTGATGATGTCATAATCATTTTGTTGATGTCATAATCATTTCGTTGATGTCATAATGATTTGATGATATCATAATCATTTGATGTCATAATCATTGGATGATGTCATAATCATTTTGTTGATGTCATAATCATTTGATGATGTCATAATCATTAGATGATGTCATAATCATTGGATGATGACATAATCATTTTTTGATGTCATAATCATTTGATGTAATAATCATTGGATGATGTCATAATCATTTTGTTGATGTCATAATCATTTGATGATGTCATAATCATTAGATGATGTCATAATCATTTTGTTGATGTCATAATCATTTGATGATGTCATAATCATTAGATGATGTCATAATCATTTTGTTGATGTTATAATCATTTGATGATGTCATAATCATTTGATGTCATAATCATTGGATGATGTCATAATCATTTTGTTGATGTCATAATCATTTGATGATGTCATAATCATTTGATGATGTCATAATCATTTTGTTGATGTCATAATCATTTGATGATGTCATAATCATTTGATGTCATAATCATTGGATGATGTCATAATCATTTTGTTGATGTCATGATCATTTTATGATGTCATAATCATTTTGTTGATGTCATAATCATTGGATGATGTCATAATCCTTTTGTTGATGTCATAATCATTTGATGATGTCATACTCATTAGATGATGTCATAATCATTTTGTTGATGTCATAATCATTTGATGATGTCATAATCATTTTGTTGATGTCATAATCATTTCGTTGATGTCATAATGATTTGATGATATCATAATCATTTGGTGTCATAATCATTGGATGACGTCATAATCATTTTGTTGATGTCATAATCATTTGATGATGTCATAATCATTTGATGTCATAATCATTGGATGATGTCATAATCTTTTGATGATGTCATAATGATTTTGTTGATGTCATAATCATTTGATGATGCCATAATCATTTTGTTGATGTCATAATCATGTTGTTGATGTCATAATCATTTTGTTGATGTCATAATCATTTGATGATGTCATAATCATTTGATGTCATAATCATTGGATGATGTCATAATCATTTTCTTGATGTCATAATCATTTGATGATGTCATAATCATTAGATGATGTCATAATAATTTTGTTGATGTCATAATCATTTGATGGTGTCATAATCATATGATGTAATAATCATTGGATGATGTCATAATCATTTTGTTGATGTCATAATCATTTGATGATGTCATAATCATTAGATGATGTCATAATCATTTTGTTGATGTCATAATCATTTGATGATGTCATAATCATTAGATGATGTCTTAATCATTTTGTTGATGTCATAATCATTTGATGATGTCATAATCATTTGATGTCATAATCATTGGATGATGTCATAATCATTTTATTGATGTCATAATCATTTGATGATGTCATAATCATTTGATGATGTCATAATCATTTTGTTGATGTCATAATCATTTGATGATGTCATAATCATTTGATGTCATAATCATTGGATGATGTCATAATCATTTTGTTGATGTCATAATCATTTTATGATGTCATAATCATTTTGTTGATGTCATAATCATTGGATGATGTCATAATCCTTTTGTTGATGTCATAATCATTTGATGATGTCATAATCATTAGATGATGTCATAATCATTTTGTTGATGTCATAATCATTTGATGATGTCATAATCATTTTGTTGATGTCATAATCATTTTGTTGATGTCATAATGATTTGATGATATCATAATCATTTGATGTCATAATCATTGGATGATGTCATAATCATTTTGTTGATGTCATAATCATTTGATGATGTCATAATCATTTGATGTCATAATCATTGGATGATGTCATAATCATTTTGTTGATGTCATAATCATTTTATGATGTCATAATCATTTTGTTGATGTCATAATCATTGGATGATGTCATAATCCTTTTGTTGATGTCATAATCATTTGATGATGTCATAATTATTAGATGATGTCATAATCATTTTGTTGATGTCATAATCATTTGATGATGTCATAATCATTTTGTTGATGTCATAATCATTTCGTTGATGTCATAATGATTTGATGATATCATAATCATTTGATGTCATAATCATTGGATGATGTCATAATCATTTTGTTGATGTCATAATCATTTGATGATGTCATAATCATTAGATGATGTCATAATCATTGGATGATAACATAATCATTTTGTTGATGTCATAATCATTTGATGTAATAATCATTGGATGATGTCATAATCATTTTGTTGATGTCATAATCATTTGATGATGTCATAATCATTAGATGATGTCATAATCATTTTGTTGATGTCATAATCATTTGATGATGTCATAATCATTAGATGATGTCATAATCCTTTTGTTGATGTTATAATCATTTGATGATGTCATAATCATTTGATGTCATAATCATTGGATGATGTCATAATCATTTTGTTGATGTCATAATCATTTGATGATGTCATAATCATTTGATGATGTCATAATCATTTTGTTGATGTCATAATCATTTGATGATGTCATAATCATTTGATGTCATAATCATTGGATGATGTCATAATCATTTTGTTGATGTCATGATCATTTTATGATGTCATAATCATTTTGTTGATGTCATAATCATTGGATGATGTCATAATCCTTTTGTTGATGTCATAATCATTTGATGATGTCATAATCATTAGATGATGTCATAATCATTTTGTTGATGTCATAATCATTTGATGATGTCATAATCATTTTGTTGATGTCATAATCATTTCGTTGATGTCATAATGATTTGATGATATCATAATCATTTGATGTCATAATCATTGGATGATGTCATAATCATTTTGCTGATGTCATAATCATTTGATGCTGTCATAATCATTTGATGTCCTAATCATTGGATGATGTCATAATCATTTGATGATGTCATAATGATTTTGTTGATGTCATAATCAAATGATGATGCCATAATAATTTTGTTGATGTCATAATCATTTTGTTGATGTCATAATCATTTGATGATATCATAATCATTAGATGATGTCATAATCATTTTGTTGATGTCATAATCATTCAATGATGTCATAATCATTTGATGTCATAATCATTGGATGATGTCATAATCATTTTGTTGATGTCATAATCATTTGATGATGTCATAATCATTAGATAATGTCATAATCATTTTGTTGAAGTCATAATCATTTGATTATGTCATAATCATTTTGTTGATGTCATAATGATTTGATGATGTCATAATCATTTGATGTCATAATCATTGGATGATGTCATAATCCTTTTGTTGATGTCATAATCATTTGATGATGTCATAATTATTAGATGATGTCATAATCATTTTGTTGATGTCATAATCATTTGATGATGTCATACTCATTTTGTTGATGTCATAATCATTTCGTTGATGTCATAATGATTTGATGATATCATAATCATTTGATGTCATAATCATTGGATGATGTCATAATTATTTTGTTGATGTCATAATCATTTGATGATGTCATAATCATTAGATGATGTCATAATCATTGGATGATAACATAATCATTTTGTTGATGTCATAATCATTTGATGTAATAATCATTGGATGATGTCATAATCATTTTGTTGATGTCATAATCATTTGATGATGTCATAATCATTAGATGATGTCATAATCATTTTGTTGATGTCATAATCATTTGATGATGTCATAATAAATAGATGATGTCATAATCCTTTTGTTGGTGTTATAATCATTTGATGATGTCATAATCATTTGATGTCATAATCATTGGATGATGTCATAATCATTTTGTTGATGTCATAATCATTTGATGATGTCATAATCATTTGATGATGTCATAATCATTTTGTTGATGTCATAATCAATTGATGATGTCATAATCATTTGATGTCATAATCATTGGATGATGTCATAATCATTTTGTTGATGTCATGATCATTTTATGATGTCATAATCATTTTGTTGATGTCATAATCATTGGATGATGTCATAATCCTTTTGTTGATGTCATAATCATTTGATGATGTCATAATCATTAGATGATGTCATAATCATTTTGTTGATGTCATAATCATTTGATGATGTCATAATCATTTTGTTGATGCCATAACCATTTCGTTGATGTCATAATGATTTGATGATATCATAATCATTTGATGTCATAATCATTGCATGATGTCATAATCATTTTGCTGATGTCATAATCATTTGATGCTGTCATAATCATTTGATGTCATAATCATTGGATGATGTCATAATTATTTGATGATGTCATAATGATTTTGTTGATGTCATAATCATTTGATGATGCCATAATCATTTTGTTGATGTCATAATCATTTTGTTTATGTCATAATCATTTTGTTGATGTCATAATCATTTGATGATATCATAATCATTAGATGATGTCATAATCATTTTGTTGATGTCATAATCATTTCATGATGTCATAATCATTTGATGTCATAATCATTGGATGATGTCATAATCATTTTGTTGATGTCATAATCATTTGATGATGTCATAATCATTAGATAATGTCATAATCATTTTGTTGAAGTCATAATCATTTGATTATGTCATAATCATTTTGTTGATGTCATAATGATTTGATGATGTCATAATCATTTGATGTCATAATCATTGGATGATGTCATAATCATTTTGTTGATGTCATAATCATTTGATGATGTCATAATCATTTGATGTCATAATCATTGGATGATGTCATAATCATTTTGTTGATGTCATAATCATTTTGTTGATGTCATAATCATTTGATGATGTCATAATCATTAGATGATGTCATAATCATTTTGTTGATGTCATAATCATTTGATGATGTCATAATCATATGATGTAATAATCATTGGATGATGTCATAATCATTTTGTTGATGTCATAATCATTTGATGATGTCATAATCATTTGATGTCATAATCATTGGATGATGTCATAATCATTTTGTTGATGTCATAATCATTTTATGATGTCATAACCATTTTGTTGATGTCATAATCATTGGATGATGTCATAATCCTTTTGTTGATGTCATAATCATTTGATGATGTCATAATCATTAGATGATGTCATAATCATTTTGTTGATGTCATAATCATTTGATGATGTCATAATCATTTTGTTGATGTCATAATCATTTCGTTGATGTCATAATGATTTGATGATATCATAATCATTTGATGTCATAATCATTGGATGATGTCATAATCATTTTGTTGATGTCATAATCATTTGATGTAATAATCATTGGATGATGTCATAATCATTTTGTTGATGTCATAATCATTTGATGATGTCATAATCATTAGATGATGTCATAATCATTTTGTTGATGTCATAATCATTTGATGATGTCATAATCATTAGATGATGTCATAATCATTTTGTTGATGTTATAATCATTTGATGATGTCATAATCATTTGATGTCATAATCATTGGATGATGTCATAATCATTTTGTTGATGTCATAATCATTTGATGATGTCATAATCATTTGATGATGTCATAATCATTTTGTTGATGTCATAATCATTTGATGATGTCATAATCATTTGATGTCATAATCATTGGATGATGTCATAATCATTTTGTTGATGTCATGATCATTTTATGATGTCATAATCATTTTGTTGATGTCATAATCATTGGATGATGTCATAATCCTTTTGTTGATGTCATAATCATTTGATGATGTCATAATCATTAGATGATGTCATAATCATTTTGTTGATGTCATAATCATTTGATGATGTCATAATCATTTTGTTGATGTCATAATCATTTCGTTGATGTCATAATGATTTGATGATATCATAATCATTTGGTGTCATAATCATTGGATGACGTCATAATCATTTTGTTGATGTCATAATCATTTGATGATGTCATAATCATTTGATGTCATAATCATTGGATGATGTCATAATCTTTTGATGATGTCATAATGATTTTGTTGATGTCATAATCATTTGATGATGCCATAATCATTTTGTTGATGTCATAATCATTTTGTTGATGTCATAATCATTTTGTTGATGTCATAATCATTTGATGATGTCATAATCATTAGATGATGTCATAATCATTTTGTTGATGTCATAATCATTTCATGATGTCATAATCATTTGATGTCATAATCATTGGATGATGTCATAATCATTTTGTTGATGTCATAATCATTTGATGATGTCATAATCATTAGATAATGTCATATTCATTTTGTTGAAGTCATAATCATTTGATTATGTCATAATCATTTTGTTGATGTCATAATGATTTGATGATGTCATAATCATTTGATGTCATAATCATTGGATGATGTCATAATCATTTTGTTGATGTCATAATCATTTGATGATGTCATAATCATTTGATGTCATAATCATTGGATGATGTCATAATCATTTTGTTGATGTCATAATCATTTGATGATGCCATAATCATTTTGTTGATGTCATAATCATTTGATGATGTCATAATCATATGATGTAATAATCATTGGATGATGTCATAATCATTTTGTTGATGTCATAATCATTTGATGATGTCATAATCATTAGATGATGTCATAATCATTTTTTTGATGTCATAATCATTTGATGATGTCATAATCATTAGATGATGTCATAATCATTTTGTTGATGTCATAATCATTTGATGATGTCATAATCATTTGATGTCATAATCATTGGAGGATGTCATAATCATTTTGTTGATGTCATAATCATTTGATGATGTCATAATCATTAGATGATGTCATAATCATTTTGTTGATGTCATAATCATTTGATGATGTCATAATCATTTGATGTCATAATCATTGGATGATGTCTTAATCATTTTGTTGATGTCATAATCATTTTATGATGTCATAATCATTTTATTGATGTCATAATCATTGGATGATGTCATAATCCTTTTGTTGATGTCATAATCATTTGATGATGTCATAATCATTAGATGATGTCATAATCATTTTGTTGATGTCATAATCATTTTGTTGATGTCATAATCATTTTGTTGATGTAATAATCATTTGATGATGTCATAGTCATTAGATGATGTCATAATCATTTTGTTGATGTCATAATCATTTCATGATGTCATAATCATTTGATGTCATAATCATTGTATGATGTCATAATCATTTTGTTGATGTCATAATCATTTGATGATGTCATAATCATTAGATAATGTCATAATCATTTTGTTGAAGTCATAATCATTTGATGATGTCATAATCATTTTGTTGATGTCATAATGATTTGATGATGTCATAATCATTTGATGTCATAATCATTGGATGATGTCATAATCATTTTGTTGATGTCATAATCATTTGATGATGTCATAATCATTTGATGTCATAATCACTGGATGATGTCATAATCATTTTGTTGATGTCATAATCATTTGATGATGTCATAATCATTAGATGATGTCATAATAATTTTGTTGATGTCATAATCATTTGATGATGTCATAATCATATGATGTAATAATTATTGGATGATGTCATAATCATTTTATTGATGTCGTAATCATTTGATGATGTCATAATCATTAGATGATTTCATAATCATTTTGTTGATGTCATAATCATTTGATGATGTCATAATCATTAGATGATGTCATAATCATTTTGTTGATGTCATAATCATTTGATGATGTCATAATCATTTGATGTCATAATCATTGGATGATGTCATAATCATTTTATTGATGTCATAATCATTTGATGATGTCATAATCATTTGATGATGTCATAATCATTTTGTTGATGTCATAATCATTTGATGATGTCATAATCATTTGATGTCATAATCATTGGATGATGTCATAATCATTTTGTTGATGTCATAATCATTTTATGATGTCATAATCATTTTGTTGATGTCATAATCATTGGATGATATCATAATCCTTTTGTTGATGTCATAATCATTTGATGATGTCATAATCATTAGATGATGTCATAATCATTTTGTTGATGTCATAATCATTTGATGATGTCATAATCATTTTGTTGATGTCATAATCATTTCGTTGACGTCATAATCATTTTGTTGATGTCATAATCATTTGATGATGTCATAATCATTAGATGATGTCATAATCATTTTGTTGATGTCATAATCATTTGATGATGTCATAATCATTTGATGTCATAATCATTGGATGATGTCGTAATCATTTTGCTTATGTCATAATCATTTGATGATGTCATAATCATTTGATGATGTCATAATCATTTTGATGATGTCATAATCATTTGATGATGTCATAATCATTTTGATGATGTCATAATCATTAGATGATGTCATAATCATTTTGTTGATGTCATAATCATTTGATGATGTCATAATCATTTGATGATGTCATAATCATTAGATGATGTCATAATCATTTTGTTGATGTCATAATCATTTGATGATGTCATAATCATTTGATGTCATAATCATTGGATGATGTCATAATCATTTTGTTGATGTCATAATCATTTGATGTCATAATCATTGGATGATGTCATAATCATTTTGTTGATGTCATAATCATTTGATGATGTCATAATCATTAGATGATGTCATAATCATTGGATGATGACATAATCATTTTGTTGATGTCATAATCATTTGATGATGTCATAATCATTAGATGATGTCATAATCATTGGATGATGTCATAATCATTTTGTTCATGTCATAATCATTTGATGATGTCATAATCATTTGATGTCATAATCATTGGATGATGTCATAATCATTTTGTTGATGTCATAATCATTTGATGATGTCATAATCATTTGATGATGTCATAATCATTTTGTTGATGTCATAATCATTTGATGATGTCATAATCATTTGATGTAATAATCATTAGATGATGTCATAATCATTTTGTTGATGTCATAATCATTTGATGATGTCATAATCATTATATGATGTCATAATCATTTTGTTGATGTCATAATCATTTGATGATGTCATAATCATTTTGTTGATGTCATAATCATTTTGTTGATGTCATAATGATTTGATGATATCATAATCATTTGATGTCATAATCATTGGATGATGTCATAATCATTTTGTTGATGTCATAATCATTTGATGATGTCATAATCATTAGATGATGTCATAGTCATTGGATGATGACATAATCATTTTGTTTATATCATAATCATTTGATGTCATAATCATTGGATGATGTCATAATCATTTTGTTGATGTCATAAACATTTGATGATGTCATAATCATTAGATAATGTCATAATCATTTTGTTGAAGTCATAATCATTTGATGATGTCATAATCATTTTGTTGATGTCATATTGATTTGATGATGTCATAATCATTTGATGGCATAATCATTGGATGATGTCATAATCATTTTGTTCATGTCATAATCATTTGATGATGTCATAATCATTTGATGTCATAATCATTGGATGATGTCATAATCATTTTGTTGATGTCATAATCATTTGATGATGTCATAATCATTAGATGATGTCATAATCATTTTGTTGATGTCATAATCATTTGATGATGTCATAATCATTTGATGTAATAATCATTAGATGATGTCATAATCATTTTGTTGATGTCATAATCATTTGATGATGTCATAATCATTAGATGATGTCATAATCATTTTGTTGATGTCATAATCATTTGATGATGTCATAATCATTTGATGTCATAATCATTGGATGATGTCATAATCATTTTGTTGATGTCATAATCATTTGATGATGTCATAATCATTTGATGATGTCATAATCATTTTGTTGATGTCATAATCATTTGATGATGTCATAATCATTTGATGTCATAATCATTGGATGATGTCATAATCATTTTGTTGATGTCATAATCATTTTATGATGTCATAATCATTTTGTTGATGTCAAAATCATTGGATGATGTCATAATCCTTTTGTTGATGTCATAATCATATGATGATGTCATAATCATTAGATGATGTCATAATCATTTTGTTGATGTCATAATCATTTGATGATGTCATAATCATTTTGTAAATGTCATAATAATTTCGTTGATGTCATAATGATTTGATGATATCATAATCATTTGATGTCATAATCATTGGATGATGTCATAATCATTTTGTTGATGTCATAATCATTTGGTGATGTCATAATCATTTGATGTCATAATCATTGGATGATGTCATAATCATTTGATGATGCCATAATCATTTTGTTGATGTCATAATCATTTTATGATGTCATAATCATTTTGTTGATGTCATTATCATTTTGTTGATGTCATAATCATTTGATGATGTCATAGTCATTAGATGATGTCATAATCATTTTGTTGATGTCATAATCATTTCATGATGTCATAATCATTTGATGTCATAATCATTGTATGATGTCATAATCATTTTGTTGATGTCATAATCATTTGATGATGTCATAATCATTAGATAATGTCATAATCATTTTGTTGAAGTCATAATCATTTGATGATGTCATAATCATTTTGTTGATGTCATAATGATTTGATGATGTCATAATCATTTGATGTCATAATCATTGGATGATGTCATAATCATTTTGTTGATGTCATACTCATTTGATGATGTCATAATCATTTGATGTCATAATCATTGGATGATGTCATAATCATTTTGTTGATGTCATATTCATTTGATGATGTCATAATCATTAGATGATGTCATAATAATTTTGTTGATGTCATAATCATTTGATAATGTCATAATCATATGATGTAATAATCATTGGATGATGTCATAATCATTTTGTTGATGTCATAATCATTTGATGATGTCATAATCATTAGATGATGTCATAATCATTTTGTTGATGTCATAATCATTTGATGATATCATAATCATTAGATGATGTCATAATCATTTTGTTGATGTCATAATCATTTGATGATGTCATAATCATTTGATGTCATAATCATTGGATGATGTCATAATCATTTTATTGATGTCATAATCATTTGATGATGTCATAATCATTTGATGATGTCATAATCATTTTGTTGATGTCATAATCATTAGATGATGTCATAATCATTTTGTTGATGTCATAATCATTTTGTTGATGTCATAATCATTTCATGATGTCATAATCATTTGATGATGTCATAATCATTAGATGATGTCATAATCATTTTGTTGATGTCATAATCATTTGATGATGTCATAATCATTTGATGTCATAATCATTGGATGATGTCATAATCATTTTGTTGATGTCATAATCATTTGATGATGTCATAATCATTTTATGATGTCATAATCATTTTGTTGATGTAATAATCATTGGATGATGTCATAATCCTTTTGTTGATGTCATAATCATTGGATGATGTCATAATCATTTTGTTGACGTCATAATCATTTGATGATGTCATAATCATTAGATGATGTCATAATCATTTTGTTGATGTCATAATCATTTGATGATGTCATAATCATTAGATGATGTCATAATCATTTTGTTGATGTCATAATCATTTGATGATGTCATAATCATTTGATGTCATAATCATTGGATGATGTCATAATCATTTTCTTGATGTCATAATCATTTGATGATGTCATAATCATTAGATGATGTCATAATCATTTTGTTGATGTCACAATCATTTCATGATGTCATAATCATTTGATGTCATAATCATTGGATGATGTCATAATCATTTTGTTGATGTCATAATCATTTGATGATGTCATAATCATTAGATAATGTCATAATCATTTTGTTGAAGTCATAATCATTTGATGATGTCATAATCATTTTGTTGATGTCATAATGATTTGATGATGTCATAATCATTTGATGTCATAATCATTGGATGATGTCATAATCATTTTGTTGATGTCATAATCATTTGATGATGTCATAATCATTTTGTTGATGTCATAATCATTTGATGATGTCATAATCATTTGATGTCATAATCATTGGATGATGTCATAATCATTTTGTTGATGTCATAATCATTTGATGATGTCATAAACATTAGATGATGTCATAATCATTTTGTTGATGTCATAATGATTTGATGATGTCATAATCATTTGATGTCATAATCATTGGATGATGTCATAATCATTTTGTTGATGTCATAATCATTTGATGATGTCATAATCATTTGATGTCATAATCATTGGATGATGTCATAATCATTTTGTTGATGTCATAATCATTTGATGATGTCATAATCATTAGATGATGTCATAATCATTTTGTTGATGTCATAATCATTAGATGATGTCATAATCATTTTGTTGATGTCATAATCATTTGATGATGTCATAATCATTTGATGATGTCATAATCATTAGATGATGTCATAATCATTTTGTTGATGTCATAATCATTTGATGATGTCATAATCATTTGATGTCATAATCATTGGATGATGTCATAATCATTTTGTTGATGTCATAATCATTTGATGATGTCATAATCATTTGATGTCATAATCATTGGTTGATGTCATAATCTTTTTTTTATGTCATAATCATTTGATGTCATAATCATTGGATGATGTCATAATCATTTTGTTGATGTCATAATCATTTGATGATGTCATAATCATTGGATGATGTCATAATCATTTTGTTGATGTCATAATCATTTGATGATGTCATAATCATTAGATGATGTCATAATCATTGGATGATGACATAATCATTTTGTTGATGTCATAATCATTTGATGATGTCATAATCATTAGATGATGTCATAATCATTGGATGATGACATAATCATTTTGTTGATGTCATAATCATTTGATGTCATAATCATTGGATGATGTCATAATCATTTTGTTGATGTCATAATCATTTGATGATGTCATAATCATTAGATGATGTCATAATCATTGGATGATGACATAATCATTTTGTTGATGTCATAATCATTTGATGTCATAATCATTGGATGATGTCATAATCATTTTGTTGATGTCATAATCATTTGATGATGTCATAATCATTAGATGATGTCATAATCATTTTGTTGATGTCACAATCATTTCATGATGTCATAATCATTTGATGTCATAATCATTGGATGATGTCATAATCATTTTGTTGATGTCATAATCATTTGATGATGTCATAATCATTAGATAATGTCATAATCATTTTGTTGAAGTCATAATCATTTGATGATGTCATAATCATTTTGTTGATGTCATATTGATTTGATGATGTCATAATCATTTGATGTCATAATTCTTGGATGATGTCATAATCATTTTGTTGATGTCATAATCATTTGATGATGTCATAATCATTTGATGTCATAATCATTGGATGATGTCATAATCATTTTGTTGATGTCATAATCATTTGATGATGTCATAATCATTAGATGATGTCATAATCATTTTGTTGATGTCATAATCATTTGATGGTGTCATAATCATTTGATGATGTCATAATCATTTTGATGATGTCATAATCATTTGATGATGTCATAATCATTTGATGTCATAATCATTGGATAATGTCATAATCATTTTGTTGATGTCATAATCATTTTATGATGTCATAATCATTTTGTTGATGTAATAATCATTGGATGATGTCATAATCCTTTTGTTGATGTCATAATCATTGGATGATGTCATAATCATTTTGTTGACGTCATAATCATTTGATGATGTCATAATCATTAGATGATGTCATAATCATTTTGTTGATGTCATAATCATTTGATGATGTCATAATCATTAGATGATGTCATAATCATTTTGTTGATGTCATAATCATTTGATGATGTCATAATCATTTGATGTCATAATCATTGGATGATGTCATAATCATTTTCTTGATGTCATAATCATTTGATGATGTCATAATCATTAGATGATGTCATAATCATTTTGTTGATGTCACAATCATTTCATGATGTCATAATCATTTGATGTCATAATCATTGGATGATGTCATAATCATTTTGTTGATGTCATAATCATTTGATGATGTCATAATCATTAGATAATGTCATAATCATTTTGTTGAAGTCATAATCATTTGATGATGTCATAATCATTTTGTTGATGTCATAATGATTTGATGATGTCATAATCATTTGATGTCATAATCATTGGATGATGTCATAATCATTTTGTTGATGTCATAATCATTTGATGATGTCATAATCATTTTGTTGATGTCATTATCATTTGATGATGTCATAATCATTTGATGTCATAATCATTGGATGATGTCATAATCATTTTTTTGATGTCATAATCATTTGATGATGTCATAAACATTAGATGATGTCATAATCATTTTGTTGATGTCATAATGATTTGATGATGTCATAATCATTTGATATCATAATCATTGGATGATGTCATAATCATTTTGTTGATGTCATAATCATTTGATGATGTCATAATCATTTGATGTCATAATCATTGGATGATGTCATAATCATTTTGTTGATGTCATAATCATTAGATGATGTCATAATCATTTTGTTGATGTCATAATCATTTGATGATGTCATAATCATTTGATGATGTCATAATCATTAGATGATGTCATAATCATTTTGTTGATGTCATAATCATTTGATGATGTCATAATCATTTGATGTCATAATCATTGGATGATGTCATAATCATTTTGTTGATGTCATAATCATTTGATGATGTCATAATCATTTGATGTCATAATCATTGGTTGATGTCATAATCTTTTTTTTGATGTCATAATCATTTGATGTCATAATCATTGGATGATGTCATAATCATTTTGTTGATGTCATAATCATTTGATGATGTCATAATCATTGGATGATGTCATAATCATTTTGTTGATGTCATAATCATTTGATGATGTCATAATCATTTGATGTCATAATCATTGGATGATGTCATAATCATTTTGTTGATGTCATAATCATTTGATGATGTCATAATCATTTGATGATGTCATAATCATTTTGTTGATGTCATAATCATTTGATGATGTCATAATCATTTGATGTAATAATCATTAGATGATGTCATAATCATTTTGTTGATGTCATAATCATTTGATGATGTCATAATCATTATATGATGTCATAATCATTTTGTTGATGTCATAATCATTTGATGATGTCATAATCATTGTGTTGATGTCATAATCATTTCGTTGATGTCATAATGATTCGATGATATCATAATCATTTGATGTCATAATCATTGGATGATGTCATAATCATTTTGTTGATGTCATAATCATTTGATGATGTCATAATCATTAGATGATGTCATAGTCATTGGATGATGACATAATCATTTTGTTTATATCATAATCATTTGATGTCATAATCATTGGATGATGTCATAATCATTTTGTTGATGTCATAAACATTTGATGATGTCATAATCATTAGATAATGTCATAATCATTTTGTTGAAGTCATAATCATTTGATGATGTCATAATCATTTTGTTGATGTCATATTGATTTGATGATGTCATAATCATTTGATGTCATAATCATTGGATGATGTCATAATCATTTTGTTCATGTCATAATCATGTGATGATGTCATAATCATTTGATGTCATAATCATTGGATGATGTCATAATCATTTTGTTGATGTCATAATCATTTGATGATGTCATAATCATTAGATGATGTCATAATCATTTTGTTGATGTCATAATCATTTGATGATGTCATAATCATTTGATGTAATAATCATTAGATGATGTCATAATCATTTTGTTGATGTCATAATCATTTGATGATGTCATAATCATTAGATGATGTCATAATCATTTTGTTGATGTCATAATCATTTGATGATGTCATAATCATTTGGTGTCATAATCATTGGATGATGTCATAATCATTTTGTTGATGTCATAATCATTTGATGATGTCATAATCATTTGATGATGTCATAATCATTTTGTTGATGTCATAATCATTTGATGATGTCATAATCATTTGATGTCATAATCATTGGATGATGTCATAATCATTTTGTTGATGTCATAATCATTTTATGATGTCATAATCATTTTGTTGATGTCAAAATCATTGGATGATGTCATAATCCTTTTGTTGATGTCATAATCATTTGATGATGTCATAATCATTAGATGATGTCATAATCATTTTGTTGATGTCATAATCATTTGATGATGTCATAATCATTTTGTAAATGTCATAACCATTTCGTTGATGTCATAATGATTTGATGATATCATAATCATTTGATGTCATAATCATTGGATGATGTCATAATCATTTTGTTGATGTCATAATCATTTGGTGATGTCATAATCATTTGATGTCATAATCATTGGATGATGTCATAATCATTTGATGATGCCATAATCATTTTGTTGATGTCATAATCATTTTATGATGTCATAATCATTTTGTTGATGTCATTATCATTTTGTTGATGTCATAATCATTTGATGATGTCATAGTCATTAGATGATGTCATAATCATTTTGTTGATGTCATAATCATTTCATGATGTCATAATCATTTGATGTCATAATCATTGGATGATGTCATAATCATTTTGTTGATGTCATAATCATTTGATGATGTCATAATCATTAGATAATGTCATAATCATTTTGTTGAAGTCATAATCATTTGATGATGTCATAATCATTTTGTTGATGTCATAATGATTTGATGATGTCATAATCATTTGATGTCATAATCATTGGATGATGTCATAATCATTTTGTTGATGTCATAATCATTTGATGATGTCATAATCATTTGATGTCATAATCATTGGATGATGTCATAATCATTTTGTTGATGTCATAATCATTTGATGATGTCATAATCATTAGATGATGTCATAATAATTTTGTTGATGTCATAATCATTTGATGATGTCATAATCATTAGATGATGTCATAATCATTTTGTTGATGTCATAATCATTTGATGATGTCATAATCATTTGATGTTATAATCATTGGATGATGTCATAATCATTTTATTGATGTCATAATCATTTGATGATGTCATAATCATTTGATGATGTCATAATCATTTTGTTGATGTCATAATCATTAGATGATGTCATAATCATTTTGTTGATGTCATAATCATTTTGTTGATGTCATAATCATTTGATGATGTCATAATCATTTGATGATGTCATAATCATTAGATGATGTCATAATCATTTTGTTGATGTCATAATCATTTGATGATGTCATAATCATTTGATGTCATAATCATTGGATGATGTCATAATCATTTTGTTGATGTCATAATCATTTGATGATGTCATAATCATTTTATGATGTCATAATCATTTTGTTGATGTAATAATCATTTGATGATGTCATAATCCTTTTGTTGATGTCATAATCATTGGATGATGTCATAATCATTTTGTTGACGTCATAATCATTTGATGATGTCATAATCATTAGATGATGTCATAATCATTTTGTTGATGTCATAATCATTGGATGATGTCATAATCATTTTCTTGATGTCATAATCGTTTGATGATGTCATAATCATTAGATGATGTCATAATCATTTTGTTGATGTCACAATCATTTCATGATGTCATAATCATTTGATGTCATAATCATTGGATGATGTCATAATCATTTTGTTGATGTCATAATCATTTGATGATGTCATAATCATTAGATAATGTCATAATCATTTTGTTGAAGTCATAATCATTTGATGATGTCATAATCATTTTGTTGATGTCATAATGATTTGATGATGTCATAATCATTTGATGTCATAATCATTGGATGATGTCATAATCATTTTGTTGATGTCATAATCATTTGATGATGTCATAATCATTTTGTTGATGTCATAATCATTTGATGATGTCATAATCATTTGATGTCATAATCATTGGATGATGTCATAATCATTTTGTTGATGTCATAATCATTTGATGATGTCATAAACATTAGATGATGTCATAATCATTTTGTTGATGTCATAATGATTTGATGATGTCATAATCATTTGATGTCATAATCATTGGATGATGTCATAATCATTTTGTTGATGTCATAATCATTTGATGATGTCATAATCATTTGATGTCATAATCATTGGATGATGTCATAATCATTTTGTTGATGTCATAATCATTTGATGATGTCATAATCATTAGATGATGTCATAATCATTTTGTTGATGTCATAATCATTAGATGATGTCATAATCATTTTGTTGATGTCATAATCATTTGATGATGTCATAATCATTTGATGATGTCATAATCATTTTGTTGATGTCATAATCATTTGATGATGTCATAATCATTTGATGTCATAATCATTGGATGATGTCATAATCATTTTGTTGATGTCATAATCATTTGATGATGTCATAATCATTTGATGTCATAATCATTGGTTGATGTCATAATCTTTTTTTTGATGTCATAATCATTTGATGACATAATCATTGGATGATGTCATAATCATTTTGTTGATGTCATAATCATTTGATGATGTCATAATCATTGGATGATGTCATAATCATTTTGTTGATGTCATAATCATTTGATGATGTCATAATCATTAGATGATGTCATTATCATTGGATGATGACATAATCATTTTGTTGATGTCATAATCATTTGATGATGTCATAATCATTAGATGATGTCATAATCATTGGATGATGACATAATCATTTTGTTGATGTCATAATCATTTGATGTCATAATCATTGGATGATGTCATAATCATTTTGTTGATGTCATAATCATTTGATGATGTCATAATCATTAGATGATGTCATGATCATTTTGTTGATGTCACAATCATTTCATGATGTCATAATCATTTGATGTCATAATCATTGGATGATGTCATAATCATTTTGTTGATGTCATAATCATTTGATGATGTTATAATCATTAGATAATGTCATAATCATTTTGTTGAAGTCATAATCATTTGATGATGTCATAATCATTTTGTTGATGTCATATTGATTTGATGATGTCATAATCATTTGATGTCATAATCATTGGATGATGTCATAATCATTTTGTTGATGTCATAATCATTTGATGATGTCATAATCATTTGATGTCATAATCATTGGATGATGTCATAATCATTTTGTTGATGTCATAATCATTTGATGATGTCATAATCATTAGATGATGTCATAATCATTTTGTTGATGTCATAATCATTTGATGATGTCATAATCATATGATGTAATAATCATTGGATGATGTCATAATCATTTTGTTGATGTCATAATCATTTGATGATGTCATAATCATTAGATGATGTCATAATCATTTTGTTGATGTCATAATCATTTGATGATGTCATAATCATTAGATGATGTCATAATCATTTTGTTGATGTCATAATCATTTGATGATGTCATAATCATTTGATGTCATAATCATTGGATGATGTCGTAATCATTTTGTTGATGTCATAATCATTTGATGGTGTCATAATCATTTGATGATGTCATAATCATTTTGATGATGTCATAATCATTTGATGATGTCATAATCATTTGATGTCATAATCATTGGATAATGTCATAATCATTTTGTTGATGTCATAATCATTTTATGATGTCATAATCATTTTGTTGATGTAATAATCATTGGATGATGTCATAATCCTTTTGTTGATGTCATAATCATTGGATGATGTCATAATCATTTTGTTGATGTCATAATCATTTGATGATGTCATAATCATTTGATGTCATAATCATTGGATGATGTCGTAATCATTTTGTTGATGTCATAATCATTTGATGATGTCATAATCATTAGATGATGTCATAATCATTTTGTTGATGTCATAATCATTTGATGATGTCATAATCATTAGATGATGTCATAATCATTTTGTTGATGTCATAATCATTTGATGATGTCATAATCATTTGATGTCATAATCATTGGATGATGTCGTAATCATTTTGTTGATGTCATAATCATTTGATGGTGTCATAATCATTTGATGATGTCATAATCATTTTGATGATGTCATAATCATTTGATGATGTCATAATCATTTGATGTCATAATCATTGGATAATGTCATAATCATTTTGTTGATGTCATAATCATTTTATGATGTCATAATCATTTTGTTGATGTAATAATCATTGGATGATGTCATAATCCTTTTGTTGATGTCATAATCATTTGATGATGTCATAATCATTTTGTTGATGTCATAATCATTTGATGATGTCATAATCGTTTGATGTCATAATCATTGGATGATGTCATAATCATTTTGTTGATGTGATAATCATTTGATGATGTCATAAACATTAGATGATGTCATAATCATTTTGTTGATGTCATAATCATTTTGTTGATGTCATAATCATTTGATGATGTCATAATCATTTTGTTGATGTCATAATCATTTTGTTGATGTCATAATCATTTGATGATGTCATAATCATTTTGTTGATGTCATAATCATTTGATGATGTCATAATCATTTGATGTCATAATCATTGGATGATGTCATAATCATTTTGTTGATGTCATAATCATTTGATGATGTCATAAACATTAGATGATGTCATAATCATTTTGTTGATGTCATAATGATTTGATGATGTCATAATCATTTGATGTCATAATCATTGGATGATGTCATAATCATTTTGTTGATGTCATAATCATTTGATGATGTCATAATCATTTGATGTCATAATCATTGGATGATGTCATAATCATTTTGTTGATGTCATAATCATTTGATGATGTCATAATCATTAGATGATGTCATAATCATTTTGTTGATGTCATAATCATTAGATGATGTCATAATCATTTTGTTGATGTCATAATCATTTTGTTGATGTCATAATCATTTGATGATGTCATAATCATTTGATGATGTCATAATCATTAGATGATGTCATAATCATTTTGTTGATGTCATAATCATTTGATGATGTCATAATCATTTGATGTCATAATCATTGGATGATGTCATAATCATTTTGTTGATGTCATAATCATTTGATGATGTCATAATCATTTGATGTCATAATCATTGGTTGATGTCATAATCTTTTTTTTGATGTCATAATCATTTGATGTCATAATCATTGGATGATGTCATAATCATTTTGTTGATGTCATAATCATTTGATGATGTCATAATCATTGGATGATGTCATAATCATTTTGTTGATGTCATAATCATTTGATGATGTCATAATCATTTGATGATGTCATAATCATTGGATGATGACATAATCATTTTGTTGATGTCATAATCATTTGATGATGTCATAATCATTAGATGATGTCATAATCATTGGATGATGACATAATCATTTTGTTGATGTCATAATCATTTGATGTCATAATCATTGGATGATGTCATAATCATTTTGTTGATGTCATAATCATTTGATGATGTCACAATCATTAGATGATGTCATAATCATTGGATGATGACATAATCATTTTGTTGATGTCATAATCATTTGATGTCATAATCAT
Organism: Dendrobates tinctorius; assembly: GCF_039654945.1. Lineage (NCBI taxonomy): Eukaryota > Metazoa > Chordata > Amphibia > Anura > Dendrobatidae > Dendrobates > Dendrobates tinctorius. The sequence goes on along the minus strand of NW_027361687.1, from coordinate 38,862,332 downwards.
TGGATGATGTCATAATCATTTTGTTGATGTCATAATCATTTGATGATGTCATAATCATTAGATGATGTCATAATCATTTTGTTGATGTCACAATCATTTCATGATGTCATAATCATTTGATGTCATAATCATTGGATGATGTCATAATCATTTTGTTGATGTCATAATCATTTGATGATGTCATAATCATTAGATAATGTCATAATCATTTTGTTGAAGTCATAATCATTTGATGATGTCATAATCATTTTGTTGATGTCATATTGATTTGATGATGTCATAATCATTTGATTTCATAATCATTGGATGATGTCATAATCATTTTGTTGATGTCATAATCATTTGATGATGTCATAATCATATGATGTAATAATCATTGGATGATGTCATAATCATTTTGTTGATGTCATAATCATTTTATGATGTCATAATCATTTTGTTGATGTAATAATCATTGGATGATGTCATAATCCTTTTGTTGATGTCATAATCATTGGATGATGTCATAATCATTTTGTTGACGTCATAATCATTTGATGATTTCATAATCATTAGATGATGTCATAATCATTTTGTTGATGTCATAATCATTTGATGATGTCATAATCATTAGATGATGTCATAATCATTTTGTTGATGTCATAATCATTTGATGATGTCATAATCATTTGATGTCATAATCATTGGATGATGTCATAATCATTTTCTTGATGTCATAATCATTTGATGATGTCATAATCATTAGATGATGTCATAATCATTTTGTTGATGTCACAATCATTTCATGATGTCATAATCATTTGATGTCATAATCATTGGATGATGTCATAATCATTTTGTTGATGTCATAATCATTTGATGATGTCATAATCATTAGATAATGTCATAATCATTTTGTTGAAGTCATAATCATTTGATGATGTCATAATCATTTTGTTGATGTCATAATGATTTGATGATGTCATAATCATTTGATGTCATAATCATTGGATGATGTCATAATCATTTTGTTGATGTCATAATCATTTGATGATGTCATAATCATTTTGTTGATGTCATAATCATTTGATGATGTCATAATCATTTGATGTCATAATCATTGGATGATGTCATAATCATTTTGTTGATGTCATAATCATTTAATGATGTCATAAACATTAGATGATGTCATAATCATTTTGTTGATGTCATAATGATTTGATGATGTCATAATCATTTGATGTCATAATCATTGGATGATGTCATAATCATTTTGTTGATGTCATAATCATTTGATGATGTCATAATCATTTGATGTCATAATCATTGGATGATGTCATAATCATTTTGTTGATGTCATAATCATTTGATGATGTCATAATCATTAGATGATGTCATAATCATTTTGTTGATGTCATAATCATTAGATGATGTCATAATCATTTTGTTGATGTCATAATCATTTGATGATGTCATAATCATTTGATGATGTCATAATCATTAGATGATGTCATAATCATTTTGTTGATGTCATAATCATTTGATGATGTCATAATCATTTGATGTCATAATCATTGGATGATGTCATAATCATTTTGTTGATGTCATAATCATTTGATGATGTCATAATCATTTGATGTCATAATCATTGGTTGATGTCATATTCTTTTTTTTTATGTCATAATCATTTGATGTCATAATCATTGGATGATGTCATAATCATTTTGTTGATGTCATAATCATTTGATGATGTCATAATCATTAGATGATGTCATAATCATTTTGTTGATGTCATAATCATTTGATGATGTCATAATCATTTGATGTCATAATCATTGGATGATGTCATAATCATTTTGTTGATGTCATAATCATTTGATGATGTCATAATCATTTGATGATGTCATAATCATTTTGTTGATGTCATAATCATTTGATGATGTCATAATCATTTGATGTCATAATCATTGGATGATGTCATAATCATTTTGTTGATGTCATAATCATTTTATGATGTCATAATCATTTTGTTGATGTCAAAATCATTGGATGATGTCATAATCCTTTTGTTGATGTCATAATCATTTGATGATGTCATAATCATTAGATGATGTCATAATCATTTTGTTGATGTCATAATCATTTGATGATGTCATAATCATTTTGTAAATGTCATAACCATTTCGTTGATGTCATAATGATTTGATGATATCATAATTATTTGATGTCATAATCATTGGATGATGTCATAATCATTTTGTTGATGTCATAATCATTTGGTGATGTCATAATCATTTGATGTCATAATCATTGGATGATGTCATAATCATTTGATGATGCCATAATCATTTTGTTGATGTCATAATCATTTTATGATGTCATAATCATTTTGTTGATGTCATTATCATTTTGTTGATGTCATAATCATTTGATGATGTCATAGTCATTAGATGATGTCATAATCATTTTGTTGATGTCATAATCATTTCATGATGTCATAATCATTTGATGTCATAATCATTGTATGATGTCATAATCATTTTGTTGATGTCATAATCATTTGATGATGTCATAATCATTAGATAATTTCATAATCATTTTGTTGAAGTCATAATCATTTGATGATGTCATAATCATTTTGTTGATGTCATAATGATTTGATGATGTCATAATCATTTGATGTCATAATCATTGGATGATGTCATAATCATTTTGTTGATGTCATAATCATTTGATGATGTCATAATCATTTGATGTCATAATCATTGGATGATGTCATAATCATTTTGTTGATGTCATAATCATTTGATGATGTCATAATCATTAGATGATGTCATAATAATTTTGTTGATGTCATAATCATTTGATGATGTCATAATCATATGATGTAATAATCATTGGATGATGTCATAATCATTTTGTTGATGTCATAATCATTTGATGATGTCATAATCATTAGATGATGTCATAATCATTTTGTTGATGTCATAATCATTTGATGATGTCATAATCATTAGATGATGTCATAATCATTTTGTTGATGTCATAATCATTTGATGATGTCATAATCATTTGATGTCATAATCATTGGATGATGTCATAATCATTTTATTGATGTCATAATCATTTGATGATGTCATAATCATTTGATGATGTCATAATCATTTTGTTGATGTCATAATCATTGGATGATGTCATAATCATTTTGTTGATGTCATAACACTGGTCAACAGCATTTTTGGTGCCAAAGATATTTCATCGAATTTAGGGTATTTTTGGGGTGCTGATTCTGAATATGTCATCAGTTTTGCCAGATTGGCTCAAGTTTTTGAGATTTTTGGTATCTTATTTATAGCACTTGTTGGTAAATGCGACGCATCATCTCATTAATTTCTTTGGATTAGTACTTGAACTGAGCAGTTCTCAATATAGTTTTGTGTTAATTAGTGTTCTAAAAGTTTGTTCATAGCTTGATTTTTGCACTAACTTTATGTTGTTGTCTGTTTTCCAGTGAAAAGCATGAACTCATCAAGAAGAAGTTGTCTTAACGATCCAGACTCATTCTGTTACATTTGTGGTGAATACACACTGCCAAAACATAGAAGAAACATAACAGACTTCGTAAAAAAAGTGTATTTTGCCTATTTTGGGGTTATTCTTGGGGACCAAGACAAGTTTTGGGCACCACACATAGTGTGCAAAGCATGTATCGAATTATTACGAAAATGGAGCAAAGGACAAAGAAAAAGCTTCAAATTTGGTGTTCCAATGGTGTGGAGAGAGCCAAAAAATCATCATGATGACTGTTATTTATGGTAAACACAGGTACAGGCACATCTTCACAATGAGGGACAGGCCTTCTTGCAGATTCCATGTTACTCCCATTTTCGTTTCTTATGCTTATTGAATCCTTGCACTTGCACTGCACAGAAATAACAGTCATCATGATGATTTTTTGGCTCTCTCCACACCATTGGAACACCAAATTTGAAGCTTTTTCTTTGTCCTTTGCTCCATTTTCGTAATAATTCGATACATGCTTTGCACACTATGTGTGGTGCCCAAAACTTGTCTTGGTCCCCAAGCATAACCCCAAAATAGGCAAAATACACTTTTTTTACGAAGTGTGTTATGTTTCTTCTATGTTTTGGCAGTGTATATTCACCACAAATGTAACAGAATGAGTCTGGATCGTTAAGACAACTTCTTCATGATGAGTTCATGCTTTTCACTGGAAAACAGACAACAACATAAAGTTAGTGCAAAAATCAAGCTATGAACAAACTTTTAGAACACTAATTAACACAAAACTATATTGAGAACTGCTCAGTTCAAGTACTAATCCAAAGAAATTAATGAGATGATGCGTCGCATTTACCAACAAGTGCTATAAATAAGATACCAAAAATCTCAAAAACTTGAGCCAATCTGGCAAAACTGATGACATATTCAGAATCAGCACCCCAAAAATACCCCAAATTCATTAAAATATTTTGGACACCAGAAAAAAATTTTTTTTTCGTTGACCTGTGTAATCATTTTGTTGATGTCATAATCATTTGATGATGTCATAATCATTTGATGATGTCATAATCATTAGATGATGTCATAATCATTTTGTTGATGTCATAATCATTTGATGATGTCATAATCATTTGATGTCATAATCATTGGATGATGTCATAATCATTTTGTTGATGTCATAATCATTTGATGATGTCATAATCATTTTATGATGTCATAATCATTTTGTTGATGTAATAATCATTTGATGATGTCATAATCCTTTTGTTGATGTCATAATCATTGGATGATGTCATAATCATTTTGTTGACGTCATAATCATTTGATGATGTCATAATCATTAGATGATGTCATAATCATTTTGTTGATGTCATAATCATTGGATGATGTCATAATCATTTTCTTGATGTCATAATCGTTTGATGATGTCATAATCATTAGATGATGTCATAATCATTTTGTTGATGTCACAATCATTTCATGATGTCATAATCATTTGATGTCATAATCATTGGATGATGTCATAATCATTTTGTTGATGTCATAATCATTTGATGATGTCATAATCATTAGATAATGTCATAATCATTTTGTTGAAGTCATAATCATTTGATGATGTCATAATCATTTTGTTGATGTCATAATGATTTGATGATGTCATAATCATTTGATGTCATAATCATTGGATGATGTCATAATCATTTTGTTGATGTCATAATCATTTGATGATGTCATAATCATTTTGTTGATGTCATAATCATTTGATGATGTCATAATCATTTGATGTCATAATCATTGGATGATGTCATAATCATTTTGTTGATGTCATAATCATTTGATGATGTCATAAACATTAGATGATGTCATAATCATTTTGTTGATGTCATAATGATTTGATGATGTCATAATCATTTGATGTCATAATCATTGGATGATGTCATAATCATTTTGTTGATGTCATAATCATTTGATGATGTCATAATCATTTGATGTCATAATCATTGGATGATGTCATAATCATTTTGTTGATGTCATAATCATTTGATGATGTCATAATCATTAGATGATGTCATAATCATTTTGTTGATGTCATAATCATTAGATGATGTCATAATCATTTTGTTGATGTCATAATCATTTGATGATGTCATAATCATTTGATGATGTCATAATCATTAGATGATGTCATAATCATTTTGTTGATGTCATAATCATTTGATGATGTCATAATCATTTGATGTCATAATCATTGGATGATGTCATAATCATTTTGTTGATGTCATAATCATTTGATGATGTCATAATCATTTGATGTCATAATCATTGGTTGATGTCATAATCTTTTTTTTGATGTCATAATCATTTGATGTCATAATCATTGGATGATGTCATAATCATTTTGTTGATGTCATAATCATTTGATGATGTCATAATCATTGGATGATGTCATAATCATTTTGTTGATGTCATAATCATTTGATGATGTCATAATCATTAGATGATGTCATTATCATTGGATGATGACATAATCATTTTGTTGATGTCATAATCATTTGATGATGTCATAATCATTAGATGATGTCATAATCATTGGATGATGACATAATCATTTTGTTGATGTCATAATCATTTGATGTCATAATCATTGGATGATGTCATAATCATTTTGTTGATGTCATAATCATTTTATGATGTCATAATCATTAGATGATGTCATAATCATTGGATGATGACATAATCATTTTGTTGATGTCATAATCATTTGATGTCATAATCATTGGATGATGTCATAATCATTTTGTTGATGTCATAATCATTTGATGATGTCATAATCATTAGATGATGTCATGATCATTTTGTTGATGTCACAATCATTTCATGATGTCATAATCATTTGATGTCATAATCATTGGATGATGTCATAATCATTTTGTTGATGTCATAATCATTTGATGATGTCATAATCATTAGATAATGTCATAATCATTTTGTTGAAGTCATAATCATTTGATGATGTCATAATCATTTTGTTGATGTCATATTGATTTGATGATGTCATAATCATTTGATGTCATAATCATTGGATGATGTCATAATCATTTTGTTGATGTCATAATCATTTGATGATGTCATAATCATTTGATGTCATAATCATTGGATGATGTCATAATCATTTTGTTGATGTCATAATCATTTGATGATGTCATAATCATTAGATGATGTCATAATCATTTTGTTGATGTCATAATCATTTGATGATGTCATAATCATATGATGTAATAATCATTGGATGATGTCATAATCATTTTGTTGATGTCATAATCATTTGATGATGTCATAATCATTAGATGATGTCATAATCATTTTGTTGATGTCATAATCATTTGATGATGTCATAATCATTAGATGATGTCATAATCATTTTGTTGATGTCATAATCATTTGATGATGTCATAATCATTTGATGTCATAATCATTGGATGATGTCGTAATCATTTTGTTGATGTCATAATCATTTGATGGTGTCATAATCATTTGATGATGTCATAATCATTTTGATGATGTCATAATCATTTGATGATGTCATAATCATTTGATGTCATAATCATTGGATAATGTCATAATCATTTTGTTGATGTCATAATCATTTTATGATGTCATAATCATTTTGTTGATGTAATAATCATTGGATGATGTCATAATCCTTTTGTTGATGTCATAATCATTGGATGATGTCATAATCATTTTGTTGATGTCATAATCATTTGATGATGTCATAATCATTTGATGTCATAATCATTGGATGATGTCGTAATCATTTTGTTGATGTCATAATCATTTGATGATGTCATAATCATTAGATGATGTCATAATCATTTTGTTGATGTCATAATCATTTGATGATGTCATAATCATTAGATGATGTCATAATCATTTTGTTGATGTCATAATCATTTGATGATGTCATAATCATTTGATGTCATAATCATTGGATGATGTCGTAATCATTTTGTTGATGTCATAATCATTTGATGGTGTCATAATCATTTGATGATGTCATAATCATTTTGATGATGTCATAATCATTTGATGATGTCATAATCATTTGATGTCATAATCATTGGATAATGTCATAATCATTTTGTTGATGTCATAATCATTTTATGATGTCATAATCATTTTGTTGATGTAATAATCATTGGATGATGTCATAATCCTTTTGTTGATGTCATAATCATTTGATGATGTCATAATCATTTTGTTGATGTCATAATCATTTGATGATGTCATAATCGTTTGATGTCATAATCATTGGATGATGTCATAATCATTTTGTTGATGTGATAATCATTTGATGATGTCATAAACATTAGATGATGTCATAATCATTTTGTTGATGTCATAATCATTTTGTTGATGTCATAATCATTTGATGATGTCATAATCATTTTGTTGATGTCATAATCATTTTGTTGATGTCATAATCATTTGATGATGTCATAATCATTTTGTTGATGTCATAATCATTTGATGATGTCATAATCATTTGATGTCATAATCATTGGATGATGTCATAATCATTTTGTTGATGTCATAATCATTTGATGATGTCATAAACATTAGATGATGTCATAATCATTTTGTTGATGTCATAATGATTTGATGATGTCATAATCATTTGATGTCATAATCATTGGATGATGTCATAATCATTTTGTTGATGTCATAATCATTTGATGATGTCATAATCATTTGATGTCATAATCATTGGATGATGTCATAATCATTTTGTTGATGTCATAATCATTTGATGATGTCATAATCATTAGATGATGTCATAATCATTTTGTTGATGTCATAATCATTAGATGATGTCATAATCATTTTGTTGATGTCATAATCATTTTGTTGATGTCATAATCATTTGATGATGTCATAATCATTTGATGATGTCATAATCATTAGATGATGTCATAATCATTTTGTTGATGTCATAATCATTTGATGATGTCATAATCATTTGATGTCATAATCATTGGATGATGTCATAATCATTTTGTTGATGTCATAATCATTTGATGATGTCATAATCATTTGATGTCATAATCATTGGTTGATGTCATAATCATTTGATGTCATAATCATTGGATGATGTCATAATCATTTTGTTGATGTCATAATCATTTGATGATGTCATAATCATTGGATGATGTCATAATCATTTTGTTGATGTCATAATCATTTGATGATGTCATAATCATTTGATGATGTCATAATCATTGGATGATGACATAATCATTTTGTTGATGTCATAATCATTTGATGATGTCATAATCATTAGATGATGTCATAATCATTGGATGATGACATAATCATTTTGTTGATGTCATAATCATTTGATGTCATAATCATTGGATGATGTCATAATCATTTTGTTGATGTCATAATCATTTGATGATGTCACAATCATTAGATGATGTCATAATCATTGGATGATGACATAATCATTTTGTTGATGTCATAATCATTTGATATCATAATCATTGGATGATGTCATAATCATTTTGTTGATGTCATAATCATTTGATGATGTCATAATCATTAGATGATGTCATAATCATTTTGTTGATGTCACAATCATTTCATGATGTCATAATCATTTGATGTCATAATCATTGGATGATGTCATAATCATTTTGTTGATGTCATAATCATTTGATGATGTCATAATCATTAGATAATGTCATAATCATTTTGTTGAAGTCATAATCATTTGATGATGTCATAATCATTTTGTTGATGTCATATTGATTTGATGATGTCATAATCATTTGATGTCATAATCATTGGATGATGTCATAATCATTTTGTTGATGTCATAATCATTTGATGATGTCATAATCATATGATGTAATAATCATTGGATGATGTCATAATCATTTTGTTGATGTCATAATCATTTTATGATGTCATAATCATTTTGTTGATGTAATAATCATTGGATGATGTCATAATCCTTTTGTTGATGTCATAATCATTGGATGATGTCATAATCATTTTGTTGACGTCATAATCATTTGATGATTTCATAATCATTAGATGATGTCATAATCATTTTGTTGATGTCATAATCATTTGATGATGTCATAATCATTAGATGATGTCATAATCATTTTGTTGATGTCATAATCATTTGATGATGTCATAATCATTTGATGTCATAATCATTGGATGATGTCATAATCATTTTCTTGATGTCATAATCATTTGATGATGTCATAATCATTAGATGATGTCATAATCATTTTGTTGATGTCACAATCATTTCATGATGTCATAATCATTTGATGTCATAATCATTGGATGATGTCATAATCATTTTGTTGATGTCATAATCATTTGATGATGTCATAATCATTAGATAATGTCATAATCATTTTGTTGAAGTCATAATCATTTGATGATGTCATAATCATTTTGTTGATGTCATAATGATTTGATGATGTCATAATCATTTGATGTCATAATCATTGGATGATGTCATAATCATTTTGTTGATGTCATAATCATTTGATGATGTCATAATCATTTTGTTGATGTCATAATCATTTGATGATGTCATAATCATTTGATGTCATAATCATTGGATGATGTCATAATCATTTTGTTGATGTCATAATCATTTAATGATGTCATAAACATTAGATGATGTCATAATCATTTTGTTGATGTCATAATGATTTGATGATGTCATAATCATTTGATGTCATAATCATTGGATGATGTCATAATCATTTTGTTGATGTCATAATCATTTGATGATGTCATAATCATTTGATGTCATAATCATTGGATGATGTCATAATCATTTTGTTGATGTCATAATCATTTGATGATGTCATAATCATTAGATGATGTCATAATCATTTTGTTGATGTCATAATCATTAGATGATGTCATAATCATTTTGTTGATGTCATAATCATTTGATGATGTCATAATCATTTGATGATGTCATAATCATTAGATGATGTCATAATCATTTTGTTGATGTCATAATCATTTGATGATGTCATAATCATTTGATGTCATAATCATTGGATGATGTCATAATCATTTTGTTGATGTCATAATCATTTGATGATGTCATAATCATTTGATGTCATAATCATTGGTTGATGTCATAATCTTTTTTTTTATGTCATAATCATTTGATGTCATAATCATTGGATGATGTCATAATCATTTTGTTGATGTCATAATCATTTGATGATGTCATAATCATTGGATGATGTCATAATCATTTTGTTGATGTCATAATCATTTTGTTGATGTCATAATCATTTGATGATGTCATAATCATTAGATGATGTCATAATCATTTTGTTGATGTCATAATCATTTGATGATGTCATAATCATTAGATGATGTCATAATCATTTTGTTGATGTCATAATCATTTGATGATGTCATAATCATTTGATGTCATAATCATTGGATGATGTCATAATCATTTTATTGATGTCATAATCATTTGATGATGTCATAATCATTTGATGATGTCATAATCATTTTGTTGATGTCATAATCATTAGATGATGTCATAATCATTTTGTTGATGTCATAATCATTTTGTTGATGTCATAATCATTTGATGATGTCATAATCATTTGATGATGTCATAATCATTAGATGATGTCATAATCATTTTGTTGATGTCATAATCATTTGATGATGTCATAATCATTTGATGTCATAATCATTGGATGATGTCATAATCATTTTGTTGATGTCATAATCATTTGATGATGTCATAATCATTTTATGATGTCATAATCATTTTGTTGATGTAATAATCATTGGATGATGTCATAATCCTTTTGTTGATGTCATAATCATTGGATGATGTCATAATCATTTTGTTGACGTCATAATCATTTGATGATGTCATAATCATTAGATGATGTCATAATCATTTTGTTGATGTCATAATCATTTGATGATGTCATAATCATTAGATGATGTCATAATCATTTTGTTGATGTCATAATCATTTGATGATGTCATAATCATTTGATGTCATAATCATTGGATGATGTCATAATCATTTTCTTGATGTCATAATCGTTTGATGATGTCATAATCATTAGATGATGTCATAATCATTTTGTTGATGTCACAATCATTTCATGATGTCATAATCATTTGATGTCATAATCATTGGATGATTTCATAATCATTTTGTTGATGTCATAATCATTTGATGATGTCATAATCATTAGATAATGTCATAATCATTTTGTTGAAGTCATAATCATTTGATGATGTCATAATCATTTTGTTGATGTCATAATGATTTGATGATGTCATAATCATTTGATGTCATAATCATTGGATGATGTCATAATCATTTTGTTGATGTCATAATCATTTGATGATGTCATAATCATTTTGTTGATGTCATAATCATTTGATGATGTCATAATCATTTGATGTCATAATCATTGGATGATGTCATAATCATTTTGTTGATGTCATAATCATTTGATGATGTCATAAACATTAGATGATGTCATAATCATTTTGTTGATGTCATAATGATTTGATGATGTCATAATCATTTGATGTCATAATCATTGGATGATGTCATAATCATTTTGTTGATGTCATAATCATTTGATGATGTCATAATCATTTGATGTCATAATCATTGGATGATGTCATAATCATTTTGTTGATGTCATAATCATTTGATGATGTCATAATCATTAGATGATGTCATAATCATTTTGTTGATGTCATAATCATTAGATGATGTCATAATCATTTTGTTGATGTCATAATCATTTGATGATGTCATAATCATTTGATGATGTCATAATCATTAGATGATGTCATAATCATTTTGTTGATGTCATAATCATTTGATGATGTCATAATCATTTGATGTCATAATCATTGGATGATGTCATAATCATTTTGTTGATGTCATAATCATTTGATGATGTCATAATCATTGGATGATGTCATAATCATTTTGTTGATGTCATAATCATTTGATGATGTCATAATCATTAGATGATGTCATAATCATTGGATGATGTCATAATCATTTTGTTGATGTCATAATCATTTGATGATGTCATAATCATTTGATGTCATAATCATTGGATGATGTCATAATCATTTTGTTGATGTCATAATCATTTGATGATGTCATAATCATTAGATGATGTCATAATCATTTTGTTGATGTCATAATCATTAGATGATGTCATAATCATTTTGTTGATGTCATAATCATTTTGTTGATGTCATAATCATTTGATGATGTCATAATCATTAGATGATGTCATAATCATTTTGTTGATGTCATAATCATTTGATGATGTCATAATCATTTGATGTCATAATCATTGGATGATGTCATAATCATTTTGTTGATGTCATAATCATTTGATGATGTCATAATCATTTGATGTCATAATCATTGGTTGATGTCATAATCTTTTTTTTGATGTCATAATCATTTGATGTCATAATCATTGGATGATGTCATAATCATTTTGTTGATGTCATAATCATTTGATGATGTCATAATCATTGGATGATGTCATAATCATTTTGTTGATGTCATAATCATTTGATGATGTCATAATCATTGGATGATGACATAATCATTTTGTTGATGTCATAATCATTTGATGATGTCATAATCATTAGATGATGTCATAATCATTGGATGATGACATAATCATTTTGTTGATGTCATAATCATTTGATGTCATAATCATTGGATGATGTCATAATCATTTTGTTGATGTCATAATCATTTGATGATGTCACAATCATTAGATGATGTCATAATCATTGGATGATGACATAATCATTTTGTTGATGTCATAATCATTTGATGTCATAATCATTGGATGATGTCATAATCATTTTGTTGATGTCATAATCATTTGATGATGTCATAATCATTGGATGATGACATAATCATTTTGTTGATGTCATAATCATTTGATGATGTCATAATCATTTGATGTCATAATCATTGGATGATGTCATAATCATTTTGTTGATGTCATAATCATTTGATGATGTCATAATCATTGGATGATGTCATAATCATTTTGTTGATGTCATAATCATTTGATGATGTCATAATCATTTGATGATGTCATAATCATTGGATGATGACATAATCATTTTGTTGATGTCATAATCATTTGATGATGTCATAATCATTAGATGATGTCATAATCATTGGATGATGACATAATCATTTTGTTGATGTCATAATCATTTGATGTCATAATCATTGGATGATGTCATAATCATTTTGTTGATGTCATAATCATTTGATGATGTCACAATCATTAGATGATGTCATAATCATTGGATGATGACATAATCATTTTGTTGATGTCATAATCATTTGATGTCATAATCATTGGATGATGTCATAATCATTTTGTTGATGTCATAATCATTTGATGATGTCATAATCATTAGATGATGTCATAATCATTTTGTTGATGTCACAATCATTTCATGATGTCATAATCATTTGATGTCATAATCATTGGATGATGTCATAATCATTTTGTTGATGTCATAATCATTTGATGATGTCATAATCATTTGATGATGTCATAATCATTAGATAATGTCATAATCATTTTGTTGAAGTCATAATCATTTGATGATGTCATAATCATTTTGTTGATGTCATATTGATTTGATGATGTCATAATCATTTGATGTCATAATCATTGGATGATGTCATAATCATTTTGTTGATGTCATAATCATTTGATGATGTCATAATCATTAGATGATGTCATAATCATTTTGTTGATGTCATAATCATTTGATGATGTCATAATCAGATGATGTAATAATCATTGGATGATGTCATAATCATTTTGTTGATGTCATAATCATTTGATGATGTCATAATCATTAGATGATGTCATAATCATTTTGTTGATGTCATAATCATTTGATGATGTCATAATCATTAGATGATGTCATAATCATTTTGTTGATGTCATAATCATTTGATGATGTCATAATCATTTGATGTCATAATCATTGGATGATGTCGTAATCATTTTGTTGATGTCATAATCATTTGATGGTGTCATAATCATTTGATGATGTCATAATCATTTTGATGATGTCATAATCATTTGATGATGTCATAATCATTTGATGTCATAATCATTGGATAATGTCATAATCATTTTGTTGATGTCATAATCATTTTATGATGTCATAATCATTTTGTTGATGCAATAATCATTGGATGATGTCATAATCCTTTTTTTGATGTCATAATCATTTGATGATGTCATAATCATTAGATGATGTCATAATCATTTTGTTGATGTCATAATCATTTGATGATGTCATAATCATTTTGTTGATGTCATAATCATTTCGTTGATGTCATAATGATTTGATGATATCATAATCATTTGATGTCATAATCATTGGATGATGTCATAATCATTTTGTTGATGTCATAATCATTTGATGATGTCATAATCATTTGATGTCATAATCATTTTGTTGATGTCATAATCATTTTATGATGTCATAATCATTTTGTTGATGTCATAATCATTGGATGATGTCATAATCCTTTTGTTGATGTCATAATCATTTGATGATGTCATAATCATTAGATGATGTCATAATCATTTTGTTGATGTCATAATCATTTGATGATGTCATAATCATTTTGTTGATGTCATAATCATTTTGTTGATGTCATAATGATTTGATGATATCATAATCATTTGATGTCGTAATCATTGGATGATGTCATAATCATTTTGTTGATGTCATAATCATTTGATGATGTCATAATCATTAGATGATGTCATAATCATTGGATGATGACATAATCATTTTGTTGATGTCATAATCATTTGATGTCATAATCATTGGATGATGTCATAATCATTTTGTTGATGTCATAATCATTTGATGATGTCATAATCATTAGATGATGTCATAATCATTTTGTTGATGTCATAATCATTTCATGATTTCATAATCATTTGATGTCATAATCATTGGATGATGTCATAATCATTTTGTTGATGTCATAATCATTTGATGATGTCATAATCATTAGATAATGTCATAATCATTTTGTTGAAGTCATAATCATTTGATGATGTCATAATCATTAGGTGATGTCATAATCATTTTGTTGATGTCATAATCATTTTGTTGATGTCATATTGATTTAATGATGTCATAATCATTTGATGTCATAATCATTGGATGATGTCATAATCATTTTGTTCATGTCATAATCATTTGATGATGTCATAATCATTTGATGTCATAATCATTGGATGATGTCATAATCATTTTGTTGATGTCATAATCATTTGATGATGTCATAAACATTAGATGAAGTCATAATCATTTTGTTGATGTCATAATCATTTGATGATGTCATAATCATTTGATGTAATAATCATTGGATGATGTCATAATCATTTTGTTCATGTCATAATCATTTGATGATGTCATAATCATTAGATGATGTCATAATCATTTTGTTGATGTCATAATCATTTGATGATGTCATAATCATTAGGTGATGTCATAATCATTTTGTTGATGTCATAATCATTTGCTGATGTCATAATCATTTGATGTCATAATCATTGGATGATGTCATAATCATTTTGTTGATGTCATAATCATTTGATGATGTCATAATCATTTTGTTGATGTCATAATCATTTGATGATGTCATAATCATTTGATGTCATAATCATTGGATGATGTCATAATCATTTGATGTCATAATCATTGGATGATGTCATAATCATTTTGTTGATGTCATAATCATTTTATGATGTCATAATCATTTTGTTGATGTCGTAATCATTGGATGATGTCATAATCCTTTTGTTGATGTCATAATCATTTGATGATGTCATAATAATTAGATGATGTCATAATCATTTTGTTGATGTCATAATCATTTGATGATGTCATAATCATTTTGTTGATGTCATAATCATTTCGTTGATGTCATAATGATTTGATGATATCATAATCATTTGATGTCATAATCATTGGATGATGTCATAATCATTTTGTTGATGTCATAATCATTTGATGATGTCATAATCATTTGATGTCATAATCATTGGATGATGTGGTAATCATTTGATGATGCCATAATCATTTTGTTGATGTCATAATCATTTTATGATGTCATAATCATTTTGTTGATGTCATAATCATTGGATGATGTCATAATCCTTTTGTTGATGTCATAATCATTTGATGATGTCATAATCATTAGATGATGTCATAATCATTTTGTTGATGTCATAATCATTTGATGATGTCATAATCATTTTGTTGATGTCATAATCATTTTGTTGATGTCATAATGATTTGATGATATCATAATCATTTGATGTCGTAATCATTGGATGATGTCATAATCATTTTGTTGATGTCATAATCATTTGATGATGTCATAATCATTAGATGATGTCATAATCATTGGATGATGACATAATCATTTTGTTGATGTCATAATCATTTGATGTCATAATCATTGGATGATGTCATAATCATTTTGTTGATGTCATAATCATTTGATGATGTCATAATCATTAGATGATGTCATAATCATTTTGTTGATGTCATAATCATTTCATGATTTCATAATCATTTGATGTCATAATCATTGGATGATGTCATAATCATTTTGTTGATGTCATAATCATTTGATGATGTCATAATCATTAGATAATGTCATAATCATTTTGTTGAAGTCATAATCATTTGATGATGTCATAATCATTTTGTTGATGTCATAATCATTTTGTTGATGTCATATTGATTTAATGATGTCATAATCATTTGATGTCATAATCATTGGATGATGTCATAATCATTTTGTTCATGTCATAATCATTTGATGATGTCATAATCATTTGATGTCATAATCATTGGATGATGTCATAATCATTTTGTTGATGTCATAATCATTTGATGATGTCATAAACATTAGATGAAGTCATAATCATTTTGTTGATGTCATAATCATTTGATGATGTCATAATCATTTGATGTAATAATCATTGGATGATGTCATAATCATTTTGTTCATGTCATAATCATTTGATGATGTCATAATCATTAGATGATGTCATAATCATTTTGTTGATGTCATAATCATTTGATGATGTCATAATCATTAGGTGATGTCATAATCATTTTGTTGATGTCATAATCATTTGCTGATGTCATAATCATTTGATGTCATAATCATTGGATGATGTCATAATCATTTTGTTGATGTCATAATCATTTGATGATGTCATAATCATTTGATGATGTCATAATCATTTTGTTGATGTCATAATCATTTGATGATGTCATAATCATTTGATGTCATAATCATTGGATGATGTCATAATCATTTGATGTCATAATCATTGGATGATGTCATAATCATTTTGTTGATGTCATAATCATTTTATGATGTCATAATCATTTTGTTGATGTCGTAATCATTGGATGATGTCATAATCCTTTTGTTGATGTCATAATCATTTGATGATGTCATAATAATTAGATGATGTCATAATCAATTTGTTGATGTCATAATCATTTGATGATGTCATAATCATTTTGTTGATGTCATAATCATTTCGTTGATGTCATAATGATTTGATGATATCATAATCATTTGATGTCATAATCATTGGATGATGTCATAATCATTTTGTTGATGTCATAATCATTTGATGATGTCATAATCATTTGATGTCATAATCATTGGATGATGTGGTAATCATTTGATGATGCCATAATCATTTTGTTGATGTCATAATCATTTTATGATGTCATAATCATTTTGTTGATGTCATAATCATTTGATGATGTCATAATCATTAGATGATGTCATAATCATTTTGTTGATGTCATAATCATTTCATGATGTCATAATCATTAGATGATGTCATAATAATTTTGTTGATGTCATAATCATTTCGTTGATGTCATAATGATTTGATGATATCATATTCATTTGATGTCATAATCATTGGATGATGTCATAATCATTTTGTTGATGTCATAATCGTTTTGTTGATGTCATAATCATTTGATGTCATAATCATTGGATGATGTCATAATCATTTTGTTGATGTCATAATCATTTTATGATGTCATAATCATTTTGTTGATGTCATAATCATTGGATGATGTCATAATCCTTTTGTTGATGTCATAATCATTTGATGATGTCATAATCATTAGATGATGTCATAATCATTTTGTTGATGTCATAATCATTTGATGATGTCATAATCATTTTGTTGATGTCATAATCATTTCGTTGATGTCGTAATGATTTGATGATATCATAATCATTTGATGTCATAATCATTGGATGATGTCATAATCATTTTGTTGATGACATAATCATTTGATGATGTCATAATCATTAGATGATGTCATAATCATTGGATGATGACATAATCATTTTGTTGATGTCATAATCATTTGTTGTCATAATCATTGGATGATGTCATAATCATTTTGTTGATGTCATAATCATTTGATGATGTCATAATCATTAGATGATGTCATAATCATTTTGTTGATGTCATAATCATTTCATGATGTCATAATCATTTGATGTCATAATCATTGGATGATGTCATAATCATTTTGTTGATGTCATAATCATTTGATGATGTCATAATCATTAGATAATGTCATAACCATTTTTGTTGAAGTCATAATCATTTGATGATGTCATAATCATTTTGTTGATGTCATAATCATTTTGTTGATGTCATATTGATTTGATGATGTCATAATCATTTGATGTCATAATCATTGGATGATGTCATAATCAATTTGTTCATGTCATAATCATTTGATGATGTCATAATCATTTGATGTCATAATCATTGGATGATGTCATAATCATTTTGTTGATGTCATAATCATTTGATGATGTCATAATCATTAGATGATGTCATAATCATTTTGTTGATGTCATAATCATTTGATGATGTCATAATCATTTGATGTCATAATCATTGGATGATGTCATAATCATTTTGTTGATGTCATAATCATTTGATGATGTCATAATCATTAGATGATGTCATAATCATTTTGTTGATGTCATAATCATTTGATGATGTCATAATCATTAGATGATGTCATAATCATTTTGTTGATGTCATAATCATTTGATGATGTCATAATCATTTGATGTCATAATCATTGGATGATGTCATAATCATTTTGTTGATGTCATAATCATTTGATGATGTCATAATCATTTGATGTCATAATCATTGGATGATGTCATAATCATTTTGTTGATGTCATAATCATTGTATGATGTCATAATCATTTTGTTGATGTCATAATCATTGGATGATGTCATAATCCTTTTGTTGATGTCATAATCATTTGATGATGTCATAATCATTAGATGATGTCATAATCATTTTGTTGATGTCATAATCATTTGATGATGTCATAATCATTTTGTTGATGTCATAATCATTTCATTGATGTCATAATGATTTGATGATATCATAATCATTTGATGTCATAATCATTGGATGATGTCATAATCATTTTGTTGATGTCATAATCATTTGATGATGTCATAATCATTTGATGTCATAATCATTGGATGATGTCATAATCATTTGATGATGCCATAATCATTTTGTTGATGTCATAATCATTTTATGATGTCATAATCATTAGATGATGTCATAATCAATGGATGATGTCATAATCCTTTTGTTGATGTCATAATCATTTGATGATGTCATAATCATTAGATGATGTCATAATCATTTTGTTGATGTCATAATCATTTTGTTGATGTCATAATCATTTGATGATGTCATAATCATTAGATGATGTCATAATCATTTTGTTGATGTCATAATCATTTCATGATGTCATAATCATTTGATGTCATAATCATTGGATGATGTCATAATCATTTTGTTGATGTCATAATCATTTGATGATGTCATAATCATTAGATAATGTCATAATCATTTTGTTGATGTCATAATCATTTGATGATGTCATAATCATTTGATGTCATAATCATTGGATGATGTCATAATCATTTTGTTGATGTCATAATCATTTGATGATGTCATAATCATTAGATAATGTCATAATCATTTTGTTGAAGTCATAATCATTTGATGATGTCATAATCATTTTGTTGATGTCATAATGATTTGATGATGTCATAATCATTTGATGTCATAATCATTGGATGATGTCATAATCATTTTGTTGATGTCATAATCATTTGATGATGTCATAATCATTTGATGTCATAATCATTGGATGATGTCATAATCATTTTGTTGATGTCATAATCATTTGATGATGTCATAATCATTAGATGATGTCATAATAATTTTGTTGATGTCATAATCATTTGATGATGTCATAATCATATGATGTAATAATCATTGGATGATGTCATAATCATTTTGTTGATGTCATAATCATTTGATGATGTCATAATCATTAGATGATGTCATAATCATTTTGTTGATGTCATAATCATTTGATGATGTCATAATCATTAGATGATGTCATAATCATTTTGTTGATGTCATAATCATTTGATGATGTCATAATCATTTGATGTCATAATCATTGGATGATGTCATAATCATTTTATTGATGTCATAATCATTTGATGATGTCATAATCATTTGATGATGTCATAATCATTTTGTTGATGTCATAATCATTTGATGATGTCATAATCATTTGATGTCATAATCATTGGATGATGTCATAATCATTTTGTTGATGTCATAATCATTTTATGATGTCATAATCATTTTGTTGATGTCATAATCATTGGATGATGTCATAATCCTTTTGTTGATGTCATAATCATTTGATGATGTCATGATCATTAGATGATGTCATAATCATTTTGTTGATGTCATAATCATTTGATGATGTCATAATCATTTGATGTCATAATCATTGGATGATGTCATAATCATTTTGTTGATGTCATAATCATTTGATGATGTCATAATCATTTGATGTCATAATCATTGGATGATGTCATAATCATTTTGTTGATGTCATAATCATTTTATGATGTCATAATCATTTTGTTGATGTCATAATCATTGGATGATGTCATAATCCTTTTGTTGATGTCATAATCATTTGATGATGTCATAATCCTTAGATGATGTCATAATCATTTTGTTGATGTCATAATCATTTGATGATGTCATAATCATTTTGTTGATGTCATAATCATTTTATGATGTCATAATCATTTTGTTGATGTCATAATCATTGGATGATGTCATAATCATTTTGTTGATGTCATAATCATTTGATGATGTCATAATCATTAGATGATGTCATAATCATTTTGTTGATGTCACAATCATTTCATGATGTCATAATCATTTGATGTCATAATCATTGGATGATGTCATAATCATTTTGTTGATGTCATAATCATTTGATGATGTCATAATCATTAGATAATGTCATGATCATTTTGTTTAAGTCATAATCATTTGATGATGTCATAATCATTTTGTTGATGTCATAATGATTTGATGATGTCATGATCATTTGATGTCATAATCATTGGATGATGTCACAATCATTTTGTTGATGTCATAATCATTTGATGATGTCATTATCATTTTGTTGATGTCATAATCATTTGATGATGTCATAATCATTTGATGTCATAATCATTGGATGATGTCATAATCATTTTGTTGATGTCATAATCATTTGATGATGTCATTAACATTAGATGATGTCATAATCATTTTGTTGATGTCATAATGATTTGATGATGTCATAATCATTTGATGTCATAATCATTGGATGATGTCATAATCATTTTGTTGATGTCATAATCATTTGATGATGTCATAATCATTTGATGTCATAATCATTGGATGATGTCATAATCATTTTGTTGATGTCATAATCATTTGATGATGTCATAATCATTAGATGATGTCATAATCATTTTGTTGATGTCATAATCATTAGATGATGTCATAATCATTTTGTTGATGTCATAATCATTTTGTTGATGTCATAATCATTTGATGATGTCATAATCATTTGATGATGTCATAATCATTAGATGATGTCATAATCATTTTGTTGATGTCATAATCATTTGATGATGTCATAATCATTTGATGTCATAATCAATGGATGATGTCATAATCATTTTATTGATGACATAATCATTTGATGATGTCATAATCATTTGATGTCATAATCATTGGATGATGTCATAATCTTTTTTTTGATGTCATAATCATTTGATGTCATAATCATTGGATGATGTCATAATCATTGGATGATGACATAATCATTTTGTTGATGTCATAATCATTTGATGTCATAATCATTGGATGATGTCATAATCATTTTCTTGATGTCATAATCATTTGATGATGTCATAATCATTAGATGATGTCATAATCATTTTGTTGATGTCATAATGATTTGATGATGTCATAATCATTTGATGTCATAATCATTGGATGATGTCATAATCATTTTGTTGATGTCATAATCATTTGATGATGTCATAATCATTAGATGATGTCATAATCATTTTGTTGATGTCATAATCATTAGATGATGTCATAATCATTTTGTTGATGTCATAATCATTTTGTTGATGTCATAATCATTTGATGATGTCATAATCATTTGATGATGTTATAATCATTAGATGATGTCATAATCATTTTGTTGATGTCATAATCATTTGATGATGTCATAATCATTTGATGTCATAATCATTGGATGATGTCATAATCATTTTGTTGATGTCATAATCATTTGATGATGTCATAATCATTTGATGTCATAATCATTGGTTGATGTCATAATCTTTTTTTTGATGTCATAATCATTTGATGTCATAATCATTGGATGATGTCATAATCATTTTGTTGATGTCATAATCATTTGATGATGTCATAATCATTGGATGATGTCATAATCATTTTGTTGATGTCATAATCATTTGATGATGTCATAATCATTTGATGATGTCATAATCATTGGATGATGACATAATCATTTTGTTGATGTCATAATCATTTGATGATGTCATAATCATTAGATGATGTCATAATCATTGGATGATGACATAATCATTTTGTTGATGTCATAATCATTTGATGTCATAATCATTGGATGATGTCATAATCATTTTGTTGATGTCATAATCATTTGGTGATGTCATAATCATTAGATGATGTCATAATCATTGGATGATGACATAATCATTTTGTTGATGTCATAATCATTTGATGATGTCATAATCATTTGATGTCATAATCATTGGATGATGTCATAATCATTTTGTTGATGTCATAATCATTTGATGATGTCATAATCATTGGATGATGTCATAATCATTTTGTTGATGTCATAATCATTTGATGATGTCATAATCATTTGATGATGTCATAATCATTGGATGATGACATAATCATTTTGTTGATGTCATAATCATTTGATGATGTCATAATCATTAGATGATGTCATAATCATTGGATGATGACATAATCATTTTGTTGATGTCATAATCATTTGATGTCATAATCATTGGATGATGTCATAATCATTTTGTTGATGTCATAATCATTTGATGATGTCACAATCATTAGATGATGTCATAATCATTGGATGATGACATAATCATTTTGTTGATGTCATAATCATTTGATGTCATAATCATTGGATGATGTCATAATCATTTTGTTGATGTCATAATCATTTGATGATGTCATAATCATTAGATGATGTCATAATCATTTTGTTGATGTCACAATCATTTCATGATGTCATAATCATTTGATGTCATAATCATTGGATGATGTCATAATCATTGGATGATGTCATAATCATTTTGTTGATGTCATAATCATTTGATGATGTCATAATCATTAGATGATGTCATAATCATTTTGTTGATGTCATAATCATTTGATGATGTCATAATCAGATGATGTAATAATCATTGGATGATGTCATAATCATTTTGTTGATGTCATAATCATTTGATGATGTCATAATCATTAGATGATGTCATAATCATTTTGTTGATGTCATAATCATTTGATGATGTCATAATCATTAGATGATGTCATAATCATTTTGTTGATGTCATAATCATTTGATGATGTCATAATCATTTGATGTCATAATCATTGGATGATGTCGTAATCATTTTGTTGATGTCATAATCATTTGATGGTGTCATAATCATTTGATGATGTCATAATCATTTTGATGATGTCATAATCATTTGATGATGTCATAATCATTTGATGTCATAATCATTGGATAATGTCATAATCATTTTGTTGATGTCATAATCATTTTATGATGTCATAATCATTTTGTTGATGCAATAATCATTGGATGATGTCATAATCCTTTTTTTGATGTCATAATCATTTGATGATGTCATAATCATTAGATGATGTCATAATCATTTTGTTGATGTCATAATCATTTGATGATGTCATAATCATTTTGTTGATGTCATAATCATTTCGTTGATGTCATAATGATTTGATGATATCATAATCATTTGATGTCATAATCATTGGATGATGTCATAATCATTTTGTTGATGTCATAATCATTTGATGATGTCATAATCATTTGATGTCATAATCATTGGATGATGTCATAATCATTTTGTTGATGTCATAATCATTTTATGATGTCATAATCATTTTGTTGATGTCATAATCATTGGATGATGTCATAATCCTTTTGTTGATGTCATAATCATTTGATGATGTCATAATCATTAGATGATGTCATAATCATTTTGTTGATGTCATAATCATTTGATGATGTCATAATCATTTTGTTGATGTCATAATCATTTCGTTGATGTCATAATGATTTGATGATATCATAATCATTTGATGTCGTAATCATTGGATGATGTCATAATCATTTTGTTGATGTCATAATCATTTGATGATGTCATAATCATTAGATGATGTCATAATCATTGGATGATGACATAATCATTTTGTTGATGTCATAATCATTTGATGTCATAATCATTGGATGATGTCATAATCATTTTGTTGATGTCATAATCATTTGATGATGTCATAATCATTAGATGATGTCATAATCATTTTGTTGATGTCATAATCATTTCATGATTTCATAATCATTTGATGTCATAATCATTGGATGATGTCATAATCATTTTGTTGATGTCATAATCATTTGATGATGTCATAATCATTAGATAATGTCATAATCATTTTGTTGAAGTCATAATCATTTGATGATGTCATAATCATTTTGTTGATGTCATAATCATTTTGTTGATGTCATATTGATTTAATGATGTCATAATCATTTGATGTCATAATCATTGGATGATGTCATAATCATTTTGTTCATGTCATAATCATTTGATGATGTCATAATCATTTGATGTCATAATTATTGGATGATGTCATAATCATTTTGTTGATGTCATAATCATTTGATGATGTCATAAACATTAGATGAAGTCATAATCATTTTGTTGATGTCATAATCATTTGATGATGTCATAATCATTTGATGTAATAATCATTGGATGATGTCATAATCATTTTGTTCATGTCATAATCATTTGATGATGTCATAATCATTAGATGATGTCATAATCATTTTGTTGATGTCATAATCATTTGATGATGTCATAATCATTAGGTGATGTCATAATCATTTTGTTGATGTCATAATCATTTGCTGATGTCATAATCATTTGATGTCATAATCATTGGATGATGTCATAATCATTTTGTTGATGTCATAATCATTTGATGATGTCATAATCATTTGATGATGTCATAATCATTTTGTTGATGTCATAATCATTTGATGATGTCATAATCATTTGATGTCATAATCATTGGATGATGTCATAATCATTTGATGTCATAATCATTGGATGATGTCATAATCATTTTGTTGATGTCATAATCATTTTATGATGTCATAATCATTTTGTTGATGTCGTAATCATTGGATGATGTCATAATCCTTTTGTTGATGTCATAATCATTTGATGATGTCATAATAATTAGATGATGTCATAATCATTTTGTTGATGTCATAATCATTTGATGATGTCATAATCATTTTGTTGATGTCATAATCATTTCGTTGATGTCATAATGATTTGATGATATCATAATCATTTGATGTCATAATCATTGGATGATGTCATAATCATTTTGTTGATGTCATAATCATTTGATGATGTCATAATCATTTGATGTCATAATCATTGGATGATGTGGTAATCATTTGATGATGCCATAATCATTTTGTTGATGTCATAATCATTTTATGATGTCATAATCATTTTGTTGATGTCATAATCATTTGATGATGTCATAATCATTAGATGATGTCATAATCATTTTGTTGATGTCATAATCATTTCATGATGTCATAATCATTAGATGATGTCATAATAATTTTGTTGATGTCATAATCATTTCGTTGATGTCATAATGATTTGATGATATCATATTCATTTGATGTCATAATCATTGGATGATGTCATAATCATTTTGTTGATGTCATAATCATTTTGTTGATGTCATAATCATTTGATGTCATAATCATTGGATGATGTCATAATCATTTTGTTGATGTCATAATCATTTTATGATGTCATAATCATTTTGTTGATGTCATAATCATTGGATGATGTCATAATCCTTTTGGTGATGTCATAATCATTTGATGATGTCATAATCATTAGATGATGTCATAATCATTTTGTTGATGTCATAATCATTTGATGATGTCATAATCATTTTGTTGATGTCATAATCATTTCGTTGATGTCGTAATGATTTGATGATATCATAATCATTTGATGTCATAATCATTGGATGATGTCATAATCATTTTGTTGATGACATAATCATTTGATGATGTCATAATCATTAGATGATGTCATAATCATTGGATGATGACATAATCATTTTGTTGATGTCATAATCATTTGATGTCATAATCATTGGATGATGTCATAATCATTTTGTTGATGTCATAATCATTTGATGATGTCATAATCATTAGATGATGTCATAATCATTTTGTTGATGTCATAATCATTTCATGATGTCATAATCATTTGATGTCATAATCATTGGATGATGTCATAATCATTTTGTTGATGTCATAATCATTTGATGATGTCATAATCATTAGATAATGTCATAACCATTTTTGTTGAAGTCATAATCATTTGATGATGTCATAATCATTTTGTTGATGTCATAATCATTTTGTTGATGTCATATTGATTTGATGATGTCATAATCATTTGATGTCATAATCATTGGATGATGTCATAATCAATTTGTTCATGTCATAATCATTTGATGATGTCATAATCATTTGATGTCATAATCATTGGATGATGTCATAATCATTTTGTTGATGTCATAATCATTTGATGATGTCATAATCATTAGATGATGTCATAATCATTTTGTTGATGTCATAATCATTTGATGATGTCATAATCATTTGATGTCATAATCATTGGATGATGTCATAATCATTTTGTTGATGTCATAATCATTAGATGATGTCATAATCATTAGATGATGTCATAATCATTTTGTTGATGTCATAATCATTTGATGATGTCATAATCATTAGATGATGTCATAATCATTTTGTTGATGTCATAATCATTTGATGATGTCATAATCATTTGATGTCATAATCATTGGATGATGTCATAATCATTTTGTTGATGTCATAATCATTTGATGATGTCATAATCATTTGATGTCATAATCATTGGATGATGTCATAATCATTTTGTTGATGTCATAATCATTTTATGATGTCATAATCATTTTGTTGATGTCATAATCATTGGATGATGTCATAATCCTTTTGTTGATGTCATAATCATTTGATGATGTCATAATCATTAGATGATGTCATAATCATTTTGTTGATGTCATAATCATTTGATGATGTCATAATCATTTTGTTGATGTCATAATCATTTCATTGATGTCATAATGATTTGATGATATCATAATCATTTGATGTCATAATCATTGGATGATGTCATAATCATTTTGTTGATGTCATAATCATTTGATGATGTCATAATCATTTGATGTCATAATCATTGGATGATGTCATAATCATTTGATGATGCCATAATCATTTTGTTGATGTCATAATCATTTTATGATGTCATAATCATTAGATGATGTCATAATCAATGGATGATGTCATAATCCTTTTGTTGATGTCATAATCATTTGATGATGTCATAATCATTAGATGATGTCATAATCATTTTGTTGATGTCATAATCATTTTGTTGATGTCATAATCATTTTATGATGTCATAATCATTTTGTTGATATCATAATCATTGGATGATGTCATAATCCTTTTGTTGATGTCATAATCATTTGATGATGTCATAATCATTAGAAGATGTCATAATCATTTTGTTGATGTCATAATCATTTGATGATGTCATAATCATTAGATGATGTCATAATCATTTTGTTGATGTCATAATCATTTCATGATGTCATAATCTTTTGATGTCATAATCATTGGATGATGTCATAATCATTTTGTTGATGTCATAATCATTTGATGATGTCATAATCATTAGATAATGTCATAATCATTTTGTTGAAGTCATAATCATTTGATGATGTCATAATCATTTTGTTGATGTCATAATGATTTGATGATGTCATAATCATTTGATGTCATAATCATTGGATGATGTCATAATCATTTTGTTGATGTCATAATCATTTGATGATGTCATAATCATTTGATGTCATAATCATTGGATGATGTCATAATCATTTTGTTGATGTCATAATCATTTGATGATGTCATAATCATTAGATGATGTCATAATAATTTTGTTGATGTCATAATCATTTGATGATGTCATAATCATATGATGTAATAATCATTGGATGATGTCATAATCATTTTGTTGATGTCATAATCATTTGATGATGTCATAATCATTAGATGATGTCATAATCATTTTGTTGATGTCATAATCATTTGATGATGTCATAATCATTAGATGATGTCATAATCATTTTGTTGATGTCATAATCATTTGATGATGTCATAATCATTTGATGTCATAATCATTGGATGATGTCATAATCATTTTATTGATGTCATAATCATTTGATGATGTCATAATCATTTGATGATGT
This sequence comes from Dendrobates tinctorius, assembly GCF_039654945.1. Classification (NCBI taxonomy): domain Eukaryota; kingdom Metazoa; phylum Chordata; class Amphibia; order Anura; family Dendrobatidae; genus Dendrobates; species Dendrobates tinctorius. Next base: position 38,832,462 of record NW_027361687.1, on the reverse strand, counting down.
CATAATCATTTTGTTGATGTCATAATCATTTGATGATGTCATAATCATTTGATGTCATAATCATTGGATGATGTCATAATCATTTTGTTGATGTCATAATCATTTTATGATGTCATAATCATTTTGTTGATGTCATAATCATTGGATGATGTCATAATCCTTTTGTTGATGTCATAATCATTTGATGATGTCATGATCATTAGATGATGTCATAATCATTTTGTTGATGTCATAATCATTTGATGATGTCATAATCATTTTGTTGATGTCATAATCATTTTGCTGATGTCATAATGATTTGATGATATCATAATCATTTGATGTCATAATCATTGGATGATGTCATAATCATTTTGTTGATGTCATAATCATTTGATGATGTCATAATCATTTGATGTCATAATCATTGGATGATGTCATAATCATTTTGTTGATGTCATAATCATTTTATGATGTCATAATCATTTTGTTGATGTCATAATCATTGGATGATGTCATAATCCTTTTGTTGATGTCATAATCATTTGATGATGTCATAATCCTTAGATGATGTCATAATCATTTTGTTGATGTCATAATCATTTGATGATGTCATAATCATTTTGTTGATGTCATAATCATTTTATGATGTCATAATCATTTTGTTGATGTCATAATCATTGGATGATGTCATAATCATTTTGTTGATGTCATAATCATTTGATGATGTCATAATCATTAGATGATGTCATAATCATTTTGTTGATGTCACAATCATTTCATGATGTCATAATCATTTGATGTCATAATCATTGGATGATGTCATAATCATTTTGTTGATGTCATAATCATTTGATGATGTCATAATCATTAGATAATGTCATGATCATTTTGTTTAAGTCATAATCATTTGATGATGTCATAATCATTTTGTTGATGTCATAATGATTTGATGATGTCATAATCATTTGATGTCATAATCATTGGATGATGTCACAATCATTTTGTTGATGTCATAATCATTTGATGATGTCATTATCATTTTGTTGATGTCATAATCATTTGATGATGTCATAATCATTTGATGTCATAATCATTGGATGATGTCATAATCATTTTGTTGATGTCATAATCATTTGATGATGTCATTAACATTAGATGATGTCATAATCATTTTGTTGATGTCATAATGATTTGATGATGTCATAATCATTTGATGTCATAATCATTGGATGATGTCATAATCATTTTGTTGATGTCATAATCATTTGATGATGTCATAATCATTTGATGTCATAATCATTGGATGATGTCATAATCATTTTGTTGATGTCATAATCATTTGATGATGTCATAATCATTAGATGATGTCATAATCATTTTGTTGATGTCATAATCATTAGATGATGTCATAATCATTTTGTTGATGTCATAATCATTTGATGATGTCATAATCATTTGATGTCATAATCATTGGATGATGTCATAATCTTTTTTTTTATGTCATAATCATTTGATGTCATAATCATTGGATGATGTCATAATCATTGGATGATGACATAATCATTTTGTTGATGTCATAATCATTTGATGTCATTATCATTGGATGATGTCATAATCATTTTCTTGATGACATAATCATTTTGTTGATGTCATAATCATTTGATGTCATTATCATTGGATGATGTCATAATCATTTTCTTGATGTCATAATCATTTGATGATGTCATAATCATTAGATGATGTCATAATCATTTTGTTGATGTCACAATCATTTCATGATGACATAATCATTTGATGTCATAATCATTGGATGATGTCATAATCATTTTGTTGATGTCATAATCATTTGATGATGTCATAATCATTAGATAATGTCATAATCATTTTGTTGAAGTCATAATCATTTGATGATGTCATAATCATTTTGTTGATGTCATAATGATTTGATGATGTCATAATCATTTGATGTCATAATCATTGGATGATGTCATAATCATTTTGTTGATGTCATAATCATTTGATGATGTCATAATCATTAGATGATGTCATAATCATTTTGTTGATGTCATAATCATTTGATGATGTCATAATAATTTGATGTTATAATCATTGGATGATGTCATAATCATTTTGTTGATGTCATAATCATTTGATGATGTCATAATCATTTTGTTGATGTCATAATCATTTGATGATGTCATAATCATTTGATGTCATAATCATTGGATGATGTCATAATCATTTTGTTGATGTCATAATCATTTGATGATGTCATAAACATTAGATGATGTCATAATCATTTTGTTGATGTCATAATGATTTGATGATGTCATAATCATTTGATGTCATAATCATTGGATGATGTCATAATCATTTTGTTGATGTCATAATCATTTGATGATGTCATAATCATTTGATGTCATAATCATTGGATGATGTCATAATCATTTTGTTGATGTCATAATCATTTGATGATGTCATAATCATTAGATGATGTCATAATCATTTTGTTGATGTCATAATCATTAGATGATGTCATAATCATTTTGTTGATGTCATAATCATTTGATGATGTCATAATCATTAGATGATGTCATAATCATTTTGTTGATGTCATAATCATTTGATGATGTCATAATCATTGGATGATGTCATAATCATTTTGTTGATGTCATAATCATTTGATGATGTCATAATCATTTGATGTCATAATCATTGGTTGATGTCATAATCTTTTTTTTGATGTCATAATCATTTGATGTCATAATCATTGGATGATGTCATAATCATTTTGTTGATGTCATAATCATTTGATGATGTCATAATCATTGGATGATGTCATAATCATTTTGTTGATGTCATAATCATTTGATGATGTCATAATCATTAGATGATGTCATAATCATTGGATGATGACATAATCATTTTGTTGATGTCATAATCATTTGATGATGTCATAATCATTAGATGATGTCATAATCATTGGATGATGACATAATCATTTTGTTGATGTCATAATCATTTGATGTCATAATCATTGGATGATGTCATAATCATTTTGTTGATGTCATAATCATTTGATGATGTCATAATCATTAGATGATGTCATAATCATTGGATGATGACATAATCATTTTGTTGATGTCATAATCATTTGATGTCATAATCATTGGATGATGTCATAATCATTTTGTTGATGTCATAATCATTTGATGATGTCATAATCATTAGATGATGTCATAATCATTTTGTTGATGTCACAATCATTTCATGATGTCATAATCATTTGATGTCATAATCATTGGATGATGTCATAATCATTTTGTTGATGTCATAATCATTTGATGATGTCATAATCATTAGATAATGTCATAATCATTTTGTTGAAGTCATAATCATTTGATGATGTCATAATCATTTTGTTGATGTCATATTGATTTGATGATGTCATAATCATTTGATGTCATAATCATTGGATGATGTCATAATCATTTTGTTGATGTCATAATCATTTGATGATGTCATAATCATTTGATGTCATAATCATTGGATGATGTCATAATCATTTTGTTGATGTCATAATCATTTGATGATGTCATAATCATTAGATGATGTCATAATCATTTTGTTGATGTCATAATCATTTGATGATGTCATAATCATATGATGTAATAATCATTGGATGATGTCATAATCATTTTGTTGATGTCATAATCATTTGATGATGTCATAATCATTAGATGATGTCATAATCATTTTGTTGATGTCATAATCATTTGATGATGTCATAATCATTAGATGATGTCATAATCATTTTGTTGATGTCATAATCATTTGATGATGTCATAATCATTTGATGTCATAATCATTGGATGATGTCGTAATCATTTTGTTGATGTCATAATCATTTGATGGTGTCATAATCATTTGATGATGTCATAATCATTTTGATGATGTCATAATCATTTGATGATGTCATAATCATTTGATGTCATAATCATTGGATAATGTCATAATCATTTTGTTGATGTCATAATCATTTTATGATGTCATAATCATTTTGTTGATGTAATAATCATTGGATGATGTCATAATCCTTTTGTTGATGTCATAATCATTGGATGATGTCATAATCATTTTGTTGATGTCATAATCATTTGATGATGTCATAATCATTAGATGATGTCATAATCATTTTGTTGATGTCATAATCATTTGATGATGTCATAATCATTAGATGATGTCATAATCATTTTGTTGATGTCATAATGATTTGATGATGTCACAATCATTTGATGTCATAATCATTGGATGATGTCATAATCATTTTGTTGATGTCATAATCATTTGATGATGTCTTAATCATTTTGTTGATGTCATAATCATTTGATGATGTCATAATCATTTGATGTCATAATCATTGGATGATGTCATAATCATTTTGTTGATGTCATAATCATTTGATGATGTCATAAACATTAGATGATGTCATAATCATTTTGTTGATGTCATAATGAGTTGATGATGTCATAATCATTTGATGCCATAATCATTGGATGATGTCATAATCATTTTGTTGATGTCATAATCATTTGATGATGTCATAATCATTTTGTTGATGTCATAATCATTAGATGATGTCATAATCATTTTGTTGATGTCATAATCATTTTGTTGATGTCATAATCATTTGATGATGTCATAATCATTAGATGATGTCATAATCATTTTGTTGATGTCATAATCATTTGATGATGTCATAATCATTTGATGTCATAATCATTGGATGATGTCATAATCATTTTGTTGATGTCATAATCATTTGATGATGTCATAATCATTTGATGTCATAATCATTGGTTGATGTCATAATCTTTTTTTTGATGTCATAATCATTTGATGTCATAATCATTGGATGATGTCATAATCATTTTGTTGATGTCATAATCATTTGATGATGTCATAATCATTGGATGATGTCATAATCATTTTGTTGATGTCATAATCATTTGATGATGTCATAATCATTTGATGATGTCATAATCATTGGATGATGACATAATCATTTTGTTGATGTCATAACCATTTGATGATGTCATAATCATTAGATGATGTCATAATCATTGGATGATGACATAATCATTTTGTTGATGTCATAATCATTTGATGTCATAATCATTGGATGATGTCATAATCATTTTGTTGATGTGATAATATTTGATGATGTCATAATCATTAGATGATGTCATAATCATTGGATGATGACATAATCATTTTGTTGATGTCATAATCATTTGATGTCATAATCATTGGATGATGTCATAATCATTTTGTTGATGTCATAATCATTTGATGATGTCATAATCATTAGATGATGTCATAATCATTTTGTTGATGTCACAATCATTTCATGATGTCATAATCATTTGATGTCATAATCATTGGATGATGTCATAATCATTTTGTTGATGTCATAATCATTTGATGATGCCATAATCATTAGATAATGTCATAATCATTTTGTTGAAGTCATAATCATTGGATGATGTCATAAACATTTTGTTGATGTCATAATCATTTGATGATGTCATAATCATTTGATGTCATAATCATTGGATGATGTCATAATCATTTTGTGGATGTCATAATCATTTGATGATGTCATAATCATTAGATGATGTCATAATCATTTTGTTGATGTCATAATCATTTGATGATGTCATAATCATATGATGTAATAATCATTGGATGATGTCATAATCATTTTGTTGATGTCATAATCATTTGATGAAGTCATAATCATTAGATGATGTCATAATCATTTTGTTGATGTCATAATCATTTTGTTGATGTCATAATCATTTTATGATGTCATAATCATTTTGTTGATGTCATAATCATTGGATGATGTCATAATCCTTTTGTTGATGTCATAATCATTTGATGATGTCATAATCCTTAGATGATGTCATAATCATTTTGTTGATGTCATAATCATTTGATGATGTCATAATAATTTTGTTGATGTCATAATCATTTTATGATGTCATAATCATTTTGTTGATGTCATAATCATTGGATGATGTCATAATCATTTTGTTGATGTCATAATCATTTGATGATGTCATAATCATTAGATGATGTCATAATCATTTTGTTGATGTCACAATCATTTCATGATGTCATAATCATTTGATGTCATAATCATTGGATGATGTCATAATCATTTTGTTGATGTCATAATCATTTGATGATGTCATAATCATTAGATAATGTCATAATCATTTTGTTTAAGTCATAATCATTTGATGATGTCATAATCATTTTGTTGATGTCATAATGATTTGATGATGTCATAATCATTTGATGTCATAATCATTGGATGATGTCACAATCATTTTGTTGATGTCATAATCATTTGATGATGTCATTATCATTTTGTTGATGTCATAATCATTTGATGATGTCATAATCATTTGATGTCATAATCATTGGATGATGTCATAATCATTTTGTTGATGTCATAATCATTTGATGATGTCATTAACATTAGATGATGTCATAATCATTTTGTTGATGTCATAATGATTTGATGATGTCATAATGATTTGATGTCATAATCATTGGATGATGTCATAATCATTTTGTTGATGTCATAATCATTTGATGATGTCATAATCATTTGATGTCATAATCATTGGATGATGTCATAATCATTTTGTTGATGTCATAATCATTTGATGATGTCATAATCATTAGATGATGTCATAATCATTTTGTTGATGTCATAATCATTAGATGATGTCATAATCATTTTGTTGATGTCATAATCATTTTGTTGATGTCATAATCATTTGATGATGTCATAATCATTTGATGATGTCATAATCATTAGATGATGTCATAATCATTTTGTTGATGTCATAATCATTTGATGATGTCATAATCATTTGATGTCATAATCAATGGATGATGTCATAATCATTTTGTTGATGACATAATCATTTGATGATGTCATAATCATTTGATGTCATAATCATTGGATGATGTCATAATCTTTTTTTTGATGTCATAATCATTTGATGTCATAATCATTGGATGATGTCATAATCATTGGATGATGACATAATCATTTTGTTGATGTCATAATCATTTGATGTCATAATCATTGGATGATGTCATAATCATTTTCTTGATGTCATAATCATTTGATGATGTCATAATCATTAGATGATGTCATAATCATTTTGTTGATGTCACAATCATTTCATGATGACATAATCATTTGATGTCATAATCATTGGATGATGTCATAATCATTTTGTTGATGTCATAATCATTTGATGATGTCATAATCATTAGATAATGTCATAATCATTTTGTTGAAGTCATAATCATTTGATCATGTCATAATCATTTTGTTGATGTCATAATGATTTGATGATGTCATAATCATTTGATGTCATAATCATTGGATGATGTCATAATCATTTTGTTGATGTCATAATCATTTGATGATGTCATAATCATTAGATGATGTCATAATCATTTTGTTGATGTCATAATCATTTGATGATGTCATAATCATTTGATGTTATAATCATTGGATGATGTCATAATCATTTTGTTGATGTCATAATCATTTGATGATGTCATAATCATTTTGTTGATGTCATAATCATTTGATGATGTCATAATCATTTGATGTCATAATCATTGGATGATGTCATAATCATTTTGTTGATGTCATAATCATTTGATGATGTCATAAACATTAGATGATGTCATAATCATTTTGTTGATGTCATAATGATTTGATGATGTAATAATCATTTGATGTCATAATCATTGGATGATGTCATAATCATTTTGTTGATGTCATAATCATTTGATGATGTCATAATCATTTGATGTCATAATCATTGGATGATGTCATAATCATTTTGTTGATGTCATAATCATTTGATGATGTCATAATCATTAGATGATGTCAATCATTTTGTTGATGTCATAATCATTAGATGATGTCATAATCATTTTGTTGATGTCATAATCATTTGATGATGTCATAATCATTTGATGATGTCATAATCATTAGATGATGTCATAATCATTTTGTTGATGTCATAATCATTTGATGATGTCATAATCATTTGATGTCATAATCATTGGATGATGTCATAATCATTTTGTTGATGTCATAATCATTTGATGATGTCATAAACATTTGATGTCATAATCATTGGTTGATGTCATAATCTTTTTTTTGATGTCATAATCATTTGATGTCATAATCATTGGATGATGTCATAATCATTTTGTTGATGTCATAATCATTTGATGATGTCATAATCATTGGATGATGTCATAATCATTTTGTTGATGTCATAATCATTTGATGATGTCATAATCATTAGATGATGTCATAATCATTGGATGATGACATAATCATTTTGTTGATGTCATAATCATTTGATGATGTCATAATCATTAGATGATGTCATAATCATTGGATGATGACATAATCATTTTGTTGATGTCATAATCATTTGATGTCATAATCATTGGATGATGTCATAATCATTTTGTTGATGTCATAATCATTTGATGATGTCATAATCATTAGATGATGTCATAATCATTGGATGATGACATAATCATTTTGTTGATGTCATAATCATTTGATGTCATAATCATTGGATGATGTCATAATCATTTTGTTGATGTCATAATCATTTGATGATGTCATAATCATTAGATGATGTCATAATCATTTTGTTGATGTCACAATCATTTCATGATGTCATAATCATTTGATGTCATAATCATTGGATGATGTCATAATCATTTTGTTGATGTCATAATCATTTGATGATGTCATAATCATTAGATAATGTCATAATCATTTTGTTGAAGTCATAATCATTTGATGATGTCATAATCATTTTGTTGATGTCATATTGATTTGATGATGTCATAATCATTTGATGTCATAATCATTGGATGATGTCATAATCATTTTGTTGATGTCATAATCATTTGATGATGTCATAATCATTTGATGTCATAATCATTGGATGATGTCATAATCATTTTGTTGATGTCATAATCATTTGATGATGTCATAATCATTAGATGATGTCATAATCATTTTGTTGATGTCATAATCATTTGATGATGTCATAATCATATGATGTAATAATCATTGGATGATGTCATAATCATTTTGTTGATGTCATAATCATTTGATGATGTCATAATCATTAGATGATGTCATAATCATTTTGTTGATGTCATAATCATTTGATGATGTCATAATCATTAGATGATGTCATAATCATTTTGTTGATGTCATAATCATTTGATGATGTCATAATCATTTGATGTCATAATCATTGGATGATGTCGTAATCATTTTGTTGATGTCATAATCATTTGATGGTGTCATAATCATTTGATGATGTCATAATCATTTTGATGATGTCATAATCATTTGATGATGTCATAATCATTTGATGTCATAATCATTGGATAATGTCATAATCATTTTGTTGATGTCATAATCATTTTATGATGTCATAATCATTTTGTTGATGTAATAATCATTGGATGATGTCATAATCCTTTTGTTGATGTCATAATCATTGGATGATGTCATAATCATTTTGTTGATGTCATAATCATTTGATGATGTCATAATCATTAGATGATGTCATAATCATTTTGTTGATGTCATAATCATTTGATGATGTCATAATCATTAGATGATGTCATAATCATTTTGTTGATGTCATAATCATTTGATGATGTCATAATCATTTGATGTCATAATCATTGGATGATGTCGTAATCATTTTGTTGATGTCATAATCATTTGATGGTGTCATAATCATTTGATGATGTCATAATCATTTTGATGATGTCATAATCATTTGATGATGTCATAATCATTTGATGTCATAATCATTGGATAATGTCATAATCATTTTGTTGATGTCATAATCATTTTATGATGTCATAATCATTTTGTTGATGTAATAATCATTGGATGATGTCATTATCCTTTTGTTGATGTCATAATCATTTGATGATGTCATAATCATTTTGTTGATGTCATAATCATTTGATGATGTCATAATCATTTGATGTCATAATCATTGGATGATGTCATAATCATTTTGTTGATGTCATAATCATTTGATGATGTCATAAACATTAGATGATGTCATAATCATTTTGTTGATGTCAAAATGATTTGATGATGTCACAATCATTTGATGTCATAATCATTGGATGATGTCATAATCATTTTGTTGATGTCATAATCATTTGATGATGTCTTAATCATTTTGTTGATGTCATAATCATTTGATGATGTCATAATCATTTGATGTCATAATCATTGGATGATGTCATAATCATTTTGTTGATGTCATAATCATTTGATGATGTCATAAACATTAGATGATGTCATAATCATTTTGTTGATGTCATAATGAGTTGATGATGTCATAATCATTTGATGCCATAATCATTGGATGATGTCATAATCATTTTGTTGATGTCATAATCATTTGATGATGTCATAATCATTAGATGATGTCATAATCATTTTGTTGATGTCATAATCATTAGATGATGTCATAATCATTTTGTTGATGTCATAATAATTTTGTTGATGTCATAATCATTTGATGATGTCATAATCATTAGATGATGTCATAATCATTTTGTTGATGTCATAATCATTTGATGATGTCATAATCATTTGATGTCATAATCATTGGATGATGTCATAATCATTTTGTTGATGTCATAATCATTTGATGATGTCATAATCATTTGATGTCATAATCATTGGTTGATGTCATAATCTTTTTTTTGATGTCATAATCATTTGATGTCATAATCATTGGATGATGTCATAATCATTTTGTTGATGTCATAATCATTTGATGATGTCATAATCATTGGATGATGTCATAATCATTTTGTTGATGTCATAATCATTTGATGATGTCATAATCATTTGATGATGTCATAATCATTGGATGATGACATAATCATTTTGTTGATGTCATAATCATTGGATGATGACATAATCATTTTGTTGATGTCATAATCATTTGATGATGTCATAATCATTTTGTTGATGTCATAATCATTTGATGTCATAATCATTGGATGATGTCATAATCATTTTGTTGATGTGATAATATTTGATGATGTCATAATCATTAGATGATGTCATAATCATTGGATGATGACATAATCATTTTGTTGATGTCATAATCATTTGATGTCATAATCATTGGATGATGTCATAATCATTTTGTTGATGTCATAATCATTTGATGATGTCATAATCATTAGATGATGTCATAATCATTTTGTTGATGTCATAATCATTAGATGATGTCATAATCATTTTGTTGATGTCATAATCATTTGATGATGTCATAATCATTTGATGTCATAATCATTGGATGATGTCATAATCTTTTTTTGATGTCATAATCATTTGATGTCATAATCATTGGATGATGTCATAATCATTGGATGATGACATAATCATTTTGTTGATGTCATAATCATTTGATGTCATAATCATTGGATGATGTCATAATCATTTTGTTGATGTGATAATATTTGATGATGTCATAATCATTAGATGATGTCATAATCATTGGATGATGACATAATCATTTTGTTGATGTCATAATCATTTGATGTCATAATCATTGGATGATGTCATAATCATTTTGTTGATGTCATAATCATTTGATGATGTCATAATCATTAGATGATGTCATAATCATTTTGTTGATGTCATAATCATTAGATGATGTCATAATCATTTTGTTGATGTCATAATCATTTGATGATGTCATAATCATTTGATGTCATAATCATTGGATGATGTCATAATCTTTTTTTTGATGTCATAATCATTTGATGTCATAATCATTGGATGATGTCATAATCATTGGATGATGACATAATCATTTTGTTGATGTCATAATCATTTGATGTCATTATCATTGGATGATGTCATAATCATTTTCTTGATGTCATAATCATTTGATGATGTCATAATCATTAGATGATGTCATAATCATTTTGTTGATGTCACAATCATTTCATGATGACATAATCATTTGATGTCATAATCATTGGATGATGTCATAATCATTTTGTTGATGTCATAATCATTTGATGATGTCATAATCATTAGATAATGTCATAATCATTTTTTTGAAGTCATAATCATTTGATGATGTCATAATCATTTTGTTGATGTCATAATGATTTGATGATGTCATAATCATTTGATGTCATAATCATTGGATGATGTCATAATCATTTTGTTGATGTCATAATCATTTGATGATGTCATAATCATTAGATGATGTCATAATCATTTTGTTGATGTCATAATCATTTGATGATGTCATAATAATTTGATGTTATAATCATTGGATGATGTCATAATCATTTTGTTGATGTCATAATCATTTGATGATGTCATAATCATTTTGTTGATGTCATAATCATTTGATGATGTCATAATCATTTGATGTCATAATCATTGGATGATGTCATAATCATTTTGTTGAAGTCATAATCATTTGATGATGTCATAAACATTAGATGATGTCATAATCATTTTGTTGATGTCATAATGATTTGATGATGTCATAATCATTTGATGTCATAATCATTGGATGATGTCATAATCATTTTGTTGATGTCATAATCATTTGATGATGTCATAATCATTTGATGTCATAATCATTGGATGATGTCATAATCATTTTGTTGATGTCATAATCATTTGATGATGTCATAATCATTAGATGATGTCATAATCATTTTGTTGATGTCATAATCATTAGATGATGTCATAATCATTTTGTTGATGTCATAATCATTTGATGATGTCATAATCATTAGATGATGTCATAATCATTTTGTTGATGTCATAATCATTTGATGATGTCATAATAATTGGATGATGTCATAATCATTTTGTTGATGTCATAATCATTTGATGATGTCATAATCATTTGATGTCATAATCATTGGTTGATGTCATAATCTTTTTTTTGATGTCATAATCATTTGATGTCATAATCATTGGATGATGTCATAATCATTTTGTTGATGTCATAATCATTTGATGATGTCATAATCATTGGATGATGTCATAATCATTTTGTTGATGTCATAATCATTTGATGATGTCATAATCATTAGATGATGTCATAATCATTGGATGATGACATAATCATTTTGTTGATGTCATAATCATTTGATGATGTCATAATCATTAGATGATGTCATAATCATTGGATGATGACATAATCATTTTGTTGATGTCATAATCATTTGATGTCATAATCATTGGATGATGTCATAATCATTTTGTTGATGTCATAATCATTTGATGATGTCATAATCATTAGATGATGTCATAATCATTGGATGATGACATAATCATTTTGTTGATGTCATAATCATTTGATGTCATAATCATTGGATGATGTCATAATCATTTTGTTGATGTCATAATCATTTGATGATGTCATAATCATTAGATGATGTCATAATCATTTTGTTGATGTCACAATCATTTCATGATGTCATAATCATTTGATGTCATAATCATTGGATGATGTCATAATCATTTTGTTGATGTCATAATCATTTGATGATGTCATAATCATTAGATAATGTCATAATCATTTTGTTGAAGTCATAATCATTTGATGATGTCATAATCATTTTGTTGATGTCATATTGATTTGATGATGTCATAATCATTTGATGTCATAATCATTGGATGATGTCATAATCATTTTGTTGATGTCATAATCATTTGATGATGTCATAATCATTTGATGTCATAATCATTGGATGATGTCATAATCATTTTGTTGATGTCATAATCATTTGATGATGTCATAATCATTAGATGATGTCATAATCATTTTGTTGATGTCATAATCATTTGATGATGTCATAATCATATGATGTAATAATCATTGGATGATGTCATAATCATTTTGTTGATGTCATAATCATTTGATGATATCATAATCATTAGATGATGTCATAATCATTTTGTTGATGTCATAATCATTTGATGATGTCATAATCATTAGATGATGTCATAATCATTTTGTTGATGTCATAATCATTTGATGATGTCATAATCATTTGATGTCATAATCATTGGATGATGTCGTAATCATTTTGTTGATGTCATAATCATTTGATGGTGTCATAATCATTTGATGATGTCATAATCATTTTGATGATGTCATAATCATTTGATGATGTCATAATCATTTGATGTCATAATCATTGGATAATGTCATAATCATTTTGTTGATGTCATAATCATTTTATGATGTCATAATCATTTTGTTGATGTAATAATCATTGGATGATGTCATAATCCTTTTGTTGATGTCATAATCATTGGATGATGTCATAATCATTTTGTTGATGTCATAATCATTTGATGATGTCATAATCATTAGATGATGTCATAATCATTTTGTTGATGTCATAATCATTTGATGATGTCATAATCATTAGATGATGTCATAATCATTTTGTTGATGTCATAATGATTTGATGATGTCACAATCATTTGATGTCATAATCATTGGATGATGTCATAATCATTTTGTTGATGTCATAATCATTTGATGATGTCTTAATCATTTTGTTGATGTCATAATCATTTGATGATGTCATAATCATTTGATGTCATAATCATTGGATGATGTCATAATCATTTTGTTGATGTCATAATCATTTGATGATGTCATAAACATTAGATGATGTCATAATCATTTTGTTGATGTCATAATGAGTTGATGATGTCATAATCATTTGATGCCATAATCATTGGATGATGTCATAATCATTTTGTTGATGTCATAATCATTTGATGATGTCATAATCATTTGATGTCATAATCATTGGTTGATGTCATAATCTTTTTTTTGATGTCATAATCATTTGATGTCATAATCATTGGATGATGTCATAATCCTTTTGTTGATGTCATAATCATTGGATGATGTCATAATCATTTTGTTGATGTCATAATCATTTGATGATGTCATAATCATTAGATGATGTCATAATCATTTTGTTGATGTCATAATCATTTGATGATGTCATAATCATTAGATGATGTCATAATCATTTTGTTGATGTCATAATCATTTGATGATGTCATAATCATTTGATGTCATAATCATTGGATGATGTCATAATCATTTTGTTGATGTCATAATCATTTGATGATGTCATAATCATTTGATGTCATAATCATTGGTTGATGTCATAATCTTTTTTTTGATGTCATAATCATTTGATGTCATAATCATTGGATGATGTCATAATCATTTTGTTGATGTCATAATCATTTGATGATGTCATAATCATTGGATGATGTCATAATCATTTTGTTGATGTCATAATCATTTGATGATGTCATAATCATTTGATGATGTCATAATCATTGGATGATGACATAATCATTTTGTTGATGTCATAACCATTTGATGATGTCATAATCATTAGATGATGTCATAATCATTGGATGATGACATAATCATTTTGTTGATGTCATAATCATTTGATGTCATAATCATTGGATGATGTCATAATCATTTTGTTGATGTGATAATATTTGATGATGTCATAATCATTATATGATGTCATAATCATTGGATGATGACATAATCATTTTGTTGATGTCATAATCATTTGATGTCATAATCATTGGATGATGTCATAATCATTTTGTTGATGTCATAATCATTTGATGATGTCATAATCATTAGATGATGTCATAATCATTTTGTTGATGTCACAATCATTTCATGATGTCATAATCATTTGATGTCATAATCATTGGATGATGTCATAATCATTTTGTTGATGTCATAATCATTTGATGATGCCATAATCATTAGATAATGTCATAATCATTTTGTTGAAGTCATAATCATTGGATGATGTCATAATCATTTTGTTGATGTCATAATCATTGGATGATCATTTTGTTGATGTCATAATCATTTGATGATGTCATAATCATATGATGTAATAATCATTGGATGATGTCATAATCATTTTGTTGATGTCATAATCATTTGATGAAGTCATAATCATTAGATGATGTCATAATCATTTTGTTGATGTCATAATCATTTTGTTGATGTCATAATCATTTTATGATGTCATAATCATTTTGTTGATGTCATAATCATTGGATGATGTCATAATCCTTTTGTTGATGTCATAATCATTTGATGATGTCATAATCCTTAGATGATGTCATAATCATTTTGTTGATGTCATAATCATTTGATGATGTCATAATCATTTTGTTGATGTCATAATCATTTTATGATGTCATAATCATTTTGTTGATGTCATAATCATTGGATGATGTCATAATCATTTTGTTGATGTCATAATCATTTGATGATGTCATAATCATTAGATGATGTCATAATCATTTTGTTGATGTCACAATCATTTCATGATGTCATAATCATTTGATGTCATAATCATTGGATGATGTCATAATCATTTTGTTGATGTCATAATCATTTGATGATGTCATAATCATTAGATAATGTCATAATCATTTTGTTTAAGTTATAATCATTTGATGATGTCATAATCATTTTGTTGATGTCATAATGATTTGATGATGTCATAATCATTTGATGTCATAATCATTGGATGATGTCACAATCATTTTGTTGATGTCATAATCATTTGATGATGTCATTATCATTTTGTTGATGTCATAATCATTTGATGATGTCATAATCATTTGATGTCATAATCATTGGATGATGTCATAATCATTTTGTTGATGTCATAATCATTTGATGATGTCATTAACATTAGATGATGTCATAATCATTTTGTTGATGTCATAATGATTTGATGATGTCATAATGATTTGATGTCATAATCATTGGATGATGTCATAATCATTTTGTTGATGTCATAATCATTTGATGATGTCATAATCATTTGATGTCATAATCATTGGATGATGTCATAATCATTTTGTTGATGTCATAATCATTTGATGATGTCATAATCATTAGATGATGTCATAATCATTTTGTTGATGTCTTAATCATTAGATGATGTCATAATCATTTTGTTGATGTCATAATCATTTTGTTGATGTCATAATCATTTGATGATGTCATAATCATTTGATGATGTCATAATCATTAGATGATGTCATAATCATTTTGTTGATGTCATAATCATTTGATGATGTCATAATCATTTGATGTCATAATCAATGGATGATGTCATAATCATTTTGTTGATGACATAATCATTTGATGATGTCATAATCATTTGATGTCATAATCATTGGATGATGTCATAATCTTTTTTTTGATGTCATAATCATTTGATGTCATAATCATTGGATGATGTCATAATCATTGGATGATGACATAATCATTTTGTTGATGTCATAATCATTTGATGTCATAATCATTGGATGATGTCATAATCATTTTCTTGATGTCATAATCATTTGATGATGTCATAATCATTAGATGATGTCATAATCATTTTGTTGATGTCACAATCATTTCATGATGACATAATCATTTGATGTCATAATCATTGGATGATGTCATAATCATTTTGTTGATGTCATAATCATTTGATGATGTCATAATCATTAGATAATGTCATAATCATTTTGTTGAAGTCATAATCATTTGATGATGTCATAATCATTTTTTTGATGTCATAATGATTTGATGATGTCATAATCATTTGATGTCATAATCATTGGATGATGTCATAATCATTTTGTTGATGTCATAATCATTTGATGATGTCATAATCATTAGATGATGTCATAATCATTTTGTTGATGTCATAATCATTTGATGATGTCATAATCATTTGATGTTATAATCATTGGATGATGTCATAATCATTTTGTTGATGTCATAATCATTTGATGATGTCATAATCATTTTGTTGATGTCATAATCATTTGATGATGTCATAATCATTTGATGTCATAATCATTGGATGATGTCATAATCATTTTGTTGATGTCATAATCATTTGATGATGTCATAAACATTAGATGATGTCATAATCATTTTGTTGATGTCATAATGATTTGATGATGTCATAATCATTTGATGTCATAATCATTGGATGATGTCATAATCATTTTGTTGATGTCATAATCATTTGATGATGTCATAATCATTTGATGTCATAATCATTGGATGATGTCATAATCATTTTGTTGATGTCATAATCATTTGATGATGTCATAATCATTAGATGATGTCATAATCATTTTGTTGATGTCATAATCATTAGATGATGTCATAATCATTTTGTTGATGTCATAATCATTTGATGATGTCATAATCATTTGATGATGTCATAATCATTAGATGATGTCATAATCATTTTGTTGATGTCATAATCATTTGATGATGTCATAATCATTTGATGTCATAATCATTGGATGATGTCATAATCATTTTGTTGATGTCATAATCATTTGATGATGTCATAATCATTTGATGTCATAATCATTGGTTGATGTCATAATCTTTTTTTTGATGTCATAATCATTTGATGTCATAATCATTGGATGATGTCATAATCATTTTGTTGATGTCATAATCATTTGATGATGTCATAATCATTGGATGATGTCATAATCATTTTGTTGATGTCATAATCATTTGATGATGTCATAATCATTAGATGATGTCATAATCATTGGATGATGACATAATCATTTTGTTGATGTCATAATCATTTGATGATGTCATAATCATTAGATGATGTCATAATCATTGGATGATGACATAATCATTTTGTTGATGTCATAATCATTTGATGTCATAATCATTGGATGATGTCATAATCATTTTGTTGATGTCATAATCATTTGATGATGTCATAATCATTAGATGATGTCATAATCATTGGATGATGACATAATCATTTTGTTGATGTCATAATCATTTGATGTCATAATCATTGGATGATGTCATAATCATTTTGTTGATGTCATAATCATTTGATGATGTCATAATCATTAGATGATGTCATAATCATTTTGTTGATGTCACAATCATTTCATGATGTCATAATCATTTGATGTCATAATCATTGGATGATGTCATAATCATTTTGTTGATGTCATAATCATTTGATGATGTCATAATCATTAGATAATGTCATAATCATTTTGTTGAAGTCATAATCATTTGATGATGTCATAATCATTTTGTTGATGTCATATTGATTTGATGATGTCATAATCATTTGATGTCATAATCATTGGATGATGTCATAATCATTTTGTTGATGTCATAATCATTTGATGATGTCATAATCATTTGATGTCATAATCATTGGATGATGTCATAATCATTTTGTTGATGTCATAATCATTTGATGATGTCATAATCATTAGATGATGTCATAATCATTTTGTTGATGTCATAATCATTTGATGATGTCATAATCATATGATGTAATAATCATTGGATGATGTCATAATCATTTTGTTGATGTCATAATCATTTGATGATGTCATAATCATTAGATGATGTCATAATCATTTTGTTGATGTCATAATCATTTGATGATGTCATAATCATTAGATGATGTCATAATCATTTTGTTGATGTCATAATCATTTGATGATGTCATAATCATTTGATGTCATAATCATTGGATGATGTCGTAATCATTTTGTTGATGTCATAATCATTTGATGGTGTCATAATCATTTGATGATGTCATAATCATTTTGATGATGTCATAATCATTTGATGATGTCATAATCATTTGATGTCATAATCATTGGATAATGTCATAATCATTTTGTTGATGTCATAATCATTTTATGATGTCATAATCATTTTGTTGATGTAATAATCATTGGATGATGTCATAATCCTTTTGTTGATGTCATAATCATTGGATGATGTCATAATCATTTTGTTGATGTCATAATCATTTGATGATGTCATAATCATTAGATGATGTCATAATCATTTTGTTGATGTCATAATCATTTGATGATGTCATAATCATTAGATGATGTCATAATCATTTTGTTGATGTCATAATCATTTGATGATGTCATAATCATTTGATGTCATAATCATTGGATGATGTCGTAATCATTTTGTTGATGTCATAATCATTTGATGGTGTCATAATCATTTGATGATGTCATAATCATTTTGATGATGTCATAATCATTTGATGATGTCATAATCATTTGATGTCATAATCATTGGATAATGTCATAATCATTTTGTTGATGTCATAATCATTTTATGATGTCATAATCATTTTGTTGATGTAATAATCATTGGATGATGTCATAATCCTTTTGTTGATGTCATAATCATTTGATGATGTCATAATCATTTTGTTGATGTCATAATCATTTGATGATGTCATAATCATTTGATGTCATAATCATTGGATGATGTCATAATCATTTTGTTGATGTCATAATCATTTGATGATGTCATAATCATTTGATGTCATAATCATTGGATGATGTCATAATCATTTTGTTGATGTCATAATCATTTGATGATGTCATAAACATTAGATGATGTCATAATCATTTTGTTGATGTCATAATGAGTTGATGATGTCATAATCATTTGATGCCATAATCATTGGATGATGTCATAATCATTTTGTTGATGTCATAATCATTTGATGATGTCATAATCATTAGATGATGTCATAATCATTTTGTTGATGTCATAATCATTAGATGATGTCATAATCATTTTGTTGATGTCATAATCATTTTGTTGATGTCATAATCATTTGATGATGTCATAATCATTAGATGATGTCATAATCATTTTGTTGATGTCATAATCATTTGATGATGTCATAATCATTTGATGTCATAATCATTGGATGATGTCATAATCATTTTGTTGATGTCATAATCATTTGATGATGTCATAATCATTTGATGTCATAATCATTGGTTGATGTCATAATCTTTTTTTTGATGTCATAATCATTTGATGTCATAATCATTGGATGATGTCATAATCATTTTGTTGATGTCATAATCATTTGATGATGTCATAATCATTGGATGATGTCATAATCATTTTGTTGATGTCATAATCATTTGATGATGTCATAATCATTTGATGATGTCATAATCATTGGATGATGACATAATCATTTTGTTGATGTCATAATCATTGGATGATGACATAATCATTTTGTTGATGTCATAATCATTTGATGATGTCATAATCATTTTGTTGATGTCATAATCATTTGATGTCATAATCATTGGATGATGTCATAATCATTTTGTTGATGTGATAATATTTGATGATGTCATAATCATTAGATGATGTCATAATCATTGGATGATGACATAATCATTTTGTTGATGTCATAATCATTTGATGTCATAATCATTGGATGATGTCATAATCATTTTGTTGATGTCATAATCATTTGATGATGTCATAATCATTAGATGATGTCATAATCATTTTGTTGATGTCACAATCATTTCATGATGTCATAATCATTTGATGTCATAATCATTGGATGATGTCATAATCATTTTGTTGATGTCATAATCATTTGATGATGTCATAATCATTAGATAATGTCATAATCATTTTGTTGAAGTCATAATCATTGGATGATGTCATAATCATTTTGTTGATGTCATAATCATTTGATGATGTCATAATCATTTGATGTCATAATCATTGGATGATGTCATAATCATTTTGTTGATGTCATAATCATTTGATGATGTCATAATCATTAGATGATGTCATAATCATTTTGTTGATGTCATAATCATTTGATGATGTCATAATCATATGATGTAATAATCATTGGATGATGTCATAATCATTTTGTTGATGTCATAATCATTTGATGATGTCATAATCATTAGATGATGTCATAATCATTTTGTTGATGTCATAATCATTTGATGATGTCATAATCATTAGATGATGTCATAATCATTTTGTTGATGTCATAATCAATGGATGATGTCATAATCATTTTGTTGATGACATAATCATTTGATGATGTCATAATCATTTGATGTCATAATCATTGGATGATGTCATAATCTTTTTTTTGATGTCATAATCATTTGATGTCATAATCATTGGATGATGTCATAATCATTGGATGATGACATAATCATTTTGTTGATGTCATAATCATTTGATGTCATAATCATTGGATGATGTCATAATCATTTTCTTGATGTCATAATCATTTGATGATGTCATAATCATTAGATGATGTCATAATCATTTTGTTGATGTCACAATCATTTCATGATGACATAATCATTTGATGTCATAATCATTGGATGATGTCATAATCATTTTGTTGATGTCATAATCATTTGATGATGTCATAATCATTAGATAATGTCATAATCATTTTGTTGAAGTCATAATCATTTGATGATGTCATAATCATTTTGTTGATGTCATAATGATTTGATGATGTCATAATCATTTGATGTCATAATCATTGGATGATGTCATAATCATTTTGTTGATGTCATAATCATTTGATGATGTCATAATCATTAGATGATGTCATAATCATTTTGTTGATGTCATAATCATTTGATGATGTCATAATCATTTGATGTTATAATCATTGGATGATGTCATAATCATTTTGTTGATGTCATAATCATTTGATGATGTCATAATCATTTTGTTGATGTCATAATCATTTGATGATGTCACAATCATTTGATGTCATAATCATTGGATGATGTCATAATCATTTTGTTGATGTCATAATCATTTGATGATGTCATAAACATTAGATGATGTCATAATCATTTTGTTGATGTCATAATGATTTGATGATGTCATAATCATTTGATGTCATAATCATTGGATGATGTCATAATCATTTTGTTGATGTCATAATCATTTGATGATGTCATAATCATTTGATGTCATAATCATTGGATGATGTCATAATCATTTTGTTGATGTCATAATCATTTGATGATGTCATAATCATTAGATGATGTCATAATCATTTTGTTGATGTCATAATCATTAGATGATGTCATAATCATTTTGTTGATGTCATAATCATTTGATGATGTCATAATCATTTGATGATGTCATAATCATTAGATGATGTCATAATCATTTTGTTGATGTCATAATCATTTGATGATGTCATAATCATTTGATGTCATAATCATTGGATGATGTCATAATCATTTTGTTGATGTCATAATCATTTGATGATGTCATAATCATTTGATGTCATAATCATTGGTTGATGTCATAATCTTTTTTTTGATGTCATAATCATTTGATGTCATAATCATTGGATGATGTCATAATCATTTTGTTGATGTCATAATCATTTGATGATGTCATAATCATTGGATGATGTCATAATCATTTTGTTGATGTCATAATCATTTGATGATGTCATAATCATTAGATGATGTCATAATCATTGGATGATGACATAATCATTTTGTTGATGTCATAATCATTTGATGATGTCATAATCATTAGATGATGTCATAATCATTGGATGATGACATAATCATTTTGTTGATGTCATAATCATTTGATGTCATAATCATTGGATGATGTCATAATCATTTTGTTGATGTCATAATCATTTGATGATGTCATAATCATTAGATGATGTCATAATCATTGGATTATGACATAATCATTTTGTTGATGTCATAATCATTTGATGTCATAACCATTGGATGATGTCATAATCATTTTGTTGATGTCATAATCATTTGATGATGTCATAATCATTAGATGATGTCATAATCATTTTGTTGATGTCACAATCATTTCATGATGTCATAATCATTTGATGTCATAATCATTTGATGATGTCATAATCATTTTGTTGATGTCATAATCATTTGATGATGTCATAATCATTAGATAATGTCATAATCATTTTGTTGAAGTCATAATCATTTGATGATGTCATAATCATTTTGTTGATGTCATATTGATTTGATGATGTCATAATCATTTGATGTCATAATCATTGGATGATGTCATAATCATTTTGTTGATGTCATAATCATTTGATGATGTCATAATCATTTGATGTCATAATCATTGGATGATGTCATAATCATTTTGTTGATGTCATAATCATTTGATGATGTCATAATCATTAGATGATGTCATAATCATTTTGTTGATGTCATAATCATTTGATGATGTCATAATCATATGATGTAATAATCATTGGATGATGTCATAATCATTTTGTTGATGTCATAATCATTAGGTGATGTCATAATCATTAGATGATGTCATAATCATTTTGTTGATGTCATAATCATTTGATGATGTCATAATCATTAGATGATGTCATAATCATTTTGTTGATGTCATAATCATTTGATGATGTCATAATCATTTGATGTCATAATCATTGGATGATGTCGTAATCATTTTGTTGATGTCATAATCATTTGATGGTGTCATAATCATTTGATGATGTCATAATCATTTTGATGATGTCATAATCATTTGATGATGTCATAATCATTTGATGTCATAATCATTGGATAATGTCATAATCATTTTGTTGATGTCATAATCATTTTATGATGTCATAATCATTTTGTTGATGTCATAATCATTGGATGATGTCATAATCCTTTTGTTGATGTCATAATCATTGGATGATGTCATAATCATTTTGTTGATGTCATAATCATTTGATGATGTCATAATCATTAGATGATGTCATAATCATTTTGTTGATGTCATAATCATTTGATGATGTCATAATCATTAGATGATGTCATAATCATTTTGTTGATGTCATAATCATTTGATGATGTCATAATCATTTGATGTCATAATCATTGGATGATGTCGTAATCATTTTGTTGATGTCATAATCATTTGATGGTGTCATAATCATTTGATGATGTCATAATCATTTTGATGATGTCATAATCATTTGATGATGTCATAATCATTTGATGTCATAATCATTGGATAATGTCATAATCATTTTGTTGATGTCATAATCATTTTATGATGTCATAATCATTTTGTTGATGTAATAATCATTGGATGATGTCATAATCCTTTTGTTGATGTCATAATCATTTGATGATGTCATAATCATTTTGTTGATGTCATAATCATTTGATGATGTCATAATCATTTGATGTCATAATCATTGGATGATGTCATAATCATTTTGTTGATGTCATAATCATTTGATGATGTCATAAACATTAGATGATGTCATAATCATTTTGTTGATGTCATAATGATTTGATGATGTCACAATCATTTGATGTCATAATCATTGGATGATGTCATAATCATTTTGTTGATGTCATAATCATTTGATGATGTCTTAATCATTTTGTTGATGTCATAATCATTTGATGATGTCATAATCATTTGATGTCATAATCATTGGATGATGTCATAATCATTTTGTTGATGTCATAATCATTTGATGATGTCATAAACATTAGATGATGTCATAATCATTTTGCTGATGTCATAATGAGTTGATGATGTCATAATCATTTGATGCCATAATCATTGGATGATGTCATAATCATTTTGTTGATGTCATAATCATTTGATGATGTCATAATCATTAGATGATGTCATAATCATTTTGTTGATGTCATAATCATTAGATGATGTCATAATCATTTTGTTGATGTCATAATCATTTTGTTGATGTCATAATCATTTGATGATGTCATAATCATTAGATGATGTCATAATCATTTTGTTGATGTCATAATCATTTGATGATGTCATAATCATTTGATGTCATAATCATTGGATGATGTCATAATCATTTTGTTGATGTCATAATCATTTGATGATGTCATAATCATTTGATGTCATAATCATTGGTTGATGTCATAATCTTTTTTTTGATGTCATAATCATTTGATGTCATAATCATTGGATGATGTCATAATCATTTTGTTGATGTCATAATCATTTGATGATGTCATAATCATTGGATGATGTCATAATCATTTTGTTGATGTCATAATCATTTGATGATGTCATAATCATTTGATGATGTCATAATCATTGGATGATGACATAATCATTTTGTTGATGTCATAATCATTTGATGATGTCATAATCATTAGATGATGTCATAATCATTGGATGATGACATAATCATTTTGTTGATGTCATAATCATTTCATGTCATAATCATTGGATGATGTCATAATCATTTTGTTGATGTGATAATATTTGATGATGTCATAATCATTAGATGATGTCATAATCATTGGATGATGACATAATCATTTTGTTGATGTCATAATCATTTGATGTCATAATCATTGGATGATGTCATAATCATTTTGTTGATGTCATAATCATTTGATGATGTCATAATCATTAGATGATGTCATAATCATTTTGTTGATGTCACAATCATTTCATGATGTCATAATCATTTGATGTCATAATCATTGGATGATGTCATAATCATTTTGTTGATGTCATAATCATTTGATGATGTCATAATCATTAGATAATGTCATAATCATTTTGTTGAAGTCATAATCATTGGATGATGTCATAATCATTTTGTTGATGTCATAATCATTTGATGATGTCATAATCATTTGATGTCATAATCATTGGATGATGTCATAATCATTTTGTTGATGTCATAATCATTTGATGATGTCATAATCATTAGATGATGTCATAATCATTTTGTTGATGTCATAATCATTTGATGATGTCATAATCATATGATGTAATAATCATTGGATGATGTCATAATCATTTTGTTGATGTCATAATCATTTGATGATGTCATAATCATTAGATGATGTCATAATCATTTTGTTGATGTCATAATCATTTGATGATGTCATAATCATTAGATGATGTCATAATCATTTTGTTGATGTCATAATCATTTGATGATGTCATAATCATTTGATGTCATAATCATTGGATGATGTCGTAATCATTTTGTTGATGTCATAATCATTTGATGGTGTCATAATCATTTGATGATGTCATAATCATTTTGATGATGTCATAATCATTTGATGATGTCATAATCATTTGATGTCATAATCATTGGATAATGTCATAATCATTTTGTTGATGTCATAATCATTTTATGATGTCATAATCATTTTGTTGATGTAATAATCATTGGATGATGTCATAATCCTTTTGTTGATGTCATAATCATTTGATGTCATTATCATTGGATGATGTCATAATCATTTTCTTGATGACATAATCATTTTGTTGATGTCATAATCATTTGATGTCATTATCATTGGATGATGTCATAATCATTTTCTTGATGTCATAATCATTTGATGATGTCATAATCATTAGATGATGTCATAATCATTTTGTTGATGTCACAATCATTTCATGATGACATAATCATTTGATGTCATAATCATTGGATGATGTCATAATCATTTTGTTGATGTCATAATCATTTGATGATGTCATAATCATTAGATAATGTCATAATCATTTTGTTGAAGTCATAATCATTTGATGATGTCATAATCATTTTGTTGATGTCATAATGATTTGATGATGTCATAATCATTTGATGTCATAATCATTGGATGATGTCATAATCATTTTGTTGATGTCATAATCATTTGATGATGTCATAATCATTAGATGATGTCATAATCATTTTGTTGATGTCATAATCATTTGATGATGTCATAATAATTTGATGTTATAATCATTGGATGATGTCATAATCATTTTGTTGATGTCATAATCATTTGATGATGTCATAATCATTTTGTTGATGTCATAATCATTTGATGATGTCATAATCATTTGATGTCATAATCATTGGATGATGTCATAATCATTTTGTTGATGTCATAATCATTTGATGATGTCATAAACATTAGATGATGTCATAATCATTTTGTTGATGTCATAATGATTTGATGATGTCATAATCATTTGATGTCATAATCATTGGATGATGTCATAATCATTTTGTTGATGTCATAATCATTTGATGATGTCATAATCATTTGATGTCATAATCATTGGATGATGTCATAATCATTTTGTTGATGTCATAATCATTTGATGATGTCATAATCATTAGATGATGTCATAATCATTTTGTTGATGTCATAATCATTAGATGATGTCATAATCATTTTGTTGATGTCATAATCATTTGATGATGTCATAATCATTAGATGATGTCATAATCATTTTGTTGATGTCATAATCATTTGATGATGTCATAATCATTGGATGATGTCATAATCATTTTGTTGATGTCATAATCATTTGATGATGTCATAATCATTTGATGTCATAATCATTGGTTGATGTCATAATCTTTTTTTTGATGTCATAATCATTTGATGTCATAATCATTGGATGATGTCATAATCATTTTGTTGATGTCATAATCATTTGATGATGTCATAATCATTGGATGATGTCATAATCATTTTGTTGATGTCATAATCATTTGATGATGTCATAATCATTAGATGATGTCATAATCATTGGATGATGACATAATCATTTTGTTGATGTCATAATCATTTGATGATGTCATAATCATTAGATGATGTCATAATCATTGGATGATGACATAATCATTTTGTTGATGTCATAATCATTTGATGTCATAATCATTGGATGATGTCATAATCATTTTGTTGATGTCATAATCATTTGATGATGTCATAATCATTAGATGATGTCATAATCATTGGATGATGACATAATCATTTTGTTGATGTCATAATCATTTGATGTCATAATCATTGGATGATGTCATAATCATTTTGTTGATGTCATAATCATTTGATGATGTCATAATCATTAGATGATGTCATAATCATTTTGTTGATGTCACAATCATTTCATGATGTCATAATCATTTGATGTCATAATCATTGGATGATGTCATAATCATTTTGTTGATGTCATAATCATTTGATGATGTCATAATCATTAGATAATGTCATAATCATTTTGTTGAAGTCATAATCATTTGATGATGTCATAATCATTTTGTTGATGTCATATTGATTTGATGATGTCATAATCATTTGATGTCATAATCATTGGATGATGTCATAATCATTTTGTTGATGTCATAATCATTTGATGATGTCATAATCATTTGATGTCATAATCATTGGATGATGTCATAATCATTTTGTTGATGTCATAATCATTTGATGATGTCATAATCATTAGATGATGTCATAATCATTTTGTTGATGTCATAATCATTTGATGATGTCATAATCATATGATGTAATAATCATTGGATGATGTCATAATCATTTTGTTGATGTCATAATCATTTGATGATGTCATAATCATTAGATGATGTCATAATCATTTTGTTGATGTCATAATCATTTGATGATGTCATAATCATTAGATGATGTCATAATCATTTTGTTGATGTCATAATCATTTGATGATGTCATAATCATTTGATGTCATAATCATTGGATGATGTCGTAATCATTTTGTTGATGTCATAATCATTTGATGGTGTCATAATCATTTGATGATGTCATAATCATTTTGATGATGTCATAATCATTTGATGATGTCATAATCATTTGATGTCATAATCATTGGATAATGTCATAATCATTTTGTTGATGTCATAATCATTTTATGATGTCATAATCATTTTGTTGATGTAATAATCATTGGATGATGTCATAATCCTTTTGTTGATGTCATAATCATTGGATGATGTCATAATCATTTTGTTGATGTCATAATCATTTGATGATGTCATAATCATTAGATGATGTCATAATCATTTTGTTGATGTCATAATCATTTGATGATGTCATAATCATTAGATGATGTCATAATCATTTTGTTGATGTCATAATGATTTGATGATGTCACAATCATTTGATGTCATAATCATTGGATGATGTCATAATCATTTTGTTGATGTCATAATCATTTGATGATGTCTTAATCATTTTGTTGATGTCATAATCATTTGATGATGTCATAATCATTTGATGTCATAATCATTGGATGATGTCATAATCATTTTGTTGATGTCATAATCATTTGATGATGTCATAAACATTAGATGATGTCATAATCATTTTGTTGATGTCATAATGAGTTGATGATGTCATAATCATTTGATGCCATAATCATTGGATGATGTCATAATCATTTTGTTGATGTCATAATCATTTGATGATGTCATAATCATTTTGTTGATGTCATAATCATTAGATGATGTCATAATCATTTTGTTGATGTCATAATCATTTTGTTGATGTCATAATCATTTGATGATGTCATAATCATTAGATGATGTCATAATCATTTTGTTGATGTCATAATCATTTGATGATGTCATAATCATTTGATGTCATAATCATTGGATGATGTCATAATCATTTTGTTGATGTCATAATCATTTGATGATGTCATAATCATTTGATGTCATAATCATTGGTTGATGTCATAATCTTTTTTTTGATGTCATAATCATTTGATGTCATAATCATTGGATGATGTCATAATCATTTTGTTGATGTCATAATCATTTGATGATGTCATAATCATTGGATGATGTCATAATCATTTTGTTGATGTCATAATCATTTGATGATGTCATAATCATTTGATGATGTCATAATCATTGGATGATGACATAATCATTTTGTTGATGTCATAACCATTTGATGATGTCATAATCATTAGATGATGTCATAATCATTGGATGATGACATAATCATTTTGTTGATGTCATAATCATTTGATGTCATAATCATTGGATGATGTCATAATCATTTTGTTGATGTGATAATATTTGATGATGTCATAATCATTAGATGATGTCATAATCATTGGATGATGACATAATCATTTTGTTGATGTCATAATCATTTGATGTCATAATCATTGGATGATGTCATAATCATTTTGTTGATGTCATAATCATTTGATGATGTCATAATCATTAGATGATGTCATAATCATTTTGTTGATGTCACAATCATTTCATGATGTCATAATCATTTGATGTCATAATCATTGGATGATGTCATAATCATTTTGTTGATGTCATAATCATTTGATGATGCCATAATCATTAGATAATGTCATAATCATTTTGTTGAAGTCATAATCATTGGATGATGTCATAAACATTTTGTTGATGTCATAATCATTTGATGATGTCATAATCATTTGATGTCATAATCATTGGATGATGTCATAATCATTTTGTGGATGTCATAATCATTTGATGATGTCATAATCATTAGATGATGTCATAATCATTTTGTTGATGTCATAATCATTTGATGATGTCATAATCATATGATGTAATAATCATTGGATGATGTCATAATCATTTTGTTGATGTCATAATCATTTGATGAAGTCATAATCATTAGATGATGTCATAATCATTTTGTTGATGTCATAATCATTTTGTTGATGTCATAATCATTTTATGATGTCATAATCATTTTGTTGATGTCATAATCATTGGATGATGTCATAATCCTTTTGTTGATGTCATAATCATTTGATGATGTCATAATCCTTAGATGATGTCATAATCATTTTGTTGATGTCATAATCATTTGATGATGTCATAATAATTTTGTTGATGTCATAATCATTTTATGATGTCATAATCATTTTGTTGATGTCATAATCATTGGATGATGTCATAATCATTTTGTTGATGTCATAATCATTTGATGATGTCATAATCATTAGATGATGTCATAATCATTTTGTTGATGTCACAATCATTTCATGATGTCATAATCATTTGATGTCATAATCATTGGATGATGTCATAATCATTTTGTTGATGTCATAATCATTTGATGATGTCATAATCATTAGATAATGTCATAATCATTTTGTTTAAGTCATAATCATTTGATGATGTCATAATCATTTTGTTGATGTCATAATGATTTGATGATGTCATAATCATTTGATGTCATAATCATTGGATGATGTCACAATCATTTTGTTGATGTCATAATCATTTGATGATGTCATTATCATTTTGTTGATGTCATAATCATTTGATGATGTCATAATCATTTGATGTCATAATCATTGGATGATGTCATAATCATTTTGTTGATGTCATAATCATTTGATGATGTCATTAACATTAGATGATGTCATAATCATTTTGTTGATGTCATAATGATTTGATGATGTCATAATGATTTGATGTCATAATCATTGGATGATGTCATAATCATTTTGTTGATGTCATAATCATTTGATGATGTCATAATCATTTGATGTCATAATCATTGGATGATGTCATAATCATTTTGTTGATGTCATAATCATTTGATGATGTCATAATCATTAGATGATGTCATAATCATTTTGTTGATGTCATAATCATTAGATGATGTCATAATCATTTTGTTGATGTCATAATCATTTTGTTGATGTCATAATCATTTGATGATGTCATAATCATTTGATGATGTCATAATCATTAGATGATGTCATAATCATTTTGTTGATGTCATAATCATTTGATGATGTCATAATCATTTGATGTCATAATCAATGGATGATGTCATAATCATTTTGTTGATGACATAATCATTTGATGATGTCATAATCATTTGATGTCATAATCATTGGATGATGTCATAATCTTTTTTTTGATGTCATAATCATTTGATGTCATAATCATTGGATGATGTCATAATCATTGGATGATGACATAATCATTTTGTTGATGTCATAATCATTTGATGTCATAATCATTGGATGATGTCATAATCATTTTCTTGATGTCATAATCATTTGATGATGTCATAATCATTAGATGATGTCATAATCATTTTGTTGATGTCACAATCATTTCATGATGACATAATCATTTGATGTCATAATCATTGGATGATGTCATAATCATTTTGTTGATGTCATAATCATTTGATGATGTCATAATCATTAGATAATGTCATAATCATTTTGTTGAAGTCATAATCATTTGATCATGTCATAATCATTTTGTTGATGTCATAATGATTTGATGATGTCATAATCATTTGATGTCATAATCATTGGATGATGTCATAATCATTTTGTTGATGTCATAATCATTTGATGATGTCATAATCATTAGATGATGTCATAATCATTTTGTTGATGTCATAATCATTTGATGATGTCATAATCATTTGATGTTATAATCATTGGATGATGTCATAATCATTTTGTTGATGTCATAATCATTTGATGATGTCATAATCATTTTGTTGATGTCATAATCATTTGATGATGTCATAATCATTTGATGTCATAATCATTGGATGATGTCATAATCATTTTGTTGATGTCATAATCATTTGATGATGTCATAAACATTAGATGATGTCATAATCATTTTGTTGATGTCATAATGATTTGATGATGTAATAATCATTTGATGTCATAATCATTGGATGATGTCATAATCATTTTGTTGATGTCATAATCATTTGATGATGTCATAATCATTTGATGTCATAATCATTGGATGATGTCATAATCATTTTGTTGATGTCATAATCATTTGATGATGTCATAATCATTAGATGATGTCAATCATTTTGTTGATGTCATAATCATTAGATGATGTCATAATCATTTTGTTGATGTCATAATCATTTGATGATGTCATAATCATTTGATGATGTCATAATCATTAGATGATGTCATAATCATTTTGTTGATGTCATAATCATTTGATGATGTCATAATCATTTGATGTCATAATCATTGGATGATGTCATAATCATTTTGTTGATGTCATAATCATTTGATGATGTCATAAACATTTGATGTCATAATCATTGGTTGATGTCATAATCTTTTTTTTGATGTCATAATCATTTGATGTCATAATCATTGGATGATGTCATAATCATTTTGTTGATGTCATAATCATTTGATGATGTCATAATCATTGGATGATGTCATAATCATTTTGTTGATGTCATAATCATTTGATGATGTCATAATCATTAGATGATGTCATAATCATTGGATGATGACATAATCATTTTGTTGATGTCATAATCATTTGATGATGTCATAATCATTAGATGATGTCATAATCATTGGATGATGACATAATCATTTTGTTGATGTCATAATCATTTGATGTCATAATCATTGGATGATGTCATAATCATTTTGTTGATGTCATAATCATTTGATGATGTCATAATCATTAGATGATGTCATAATCATTGGATGATGACATAATCATTTTGTTGATGTCATAATCATTTGATGTCATAATCATTGGATGATGTCATAATCATTTTGTTGATGTCATAATCATTTGATGATGTCATAATCATTAGATGATGTCATAATCATTTTGTTGATGTCACAATCATTTCATGATGTCATAATCATTTGATGTCATAATCATTGGATGATGTCATAATCATTTTGTTGATGTCATAATCATTTGATGATGTCATAATCATTAGATAATGTCATAATCATTTTGTTGAAGTCATAATCATTTGATGATGTCATAATCATTTTGTTGATGTCATATTGATTTGATGATGTCATAATCATTTGATGTCATAATCATTGGATGATGTCATAATCATTTTGTTGATGTCATAATCATTTGATGATGTCATAATCATTTGATGTCATAATCATTGGATGATGTCATAATCATTTTGTTGATGTCATAATCATTTGATGATGTCATAATCATTAGATGATGTCATAATCATTTTGTTGATGTCATAATCATTTGATGATGTCATAATCATATGATGTAATAATCATTGGATGATGTCATAATCATTTTGTTGATGTCATAATCATTTGATGATGTCATAATCATTAGATGATGTCATAATCATTTTGTTGATGTCATAATCATTTGATGATGTCATAATCATTAGATGATGTCATAATCATTTTGTTGATGTCATAATCATTTGATGATGTCATAATCATTTGATGTCATAATCACTGGATGATGTCGTAATCATTTTGTTGATGTCATAATCATTTGATGGTGTCATAATCATTTGATGATGTCATAATCATTTTGATGATGTCATAATCATTTGATGATGTCATAATCATTTGATGTCATAATCATTGGATAATGTCATAATCATTTTGTTGATGTCATAATCATTTTATGATGTCATAATCATTTTGTTGATGTAATAATCATTGGATGATGTCATAATCCTTTTGTTGATGTCATAATCATTGGATGATGTCATAATCATTTTGTTGATGTCATAATCATTTGATGATGTCATAATCATTAGATGATGTCATAATCATTTTGTTGATGTCATAATCATTTGATGATGTCATAATCATTAGATGATGTCATAATCATTTTGTTGATGTCATAATCATTTGATGATGTCATAATCATTTGATGTCATAATCATTGGATGATGTCGTAATCATTTTGTTGATGTCATAATCATTTGATGGTGTCATAATCATTTGATGATGTCATAATCATTTTGATGATGTCATAATCATTTGATGATGTCATAATCATTTGATGTCATAATCATTGGATAATGTCATAATCATTTTGTTGATGTCATAATCATTTTATGATGTCATAATCATTTTGTTGATGTAATAATCATTGGATGATGTCATTATCCTTTTGTTGATGTCATAATCATTTGATGATGTCATAATCATTTTGTTGATGTCATAATCATTTGATGATGTCATAATCATTTGATGTCATAATCATTGGATGATGTCATAATCATTTTGTTGATGTCATAATCATTTGATGATGTCATAAACATTAGATGATGTCATAATCATTTTGTTGATGTCAAAATGATTTGATGATGTCACAATCATTTGATGTCATAATCATTGGATGATGTCATAATCATTTTGTTGATGTCATAATCATTTGATGATGTCTTAATCATTTTGTTGATGTCATAATCATTTGATGATGTCATAATCATTTGATGTCATAATCATTGGATGATGTCATAATCATTTTGTTGATGTCATAATCATTTGATGATGTCATAAACATTAGATGATGTCATAATCATTTTGTTGATGTCATAATGAGTTGATGATGTCATAATCATTTGATGCCATAATCATTGGATGATGTCATAATCATTTTGTTGATGTCATAATCATTTGATGATGTCATAATCATTAGATGATGTCATAATCATTTTGTTGATGTCATAATCATTAGATGATGTCATAATCATTTTGTTGATGTCATAATAATTTTGTTGATGTCATAATCATTTGATGATGTCATAATCATTAGATGATGTCATAATCATTTTGTTGATGTCATAATCATTTGATGATGTCATAATCATTTGATGTCATAATCATTGGATGATGTCATAATCATTTTGTTGATGTCATAATCATTTGATGATGTCATAATCATTTGATGTCATAATCATTGGTTGATGTCATAATCTTTTTTTTGATGTCATAATCATTTGATGTCATAATCATTGGATGATGTCATAATCATTTTGTTGATGTCATAATCATTTGATGATGTCATAATCATTGGATGATGTCATAATCATTTTGTTGATGTCATAATCATTTGATGATGTCATAATCATTTGATGATGTCATAATCATTGGATGATGACATAATCATTTTGTTGATGTCATAATCATTGGATGATGACATAATCATTTTGTTGATGTCATAATCATTTGATGATGTCATAATCATTTTGTTGATGTCATAATCATTTGATGTCATAATCATTGGATGATGTCATAATCATTTTGTTGATGTGATAATATTTGATGATGTCATAATCATTAGATGATGTCATAATCATTGGATGATGACATAATCATTTTGTTGATGTCATAATCATTTGATGTCATAATCATTGGATGATGTCATAATCATTTTGTTGATGTCATAATCATTTGATGATGTCATAATCATTAGATGATGTCATAATCATTTTGTTGATGTCATAATCATTAGATGATGTCATAATCATTTTGTTGATGTCATAATCATTTGATGATGTCATAATCATTTGATGTCATAATCATTGGATGATGTCATAATCTTTTTTTGATGTCATAATCATTTGATGTCATAATCATTGGATGATGTCATAATCATTGGATGATGACATAATCATTTTGTTGATGTCATAATCATTTGATGTCATAATCATTGGATGATGTCATAATCATTTTGTTGATGTGATAATATTTGATGATGTCATAATCATTAGATGATGTCATAATCATTGGATGATGACATAATCATTTTGTTGATGTCATAATCATTTGATGTCATAATCATTGGATGATGTCATAATCATTTTGTTGATGTCATAATCATTTGATGATGTCATAATCATTAGATGATGTCATAATCATTTTGTTGATGTCATAATCATTAGATGATGTCATAATCATTTTGTTGATGTCATAATCATTTGATGATGTCATAATCATTTGATGTCATAATCATTGGATGATGTCATAATCTTTTTTTTGATGTCATAATCATTTGATGTCATAATCATTGGATGATGTCATAATCATTGGATGATGACATAATCATTTTGTTGATGTCATAATCATTTGATGTCATTATCATTGGATGATGTCATAATCATTTTCTTGATGTCATAATCATTTGATGATGTCATAATCATTAGATGATGTCATAATCATTTTGTTGATGTCACAATCATTTCATGATGACATAATCATTTGATGTCATAATCATTGGATGATGTCATAATCATTTTGTTGATGTCATAATCATTTGATGATGTCATAATCATTAGATAATGTCATAATCATTTTTTTGAAGTCATAATCATTTGATGATGTCATAATCATTTTGTTGATGTCATAATGATTTGATGATGTCATAATCATTTGATGTCATAATCATTGGATGATGTCATAATCATTTTGTTGATGTCATAATCATTTGATGATGTCATAATCATTAGATGATGTCATAATCATTTTGTTGATGTCATAATCATTTGATGATGTCATAATAATTTGATGTTATAATCATTGGATGATGTCATAATCATTTTGTTGATGTCATAATCATTTGATGATGTCATAATCATTTTGTTGATGTCATAATCATTTGATGATGTCATAATCATTTGATGTCATAATCATTGGATGATGTCATAATCATTTTGTTGATGTCATAATCATTTGATGATGTCATAAACATTAGATGATGTCATAATCATTTTGTTGATGTCATAATGATTTGATGATGTCATAATCATTTGATGTCATAATCATTGGATGATGTCATAATCATTTTGTTGATGTCATAATCATTTGATGATGTCATAATCATTTGATGTCATAATCATTGGATGATGTCATAATCATTTTGTTGATGTCATAATCATTTGATGATGTCATAATCATTAGATGATGTCATAATCATTTTGTTGATGTCATAATCATTAGATGATGTCATAATCATTTTGTTGATGTCATAATCATTTGATGATGTCATAATCATTAGATGATGTCATAATCATTTTGTTGATGTCATAATCATTTGATGATGTCATAATAATTGGATGATGTCATAATCATTTTGTTGATGTCATAATCATTTGATGATGTCATAATCATTTGATGTCATAATCATTGGTTGATGTCATAATCTTTTTTTTGATGTCATAATCATTTGATGTCATAATCATTGGATGATGTCATAATCATTTTGTTGATGTCATAATCATTTGATGATGTCATAATCATTGGATGATGTCATAATCATTTTGTTGATGTCATAATCATTTGATGATGTCATAATCATTAGATGATGTCATAATCATTGGATGATGACATAATCATTTTGTTGATGTCATAATCATTTGATGATGTCATAATCATTAGATGATGTCATAATCATTGGATGATGACATAATCATTTTGTTGATGTCATAATCATTTGATGTCATAATCATTGGATGATGTCATAATCATTTTGTTGATGTCATAATCATTTGATGATGTCATAATCATTAGATGATGTCATAATCATTGGATGATGACATAATCATTTTGTTGATGTCATAATCATTTGATGTCATAATCATTGGATGATGTCATAATCATTTTGTTGATGTCATAATCATTTGATGATGTCATAATCATTAGATGATGTCATAATCATTTTGTTGATGTCACAATCATTTCATGATGTCATAATCATTTGATGTCATAATCATTGGATGATGTCATAATCATTTTGTTGATGTCATAATCATTTGATGATGTCATAATCATTAGATAATGTCATAATCATTTTGTTGAAGTCATAATCATTTGATGATGTCATAATCATTTTGTTGATGTCATATTGATTTGATGATGTCATAATCATTTGATGTCATAATCATTGGATGATGTCATAATCATTTTGTTGATGTCATAATCATTTGATGATGTCATAATCATTTGATGTCATAATCATTGGATGATGTCATAATCATTTTGTTGATGTCATAATCATTTGATGATGTCATAATCATTAGATGATGTCATAATCATTTTGTTGATGTCATAATCATTTGATGATGTCATAATCATATGATGTAATAATCATTGGATGATGTCATAATCATTTTGTTGATGTCATAATCATTTGATGATGTCATAATCATTAGATGATGTCATAATCATTTTGTTGATGTCATAATCATTTGATGATGTCATAATCATTAGATGATGTCATAATCATTTTGTTGATGTCATAATCATTTGATGATGTCATAATCATTTGATGTCATAATCATTGGATGATGTCGTAATCATTTTGTTGATGTCATAATCATTTGATGGTGTCATAATCATTTGATGATGTCATAATCATTTTGATGATGTCATAATCATTTGATGATGTCATAATCATTTGATGTCATAATCATTGGATAATGTCATAATCATTTTGTTGATGTCATAATCATTTTATGATGTCATAATCATTTTGTTGATGTAATAATCATTGGATGATGTCATAATCCTTTTGTTGATGTCATAATCATTGGATGATGTCATAATCATTTTGTTGATGTCATAATCATTTGATGATGTCATAATCATTAGATGATGTCATAATCATTTTGTTGATGTCATAATCATTTGATGATGTCATAATCATTAGATGATGTCATAATCATTTTGTTGATGTCATAATGATTTGATGATGTCACAATCATTTGATGTCATAATCATTGGATGATGTCATAATCATTTTGTTGATGTCATAATCATTTGATGATGTCTTAATCATTTTGTTGATGTCATAATCATTTGATGATGTCATAATCATTTGATGTCATAATCATTGGATGATGTCATAATCATTTTGTTGATGTCATAATCATTTGATGATGTCATAAACATTAGATGATGTCATAATCATTTTGTTGATGTCATAATGAGTTGATGATGTCATAATCATTTGATGCCATAATCATTGGATGATGTCATAATCATTTTGTTGATGTCATAATCATTTGATGATGTCATAATCATTTGATGTCATAATCATTGGTTGATGTCATAATCTTTTTTTTGATGTCATAATCATTTGATGTCATAATCATTGGATGATGTCATAATCCTTTTGTTGATGTCATAATCATTGGATGATGTCATAATCATTTTGTTGATGTCATAATCATTTGATGATGTCATAATCATTAGATGATGTCATAATCATTTTGTTGATGTCATAATCATTTGATGATGTCATAATCATTAGATGATGTCATAATCATTTTGTTGATGTCATAATCATTTGATGATGTCATAATCATTTGATGTCATAATCATTGGATGATGTCATAATCATTTTGTTGATGTCATAATCATTTGATGATGTCATAATCATTTGATGTCATAATCATTGGTTGATGTCATAATCTTTTTTTTGATGTCATAATCATTTGATGTCATAATCATTGGATGATGTCATAATCATTTTGTTGATGTCATAATCATTTGATGATGTCATAATCATTGGATGATGTCATAATCATTTTGTTGATGTCATAATCATTTGATGATGTCATAATCATTTGATGATGTCATAATCATTGGATGATGACATAATCATTTTGTTGATGTCATAACCATTTGATGATGTCATAATCATTAGATGATGTCATAATCATTGGATGATGACATAATCATTTTGTTGATGTCATAATCATTTGATGTCATAATCATTGGATGATGTCATAATCATTTTGTTGATGTGATAATATTTGATGATGTCATAATCATTATATGATGTCATAATCATTGGATGATGACATAATCATTTTGTTGATGTCATAATCATTTGATGTCATAATCATTGGATGATGTCATAATCATTTTGTTGATGTCATAATCATTTGATGATGTCATAATCATTAGATGATGTCATAATCATTTTGTTGATGTCACAATCATTTCATGATGTCATAATCATTTGATGTCATAATCATTGGATGATGTCATAATCATTTTGTTGATGTCATAATCATTTGATGATGCCATAATCATTAGATAATGTCATAATCATTTTGTTGAAGTCATAATCATTGGATGATGTCATAATCATTTTGTTGATGTCATAATCATTGGATGATCATTTTGTTGATGTCATAATCATTTGATGATGTCATAATCATATGATGTAATAATCATTGGATGATGTCATAATCATTTTGTTGATGTCATAATCATTTGATGAAGTCATAATCATTAGATGATGTCATAATCATTTTGTTGATGTCATAATCATTTTGTTGATGTCATAATCATTTTATGATGTCATAATCATTTTGTTGATGTCATAATCATTGGATGATGTCATAATCCTTTTGTTGATGTCATAATCATTTGATGATGTCATAATCCTTAGATGATGTCATAATCATTTTGTTGATGTCATAATCATTTGATGATGTCATAATCATTTTGTTGATGTCATAATCATTTTATGATGTCATAATCATTTTGTTGATGTCATAATCATTGGATGATGTCATAATCATTTTGTTGATGTCATAATCATTTGATGATGTCATAATCATTAGATGATGTCATAATCATTTTGTTGATGTCACAATCATTTCATGATGTCATAATCATTTGATGTCATAATCATTGGATGATGTCATAATCATTTTGTTGATGTCATAATCATTTGATGATGTCATAATCATTAGATAATGTCATAATCATTTTGTTTAAGTTATAATCATTTGATGATGTCATAATCATTTTGTTGATGTCATAATGATTTGATGATGTCATAATCATTTGATGTCATAATCATTGGATGATGTCACAATCATTTTGTTGATGTCATAATCATTTGATGATGTCATTATCATTTTGTTGATGTCATAATCATTTGATGATGTCATAATCATTTGATGTCATAATCATTGGATGATGTCATAATCATTTTGTTGATGTCATAATCATTTGATGATGTCATTAACATTAG
This sequence comes from Dendrobates tinctorius, assembly GCF_039654945.1. Taxonomy (NCBI): domain Eukaryota; kingdom Metazoa; phylum Chordata; class Amphibia; order Anura; family Dendrobatidae; genus Dendrobates; species Dendrobates tinctorius. The sequence continues at coordinate 38,789,769 of NW_027361687.1, read as the reverse complement.
ATGATGTCATAATCATTTTGTTGATGTCATAATGATTTGATGATGTCATAATGATTTGATGTCATAATCATTGGATGATGTCATAATCATTTTGTTGATGTCATAATCATTTGATGATGTCATAATCATTTGATGTCATAATCATTGGATGATGTCATAATCATTTTGTTGATGTCATAATCATTTGATGATGTCATAATCATTAGATGATGTCATAATCATTTTGTTGATGTCTTAATCATTAGATGATGTCATAATCATTTTGTTGATGTCATAATCATTTTGTTGATGTCATAATCATTTGATGATGTCATAATCATTTGATGATGTCATAATCATTAGATGATGTCATAATCATTTTGTTGATGTCATAATCATTTGATGATGTCATAATCATTTGATGTCATAATCAATGGATGATGTCATAATCATTTTGTTGATGACATAATCATTTGATGATGTCATAATCATTTGATGTCATAATCATTGGATGATGTCATAATCTTTTTTTTGATGTCATAATCATTTGATGTCATAATCATTGGATGATGTCATAATCATTGGATGATGACATAATCATTTTGTTGATGTCATAATCATTTGATGTCATAATCATTGGATGATGTCATAATCATTTTCTTGATGTCATAATCATTTGATGATGTCATAATCATTAGATGATGTCATAATCATTTTGTTGATGTCACAATCATTTCATGATGACATAATCATTTGATGTCATAATCATTGGATGATGTCATAATCATTTTGTTGATGTCATAATCATTTGATGATGTCATAATCATTAGATAATGTCATAATCATTTTGTTGAAGTCATAATCATTTGATGATGTCATAATCATTTTTTTGATGTCATAATGATTTGATGATGTCATAATCATTTGATGTCATAATCATTGGATGATGTCATAATCATTTTGTTGATGTCATAATCATTTGATGATGTCATAATCATTAGATGATGTCATAATCATTTTGTTGATGTCATAATCATTTGATGATGTCATAATCATTTGATGTTATAATCATTGGATGATGTCATAATCATTTTGTTGATGTCATAATCATTTGATGATGTCATAATCATTTTGTTGATGTCATAATCATTTGATGATGTCATAATCATTTGATGTCATAATCATTGGATGATGTCATAATCATTTTGTTGATGTCATAATCATTTGATGATGTCATAAACATTAGATGATGTCATAATCATTTTGTTGATGTCATAATGATTTGATGATGTCATAATCATTTGATGTCATAATCATTGGATGATGTCATAATCATTTTGTTGATGTCATAATCATTTGATGATGTCATAATCATTTGATGTCATAATCATTGGATGATGTCATAATCATTTTGTTGATGTCATAATCATTTGATGATGTCATAATCATTAGATGATGTCATAATCATTTTGTTGATGTCATAATCATTAGATGATGTCATAATCATTTTGTTGATGTCATAATCATTTGATGATGTCATAATCATTTGATGATGTCATAATCATTAGATGATGTCATAATCATTTTGTTGATGTCATAATCATTTGATGATGTCATAATCATTTGATGTCATAATCATTGGATGATGTCATAATCATTTTGTTGATGTCATAATCATTTGATGATGTCATAATCATTTGATGTCATAATCATTGGTTGATGTCATAATCTTTTTTTTGATGTCATAATCATTTGATGTCATAATCATTGGATGATGTCATAATCATTTTGTTGATGTCATAATCATTTGATGATGTCATAATCATTGGATGATGTCATAATCATTTTGTTGATGTCATAATCATTTGATGATGTCATAATCATTAGATGATGTCATAATCATTGGATGATGACATAATCATTTTGTTGATGTCATAATCATTTGATGATGTCATAATCATTAGATGATGTCATAATCATTGGATGATGACATAATCATTTTGTTGATGTCATAATCATTTGATGTCATAATCATTGGATGATGTCATAATCATTTTGTTGATGTCATAATCATTTGATGATGTCATAATCATTAGATGATGTCATAATCATTGGATGATGACATAATCATTTTGTTGATGTCATAATCATTTGATGTCATAATCATTGGATGATGTCATAATCATTTTGTTGATGTCATAATCATTTGATGATGTCATAATCATTAGATGATGTCATAATCATTTTGTTGATGTCACAATCATTTCATGATGTCATAATCATTTGATGTCATAATCATTGGATGATGTCATAATCATTTTGTTGATGTCATAATCATTTGATGATGTCATAATCATTAGATAATGTCATAATCATTTTGTTGAAGTCATAATCATTTGATGATGTCATAATCATTTTGTTGATGTCATATTGATTTGATGATGTCATAATCATTTGATGTCATAATCATTGGATGATGTCATAATCATTTTGTTGATGTCATAATCATTTGATGATGTCATAATCATTTGATGTCATAATCATTGGATGATGTCATAATCATTTTGTTGATGTCATAATCATTTGATGATGTCATAATCATTAGATGATGTCATAATCATTTTGTTGATGTCATAATCATTTGATGATGTCATAATCATATGATGTAATAATCATTGGATGATGTCATAATCATTTTGTTGATGTCATAATCATTTGATGATGTCATAATCATTAGATGATGTCATAATCATTTTGTTGATGTCATAATCATTTGATGATGTCATAATCATTAGATGATGTCATAATCATTTTGTTGATGTCATAATCATTTGATGATGTCATAATCATTTGATGTCATAATCATTGGATGATGTCGTAATCATTTTGTTGATGTCATAATCATTTGATGGTGTCATAATCATTTGATGATGTCATAATCATTTTGATGATGTCATAATCATTTGATGATGTCATAATCATTTGATGTCATAATCATTGGATAATGTCATAATCATTTTGTTGATGTCATAATCATTTTATGATGTCATAATCATTTTGTTGATGTAATAATCATTGGATGATGTCATAATCCTTTTGTTGATGTCATAATCATTGGATGATGTCATAATCATTTTGTTGATGTCATAATCATTTGATGATGTCATAATCATTAGATGATGTCATAATCATTTTGTTGATGTCATAATCATTTGATGATGTCATAATCATTAGATGATGTCATAATCATTTTGTTGATGTCATAATCATTTGATGATGTCATAATCATTTGATGTCATAATCATTGGATGATGTCGTAATCATTTTGTTGATGTCATAATCATTTGATGGTGTCATAATCATTTGATGATGTCATAATCATTTTGATGATGTCATAATCATTTGATGATGTCATAATCATTTGATGTCATAATCATTGGATAATGTCATAATCATTTTGTTGATGTCATAATCATTTTATGATGTCATAATCATTTTGTTGATGTAATAATCATTGGATGATGTCATAATCCTTTTGTTGATGTCATAATCATTTGATGATGTCATAATCATTTTGTTGATGTCATAATCATTTGATGATGTCATAATCATTTGATGTCATAATCATTGGATGATGTCATAATCATTTTGTTGATGTCATAATCATTTGATGATGTCATAATCATTTGATGTCATAATCATTGGATGATGTCATAATCATTTTGTTGATGTCATAATCATTTGATGATGTCATAAACATTAGATGATGTCATAATCATTTTGTTGATGTCATAATGAGTTGATGATGTCATAATCATTTGATGCCATAATCATTGGATGATGTCATAATCATTTTGTTGATGTCATAATCATTTGATGATGTCATAATCATTAGATGATGTCATAATCATTTTGTTGATGTCATAATCATTAGATGATGTCATAATCATTTTGTTGATGTCATAATCATTTTGTTGATGTCATAATCATTTGATGATGTCATAATCATTAGATGATGTCATAATCATTTTGTTGATGTCATAATCATTTGATGATGTCATAATCATTTGATGTCATAATCATTGGATGATGTCATAATCATTTTGTTGATGTCATAATCATTTGATGATGTCATAATCATTTGATGTCATAATCATTGGTTGATGTCATAATCTTTTTTTTGATGTCATAATCATTTGATGTCATAATCATTGGATGATGTCATAATCATTTTGTTGATGTCATAATCATTTGATGATGTCATAATCATTGGATGATGTCATAATCATTTTGTTGATGTCATAATCATTTGATGATGTCATAATCATTTGATGATGTCATAATCATTGGATGATGACATAATCATTTTGTTGATGTCATAATCATTGGATGATGACATAATCATTTTGTTGATGTCATAATCATTTGATGATGTCATAATCATTTTGTTGATGTCATAATCATTTGATGTCATAATCATTGGATGATGTCATAATCATTTTGTTGATGTGATAATATTTGATGATGTCATAATCATTAGATGATGTCATAATCATTGGATGATGACATAATCATTTTGTTGATGTCATAATCATTTGATGTCATAATCATTGGATGATGTCATAATCATTTTGTTGATGTCATAATCATTTGATGATGTCATAATCATTAGATGATGTCATAATCATTTTGTTGATGTCACAATCATTTCATGATGTCATAATCATTTGATGTCATAATCATTGGATGATGTCATAATCATTTTGTTGATGTCATAATCATTTGATGATGTCATAATCATTAGATAATGTCATAATCATTTTGTTGAAGTCATAATCATTGGATGATGTCATAATCATTTTGTTGATGTCATAATCATTTGATGATGTCATAATCATTTGATGTCATAATCATTGGATGATGTCATAATCATTTTGTTGATGTCATAATCATTTGATGATGTCATAATCATTAGATGATGTCATAATCATTTTGTTGATGTCATAATCATTTGATGATGTCATAATCATATGATGTAATAATCATTGGATGATGTCATAATCATTTTGTTGATGTCATAATCATTTGATGATGTCATAATCATTAGATGATGTCATAATCATTTTGTTGATGTCATAATCATTTGATGATGTCATAATCATTAGATGATGTCATAATCATTTTGTTGATGTCATAATCAATGGATGATGTCATAATCATTTTGTTGATGACATAATCATTTGATGATGTCATAATCATTTGATGTCATAATCATTGGATGATGTCATAATCTTTTTTTTGATGTCATAATCATTTGATGTCATAATCATTGGATGATGTCATAATCATTGGATGATGACATAATCATTTTGTTGATGTCATAATCATTTGATGTCATAATCATTGGATGATGTCATAATCATTTTCTTGATGTCATAATCATTTGATGATGTCATAATCATTAGATGATGTCATAATCATTTTGTTGATGTCACAATCATTTCATGATGACATAATCATTTGATGTCATAATCATTGGATGATGTCATAATCATTTTGTTGATGTCATAATCATTTGATGATGTCATAATCATTAGATAATGTCATAATCATTTTGTTGAAGTCATAATCATTTGATGATGTCATAATCATTTTGTTGATGTCATAATGATTTGATGATGTCATAATCATTTGATGTCATAATCATTGGATGATGTCATAATCATTTTGTTGATGTCATAATCATTTGATGATGTCATAATCATTAGATGATGTCATAATCATTTTGTTGATGTCATAATCATTTGATGATGTCATAATCATTTGATGTTATAATCATTGGATGATGTCATAATCATTTTGTTGATGTCATAATCATTTGATGATGTCATAATCATTTTGTTGATGTCATAATCATTTGATGATGTCACAATCATTTGATGTCATAATCATTGGATGATGTCATAATCATTTTGTTGATGTCATAATCATTTGATGATGTCATAAACATTAGATGATGTCATAATCATTTTGTTGATGTCATAATGATTTGATGATGTCATAATCATTTGATGTCATAATCATTGGATGATGTCATAATCATTTTGTTGATGTCATAATCATTTGATGATGTCATAATCATTTGATGTCATAATCATTGGATGATGTCATAATCATTTTGTTGATGTCATAATCATTTGATGATGTCATAATCATTAGATGATGTCATAATCATTTTGTTGATGTCATAATCATTAGATGATGTCATAATCATTTTGTTGATGTCATAATCATTTGATGATGTCATAATCATTTGATGATGTCATAATCATTAGATGATGTCATAATCATTTTGTTGATGTCATAATCATTTGATGATGTCATAATCATTTGATGTCATAATCATTGGATGATGTCATAATCATTTTGTTGATGTCATAATCATTTGATGATGTCATAATCATTTGATGTCATAATCATTGGTTGATGTCATAATCTTTTTTTTGATGTCATAATCATTTGATGTCATAATCATTGGATGATGTCATAATCATTTTGTTGATGTCATAATCATTTGATGATGTCATAATCATTGGATGATGTCATAATCATTTTGTTGATGTCATAATCATTTGATGATGTCATAATCATTAGATGATGTCATAATCATTGGATGATGACATAATCATTTTGTTGATGTCATAATCATTTGATGATGTCATAATCATTAGATGATGTCATAATCATTGGATGATGACATAATCATTTTGTTGATGTCATAATCATTTGATGTCATAATCATTGGATGATGTCATAATCATTTTGTTGATGTCATAATCATTTGATGATGTCATAATCATTAGATGATGTCATAATCATTGGATTATGACATAATCATTTTGTTGATGTCATAATCATTTGATGTCATAACCATTGGATGATGTCATAATCATTTTGTTGATGTCATAATCATTTGATGATGTCATAATCATTAGATGATGTCATAATCATTTTGTTGATGTCACAATCATTTCATGATGTCATAATCATTTGATGTCATAATCATTTGATGATGTCATAATCATTTTGTTGATGTCATAATCATTTGATGATGTCATAATCATTAGATAATGTCATAATCATTTTGTTGAAGTCATAATCATTTGATGATGTCATAATCATTTTGTTGATGTCATATTGATTTGATGATGTCATAATCATTTGATGTCATAATCATTGGATGATGTCATAATCATTTTGTTGATGTCATAATCATTTGATGATGTCATAATCATTTGATGTCATAATCATTGGATGATGTCATAATCATTTTGTTGATGTCATAATCATTTGATGATGTCATAATCATTAGATGATGTCATAATCATTTTGTTGATGTCATAATCATTTGATGATGTCATAATCATATGATGTAATAATCATTGGATGATGTCATAATCATTTTGTTGATGTCATAATCATTAGGTGATGTCATAATCATTAGATGATGTCATAATCATTTTGTTGATGTCATAATCATTTGATGATGTCATAATCATTAGATGATGTCATAATCATTTTGTTGATGTCATAATCATTTGATGATGTCATAATCATTTGATGTCATAATCATTGGATGATGTCGTAATCATTTTGTTGATGTCATAATCATTTGATGGTGTCATAATCATTTGATGATGTCATAATCATTTTGATGATGTCATAATCATTTGATGATGTCATAATCATTTGATGTCATAATCATTGGATAATGTCATAATCATTTTGTTGATGTCATAATCATTTTATGATGTCATAATCATTTTGTTGATGTCATAATCATTGGATGATGTCATAATCCTTTTGTTGATGTCATAATCATTGGATGATGTCATAATCATTTTGTTGATGTCATAATCATTTGATGATGTCATAATCATTAGATGATGTCATAATCATTTTGTTGATGTCATAATCATTTGATGATGTCATAATCATTAGATGATGTCATAATCATTTTGTTGATGTCATAATCATTTGATGATGTCATAATCATTTGATGTCATAATCATTGGATGATGTCGTAATCATTTTGTTGATGTCATAATCATTTGATGGTGTCATAATCATTTGATGATGTCATAATCATTTTGATGATGTCATAATCATTTGATGATGTCATAATCATTTGATGTCATAATCATTGGATAATGTCATAATCATTTTGTTGATGTCATAATCATTTTATGATGTCATAATCATTTTGTTGATGTAATAATCATTGGATGATGTCATAATCCTTTTGTTGATGTCATAATCATTTGATGATGTCATAATCATTTTGTTGATGTCATAATCATTTGATGATGTCATAATCATTTGATGTCATAATCATTGGATGATGTCATAATCATTTTGTTGATGTCATAATCATTTGATGATGTCATAAACATTAGATGATGTCATAATCATTTTGTTGATGTCATAATGATTTGATGATGTCACAATCATTTGATGTCATAATCATTGGATGATGTCATAATCATTTTGTTGATGTCATAATCATTTGATGATGTCTTAATCATTTTGTTGATGTCATAATCATTTGATGATGTCATAATCATTTGATGTCATAATCATTGGATGATGTCATAATCATTTTGTTGATGTCATAATCATTTGATGATGTCATAAACATTAGATGATGTCATAATCATTTTGCTGATGTCATAATGAGTTGATGATGTCATAATCATTTGATGCCATAATCATTGGATGATGTCATAATCATTTTGTTGATGTCATAATCATTTGATGATGTCATAATCATTAGATGATGTCATAATCATTTTGTTGATGTCATAATCATTAGATGATGTCATAATCATTTTGTTGATGTCATAATCATTTTGTTGATGTCATAATCATTTGATGATGTCATAATCATTAGATGATGTCATAATCATTTTGTTGATGTCATAATCATTTGATGATGTCATAATCATTTGATGTCATAATCATTGGATGATGTCATAATCATTTTGTTGATGTCATAATCATTTGATGATGTCATAATCATTTGATGTCATAATCATTGGTTGATGTCATAATCTTTTTTTTGATGTCATAATCATTTGATGTCATAATCATTGGATGATGTCATAATCATTTTGTTGATGTCATAATCATTTGATGATGTCATAATCATTGGATGATGTCATAATCATTTTGTTGATGTCATAATCATTTGATGATGTCATAATCATTTGATGATGTCATAATCATTGGATGATGACATAATCATTTTGTTGATGTCATAATCATTTGATGATGTCATAATCATTAGATGATGTCATAATCATTGGATGATGACATAATCATTTTGTTGATGTCATAATCATTTCATGTCATAATCATTGGATGATGTCATAATCATTTTGTTGATGTGATAATATTTGATGATGTCATAATCATTAGATGATGTCATAATCATTGGATGATGACATAATCATTTTGTTGATGTCATAATCATTTGATGTCATAATCATTGGATGATGTCATAATCATTTTGTTGATGTCATAATCATTTGATGATGTCATAATCATTAGATGATGTCATAATCATTTTGTTGATGTCACAATCATTTCATGATGTCATAATCATTTGATGTCATAATCATTGGATGATGTCATAATCATTTTGTTGATGTCATAATCATTTGATGATGTCATAATCATTAGATAATGTCATAATCATTTTGTTGAAGTCATAATCATTGGATGATGTCATAATCATTTTGTTGATGTCATAATCATTTGATGATGTCATAATCATTTGATGTCATAATCATTGGATGATGTCATAATCATTTTGTTGATGTCATAATCATTTGATGATGTCATAATCATTAGATGATGTCATAATCATTTTGTTGATGTCATAATCATTTGATGATGTCATAATCATATGATGTAATAATCATTGGATGATGTCATAATCATTTTGTTGATGTCATAATCATTTGATGATGTCATAATCATTAGATGATGTCATAATCATTTTGTTGATGTCATAATCATTTGATGATGTCATAATCATTAGATGATGTCATAATCATTTTGTTGATGTCATAATCATTTGATGATGTCATAATCATTTGATGTCATAATCATTGGATGATGTCGTAATCATTTTGTTGATGTCATAATCATTTGATGGTGTCATAATCATTTGATGATGTCATAATCATTTTGATGATGTCATAATCATTTGATGATGTCATAATCATTTGATGTCATAATCATTGGATAATGTCATAATCATTTTGTTGATGTCATAATCATTTTATGATGTCATAATCATTTTGTTGATGTAATAATCATTGGATGATGTCATAATCCTTTTGTTGATGTCATAATCATTTGATGATGTCATAATCATTAGATGATGTCATAATCATATTGTTGATGTCATAATCATTTGATTATGTCATAATCATTTTGTTGATGTCATAATCATTTCGTTGATGTCATAATGATTTGATGATATCATAATCATTTGATGTCATAATCATTGGATGATGTCATAATCATTTTGTTGATGTCATAATCATTTGATGATGTCATAATCATTTGATGTCATAATCATTGGATGATGTCATAATCATTTTGTTGATGTCATAATCATTTTATGATGTCATAATCATTTTGTTGATGTCATAATCATTGCATGATGTCATAATCCTTTTGTTGATGTCATAATCATTTGATGATGTCATAATCATTGGATGATGTCATAATCATTTTGTTGATGTCATAATCATTTGATGATGTCATAATCATTTTGTTGATGTCATAATCATTTCGTTGATGTCATAATGATTTGATGATATCATAATCATTTGATGTCATAATCATTGGATGATGTCATAATCATTTTGTTGATGTCATAATCATTTGATGATGTCATAATCATTAGATGATGTCATAATCATTGGATGATGACATAATCATTTTGTTGATGTCATAATCATTTGATGTCATAATCATTGGATGATGTCATAATCATTTTGTTGATGTCATAATCATTTGATGATGTCATAATCATTAGATGATGTCATAATCATTTTGTTGATGTCATAATCATTTCATGATGTCATAATCATTTGATGTCATAATCATTGGATGATGTCATAATCATTTTGTTGATGTCATAATCATTTGATGATGTCATAATCATTAGATAATGTCATAATCATTTTGTTGAAGTCATAATCATTTGATGATGTCATAATCATTTTGTTGATGTCATAACCATTTTGTTGATGTCATATTGATTTGATGATGTCATAATCATTTGATGTCATAATCATTGGATGATGTCATAATCATTTTGTTCATGTCATAATCATTTGATGATGTCATAATCATTTGATGTCATAATCATTGGATGATGTCATAATCATTTTGTTGATGTCATAATCATTTGATGATGTCATAAACATTAGATGATGTCATAATCATTTTGTTGATGTCATTATCATTTGATGATGTCATAATCATTTGATGTAATAATCATTGGATGATGTCATAATCATTTTGTTCATGTCATAATCATTTGATGTCATAATCCTTAGATGATGTCATAATCATTTTGTTGATGTCATAATCATTTGATGATGTCATAATCATTTTGTTGATGTCATAATCATTTGATGATGTCATAATCATTTTGTTGATGTCATAATCATTGGATGATGTCATAATCATTTTGTTGATGTCATAATCATTTGATGATGTCATAATCATTAGATGATGTCATAATCATTTTGTTGATGTCACAATCATTTCATGATGTCATAATCATTTGATGTCATAATCATTGGATGATGTCATAATCATTTTGTTGATGTCATAATCATTTGATGATGTCATAATCATTAGATAATGTCATAATCATTTTGTTTAAGTCATAATCATTTGATGATGTCATAATCATTTTGTTGATGTCATAATGATTTGATGATGTCATAATCATTTGATGTCATAATCATTGGATGATGTCATAATCATTTTGCTGATGTCATAATCATTTGATGATGTCATAATCATTTGATGTCATAATCATTGGATGATGTCATAATCATTTTGTTGATGTCATAATCATTTGATGATGTCATAATCATTAGATGATGTCATAATCATTTTGTTGATGTCATAATCATTAGATGATGTCATAATCATTTTGTTGATGTCATAATCATTTTGTTGATGTCATAATCATTTGATGATGTCATAATCATTTGATGATGTCATAATCATTAGATGATGTCATAATCATTTTGTTGATGTCATAATCATTTGATGATGTCATAATCATTTGATGTCATAATCAATGGATGATGTCATAATCATTTTGTTGATGTCATAATCATTTGATGATGTCATAATCATTTGATGTCATAATCATTGGATGATGTCATAATCTTTTTTTTTATGTCATAATCATTTGATGTCATAATCATTGGATGATGTCATAATCATTGGATGATGACATAATCATTTTGTTGATGTCATAATCATTTGATGTCATAATCATTGGATGATGTCATAATCATTTTCTTGATGTCATAATCATTTGATGATGTCATAATCATTAGATGATGTCATAATCATTTTGTTGATGTCACAATCATTTCATGATGACATAATCATTTGATGTCATAATCATTGGATGATGTCATAATCATTTTGTTGATGTCATAATCATTTGATGATGTCATAATCATTAGATAATGTCATAATCATTTTTTTGAAGTCATAATCATTTGATGATGTCATAATCATTTTGTTGATGTCATAATGATTTGATGATGTCATAATCATTTGATGTCATAATCATTGGATGATGTCATAATCATTTTGTTGATGTCATAATCATTTGATGATGTCATAATCATTAGATGATGTCATAATCATTTTGTTGATGTCATAATCATTTGATGATGTCATAATCATTTGATGTTATAATCATTGGATGATGTCATAATCATTTTGTTGATGTCATAATCATTTGATGATGTCATAATCATTTGATGTTATAATCATTGGATGATGTCATAATCATTTTGTTGATGTCATAATCATTTGATGATGTCATAATCATTTTGTTGATGTCATAATCATTTGATGATGTCATAATCATTTGATGTCATAATCATTGGATGATGTCATAATCATTTTGTTGATGTCATAATCATTTGATGATGTCATAAACATTAGATGATGTCATAATCATTTTGTTGATGTCATAATGATTTGATGATGTCATAATCATTTGATGTCATAATCATTGGATGATGTCATAATCATTTTGTTGATGTCATAATCATTTGATGATGTCATAATCATTTGATGTCATAATCATTGGATGATGTCATAATCATTTTGTTGATGTCATAATCATTTGATGATGTCATAATCATTAGATGATGTCATAATCATTTTGTTGATGTCATAATCATTAGATGATGTCATAATCATTTTGTTGATGTCATAATCATTTGATGATGTCATAATCATTTGATGATGTCATAATCATTAGATGATGTCATAATCATTTTGTTTATGTCATAATCATTTGATGATGTCATAATCATTTGATGACATAATCATTGGATGATGTCATAATCATTTTGTTGATGTCATAATCATTTGATGATGTCATAATCATTTGATGTCATAATCATTGGTTGATGTCATAATCTTTTTTTTTATGTCATAATCATTTGATGTCATAATCATTGGATGATGTCATAATCATTTTGTTGATGTCATAATCATTTGATGATGTCATAATCATTGGATGATGTCATAATTAGTGTTGAGCATTCCGATACCGCAAGTATCGGGTATCGGCCGATACTTGCTGTATCGGAATTCCGATACCGACTTCCGATATTTTTTCAATATCGGAATTCGGCATCGGAATCGGAAGTTCAGTTGATTGACGGCCTGACGTCATCATGATGCGCGGTGTGTGCGCATCATGATGCGCCGTCATTTCGGGCCTTCCGGGGGTCTCTGCCGGCCTGCCGGGGGGCTGTGCCGGCCTGCCGGGGGGCTGTGTGGACTGCCCGGGGTCTCTGCCGGCCTGCCGGGGGGCTGTGCCGGCCTGCCGGGGGGCTGTGCACCCTGTGGGGGTCTGTACCGGCCTGCCGGGGGGCTGTGCCGGCCTGCCGGGGGGCTGTGCTGATGTCCGGGGGTCTGTGCAAGCATCGTCCGATGGGACTACAAGTCCCATCGGGCGATGCCTGCTACCATGACAGTGATTGACACATTAGCCAATGATGGGACAGTAGTAGTCCCATCATCCGGCTAATGTGTTAAATGTTAAAAAAAAAAAAAAAAAAAAAAAAATACTACATACATACTACATGCTACATACATACTACATATATACTACATACATACTACATACATACTACATACATACTACATGCATGCTACATACATACTACATATATACTACATACATACTACATACATACTGCATGCTACATACATACTACATACATACTACATGCATGCTACATATATACTACATGCTACATACATACCACATACATACTACATGCATGCTACATATATACTACATGCATGCTACATACATACTACATATATACTACATGCATGCTACATACATACTACATGCTACATGCATGCTACATACATACTACATACATGCTACATATATACTACATACATACTACATATATACTACATGCATGCTACATATATACTACATACATACTACATATATACTACATGCATGCTACATATATACTACATACATACTACATATATACTACATACATGCTACATATATACTACATACATACTACATATATACTACATACATGCTACATACATACTACATACATACTACATATATACTACATGCATGCTACATATATACTACATGCTACATACATACCACATACATACTACATACATGCTACATATATACTACATGCATGCTACATACATACTACATATATACTACATGCATGCTACATACATACTACATGCTACATGCATGCTACATACATACTACATACATACTACATGCTACATACATACCACATATATACTACATACATACAATACATTCATACAATACATACATAGACATACAGTACATATAACATAGAGTAACATACTTACCAATACTTGTCACATTGTTCCCCGAAGCCATTGTCTTTCCGGAATAAATATTAACATAACAAACCACAAAAATACTCACCCACGATCCGAAGCAGTCCACGAGTGTGTCCCACGACGATCTTGGGTAGAGAACTGCAGCATCAGATGATGCTGCCGTTCTCTACGGGCTGCAGGAATCCAATGACGGAAGGTAGGTATCCTTCCGCACTGTATTCCTCCGCCACTTAAAAAAAAAAAAGTCCCTAGTCTCACTTTATGCCATTGCTGTGTGGGAAATTCCCACACAGCAATGGCATAAAGTGAGACTAGGGACTTTTTTTTTTTTTAAGTGGCGGAGGAATACAGTGCGGAAGGATACCTACCTTCCGTCATTGGATTCCTGCAGCCCGTAGAGAACGGCAGCATCAGCTGATGCTGCAGTTCTCTACCCAAGATCGTCGTGGGACACACTCGTGGACTGCTTCGGATCGTGGGTGAGTATTTTTGTGGTTTGTTATGTTAATATTTATTCCGTAGACGACAATGGCTTCGGGGAACAATGTGACAAGTATTGGTAAGTATGTTACTCTATGTTATATGTACTGTATGTCTATGTATGTATTGTATGAATGTATTGTATGTATGTAGTATATATGTGGTATGTAGTATGTATGTAGTATGTATGTAGCATGCATGTAGCATGTAGTATGTATGTAGCATGCATGTAGCATGTAGTATGTATGTAGCATGCATGTAGTATATATGTAGTATGTATGTAGCATGCATGTAGTATATATGTAGCATGCATGTAGTATATATGTAGTATGTATGTAGTATATATGTAGCATGTATGTAGTATGTATGTAGCATGCATGTAGCATGTAGTATGTATGTAGCATGCATGTAGTATATATGTAGTATGTATGTAGCATGCATGTAGTATATATGTAGTATGTATCATGTAGTATGTATGTAGCATGCATGTAGTATATATGTAGCATGCATGTAGTATATATGTAGTATGTATGTTGCATGTAGTATGAATGTAGCATGTATGTAGTATGTAGTATGAATGTAGCATGTATGTAGTATGTAGTATGAATGTAGCATGTAATTTTTTTTTTTTTTTTTTTTACATTTAACACATTAGCCGGATGATGGGACTACTACTGTCCCATCATTGGCTAATGTGTCAATCACTGTCATGGTAGCAGGCATCGCCAGATGGGACTTGTAGTCCCATCGGACGATGCCTGCACAGACCCCCGGAGCCTGCACAGACCACCGGCAGGCCGGCACAGCCCCCCGGCAGGCCGGCACAGCCCCCCGGCAGGCCGGCACAGCCCCCCGGAGCCTGCACAGACCACCGGCAGGCCGGCACAGACCACCGGAGCCTGCACAGACCCCCTGGCAGGCCGGCACAGCCCCCCGGCAGGCCGGCACAGCCCCCCGGCAGGCCGGCACAGCCCCCCGGAGCCTGCACAGACCACCGGCAGGCCGGCACAGACCACCGGAGCCTGCACAGACCCCCTGGCAGGCCGGCACAGCCCCCCGAAAGGCCCGTACAGACCCCAGAGAGGCTGTACAAGGGCAGGAAAGGGTTTTTCTTATTCCGATACCGGAAGTCCCATAGACTTGAATGGGACTTCCGGTATCGGAATCGGCGATACCGATACTTTTTTTAAAGATCGGCCGATACCATCCGATACGATACTTTGAAGTATCGGATGGTATCGCTCAACTCTAGTCATAATCATTTTGTTGATGTCATAATCATTTGATGATGTCATAATCATTAGATGATGTCATAATCATTGGATGATGACATAATCATTTTGTTGATGTCATAATCATTTGATGATGTCATAATCATTAGATGATGTCATAATCATTGGATGATGACATAATCATTTTGTTGATGTCATAATCATTTGATGTCATAATCATTGGATGATGTCATAATCATTTTGTTGATGTCATAATCATTTGATGATGTCATAATCATTAGATGATGTCATAATCATTGGATGATGACATAATCATTTTGTTGATGTCATAATCATTTGATGTCATAATCATTGGATGATGTCATAATCATTTTGTTGATGTCATAATCATTTGATGATGTCAGAATCATTAGATGATGTCATAATCATTTTGTTGATGTCACAATCATTTCATGATGTCATAATCATTTGATGTCATAATCATTGGATGATGTCATAATCATTTTGTTGATGTCATAATCATTTGATGATGTCATAATCATTAGATAATGTCATAATCATTTTGTTGAAGTCATAATCATTTGATGATGTCATAATCATTTTGTTGATGTCATATTGATTTGATGATGTCATAATCATTTGATGTCATAATCATTGGATGATGTCATAATCATTTTGTTGATGTCATAATCATTTGATGATGTCATAATCATTTGATGTCATAATCATTAGATGATGTCATAATAATTTTGTTGATGTCATAATCATTTGATGATGTCATAATCATATGATGTAATAATCATTGGATGATGTCATAATCATTTTGTTGATGTCATAATCATTTGATGATGTCATAATCATTAGATGATGTCATAATTATTTTGTTGATGTCATAATCATTTGATGATGTCATAATCATTAGATGATGTCATAATCATTTTGTTGATGTCATAATCATTTGATGATGTCATAATCATTTGATGTCATAATCATTGGATGATGTCGTAATCATTTTGTTGATGTCATAATCATTTGATGGTGTCATAATCTTTTGATGATGTCATAATCATTTTGATGATGTCATAATCATTTGATGATGTCATAATCATTTGATGTCATAATCATTGGATAATGTCATAATCATTTTGTTGATGTCATAATCATTTTATGATGTCATAATCATTTTGTTGATGTAATAATCATTGGATGATGTCATAATCCTTTTGTTGATGTCATAATCATTGGATGATGTCATAATCATTTTGTTGATGTCATAATCATTTGATGATGTCATAATCATTAGATGATGTCATAATCATTTTGTTGATGTCATAATCATTTGATGATGTCATAATCATTAGATGATGTCATAATCATTTTGTTGATGTCATAATCATTTGATGATGTCATAATCATTTGATGTCATAATCATTGGATGATGTCGTAATCATTTTTTTGATGTCATAATCATTTGATGGTGTCATAATCATTTGATGATGTCATAATCATTTTGATGATGTCATAATCATTTGATGATGTCATAATCATTTGATGTCATAATCATTGGATAATGTCATAATCATTTTGTTGATGTCATAATCATTTTATGATGTCATAATCATTTTGTTGATGTAATAATCATTGGATGATGTCATAATCCTTTTGTTGATGTCATAATCATTTGATGATGTCATAATAATTTTGTTGATGTCATAATCATTTGATGATGTCGTAATCATTTGATGTCATAATCATTGGATGATGTCATAATCATTTTGTTGATGTCATAATCATTTGATGATGTCATAAACATTAGATGATGTCATAATCATTTTGTTGATGTCATAATGATTTGATGATGTCATAATCATTTGATGTCATAATCATTGGATGATGTCATAATCATTTTGTTGATGTCATAATCATTTGATGATGTCATAATCATTTTGTTGATGTCATAATCATTTGATGATGTCATAATCATTTGATGTCATAATAATTGGATGATGTCATAATCATTTTGTTGATGTCATAATCATTTGATGATGTCATAAACATTAGATGATGTCATAATCATTTTGTTGATGTCATAATGATTTGATGATGTCATAATCATTTGATGTCATAATCATTGGATGATGTCATAATCATTTTGTTGATGTCATAATCATTTGATGTCATAATCATTGGATGATGTCATAATCATTTTGTTGATGTCATAATCATTTGATGATGTCATAATCATTAGATGATGTCATAATCACTTTGTTGATGTCATAATCATTAGATGATGTCATAATCATTTTGTTGATGTCATAATCATTTTGTTGATGTCATAACCATTTGATGATGTCATAATCATTAGATGATGTCATAATCATTTTGTTGATG
The DNA here is from genome assembly GCF_039654945.1 of Dendrobates tinctorius. NCBI lineage: Eukaryota > Metazoa > Chordata > Amphibia > Anura > Dendrobatidae > Dendrobates > Dendrobates tinctorius. Next base: position 38,770,468 of record NW_027361687.1, on the reverse strand, counting down.
TCATAATCATTTGATGATGTCATAATCATTTGATGTCATAATCATTGGATGATGTCATAATCATTTTGTTGATGTCATAATCATTTGATGATGTCATAATCATTTGATGTCATAATCATTGGTTGATGTCATAATCTTTTTTTTGATGTCATAATCATTTGATGTCATAATCATTGGATGATGTCATAATCATTTTGTTGATGTCATAATCATTTGATTATGTCATAATCATTGGATGATGACATAATCATTTTGTTGATGTCATAATCATTTGATGTCATAATCATAGGATGATGTCATAATCATTTTGTTGATGTCATAATCATTTGATGATGTCATAATCATTAGATGATGTCATAATCATTGGATGATGACATAATCATTTTGTTGATGTCATAATCATTTGATGTCATAATCATTGGATGATGTCATAATCATTTTGTTGATGTCATAATCATTTGATGATGTCATAATCATTAGATGATGTCATAATCATTTTGTTGATGTCACAATCATTTCATGATGTCATAATCATTTGATGTCATAATCATTGGATGATGTCATAATCATTTTGTTGATGTCATATTGATTTGATGATGTCATAATCATTTGATGTCATAATCATTGGATGATGTCATAATCATTTTGTTGATGTCATAATCATTTGATGATGTCATAATCATTTGATGTCATAATCATTGGATGATGTCATAATCATTTTGTTGATGTCATAATCATTTGATGATGTCATAATCATTAGATGATGTCATAATCATTTTGTTGATGTCATAATCATTTGATGATGTCATAATCATATGATGTAATAATCATTGGATGATGTCATAATCATTTTGTTGATGTCATAATCATTTGATGATGTCATAATCATTAGATGATGTCATAATCATTTTGTTGATGTCATAATCATTTGATGATGTCATAATCATTAGATGATGTCATAATCATTTTGTTGATGTCTTAATCATTTGATGATGTCATAATCATTTGATGTCATAATCATTGGATGATGTCGTAATCATTTTGTTGATGTCATAATCATTTGATGGTGTCATAATCATTTGATGATGTCATAATCATTTTGATGATGTCATAATCATGTGATGATGTCATAATCATTTGATGTCATAATCATTGGATAATGTCATAATCATTTTGTTGATGTCATAATCATTTTATGATGTCATAATCATATGATGTAATAATCATTTGATGTCATAATCATTGGATAATGTCATAATCATTTTGTTGATGTCATAATCATTTTATGATGTCATAATAATTTTGTTGATGTCATAATCATTGGATGATGTCATAATCATTAGATGATGTCATAATCATATTGTTGATGTCATAATCATTTGATGATGTCATAATCATTTTGTTGATGTCATAATCATTTTGTTGATGTCATAATGATTTGATGATATCATAATCATTTGATGTCATAATCATTGGATGATGTCATAATCATTTTGTTGATGTCATAATCATTTGATGATGTCATAATCATTTGATGTCATAATCATTGGATGATGTCATAATCATTTTGTTGATGTCATAATCATTTTGTTGATGTCATAATGATTTGATGATATCATAATCATTTGATGTCATAATCATTGGATGATGTCATAATCATTTTGTTGATGTCATAATCATTTGATGATGTCATAATCATTTGATGTCATAATCATTGGATGATGTCATAATCATTTTGTTGATGTCATAATCATTTTATGATGTCATAATCATTTTGTTGATGTCATAATCATTGGATGATGTCATAATCCTTTTGTTGATGTCATAATCATTTGATGATGTCATAATCATTGGATGATGTCATAATCATTTTGTTGATGTCATAATCATTTGATGATGTCATAATCATTTTGTTGATGTCATAATCATTTCGTTGATGTCATAATGATTTGATGATATCATAATCATTTGATGTCATAATCATTGGATGATGTCATAATCATTTTGTTGATGTCATAATCATTTGATGATGTCATAATCATTAGATGATGTCATAATCATTTTGTTGATGTCATAATCATTTCATGATGTCATAATCATTTGATGTCATAATCATTGGATGATGTCATAATCATTTTGTTGATGTCATAATCATTTGATGATGTCATAATCATTAGATAATGTCATAATCATTTTGTTGAAGTCATAATCATTTGATGATGTCATAATCATTTTGTTGATGTCATAATCATTTTGTTGATGTCATATTGATTTGATGATGTCATAATCATTTGATGTCATAATCATTGGATGATGTCATAATCATTTTGTTCATGTCATAATCATTTGATGATGTCATAATCATTTGATGTCATAATCATGGGATGATGTCATAATCATTTTGTTGATGTCATAATCATTTGATGATGTCATAAACATTAGATGATGTCATAATCATTTTGTTGATGTCATAATCATTTGATGATGTCATAATCATTTGATGTAATAATCATTGGATGATGTCATAATCATTTTGTTCATGTCATAATCATTTGATGATGTCATAATCATTAGATGATGTCATAATCATTTTGTTGATGTCATAATCATTTGATGATGTCATAATCATTAGATGATGTCATAATCATTTTGTTGATGTCATAATCATTTGATGATGTCATAATCATTAGATGATGTCATAATCATTTTGTTGATGTCATAATCATTTGATGATGTCATAATCATTTGATGTCATAATCATTGGATGATGTCATAATCATTTTGTTGATGTCATAATCATTTGATGATGTCATAATTAGAGTTGAGCGATACCATCCGATACTTCAAAGTATCGTATCGGATGGTATCGGCCGATCTTTAAAAAAAGTATCGGTATCGCCGATTCCGATACCGGAAGTCCCATTCAAGTCTATGGGACTTCCGGTATCGGAATAAGAAAAACCCTTTCCTGCCCTTGTACAGCCTCTCTGGGGTCTGTACGGGCCTTTCGGGGGGCTGTGCCGGCCTGCCAGGGGGTCTGTGCAGGCTCCGGTGGTCTGTGCCGGCCTGCCGGTGGTCTGTGCAGGCTCCGGGGGGCTGTGCCGGCCTGCCGGGGGGCTGTGCCGGCCTGCCGGGGGGCTGTGCCGGCCTGCCAGGGGGTCTGTGCAGGCTCCGGTGGTCTGTGCCGGCCTGCCGGTGGTCTGTGCAGGCTCCGGGGGGCTGTGCCGGCCTGCCGGGGGGCTGTGCCGGCCTGCCGGGGGGCTGTGCCGGCCTGCCGGTGGTCTGTGCAGGCTCCGGGGGTCTGTGCAGGCATCGTCCGATGGGACTACAAGTCCCATCTGGCGATGCCTGCTACCATGACAGTGATTGACACATTAGCCAATGATGGGACAGTAGTAGTCCCATCATCCGGCTAATGTGTTAAATGTAAAAAAAAAAAAAAAAATTACATGCTACATTCATACTACATACTACATACATGCTACATTCATACTACATACTACATACATACTACATATATACTACATGCATGCTACATATATACTACATGCATGCTACATACATACTACATGATACATACTACATATATACTACATGCATGCTACATACATACTACATGCAACATACATACTACATATATACTACATGCATGCTACATATATACTACATGCATGCTACATACATACTACATGATACATACTACATATATACTACATACATGCTACATTCATACTACATGCAACATACATACTACATATATACTACATGCATGCTACATATATACTACATGCATGCTACATACATACTACATGATACATACTACATATATACTACATGCATGCTACATACATACTACATGATACATACTACATATATACTACATGCATGCTACATACATACTACATATATACTACATGCATGCTACATACATACTACATGCTACATGCATGCTACATACATACTACATGCTACATGCATGCTACATACATACTACATACATGCTACATATATACTACATACATACTACATATATACTACATGCATGCTACATATATACTACATGCATGCTACATACATACTACATATATACTACATGCGTGCTACATACATACTACATGCTACATGCATGCTACATATATACTACATACATGCTACATATATACTACATACATACTACATATATACTACATGCATGCTACATACATACTACATATATACTACATGCATGCTACATACATACTACATGCTACATGCATGCTACATACATACTACATACATGCTACATATATACTACATACATACTACATATATACTACATACATACCACATACATACTACATGCATGCTACATATATACTACATGCATGCTACATACATACTACATATATACTACATGCATGCTACATACATACTACATGCTACATGCATGCTACATACATACTACATGCTACATACATACCACATATATACTACATACATACAATACATTCATACAATACATACATAGACATACAGTACATATAACATAGAGTAACATACTTACCAATACTTGTCACATTGTTCCCCGAAGCCATTGTCGTCTACGGAATAAATATTAACATAACAAACCACAAAAATACTCACCCACGATCCGAAGCAGTCCACTAGTGTGTCCCACGACGATCTTGGGTAGAGAACTGCAGCATCAGCTGATGCTGCCGTTCTCTACGGGCTGCAGGAATCCAATGACGGAAGGTAGGTATCCTTCCGCACTGTATTCCTCCGCCACTTAAAAAAAAAAAAAGTCCCTAGTCTCACTTTATGCCATTGCTGTGTGGGAATTTCCCACACAGCAATGGCATAAAGTGAGACTAGGGACTTTTTTTTTTTTTAAGTGGCGGAGGAATACAGTGCGGAAGGATACCTACCTTCCGTCATTGGATTCCTGCAGCCCGTAGAGAACGGCAGCATCATCTGATGCTGCAGTTCTCTACCCAAGATCGTCGTGGGACACACTCGTGGACTGCTTCGGATCGTGGGTGAGTATTTTTGTGGTTTGTTATGTTAATATTTATTCCGGAAAGACAATGGCTTCGGGGAACAATGTGACAAGTATTGGTAAGTATGTTACTCTATGTTATATGTACTGTATGTCTATGTATGTATTGTATGAATGTATTGTATGTATGTAGTATATATGTGGTATGTATGTAGCATGTAGTATGTATGTAGTATGTATGTAGCATGCATGTAGCATGTAGTATGTATGTAGCATGCATGTAGTATATATGTAGTATGTATGTAGCATGCATGTAGTATATATGTAGCATGTATGTAGTATGTATGTGGTATGTATGTAGCATGTAGTATATATGTAGCATGCATGTAGTATATATGTAGTATGTATGTAGTATGTATGTAGCATGTATGTAGTATATATGTAGTATGTATGTAGTATATATGTAGCATGTATGTAGTATATATGTAGTATGTATGTAGTATATATGTAGCATGCATGTAGTATATATGTAGTATGTATGTAGTATATATGTAGCATGCATGTAGTATATATGTAGTATGTATGTAGAATATATGTAGCATGTATGTAGTATGTATGTAGCATGCATGTAGCATGTAGTATGTATGTAGCATGCATGTAGTATATATGTAGTATGTATGTAGCATGCATGTAGTATATATGTAGCATGCATGTAGTATGTATGTGGTGTGTATGTAGCATGTAGTATATATGTAGCATGCATGTAGTATGTATGTAGTATGTATGTAGTATGTATGTAGCATGCAGTATGTATGTAGTATGTATGTAGTATATATGTAGTATGTATGTAGCATGCATGTAGTATGTATGTAGCATGCATGTAGTATGTATGTAGTATATATGTAGTATGTATGTAGCATGTAGTATGTATGTAGTATTTTTTTTTTTTTTTTTTAACATTTAACACATTAGCCGGATGATGGGACTACTACTGTCCCATCATTGGCTAATGTGTCAATCACTGTCATGGTAGCAGGCATCGCCCGATGGGACTTGTAGTCCCATCGGACGATGCTTGCACAGACCCCCGGACATCAGCACAGCCCCCCGGCAGGCCGGCACAGCCCCCCGGCAGGCCGGTACAGACCCCCACAGGGTGCACAGCCCCCCGGCAGGCCGGCACAGCCCCCCGGCAGGCCGGCAGAGACCCCGGGCAGTCCACACAGCCCCCCGGCAGGCCGGCACAGCCCCCCGGCAGGCCGGCAGAGACCCCCGGAAGGCCCGAAATGACGGCGCATCATGATGCGCACACACCGCGCATCATGATGACGTCAGGCCGTCAATCAACTGAACTTCCGATTCCGATGCCGAATTCCGATATTGAAAAAATATCGGAAGTCGGTATCGGAATTCCGATACAGCAAGTATCGGCCGATACCCGATACTTGCGGTATCGGAATGCTCAACACTAGTCATAATCATTTGATGATGTCATAATCATTTTGTTGATGTCATAATCATTTGATGATGTCATAATCATTTGATGTCATAATCATTGGATGATGTCATAATCATTTGATGTCATAATCATTGGATGATGTCATAATCATTTTGTTGATGTCATAATCATTTTATGATGTCATAATCATTTTGTTGATGTCGTAATCATTGGATGATGTCATAATCCTTTTGTTGATGTCATAATCATTTGATGATGTCATAATAATTAGATGATGTCATAATCATTTTGTTGATGTCATAATCATTTGATGATGTCATAATCATTTTGTTGATGTCATAATCATTTCGTTGATGTCATAATGATTTGATGATATCATAATCATTTGATGTCATAATCATTGGATGATGTCATAATCATTTTGTTGATGTCATAATCATTTGATGATGTCATAATCATTTGATGTCATAATCATTGGATGATGTCGTAATCATTTGATGATGCCATAATCATTTTGTTGATGTCATAATCATTTTATGATGTCATAATCATTTTGTTGATGTCATAATCATTTTGTTGATGTCATAATCATTTGATGATGTCATAATCATTAGATGATGTCATAATCATTTTGTTGATGTCATAATCATTTCATGATGTCATAATCATTAGATGATGTCATAATCATTTTGTTGATGTCATAATCATTTCGTTGATGTCATAATGATTTGATGATATCATATTCATTTGATGTCATAATCATTGGATGATGTCATAATCATTTTGTTGATGTCATAATCATTTGATGATGTCATAATCATTTGATGTCATAATCATTGGATGATGTCATAATCATTTTGTTGATGTCATAATCATTTTATGATGTCATAATCATTTTGTTGATGTCATAATCATTGGATGATGTCATAATCCTTTTGTTGATGTCATAATCATTTGATGATGTCATAATCATTAGATGATGTCATAATCATTTTGTTGATGTCATAATCATTTGATGATGTCATAATCATTTTGTTGATGTCATAATCATTTTGTTGATGTCATAATGATTTGATGATATCATTATCATTTGATGTCATAATCATTGGATGATGTCATAATCATTTTGTTGATGTCATAATCATTTGATGATGTCATAATCATTAGATGATGTCATAATCATTGGATGATGACATAATCATTTTGTTGATGTCATAATCATTTGATGTCATAATCATTGGATGATGTCATAATCATTTTGTTGATGTCATAATCATTTGATGATGTCATAATCATTAGATGATGTCATAATCATTTTGTTGATGTCATAATCATTTCATGATGTCATAATCATTTGATGTCATAATCATTGGATGATGTCATAATCATTTTGTTGATGTCATAATCATTTGATGATGTCATAATCATTAGATAATGTCATAACAATTTTTGTTGAAGTCATAATCATTTGATGATGTCATAATCATTTTGTTGATGTCATAATCATTTTGTTGATGTCATATTGATTTGATGATGTCATAATCATTTGATGTCATAATCATTGGATGATGTCATAATCATTTTGTTCATGTCATAATCATTTGATGATGTCATAATCATTTGATGTCATAATCATTGTATGATGTCATAATCATTTTGTTGATGTCATAATCATTTGATGATGTCATAATCATTAGATGATGTCATAATCATTTTGTTGATGTCATAATCATTTGATGATGTCATAATCATTTGATGTAATAATCATTGGATGATGTCATAATCATTTTGTTGATGTCATAATCATTTGATGATGTCATAATCATTAGATGATGTCATAATCATTTTGTTGATGTCATAATCATTTGATGATGTCATAATCATTAGTTGATGTCATAATCATTTTGTTGATGTCATAATCATTTGATGATGTCATAATCATTAGTTGATGTCATAATCATTTTGTTGATGTCATAATCATTTGATGATGTCATAATCATTTGATGATGTCATAATCATTTGATGATGTCATAATCATTTTGTTGATGTCATAATCATTTGATGATGTCATAATCATTTGATGTCATAATCATTGGATGATGTCATAATCATTTTGTTGATGTCATAATCATTTTATGATGTCATAATCATTTTGTTGATGTCATAATCATTGGATGATGTCAAAATCCTTTTGTTGATGTCATAATCATTTGATGATGTCATAATCATTTTGTTGATGTCATAATCATTTGATGATGTCATAATCATTTGATGTCATAATCATTGGATGATGTCATAATCATTTTGTTGATGTCATAATCATTTGATGATGTCATAAACATTAGATGATGTCATAATCATTTTGTTGATGTCATAATGATTTGATGATGTCATAATCATTTGATGTCATAATCATTGGATGATGTCATAATCATTTTGTTGATGTCATAATCATTTGATGTCATAATCATTGGATGATGTCATAATCATTTTGTTGATGTCATAATCATTTGATGATGTCATAATCATTAGATGATGTCATAATCATTTTGTTGATGTCATAATCATTAGATGATGTCATAATCATTTTGTTGATGTCATAATCATTTTGTTGATGTCATAACCATTTGATGATGTCATAATCATTAGATGATGTCATAATCATTTTGTTGATGTCATAATCATTTGATGATGTCATAATCATTTGATGTCATAATCATTGGATGATGTCATAATCATTTTGTTGATGTCATAATCATTTGATGATGTCATAATCATTTGATGTCATAATCATTGGTTGATGTCATAATCTTTTTTTTGATGTCATAATCATTTGATGTCATAATCATTGGATGATGTCATAATCATTTTGTTGATGTCATAATCATTTGATTATGTCATAATCATTGGATGATGACATAATCATTTTGTTGATGTCATAATCATTTGATGTCATAATCATTGGATGATGTCATAATCATTTTGTTGATGTCATAATCATTTGATGATGTCATAATCATTAGATGATGTCATAATCATTGGATGATGACATAATCATTTTGTTGATGTCATAATCATTTGATGTCATAATCATTGGATGATGTCATAATCATTTTGTTGATGTCATAATCATTTGATGATGTCATAATCATTAGATGATGTCATAATCATTTTGTTGATGTCACAATCATTTCATGATGTCATAATCATTTGATGTCATAATCATTGGATGATGTCATAATCATTTTGTTGATGTCATAATCATTTGATGATGTCATAATCATTAGATAATGTCATAATCATTTTGTTGAAGTCATAATCATTTGATGATGTCATAATCATTTTGTTGATGTCATATTGATTTGATGATGTCATAATCATTTGATGTCATAATCATTGGATGATGTCATAATCATTTTGTTGATGTCATAATCATTTGATGATGTCATAATCATTTGATGTCATAATCATTGGATGATGTCATAATCATTTTGTTGATGTCATAATCATTTGATGATGTCATAATCATTAGATGATGTCATAATCATTTTGTTGATGTCATAATCATTTGATGATGTCATAATCATATGATGTAATAATCATTGGATGATGTCATAATCATTTTGTTGATGTCATAATCATTTGATGATGTCATAATCATTAGATGATGTCATAATCATTTTGTTGATGTCATAATCATTTGATGATGTCATAATCATTAGATGATGTCATAATCATTTTGTTGATGTCTTAATCATTTGATGATGTCATAATCATTTGATGTCATAATCATTGGATGATGTCGTAATCATTTTGTTGATGTCATAATCATTTGATGGTGTCATAATCATTTGATGATGTCATAATCATTTTGATGATGTCATAATCATGTGATGATGTCATAATCATTTGATGTCATAATCATTGGATAATGTCATAATCATTTTGTTGATGTCATAATCATTTTATGATGTCATAATCATATGATGTAATAATCATTTGATGTCATAATCATTGGATAATGTCATAATCATTTTGTTGATGTCATAATCATTTTATGATGTCATAATAATTTTGTTGATGTCATAATCATTGGATGATGTCATAATCATTAGATGATGTCATAATCATATTGTTGATGTCATAATCATTTGATGATGTCATAATCATTTTGTTGATGTCATAATCATTTTGTTGATGTCATAATGATTTGATGATATCATAATCATTTGATGTCATAATCATTGGATGATGTCATAATCATTTTGTTGATGTCATAATCATTTGATGATGTCATAATCATTTGATGTCATAATCATTGGATGATGTCATAATCATTTTGTTGATGTCATAATCATTTTGTTGATGTCATAATGATTTGATGATATCATAATCATTTGATGTCATAATCATTGGATGATGTCATAATCATTTTGTTGATGTCATAATCATTTGATGATGTCATAATCATTTGATGTCATAATCATTGGATGATGTCATAATCATTTTGTTGATGTCATAATCATTTTATGATGTCATAATCATTTTGTTGATGTCATAATCATTGGATGATGTCATAATCCTTTTGTTGATGTCATAATCATTTGATGATGTCATAATCATTGGATGATGTCATAATCATTTTGTTGATGTCATAATCATTTGATGATGTCATAATCATTTTGTTGATGTCATAATCATTTCGTTGATGTCATAATGATTTGATGATATCATAATCATTTGATGTCATAATCATTGGATGATGTCATAATCATTTTGTTGATGTCATAATCATTTGATGATGTCATAATCATTAGATGATGTCATAATCATTTTGTTGATGTCATAATCATTTCATGATGTCATAATCATTTGATGTCATAATCATTGGATGATGTCATAATCATTTTGTTGATGTCATAATCATTTGATGATGTCATAATCATTAGATAATGTCATAATCATTTTGTTGAAGTCATAATCATTTGATGATGTCATAATCATTTTGTTGATGTCATAATCATTTTGTTGATGTCATATTGATTTGATGATGTCATAATCATTTGATGTCATAATCATTGGATGATGTCATAATCATTTTGTTCATGTCATAATCATTTGATGATGTCATAATCATTTGATGTCATAATCATGGGATGATGTCATAATCATTTTGTTGATGTCATAATCATTTGATGATGTCATAAACATTAGATGATGTCATAATCATTTTGTTGATGTCATAATCATTTGATGATGTCATAATCATTTGATGTAATAATCATTGGATGATGTCATAATCATTTTGTTCATGTCATAATCATTTGATGATGTCATAATCATTAGATGATGTCATAATCATTTTGTTGATGTCATAATCATTTGATGATGTCATAATCATTAGATGATGTCATAATCATTTTGTTGATGTCATAATCATTTGATGATGTCATAATCATTTGATGTCATAATCATTGGATGATGACATAATCATTTTGTTGATGTCATAATCATTTGATGATGTCATAATTAGAGTTGAGCGATACCATCCGATACTTCAAAGTATCGTATCGGATGGTATCGGCCGATCTTTAAAAAAAGTATCGGTATCGCCGATTCCGATACCGGAAGTCCCATTCAAGTCTAAGTATCGGAATAAGAAAAACCCTTTCCTGCCCTTGTACAGCCTCTCTGGGGTCTGTACGGGCCTTTCGGGGGGCTGTGCCGGCCTGCCAGGGGGTCTGTGCAGGCTCCGGTGGTCTGTGCCGGCCTGCCGGTGGTCTGTGCAGGCTCCGGGGGGCTGTGCCGGCCTGCCGGGGGGCTGTGCCGGCCTGCCAGGGGGTCTGTGCAGGCTCCGGTGGTCTGTGCCGGCCTGCCGGTGGTCTGTGCAGGCTCCGGGGGGCTGTGCCGGCCTGCCGGGGGGCTGTGCCGGCCTGCCGGGGGGCTGTGCCGGCCTGCCGGTGGTCTGTGCAGGCTCCGGGGGTCTGTGCAGGCATCGTCCGATGGGACTACAAGTCCCATCTGGCGATGCCTGCTACCATGACAGTGATTGACACATTAGCCAATGATGGGACAGTAGTAGTCCCATCATCCGGCTAATGTGTTAAATGTAAAAAAAAAAAAAAAAAAAAAATTACATGCTACATTCATACTACATACTACATACATGCTACATTCATACTACATACTACATACATACTACATATATACTACATGCATGCTACATATATACTACATGCATGCTACATACATACTACATGATACATACTACATATATACTACATGCATGCTACATACATACTACATGCAACATACATACTACATATATACTACATGCATGCTACATATATACTACATGCATGCTACATACATACTACATGATACATACTACATATATACTACATACATGCTACATTCATACTACATGCAACATACATACTACATATATACTACATGCATGCTACATATATACTACATGCATGCTACATACATACTACATGATACATACTACATATATACTACATGCATGCTACATACATACTACATGATACATACTACATATATACTACATGCATGCTACATACATACTACATATATACTACATGCATGCTACATACATACTACATGCTACATGCATGCTACATACATACTACATGCTACATGCATGCTACATACATACTACATACATGCTACATATATACTACATACATACTACATATATACTACATGCATGCTACATATATACTACATGCATGCTACATACATACTACATATATACTACATGCGTGCTACATACATACTACATGCTACATGCATGCTACATATATACTACATACATGCTACATATATACTACATACATACTACATATATACTACATGCATGCTACATACATACTACATATATACTACATGCATGCTACATACATACTACATGCTACATGCATGCTACATACATACTACATACATGCTACATATATACTACATACATACTACATATATACTACATACATACCACATACATACTACATGCATGCTACATATATACTACATGCATGCTACATACATACTACATATATACTACATGCATGCTACATACATACTACATGCTACATGCATGCTACATACATACTACATGCTACATACATACCACATATATACTACATACATACAATACATTCATACAATACATACATAGACATACAGTACATATAACATAGAGTAACATACTTACCAATACTTGTCACATTGTTCCCCGAAGCCATTGTCGTCTACGGAATAAATATTAACATAACAAACCACAAAAATACTCACCCACGATCCGAAGCAGTCCACGAGTGTGTCCCACGACGATCTTGGGTAGAGAACTGCAGCATCAGCTGATGCTGCCGTTCTCTACGGGCTGCAGGAATCCAATGACGGAAGGTAGGTATCCTTCCGCACTGTATTCCTCCGCCACTTAAAAAAAAAAAAAGTCCCTAGTCTCACTTTATGCCATTGCTGTGTGGGAATTTCCCACACAGCAATGGCATAAAGTGAGACTAGGGACTTTTTTTTTTTTAAGTGGCGGAGGAATACAGTGCGGAAGGATACCTACCTTCCGTCATTGGATTCCTGCAGCCCGTAGAGAACGGCAGCATCATCTGATGCTGCAGTTCTCTACCCAAGATCGTCGTGGGACACACTCGTGGACTGCTTCAGATCGTGGGTGAGTATTTTTGTGGTTTGTTATGTTAATATTTATTCCGGAAAGACAATGGCTTCGGGGAACAATGTGACAAGTATTGGTAAGTATGTTACTCTATGTTATATGTACTGTATGTCTATGTATGTATTGTATGAATGTATTGTATGTATGTAGTATATATGTGGTATGTATGTAGCATGTAGTATGTATGTAGTATGTATGTAGCATGCATGTAGCATGTAGTATGTATGTAGCATGCATGTAGTATATATGTAGTATGTATGTAGCATGCATGTAGTATATATGTAGCATGTATGTAGTATGTATGTGGTATGTATGTAGCATGTAGTATATATGTAGCATGCATGTAGTATATATGTAGTATGTATGTAGTATGTATGTAGCATGTATGTAGTATATATGTAGTATGTATGTAGTATATATGTAGCATGTATGTAGTATATATGTAGTATGTATGTAGTATATATGTAGCATGCATGTAGTATATATGTAGTATGTATGTAGTATATATGTAGCATGCATGTAGTATATATGTAGTATGTATGTAGTATATATGTAGCATGTATGTAGTATGTATGTAGCATGCATGTAGCATGTAGTATGTATGTAGCATGCATGTAGTATATATGTAGTATGTATGTAGCATGCATGTAGTATATATGTAGCATGCATGTAGTATGTATGTGGTATGTATGTAGCATGTAGTATATATGTAGCATGCATGTAGTATGTATGTAGTATGTATGTAGTATGTATGTAGCATGCAGTATGTATGTAGTATGTATGTAGTATATATGTAGTATGTATGTAGCATGCATGTAGTATGTATGTAGCATGCATGTAGTATGTATGTAGTATATATGTAGTATGTATGTAGCATGTAGTATGTATGTAGTATTTTTTTTTTTTTTTTTTTTAACATTTAACACATTAGCCGGATGATGGGACTACTACTGTCCCATCATTGGCTAATGTGTCAATCACTGTCATGGTAGCAGGCATCGCCCGATGGGACTTGTAGTCCCATCGGACGATGCTTGCACAGACCCCCGGACATCAGCACAGCCCCCCGGCAGGCCGGCACAGCCCCCCGGCAGGCCGGTACAGACCCCCACAGGGTGCACAGCCCCCCGGCAGGCCGGCACAGCCCCCCGGCAGGCCGGCAGAGACCCCGGGCAGTCCACACAGCCCCCCGGCAGGCCGGCACAGCCCCCCGGCAGGCCGGCAGAGACCCCCGGAAGGCCCGAAATGACGGCGCATCATGATGCGCACACACCGCGCATCATGATGACGTCAGGCCGTCAATCAACTGAACTTCCGATTCCGATGCCGAATTCCGATATTGAAAAAATATCGGAAGTCAGTATCGGAATTCCGATACAGCAAGTATCGGCCGATACCCGATACTTGCGGTATCGGAATGCTCAACACTAGTCATAATCATTTGATGATGTCATAATCATTTTGTTGATGTCATAATCATTTGATGATGTCATAATCATTTGATGTCATAATCATTGGATGATGTCATAATCATTTGATGTCATAATCATTGGATGATGTCATAATCATTTTGTTGATGTCATAATCATTTTATGATGTCATAATCATTTTGTTGATGTCGTAATCATTGGATGATGTCATAATCCTTTTGTTGATGTCATAATCATTTGATGATGTCATAATAATTAGATGATGTCATAATCATTTTGTTGATGTCATAATCATTTGATGATGTCATAATCATTTTGTTGATGTCATAATCATTTCGTTGATGTCATAATGATTTGATGATATCATAATCATTTGATGTCATAATCATTGGATGATGTCATAATCATTTTGTTGATGTCATAATCATTTGATGATGTCATAATCATTTGATGTCATAATCATTGGATGATGTCGTAATCATTTGATGATGCCATAATCATTTTGTTGATGTCATAATCATTTTATGATGTCATAATCATTTTGTTGATGTCATAATCATTTTGTTGATGTCATAATCATTTGATGATGTCATAATCATTAGATGATGGCATAATCATTTTGTTGATGTCATAATCATTTCATGATGTCATAATCATTAGATGATGTCATAATCATTTTGTTGATGTCATAATCATTTCGTTGATGTCATAATGATTTGATGATATCATATTCATTTGATGTCATAATCATTGGATGATGTCATAATCATTTTGTTGATGTCATATTCATTTTATGATGTCATAATCATTTGATGTCATAATCATTGGATGATGTCATAATCATTTTGTTGATGTCATAATCATTTTATGATGTCATAATCATTTTGTTGATGTCATAATCATTGGATGATGTCATAATCCTTTTGTTGATGTCATAATCATTTGATGATGTCATAATCATTAGATGATGTCATAATCATTTTGTTGATGTCATAATCATTTGATGATGTCATAATCATTTTGTTGATGTCATAATGATTTGATGATATCATTATCATTTGATGTCATAATCATTGGATGATGTCATAATCATTTTGTTGATGTCATAATCATTGGATGATGTCATAATCCTTTTGTTGATGTCATAATCATTTGATGATGTCATAATCATTAGATGATGTCATAATCATTTTGTTGATGTCATAATCATTTGATGATGTCATAATCATTTTGTTGATGTCATAATCATTTTGTTGATGTCATAATGATTTGATGATATCATTATCATTTGATGTCATAATCATTGGATGATGTCATAATCATTTTGTTGATGTCATAATCATTTGATGATGTCATAATCATTAGATGATGTCATAATCATTGGATGATGACATAATCATTTTGTTGATGTCATAATCATTTGATGTCATAATCATTGGATGATGTCATAATCATTTTGTTGATGTCATAATCATTTGATGATGTCATAATCATTAGATGATGTCATAATCATTTTGTTGATGTCATAATCATTTCATGATGTCATAATCATTTGATGTCATAATCATTGGATGATGTCATAATCATTTTGTTGATGTCATAATCATTTGATGATGTCATAATCATTAGATAATGTCATAACCATTTTTGTTGAAGTCATAATCATTTGATGATGTCATAATCATTTTGTTGATGTCATAATCATTTTGTTGATGTCATATTGATTTGATGATGTCATAATCATTTGATGTCATAATCATTGGATGATGTCATAATCATTTTGTTCATGTCATAATCATTTGATGATGTCATAATCATTTGATGTCATAATCATTGTATGATGTCATAATCATTTTGTTGATGTCATAATCATTTGATGATGTCATAATCATTAGATGATGTCATAATCATTTTGTTGATGTCATAATCATTTGATGATGTCATAATCATTTGATGTAATAATCATTGGATGATGTCATAATCATTTTGTTGATGTCATAATCATTTGATGATGTCATAATCATTAGATGATGTCATAATCATTTTGTTGATGTCATAATCATTTGATGATGTCATAATCATTAGTTGATGTCATAATCATTTTGTTGATGTCATAATCATTTGATGATGTCATAATCATTTGATGTCATAATCATTGGATGATGTCATAATCATTTTGTTGATGTCATAATCATTTGATGATGTCATAATCATTTGATGATGTCATAATCATTTTGTTGATGTCATAATCATTTGATGATGTCATAATCATTTGATGTCATAATCATTGGATGATGTCATAATCATTTTGTTGATGTCATAATCATTTTATGATGTCATAATCATTTTGTTGATGTCATAATCATTGGATGATGTCAAAATCCTTTTGTTGATGTCATAATCATTTGATGATGTCATAATCATTAGATGATGTCATAATCATTTTGTTGATGTCATAATCATTTGATGATGTCATAATCATTTTGTTGATGTCATAATCATTTCATTGATGTCATAATGATTTGATGATATCATAATCATTTGATGTCATAATCATTGGATGATGTCATAATCATTTTGTTGATGTCATAATCATTTGATGATGTCATAATCATTTGATGTCATAATCATTGGATGATGTCATAATCATTTGATGATGCCATAATCATTTTGTTGATGTCATAATCATTTTATGATGTCATAATCATTTTGTTGATGTCATAATCATTTTGTTGATGTCATAATCATTTGATGATGTCATAATCATTAGATGATGTCATAATCATTTTGTTGATGTCATAATCATTTGATGATGTCATAATCATTTGATGTCATAATCATTGGATGATGTCATAATCATTTTGTTGATGTCATAATCATTTGATGATGTCATATTCATTAGATAATGTCATAATCATTTTGTTGAAGTCATAATCATTTGATGATGTCATAATTATTTTGTTGATGTCATAATGATTTGATGATGTCATAATCATTTGATGTCATAATCATTGGATGATGTCATAATCATTTTGTTGATGTCATAATCATTTGATGATGTCATAATCATTTGATGTCATAATCATTGGATGATGTCGTAATCATTTGATGATGCCATAATCATTTTGTTGATGTCATAATCATTTTATGATGTCATAATCATTTTGTTGATGTAATAATCATTTTGTTGATGTCATAATCATTTGATGATGTCATAATCATTAGATGATGTCATAATCATTTTGTTGATGTCATAATCATTTCATGATGTCATAATCATTAGATGATGTCATAATCATTTTGTTGATGTCATAATCATTTCGTTGATGTCATAATGATTTGATGATATCATATTCATTTGATGTCATAATCATTGGATGATGTCATAATCATTTTGTTGATGTCATAATCATTTGATGATGTCATAATCATTTGATGTCATAATCATTGGATGATGTCATAATCATTTTGTTGATGTCATAATCATTTTATGATGTCATAATCATTTTGTTGATGTCATAATCATTGGATGATGTCATAATCCTTTTGTTGATGTCATAATCATTTGATGATGTCATAATCATTAGATGATGTCATAATAATTTGTTGATGTCATAATCATTTGATGATGTCATAATCATTTTGTTGATGTCATAATCATTTCGTTGATGTCATAATGATTTGATGATATCATTATCATTTGATGTCATAATCATTGGATGATGTCATAATCATTTTGTTGATGTCATAATCATTTGATGATGTCATAATCATTAGATGATGTCATAATCATTGGATGATGACATAATCATTTTGTTGATGTCATAATCATTTGATGTCATAATCATTGGATGATGTCATAATCATTTTGTTGATGTCATAATCATTTGATGATGTCATAATCATTAGATGATGTCATAATCATTTTGTTGATGTCATAATCATTTCATGATGTCATAATCATTTGATGTCATAATCATTGGATGATGTCATAATCATTTTGTTGATGTCATAATCATTTGATGATGTCATAATCATTAGATAATGTCATAACCATTTTTGTTGAAGTCATAATCATTTGATGATGTCATAATCATTTTGTTGATGTCATAATCATTTTGTTGATGTCATATTGATTTGATGATGTCTTAATCATTTGATGTCATAATCATTGGATGATGTCATAATCATTTTGTTCATGTCATAATCATTTGATGATGTCATAATCATTTGATGTCATAATCATTGGATGATGTCATAATCATTTTGTTGATGTCATAATCATTTGATGATGTCATAATCATTAGATGATGTCATAATCATTTTGTTGATGTCATAATCATTTGATGATGTCATAATCATATGATGTAATAATCATTGGATGATGTCATAATCATTTTGTTGATGTCATAATCATTTGATGATGTCATAATCATTAGATGATGTCATAATCATTTTGTTGATGTCATAATCATTTGATGATGTCATAATCATTAGATGATGTCATAATCATTTTGTTGATGTCTTAATCATTTGATGATGTCATAATCATTTGATGTCATAATCATTGGATGATGTCGTAATCATTTTGTTGATGTCATAATCATTTGATGGTGTCATAATCATTTGATGATGTCATAATCATTTTGATGATGTCATAATCATGTGATGATGTCATAATCATTTGATGTCATAATCATTGGATAATGTCATAATCATTTTGTTGATGTCATAATCATTTTATGATGTCATAATCATATGATGTAATAATCATTTGATGTCATAATCATTGGATAATGTCATAATCATTTTGTTGATGTCATAATCATTTTATGATGTCATAATCATTTTATGATGTCATAATAATTTTGTTGATGTAATAATCATTGGATGATGTCATAATCCTTTTGTTGATGTCATAATCATTTGATGATGTCATAATCATTAGATGATGTCATAATCATATTGTTGATGTCATAATCATTTGATGATGTCATAATCATTTTGTTGATGTCATAATCATTTTGTTGATGTCATAATGATTTGATGATATCATAATCATTTGATGTCATAATCATTGGATGATGTCATAATCCTTTTGTTGATGTCATAATCATTTGATGATGTCATAATCATTTGATGATGTCATAATCATTTTGTTGATGTCATAATCATTTTGTTGATGTCATAATGATTTGATGATATCATAATCATTTGATGTCATAATCATTTGATTATGTCATAATCATTAGATAATGTCATAATCATTTTGTTGAAGTCATAATCATTTGATGATGTCATAATCATTTTGTTGATGTCATATTGATTTGATGATGTCATAATCATTTGATGTCATAATCATTGGATGATGTCATAATCATTTTGTTGATGTCATAATCATTTGATGATGTCATAATCATTTGATGTCATAATCATTGGATGATGTCATAATCATTTTGTTGATGTCATAATCATTTGATGATGTCATAATCATTAGATGATGTCATAATCATTTTGTTGATGTCATAATCATTTGATGATGTCATAATCATATGATGTAATAATCATTGGATGATGTCATAATCATTTTGTTGATGTCATAATCATTTGATGATGTCATAATCATTAGATGATGTCATAATCATTTTGTTGATGTCATAATCATTTGATGATGTCATAATCATTAGATGATGTCATAATCATTTTGTTGATGTCTTAATCATTTGATGATGTCATAATCATTTGATGTCATAATCATTGGATGATGTCGTAATCATTTTGTTGATGTCATAATCATTTGATGGTGTCATAATCATTTGATGATGTCATAATCATTTTGATGATGTCATAATCATGTGATGATGTCATAATCATTTGATGTCATAATCATTGGATAATGTCATAATCATTTTGTTGATGTCATAATCATTTTATGATGTCATAATCATATGATGTAATAATCATTTGATGTCATAATCATTGGATAATGTCATAATCATTTTGTTGATGTCATAATCATTTTATGATGTCATAATAATTTTGTTGATGTAATAATCATTGGATGATGTCATAATCCTTTTGTTGATGTCATAATCATTTGATGATGTCATAATCATTAGATGATGTCATAATCATATTGTTGATGTCATAATCATTTGATGATGTCATAATCATTTTGTTGATGTCATAATGATTTGATGATATCATAATCATTTGATGTCATAATCATTGGATGATGTCATAATCCTTTTGTTGATGTCATAATCATTTGATGATGTCATAATCATTAGATGATGTCATAATCATATTGTTGATGTCATAATCATTTGATGATGTCATAATCATTTTGTTGATGTCATAATCATTTTGTTGATGTCATAATGATTTGATGATATCATAATCATTTGATGTCATAATCATTTGATGATGTCATAATCATTAGATAATGTCATAATCATTTTGTTGAAGTCATAATCATTTGATGATGTCATAATCATTTTGTTGATGTCATATTGATTTGATGATGTCATAATCATTTGATGTCATAATCATTGGATGATGTCATAATCATTTTGTTGATGTCATAATCATTTGATGATGTCATAATCATTTGATGTCATAATCATTGGATGATGTCATAATCATTTTGTTGATGTCATAATCATTTGATGATGTCATAATCATTAGATGATGTCATAATCATTTTGTTGATGTCATAATCATTTGATGATGTCATAATCATATGATGTAATAATCATTGGATGATGTCATAATCATTTTGTTGATGTCATAATCATTTGATGATGTCATAATCATTAGATGATGTCATAATCATTTTGTTGATGTCATAATCATTTGATGATGTCATAATCATTAGATGATGTCATAATCATTTTGTTGATGTCTTAATCATTTGATGATGTCATAATCATTTGATGTCATAATCATTGGATGATGTCGTAATCATTTTGTTGATGTCATAATCATTTGATGGTGTCATAATCATTTGATGATGTCATAATCATTTTGATGATGTCATAATCATGTGATGATGTCATAATCATTTGATGTCATAATCATTGGATAATGTCATAATCATTTTGTTGATGTCATAATCATTTTATGATGTCATAATCATATGATGTAATAATCATTTGATGTCATAATCATTGGATAATGTCATAATCATTTTGTTGATGTCATAATCATTTTATGATGTCATAATAATTTTGTTGATGTAATAATCATTGGATGATGTCATAATCCTTTTGTTGATGTCATAATCATTTGATGATGTCATAATCATTAGATGATGTCATAATCATATTGTTGATGTCATAATCATTTGATCATGTCATAATCATTTTGTTGATGTCATAATCATTTTGTTGATGTCATAATGATTTGATGATATCATAATCATTTGATGTCATAATCATTGGATGATGTCATAATCATTTTGTTGATGTCATAATCATTTGATGATGTCATAATCATTTGATGTCATAATCATTGGATGATGTCATAATCATTTTGTTGATGTCATAATCATTTTATGATGTCATAATCATTTTGTTGATGTCATAATCATTGGATGATGTCATAATCCTTTTGTTGATGTCATAATCATTTGATGATGTCATAATCATTGGATGATGTCATAATCATTTTGTTGATGTCATAATCATTTGATGATGTCATAATCATTTTGTTGATGTCATAATCATTTCGTTGATGTCATAATGATTTGATGATATCATAATCATTTGATGTCATAATCATTGGATGATGTCATAATCATTTTTTTGATGTCATAATCATTTGATGATGTCATAATCATTAGATGATGTCATAATCATTTTGTTGATGTCATAATCATTTCATGATGTCATAATCATTTGATGTCATAATCATTGGATGATGTCATAATCATTTTGTTGATGTCATAATCATTTGATGATGTCATAATCATTAGATAATGTCATAATCATTTTGTTGAAGTCATAATCATTTGATGATGTCATAATCATTTTGTTGATGTCATAATCATTTTGTTGATGTCATATTGATTTGATGATGTCATAATCATTTGATGTCATAATCATTGGATGATGTCATAATCATTTTGTTCATGTCATAATCATTTGATGATGTCATAATCATTTGATGTCATAATCATGGGATGATGTCATAATCATTTTGTTGATGTCATAATCATTTGATGATGTCATAAACATTAGATGATGTCATAATCATTTTGTTGATGTCATAATCATTTGATGATGTCATAATCATTTGATGTAATAATCATTGGATGATGTCATAATCATTTTGTTCATGTCATAATCATTTGATGATGTCATAATCATTAGATGATGTCATAATCATTTTGTTGATGTCATAATCATTTGATGATGTCATAATCATTAGATGATGTCATAATCATTTTGTTGATGTCATAATCATTTGATGATGTCATAATCATTTGATGTCATAATCATTGGATGATGTCATAATCATTTTGTTGATGTCATAATCATTTGATGATGTCATAATCATTTGATGATGTCATAATCATTTTGTTGATGTCATAATCATTTGATGATGTCATAATCATTTGATGATGTCATAATCATTGGATGATGTCATAATCATTTTGTTGATGTCGTAATCATTTTGTTGATGTCATAATCATTTGATGGTGTCATAATCATTTGATGATGTCATAATCATTTTGATGATGTCATAATCATGTGATGATGTCATAATCATTTGATGTCATAATCATTGGATAATGTCATAATCATTTTGTTGATGTCATAATCATTTTATGATGTCATAATCATATGATGTAATAATCATTTGATGTCATAATCATTGGATAATGTCATAATCATTTTGTTGATGTCATAATCATTTTATGATGTCATAATAATTTTGTTGATGTAATAATCATTGGATGATGTCATAATCCTTTTGTTGATGTCATAATCATTTGATGATGTCATAATCATTAGATGATGTCATAATCATATTGTTGATGTCATAATCATTTGATGATGTCATAATCATTTTGTTGATGTCATAATGATTTGATGATATCATAATCATTTGATGTCATAATCATTGGATGATGTCATAATCCTTTTGTTGATGTCATAATCATTTGATGATGTCATAATCATTAGATGATGTCATAATCATATTGTTGATGTCATAATCATTTGATGATGTCATAATCATTTTGTTGATGTCATAATCATTTTGTTGATGTCATAATGATTTGATGATATCATAATCATTTGATGTCATAATCATTTGATGATGTCATAATCATTAGATAATGTCATAATCATTTTGTTGAAGTCATAATCATTTGATGATGTCATAATCATTTTGTTGATGTCATATTGATTTGATGATGTCATAATCATTTGATGTCATAATCATTGGATGATGTCATAATCATTTTGTTGATGTCATAATCATTTGATGATGTCATAATCATTTGATGTCATAATCATTGGATGATGTCATAATCATTTTGTTGATGTCATAATCATTTGATGATGTCATAATCATTAGATGATGTCATAATCATTTTGTTGATGTCATAATCATTTGATGATGTCATAATCATATGATGTAATAATCATTGGATGATGTCATAATCATTTTGTTGATGTCATAATCATTTGATGATGTCATAATCATTAGATGATGTCATAATCATTTTGTTGATGTCATAATCATTTGATGATGTCATAATCATTAGATGATGTCATAATCATTTTGTTGATGTCTTAATCATTTGATGATGTCATAATCATTTGATGTCATAATCATTGGATGATGTCGTAATCATTTTGTTGATGTCATAATCATTTGATGGTGTCATAATCATTTGATGATGTCATAATCATTTTGATGATGTCATAATCATGTGATGATGTCATAATCATTTGATGTCATAATCATTGGATAATGTCATAATCATTTTGTTGATGTCATAATCATTTTATGATGTCATAATCATATGATGTAATAATCATTTGATGTCATAATCATTGGATAATGTCATAATCATTTTGTTGATGTCATAATCATTTTATGATGTCATAATAATTTTGTTGATGTAATAATCATTGGATGATGTCATAATCCTTTTGTTGATGTCATAATCATTTGATGATGTCATAATCATTAGATGATGTCATAATCATATTGTTGATGTCATAATCATTTGATCATGTCATAATCATTTTGTTGATGTCATAATCATTTTGTTGATGTCATAATGATTTGATGATATCATAATCATTTGATGTCATAATCATTGGATGATGTCATAATCATTTTGTTGATGTCATAATCATTTGATGATGTCATAATCATTTGATGTCATAATCATTGGATGATGTCATAATCATTTTGTTGATGTCATAATCATTTTATGATGTCATAATCATTTTGTTGATGTCATAATCATTGGATGATGTCATAATCCTTTTGTTGATGTCATAATCATTTGATGATGTCATAATCATTGGATGATGTCATAATCATTTTGTTGATGTCATAATCATTTGATGATGTCATAATCATTTTGTTGATGTCATAATCATTTCGTTGATGTCATAATGATTTGATGATATCATAATCATTTGATGTCATAATCATTGGATGATGTCATAATCATTTTGTTGATGTCATAATCATTTGATGATGTCATAATCATTAGATGATGTCATAATCATTTTGTTGATGTCATAATCATTTCATGATGTCATAATCATTTGATGTCATAATCATTGGATGATGTCATAATCATTTTGTTGATGTCATAATCATTTGATGATGTCATAATCATTAGATAATGTCATAATCATTTTGTTGAAGTCATAATCATTTGATGATGTCATAATCATTTTGTTGATGTCATAATCATTTTGTTGATGTCATATTGATTTGATGATGTCATAATCATTTGATGTCATAATCATTGGATGATGTCATAATCATTTTGTTCATGTCATAATCATTTGATGATGTCATAATCATTTGATGTCATAATCATGGGATGATGTCATAATCATTTTGTTGATGTCATAATCATTTGATGATGTCATAAACATTAGATGATGTCATAATCATTTTGTTGATGTCATAATCATTTGATGATGTCATAATCATTTGATGTAATAATCATTGGATGATGTCATAATCATTTTGTTCATGTCATAATCATTTGATGATGTCATAATCATTAGATGATGTCATAATCATTTTGTTGATGTCATAATCATTTGATGATGTCATAATCATTAGATGATGTCATAATCATTTTGTTGATGTCATAATCATTTGATGATGTCATAATCATTTGATGTCATAATCATTGGATGATGTCATAATCATTTTGTTGATGTCATAATCATTTGATGATGTCATAATCATTTGATGATGTCATAATCATTTTGTTGATGTCATAATCATTTGATGATGTCATAATCATTTGATGTCATAATCATTGGATGATGTCATAATCATTTGATGTCATAATCATTGGATGATGTCATAATCATTTTGTTGATGTCATAATCATTTTATGATGTCATAATCATTTTGTTGATGTCGTAATCATTGGATGATGTCATAATCCTTTTGTTGATGTCATAATCATTTGATGATGTCATAATAATTAGATGATGTCATAATCATTTTGTTGATGTCATAATCATTTGATGATGTCATAATCATTTTGTTGATGTCATAATCATTTCGTTGATGTCATAATGATTTGATGATATCATAATCATTTGATGTCATAATCATTGGATGATGTCATAATCATTTTGTTGATGTCATAATCATTTGATGATGTCATAATCATTTGATGTCATAATCATTGGATGATGTCGTAATCATTTGATGATGCCATAATCATTTTGTTGATGTCATAATCATTTTATGATGTCATAATCATTTTGTTGATGTCATAATCATTTTGTTGATGTCATAATCATTTGATGATGTCATAATCATTAGATGATGTCATAATCATTTTGTTGATGTCATAATCATTTCATGATGTCATAATCATTAGATGATGTCATAATCATTTTGTTGATGTCATAATCATTTCGTTGATGTCATAATGATTTGATGATATCATATTCATTTGATGTCATAATCATTGGATGATGTCATAATCATTTTGTTGATGTCATAATCATTTGATGATGTCATAATCATTTGATGTCATAATCATTGGATGATGTCATAATCATTTTGTTGATGTCATAATCATTTTATGATGTCATAATCATTTTGTTGATGTCATAATCATTGGATGATGTCATAATCCTTTTGTTGATGTCATAATCATTTGATGATGTCATAATCATTAGATGATGTCAATCATTTTGTTGATGTCATAATCATTTGATGATGTCATAATCATTAGATGATGTCATAATCATTGGATGATGACATAATCATTTTGTTGATGTCATAATCATTTGATGTCATAATCATTGGATGATGTCATAATCATTTTGTTGATGTCATAATCATTTGATGATGTCATAATCATTAGATGATGTCATAATCATTTTGTTGATGTCATAATCATTTTGTTGATGTCATATTGATTTGATGATGTCATAATCATTTGATGTCATAATCATTGGATGATGTCATAATCATTTTGTTCATGTCATAATCATTTGATGATGTCATAATCATTTGATGTCATAATCATTGGATGATGTCATAATCATTTTTTTGATGTCATAATCATTTGATGATGTCATAATCATTAGATGATGTCATAATCATTTTGTTGATGTCATAATCAATTGATGATGTCATAATCATTTGATGTAATAATCATTGGATGATGTCATAATCATTTTGTTGATGTCATAATCATTTGATGATGTCATAATCATTAGATGATGTCATAATCATTTTGTTGATGTCATAATCATTTGATGATGTCATAATCATTAGTTGATGTCATAATCATTTTGTTGATGTCATAATCATTTGATGATGTCATAATCATTTGATGTCATAATCATTGGATGATGTCATAATCATTTTGTTGATGTCATAATCATTTGATGATGTCATAATCATTTGATGATGTCATAATCATTTTGTTGATGTCATAATCATTTGATGATGTCATAATCATTTGATGTCATAATCATTGGATGATGTCATAATCATTTTGTTGATGTCATAATCATTTTATGATGTCATAATCATTTTGTTGATGTCATAATCATTGGATGATGTCAAAATCCTTTTGTTGATGTCATAATCATTTGATGATGTCATAATCATTAGAGGATGTCATAATCATTTTGTTGATGTCATAATCATTTGATGATGTCATAATCATTTTGTTGATGTCATAATCATTTCATTGATGTCATAATGATTTGATGATATCATAATCATTTGATGTCATAATCATTGGATGATGTCATAATCATTTTGTTGATGTCATAATCATTTGATGATGTCATAATCATTTGATGTCATAATCATTGGATGATGTCATAATCATTTGATGATGCCATAATCATTTTGTTGATGTCATAATCATTTTATGATGTCATAATCATTTTGTTGATGTCATAATCATTTTGTTGATGTCATAATCATTTGATGATGTCATAATCATTAGATGATGTCATAATCATTTTGTTGATGCCATAATCATTTGATGATGTCATAATCATTTGATGTCATAATCATTGGATGATGTCATAATCATTTTGTTGATGTCATAATCATTTGATGATGTCATAATCATTAGATAATGTCATAATCATTTTGTTGAAGTCATAATCATTTGATGATGTCATAATTATTTTGTTGATGTCATAATGATTTGATGATGTCATAATCATTTGATGTCATAATCATTGGATGATGTCATAATCATTTTGTTGATGTCATAATCATTTGATGATGTCATAATCATTTGATGTCATAATCATTGGATGATGTCGTAATCATTTGATGATGCCATAATCATTTTGTTGATGTCATAATCATTTTATGATGTCATAATCATTTTGTTGATGTCAAAATCATTTTGTTGATGTCATAATCATTTGATGATGTCATAATCATTAGATGATGTCATAATCATTTTGTTGATGTCATAATCATTTCATGATGTCATAATCATTAGATGATGTCATAATCATTTTGTTGATGTCATAATCATTTCGTTGATGTCATAATGATTTGATGATATCATATTCATTTGATGTCATAATCATTGGATGATGTCATAATCATTTTGTTGATGTCATAATCATTTGATGATGTCATAATCATTTGATGTCATAATCATTGGATGATGTCATAATCATTTTGTTGATGTCATAATCATTTTATGATGTCATAATCATTTTGTTGATGTCATAATCATTGGATGATGTCATAATCCTTTTGTTGATGTCATAATCATTTGATGATGTCATAATCATTAGATGATGTCATAATAATTTGTTGATGTCATAATCATTTGATGATGTCATAATCATTTTGTTGATGTCATAATCATTTCGTTGATGTCATAATGATTTGATGATATCATTATCATTTGATGTCATAATCATTGGATGATGTCATAATCATTTTGTTGATGTCATAATCATTTGATGTCATAATCATTAGATGATGTCATAATCATTTTGTTGATGTCATAATCATTTCATGATGTCATAATCATTTGATGTCATAATCATTGGATGATGTCATAATCATTTTGTTGATGTCATAATCATTTGATGATGTCATAATCATTAGATAATGTCATAACCATTTTTGTTGAAGTCATAATCATTTGATGATGTTATAATCATTTTGTTGATGTCATAATCATTTTGTTGATGTCATATTGATTTGATGATGTCATAATCATTTGATGTCATAATCATTGGATGATGTCATAATCATTTTGTTCATGTCATAATCATTTGATGATGTCATAATCATTTGATGTCATAATCATTGGATGATGTCATAATCATTTTGTTGATGTCATAATCATTTGATGATGTCATAATCATTAGATGATGTCATAATCATTTTGTTGATGTCATAATCATTTGATGATGTCATAATCATTTGATGTAATAATCATTGGATGATGTCATAATCATTTTGTTGATGTCATAATCATTTGATGATGTCATAATCATTAGATGATGTCATAATCATTTTGTTGATGTCATAATCATTTGATGATGTCATAATCATTAGATGATGTCATAATCATTTTGTTGATGTCATAATCATTTGATGATGTCATAATCATTTGATGTCATAATCATTGGATGATGTCATAATCATTTTGTTGATGTCATAATCATTTGATGATGTCATAATCATTTGATGATGTCATAATCATTTTGTTGATGTCATAATCATTTGATGATGTCATAATCATTTGATGTCATAATCATTGGATGATGTCATAATCATTTTGTTGATGTCATAATCATTTTATGATGTCATAATCATTTTGTTGATGTCATAATCATTGGATGATGTCAAAATCCTTTTGTTGATGTCATAATCATTTGATGATGTCATAATCATTAGATGATGTCATAATCATTTTGTTGATGTCATAATCATTTGATGATGTCATAATCATTTTGTTGATGTCATAATCATTTCATTGATGTCATAATGATTTGATGATATCATAATCATTTGATGTCATAATCATTGGATGATGTCATAATCATTTTGTTGATGTCATAATCATTTGATGATGTCATAATCATTTGATGTCATAATCATTGGATGATGTCATAATCATTTGATGATGCCATAATCATTTTGTTGATGTCATAATCATTTTATGATGTCATAATCATTTTGTTGATGTCATAATCATTTTGTTGATGTCATAATCATTTGATGATGTCATAATCATTAGATGATGTCATAATCATTTTGTTGATGTCATAATCATTTGATGATGTCATAATCAATAGATAATGTCATAATCATTTTGTTGAAGTCATAATCATTTGATGATGTCATAATCATTTTGTTGATGTCATAATGATTTGATGATGTCATAATCATTTGATGTCATAATCATTGGATGATGTCATAATCATTTTGTTGATGTCATAATCATTTGATGATGTCATAATCATTTGATGTCATAATCATTGGATGATGTCATAATCATTTTGTTGATGTCATAATCATTTGATGATGTCATAATCATTAGATGATGTCATAATAATTTTGTTGATGTCATAATCATTTGATGATGTCATAATCATATGATGTAATAATCATTGGATGATGTCATAAACATATTGTTGATGTCATAATCATTTGATGATGTCATAATCATTAGATGATGTCATAATCATTTTGTTGATGTCATAATCATTTGATGATGTCATAATCATTAGATGATGTCATAATCATTTTGTTGATGTCATAATCATTTGATGATGTCATAATCATTTGATGTCATAATCATTGGATGATGTCATAATCATTTTATTGATGTCATAATCATTTGATGATGTCATAATCATTTGATGATGTCATAATCATTTTGTTGATGTCATAATCATTTGATGATGTCATAGTCATTTGATGTCATAATCATTGGATGATGTCATAATCATTTTGTTGATGTCATAATCATTTTATGATGTCATAATCATTTTGTTGATGTCATAATCATTGGATGATGTCATAATCCTTTTGTTGATGTCATAATCATTTGATGATGTCATGATCATTAGATGATGTCATAATCATTTTGTTGATGTCATAATCATTTGATGATGTCATAATCATTTTGTTGATGTCATAATCATTTTGTTGATGTCATAATGATTTGATGATATCATAATCATTTGATGTCATAATCATTGGATGATGTCATAATCATTTTGTTGATGCCATAATCATTTGATGATGTCATAATCATTTGATGTCATAATCATTGGATGATGTCATAATCATTTTGTTGATGTCATAATCATTTTATGATGTCATAATCATTTTGTTGATGTCATAATCATTGGATGATGTCATAATCCTTTTGTTGATGTCATAATCATTTGATGATGTCATAATCCTTAGATGATGTCATAATCATTTTGTTGATGTCATAATCATTTGATGATGTCATAATCATTTTGTTGATGTCATAATCATTACGTTGATGTCATAATGATTTGATGATATCATAATCATTTGATGTCATAATCATCGGATGATGTCATAATCATTTTGTTGATGTCATAATCATTTGATGATGTCATAATCATTAGATGATGTCATAATCATTGGATGATGACATAATCATTTTGTTGATGTCATAATCATTTGATGTAATAATCATTGGATGATGTCATAATCATTTTGTTGATGTCATAATCATTTGATGATGTCATAATCATTAGATGATGTCATAATCATTTTGTTGATGTCATAATCATTTGACGATGTCATAATCATTAGATGATGTCATAATCATTTTGTTGATGTTATAATCATTGGATGATGTCATAATCATTTTGTTGATGTCATAATCAATTGATGATGTCATAATCATTTGATGATGTCATAACCATTTTGTTGATGTCATAATCATTTGATGATGTCATAATCATTTGATGTCATAATCATTGGATGATGTCATAATCATTTTGTTGATGTCATGATCATTTTATGATGTCGTAATCATTTTGTTGATGTCATAATCATTGGATGATGTCATAATCCTTTTGTTGATGTCATAATCATTTGATGATGTCATAATCATTAGATGATGTCATAATCATTTTGTTGATGTCATAATCATTTGATGATGTCATAATCATTTTGTTGATGTCATAATAATTTCGTTGATGTCATAATGATTTGATGATATCATAATCATTTGATGTCATAATCATTGGATGATGTCATAATCATTTTGTTGATGTCATAATCATTTGATGATGTCATAATCATTTGATGTCATAATCATTGGATGATGTCATAATCATTTGATGATGTCATAATGATTTTGTTGATGTCATAATCATTTGATGATGCCATAATCATTTTGTTGATGTCATAATCATTTTGTTGATGTCATAATCATTTGATGATGTCATAATCATTAGATGATGTCATAATCATTAGATGATGTGATAATCATTTTGTTGATGTCATAATCATTTCATGATGTCATAATCATTTGATGTCATAATCATTGGATGATGTCATAATCATTTTGTTGATGTCATAATCATTTGATGATGTCATAATCATTTGATGTCATAATCATTGGATGATGTCATAATCATTTTGTTGATGTCATAATCATTTGATGATGTCATAATCATTAGATGATGTCATAATCATTTTGTTGATGTCATAATGTTTGTTGATGTCATAATCATTTGATGTCATAATCATTGGATGATGTCATAATCATTTTGTTGATGTCATAATCATTTGATGATGTCATAATCATTTGATGTCATAATCATTGGATGATGTCATAATCATTTTGTTGATGTCATAATCATTTGATGATGTCATAATCATTAGATGATGTCATAATCATTTTGTTGATGTCATAATCATTTGATGATGTCATAATCATATGATGTAATAATCATTGGATGATGTCATAATCATTTTGTTGATGTCATAATCATTTGATGATGTCATAATCATTAGATGATGTCATAATCATTTTGTTGATGTCATAATCTTTTGATGATGTCATAATCATTAGATGATGTCATAATCATTTTGTTGATGTCATAATCATTTGATGATGTCATAATCATTTGATGTCATAATCATTGGATGATGTCATAATCATTTTGTTGATGTCATAATCATTTGATGATGTCATAATCATTAGATGATGTCATAATCATTTTGTTGATGTCATAATCATTTGATGATGTCATAATCATTTGATGTCATAATCATTGGATGATGTCATAATCATTTTGTTGATGTCATAATCATTTTATGATGTCATAATCATTGGATGATGTCATAATCCTTTTGTTGATGTCATAATCATTTGATGATGTCATAATCTAAGTATGGAATGGACAAGGCAACTGTTAGGTGGATTCATAACTGGCTTAGTGATCGGACCCAAAGAGTGGTCGTAAATGGCTGCACATCCAGTTGGAAGAATGTCTCAAGTGGGGTACCACAGGACTCTGTCCTGGGCCCTGTATTGTTCAACATCTTTATCAACGATTTAGATGAAGGAATTGAGGGTAAACTGATTAAATTTGCTGATGACACAAAGCTAGGAGGGATAGCTAATAGTAGAGAAGAGAGAGAGAGGATTCAAAAAGATTTAAATAAACTGGAGAAGTGGGCAGCAACTAACAGAATGGTTTTTAACAGGGAGAAATGCAAAGTACTACATCTGGGCAATAAAAATGAAAAAAGCATATATAGAATGGGAGGAATAGGGCTAAGTGACAGCACATGTGAAAAAGACTTGGGTATACTAATAGATCACAGACTGAATATGAGTCAACAGTGTGATGCAGCAGCAAAAAAGGCAAATGCAATTCTAGGATGTATTAACAGAAGCATACAGTCTAGATCACGTGAAGTCATTATTTCCCTCTACTCCTCTTTGGTCAGACCTCATCTGGAATATTGTGTCCAGTTTTGGGCACCACATTTTAAAAAAGACATCAACAAACTGGAGCAAGTTCAGAAAAGAGCGACCAGAATGGTGACCGGTCTGCAAACCCTGTCTTATGAGGAAAGGTTGCAGGATTTGGGAATGTTTAGTTTGCAAAAGAGAAGACTGAGAGGAGACTTAATAGCTGTCTACAAATATCTAAAGGGCTGTCACATTGTAGAAGGATCAACTTTATTCTCATTTGCACAAGGAAAGACTAGAAGCAATGGGATGAAACTGAATGGGAAGAGACACAGATTAGATATTAGAAAAAACTTTTTGACAGTTAGAGTGATCAATGAGTGGAACAGGCTGCCACGAGAAGTGGTGAGTTCTCCTTCAATGGAAGTCTTCAAACAGAGGCTGGACAGACATCTGACTGGGATGATTTAGCGAATCCTGCTTTGAGCAGGGGGTTGGACCAGATGGCCCAGGAGGTCCCTTCCAACTCTACGATTCTATGATTCTATGATTCTATGATTCTATGATTCTATAATCATTAGATGATGTCATAATCATTTTGTTGATGTCATAATCATTTGATAATGTCAAAATCATTTTGTTGATGTCATAATCATTTTGTTGATGTCATATTGATTTGATGATATCATATTCATTTGATGTCATAATCATTGGATGATGTCATAATCATTTTGTTGATGTCATAATCATTTGATGATGTCATAATCATTTGATGTCATAATCATTGGATGATGTCATAATCATTTTGTTGATGTCATAATCATTTTATGATGTCATAATCATTTTGTTGATGTCATAATCATTGGATGATGTCATAATCCTTTTGTTGATGTCATAATCATTTGATGATGTCATAATCATTAGATGATGTCATAATCATTTTGTTGATGTCATAATCATTTGATGATGTCATAATCATTTTGTTGATGTCATAATCATTTCGTTGATGTCATAATGATTTGATGATATCATAATCATTTGATGTCATAATCATTGGATGATTTCATAATCATTTTGTTGATGTCATAATCATTTGATGATGTCATAATCATTAGATGATGTCATAATCATTGGATGATGACATAATCATTTTGTTGATGTCATAATCATTTGATGTCATAATCATTGGATGATGTCATAATCATTTTGTTGATGTCATAATCATTTGATGATGTCATAATCATTAGATGATGTCATAATCATTTTGTTGATGTCATAATCATTTGATGTCATAATCATTGGATGATGTCATAATCATTTTGTTGATGGCATAATCATTTGATGATGTCATAATCATTAGATAATGTCATAATCATTTTGTTGAAGTCATAATCATTTGATGATGTCATAATCATTTTGTTGATGTCATAATCATTTTGTTGATGTCATAATGATTTGATGATGTCATAATCATTTGATGTCATAATCATTGGATGATGTCATAATCATTTTGTTGATGTCATAATCATTTGATGATGTCATAATCATTTTATGTCATAATCATTGGATGATGTCATAATCATTTTGTTGATGTCATAATCACTTGATGATGTCATAATCATTAGATGATGTCATAATCATTTTGTTGATGTCATAATCATTTTGTTGATGTCATAATCATTTGATGATGTCATAATCATTTGATGATGTCATAATCATTTTGTTGATGTCATAATCATTTGATGATGTCATAATCATTAGATGATGTCACAATCATTTTGTTGATGTCATAATCATTTGATGATGTCATAATCATTTGATGTCATAATCATTGGATGATGTCGTAATCATTTTGTTGATGTCATAATCATTTGATGGTGTCATAATCATTTGATGATGTCATAATCATTTGATGATGTCATAATCATTTGATGTCATAATCATTGGATAATGTCATAATGATTTTGTTGATGTCATAATCATTTTATGATGTCATAATCATTTTGTTGATGTAATAATCATTGGATGATGTCATAATCCTTTTGTTGATGTCATAATCATTTGATGATGTCATAATCATTTTGTTGATGTCATAATCATTTGATGATGTCATAATCATTTGATGTCATAATCATTGGATGATGTCATAATCATTTTGTTGATGTCATAATCATTTGATGATGTCATAAACATTAGATGATGTCATAATCATTTTGTTGATGTCATAATGATTTGATGATGTCATAATCATTTGATGTCATAATCATTGGATGATGTCATAATCATTTTGTTGATGTCATAATCATTTGATGATGTCATAATCATTTTGTTGATGTCATAATCATTTGATGATGTCATAATCATTTGATGTCATAATCATTGGATGATGTCATAATCATTTTGTTGATGTCATAATCATTTGATGATGTCATAAACATTAGATGATGTCATAATCATTTTGTTGATGTCATAATGATTTGATGATGTCATAATCATTTGATGTCATAATCATTGGATGATGTCATAATCATTTTGTTGATGTCATAATCATTTGATGATGTCATAATCATTTGATGTCATAATCATTGGATGATGTCATAATCATTTTGTTGATGTCATAATCATTTGATGATGTCATAATCATTAGATGATGTCATAATCATTTTGTTGATGTCATAATCATTAGATGATGTCATAATCATTTTGTTGATGTCATAATCATTTTGTTGATGTCATAATCATTTGATGATGTCATAATCATTTGATGATGTCATAATCATTAGATGATGTCATAATCATTAGATGATGTCATAATCATTTGATGATGTCATAATCATTTGATGTCATAATCATTGGATGATGTCATAATCATTTTGTTGATGTCATAATCATTTGATGATGTCATAATCATTTGATGTCATAATCATTGGTTGATGTCATAATCTTTTTTTTGATGTCATAATCATTTGATGTCATAATCATTGGATGATGTCATAATCATTTTGTTGATGTCATAATCATTTGATGATGTCATAATCATTGGATGATGTCATAATCATTTTGTTGATGTCATAATCATCTGATGATGTCATAATCATTTGATGATGTCATAATCATTGGATGATGACATAATCATTTTGTTGATGTCATAATCATTTGATGATGTCATAATCATTAGATGATGTCATAATCATTGGATGATGACATAATCATTTTGTTGATGTCATAATCATTTGATGTCATAATCATTGGATGATGTCATAATCATTTTGTTGATGTCATAATCATTTGATGATGTCATAATCATTAGATGATGTCATAATCATTGGATGATGACATAATCATTTTGTTGATGTCATAATCATTTGATGTCATAATCATTGGATGATGTCATAATCATTTTGTTGATGTCATAATCATTTGATGATGTCATAATCATTAGATGATGTCATAATCATTTTGTTGATGTCACAATCATTTCATGATGTCATAATCATTTGATGTCATAATCATTGGATGATGTCATAATCATTTTGTTGATGTCATAATCATTTGATGATGTCATAATCATTAGATAATGTCATAATCATTTTGTTGAAGTCATAATCATTTGATGATGTCATAATCATTTTGTTGATGTCATATTGATTTGATGATGTCATAATCATTTGATGTCATAATCATTGGATGATGTCATAATCATTTTGTTGATGTCATAATCATTTGATGATGTCATAATCATTTGATGTCATAATCATTGGATGATGTCATAATCATTTTGTTGATGTCATAATCATTTGATGATGTCATAATCATTTTGTTGATGTCATAATCATTTGATGATGTCATAATCATATGATGTAATAATCATTGGATGATGTCATAATCATTTTGTTGATGTCATAATCATTTGATGATGTCATAATCATTGGATGATGTCATAATCATTTTGTTGATGTCATAATCATTTGATGATGTCATAATCATTTGATGTCATAATCATTGGATGATGTCATAATCATTTTGTTGATGTCATAATCATTTGATGATGTCATAATCATTAGATGATGTCATAATCATTTTGTTGATGTCATAATCATTTGATGATGTCATAATCATATGATGTAATAATCATTGGATGATGTCATAATCATTTTGTTGATGTCATAATCATTTGATGATGTCATAATCATTTGATGTCATAATCATTGGATGATGTCGTAATCATTTTGTTGATGTCATAATCATTTGATGGTGTCATAATCATTTGATGATGTCATAATCATTTTGATGATGTCATAATCATTTGATGATGTCATAATCATTTGATGGTGTCATAATCATTTGATGATGTCATAATCATTTTGTTGATGTCATAATCATTTTATGATGTCATAATCATTTTGTTGATGTAATAATCATTGGATGATGTCATAATCCTTTTGTTGATGTCATAATCATTTGATGATGTCATAATCATTAGATGATGTCATAATCATATTGTTGATGTCATAATCATTTGATGATGTCATAATCATTTTGTTGATGTCATAATCATTTCGTTGATGTCATAATGATTTGATGATATCATAATCATTTGATGTCATAATCATTGGATGATGTCATAATCATTTTGTTGATGTCATAATCATTTGATGATGTCATAATCATTTGATGTCATAATCATTGGATGATGTCATAATCATTTTGTTGATGTCATAATCATTTTATGATGTCATAATCATTTTGTTGATGTCATAATCATTGGATGATGTCATAATCCTTTTGTTGATGTCATAATCATTTGATTATGTCATAATCATCAGATGATGTCATAATCATTTTGTTGATGTCATAATCATTTGATGATGTCATAATCATTTTGTTGATGTCATAATCATTTCGTTGATGTCATAATGATTTGATGATATCATAATCATTTGATGTCATAATCATTGGATGATGTCATAATCATTTTGTTGATGTCATAATCATTTTGTTGATGTCATAATCATTTGATGATGTCATAATCATTTGATGATGTCATAATCATTTGATGATGTCATAATCATTTTGTTGATGTCATAATCATTTGATGATGTCATAATCATTAGATGATGTCATAATCATTTTGTTGATGTCATAATCATTTGATGATGTCATAATCATTTGATGTCATAATCATTGGATGATGTCGTAATCATTTTGTTGATGTCATAATCATTTGATGGTGTCATAATCATTTGATGATGTCATAATCATTTTGATGATGTCATAATCATTTGATGATGTCATAATCATTTGATGTCATAATCATTGGATAATGTCATAATGATTTTGTTGATGTCATAATCATTTTATGATGTCATAATCATTTTGTTGATGTAATAATCATTGGATGATGTCATAATCCTTTTGTTGATGTCATAATCATTTGATGATGTCATAATCATTTTGTTGATGTCATAATCATTTGATGATGTCATAATCATTTGATGTCATAATCATTGGATGATGTCATAATCATTTTGTTGATGTCATAATCATTTGATGATGTCATAAAC
Organism: Dendrobates tinctorius; assembly: GCF_039654945.1. Lineage (NCBI taxonomy): Eukaryota > Metazoa > Chordata > Amphibia > Anura > Dendrobatidae > Dendrobates > Dendrobates tinctorius. The sequence continues at coordinate 38,729,675 of NW_027361687.1, read as the reverse complement.
ATTAGATGATGTCATAATCATTTTGTTGATGTCATAATGATTTGATGATGTCATAATCATTTGATGTCATAATCATTGGATGATGTCATAATCATTTTGTTGATGTCATAATCATTTGATGATGTCATAATCAGTTTGTTGATGTCATAATCATTTGATGATGTCATAATCATTTGATGTCATAATCATTGGATGATGTCATAATCATTTTGTTGATGTCATAATCATGTGATGATGTCATAAACATTAGATGATGTCATAATCATTTTGTTGATGTCATAATGATTTGATGATGTCATAATCATTTGATGTCATAATCATTGGATGATGTCATAATCATTTTGTTGATGTCATAATCATTTGATGATGTCATAATCATTTGATGTCATAATCATTGGATGATGTCATAATCATTTTGTTGATGTCATAATCATTTGATGATGTCATAATCATTAGATGATGTCATAATCATTTTGTTGATGTCATAATCATTAGATGATGTCATAATCATTTTGTTGATGTCATAATCATTTTGTTGATGTCATAATCATTTGATGATGTCATAATCATTTGATGATGTCATAATCATTAGATGATGTCATAATCATTTTGTTGATGTCATAATCATTTGATGATGTCATAATCATTTGATGTCATAATCATTGGATGATGTCATAATCATTTTGTTGATGTCATAATCATTTGATGTCATAATCATTGGTTGATGTCATAATCTTTTTTTTTATGTCATAATCATTTGATGTCATAATCATTGGATGATGTCATAATCATTTTGTTGATGTCATAATCATTTGATGATGTCATAATCATTGGATGATGTCATAATCATTTTGTTGATGTCATAATCATCTGATGATGTCATAATCATTTGATGATGTCATAATCATTGGATGATGACATAATCATTTTGTTGATGTCATAATCATTTGATGATGTCATAATCATTAGATGATGTCATAATCATTGGATGATGACATAATCATTTTGTTGATGTCATAATCATTTGATGTCATAATCATTGGATGATGTCATAATCATTTTGTTGATGTCATAATCATTTGATGATGTCATAATCATTAGATGATGTCATAATCATTGGATGATGACATAATCATTTTGTTGATGTCATAATCATTTGATGTCATAATCATTGGATGATGTCATAATCATTTTGTTGATGTCATAATCATTTGATGATGTCATAATCATTAGATGATGTCATAATCATTTTGTTGATGTCACAATCATTTCATGATGTCATAATCATTTGATGTCATAATCATTGGATGATGTCATAATCATTTTGTTGATGTCATAATCATTTGATGATGTCATAATCATTAGATAATGTCATAATCATTTTGTTGAAGTCATAATCATTTGATGATGTCATAATCATTTTGTTGATGTCATATTGATTTGATGATGTCATAATCATTTGATGTCATAATCATTGGATGATGTCATAATCATTTTGTTGATGTCATAATCATTTGATGATGTCATAATCATTTGATGTCATAATCATTGGATGATGTCATAATCATTTTGTTGATGTCATAATCATTTGATGATGTCATAATCATTAGATGATGTCATAATCATTTTGTTGATGTCATAATCATTTGATGATGTCATAATCATATGATGTAATAATCATTGGATGATGTCATAATCATTTTGTTGATGTCATAATCATTTGATGATGTCATAATCATTTGATGTCATAATCATTGGATGATGTCGTAATCATTTTGTTGATGTCATAATCATTTGATGGTGTCATAATCATTTGATGATGTCATAATCATTTTGATGATGTCATAATCATTTGATGATGTCATAATCATTTGATGTCATAATCATTGGATAATGTCATAATCATTTTGTTGATGTCATAATCATTTTATGATGTCATAATCATTTTGTTGATGTAATAATCATTGGATGATGTCATAATCCTTTTGTTGATGTCATAATCATTTGATGATGTCATAATCATTAGATGATGTCATAATCATATTGTTGATGTCATAATCATTTGATGATGTCATAATCATTTTGTTGATGTCATAATCATTTCGTTGATGTCATAATGATTTGATGATATCATAATCATTTGATGTCATAATCATTGGATGATGTCATAATCATTTTGTTGATGTCATAATCATTTGATGATGTCATAATCATTTGATGTCATAATCATTGGATGATGTCATAATCATTTTGTTGATGTCATAATCATTTTATGATGTCATAATCATTTTGTTGATGTCATAATCATTGGATGATGTCATAATCCTTTTGTTGATGTCATAATCATTTGATTATGTCATAATCATTAGATGATGTCATAATCATTTTGTTGATGTCATAATCATTTGATGATGTCATAATCATTTTGTTGATGTCATAATCATTTCGTTGATGTCATAATGATTTGATGATATCACAATCATTTGATGTCATAATCATTGGATGATGTCATAATCATTTTGTTGATGTCATAATCATTTGATGATGTCATAATCATTAGATGATGTCATAATCATTGGATGATGACATAATCATTTTGTTGATGTCATAATCATTTGATGTCATAATCATTGGATGATGTCATAATAATTTTGTTGATGTCATAATCATTTGATGATGTCATAATCATTAGATGATGTCATAATCATTTTGTTGATGTCATAATCATTTCATGATGTCATAATCATTTGATGTCATAATCATTGGATGATGTCATAATCATTTTGTTGATGTCATAATCATTTGATGATGTCATAATCATTAGATAATGTCATAATCATTTTGTTGAAGTCATAATCATTTGATGATGTCATAATCATTTTGTTGATGTCATAATCATTTTGTTGATGTCATATTGATTTGATGATGTCATAATCATTTGATGTCATAATCATTGGATGATGTCATAATCATTTTGTTCATGTCATAATCATTTGATGATGTCATAATCATTTGATGTCATAATCATTGGATGATGTCATAATCATTTTGTTGATGTCATAATCATTTGATGATGTCATAAACATTAGATGATGTCATAATCATTTTGTTGATGTCATAATCATTTGATGATGTCATAATCATTTGATGTAATAATCATTGGATGATGTCATAATCATTTTGTTCATGTCATAATCATTTGATGATGTCATAATCATTAGATGATGTCATAATCATTTTGTTGATGTCATAATCATTTGATGATGTCATAATCATTAGATGATGTCATAATCATTTTGTTGATGTCATAATCATTTGATGATGTCATAATCATTTGATGTCATAATCATTGGATGATGTCATAATCATTTTGTTGATGTCATAATCATTTGATGATGTCATAATCATTTGATGATGTCATAATCATTTTGTTGATGTCATAATCATTTGATGATGTCATAATCATTTGATGTCATAATCATTGGATGATGTCATAATCATTTGATGTCATAATCATTGGATGATGTCGTAATCATTTGATGATGCCATAATCATTTTGTTGATGTCATAATCATTTTATGATGTCATAATCATTTTGTTGATGTCATAATCATTTTGTTGATGTCATAATCATTTTGTTGATGTCATAATCATTTCATGATGTCATTATCATTAGATGATGTCATAATCATTTTGTTGATGTCATAATCATTTCGTTGATGTCATAATGATTTGATGATATCATATTCATTTGATGTCATAATCATTGGATGATGTCATAATCATTTTGTTGATGTCATAATCATTTGATGATGTCATAATCATTTGATGTCATAATCATTGGATGATGTCATAATCATTTTGTTGATGTCATAATCATTTTGTTGATGTCATAATCATTGGATGATGTCATCATCCTTTTGTTGATGTCATAATCATTTGATGATGTCATAATCATTAGATAATGTCATAATCATTTTGTTGATGTCATAATCATTTGATGATGTCATAATCATTTTGTTGATGTCATAATCATTTCGTTGATGTCATAATGATTTGATGATATCATAATCATTTGATGTCATAATCATTGGATGATGTCATAATCATTTTGTTGATGTCATAATCATTTGATGATGTCATAATCATTAGATGATGTCATAATCATTGGATGATGACATAATCATTTTGTTGATGTCATAATCATTTGATGTCATAATCATTGGATGATGTCATAATCATTTTGTTGATGTCATAATCATTTGATGATGTCATAATCATTAGATGATGTCATAATCATTTTGTTGATGTCATAATCATTTCATGATGTCATAATCATTTGATGTCATAATCATTGGATGATGTCATAATCATTTTGTTGATGTCATAATCATTTGATGATGTCATAATCATTAGATAATGTCATAACCATTTTTGTTGAAGTCATAATCATTTGATGATGTCATAATCATTTTGTTGATGTCATAATCATTTTGTTGATGTCATATTGATTTGATGATGTCATAATCATTTGATGTCATAATCATTGGATGATGTCATAATAATTTTGTTGATGTCATAATCATTTGATGATGTCATAATCATTAGATGATGTCATAATCATTTTGTTGATGTCATAATCATTTGATGATGTCATAATCATTTTGTTGATGTCATAATCAATTGATGATGTCATAATCATTTGATGATGTCATAATCATTTTGTTGATGTCATAATCATTTGATGATGTCATAATCATTTGATGTCATAATCATTGGATGATGTCATAATCATTTTGTTGATGTCATGATCATTTTATGATGTCATAATCATTTTGTTGATGTCATAATCATTGGATGATGTCATAATCCTTTTGTTGATGTCATAATCATTTGATGATGTCATAATCATTAGATGATGTCATAATCATTTTGTTGATGTCATAATCATTTGATGATGTCATAATCAGTTTGTTGATGTCATAATCATTTGATGATGTCATAATCATTTGATGTCATAATCATTGGATGATGTCATAATCATTTTGTTGATGTCATAATCATGTGATGATGTCATAAACATTAGATGATGTCATAATCATTTTGTTGATGTCATAATGATTTGATGATGTCATAATCATTTGATGTCATAATCATTGGATGATGTCATAATCATTTTGTTGATGTCATAATCATTTGATGATGTCATAATCATTTGATGTCATAATCATTGGATGATGTCATAATCATTTTGTTGATGTCATAATCATTTGATGATGTCATAATCATTAGATGATGTCATAATCATTTTGTTGATGTCATAATCATTAGATGATGTCATAATCATTTTGTTGATGTCATAATCATTTTGTTGATGTCATAATCATTTGATGATGTCATAATCATTTGATGATGTCATAATCATTAGATGATGTCATAATCATTTTGTTGATGTCATAATCATTTGATGATGTCATAATCATTTGATGTCATAATCATTGGATGATGTCATAATCATTTTGTTGATGTCATAATCATTTGATGTCATAATCATTGGTTGATGTCATAATCTTTTTTTTTATGTCATAATCATTTGATGTCATAATCATTGGATGATGTCATAATCATTTTGTTGATGTCATAATCATTTGATGATGTCATAATCATTGGATGATGTCATAATCATTTTGTTGATGTCATAATCATCTGATGATGTCATAATCATTTGATGATGTCATAATCATTGGATGATGACATAATCATTTTGTTGATGTCATAATCATTTGATGATGTCATAATCATTAGATGATGTCATAATCATTGGATGATGACATAATCATTTTGTTGATGTCATAATCATTTGATGTCATAATCATTGGATGATGTCATAATCATTTTGTTGATGTCATAATCATTTGATGATGTCATAATCATTAGATGATGTCATAATCATTGGATGATGACATAATCATTTTGTTGATGTCATAATCATTTGATGTCATAATCATTGGATGATGTCATAATCATTTTGTTGATGTCATAATCATTTGATGATGTCATAATCATTAGATGATGTCATAATCATTTTGTTGATGTCACAATCATTTCATGATGTCATAATCATTTGATGTCATAATCATTGGATGATGTCATAATCATTTTGTTGATGTCATAATCATTTGATGATGTCATAATCATTAGATAATGTCATAATCATTTTGTTGAAGTCATAATCATTTGATGATGTCATAATCATTTTGTTGATGTCATATTGATTTGATGATGTCATAATCATTTGATGTCATAATCATTGGATGATGTCATAATCATTTTGTTGATGTCATAATCATTTGATGATGTCATAATCATTTGATGTCATAATCATTGGATGATGTCATAATCATTTTGTTGATGTCATAATCATTTGATGATGTCATAATCATTAGATGATGTCATAATCATTTTGTTGATGTCATAATCATTTGATGATGTCATAATCATATGATGTAATAATCATTGGATGATGTCATAATCATTTTGTTGATGTCATAATCATTTGATGATGTCATAATCATTTGATGTCATAATCATTGGATGATGTCGTAATCATTTTGTTGATGTCATAATCATTTGATGGTGTCATAATCATTTGATGATGTCATAATCATTTTGATGATGTCATAATCATTTGATGATGTCATAATCATTTGATGTCATAATCATTGGATAATGTCATAATCATTTTGTTGATGTCATAATCATTTTATGATGTCATAATCATTTTGTTGATGTAATAATCATTGGATGATGTCATAATCCTTTTGTTGATGTCATAATCATTTGATGATGTCATAATCATTAGATGATGTCATAATCATATTGTTGATGTCATAATCATTTGATGATGTCATAATCATTTTGTTGATGTCATAATCATTTCGTTGATGTCATAATGATTTGATGATATCATAATCATTTGATGTCATAATCATTGGATGATGTCATAATCATTTTGTTGATGTCATAATCATTTGATGATGTCATAATCATTTGATGTCATAATCATTGGATGATGTCATAATCATTTTGTTGATGTCATAATCATTTTATGATGTCATAATCATTTTGTTGATGTCATAATCATTGGATGATGTCATAATCCTTTTGTTGATGTCATAATCATTTGATTATGTCATAATCATTAGATGATGTCATAATCATTTTGTTGATGTCATAATCATTTGATGATGTCATAATCATTTTGTTGATGTCATAATCATTTCGTTGATGTCATAATGATTTGATGATATCACAATCATTTGATGTCATAATCATTGGATGATGTCATAATCATTTTGTTGATGTCATAATCATTTGATGATGTCATAATCATTAGATGATGTCATAATCATTGGATGATGACATAATCATTTTGTTGATGTCATAATCATTTGATGTCATAATCATTGGATGATGTCATAATAATTTTGTTGATGTCATAATCATTTGATGATGTCATAATCATTAGATGATGTCATAATCATTTTGTTGATGTCATAATCATTTCATGATGTCATAATCATTTGATGTCATAATCATTGGATGATGTCATAATCATTTTGTTGATGTCATAATCATTTGATGATGTCATAATCATTAGATAATGTCATAATCATTTTGTTGAAGTCATAATCATTTGATGATGTCATAATCATTTTGTTGATGTCATAATCATTTTGTTGATGTCATATTGATTTGATGATGTCATAATCATTTGATGTCATAATCATTGGATGATGTCATAATCATTTTGTTCATGTCATAATCATTTGATGATGTCATAATCATTTGATGTCATAATCATTGGATGATGTCATAATCATTTTGTTGATGTCATAATCATTTGATGATGTCATAAACATTAGATGATGTCATAATCATTTTGTTGATGTCATAATCATTTGATGATGTCATAATCATTTGATGTAATAATCATTGGATGATGTCATAATCATTTTGTTCATGTCATAATCATTTGATGATGTCATAATCATTAGATGATGTCATAATCATTTTGTTGATGTCATAATCATTTGATGATGTCATAATCATTAGATGATGTCATAATCATTTTGTTGATGTCATAATCATTTGATGATGTCATAATCATTTGATGTCATAATCATTGGATGATGTCATAATCATTTTGTTGATGTCATAATCATTTGATGATGTCATAATCATTTGATGATGTCATAATCATTTTGTTGATGTCATAATCATTTGATGATGTCATAATCATTTGATGTCATAATCATTGGATGATGTCATAATCATTTGATGTCATAATCATTGGATGATGTCGTAATCATTTGATGATGCCATAATCATTTTGTTGATGTCATAATCATTTTATGATGTCATAATCATTTTGTTGATGTCATAATCATTTTGTTGATGTCATAATCATTTTGTTGATGTCATAATCATTTCATGATGTCATTATCATTAGATGATGTCATAATCATTTTGTTGATGTCATAATCATTTCGTTGATGTCATAATGATTTGATGATATCATATTCATTTGATGTCATAATCATTGGATGATGTCATAATCATTTTGTTGATGTCATAATCATTTGATGATGTCATAATCATTTGATGTCATAATCATTGGATGATGTCATAATCATTTTGTTGATGTCATAATCATTTTGTTGATGTCATAATCATTGGATGATGTCATCATCCTTTTGTTGATGTCATAATCATTTGATGATGTCATAATCATTAGATAATGTCATAATCATTTTGTTGATGTCATAATCATTTGATGATGTCATAATCATTTTGTTGATGTCATAATCATTTCGTTGATGTCATAATGATTTGATGATATCATAATCATTTGATGTCATAATCATTGGATGATGTCATAATCATTTTGTTGATGTCATAATCATTTGATGATGTCATAATCATTAGATGATGTCATAATCATTGGATGATGACATAATCATTTTGTTGATGTCATAATCATTTGATGTCATAATCATTGGATGATGTCATAATCATTTTGTTGATGTCATAATCATTTGATGATGTCATAATCATTAGATGATGTCATAATCATTTTGTTGATGTCATAATCATTTCATGATGTCATAATCATTTGATGTCATAATCATTGGATGATGTCATAATCATTTTGTTGATGTCATAATCATTTGATGATGTCATAATCATTAGATAATGTCATAACCATTTTTGTTGAAGTCATAATCATTTGATGATGTCATAATCATTTTGTTGATGTCATAATCATTTTGTTGATGTCATATTGATTTGATGATGTCATAATCATTTGATGTCATAATCATTGGATGATGTCATAATAATTTTGTTGATGTCATAATCATTTGATGATGTCATAATCATTAGATGATGTCATAATCATTTTGTTGATGTCATAATCATTTGATGATGTCATAATCATTTTGTTGATGTCATAATCAATTGATGATGTCATAATCATTTGATGATGTCATAATCATTTTGTTGATGTCATAATCATTTGATGATGTCATAATCATTTGATGTCATAATCATTGGATGATGTCATAATCATTTTGTTGATGTCATGATCATTTTATGATGTCATAATCATTTTGTTGATGTCATAATCATTGGATGATGTCATAATCCTTTTGTTGATGTCATAATCATTTGATGATGTCATAATCATTAGATGATGTCATAATCATTTTGTTGATGTCATAATCATTTGATGATGTCATAATCATTTTGTTGATGTCATAATAATTTCGTTGATGTCATAATGATTTGATGATATCATAATCATTTGATGTCATAATCATTGGATGATGTCATAATCATTTTGTTGATGTCATAATCATTTGATGATGTCATAATCATTTGATGTCATAATCATTGGATGATGTCATAATCATTTGATGATGTCATAATGATTTTGTTGATGTCATAATCATTTGATGATGCCATAATCATTTTGTTGATGTCATAATCATTTTGTTGATGTCATAATCATTTGATGATGTCATAATCATTAGATGATGTCATAATCATTAGATGATGTGATAATCATTTTGTTGATGTCATAATCATTTCATGATGTCATAATCATTTGATGTCATAATCATTGGATGATGTCATAATCATTTTGTTGATGTCATTATCATTTGATGATGTCATAATCATTAGATAATGTCATAATCATTTTGTTGAAGTCATAATCATTTGATTATGTCATAATCATTTTGTTGATGTCATAATGTTTGTTGATGTCATAATGATTTGATGATGTCATAATCATTTGATGTCATAATCATTGGATGATGTCATAATCATTTTGTTGATGTCATAATCATTTGATGATGTCATAATCATTTGATGTCATAATCATTGGATGATGTCATAATCATTTTGTTGATGTCATAATCATTTGATGATGTCATAATCATTAGATGATGTCATAATCATTTTGTTGATGTCATAATCATTTGATGATGTCATAATCATATGATGTAATAATCATTGGATGATGTCATAATCATTTTGTTGATGTCATAATCATTTGATGATGTCATAATCATTAGATGATGTCATAATCATTTTGTTGATGTCATAATCTTTTGATGATGTCATAATCATTAGATGATGTCATAATCATTTTGTTGATGTCATAATCATTTGATGATGTCATAATCATTTGATGTCATAATCATTGGATGATGTCATAATCATTTTGTTGATGTCATAATCATTTGATGATGTCATAATCATTAGATGATGTCATAATCATTTTGTTGATGTCATAATCATTTGATGATGTCATAATCATTTGATGTCATAATCATTGGATGATGTCATAATCATTTTGTTGATGTCATAATCATTTTATGATGTCATAATCATTTTGTTGATGTCATAATCATTGGATGATGTCATAATCCTTTTGTTGATGTCATAATCATTTGATGATGTCATAATCTAAGTATGGAATGGACAAGGCAACTGTTAGGTGGATTCATAACTGGCTTAGTGATCGGACCCAAAGAGTGGTCGTAAATGGCTGCACATCCAGTTGGAAGAATGTCTCAAGTGGGGTACCACAGGGCTCTGTCCTGGGCCCTGTATTGTTCAACATCTTTATCAACGATTTAGATGAAGGAATTGAGGGTAAACTGATTAAATTTGCTGATGACACAAAGCTAGGAGGGATAGCTAATAGTAGAGAAGAGAGAGAGAGGATTCAAAAAGATTTAAATAAACTGGAGAAGTGGGCAGCAACTAACAGAATGGTTTTTAACAGGGAGAAATGCAAAGTACTACATCTGGGCAATAAAAATGAAAAAAGCATATATAGAATGGGAGGAATAGGGCTAAGTGACAGCACATGTGAAAAAGACTTGGGTATACTAATAGATCACAGACTGAATATGAGTCAACAGTGTGATGCAGCAGCAAAAAAGGCAAATGCAATTCTAGGATGTATTAACAGAAGCATACAGTCTAGATCACGTGAAGTCATTATTTCCCTCTACTCCTCTTTGGTCAGACCTCATCTGGAATATTGTGTCCAGTTTTGGGCACCACATTTTAAAAAAGACATCAACAAACTGGAGCAAGTTCAGAAAAGAGCGACCAGAATGGTGACCGGTCTGCAAACCCTGTCTTATGAGGAAAGGTTGCAGGATTTGGGAATGTTTAGTTTGCAAAAGAGAAGACTGAGAGGAGACTTAATAGCTGTCTACAAATATCTAAAGGGCTGTCACATTGTAGAAGGATCAACTTTATTCTCATTTGCACAAGGAAAGACTAGAAGCAATGGGATGAAACTGAATGGGAAGAGACACAGATTAGATATTAGAAAAAACTTTTTGACAGTTAGAGTGATCAATGAGTGGAACAGGCTGCCACGAGAAGTGGTGAGTTCTCCTTCAATGGAAGTCTTCAAACAGAGGCTGGACAGACATCTGACTGGGATGATTTAGCGAATCCTGCTTTGAGCAGGGGGTTGGACCAGATGGCCCAGGAGGTCCCTTCCAACTCTACGATTCTATGATTCTATGATTCTATGATTCTATGATTCTATAATCATTAGATGATGTCATAATCATTTTGTTGATGTCATAATCATTTGATAATGTCATAATCATTTTGTTGATGTCATAATCATTTTGTTGATGTCATAATGATTTGATGATATCATATTCATTTGATGTCATAATCATTGGATGATGTCATAATCATTTTGTTGATGTCATAATCATTTGATGATGTCATAATCATTTGATGTCATAATCATTGGATGATGTCATAATCATTTTGTTGATGTCATAATCATTTTATGATGTCATAATCATTTTGTTGATGTCATAATCATTGGATGATGTCATAATCCTTTTGTTGATGTCATAATCATTTGATGATGTCATAATCATTAGATGATGTCATAATCATTTTGTTGATGTCATAATCATTTGATGATGTCATAATCATTTTGTTGATGTCAAAATCATTTCGTTGATGTCATAATGATTTGATGATATCATAATCATTTGATGTCATAATCATTGGATGATTTCATAATCATTTTGTTGATGTCATAATCATTTGATGATGTCATAATCATTAGATGATGTCATAATCATTGGATGATGACATAATCATTTTGTTGATGTCATAATCATTTGATGTCATAATCATTGGATGATGTCATAATCATTTTGTTGATGTCATAATCATTTGATGATGTCATAATCATTTTGTTGATGTCATAATCATTTCGTTGATGTCATAATCATTTGATGTCATAATCATTGGATGATGTCATAATCATTTTGTTGATGTCATAATCATTTGATGATGTCATAATCATTAGATAATGTCATAATCATTTTGTTGAAGTCATAATCATTTGATGATGTCATAATCATTTTGTTGATGTCATAATGTTTGTTGATGTCATAATGATTTGATGATGTCATAATCATTTGATGTCATAATCATTGGATGATGTCATAATCATTTTGTTGATGTCATAATCATTTGATGATGTCATAATCATTTGATGTCATAATCATTGGATGATGTCATAATCATTTTGTTGATGTCATAATCATTTGATGATGTCATAATCATTAGATGATGTCATAATCATTTTGTTGATGTCATAATCATTTGATGATGTCATAATCATATGATGTAATAATCATTGGATGATGATGTCATAATCATTTTGTTGATGTCATAATCATTTGATGATGTCATAATCATTAGATGATGTCATAATCATTTTGTTGATGTCATAATCATTTGATGATGTCATAATCATTTGATGTCATAATCATTGGATGATGTCGTAATCATTTTGTTGATGTCATAATCATTTGATGGTGTCATAATCATTTGATGATGTCATAATCATTTTGATGATGTCATAATCATTTGATGATGTCATAATCATTTGATGTCATAATCATTGGATAATGTCATAATGATTTTGTTGATGTCATAATCATTTTATGATGTCATAATCATTTTGTTGATGTAATAATCATTGGATGATGTCATAATCCTTTTGTTGATGTCATAATCATTTGATGATGTCATAATCATTTTGTTGATGTCATAATCATTTGATGATGTCATAATCATTTGATGTCATAATCATTGGATGATGTCATAATCATTTTGTTGATGTCATAATCATTTGATGATGTCATAAACATTAGATGATGTCATAATCATTTTGTTGATGTCATAATCATTTGATGATGTCATAATCATTTTGTTGATGTCATAATCATTTGATGATGTCATAATCATTTTGTTGATGTCATAATCATTTGATGATGTCATAATCATTTTGTTGATGTCATAATCATTTGATGATGTCATAATCATTTGATGTCATAATCATTGGATGATGTCATAATCATTTTGTTGACGTCATAATCATTTGATGATGTCATAAACATTAGATGATGTCATAATCATTTTGTTGATGTCATAATGATTTGATGATGTCATAATCATTTGATGTCATAATCATTGGATGATGTCATAATCATTTTGTTGATGTCATAATCATTTGATGATGTCATAATCATTTGATGTCATAATCATTGGATGATGTCATAATCATTTTGTTGATGTCATAATCATTAGATGATGTCATAATCATTTTGTTGATGTCATAATCATTTTGTTGATGTCATAATCATTTGATGATGTCATAATCATTTGATGATGTCATAATCATTAGATGATGTCATAATCATTTTGTTGATGTCATAATCATTTGATGATGTCATAATCATTTGATGTCATAATCATTGGATGATGTCATAATCATTTTGTTGATGTCATAATCATTTGATGATGTCATAATCATTTGATGTCATAATCATTGGATGATGTCATAATCATTTGATGATGTCATAATCATTAGATGATGTCATAATCATTTTGTTGATGTCATAATCATTAGATGATGTCATAATCATTTTGTTGATGTCATAATCATTTTGTTGATGTCATAATCATTTGATGATGTCATAATCATTTGATGATGTCATAATCATTAGATGATGTCATAATCATTTTGTTGATGTCATAATCATTTGATGATGTCATAATCATTTGATGTCATAATCATTGGATGATGTCATAATCATTTTGTTGATGTCATAATCATTTGATGATGTCATAATCATTTGATGTCATAATGATTGGTTGATGTCATAATCTTTTTTTTGATGTCATAATCATTTGATGTCATAATCATTGGATGATGTCATAATCATTTTGTTGATGTCATAATCATTTGATGATGTCATAATCATTGGATGATGTCATAATCATTTTGTTGATGTCATAATCATCTGATGATGTCATAATCATTTGATGATGTCATAATCATTGGATGATGACATAATCATTTTGTTGATGTCATAATCATTTGATGATGTCATAATCATTAGATGATGTCATAATCATTGGATGATGACATAATCATTTTGTTGATGTCATAATCATTTGATGTCATAATCATTGGATGATGTCATAATCATTTTGTTGATGTCATAATCATTTGATGATGTCATAATCATTAGATGATGTCATAATCATTGGATGATGACATAATCATTTTGTTGATGTCATAATCATTTGATGTCATAATCATTGGATGATGTCATAATCATTTTGTTGATGTCATAATCATTTGATGATGTCATAATCATTAGATGATGTCATAATCATTTTGTTGATGTCACAATCATTTCATGATGTCATAATCATTTGATGTCATAATCATTGGATGATGTCATAATCATTTTGTTGATGTCATAATCATTTGATGATGTCATAATCATTAGATAATGTCATAATCATTTTGTTGAAGTCATAATCATTTGATGATGTCATAATCATTTTGTTGATGTCATATTGATTTGATGATGTCATAATCATTTGATGTCATAATCATTGGATGATGTCATAATCATTTTGTTGATGTCATAATCATTTGATGATGTCATAATCATTTGATGTCATAATCATTGGATGATGTCATAATCATTTTGTTGATGTCATAATCATTTGATGATGTCATAATCATTTTGTTGATGTCATAATCATTTTGTTGATGTCATAATCATTTGATGATGTCATAATCATATGATGTAATAATCATTGGATGATGTCATAATCATTTTGTTGATGTCATAATCATTTGATGATGTCATAATCATTGGATGATGTCATAATCATTTTGTTGATGTCATAATCATTTGATGATGTCATAATCATTTGATGTCATAATCATTGGATGATGTCATAATCATTTTGTTGATGTCATAATCATTTGATGATGTCATAATCATTAGATGATGTCATAATCATTTTGTTGATGTCATAATCATTTGATGATGTCATAATCATATGATGTAATAATCATTGGATGATGTCATAATCATTTTGTTGATGTCATAATCATTTGATGATGTCATAATCATTTGATGTCATAATCATTGGATGATGTCGTAATCATTTTGTTGATGTCATAATCATTTGATGGTGTCATAATCATTTGATGATGTCATAATCATTTTGTTGATGTCATAATCATTTGATGATGTCATAATCATTTGATGTCATAATCATTTTGTTGATGTCATAATCATTTGATGATGTCATAATCATTAGATGATGTCATAATCATTTTGTTGATGTCATAATCTTTTGATGATGTCATAATCATTAGATGATGTCATAATCATTTTGTTGATGTCGTAATCATTTGATGATGTCATAATCATTTGATGTCATAATCATTGGATGATGTCATAATCATTTTGTTGATGTCATAATCATTTGATGATGTCATAATCATTAGATGATGTCATAATCATTTTGTTGATGTCATAATCATTTGATGATGTCATAATCATTTGATGTCATAATCATTGGATGATGTCATAATCATTTTGTTGATGTCATAATCATTTTATGATGTCATAATCATTTTGTTGATGTCATAATCATTGGATGATGTCATAATCCTTTTGTTGATGTCATAATCATTTGATGATGTCATAATCTAAGTATGGAATGGACAAGGCAACTGTTAGGTGGATTCATAACTGGCTTAGTGATCGGACCCAAAGAGTGGTCATAAATGGCTGCACATCCAGTTGGAAGAATGTCTCAAGTGGGGTACCACAGGACTCTGTCCTGGGCCCTGTATTGTTCAACATCTTTATCAACGATTTAGATGAAGGAATTGAGGGTAAACTGATTAAATTTGCTGATGACACAAAGCTAGGAGGGATAGCTAATAGTAGAGAAGAGAGAGAGAGGATTCAAAAAGATTTAAATAAACTGGAGAAGTGGGCAGCAACTAACAGAATGGTTTTTAACAGGGAGAAATGCAAAGTACTACATCTGGGCAATAAAAATGAAAAAAGCATATATAGAATGGGAGGAATAGGGCTAAGTGACAGCACATGTGAAAAAGACTTGGGTATACTAATAGATCACAGACTGAATATGAGTCAACAGTGTGATGCAGCAGCAAAAAAGGCAAATGCAATTCTAGGATGTATTAACAGAAGCATACAGTCTAGATCACGTGAAGTCATTATTTCCCTCTACTCCTCTTTGGTCAGACCTCATCTGGAATATTGTGTCCAGTTTTGGGCACCACATTTTAAAAAAGACATCAACAAACTGGAGCAAGTTCAGAAAAGAGCGACCAGAATGGTGACCGGTCTGCAAACCCTGTCTTATGAGGAAAGGTTGCAGGATTTGGGAATGTTTAGTTTGCAAAAGAGAAGACTGAGAGGAGACTTAATAGCTGTCTACAAATATCTAAAGGGCTGTCACATTGTAGAAGGATCAACTTTATTCTCATTTGCACAAGGAAAGACTAGAAGCAATGGGATGAAACTGAATGGGAAGAGACACAGATTAGATATTAGAAAAAACTTTTTGACAGTTAGAGTGATCAATGAGTGGAACAGGCTGCCACGAGAAGTGGTGAGTTCTCCTTCAATGGAAGTCTTCAAACAGAGGCTGGACAGACATCTGACTCGGATGATTTAGCGAATCCTGCTTTGAGCAGGGGGTTGGACCAGATGGCCCAGGAGGTCCCTTCCAACTCTACGATTCTATGATTCTATGATTCTATGATTCTATGATTCTATAATCATTAGATGATGTCATAATCATTTTGTTGATGTCATAATCATTTGATAATGTCATAATCATTTTGTTGATGTCATAATCATTTTGTTGATGTCATAATGATTTGATGATATCATATTCATTTGATGTCATAATCATTGGATGATGTCATAATCATTTTGTTGATGTCATAATCATTTGATGATGTCATAATCATTTGATGTCATAATCATTGGATGATGTCATAATCATTTTGTTGATGTCATAATCATTTTATGATGTCATAATCATTTTGTTGATGTCATAATCATTGGATGATGTCATAATCCTTTTGTTGATGTCATAATCATTTGATGATGTCATAATCATTAGATGATGTCATAATCATTTTGTTGATGTCATAATCATTTGATGATGTCATAATCATTTTGTTGATGTCATAATCATTTCGTTGATGTCATAATGATTTGATGATATCATAATCATTTGATGTCATAATCATTGGATGATTTCATAATCATTTTGTTGATGTCATAATCATTTGATGATGTCATAATCATTAGATGATGTCATAATCATTGGATGATGACATAATCATTTTGTTGATGTCATAATCATTTGATGTCATAATCATTGGATGATGTCATAATCATTTTGTTGATGTCATAATCATTTGATGATGTCATAATCATTAGATGATGTCATAATCATTTTGTTGATGTCATAATCATTTGATGTCATAATCATTGGATGATGTCATAATCATTTTGTTGATGGCATAATCAATTGATGATGTCATAATCATTAGATAATGTCATAATCATTTTGTTGAAGTCATAATCATTTGATGATGTCATAATCATTTTGTTGATGTCATAATCATTTTGTTGATGTCATAATGATTTGATGATGTCATAATCATTTGATGTCATAATCATTGGATGATGTCATAATCATTTTGTTGATGTCATAATCATTTGATGATGTCATAATCATTTTATGTCATAATCATTGGATGATGTCATAATCATTTTGTTGATGTCATAATCACTTGATGATGTCATAATCATTAGATGATGTCATAATCATTTTGTTGATGTCATAATCATTTTGTTGATGTCATAATCATTTGATGATGTCATAATCATTTGATGATGTCATAATCATTTTGTTGATGTCATAATCATTTGATGATGTCATAATCATTAGATGATGTCATAATCATTTTGTTGATGTCATAATCATTTGATGATGTCATAATCATTTGATGTCATAATCATTGGATGATGTCGTAATCATTTTGTTGATGTCATAATCATTTGATGGTGTCATAATCATTTGATGATGTCATAATCATTTTGATGATGTCATAATCATTTGATGATGTCATAATCATTTGATGTCATAATCATTGGATAATGTCATAATGATTTTGTTGATGTCATAATCATTTTATGATGTCATAATCATTTTGTTGATGTAATAATCATTGGATGATGTCATAATCCTTTTGTTGATGTCATAATCATTTGATGATGTCATAATCATTTTGTTGATGTCATAATCATTTGATGATGTCATAATCATTTGATGTCATAATCATTGGATGATGTCATAATCATTTTGTTGATGTCATAATCATTTGATGATGTCATAAACATTAGATGATGTCATAATCATTTTGTTGATGTCATAATGATTTGATGATGTCATAATCATTTGATGTCATAATCATTGGATGATGTCATAATCATTTTGTTGATGTCATAATCATTTGATGATGTCATAATCATTTTGTTGATGTCATAATCATTTGATGATGTCATAATCATTTGATGTCATAATCATTGGATGATGTCATAATCATTTTGTTGATGTCATAATCATTTGATGATGTCATAAACATTAGATGATGTCATAATCATTTTGTTGATGTCATAATGATTTGATGATGTCATAATCATTTGATGTCATAATCATTGGATGATGTCATAATCATTTTGTTGATGTCATAATCATTTGATGATGTCATAATCATTTGATGTCATAATCATTGGATGATGTCATAATCATTTTGTTGATGTCATAATCATTTGATGATGTCATAATCATTTGATGTCATAATCATTGGATGATGTCATAATCATTTTGTTGATGTCATAATCATTTGATGATGTCATAATCATTAGATGATGTCATAATCATTTTGTTGATGTCATAATCATTTGATGATGTCATAATCATATGATGTAATAATCATTGGATGATGTCATAATCATTTTGTTGATGTCATAATCATTTGATGATGTCATAATCATTTGATGTCATAATCATTGGATGATGTCGTAATCATTTTGTTGATGTCATAATCATTTGATGGTGTCATAATCATTTGATGATGTCATAATCATTTTGATGATGTCATAATCATTTGATGATGTCATAATCATTTGATGTCATAATCATTGGATAATGTCATAATCATTTTGTTGATGTCATAATCATTTTATGATGTCATAATCATTTTGTTGATGTAATAATCATTGGATGATGTCATAATCCTTTTGTTGATGTCATAATCATTTGATGATGTCATAATCATTAGATGATGTCATAATCATATTGTTGATGTCATAATCATTTGATGATGTCATAATCATTTTGTTGATGTCATAATCATTTCGTTGATGTCATAATGATTTGATGATATCATAATCATTTGATGTCATAATCATTGGATGATGTCATAATCATTTTGTTGATGTCATAATCATTTGATGATGTCATAATCATTTGATGTCATAATCATTGGATGATGTCATAATCATTTTGTTGATGTCATAATCATTTTATGATGTCATAATCATTTTGTTGATGTCATAATCATTGGATGATATCATAATCCTTTTGTTGATGTCATAATCATTTGATTATGTCATAATCATCAGATGATGTCATAATCATTTTGTTGATGTCATAGTCATTTGATGATGTCATAATCATTTTGTTGATGTCATAATCATTTCGTTGATGTCATAATGATTTGATGATATCATAATCATTTGATGTCATAATCATTGGATGATGTCATAATCATTTTGTTGATGTCATAATCATTTTGTTGATGTCATAATCATTTGATGATGTCATAATCATTTGATGATGTCATAATCATTTTGTTGATGTCATAATCATTTGATGATGTCATAATCATTAGATGATGTCATAATCATTTTGTTGATGTCATAATCATTTGATGATGTCATAATCATTTGATGTCATAATCATTGGATGATGTCGTAATCATTTTGTTGATGTCATAATCATTTGATGGTGTCATAATCATTTGATGATGTCATAATCATTTTGATGATGTCATAATCATTTGATGATGTCATAATCATTTGATGTCATAATCATTGGATAATGTCATAATCATTTTGTTGATGTCATAATCATTTGATGATGTCATAATCATTTTGTTGATGTAATAATCATTGGATGATGTCATAATCCTTTTGTTGATGTCATAATCATTTGATGATGTCATAATCATTTTGTTGATGTCATAATCATTTGATGATGTCATAATCATTTGATGTCATAATCATTGGATGATGTCATAATCATTTTGTTGATGTCATAATCATTTGATGATGTCATAAACATTAGATGATGTCATAATCATTTTGTTGATGTCATAATGATTTGATGATGTCATAATCATTTGATGTCATAATCATTGGATGATGTCATAATCATTTTGTTGATGTCATAATCATTTGATGATGTCATAATCATTTTGTTGATGTCATAATCATTTGATGATGTCATAATCATTTGATGTCATAATCATTGGATGATGTCATAATCATTTTGTTGATGTCATAATCATGTGATGATGTCATAAACATTAGATGATGTCATAATCATTTTGTTGATGTCATAATGATTTGATGATGTCATAATCATTTGATGTCATAATCATTGGATGATGTCATAATCATTTTGTTGATGTCATAATCATTTGATGATGTCATAATCATTTGATGTCATAATCATTGGATGATGTCATAATCATTTTGTTGATGTCATAATCATTTGATGATGTCATAATCATTAGATGATGTCATAATCATTTTGTTGATGTCATAATCATTAGATGATGTCATAATCATTTTGTTGATGTCATAATCATTTTGTTGATGTCATAATCATTTGATGATGTCATAATCATTTGATGATGTCATAATCATTAGATGATGTCATAATCATTTTGTTGATGTCATAATCATTTGATGATGTCATAATCATTTGATGTCATAATCATTGGATGATGTCATAATCATTTTGTTGATGTCATAATCATTTGATGTCATAATCATTGGTTGATGTCATAATCTTTTTTTTATGTCATAATCATTTGATGTCATAATCATTGGATGATGTCATAATCATTTTGTTGATGTCATAATCATTTGATGATGTCATAATCATTGGATGATGTCATAATCATTTTGTTGATGTCATAATCATCTGATGATGTCATAATCATTTGATGATGTCATAATCATTGGATGATGACATAATCATTTTGTTGATGTCATAATCATTTGATGATGTCATAATCATTAGATGATGTCATAATCATTGGATGATGACATAATCATTTTGTTGATGTCATAATCATTTGATGTCATAATCATTGGATGATGTCATAATCATTTTGTTGATGTCATAATCATTTGATGATGTCATAATCATTAGATGATGTCATAATCATTGGATGATGACATAATCATTTTGTTGATGTCATAATCATTTGATGTCATAATCATTGGATGATGTCATAATCATTTTGTTGATGTCATAATCATTTGATGATGTCATAATCATTAGATGATGTCATAATCATTTTGTTGATGTCACAATCATTTCATGATGTCATAATCATTTGATGTCATAATCATTGGATGATGTCATAATCATTTTGTTGATGTCATAATCATTTGATGATGTCATAATCATTAGATAATGTCATAATCATTTTGTTGAAGTCATAATCATTTGATGATGTCATAATCATTTTGTTGATGTCATATTGATTTGATGATGTCATAATCATTTGATGTCATAATCATTGGATGATGTCATAATCATTTTGTTGATGTCATAATCATTTGATGATGTCATAATCATTTGATGTCATAATCATTGGATGATGTCATAATCATTTTGTTGATGTCATAATCATTTGATGATGTCATAATCATTAGATGATGTCATAATCATTTTGTTGATGTCATAATCATTTGATGATGTCATAATCATATGATGTAATAATCATTGGATGATGTCATAATCATTTTGTTGATGTCATAATCATTTGATGATGTCATAATCATTTGATGTCATAATCATTGGATGATGTCGTAATCATTTTGTTGATGTCATAATCATTTGATGGTGTCATAATCATTTGATGATGTCATAATCATTTTGATGATGTCATAATCATTTGATGATGTCATAATCATTTGATGTCATAATCATTGGATAATGTCATAATCATTTTGTTGATGTCATAATCATTTTATGATGTCATAATCATTTTGTTGATGTAATAATCATTGGATGATGTCATAATCCTTTTGTTGATGTCATAATCATTTGATGATGTCATAATCATTAGATGATGTCATAATCATATTGTTGATGTCATAATCATTTGATGATGTCATAATCATTTTGTTGATGTCATAATCATTTCGTTGATGTCATAATGATTTGATGATATCATAATCATTTGATGTCATAATCATTGGATGATGTCATAATCATTTTGTTGATGTCATAATCATTTGATGATGTCATAATCATTTGATGTCATAATCATTGGATGATGTCATAATCATTTTGTTGATGTCATAATCATTTTATGATGTCATAATCATTTTGTTGATGTCATAATCATTGGATGATGTCATAATCCTTTTGTTGATGTCATAATCATTTGATTATGTCATAATCATTAGATGATGTCATAATCATTTTGTTGATGTCATAATCATTTGATGATGTCATAATCATTTTGTTGATGTCATAATCATTTCGTTGATGTCATAATGATTTGATGATATCACAATCATTTGATGTCATAATCATTGGATGATGTCATAATCATTTTGTTGATGTCATAATCATTTGATGATGTCATAATCATTAGATGATGTCATAATCATTGGATGATGACATAATCATTTTGTTGATGTCATAATCATTTGATGTCATAATCATTGGATGATGTCATAATAATTTTGTTGATGTCATAATCATTTGATGATGTCATAATCATTAGATGATGTCATAATCATTTTGTTGATGTCATAATCATTTCATGATGTCATAATCATTTGATGTCATAATCATTGGATGATGTCATAATCATTTTGTTGATGTCATAATCATTTGATGATGTCATAATCATTAGATAATGTCATAATCATTTTGTTGAAGTCATAATCATTTGATGATGTCATAATCATTTTGTTGATGTCATAATCATTTTGTTGATGTCATATTGATTTGATGATGTCATAATCATTTGATGTCATAATCATTGGATGATGTCATAATCATTTTGTTCATGTCATAATCATTTGATGATGTCATAATCATTTGATGTCATAATCATTGGATGATGTCATAATCATTTTGTTGATGTCATAATCATTTGATGATGTCATAAACATTAGATGATGTCATAATCATTTTGTTGATGTCATAATCATTTGATGATGTCATAATCATTTGATGTAATAATCATTGGATGATGTCATAATCATTTTGTTCATGTCATAATCATTTGATGATGTCATAATCATTAGATGATGTCATAATCATTTTGTTGATGTCATAATCATTTGATGATGTCATAATCATTAGATGATGTCATAATCATTTTGTTGATGTCATAATCATTTGATGATGTCATAATCATTTGATGTCATAATCATTGGATGATGTCATAATCATTTTGTTGATGTCATAATCATTTGATGATGTCATAATCATTTGATGATGTCATAATCATTTTGTTGATGTCATAATCATTTGATGATGTCATAATCATTTGATGTCATAATCATTGGATGATGTCATAATCATTTGATGTCATAATCATTGGATGATGTCGTAATCATTTGATGATGCCATAATCATTTTGTTGATGTCATAATCATTTTATGATGTCATAATCATTTTGTTGATGTCATAATCATTTTGTTGATGTCATAATCATTTTGTTGATGTCATAATCATTTCATGATGTCATAATCATTAGATGATGTCATAATCATTTCGTTGATGTCATAATGATTTGATGATATCATATTCATTTGATGTCATAATCATTGGATGATGTCATAATCATTTTGTTGATGTCATAATCATTTGATGATGTCATAATCATTTGATGTCATAATCATTGGATGATGTCATAATCATTTTGTTGATGTCATAATCATTTTGTTGATGTCATAATCATTGGATGATGTCATCATCCTTTTGTTGATGTCATAATCATTTGATGATGTCATAATCATTAGATAATGTCATAATCATTTTGTTGATGTCATAATCATTTGATGATGTCATAATCATTTTGTTGATGTCATAATCATTTCGTTGATGTCATAATGATTTGATGATATCATAATCATTTGATGTCATAATCATTGGATGATGTCATAATCATTTTGTTGATGTCATAATCATTTGATGATGTCATAATCATTAGATGATGTCATAATCATTGGATGATGACATAATCATTTTGTTGATGTCATAATCATTTGATGTCATAATCATTGGATGATGTCATAATCATTTTGTTGATGTCATAATCATTTGATGATGTCATAATCATTAGATGATGTCATAATCATTTTGTTGATGTCATAATCATTTCATGATGTCATAATCATTTGATGTCATAATCATTGGATGATGTCATAATCATTTTGTTGATGTCATAATCATTTGATGATGTCATAATCATTAGATAATGTCATAACCATTTTTGTTGAAGTCATAATCATTTGATGATGTCATAATCATTTTGTTGATGTCATAATCATTTTGTTGATGTCATATTGATTTGATGATGTCATAATCATTTGATGTCATAATCATTGGATGATGTCATAATAATTTTGTTGATGTCATAATCATTTGATGATGTCATAATCATTAGATGATGTCATAATCATTTTGTTGATGTCATAATCATTTGATGATGTCATAATCATTTTGTTGATGTCATAATCAATTGATGATGTCATAATCATTTGATGATGTCATAATCATTTTGTTGATGTCATAATCATTTGATGATGTCATAATCATTTGATGTCATAATCATTGGATGATGTCATAATCATTTTGTTGATGTCATGATCATTTTATGATGTCATAATCATTTTGTTGATGTCATAATCATTGGATGATGTCATAATCCTTTTGTTGATGTCATAATCATTTGATGATGTCATAATCATTAGATGATGTCATAATCATTTTGTTGATGTCATAATCATTTGATGATGTCATAATCATTTTGTTGATGTCATAATAATTTCGTTGATGTCATAATGATTTGATGATATCATAATCATTTGATGTCATAATCATTGGATGATGTCATAATCATTTTGTTGATGTCATAATCATTTGATGATGTCATAATCATTTGATGTCATAATCATTGGATGATGTCATAATCATTTGATGATGTCATAATGATTTTGTTGATGTCATAATCATTTGATGATGCCATAATCATTTTGTTGATGTCATAATCATTTTGTTGATGTCATAATCATTTGATGATGTCATAATCATTAGATGATGTCATAATCATTAGATGATGTGATAATCATTTTGTTGATGTCATAATCATTTCATGATGTCATAATCATTTGATGTCATAATCATTGGATGATGTCATAATCATTTTGTTGATGTCATTATCATTTGATGATGTCATAATCATTAGATAATGTCATAATCATTTTGTTGAAGTCATAATCATTTGATTATGTCATAATCATTTTGTTGATGTCATAATGTTTGTTGATGTCATAATGATTTGATGATGTCATAATCATTTGATGTCATAATCATTGGATGATGTCATAATCATTTTGTTGATGTCATAATCATTTGATGATGTCATAATCATTTGATGTCATAATCATTGGATGATGTCATAATCATTTTGTTGATGTCATAATCATTTGATGATGTCATAATCATTAGATGATGTCATAATCATTTTGTTGATGTCATAATCATTTGATGATGTCATAATCATATGATGTAATAATCATTGGATGATGTCATAATCATTTTGTTGATGTCATAATCATTTGATGATGTCATAATCATTAGATGATGTCATAATCATTTTGTTGATGTCATAATCTTTTGATGATGTCATAATCATTAGATGATGTCATAATCATTTTGTTGATGTCATAATCATTTGATGATGTCATAATCATTTGATGTCATAATCATTGGATGATGTCATAATCATTTTGTTGATGTCATAATCATTTGATGATGTCATAATCATTAGATGATGTCATAATCATTTTGTTGATGTCATAATCATTTGATGATGTCATAATCATTTGATGTCATAATCATTGGATGATGTCATAATCATTTTGTTGATGTCATAATCATTTTATGATGTCATAATCATTTTGTTGATGTCATAATCATTGGATGATGTCATAATCCTTTTGTTGATGTCATAATCATTTGATGATGTCATAATCTAAGTATGGAATGGACAAGGCAACTGTTAGGTGGATTCATAACTGGCTTAGTGATCGGACCCAAAGAGTGGTCGTAAATGGCTGCACATCCAGTTGGAAGAATGTCTCAAGTGGGGTACCACAGGGCTCTGTCCTGGGCCCTGTATTGTTCAACATCTTTATCAACGATTTAGATGAAGGAATTGAGGGTAAACTGATTAAATTTGCTGATGACACAAAGCTAGGAGGGATAGCTAATAGTAGAGAAGAGAGAGAGAGGATTCAAAAAGATTTAAATAAACTGGAGAAGTGGGCAGCAACTAACAGAATGGTTTTTAACAGGGAGAAATGCAAAGTACTACATCTGGGCAATAAAAATGAAAAAAGCATATATAGAATGGGAGGAATAGGGCTAAGTGACAGCACATGTGAAAAAGACTTGGGTATACTAATAGATCACAGACTGAATATGAGTCAACAGTGTGATGCAGCAGCAAAAAAGGCAAATGCAATTCTAGGATGTATTAACAGAAGCATACAGTCTAGATCACGTGAAGTCATTATTTCCCTCTACTCCTCTTTGGTCAGACCTCATCTGGAATATTGTGTCCAGTTTTGGGCACCACATTTTAAAAAAGACATCAACAAACTGGAGCAAGTTCAGAAAAGAGCGACCAGAATGGTGACCGGTCTGCAAACCCTGTCTTATGAGGAAAGGTTGCAGGATTTGGGAATGTTTAGTTTGCAAAAGAGAAGACTGAGAGGAGACTTAATAGCTGTCTACAAATATCTAAAGGGCTGTCACATTGTAGAAGGATCAACTTTATTCTCATTTGCACAAGGAAAGACTAGAAGCAATGGGATGAAACTGAATGGGAAGAGACACAGATTAGATATTAGAAAAAACTTTTTGACAGTTAGAGTGATCAATGAGTGGAACAGGCTGCCACGAGAAGTGGTGAGTTCTCCTTCAATGGAAGTCTTCAAACAGAGGCTGGACAGACATCTGACTGGGATGATTTAGCGAATCCTGCTTTGAGCAGGGGGTTGGACCAGATGGCCCAGGAGGTCCCTTCCAACTCTACGATTCTATGATTCTATGATTCTATGATTCTATGATTCTATAATCATTAGATGATGTCATAATCATTTTGTTGATGTCATAATCATTTGATAATGTCATAATCATTTTGTTGATGTCATAATCATTTTGTTGATGTCATAATGATTTGATGATATCATATTCATTTGATGTCATAATCATTGGATGATGTCATAATCATTTTGTTGATGTCATAATCATTTGATGATGTCATAATCATTTGATGTCATAATCATTGGATGATGTCATAATCATTTTGTTGATGTCATAATCATTTTATGATGTCATAATCATTTTGTTGATGTCATAATCATTGGATGATGTCATAATCCTTTTGTTGATGTCATAATCATTTGATGATGTCATAATCATTAGATGATGTCATAATCATTTTGTTGATGTCATAATCATTTGATGATGTCATAATCATTTTGTTGATGTCAAAATCATTTCGTTGATGTCATAATGATTTGATGATATCATAATCATTTGATGTCATAATCATTGGATGATTTCATAATCATTTTGTTGATGTCATAATCATTTGATGATGTCATAATCATTAGATGATGTCATAATCATTGGATGATGACATAATCATTTTGTTGATGTCATAATCATTTGATGTCATAATCATTGGATGATGTCATAATCATTTTGTTGATGTCATAATCATTTGATGATGTCATAATCATTTTGTTGATGTCATAATCATTTCGTTGATGTCATAATCATTTGATGTCATAATCATTGGATGATGTCATAATCATTTTGTTGATGTCATAATCATTTGATGATGTCATAATCATTAGATAATGTCATAATCATTTTGTTGAAGTCATAATCATTTGATGATGTCATAATCATTTTGTTGATGTCATAATGTTTGTTGATGTCATAATGATTTGATGATGTCATAATCATTTGATGTCATAATCATTGGATGATGTCATAATCATTTTGTTGATGTCATAATCATTTGATGATGTCATAATCATTTGATGTCATAATCATTGGATGATGTCATAATCATTTTGTTGATGTCATAATCATTTGATGATGTCATAATCATTAGATGATGTCATAATCATTTTGTTGATGTCATAATCATTTGATGATGTCATAATCATATGATGTAATAATCATTGGATGATGATGTCATAATCATTTTGTTGATGTCATAATCATTTGATGATGTCATAATCATTAGATGATGTCATAATCATTTTGTTGATGTCATAATCATTTGATGATGTCATAATCATTTGATGTCATAATCATTGGATGATGTCGTAATCATTTTGTTGATGTCATAATCATTTGATGGTGTCATAATCATTTGATGATGTCATAATCATTTTGATGATGTCATAATCATTTGATGATGTCATAATCATTTGATGTCATAATCATTGGATAATGTCATAATGATTTTGTTGATGTCATAATCATTTTATGATGTCATAATCATTTTGTTGATGTAATAATCATTGGATGATGTCATAATCCTTTTGTTGATGTCATAATCATTTGATGATGTCATAATCATTTTGTTGATGTCATAATCATTTGATGATGTCATAATCATTTGATGTCATAATCATTGGATGATGTCATAATCATTTTGTTGATGTCATAATCATTTGATGATGTCATAAACATTAGATGATGTCATAATCATTTTGTTGATGTCATAATCATTTGATGATGTCATAATCATTTGATGTCATAATCATTGGATGATGTCATAATCATTTTGTTGATGTCATAATCATTTGATGATGTCATAATCATTTTGTTGATGTCATAATCATTTGATGATGTCATAATCATTTGATGTCATAATCATTGGATGATGTCATAATCATTTTGTTGACGTCATAATCATTTGATGATGTCATAAACATTAGATGATGTCATAATCATTTTGTTGATGTCATAATGATTTGATGATGTCATAATCATTTGATGTCATAATCATTGGATGATGTCATAATCATTTTGTTGATGTCATAATCATTTGATGATGTCATAATCATTTGATGTCATAATCATTGGATGATGTCATAATCATTTTGTTGATGTCATAATCATTAGATGATGTCATAATCATTTTGTTGATGTCATAATCATTTTGTTGATGTCATAATCATTTGATGATGTCATAATCATTTGATGATGTCATAATCATTAGATGATGTCATAATCATTTTGTTGATGTCATAATCATTTGATGATGTCATAATCATTTGATGTCATAATCATTGGATGATGTCATAATCATTTTGTTGATGTCATAATCATTTGATGATGTCATAATCATTTGATGTCATAATCATTGGATGATGTCATAATCATTTGATGATGTCATAATCATTAGATGATGTCATAATCATTTTGTTGATGTCATAATCATTAGATGATGTCATAATCATTTTGTTGATGTCATAATCATTTTGTTGATGTCATAATCATTTGATGATGTCATAATCATTTGATGATGTCATAATCATTAGATGATGTCATAATCATTTTGTTGATGTCATAATCATTTGATGATGTCATAATCATTTGATGTCATAATCATTGGATGATGTCATAATCATTTTGTTGATGTCATAATCATTTGATGATGTCATTATCATTTGATGTCATAATGATTGGTTGATGTCATAATCTTTTTTTTGATGTCATAATCATTTGATGTCATAATCATTGGATGATGTCATAATCATTTTGTTGATGTCATAATCATTTGATGATGTCATAATCATTGGATGATGTCATAATCATTTTGTTGATGTCATAATCATCTGATGATGTCATAATCATTTGATGATGTCATAATCATTGGATGATGACATAATCATTTTGTTGATGTCATAATCATTTGATGATGTCATAATCATTAGATGATGTCATAATCATTGGATGATGACATAATCATTTTGTTGATGTCATAATCATTTGATGTCATAATCATTGGATGATGTCATAATCATTTTGTTGATGTCATAATCATTTGATGATGTCATAATCATTAGATGATGTCATAATCATTGGATGATGACATAATCATTTTGTTGATGTCATAATCATTTGATGTCATAATCATTGGATGATGTCATAATCATTTTGTTGATGTCATAATCATTTGATGATGTCATAATCATTAGATGATGTCATAATCATTTTGTTGATGTCACAATCATTTCATGATGTCATAATCATTTGATGTCATAATCATTGGATGATGTCATAATCATTTTGTTGATGTCATAATCATTTGATGATGTCATAATCATTAGATAATGTCATAATCATTTTGTTGAAGTCATAATCATTTGATGATGTCATAATCATTTTGTTGATGTCATATTGATTTGATGATGTCATAATCATTTGATGTCATAATCATTGGATGATGTCATAATCATTTTGTTGATGTCATAATCATTTGATGATGTCATAATCATTTGATGTCATAATCATTGGATGATGTCATAATCATTTTGTTGATGTCATAATCATTTGATGATGTCATAATCATTTTGTTGATGTCATAATCATTTTGTTGATGTCATAATCATTTGATGATGTCATAATCATATGATGTAATAATCATTGGATGATGTCATAATCATTTTGTTGATGTCATAATCATTTGATGATGTCATAATCATTGGATGATGTCATAATCATTTTGTTGATGTCATAATCATTTGATGATGTCATAATCATTTGATGTCATAATCATTGGATGATGTCATAATCATTTTGTTGATGTCATAATCATTTGATGATGTCATAATCATTAGATGATGTCATAATCATTTTGTTGATGTCATAATCATTTGATGATGTCATAATCATATGATGTAATAATCATTGGATGATGTCATAATCATTTTGTTGATGTCATAATCATTTGATGATGTCATAATCATTTGATGTCATAATCATTGGATGATGTCGTAATCATTTTGTTGATGTCATAATCATTTGATGGTGTCATAATCATTTGATGATGTCATAATCATTTTGTTGATGTCATAATCATTTGATGATGTCATAATCATTTGATGTCATAATCATTTTGTTGATGTCATAATCATTTGATGATGTCATAATCATTAGATGATGTCATAATCATTTTGTTGATGTCATAATCTTTTGATGATGTCATAATCATTAGATGATGTCATAATCATTTTGTTGATGTCGTAATCATTTGATGATGTCATAATCATTTGATGTCATAATCATTGGATGATGTCATAATCATTTTGTTGATGTCATAATCATTTGATGATGTCATAATCATTAGATGATGTCATAATCATTTTGTTGATGTCATAATCATTTGATGATGTCATAATCATTTGATGTCATAATCATTGGATGATGTCATAATCATTTTGTTGATGTCATAATCATTTTATGATGTCATAATCATTTTGTTGATGTCATAATCATTGGATGATGTCATAATCCTTTTGTTGATGTCATAATCATTTGATGATGTCATAATCTAAGTATGGAATGGACAAGGCAACTGTTAGGTGGATTCATAACTGGCTTAGTGATCGGACCCAAAGAGTGGTCATAAATGGCTGCACATCCAGTTGGAAGAATGTCTCAAGTGGGGTACCACAGGACTCTGTCCTGGGCCCTGTATTGTTCAACATCTTTATCAACGATTTAGATGAAGGAATTGAGGGTAAACTGATTAAATTTGCTGATGACACAAAGCTAGGAGGGATAGCTAATAGTAGAGAAGAGAGAGAGAGGATTCAAAAAGATTTAAATAAACTGGAGAAGTGGGCAGCAACTAACAGAATGGTTTTTAACAGGGAGAAATGCAAAGTACTACATCTGGGCAATAAAAATGAAAAAAGCATATATAGAATGGGAGGAATAGGGCTAAGTGACAGCACATGTGAAAAAGACTTGGGTATACTAATAGATCACAGACTGAATATGAGTCAACAGTGTGATGCAGCAGCAAAAAAGGCAAATGCAATTCTAGGATGTATTAACAGAAGCATACAGTCTAGATCACGTGAAGTCATTATTTCCCTCTACTCCTCTTTGGTCAGACCTCATCTGGAATATTGTGTCCAGTTTTGGGCACCACATTTTAAAAAAGACATCAACAAACTGGAGCAAGTTCAGAAAAGAGCGACCAGAATGGTGACCGGTCTGCAAACCCTGTCTTATGAGGAAAGGTTGCAGGATTTGGGAATGTTTAGTTTGCAAAAGAGAAGACTGAGAGGAGACTTAATAGCTGTCTACAAATATCTAAAGGGCTGTCACATTGTAGAAGGATCAACTTTATTCTCATTTGCACAAGGAAAGACTAGAAGCAATGGGATGAAACTGAATGGGAAGAGACACAGATTAGATATTAGAAAAAACTTTTTGACAGTTAGAGTGATCAATGAGTGGAACAGGCTGCCACGAGAAGTGGTGAGTTCTCCTTCAATGGAAGTCTTCAAACAGAGGCTGGACAGACATCTGACTCGGATGATTTAGCGAATCCTGCTTTGAGCAGGGGGTTGGACCAGATGGCCCAGGAGGTCCCTTCCAACTCTACGATTCTATGATTCTATGATTCTATGATTCTATGATTCTATAATCATTAGATGATGTCATAATCATTTTGTTGATGTCATAATCATTTGATAATGTCATAATCATTTTGTTGATGTCATAATCATTTTGTTGATGTCATAATGATTTGATGATATCATATTCATTTGATGTCATAATCATTGGATGATGTCATAATCATTTTGTTGATGTCATAATCATTTGATGATGTCATAATCATTTGATGTCATAATCATTGGATGATGTCATAATCATTTTGTTGATGTCATAATCATTTTATGATGTCATAATCATTTTGTTGATGTCATAATCATTGGATGATGTCATAATCCTTTTGTTGATGTCATAATCATTTGATGATGTCATAATCATTAGATGATGTCATAATCATTTTGTTGATGTCATAATCATTTGATGATGTCATAATCATTTTGTTGATGTCATAATCATTTCGTTGATGTCATAATGATTTGATGATATCATAATCATTTGATGTCATAATCATTGGATGATTTCATAATCATTTTGTTGATGTCATAATCATTTGATGATGTCATAATCATTAGATGATGTCATAATCATTGGATGATGACATAATCATTTTGTTGATGTCATAATCATTTGATGTCATAATCATTGGATGATGTCATAATCATTTTGTTGATGTCATAATCATTTGATGATGTCATAATCATTAGATGATGTCATAATCATTTTGTTGATGTCATAATCATTTGATGTCATAATCATTGGATGATGTCATAATCATTTTGTTGATGGCATAATCAATTGATGATGTCATAATCATTAGATAATGTCATAATCATTTTGTTGAAGTCATAATCATTTGATGATGTCATAATCATTTTGTTGATGTCATAATCATTTTGTTGATGTCATAATGATTTGATGATGTCATAATCATTTGATGTCATAATCATTGGATGATGTCATAATCATTTTGTTGATGTCATAATCATTTGATGATGTCATAATCATTTTATGTCATAATCATTGGATGATGTCATAATCATTTTGTTGATGTCATAATCACTTGATGATGTCATAATCATTAGATGATGTCATAATCATTTTGTTGATGTCATAATCATTTTGTTGATGTCATAATCATTTGATGATGTCATAATCATTTGATGATGTCATAATCATTTTGTTGATGTCATAATCATTTGATGATGTCATAATCATTAGATGATGTCATAATCATTTTGTTGATGTCATAATCATTTGATGATGTCATAATCATTTGATGTCATAATCATTGGATGATGTCGTAATCATTTTGTTGATGTCATAATCATTTGATGGTGTCATAATCATTTGATGATGTCATAATCATTTTGATGATGTCATAATCATTTGATGATGTCATAATCATTTGATGTCATAATCATTGGATAATGTCATAATGATTTTGTTGATGTCATAATCATTTTATGATGTCATAATCATTTTGTTGATGTAATAATCATTGGATGATGTCATAATCCTTTTGTTGATGTCATAATCATTTGATGATGTCATAATCATTTTGTTGATGTCATAATCATTTGATGATGTCATAATCATTTGATGTCATAATCATTGGATGATGTCATAATCATTTTGTTGATGTCATAATCATTTGATGATGTCATAAACATTAGATGATGTCATAATCATTTTGTTGATGTCATAATGATTTGATGATGTCATAATCATTTGATGTCATAATCATTGGATGATGTCATAATCATTTTGTTGATGTCATAATCATTTGATGATGTCATAATCATTTTGTTGATGTCATAATCATTTGATGATGTCATAATCATTTGATGTCATAATCATTGGATGATGTCATAATCATTTTGTTGATGTCATAATCATTTGATGATGTCATAAACATTAGATGATGTCATAATCATTTTGTTGATGTCATAATGATTTGATGATGTCATAATCATTTGATGTCATAATCATTGGATGATGTCATAATCATTTTGTTGATGTCATAATCATTTGATGATGTCATAATCATTTGATGTCATAATCATTGGATGATGTCATAATCATTTTGTTGATGTCATAATCATTTGATGATGTCATAATCATTTGATGTCATAATCATTGGATGATGTCATAATCATTTTGTTGATGTCATAATCATTTGATGATGTCATAATCATTAGATGATGTCATAATCATTTTGTTGATGTCATAATCATTTGATGATGTCATAATCATATGATGTAATAATCATTGGATGATGTCATAATCATTTTGTTGATGTCATAATCATTTGATGATGTCATAATCATTTGATGTCATAATCATTGGATGATGTCGTAATCATTTTGTTGATGTCATAATCATTTGATGGTGTCATAATCATTTGATGATGTCATAATCATTTTGATGATGTCATAATCATTTGATGATGTCATAATCATTTGATGTCATAATCATTGGATAATGTCATAATCATTTTGTTGATGTCATAATCATTTTATGATGTCATAATCATTTTGTTGATGTAATAATCATTGGATGATGTCATAATCCTTTTGTTGATGTCATAATCATTTGATGATGTCATAATCATTAGATGATGTCATAATCATATTGTTGATGTCATAATCATTTGATGATGTCATAATCATTTTGTTGATGTCATAATCATTTCGTTGATGTCATAATGATTTGATGATATCATAATCATTTGATGTCATAATCATTGGATGATGTCATAATCATTTTGTTGATGTCATAATCATTTGATGATGTCATAATCATTTGATGTCATAATCATTGGATGATGTCATAATCATTTTGTTGATGTCATAATCATTTTATGATGTCATAATCATTTTGTTGATGTCATAATCATTGGATGATATCATAATCCTTTTGTTGATGTCATAATCATTTGATTATGTCATAATCATCAGATGATGTCATAATCATTTTGTTGATGTCATAGTCATTTGATGATGTCATAATCATTTTGTTGATGTCATAATCATTTCGTTGATGTCATAATGATTTGATGATATCATAATCATTTGATGTCATAATCATTGGATGATGTCATAATCATTTTGTTGATGTCATAATCATTTTGTTGATGTCATAATCATTTGATGATGTCATAATCATTTGATGATGTCATAATCATTTTGTTGATGTCATAATCATTTGATGATGTCATAATCATTAGATGATGTCATAATCATTTTGTTGATGTCATAATCATTTGATGATGTCATAATCATTTGATGTCATAATCATTGGATGATGTCGTAATCATTTTGTTGATGTCATAATCATTTGATGGTGTCATAATCATTTGATGATGTCATAATCATTTTGATGATGTCATAATCATTTGATGATGTCATAATCATTTGATGTCATAATCATTGGATAATGTCATAATCATTTTGTTGATGTCATAATCATTTGATGATGTCATAATCATTTTGTTGATGTAATAATCATTGGATGATGTCATAATCCTTTTGTTGATGTCATAATCATTTGATGATGTCATAATCATTTTGTTGATGTCATAATCATTTGATGATGTCATAATCATTTGATGTCATAATCATTGGATGATGTCATAATCATTTTGTTGATGTCATAATCATTTGATGATGTCATAAACATTAGATGATGTCATAATCATTTTGTTGATGTCATAATGATTTGATGATGTCATAATCATTTGATGTCATAATCATTGGATGATGTCATAATCATTTTGTTGATGTCATAATCATTTGATGATGTCATAATCATTTTGTTGATGTCATAATCATTTGATGATGTCATAATCATTTGATGTCATAATCATTGGATGATGTCATAATCATTTTGTTGATGTCATAATCATTTGATGATGTCATAAACATTAGATGATGTCATAATCATTTTGTTGATGTCATAATGATTTGATGATGTCATAATCATTTGATGTCATAATCATTGGATGATGTCATAATCATTTTGTTGATGTCATAATCATTTGATGATGTCATAATCATTTGATGTCATAATCATTGGATGATGTCATAATCATTTTGTTGATGTCATAATCATTTGATGATGTCATAATCATTAGATGATGTCATAATCATTTTGTTGATGTCATAATCATTAGATGATGTCATAATCATTTTGTTGATGTCATAATCATTTTGTTGATGTCATAATCATTTGATGATGTCATAATCATTTGATAATGTCATAATCATTAGATGATGTCATAATCATTTTGTTGATGTCATAATCATTTGATGATGTCATAATCATTTGATGTCATAATCATTGGATGATGTCATAATCATTTTGTTGATGTCATAATCATTTGATGTCATAATCATTGGTTGATGTCATAATCTTTTTTTTATGTCATAATCATTTGATGTCATAATCATTGGATGATGTCATAATCATTTTGTTGATGTCATAATCATTTGATGATGTCATAATCATTGGATGATGTCATAATCATTTTGTTGATGTCATAATCATCTGATGATGTCATAATCATTTGATGATGTCATAATCATTGGATGATGACATAATCATTTTGTTGATGTCATAATCATTTGATGATGTCATAATCATTAGATGATGTCATAATCATTGGATGATGACATAATCATTTTGTTGATGTCATAATCATTTGATGTCATAATCATTGGATGATGTCATAATCATTTTGTTGATGTCATAATCATTTGATGATGTCATAATCATTAGATGATGTCATAATCATTGGATGATGACATAATCATTTTGTTGATGTCATAATCATTTGATGTCATAATCATTGGATGATGTCATAATCATTTTGTTGATGTCATAATCATTTGATGATGTCATAATCATTAGATGATGTCATAATCATTTTGTTGATGTCACAATCATTTCATGATGTCATAATCATTTGATGTCATAATCATTGGATGATG
This sequence comes from Dendrobates tinctorius, assembly GCF_039654945.1. Lineage (NCBI taxonomy): Eukaryota > Metazoa > Chordata > Amphibia > Anura > Dendrobatidae > Dendrobates > Dendrobates tinctorius. Next base: position 38,690,418 of record NW_027361687.1, on the reverse strand, counting down.
TCATAATCATTTTGTTGATGTCATAATCATTTGATGATGTCATAATCATTAGATAATGTCATAATCATTTTGTTGAAGTCATAATCATTTGATGATGTCATAATCATTTTGTTGATGTCATATTGATTTGATGATGTCATAATCATTTGATGTCATAATCATTGGATGATGTCATAATCATTTTGTTGATGTCATAATCATTTGATGATGTCATAATCATTTGATGTCATAATCATTGGATGATGTCATAATCATTTTGTTGATGTCATAATCATTTGATGATGTCATAATCATTAGATGATGTCATAATCATTTTGTTGATGTCATAATCATTTGATGATGTCATAATCATATGATGTAATAATCATTGGATGATGTCATAATCATTTTGTTGATGTCATAATCATTTGATGATGTCATAATCATTTGATGTCATAATCATTGGATGATGTCGTAATCATTTTGTTGATGTCATAATCATTTGATGGTGTCATAATCATTTGATGATGTCATAATCATTTTGATGATGTCATAATCATTTGATGATGTCATAATCATTTGATGTCATAATCATTGGATAATGTCATAATCATTTTGTTGATGTCATAATCATTTTATGATGTCATAATCATTTTGTTGATGTAATAATCATTGGATGATGTCATAATCCTTTTGTTGATGTCATAATCATTTGATGATGTCATAATCATTAGATGATGTCATAATCATATTGTTGATGTCATAATCATTTGATGATGTCATAATCATTTTGTTGATGTCATAATCATTTCGTTGATGTCATAATGATTTGATGATATCATAATCATTTGATGTCATAATCATTGGATGATGTCATAATCATTTTGTTGATGTCATAATCATTTGATGATGTCATAATCATTTGATGTCATAATCATTGGATGATGTCATAATCATTTTGTTGATGTCATAATCATTTTATGATGTCATAATCATTTTGTTGATGTCATAATCATTGGATGATGTCATAATCCTTTTGTTGATGTCATAATCATTTGATTATGTCATAATCATTAGATGATGTCATAATCATTTTGTTGATGTCATAATCATTTGATGATGTCATAATCATTTTGTTGATGTCATAATCATTTCGTTGATGTCATAATGATTTGATGATATCACAATCATTTGATGTCATAATCATTGGATGATGTCATAATCATTTTGTTGATGTCATAATCATTTGATGATGTCATAATCATTAGATGATGTCATAATCATTGGATGATGACATAATCATTTTGTTGATGTCATAATCATTTGATGTCATAATCATTGGATGATGTCATAATAATTTTGTTGATGTCATAATCATTTGATGATGTCATAATCATTAGATGATGTCATAATCATTTTGTTGATGTCATAATCATTTCATGATGTCATAATCATTTGATGTCATAATCATTGGATGATGTCATAATCATTTTGTTGATGTCATAATCATTTGATGATGTCATAATCATTAGATAATGTCATAATCATTTTGTTGAAGTCATAATCATTTGATGATGTCATAATCATTTTGTTGATGTCATAATCATTTTGTTGATGTCATATTGATTTGATGATGTCATAATCATTTGATGTCATAATCATTGGATGATGTCATAATCATTTTGTTCATGTCATAATCATTTGATGATGTCATAATCATTTGATGTCATAATCATTGGATGATGTCATAATCATTTTGTTGATGTCATAATCATTTGATGATGTCATAAACATTAGATGATGTCATAATCATTTTGTTGATGTCATAATCATTTGATGATGTCATAATCATTTGATGTAATAATCATTGGATGATGTCATAATCATTTTGTTCATGTCATAATCATTTGATGATGTCATAATCATTAGATGATGTCATAATCATTTTGTTGATGTCATAATCATTTGATGATGTCATAATCATTAGATGATGTCATAATCATTTTGTTGATGTCATAATCATTTGATGATGTCATAATCATTTGATGTCATAATCATTGGATGATGTCATAATCATTTTGTTGATGTCATAATCATTTGATGATGTCATAATCATTTGATGATGTCATAATCATTTTGTTGATGTCATAATCATTTGATGATGTCATAATCATTTGATGTCATAATCATTGGATGATGTCATAATCATTTGATGTCATAATCATTGGATGATGTCGTAATCATTTGATGATGCCATAATCATTTTGTTGATGTCATAATCATTTTATGATGTCATAATCATTTTGTTGATGTCATAATCATTTTGTTGATGTCATAATCATTTTGTTGATGTCATAATCATTTCATGATGTCATAATCATTAGATGATGTCATAATCATTTTGTTGATGTCATAATCATTTCGTTGATGTCATAATGATTTGATGATATCATATTCATTTGATGTCATAATCATTGGATGATGTCATAATCATTTTGTTGATGTCATAATCATTTGATGATGTCATAATCATTTGATGTCATAATCATTGGATGATGTCATAATCATTTTGTTGATGTCATAATCATTTTGTTGATGTCATAATCATTGGATGATGTCATCATCCTTTTGTTGATGTCATAATCATTTGATGATGTCATAATCATTAGATAATGTCATAATCATTTTGTTGATGTCATAATCATTTGATGATGTCATAATCATTTTGTTGATGTCATAATCATTTCGTTGATGTCATAATGATTTGATGATATCATAATCATTTGATGTCATAATCATTGGATGATGTCATAATCATTTTGTTGATGTCATAATCATTTGATGATGTCATAATCATTAGATGATGTCATAATCATTGGATGATGACATAATCATTTTGTTGATGTCATAATCATTTGATGTCATAATCATTGGATGATGTCATAATCATTTTGTTGATGTCATAATCATTTGATGATGTCATAATCATTAGATGATGTCATAATCATTTTGTTGATGTCATAATCATTTCATGATGTCATAATCATTTGATGTCATAATCATTGGATGATGTCATAATCATTTTGTTGATGTCATAATCATTTGATGATGTCATAATCATTAGATAATGTCATAACCATTTTTGTTGAAGTCATAATCATTTGATGATGTCATAATCATTTTGTTGATGTCATAATCATTTTGTTGATGTCATATTGATTTGATGATGTCATAATCATTTGATGTCATAATCATTGGATGATGTCATAATAATTTTGTTGATGTCATAATCATTTGATGATGTCATAATCATTAGATGATGTCATAATCATTTTGTTGATGTCATAATCATTTGATGATGTCATAATCATTTTGTTGATGTCATAATCAATTGATGATGTCATAATCATTTGATGATGTCATAATCATTTTGTTGATGTCATAATCATTTGATGATGTCATAATCATTTGATGTCATAATCATTGGATGATGTCATAATCATTTTGTTGATGTCATGATCATTTTATGATGTCATAATCATTTTGTTGATGTCATAATCATTGGATGATGTCATAATCCTTTTGTTGATGTCATAATCATTTGATGATGTCATAATCATTAGATGATGTCATAATCATTTTGTTGATGTCATAATCATTTGATGATGTCATAATCATTTTGTTGATGTCATAATAATTTCGTTGATGTCATAATGATTTGATGATATCATAATCATTTGATGTCATAATCATTGGATGATGTCATAATCATTTTGTTGATGTCATAATCATTTGATGATGTCATAATCATTTGATGATGTCATAATCATTTGATGTCATAATCATTGGATGATGTCATAATCATTTGATGATGTCATAATGATTTTGTTGATGTCATAATCATTTGATGATGCCATAATCATTTTGTTGATGTCATAATCATTTTGTTGATGTCATAATCATTTGATGATGTCATAATCATTAGATGATGTCATAATCATTAGATGATGTGATAATCATTTTGTTGATGTCATAATCATTTCATGATGTCATAATCATTTGATGTCATAATCATTGGATGATGTCATAATCATTTTGTTGATGTCATTATCATTTGATGATGTCATAATCATTAGATAATGTCATAATCATTTTGTTGAAGTCATAATCATTTGATTATGTCATAATCATTTTGTTGATGTCATAATGTTTGTTGATGTCATAATGATTTGATGATGTCATAATCATTTGATGTCATAATCATTGGATGATGTCATAATCATTTTGTTGATGTCATAATCATTTGATGATGTCATAATCATTTGATGTCATAATCATTGGATGATGTCATAATCATTTTGTTGATGTCATAATCATTTGATGATGTCATAATCATTAGATGATGTCATAATCATTTTGTTGATGTCATAATCATTTGATGATGTCATAATCATATGATGTAATAATCATTGGATGATGTCATAATCATTTTGTTGATGTCATAATCATTTGATGATGTCATAATCATTAGATGATGTCATAATCATTTTGTTGATGTCATAATCTTTTGATGATGTCATAATCATTAGATGATGTCATAATCATTTTGTTGATGTCATAATCATTTGATGATGTCATAATCATTTGATGTCATAATCATTGGATGATGTCATAATCATTTTGTTGATGTCATAATCATTTGATGATGTCATAATCATTAGATGATGTCATAATCATTTTGTTGATGTCATAATCATTTGATGATGTCATAATCATTTGATGTCATAATCATTGGATGATGTCATAATCATTTTGTTGATGTCATAATCATTTTATGATGTCATAATCATTTTGTTGATGTCATAATCATTGGATGATGTCATAATCATTTTGTTGATGTCATAATCATTTGATGATGTCATAATCATTGGATGATGTCATAATCATTTTGTTGATGTCATAATCATCTGATGATGTCATAATCATTTGATGATGTCATAATCATTGGATGATGACATAATCATTTTGTTGATGTCATAATCATTTGATGATGTCATAATCATTAGATGATGTCATAATCATTGGATGATGACATAATCATTTTGTTGATGTCATAATCATTTGATGTCATAATCATTGGATGATGTCATAATCATTTTGTTGATGTCATAATCATTTGATGATGTCATAATCATTAGATGATGTCATAATCATTGGATGATGACATAATCATTTTGTTGATGTCATAATCATTTGATGTCATAATCATTGGATGATGTCATAATCATTTTGTTGATGTCATAATCATTTGATGATGTCATAATCATTAGATGATGTCATAATCATTTTGTTGATGTCACAATCATTTCATGATGTCATAATCATTTGATGTCATAATCATTGGATGATGTCATAATCATTTTGTTGATGTCATAATCATTTGATGATGTCATAATCATTAGATAATGTCATAATCATTTTGTTGAAGTCATAATCATTTGATGATGTCATAATCATTTTGTTGATGTCATATTGATTTGATGATGTCATAATCATTTGATGTCATAATCATTGGATGATGTCATAATCATTTTGTTGATGTCATAATCATTTGATGATGCCATAATCATTTGATGTCATAATCATTGGATGATGTCATAATCATTTTGTTGATGTCATAATCATTTGATGATGTCATAATCATTAGATGATGTCATAATCATTTTGTTGATGTCATAATCATTTGATGATGTCATAATCATATGATGTAATAATCATTGGATGATGTCATAATCATTTTGTTGATGTCTTAATCATTTGATGATGTCATAATCATTGGATGATGTCATAATCATTTTGTTGATGTCATAATCATTTGATGATGTCATAATCATTTGATGTCATAATCATTGGATGATGTCATAATCATTTTGTTGATGTCAAAATCATTTGATGATGTCATAATCATTAGATGATGTCATAATCATTTTGTTGATGTCATAATCATTTGATGATGTCATAATCATATGATGTAATAATCATTGGATGATGTCATAATCATTTTGTTGATGTCATAATCATTTGATGATGTCATAATCATTTGATGTCATAATCATTGGATGATGTCGTAATCATTTTGTTGATGTCATAATCATTTGATGGTGTCATAATCATTTGATGATGTCATAATCATTTTGATGATGTCATAATCATTTGATGATGTCATAATCATTTGATGTCATAATCATTGGATAATGTCATAATCATTTTGTTGATGTCATAATCATTTTATGATGTCATAATCATTTTGTTGATGTAATAATCATTGGATGATGTCATAATCCTTTTGTTGATGTCATAATCATTTGATGATGTCATAATCATTAGATGATGTCATAATCATATTGTTGATGTCATAATCATTTGATGATGTCATAATTTTTTTGTTGATGTCATAATCATTTCGTTGATGTCATAATGATTTGATGATATCATAATCATTTGATGTCATAATCATTGGATGATGTCATAATCATTTTGTTGGTCATAATCATTTGATGATGTCATAATCATTTTGTTGATGTCATATTGATTTGATGATGTCATAATCATTTGATGTCATAATCATTGGATGATGTCATAATCATTTTGTTGATGTCATAATCATTTGATGATGTCATAATCATTTGATGTCATAATCATTGGATGATGTCATAATCATTTTGTTGATGTCATAATCATTTGATGATGTCATAATCATTAGATGATGTCATAATCATTTTGTTGATGTCATAATCATTTGATGATGTCATAATCATATGATGTAATAATCATTGGATGATGTCATAATCATTTTGTTGATGTCATAATCATTTGATGATGTCATAATCATTGGATGATGTCATAATCATTTTGTTGATGTCAAAATCATTTGATGATGTCATAATCATTTGATGTCATAATCATTGGATGATGTCATAATCATTTTGTTGATGTCATAATCATTTGATGATGTCATAATCATTAGATGATGTCATAATCATTTTGTTGATGTCATAATCATTTGATGATGTCATAATCATTTGATGTCATAATCATTGGATGATGTCATAATCATTTTGTTGATGTCATAATCATTTGATGATGTAATAATCATTGGATGATGTCATAATCATTTTGTTGATGTCATAATCATTTGATGATGTCATAATCATTTGATGTCATAATCATTGGATGATGTCGTAATCATTTTGTTGATGTTATAATCATTTGATTGTGTCATAATCATTTGATGATGTCATAATCATTTTGATGATGTCATAATCATTTGATGATGTCATAATCATTTGATGTCATAATCATTGGATAATGTCATAATCATTTTGTTGATGTCATAATCATTTTATGATGTCATAATCATTTTGTTGATGTAATAATCATTGGATGATGTCATAATCCTTTTGTTGATGTCATAATCATTTGATGATGTCATAATCATTAGATGATGTCATAATCATATTGTTGATGTCATAATCATTTGATGATGTCATAATCATTTTGTTGATGTCATAATCATTTCGTTGATGTCATAATGATTTGATGATATCATAATCATTTGATGTCATAATCATTGGATGATGTCATAATCATTTTGTTGATGTCATAATCATTTGATGATGTCATAATCATTTGATGTCATAATCATTGGATGATGTCATAATCATTTTGTTGATGTCATAATCATTTTATGATGTCATAATCATTTTGTTGATGTCATAATCATTGGATGATATCATAATCCTTTTGTTGATGTCATAATCATTTGATTATGTCATAATCATCAGATGATGTCATAATCATTTTGTTGATGTCATAGTCATTTGATGATGTCATAATCATTTTGTTGATGTCATAATCATTTCGTTGATGTCATAATGATTTGATGATATCATAATCATTTGATGTCATAATCATTGGATGATGTCATAATCATTTTGTTGATGTCATAATCATTTTGTTGATGTCATAATCATTTGATGATGTCATAATCATTTGATGTTGTCATAATCATTTTGTTGATGTCATAATCATTTGATGATGTCATAATCATTAGATGATGTCATAATCATTTTGTTGATGTCATAATCATTTGATGATGTCATAATCATTTGATGTCATAATCATTGGATGATGTCGTAATCATTTTGTTGATGTCATAATCATTTGATGGTGTCATAATCATTTGATGATGTCATAATCATTTTGATGATGTCATAATCATTTGATGATGTCATAATCATTTGATGTCATAATCATTGGATAATGTCATAATGATTTTGTTGATGTCATAATCATTTTATGATGTCATAATCATTTTGTTGATGTAATAATCATTGGATGATGTCATAATCCTTTTGTTGATGTCACAATCATTTGATGATGTCATAATCATTTTGTTGATGTCATAATCATTTGATGATGTCATAATCATTTGATGTCATAATCATTGGATGATGTCATAATCATTTTGTTGATGTCATAATCATTTGATGATGTCATAAACATTAGATGATGTCATAATCATTTTGTTGATGTCATAATGATTTGATGATGTCATAATCATTTGATGTCATAATCATTGGATGATGTCATAATCATTTTGTTGATGTCATAATCATTTGATGATGTCATAATCATTTTGTTGATGTCATAATCATTTGATGATGTCATAATCATTTGATGTCATAATCATTGGATGATGTCATAATCATTTTGTTGATGTCATAATCATTTGATGATGTCATAAACATTAGATGATGTCATAATCATTTTGTTGATGTCATAATGATTTGATGATGTCATAATCATTTGATGTCATAATCATTGGATGATGTCATAATCATTTTGTTGATGTCATAATCATTTGATGATGTCATAATCATTTGATGTCATAATCATTGGATGATGTCATAATCATTTTGTTGATGCCATAATCATTTGATGATGTCATAATCATTAGATGATGTCATAATCATTTTGTTGATGTCATAATCATTAGATGATGTCATAATCATTTTGTTGATGTCATAATCATTTTGTTGATGTCATAATCATTTGATGATGTCATAATCATTTGATAATGTCATAATCATTAGATGATGTCATAATCATTTTGTTGATGTCATAATCATTTGATGATGTCATAATCATTTGATGTCATAATCATTGGATGGTGTCATAATCATTTTGTTGATGTCATAATCATTTGATGATGTCATAATCATTTGATGTCATAATCATTGGTTGATGTCATAATCTTTTTTTTGATGTCATAATCATTTGATGTCATAATCATTGGATGATGTCATAATCATTTTGTTGATGTCATAATCATTTGATGATGTCATAATCATTGGATGATGTCATAATCATTTTGTTGATGTCATAATCATCTGATGATGTCATAATCATTTGATGATGTCATAATCATTGGATGATGACATAATCATTTTGTTGATGTCATAATCATTTGATGATGTCATAATCATTAGATGATGTCATAATCATTGGATGATGACATAATCATTTTGTTGATGTCATAATCATTTGATGTCATAATCATTGGATGATGTCATAATCATTTTGTTGATGTCATAATCATTTGATGATGTCATAATCATTAGATGATGTCATAATCATTGGATGATGACATAATCATTTTGTTGATGTCATAATCATTTGATGTCATAATCATTGGATGATGTCATAATCATTTTGTTGATGTCATAATCATTTGATGATGTCATAATCATTAGATGATGTCATAATCATTTTGTTGATGTCACAATCATTTCATGATGTCATAATCATTTGATGTCATAATCATTGGATGATGTCATAATCATTTTGTTGATGTCATAATCATTTGATGATGTCATAATCATTAGATAATGTCATAATCATTTTGTTGAAGTCATAATCATTTGATGATGTCATAATCATTTTGTTGATGTCATATTGATTTGATGATGTCATAATCATTTGATGTCATAATCATTGGATGATGTCATAATCATTTTGTTGATGTCATAATCATTTGATGATGCCATAATCATTTGATGTCATAATCATTGGATGATGTCATAATCATTTTGTTGATGTCATAATCATTTGATGATGTCATAATCATTAGATGATGTCATAATCATTTTGTTGATGTCATAATCATTTGATGATGTCATAATCATATGATGTAATAATCATTGGATGATGTCATAATCATTTTGTTGATGTCATAATCATTTGATGATGTCATAATCATTGGATGATGTCATAATCATTTTGTTGATGTCATAATCATTTGATGATGTCATAATCATTTGATGTCATAATCATTGGATGATGTCATAATCATTTTGTTGATGTCATAATCATTTGATGATGTCATAATCATTAGATGATGTCATAATCATTTTGTTGATGTCATAATCATTTGATGATGTCATAATCATATGATGTAATAATCATTGGATGATGTCATAATCATTTTGTTGATGTCATAATCATTTGATGATGTCATAATCATTTGATGTCATAATCATTGGATGATGTCGTAATCATTTTGTTGATGTCATAATCATTTGATGGTGTCATAATCATTTGATGATGTCATAATCATTTTGATGATGTCATAATCATTTGATGATGTCATAATCATTTGATGTCATAATCATTGGATAATGTCATAATCATTTTGTTGATGTCATAATCATTTTATGATGTCATAATCATTTTGTTGATGTAATAATCATTGGATGATGTCATAATCCTTTTGTTGATGTCATAATCATTTGATGATGTCATAATCATTAGATGATGTCATAATCATATTGTTGATGTCATAATCATTTGATGATGTCATAATTTTTTTGTTGATGTCATAATCATTTCGTTGATGTCATAATGATTTGATGATATCATAATCATTTGATGTCATAATCATTGGATGATGTCATAATCATTTTGTTGATGTCATAATCATTTGATGATGTCATAATCATTTGATGTCATAATCATTGGATGATGTCATAATCATTTTGTTGATGTCATAATCATTTTATGATGTCATAATCATTTTGTTGATGTCATAATCATTGGATGATGTCATAATCCTTTTGTTGATGTCATAATCATTTGATTATGTCATAATCATTAGATGATGTCATAATCATTTTGTTGATGTCATAATCATTTGATGATGTCATAATCATTTTGTTGATGTCATAATCATTTCGTTGATGTCATAATGATTTGATGATATCATAATCATTTGATGTCATAATCATTGGATGATGTCATAATCATTTTGTTGATGTCATAATCATTTGATGATGTCATAATCATTAGATGATGTCATAATCATTGGATGATGACATAATCATTTTGTTGATGTCATAATCATTTGATGTCATAATCATTGGATGATGTCATAATCATTTTGTTGATGTCATAATCATTTGATGATGTCATAATCATTAGATGATGTCATAATCATTTTGTTGATGTCATAATCATTTCATGATGTCATAATCATTTGATGTCATAATCATTGGATGATGTCATAATCATTTTGTTGATGTCATAATCATTTGATGATGTCATAATCATTAGATAATGTCATAATCATTTTGTTGAAGTCATAATCATTTGATGATGTCATAATCATTTTGTTGATGTCATAATCATTTTGTTGATGTCATATTGATTTGATGATGTCATAATCATTTGATGTCATAATCATTGGATGATGTCATAATCATTTTGTTCATGTCATAATCATTTGATGATGTCATAATCATTTGATGTCATAATCATTGGATGATGTCATAATCATTTTGTTGATGTCATAATCATTTGATGATGTCATAAACATTAGATGATGTCATAATCATTTTGTTGATGTCATAATCATTTGATGATGTCATAATCATTTGATGTAATAATCATTGGATGATGTCATAATCATTTTGTTCATGTCATAATCATTTGATGATGTCATAATCATTAGATGATGTCATAATCATTTTGTTGATGTCATAATCATTTGATGATGTCATAATCATTAGATGATGTCATAATCATTTTGTTGATGTCATATTCATTTGATGATGTCATAATCATTTGATGTCATAATCATTGGATGATGTCATAATCATTTTGTTGATGTCATAATCATTTGATGATGTCATAATCATTTGATGATGTCATAATCATTTTGTTGATGTCATAATCATTTGATGATGTCATAATCATTTGATGTCATAATCATTGGATGATGTCATAATCATTTGATGTCATAATCATTGGATGATGTCATAATCATTTTTTTGATGTCATAATCATTTTATGATGTCATAATCATTTTGTTGATGTCGTAATCATTGGATGATGTCATAATCCTTTTGTTGATGTCATAATCATTTGATGATGTCATAATAATTAGATGATATCATAATCATTTTGTTGATGTCATAATCATTTGATGATGTCATAATCATTTTGTTGATGTCATAATCATTTCGTTGATGTCATAATGATTTGATGATATCATAATCATTTGATGTCATAATCATTGGATGATGTCATAATCATTTTGTTGATATCATAATCATTTGATGATGTCATAATCATTTGATGTCATAATCATTGGATGATGTCGTAATCATTTGATGATGCCATAATCATTTTGTTGATGTCATAATCATTTTATGATGTCATAATCATTTTGTTGATGTCATAATCATTTTGTTGATGTCATAATCATTTGATGATGTCATAATCATTAGATGATGTCATAATCATTTTGTTGATGTCATAATCATTTCATGATGTCATAATCATTAGATGATGTCATAATCATTTTGTTGATGTCATAATCATTTCGTTGATGTCATAATGATTTGATGATATCATATTCATTTGATGTCATAATCATTGGATGATGTCATAATCATTTTGTTGATGTCATAATCATTTGATGATGTCATAATCATTTGATGTCATAATCATTGGATGATGTCATAATCATTTTGTTGATGTCATAATCATTTTATGATGTCATAATCATTTTGTTGATGTCATAATCATTGGATGATGTCATCATCCTTTTGTTGATGTCATAATCATTTGATGATGTCATAATCATTAGATGATGTCATAATCATTTTGTTGATGTCATAATCATTTGATGATGTCATAATCATTTTGTTGATGTCATAATCATTTTGTTGATGTCATAATGATTTGATGATATCATAATCATTTGATGTCATAATCATTGGATGATGTCATAATCATTTTGTTGATGTCATAATCATTTGATGATGTCATAATCATTAGATGATGTCATAATCATTGGATGATGACATAATCATTTTGTTGATGTCATAATCATTTGATGTCATAATCATTGGATGATGTCATAATCATTTTGTTGATGTCATAATCATTTGATGATGTCATAATCATTAGATGATGTCATAATCATTTTGTTGATGTCATAATCATTTCATGATGTCATAATCATTTGATGTCATAATCATTGGATGATGTCATAATCATTTTGTTGATGTCATAATCATTTGATGATGTCATAATCATTAGATAATGTCATAACCATTTTTGTTGAAGTCATAATCATTTGATGATGTCATAATCATTTTGTTGATGTCATAATCATTTTGTTGATGTCATATTGATTTGATGATGTCATAATCATTTGATGTCATAATCATTGGATGATGTCATAATCATTTTGTTCATGTCATAATCATTTGATGATGTCATAATCATTTGATGTCATAATCATTGGATGATGTCATAATCATTTTGTTGATGTCATAATCATTTGATGATGTCATAATCATTAGATGATGTCATAATCATTTTGTTGATGTCATAATCATTTGATGATGTCATAATCATTTGATGTAATAATCATTGGATGATGTCATAATCATTTTGTTGATGTCATAATCATTTGATGATGTCATAATCATTAGATGATGTCATAATCATTTTGTTGATGTCATAATCATTTGATGATGTCATAATCATTAGATGATGTCATAATCATTTTGTTGATGTCATAATCATTTGATGATGTCATAATCATTTGATGTCATAATCATTGGATGATGTCATAATCATTTTGTTGATGTCATAATCATTTGATGATGTCATAATCATTTGATGATGTCATAATCATTTTGTTGATGTCATAATCATTTGATGATGTCATAATCATTTGATGTCATAATCATTGGATGATGTCATAATCATTTTGTTGATGTCATAATCATTTTATGATGTCATAATCATTTTGTTGATGTCATAATCATTGGATGATGTCATAATCCTTTTGTTGATGTCATAATCATTTGATGATGTCATAATCATTAGATGATGTCATAATCATTTTGTTGATGTCATAATCATTTGATGATGTCATAATCATTTTGTTGATGTCATAATCATTTCGTTGATGTCATAATGATTTGATGATATCATAATCATTTGATGTCATAATCATTGGATGATGTCATAATCATTTTGTTGATGTCATAATCATTTGATGATGTCATAATCATTTGATGTCATAATCATTGGATGATGTCAAAATCATTTGATGATGCCATAATCATTTTGTTGATGTCATAATCATTTTATGATGTCATAATAATTTTGTTGATGTCATAATCATTTTGTTGATGTCATAATCATTTGATGATGTCATAATCATTAGATGATGTCATAATCATTTTGTTGATGTCATAATCATTTCATGATGTCATAATCATTTGATGTCATAATCATTGGATGATGTCATAATCATTTTGTTGATGTCATAATCATTTGATGATGTCATAATCATTAGATAATGTCATAATCATTTTGTTGAAGTCATAATCATTTGATGATGTCATAATCATTTTATTGATGTCATAATGATTTGATGATGTCATAATCATTTGATGTCATAATCATTGGATGATGTCATAATCATTTTGTTGATGTCATAATCATTTGATGATGTCATAATCATTTGATGTCATAATCATTGGATGATGTCATAATCATTTTGTTGATGTCATAATCATTTGATGATGTCATAATCATTAGATGATGTCATAATAATTTTGTTGATGTCATAATCATTTGATGATGTCATAATCATTGGATGATTTCATAATCATTTTGTTGATGTCATAATCATTTGATGATGTCATAATCATTAGATGATGTCATAATCATTGGATGATGACATAATCATTTTGTTGATGTCATAATCATTTGATGCCATAATCATTGGATGATGTCATAATCATTTTGTTGATGTCATAATCATTTGATGATGTCATAATCATTAGATGATGTCATAATCATTTTGTTGATGTCATAATCATTTGATGTCATAATCATTGGATGATGTCATAATCATTTTGTTGATGGCATAATCATTTGATGATGTCATAATCATTAGATAATGTCATAATCATTTTGTTGAAGTCATAATCATTTGATGATGTCATAATCATTTTGTTGATGTCATAATCATTTTGTTGATGTCATAATGATTTGATGATGTCATAATCATTTGATGTCATAATCATTGAATGATGTCATAATCATTTTGTTGATGTCATAATCATTTGATGATGTCATAATCATTAGATGATGTCATAATCATTTTGTTGATGTCATAATCATTTGATGATGTCATAATCATTAGATGATGTCATAATCGTTTTGTTGATGTCATAATCATTTGATGATGTCATAATCATTTGATGTCATAATCATTGGATGATGTCGTAATCATTTTGTTGATGTCATAATCATTTGATGATGTCATAATCATTTGATGATGTCATAATCATTTTGATGATGTCATAATCATTTGATGATGTCATAATCATTTGATGTCATAATCATTGGATAATGTCATAATCATTTTGTTGATGTCATAATCATTTTATGATGTCATAATCATTTTGTTGATGTCATAATCATTGGATGATGTCATAATCCTTTTGTTGATGTCATAATCATTTGATGATGTCATAATCATTAGATGATGTCATAATCATTTGATGATGTCATAATCATTAGATAATGTCATAATCATTTTGTTGAAGTCATAATCATTTGATGATGTCATAATCATTTTGTTGATGTCATAATCATTTGATGATGTCATAATCATTTGATGTCATAATCATTGGATGATGTCATAATCATTTTGTTGATGTCATAATCATTTGATGATGTCATAATCATTTGATGTCATAATCATTGGATGATGTCATAATCATTTTGTTGATGTCATAATCATTTGATGATGTCATAATCATTAGATGATGTCATAATAATTTTGTTGATGTCATAATCATTTGATGATGTCAAAATCATATGATGTAATAATCATTGGATGATGTCATAATCATTTTGTTGATGTCATAATCATTTGATGATGTCATAATCATTAGATGATGTCATAATCATTTTGTTGATGTCATAATCATTTGATGATGTCATAATCATTAGATGATGTCATAATCATTTTGTTGATGTCATAATCATTTGATGATGTCATAATCATTTGATGTCATAATCATTGGATGATGTCATAATCATTTTGTTGATGTCATAATCATTTTATGATGTCATAATCATTTTGTTGATGTCATAATCATTGGATGATGTCATAATCCTTTTGTTGATGTCATAATCATTTGATGATGTCATAATCATTAGATGATGTCATAATCATTTTGTTGATGTCATAATCATTTGATGATGTCATAATCATTAGATGATGTCATAATCATTGGATGATGACATAATCATTTTGTTGATGTCATAATCATTTGATGTCATACTCATTGGATGATGTCATAATCATTTTGTTGATGTCATAATCATTTGATGATGTCATAATCATTGTATGATGTCATAATCATTTTGTTGATGTCATAATCATTTTATGATGTCATAATCATTTTGTTGATGTCATAATCATTGGATGATGTCATAATCCTTTTGTTGATGTCATAATAATTTGATGATGTCATAATCATTGGATGATTTCATAATCATTTTGTTGATGTCATAATCATTTGATGATGTCATAATCATTAGATGATGTCATAATCATTGGATGATGACATAATCATTTTGTTGATGTCATAATCATTTGATGTCATAATCATTGGATGATGTCATAATCATTTTGTTGATGTCATAATCATTTGATGATGTCATAATCATTAGATGATGTCATAATCATTTTGTTGATGTCATAATCATTTGATGTCATAATCATTGGATGATGTCATAATCATTTTGTTGATGGCATAATCATTTGATGATGTCATAATCATTAGATAATGTCATAATCATTTTGTTGAAGTCATAATCATTTGATGATGTCATAATCATTTTGTTGATGTCATAATCATTTTGTTGATGTCATAATGATTTGATGATGTCATAATCATTTGATGTCATAATCATTGGATGATGTCATAATCATTTTGTTGATGTCATAATCATTTGATGATGTCATAATCATTTTATGTCATAATCATTGGATGATGTCATAATCATTTTGTTGATGTCATAATCACTTGATGATGTCATAATCATTAGATGATGTCATAATCATTTTGTTGATGTCATAATCATTTTGTTGATGTCATAATCATTTGATGATGTCATAATCATTTGATGATGTCATAATCATTAGATGATGTCATAATCATTTTGTTGATGTCATAATCATTTGATGATGTCATAATCATTTGATGTCATAATCATTGGATGATGTCATAATCATTTTGTTGATGTCATAATCATTTAATGATGTCATAATCATTTGATGTCATAATCATTGGATGATGTCATAATCATTTTGTTGATGTCATAATCATTTGATGTCATAATCATTGGATGATGTCATAATCATTTTGTTGATGTCATAATCATTTGATGATGTCATAATCATTTGATGTCATAATCATTGGATGATGTCATAATCATTTTGTTGATGTCATAATCATTTGATGATGTCATAATCATTAGATGATGTCATAATCATTGGATGATGACATAATCATTTTGTTGATGTCATAATCATTTGATGTCATAATCATTGGATGATGTCATAATCATTTTGTTGATGTCATAATCATTTGATGATGTCATAATCATTAGATGATGTCATAATCATTTTGTTGATGTCACAATCATTTCATGATGTCATAATCATTTGATGTCATAATCATTGGATGATGTCATAATCATTTTGTTGATGTCATAATCATTTGATGATGTCATAATCATTAGATAATGTCATAATCATTTTGTTGAAGTCATAATCATTTGATGATGTCATTATCATTTTGTTGATGTCATAATGATTTGATGATGTCATAATCATTTGATGTCATAATCATTGGATGATGTCATAATCATTTTGTTGATGTCATAATCATTTGATGATGTCATAATCATATGATGTAATAATCATTGGATGATGTCATAATCATTTTGTTGATGTCATAATCATTTGATGATGTCAAAATCATTAGATGATGTCATAATCATTTTGTTGATGTCATAATCATTTGATGATGTCATAATCATTAGATGATGTCATAATCATTTTGTTGATGTCATAATCATTTGATGATGTCATAATCATTTGATGTCATAATCATTGGATGATGTCGTAATCATTTTGTTGATGTCATAATCATTTGATGATGTCATAATCATTTGATGATGTCATAATCATTTTGATGATGTCATAATCATTTGATGTCATAATCATTGGATAATGTCATAATCATTTTGTTGATGTCATAATCATTTTATGATGTCATAATCAATTTGTTGATGTCATAATCATTGGATGATGTCATAATCCTTTTGTTGATGTCATAATCATTTGATGATGTCATAATCATTATATGATGTCATAATCATATTGTTGATGTCATAATCATTTGATGATGTCATAATCATTTTGTTGTTGTCATAATCATTTAGTTGATGTCATAATGATTTGATGATATCATAGTCATTTGATGTCATAATCATTGGATGATGTCATAATCATTTTGTTGATGTCATAATCATTTGATGATGTCATAATCATTTGATGTCATAATCATTGGATGATGTCATAATCTTTTTGTTGATGTCATAATCATTTTATGATGTCATAATCATTTTGTTGATGTCATAATCATTGGATGATGTCATAATCCTTTTGTTGATGTCATAATCATTTGATGATGTCATAATCATTAGATGATGTCATAATCATTAGATGATGTCATAATCATTTTGTTGATGTCATAATCATTTGATGATGTCATAATCATTTTGTTGATGTCATAATCATTTCGTTGATGTCATAATGATTTGATGATATCATAACCATTTGATGTCATAATCATTGGATGATGTCATAATCATTTTGTTGATGTCATAATCATTTGATGATGTCATAATCATTAGATGATGTCATAATCATTGGATGATGACATAATCATTTTGTTTATGTCATAATCATTTGATGTCATAATCATTGGATGATGTCATAATCATTTTGTTGATGTCATAATCATTTGATGATGTCATAATCATTAGATAATGTCATAATCATTTTGTTGAAGTCATAATCATTTGATGATGTCATAATCATTTTGTTGATGTCATAATGATTTGATGATGTCATAATCATTTGATGTCATAATCATTGGATGATGTCATAATCATTTTGTTGATGTCATAATCATTTGATGATGTCATAATCATTTGATGTCATAATCATTGGATGATGTCATAATCATTTTGTTGATGTCATAATCATTTGATGATGTCATAATCATTAGATGATGTCATAATAATTTTGTTGATGTCATAATCATTTGATGATGTCAAAATCATATGATGTAATAATCATTGGATGATGTCATAATCATTTTGTTGATGTCATAATCATTTGATGATGTCATAATCATTAGATGATGTCATAATCATTTTGTTGATGTCATAATCATTTGATGATGTCATAATCATTGGATGATGTCATAATCATTTTATTGATGTCATAATCATTTGATGATGTCATAATCATTTGATGATGTCATAATCATTTTGTTGATGTCATAATCATTTGATGATGTCATAATCATTTGATGTCATAATCATTGGATGATGTCATAATCATTTTGTTGATGTCATAATCATTTTATGATGTCATAATCATTTTGTTGATGTCATAATCATTGGATGATGTCATAATCCTTTTGTTGATGTCATAATCATTTGATGATGTCATAATCATTAGATGATGTCATAATCATTTTGTTGATGTCATAATCATTTGATGATGTCATAATCATTAGATGATGTCATAATCATTGGATGATGACATAATCATTTTGTTGATGTCATAATCATTTGATGTCATACTCATTGGATGATGTCATAATCATTTTGTTGATGTCATAATCATTTGATGATGTCATAATCATTGGATGATGTCATAATCATTTTGTTGATGTCATAATCATTTTATGATGTCATAATCATTTTGTTGATGTCATAATCATTGGATGATGTCATAATCCTTTTGTTGATGTCATAATAATTTGATGATGTCATAATCATTGGATGATTTCATAATCATTTTGTTGATGTCATAATCATTTGATGATGTCATAATCATTAGATGATGTCATAATCATTGGATGATGACATAATCATTTTGTTGATGTCATAATCATTTGATGTCATAATCATTGGATGATGTCATAATCATTTTGTTGATGTCATAATCATTTGATGATGTCATAATCATTAGATGATGTCATAATCATTTTGTTGATGTCATAATCATTTGATGTCATAATCATTGGATGATGTCATAATCATTTTGTTGATGGCATAATCATTTGATGATGTCATAATCATTAGATAATGTCATAATCATTTTGTTGAAGTCATAATCATTTGATGATGTCATAATCATTTTGTTGATGTCATAATCATTTTGTTGATGTCATAATGATTTGATGATGTCATAATCATTTGATGTCATAATCATTGGATGATGTCATAATCATTTTGTTGATGTCATAATCATTTGATGATGTCATAATCATTTTATGTCATAATCATTGGATGATGTCATAATCATTTTGTTGATGTCATAATCACTTGATGATGTCATAATCATTAGATGATGTCATAATCATTTTGTTGATGTCATAATCATTTTGTTGATGTCATAATCATTTGATGATGTCATAATAATTTGATGATGTCATAATCATTAGATGATGTCATAATCATTTTGTTGATGTCATAATCATTTGATGATGTCATAATCATTTGATGTCATAATCATTGGATGATGTCATAATCATTTTGTTGATGTCATAATCATTTAATGATGTCATAATCATTTGATGTCATAATCATTGGATGATGTCATAATCATTTTGTTGATGTCATAATCATTTGATGTCATAATCATTGGATGATGTCATAATCATTTTGTTGATGTCATAATCATTTGATGATGTCATAATCATTTGATGTCATAATCATTGGATGATGTCATAATCATTTTGTTGATGTCATAATCATTTGATGATGTCATAATCATTAGATGATGTCATAATCATTGGATGATGACATAATCATTTTGTTGATGTCATAATCATTTGATGTCATAATCATTGGATGATGTCATAATCATTTTGTTGATGTCATAATCATTTGATGATGTCATAATCATTAGATGATGTCATAATCATTTTGTTGATGTCACAATCATTTCATGATGTCATAATCATTTGATGTCATAATCATTGGATGATGTCATAATCATTTTGTTGATGTCATAATCATTTGATGATGTCATAATCATTAGATAATGTCATAATCATTTTGTTGAAGTCATAATCATTTGATGATGTCATTATCATTTTGTTGATGTCATAATGATTTGATGATGTCATAATCATTTGATGTCATAATCATTGGATGATGTCATAATCATTTTGTTGATGTCATAATCATTTGATGATGTCATAATCATATGATGTAATAATCATTGGATGATGTCATAATCATTTTGTTGATGTCATAATCATTTGATGATGTCATAATCATTAGATGATGTCATAATCATTTTGTTGATGTCATAATCATTTGATGATGTCATAATCATTAGATGATGTCATAATCATTTTGTTGATGTCATAATCATTTGATGATGTCATAATCATTTGATGTCATAATCATTGGATGATGTCGTAATCATTTTGTTGATGTCATAATCATTTGATGATGTCATAATCATTTGATGATGTCATAATCATTTTGATGATGTCATAATCATTTGATGTCATAATCATTGGATAATGTCATAATCATTTTGTTGATGTCATAATCATTTTATGATGTCATAATCAATTTGTTGATGTCATAATCATTGGATGATGTCATAATCCTTTTGTTGATGTCATAATCATTTGATGATGTCATAATCATTAGATGATGTCATAATCATATTGTTGATGTCATAATCATTTGATGATGTCATAATCATTTTGTTGTTGTCATAATCATTTCGTTGATGTCATAATGATTTGATGATATCATAGTCATTTGATGTCATAATCATTGGATGATGTCATAATCATTTTGTTGATGTCATAATCATTTGATGATGTCATAATCATTTGATGTCATAATCATTGGATGATGTCATAATCTTTTTGTTGATGTCATAATCATTTTATGATGTCATAATCATTTTGTTGATGTCATAATCATTGGATGATGTCATAATCCTTTTGTTGATGTCATAATCATTTGATGATGTCATAATCATTAGATGATGTCATAATCATTTTGTTGATGTCATAATCATTTGATGATGTCATAATCATTTTGTTGATGTCATAATCATTTCGTTGATGTCATAATGATTTGATGATATCATAACCATTTGATGTCATAATCATTGGATGATGTCATAATCATTTTGTTGATGTCATAATCATTTGATGATGTCATAATCATTAGATGATGTCATAATCATTGGATGATGACATAATCATTTTGTTTATGTCATAATCATTTGATGTCATAATCATTGGATGATGTCATAATCATTTTGTTGATGTCATAATCATTTGATGATGTCATAATCATTAGATAATGTCATAATCATTTTGTTGAAGTCATAATCATTTGATGATGTCATAATCATTTTGTTGATGTCATAATGATTTGATGATGTCATAATCATTTGATGTCATAATCATTGGATGATGTCATAATCATTTTGTTGATGTCATAATCATTTGATGATGTCATAATCATTTGATGTCATAATCATTGGATGATGTCATAATCATTTTGTTGATGTCATAATCATTTGATGATGTCATAATCATTAGATGATGTCATAATAATTTTGTTGATGTCATAATCATTTGATGATGTCAAAATCATATGATGTAATAATCATTGGATGATGTCATAATCATTTTGTTGATGTCATAATCATTTGATGATGTCATAATCATTAGATGATGTCATAATCATTTTGTTGATGTCATAATCATTTGATGATGTCATAATCATTAGATGATGTCATAATCATTTTGTTGATGTCATAATCATTTGATGATGTCATAATCATTTGATGTCATAATCATTGGATGATGTCATAATCATTTTATTGATGTCATAATCATTTGATGATGTCATAATCATTTGATGATGTCATAATCATTTTGTTGATGTCATAATCATTTGATGATGTCATAATCATTTGATGTCATAATCATTGGATGATGTCATAATCATTTTGTTGATGTCATAATCATTTTATGATGTCATAATCATTTTGTTGATGTCATAATCATTTGATGATGTCATAATCATTTTGTTGATGTCATAATCATTTCGTTGATGTCATAATCATTTTGTTGATGTCATAATCATTTGATGATGTCATAATCATTAGATGATGTCATAATCATTTTGTTGATGTCATAATCATTTGATGATGTCATAATCATTTTGCTGATGTCATAATCATTTGATGATGTCATAATCATTTGATGTCATAATCATTGGATGATGTCGTAATCATTTTGTTGATGTCATAATCATTTGATGATGTCATAATCATTTTGATGATGTCATAATCATTTGATGATGTCATAATCATTTTATGATGTCATAATCATTTTGTTGATGTCATAATCATTGGATGATGTCATAATCCTTTTGTTGATGTCATAATCATTTGATGATGTCATAATCATTAGATGATGTCATAATCATATTGTTGATGTCATAACCATTTGATGATGTCATAATCATTTTGTTGATGTCATAATCATTTCGTTGATGTCATAATGATTTGATGATATCATAATCATTTGATGTCATAATCATTGGATGATGTCATAATCATTTTGTTGATGTCATAATCATTTGATGATGTCATAATCATTTGATGTCATAATCATTGGATGATGTCATAATCATTTTGTTGATGTCATAATCATTTTATGATGTCATAATCATTTTGTTGATGTCATAATCATTGGATGATGTCATAATCCTTTTGTTGATGTCATAATAATTTGATGATGTCATAATCATTAGATGATGTCATAATCATTTGATGATGTCATAATCATTTTGTTGATGTCATAATCATTTCGTTGATGTCATAATGATTTGATGATATCATAATCATTTGATGTCATAATCAATGGATGATGTCATAATCATTTTGTTGATGTCATAATCATTTGATGATGTCATAATCATTAGATGATGTCATAATCATTTGATGATGTCATAATCATTTTGTTGATGTCATAATCATTTCATGATGTCATAATCATTTGATGTCATAATCATTGGATGATGTCATAATCATTTTGTTGATGTCATAATCATTTGATGATGTCATAATCATTAGATAATGTCATAATCATTTTGTTGAAGTCATAATCATTTGATTATGTCATAATCATTTTGTTGATGTCATAATGTTTGTTGATGTCATAATGATTTGATGATGTCATAATCATTTGATGTCATAATCATTGGATGATGTCATAATCATTTTGTTGATGTCATAATCATTTGATGATGTCATAATCATTTGATGTCATAATCATTGGATGATGTCATAATCATTTTGTTGATGTCATAATCATTTGATGATGTCATAATCATTAGATAATGTCATAATCATTTTGTTGATGTCATAATCATTTGATGATGTCATAATCATATGATGTAATAATCATTGGATGATGTCATAATCATTTTGTTGATGTCATAATCATTTGATGATGTCATAATCATTAGATGATGTCATAATCATTTTGTTGATGTCATAATCATTTGATGATGTCATAATCATTTGATGTCATAATCATTGGATGATGTCATAATCATTTTGTTGATGTCATAATCATTTGATGATGTCATAATCATTAGATGATGTCATAATCATTTTGTTGATGTCATAATCATTTGATGATGTCATAATCATTTGATGTCATAATCATTGGATGATGTCATAATCATTTTGTTGATGTCATAATCATTTTATGATGTCATAATCATTTTGTTGATGTCATAATCATTGGATGATGTCATAATCCTTTTGTTGATGTCATAATCATTTGATGATGTCATAATCTAAGTATGGAATGGACAAGGCAACTGTTAGGTGGATTCATAACTGGCTTAGTGATCGGACCCAAAGAGTGGTCGTAAATGGCTGCACATCCAGTTGGAAGAATGTCTCAAGTGGGGTACCACAGGGCTCTGTCCTGGGCCCTGTATTGTTCAACATCTTTATCAACGATTTAGATGAAGGAATTGAGGGTAAACTGATTAAATTTGCTGATGACACAAAGCTAGGAGGGATAGCTAATAGTAGAGAAGAGAGAGAGAGGATTCAAAAAGATTTAAATAAACTGGAGAAGTGGGCAGCAACTAACAGAATGGTTTTTAACAGGGAGAAATGCAAAGTACTACATCTGGGCAATAAAAATGAAAAAAGCATATATAGAATGGGAGGAATAGGGCTAAGTGACAGCACATGTGAAAAAGACTTGGGTATACTAATAGATCACAGACTGAATATGAGTCAACAGTGTGATGCAGCAGCAAAAAAGGCAAATGCAATTCTAGGATGTATTAACAGAAGCATACAGTCTAGATCACGTGAAGTCATTATTTCCCTCTACTCCTCTTTGGTCAGACCTCATCTGGAATATTGTGTCCAGTTTTGGGCACCACATTTTAAAAAAGACATCAACAAACTGGAGCAAGTTCAGAAAAGAGCGACCAGAATGGTGACCGGTCTGCAAACCCTGTCTTATGAGGAAAGGTTGCAGGATTTGGGAATGTTTAGTTTGCAAAAGAGAAGACTGAGAGGAGACTTAATAGCTGTCTACAAATATCTAAAGGGCTGTCACATTGTAGAAGGATCAACTTTATTCTCATTTGCACAAGGAAAGACTAGAAGCAATGGGATGAAACTGAATGGGAAGAGACACAGATTAGATATTAGAAAAAACTTTTTGACAGTTAGAGTGATCAATGAGTGGAACAGGCTGCCACGAGAAGTGGTGAGTTCTCCTTCAATGGAAGTCTTAAAACAGAGGCTGGACAGACATCTGACTGGGATGATTTAGCGAATCCTGCTTTGAGCAGGGGGTTGGACCAGATGGCCCAGGAGGTCCCTTCCAACTCTACGATTCTATGATTCTATGATTCTATGATTCTATGATTCTATAATCATTAGATGATGTCATAATCATTTTGTTGATGTCATAATCATTTGATGATGTCATAATCATTTTGTTGATGTCATAATCATTTTGTTGATGTCACAATGATTTGATGATATCATATTCATTTGATGTCATAATCATTGGATGATGTCATAATCATTTTGTTGATGTCATAATCATTTGATGATGTCATAATCATTTGATGTCATAATCATTGGATGATGTCATAATCATTTTGTTGATGTCATAATCATTTTATGATGTCATAATCATTTTGTTGATGTCATAATCATTGGATGATGTCATAATCCTTTTGTTGATGTCATAATCATTTGATGATGTCATAATCATTAGATGATGTCATAATCATTTTGTTGATGTCATAATCATTTGATGATGTCATAATCATTTTGTTGATGTCATAATCATTTCGTTGATGTCATAATGATTTGATGATATCATAATCATTTGATGTCATAATCATTGGATGATTTCATAATCATTTTGTTGATGTCATAATCATTTGATGATGTCATAATCATTGGATGATGACATAATCATTTTGTTGATGTCATAATCATTTGATGTCATAATCATTGGATGATGTCATAATCATTTTGTTGATGTCATAATCATTTGATGATGTCATAATCATTAGATGATGTCATAATCATTTTGTTGATATCATAATCATTTGATGTCATAATCATTGGATGATGTCATAATCATTTTGTTGATGGCATAATCATTTGATGATGTCATAATCATTAGATAATGTCATAATCATTTTGTTGAAGTCATAATCATTTGATGATGTCATAATCATTTTGTTGATGTCATAATCATTTTGTTGATGTCATAATGATTTGATGATGTCATAATCATTTGATGTCATAATCATTGGATGATGTCATAATCATTTTGTTGATGTCATAATCATTTGATGATGTCATAATCATTTTATGTCATAATCATTGGATGATGTCATAATCATTTTGTTGATGTCATAATCACTTGATGATGTCATAATCATTAGATGATGTCATAATCATTTTGTTGATGTCATAATCATTTTGTTGATGTCATAATCATTTGATGATGTCATAATCATTAGATGATGTCATAATCATTTTGTTGATGTCATAATCATTTGATGATGTCATAATCATTTGATGTCATAATCATTGGATGATGTCATAATCATTTTGTTGATGTCATAATCATTTAATGATGTCATAATCATTTGATGTCATAATCATTGGATGATGTCATAATCATTTTGTTGATGTCATAATCATTTGATGTCATAATCATTGGATGATGTCATAATCATTTTGTTGATGTCATAATCATTTGATGATGTCATAATCATTTGATGTCATAATCATTGGATGATGTCATAATCATTTTGTTGATGTCATAATCATTTGATGATGTCATAATCATTAGATGATGTCATAATCATTGGATGATGACATAATCATTTTGTTGATGTCATAATCATTTGATGTCATAATCATTGGATGATGTCATAATCATTTTGTTGATGTCATAATCATTTGATGATGTCATAATCATTAGATGATGTCATAATCATTTTGTTGATGTCACAATCATTTCATGATGTCATAATCATTTGATGTCATAATCATTGGATGATGTCATAATCATTTTGTTGATGTCATAATCATTTGTTGATGTCATAATCATTAGATAATGTCATAATCATTTTGTTGAAGTCATAATCATTTGATGATGTCATTATCATTTTGTTGATGTCATAATGATTTGATGATGTCATAATCATTTGATGTCATAATCATTGGATGATGTCATAATCATTTTGTTGATGTCATAATCATTTGATGATGTCATAATCATTTGATGTCATAATCATTGGATGATGTCATAATCATTTTGTTGATGTCATAATCATTTGATGATGTCATAATCATTAGATGATGTCATAATCATTTTGTTGATGTCATAATCATTTGATGATGTCATAATCATATGATGTAATAATCATTGGATGATGTCATAATCATTTTGTTGATGTCATAATCATTTGATGATGTCATAATCATTAGATGATGTCATAATCATTTTGTTGATGTCATAATCATTTGATGATGTCATAATCATTAGATGATGTCATAATCATTTTGTTGATGTCATAATCATTTGATGATGTCATAATCATTTGATGTCATAATCATTGGATGATGTCGTAATCATTTTGTTGATGTCATAATCATTTGATGATGTCATAATCATTAGATGATGTCATAATCATTTGATGATGTCATAATCATTTTGTTGATGTCATAATCATTTCATGATGTCATAATCATTTGATGTCATAATCATTGGATGATGTCATAATCATTTTGTTGATGTCATAATCATTTGATGATGTCATAATCATTAGATAATGTCATAATCATTTTGTTGAAGTCATAATCATTTGATTATGTCATAATCATTTTGTTGATGTCATAATGTTTGTTGATGTCATAATGATTTGATGATGTCATAATCATTTGATGTCATAATCATTGGATGATGTCATAATCATTTTGTTGATGTCATAATCATTTGATGATGTCATAATCATTTGATGTCATAATCATTGGATGATGTCATAATCATTTTGTTGATGTCATAATCATTTGATGATGTCATAATCATTAGATAATGTCATAATCATTTTGTTGATGTCATAATCATTTGATGATGTCATAATCATATGATGTAATAATCATTGGATGATGTCATAATCATTTTGTTGATGTCATAATCATTTGATGATGTCATAATCATTAGATGATGTCATAATCATTTTGTTGATGTCATAATCATTTGATGATGTCATAATCATTTGATGTCATAATCATTGGATGATGTCATAATCATTTTGTTGATGTCATAATCATTTGATGATGTCATAATCATTAGATGATGTCATAATCATTTTGTTGATGTCATAATCATTTGATGATGTCATAATCATTTGATGTCATAATCATTGGATGATGTCATAATCATTTTGTTGATGTCATAATCATTTTATGATGTCATAATCATTTTGTTGATGTCATAATCATTGGATGATGTCATAATCCTTTTGTTGATGTCATAATCATTTGATGATGTCATAATCTAAGTATGGAATGGACAAGGCAACTGTTAGGTGGATTCATAACTGGCTTAGTGATCGGACCCAAAGAGTGGTCGTAAATGGCTGCACATCCAGTTGGAAGAATGTCTCAAGTGGGGTACCACAGGGCTCTGTCCTGGGCCCTGTATTGTTCAACATCTTTATCAACGATTTAGATGAAGGAATTGAGGGTAAACTGATTAAATTTGCTGATGACACAAAGCTAGGAGGGATAGCTAATAGTAGAGAAGAGAGAGAGAGGATTCAAAAAGATTTAAATAAACTGGAGAAGTGGGCAGCAACTAACAGAATGGTTTTTAACAGGGAGAAATGCAAAGTACTACATCTGGGCAATAAAAATGAAAAAAGCATATATAGAATGGGAGGAATAGGGCTAAGTGACAGCACATGTGAAAAAGACTTGGGTATACTAATAGATCACAGACTGAATATGAGTCAACAGTGTGATGCAGCAGCAAAAAAGGCAAATGCAATTCTAGGATGTATTAACAGAAGCATACAGTCTAGATCACGTGAAGTCATTATTTCCCTCTACTCCTCTTTGGTCAGACCTCATCTGGAATATTGTGTCCAGTTTTGGGCACCACATTTTAAAAAAGACATCAACAAACTGGAGCAAGTTCAGAAAAGAGCGACCAGAATGGTGACCGGTCTGCAAACCCTGTCTTATGAGGAAAGGTTGCAGGATTTGGGAATGTTTAGTTTGCAAAAGAGAAGACTGAGAGGAGACTTAATAGCTGTCTACAAATATCTAAAGGGCTGTCACATTGTAGAAGGATCAACTTTATTCTCATTTGCACAAGGAAAGACTAGAAGCAATGGGATGAAACTGAATGGGAAGAGACACAGATTAGATATTAGAAAAAACTTTTTGACAGTTAGAGTGATCAATGAGTGGAACAGGCTGCCACGAGAAGTGGTGAGTTCTCCTTCAATGGAAGTCTTCAAACAGAGGCTGGACAGACATCTGACTGGGATGATTTAGCGAATCCTGCTTTGAGCAGGGGGTTGGACCAGATGGCCCAGGAGGTCCCTTCCAACTCTACGATTCTATGATTCTATGATTCTATGATTCTATAATCATTAGATGATGTCATAATCATTTTGTTGATGTCATAATCATTTGATGATGTCATAATCATTTTGTTGATGTCATAATCATTTTGTTGATGTCACAATGATTTGATGATATCATATTCATTTGATGTCATAATCATTGGATGATGTCATAATCATTTTGTTGATGTCATAATCATTTGATGATGTCATAATCATTTGATGTCATAATCATTGGATGATGTCATAATCATTTTGTTGATGTCATAATCATTTTATGATGTCATAATCATTTTGTTGATGTCATAATCATTGGATGATGTCATAATCATTTTGTTGATGTCATAATCATTTGATGATGTCATAATCATTAGATGATGTCATAATCATTTTGTTGATGTCATAATCATTTGATGATGTCATAATCATTTTGTTGATGTCATAATCATTTCGTTGATGTCATAATGATTTGATGATATCATAATCATTTGATGTCATAATCATTGGATGATTTCATAATCATTTTGTTGATTTCATAATCATTTGATGATGTCATAATCATTAGATGATGTCATAATCATTGGATGATGACATAATCATTTTGTTGATGTCATAATCATTTGATGTCATAATCATTGGATGATGTCATAATCATTTTGTTGATGTCATAATCATTTGATGATGTCATAATCATTAGATGATGTCATAATCATTTTGTTGATGTCATAATCATTTGATGTCATAATCATTGGATGATGTCATAATCATTTTGTTGATGGCATAATCATTTGATGATGTCATAATCATTAGATAATGTCATAATCATTTTGTTGAAGTCATAATCATTTGATGATGTCATAATCATTTTGTTGATGTCATAATCATTTTGTTGATGTCATAATGATTTGATGATGTCATAATCATTTGATGTCATAATCATTGGATGATGTCATAATCATTTTGTTGATGTCATAATCATTTGATGATGTCATAATCATTTTATGTCATAATCATTGGATGATGTCATAATCATTTTGTTGATGTCATAATCACTTGATGATGTCATAATCATTAGATGATGTCATAATCATTTTGTTGATGTCATAATCTTTTTGTTGATGTCATAATCATTTGATGATGTCATAATCATTAGATGATGTCATAATCATTTTGTTGATGTCATAATCATTTGATGATGTCATAATCATTTGATGTCATAATCATTGGATGATGTCATAATCATTTTGTTGATGTCATAATCATTTAATGATGTCATAATCATTTGATGTCATAATCATTGGATGATGTCATAATCATTTTGTTGATGTCATAATCATTTGATGTCATAATCATTGGATGATGTCATAATCATTTTGTTGATGTCATAATCATTTGATGATGTCATAATCATTTGATGTCATAATCATTGGATGATGTCATAATCATTTTGTTGATGTCATAATCATTTGATGATGTCATAATCATTAGATGATGTCATAATCATTGGATGATGACATAATCATTTTGTTGATGTCATAATCATTTGATGTCATAATCATTGGATGATGTCATAATCATTTTGTTGATGTCATAATCATTTGATGATGTCATAATCATTAGATGATGTCATAATCATTTTGTTGATGTCACAATCATTTCATGATGTCATAATCATTTGATGTCATAATCATTGGATGATGTCATAATCATTTTGTTGATGTCATAATCATTTGTTGATGTCATAATCATTAGATAATGTCATAATCATTTTGTTGAAGTCATAATCATTTGATGATGTCATTATCATTTTGTTGATGTCATAATGATTTGATGATGTCATAATCATTTGATGTCATAATCATTGGATGATGTCATAATCAATTTGTTGATGTCATAATCATTTGATGATGTCATAATCATTTGATGTCATAATCATTGGATGATGTCATAATCATTTTGTTGATGTCATAATCATTTGATGATGTCATAATCATTAGATGATGTCATAATCATTTTGTTGATGTCATAATCATTTGATGATGTCATAATCATATGATGTAATAATCATTGGATGATGTCATAATCATTTTGTTGATGTCATAATCATTTGATGATGTCATAATCATTATATGATGTCATAATCATTTTGTTGATGTCATAATCATTTGATGATGTCATAATCATTAGATGATGTCATAATCATTTTGTTGATGTCATAATCATTTGATGATGTCATAATCATTTGATGTCATAATCATTGGATGATGTCGTAATCATTTTGTTGATGTCATAATCATTTGATGATGTCATAATCATTTGATGATGTCATAATCATTTTGATGATGTCATAATCATTTGATGATGTCATAATCATTTGATGTCATAATCATTGGATAATGTCATAATCATTTTGTTGATGTCATAATCATTTTATGATGTCATAATCATTTTGTTGATGTCATAATCATTGGATGATGTCATAATCCTTTTGTTGATGTCATAATCATTTGATGATGTCATAATCATTAGATGATGTCATAATCATATTGTTGATGTCATAATCATTTGATGATGTCATAATCATTTTGTTGTTGTCATAATCATTTCGTTGATGTCATAATGATTTGATGATATCATAATCATTTGATGTCATAATCATTGGATGATGTCATAATCATTTTGTTGATGTCATAATCATTTGATGATGTCATAATCATTTGATGTCATAATCATTGGATGATGTCATAATCATTTTGTTGATGTCATAATCATTTTATGATGTCATAATCATTTTGTTGATGTCATAATCATTGGATGATGTCATAATCCTTTTGTTGATGTCATAATCATTTGATGATGTAATAATCATTGGATGATGTCATAATCCTTTTGTTGATGTCATAATCATTTGATGATGTCATAATCATTTTGTTGATGTCATAATCATTTGATGATGTCATAATCATTTGATGTCATAATCATTGGATGATGTCATAATCATTTTGTTGATGTCATAATCATTTGATGATGTCATAAACATTAGATGATGTCATAATCATTTTGTTGATGTCATAATGATTTGATGATGTCATAATCATTTGATGTCATAATCATTGGATGATGTCATAATCATTTTGTTGATGTCATAATCATTTGATGATGTCATAATCATTTTGTTGATGTCATAATCATTTGATGATGTCATAATCATTTGATGTCATAATCATTGGATGATGTCATAATCATTTTGTTGATGTCATAATCATTTGATGATGTCATAAACATTAGATGATGTCATAATCATTTTGTTGATGTCATAATGATTTGATGATGTCATAATCATTTGATGTCATAATCATTGGATGATGTCATAATCATTTTGTTGATGTCATAATCATTTGATGATGTCATAATCATTTGATGTCATAATCATTGGATGATGTCATAATCATTTTGTTGATGTCATAATCATTTGATGATGTCATAATCATTAGATGATGTCATAATCATTTTGTTGATGTCAAAATCATTAGATGATGTCATAATCATTTTGTTGATGTCATAATCATTTTGTTGATGTCATAATCATTTGATGATGTCATAATCATTTGATGATGTCATAATCATTAGATGATGTCATAATCATTGGATGATGACATAATCATTTTGTTGATGTCATAATCATTTGATGTCATAATCATTGGATGATGTCATAATCATTTTGTTGATGTCATAATCATTTGATGATGTCATAATCATTAGATGATGTCATAATCATTTTGTTGATGTCACAATCATTTCATGATGTCATAATCATTTGATGTCATAATCATTGGATGATGTCATAATCATTTTGTTGATGTCATAATCATTTGATGATGTCATAATCATTAGATAATGTCATAATCATTTTGTTGAAGTCATAATCATTTGATGATGTCATAATCATTTTGTTGATGTCATATTGATTTGATGATGTCATAATCATTTGATGTCATAATCATTGGATGATGTCATAATCATTTTGTTGATGTCATAATCATTTGATGATGTCATAATCATTTGATGTCATAATCATTGGATGATGTCATAATCATTTTGTTGATGTCATAATCATTTGATGATGTCATAATCATTAGATGATGTCATAATCATTTTGTTGATGTCATAATCATTTGATGATGTCATAATCATATGATGTAATAATCATTGGATGATGTCATAATCATTTTGTTGATGTCATAATCATTTGATGATGTCATAATCATTGGATGATGTCATAATCATTTTGTTGATGTCATAATCATTTGATGATGTCATAATCATTTGATGTCATAATCATTGGATGATGTCATAATCATTTTGTTGATGTCATAATCATTTGATGATGTCATAATCATTAGATGATGTCATAATCATTTTGTTGATGTCATAATCATTTGATGATGTCATAATCATATGATGTAATAATCATTGGATGATGTCATAATCATTTTGTTGATGTCATAATCATTTGATGATGTCATACTCATTTGATGTCATAATCATTGGATGATGTCGTAATCATTTTGTTGATGTCATAATCATTTGATGGTGTCATAATCATTTGATGATGTCATAATCATTTTGATGATGTCATAATCATTTGATGATGTCATAATCATTTGATGTCATAATCATTGGATAATGTCATAATCATTTTGTTGATGTCATAATCATTTTATGATGTCATAATCATTTTGTTGATGTAATAATCATTGGATGATGTCATAATCCTTTTGTTGATGTCATAATCATTTGATGATGTCATAATCATTAGATGATGTCATAATCATATTGTTGATGTCATAATCATTTGATGATGTCATAATCATTTTGTTGATGTCATAATCATTTCGTTGATGTCATAATGATTTGATGATATCATAATCATTTGATGTCATAATCATTGGATGATGTCATAATCATTTTGTTGATGTCATAATCATTTGATGATGTCATAATCATTTGATGTCATAATCATTGGATGATGTCATAATCATATGATGTAATAATCATTGGATGATGTCATAATCATTTTGTTGATGTCATAATCATTTGATGATGTCATACTCATTTGATGTCATAATCATTGGATGATGTCGTAATCATTTTGTTGATGTCATAATCATTTGATGGTGTCATAATCATTTGATGATGTCATAATCATTTTGATGATGTCATAATCATTTGATGATGTCATAATCATTTGATGTCATAATCATTGGATAATGTCATAATCATTTTGTTGATGTCATAATCATTTTATGATGTCATAATCATTTTGTTGATGTAATAATCATTGGATGATGTCATAATCCTTTTGTTGATGTCATAATCATTTGATGATGTCATAATCATTAGATGATGTCATAATCATATTGTTGATGTCATAATC
Source organism: Dendrobates tinctorius (assembly GCF_039654945.1). Lineage (NCBI taxonomy): Eukaryota > Metazoa > Chordata > Amphibia > Anura > Dendrobatidae > Dendrobates > Dendrobates tinctorius. The sequence continues at coordinate 38,653,841 of NW_027361687.1, read as the reverse complement.
ATTTGATGATGTCATAATCATTTTGTTGATGTCATAATCATTTCGTTGATGTCATAATGATTTGATGATATCATAATCATTTGATGTCATAATCATTGGATGATGTCATAATCATTTTGTTGATGTCATAATCATTTGATGATGTCATAATCATTTGATGTCATAATCATTGGATGATGTCATAATCATTTTGTTGATGTCATAATCATTTGATGATGTCATAATCATTTGATGTCATAATCATTGGATGATGTCATAATCATTTTGTTGATGTCATAATCATTTTATGATGTCATAATCATTTTGTTGATGTCATAATCATTGGATGATGTCATAATCCTTTTGTTGATGTCATAATCATTTGATGATGTCATAATCATTAGATGATGTCATAATCATTTTGTTGATGTCATAATCATTTGATGATGTCATAATCATTTTGTTGATGTCATAATCATTTCGTTGATGTCATAATGATTTGATGATATCATAATCATTTGATGTCATAATCATTGGATGATTTCATAATCATTTTGTTGATGTCATAATCATTTGATGATGTCATAATCATTGGATGATGACATAATCATTTTGTTGATGTCATAATCATTTGATGTCATAATCATTGGATGATGTCATAATCATTTTGTTGATGTCATAATCATTTGATGATGTCATAATCATTAGATGATGTCATAATCATTTTGTTGATATCATAATCATTTGATGTCATAATCATTGGATGATGTCATAATCATTTTGTTGATGGCATAATCATTTGATGATGTCATAATCATTAGATAATGTCATAATCATTTTGTTGAAGTCATAATCATTTGATGATGTCATAATCATTTTGTTGATGTCATAATCATTTTGTTGATGTCATAATGATTTGATGATGTCATAATCATTTGATGTCATAATCATTGGATGATGTCATAATCATTTTGTTGATGTCATAATCATTTGATGATGTCATAATCATTTTATGTCATAATCATTGGATGATGTCATAATCATTTTGTTGATGTCATAATCACTTGATGATGTCATAATCATTAGATGATGTCATAATCATTTTGTTGATGTCATAATCATTTTGTTGATGTCATAATCATTTGATGATGTCATAATCATTAGATGATGTCATAATCATTTTGTTGATGTCATAATCATTTGATGATGTCATAATCATTTGATGTCATAATCATTGGATGATGTCATAATCATTTTGTTGATGTCATAATCATTTAATGATGTCATAATCATTTGATGTCATAATCATTGGATGATGTCATAATCATTTTGTTGATGTCATAATCATTTGATGTCATAATCATTGGATGATGTCATAATCATTTTGTTGATGTCATAATCATTTGATGATGTCATAATCATTTGATGTCATAATCATTGGATGATGTCATAATCATTTTGTTGATGTCATAATCATTTGATGATGTCATAATCATTAGATGATGTCATAATCATTGGATGATGACATAATCATTTTGTTGATGTCATAATCATTTGATGTCATAATCATTGGATGATGTCATAATCATTTTGTTGATGTCATAATCATTTGATGATGTCATAATCATTAGATGATGTCATAATCATTTTGTTGATGTCACAATCATTTCATGATGTCATAATCATTTGATGTCATAATCATTGGATGATGTCATAATCATTTTGTTGATGTCATAATCATTTGTTGATGTCATAATCATTAGATAATGTCATAATCATTTTGTTGAAGTCATAATCATTTGATGATGTCATTATCATTTTGTTGATGTCATAATGATTTGATGATGTCATAATCATTTGATGTCATAATCATTGGATGATGTCATAATCATTTTGTTGATGTCATAATCATTTGATGATGTCATAATCATTTGATGTCATAATCATTGGATGATGTCATAATCATTTTGTTGATGTCATAATCATTTGATGATGTCATAATCATTAGATGATGTCATAATCATTTTGTTGATGTCATAATCATTTGATGATGTCATAATCATATGATGTAATAATCATTGGATGATGTCATAATCATTTTGTTGATGTCATAATCATTTGATGATGTCATAATCATTAGATGATGTCATAATCATTTTGTTGATGTCATAATCATTTGATGATGTCATAATCATTAGATGATGTCATAATCATTTTGTTGATGTCATAATCATTTGATGATGTCATAATCATTTGATGTCATAATCATTGGATGATGTCGTAATCATTTTGTTGATGTCATAATCATTTGATGATGTCATAATCATTAGATGATGTCATAATCATTTGATGATGTCATAATCATTTTGTTGATGTCATAATCATTTCATGATGTCATAATCATTTGATGTCATAATCATTGGATGATGTCATAATCATTTGATGTCATAATCATTGGATGATGTCGTAATCATTTTGTTGATGTCATAATCATTTGATGATGTCATAATCATTAGATGATGTCATAATCATTTGATGATGTCATAATCATTTTGTTGATGTCATAATCATTTCATGATGTCATAATCATTTGATGTCATAATCATTGGATGATGTCATAATCATTTTGTTGATGTCATAATCATTTGATGATGTCATAATCATTAGATAATGTCATAATCATTTTGTTGAAGTCATAATCATTTGATTATGTCATAATCATTTTGTTGATGTCATAATGTTTGTTGATGTCATAATGATTTGATGATGTCATAATCATTTGATGTCATAATCATTGGATGATGTCATAATCATTTTGTTGATGTCATAATCATTTGATGATGTCATAATCATTTGATGTCATAATCATTGGATGATGTCATAATCATTTTGTTGATGTCATAATCATTTGATGATGTCATAATCATTAGATAATGTCATAATCATTTTGTTGATGTCATAATCATTTGATGATGTCATAATCATATGATGTAATAATCATTGGATGATGTCATAATCATTTTGTTGATGTCATAATCATTTGATGATGTCATAATCATTAGATAATGTCATAATCATTTTGTTGATGTCATAATCATTTGATGATGTCATAATCATATGATGTAATAATCATTGGATGATGTCATAATCATTTTGTTGATGTCATAATCATTTGATGATGTCATAATCATTAGATGATGTCATAATCATTTTGTTGATGTCATAATCATTTGATGATGTCATAATCATTTGATGTCATAATCATTGGATGATGTCATAATCATTTTGTTGATGTCATAATCATTTGATGATGTCATAATCATTAGATGATGTCATAATCATTTTGTTGATGTCATAATCATTTGATGATGTCATAATCATTTGATGATGTCATAATCTAAGTATGGAATGGACAAGGCAACTGTTAGGTGGATTCATAACTGGCTTAGTGATCGGACCCAAAGAGTGGTCGTAAATGGCTGCACATCCAGTTGGAAGAATGTCTCAAGTGGGGTACCACAGGGCTCTGTCCTGGGCCCTGTATTGTTCAACATCTTTATCAACGATTTAGATGAAGGAATTGAGGGTAAACTGATTAAATTTGCTGATGACACAAAGCTAGGAGGGATAGCTAATAGTAGAGAAGAGAGAGAGAGGATTCAAAAAGATTTAAATAAACTGGAGAAGTGGGCAGCAACTAACAGAATGGTTTTTAACAGGGAGAAATGCAAAGTACTACATCTGGGCAATAAAAATGAAAAAAGCATATATAGAATGGGAGGAATAGGGCTAAGTGACAGCACATGTGAAAAAGACTTGGGTATACTAATAGATCACAGACTGAATATGAGTCAACAGTGTGATGCAGCAGCAAAAAAGGCAAATGCAATTCTAGGATGTATTAACAGAAGCATACAGTCTAGATCACGTGAAGTCATTATTTCCCTCTACTCCTCTTTGGTCAGACCTCATCTGGAATATTGTGTCCAGTTTTGGGCACCACATTTTAAAAAAGACATCAACAAACTGGAGCAAGTTCAGAAAAGAGCGACCAGAATGGTGACCGGTCTGCAAACCCTGTCTTATGAGGAAAGGTTGCAGGATTTGGGAATGTTTAGTTTGCAAAAGAGAAGACTGAGAGGAGACTTAATAGCTGTCTACAAATATCTAAAGGGCTGTCACATTGTAGAAGGATCAACTTTATTCTCATTTGCACAAGGAAAGACTAGAAGCAATGGGATGAAACTGAATGGGAAGAGACACAGATTAGATATTAGAAAAAACTTTTTGACAGTTAGAGTGATCAATGAGTGGAACAGGCTGCCACGAGAAGTGGTGAGTTCTCCTTCAATGGAAGTCTTCAAACAGAGGCTGGACAGACATCTGACTGGGATGATTTAGCGAATCCTGCTTTGAGCAGGGGGTTGGACCAGATGGCCCAGGAGGTCCCTTCCAACTCTACGATTCTATGATTCTATGATTCTATGATTCTATAATCATTAGATGATGTCATAATCATTTTGTTGATGTCATAATCATTTGATGATGTCATAATCATTTTGTTGATGTCATAATCATTTTGTTGATGTCACAATGATTTGATGATATCATATTCATTTGATGTCATAATCATTGGATGATGTCATAATCATTTTGTTGATGTCATAATCATTTGATGATGTCATAATCATTTGATGTCATAATCATTGGATGATGTCATAATCATTTTGTTGATGTCATAATCATTTTATGATGTCATAATCATTTTGTTGATGTCATAATCATTGGATGATGTCATAATCCTTTTGTTGATGTCATAATCATTTGATGATGTCATAATCATTAGATGATGTCATAATCATTTTGTTGATGTCATAATCATTTGATGATGTCATAATCATTTTGTTGATGTCATAATCATTTCGTTGATGTCATAATGATTTGATGATATCATAATCATTTGATGTCATAATCATTGGATGATTTCATAATCATTTTGTTGATTTCATAATCATTTGATGATGTCATAATCATTAGATGATGTCATAATCATTGGATGATGACATAATCATTTTGTTGATGTCATAATCATTTGATGTCATAATCATTGGATGATGTCATAATCATTTTGTTGATGTCATAATCATTTGATGATGTCATAATCATTAGATGATGTCATAATCATTTTGTTGATGTCATAATCATTTGATGTCATAATCATTGGATGATGTCATAATCATTTTGTTGATGGCATAATCATTTGATGATGTCATAATCATTAGATAATGTCATAATCATTTTGTTGAAGTCATAATCATTTGATGATGTCATAATCATTTTGTTGATGTCATAATCATTTTGTTGATGTCATAATGATTTGATGATGTCATAATCATTTGATGTCATAATCATTGGATGATGTCATAATCATTTTGTTGATGTCATAATCATTTGATGATGTCATAATCATTTTATGTCATAATCATTGGATGATGTCATAATCATTTTGTTGATGTCATAATCACTTGATGATGTCATAATCATTAGATGATGTCATAATCATTTTGTTGATGTCATAATCTTTTTGTTGATGTCATAATCATTTGATGATGTCATAATCATTAGATGATGTCATAATCATTTTGTTGATGTCATAATCATTTGATGATGTCATAATCATTTGATGTCATAATCATTGGATGATGTCATAATCATTTTGTTGATGTCATAATCATTTAATGATGTCATAATCATTTGATGTCATAATCATTGGATGATGTCATAATCATTTTGTTGATGTCATAATCATTTGATGTCATAATCATTGGATGATGTCATAATCATTTTGTTGATGTCATAATCATTTGATGATGTCATAATCATTTGATGTCATAATCATTGGATGATGTCATAATCATTTTGTTGATGTCATAATCATTTGATGATGTCATAATCATTAGATGATGTCATAATCATTGGATGATGACATAATCATTTTGTTGATGTCATAATCATTTGATGTCATAATCATTGGATGATGTCATAATCATTTTGTTGATGTCATAATCATTTGATGATGTCATAATCATTAGATGATGTCATAATCATTTTGTTGATGTCACAATCATTTCATGATGTCATAATCATTTGATGTCATAATCATTGGATGATGTCATAATCATTTTGTTGATGTCATAATCATTTGTTGATGTCATAATCATTAGATAATGTCATAATCATTTTGTTGAAGTCATAATCATTTGATGATGTCATTATCATTTTGTTGATGTCATAATGATTTGATGATGTCATAATCATTTGATGTCATAATCATTGGATGATGTCATAATCATTTTGTTGATGTCATAATCATTTGATGATGTCATAATCATTTGATGTCATAATCATTGGATGATGTCATAATCATTTTGTTGATGTCATAATCATTTGATGATGTCATAATCATTAGATGATGTCATAATCATTTTGTTGATGTCATAATCATTTGATGATGTCATAATCATATGATGTAATAATCATTGGATGATGTCATAATCATTTTGTTGATGTCATAATCATTTGATGATGTCATAATCATTATATGATGTCATAATCATTTTGTTGATGTCATAATCATTTGATGATGTCATAATCATTAGATGATGTCATAATCATTTTGTTGATGTCATAATCATTTGATGATGTCATAATCATTTGATGTCATAATCATTGGATGATGTCGTAATCATTTTGTTGATGTCATAATCATTTGATGATGTCATAATCATTTGATGATGTCATAATCATTTTGATGATGTCATAATCATTTGATGTCATAATCATTGGATAATGTCATAATCATTTTGTTGATGTCATAATCATTTTATGATGTCATAATCATTTTGTTGATGTCATAATCATTGGATGATGTCATAATCCTTTTGTTGATGTCATAATCATTTGATGATGTCATAATCATTAGATGATGTCATAATCATATTGTTGATGTCATAATCATTTGATGATGTCATAATCATTTTGTTGTTGTCATAATCATTTCGTTGATGTCATAATGATTTGATGATATCATAATCATTTGATGTCATAATCATTGGATGATGTCATAATCATTTTGTTGATGTCATAATCATTTGATGATGTCATAATCATTTGATGTCATAATCATTGGATGATGTCATAATCATTTTGTTGATGTCATAATCATTTTATGATGTCATAATCATTTTGTTGATGTCATAATCATTGGATGATGTCATAATCCTTTTGTTGATGTCATAATCATTTGATGATGTAATAATCATTGGATGATGTCATAATCCTTTTGTTGATGTCATAATCATTTGATGATGTCATAATCATTTTGTTGATGTCATAATCATTTGATGATGTCATAATCATTTGATGTCATAATCATTGGATGATGTCATAATCATTTTGTTGATGTCATAATCATTTGATGATGTCATAAACATTAGATGATGTCATAATCATTTTGTTGATGTCATAATGATTTGATGATGTCATAATCATTTGATGTCATAATCATTGGATGATGTCATAATCATTTTGTTGATGTCATAATCATTTGATGATGTCATAATCATTTTGTTGATGTCATAATCATTTGATGATGTCATAATCATTTGATGTCATAATCATTGGATGATGTCATAATCATTTTGTTGATGTCATAATCATTTGATGATGTCATAAACATTAGATGATGTCATAATCATTTTGTTGATGTCATAATGATTTGATGATGTCATAATCATTTGATGTCATAATCATTGGATGATGTCATAATCATTTTGTTGATGTCATAATCATTTGATGATGTCATAATCATTTGATGTCATAATCATTGGATGATGTCATAATCATTTTGTTGATGTCATAATCATTTGATGATGTCATAATCATTAGATGATGTCATAATCATTTTGTTGATGTCAAAATCATTAGATGATGTCATAATCATTTTGTTGATGTCATAATCATTTTGTTGATGTCATAATCATTTGATGATGTCATAATCATTTGATGATGTCATAATCATTAGATGATGTCATAATCATTGGATGATGACATAATCATTTTGTTGATGTCATAATCATTTGATGTCATAATCATTGGATGATGTCATAATCATTTTGTTGATGTCATAATCATTTGATGATGTCATAATCATTAGATGATGTCATAATCATTTTGTTGATGTCACAATCATTTCATGATGTCATAATCATTTGATGTCATAATCATTGGATGATGTCATAATCATTTTGTTGATGTCATAATCATTTGATGATGTCATAATCATTAGATAATGTCATAATCATTTTGTTGAAGTCATAATCATTTGATGATGTCATAATCATTTTGTTGATGTCATATTGATTTGATGATGTCATAATCATTTGATGTCATAATCATTGGATGATGTCATAATCATTTTGTTGATGTCATAATCATTTGATGATGTCATAATCATTTGATGTCATAATCATTGGATGATGTCATAATCATTTTGTTGATGTCATAATCATTTGATGATGTCATAATCATTAGATGATGTCATAATCATTTTGTTGATGTCATAATCATTTGATGATGTCATAATCATATGATGTAATAATCATTGGATGATGTCATAATCATTTTGTTGATGTCATAATCATTTGATGATGTCATAATCATTGGATGATGTCATAATCATTTTGTTGATGTCATAATCATTTGATGATGTCATAATCATTTGATGTCATAATCATTGGATGATGTCATAATCATTTTGTTGATGTCATAATCATTTGATGATGTCATAATCATTAGATGATGTCATAATCATTTTGTTGATGTCATAATCATTTGATGATGTCATAATCATATGATGTAATAATCATTGGATGATGTCATAATCATTTTGTTGATGTCATAATCATTTGATGATGTCATACTCATTTGATGTCATAATCATTGGATGATGTCGTAATCATTTTGTTGATGTCATAATCATTTGATGGTGTCATAATCATTTGATGATGTCATAATCATTTTGATGATGTCATAATCATTTGATGATGTCATAATCATTTGATGTCATAATCATTGGATAATGTCATAATCATTTTGTTGATGTCATAATCATTTTATGATGTCATAATCATTTTGTTGATGTAATAATCATTGGATGATGTCATAATCCTTTTGTTGATGTCATAATCATTTGATGATGTCATAATCATTAGATGATGTCATAATCATATTGTTGATGTCATAATCATTTGATGATGTCATAATCATTTTGTTGATGTCATAATCATTTCGTTGATGTCATAATGATTTGATGATATCATAATCATTTGATGTCATAATCATTGGATGATGTCATAATCATTTTGTTGATGTCATAATCATTTGATGATGTCATAATCATTTGATGTCATAATCATTGGATGATGTCATAATCATTTTGTTGATGTCATAATCATTTTATGATGTCATAATCATTTTGTTGATGTCATAATCATTGGATGATGTCATAATCCTTTTGTTGATGTCATAATCATTTGATTATGTCATAATCATTAGATGATGTCATAATCATTTTGTTGATGTCATAATCATTTGATGATGTCATAATCATTTTGTTGATGTCATAATCATTTCGTTGATGTCATAATGATTTGATGATATCATAATCATTTGATGTCATAATCATTGGATGATGTCATAATCATTTTGTTGATGTCATAATCATTTGATGATGTCATAATCATTAGATGATGTCATAATCATTGGATGATGACATAATCATTTTGTTGATGTCATAATCATTTGATGTCATAATCATTGGATGATGTCATAATCATTTTGTTGATGTCATAATCATTTGATGATGTCATAATCATTAGATGATGTCATAATCATTTTGTTGATGTCATAATCATTTCATGATGTCATAATCATTTGATGTCATAATCATTGGATGATGTCATAATCATTTTGTTGATGTCATAATCATTTGATGATGTCATAATCATTAGATAATGTCATAATCATTTTGTTGATGTCATAATCATTTTGTTGATGTCATATTGATTTGATGATGTCATAATCATTTGATGTCATAATCATTGGATGATGTCATAATCATTTTGTTCATGTCATAATCATTTGATGATGTCATAATCATTTGATGTCATAATCATTGGATGATGTCATAATCATTTTGTTGATGTCATAATCATTTGATGATGTCATAAACATTAGATGATGTCATAATCATTTTGTTGATGTCATAATCATTTGATGATGTCATAATCATTTGATGTAATAATCATTGGATGATGTCATAATCATTTTGTTCATGTCATAATCATTTGATGATGTCATAATCATTAGATGATGTCATAATCATTTTGTTGATGTCATAATCATTTGATGATGTCATAATCATTAGATGATGTCATAATCATTTTGTTGATGTCATAATCATTTGATGATGTCATAATCATTTTGTTGATGTCATAATCATTGGATGATGTCATAATCCTTTTGTTGATGTCATAATCATTTGATGATGTCATAATCATTAGATGATGTCATAATCATTTTGTTGATGTCATAATCATTTGATGATGTCATAATCATTTTGTTGATGTCATAATCATTTCGTTGATGTCATAATGATTTGATGATATCATAACCATTTGATGTCATAATCATTGGATGATGTCATAATCATTTTGTTGATGTCATAATCATTTGATGATGTCATAATCATTAGATGATGTCATAATCATTGGATGATGACATAATCATTTTGTTTATGTCATAATCATTTGATGTCATAATCATTGGATGATGTCATAATCATTTTGTTGATGTCATAATCATTTGATGATGTCATAATCATTAGATAATGTCATAATCATTTTGTTGAAGTCATAATCATTTGATGATGTCATAATCATTTTGTTGATGTCATAATGATTTGATGATGTCATAATCATTTGATGTCATAATCATTGGATGATGTCATAATCATTTTGTTGATGTCATAATCATTTGATGATGTCATAATCATTTGATGTCATAATCATTGGATGATGTCATAATCATTTTGTTGATGTCATAATCATTTGATGATGTCATAATCATTAGATGATGTCATAATAATTTTGTTGATGTCATAATCATTTGATGATGTCAAAATCATATGATGTAATAATCATTGGATGATGTCATAATCATTTTGTTGATGTCATAATCATTTGATGATGTCATAATCATTAGATGATGTCATAATCATTTTGTTGATGTCATAATCATTTGATGATGTCATAATCATTAGATGATGTCATAATCATTTTGTTGATGTCATAATCATTTGATGATGTCATAATCATTTGATGTCATAATCATTGGATGATGTCATAATCATTTTATTGATGTCATAATCATTTGATGATGTCATAATCATTTGATGATGTCATAATCATTTTGTTGATGTCATAATCATTTGATGATGTCATAATCATTTGATGTCATAATCATTGGATGATGTCATAATCATTTTGTTGATGTCATAATCATTTTATGATGTCATAATCATTTTGTTGATGTCATAATCATTTGATGATGTCATAATCATTTTGTTGATGTCATAATCATTTCGTTGATGTCATAATCATTTTGTTGATGTCATAATCATTTGATGATGTCATAATCATTAGATGATGTCATAATCATTTTGTTGATGTCATAATCATTTGATGATGTCATAATCATTTTGCTGATGTCATAATCATTTGATGATGTCATAATCATTTGATGTCATAATCATTGGATGATGTCGTAATCATTTTGTTGATGTCATAATCATTTGATGATGTCATAATCATTTTGATGATGTCATAATCATTTGATGATGTCATAATCATTTGATGTCATAATCATTGGATAATGTCATAATCATTTTGTTGATGTCATAATCATTTTATGATGTCATAATCATTTTGTTGATGTCATAATCATTGGATGATGTCATAATCCTTTTGTTGATGTCATAATCATTTGATGATGTCATAATCATTAGATGATGTCATAATCATATTGTTGATGTCATAACCATTTGATGATGTCATAATCATTTTGTTGATGTCATAATCATTTCGTTGATGTCATAATGATTTGATGATATCATAATCATTTGATGTCATAATCATTGGATGATGTCATAATCATTTTGTTGATGTCATAATCATTTGATGATGTCATAATCATTTGATGTCATAATCATTGGATGATGTCATAATCATTTTGTTGATGTCATAATCATTTTATGATGTCATAATCATTTTGTTGATGTCATAATCATTGGATGATGTCATAATCCTTTTGTTGATGTCATAATAATTTGATGATGTCATAATCATTAGATGATGTCATAATCATTTTGTTGATGTCATAATCATTTGATGATGTCATAATCATTTTGTTGATGTCATAATCATTTCATTGATGTCATAATGATTTGATGATATCATAATCATTTGATGTCATAATCAATGGATGATGTCATAATCATTTTGTTGATGTCATAATCATTTGATGATGTCATAATCATTAGATGATGTCATAATCATTTGATGATGTCATAATCATTTTGTTGATGTCATAATCATTTCATGATGTCATAATCATTTGATGTCATAATCATTGGATGATGTCATAATCATTTTGTTGATGTCATAATCATTTGATGATGTCATAATCATTAGATAATGTCATAATCATTTTGTTGAAGTCATAATCATTTGATTATGTCATAATCATTTTGTTGATGTCATAATGTTTGTTGATGTCATAATGATTTGATGATGTCATAATCATTTGATGTCATAATCATTGGATGATGTCATAATCATTTTGTTGATGTCATAATCATTTGATGATGTCATAATCATTTGATGTCATAATCATTGGATGATGTCATAATCATTTTGTTGATGTCATAATCATTTGATGATGTCATAATCATTAGATAATGTCATAATCATTTTGTTGATGTCATAATCATTTGATGATGTCATAATCATATGATGTAATAATCATTGGATGATGTCATAATCATTTTGTTGATGTCATAATCATTTGATGATGTCATAATCATTAGATGATGTCATAATCATTTTGTTGATGTCATAATCATTTGATGATGTCATAATCATTTGATGTCATAATCATTGGATGATGTCATAATCATTTTGTTGATGTCATAATCATTTGATGATGTCATAATCATTAGATGTTGTCATAATCATTTTGTTGATGTCATAATCATTTGATGATGTCATAATCATTTGATGTCATAATCATTGGATGATGTCATAATCATTTTGTTGATGTCATAATCATTTTATGATGTCATAATCATTTTGTTGATGTCATAATCATTGGATGATGTCATAATCCTTTTGTTGATGTCATAATCATTTGATGATGTCATAATCTAAGTATGGAATGGACAAGGCAACTGTTAGGTGGATTCATAACTGGCTTAGTGATCGGACCCAAAGAGTGGTCGTAAATGGCTGCACATCCAGTTGGAAGAATGTCTCAAGTGGGGTACCACAGGGCTCTGTCCTGGGCCCTGTATTGTTCAACATCTTTATCAACGATTTAGATGAAGGAATTGAGGGTAAACTGATTAAATTTGCTGATGACACAAAGCTAGGAGGGATAGCTAATAGTAGAGAAGAGAGAGAGAGGATTCAAAAAGATTTAAATAAACTGGAGAAGTGGGCAGCAACTAACAGAATGGTTTTTAACAGGGAGAAATGCAAAGTACTACATCTGGGCAATAAAAATGAAAAAAGCATATATAGAATGGGAGGAATAGGGCTAAGTGACAGCACATGTGAAAAAGACTTGGGTATACTAATAGATCACAGACTGAATATGAGTCAACAGTGTGATGCAGCAGCAAAAAAGGCAAATGCAATTCTAGGATGTATTAACAGAAGCATACAGTCTAGATCACGTGAAGTCATTATTTCCCTCTACTCCTCTTTGGTCAGACCTCATCTGGAATATTGTGTCCAGTTTTGGGCACCACATTTTAAAAAAGACATCAACAAACTGGAGCAAGTTCAGAAAAGAGCGACCAGAATGGTGACCGGTCTGCAAACCCTGTCTTATGAGGAAAGGTTGCAGGATTTGGGAATGTTTAGTTTGCAAAAGAGAAGACTGAGAGGAGACTTAATAGCTGTCTACAAATATCTAAAGGGCTGTCACATTGTAGAAGGATCAACTTTATTCTCATTTGCACAAGGAAAGACTAGAAGCAATGGGATGAAACTGAATGGGAAGAGACACAGATTAGATATTAGAAAAAACTTTTTGACAGTTAGAGTGATCAATGAGTGGAACAGGCTGCCACGAGAAGTGGTGAGTTCTCCTTCAATGGAAGTCTTAAAACAGAGGCTGGACAGACATCTGACTGGGATGATTTAGCGAATCCTGCTTTGAGCAGGGGGTTGGACCAGATGGCCCAGGAGGTCCCTTCCAACTCTACGATTCTATGATTCTATGATTCTATGATTCTATGATTCTATAATCATTAGATGATGTCATAATCATTTTGTTGATGTCATAATCATTTGATGATGTCATAATCATTTTGTTGATGTCATAATCATTTTGTTGATGTCACAATGATTTGATGATATCATATTCATTTGATGTCATAATCATTGGATGATGTCATAATCATTTTGTTGATGTCATAATCATTTGATGATGTCATAATCATTTGATGTCATAATCATTGGATGATGTCATAATCATTTTGTTGATGTCATAATCATTTGATGATGTCATAATCATTAGATGATGTCATAATCATTTTGTTGATGTCATAATCATTTGATGATGTCATAATCATTTTGTTGATGTCATAATCATTTCGTTGATGTCATAATGATTTGATGATATCATAATCATTTGATGTCATAATCATTGGATGATTTCATAATCATTTTGTTGATGTCATAATCATTTGATGATGTCATAATCATTGGATGATGACATAATCATTTTGTTGATGTCATAATCATTTGATGTCATAATCATTGGATGATGTCATAATCATTTTGTTGATGTCATAATCATTTGATGATGTCATAATCATTAGATGATGTCATAATCATTTTGTTGATATCATAATCATTTGATGTCATAATCATTGGATGATGTCATAATCATTTTGTTGATGGCATAATCATTTGATGATGTCATAATCATTAGATAATGTCATAATCATTTTGTTGAAGTCATAATCATTTGATGATGTCATAATCATTTTGTTGATGTCATAATCATTTTGTTGATGTCATAATGATTTGATGATGTCATAATCATTTGATGTCATAATCATTGGATGATGTCATAATCATTTTGTTGATGTCATAATCATTTGATGATGTCATAATCATTTTATGTCATAATCATTGGATGATGTCATAATCATTTTGTTGATGTCATAATCACTTGATGATGTCATAATCATTAGATGATGTCATAATCATTTTGTTGATGTCATAATCATTTTGTTGATGTCATAATCATTTGATGATGTCATAATCATTAGATGATGTCATAATCATTTTGTTGATGTCATAATCATTTGATGATGTCATAATCATTTGATGTCATAATCATTGGATGATGTCATAATCATTTTGTTGATGTCATAATCATTTAATGATGTCATAATCATTTGATGTCATAATCATTGGATGATGTCATAATCATTTTGTTGATGTCATAATCATTTGATGTCATAATCATTGGATGATGTCATAATCATTTTGTTGATGTCATAATCATTTGATGATGTCATAATCATTTGATGTCATAATCATTGGATGATGTCATAATCATTTTGTTGATGTCATAATCATTTGATGATGTCATAATCATTAGATGATGTCATAATCATTGGATGATGACATAATCATTTTGTTGATGTCATAATCATTTGATGTCATAATCATTGGATGATGTCATAATCATTTTGTTGATGTCATAATCATTTGATGATGTCATAATCATTAGATGATGTCATAA
Source organism: Dendrobates tinctorius (assembly GCF_039654945.1). NCBI lineage: Eukaryota > Metazoa > Chordata > Amphibia > Anura > Dendrobatidae > Dendrobates > Dendrobates tinctorius. Next base: position 38,637,704 of record NW_027361687.1, on the reverse strand, counting down.
TCATTTTGTTGATGTCACAATCATTTCATGATGTCATAATCATTTGATGTCATAATCATTGGATGATGTCATAATCATTTTGTTGATGTCATAATCATTTGTTGATGTCATAATCATTAGATAATGTCATAATCATTTTGTTGAAGTCATAATCATTTGATGATGTCATTATCATTTTGTTGATGTCATAATGATTTGATGATGTCATAATCATTTGATGTCATAATCATTGGATGATGTCATAATCATTTTGTTGATGTCATAATCATTTGATGATGTCATAATCATTTGATGTCATAATCATTGGATGATGTCATAATCATTTTGTTGATGTCATAATCATTTGATGATGTCATAATCATTAGATGATGTCATAATCATTTTGTTGATGTCATAATCATTTGATGATGTCATAATCATATGATGTAATAATCATTGGATGATGTCATAATCATTTTGTTGATGTCATAATCATTTGATGATGTCATAATCATTAGATGATGTCATAATCATTTTGTTGATGTCATAATCATTTGATGATGTCATAATCATTAGATGATGTCATAATCATTTTGTTGATGTCATAATCATTTGATGATGTCATAATCATTTGATGTCATAATCATTGGATGATGTCGTAATCATTTTGTTGATGTCATAATCATTTGATGATGTCATAATCATTAGATGATGTCATAATCATTTGATGATGTCATAATCATTTTGTTGATGTCATAATCATTTCATGATGTCATAATCATTTGATGTCATAATCATTGGATGATGTCATAATCATTTTGTTGATGTCATAATCATTTGATGATGTCATAATCATTAGATAATGTCATAATCATTTTGTTGAAGTCATAATCATTTGATTATGTCATAATCATTTTGTTGATGTCATAATGTTTGTTGATGTCATAATGATTTGATGATGTCATAATCATTTGATGTCATAATCATTGGATGATGTCATAATCATTTTGTTGATGTCATAATCATTTGATGATGTCATAATCATTTGATGTCATAATCATTGGATGATGTCATAATCATTTTGTTGATGTCATAATCATTTGATGATGTCATAATCATTAGATAATGTCATAATCATTTTGTTGATGTCATAATCATTTGATGATGTCATAATCATATGATGTAATAATCATTGGATGATGTCATAATCATTTTGTTGATGTCATAATCATTTGATGATGTCATAATCATTAGATGATGTCATAATCATTTTGTTGATGTCATAATCATTTGATGATGTCATAATCATTTGATGTCATAATCATTGGATGATGTCATAATCATTTTGTTGATGTCATAATCATTTGATGATGTCATAATCATTAGATGATGTCATAATCATTTTGTTGATGTCATAATCATTTGATGATGTCATAATCATTTGATGTCATAATCATTGGATGATGTCATAATCATTTTGTTGATGTCATAATCATTTTATGATGTCATAATCATTTTGTTGATGTCATAATCATTGGATGATGTCATAATCCTTTTGTTGATGTCATAATCATTTGATGATGTCATAATCTAAGTATGGAATGGACAAGGCAACTGTTAGGTGGATTCATAACTGGCTTAGTGATCGGACCCAAAGAGTGGTCGTAAATGGCTGCACATCCAGTTGGAAGAATGTCTCAAGTGGGGTACCACAGGGCTCTGTCCTGGGCCCTGTATTGTTCAACATCTTTATCAACGATTTAGATGAAGGAATTGAGGGTAAACTGATTAAATTTGCTGATGACACAAAGCTAGGAGGGATAGCTAATAGTAGAGAAGAGAGAGAGAGGATTCAAAAAGATTTAAATAAACTGGAGAAGTGGGCAGCAACTAACAGAATGGTTTTTAACAGGGAGAAATGCAAAGTACTACATCTGGGCAATAAAAATGAAAAAAGCATATATAGAATGGGAGGAATAGGGCTAAGTGACAGCACATGTGAAAAAGACTTGGGTATACTAATAGATCACAGACTGAATATGAGTCAACAGTGTGATGCAGCAGCAAAAAAGGCAAATGCAATTCTAGGATGTATTAACAGAAGCATACAGTCTAGATCACGTGAAGTCATTATTTCCCTCTACTCCTCTTTGGTCAGACCTCATCTGGAATATTGTGTCCAGTTTTGGGCACCACATTTTAAAAAAGACATCAACAAACTGGAGCAAGTTCAGAAAAGAGCGACCAGAATGGTGACCGGTCTGCAAACCCTGTCTTATGAGGAAAGGTTGCAGGATTTGGGAATGTTTAGTTTGCAAAAGAGAAGACTGAGAGGAGACTTAATAGCTGTCTACAAATATCTAAAGGGCTGTCACATTGTAGAAGGATCAACTTTATTCTCATTTGCACAAGGAAAGACTAGAAGCAATGGGATGAAACTGAATGGGAAGAGACACAGATTAGATATTAGAAAAAACTTTTTGACAGTTAGAGTGATCAATGAGTGGAACAGGCTGCCACGAGAAGTGGTGAGTTCTCCTTCAATGGAAGTCTTCAAACAGAGGCTGGACAGACATCTGACTGGGATGATTTAGCGAATCCTGCTTTGAGCAGGGGGTTGGACCAGATGGCCCAGGAGGTCCCTTCCAACTCTACGATTCTATGATTCTATGATTCTATGATTCTATGATTCTATAATCATTAGATGATGTCATAATCATTTTGTTGATGTCATAATCATTTGATGATGTCATAATCATTTTGTTGATGTCATAATCATTTTGTTGATGTCACAATGATTTGATGATATCATATTCATTTGATGTCATAATCATTGGATGATGTCATAATCATTTTGTTGATGTCATAATCATTTGATGATGTCATAATCATTTGATGTCATAATCATTGGATGATGTCATAATCATTTTGTTGATGTCATAATCATTTTATGATGTCATAATCATTTTGTTGATGTCATAATCATTGGATGATGTCATAATCCTTTTGTTGATGTCATAATCATTTGATGATGTCATAATCATTAGATGATGTCATAATCATTTTGTTGATGTCATAATCATTTCGTTGATGTCATAATGATTTGATGATATCATAATCATTTGATGTCATAATCATTGGATGATTTCATAATCATGTTGTTGATTTCATAATCATTTGATGATGTCATAATCATTAGATGATGTCATAATCATTGGATGATGACATAATCATTTTGTTGATGTCATAATCATTTGATGTCATAATCATTGGATGATGTCATAATCATTTTGTTGATGTCATAATCATTTGATGATGTCATAATCATTAGATGATGTCATAATCATTTTGTTGATGTCATAATCATTTGATGTCATAATCATTGGATGATGTCATAATCATTTTGTTGATGGCATAATCATTTGATGATGTCATAATCATTAGATAATGTCATAATCATTTTGTTGAAGTCATAATCATTTGATGATGTCATAATCATTTTGTTGATGTCATAATCATTTTGTTGATGTCATAATGATTTGATGATGTCATAATCATTTGATGTCATAATCATTGGATGATGTCATAATCATTTTGTTGATGTCATAATCATTTGATGATGTCATAATCATTTTATGTCATAATCATTGGATGATGTCATAATCATTTTGTTGATGTCATAATCACTTGATGATGTCATAATCATTAGATGATGTCATAATCATTTTGTTGATGTCATAATCTTTTTGTTGATGTCATAATCATTTGATGATGTCATAATCATTAGATGATGTCATAATCATTTTGTTGATGTCATAATCATTTGATGATGTCATAATCATTTGATGTCATAATCATTGGATGATGTCATAATCATTTTGTTGATGTCATAATCATTTAATGATGTCATAATCATTTGATGTCATAATCATTGGATGATGTCATAATCATTTTGTTGATGTCATAATCATTTGATGTCATAATCATTGGATGATGTCATAATCATTTTGTTGATGTCATAATCATTTGATGATGTCATAATCATTTGATGTCATAATCATTGGATGATGTCATAATCATTTTGTTGATGTCATAATCATTTGATGATGTCATAATCATTAGATGATGTCATAATCATTGGATGATGACATAATCATTTTGTTGATGTCATAATCATTTGATGTCATAATCATTGGATGATGTCATAATCATTTTGTTGATGTCATAATCATTTGATGATGTCATAATCATTAGATGAAGTCATAATCATTTTGTTGATGTCACAATCATTTCATGATGTCATAATCATTTGATGTCATAATCATTGGATGATGTCATAATCATTTTGTTGATGTCATAATCATTTGTTGATGTCATAATCATTAGATAATGTCATAATCATTTTGTTGAAGTCATAATCATTTGATGATGTCATTATCATTTTGTTGATGTCATAATGATTTGATGATGTCATAATCATTTGATGTCATAATCATTGGATGATGTCATAATCATTTTGTTGATGTCATAATCATTTGATGATGTCATAATCATTTGATGTCATAATCATTGGATGATGTCATAATCATTTTGTTGATGTCATAATCATTTGATGATGTCATAATCATTAGATGATGTCATAATCATTTTGTTGATGTCATAATCATTTGATGATGTCATAATCATATGATGTAATAATCATTGGATGATGTCATAATCATTTTGTTGATGTCATAATCATTTGATGATGTCATAATCATTATATGATGTCATAATCATTTTGTTGATGTCATAATCATTTGATGATGTCATAATCATTAGATGATGTCATAATCATTTTGTTGATGTCATAATCATTTGATGATGTCATAATCATTTGATGTCATAATCATTGGATGATGTCGTAATCATTTTGTTGATGTCATAATCATTTGATGATGTCATAATCATTTGATGTTGTCATAATCATTTTGATGATGTCATAATCATTTGATGATGTCATAATCATTTGATGTCATAATCATTGGATAATGTCATAATCATTTTGTTGATGTCATAATCATTTTATGATGTCATAATCATTTTGTTGATGTCATAATCATTGGATGATGTCATAATCCTTTTGTTGATGTCATAATCATTTGATGATGTCATAATCATTAGATGATGTCATAATCATATTGTTGATGTCATAACCATTTGATGATGTCATAATCATTTTGTTGTTGTCATAATCATTTCGTTGATGTCATAATGATTTGATGATATCATAATCATTTGATGTCATAATCATTGGATGATGTCATAATCATTTTGTTGATGTCATAATCATTTGATGATGTCATAATCATTTGATGTCATAATCATTGGATGATGTCATAATCATTTTGTTGATGTCATAATCATTTTATGATGTCATAATCATTTTGTTGATGTCATAATCATTGGATGATGTCATAATCCTTTTGTTGATGTCATAATCATTTGATGATGTAATAATCATTGGATGATGTCATAATCCTTTTGTTGATGTCATAATCATTTGATGATGTCATAATCATTTTGTTGATGTCATAATGATTTGATGATGTCATAATCATTTGATGTCATAATCATTGGATGATGTCATAATCATTTTGTTGATGTCATAATCATTTGATGATGTCATAAACATTAGATGATGTCATAATCATTTTGTTGATGTCATAATGATTTGATGATGTCATAATCATTTGATGTCATAATCATTGGATGATGTCATAATCATTTTGTTGATGTCATAATCATTTGATGATGTCATAATCATTTGATGTCATAATCATTGGATGATGTCATAATCATTTTGTTGATGTCATAATCATTTGATGATGTCATAATCATTAGATGATGTCATAATCATTTTGTTGATGTCAAAATCATTAGATGATGTCATAATCATTTTGTTGATGTCATAATCATTTGATGATGTCATAATCATTTGATGATGTCATAATCATTAGATGATGTCATAATCATTGGATGATGTTATAATCATTTTGTTGATGTCATAATCATTTGATGATGTCATAATCATTTTGTTGATGTCATAATCATTTGATGATGTCATAATCATTTGATGTCATAATAATTGGATGATGTCATAATCATTTTGTTGATGTCATAATCATTTGATGATGTCATAAACATTAGATGATGTCATAATCATTTTGTTGATGTCATAATGATTTGATGATGTCATAATCATTTGATGTCATAATCATTGGATGATGTCATAATCATTTTGTTGATGTCATAATCATTTGATGATGTCATAATCATTTGATGTCATAATCATTGGATGATGTCATAATCATTTTGTTGATGTCATAATCATTTGATGATGTCATAATCATTAGATGATGTCATAATCATTTTGTTGATGTCAAAATCATTAGATGATGTCATAATCATTTTGTTGATGTCATAATCATTTTGTTGATGTCATAATCATTTGATGATGTCATAATCATTTGATGATGTCATAATCATTAGATGATGTCATAATCATTGGATGATGACATAATCATTTTGTTGATGTCATAATCATTTGATGTCATAATCATTGGATGATGTCATAATCATTTTGTTGATGTCATAATCATTTGATGATGTCATAATCATTAGATGATGTCATAATCATTTTGTTGATGTCACAATCATTTCATGATGTCATAATCATTTGATGTCATAATCATTGGATGATGTCATAATCATTTTGTTGATGTCATAATCATTTGATGATGTCATAATCATTAGATAATGTCATAATCATTTTGTTGAAGTCATAATCATTTGATGATGTCATAATCATTTTGTTGATGTCATATTGATTTGATGATGTCATAATCATTTGATGTCATAATCATTGGATGATGTCATAATCATTTTGTTGATGTCATAATCATTTGATGATGTCATAATCATTTGATGTCATAATCATTGGATGATGTCATAATCATTTTGTTGATGTCATAATCATTTGATGATGTCATAATCATTAGATGATGTCATAATCATTTTGTTGATGTCATAATCATTTGATGATGTCATAATCATATGATGTAATAATCATTGGATGATGTCATAATCATTTTGTTGATGTCATAATCATTTGATGATGTCATAATCATTGGATGATGTCATAATCATTTTGTTGATGTCATAATCATTTGATGATGTCATAATCATTTGATGTCATAATCATTGGATGATGTCATAATCATTTTGTTGATGTCATAATCATTTGATGATGTCATAATCATTAGATGATGTCATAATCATTTTGTTGATGTCATAATCATTTGATGATGTCATAATCATATGATGTAATAATCATTGGATGATGTCATAATCATTTTGTTGATGTCATAATCATTTGATGATGTCATACTCATTTGATGTCATAATCATTGGATGATGTCGTAATCATTTTGTTGATGTCATAATCATTTGATGGTGTCATAATCATTTGATGATGTCATAATCATTTTGATGATGTCATAATCATTTGATGATGTCATAATCATTTGATGTCATAATCATTGGATAATGTCATAATCATTTTGTTGATGTCATAATCATTTTATGATGTCATAATCATTTTGTTGATGTAATAATCATTGGATGATGTCATAATCCTTTTGTTGATGTCATAATCATTTGATGATGTCATAATCATTAGATGATGTCATAATCATATTGTTGATGTCATAATCATTTGATGATGTCATAATCATTTTGTTGATGTCATAATCATTTCGTTGATGTCATAATGATTTGATGATATCATAATCATTTGATGTCATAATCATTGGATGATGTCATAATCATTTTGTTGATGTCATAATCATTTGATGATGTCATAATCATTTGATGTCATAATCATTGGATGATGTCATAATCATTTTGTTGATGTCATAATCATTTTATGATGTCATAATCATTTTGTTGATGTCATAATCATTGGATGATGTCATAATCCTTTTGTTGATGTCATAATCATTTGATTATGTCATAATCATTAGATGATGTCATAATCATTTTGTTGATGTCATAATCATTTGATGATGTCATAATCATTTTGTTGATGTCATAATCATTTCGTTGATGTCATAATGATTTGATGATATCATAATCATTTGATGTCATAATCATTGGATGATGTCATAATCATTTTGTTGATGTCATAATCATTTGATGATGTCATAATCATTAGATGATGTCATAATCATTGGATGATGACATAATCATTTTGTTGATGTCATAATCATTTGATGTCATAATCATTGGATGATGTCATAATCATTTTGTTGATGTCATAATCATTTGATGATGTCATAATCATTAGATGATGTCATAATCATTTTGTTGATGTCATAATCATTTCATGATGTCATAATCATTTGATGTCATAATCATTGGATGATGTCATAATCATTTTGTTGATGTCATAATCATTTGATGATGTCATAATCATTAGATAATGTCATAATCATTTTGTTGAAGTCATAATCATTTGATGATGTCATAATCATTTTGTTGATGTCATAATCATTTTGTTGATGTCATATTGATTTGATGATGTCATAATCATTTGATGTCATAATCATTGGATGATGTCATAATCATTTTGTTCATGTCATAATCATTTGATGATGTCATAATCATTTGATGTCATAATCATTGGATGATGTCATAATCATTTTGTTGATGTCATAATCATTTGATGATGTCATAAACATTAGATGATGTCATAATCATTTTGTTGATGTCATAATCATTTGATGATGTCATAATCATTTGATGTAATAATCATTGGATGATGTCATAATCATTTTGTTCATGTCATAATCATTTGATGATGTCATAATCATTAGATGATGTCATAATCATTTTGTTGATGTCATAATCATTTGATGATGTCATAATCATTAGATGATGTCATAATCATTTTGTTGATGTCATAATCATTTGATGATGTCATAATCATTTGATGTCATAATCATTGGATGATGTCATAATCATTTTGTTGATGTCATAATCATTTGATGATGTCATAATCATTTGATGATGTCATAATCATTTTGTTGATGTCATAATCATTTGATGATGTCATAATCATTTGATGTCATAATCATTGGATGATGTCATAATCATTTGATGTCATAATCATTGGATGATGTCATAATCATTTTTTTGATGTCATAATCATTTTATGATGTCATAATCATTTTGTTGATGTCGTAATCATTGGATGATGTCATAATCCTTTTGTTGATGTCATAATCATTTGATGATGTCATAATCATTTTGTTGATGTCATAATCATTTCGTTGATGTCATAATGATTTGATGATATCATAATCATTTGATGATATCATAATCATTTGATGTCATAATCATTGGATGATGTCATAATCATTTTGTTGATGTCATAATCATTTGATGATGTCATAATCATTTGATGTCATAATCATTGGATGATGTCGTAATCATTTGATGATGCCATAATCATTTTGTTGATGTCATAATCATTTTATGATGTCATAATCATTTTGTTGATGTCATAATCATTTTGTTGATGTCATAATCATTTGATGATGTCATAATCATTAGATGATGTCATAATCATTTTGTTGATGTCATAATCATTTCATGATGTCATAATCATTAGATGATGTCATAATCATTTTGTTGATGTCATAATCATTTCGTTGATGTCATAATGATTTGATGATATCATATTCATTTGATGTCATAATCATTGGATGATGTCATAATCATTTTGTTGATGTCATAATCATTTGATGATGTCATAATCATTTGATGTCATAATCATTGGATGATGTCATAATCATTTTGTTGATGTCATAATCATTTTATGATGTCATAAACATTTTGTTGATGTCATAATCATTGGATGATGTCATCATCCTTTTGTTGATGTCATAATCATTTGATGATGTCATAATCATTAGATGATGTCATAATCATTTTGTTGATGTCATAATCATTTGATGATGTCATAATCATTTTGTTGATGTCATAATCATTTCGTTGATGTCATAATGATTTGATGATATCATAATCATTTGATGTCATAATCATTGGATGATGTCATAATCATTTTGTTGATGTCATAATCATTTGATGATGTCATAATCATTAGATGATGTCATAATCATTGGATGATGACATAATCATTTTGTTGATGTCATAATCATTTGATGTCATAATCATTGGATGATGTCATAATCATTTTGTTGATGTCATAATCATTTGATGATGTCATAATCATTAGATGATGTCATAATCATTTTGTTGATGTCATAATCATTTCATGATGTCATAATCATTTGATGTCATAATCATTGGATGATGTCATAATCATTTTGTTGATGTCATAATCATTTGATGATGTCATAATCATTTGATGTCATAATCATTGGATGATGTCATAATCATTTTGTTGATGTCATAATCATTTGATGATGTCATAAACATTAGATGATGTCATAATCATTTTGTTGATGTCATAATGATTTGATGATGTCATAATCATTTGATGTCATAATCATTGGATGATGTCATAATCATTTTGTTGATGTCATAATCATTTGATGATGTCATAATCATTTGATGTCATAATCATTGGATGATGTCATAATCATTTTGTTGATGTCATAATCATTTGATGATGTCATAATCATTAGATGATGTCATAATCATTTTGTTGATGTCATAATCATTAGATGATGTCATAATCATTTTGTTGATGTCATAATCATTTTGTTGATGTCATAATCATTTGATGATGTCATAATCATTTGATGATGTCATAATCATTAGATGATGTCATAATCATTTTGTTGATGTCATAATCATTTGATGATGTCATAATCATTTGATGTCATAATCATTGGATGATGTCATAATCATTTTGTTGATGTCATAATCATTTGATGATGTCATAATCATTTGATGTCATAATCATTGGTTGATGTCATAATCTTTTTTTTGATGTCATAATCATTTGATGTCATAATCATTGGATGATGTCATAATCATTTTGTTGATGTCATAATCATTTGATGATGTCATAATCATTGGATGATGTCATAATCATTTTGTTGATGTCATAATCATTTGATGATGTCATAATCATTTGATGATGTCATAATCATTGGATGATGACATAATCATTTTGTTGATGTCATAATCATTTGATGATGTCATAATCATTAGATGATGTCATAATCATTGGATGATGACATAATCATTTTGTTGATGTCATAATCATTTGATGTCATAATCATTGGATGATGTCATAATCATTTTGTTGATGTCATAATCATTTGATGATGTCATAATCATTAGATGATGTCATAATCATTGGATGATGACATAATCATTTTGTTGATGTCATAATCATTTGATGTCATAATCATTGGATGATGTCATAATCATTTTGTTGATGTCATAATCATTTGATGATGTCATAATCATTAGATGATGTCATAATCATTTTGTTGATGTCACAATCATTTCATGATGTCATAATCATTTGATGTCATAATCATTGGATGATGTCATAATCATTTTGTTGATGTCATAATCATTTGATGATGTCATAATCATTAGATAATGTCATAATCATTTTGTTGAAGTCATAATCATTTGATGATGTCATAATCATTTTGTTGATGTCATATTGATTTGATGATGTCATAATCATTTGATGTCATAATCATTGGATGATGTCATAATCATTTTGTTGATGTCATAATCATTTGATGATGTCATAATCATTTGATGTCATAATCATTGGATGATGTCATAATCATTTTGTTGATGTCATAATCATTTGATGATGTCATAATCATTAGATGATGTCATAATCATTTTGTTGATGTCATAATCATTTGATGATGTCATAATCATATGATGTAATAATCATTGGATGATGTCATAATCATTTTGTTGATGTCATAATCATTTGATGATGTCATAATCATTGGATGATGTCATAATCATTTTGTTGATGTCATAATCATTTGATGATGTCATAATCATTTGATGTCATAATCATTGGATGATGTCATAATCATTTTGTTGATGTCATAATCATTTGATGATGTCATAATCATTAGATGATGTCATAATCATTTTGTTGATGTCATAATCATTTGATGATGTCATAATCATATGATGTAATAATCATTGGATGATGTCATAATCATTTTGTTGATGTCATAATCATTTGATGATGTCATAATCATTTGATGTCATAATCATTGGATGATGTCGTAATCATTTTGTTGATTTCATAATCATTTGATGGTGTCATAATCATTTGATGATGTCATAATCATTTTGATGATGTCATAATCATTTGATGATGTCATAATCATTTGATGTCATAATCATTGGATAATGTCATAATCATTTTGTTGATGTCATAATCATTTTATGATGTCATAATCATTTTGTTGATGTAATAATCATTGGATGACATCATAATCCTTTTGTTGATGTCATAATCATTTGATGATGTCATAATCATTAGATGATGTCATAATCATAGTGTTGATGTCATAATCCTTTGATGATGTCATAATCATTTTGTTGATGTCATAATCATTTCGTTGATGTCATAATGATTTGATGATATCATAATCATTTCATGTCATAATCATTGGATGATGTCATAATCATTTTGTTGATGTCATAATCATTTGATGATGTCATAATCATTTGATGTCATAATCATTGGATGATGTCATAATCATTTTGTTGATGTCATAATCATTTTATGATGTCATAATCATTTTGTTGATGTCATAATCATTGGATGATGTCATAATCCTTTTGTTGATGTCATAATCATTTGATTATGTCATAATCATTAGATGATGTCATAATCATTTTGTTGATGTCATAATCATTTGATGATGTCATAATCATTTTGTTGATGTCATAATCATTTCGTTGATGTCATAATGATTTGATGATATCATAATCATTTGATGTCATAATCATTGGATGATGTCATAATCATTTTGTTGATGTCATAATCATTTGATGATGTCATAATCATTAGATGATGTCATAATCATTGGATGATGACATAATCATTTTGTTGATGTCATAATCATTTGATGTCATAATCATTGGATGATGTCATAATCATTTTGTTGATGTCATAATCATTTGATGATGTCATAATCATTAGATGATGTCATAATCATTTTGTTGATGTCATAATCATTTCATGATGTCATAATCATTTGATGTCATAATCATTGGATGATGTCATAATCATTTTGTTGATGTCATAATCATTTGATGATGTCATAATCATTAGATAATGTCATAATCATTTTGTTGAAGTCATAATCATTTGATGATGTCATAATCATTTTGTTGATGTCATAATCATTTTGTTGATGTCATATTGATTTGATGATGTCATAATCATTTGATGTCATAATCATTGGATGATGTCATAATCATTTTGTTCATGTCATAATCATTTGATGATGTCATAATCATTTGATGTCATAATCATTGGATGATGTCATAATCATTTTGTTGATGTCATAATCATTGGATGATGTCATAATCATTTTGTTGATGTCATAATCATTTGATGATGTCATAAACATTAGATGATGTCATAATCATTTTGTTGATGTCATAATCATTTGATGATGTCATAATCATTTGATGTAATAATCATTGGATGATGTCATAATCATTTTGTTCATGTCATAATCATTTGATGATGTCATAATCATTAGATGATGTCATAATCATTTTGTTGATGTCATAATCATTTGATGATGTCATAATCATTAGATGATGTCATAATCATTTTGTTGATGTCATAATCATTTGATGATGTCATAATCATTTGATGTCATAATCATTGGATGATGTCATAATCATTTTGTTGATGTCATAATCATTTGATGATGTCATAATCATTTGATGATGTCATAATCATTTTGTTGATGTCATAATCATTTGATGATGTCATAATCATTTGATGTCATAATCATTGGATGATGTCATAATCATTTGATGTCATAATCATTGGATGATGTCATAATCATTTTTTTGATGTCATAATCATTTTATGATGTCATAATCATTTTGTTGATGTCGTAATCATTGGATGATGTCATAATCCTTTTGTTGATGTCATAATCACTTGATGATGTCATAATAATTAGATGATGTCATAATCATTTTGTTGATGTCATAATCATTTGATGATGTCATAATCATTTTGTTGATGTCATAATCATTTCGTTGATGTCATAATGATTTGATGATATCATAATCATTTGATGTCATAATCATTGGATGATGTCATAATCATTTTGTTGATGTCATAATCATTTGATGATGTCATAATCATTTGATGTCATAATCATTGGATGATGTTGTAATCATTTGATGATGCCATAATCATTTTGTTGATGTCATAATCATTTTATGATGTCATAATCATTTTGTTGATGTCATAATCATTTTGTTGATGTCATAATCATTTGATGATGTCATAATCATTAGACGATGTCATAATCATTTTGTTGATGTCATAATCATTTCATGATGTCATAATCATTTGATGATATCATATTCATTTGATGTCATAATCATTGGATGATGTCATAATCATTTTGTTGATGTCATAATCATTTGATGATGTCATAATCATTTGATGTCATAATCATTGGATGATGTCATAATCATTTTGTTGATGTCATAATCATTTTATGATGTCATAATCATTTGATGTCATAATCATTGGATGATGTCATAATCATTTTGTTGATGTCATAATCATTTTATGATGTCATAATCATTTTGTTGATGTCATAATCATTGGATGATGTCATCATCCTTTTGTTGATGTCATAATCATTTGATGATGTCATAATCATTAGATGATGTCATAATCATTTTGTTGATGTCATAATCATTTGATGATGTCATAATCATTTTGTTGATGTCATAATCATTTCGTTGATGTCATAATGATTTGATGATATCATAATCATTTGATGTCATAATCATTGGATGATGTCATAATCATTTTGTTGATGTCATAATCATTTGATGATGTCATAATCATTAGATGATGTCATAATCATTGGATGATGACATAATCATTTTGTTGATGTCATAATCATTTGATGTCATAATCATTGGATGATGTCATAATCATTTTGTTGATGTCATAATCATTTGATGATGTCATAATCATTAGATGATGTCATAATCATTTTGTTGATGTCATAATCAATTCATGATGTCATAATCATTTGATGTCATAATCATTGGATGATGTCATAATCATTTTGTTGATGTCATAATCATTTGATGATGTCATAATCATTAGATAATGTCATAACCATTTTTGTTGAAGTCATAATCATTTGATGATGTCATAATCATTTTGTTGATGTCATAATCATTTTGTTGATGTCATATTGATTTGATGATGTCATAATCATTTGATGTCATAATCATTGGATGATGTCATAATCATTTTGTTCATGTCATAATCATTTGATGATGTCATAATCATTTGATGTCATAATCATTGGATGATGTCATAATCATTTTGTTGATGTCATAATCATTTGATGATGTCATAATCATTAGATGATGTCATAATCATTTTGTTGATGTCATAATCATTTGATGATGTCATAATCATTTGATGTAATAATCATTGGATGATGTCATAATCATTTTGTTGATGTCATAATCATTTGATGATGTCATAATCATTAGATGATGTCATAATCATTTTGTTGATGTCATAATCATTTGATGATGTCATAATCATTAGATGATGTCATAATCATTTTGTTGATGTCATAATCATTTGATGATGTCATAATCATTTGATGTCATAATCATTGGATGATGTCATAATCATTTTGTTGATGTCATAATCATTTGATGATGTCATAATCATTTGATGATGTCATAATCATTTTGTTGATGTCATAATCATTTGATGATGTCATAATCATTTGATGTCATAATCATTGGATGATGTCATAATCATTTTGTTGATGTCATAATCATTTTATGATGTCAAAATCATTTTGTTGATGTCATAATCATTGGATGATGTCATAATCCTTTTGTTGATGTCATAATCATTTGATGATGTCATAATCATTAGATGATGTCATAATCATTTTGTTGATGTCATAATCATTTGATGATGTCATAATCATTTTGTTGATGTCATAATCATTTCGTTGATGTCATAATGATTTGATGATATCATAATCATTTGATGTCATAATCATTGGATGATGTCATAATCATTTTGTTGATGTCATAATCATTTGATGATGTCATAATCATTTGATGTCATAATCATTGGATGATGTCATAATCATTTGATGATGCCATAATCATTTTGTTGATGTCATAATCATTTTATGATGTCATAATCATTTTGTTGATGTCATAATCATTTTGTTGATGTCATAATCATTTGATGATGTCATAATCATTAGATGATGTCATAATCATTTTGTTGATGTCATAATCATTTCATGATGTCATAATCATTGGATGATGTCATAATCATTTTGTTGATGTAATAATCATTTGATGATGTCATAATCATTAGATAATGTCATAATCATTTTGTTGAAGTCATAATCATTTGATGATGTCATAATCATTTTGTTGATGTCATAATGATTTGATGATGTCATAATCATTTGATGTCATAATCATTGGATGATGTCATAATCATTTTGTTGATGTCATAATCATTTGATGATGTCATAATCATTTGATGTCATAATCATTGGATGATGTCATAATCATTTTGTTGATGTCATAATCATTTGATGATGTCATAATCATTAGATGATGTCATAATAATTTTGTTGATGTCATAATCATTTGATGATGTCATAATCATTGGATGATTTCATAATCATTTTGTTGATGTCATAATCATTTGATGATGTCATAATCATTAGATGATGTCATAATCATTGGATGATGACATAATCATTTTGTTGATGTCATAATCATTTGATGCCATAATCATTGGATGATGTCATAATCATTTTGTTGATGTCATAATCATTTGATGATGTCATAATCATTAGATGATGTCATAATCATTTTGTTGATGTCATAATCATTTGATGTCATAATCATTGGATGATGTCATAATCATTTTGTTGATGGCATAATCATTTGATGATGTCATAATCATTAGATAATGTCATAATCATTTTGTTGAAGTCATAATCATTTGATGATGTCATAATCATTTTGTTGATGTCATAATCATTTTGTTGATGTCATAATGATTTGATGATGTCATAATCATTTGATGTCATAATCATTGGATGATGTCATAATCATTTTGTTGATGTCATAATCATTTGATGATGTCATAATCATTAGATGATGTCATAATCATTTTGTTGATGTCATAATCATTTGATGATGTCATAATCATTAGATGATGTCATAATCATTTTGTTGATGTCATAATCATTTGATGATGTCATAATCATTTGATGTCATAATCATTGGATGATGTCGTAATCATTTTGTTGATGTCATAATCATTTGATGATGTCATAATCATTTGATGATGCCATAATCATTTTGATGATGTCATAATCATTTGATGATGTCATAATCATTTGATGTCATAATCATTGGATAATGTCATAATCATTTTGTTGATGTCATAATCATTTTATGATGTCATAATCATTTTGTTGATGTCATAATCATTGGATGATGTCATAATCCTTTTGTTGATGTCATAATCATTTGATGATGTCATAATCATTAGATGATGTCATAATCATTTGATGATGTCATAATCATTAGATAATGTCATAATCATTTTGTTGAAGTCATAATCATTTGATGATGTCATAATCATTTTGTTGATGTCATAATCATTTGATGATGTCATAATCATTTGATGTCATAATCATTGGATGATGTCATAATCATTTTGTTGATGTCATAATCATTTGATGATGTCATAATCATTAGATGATGTCATAATAATTTTGTTGATGTCATAATCATTTGATGATGTCAAAATCATATGATGTAATAATCATTGGATGATGTCATAATCATTTTGTTGATGTCATAATCATTTGATGATGTCATAATCATTAGATGATGTCATAATCATTTTGTTGATGTCATAATCATTTGATGATGTCATAATCATTAGATGATGTCATAATCATTTTGTTGATGTCATAATCATTTGATGATGTCATAATCATTTGATGTCATAATCATTGGATGATGTCATAATCATTTTATTGATGTCATAATCATTTGATGATGTCATAATCATTTGATGATGTCATAATCATTTTGTTGATGTCATAATCATTTGATGATGTCATAATCATTTGATGTCATAATCATTGGATGATGTCATAATCATTTTGTTGATGTCATAATCATTTTATGATGTCATAATCATTTTGTTGATGTCATAATCATTGGATGATGTCATAATCCTTTTGTTGATGTCATAATCATTTGATGATGTCATAATCATTAGATGATGTCATAATCATTTTGTTGATGTCATAATCATTTGATGATGTCATAATCATTAGATGATGTCATAATCATTGGATGATGACATAATCATTTTGTTGATGTCATAATCATTTGATGTCATACTCATTGGATGATGTCATAATCATTTTGTTGATGTCATAATCATTTGATGATGTCATAATCATTGGATGATGTCATAATCATTTTGTTGATGTCATAATCATTTTATGATGTCATAATCATTTTGTTGATGTCATAATCATTGGATGATGTCATAATCCTTTTGTTGATGTCATAATAATTTGATGATGTCATAATCATTGGATGATTTCATAATCATTTTGTTGATGTCATAATCATTTGATGATGTCATAATCATTAGATGATGTCATAATCATTGGATGATGACATAATCATTTTGTTGATGTCATAATCATTTGATGTCATAATCATTGGATGATGTCATAATCATTTTGTTGATGTCATAATCATTTGATGATGTCATAATCATTAGATGATGTCATAATCATTTTGTTGATGTCATAATCATTTGATGTCATAATCATTGGATGATGTCATAATCATTTTGTTGATGGCATAATCATTTGATGATGTCATAATCATTAGATAATGTCATAATCATTTTGTTGAAGTCATAATCATTTGATGATGTCATAATCATTTTGTTGATGTCATAATCATTTTGTTGATGTCATAATGATTTGATGATGTCATAATCATTTGATGTCATAATCATTGGATGATGTCATAATCATTTTGTTGATGTCATAATCACTTGATGATGTCATAATCATTAGATGATGTCATAATCATTTTGTTGATGTCATAATCATTTTGTTGATGTCATAATCATTTGATGATGTCATAATCATTTGATGATGTCATAATCATTAGATGATGTCATAATCATTTTGTTGATGTCATAATCATTTGATGATGTCATAATCATTTGATGTCATAATCATTGGATGATGTCATAATCATTTTGTTGATGTCATAATCATTTAATGATGTCATAATCATTTGATGTCATAATCATTGGATGATGTCATAATCACTTTGTTGATGTCATAATCATTTGATGTCATAATCATTGGATGATGTCATAATCATTTTGTTGATGTCATAATCATTTGATGATGTCATAATCATTTGATGTCATAATCATTGGATGATGTCATAATCATTTTGTTGATGTCATAATCATTTGATGATGTCATAATCATTAGATGATGTCATAATCATTGGATGATGACATAATCATTTTGTTGATGTCATAATCATTTGATGTCATAATCATTGGATGATGTCATAATCATTTTGTTGATGTCATAATCATTTGATGATGTCATAATCATTTGATGTCATTATCATTGGATGATGTCATAATCATTTTATTGATGTCATAATCATTTGATGATGTCATAATCATTTGATGATGTCATAATCATTTTGTTGATGTCATAATCATTTGATGATGTCATAATCATTTGATGTCATAATCATTGGATGATGTCATAATCATTTTGTTGATGTCATAATCATTTTATGATGTCATAATCATTTTGTTGATGTCATAATCATTGGATGATGTCATAATCCTTTTGTTGATGTCATAATCATTTGATGATGTCATAATCATTAGATGATGTCATAATCATTTTGTTGATGTCATAATCATTTGATGATGTCATAATCATTAGATGATGTCATAATCATTGGATGATGACATAATCATTTTGTTGATGTCATAATCATTTGATGTCATACTCATTGGATGATGTCATAATCATTTTGTTGATGTCATAATCATTTGATGATGTCATAATCATTGGATGATGTCATA
This sequence comes from Dendrobates tinctorius, assembly GCF_039654945.1. NCBI lineage: Eukaryota > Metazoa > Chordata > Amphibia > Anura > Dendrobatidae > Dendrobates > Dendrobates tinctorius. The sequence goes on along the minus strand of NW_027361687.1, from coordinate 38,617,213 downwards.
ATCATTTTGTTGATGTCATAATCATTTTATGATGTCATAATCATTTTGTTGATGTCATAATCATTGGATGATGTCATAATCCTTTTGTTGATGTCATAATAATTTGATGATGTCATAATCATTGGATGATTTCATAATCATTTTGTTGATGTCATAATCATTTGATGATGTCATAATCATTAGATGATGTCATAATCATTGGATGATGACATAATCATTTTGTTGATGTCATAATCATTTGATGTCATAATCATTGGATGATGTCATAATCATTTTGTTGATGTCATAATCATTTGATGATGTCATAATCATTAGATGATGTCATAATCATTTTGTTGATGTCATAATCATTTGATGTCATAATCATTGGATGATGTCATAATCATTTTGTTGATGGCATAATCATTTGATGATGTCATAATCATTAGATAATGTCATAATCATTTTGTTGAAGTCATAATCATTTGATGATGTCATAATCATTTTGTTGATGTCATAATCATTTTGTTGATGTCATAATGATTTGATGATGTCATAATCATTTGATGTCATAATCATTGGATGATGTCATAATCATTTTGTTGATGTCATAATCATTTGATGATGTCATAATCATTTTATGTCATAATCATTGGATGATGTCATAATCATTTTGTTGATGTCATAATCACTTGATGATGTCATAATCATTAGATGATGTCATAATCATTTTGTTGATGTCATAATCATTTTGTTGATGTCATAATCATTTGATGATGTCATAATCATTTGATGATGTCATAATCATTAGATGATGTCATAATCATTTTGTTGATGTCATAATCATTTTATGATGTCATAATCATTTGATGTCATAATCATTGGATGATGTCATAATCATTTTGTTGATGTCATAATCATTTAATGATGTCATAATCATTTGATGTCATAATCTTTGGATGATGTCATAATCATTTTGTTGATGTCATAATCATTTGATGTCATAATCATTGGATGATGTCATAATCATTTTGTTGATGTCATAATCATTTGATGATGTCATAATCATTTGATGTCATAATCATTGGATGATGTCATAATCATTTTGTTGATGTCATAATCATTTGATGATGTCATAATCATTAGATGATGTCATAATCATTGGATGATGACATAATCATTTTGTTGATGTCATAATCATTTGATGTCATAATCATTGGATGATGTCATAATCATTTTGTTGATGTCATAATCATTTGATGATGTCATAATCATTAGATGATGTCATAATCATTTTGTTGATGTCACAATCATTTCATGATGTCATAATCATTTGATGTCATAATCATTGGATGATGTCATAATCATTTTGTTGATGTCATAATCATTTGATGATGTCATAATCATTAGATAATGTCATAATCATTTTGTTGAAGTCATAATCATTTGATGATGTCATTATCATTTTGTTGATGTCATAATGATTTGATGATGTCATAATCATTTGATGTCATAATCATTGGATGATGTCATAATCATTTTGTTGATGTCATAATCATTTGATGATGTCATAATCATATGATGTAATAATCATTGGATGATGTCATAATCATTTTGTTGATGTCATAATCATTTGATGATGTCATAATCATTTGATGATGTCATAATCATTAGATGATGTCATAATCATTTTGTTGATGTCATAATCATTTGATAATGTCATAATCATTTGATGTCATAATCATTGGATGATGTCGTAATCATTTTGTTGATGTCATAATCATTTGATGATGTCATAATCATTTGATGATGTCATAATCATTTTGATGATGTCATAATCATTTGATGTAATAATCATTGGATAATGTCATAATCATTTTGTTGATGTCATAATCATTTTATGATGTCATAATCAATTTGTTGATGTCATAATCATTGGATGATGTCATAATCCTTTTGTTGATGTCATAATCATTTGATGATGTCATAATCATTAGATGATGTCATAATCATATTGTTGATGTCATAATCATTTGATGATGTCATAATCATTTAGTTGTTGTCATAATCATTTCGTTGATGTCATAATGATTTGATGATATCATAATCATTTGATGTCATAATCATTGGATGATGTCATAATCATTTTGTTGATGTCATAATCATTTGATGATGTCATAATCATTTGATGTCATAATCATTGGATGATGTCATAATCATTTTGTTGATGTCATAATCATTTTATGATGTCATAATCATTTTGTTGATGTCATAATCATTGGATGATGTCATAATCCTTTTGTTGATGTCATAATCATTTGATGATGTAATAATCATTAGATGATGTCATAATCATTTTGTTGATGTCATAATCATTTGATGATGTCATAATCATTTTGTTGATGTCATAATCATTTCGTTGATGTCATAATGATTTGATGATATCATAACCATTTGATGTCATAATCATTGGATGATGTCATAATCATTTTGTTGATGTCATAATCATTTGATGATGTCATAATCATTAGATGATGTCATAATCATTGGATGATGACATAATCATTTTGTTTATGTCATAATCATTTGATGTCATAATCATTGGATGATGTCATAATCATTTTGTTGATGTCATAATCATTTGATGATGTCATAATCATTAGATAATGTCATAATCATTTTGTTGAAGTCATAATCATTTGATGATGTCATAATCATTTTGTTGATGTCATAATGATTTGATGATGTCATAATCATTTGATGTCATAATCATTGGATGATGTCATAATCATTTTGTTGATGTCATAATCATTTGATGATGTCATAATCATTTGATGTCATAATCATTGGATGATGTCATAATCATTTTGTTGATGTCATAATCATTTGATGATGTCATAATCATTAGATGATGTCATAATAATTTTGTTGATGTCATAATCATTTGATGATGTCAAAATCATATGATGTAATAATCATTGGATGATGTCATAATCATTTTGTTGATGTCATAATCATTTGATGATGTCATAATCATGAGATGATGTCATAATCATTTTGTTGATGTCATAATCATTTGATGATGTCATAATCATTAGATGATGTCATAATCATTTTGTTGATGTCATAATCATTTGATGATGTCATAATCATTTGATGTCATAATCATTGGATGATGTCATAATCATTTTATTGATGTCATAATCATTTGATGATGTCATAATCATTTGATGATGTCATAATCATTTTGTTGATGTCATAATCATTTGATGATGTCATAATCATTTGATGTCATAATCATTGGATGATGTCATAATCATTTTGTTGATGTCATAATCATTTTATGATGTCATAATCATTTTGTTGATGTCATAATCATTGGATGATGTCATAATCCTTTTGTTGATGTCATAATCATTTGATGATGTCATAATCATTAGATGATGTCATAATCATTTTGTTGATGTCATAATCATTTGATGATGTCATAATCATTTTGTTGATGTCATAATCATTTCGTTGATGTCATAATCATTTTGTTGATGTCATAATCATTTTATGATGTCATAATCATTTTGTTGATGTCATAATCATTGGATGATGTCATAATCCTTTTGTTGATGTCATAATCATTTGATGATGTCATAATCTAAGTATGGAGTGGACAAGGCAACTGTTAGGTGGATTCATAACTGGCTTAGTGATCGGACCCAAAGAGTGGTCGTAAATGGCTGCACATCCAGTTGGAAGAATGTCTCAAGTGGGGTACCACAGGGCTCTGTCCTGGGCCCTGTATTGTTCAACATCTTTATCAACGATTTAGATGAAGGAATTGAGGGTAAACTGATTAAATTTGCTGATGACACAAAGCTAGGAGGGATAGCTAATAGTAGAGAAGAGAGAGAGAGGATTCAAAAAGATTTAAATAAACTGGAGAAGTGGGCAGCAACTAACAGAATGGTTTTTAACAGGGAGAAATGCAAAGTACTACATCTGGGCAATAAAAATGAAAAAAGCATATATAGAATGGGAGGAATAGGGCTAAGTGACAGCACATGTGAAAAAGACTTGGGTATACTAATAGATCACAGACTGAATATGAGTCAACAGTGTGATGCAGCAGCAAAAAAGGCAAATGCAATTCTAGGATGTATTAACAGAAGCATACAGTCTAGATCACGTGAAGTCATTATTTCCCTCTACTCCTCTTTGGTCAGACCTCATCTGGAATATTGTGTCCAGTTTTGGGCACCACATTTTAAAAAAGACATCAACAAACTGGAGCAAGTTCAGAAAAGAGCGACCAGAATGGTGACCGGTCTGCAAACCCTGTCTTATGAGGAAAGGTTGCAGGATTTGGGAATGTTTAGTTTGCAAAAGAGAAGACTGAGAGGAGACTTAATAGCTGTCTACAAATATCTAAAGGGCTGTCACATTGTAGAAGGATCAACTTTATTCTCATTTGCACAAGGAAAGACTAGAAGCAATGGGATGAAACTGAATGGGAAGAGACACAGATTAGATATTAGAAAAAACTTTTTGACAGTTAGAGTGATCAATGAGTGGAACAGGCTGCCACGAGAAGTGGTGAGTTCTCCTTCAATGGAAGTCTTAAAACAGAGGCTGGACAGACATCTGACTGGGATGATTTAGCGAATCCTGCTTTGAGCAGGGGGTTGGACCAGATGGCCCAGGAGGTCCCTTCCAACTCTACGATTCTATGATTCTATGATTCTATGATTCTATGATTCTATAATCATTAGATGATGTCATAATCATTTTGTTGATGTCATAATCATTTGATGATGTCATAATCATTTTGTTGATGTCATAATCATTTTGTTGATGTCACAATGATTTGATGATATCATATTCATTTGATGTCATAATCATTGGATGATGTCATAATCATTTTGTTGATGTCATAATCATTTGATGATGTCATAATCATTTGATGTCATAATCATTGGATGATGTCATAATCATTTTGTTGATGTCATAATCATTTTATGATGTCATAATCATTTTGTTGATGTCATAATCATTGGATGATGTCATAATCCTTTTGTTGATGTCATAATCATTTGATGATGTCATAATCATTAGATGATGTCATAATCATTTTGTTGATGTCATAATCATTTGATGATGTCATAATCATTTTGTTGATGTCATAATCATTTCGTTGATGTCATAATGATTTGATGATATCATAATCATTTGATGTCATAATCATTGGATGATTTCATAATCATTTTGTTGATGTCATAATCATTTGATGATGTCATAATCATTAGATGATGTCATAATCATTGGATGATGACATAATCATTTTGTTGATGTCATAATCATTTGATGTCATAATCATTGGATGATGTCATAATCATTTTGTTGATGTCATAATCATTTGATGATGTCATAATCATTAGATGATGTCATAATCATTTTGTTGATGTCATAATCATTTGATGTCATAATCATTGGATGATGTCATAATCATTTTGTTGATGGCATAATAATTTGATGATGTCATAATCATTAGATAATGTCATAATCATTTTGTTGAAGTCATAATCATTTGATGATGTCATAATCATTTTGTTGATGTCATAATCATTTTGTTGATGTCATAATGATTTGATGATGTCATAATCATTTGATGTCATAATCATTGGATGATGTCATAATCATTTTGTTGATGTCATAATCATTTGATGATGTCATAATCATTTTATGTCATAATCATTGGATGATGTCATAATCATTTTGTTGATGTCATAATCACTTGATGATGTCATAATCATTAGATGATGTCATAATCATTTTGTTGATGTCATAATCATTTTGTTGATGTCATAATCATTAGATGATGTCATAATCATTTTGTTGATGTCATAATCATTTGATGATGTCATAATCATTTGATGTCATAATCATTGGATGATGTCATAATCATTTTGTTGATGTCATAATCATTTAATGATGTCATAATCATTTGATGTCATAATCATTGGATGATGTCATAATCATTTTGTTGATGTCATAATCATTTGATGTCATAATCATTGGATGATGTCATAATCATTTTGTTGATGTCATAATCATTTGATGATGTCATAATCATTTGATGTCATAATCATTGGATGATGTCATAATCATTTTGTTGATGTCATAATCATTTGATGATGTCATAATCATTAGATGATGTCATAATCATTGGATGATGACATAATCATTTTGTTGATGTCATAATCATTTGATGTCATAATCATTGGATGATGTCATAATCATTTTGTTGATGTCATAATCATTTGATGATGTCATAATCATTAGATGATGTCATAATCATTTTGTTGATGTCACAATCATTTCATGATGTCATAATCATTTGATGTCATAATCATTGGATGATGTCATAATCATTTTGTTGATGTCATAATCATTTGTTGATGTCATAATCATTAGATAATGTCATAATCATTTTGTTGAAGTCATAATCATTTGATGATGTCATTATCATTTTGTTGATGTCATAATGATTTGATGATGTCATAATCATTTGATGTCATAATCATTGGATGATGTCATAATCATTTTGTTGATGTCATAATCATTTGATGATGTCATAATCATTTGATGTCATAATCATTGGATGATGTCATAATCATTTTGTTGATGTCATAATCATTTGATGATGTCATAATCATTAGATGATGTCATAATCATTTTGTTTATGTCATAATCATTTGATGATGTCATAATCATATGATGTAATAATCATTGGATGATGTCATAATCATTTTGTTGATGTCATAATCATTAGATGATGTCATAATCATTTTGTTGATGTCATAATCATTTGATGATGTCATAATCATTAGATGATGTCATAATCATTTTGTTGATGTCATAATCATTTGATGATGTCATAATCATTTGATGTCATAATCATTGGATGATGTCGTAATCATTTTGTTGATGTCATAATCATTTGATGATGTCATAATCATTAGATGATGTCATAATCATTTGATGATGTCATAATCATTTTGTTGATGTCATAATCATTTCATGATGTCATAATCATTTGATGTCATAATCATTGGATGATGTCATAATCATTTTGTTGATGTCATAATCATTTGATGATGTCATAATCATTAGATAATGTCATAATCATTTTGTTGAAGTCATAATCATTTGATTATGTCATAATCATTTTGTTGATGTCATAATGTTTGTTGATGTCATAATGATTTGATGATGTCATAATCATTTGATGTCATAATCATTGGATGATGTCATAATCATTTTGTTGATGTCATAATCATTTGATGATGTCATAATCATTTGATGTCATAATCATTGGATGATGTCATAATCATTTTGTTGATGTCATAATCATTTGATGATGTCATAATCATTAGATAATGTCATAATCATTTTGTTGATGTCATAATCATTTGATGATGTCATAATCATATGATGTAATAATCATTGGATGATGTCATAATCATTTGATGATGTCATAATCATTAGATGATGTCATAATCATTTTGTTGATGTCATAATCATTTGATGATGTCATAATCATTTGATGTCATAATCATTGGATGATGTCATAATCATTTTGTTGATGTCATAATCATTTGATGATGTCATAATCATTAGATGATGTCATAATCATTTTGTTGATGTCATAATCATTTGATGATGTCATAATCATTTGATGTCATAATCATTGGATGATGTCATAATCATTTTGTTGATGTCATAATCATTTTATGATGTCATAATCATTTTGTTGATGTCATAATCATTGGATGATGTCATAATCCTTTTGTTGATGTCATAATCATTTGATGATGTCATACTCATTTTGTTGATGTCATAATCATTTGATGATGTCATAATCATTAGATAATGTCATAATCATTTTGTTGAAGTCATAATCATTTGATGATGTCATAATCATTTTGTTGATGTCATAATGATTTGATGATGTCATAATCATTTGATGTCATAATCATTGGATGATGTCATAATCATTTTGTTGATGTCATAATCATTTGATGATGTCATAATCATTAGATGATGTCATAATCATTTTGTTGATGTCATAATCATTTGATGATGTCATAATCATTTGATGTCATAATCATTGGATGATGTCATAATCATTTTGTTGATGTCATAATCATTTTATGATGTCATAATCATTTTGTTGATGTCATAATCATTGGATGATGTCATAATCCTTTTGTTGATGTCATAATCATTTGATGATGTCATAATCATATGATGTAATAATCATTGGATGATGTCATAATCATTTTGTTGATGTCATAATCATTTGATGATGTCATAATCATTAGATGATGTCATAATCATTTTGTTGATGTCATAATCATTTGATGATGTCATAATCATTAGATGATGTCATAATCATTTTGTTGATGTCATAATCATTTGATGATGTCATAATCATTTGATGTCATAATCATTGGATGATGTCGTAATCATTTTGTTGATGTCATAATCATTTGATGATGTCATAATCATTAGATGATGTCATAATCATTTGATGATGTCATAATCATTTTGTTGATGTCATAATCATTTCATGATGTCATAATCATTTGATGTCATAATCATTGGATGATGTCATAATCATTTTGTTGATGTCATAATCATTTGATGATGTCATAATCATTAGATAATGTCATAATCATTTTGTTGAAGTCATAATCATTTGATTATGTCATAATCATTTTGTTGATGTCATAATGTTTGTTGATGTCATAATGATTTGATGATGTCATAATCATTTGATGTCATAATCATTGGATGATGTCATAATCATTTTGTTGATGTCATAATCATTTGATGATGTCATAATCATTTGATGTCATAATCATTGGATGATGTCATAATCATTTTGTTGATGTCATAATCATTTGATGATGTCATAATCATTAGATAATGTCATAATCATTTTGTTGATGTCATAATCATTTGATGATGTCATAATCATATGATGTAATAATCATTGGATGATGTCATAATCATTTTGTTGATGTCATAATCATTTGATGATGTCATAATCATTAGATGATGTCATAATCATTTTGTTGATGTCATAATCATTTGATGATGTCATAATCATTTGATGTCATAATCATTGGATGATGTCATAATCATTTTGTTGATGTCATAATCATTTGATGATGTCATAATCATTAGATGATGTCATAATCATTTTGTTGATGTCATAATCATTTGATGATGTCATAATCATTTGATGTCATAATCATTGGATGATGTCATAATCATTTTGTTGATGTCATAATCATTTTATGATGTCATAATCATTTTGTTGATGTCATAATCATTGGATGATGTCATAATCCTTTTGTTGATGTCATAATCATTTGATGATGTCATAATCTAAGTATGGAATGGACAAGGCAACTGTTAGGTGGATTCATAACTGGCTTAGTGATCGGACCCAAAGAGTGGTCGTAAATGGCTGCACATCCAGTTGGAAGAATGTCTCAAGTGGGGTACCACAGGGCTCTGTCCTGGGCCCTGTATTGTTCAACATCTTTATCAACGATTTAGATGAAGGAATTGAGGGTAAACTGATTAAATTTGCTGATGACACAAAGCTAGGAGGGATAGCTAATAGTAGAGAAGAGAGAGAGAGGATTCAAAAAGATTTAAATAAACTGGAGAAGTGGGCAGCAACTAACAGAATGGTTTTTAACAGGGAGAAATGCAAAGTACTACATCTGGGCAATAAAAATGAAAAAAGCATATATAGAATGGGAGGAATAGGGCTAAGTGACAGCACATGTGAAAAAGACTTGGGTATACTAATAGATCACAGACTGAATATGAGTCAACAGTGTGATGCAGCAGCAAAAAAGGCAAATGCAATTCTAGGATGTATTAACAGAAGCATACAGTCTAGATCACGTGAAGTCATTATTTCCCTCTACTCCTCTTTGGTCAGACCTCATCTGGAATATTGTGTCCAGTTTTGGGCACCACATTTTAAAAAAGACATCAACAAACTGGAGCAAGTTCAGAAAAGAGCGACCAGAATGGTGACCGGTCTGCAAACCCTGTCTTATGAGGAAAGGTTGCAGGATTTGGGAATGTTTAGTTTGCAAAAGAGAAGACTGAGAGGAGACTTAATAGCTGTCTACAAATATCTAAAGGGCTGTCACATTGTAGAAGGATCAACTTTATTCTCATTTGCACAAGGAAAGACTAGAAGCAATGGGATGAAACTGAATGGGAAGAGACACAGATTAGATATTAGAAAAAACTTTTTGACAGTTAGAGTGATCAATGAGTGGAACAGGCTGCCACGAGAAGTGGTGAGTTCTCCTTCAATGGAAGTCTTCAAACAGAGGCTGGACAGACATCTGACTGGGATGATTTAGCGAATCCTGCTTTGAGCAGGGGGTTGGACCAGATGGCCCAGGAGGTCCCTTCCAACTCTACGATTCTATGATTCTATGATTCTATGATTCTATGATTCTATAATCATTAGATGATGTCATAATCATTTTGTTGATGTCATAATCATTTGATGATGTCATAATCATTTTGTTGATGTCATAATCATTTTGTTGATGTCACAATGATTTGATGATATCATATTCATTTGATGTCATAATCATTGGATGATGTCATAATCATTTTGTTGATGTCATAATCATTTGATGATGTCATAATCATTTGATGTCATAATCATTGGATGATGTCATAATCATTTTGTTGATGTCATAATCATTTGATGATGTCATAATCATTAGATAATGTCATAATCATTTTGTTGATGTCATAATCATTTGATGATGTCATAATCATATGATGTAATAATCATTGGATGATGTCATAATCATTTGATGATGTCATAATCATTAGATGATGTCATAATCATTTTGTTGATGTCATAATCATTTGATGATGTCATAATCATTTGATGTCATAATCATTGGATGATGTCATAATCATTTTGTTGATGTCATAATCATTTGATGATGTCATAATCATTAGATGATGTCATAATCATTTTGTTGATGTCATAATCATTTGATGATGTCATAATCATTTGATGTCATAATCATTGGATGATGTCATAATCATTTTGTTGATGTCATAATCATTTTATGATGTCATAATCATTTTGTTGATGTCATAATCATTGGATGATGTCATAATCCTTTTGTTGATGTCATAATCATTTGATGATGTCATACTCATTTTGTTGATGTCATAATCATTTGATGATGTCATAATCATTAGATAATGTCATAATCATTTTGTTGAAGTCATAATCATTTGATGATGTCATAATCATTTTGTTGATGTCATAATGATTTGATGATGTCATAATCATTTGATGTCATAATCATTGGATGATGTCATAATCATTTTGTTGATGTCATAATCATTTGATGATGTCATAATCATTAGATGATGTCATAATCATTTTGTTGATGTCATAATCATTTGATGATGTCATAATCATTTGATGTCATAATCATTGGATGATGTCATAATCATTTTGTTGATGTCATAATCATTTTATGATGTCATAATCATTTTGTTGATGTCATAATCATTGGATGATGTCATAATCCTTTTGTTGATGTCATAATCATTTGATGATGTCATAATCATATGATGTAATAATCATTGGATGATGTCATAATCATTTTGTTGATGTCATAATCATTTGATGATGTCATAATCATTAGATGATGTCATAATCATTTTGTTGATGTCATAATCATTTGATGATGTCATAATCATTAGATGATGTCATAATCATTTTGTTGATGTCATAATCATTTGATGATGTCATAATCATTTGATGTCATAATCATTGGATGATGTCGTAATCATTTTGTTGATGTCATAATCATTTGATGATGTCATAATCATTAGATGATGTCATAATCATTTGATGATGTCATAATCATTTTGTTGATGTCATAATCATTTCATGATGTCATAATCATTTGATGTCATAATCATTGGATGATGTCATAATCATTTTGTTGATGTCATAATCATTTGATGATGTCATAATCATTAGATAATGTCATAATCATTTTGTTGAAGTCATAATCATTTGATTATGTCATAATCATTTTGTTGATGTCATAATGTTTGTTGATGTCATAATGATTTGATGATGTCATAATCATTTGATGTCATAATCATTGGATGATGTCATAATCATTTTGTTGATGTCATAATCATTTGATGATGTCATAATCATTTGATGTCATAATCATTGGATGATGTCATAATCATTTTGTTGATGTCATAATCATTTGATGATGTCATAATCATTAGATAATGTCATAATCATTTTGTTGATGTCATAATCATTTGATGATGTCATAATCATATGATGTAATAATCATTGGATGATGTCATAATCATTTTGTTGATGTCATAATCATTTGATGATGTCATAATCATTAGATGATGTCATAATCATTTTGTTGATGTCATAATCATTTGATGATGTCATAATCATTTGATGTCATAATCATTGGATGATGTCATAATCATTTTGTTGATGTCATAATCATTTGATGATGTCATAATCATTAGATGATGTCATAATCATTTTGTTGATGTCATAATCATTTGATGATGTCATAATCATTTGATGTCATAATCATTGGATGATGTCATAATCATTTTGTTGATGTCATAATCATTTTATGATGTCATAATCATTTTGTTGATGTCATAATCATTGGATGATGTCATAATCCTTTTGTTGATGTCATAATCATTTGATGATGTCATAATCTAAGTATGGAATGGACAAGGCAACTGTTAGGTGGATTCATAACTGGCTTAGTGATCGGACCCAAAGAGTGGTCGTAAATGGCTGCACATCCAGTTGGAAGAATGTCTCAAGTGGGGTACCACAGGGCTCTGTCCTGGGCCCTGTATTGTTCAACATCTTTATCAACGATTTAGATGAAGGAATTGAGGGTAAACTGATTAAATTTGCTGATGACACAAAGCTAGGAGGGATAGCTAATAGTAGAGAAGAGAGAGAGAGGATTCAAAAAGATTTAAATAAACTGGAGAAGTGGGCAGCAACTAACAGAATGGTTTTTAACAGGGAGAAATGCAAAGTACTACATCTGGGCAATAAAAATGAAAAAAGCATATATAGAATGGGAGGAATAGGGCTAAGTGACAGCACATGTGAAAAAGACTTGGGTATACTAATAGATCACAGACTGAATATGAGTCAACAGTGTGATGCAGCAGCAAAAAAGGCAAATGCAATTCTAGGATGTATTAACAGAAGCATACAGTCTAGATCACGTGAAGTCATTATTTCCCTCTACTCCTCTTTGGTCAGACCTCATCTGGAATATTGTGTCCAGTTTTGGGCACCACATTTTAAAAAAGACATCAACAAACTGGAGCAAGTTCAGAAAAGAGCGACCAGAATGGTGACCGGTCTGCAAACCCTGTCTTATGAGGAAAGGTTGCAGGATTTGGGAATGTTTAGTTTGCAAAAGAGAAGACTGAGAGGAGACTTAATAGCTGTCTACAAATATCTAAAGGGCTGTCACATTGTAGAAGGATCAACTTTATTCTCATTTGCACAAGGAAAGACTAGAAGCAATGGGATGAAACTGAATGGGAAGAGACACAGATTAGATATTAGAAAAAACTTTTTGACAGTTAGAGTGATCAATGAGTGGAACAGGCTGCCACGAGAAGTGGTGAGTTCTCCTTCAATGGAAGTCTTCAAACAGAGGCTGGACAGACATCTGACTGGGATGATTTAGCGAATCCTGCTTTGAGCAGGGGGTTGGACCAGATGGCCCAGGAGGTCCCTTCCAACTCTACGATTCTATGATTCTATGATTCTATGATTCTATGATTCTATAATCATTAGATGATGTCATAATCATTTTGTTGATGTCATAATCATTTGATGATGTCATAATCATTTTGTTGATGTCATAATCATTTTGTTGATGTCACAATGATTTGATGATATCATATTCATTTGATGTCATAATCATTGGATGATGTCATAATCATTTTGTTGATGTCATAATCATTTGATGATGTCATAATCATTTGATGTCATAATCATTGGATGATGTCATAATCATTTTGTTGATGTCATAATCATTTTATGATGTCATAATCATTTTGTTGATGTCATAATCATTGGATGATGTCATAATCCTTTTGTTGATGTCATAATCATTTGATGATGTCATAATCATTAGATGATGTCATAATCATTTTGTTGATGTCATAATCATTTGATGATGTCATAATCATTTTGTTGATGTCATAATCATTTCGTTGATGTCATAATGATTTGATGATATCATAATCATTTGATGTCATAATCATTGGATGATTTCATAATCATTTTGTTGATTTCATAATCATTTGATGATGTCATAATCATTAGATGATGTCATAATCATTGGATGATGACATAATCATTTTGTTGATGTCATAATCATTTGATGTCATAATCATTGGATGATGTCATAATCATTTTGTTGATGTCATAATCATTTGATGATGTCATAATCATTAGATGATGTCATAATCATTTTGTTGATGTCATAATCATTTGATGTCATAATCATTGGATGATGTCATAATCATTTTGTTGATGGCATAATCATTTGATGATGTCATAATCATTAGATAATGTCATAATCATTTTGTTGAAGTCATAATCATTGATGATGTCATAATCATTTTGTTGATGTCATAATCATTTTGTTGATGTCATAATGATTTGATGATGTCATAATCATTTGATGTCATAATCATTGGATGATGTCATAATCATTTTGTTGATGTCATAATCATTTGATGATGTCATAATCATTTTATGTCATAATCATTGGATGATGTCATAATCATTTTGTTGATGTCATAATCACTTGATGATGTCATAATCATTAGATGATGTCATAATCATTTTGTTGATGTCATAATCATTTTGTTGATGTCATAATCATTAGATGATGTCATAATCATTTTGTTGATGTCATAATCATTTGATGATGTCATAATCATTTGATGTCATAATCATTGGATGATGTCATAATCATTTTGTTGATGTCATAATGATTTAATGATGTCATAATCATTTGATGTCATAATCATTGGATGATGTCATAATCATTTTGTTGATGTCATAATCATTTGATGTCATAATCATTGGATGATGTCATAATCATTTTGTTGATGTCATAATCATTTGATGATGTCATAATCATTTGATGTCATAATCATTGGATGATGTCATAATCATTTTGTTGATGTCATAATCATTTGATGATGTCATAATCATTAGATGATGTCATAATCATTGGATGATGACATAATCATTTTGTTGATGTCATAATCATTTGATGTCATAATCATTGGATGATGTCATAATCATTTTGTTGATGTCATAATCATTTGATGATGTCATAATCATTAGATGATGTCATAATCATTTTGTTGATGTCACAATCATTTCATGATGTCATAATCATTTGATGTCATAATCATTGGATGATGTCATAATCATTTTGTTGATGTCATAATCATTTGTTGATGTCATAATCATTAGATAATGTCATAATCATTTTGTTGAAGTCATAATCATTTGATGATGTCATTATCATTTTGTTGATGTCATAATGATTTGATGATGTCATAATCATTTGATGTCATAATCATTGGATGATGTCATAATCATTTTGTTGATGTCATAATCATTTGTTGATGTCATAATCATTTGATGTAATAATCATTGGATGATGTCATAATCATTTTGTTGATGTCATAATCATTTGATGATGTCATAATCATTAGATGATGTCATAATCATTTTGTTGATGTCATAATCATTTGATGATGTCATAATCATTAGATGATGTCATAATCATTTTGTTGATGTCATAATCATTTGATGATGTCATTATCATTTTGTTGATGTCATAATGATTTGATGATGTCATAATCATTTGATGTCATAATCATTGGATGATGTCATAATCATTTTGTTGATGTCATAATCATTTGATGATGTCATAATCATTTGATGTCATAATCATTGGATGATGTCATAATCATTTTGTTGATGTCATAATCATTTGATGATGTCATAATCATTAGATAATGTCATAATCATTTTGTTGATGTCATAATCATTTGATGATGTCATAATCATATGATGTAATAATCATTGGATGATGTCATAATCATTTTGTTGATGTCATAATCATTTGATGATGTCATAATCATTAGATGATGTCATAATCATTTTGTTGATGTCATAATCATTTGATGATGTCATAATCATTTGATGTCATAATCATTGGATGATGTCATAATCATTTTGTTGATGTCATAATCATTTTATGATGTCATAATCATTTTGTTGATGTCATAATCATTGGATGATGTCATAATCCTTTTGTTGATGTCATAATCATTTGATGATGTCATACTCATTTTGTTGATGTCATAATCATTTGATGATGTCATAATCATTAGATAATGTCATAATCATTTTGTTGAAGTCATAATCATTTGATGATGTCATAATCATTTTGTTGATGTCATAATGATTTGATGATGTCATAATCATTTGATGTCATAATCATTGGATGATGTCATAATCATTTTGTTGATGTCATAATCATTTGATGATGTCATAATCATTAGATGATGTCATAATCATTTTGTTGATGTCATAATCATTTGATGATGTCATAATCATTTGATGTCATAATCATTGGATGATGTCATAATCATTTTGTTGATGTCATAATCATTTTATGATGTCATAATCATTTTGTTGATGTCATAATCATTGGATGATGTCATAATCCTTTTGTTGATGTCATAATCATTTGATGTCATAATCATTGGATGATGTCATAATCATTTTGTTGATGTCATAATCATTTGATGATGTCATAATCATTAGATGATGTCATAATCATTTTGTTGATGTCATAATCATTTGATGATGTCATAATCATTTGATGTCATAATCATTGGATGATGTCATAATCATTTTGTTGATGTCATAATCATTTGATGATGTCATAATCATTAGATGATGTCATAATCATTTTGTTGATGTCATAATCATTTGATGATGTCATAATCATTTGATTTCATAATCATTGGATGATGTCATAATCATTTTGTTGATGTCATAATCATTTTATGATGTCATAATCATTTTGTTGATGTCATAATCATTGGATGATGTCATAATCCTTTTGTTGATGTCATAATCATTTGATGATGTCATACTCATTTTGTTGATGTCATAATCATTTGATGATGTCATAATCATTAGATAATGTCATAATCATTTTGTTGAAGTCATAATCATTTTGTTGATGTCATAATGATTTGATGATGTCATAATCATTTGATGTCATAATCATTGGATGATGTCATAATCATTTTGTTGATGTCATAATCATTTGATGATGTCATAATCATTAGATGATGTCATAATCATTTTGTTGATGTCATAATCATTTGATGATGTCATAATCATTTGATGTCATAATCATTGGATGATGTCATAATCATTTTGTTGATGTCATAATCATTTTATGATGTCATAATCATTTTGTTGATGTCATAATCATTGGATGATGTCATAATCCTTTTGTTGATGTCATAATCATTTGATGATGTCATAATCATATGATGTAATAATCATTGGATGATGTCATAATCATTTTGTTGATGTCATAATCATTTGATGATGTCATAATCATTAGATGATGTCATAATCATTTTGTTGATGTCATAATCATTTTGTTGATGTCATAATCATTTGATGATGTCATAATCATTAGATAATGTCATAATCATTTTGTTGAAGTCATAATCATTTGATTATGTCATAATCATTTTGTTGATGTCATAATGTTTGTTGATGTCATAATGATTTGATGATGTCATAATCATTTGATGTCATAATCATTGGATGATGTCATAATCATTTTGTTGATGTCATAATCATTTGATGATGTCATAATCATTTGATGTCATAATCATTGGATGATGTCATAATCATTTTGTTGATGTCATAATCATTTGATGATGTCATAATCATTAGATAATGTCATAATCATTTTGTTGATGTCATAATCATTTGATGATGTCATAATCATATGATGTAATAATCATTGGATGATGTCATAATCATTTTGTTGATGTCATAATCATTTGATGATGTCATAATCATTAGATGATGTCATAATCATTTTGTTGATGTCATAATCATTTGATGATGTCATAATCATTTGATGTCATAATCATTGGATGATGTCATAATCATTTTGTTGATGTCATAATCATTTGATGATGTCATAATCATTAGATGATGTCATAATCATTTTGTTGATGTCATAATCATTTGATGATGTCATAATCATTTGATGTCATAATCATTGGATGATGTCATAATCATTTTGTTGATGTCATAATCATTTTATGATGTCATAATCATTTTGTTGATGTCATAATCATTGGATGATGTCATAATCCTTTTGTTGATGTCATAATCATTTGATGATGTCATAATCTAAGTATGGAATGGACAAGGCAACTGTTAGGTGGATTCATAACTGGCTTAGTGATCGGACCCAAAGAGTGGTCGTAAATGGCTGCACATCCAGTTGGAAGAATGTCTCAAGTGGGGTACCACAGGGCTCTGTCCTGGGCCCTGTATTGTTCAACATCTTTATCAACGATTTAGATGAAGGAATTGAGGGTAAACTGATTAAATTTGCTGATGACACAAAGCTAGGAGGGATAGCTAATAGTAGAGAAGAGAGAGAGAGGATTCAAAAAGATTTAAATAAACTGGAGAAGTGGGCAGCAACTAACAGAATGGTTTTTAACAGGGAGAAATGCAAAGTACTACATCTGGGCAATAAAAATGAAAAAAGCATATATAGAATGGGAGGAATAGGGCTAAGTGACAGCACATGTGAAAAAGACTTGGGTATACTAATAGATCACAGACTGAATATGAGTCAACAGTGTGATGCAGCAGCAAAAAAGGCAAATGCAATTCTAGGATGTATTAACAGAAGCATACAGTCTAGATCACGTGAAGTCATTATTTCCCTCTACTCCTCTTTGGTCAGACCTCATCTGGAATATTGTGTCCAGTTTTGGGCACCACATTTTAAAAAAGACATCAACAAACTGGAGCAAGTTCAGAAAAGAGCGACCAGAATGGTGACCGGTCTGCAAACCCTGTCTTATGAGGAAAGGTTGCAGGATTTGGGAATGTTTAGTTTGCAAAAGAGAAGACTGAGAGGAGACTTAATAGCTGTCTACAAATATCTAAAGGGCTGTCACATTGTAGAAGGATCAACTTTATTCTCATTTGCACAAGGAAAGACTAGAAGCAATGGGATGAAACTGAATGGGAAGAGACACAGATTAGATATTAGAAAAAACTTTTTGACAGTTAGAGTGATCAATGAGTGGAACAGGCTGCCACGAGAAGTGGTGAGTTCTCCTTCAATGGAAGTCTTCAAACAGAGGCTGGACAGACATCTGACTGGGATGATTTAGCGAATCCTGCTTTGAGCAGGGGGTTGGACCAGATGGCCCAGGAGGTCCCTTCCAACTCTACGATTCTATGATTCTATGATTCTATGATTCTATGATTCTATAATCATTAGATGATGTCATAATCATTTTGTTGATGTCATAATCATTTGATGATGTCATAATCATTTTGTTGATGTCATAATCATTTTGTTGATGTCACAATGATTTGATGATATCATATTCATTTGATGTCATAATCATTGGATGATGTCATAATCATTTTGTTGATGTCATAATCATTTGATGATGTCATAATCATTTGATGTCATAATCATTGGATGATGTCATAATCATTTTGTTGATGTCATAATCATTTTATGATGTCATAATCATTTTGTTGATGTCATAATCATTGGATGATGTCATAATCCTTTTGTTGATGTCATAATCATTTGATGATGTCATAATCATTAGATGATGTCATAATCATTTTGTTGATGTCATAATCATTTGATGATGTCATAATCATTTTGTTGATGTCATAATCATTTCGTTGATGTCATAATGATTTGATGATATCATAATCATTTGATGTCATAATCATTGGATGATTTCATAATCATTTTGTTGATGTCATAATCATTTGATGATGTCATAATCATTAGATGATGTCATAATCATTGGATGATGACATAATCATTTTGTTGATGTCATAATCATTTGATGTCATAATCAT
This sequence comes from Dendrobates tinctorius, assembly GCF_039654945.1. Classification (NCBI taxonomy): domain Eukaryota; kingdom Metazoa; phylum Chordata; class Amphibia; order Anura; family Dendrobatidae; genus Dendrobates; species Dendrobates tinctorius. The sequence goes on along the minus strand of NW_027361687.1, from coordinate 38,596,863 downwards.
TGGATGATGTCATAATCATTTTGTTGATGTCATAATCATTTGATGATGTCATAATCATTAGATGATGTCATAATCATTTTGTTGATGTCATAATCATTTGATGTCATAATCATTGGATGATGTCATAATCATTTTGTTGATGGCATAATCATTTGATGATGTCATAATCATTAGATAATGTCATAATCATTTTGTTGAAGTCATAATCATTTGATGATGTCATAATCATTTTGTTGATGTCATAATCATTTTGTTGATGTCATAATGATTTGATGATGTCATAATCATTTGATGTCATAATCATTGGATGATGTCATAATCATTTTGTTGATGTCATAATCATTTGATGATGTCATAATCATTTTATGTCATAATCATTGGATGATGTCATAATCATTTTGTTGATGTCATAATCACTTGATGATGTCATAATCATTAGATGATGTCATAATCATTTTGTTGATGTCATAATCATTTTGTTGATGTCATAATCATTTGATGATGTCATAATCATTAGATGATGTCATAATCATTTTGTTGATGTCATAATCATTTGATGATGTCATAATCATTTGATGTCATAATCATTGGATGATGTCATAATCATTTTGTTGATGTCATAATCATTTAATGATGTCATAATCATTTGATGTCATAATCATTGGATGATGTCATAATCATTTTGTTGATGTCATAATCATTTGATGTCATAATCATTGGATGATGTCATAATCATTTTGTTGATGTCATAATCATTTGATGATGTCATAATCATTTGATGTCATAATCATTGGATGATGTCATAATCATTTTGTTGATGTCATAATCATTTGATGATGTCATAATCATTAGATGATGTCATAATCATTGGATGATGACATAATCATTTTGTTGATGTCATAATCATTTGATGTCATAATCATTGGATGATGTCATAATCATTTTGTTGATGTCATAATCATTTGATGATGTCATAATCATTAGATGATGTCATAATCATTTTGTTGATGTCACAATCATTTCATGATGTCATAATCATTTGATGTCATAATCATTGGATGATGTCATAATCATTTTGTTGATGTCATAATCATTTGTTGATGTCATAATCATTAGATAATGTCATAATCATTTTGTTGAAGTCATAATCATTTGATGATGTAATAATCATTTTGTTGATGTCATAATGATTTGATGATGTCATAATCATTTGATGTCATAATCATTGGATGATGTCATAATCATTTTGTTGATGTCATAATCATTTGATGATGTCATAATCATTTGATGTCATAATCATTGGATGATGTCATAATCATTTTGTTGATGTCATAATCATTTGATGATGTCATAATCATTAGATGATGTCATAATCATTTTGTTGATGTCATAATCATTTGATGATGTCATAATCATATGATGTAATAATCATTGGATGATGTCATAATCATTTTGTTGATGTCATAATCATTTGATGATGTCATAATCATTAGATGATGTCATAATCATTTTGTTGATGTCATAATCATTTGATGATGTCATAATCATTAGATGATGTCATAATCATTTTGTTGATGTCATAATCATTTGATGATGTCATAATCATTTGATGTCATAATCATTGGATGATGTCGTAATCATTTTGTTGATGTCATAATCATTTGATGATGTCATAATCATTTGATGATGTCATAATCATTTTGATGATGTCATAATCATTTGATGATGTCATAATCATTTGATGTCATAATCATTGGATAATGTCATAATCATTTTGTTGATGTCATAATCATTTTATGATGTCATAATCATTTTGTTGATGTCATAATCATTGGATGATGTCATAATCCTTTTGTTGATGTCATAATCATTTGATGATGTCATAATCATTAGATGATGTCATAATCATATTGTTGATGTCATAATCATTTGATGATGTCATAATCATTTTGTTGTTGTCATAATCATTTCGTTGATGTCATAATGATTTGATGATATCATAATCATTTGATGTCATAATCATTGGATGATGTCATAATCATTTTGTTGATGTCATAATCATTTGATGATGTCATAATCATTTGATGTCATAATCATTGGATGATGTCATAATCATTTTGTTGATGTCATAATCATTTTATGATGTCATAATCATTTTGTTGATGTCATAATCATTGGATGATGTCATAATCCTTTTGTTGATGTCATAATCATTTGATGATGTCATAATCATTAGATGATGTCATAATCATTTTGTTGATGTCATAATCATTTGATGATGTCATAATCATTTTGTTGATGTCATAATCATTTCGTTGATGTCATAATGATTTGATGATATCATAATCATTTGATGTCATAATCATTGGATGATGTCATAATCATTTTGTTGATGTCATAATCATTTGATGATGTCATAATCATTAGATGATGTCATAATCATTGGATGATGACATAATCATTTTGTTTATGTCATAATCATTTGATGTCATAATCATTGGATGATGTCATAATCATTTTGTTGATGTCATAATCATTTGATGATGTCATAATCATTAGATAATGTCATAATCATTTTGTTGAAGTCATAATCATTTTGTTGATGTCATAATCATTTTGTTGATGTCATATTGATTTGATGATGTCATAATCATTTGATGTCATAATCATTGGATGATGTCATAATCATTTTGTTCATGTCATAATCATTTGATGATGTCATAATCATTTGATGTCATAATCATTGGATGATGTCATAATCATTTTGTTGATGTCATAATCATTTGATGATGTCATAATCATTAGATGATGTCATAATCATTTTGTTGATGTCATAATCATTTGATGATGTCATAATCATTTGATGTAATAATCATTAGATGATGTCATAATCATTTTGTTGATGTCATAATCATTTGATGATGTCATAATCATTAGATGATGTCATAATCATTTTGTTGATGTCATAATCATTTGATGATGTCATAATCATATGATGTCATAATCATTGGATGATGTCATAATCATTTTGTTGATGTCATAATCATTTGATGATGTCATAATCATTTGATGATGTCATAATCATTTTGTTGATGTCATAATCATTTGATGATGTCATAATCATTTGATGTCATAATCATTGGATGATGTCATAATCCTTTTGTTGATGTCATAATCATTTGATGATGTCATAATTATTAGATGATGTCATAATCATTTTGTTGATGTCATAATCATTTGATGATGTCATAATCATTTTGTAGATGTCATAATCATTTCGTTGATGTCATAATGATTTGATGATATCATAATCATTTGATGTCATAATCATTGGATGATGTCATAATCATTTTGTTGATGTCATAATCATTTGGTGATGTCATAATCATTTGATGTCATAATCATTGGATGATGTCATAATCATTTGATGATGCCATAATCATTTTGTTGAAGTCATAATCATTTTATGATGTCATAATCATTTTGTTGATGTCATAATGATTTGATGATGTCATAATCATTTGATGTCATAATCATTGGATGATGTCATAATCATTTTGTTGATGTCATAATCATTTGATGATGTCATAATCATTTGATGTCATAATCATTGGATGATGTCATAATCATTTGATGATGTCATAATTATTAGATGATGTCATAATCATTTTGTTGATGTCATAATCATTTGATGATGTCATAATCATTTTGTAGATGTCATAATCATTTCGTTGATGTCATAATGATTTGATGATATCATAATCATTTGATGTCATAATCATTGGATGATGTCATAATCATTTTGTTGATGTCATAATCATTTGGTGATGTCATAATCATTTGATGTCATAATCATTGGATGATGTCATAATCATTTGATGATGCCATAATCATTTTGTTGAAGTCATAATCATTTGATGATGTCATAATCATTTTGTTGATGTCATAATGATTTGATGATGTCATAATCATTTGATGTCATAATCATTGGATGATGTCATAATCATTTTGTTGATGTCATAATCATTTGATGATGTCATAATCATTTGATGTCATAATCATTGGATGATGTCATAATCATTTTGTTGATGTCATAATCATTTGATGATGTCATAATCATTAGATGATGTCATAATAATTTTGTTGATGTCATAATCATTTGATGATGTCATAATCATTAGATGATGTCAGAATCATTGGATGATGACATAATCATTTTGTTTATGTCATAATCATTTGATGTCATAATCATTGGATGATGTCATAATCATTTTGTTGATGTCATAATCATTTGATGATGTCATAATCATTAGATGATGTCATAATCATTTTGTTGATGTCATAATCATTTGATGATGCCATAATCATTTGATGTAATAATCATTAGATGATGTCATAATCATTTTGTTGATATCATAATCATTTGATGATGTCATAATCATTAGATGATGTCATAATCATTTTGTTGATGTCATAATCATTTGATGATGTCATAATCATTTGATGTCATAATCATTGGATGATGTCATAATCATTTTGTTGATGTCATAATCATTTGATGATGTCATAATCATTTGATGATGTCATAATCATTTTGTTGATGTCATAATCATTTGATGATGTCATAATCATTTGATGTCATAATCATTGGATGATGTCATAATCCTTTTGTTGATGTCATAATCATTTGATGATGTCATAATCATTAGATGATGTCATAATCATTTTGTTGATGTCATAATCATTTGATGATGTCATAATCATTTTGTAGATGTCATAATCATTTCGTTGATGTCATAATGATTTGATGATATCATAATCATTTGATGTCATAATCATTGGATGATGTCATAATCATTTTGTTGATGTCATAATCATTTGGTGATGTCATAATCATTTGATGTCATAATCATTGGATGATGTCATAAATATTTGATGATGCCATAATCATTTTGTTGATGTCATAATCATTTTATGATGTCATAATCATTTTGTTGATGTCATAATCATTTTGTTGATGTCATAATCATTTGATGATGTCATAGTCATTAGATGATGTCGTAATCATTTTGTTGATGTCATAATCATTTCATGATGTCATAATCATTTGATGTCATAATCATTGTATGATGTCATACTCATTTTGTTGATGTCATAATCATTTGATGATGTCATAATCATTAGATAATGTCATAATCATTTTGTTGAAGTCATAATCATTTGATGATGTCATAATCATTTTGTTGATGTCATAATGATTTGATGATGTCATAATCATTTGATGTCATAATCATTGGATGATGTCATAATCATTTTGTTGATGTCATAATCATTTGATGATGTCATAATCATTTGATGTCATAATCATTGGATGATGTCATAATCATTTTGTTGATGTCATAATCATTTGATGATGTCATAATCATTAGATGATGTCATAATAATTTTGTTGATGTCATAATCATTTGATGATGTCAAAATCATATGATGTAATAATCATTGGATGATGTCATAATCATTTTGTTGATGTCATAATCATTTGATGATGTCATAATCATTAGATGATGTCATAATCATTTTGTTGATGTCATAATCATTTGATGATGTCATAATCATTAGATGATGTCATAATCATTTTGTTGATGTCATAATCATTTGATGATGTCATAATCATTTGATGTCATAATCATTGGATGATGTCATAATCATTTTATTGATGTCATAATCATTTGATGATGTCATAATCATTTGATGATGTCATAATCATTTTGTTGATGTCATAATCATTTGATGATGTCATAATCATTTGATGTCATAATCATTGGATGATGTCATAATCATTTTGTTGATGTCATAATCATTTGATGATGTCATAATCATTTGATGTCATAATCATTGGATGATGTCATAATCATTTTGTTGATGTCATAATCATTTTATGATGTCATAATCATTTTGTTGATGTCATAATCATTGGATGATGTCATAATCCTTTTGTTGATGTCATAATCATTTGATGTCATAATCATTGGATGATGTCATAATCATTTTGTTGATGGCATAATCATTTGATGATGTCATAATCATTAGATAATGTCATAATCATTTTGTTGAAGTCATAATCATTTGATGATGTCATAATCATTTTGTTGATGTCATAATCATTTTGTTGATGTCATAATGATTTGATGATGTCATAATCATTTGATGTCATAATCATTGGATGATGTCATAATCATTTTGTTGATGTCATAATCATTTGATGATGTCATAATCATTTTATGTCATAATCATTGGATGATGTCATAATCATTTTGTTGATGTCATAATCACTTGATGATGTCATAATCATTAGATGATGTCATAATCATTTTGTTGATGTCATAATCATTTTGTTGATGTCATAATCATTTGATGATGTCATAATCATTAGATGATGTCATAATCATTTTGTTGATGTCATAATCATTTGATGATGTCATAATCATTTGATGTCATAATCATTGGATGATGTCATAATCATTTTGTTGATGTCATAATCATTTAATGATGTCATAATCATTTGATGTCATAATCATTGGATGATGTCATAATCATTTTGTTGATGTCATAATCATTTGATGTCATAATCATTGGATGATGTCATAATCATTTTGTTGATGTCATAATCATTTGATGATGTCATAATCATTTGATGTCATAATCATTGGATGATGTCATAATCATTTTGTTGATGTCATAATCATTTGATGATGTCATAATCATTAGATGATGTCATAATCATTGGATGATGACATAATCATTTTGTTGATGTCATAATCATTTGATGTCATAATCATTGGATGATGTCATAATCATTTTGTTGATGTCATAATCATTTGATGATGTCATAATCATTAGATGATGTCATAATCATTTTGTTGATGTCACAATCATTTCATGATGTCATAATCATTTGATGTCATAATCATTGGATGATGTCATAATCATTTTGTTGATGTCATAATCATTTGTTGATGTCATAATCATTAGATAATGTCATAATCATTTTGTTGAAGTCATAATCATTTGATGATGTAATAATCATTTTGTTGATGTCATAATGATTTGATGATGTCATAATCATTTGATGTCATAATCATTGGATGATGTCATAATCATTTTGTTGATGTCATAATCATTTGATGATGTCATAATCATTTGATGTCATAATCATTGGATGATGTCATAATCATTTTGTTGATGTCATAATCATTTGATGATGTCATAATCATTAGATGATGTCATAATCATTTTGTTGATGTCATAATCATTTGATGATGTCATAATCATATGATGTAATAATCATTGGATGATGTCATAATCATTTTGTTGATGTCATAATCATTTGATGATGTCATAATCATTAGATGATGTCATAATCATTTTGTTGATGTCATAATCATTTGATGATGTCATAATCATTAGATGATGTCATAATCATTTTGTTGATGTCATAATCATTTGATGATGTCATAATCATTTGATGTCATAATCATTGGATGATGTCGTAATCATTTTGTTGATGTCATAATCATTTGATGATGTCATAATCATTTGATGATGTCATAATCATTTTGATGATGTCATAATCATTTGATGATGTCATAATCATTTGATGTCATAATCATTGGATAATGTCATAATCATTTTGTTGATGTCATAATCATTTTATGATGTCATAATCATTTTGTTGATGTCATAATCATTGGATGATGTCATAATCCTTTTGTTGATGTCATAATCATTTGATGATGTCATAATCATTAGATGATGTCATAATCATATTGTTGATGTCATAATCATTTGATGATGTCATAATCATTTTGTTGTTGTCATAATCATTTCGTTGATGTCATAATGATTTGATGATATCATAATCATTTGATGTCATAATCATTGGATGATGTCATAATCATTTTGTTGATGTCATAATCATTTGATGATGTCATAATCATTTGATGTCATAATCATTGGATGATGTCATAATCATTTTGTTGATGTCATAATCATTTTATGATGTCATAATCATTTTGTTGATGTCATAATCATTGGATGATGTCATAATCCTTTTGTTGATGTCATAATCATTTGATGATGTCATAATCATTAGATGATGTCATAATCATTTTGTTGATGTCATAATCATTTGATGATGTCATAATCATTTTGTTGATGTCATAATCATTTCGTTGATGTCATAATGATTTGATGATATCATAATCATTTGATGTCATAATCATTGGATGATGTCATAATCATTTTGTTGATGTCATAATCATTTGATGATGTCATAATCATTAGATGATGTCATAATCATTGGATGATGACATAATCATTTTGTTTATGTCATAATCATTTGATGTCATAATCATTGGATGATGTCATAATCATTTTGTTGATGTCATAATCATTTGATGATGTCATAATCATTAGATAATGTCATAATCATTTTGTTGAAGTCATAATCATTTTGTTGATGTCATAATCATTTTGTTGATGTCATATTGATTTGATGATGTCATAATCATTTGATGTCATAATCATTGGATGATGTCATAATCATTTTGTTCATGTCATAATCATTTGATGATGTCATAATCATTTGATGTCATAATCATTGGATGATGTCATAATCATTTTGTTGATGTCATAATCATTTGATGATGTCATAATCATTAGATGATGTCATAATCATTTTGTTGATGTCATAATCATTTGATGATGTCATAATCATTTGATGTAATAATCATTAGATGATGTCATAATCATTTTGTTGATGTCATAATCATTTGATGATGTCATAATCATTAGATGATGTCATAATCATTTTGTTGATGTCATAATCATTTGATGATGTCATAATCATATGATGTCATAATCATTGGATGATGTCATAATCATTTTGTTGATGTCATAATCATTTGATGATGTCATAATCATTTGATGATGTCATAATCATTTTGTTGATGTCATAATCATTTGATGATGTCATAATCATTTGATGTCATAATCATTGGATGATGTCATAATCCTTTTGTTGATGTCATAATCATTTGATGATGTCATAATTATTAGATGATGTCATAATCATTTTGTTGATGTCATAATCATTTGATGATGTCATAATCATTTTGTAGATGTCATAATCATTTCGTTGATGTCATAATGATTTGATGATATCATAATCATTTGATGTCATAATCATTGGATGATGTCATAATCATTTTGTTGATGTCATAATCATTTGGTGATGTCATAATCATTTGATGTCATAATCATTGGATGATGTCATAATCATTTGATGATGCCATAATCATTTTGTTGAAGTCATAATCATTTTATGATGTCATAATCATTTTGTTGATGTCATAATGATTTGATGATGTCATAATCATTTGATGTCATAATCATTGGATGATGTCATAATCATTTTGTTGATGTCATAATCATTTGATGATGTCATAATCATTTGATGTCATAATCATTGGATGATGTCATAATCATTTGATGATGTCATAATTATTAGATGATGTCATAATCATTTTGTTGATGTCATAATCATTTGATGATGTCATAATCATTTTGTAGATGTCATAATCATTTCGTTGATGTCATAATGATTTGATGATATCATAATCATTTGATGTCATAATCATTGGATGATGTCATAATCATTTTGTTGATGTCATAATCATTTGGTGATGTCATAATCATTTGATGTCATAATCATTGGATGATGTCATAATCATTTGATGATGCCATAATCATTTTGTTGAAGTCATAATCATTTGATGATGTCATAATCATTTTGTTGATGTCATAATGATTTGATGATGTCATAATCATTTGATGTCATAATCATTGGATGATGTCATAATCATTTTGTTGATGTCATAATCATTTGATGATGTCATAATCATTTGATGTCATAATCATTGGATGATGTCATAATCATTTTGTTGATGTCATAATCATTTGATGATGTCATAATCATTAGATGATGTCATAATAATTTTGTTGATGTCATAATCATTTGATGATGTCATAATCATTAGATGATGTCAGAATCATTGGATGATGACATAATCATTTTGTTTATGTCATAATCATTTGATGTCATAATCATTGGATGATGTCATAATCATTTTGTTGATGTCATAATCATTTGATGATGTCATAATCATTAGATAATGTCATAATCATTTTGTTGAAGTCATAATCATTTTGTTGATGTCATAATCATTTTGTTGATGTCATATTGATTTGATGATGTCATAATCATTTGATGTCATAATCATTGGATGATGTCATAATCATTTTGTTCATGTCATAATCATTTGATGATGTCATAATCATTTGATGTCATAATCATTGGATGATGTCATAATCATTTTGTTGATGTCATAATCATTTGATGATGTCATAATCATTAGATGATGTCATAATCATTTTGTTGATGTCATAATCATTTGATGATGCCATAATCATTTGATGTAATAATCATTAGATGATGTCATAATCATTTTGTTGATATCATAATCATTTGATGATGTCATAATCATTAGATGATGTCATAATCATTTTGTTGATGTCATAATCATTTGATGATGTCATAATCATTTGATGTCATAATCATTGGATGATGTCATAATCATTTTGTTGATGTCATAATCATTTGATGATGTCATAATCATTTGATGATGTCATAATCATTTTGTTGATGTCATAATCATTTGATGATGTCATAATCATTTGATGTCATAATCATTGGATGATGTCATAATCCTTTTGTTGATGTCATAATCATTTGATGATGTCATAATCATTAGATGATGTCATAATCATTTTGTTGATGTCATAATCATTTGATGATGTCATAATCATTTTGTAGATGTCATAATCATTTCGTTGATGTCATAATGATTTGATGATATCATAATCATTTGATGTCATAATCATTGGATGATGTCATAATCATTTTGTTGATGTCATAATCATTTGGTGATGTCATAATCATTTGATGTCATAATCATTGGATGATGTCATAAATATTTGATGATGCCATAATCATTTTGTTGATGTCATAATCATTTTATGATGTCATAATCATTTTGTTGATGTCATAATCATTTTGTTGATGTCATAATCATTTGATGATGTCATAGTCATTAGATGATGTCGTAATCATTTTGTTGATGTCATAATCATTTCATGATGTCATAATCATTTGATGTCATAATCATTGTATGATGTCATACTCATTTTGTTGATGTCATAATCATTTGATGATGTCATAATCATTAGATAATGTCATAATCATTTTGTTGAAGTCATAATCATTTGATGATGTCATAATCATTTTGTTGATGTCATAATGATTTGATGATGTCATAATCATTTGATGTCATAATCATTGGATGATGTCATAATCATTTTGTTGATGTCATAATCATTTGATGATGTCATAATCATTTGATGTCATAATCATTGGATGATGTCATAATCATTTTGTTGATGTCATAATCATTTGATGATGTCATAATCATTAGATGATGTCATAATAATTTTGTTGATGTCATAATCATTTGATGATGTCAAAATCATATGATGTAATAATCATTGGATGATGTCATAATCATTTTGTTGATGTCATAATCATTTGATGATGTCATAATCATTAGATGATGTCATAATCATTTTGTTGATGTCATAATCATTTGATGATGTCATAATCATTAGATGATGTCATAATCATTTTGTTGATGTCATAATCATTTGATGATGTCATAATCATTTGATGTCATAATCATTGGATGATGTCATAATCATTTTATTGATGTCATAATCATTTGATGATGTCATAATCATTTGATGATGTCATAATCATTTTGTTGATGTCATAATCATTTGATGATGTCATAATCATTTGATGTCATAATCATTGGATGATGTCATAATCATTTTGTTGATGTCATAATCATTTGATGATGTCATAATCATTTGATGTCATAATCATTGGATGATGTCATAATCATTTTGTTGATGTCATAATCATTTTATGATGTCATAATCATTTTGTTGATGTCATAATCATTGGATGATGTCATAATCCTTTTGTTGATGTCATAATCATTTGATGATGTCATAATCATTAGATGATGTCATAATCATTTTGTTGATGTCATAATCATTTGATGATGTCATAATCATTTTGTTGATGTCATAATCATTTCGTTGATGTCATAATGATTTGATGATATCATAATCATTTGATGTCATAATCATTGGATGATGTCATAATCATTTTGTTGATGTCATAATCATTTGATGATGTCATAATCATTAGATGATGTCATAATCATTGGATGATGACATAATCATTTTGTTTATGTCATAATCATTTGATGTCATAATCATTGGATGATGTCATAATCATTTTGTTGATGTCATAATCATTTGATGATGTCATAATCATTAGATAATGTCATAATCATTTTGTTGAAGTCATAATCATTTTGTTGATGTCATAATCATTTTGTTGATGTCATATTGATTTGATGATGTCATAATCATTTGATGTCATAATCATTGGATGATGTCATAATCATTTTGTTCATGTCATAATCATTTGATGATGTCATAATCATTTGATGTCATAATCATTGGATGATGTCATAATCATTTTGTTGATGTCATAATCATTTGATGATGTCATAATCATTAGATGATGTCATAATCATTTTGTTGATGTCATAATCATTTGATGATGTCATAATCATATGATGTCATAATCATTGGATGATGTCATAATCATTTTGTTGTTGTCATAATCATTTGATGATGTCATAATCATTTGATGATGTCATAATCATTTTGTTGACGTCATAATCATTTGATGATGTCATAATCATTTGATGTCATAATCATTGGATGATGTCATAATCCTTTTGTTGATGTCATAATCATTTGATGATGTCATAATTATTAGATGATGTCATAATCATTTTGTTGATGTCATAATCATTTGATGATGTCATAATCATTTTGTAGATGTCATAATCATTTTGTTGATGTCATAATGATTTGATGATATCATAATCATTTGATGTCATAATCATTGGATGATGTCATAATCATTTTGTTGATGTCATAATCATTTGGTGATGTCATAATTAGAGTTGAGCGATACCATCCGATACTTCAAAGTATCGTATCGGATGGTATCGGCCGATCTTTAAAAAAAGTATCGGTATCGCCGATTCCGATACCGGAAGTCCCATTCAAGTCTATGGGACTTCCGGTATCGGAATAAGAAAAACCCTTTCCTGCCCTTGTACAGCCTCTCTGGGGTCTGTACGGGCCTTTCGGGGGGCTGTGCCGGCCTGCCAGGGGGTCTGTGCAGGCTCCGGTGGTCTGTGCCGGCCTGCCGGGGGTCTGTGCAGGCTCCGGTGGTCTGTGCCGGCCTGCCGGGGGGCTGTGCAGGCTCCGGGGGGCTGTGCCGGCCTGCCGGGGGGCTGTGCCGGCCTGCCAGGGGGTCTGTGCAGGCTCCGGTGGTCTGTGCCGGCCTGCCGGTGGTCTGTGCAGGCTCCGGGGGGCTGTGCCGGCCTGCCGGTGGTCTGTGCAGGCTCCGGGGGTCTGTGCAGGCATCGTCCGATGGGACTACAAGTCCCATCTGGCGATGCCTGCTACCATGACAGTGATTGACACATTAGCCAATGATGGGACAGTAGTAGTCCCATCATCCGGCTAATGTGTTAAATGTAAAAAAAAAAAAAAAAAAAAAAAATTACATGCTACATTCATACTACATACTACATACATGCTACATTCATACTACATACTACATACATGCTACATTCATACTACATGCAACATACATACTACATATATACTACATGCATGCTACATATATACTACATGCTACATGCATGCTACATACATACTACATGATACATACTACATATATACTACATGCATGCTACATACATACTACATATATACTACATGCATGCTACATACATACTACATGCTACATGCATGCTACATACATACTACATGCTACATGCATGCTACATACATACTACATACATGCTACATATATACTACATACATACTACATATATACTACATGCATGCTACATATATACTACATGCATGCTACATACATACTACATATATACTACATGCATGCTACATACATACTACATGCTACATGCATGCTACATATATACTACATACATGCTACATATATACTACATACATACTACATATATACTACATGCATGCTACATACATACTACATATATACTACATGCATGCTACATACATACTACATGCTACATGCATGCTACATACATACTACATACATGCTACATATATACTACATACATACTACATATATACTACATACATACCACATACATACTACATGCATGCTACATATATACTACATGCATGCTACATACATACTACATATATACTACATGCATGCTACATACATACTACATGCTACATGCATGCTACATACATACTACATGCTACATACATACCACATATATACTACATACATACAATACATTCATACAATACATACATAGACATACAGTACATATAACATAGAGTAACATACTTACCAATACTTGTCACATTGTTCCCCGAAGCCATTGTCGTCTACGGAATAAATATTAACATAACAAACCACAAAAATACTCACCCACGATCCGAAGCAGTCCACGAGTGTGTCCCATGACGATCTTGGGTAGAGAACTGCAGCATCAGCTGATGCTGCCGTTCTCTACGGGCTGCAGGAATCCAATGACGGAAGGTAGGTATCCTTCCGCACTGTATTCCTCCGCCACTTAAAAAAAAAAAAAAGTCCCTAGTCTCACTTTATGCCATTGCTGTGTGGGAATTTCCCACACAGCAATGGCATAAAGTGAGACTAGGGACTTTTTTTTTTTTAAGTGGCGGAGGAATACAGTGCGGAAGGATACCTACCTTCCGTCATTGGATTCCTGCAGCCCGTAGAGAACGGCAGCATCATCTGATGCTGCAGTTCTCTACCCAAGATCGTCGTGGGACACACTCGTGGACTGCTTCGGATCGTGGGTGAGTATTTTTGTGGTTTGTTATGTTAATATTTATTCCGGAAAGACAATGGCTTCGGGGAACAATGTGACAAGTATTGGTAAGTATGTTACTCTATGTTATATGTACTGTATGTCTATGTATGTATTGTATGAATGTATTGTATGTATGTAGTATATATGTAGCATGTATGTAGTATATATGTAGTATGTATGTAGTATATATGTAGCATGCATGTAGTATATATGTAGTATGTATGTAGTATATATGTAGCATGCATGTAGTATATATGTAGTATGTATGTAGTATATATGTAGCATGTATGTAGTATGTATGTAGCATGCATGTAGCATGTAGTATGTATGTAGCATGCATGTAGTATATATGTAGTATGTATGTAGCATGCATGTAGTATATATGTAGCATGCATGTAGTATGTATGTAGTATATATGTAGTATGTATGTAGCATGCATGTAGTATGTATGTAGTATGTATGTAGTATGTATGTAGTATATATGTAGTATGTATGTAGCATGTAGTATGTATGTAGTATTTTTTTTTTTTTTTTTTTTTTTTAACATTTAACACATTAGCCGGATGATGGGACTACTACTGTCCCATCATTGGCTAATGTGTCAATCACTGTCATGGTAGCAGGCATCGCCCGATGGGACTTGTAGTCCCATCGGACGATGCTTGCACAGACCCCCGGACATCAGCACAGCCCCCCGGCAGGCCGGCACAGCCCCCCGGCAGGCCGGTACAGACCCCCACAGGGTGCACAGCCCCCCGGCAGGCCGGCACAGCCCCCCGGCAGGCCGGCAGAGACCCCGGGCAGTCCACACAGCCCCCCGGCAGGCCGGCACAGCCCCCCGGCAGGCCGGCAGAGACCCCCGGAAGGCCCGAAATGACGGCGCATCATGATGCGCACACACCGCGCATCATGATGACGTCAGGCCGTCAATCAACTGAACTTCCGATTCCGATGCCGAATTCCGATATTGAAAAAATATCGGAAGTCGGTATCGGAATTCCGATACAGCAAGTATCGGCCGATACCCGATACTTGCGGTATCGGAATGCTCAACACTAGTCATAATCATTTGATGTCATAATCATTGGATGATGTCTTAATCATTTGATGATGCCATAATCATTTTGTTGATGTCATAATCATTTTATGATGTCATAATCATTTTGTTGATGTCATAATCATTTTGTTGATGTCATAATCATTTGATGATGTCATAGTCATTAGATGATGTCATAATCATTTTGTTGATGTCATAATCATTTCATGATGTCATAATCATTTGATGTCATAATCATTGTATGATGTCATACTCATTTTGTTGATGTCATAATCATTTGATGATGTCATAATCATTAGATAATGTCATAATCATTTTGTTGAAGTCATAATCATTTGATGATGTCATAATCATTTTGTTGATGTCATAATGATTTGATGATGTCATAATCATTTGATGTCATTATCATTGGATGATGTCATAATCATTTTGTTGATGTCATAATCATTTGATGATGTCATAATCATTTGATGTCATAATCATTGGATGATGTCATAATCATTTTGTTGATGTCATAATCATTTGATGATGTCATAATCATTAGATGATGTCATAATAATTTTGTTGATGTCATAATCATTTGATGATGTCATAATCATTAGATGATGTCAGAATCATTGGATGATGACATAATCATTTTGTTTATGTCATAATCATTTGATGTCATAATCATTGGATGATGTCATAATCATTTTGTTGATGTCATAATCATTTGATGATGTCATAATCATTAGATAATGTCATAATCATTTTGTTGAAGTCATAATCATTTTGTTGATGTCATAATCATTTTGTTGATGTCATATTGATTTGATGATGTCATAATCATTTGATGTCATAATCATTGGATGATGTCATAATCATTTTGTTCATGTCATAATCATTTGATGATGTCATAATCATTTGATGTCATAATCATTGGATGATGTCATAATCATTTTGTTGATGTCATAATAATTTGATGATGTCATAATCATTAGATGATGTCATAATCATTTTGTTGATGTCATAATCATTTGATGGTGTCATAATCATTTGATGTAATAATCATTAGATGATGTCATAATCATTTTGTTGATGTCATAATCATTTGATGATGTCATAATCATTAGATGATGTCATAATCATTTTGTTGATGTCATAATCATTTGATGATGTCATAATCATTTGATGTCATAATCATTGGATGATGTCATAATCATTTTGTTGATGTCATAATCATTTGATGATGTCATAATCATTTGATGATGTCATAATCATTTTGTTGATGTCATAATCATTTGATGATGTCATAATCATTTGATGTCATAATCATTGGATGATGTCATAATCCTTTTGTTGATGTCATAATCATTTGATGATGTCATAATCATTAGATGATGTCATAATCATTTTGTTGATGTCATAATCATTTGATGATGTCATAATCATTTTGTAGATGTCATAATCATTTCGTTGATGTCATAATGATTTGATGATATCATAATCATTTGATGTCATAATCATTGGATGATGTCATAATCATTTTGTTGATGTCATAATCATTTGGTGATGTCATAATCATTTGATGTCATAATCATTGGATGATGTCATAATCATTTGATGATGCCATAATCATTTTGTTGATGTCATAATCATTTTTTGATGTCATAATCATTTTGTTGATGTCATAATCATTTTGTTGATGTCATAATCATTTGATGATGTCATAGTCATTAGATGATGTCATAATCTTTTTGTTGATGTCATAATCATTTCATGATGTCATAATCATTTGATGTCATAATCATTGTATGATGTCATACTCATTTTGTTGATGTCATAATCATTTGATGATGTCATAATCATTAGATAATGTCATAATCATTTTGTTGAAGTCATAATCATTTGATGATGTCATAATCATTTTGTTGATGTCATAATGATTTGATGATGTCATAATCATTTGATGTCATAATCATTGGATGATGTCATAATCATTTGATGATGTCATAGTCATTAGATGATGTCATAATCATTTTGTTGATGTCATAATCATTTCATGATGTCATAATCATTTGATGTCATAATCATTGTATGATGTCATACTCATTTTGTTGATGTCATAATCATTTGATGATGTCATAATCATTAGATAATGTCATAATCATTTTGTTGAAGTCATAATCATTTGATGATATCATAATCATTTTGTTGATGTCATAATCATTTGATGATGTCATAATCATTAGATGATGTCATAATCATTTTGTTGATGTCATAATCATTTGATGATGTCATAATCATTAGATGATGTCATAATCATTTTGTTGATGTCATAATCATTTGATGATGTCATAATCATTTGATGTCATAATCATTGGATGATGTCGTAATCATTTTGTTGATGTCATAATCATTTGATGATGTCATAATCATTAGATGATGTCATAATCATTTGATGATGTCATAATCATTTTGTTGATGTCATAATCATTTCATGATGTCATAATCATTTGATGTCATAATCATTGGATGATGTCATAATCATTTTGTTGATGTCATAATCATTTGATGATGTCATAATCATTAGATAATGTCATAATCATTTTGTTGAAGTCATAATCATTTGATTATGTCATAATCATTTTGTTGATGTCATAATGTTTGTTGATGTCATAATGATTTGATGATGTCATAATCATTTGATGTCATAATCATTGGATGTCATAATCATTGGATGATGTCATAATCATTTTGTTGATGTCATAATCATTTGATGATGTCATAATCATTAGATAATGTCATAATCATTTTGTTGATGTCATAATCATTTGATGATGTCATAATCATTAGATGATGTCATAATCATTTTGTTGATGTCATAATCATTTGATGATGTCATAATCATTTGATGTCATAATCATTGGATGATGTCATAATCATTTTGTTGATGTCATAATCATTTTATGATGTCATAATCATTTTGTTGATGTCATAATCATTGGATGATGTCATAATCCTTTTGTTGATGTCATAATCATTTGATGATGTCATAATCTAAGTATGGAATGGACAAGGCAACTGTTAGGTGGATTCATAACTGGCTTAGTGATCGGACCCAAAGAGTGGTCGTAAATGGCTGCACATCCAGTTGGAAGAATGTCTCAAGTGGGGTACCACAGGGCTCTGTCCTGGGCCCTGTATTGTTCAACATCTTTATCAACGATTTAGATGAAGGAATTGAGGGTAAACTGATTAAATTTGCTGATGACACAAAGCTAGGAGGGATAGCTAATAGTAGAGAAGAGAGAGAGAGGATTCAAAAAGATTTAAATAAACTGGAGAAGTGGGCAGCAACTAACAGAATGGTTTTTAACAGGGAGAAATGCAAAGTACTACATCTGGGCAATAAAAATGAAAAAAGCATATATAGAATGGGAGGAATAGGGCTAAGTGACAGCACATGTGAAAAAGACTTGGGTATACTAATAGATCACAGACTGAATATGAGTCAACAGTGTGATGCAGCAGCAAAAAAGGCAAATGCAATTCTAGGATGTATTAACAGAAGCATACAGTCTAGATCACGTGAAGTCATTATTTCCCTCTACTCCTCTTTGGTCAGACCTCATCTGGAATATTGTGTCCAGTTTTGGGCACCACATTTTAAAAAAGACATCAACAAACTGGAGCAAGTTCAGAAAAGAGCGACCAGAATGGTGACCGGTCTGCAAACCCTGTCTTATGAGGAAAGGTTGCAGGATTTGGGAATGTTTAGTTTGCAAAAGAGAAGACTGAGAGGAGACTTAATAGCTGTCTACAAATATCTAAAGGGCTGTCACATTGTAGAAGGATCAACTTTATTCTCATTTGCACAAGGAAAGACTAGAAGCAATGGGATGAAACTGAATGGGAAGAGACACAGATTAGATATTAGAAAAAACTTTTTGACAGTTAGAGTGATCAATGAGTGGAACAGGCTGCCACGAGAAGTGGTGAGTTCTCCTTCAATGGAAGTCTTCAAACAGAGGCTGGACAGACATCTGACTCGGATGATTTAGCGAATCCTGCTTTGAGCAGGGGGTTGGACCAGATGGCCCAGGAGGTCCCTTCCAACTCTACGATTCTATGATTCTATGATTCTATGATTCTATGATTCTATAATCATTAGATGATGTCATAATCATTTTGTTGATGTCATAATCATTTGATGATGTCATAATTATTTTGTTGATGTCATAATCATTTTGTTGATGTCACAATGATTTGATGATATCATATTCATTTGATGTCATAATCATTGGATGATGTCATAATCATTTTGTTGATGTCATAATCATTTGATGATGTCATAATCATTTGATGTCATAATCATTGGATGATGTCATAATCATTTTGTTGATGTCATAATCATTTTATGATGTCATAATCATTTTGTTGATGTCATAATCATTGGATGATGTCATAATCCTTTTATTGATGTCATAATCATTTGATGATGTCATAATCATTAGATGATGTAATAATCATTTTGTTGATGTCATAATCATTTGATGATGTCATAATCATTTTGTTGATGTCATAATCATTTCGTTGATGTCATAATGATTTGATGATATCATAATCATTTGATGTCATAATCATTGGATGATTTCATAATCATTTTGTTGATGTCATAATCATTTGATGATGTCATAATCATTAGATGATGTCATAATCATTGGATGATGACATAATCATTTTGTTGATGTCATAATCATTTGATGTCATAATCATTGGATGATGTCATAATCATTTTGTTGATGTCATAATCATTTGATGATGTCATAATCATTAGATGATGTCATAATCATTTTGTTGATGTCATAATCTTTTGATGTCATAATCATTGGATGATGTCATAATCATTTTGTTGATGGCATAATCATTTGATGATGTCATAATCATTAGATAATGTCATAATCATTTTGTTGAAGTCATAATCATTTGATGATGTCATAATCATTTTGTTGATGTCATAATCATTTTGTTGATGTCATAATGATTTGATGATGTCATAATCATTTGATGTCATAATCATTGGATGATGTCATAATCATTTTGTTGATGTCATAATCATTTGATGATGTCATAATCATTTTATGTCATAATCATTGGATGATGTCATAATCATTTTGTTGATGTCATAATCACTTGATGATGTCATAATCATTAGATGATGTCATAATCATTTTGTTGATGTCATAATCATTTTGTTGATGTCATAATCATTTGATGATGTCATAATCATTAGATGATGTCATAATCATTTTGTTGATGTCATAATCATTTGATGATGTCATAATCATTTGATGTCATAATCATTGGATGATGTCATAATCATTTTGTTGATGTCATAATCATTTAATGATGTCATAATCATTTGATGTCATAATCATTGGATGATGTCATAATCATTTTGTTGATGTCATAATCATTTGATGTCATAATCATTGGATGATGTCATAATCATTTTGTTGATGTCATAATCATTTGATGATGTCATAATCATTTGATGTCATAATCATTGGATGATGTCATAATCATTTTGTTGATGTCATAATCATTTGATGATGTCATAATCATTAGATGATGTCATAATCATTTTGTTGATGTCACAATCATTTCATGATGTCATAATCATTTGATGTCATAATCATTGGATGATGTCATAATCATTTTGTTGATGTCATAATCATTTGTTGATGTCATAATCATTAGATAATGTCATAATCATTTTGTTGAAGTCATAATCATTTGATGATGTCATTATCATTTTGTTGATGTCATAATGATTTGATGATGTCATACTCATTTGATGTCATAATCATTGGATGATGTCATAATCATTTTGTTGATGTCATAATCATTTGATGATGTCATAATCATTTGATGTCATAATCATTGGATGATGTCATAATCATTTTGTTGATGTCATAATCATTTGATGATGTCATAATCATTAGATGATGTCATAATCATTTTGTTGATGTCATAATCATTTGATGATGTCATAATCATATGATGTAATAATCATTGGATGATGTCATAATCATTTTGTTGATGTCATAATCATTTGATGATGTCAAAATCATTAGATGATGTCATAATCATTTTGTTGATGTCATAATCATTTGATGATGTCATAATCATTAGATGATGTCATAATCATTTTGTTGATGTCATAATCATTTGATGATGTCATAATCATTTGATGTCATAATCATTGGATGATGTCGTAATCATTTTGTTGATGTCATAATCATTTGATGATGTCATAATCATTTGATGATGTCATAATCATTTTGATGATGTCATAATCATTTGATGATGTCATAATCATTTGATGTCATAATCATTGGATAATGTCATAATCATTTTGTTGATGTCATAATCATTTTATGATGTCATAATCATTTTGTTGATGTCATAATCATTGGATGATGTCATAATCCTTTTGTTGATGTCATAATCATTTGATGATGTCATAATCATTAGATGATGTCATAATCATATTGTTGATGTCATAATCATTTGATGATGTCATAATCATTTTGTTGTTGTCATAATCATTTCGTTGATGTCATAATGATTTGATGATATCATAATCATTTGATGTCATAATCATTGGATGATGTCATAATCATTTTGTTGATGTCATAATCATTTGATGATGTCATAATCATTTGATGTCATAATCATTGGATGATGTCATAATCATTTTGTTGATGTCATAATCATTTGATGATGTCATAATCATTAGATGATGTAATAATTATTTTGTTGATGTCATAATCATTTGATGATGTCATAATCATTAGATGATGTCATAATCATTTTGTTGATGTCATAATCATTTGATGATGTCATAATTATTTTGTTGATGTCATAATCATTTTGTTGATGTCACAATGATTTGATGATATCATATTCATTTGATGTCATAATCATTGGATGATGTCATAATCATTTTGTTGATGTCATAATCATTTGATGATGTCTTAATCATTTGATGTCATAATCATTGGATGATGTCATAATCATTTTGTTGATGTCATAATCATTTTATGATGTCATAATCATTTTGTTGATGTCATAATCATTGGATGATGTCATAATCCTTTTATTGATGTCATAATCATTTGATGATGTCATAATCATTAGATGATGTCATAATCATTTTGTTGATGTCATAATCATTTGATGATGTCATAATCATTTTGTTGATGTCATAATCATTTCGTTGATGTCATAATGATTTGATGATATCATAATCATTTGATGTCATAATCATTGGATGATTTCATAATCATTTTGTTGATGTCATAATCATTTGATGATGTCATAATCATTAGATGATGTCATAATCATTGGATGATGACATAATCATTTTGTTGATGTCATAATCATTTGATGTCATAATCATTGGATGATGTCATAATCATTTTGTTGATGTCATAATCATTTGATGATGTCATAATCATTAGATGATGTCATAATCATTTTGTTGATGTCATAATCTTTTGATGTCATAATCATTGGATGATGTCATAATCATTTTGTTGATGGCATAATCATTTGATGATGTCATAATCATTAGATAATGTCATAATCATTTTGTTGAAGTCATAATCATTTGATGATGTCATAATCATTTTGTTGATGTCATAATCATTTTGTTGATGTCATAATGATTTGATGATGTCATAATCATTTGATGTCATAATCATTGGATGATGTCATAATCATTTTGTTGATGTCATAATCATTTGATGATGTCATAATCATTTTATGTCATAATCATTGGATGATGTCATAATCATTTTGTTGATGTCATAATCACTTGATGATGTCATAATCATTAGATGATGTCATAATCATTTTGTTGATGTCATAATCATTTTGTTGATGTCATAATCATTTGATGATGTCATAATCATTAGATGATGTCATAATCATTTTGTTGATGTCATAATCATTTGATGATGTCATAATCATTTGATGTCATAATCATTGGATGATGTCATAATCATTTTGTTGATGTCATAATCATTTAATGATGTCATAATCATTTGATGTCATAATCATTGGATGATGTCATAATCATTTTGTTGATGTCATAATCATTTGATGTCATAATCATTGGATGATGTCATAATCATTTTGTTGATGTCATAATCATTTGATGATGTCATAATCATTTGATGTCATAATCATTGGATGATGTCATAATCATTTTGTTGATGTCATAATCATTTGATGATGTCATAATCATTAGATGATGTCATAATCATTGGATGATGACATAATCATTTTGTTGATGTCATAATCATTTGATGATGTCATAATCATTAGATGATGTCATAATCATTTTGTTGATGTCATAATCATTTGATGATGTCATAATCATTTGATGTCATAATCATTGGATGATGTCATAATCATTTTGTTGATGTCATAATCATTTGATGATGTCATAATCATTAGATGATGTCATAATCATTTTGTTGATGTCATAATCATTTGATGATGTCATAATCATATGATGTAATAATCATTGGATGATGTCATAATCATTTTGTTGATGTCATAATCATTTGATGATGTCAAAATCATTAGATGATGTCATAATCATTTTGTTGATGTCATAATCATTTGATGATGTCATAATCATTAGATGATGTCATAATCATTTTGTTGATGTCATAATCATTTGATGATGTCATAATCATTTGATGTCATAATCATTGGATGATGTCGTAATCATTTTGTTGATGTCATAATCATTTGATGATGTCATAATCATTTGATGATGTCATAATCATTTTGATGATGTCATAATCATTTGATGATGTCATAATCATTTGATGTCATAATCATTGGATAATGTCATAATCATTTTGTTGATGTCATAATCATTTTATGATGTCATAATCATTTTGTTGATGTCATAATCATTGGATGATGTCATAATCCTTTTGTTGATGTCATAATCATTTGATGATGTCATAATCATTAGATGATGTCATAATCATATTGTTGATGTCATAATCATTTGATGATGTCATAATCATTTTGTTGTTGTCATAATCATTTCGTTGATGTCATAATGATTTGATGATATCATAATCATTTGATGTCATAATCATTGGATGATGTCATAATCATTTTGTTGATGTCATAATCATTTGATGATGTCATAATCATTTGATGTCATAATCATTGGATGATGTCATAATCATTTTGTTGATGTCATAATCATTTTATGATGTCATAATCATTTTGTTGATGTCATAATCATTGGATGATGTCATAATCCTTTTGTTGATGTCATAATCATTTGATGATGTCATAATCATTAGATGATGTCATAATCATTTTGTTGATGTCATAATCATTTGATGATGTCATAATCATTTTGTTGATGTCATAATCATTTCGTTGATGTCATAATGATTTGATGATATCATAATCATTTGATGTCATAATCATTGGATGATGTCATAATCATTTTGTTGATGTCATAATCATTTGATGATGTCATAATCATTAGATGATGTCATAATCATTGGATGATGACATAATCATTTTGTTTATGTCATAATCATTTGATGTCATAATCATTGGATGATGTCATAATCATTAGATAATGTCATAATCATTTTGTTGAAGTCATAATCATTTTGTTGATGTCATAATCATTTTGTTGATGTCATATTGATTTGATGATGTCATAATCATTTGATGTCATAATCATTGGATGATGTCATAATCATTTTGTTCATGTCATAATCATTTGATGATGTCATAATCATTTGATGTCATAATCATTGGATGATGTCATAATCATTTTGTTGATGTCATAATCATTTGATGATGTCATAATCATTAGATGATGTCATAATCATTTTGTTGATTTCATAATCATTTGATGATGTCATAATCATTTGATGTAATAATCATTAGATGATGTCATAATCATTTTGTTGATGTCATAATCATTTGATGATGTCATAATCATTAGATAATGTCATAATCATTTTGTTGAAGTCATAATCATTTTGTTGATGTCATAATCATTTTGTTGATGTCATATTGATTTGATGATGTCATAATCATTTGATGTCATAATCATTGGATGATGTCATAATCATTTTGTTCATGTCATAATCATTTGATGATGTCATAATCATTTGATGTCATAATCATTGGATGATGTCATAATCATTTTGTTGATGTCATAATCATTTGATGATGTCATAATCATTAGATGATGTCATAATCATTTTGTTGATTTCATAATCATTTGATGATGTCATAATCATTTGATGTAATAATCATTAGATGATGTCATAATCATTTTGTTGATGTCATAATCATTTGATGATGTCATAATCATTAGATGATGTCATAATCATTTTGTTGATGTCATAATCATTTGATGATGTCATAATCATATGATGTCATAATCATTGGATGATGTCATAATCCTTTTGTTGATGTCATAATCATTTGATGATGTCATAATTATTAGATGATGTCATAATCATTTTGTTGATGTCATAATCATTTGATGATGTCATAATCATTTTGTAGATGTCATAATCATTTCGTTGATGTCATAATGATTTGATGATATCATAATCATTTGATGTCATAATCATTGGATGATGTCATAATCAATTTGTTGATGTCATAATCATTTGGTGATGTCATAATCATTTGATGTCATAATCATTGGATGATGTCATAATCATTTGATGATGCCATAATCATTTTGTTGATGTCATAATCATTTTATGATGTCATAATCATTTTGTTGATGTCATAATCATTTTGTTGATGTCATAATCATTTGATGATGTCATAGTCATTAGATGATGTCATAATCATTTTGTTGATGTCATAATCATTTCATGATGTCATAATCATTTGATGTCATAATCATTGTATGATGTCATACTCATTTTGTTGATGTCATAATCATTTGATGATGTCATAATCATTAGATAATGTCATAATCATTTTGTTGAAGTCATAATCATTTGATGATGTCATAATCATTTTGTTGATGTCATAATGATTTGATGATGTCATAATCATTTGATGTCATAATCATTGGATTATGTCATAATCATTTTGTTGATGTCATAATCATTTGATGATGTCATAATCATTTGATGTCATAATCATTGGATGATGTCATAATCATTTTGTTGATGTCATAATCATTTGATGATGTCATAATCATTAGATGATGTCATAATAATTTTGTTGATGTCATAATCATTTGATGATGTCATAATCATTAGATGATGTCAGAATCATTGGATGATGACAGAATCATTTTGTTTATGTCATAATCATTTGATGTCATAATCATTGGATGATGTCATAATCATTTTGTTGATGTCATAATCATTTGATGATGTCATAATCATTAGATAATGTCATAATCATTTTGTTGAAGTCATAATCATTTTGTTGATGTCATAATCATTTTGTTGATGTCATATTGATTTGATGATGTCATAATCATTTGATGTCATAATCATTGGATGATGTCATAATCATTTTGTTGATGTCATAATCATTTGATGATGTCATAATCATTTGATGTCATAATCATTGGATGATGTCATAATCATTTTGTTGATGTCATAATCATTTGATGATGTCATAATCATTAGATGATGTCATAATCATTTTGTTGATGTCATAATCATTTGATGATGCCATAATCATTTGATGTAATAATCATTAGATGATGTCATAATCATTTTGTTGATGTCATAATCATTTGATGATGTCATAATCATTAGATGATGTCATAATCATTTTGTTGATGTCATAATCATTTGATGATGTCATAATCATTTGATGTCATAATCATTGGATGATGTCATAATCATTTTGTTGATGTCATAATCATTTGATGATGTCATAATCATTTGATGATGTCATAATCATTTTGTTGATGTCATAATCATTTGATGATGTCATAATCATTTGATGTCATAATCATTGGATGATGTCATAATCCTTTTGTTGATGTCATAATCATTTGATGATGTCATAATCATTAGATGATGTCATAATCATTGGATGATGACATAATCATTTTGTTTATGTCATAATCATTTGATGTCATAATCATTGGATGATGTCATAATCATTTTGTTGATGTCATAATCATTTGATGATGTCATAATCATTAGATAATGTCATAATCATTTTGTTGAAGTCATAATCATTTTGTTGATGTCATAATCATTTTGTTGATGTCATATTGATTTGATGATGTCATAATCATTTGATGTCATAATCATTGGATGATGTCATAATCATTTTGTTCATGTCATAATCATTTGATGATGTCATAATCAATTGATGTCATAATCATTGGATGATGTCATAATCATTTTGTTGATGTCATAATCATTTGATGATGTCATAATCATTAGATGATGTCATAATCATTTTGTTGATGTCATAATCATTTGATGATGTCATAATCATTTGATGTAATAATCATTAGATGATGTCATAATCATTTTGTTGATGTCATAATCATTTGATGATGTCATAATCATTAGATGATGTCATAATCATTTTGTTGATGTCATAATCATTTGATGATGTCATAATCATATGATGTCATAATCATTGGATGATGTCATAATCATTTTGTTGTTGTCATAATCATTTGATGATGTCATAATCATTTGATGATGTCATAATCATTTTGTTGATGTCATAATCATTTGATGATGTCATAATCATTTGATGTCATAATCATTGGATGATGTCATAATCCTTTTGTTGATGTCATAATCATTAGATGATGTCATAATCATTTTGTTGATGTCATAATCATTTTGTTGATGTCATAATCATTTGATGATGTCATAATCATTTTGTAGATGTCATAATCATTTCGTTGATGTCATAATGATTTGATGATATCATAATCATTTGATGTCATAATCATTGGATGATGTCATAATCATTTTGTTGATGTCATAATCATTTGGTGATGTCATAATCATTTGATGTCATAATCATTGGATGATGTCATAATCATTTGATGATGCCATAATCATTTTGTTGATGTCATAATCATTTTATGATGTCATAATCATTTTGTTGATGTCATAATCATTTTGTTGATGTCATAATCATTTGATGATGTCATAGTCATTAGATGATGTCATAATCATTTTGTTGATGTCATAATCATTTCATGATGTCATAATCATTTGATGTCATAATCATTGTATGATGTCATACTCATTTTGTTGATGTCATAATCATTTGATGATGTCATAATCATTAGATAATGTCATAATCATTTTGTAGAAGTCATAATCATTTGATGATGTCATAATCATTTTGTTGATGTCATAATGATTTGATGATGTCATAATCATTTGATGTCATAATCATTGGATGATGTCATAATCATTTTGTTGATGTCATAATCATTTGATGATGTCATAATCATTTGATGTCATAATCATTGGATGATGTCATAATCATTTTGTTGATGTCATAATCATTTGATGATGTCATAATCATTAGATGATGTCATAATAATTTTGTTGATGTCATAATCATTTGATGATGTCATAATCATTAGATGATGTCAGAATCATTGGATGATGACATAATCATTTTGTTTATGTCATAATCATTTGATGTCATAATCATTGGATGATGTCATAATCATTTTGTCGATGTCATAATCATTTGATGATGTCATAATCATTAGATAATGTCATAATCATTTTGTTGAAGTCATAATCATTTTGTTGATGTCATAATCATTTTGTTGATGTCATATTGATTTGATGATGTCATAATCATTTGATGTCATAATCATTGGATGATGTCATAATCATTTTGTTCATGTCATAATCATTTGATGATGTCATAATCATTTGATGTCATAATCATTGGATGATGTCATAATCATTTTGTTGATGTCATAATCATTTGATGATGTCATAATCATTAGATGATGTCATAATCATTTTGTTGATGTCATAATCATTTGATGATGTCATAATCATTTGATGATGTCATAATCATTTTGTTGATGTCATAATCATTTGATGATGTCATAATCATTTGATGTCATAATCATTGGATGATGTCATAATCCTTTTGTTGATGTCATAATCATTTGATGATGTCATAATCATTAGATGATGTCATAATCATTTTGTTGATGTCATAATCATTTGATGATGTCATAATCATTTTGTAGATGTCATAATCATTTCGTTGATGTCATAATGATTTGATGATATCATAATCATTTGATGTCATAATCATTGGATGATGTCATAATCATTTTGTTGATGTCATAATCATTTGGTGATGTCATAATCATTTGATGTCATAATCATTGGATGATGTCATAATCATTTGATGATGCCATAATCATTTTGTTGATGTCATAATCATTTTTTGATGTCATAATCATTTTGTTGATGTCATAATCATTTTGTTGATGTCATAATCATTTGATGATGTCATAGTCATTAGATGATGTCATAATCATTTTGTTGATGTCATAATCATTTCATGATGTCATAATCATTTGATGTCATAATCATTGTATGATGTCATACTCATTTTGTTGATGTCATAATCATTTGATGATGTCATAATCATTAGATAATGTCATAATCATTTTGTTGAAGTCATAATCATTTGATGATGTCATAATCATTTTGTTGATGTCATAATGATTTGATGATGTCATAATCATTTGATGTCATAATCATTGGATGATGTCATAATCATTTTGTTGATGTCATAATCATTTGATGATGTCATAATCATTTGATGTCATAATCATTTGATGATGTCATAATCATTTTGTTGATGTCATAATCATTTGATGATGTCATAATCATTAGATGATGTCATAATAATTTTGTTGATGTCATAATCATTTGATGATGTCAAAATCATATGATGTAATAATCATTGGATGATGTCATAATCATTTTGTTGATGTCATAATCATTTGATGATGTCATAATCATTAGATGATGTCATAATCATTTTGTTGATGTCATAATCATTTGATGATGTCATAATCATTAGATGATGTCATAATCATTTTGTTGATGTCATAATCATTTGATGATGTCATAATCATTTGATGTCATAATCATTGGATGATGTCATAATCATTTTATTGATGTCATAATCATTTGATGATGTCATAATCATTTGATGATGTCATAATCATTTTGTTGATGTCATAATCATTTGATGATGTCATAATCATTTGATGTCATAATCATTGGATGATGTCATAATCATTTTGTTGATGTCATAATCATTTGATGATGTCATAATCATTTGATGTCATAATCATTGGATGATGTCATAATCATTTTGTTGATGTCATAATCATTTTATGATGTCATAATCATTTTGTTGATGTCATAATCATTGGATGATGTCATAATCCTTTTGTTGATGTCATAATCATTTGATGATGTCATAATCATTAGATGATGTCATAATCATTTTGTTGATGTCATAATCATTTGATGATGTCATAATCATTTTGTTGATGTCATAATCATTTCGTTGATGTCATAATGATTTGATGATATCATAATCATTTGATGTCATAATCATTGGATGATGTCATAATCATTTTGTTGATGTCATAATCATTTGATGATGTCATAATCATTAGATGATGTCATAATCATTGGATGATGACATAATCATTTTGTTTATGTCATAATCATTTGATGTCATAATCATTAGATAATGTCATAATCATTTTGTTGAAGTCATAATCATTTTGTTGATGTCATAATCATTTTGTTGATGTCATATTGATTTGATGATGTCATAATCATTTGATGTCATAATCATTGGATGATGTCATAATCATTTTGTTCATGTCATAATCATTTGATGATGTCATAATCATTTGATGTCATAATCATTGGATGATGTCATAATCATTTTGTTGATGTCATAATCATTTGATGATGTCATAATCATTAGATGATGTCATAATCATTTTGTTGATGTCATAATCATTTGATGATGTCATAATCATATGATGTCATAATCATTGGATGATGTCATAATCATTTTGTTGTTGTCATAATCATTTGATGATGTCATAATCATTTGATGATGTCATAATCATTTTGTTGATGTCATAATCATTTGATGATGTCATAATCATTTGATGTCATAATCATTGGATGATGTCATAATCCTTTTGTTGATGTCATAATCATTTGATGATGTCATAATTATTAGATGATGTCATAATCATTTTGTTGATGTCATAATCATTTGATGATGTCATAATCATTTTGTAGATGTCATAATCATTTCGTTGATGTCATAATGATTTGATGATATCATAATCATTTCATGTCATAATCATTGGATGATGTCATAATCATTTTGTTGATGTCATAATCATTTGGTGATGTCATAATCATTTGATGTCATAATCATTGGATGATGTCTTAATCATTTGATGATGCCATAATCATTTTGTTGATGTCATAATCATTTTATGATGTCATAATCATTTTGTTGATGTCATAATCATTTTGTTGATGTCATAATCATTTGATGATGTCATAGTCATTAGATGATGTCATAATCATTTTGTTGATGTCATAATCATTTCATGATGTCATAATCATTTGATGTCATAATCATTGTATGATGTCATACTCATTTTGTTGATGTCATAATCATTTGATGATGTCATAATCATTAGATAATGTCATAATCATTTTGTTGAAGTCATAATCATTTGATGATGTCATAATCATTTTGTTGATGTCATAATGATTTGATGATGTCATAATCATTTGATGTCATAATCATTGGATGATGTCATAATCATTTTGTTGATGTCATAATCATTTGATGATGTCATAATCATTTGATGTCATAATCATTGGATGATGTCATAATCATTTTGTTGATGTCATAATCATTTGATGATGTCATAATCATTAGATGATGTCATAATAATTTTGTTGATGTCATAATCATTTGATGATGTCATAATCATTAGATGATGTCAGAATCATTGGATGATGACATAATCATTTTGTTTATGTCATAATCATTTGATGTCATAATCATTGGATGATGTCATAATCATTTTGTTGATGTCATAATCATTTGATGATGTCATAATCATTAGATAATGTCATAATCATTTTGTTGAAGTCATAATCATTTTGTTGATGTCATAATCATTTTGTTGATGTCATATTGATTTGATGATGTCATAATCATTTGATGTCATAATCATTGGATGATGTCATAATCATTTTGTTGATGTCATAATCATTTGATGGTGTCATAATCATTTGATGTAATAATCATTAGATGATGTCATAATCATTTTGTTGATGTCATAATCATTTGATGATGTCATAATCATTAGATGATGTCATAATCATTTTGTTGATGTCATAATCATTTGATGATGTCATAATCATTTGATGTCATAATCATTGGATGATGTCATAATCATTTTGTTGATGTCATAATCATTTGATGATGTCATAATCATTTGATGATGTCATAATCATTTTGTTGATGTCATAATCATTTGATGATGTCATAATCATTTGATGTCATAATCATTGGATGATGTCATAATCCTTTTGTTGATGTCATAATCATTTGATGATGTCATAATCATTAGATGATGTCATAATCATTTTGTTGATGTCATAATCATTTGATGATGTCATAATCATTTTGTAGATGTCATAATCATTTCGTTGATGTCATAATGATTTGATGATATCATAATCATTTGATGTCATAATCATTGGATGATGTCATAATCATTTTGTTGATGTCATAATCATTTGGTGATGTCATAATCATTTGATGTCATAATCATTGGATGATGTCATAATCATTTGATGATGCCATAATCATTTTGTTGATGTCATAATCATTTTTGATGTCATAATCATTTTGTTGATGTCATAATCATTTTGTTGATGTCATAATCATTTGATGATGTCATAGTCATTAGATGATGTCATAATCATTTTGTTGATGTCATAATCATTTCATGATGTCATAATCATTTGATGTCATAATCATTGTATGATGTCATACTCATTTTGTTGATGTCATAATCATTTGATGATGTCATAATCATTAGATAATGTCATAATCATTTTGTTGAAGTCATAATCATTTGATGATGTCATAATCATTTTGTTGATGTCATAATGATTTGATGATGTCATAATCATTTGATGTCATAATCATTGGATGATGTCATAATCATTTGATGATGTCATAGTCATTAGATGATGTCATAATCATTTTGTTGATGTCATAATCATTTCATGATGTCATAATCATTTGATGTCATAATCATTGTATGATGTCATACTCATTTTGTTGATGTCATAATCATTTGATGATGTCATAATCATTAGATAATGTCATAATCATTTTGTTGAAGTCATAATCATTTGATGATGTCATAATCATTTTGTTGATGTCATAATCATTTGATGATGTCATAATCATTAGATGATGTCATAATCATTTTGTTGATGTCATAATCATTTGATGATGTCATAATCATTAGATGATGTCATAATCATTTTGTTGATGTCATAATCATTTGATGATGTCATAATCATTTGATGTCATAATCATTGGATGATGTCGTAATCATTTTGTTGATGTCATAATCATTTGATGATGTCATAATCATTAGATGATGTCATAATCATTTTGTTGATGTCATAATCATTTCATGATGTCATAATCATTTGATGTCATAATCATTGGATGATGTCATAATCATTTTGTTGATGTCATAATCATTTGATGATGTCATAATCATTAGATAATGTCATAATCATTTTGTTGAAGTCATAATCATTTGATTATGTCATAATCATTTTGTTGATGTCATAATGTTTGTTGATGTCATAATGATTTGATGATGTCATAATCATTTGATGTCATAATCATTGGATGATGTCATAATCATTTTGTTGATGTCATAATCATTTGATGATGTCATAATCATTTGATGTCATAATCATTGGATGATGTCATAATCATTTTGTTGATGTCATAATCATTTGATGATGTCATAATCATTAGATAATGTCATAATCATTTTGTTGATGTCATAATCATTTGATGATGTCATAATCATATGATGTAATAATCATTGGATGATGTCATAATCATTTTGTTGATGTCATAATCATTTGATGATGTCATAATCATTAGATGATGTCATAATCATTTTGTTGATGTCATAATCATTTGATGATGTCATAATCATTTGATGTCATAATCATTGGATGATGTCATAATCATTTTGTTGATGTCATAATCATTTGATGATGTCATAATCATTAGATGATGTCATAATCATTTTGTTGATGTCATAATCATTTGATGATGTCATAATCATTTGATGTCATAATCATTGGATGATGTCATAATCATTTTGTTGATGTCATAATCATTTTATGATGTCATAATCATTTTGTTGATGTCATAATCATTGGATGATGTCATAATCCTTTTGTTGATGTCATAATCATTTGATGATGTCATAATCTAAGTATGGAATGGACAAGGCAACTGTTAGGTGGATTCATAACTGGCTTAGTGATCGGACCCAAAGAGTGGTCGTAAATGGCTGCACATCCAGTTGGAAGAATGTCTCAAGTGGGGTACCACAGGGCTCTGTCCTGGGCCCTGTATTGTTCAACATCTTTATCAACGATTTAGATGAAGGAATAGAGGGTAAACTGATTAAATTTGCTGATGACACAAAGCTAGGAGGGATAGCTAATAGTAGAGAAGAGAGAGAGAGGATTCAAAAAGATTTAAATAAACTGGAGAAGTGGGCAGCAACTAACAGAATGGTTTTTAACAGGGAGAAATGCAAAGTACTACATCTGGGCAATAAAAATGAAAAAAGCATATATAGAATGGGAGGAATAGGGCTAAGTGACAGCACATGTGAAAAAGACTTGGGTATACTAATAGATCACAGACTGAATATGAGTCAACAGTGTGATGCAGCAGCAAAAAAGGCAAATGCAATTCTAGGATGTATTAACAGAAGCATACAGTCTAGATCACGTGAAGTCATTATTTCCCTCTACTCCTCTTTGGTCAGACCTCATCTGGAATATTGTGTCCAGTTTTGGGCACCACATTTTAAAAAAGACATCAACAAACTGGAGCAAGTTCAGAAAAGAGCGACCAGAATGGTGACCGGTCTGCAAACCCTGTCTTATGAGGAAAGGTTGCAGGATTTGGGAATGTTTAGTTTGCAAAAGAGAAGACTGAGAGGAGACTTAATAGCTGTCTACAAATATCTAAAGGGCTGTCACATTGTAGAAGGATCAACTTTATTCTCATTTGCACAAGGAAAGACTAGAAGCAATGGGATGAAACTGAATGGGAAGAGACACAGATTAGATATTAGAAAAAACTTTTTGACAGTTAGAGTGATCAATGAGTGGAACAGGCTGCCACGAGAAGTGGTGAGTTCTCCTTCAATGGAAGTCTTCAAACAGAGGCTGGACAGACATCTGACTGGGATGATTTAGCGAATCCTGCTTTGAGCAGGGGGTTGGACCAGATGGCCCAGGAGGTCCCTTCCAACTCTACGATTCTATGATTCTATGATTCTATGATTCTATGATTCTATAATCATTAGATGATGTCATAATCATTTTGTTGATGTCATAATCATTTGATGATGTCATAATCATTTTGTTGATGTCATAATCATTTTGTTGATGTCACAATGATTTGATGATATCATATTCATTTGATGTCATAATCATTGGATGATGTCATAATCATTTTGTTGATGTCATAATCATTTGATGATGTCATAATCATTTGATGTCATAATCATTGGATGATGTCATAATCATTTTGTTGATGTCATAATCATTTTATGATGTCATAATCATTTTGTTGATGTCATAATCATTGGATGATGTCATAATCCTTTTGTTGATGTCATAATCATTTGATGATGTCATAATCATTAGATGATGTCATAATCATTTTGTTGATGTCATAATCATTTGATGATGTCATAATCATTTTGTTGATGTCATAATCATTTCGTTGATGTCATAATGATTTGATGATATCATAATCATTTGATGTCATAATCATTGGATGATTTCATAATCATTTTGTTGATGTCATAATCATTTGATGATGTCATAATCATTAGATGATGTCATAATCATTGGATGATGTCATAATCATTTTGTTGATGGCATAATCATTTGATGATGTCATAATCATTAGATAATGTCATAATCATTTTGTTGAAGTCATAATCATTTGATGATGTCATAATCATTTTGTTGATGTCATAATCATTTTGTTGATGTCATAATGATTTGATGATGTCATAATCATTTGATGTCATAATCATTGGATGATGTCATAATCATTTTGTTGATGTCATAATCATTTGATGATGTCATAATCATTTTATGTCATAATCATTGGATGATGTCATAATCATTTTGTTGATGTCATAATCACTTGATGATGTCATAATCATTAGATGATGTCATAATCATTTTGTTGATGTCATAATCATTTTGTTGATGTCATAATCATTTGATGATGTCATAATCATTAGATGATGTCATAATCATTTTGTTGATGTCATAATCATTTGATGATGTCATAATCATTTGATGTCATAATCATTGGATGATGTCATAATCATTTTGTTGATGTCATAATCATTTAATGATGTCATAATCATTTGATGTCATAATCATTGGATGATGTCATAATCATTTTGTTGATGTCATAATCATTTGATGTCATAATCATTGGATGATGTCATAATCATTTTGTTGATGTCATAATCATTTGATGATGTCATAATCATTTGATGTCATAATCATTGGATGATGTCATAATCATTTTGTTGATGTCATAATCATTTGATGATGTCATAATCATTAGATGATGTCATAATCATTGGATGATGACATAATCATTTTGTTGATGTCATAATCATTTGATGTCATAATCATTGGATGATGTCATAATCATTTTGTTGATGTCATAATCATTTGATGATGTCATAATCATTAGATGATGTCATAATCATTTTGTTGATGTCACAATCATTTCATGATGTCATAATCATTTGATGTCATAATCATTGGATGATGTCATAATCATTTTGTTGATGTCATAATCATTTGATGATGTCATAATCATTAGATGATGTCATAATCATTTTGTTGATGTCATAATCATTTGATGTCATAATCATTGGATGATGTCATAATCATTTTGTTGATGGCATAATCATTTGATGATGTCATAATCATTAGATAATGTCATAATCATTTTGTTGAAGTCATAATCATTTGATGATGTCATAATCATTTTTTTGATGTCATAATCATTTTGTTGATGTCATAATGATTTGATGATGTCATAATCATTTGATGTCATAATCATTGGATGATGTCATAATCATTTTGTTGATGTCATAATCATTTGATGATGTCATAATCATTTTATGTCATAATCATTGGATGATGTCATAATCATTTTGTTGATGTCATAATCACTTGATGATGTCATAATCATTAGATGATGTCATAATCATTTTGTTGATGTCATAATCATTTTGTTGATGTCATAATCATTTGATGATGTCATAATCATTAGATGATGTCATAATCATTTTGTTGATGTCATAATCATTTGATGATGTCATAATCATTTGATGTCATAATCATTGGATGATGTCATAATCATTTTGTTGATGTCATAATCATTTAATGATGTCATAATCATTTGATGTCATAATCATTGGATGATGTCATAATCATTTTGTTGATGTCATAATCATTTGATGTCATAATCATTGGATGATGTCATAATCATTTTGTTGATGTCATAATCATTTGATGATGTCATAATCATTTGATGTCATAATCATTGGATGATGTCATAATCATTTTGTTGATGTCATAATCATTTGATGATGTCATAATCATTAGATGATGTCATAATCATTTTGTTGATGTCATAATCATTTGATGATGTCATAATCATTTGATGTCATAATCATTGGATGATGTCATAATCATTTTGTTGATGTCATAATCATTTAATGATGTCATAATCATTTGATGTCATAATCATTGGATGATGTCATAATCATTTTGTTGATGTCATAATCATTTGATGTCATAATCATTGGATGATGTCATAATCATTTTGTTGATGTCATAATCATTTGATGATGTCATAATCATTTGATGTCATAATCATTGGATGATGTCATAATCATTTTGTTGATGTCATAATCATTTGATGATGTCATAATCATTAGATGATGTCATAATCATTGGATGATGACATAATCATTTTGTTGATGTCATAATCATTTGA
This sequence comes from Dendrobates tinctorius, assembly GCF_039654945.1. Lineage (NCBI taxonomy): Eukaryota > Metazoa > Chordata > Amphibia > Anura > Dendrobatidae > Dendrobates > Dendrobates tinctorius. Next base: position 38,557,134 of record NW_027361687.1, on the reverse strand, counting down.
TGTCATAATCATTGGATGATGTCATAATCATTTTGTTGATGTCATAATCATTTGATGATGTCATAATCATTAGATGATGTCATAATCATTTTGTTGATGTCACAATCATTTCAGGATGTCATAATCATTTGATGTCATAATCATTGGATGATGTCATAATCATTTTCTTGATGTCATAATCATTTGTTGATGTCATAATCATTAGATAATGTCATAATCATTTTGTTGAAGTCATAATCATTTGATGATGTCATTATCATTTTGTTGATGTCATAATGATTTGATGATGTCATAATCATTTGATGTCATAATCATTGGATGATGTCATAATCATTTTGTTGATGTCATAATCATTTGATGATGTCATAATCATTTGATGTCATAATCATTGGATGATGTCATAATCATTTTGTTGATGTCATAATCATTTGATGATGTCATAATCATTAGATGATGTCATAATCATTTTGTTGATGTCATAATCATTTGATGATGTCATAATCATATGATGTAATAATCATTGGATGATGTCATAATCATTTTGTTGATGTCATAATCATTTGATGATGTCATAATCATTAGATGATGTCATAATCATTTTGTTGATGTCATAATCATTTGATGATGTCATAATCATTAGATGATGTCATAATCATTTTGTTGATGTCATAATCATTTGATGATGTCATAATCATTTGATGTCATAATCATTGGATGATGTCGTAATCATTTTGTTGATGTCATAATCATTTGATGATGTCATAATCATTTGATGATGTCATAATCATTTTGATGATGTCATAATCATTTGATGATGTCATAATCATTTGATGTCATAATCATTGGATAATGTCATAATCATTTTGTTGATGTCATAATCATTTTATGATGTCATAATCATTTTGTTGATGTCATAATCATTGGATGATGTCATAATCCTTTTGTTGATGTCATAATCATTTGATGATGTCATAATCATTAGATGATGTCATAATCATATTGTTGATGTCATAATCATTTGATGATGTCATAATCATTTTGTTGTTGTCATAATCATTTCGTTGATGTCATAATGATTTGATGATATCATAATCATTTGATGTCATAATCATTGGATGATGTCATAATCATTTTGTTGATGTCATAATCAGTTGATGATGTCATAATCATTTGATGTCATAATCATTGGATGATGTCATAATCATTTTGTTGATGTCATAATCATTTTATGATGTCATAATCATTTTGTTGATGTCATAATCATTGGATGATGTCATAATCCTTTTGTTGATGTCATAATCATTTGATGATGTCATAATCATTAGATGATGTCATAATCATTTTGTTGATGTCATAATCATTTGATGATGTCATAATCATTTTGTTGATGTCATAATCATTTCGTTGATGTCATAATGATTTGATGATATCATAATCATTTGATGTCATAATCATTGGATGATGTCATAATCATTTTGTTGATGTCATAATCATTTGATGATGTCATAATCATTAGATGATGTCATAATCATTGGATGATGACATAATCATTTTGTTTATGTCATAATCATTTGATGTCATAATCATTGGATGATGTCATAATCATTTTGTTGATGTCATAATCATTTGATGATGTCATAATCATTAGATAATGTCATAATCATTTTGTTGAAGTCATAATCATTTTGTTGATGTCATAATCATTTTGTTGATGTCATATTGATTTGATGATGTCATAATCATTTGATGTCATAATCATTGGATGATGTCATAATCATTTTGTTCATGTCATAATCATTTGATGATGTCATAATCATTTGATGTCATAATCATTGGATGATGTCATAATCATTTTGTTGATGTCATAATCATTTGATGATGTCATAATCATTAGATGATGTCAGAATCATTTTGTTGATGTCATAATCATTTGATGATGTCATAATCATTTGATGTAATAATCATTAGATGATGTCATAATCATTTTGTTGATGTCATAATCATTTGATGATGTCATAATCATTAGATGATGTCATAATCATTTTGTTGATGTCATAATCATTTGATGATGTCATAATCATATGATGTCATAATCATTGGATGATGTCATAATCATTTTGTTGATGTCATAATCATTTGATGATGTCATAATCATTTGATGATGTCATAATCATTTGATGATGTCATAATCATTTGATGTCATAATCATTGGATGATGTCATAATCCTTTTGTTGATGTCATAATCATTTGATGATGTCATAATAATTAGATGATGTCATAATCATTTTGTTGATGTCATAATCATTTGATGATGTCATAATCATTTTGTAGATGTCATAATCATTTCGTTGATGTCATAATGATTTGATGATATCATAATCATTTGATGTCATAATCATTGGATGATGTCATAATCATTTTGTTGATGTCATAATCATTTGGTGATGTCATAATCATTTGATGTCATAATCATTGGATGATGTCATAATCATTTGATGATGCCATAATCATTTTGTTGATGTCATAATCATTTTATGATGTCATAATCATTTTGTTGATGTCATAATCATTTTGTTGATGTCATAATCATTTGATGATGTCATAGTCATTAGATGATGTCATAATCATTTTGTTGATGTCATAATCATTTCATGATGTCATAATCATTTGATGTCATAATCATTGTATGATGTCATACTCATTTTGTTGATGTCATAATCATTTGATGATGTCATAATCATTAGATAATGTCATAATAATTTTGTTGAAGTCATAATCATTTGATGATGTCATAATCATTTTGTTGATGTCATAATGATTTGATGATGTCATAATCATTTGATGCCATAATCATTGGATGATGTCATAATCATTTTGTTGATGTCATAATCATTTGATGATGTCATAATCATTTGATGTCATAATCATTGGATGATGTCATAATCATTTTGTTGATGTCATAATCATTTGATGATGTCATAATCATTAGATGATGTCATAATAATTTTGTTGATGTCATAATCATTTGATGATGTCATAATCATTAGATGATGTCAGAATCATTGGATGATGACATAATCATTTTGTTTATGTCATAATCATTTGATGTCATAATCATTGGATGATGTCATAATCATTTTGTTGATGTCATAATCATTTGATGATGTCATAATCATTAGATAATGTCATAATCATTTTGTTGAAGTCATAATCATTTTGTTGATGTCATAATCATTTTGTTGATGTCATATTGATTTGATGATGTCATAATCATTTGATGTCATAATCATTGGATGATGTCATAATCATTTTGTTGATGTCATAATCATTTGATGATGTCATAATCATTTGATGTCATAATCATTGGATGATGTCATAATCATTTTGTTGATGTCATAATCATTTGATGATGTCATAATCATTAGATGATGTCATAATCATTTTGTTGATGTCATAATCATTTGATGATGCCATAATCATTTGATGTAATAATCATTAGATGATGTCATAATCATTTTGTTGATGTCATAATCATTTGATGATGTCATAATCATTAGATGATGTCATAATCATTTTGTTGATGTCATAATCATTTGATGATGTCATAATCATTTGATGTCATAATCATTGGATGATGTCATAATCATTTTGTTGATGTCATAATCATTTGATGATGTCATAATCATTTGATGATGTCATAATCATTTTGTTGATGTCATAATCATTTGATGATGTCATAATCATTTGATGTCATAATCATTGGATGATGTCATAATCCTTTTGTTGATGTCATAATCATTTGATGATGTCATAATCATTAGATGATGTCATAATCATTTTGTTGATGTCATAATCATTTGATGATGTCATAATCATTTTGTAGATGTCATAATCATTTCGTTGATGTCATAATGATTTGATGATATCATAATCATTTGATGTCATAATCATTGGATGATGTCATAATCATTTTGTTGAAGTCATAATCATTTTGTTGATGTCATAATCATTTTGTTGATGTCATATTGATTTGATGATGTCATAATCATTTGATGTCATAATCATTGGATGATGTCATAATCATTTTGTTCATGTCATAATCATTTGATGATGTCATAATCATTTGATGTCATAATCATTGGATGATGTCATAATCATTTTGTTGATGTCATAATCATTTGATGATGTCATAATCATTAGATGATGTCAGAATCATTTTGTTGATGTCATAATCATTTGATGATGTCATAATCATTTGATGTAATAATCATTAGATGATGTCATAATCATTTTGTTGATGTCATAATCATTTGATGATGTCATAATCATTAGATGATGTCATAATCATTTTGTTGATGTCATAATCATTTGATGATGTCATAATCATATGATGTCATAATCATTGGATGATGTCATAATCATTTTGTTGATGTCATAATCATTTGATGATGTCATAATCATTTGATGATGTCATAATCATTTTGTTGATGTCATAATCATTTGATGATGTCATAATCATTTGATGTCATAATCATTGGATGATGTCATAATCCTTTTGTTGATGTCATAATCATTTGATGATGTCATAATAATTAGATGATGTCATAATCATTTTGTTGATGTCATAATCATTTGATGATGTCATAATCATTTTGTAGATGTCATAATCATTTCGTTGATGTCATAATGATTTGATGATATCATAATCATTTGATGTCATAATCATTGGATGATGTCATAATCATTTTGTTGATGTCATAATCATTTGGTGATGTCATAATCATTTGATGTCATAATCATTGGATGATGTCATAATCATTTGATGATGCCATAATCATTTTGTTGATGTCATAATCATTTTATGATGTCATAATCATTTTGTTGATGTCATAATCATTTTGTTGATGTCATAATCATTTGATGATGTCATAGTCATTAGATGATGTCATAATCATTTTGTTGATGTCATAATCATTTCATGATGTCATAATCATTTGATGTCATAATCATTGTATGATGTCATACTCATTTTGTTGATGTCATAATCATTTCATGATGTCATAATCATTAGATAATGTCATAATAATTTTGTTGAAGTCATAATCATTTGATGATGTCATAATCATTTTGTTGATGTCATAATGATTTGATGATGTCATAATCATTTGATGCCATAATCATTGGATGATGTCATAATCATTTTGTTGATGTCATAATCATTTGATGATGTCATAATCATTTGATGTCATAATCATTGGATGATGTCATAATCATTTTGTTGATGTCATAATCATTTGATGATGTCATAATCATTAGATGATGTCATAGTAATTTTGTTGATGTCATAATCATTTGATGATGTCATAATCATTAGATGATGTCAGAATCATTGGATGATGACATAATCATTTTGTTTATGTCATAATCATTTGATGTCATAATCATTGGATGATGTCATAATCATTTTGTTGATGTCATAATCATTTGATGATGTCATAATCATTAGATAATGTCATAATCATTTTGTTGAAGTCATAATCATTTTGTTGATGTCATAATCATTTTGTTGATGTCATATTGATTTGATGATGTCATAATCATTTGATGTCATAATCATTGGATGATGTCATAATCATTTTGTTGATGTCATAATCATTTGATGATGTCATAATCATTTGATGTCATAATCATTGGATGATGTCATAATCATTTTGTTGATGTCATAATCATTTGATGATGTCATAATCATTAGATGATGTCATAATCATTTTGTTGATGTCATAATCATTTGATGATGCCATAATCATTTGATGTAATAATCATTAGATGATGTCATAATCATTTTGTTGATGTCATAATCATTTGATGATGTCATAATCATTAGATGATGTCATAATCATTTTGTTGATGTCATAATCATTTGATGATGTCATAATCATTTGATGTCATAATCATTGGATGATGTCATAATCATTTTGTTGATGTCATAATCATTTGATGATGTCATAATCATTTGATGATGTCATAATCATTTTGTTGATGTCATAATCATTTGATGATGTCATAATCATTTGATGTCATAATCATTGGATGATGTCATAATCCTTTTGTTGATGTCATAATCATTTGATGATGTCATAATCATTAGATGATGTCATAATCATTTTGTTGATGTCATAATCATTTGATGATGTCATAATCATTTTGTAGATGTCATAATCATTTCGTTGATGTCATAATGATTTGATGATATCATAATCATTTGATGTCATAATCATTGGATGATGTCATAATCATTTTGTTGATGTTATAATCATTTGGTGATGTCATAATCATTTGATGTCATAATCATTGGATGATGTCATAAATATTTGATGATGCCATAATCATTTTGTTGATGTCATAATCATTTTATGATGTCATAATCATTTTGTTGATGTCATAATCATTTTTTTGATGTCATAATCATTTGATGATGTCATAGTCATTAGATGATGTCATAATCATTTTGTTGATGTCATAATCATTTCATGATGTCATAATCATTTGATGTCATAATCATTGTATGATGTCATACTCATTTTGTTGATGTCATAATCATTTGATGATGTCATAATCATTAGATAATGTCATAATCATTTTGTTGAAGTCATAATCATTTGATGATGTCATAATCATTTTGTTGATGTCATAATGATTTGATGATGTCATAATCATTTGATGTCATAATCATTGGATGATGTCATAATCATTTTGTTGATGTCATAATCATTTGATGATGTCATAATCATTTGATGTCATAATCATTGGATGATGTCATAATCATTTTGTTGATGTCATAATCATTTGATGATGTCATAATCATTAGATGATGTCATAATAATTTTGTTGATGTCATAATCATTTGATGATGTCAAAATCATATGATGTAATAATCATTGGATGATGTCATAATCATTTTGTTGATGTCATAATCATTTGATGATGTCATAATCATTAGATGATGTCATAATCATTTTGTTGATGTCATAATCATTTGATGATGTCATAATCATTAGATGATGTCATAATCATTTTGTTGATGTCATAATCATTTGATGATGTCATAATCATTTGATGTCATAATCATTGGATGATGTCATAATCATTTTATTGATGTCATAATCATTTGATGATGTCATAATCATTTGATGATGTCATAATCATTAGATGATGTCATAATCATTTGATGTCATAATCATTGGATGATGTCATAATCATTTTGTTGATGTCATAATCATTTGATGATGTCATAATCATTTGATGTCATAATCATTGGATGATGTCATAATCATTTTGTTGATGTCATAATCATTTTATGATGTCATAATCATTTTGTTGATGTCATAATCATTGGATGATGTCATAATCCTTTTGTTGATGTCATAATCATTTGATGATGTCATAATCATTAGATGATGTCATAATCATTTTGTTGATGTCATAATCATTTGATGATGTCATAATCATTTTGTTGATGTCATAATCATTTCGTTGATGTCATAATGATTTGATGATATCATAATCATTTGATGTCATAATCATTGGATGATGTCATAATCATTTTGTTGATGTCATAATCATTTGATGATGTCATAATCATTAGATGATGTCATAATCATTGGATGATGACATAATCATTTTGTTTATGTCATAATCATTTGATGTCATAATCATTGGATGATGTCATAATCATTTTGTTGATGTCATAATCATTTGATGATGTCATAATCATTAGATAATGTCATAATCATTTTGTTGAAGTCATAATCATTTTGTTGATGTCATAATCATTTTGTTGATGTCATATTGATTTGATGATGTCATAATCATTTGATGTCATAATCATTGGATGATGTCATAATCATTTTGTTCATGTCATAATCATTTGATGATGTCATAATCATTTGATGTCATAATCATTGGATGATGTCATAATCATTTTGTTGATGTCATAATCATTTGATGATGTCATAATCATTAGATGATGTCATAATCATTTTGTTGATGTCATAATCATTTGATGATGTCATAATCATTAGATGATGTCATAATCATTTTGTTGATGTCATAATCATTTGATGATGTCATAATCATTAGATGATGTCATAATCATTTTGTTGATGTCATAATCATTTGATGATGTCATAATCATATGATGTCATAATCATTGGATGATGTCATAATCATTTTGTTGTTGTCATAATCATTTGATGATGTCATAATCATTTGATGATGTCATAATCATTTTGTTGATGTCATAATCATTTGATGATGTCATAATCATTTGATGTCATAATCATTGGATGATGTCATAATCCTTTTGTTGATGTCATAATCATTTGATGATGTCATAATTATTAGATGATGTCATAATCATTTTGTTGATGTCATAATCATTTGATGATGTCATAATCATTTTGTAGATGTCATAATCATTTCGTTGATGTCATAATGATTTGATGATATCATAATCATTTGATGTCATAATCATTGGATGATGTCATAATCATTTTGTTGATGTCATAATCATTTGGTGATGTCATAATCATTTGATGTCATAATCATTGGATGATGTCATAATCATTTGATGATGCCATAATCATTTTGTTGATGTCATAATCATTTTATGATGTCATAATCATTTTGTTGATGTCATAATCATTTTGTTGATGTCATAATCATTTGATGATGTCATAGTCATTAGATGATGTCATAATCATTTTGTTGATGTCATAATCATTTCATGATGTCATAATCATTTGATGTCATAATCATTGTATGATGTCATACTCATTTTGTTGATGTCATAATCATTTGATGATGTCATAATCATTAGATAATGTCATAATCATTTTGTTGAAGTCATAATCATTTGATGATGTCATAATCATTTTGTTGATGTCATAATGATTTGATGATGTCATAATCATTTGATGTCATAATCATTGGATGATGTCATAATCATTTTGTTGATGTCATAATCATTTGATGATGTCATAATCATTTGATGTCATAATCATTGGATGATGTCATAATCATTTTGTTGATGTCATAATCATTTGATGATGTCATAATCATTAGATGATGTCATAATAATTTTGTTGATGTCATAATCATTTGATGATGTCAAAATCATATGATGTAATAATCATTGGATGATGTCATAATCATTTTGTTGATGTCATAATCATTTGATGATGTCATAATCATTAGATGATGTCATAATCATTTTGTTGATGTCATAATCATTTGATGATGTCATAATCATTAGATGATGTCATAATCATTTTGTTGATGTCATAATCATTGGATGATGTCATAATCATTTTATTGATGTCATAATCATTTGATGATGTCATAATCATTTTGTTGATGTCATAATCATTTGATGATGTCATAATCATTTGATGTCATAATCATTGGATGATGTCATAATCATTTTGTTGATGTCATAATCATTTTATGATGTCATAATCATTTTGTTGATGTCATAATCATTGGATGATGTCATAATCCTTTTGTTGATGTCATAATCATTTGATGATGTCATAATCATTAGATGATGTCATAATCATTTTGTTGATGTCATAATCATTTGATGATGTCATAATCATTTCCTTGATGTCATAATGATTTGATGATATCATAATCATTTGATGTCATAATCATTGGATGATGTCATAATCATTTTGTTGATGTCATAATCATTTGGTGATGTCATAATCATTTGATGTCATAATCATTGGATGATGTCATAATCATTTGATGATGCCATAATCATTTTGTTGATGTCATAATCATTTTTTGATGTCATAATCATTTTGTTGATGTCATAATCATTTTGTTGATGTCATAATCATTTGATGATGTCATAGTCATTAGATGATGTCATAATCATTTTGTTGATGTCATAATCATTTCATGATGTCATAATCATTTGATGTCATAATCATTGTATGATGTCATACTCATTTTGTTGATGTCATAATCATTTGATGATGTCATAATCATTAGATAATGTCATAATCATTTTGTTGAAGTCATAATCATTTGATGATGTCATAATCATTTTGTTGATGTCATAATGATTTGATGATGTCATAATCATTTGATGTCATAATCATTGGATGATGTCATAATCATTTTGTTGATGTCATAATCATTTGATGATGTCATAATCATTTGATGTCATAATCATTGGATGATGTCATAATCATTTTGTTGATGTCATAATCATTTGATGATGTCATAATCATTAGATGATGTCATAATAATTTTGTTGATGTCATAATCATTTGATGATGTCAAAATCATATGATGTAATAATCATTGGATGATGTCATAATCATTTTGTTGATGTCATAATCATTTGATGATGTCATAATCATTAGATGATGTCATAATCATTTTGTTGATGTCATAATCATTTGATGATGTCATAATCATTAGATGATGTCATAATCATTTTGTTGATGACATAATCATTGGATGATGTCATAATCATTTTATTGATGTCATAATCATTTGATGATGTCATAATCATTTTGTTGATGTCATAATCATTTGATGATGTCATAATCATTTGATGTCATAATCATTGGATGATGTCATAATCATTTTGTTGATGTCATAATCATTTTATGATGTCATAATCATTTTGTTGATGTCATAATCATTGGATGATGTCATAATCCTTTTGTTGATGTCATAATCATTTGATGATGTCATAATCATTAGATGATGTCATAATCATTTTGTTGATGTCATAATCATTTGATGATGTCATAATCATTTTGTTGATGTCATAATCATTTCTTTGATGTCATAATCATTTTGTTGATGTCATAATCATTTGATGATGTCATAATCATTAGATGATGTCATAATCATTTTGTTGATGTCATAATAATATGATGATGTCATAATCATTTGATGATGTCATAATCATTTTGCTGATGTCATAATCATTTGATGATGTCATAATCATTTGATGTCATAATCATTGGATGATGTCGTAATCATTTTGTTGATGTCATAATCATTTGATGATGTCATAATCATTTTGATGATGTCATAATCATTTGATGATGTCATAATCATTTGATGTCATAATCATTGGATAATGTCATAATCATTTTGTTGATGTCATAATCATTTTATGATGTCATAATCATTTTGTTGATGTCATAATCATTGGATGATGTCATAATCCTTTTGTTGATGTCATAATCATTTGATGATGTCATAATCATTAGATGATGTCATAATCATATTGTTGATGTCATAACCATTTGATGATGTCATAATCATTTTGTTGATGTCATAATCATTTTGTTGATGTCATAATGATTTGATGATATCAAAATCATTTGATGTCATAATCATTGGATGATGTCATAATCATTTTGTTGATGTCATAATCATTTGATGATGTCATAATCATTTGATGTCATAATCATTGGATGATGTCATAATCATTTTGTTGATGTCATAATCATTTTATGATGTCATAATCATTTTGTTGATGTCATAATCATTGGATGATGTCATAATCCTTTTGTTGATGTCATAATCATTTTGTTGATGTCATAATCATTTTGTTGATGTCATAATCATTTGATGATGTCATAATCATTTTGTTGATGTCATAATCATTTCGTTGATGTCATAATGATTTGATGATATCATAATCATTTGATGTCATAATCATTGGATGATGTCATAATCATTTTGTTGATGTCATAATCATTTGATGATGTCATAATCATTAGATGATGTCATAATCATTGGATGATGACATAATCATTATGTTTATGTCATAATCATTTGATGTCATAATCATTGGATGATGTCATAATCATTTTGTTGATGTCATAATCATTTGATGATGTCATAATCATTAGATAATGTCATAATCATTTTGTTGAAGTCATAATCATTTGATGATGTCATAATCATTTTGTTGATGTCATAATCATTTTGTTGATGTCATATTGATTTGATGATGTCATAATCATTTGATGTCATAATCATTGGATGATGTCATAATCATTTTGTTCATGTCATAATCATTTGATGATGTCATAGTCATTTGATGTCATAATCATTGGATGATGTCATAATCATTTTGTTGATGTCATAATCATTTGATGATGTCATAATCATTAGATGATGTCATACTCATTTTGTTGATGTCATAATCATTTGATGATGTCATAATCATTTGATGTAATAATCATTAGATGATGTCATAATCATTTTGTTGATGTCATAATCATTTGATGATGTCATAATCATTAGATGATGTCATAATCATTTTGTTGATGTCATAATCATTTGATGATGTCATAATCATTTGATGTCATAATCATTGGATGATGTCATAATCACTTTGTTGATGTCATAATCATTTGATGATGTCATAATCATTTGATGATGTCATAATTATTTTGTTGATGTCATAATCATTTGATGATGTCATAATCATTTGATGTCATAATCATTGGATGATGTCGTAATCATTTTGTTGATGTCATAATCATTTGATGATGTCATAATCATTTGATGATGTCATAATCATTTTGATGATGTCATAATCATTTGATGATGTCATAATCATTTGATGTCATAATCATTGGATAATGTCATAATCATTTTGTTGATGTCATAATCATTTTATGATGTCATAATCATTTTGTTGATGTCATAATCATTTTATGATGTCATAATCATTTTGTTGATGTCATAATCATTGGATGATGTCATAATCCTTTTGTTGATGTCATAATCATTTGATGATGTCATAATCATTAGATGATGTCATAATCATATTGTTGATGTCATAATCATTTGATGATGTCATAATCATTTTGTTGTTGTCATAATCATTTCGTTGATGTCATAATGATTTGATGATATCATAATCATTTGATGTCATAATCATTGGATGATGTCATAATCATTTTGTTGATGTCATAATCATTTGATGATGTCATAATCATTTGATGTCGTAATCATTGGATGATGTCATAATCATTTTGTTGATGTCATAATCATTTTATGATGTCATAATCATTTTGTTGATGTCATAATCATTGGATGATGTCATAATCCTTTTTTTGATGTCATAATCATTTGATGATGTCATAATCATTAGATGATGTCATAATCATTTTGTTGATGTCATAATCATTTGATGATGTCATAATCATTTTGTTGATGTCATAATCATTTCGTTGATGTCATAATGATTTGATGATATCATAATCATTTGATGTCATAATCATTGGATGATGTCATAATCATTTTGTTGATGTCATAATCATTTGATGATGTCATAATCATTAGATGATGTCATAATCATTGGATGATGACATAATCATTTTGTTTATGTCATAATCATTTGATGTCATAATCATTGGATGATGTCATAATCATTTTGTTGATGTCATAATCATTTGATGATGTCATAATCATTAGATAATTTCATAATCATTTTGTTGAAGTCATAATCATTTGATGATGTCATAATCATTTTGTTGATGTCATAATCATTTTGTTGATGTCATATTGATTTGATGATGTCATAATCATTTGATGTCATAATCATTGGATGATGTCATAATCATTTTGTTCATGTCATAATCATTTGATGATGTCATAATCATTTGATGTCATAATCATTGGATGATGTCATAATCATTTTGTTGATGTCATAATCATTTGATGATGTCATAATCATTAGATGATGTCATAATCATTTTGTTGATGTCATAATCATTTGATGATGTCATAATCATTTGATGTAATAATCATTAGATGATGTCATAATCATTTTGTTGATGTCATAATCATTTGATGATGTCATAATCATTAGATGATGTCATAATCATTTTGTTGATGTCATAATCATTTGATGATGTCATAATCATTTGATGTCATAATCATTGGATGATGTCATAATCATTTTGTTGATGTCATAATCATTTGATGATGTCATAATCATTTGATGATGTCATAATCATTTTGTTGATGTCATAATCATTTGATGATGTCATAATCATTTGATGTCATAATCATTGGATGATGTCATAATCATTTTGTTGATGTCATAATCATTTTATGATGTTATAATCATTTTGTTGATGTCATAATCATTGGATGATGTCATAATCCTTTTGTTGATGTCATAATCATTTGATGATGTCATAATCATTAGATGATGTCATAATCATTTTGTTGATGTCATAATCATTTGATGATGTCATAATCATTTTGTAGATGTCATAATCATTTCGTTGATGTCATAATGATTTGATGATATCATAATCATTTGATGTCATAATCATTGGATGATGTCATAATCATTTTGTTGATGTCATAATCATTTGGTGATGTCATAATCATTTGATGTCATTATCATTGGATGATATCATAATCATTTGATGTCATAATCATTGTATGATGTCATACTCATTTTGTTGATGTCATAATCATTTGATGATGTCATAATCATTAGATAATGTCATAATAATTTTGTTGAAGTCATAATCATTTGATGATGTCATAATCATTTTGTTGATGTCATAATGATTTGATGATGTCATAATCATTTGATGCCATAATCATTGGATGATGTCATAATCATTTTGTTGATGTCATAATCATTTGATGATGTCATAATCATTTGATGTCATAATCATTGGATGATGTCATAATCATTTTGTTGATGTCATAATCATTTGATGATGTCATAATCATTAGATGATGTCATAATAATTTTGTTGATGTCATAATCATTTGATGATGTCATAATCATTAGATGATGTCAGAATCATTGGATGATGACATAATCATTTTGTTTATGTCATAATCATTTGATGTCATAATCATTGGATGATGTCATAATCATTTTGTTGATGTCATAATCATTTGATGATGTCATAATCATTTGATGATGTCATAATCATTTTGTTGATGTCATAATCATTTGATGATGTCATAATCATTTGATGTCATAATCATTGGATGATGTCATAATCCTTTTGTTGATGTCATAATCATTTGATGATGTCATAATTATTAGATGATGTCATAATCATTTTGTTGATGTCATAATCATTTGATGATGTCATAATCATTTTGTAGATGTCATAATCATTTCGTTGATGTCATAATGATTTGATGATATCATAATCATTTGATGTCATAATCATTGGATGATGTCATAATCATTTTGTTGATGTCATAATCATTTGGTGATGTCATAATCATTTGATGTCATAATCATTGGATGATGTCATAATCATTTGATGATGCCATAATCATTTTGTTGATGTCATAATCATTTTATGATGTCATAATCATTTTGTTGATGTCATAATCATTTTGTTGATGTCATAATCATTTGATGATGTCATAGTCATTAGATGATGTCATAATCATTTTGTTGATGTCATAATCATTTCATGATGTCATAATCATTTGATGTCATAATCATTGTATGATGTCATACTCATTTTGTTGATGTCATAATCATTTGATGATGTCATAATCATTAGATAATGTCATAATCATTTTGTTGAAGTCATAATCATTTGATGATGTCATAATCATTTTGTTGATGTCATAATGATTTGATGATGTCATAATCATTTGATGTCATAATCATTGGATGATGTCATAATCATTTGATGATGTCATAATCATTTGATGTCATAATCATTGGATGATGTCATAATCATTTTGTTGATGTCATAATCATTTGATGATGTCATAATCATTAGATGATGTCATAATAATTTTGTTGATGTCATAATCATTTGATGATGTCATAATCATTAGATTATGTCAGAATCATTGGATGATGACATAACCATTTTGTTTATGTCATAATCATTTGATGTCATAATCATTGGATGATGTCATAATCATTTTGTCGATGTCATAATCATTTGATGATGTCATAATCATTAGATAATGTCATAATCATTTTGTTGAAGTCATAATCATTTTGTTGATGTCATAATCATTTTGTTGATGTCATATTGATTTGATGATGTCATAATCATTTGATGTCATAATCATTGGATGATGTCATAATCATTTTGTTCATGTCATAATCATTTGATGATGTCATAATCATTTGATGTCATAATCATTGGATGATGTCATAATCATTTTGTTGATGTCATAATCATTTGATGATGTCATAATCATTAGATGATGTCATAATCATTTTGTTGATGTCATAATCATTTGATGATGTCATAATCATTTGATGTAATAATCATTAGATGATGTCATAATCATTTTGTTGATGTCATAATCATTTGATGATGTCATAATCATTAGATGATGTCATAATCATTTTGTTGATGTCATAATCATTTGATGATGTCATAATCATTTGATGTCATAATCATTGGATGATGTCATAATCATTTTGTTGATGTCATAATCATTTGATGATGTCATAATCATTTGATGATGTCATAATCATTTTGTTGATGTCATAATCATTTGATGATGTCATAATCATTTGATGTCATAATCATTGGATGATGTCATAATCCTTTTGTTGATGTCATAATCATTTGATGATGTCATAATCATTAGATGATGTCATAATCATTTTGTTGATGTCATAATCATTTGATGATGTCATAATCATTTTGTAGATGTCATAATCATTTCCTTGATGTCATAATGATTTGATGATATCATAATCATTTGATGTCATAATCATTGGATGATGTCATAATCATTTTGTTGATGTCATAATCATTTGGTGATGTCATAATCATTTGATGTCATAATCATTGGATGATGTCATAATCATTTGATGATGCCATAATCATTTTGTTGATGTCATAATCATTTTTTGATGTCATAATCATTTTGTTGATGTCATAATCATTTTGTTGATGTCATAATCATTTGATGATGTCATAGTCATTAGATGATGTCATAATCATTTTGTTGATGTCATAATCATTTCATGATGTCATAATCATTTGATGTCATAATCATTGTATGATGTCATACTCATTTTGTTGATGTCATAATCATTTGATGATGTCATAATCATTAGATAATGTCATAATCATTTTGTTGAAGTCATAATCATTTGATGATGTCATAATCATTTTGTTGATGTCATAATGATTTGATGATGTCATAATCATTTGATGTCATAATCATTGGATGATGTCATAATCATTTTGTTGATGTCATAATCATTTGATGATGTCATAATCATTTGATGTCATAATCATTGGATGATGTCATAATCATTTTGTTGATGTCATAATCATTTGATGATGTCATAATCATTAGATGATGTCATAATAATTTTGTTGATGTCATAATCATTTGATGATGTCAAAATCATATGATGTAATAATCATTGGATGATGTCATAATCATTTTGTTGATGTCATAATCATTTGATGATGTCATAATCATTAGATGATGTCATAATCATTTTGTTGATGTCATAATCATTTGATGATGTCATAATCATTAGATGATGTCATAATCATTTTGTTGATGTCATAATCATTGGATGATGTCATAATCATTTTGTTGATGTCATAATCATTTGATGATGTCATAATCATTTTGTTGATGTCATAATCATTTGATGATGTCATAATCATTTGATGTCATAATCATTGGATGATGTCATAATCATTTTGTTGATGTCATAATCATTTTATGATGTCATAATCATTTTGTTGATGTCATAATCATTGGATGATGTCATAATCCTTTTGTTGATGTCATAATCATTTGATGATGTCATAATCATTAGATGATGTCATAATCATTTTGTTGATGTCATAATCATTTGATGATGTCATAATCATTTCCTTGATGTCATAATGATTTGATGATATCATAATCATTTGATGTCATAATCATTGGATGATGTCATAATCATTTTGTTGATGTCATAATCATTTGGTGATGTCATAATCATTTGATGTCATAATCATTGGATGATGTCATAATCATTTGATGATGCCATAATCATTTTGTTGATGTCATAATCATTTTTTGATGTCATAATCATTTTGTTGATGTCATAATCATTTTGTTGATGTCATAATCATTTGATGATGTCATAGTCATTAGATGATGTCATAATCATTTTGTTGATGTCATAATCATTTCATGATGTCATAATCATTTGATGTCATAATCATTGTATGATGTCATACTCATTTTGTTGATGTCATAATCATTTGATGATGTCATAATCATTAGATAATGTCATAATCATTTTGTTGAAGTCATAATCATTTGATGATGTCATAATCATTTTGTTGATGTCATAATGATTTGATGATGTCATAATCATTTGATGTCATAATCATTGGATGATGTCATAATCATTTTGTTGATGTCATAATCATTTGATGATGTCATAATCATTTGATGTCATAATCATTGGATGATGTCATAATCATTTTGTTGATGTCATAATCATTTGATGATGTCATAATCATTAGATGATGTCATAATAATTTTGTTGATGTCATAATCATTTGATGATGTCAAAATCATATGATGTAATAATCATTGGATGATGTCATAATCATTTTGTTGATGTCATAATCATTTGATGATGTCATAATCATTAGATGATGTCATAATCATTTTGTTGATGTCATAATCATTTGATGATGTCATAATCATTAGATGATGTCATAATCATTTTGTTGATGACATAATCATTGGATGATGTCATAATCATTTTATTGATGTCATAATCATTTGATGATGTCATAATCATTTTGTTGATGTCATAATCATTTGATGATGTCATAATCATTTGATGTCATAATCATTGGATGATGTCATAATCATTTTGTTGATGTCATAATCATTTTATGATGTCATAATCATTTTGTTGATGTCATAATCATTGGATGATGTCATAATCCTTTTGTTGATGTCATAATCATTTGATGATGTCATAATCATTAGATGATGTCATAATCATTTTGTTGATGTCATAATCATTTGATGATGTCATAATCATTTTGTTGATGTCATAATCATTTCTTTGATGTCATAATCATTTTGTTGATGTCATAATCATTTGATGATGTCATAATCATTAGATGATGTCATAATCATTTTGTTGATGTCATAATAATATGATGATGTCATAATCATTTGATGATGTCATAATCATTTTGCTGATGTCATAATCATTTGATGATGTCATAATCATTTGATGTCATAATCATTGGATGATGTCGTAATCATTTTGTTGATGTCATAATCATTTGATGATGTCATAATCATTTTGATGATGTCATAATCATTTGATGATGTCATAATCATTTGATGTCATAATCATTGGATAATGTCATAATCATTTTGTTGATGTCATAATCATTTTATGATGTCATAATCATTTTGTTGATGTCATAATCATTGGATGATGTCATAATCCTTTTGTTGATGTCATAATCATTTGATGATGTCATAATCATTAGATGATGTCATAATCATATTGTTGATGTCATAACCATTTGATGATGTCATAATCATTTTGTTGATGTCATAATCATTTTGTTGATGTCATAATGATTTGATGATATCAAAATCATTTGATGTCATAATCATTGGATGATGTCATAATCATTTTGTTGATGTCATAATCATTTGATGATGTCATAATCATTTGATGTCATAATCATTGGATGATGTCATAATCATTTTGTTGATGTCATAATCATTTTATGATGTCATAATCATTTTGTTGATGTCATAATCATTGGATGATGTCATAATCCTTTTGTTGATGTCATAATCATTTTGTTGATGTCATAATCATTTTGTTGATGTCATAATCATTTGATGATGTCATAATCATTTTGTTGATGTCATAATCATTTCGTTGATGTCATAATGATTTGATGATATCATAATCATTTGATGTCATAATCATTGGATGATGTCATAATCATTTTGTTGATGTCATAATCATTTGATGATGTCATAATCATTAGATGATGTCATAATCATTGGATGATGACATAATCATTATGTTTATGTCATAATCATTTGATGTCATAATCATTGGATGATGTCATAATCATTTTGTTGATGTCATAATCATTTGATGATGTCATAATCATTAGATAATGTCATAATCATTTTGTTGAAGTCATAATCATTTGATGATGTCATAATCATTTTGTTGATGTCATAATCATTTTGTTGATGTCATATTGATTTGATGATGTCATAATCATTTGATGTCATAATCATTGGATGATGTCATAATCATTTTGTTCATGTCATAATCATTTGATGATGTCATAGTCATTTGATGTCATAATCATTGGATGATGTCATAATCATTTTGTTGATGTCATAATCATTTGATGATGTCATAATCATTAGATGATGTCATACTCATTTTGTTGATGTCATAATCATTTGATGATGTCATAATCATTTGATGTAATAATCATTAGATGATGTCATAATCATTTTGTTGATGTCATAATCATTTGATGATGTCATAATCATTAGATGATGTCATAATCATTTTGTTGATGTCATAATCATTTGATGATGTCATAATCATTTGATGTCATAATCATTGGATGATGTCATAATCACTTTGTTGATGTCATAATCATTTGATGATGTCATAATCATTTGATGATGTCATAATTATTTTGTTGATGTCATAATCATTTGATGATGTCATAATCATTTGATGTCATAATCATTGGATGATGTCGTAATCATTTTGTTGATGTCATAATCATTTGATGATGTCATAATCATTTGATGATGTCATAATCATTTTGATGATGTCATAATCATTTGATGATGTCATAATCATTTGATGTCATAATCATTGGATAATGTCATAATCATTTTGTTGATGTCATAATCATTTTATGATGTCATAATCATTTTGTTGATGTCATAATCATTTTATGATGTCATAATCATTTTGTTGATGTCATAATCATTGGATGATGTCATAATCCTTTTGTTGATGTCATAATCATTTGATGATGTCATAATCATTAGATGATGTCATAATCATATTGTTGATGTCATAATCATTTGATGATGTCATAATCATTTTGTTGTTGTCATAATCATTTCGTTGATGTCATAATGATTTGATGATATCATAATCATTTGATGTCATAATCATTGGATGATGTCATAATCATTTTGTTGATGTCATAATCATTTGATGATGTCATAATCATTTGATGTCGTAATCATTGGATGATGTCATAATCATTTTGTTGATGTCATAATCATTTTATGATGTCATAATCATTTTGTTGATGTCATAATCATTGGATGATGTCATAATCCTTTTTTTGATGTCATAATCATTTGATGATGTCATAATCATTAGATGATGTCATAATCATTTTGTTGATGTCATAATCATTTGATGATGTCATAATCATTTTGTTGATGTCATAATCATTTCGTTGATGTCATAATGATTTGATGATATCATAATCATTTGATGTCATAATCATTGGATGATGTCATAATCATTTTGTTGATGTCATAATCATTTGATGATGTCATAATCATTAGATGATGTCATAATCATTGGATGATGACATAATCATTTTGTTTATGTCATAATCATTTGATGTCATAATCATTGGATGATGTCATAATCATTTTGTTGATGTCATAATCATTTGATGATGTCATAATCATTAGATAATTTCATAATCATTTTGTTGAAGTCATAATCATTTGATGATGTCATAATCATTTTGTTGATGTCATAATCATTTTGTTGATGTCATATTGATTTGATGATGTCATAATCATTTGATGTCATAATCATTGGATGATGTCATAATCATTTTGTTCATGTCATAATCATTTGATGATGTCATAATCATTTGATGTCATAATCATTGGATGATGTCATAATCATTTTGTTGATGTCATAATCATTTGATGATGTCATAATCATTAGATGATGTCATAATCATTTTGTTGATGTCATAATCATTTGATGATGTCATAATCATTTGATGTAATAATCATTAGATGATGTCATAATCATTTTGTTGATGTCATAATCATTTGATGATGTCATAATCATTAGATGATGTCATAATCATTTTGTTGATGTCATAATCATTTGATGATGTCATAATCATTTGATGTCATAATCATTGGATGATGTCATAATCATTTTGTTGATGTCATAATCATTTGATGATGTCATAATCATTTGATGATGTCATAATCATTTTGTTGATGTCATAATCATTTGATGATGTCATAATCATTTGATGTCATAATCATTGGATGATGTCATAATCATTTTGTTGATGTCATAATCATTTTATGATGTTATAATCATTTTGTTGATGTCATAATCATTGGATGATGTCATAATCCTTTTGTTGATGTCATAATCATTTGATGATGTCATAATCATTAGATGATGTCATAATCATTTTGTTGATGTCATAATCATTTGATGATGTCATAATCATTTTGTAGATGTCATAATCATTTCGTTGATGTCATAATGATTTGATGATATCATAATCATTTGATGTCATAATCATTGGATGATGTCATAATCATTTTGTTGATGTCATAATCATTTGGTGATGTCATAATCATTTGATGTCATAATCATTGGATGATATCATAATCATTTGATGTCATAATCATTGTATGATGTCATACTCATTTTGTTGATGTCATAATCATTTGATGATGTCATAATCATTAGATAATGTCATAATAATTTTGTTGAAGTCATAATCATTTGATGATGTCATAATCATTTTGTTGATGTCATAATGATTTGATGATGTCATAATCATTTGATGCCATAATCATTGGATGATGTCATAATCATTTTGTTGATGTCATAATCATTTGATGATGTCATAATCATTTGATGTCATAATCATTGGATGATGTCATAATCATTTTGTTGATGTCATAATCATTTGATGATGTCATAATCATTAGATGATGTCATAATAATTTTGTTGATGTCATAATCATTTGATGATGTCATAATCATTAGATGATGTCAGAATCATTGGATGATGACATAATCATTTTGTTTATGTCATAATCATTTGATGTCATAATCATTGGATGATGTCATAATCATTTTGTTGATGTCATAATCATTTGATGATGTCATAATCATTAGATAATGTCATAATCATTTTGTTGAAGTCATAATCATTTTGTTGATGTCATAATCATTTTGTTGATGTCATATTGATTTGATGATGTCATAATCATTTGATGTCATAATCATTGGATGATGTCATAATCATTTTGTTGATGTCATAATCATTTGATGATGTCATAATCATTTGATGTCATAATCATTGGATGATGTCATAATCATTTTGTTGATGTCATAATCATTTGATGATGTCATAATCATTAGATGATGTCATAATCATTTTGTTGATGTCATAATCATTTGATGATGTCATAATCATTTGATGTAATAATCATTAGATGATGTCATAATCATTTTGTTGATGTCATAATCATTTGATGATGTCATAATCATTAGATGATGTCATAATCATTTTGTTGATGTCATAATCATTTGATGATGTCATAATCATTTGATGTCATAATCATTGGATGATGTCATAATCATTTTGTTGATGTCATAATCATTTGATGATGTCATAATCATTTGATGATGTCATAATCATTTTGTTGATGTCATAATCATTTGATGATGTCATAATCATTTGATGTCATAATCATTGGATGATGTCATAATCATTTTGTTGATGTCATAATCATTTTATGATGTTATAATCATTTTGTTGATGTCATAATCATTGGATGATGTCATAATCCTTTTGTTGATGTCATAATCATTTGATGATGTCATAATCATTAGATGATGTCATAATCATTTTGTTGATGTCATAATCATTTGATGATGTCATAATCATTTTGTAGATGTCATAATCATTTCGTTGATGTCATAATGATTTGATGATATCATAATCATTTGATGTCATAATCATTGGATGATGTCATAATCATTTTGTTGATGTCATAATCATTTGGTGATGTCATAATCATTTGATGTCATAATCATTGGATGATATCATAATCATTTGATGTCATAATCATTGTATGATGTCATACTCATTTTGTTGATGTCATAATCATTTGATGATGTCATAATCATTAGATAATGTCATAATAATTTTGTTGAAGTCATAATCATTTGATGATGTCATAATCATTTTGTTGATGTCATAATGATTTGATGATGTCATAATCATTTGATGCCATAATCATTGGATGATGTCATAATCATTTTGTTGATGTCATAATCATTTGATGATGTCATAATCATTTGATGTCATAATCATTGGATGATGTCATAATCATTTTGTTGATGTCATAATCATTTGATGATGTCATAATCATTAGATGATGTCATAATAATTTTGTTGATGTCATAATCATTTGATGATGTCATAATCATTAGATGATGTCAGAATCATTGGATGATGACATAATCATTTTGTTTATGTCATAATCATTTGATGTCATAATCATTGGATGATGTCATAATCATTTTGTTGATGTCATAATCATTTGATGATGTCATAATCATTAGATAATGTCATAATCATTTTGTTGAAGTCATAATCATTTTGTTGATGTCATAATCATTTTGTTGATGTCATATTGATTTGATGATGTCATAATCATTTGATGTCATAATCATTGGATGATGTCATAATCATTTTGTTGATGTCATAATCATTTGATGATGTCATAATCATTTGATGTCATAATCATTGGATGATGTCATAATCATTTTGTTGATGTCATAATCATTTGATGATGTCATAATCATTAGATGATGTCATAATCATTTTGTTGATGTCATAATCATTTGATGATGCCATAATCATTTGATGTAATAATCATTAGATGATGTCATAATCATTTTGTTGATGTCATAATCATTTGATGATGTCATAATCATTAGATGATGTCATAATCATTTTGTTGATGTCATAATCATTTGATGATGTCATAATCATTTGATGTCATAATCATTGGATGATGTCATAATCATTTTGTTGATGTCATAATCATTTGATGATGTCATAATCATTTGATGATGTCATAATCATTTTGTTGATGTCATAATCATTTGATGATGTCATAATCATTTGATGTCATAATCATTGGATGATGTCATAATCCTTTTGTTGATGTCATAATCATTTGATGATGTCATAATCATTAGATGATGTCATAATCATTTTGTTGATGTCATAATCATTTGATGATGTCATAATCATTTTGTAGATGTCATAATCATTTCGTTGATGTCATAATGATTTGATGATATCATAATCATTTGATGTCATAATCATTGGATGATGTCATAATCATTTTGTTGATGTTATAATCATTTGGTGATGTCATAATCATTTGATGTCATAATCATTGGATGATGTCATAAATATTTGATGATGCCATAATCATTTTGTTGATGTCATAATCATTTTATGATGTCATAATCATTTTGTTGATGTCATAATCATTTTTTTGATGTCATAATCATTTGATGATGTCATAGTCATTAGATGATGTCATAATCATTTTGTTGATGTCATAATCATTTCATGATGTCATAATCATTTGATGTCATAATCATTGTATGATGTCATACTCATTTTGTTGATGTCATAATCATTTGATGATGTCATAATCATTAGATAATGTCATAATCATTTTGTTGAAGTCATAATCATTTGATGATGTCATAATCATTTTGTTGATGTCATAATGATTTGATGATGTCATAATCATTTGATGTCATAATCATTGGATGATGTCATAATCATTTTGTTGATGTCATAATCATTTGATGATGTCAAAATCATATGATGTAATAATCATTGGATGATGTCATAATCATTTTGTTGATGTCATAATCATTTGATGATGTCATAATCATTAGATGATGTCATAATCATTTTGTTGATGTCATAATCATTTGATGATGTCATAATCATTAGATGATGTCATAATCATTTTGTTGATGTCATAATCATTTGATGATGTCATAATCATTTGATGTCATAATCATTGGATGATGTCATAATCATTTTATTGATGTCATAATCATTTGATGATGTCATAATCATTTGATGATGTCATAATCATTAGATGATGTCATAATCATTTGATGTCATAATCATTGGATGATGTCATAATCATTTTGTTGATGTCATAATCATTTGATGATGTCATAATCATTTGATGTCATAATCATTGGATGATGTCATAATCATTTTGTTGATGTCATAATCATTTTATGATGTCATAATCATTTTGTTGATGTCATAATCTTTGGATGATGTCATAATCCTTTTGTTGATGTCATAATCATTTGATGATGTCATAATCATTAGATGATGTCATAATCATTTTGTTGATGTCATAATCATTTGATGATGTCATAATCATTTTGTTGATGTCATAATCATTTCGTTGATGTCATAATGATTTGATGATATCATAATCATTTGATGTCATAATCATTGGATGATGTCATAATCATTTTGTTGATGTCATAATCATTTGATGATGTCATAATCATTAGATGATGTCATAATCATTGGATGATGACATAATCATTTTGTTTATGTCATAATCATTTGATGTCATAATCATTGGATGATGTCATAATCATTTTGTTGATGTCATAATCATTTGATGATGTCATAATCATTAGATAATGTCATAATCATTTTGTTGAAGTCATAATCATTTTGTTGATGTCATAATCATTTTGTTGATGTCATATTGATTTGATGATGTCATAATCATTTGATGTCATAATCATTGGATGATGTCATAATCATTTTGTTCATGTCATAATCATTTGATGATGTCATAATCATTTGATGTCATAATCATTGGATGATGTCATAATCATTTTGTTGATGTCATAATCATTTGATGATGTCATAATCATTAGATGATGTCATAATCATTTTGTTGATGTCATAATCATTTGATGATGTCATAATCATTTGATGTAATAATCATTAGATGATGTCATAATCATTTTGTTGATGTCATAATCATTTGATGATGTCATAATCATTAGATGATGTCATAATCATTTTGTTGATGTCATAATCATTTGATGATGTCATAATCATATGATGTCATAATCATTGGATGATGTCATAATCATTTTGTTGTTGTCATAATCATTTGATGATGTCATAATCATTTGATGATGTCATAATCATTTTGTTGATGTCATAATCATTTGATGATGTCATAATCATTTGATGTCATAATCATTGGATGATGTCATAATCCTTTTGTTGATGTCATAATCATTTGATGATGTCATAATTATTAGATGATGTCATAATCATTTTGTTGATGTCATAATCATTTGATGATGTCATAATCATTTTGTAGATGTCATAATCATTTCGTTGATGTCATAATGATTTGATGATATCATAATCATTTGATGTCATAATCATTGGATGATGTCATAATCATTTTGTTGATGTCATAATCATTTGGTGATGTCATAATCATTTGATGTCATAATCATTGGATGATGTCATAATCATTTGATGATGCCATAATCATTTTGTTGATGTCATAATCATTTTATGATGTCATAATCATTTTGTTGATGTCATAATCATTTTGTTGATGTCATAATCATTTGATGATGTCATAGTCATTAGATGATGTCATAATCATTTTGTTGATGTCATAATCATTTCATGATGTCATAATCATTTGATGTCATAATCATTGTATGATGTCATACTCATTTTGTTGATGTCATAATCATTTGATGATGTCATAATCATTAGATAATGTCATAATCATTTTGTTGAAGTCATAATCATTTGATGATGTCATAATCATTTTGTTGATGTCATAATGATTTGATGATGTCATAATCATTTGATGTCATAATCATTGGATGATGTCATAATCATTTTGTTGATGTCATAATCATTTGATGATGTCATAATCATTTGATGTCATAATCATTGGATGATGTCATAATCATTTTGTTGATGTCATAATCATTTGATGATGTCATAATCATTAGATGATGTCATAATAATTTTGTTGATGTCATAATCATTTGATGATGTCATAATCATTAGATTATGTCAGAATCATTGGATGATGACATAACCATTTTGTTTATGTCATAATCATTTGATGTCATAATCATTGGATGATGTCATAATCATTTTGTCGATGTCATAATCATTTGATGATGTCATAATCATTAGATAATGTCATAATCATTTTGTTGAAGTCATAATCATTTTGTTGATGTCATAATCATTTTGTTGATGTCATATTGATTTGATGATGTCATAATCATTTGATGTAATAATCATTAGATGATGTCATAATCATTTTGTTGATGTCATAATCATTTGATGATGTCATAATCATTAGATGATGTCATAATCATTTTGTTGATGTCATAATCATTTGATGATGTCATAATCATATGATGTCATAATCATTGGATGATGTCATAATCATTTTGTTGTTGTCATAATCATTTGATGATGTCATAATCATTTGATGATGTCATAATCATTTTGTTGATGTCATAATCATTTGATGATGTCATAATCATTTGATGTCATAATCATTGGATGATGTCATAATCCTTTTGTTGATGTCATAATCATTTGATGATGTCATAATTATTAGATGATGTCATAATCATTTTGTTGATGTCATAATCATTTGATGATGTCATAATCATTTTGTAGATGTCATAATCATTTCGTTGATGTCATAATGATTTGATGATATCATAATCATTTGATGTCATAATCATTGGATGATGTCATAATCATTTTGTTGATGTCATAATCATTTGGTGATGTCATAATCATTTGATGTCATAATCATTGGATGATGTCATAATCATTTGATGATGCCATAATCATTTTGTTGATGTCATAATCATTTTATGATGTCATAATCATTTTGTTGATGTCATAATCATTTTGTTGATGTCATAATCATTTGATGATGTCATAGTCATTAGATGATGTCATAATCATTTTGTTGATGTCATAATCATTTCATGATGTCATAATCATTTGATGTCATAATCATTGTATGATGTCATACTCATTTTGTTGATGTCATAATCATTTGATGATGTCATAATCATTAGATAATGTCATAATCATTTTGTTGAAGTCATAATCATTTGATGATGTCATAATCATTTTGTTGATGTCATAATGATTTGATGATGTCATAATCATTTGATGTCATAATCATTGGATGATGTCATAATCATTTTGTTGATGTCATAATCATTTGATGATGTCATAATCATTTGATGTCATAATCATTGGATGATGTCATAATCATTTTGTTGATGTCATAATCATTTGATGATGTCATAATCATTAGATGATGTCATAATAATTTTGTTGATGTCATAATCATTTGATGATGTCATAATCATTAGATTATGTCAGAATCATTGGATGATGACATAACCATTTTGTTTATGTCATAATCATTTGATGTCATAATCATTGGATGATGTCATAATCATTTTGTCGATGTCATAATCATTTGATGATGTCATAATCATTAGATGATGTCATAATCATTTTGTTGATGTCATAATGATTTGATGATATCATAATCATTTGATGTCATAATCATTGGATGATGTCATAATCATTTTGTTGATGTCATAATCATTTGATGATGTCATAATCATTAGATGATGTCATAATCATTGGATGATGACATAATCATTTTGTTTATGTCATAATCATTTGATGTCATAATCATTGGATGATGTCATAATCATTTTGTTGATGTCATAATCATTTGATGATGTCATAATCATCAGATAATTTCATAATCATTTTGTTGAAGTCATAATCATTTGATGATGTCATAATCATTTTGTTGATGTCATAATCATTTTGTTGATGTCATATTGATTTGATGATGTCATAATCATTTGATGTCATAATCATTGGATGATGTCATAATCATTTTGTTCATGTCATAATCATTTGATGATGTCATAATCATTTGATGTCATAATCATTGGATGATGTCATAATCATTTTGTTGATGTCATAATCATTTGATAATGTCATAATCATTAGATGATGTCATAATCATTTTGTTGATGTCATAATCATTTGATGATGTCATAATCATTTGATGTAATAATCATTAGATGATGTCATAATCATTTTGTTGATGTCATAATCATTTGATGATGTCATAATCATTAGATGATGTCATAATCATTTTGTTGATGTCATAATCATTTGATGATGTCATAATCATTTGATGTCATAATCATTGGATGATGTCATAATCATTTTGTTGATGTCATAATCATTTGATGATGTCATAATCATTTGATGATGTCATAATCATTTTGTTGATGTCATAATCATTTGATGATGTCATAATCATTTGATGTCATAATCATTGGATGATGTCATAATCATTTTGTTGATGTCATAATCATTTTATGATGTTATAATCATTTTGTTCATGTCATAATCATTGGATGATGTCATAATCCTTTTGTTGATGTCATAATCATTTGATGATGTCATAATCATTAGATGATGTCATAATCATTTTGTTGATGTCATATTCATTTGATGATGTCATAATCATTTTGTAGATGTCATAATCATTTCGTTGATGTCATAATGATTTGATGATATCATAATCATTTGATGTCATAATCATTGGATGATGTCATAATCATTTTGTTGATGTCATAATCATTTGGTGATGTCATAATCATTTGATGTCATAATCATTGGATGATATCATAATCATTTGATGTCATAATCATTGTATGATGTCATACTCATTTTGTTGATGTCATAATCATTTGATGATGTCATAATCATTAGATAATGTCATAATAATTTTGTTGAAGTCATAATCATTTGATGATGTCATAATCATTTTGTTGATGTCATAATGATTTGATGATGTCATAATCATTTGATGCCATAATCATTGGATGATGTCATAATCATTTTGTTGATGTCATAATCATTTGATGATGTCATAATCATTTGATGTCATAATCATTGGATGATGTCATAATCATTTTGTTGATGTCATAATCATTTGATGATGTCATAATCATTAGATGATGTCATAATAATTTTGTTGATGTCATAATCATTTGATGATGTCATAATCATTAGATGATGTCAGAATCATTGGATGATGACATAATCATTTTGTTTATGTCATAATCATTTGATGTCATAATCATTGGATGATGTCATAATCATTTTGTTGATGTCATAATCATTTGATGATGTCATAATCATTAGATAATGTCATAATCATTTTGTTGAAGTCATAATCATTTTGTTGATGTCATAATCATTTTGTTGATGTCATATTGATTTGATGATGTCATAATCATTTGATGTCATAATCATTGGATGATGTCATAATCATTTTGTTGATGTCATAATCATTTGATGATGTCATAATCATTTGATGTCATAATCATTGGATGATGTCATAATCATTTTGTTGATGTCATAATCATTTGATGATGTCATAATCATTAGATGATGTCATAATCATTTTGTTGATGTCATAATCATTTGATGATGCCATAATCATTTGATGTAATAATCATTAGATGATGTCATAATCATTTTGTTGATGTCATAATCATTTGATGATGTCATAATCATTAGATGATGTCATAATCATTTTGTTGATGTCA
Source organism: Dendrobates tinctorius (assembly GCF_039654945.1). Lineage (NCBI taxonomy): Eukaryota > Metazoa > Chordata > Amphibia > Anura > Dendrobatidae > Dendrobates > Dendrobates tinctorius. The sequence continues at coordinate 38,525,245 of NW_027361687.1, read as the reverse complement.
TAATCATTTGATGATGTCATAATCATTTGATGTCATAATCATTTTGTTGATGTCATAATCATTTGATGATGTCATAATCATTTGATGTCATAATCATTGGATGATGTCATAATCATTTTGTTGATGTCATAATCATTTGATGATGTCATAATCATTTGATGATGTCATAATCATTTGATGATGTCATAATCATTTGATGATGTCATAATCATTTGATGTCATAATCATTGGATGATGTCATAATCCTTTTGTTGATGTCATAATCATTTGATGATGTCATAATCATTAGATGATGTCATAATCATTTTGTTGATGTCATAATCATTTGATGATGTCATAATCATTTTGTAGATGTCATAATCATTTCGTTGATGTCATAATGATTTGATGATATCATAATCATTTGATGTCATAATCATTGGATGATGTCATAATCATTTTGTTGATGTTATAATCATTTGGTGATGTCATAATCATTTGATGTCATAATCATTGGATGATGTCATAAATATTTGATGATGCCATAATCATTTTGTTGATGTCATAATCATTTTATGATGTCATAATCATTTTGTTGATGTCATAATCATTTTTTTGATGTCATAATCATTTGATGATGTCATAGTCATTAGATGATGTCATAATCATTTTGTTGATGTCATAATCATTTCATGATGTCATAATCATTTGATGTCATAATCATTGTATGATGTCATACTCATTTTGTTGATGTCATAATCATTTGATGATGTCATAATCATTAGATAATGTCATAATCATTTTGTTGAAGTCATAATCATTTGATGATGTCATAATCATTTTGTTGATGTCATAATGATTTGATGATGTCATAATCATTTGATGTCATAATCATTGGATGATGTCATAATCATTTTGTTGATGTCATAATCATTTGATGATGTCATAATCATTTGATGTCATAATCATTGGATGATGTCATAATCATTTTGTTGATGTCATAATCATTTGATGATGTCATAATCATTAGATGATGTCATAATAATTTTGTTGATGTCATAATCATTTGATGATGTCAAAATCATATGATGTAATAATCATTGGATGATGTCATAATCATTTTGTTGATGTCATAATCATTTGATGATGTCATAATCATTAGATGATGTCATAATCATTTTGTTGATGTCATAATCATTTGATGATGTCATAATCATTAGATGATGTCATAATCATTTTGTTGATGTCATAATCATTTGATGATGTCATAATCATTTGATGTCATAATCATTGGATGATGTCATAATCATTTTATTGATGTCATAATCATTTGATGATGTCATAATCATTTGATGATGTCATAATCATTAGATGATGTCATAATCATTTGATGTCATAATCATTGGATGATGTCATAATCATTTTGTTGATGTCATAATCATTTGATGATGTCATAATCATTTGATGTCATAATCATTGGATGATGTCATAATCATTTTGTTGATGTCATAATCATTTTATGATGTCATAATCATTTTGTTGATGTCATAATCTTTGGATGATGTCATAATCCTTTTGTTGATGTCATAATCATTTGATGATGTCATAATCATTAGATGATGTCATAATCATTTTGTTGATGTCATAATCATTTGATGATGTCATAATCATTTTGTTGATGTCATAATCATTTCGTTGATGTCATAATGATTTGATGATATCATAATCATTTGATGTCATAATCATTGGATGATGTCATAATCATTTTGTTGATGTCATAATCATTTGATGATGTCATAATCATTAGATGATGTCATAATCATTGGATGATGACATAATCATTTTGTTTATGTCATAATCATTTGATGTCATAATCATTGGATGATGTCATAATCATTTTGTTGATGTCATAATCATTTGATGATGTCATAATCATTAGATAATGTCATAATCATTTTGTTGAAGTCATAATCATTTTGTTGATGTCATAATCATTTTGTTGATGTCATATTGATTTGATGATGTCATAATCATTTGATGTCATAATCATTGGATGATGTCATAATCATTTTGTTCATGTCATAATCATTTGATGATGTCATAATCATTTGATGTCATAATCATTGGATGATGTCATAATCATTTTGTTGATGTCATAATCATTTGATGATGTCATAATCATTAGATGATGTCATAATCATTTTGTTGATGTCATAATCATTTGATGATGTCATAATCATTTGATGTAATAATCATTAGATGATGTCATAATCATTTTGTTGATGTCATAATCATTTGATGATGTCATAATCATTAGATGATGTCATAATCATTTTGTTGATGTCATAATCATTTGATGATGTCATAATCATATGATGTCATAATCATTGGATGATGTCATAATCATTTTGTTGTTGTCATAATCATTTGATGATGTCATAATCATTTGATGATGTCATAATCATTTTGTTGATGTCATGATCATTTGATGATGTCATAATCATTTGATGTCATAATCATTGGATGATGTCATAATTAGTGTTGAGCATTCCGATACCGCAAGTATCGGGTATCGGCCGATACTTGCTGTATCGGAATTCCGATACCGACTTCCGATATTTTTTCAATATCGGAATTCGGCATCGGAATCGGAAGTTCAGTTGATTGACGGCCTGACGTCATCATGATGCGCGGTGTGTGCGCATCATGATGCGCCGTCATTTCGGGCCTTCCGGGGGTCTCTGCCGGCCTGCCGGGGGGCTGTGCCGGCCTGCCGGGGGGCTGTGTGGACTGCCCGGGGTCTCTGCCGGCCTGCCGGGGGGCTGTGCCGGCCTGCCGGGGGGCTGTGCACCCTGTGGGGGTCTGTACCGGCCTGCCGGGGGGCTGTGCCGGCCTGCCGGGGGGCTGTGCTGATGTCCGGGGGTCTGTGCAAGCATCGTCCGATGGGACTACAAGTCCCATCGGGCGATGCCTGCTACCATGACAGTTATTGACACATTAGCCAATGATGGGACAGTAGTAGTCCCATCATCCGGCTAATGTGTTAAATGTTAAAAAAAAAAAAAAAAAAAAAAAAAATACTACATACATACTACATGCTACATACATACTACATATATACTACATACATACTACATACATACTACATACATACTACATGCATGCTACATACATACTACATATATACTACATACATACTGCATGCTACATACATACTACATACATACTACATACATACTACATGCATGCTACATATATACTACATGCTACATACATACCACATACATACTACATGCATGCTACATATATACTACATGCATGCTACATACATACTACATATATACTACATGCATGCTACATACATACTACATGCTACATGCATGCTACATACATACTACATACATGCTACATATATACTACATACATACTACATATATACTACATGCATGCTACATATATACTACATACATACTACATATATACTACATGCATGCTACATATATACTACATACATACTACATATATACTACATACATGCTACATATATACTACATACATACTACATATATACTACATACATGCTACATATATACTACATGCTACATACATACCACATACATACTACATACATGCTACATATATACTACATGCATGCTACATACATACTACATATATACTACATGCATGCTACATACATACTACATGCTACATGCATGCTACATACATACTACATACATACTACATGCTACATACATACCACATATATACTACATACATACAATACATTCATACAATACATACATAGACATACAGTACATATAACATAGAGTAACATACTTACCAATACTTGTCACATTGTTCCCCGAAGCCATTGTCTTTCCGGAATAAATATTAACATAACAAACCACAAAAATACTCACCCACGATCCGAAGCAGTCCACGAGTGTGTCCCACGACGATCTTGGGTAGAGAACTGCAGCATCAGATGATGCTGCCGTTCTCTACGGGCTGCAGGAATCCAATGACGGAAGGTAGGTATCCTTCCGCACTGTATTCCTCCGCCACTTAAAAAAAAAAAAGTCCCTAGTCTCACTTTATGCCATTGCTGTGTGGGAAATTCCCACACAGCAATGGCATAAAGTGAGACTAGGGACTTTTTTTTTTTTTAAGTGGCGGAGGAATACAGTGCGGAAGGATACCTACCTTCCGTCATTGGATTCCTGCAGCCCGTAGAGAACGGCAGCATCAGCTGATGCTGCAGTTCTCTACCCAAGATCGTCGTGGGACACACTCGTGGACTGCTTCGGATCGTGGGTGAGTATTTTTGTGGTTTGTTATGTTAATATTTATTCCGTAGACGACAATGGCTTCGGGGAACAATGTGACAAGTATTGGTAAGTATGTTACTCTATGTTATATGTACTGTATGTCTATGTATGTATTGTATGAATGTATTGTATGTATGTAGTATATATGTGGTATGTATGTAGCATGTAGTATGTATGTAGCATGCATGTAGTATGTATGTAGTATGTATGTAGCATGCATGTAGTATATATGTAGTATGTATGTAGTATATATGTAGCATGTATGTAGTATATATGTAGCATGCATGTAGCATGTAGTATGTATGTAGCATGCATGTAGTATATATGTAGTATGTATGTAGCATGCATGTAGTATATATGTAGCATGCATGTAGTATATATGTAGTATGTATGTAGTATATATGTAGCATGTATGTAGTATGTAGTATGTATGTAGCATGCATGTAGTATGTATGTAGTATGTATGTAGCATGCATGTAGCATGTAGTATGTATGTAGCATGCATGTAGTATATATGTAGTATGTATGTAGCATGCATGTAGTATATATGTAGTATCATGTAGTATGTATGTAGCATGCATGTAGTATGTATGTTGCATGTAGTATGAATGTAGCATGTATGTAGTATGTAGTATGAATGTAGCATGTATGTAGTATGTAGTATGAATGTAGCATGTAATTTTTTTTTTTTTTTTTTTTTACATTTAACACATTAGCCGGATGATGGGACTACTACTGTCCCATCATTGGCTAATGTGTCAATCACTGTCATGGTAGCAGGCATCGCCAGATGGGACTTGTAGTCCCATCGGACGATGCCTGCACAGACCCCCGGAGCCTGCACAGACCACCGGCAGGCCGGCACAGCCCCCCGGCAGGCCGGCACAGCCCCCCGGCAGGCCGGCACAGCCCCCCGGAGCCTGCACAGACCACCGGCAGGCCGGCACAGACCACCGGAGCCTGCACAGACCCCCTGGCAGGCCGGCACAGCCCCCCGGCAGGCCGGCACAGCCCCCCGGCAGGCCGGCACAGCCCCCCGGAGCCTGCACAGACCACCGGCAGGCCGGCACAGACCACCGGAGCCTGCACAGACCCCCTGGCAGGCCGGCACAGCCCCCCGAAAGGCCCGTACAGACCCCAGAGAGGCTGTACAAGGGCAGGAAAGGGTTTTTCTTATTCCGATACCGGAAGTCCCATAGACTTGAATGGGACTTCCGGTATCGGAATCGGCGATACCGATACTTTTTTTAAAGATCGGCCGATACCATCCGATACGATACTTTGAAGTATCGGATGGTATCGCTCAACTCTAGTCATAATCCTTTTGTTGATGTCATAATCATTTGATGATGTCATAATTATTAGATGATGTCATAATCATTTTGTTGATGTCATAATCATTTGATGATGTCATAATCATTTTGTAGATGTCATAATCATTTCGTTGATGTCATAATGATTTGATGATATCATAATCATTTGATGTCATAATCATTGGATGATGTCATAATCATTTTGTTGATGTCATAATCATTTGGTGATGTCATAATCATTTGATGTCATAATCATTGGATGATGTCATAATCATTTGATGATGCCATAATCATTTTGTTGATGTCATAATCATTTTATGATGTCATAATCATTTTGTTGATGTCATAATCATTTTGTTGATGTCATAATCATTTGATGATGTCATAGTCATTAGATGATGTCATAATCATTTTGTTGATGTCATAATCATTTCATGATGTCATAATCATTTGATGTCATAATCATTGTATGATGTCATACTCATTTTGTTGATGTCATAATCATTTGATGATGTCATAATCATTAGATAATGTCATAATCATTTTGTTGAAGTCATAATCATTTGATGATGTCATAATCATTTTGTTGATGTCATAATGATTTGATGATGTCATAATCATTTGATGTCATAATCATTGGATGATGTCATAATCATTTTGTTGATGTCATAATCATTTGATGATGTCATAATCATTTGATGTCATAATCATTGGATGATGTCATAATCATTTTGTTGATGTCATAATCATTTGATGATGTCATAATCATTAGATGATGTCATAATAATTTTGTTGATGTCATAATCATTTGATGATGTCATAATCATTAGATTATGTCAGAATCATTGGATGATGACATAACCATTTTGTTTATGTCATAATCATTTGATGTCATAATCATTGGATGATGTCATAATCATTTTGTCGATGTCATAATCATTTGATGATGTCATAATCATTAGATAATGTCATAATCATTTTGTTGAAGTCATAATCATTTTGTTGATGTCATAATCATTTTGTTGATGTCATATTGATTTGATGATGTCATAATCATTTGATGTAATAATCATTAGATGATGTCATAATCATTTTGTTGATGTCATAATCATTTGATGATGTCATAATCATTAGATGATGTCATAATCATTTTGTTGATGTCATAATCATTTGATGATGTCATAATCATATGATGTCATAATCATTGGATGATGTCATAATCATTTTGTTGTTGTCATAATCATTTGATGATGTCATAATCATTTGATGATGTCATAATCATTTTGTTGATGTCATAATCATTTGATGATGTCATAATCATTTGATGTCATAATCATTGGATGATGTCATAATCCTTTTGTTGATGTCATAATCATTTGATGATGTCATAATTATTAGATGATGTCATAATCATTTTGTTGATGTCATAATCATTTGATGATGTCATAATCATTTTGTAGATGTCATAATCATTTCGTTGATGTCATAATGATTTGATGATATCATAATCATTTGATGTCATAATCATTGGATGATGTCATAATCATTTTGTTGATGTCATAATCATTTGGTGATGTCATAATCATTTGATGTCATAATCATTGGATGATGTCATAATCATTTGATGATGCCATAATCATTTTGTTGATGTCATAATCATTTTATGATGTCATAATCATTTTGTTGATGTCATAATCATTTTGTTGATGTCATAATCATTTGATGATGTCATAGTCATTAGATGATGTCATAATCATTTTGTTGATGTCATAATCATTTCATGATGTCATAATCATTTGATGTCATAATCATTGTATGATGTCATACTCATTTTGTTGATGTCATAATCATTTGATGATGTCATAATCATTAGATAATGTCATAATCATTTTGTTGAAGTCATAATCATTTGATGATGTCATAATCATTTTGTTGATGTCATAATGATTTGATGATGTCATAATCATTTGATGTCATAATCATTGGATGATGTCATAATCATTTTGTTGATGTCATAATCATTTGATGATGTCATAATCATTTGATGTCATAATCATTGGATGATGTCATAATCATTTTGTTGATGTCATAATCATTTGATGATGTCATAATCATTAGATGATGTCATAATAATTTTGTTGATGTCATAATCATTTGATGATGTCATAATCATTAGATTATGTCAGAATCATTGGATGATGACATAACCATTTTGTTTATGTCATAATCATTTGATGTCATAATCATTGGATGATGTCATAATCATTTTGTCGATGTCATAATCATTTGATGATGTCATAATCATTAGATAATGTCATAATCATTTTGTTGAAGTCATAATCATTTTGTTGATGTCATAATCATTTTGTTGATGTCATATTGATTTGATGATGTCATAATCATTTGATGTCATAATCATTGGATGATGTCATAATCATTTTGTTCATGTCATAATCATTTGATGATGTCATAATCATTTGATGTCATAATCATTGGATGATGTCATAATCATTTTGTTGATGTCATAATCATTTGATGATGTCATAATCATTAGATGATGTCATAATCATTTTGTTGATGTCATAATCATTTGATGATGTCATAATCATTTGATGTAATAATCATTAGATGATGTCATAATCATTTTGTTGATGTCATAATCATTTGATGATGTCATAATCATTAGATGATGTCATAATCATTTTGTTGATGTCATAATCATTTAATGATGTCATAATCATTTGATGTCATAATCATTGGATGATGTCATAATCATTTTGTTGATGTCATAATCATTTGATGATGTCATAATCATTTGATGATGTCATAATCATTTTGTTGATGTCATAATCATTTGATGATGTCATAATCATTTGATGTCATAATCATTGGATGATGTCATAATCCTTTTGTTGATGTCATAATCATTTGATGATGTCATAATCATTAGATGATGTCATAATCATTTTGTTGATGTCATAATCATTTGATGATGTCATAATCATTTTGTAGATGTCATAATCATTTCGTTGATGTCATAATGATTTGATGATATCATAATCATTTGATGTCATAATCATTGGATGATGTCATAATCATTTTGTTGATGTCATAATCATTTGGTGATGTCATAATCATTTGATGTCATAATCATTGGATGATGTCATAATCATTTGATGATGCCATAATCATTTTGTTGATGTCATAATCATTTTTTGATGTCATAATCATTTTGTTGATGTCATAATCATTTTGTTGATGTCATAATCATTTGATGATGTCATAGTCATTAGATGATGTCATAATCATTTGTTGATGTCATAATCATTTCATGATGTCATAATCATTTGATGTCATAATCATTGTATGATGTCATACTCATTTTGTTGATGTCATAATCATTTGATGATGTCATAATCATTAGATAATGTCATAATCATTTTGTTGAAGTCATAATCATTTGATGATGTCATAATCATTTTGTTGATGTCATAATGATTTGATGATGTCATAATCATTTGATGTCATAATCATTGGATGATGTCATAATCATTTTGTTGATGTCATAATCATTTGATGATGTCATAATCATTTGATGTCATAATCATTAGATGATGTCATAATCATTTTGTTGATGTCATAATCATTTGATGATGTCATAATCATTAGATGATGTCATAATAATTTTGTTGATGTCATAATCATTTGATGATGTCAAAATCATATGATGTAATAATCATTGGATGATGTCATAATCATTTTGTTGATGTCATAATCATTTGATGATGTCATAATCATTAGATGATGTCATAATCATTTTGTTGATGTCATAATCATTTGATGATGTCATAATCATTTGATGATGTCATAATCATTTTGTTGATGTCATAATCATTGGATGATGTCATAATCATTTTATTGATGTCATAATCATTTGATGATGTCATAATCATTTTGTTGATGTCATAATCATTTGATGATGTCATAATCATTTGATGTCATAATCATTGGATGATGTCATAATCATTTTGTTGATGTCATAATCATTTTATGATGTCATAATCATTTTGTTGATGTCATAATCATTGGATGATGTCATAATCCTTTTGTTGATGTCATAATCATTTGATGATGTCATAATCATTAGATGATGTCATAATCATTTTGTTGATGTCATAATCATTTGATGATGTCATAATCATTTTGTTGATGTCATATTCATTTCGTTGATGTCATAATCATTTTGTTGATGTCATAATCATTTGATGATGTCATAATCATTAGATGATGTCATAATCATTTTGTTGATGTCATAATAATTTGATGATGTCATAATCATTTGATGATGTCATAATCATTTTGCTGATGTCATAATCATTTGATGATGTCATAATCATTTGATGTCATAATCATTGGATGATGTCGTAATCATTTTGTTGATGTCATAATCATTTGATGATGTCATAATCATTTTGTTGATGTCATAATCATTTGATGATGTCATAATCATTTTGATGATGTCATAATCATTTGATGATGTCATAATCATTTGATGTCATAATCATTGGATAATGTCATAATCATTTTGTTGATGTCATAATCATTTTATGATGTCATAATCATTTTGTTGATGTCATAATCATTGGATGATGTCATAATCCTTTTGTTGATGTCATAATCATTTGATGATGTCATAATCATTAGATGATGTCATAATCATATTGTTGATGTCATAACCATTTGATGATGTCATAATCATTTTGTTGATGTCATAATCATTTTGTTGATGTCATAATGATTTGATGATATCAAAATCATTTGATGTCATAATCATTGGATGATGTCATAATCATTTTGTTGATGTCATAATCATTTGATGATGTCATAATCATTTGATGTCATAATCATTGGATGATGTCATAATCATTTTGTTGATGTCATAATCATTTTATGATGTCATAATCATTTTGTTGATGTCATAATCATTGGATGATGTCATAATCCTTTTGTTGATGTCATAATCATTTTGTTGATGTCATAATCATTTTGTTGATGTCATAATCATTTGATGATGTCATAATCATTTTGTTGATGTCATAATCATTTCGTTGATGTCATAATGATTTGATGATATCATAATCATTTGATGTCATAATCATTGGATGATGTCATAATCATTTTGTTGATGTCATAATCATTTGATGATGTCATAATCATTAGATGATGTCATAATCATTGGATGATGACATAATCATTATGTTTATGTCATAATCATTTGATGTCATAATCATTGGATGATGTCATAATCATTTTGTTGATGTCATAATCATTTGATGATGTCATAATCATTAGATAATGTCATAATCATTTTGTTGAAGTCATAATCATTTGATGATGTCATAATCATTTTGTTGATGTCATAATCATTTTGTTGATGTCATATTGATTTGATGATGTCATAATCATTTGATGTCATAATCATTGGATGATGTCATAATCATTTTGTTCATGTCATAATCATTTGATGATGTCATAGTCATTTGATGTCATAATCATTGGATGATGTCATAATCATTTTGTTGATGTCATAATCATTTGATGATGTCATAATCATTAGATGATGTCATACTCATTTTGTTGATGTCATAATCATTTGATGATGTCATAATCATTTGATGTAATAATCATTAGATGATGTCATAATCATTTTGTTGATGTCATATTCATTTGATGATGTCATAATCATTAGATGATGTCATAATCATTTTGTTGATGTCATAATCATTTGATGATGTCATAATCATTTGATGTCATAATCATTGGATGATGTCATAATCACTTTGTTGATGTCATAATCATTTGATGATGTCATAATCATTTGATGATGTCATAATTATTTTGTTGATGTCATAATCATTTGATGATGTCATAATCATTTGATGTCATAATCATTGGATGATGTCGTAATCATTTTGTTGATGTCATAATCATTTGATGATGTCATAATCATTTGATGATGTCATAATCATTTTGATGATGTCATAATCATTTGATGATGTCATAATCATTTGATGTCATAATCATTGGATAATGTCATAATCATTTTGTTGATGTCATAATCATTTTATGATGTCATAATCATTTTGTTGATGTCATAATCATTTTATGATGTCATAATCATTTTGTTGATGTCATAATCATTGGATGATGTCATAATCCTTTTGTTGATGTCATAATCATTTGATGATGTCATAATCATTAGATGATGTCATAATCATATTGTTGATGTCATAATCATTTGATGATGTCATAATCATTTTGTTGTTGTCATAATCATTTCGTTGATGTCATAATGATTTGATGATATCATAATCATTTGATGTCATAATCATTGGATGATGTCATAATCATTTTGTTGATGTCATAATCATTTGATGATGTCATAATCATTTGATGTCGTAATCATTGGATGATGTCATAATCATTTTGTTGATGTCATAATCATTTTATGATGTCATAATCATTTTGTTGATGTCATAATCATTGGATGATGTCATAATCCTTTTTTTGATGTCATAATCATTTGATGATGTCATAATCATTAGATGATGTCATAATCATTTTGTTGATGTCATAATCATTTGATGATGTCATAATCATTTTGTTGATGTCATAATCATTTCGTTGATGTCATAATGATTTGATGATATCATAATCATTTGATGTCATAATCATTGGATGATGTCATAATCATTTTGTTGATGTCATAATCATTTGATGATGTCATAATCATTAGATGATGTCATAATCATTGGATGATGACATAATCATTTTGTTTATGTCATAATCATTTGATGTCATAATCATTGGATGATGTCATAATCATTTTGTTGATGTCATAATCATTTGATGATGTCATAATCATTAGATAATTTCATAATCATTTTGTTGAAGTCATAATCATTTGATGATGTCATAATCATTTTGTTGTTGTCATAATCATTTTGTTGATGTCATATTGATTTGATGATGTCATAATCATTTGATGTCATAATCATTGGATGATGTCATAATCATTTTGTTCATGTCATAATCATTTGATGATGTCATAATCATTTGATGTCATAATCATTGGATGATGTCATAATCATTTTGTTGATGTCATAATCATTTGATGATGTCATAATCATTAGATGATGTCATAATCATTTTGTTGATGTCATAATCATTTGATGATGTCATAATCATTTGATGTAATAATCATTAGATGATGTCATAATCATTTTGTTGATGTCATAATCATTTGATGATGTCATAATCATTAGATGATGTCATAATCATTTTGTTGATGTCATAATCATTTGATGATGTCATAATCATTTGATGTCATAATCATTGGATGATGTCATAATCATTTTGTTGATGTCATAATCATTTGATGATGTCATAATCATTTGATGATGTCATAATCATTTTGTTGATGTCATAATCATTTGATGATGTCATAATCATTTGATGTCATAATCATTGGATGATGTCATAATCATTTTGTTGATGTCATAATCATTTTATGATGTTATAATCATTTTGTTGATGTCATAATCATTGGATGATGTCATAATCCTTTTGTTGATGTCATAATCATTTGATGATGTCATAATCATTAGATGATGTCATAATCATTTTGTTGATGTCATAATCATTTGATGATGTCATAATCATTTTGTAGATGTCATAATCATTTCGTTGATGTCATAATGATTTGATGATATCATAATCATTTGATGTCATAATCATTGGATGATGTCATAATCATTTTGTTGATGTCATAATCATTTGGTGATGTCATAATCATTTGATGTCATAATCATTGGATGATGCCATAATCATTTTGTTGATGTCATGATCATTTTATGATGTCATAATCATTTTGTTGATGTCATAATCATTTTGTTGATGTCATAATCATTTGATGATGTCATAGTCATTAGATGATGTCATAATCATTTTGTTGATGTCATAATCATTTCATGATGTCATAATCATTTGATGTCATAATCATTGTATGATGTCATAATCATTTTGTTGATGTCATAATCATTTGATGATGTCATAATCATTAGATAATGTCATAATCATTTTGTTGAAGTCATAATCATTTGATGATGTCATAATCATTTTGTTGATGTCATAATGATTTGATGATGTCATAATCATTTGATGTCATAATCATTGGATGATGTCATAATCATTTTGTTGATGTCATAATCATTTGATGATGTCATAATCATTTGATGTCATAATCATTGGATGATGTCATAATCATTTTGTTGATGTCATAATCATTTGATGATGTCATAATCATTAGATGATGTCATAATAATTTTGTTGATGTCATAATCATTTGATGATGTCAAAATCATATGATGTAATAATCATTGGATGATGTCATAATCATTTTGTTGATGTCATAATCATTTGATGATGTCATAATCATTAGATGATGTCATAATCATTTTGTTGATGTCATAATCATTTGATGATGTCATAATCATTAGATGATGTGATAATCATTTTGTTGATGTCATAATCATTTGATGATGTCATAATCATTTGATGTCATAATCATTGGATGATGTCATAATCATTTTATTGATGTCATAATCATTTGATGATGTCATAATCATTTGATGATGTCATAATCATTTTGTTGATGTCATAATCATTTGATGATGTCATAATCATTTGATGTCATAATCATTGGATGATGTCATAATCATTTTGTTGATGTCATAATAATTTTATGATGTCATAATCATTTTGTTGATGTCATAATCATTGGATGATGTCATAATCCTTTTGTTGATGTCATAATCATTGGATGATGTCATAATCATTAGATGATGTCATAATCATTTTGTTGATGTCATAATCATTTTGTTGATGTCATAATCATTTTGTTGATGTCATAATCATTTGATGATGTCATAATCATTAGATGATGTCATAATCATTTGATGATGTCATAATCATTAGATGATGTCATAATCATTTTGTTGATGTCATAATCATTTGATGATGTCATAATCATTTTGTAGATGTCATAATCATTTCGTTGATGTCATAATGATTTGATGATATCATAATCATTTGATGTCATAATCATTGGATGATGTCATAATCATTTTGTTGATGTTATAATCATTTGGTGATGTCATAATCATTTGATGTCATAATCATTGGATGATGTCATAAATATTTGATGATGCCATAATCATTTTGTTGATGTCATAATCATTTCATGATGTCATAATCATTTTGTTGATGTCATAATCATTTTTTTGATGTCATAATCATTTGATGATGTCATAGTCATTAGATGATGTCATAATCATTTTGTTGATGTCATAATCATTTCATGATGTCATAATCATTTGATGTCATAATCATTGTATGATGTCATACTCATTTTGTTGATGTCATAATCATTTGATGATGTCATAATCATTAGATAATGTCATAATCATTTTGTTGAAGTCATAATCATTTGATGATGTCATAATCATTTTGTTGATGTCATAATGATTTGATGATGTCATAATCATTTGATGTCATAATCATTGGATGATGTCATAATCATTTTGTTGATGTCATAATCATTTGATGATGTCATAATCATTTGATGTCATAATCATTGGATGATGTCATAATCATTTTGTTGATGTCATAATCATTTGATGATGTCATAATCATTAGATGATGTCATAATAATTTTGTTGATGTCATAATCATTTGATGATGTCAAAATCATATGATGTAATAATCATTGGATGATGTCATAATCATTTTGTTGATGTCATAATCATTTGATGATGTCATAATCATTAGATGATGTCATAATCATTTTGTTGATGTCATAATCATTTGATGATGTCATAATCATTAGATGATGTCATAATCATTTTGTTGATGTCATAATCATTTGATGATGTCATAATCATTTGATGTCATAATCATTGGATGATGTCATAATCATTTTATTGATGTCATAATCAATTGATGATGTCATAATCATTTGATGATGTCATAATCATTAGATGATGTCATAATCATTTGATGTCATAATCATTGGATGATGTCATAATCATTTTGTTGATGTCATAATCATTTGATGATGTCATAATCATTTGATGTCATAATCATTGGATGATGTCATAATCATTTTGTTGATGTCATAATCATTTTATGATGTCATAATCATTTTGTTGATGTCATAATCATTGGATGATGTCATAATCCTTTTGTTGATGTCATAATCATTTGATGATGTCATAATCATTAGATGATGTCATAATCATTTTGTTGATGTCATAATCATTTGATGATGTCATAATCATTTTGTTGATGTCATAATCATTTCGTTGATGTCATAATGATTTGATGATATCATAATCATTTGATGTCATAATCATTGGATGATGTCATAATCATTTTGTTGATGTCATAATCATTTGATGATGTCATAATCATTAGATGATGTCATAATCATTGGATGATGACATAATCATTTTGTTTATGTCATAATCATTTGATGTCATAATCATTGGATGATGTCATAATCATTTTGTTGATGTCATAATCATTTGATGATGTCATAATCATTAGATAATGTCATAATCATTTTGTTGAAGTCATAATCATTTTGTTGATGTCATAATCATTTTGTTGATGTCATATTGATTTGATGATGTCATAATCATTTGATGTCATAATCATTGGATGATGTCATAATCATTTTGTTCATGTCATAATCATTTGATGATGTCATAATCATTTGATGTCATAATCATTGGATGATGTCATAATCATTTTGTTGATGTCATAATCATTTGATGATGTCATAATCATTAGATGATGTCATAATCATTTTGTTGATGTCATAATCATTTGATGATGTCATAATCATTTGATGTAATAATCATTAGATGATGTCATAATCATTTTGTTGATGTCATAATCATTTGATGATGTCATAATCATTAGATGATGTCATAATCATTTTGTTGATGTCATAATCATTTGATGATGTCATAATCATATGATGTCATAATCATTGGATGATGTCATAATCATTTTGTTGTTGTCATAATCATTTGATGATGTCATAATCATTTGATGATGTCATAATCATTTTGTTGATGTCATAATCATTTGATGATGTCATAATCATTTGATGTCATAATCATTGGATGATGTCATAATCCTTTTGTTGATGTCATAATCATTTGATGATGTCATAATTATTAGATGATGTCATAATCATTTTGTTGATGTCATAATCATTTGATGATGTCATAATCATTTTGTAGATGTCATAATCATTTCGTTGATGTCATAATGATTTGATGATATCATAATCATTTGATGTCATAATCATTGGATGATGTCATAATCATTTTGTTGATGTCATAATCATTTGGTGATGTCATAATCATTTGATGTCATAATCATTGGATGATGTCATAATCATTTACTGATGCCATAATCATTTTGTTGATGTCATAATCATTTTATGATGTCATAATCATTTTGTTGATGTCATAATCATTTTGTTGATGTCATAATCATTTGATGATGTCATAGTCATTAGATGATGTCATAATCATTTTGTTGATGTCATAATCATTTCATGATGTCATAATCATTTGATGTCAAAATCATTGTATGATGTCATACTCATTTTGTTGATGTCATAATCATTTGATGATGTCATAATCATTAGATAATGTCATAATCATTTTGTTGAAGTCATAATCATTTGATGATGTCATAATCATTTTGTTGATGTCATAATGATTTGATGATGTCATAATCATTTGATGTCATAATCATTGGATGATATCATAATCATTTTGTTGATGTCATAATCATTTGATGATGTCATAATCATTTGATGTCATAATCATTGGATGATGTCATAATCATTTTGTTGATGTCATAATCATTTGATGATGTCATAATCATTAGATGATGTCATAATAATTTTGTTGATGTCATAATCATTTGATGATGTCATAATCATTAGATTATGTCAGAATCATTGGATGATGACATAACCATTTTGTTTATGTCATAATCATTTGATGTCATAATCATTGGATGATGTCATAATCATTTTGTCGATGTCATAATCATTTGATGATGTCATAATCATTAGATAATGTCATAATCATTTTGTTGAAGTCATAATCATTTTGTTGATGTCATAATCATTTTGTTGATGTCATATTGATTTGATGATGTCATAATCATTTGATGTCATAATCATTGGATGATGTCATAATCATTTTGTTCATGTCATAATCATTTGATGATGTCATAATCATTTGATGTCATAATCATTGGATGATGTCATAATCATTTTGTTGATGTCATAATCATTTGATGATGTCATAATCATTAGATGATGTCATAATCATTTTGTTGATGTCATAATCATTTGATGATGTCATAATCATTTGTAATAATCATTAGATGATGTCATAATCATTTTGTTGATGTCATAATCATTTGATGATGTCATAATCATTAGATGATGTCATAATCATTTTGTTGATGTCATAATCATTTGATGTCATAATCATTGGATGATGTCATAATCATTTTGTTGATGTCATAATCATTTGATGATGTCATAATCATTTGATGATGTCATAATCATTTTGTTGATGTCATAATCATTTGATGATGTCATAATCATTTGATGTCATAATCATTGGATGATGTCATAATCCTTTTGTTGATGTCATAATCATTTGATGATGTCATAATCATTAGATGATGTCATAATCATTTTGTTGATGTCATAATCATTTGATGATGTCATAATCATTTTGTAGATGTCATAATCATTTCGTTGATGTCATAATGATTTGATGATATCATAATCATTTGATGTCATAATCATTGGATGATGTCATAATCATTTTGTTGATGTCATAATCATTTGGTGATGTCATAATCATTTGATGTCATAATCATTGGATGATGTCATAATCATTTGATGATGCCATAATCATTTTGTTGATGTCATAATCATTTTTTGATGTCATAATCATTTTGTTGATGTCATAATCATTTTGTTGATGTCATAATCATTTGATGATGTCATAGTCATTAGATGATGTCATAATCATTTTGTTGATGTCATAATCATTTCATGATGTCATAATCATTTGATGTCATAATCATTGTATGATGTCATACTCATTTTGTTGATGTCATAATCATTTGATGATGTCATAATCATTAGATAATGTCATAATCATTTTGTTGAAGTCATAATCATTTGATGATGTCATAATCATTTTGTTGATGTCATAATGATTTGATGATGTCATAATCATTTGATGTCATAATCATTGGATGATGTCATAATCATTTTGTTGATGTCATAATCATTTGATGATGTCATAATCATTTGATGTCATAATCATTGGATGATGTCATAATCATTTTGTTGATGTCATAATCATTTGATGATGTCATAATCATTAGATGATGTCATAATAATTTTGTTGATGTCATAATCATTTGATGATGTCAAAATCATATGATGTAATAATCATTGGATGATGTCATAATCATTTTGTTGATGTCATAATCATTTGATGATGTCATAATCATTAGATGATGTCATAATCATTTTGTTGATGTCATAATCATTTGATGATGTCATAATCATTAGATGATGTCATAATCATTTTGTTGATGTCATAATCATTGGATGATGTCATAATCATTTTATTGATGTCATAATCATTTGATGATGTCATAATCATTTTGTTGATGTCATAATCATTTGATGATGTCATAATCATTTGATGTCATAATCATTGGATGATGTCATAATCATTTTGTTGATGTCATAATCATTTTATGATGTCATAATCATTTTGTTGATGTCATAATCATTGGATGATGTCATAATCCTTTTGTTGATGTCATAATCATTTGATGATGTCATAATCATTAGATGATGTCATAATCATTTTGTTGATGTCATAATCATTTGATGATGTCATAATCATTTTGTTGATGTCATAATCATTTCGTTGATGTCATAATCATTTTGTTGATGTCATAATCATTTGATGATGTCATAATCATTAGATGATGTCATAATCATTTTGTTGATGTCATAATAATTTGATGATGTCATAATCATTTGATGATGTCATAATCATTTTGCTGATGTCATAATCATTTGATGATGTCATAATCATTTGATGTCATAATCATTGGATGATGTCGTAATCATTTTGTTGATGTCATAATCATTTGATGATGTCATAATCATTTTGATGATGTCATAATCATTTGATGATGTCATAATCATTTGATGTCATAATCATTGGATAATGTCATAATCATTTTGTTGATGTCATAATCATTTTATGATGTCATAATCATTTTGTTGATGTCATAATCATTGGATGATGTCATAATCCTTTTGTTGATGTCATAATCATTTGATGATGTCATAATCATTAGATGATGTCATAAATATATTGTTGATGTCATAACCATTTGATGATGTCATAATCATTTTGTTGATGTCATAATCATTTTGTTGATGTCATAATGATTTGATGATATCAAAATCATTTGATGTCATAATCATTGGATGATGTCATAATCATTTTGTTGATGTCATAATCATTTGATGATGTCATAATCATTTGATGTCATAATCATTGGATGATGTCATAATCATTTTGTTGATGTCATAATCATTTTATGATGTCATAATCATTTTGTTGATGTCATAATCATTGGATGATGTCATAATCCTTTTGTTGATGTCATAATCATTTTGTTGATGTCATAATCATTTTGTTGATGTCATAATCATTTGATGATGTCATAATCATTTTGTTGATGTCATAATCATTTCGTTGATGTCATAATGATTTGATGATATCATAATCATTTGATGTCATAATCATTGGATGATGTCATAATCATTTTGTTGATGTCATAATCATTTGATGATGTCATAATCATTAGATGATGTCATAATCATTGGATGATGACATAATCATTATGTTTATGTCATAATCATTTGATGTCATAATCATTGGATGATGTCATAATCATTTTGTTGATGTCATAATCATTTGATGATGTCATAATCATTAGATAATGTCATAATCATTTTGTTGAAGTCATAATCATTTGATGATGTCATAATCATTTTGTTGATGTCATAATCATTTTGTTGATGTCATATTGATTTGATGATGTCATAATCATTTGATGTCATAATCATTGGATGATGTCATAATCATTTTGTTCATGTCATAATCATTTGATGATGTCATAGTCATTTGATGTCATAATCATTGGATGATGTCATAATCATTTTGTTGATGTCATAATCATTTGATGATGTCATAATCATTAGATGATGTCATACTCATTTTGTTGATGTCATAATCATTTGATGATGTCATAATCATTTGATGTAATAATCATTAGATGATGTCATAATCATTTTGTTGATGTCATATTCATTTGATGATGTCATAATCATTAGATGATGTCATAATCATTTTGTTGATGTCATAATCATTTGATGATGTCATAATCATTTGATGTCATAATCATTGGATGATGTCATAATCACTTTGTTGATGTCATAATCATTTGATGATGTCATAATCATTTGATGATGTCATAATTATTTTGTTGATGTCATAATCATTTGATGATGTCATAATCATTTGATGTCATAATCATTGGATGATGTCGTAATCATTTTGTTGATGTCATAATCATTTGATGATGTCATAATCATTTGATGATGTCATAATCATTTTGATGATGTCATAATCATTTGATGATGTCATAATCATTTGATGTCATAATCATTGGATAATGTCATAATCATTTTGTTGATGTCATAATCATTTTATGATGTCATAATCATTTTGTTGATGTCATAATCATTTTATGATGTCATAATCATTTTGTTGATGTCATAATCATTGGATGATGTCATAATCCTTTTGTTGATGTCATAATCATTTGATGATGTCATAATCATTAGATGATGTCATAATCATATTGTTGATGTCATAATCATTTGATGATGTCATAATCATTTTGTTGTTGTCATAATCATTTCGTTGATGTCATAATGATTTGATGATATCATAATCATTTGATGTCATAATCATTGGATGATGTCATAATCATTTTGTTGATGTCATAATCATTTGATGATGTCATAATCATTTGATGTCGTAATCATTGGATGATGTCATAATCATTTTGTTGATGTCATAATCATTTTATGATGTCATAATCATTTTGTTGATGTCATAATCATTGGATGATGTCATAATCCTTTTTTTGATGTCATAATCATTTGATGATGTCATAATCATTAGATGATGTCATAATCATTTTGTTGATGTCATAATCATTTGATGATGTCATAATCATTTTGTTGATGTCATAATCATTTCGTTGATGTCATAATGATTTGATGATATCATAATCATGTGATGTCATAATCATTGGATGATGTCATAATCATTTTGTTGATGTCATAATCATTTGATGATGTCATAATCATTAGATGATGTCATAATCATTGGATGATGACATAATCATTTTGTTTATGTCATAATCATTTGATGTCATAATCATTGGATGATGTCATAATCATTTTGTTGATGTCATAATCATTTGATGATGTCATAATCATTAGATAATTTCATAATCATTTTGTTGAAGTCATAATCATTTGATGATGTCATAATCATTTTGTTGATGTCATAATCATTTTGTTGATGTCATATTGATTTGATGATGTCATAATCATTTGATGTCATAATCATTGGATGATGTCATAATCATTTTGTTCATGTCATAATCATTTGATGATGTCATAATCATTTGATGTCATAATCATTGGATGATGTCATAATCATTTTGTTGATGTCATAATCATTTGATGATGTCATAATCATTAGATGATGTCATAATCATTTTGTTGATGTCATAATCATTTGATGATGTCATAATCATTTGATGTAATAATCATTAGATGATGTCATAATCATTTTGTTGATGTCATAATCATTTGATGATGTCATAATCATTAGATGATGTCATAATCATTTTGTTGATGTCATAATCATTTGATGATGTCATAATCATTTGATGTCATAATCATTGGATGATGTCATAATCATTTTGTTGATGTCATAATCATTTGATGATGTCATAATCATTTGATGATGTCATAATCATTTTGTTGATGTCATAATCATTTGATGATGTCATAATCATTTGATGTCATAATCATTGGATGATGTCATAATCATTTTGTTGATGTCATAATCATTTTATGATGTTATAATCATTTTGTTGATGTCATAATCATTGGATGATGTCATAATCCTTTTGTTGATGTCATAATCATTAGATGATGTCATAATCATTTTGTTGATGTCATAATCATTTGATGATGTCATAATCATTTTGTAGATGTCATAATCATTTCGTTGATGTCATAATGATTTGATGATATCATAATCATTTGATGTCATAATCATTGGATGATGTCATAATCATTTTGTTGATGTCATAATCATTTGGTGATGTCATAATCATTTGATGTCATAATCATTGGATGATGTCATAATCATTTGATGATGCCATAATCATTTTGTTGATGTCATAATCATTTTATGATGTCATAATCATTTTGTTGATGTCATAATCATTTTGTTGATGTCATAATCATTTGATGATGTCATAGTCATTAGATGATGTCATAATCATTTTGTTGATGTCATAATCATTTCATGATGTCATAATCATTTGATGTCATAATCATTGTATGATGTCATAATCATTTTGTTGATGTCATAATCATTTGATGATGTCATAATCATTAGATAATGTCATAATCATTTTGTTGAAGTCATAATCATTTGATGATGTCATAATCATTTTGTTGATGTCATAATGATTTGATGATGTCATAATCATTTGATGTCATAATCATTGGATGATGTCATAATCATTTTGTTGATGTCATAATCATTTGATGATGTCATAATCATTTGATGTCTTAATCATTGGATGATGTCATAATCATTTTGTTGATGTCATAATCATTTGATGATGTCATAATCATTAGATGATGTCATAATAATTTTGTTGATGTCATAATCATTTGATGATGTCAAAATCATATGATGTAATAATCATTGGATGATGTCATAATCATTTTGTTGATGTCATAATCATTTGATGATGTCATAATCATTAGATGATGTCATAATCATTTTGTTGATGTCATAATCATTTGATGATGTCATAATCATTAGATGATGTCATAATCATTTTGTTGATGTCATAATCATTTGATGATGTCATAATCATTTGATGTCATAATCATTGGATGATGTCATAATCATTTTATTGATGTCATAATCATTTGATGATGTCATAATCATTTGATGATGTCATAATCATTTTGTTGATGTCATAATCATTTGATGATGTCATAATCATTTGATGTCATAATCATTGGATGATGTCATAATCATTTTGTTGATGTCATAATCATTTTATGATGTCATAATCATTTTGTTGATGTCATAATCATTGGATGATGTCATAATCCTTTTGTTGATGTCATAATCATTGGATGATGTCATAATCATTAGATGATGTCATAATCATTTTGTTGATGTCATAATCATTTCGTTGATGTCATAATCATTTTGTTGATGTCATAATCATTTGATGATGTCATAATCATTAGATGATGTCATAATCATTTGATGATGTCATAATCATTAGATGATGTCATAATCATTTTGTTGATGTCATAATTAGTGTTGAGCATTCCGATACCGCAAGTATCGGGTATCGGCCGATATCAGCGGTATCGGAATTCCGATACTTAATTCCGATACTTTTTTCATATCGGATTCCGGGATCGGAATCGGAATAGGAAGTTCCCATCATGCTATGAGCCTGCTTGCTTTGATTAAGCCAATGGGAATCCTCCGAAGTGTGGGCACATCCTGTTAGGCATGTAGGCATGTTAACTATTGGCATGGCTGTGATTGGCTGCCGAAATGATGTCATGATGCACTATAAAAGCCACCGCAGCCGCCATTTCTGGTCACTCTGCTGTGAATTCAGTTAGGGACAGGCTGCTGTAGAAGACTGTGAGGGACAGTTAGAAATAGCGATTCTAAAAACAATATTGTGCTTTATCCAGGCTACATAAACCACCACTGTAGCTTGCTTTTCCCTAGCAGCGCTGTTTTCACAGCTGTCTGCAAGGGCTGTGTGAGTGCAGCTCACGCTGTGGAGTGGGTCCTGCAGCCACGTCAGGCTGTAGGCCACCCAGTGTGATCACTGCTGCCTCATACATCTTTTATTTTTTGAGCTGCATTTTTTAAATAATTTCAATCTAGTGTGCTTCCATCCGTATCCATATACGTTGGTTGCAAACACTAGTAGTAGACAGCGGAGCCTTTCTGCAGCCTTTCAGTGCTAGTGTCCACTTTGCTGCACTGTTCACGGCTGTCTGAGAGGTCTCTGACTGTGTGTGAGTGCAGCTCACGCTGAGTAGTGTGTCCTGCAGCTACGTCTGGCTGTAGGACGCTCAGCGTGCGTCACTGCCTCACACATATTTTTATTTGAGTGCAGCTCATTTTTTCTTCTATTAGTGTGCATCCATCCGTCTCCATCTACGGTGGTTGCAAACACTATATAGGAGTACACAGCGGAGCCTTTCTGCAGCCTGTCAGTGCCAGTGCCCACTTAGCTGCACTGTTGACGGCTGTCTGAGAGGTCTCTGACTGTGTGTGAGTGCAGCTCACGCTGAGTAGAGTGTCCTGCAGCTACGTCTGGTTGTAGGACGCTCAACGTGCGTCACTGCCTCACACATATTTGTCTCTGAGTGCAGCTCATTTTTTCTTCTCCTATTAGTGTGCATCCATCCGTATCCATCAACATTGGTTGGTTGCAAACACTATATAGGAGTAGATAGAGGAGCCTTTTTTTCTGGCTTGTGCCCTGCCGGCGCAGCCAGATTAGTATTACCCAATTTTTTTGGAGCCTCATCTTTTGCATTGTAGGTTACCTGCCTGCATTGTAATAGCTCCAAAAAGTTGGTGATACTATCAGTTTCAATTCTTTGTTCTCATACTTTGAGTTTGTTTCAAACAAAGAAACCACATAAAAAGTTCACCAAACACTACATTTTGAACTTGTGTAGGCCACATCAGCTCCTATTAAAGTCTAGTCCACACACACACACTTCATAAAATTAGTGTTTCTTGTACCTGTAACCAGCTGTTCAGGAATAAGCACACTAAGGCCCCCCTTTGTCCTTTTTTGCCTATCTTAAGCAGT
Source organism: Dendrobates tinctorius (assembly GCF_039654945.1). Taxonomy (NCBI): domain Eukaryota; kingdom Metazoa; phylum Chordata; class Amphibia; order Anura; family Dendrobatidae; genus Dendrobates; species Dendrobates tinctorius. The sequence continues at coordinate 38,499,171 of NW_027361687.1, read as the reverse complement.
CTTGCAAGATGAAGAAGGCAGGGAGTAAGGCGCGGGGGCGTGGGCGTGGGCGTGGAGTTTCAGCAGGGAGAGGACGTGGGGATTCTGCAGGGAGAGGACGTGGGGATTCTACAGGTAGAGGACGTGGGGATTCTGGGCCTGCTGCGGGCACCAGTGGATCAGCATCCCCCAGTTTTAGCAGGCAACAGTCCTTTATGCGCAGCTTTGTAGGACCTCAACGTACCCCACTGCTGCGGGAGGAACAAATTGAAGCCGTTGTCGGATGGATGGCAGCTAACGCATCGACTTCAATTACTTCCGCATCCTCTCAGGGTCAGAGCACCGAAGAGCAACCATCTGTCTCTTCACCACCTGCCAAAGTGCCCAGGCAGTCAGAGAGACATGGACAGGAGCCATCACAATCTCTACTTCTGTTCTCGGAATCTGTTGGCTTGGAAAGAGGGGGCCAGCCAAGCAGCATTCCTGAATGTGAAGAAGAGGGAGTATGCAGTGATGCGCAACTTCTTTGTCCCTCTGAATCTGAAGAGGCGAGTGGGCCAGTGCCTATGGTCAGCACACCTCAGTACGCATCAGATGATGACGAGACTCAGTTGCCACTTTCTGGTGCGTACGGTGCTGGCGAGACAACCCCGGAGAAGCAGCTGTTTGAAGAGGGGAGGGAAGATGATGAGGTCCTTGACCCATCATGGCGTGAGCAACAGGAAGGTGGTGGGAGCAGCTCGGAGGAAGAGATTCCCCTACCGGCCAAAACAGGAGGCAGAGGGAGGGGGAAGACTTGGTTGCCTGTACCCTCCACTTCGGCACCCGTTAGGAGCATTCCTCCTTCCAAAGGCAAACCGGGCGCTCACAAGAGTTGCAGTGCGTGGTCCTTTTTTGACACAGTTGCAGATGACATTTGCTTTGTCAAATGCAAGCTGTGTCATCAGAGAGTCAAAAGAGGGAGAAATGTCAGCAACCTCAATACCACAAATATGTGGAAACATGTGCGCACCAAGCACGAGTTGGAGTTGCATAGACACCCTCAAGACGTAGGCCAACGTACAGCACCACCTACCACCTCTTCAGTTCGTGTTGGGCCCTCTTCCTCCAGCTCACACACTGCTGGTTCGGCTTCCTCACAGGATCGCCAAGGAAGAACCTCTGCCACTGTTGTCCGGAGACCCTGTCAGATTCCACCCATAACAGCACGTTCCCATCCATCACAGCCATCGGTAGCACAGGCATGGGATAAAAGGCGCCCTTACTCGGCAAACCATCCCCGAGCACAGTCTCTGAATGCTGGCATTGCCAAACTTCTGGCAGTTGAAATGCTGTCATTCAGGCTGGTGGACACTGACACCTTCCGGGACTTAATGGCATTGGCAGTCCCCCAATACAACGTGCCCAGCCGCTTTTATTTCAGCAGGCGAGCCGTCCCTGCCCTGCAGAAACATGTTGAGGGCAAAATAAAACATGCGCTACTAAACGCCGTTAGTAGCAAGGTCCACCTGACCACCGATGCGTGGACCAGTAACCATGGACAGGGACGATACCTTTCCCTCACTGCCCACTGGGTCAATGTTGTGGAGCCGGGTACGGATCTGGAGAGTGGCGCTGTACGTGTTCTTCCAACGCCACGGATTGCAGGACTCCAGTCTGTACACATAGACTCCTCCTCCTACTCAAGTTCCTCAGAAACAGCAGAGCAGGAGCCTGTTACGACCGATATGAGCACAGCCGTGGCCAAACGTCAACAGGCTGTACTCAAATTAATTTCTTTGGGGAATCGAAGCCACACAGCGCAGGAGCTCTGGAATGCTATCAAGCTGGAGAGCGATGTGTGGTTTGGGCCAGCGAATCTCCAGCCGGGCTTGGTAGTGTGTGACAATGGCCGAAATCTGGTGGCAGCTCTTGGCCTAGGCAACCTCACACACATCCCATGTCTGGCACATGTTCTTAACTTGGTCGTGCAGAGCTTTCTGAGGGACTATCCGGATCTTGATGCACTGTTGCACAAGGTCCGCATAGAGTGCGCTCACTTGCGACGTTCCAGCACGGCAAGATCGCGCCTCGCTGCTCTGCAGCGACGATTTGGCCTTCCAGAACATCGCATCATATGTGACCTACCCACCCGGTGGAATTCAACGTTACATATGTTGGAGCGGTTGTGTGAGCAGCAGGCAGCAGTCATGGAGTACCAGCTGCATCAGGCGCAAACAAGTCGCACTGTGCGCCGTTCACACTTCAGCACCATTGAGTGGGCCTCTATGAAGGACATCTGCCTCGTTTTGCGTGCCTTCGATGAATCCACGCGGATGGCGAGTGCAGATGATGCACTAGTCAGCATGACTGTCCCCCTTATCTGCCTGCTTCAACAAACACTGCAAGCACTAAGGGATGAGGTTTCAGAAGAGGTGGAGGATGAGGAGTCCCAAATGCCATCTGCTTCTGGACAGTCTGCGCTACGTGTTTCCTCACAAAGGCCTAGGCAGGGGACACTTTGTGAGGAGGATGAGGAGGAGTTGATGGAGGAGGAAGACATCTCTCCAGAGGAGGGAGGTACACAAACCTCTACTCAGTATGTACAGCGAGGGTGGGGTGATGCAGAGCAGGTCGAGGTCACGCCTCAAACAGGGGACAGCGGTTCTTTGGCAGTTGGGAGTCTGAAGCACATGGTTGATTTCATGCTGCAGTGCCTGAGAAACGACCGCCGCATCGCCCACATTCTCGTCTCGGCTGATTATTGGGTGTACACCCTCCTAGATCCTCGCTACCGGGACAGCGTACAAAGGCTCATACCAACGTTGAACCGGGAGCGTAAAATGCGGGAGTACGAAGAGTCACTGGTGCAGTCCATAATGTTTTCCATTCCACCCGACAGCATTGTTGCTAGTGCTTTACAAAGCAGCTCTGTGCGTCGAGGCAGTGGAGGAAACTCTGCACAAAGAGGGAGCAGAGGCAGTGCCGCAGCACAAGGCAAGACCACTATGGCCCAAATGTGGCAAAGTTTTGTGTGTCCACCACAATTGTCTACACCATCAGCGACGCCTCGAGTCAGCAGGAGGCAACGCTTCCGTCAGATGGTGTCAGACTACATGTCTTGCCCTGTCGCTGTACTCCCAGATGGCTCTTCCCCCTTCAAGTTTTGGGTCTCTAAGCTGGATACATGGCCAGAGCTTAGCCAGTATGCATTGGAGGTGCTGGCTTGCCCTGCTGCCAGTGTATTATCGGAACGTGTCTTTAGTGCCGCAGGTGGTGTACTAACAGACCGTCGCACGCGACTATCTTCCGATAATGTTGACCGGCTGACTTTTCTGAAAATGAACAAGGCCTGGATCTCCAAAGACTTTGCCATTCCTCTTACAGACTAAATTAGTGGTTGGCAACTGTATCCAGGTCTGCTGGTGTGTTCATTTTTCTACCACCTGAACTATAATCCCTGTGCTTCAACACAGCCAGTTGTCGCTCAGATGTGTCGTCTGCACAGAGAAACACACTAGCTCCTGTGTTACTGGGGTTCAGTAATGCCAGCTGATCCCCTGCTGTGTGGACGGCAGAGTCACCAGCTCCATCAACATTCAAACCACTACTGATTTTTAACCGTGCCCAACTTAGGTCTCTGGCTCCACTGTCTCTACTATTTCCCCTGACCTCCAACCCCGCCATCTACATCTCTGAAGTGGCGTCAGCACAATCTACACTTGTTCCTGTGTTCCTGTGGCTCAGTCCCATCAGTTTATCCCCTGATGTGTGTCCGGCAAGGTCTCCTGCTCTGTCCACATTCCCATAACCAGTAGTGGGAATGAGGACAGAGCTGGCGAACTTGCCGGACAAACATCAGGGGATCAACTGATGGGACTGAGCACCAGTAACACAGGAACAAGTGTAGATTGTGCTGACGCCACTTCAGAGATGTAGCTGGCGGGGTTGGAGGCCAGGGTAAATAGTAGAGACAGTGGAGCCAGAGGCCTAAGTGGAGCATGGTTAGAATCAGTAGTAGTCCACAACCTCCATAAAAACCGCTGCCCATTGGCCTCTGCATGCGGCATGCGTAATCCTGGGCACCAACAGCGTCAGTTGGTGTTCAGAAGTGTCGTCTCCACAGAGCCAAACACATTCGTTCAAGTGTTAGTGGGGTTCAGCACTGCCAGCTGTTCCCCTGCTGTGGAGATGGCAAGTCTCCTGCTGCCTTCACCTGCCCAAATCCAGTAGGCCCCAGCCTGCTCCTCGCCTAATCCTGGGCTCCAACAGCGTCAGTTGGTGTTCAGAAGTGTCGTCTCCACAGAGCCAAACACATTCGTTCAAGTGTTAGTGGGGTTCAGCACTGCCAGCTGTTCCCCTGCTGTGGAGATGGCAAGTCTCCTGCTGCATTCACCTGCCAAAATCCAGTAGGCCCCAGCCTGCTCCTCGCCTAATCCTGGGCTCCAACAGCGTCAGTTGGTGTTCAGAAGTGTCGTCTCCACAGAGCCAAACACATTCGTTCAAGTGTTAGTGGGGTTCAGCACTGCCAGCTGTTCCCCTGCTGTGGAGATGGCAAGTCTCCTGCTGCCTTCACCTGCCAAAATCCAGTAGGCCCCAGCCTGCTCCTCGCCTAATCCTGGGCTCCAACAGCGTCAGTTGGTGTTCAGAAGTGTCGTCTCCACAGAACCAAACACATTCGTTCAAGTGTTAGTGGGGTTCAGCACTGCCAGCTGTTCCCCTGCTGTGGAGATGGCAAGTCTCCTGCTGCCTTCACCTGCCAAAATCCAGTAGGCCCCAGCCTGCTCCTCGCCTAATCCTGGGCTCCAACAGCGTCAGTTGGTGTTCAGAAGTGTCGTCTCCACAGAACCAAACACATTCGTTCAAGTGTTAGTGGGGTTCAGCACTGCCAGCTGTTCCCCTGCTGTGGAGATGGCAAGTCTCCTGCTGCCTTCACCTGCCAAAATCCAGTAGGCCCCAGCCTGCTCCTCGCCTAATCCTGGGCTCCAACAGCGTCAGTTGGTGTTCAGAAGTGTCGTCTCCACAGAGCCAAACACATTCGTTCAAGTGTTAGTGGGGTTCAGCACTGCCAGCTGTTCCCCTGCTGTGGAGATGGCAAGTCTCCTGCTGCCTTCACCTGCCAAAATCCAGTAGGCCCCAGCCTGCTCCTCGCCTAATCCTGGGCTCCAACAGCGTCAGTTGGTGTTCAGAAGTGTCGTCTCCACAGAGCCAAACACATTCGTTCAAGTGTTAGTGGGGTTCAGCACTGCCAGCTGTTCCCCTGCTGTGGAGATGGCAAGTCTCCTGCTGCCTTCACCTGCCAAAATCCAGTAGGCCCCAGCCTGCTCCTCGCCTAATCCTGGGCTCCAACAGCGTCAGTTGGTGTTCAGAAGTGTCGTCTCCACAGAACCAAACACATTTGTTCAAGTGTTAGTGGGGTTCAGCACTGCCAGCTGTTCCCCTGCTGTGGAGATGGCAAGTCTCCTGCTGCCTTCACCTGCCAAAATCCAGTAGGCCCCAGCCTGCTCCTCGCCTAATCCTGGGCTCCAACAGCGTCAGTTGGTGTTCAGAAGTGTAGTCTCCACAGAACCAAACACATTCGTTCAAGTGTTAGTGGGGTTCAGCACTGCCAGCTGTTCCCCTGCTGTGGAGATGGCAAGTCTCCTGCTGCCTTCACCTGCCAAAATCCAGTAGGCCCCAGCCTGCTCCTCGCCTAATCCTGGGCTCCAACAGCGTCAGTTGGTGTTCAGAAGTGTCGTCTCCACAGAGCCAAACACATTCGTTCAAGTGTTAGTGGGGTTCAGCACTGCCAGCTGTTCCCCTGCTGTGGAGATGGCAAGTCTCCTGCTGCCTTCACCTGCCAAAATCCAGTAGGCCCCAGCCTGCTCCTCGCCTAATCCTGGGCTCCAACAGCGTCAGTTGGTGTTCAGAAGTGTCGTCTCCACAGAGCCAAACACATTCGTTCAAATGTTAGTGGGGTTCAGCACTGCCAGCTGTTCCCCTGCTGTGGAGATGGCAGTCTCTCCTGCTGTCTCCGCATTACAAAGACAGTAGGCCTCTGCCTACACCCTCCTATTTCCTGGGCTTCAACACAGCCAGTTGTAGTTCGGAAGTGCCGTCCACACGGAAAGAGATACTTGCTCCCGTGTCTCAGTGGGGTTCAGTAACGTCAGCTGATCCCCTGCTGTGTGGATGGCAGTCTCTCCTGCTGTAAACTCATTCAAAATACAGTAGGCCTCTGCCTACACCCTCCTATTTCCTGGGCTTCAACACAGCCAGTTGTAGTTCGGAAGTGCCGTCCACACGGAAAGAGACACTTGCTCCCGTGTCTCAGTGGGGTTCAGTAACGTCAGCTGATCCCCTGCTGTGTGGATGGCAGTCTCTCCTGCTGTCACCTCATTCAAAATACAGTAGGCCTCTGCCTACACCCTCCTATTTCCTGGGCTTCAACACAGCCAGTTGTAGTTCGGAAGTGCCGTCCACACGGAAAGAGACACTTGCTCCCGTGTCTCAGTGGGGTTCAGTAACGTCAGCTGATCCCCTGCTGTGTGGATGGCAGTCTCTCCTGCTGTAAACTCATTCAAAATACAGTAGGCCTCTGCCTACACCCTCCTATTTCCTGGGCTTCAACACAGCCAGTTGTAGTTCGGAAGTGCCGTCCACACGGAAAGAGACACTTGCTCCCGTGTCTCAGTGGGGTTCAGTAACGTCAGCTGATCCCCTGCTGTGTGGATGGCAGTCTCTCCTGCTGTAAACTCATTCAAAATACAGTAGGCCTCTGCCTACACCCTCCTATTTCCTGGGCTTCAACACAGCCAGTTGTAGTTCGGAAGTGCCGTCCACACGGAAAGAGATACTTGCTCCCGTGTCTCAGTGGGGTTCAGTAACGTCAGCTGATCCCCTGCTGTGTGGATGGCAGTCTCTCCTGCTGTCACCTCATTCAAAATTCAGTAGGCCTCTGCCTACACCCTCCTATTTCCTGGGCTTCAACACAGCCAGTTGTAGTTCGGAAGTGCCGTCCACACGGAAAGAGATACTTGCTCCCGTGTCTCAGTGGGGTTCAGTAACGTCAGCTGATCCCCTGCTGTGTGGATGGCAGTCTCTCCTGCTGTCACCTCATTCAAAATTCAGTAGGCCTCTGCCTACACCCTCCTATTTCCTGGGCTTCAACACAGCCAGTTGTAGTTCGGAAGTGCCGTCCACACGGAAAGAGATACTTGCTCCCGTGTCTCAGTGGGGTTCAGTAACGTCAGCTGATCCCCTGCTGTGTGGATGGCAGTCTCTCCTGCTGTCACCTCATTCAAAATACAGTAGGCCTCTGCCTACACCCTCCTATTTCCTGGGCTTCAACACAGCCAGTTGTAGTTCGGAAGTGCCGTCCACACGGAAAGAGATACTTGCTCCCGTGTCTCAGTGGGGTTCAGTAACGTCAGCTGATCCCCTGCTGTGTGGATGGCAGTCTCTCCTGCTGTAAACTCATTCAAAATACAGTAGGCCTCTGCCTACACCCTCCTATTTCCTGGGCTTCAACACAGCCAGTTGTAGTTCGGAAGTGCCGTCCACACGGAAAGAGACACTTGCTCCCGTGTCTCAGTGGGGTTCAGTAACGTCAGCTGATCCCCTGCTGTGTGGATGGCAGTCTCTCCTGCTGTAAACTCATTCAAAATACAGTAGGCCTCTGCCTACACCCTCCTATTTCCTGGGCTTCAACACAGCCAGTTGTAGTTCGGAAGTGCCGTCCACACGGAAAGAGATACTTGCTCCCGTGTCTCAGTGGGGTTCAGTAACGTCAGCTGATCCCCTGCTGTGTGGATGGCAGTCTCTCCTGCTGTCACCTCATTCAAAATTCAGTAGGCCTCTGCCTACACCCTCCTATTTCCTGGGCTTCAACACAGCCAGTTGTAGTTCGGAAGTGCCGTCCACACGGAAAGAGATACTTGCTCCCGTGTCTCAGTGGGGTTCAGTAACGTCAGCTGATCCCCTGCTGTGTGGATGGCAGTCTCTCCTGCTGTCACCTCATTCAAAATTCAGTAGGCCTCTGCCTACACCCTCCTATTTCCTGGGCTTCAACACAGCCAGTTGTAGTTCGGAAGTGCCGTCCACACGGAAAGAGACACTTGCTCCCGTGTCTCAGTGGGGTTCAGTAACGTCAGCTGATCCCCTGCTGTGTGGATGGCAGTCTCTCCTGCTGTCACCTCATTCAAAATTCAGTAGGCCTCTGCCTACACCCTCCTATTTCCTGGGCTTCAACACAGCCAGTTGTAGTTCGGAAGTGCCGTCCACACGGAAAGAGATACTTGCTCCCGTGTCTCAGTGGGGTTCAGTAACGTCAGCTGATCCCCTGCTGTGTGGATGGCAGTCTCTCCTGCTGTAAACTCATTCAAAATACAGTAGGCCTCTGCCTACACCCTCCTATTTCCTGGGCTTCAACACAGCCAGTTGTAGTTCGGAAGTGCCGTCCACACGGAAAGAGATACTTGCTCCCGTGTCTCAGTGGGGTTCAGTAACGTCAGCTGATCCCCTGCTTTGTGGATGGCAGTCTCTCCTGCTGTCACCTCATTCAAAATACAGTAGGCCTCTGCCTACACCCTCCTATTTCCTGGGCTTCAACACAGCCAGTTGTAGTTCGGAAGTGCCGTCCACACGGAAAGAGATACTTGCTCCCGTGTCTCAGTGGGGTTCAGTAATGTCAGCTGATCCCCTGCTGTGTGGATGGCAAAGTCTCCTGCTGCCTACACAGTCGTACCACTACTGATTTTTAACCGTGCTCCAATTAGGCCTGTGGCTCCACTGTCTCTCGTATTTCCCCTGTCCTCCAACCCTGCCAGTTACAGCTCCGAAGTGGCGTCTGCACAATCCACACTTGTTCCTGTGTTACAGGTGTTCAGTCCGATCAGTTAATCCCCTGATGTGTGTCCGGCAATGTCGCCTGCTCTGTCCACATTCCCATTATCGGAATGTGGACAGAGCAGGCGACATTGCCGGACACACATCAGGGGATTAACTGACCGGACTGAACACCTGTAACACAGGAACAAGTGTGGATTGTGCAGACGCCACTTCGGAGCTGTAACTGGCGGGGTTGGAGGACAGGGGAAATACGAAAATCAGTGAATCCACAGGCCTAAGTGGAGCTTGGTTCAAATTAGTAGTCTACAACCGATCTTAAAATTTCTTCAATGCAGCCTAAGCCTGCTCCGTGCTTGTCCCTGGGCTTCAACACAGCCAGTTGTTGCTCGGAAGTGCCATCTTCACAGAGTAAAACACTAGCTCCTGTGTTTGTGGGGTTCAGTAACGTCAGCTGTTCCCCTGCTGTTTTGATGGCAATCTGTCCTGCTGCCTCCCAATTGACAGCACATCAGGCCTCAGCCTGCTAAGTGCTTGTCCTGGGCTTCAACATCGCCAGTTGCTGCTCATAACTGACTTTGGCACGGGTACTCCCTCCTGCCCAGCTTGGTTCCAGCCCTGCCTGCTGTTTCCGGGAAGTGTCAATGTCAGTTTGCCACCCCAAGTTGCCATGTCGTGTTGCGGTTGGGTTAGCCGAGGCTAGGGTGCCAGCAGTTTAGGTGCTTCCTATGTGGACTGCGGGTTCTGGTAAGAAAGGTTTGTTCCATAGTGCCAGTAGGACAAGCACCCCCTGTAGGACTGTGTGATTCGGTAACTGCGGCCAGCTTGCGGCATGCCAACTTTGCTTTTCAGGGGTAACTTCTGATACCCCTCCGGGTTCCAGCACCGTCAGCTGGTTCTCATCAGAGCCTTTGGCCTAGGTGCCTCCATCTCGGTATCCGAGTTCCAGCAACGTCTGCTGGTCCTTGGTAGTGCTTTGTAGCACAGGTACCTCCTGCTTAGTAACCGGGTTCCAGCACCGTCAGCTGGTCCTCGGTTGTGCCATTGGCTCTTATTCCTTCTGCTGCCCCTCCGGGTGCCAGCACTGTCAGCTGGTCCTCGCTATTTCCATTTTCTCTTGCAGCTTATGCTACCCCTCCGGGTTCCAGCACCGTCAGCTGGTTCTCGTCAGAGCCTTTGGCCTAGGTGCCTCCATCTCGGTATCCGAGTTCCGGCAACGTCTGCTGGTCCTTGGTAGTGCTTTGTAGCACAGGTACCTCCTGCTTAGTAACCGGGTTCCAGCACCGTCAGCTGGTCCTCGGTTGTGCCATTGGCTCTTATTCCTTCTGCTGCCCCTCCGGGTGCCAGCACTGTCAGCTGGTCCTCGCTATTTCCATTTGCTCTTGCAGCTTATGCTACCCCTCCGGGTTCCAGCACCGTCAGCTGGTTCTCGTCAGAGCGTTTGGCCTAGGTGCCTCCATCTCGGTATCCGAGTTCCGGCAACGTCTGCTGGTCCTTGGTAGTGCTTTGTAGCACAGGTACCTCCTGCTTAGTAACCGGGTTCCAGCACCGTCAGCTGGTCCTCGGTAGTGCCATTGGCTCTTGTTCCTTCTGCTGCCCCTCCGGGTGCCAGTACCGTCAGCTGGTTCAAGAGGACAAAGAACAGGAAGACAACCACCAAGATGCAGAACAACAAGAGAGAGAAGACAAAGAAGCATAAAAAAAACAAAGCAGAAGAACATTAAGCATAAGACTAATACTCTGAGCAAATGATATTATCTTATTTATAAGCAGAAGAAGACTAAGCAGTGTATGGGGGTGAGTCCGTTCCTCCTCGTGGTGCCCCTGGAAAAGGCCTGCTTCTGCAGGCCAAACTGAACGCGGACAAATCCTGTTGTAAATCTTTTGTGACAGGCAGAACGGAAGGTGTAAACTTCTAACTTTTCTAGATAACAACTACAGGAATGCCTGACACAAACAAGAATATGATGAAGAAGAATAGGAAGAAGATGAAGAAGCTGAATATGTAGAATAATAATTGTTGAATAAGAAGAATATGAAGAATGTAAGAAAAGGAAGAAGAAGAAGAAGAAGAAGAAGAAGAAGAAGAAGAAGAAGAAGAAGAAGAAGAAGAAGAAGAAGAAGAAGAAGAAGAATGTAAAAAAAGGAAGTAGAAGAAGAAGAAGAAGAATGTAAAAAAAGGAATAAGAAGAAGAATGTAAAAAAAGGAAGTAGAAGAAGAAGAAGAAGAATGTAAAAAAAGGAAGTAGAAGAAGAAGAAGAAGAATGTAAAAAAAGGAAGTAGAAGAAGAAGACATACATGTCTGGCAAAATATAAATGAGGCTAACATAGTCAATATCTTTGTAACTCCTAACATCTTTAAAAAAAAAAGTTTAATTCCTGCTATTCCATTTGATTGGGCTAAACCTCTATGGCTTTAATGTCTCCTCCACCTCCCACAATACATTCTACATTATTCTTAGTTGTTTTTCTTCATGTAGAATTAACCTACAAGGAAAGAAAGGTTTTTTTTTAATTCCGATATTTTGGCCCCATTGACTTGCATTGGTTCCCGGTATCGGAATCGGCGATACCGATACTTTTTTTTAAGATCGGCCGATAAATTCCGATCCGATATTTTCAAGTATCGGCTGGTATCGCTCAACTCTAGTCATAATCATTTGATGATGTCATAATCATTTGATGATGTCATAATCATTTTGCTGATGTCATAATCATTTGATGATGTCATAATCATTTGATGTCATAATCATTGGATGATGTCGTAATCATTTTGTTGATGTCATAATCATTTGATGATGTCATAATCATTTGATGATGTCATAATCATTTTGATGATGTCATAATCATTTGATGATGTCATAATCATTTGATGTCATAATCATTGGATAATGTCATAATCATTTTGTTGATGTCATAATCATTTTATGATGTCATAATCATTTTGTTGATGTCATAATTAGTGTTGAGCATTCCGATACCGCAAGTATCGGGTATCGGCCGATATTAGCGGTATCGGAATTCCGATACTTAATTCCGATACTTTTTTCATATCGGATTCCGGGATCGGAATCGGAATAGGAAGTTCCCATCATGCTATGAGCCTGCTTGCTTTGATTAAGCCAATGGGAATCCTCCGAAGTGTGGGCACATCCTGTTAGGCATGTAGGCATGTTAACTATTGGCATGGCTGTGATTGGCTGCCGAAATGATGTCATGATGCACTATAAAAGCCACCGCAGCCGCCATTTCTGGTCACTCTGCTGTGAATTCAGTTAGGGACAGGCTGCTGTAGAAGACTGTGAGGGACAGTTAGAAATAGCGATTCCACCAAACATCTAGTGCTTTACCCAGGCTACATAAACCACCACTGTAGCCTTCTTTGCCCTAGCAGCAGTGTTCACAGCTGTCTGCAAGGGCTGTGTGAGTGCAGCTCACGCTGTGGAGTGGGTCCTGCAGCCACGTCAGGCTGTAGGCCACCCAGTGTGATCACTGCTGCCTCATACATCTTTTATTTTTTGAGCTGCATTTTTTAAATAATTTCAATCTAGTGTGCTTCCATCCGTATCCATATACGTTGGTTGCAAACACTAGTAGTAGACAGCGGAGCCTTTCTGCAGCCTTTCAGTGCTAGTGTCCACTTTGCTGCACTGTTCACGGCTGTCTGAGAGGTCTCTGACTGTGTGTGAGTGCAGCTCACGCTGAGTAGTGTGTCCTGCAGCTACGTCTGGCTGTAGGACGCTCAGCGTGCGTCACTGCCTCACACATATTTTTATTTGAGTGCAGCTCATTTTTTCTTCTATTAGTGTGCATCCATCCGTCTCCATCTACGGTGGTTGCAAACACTATATAGGAGTACACAGCGGAGCCTTTCTGCAGCCTGTCAGTGCCAGTGCCCACTTAGCTGCACTGTTGACGGCTGTCTGAGAGGTCTCTGACTGTGTGTGAGTGCAGCTCACGCTGAGTAGAGTGTCCTGCAGCTACGTCTGGTTGTAGGACGCTCAACGTGCGTCACTGCCTCACACATATTTGTCTCTGAGTGCAGCTCATTTTTTCTTCTCCTATTAGTGTGCATCCATCCGTATCCATCAACATTGGTTGGTTGCAAACACTATATAGGAGTAGATAGAGGAGCCTTTTTTTCTGGCTTGTGCCCTGCCGGCGCAGCCAGATTAGTATTACCCAATTTTTTTGGAGCCTCATCTTTTGCATTGTAGGTTACCTGCCTGCATTGTAATAGCTCCAAAAAGTTGGTGATACTATCAGTTTCAATTCTTTGTTCTCATACTTTGAGTTTGTTTCAAACAAAGAAACCACATAAAAAGTTCACCAAACACTACATTTTGAACTTGTGTAGGCCACATCAGCTCCTATTAAAGTCTAATCCACACACACACACTTCATAAAATTAGTGTTTCTTGTACCTGTAACCAGCTGTTCAGGAATAAGCACACTAAGGCCCCCCTTTGTCCTTTTTTGCCTATCTTAAGCAGTCTTGCAAGATGAAGAAGGCAGGGAGTAAGGCGCGGGGGCGTGGGCGTGGGCGTGGAGTTTCAGCAGGGAGAGGACGTGGGGATTCTGCAGGGAGAGGACGTGGGGATTCTACAGGTAGAGGACGTGGGGATTCTGGGCCTGCTGCGGGCACCAGTGGATCAGCATCCCCCAGTTTTAGCAGGCAACAGTCCTTTATGCGCAGCTTTGTAGGACCTCAACGTACCCCACTGCTGCGGGAGGAACAAATTGAAGCCGTTGTCGGATGGATGGCAGCTAACGCATCGACTTCAATTACTTCCGCATCCTCTCAGGGTCAGAGCACCGAAGAGCAACCATCTGTCTCTTCACCACCTGCCAAAGTGCCCAGGCAGTCAGAGAGACATGGACAGGAGCCATCACAGTCTCTACTTCTGTTCTCGGAATCTGTTGGCTTGGAAAGAGGGGGCCAGCCAAGCAGCATTCCTGAATGTGAAGAAGAGGGAGTATGCAGTGATGCGCAACTTCTTTGTCCCTCTGAATCTGAAGAGGCGAGTGGGCCAGTGCCTATGGTCAGCACACCTCAGTACGCATCAGATGATGACGAGACTCAGTTGCCACTTTCTGGTGCGTACTGTGCTGGCGAGACAACCCCGGAGAAGCAGCTGTTTGAAGAGGGGAGGGAAGATGATGAGGTCCTTGACCCATCATGGCGTGAGCAACAGGAAGGTGGTGGGAGCAGCTCGGAGGAAGAGATTCCCCTACTGGCCAAAACAGGAGGCAGAGGGAGGGGGAAGACTTGGTTGCCTGTACCCTCCACTTCGGCACCCGTTAGGAGCATTCCTCCTTCCAAAGGCAAACCGGGCGCTCACAAGAGTTGCAGTGCGTGGTCCTTTTTTGACACAGTTGCAGATGACATTTGCTTTGTCAAATGCAAGCTGTGTCATCAGAGAGTCAAAAGAGGGAGAAATGTCAGCAACCTCAATACCACAAATATGTGGAAACATGTGCGCACCAAGCACGAGTTGGAGTTGCAGAGACACCCTGAAGACGTAGGCCAACGTACAGCACCACCTACCACCTCTTCAGTTCGTGTTGGGCCCTCTTCCTCCAGCTCACACACTGCTGGTTCGGCTTCCTCACAGGATCGCCAAGGAAGAACCTCTGCCACTGTTGTCCGGAGACCCTGTCAGATTCCACCCATAACAGCACGTTCCCATCCATCACAGCCATCGGTAGCACAGGCATGGGATAAAAGGCGCCCTTACTCGGCAAACCATCCCCGAGCACAGTCTCTGAATGCTGGCATTGCCAAACTTCTGGCAGTTGAAATGCTGTCATTCAGGCTGGTGGACACTGACACCTTCCGGGACTTAATGGCATTGGCAGTCCCCCAATACAACGTGCCCAGCCGCTTTTATTTCAGCAGGCGAGCCGTCCCTGCCCTGCAGAAACATGTTGAGGGCAAAATAAAACATGCGCTACTAAACGCCGTTAGTAGCAAGGTCCACCTGACCACCGATGCGTGGACCAGTAACCATGGACAGGGACGATACCTTTCCCTCACTGCCCACTGGGTCAATGTTGTGGAGCCGGGTACGGATCTGGAGAGTGGCGCTGTATGTGTTCTTCCAACGCCACGGATTGCAGGACTCCAGTCTGTACACATAGACTCCTCCTCCTACTCAAGTTCCTCAGAAACAGCAGAGCAGGAGCCTGTTACGACCGATATGAGCACAGCCGTGGCCAAACGTCAACAGGCTGTACTCAAATTAATTTCTTTGGGGAATCGAAGCCACACAGCGCAGGAGCTCTGGAATGCTATCAAGCTGGAGAGCGATGTGTGGTTTGGGCCAGCGAATCTCCAGCCGGGCTTGGTAGTGTGTGACAATGGCCGAAATCTGGTGGCAGCTCTTGGCCTAGGCAACCTCACACACATCCCATGTCTGGCACATGTTCTTAACTTGGTCGTGCAGAGCTTTCTGAGGGACTATCCGGATCTTGCTGCACTGTTGCACAAGGTCCGCATAGAGTGCGCTCACTTGCGACGTTCCAGCACGGCAAGATCGCGCCTCGCTGCTCTGCAGCGACGATTTGGCCTTCCGGAACATCGCATCATATGTGACCTACCCACCCGGTGGAATTCAACGTTACATATGTTGGAGCGGTTGTGTGAGCAGCAGGCAGCAGTCATGGAGTACCAGCTGCATCAGGCGCAAACAAGTCGCACTGTGCGCCGTTCACACTTCAGCACCATTGAGTGGGCCTCTATGAAGGACATCTGCCTCGTTTTGCGTGCCTTCGATGAATCCACGCGGATGGCGAGTGCAGACGATGCACTAGTCAGCATGACTGTCCCCCTTATCTGCCTGCTTCAACAAACACTGCAAGCACTAAGGGATGAGGTTTCAGAAGAGGTGGAGGATGAGGAGTCCCAAATGCCATCTGCTTCTGGACAGTCTGCGCTACGTGTTTCCTCACAAAGGCCTAGGCAGGGGACACTTTGTGAGGAGGATGAGGAGGAGTCGATGGAGGAGGAAGACATCTCTCCAGAGGAGGGAGGTACACAAACCTCTACTCAGTATGTACAGCGAGGGTGGGGTGATGCAGAGCAGGTCGAGGTCACGCCTCAAACAGGGGACAGCGGTTCTTTGGCAGTTGGGAGTCTGCAGCACATGGTTGATTTCATGCTGCAGTGCCTGAGAAACGACCGCCGCATCGCCCACATTCTCGTCTCGGCTGATTATTGGGTGTACACCCTCCTAGATCCTCGCTACCGGGACAGCGTACAAAGGCTCATACCAACGTTGAACCGGGAGCGTAAAATGCGGGAGTACGAAGAGTCACTGGTGCAGTCCATAATGTTTTCCATTCCACCCGACAGCATTGTTGCTAGTGCTTTACAAAGCAGCTCTGTGCGTCGAGGCAGTGGAGGAAACTCTGCACAAAGAGGGAGCAGAGGCAGTGCCGCAGCACAAGGCAAGACCACTATGGCCCAAATGTGGCAAAGTTTTGTGTGTCCACCACAATTGTCTACACCATCAGCGACGCCTCGAGTCAGCAGGAGGCAACGCTTCCGTCAGATGGTGTCAGACTACATGTCTTGCCCTGTCGCTGTACTCCCAGATGGCTCTTCCCCCTTCAAGTTTTGGGTCTCTAAGCTGGATACATGGCCAGAGCTTAGCCAGTATGCATTGGAGGTGCTGGCTTGCCCTGCTGCCAGTGTATTATCGGAACGTGTCTTTAGTGCCGCAGGTGGTGTACTAACAGACCGTCGCACGCGACTATCTTCCGATAATGTTGACCGGCTGACTTTTCTGAAAATGAACAAGGCCTGGATCTCCAAAGACTTTGCCATTCCTCTTACAGACTAAATTAGTGGTTGGCAACTGTATCCAGGTCTGCTGGTGTGTTCATTTTTCTACCACCTGAACTATAATCCCTGTGCTTCAACACAGCCAGTTGTCGCTCAGATGTGTCGTCTGCACAGAGAAACACACTAGCTCCTGTGTTACTGGGGTTCAGTAATGCCAGCTGATCCCCTGCTGTGTGGACGGCAGAGTCACCAGCTCCATCAACATTCAAACCACTACTGATTTTTAACCGTGCCCAACTTAGGTCTCTGGCTCCACTGTCTCTACTATTTCCCCTGACCTCCAACCCCGCCATCTACATCTCTGAAGTGGCGTCAGCACAATCTACACTTGTTCCTGTGTTCCTGTGGCTCAGTCCCATCAGTTTATCCCCTGATGTGTGTCCGGCAAGGTCTCCTGCTCTGTCCACATTCCCATAACCAGTAGTGGGAATGAGGACAGAGCTGGCGAACTTGCCGGACAAACATCAGGGGATCAACTGATGGGACTGAGCACCAGTAACACAGGAACAAGTGTAGATTGTGCTGACGCCACTTCAGAGATGTAGCTGGCGGGGTTGGAGGCCAGGGTAAATAGTAGAGACAGTGGAGCCAGAGGCCTAAGTGGAGCATGGATAGAATCAGTAGTAGTCCACAACCTCCATAAAAACCGATGCCCATTGGCCTCTGCATGCGGCATGCGTAATCCTGGGCTCCAACAGCGTCAGTTGGTGTTCAGAAGTGTCGTCTCCACAGAGCCAAACACATTCGTTCAAGTGTTAGTGGGGTTCAGCACTGCCAGCTGTTCCCCTGCTGTGGAGATGGCAAGTCTCCTGCTGCATTCACCTGCCAAAATCCAGTAGGCCCCAGCCTGCTCCTCTCCTAATCCTGGGCTCCAACAGCGTCAGTTGGTGTTCAGAAGTGTCGTCTCCACAGAGCCAAACACATTCGTTCAAGTGTTAGTGGGGTTCAGCACTGCCAGCTGTTCCCCTGCTGTGGAGATGGCAAGTCTCCTGCTGCATTCACCTGCCAAAATCCAGTAGGCCCCAGCCTGCTCCTCGCCTAATCCTGGGCTCCAACAGCGTCAGTTGGTGTTCAGAAGTGTCGTCTCCACAGAGCCAAACACATTCGTTCAAGTGTTAGTGGGGTTCAGCACTGCCAGCTGTTCCCCTGCTGTGGAGATGGCAAGTCTCCTGCTGCATTCACCTGCCAAAATCCAGTAGGCCCCAGCCTGCTCCTCGCCTAATCCTGGGCTCCAACAACGTCAGTTGGTGTTCAGAAGTGTCGTCTCCACAGAGCCAAACACATTCGTTCAAGTGTTAGTGGGGTTCAGCACTGCCAGCTGTTCCCCTGCTGTGGAGATGGCAAGTCTCCTGCTGCATTCACCTGCCAAAATCCAGTAGGCCCCAGCCTGCTCCTCGCCTAATCCTGGGCTCCAACAGCGTCAGTTGGTGTTCAGAAGTGTCGTCTCCACAGAGCCAAACACATTCGTTCAAGTGTTAGTGGGGATCAGCACTGCCAGCTGTTCCCCTGCTGTGGAGATGGCAAGTCTCCTGCTGCATTCACCTGCCAAAATCCAGTAGGCCCCAGCCTGCTCCTCGCCTAATCCTGGGCTCCAACAACGTCAGTTGGTGTTCAGAAGTGTCGTCTCCACAGAGCCAAACACATTCGTTCAAGTGTTAGTGGGGTTCAGCACTGCCAGCTGTTCCCCTGCTGTGGAGATGGCAAGTCTCCTGCTGCATTGACCTGCCAAAATCCAGTAGGCCCCAGCCTGCTCCTCACCTAATCCTGGGCTCCAACAACGTCAGTTGGTGTTCAGAAGTGTCGTCTCCACAGAGCCAAACACATTCGTTCAAGTGTTAGTGGGGTTCAGCACTGCCAGCTGTTCCCCTGCTGTGGAGATGGCAAGTCTCCTGCTGCATTCACCTGCTAAAATCCAGTAGGCCCCAGCCTGCTCCTCGCCTAATCCTGGGCTCCAACAACGTCAGTTGGTGTTCAGAAGTGTCGTCTCCACAGAGCCAAACACATTCGTTCAAGTGTTAGTGGGGTTCAGCACTGCCAGCTGTTCCCCTGCTGTGGAGATGGCAAGTCTCCTGCTGCATTCACCTGCCAAAATCCAGTAGGCCCCAGCCTGCTCCTCGCCTAATCCTGGGCTCCAACAGCGTCAGTTGGTGTTCAGAAGTGTCGTCTCCACAGAGCCAAACACATTCGTTCAAGTGTTAGTGGGGTTCAGCACTGCCAGCTGTTCCCCTGCTGTGGAGATGGCAAGTCTCCTGCTGCATTCACCTGCCAAAATCCAGTAGGCCCCAGCCTGCTCCTCGCCTAATCCTGGGCTCCAACAACGTCAGTTGGTGTTCAGAAGTGTCGTCTCCACAGAGCCAAACACATTCGTTCAAGTGTTAGTGGGGTTCAGCACTGCCAGCTGTTCCCCTGCTGTGGAGATGGCAAGTCTCCTGCTGCATTCACCTGCCAAAATCCAGTAGGCCCCAGCCTGCTCCTCGCCTAATCCTGGGCTCCAACAACGTCAGTTGGTGTTCAGAAGTGTCGTCTCCACAGAGCCAAACACATTCGTTCAAGTGTTAGTGGGGTTCAGCACTGCCAGCTGTTCCCCTGCTGTGGAGATGGCAAGTCTCCTGCTGCATTCACCTGCCAAAATCCAGTAGGCCCCAGCCTGCTCCTCGCCTAATCCTGGGCTCCAACAACGTCAGTTGGTGTTCAGAAGTGTCGTCTCCACAGAGCCAAACACATTCGTTCAAGTGTTAGTGGGGTTCAGCACTGCCAGCTGTTCCCCTGCTGTGGAGATGGCAGTCTCTCCTGCTGTCTCCGCATTACAAAGACAGTAGGCCTCTGCCTACACCCTCCTATTTCCTGGGCTTCAACACAGCCAGTTGTAGTTCGGAAGTGCCGTCCACACGGAAAGAGATACTTGCTCCCGTGTCTCAGTGGGGTTCAGTAACGTCAGCTGATCCCCTGCTGTGTGGATGGCAGTCTCTCCTGCTGTAAACTCATTCAAAATACAGTAGGCCTCTGCCTACACCCTCCTATTTCCTGGGCTTCAACACAGCCAGTTGTAGTTCGGAAGTGCCGTCCACACGGAAAGAGACACTTGCTCCCGTGTCTCAGTGGGGTTCAGTAACGTCAGCTGATCCCCTGCTGTGTGGATGGCAGTCTCTCCTGCTGTCACCTCATTCAAAATACAGTAGGCCTCTGCCTACACCCTCCTATTTCCTGGGCTTCAACACAGCCAGTTGTAGTTCGGAAGTGCCGTCCACACGGAAAGAGACACTTGCTCCCGTGTCTCAGTGGGGTTCAGTAACGTCAGCTGATCCCCTGTTGTGTGGATGGCAGTCTCTCCTGCTGTCACCTCATTCAAAATACAGTAGGCCTCTGCCTACACCCTCCTATTTCCTGGGCTTCAACACAGCCAGTTGTAGTTCGGAAGTGCCGTCCACACGGAAAGAGATACTTGCTCCCGTGTCTCAGTGGGGTTCAGTAACGTCAGCTGATCCCCTGCTGTGTGGATGGCAGTCTCTCCTGCTGTCACCTCATTCAAAATTCAGTAGGCCTCTGCCTACACCCTCCTATTTCCTGGGCTTCAACACAGCCAGTTGTAGTTCGGAAGTGCCGTCCACACGGAAAGAGATACTTGCTCCCGTGTCTCAGTGGGGTTCAGTAACGTCAGCTGATCCCCTGCTGTGTGGATGGCAGTCTCTCCTGCTGTCACCTCATTCAAAATTCAGTAGGCCTCTGCCTACACCCTCCTATTTCCTGGGCTTCAACACAGCCAGTTGTAGTTCGGAAGTGCCGTCCACACGGAAAGAGACACTTGCTCCCGTGTCTCAGTGGGGTTCAGTAACGTCAGCTGATCCCCTGCTGTGTGGATGGCAGTCTCTCCTGCTGTCACCTCATTCAAAATTCAGTAGGCCTCTGCCTACACCCTCCTATTTCCTGGGCTTCAACACAGCCAGTTGTAGTTCGGAAGTGCCGTCCACACGGAAAGAGACACTTGCTCCCGTGTCTCAGTGGGGTTCAGTAACGTCAGCTGATCCCCTGCTGTGTGGATGGCAGTCTCTCCTGCTGTCACCTCATTCAAAATTCAGTAGGCCTCTGCCTACACCCTCCTATTTCCTGGGCTTCAACACAGCCAGTTGTAGTTCGGAAGTGCCGTCCACACGGAAAGAGACACTTGCTCCCGTGTCTCAGTGGGGTTCAGTAACGTCAGCTGATCCCCTGCTGTGTGGATGGCAGTCTCTCCTGCTGTAAACTCATTCAAAATTCAGTAGGCCTCTGCCTACACCCTCCTATTTCCTGGGCTTCAACACAGCCAGTTGTAGTTCGGAAGTGCCGTCCACATGGAAAGAGACACTTGCTCCCGTGTCTCAGTGGGGTTCAGTAATGTCAGCTGATCCCCTGCTGTGTGGATGGCAAAGTCTCCTGCTGCCTACACAGTCGTACCACTACTGATTTTTAACCGTGCTCCAATTAGGCCTGTGGCTACACTGTCTCTCGTATTTCCCCTGTCCTCCAACCCCGCCAGTTACAGCTCCGAAGTGGCGTCTGCACAATCCACACTTGTTCCATTATCGGAATGTGGACAGAGCAGACGACATTGCCGGACACACATCAGGGGATTAACTGACCGGACTGAACACCTGTAACACAGGAACAAGTGTGGATTGTGCAGACGCCACTTCGGAGCTGTAACTGGCGGGGTTGGAGGACAGGGGAAATACGAAAATCAGTGAATCCACAGGCCTAAGTGGAGCTTGGTTCAAATTAGTAGTCTACAACCGATCTTAAAATTTCTTCAATGCAGCCTAAGCCTGCTCCGTGCTTGTCCCTGGGCTTCAACACAGCCAGTTGTTGCTCGGAAGTGCCGTCTTCACAGAGTAAAACACTAGCTCCTGTGTTTGTGGGGTTCAGTAACGTCAGCTGTTCCCCTGCTGTTTTGATGGCAATCTGTCCTGCTGCCTCCCAATTGACAGCACATCAGGCCTCAGCCTGCTAAGTGCTTGTCCTGGGCTCCAACATCGCCAGTTGCTGCTCATAACTGACTTTGGCACGGGTACTCCCTCCTGCCCAGCTTGGTTCCAGCCCTGCCTGCTGTTTCCGGGAAGTGTCAATGTCAGTTTGCCACCCCAAGTTGCCATGTCGTGTTGCGGTTGGGTTAGCCGAGGCTAGGGTGCCAGCAGTTTAGGTGCTTCCTATGTGGACTGCGGGTTCTGGTAAGAAAGGTTTGTTCCATAGTGCCAGTAGGACTGTGTGATTCGGTAACTGCGGCCAGCTTGCGGCATGCCAACTTTGCTTTTCAGGGGTAACTTCTGATACCCCTCCGGGTTCCAGCACCGTCAGCTGGTTCTCATCAGAGCCTTTGGCCTAGGTGCCTCCATCTCGGTATCCGAGTTCCGGCAACGTCTGCTGGTCCTTGGTAGTGCTTTGTAGCACAGGTACCTCCTGCTTAGTAACCGGGTTCCAGCACCGTCAGCTGGTCCTCGGTTGTGCCATTGGCTCTTATTCCTTCTGCTGCCCCTCCGGGTGCCAGCACTGTCAGCTGGTCCTCGCTATTTCCATTTGCTCTTGCAGCTTATGCTACCCCTCCGGGTTCCAGCACCGTCAGCTGGTTCTCGTCAGAGCCTTTGGCCTAGGTGCCTCCATCTCGGTATCCGAGTTCCGGCAACGTCTGCTGGTCCTTGGTAGTGCTTTGTAGCACAGGTACCTCCTGCTTAGTAACCGGGTTCCAGCACCGTCAGCTGGTCCTCGGTTGTGCCATTGGCTCTTATTCCTTCTGCTGCCCCTCCGGGTGCCAGCACTGTCAGCTGGTCCTCGCTATTTCCATTTGCTCTTGCAGCTTATGCTACCCCTCCGGGTTCCAGCACCGTCAGCTGGTTCTCGTCAGAGCCTTTGGCCTAGGTGCCTCCATCTCGGTATCCGAGTTCCGGCAACGTCTGCTGGTCCTTGGTAGTGCTTTGTAGCACAGGTACCCCCTGCTTAGTAACCGGGTTCCAGCACCGTCAGCTGGTCCTCGGTAGTGCCATTGGCTCTTGTTCCTTCTGCTGCCCCTCCGGGTGCCAGTACCGTCAGCTGGTTCAAGAGGACAAAGAACAGGAAGACAACCACCAAGATGCAGAACAACAAGAGAGAGAAGACAAAGAAGCATAAAAAAACAAAGCAGAAGAACATTAAGCATACGACTAATACTCTGAGCAAATGATATTATCTTATTTATAAGCAGAAGAAGACTAAGCAGTGTATGGGGGTGAGTCCGTTCCTCCTCGTGGTGCCCCTGGAAAAGGCCTGCTTCTGCAGGCCAAACTGAACGCGGACAAATCCTGTTGTAAATCTTTTGTGACAGGCAGAACGGAAGGTGTAAACTTCTAACTTTTCTAGATAACAACTACAGGAATGCCTGACACAAACAAGAATATGATGAAGAAGAATAGGAAGAAGATGAAGAAGCTGAATATGTAGAATAATAATTGTTGAATAAGAAGAATATGAAGAATGTAAGAAAAGGAAGAAGAAGAAGAAGAAGAAGAAGAAGAATGTAAAAAAAGGAAGTAGAAGAAGAAGAAGAATGTAAAAAAAGGAAGTAGAAGAAGAAGAAGAATGTAAAAAAAGGAAGTAGAAGAAGAAGAAGAATGTAAAAAAAGGAAGTAGAAGAAGAAGAAGAAGAATGTAAAAAAAGGAAGTAGAAGAAGAAGAAGAAGAATGTAAAAAAAGGAATAAGAAGAAGAATGTAAAAAAAGGAAGTAGAAGAAGAAGAAGAAGAATGTAAAAAAAGGAAGTAGAAGAAGAAGAAGAAGAATGTAAAAAAAGGAAGTAGAAGAAGAAGAAGAAGAAGAATGTAAAAAAAGGAAGTAGAAGAAGAAGACATACATGTCTGGCATATTATAAATGAGGCTAACATAGTCAATATCTTTGTAACTCCTAACATCTTTAAAAAAAAAAGTTTAATTCCTGCTATTCCATTTGATTGGGCTAAACCTCTATGGCTTTAATGTCTCCTCCACCTCCCACAATACATTCTACATTATTCTTAGTTGTTTTTCTTCATGTAGAATTAACCTACAAGGAAAGAAAGGGTTTTTTTTAATTCCGATATTTTGGCCCCATTGACTTGCATTGGTTCCCGGTATCGGAATCGGCGATACCGATACTTTTTTTAAAGATCGGCCGATCCATTCCGATCCGATATTTTCAAGTATCGGCTGGTATCGCTCAACTCTAGTCATAATTATTGGATGATGTCATAATCCTTTTGTTGATGTCATAATCATTTGATGATGTCATAATCATTAGATGATGTCATAATCATATTGTTGATGTCATAACCATTTGATGATGTCATAATCATTTTGTTGATGTCATAATCATTTCGTTGATGTCATAATGATTTGATGATATCATAATCATTTGATGTCATAATCATTGGATGATGTCATAATCATTTTGTTGATGTCATAATCATTTGATGATGTCATAATCATTTGATGTCATAATCATTGGATGATGTCATAATCATTTTGTTGATGTCATAATCATTTTATGATGTCATAATCATTTTGTTGATGTCATAATCATTGAATGATGTCATAATCCTTTTGTTGATGTCATAATAATTTGATGATGTCATAATCATTAGATGATGTCATAATCATTTTGTTGATGTCATAATCATTTGATGATGTCATAATCATTTTGTTGATGTCATAACCATTTCGTTGATGTCATAATGATTTGACGATATCATAATCATTTGATGTCATAATCATTGGATGATGTCATAATCATTTTGTTGATGTCATAATCATTTGATGATGTCATAATCATTAGATGATGTCATAATCATTGGATGATGACATAATCATTATGTTTATGTCATAATCATTTGATGTCATAATCATTGGATGATGTCATAATCATTTTGCTGATGTCATAATCATTTGATGATGTCATAATCATTAGATAATGTCATAATCATTTTGTTGAAGTCATAATCATTTGATGATGTCATAATCATTTTGTTGATGTCATAATCATTTTGTTGATGTCATATTGATTTGATGATGTCATAATCATTTGATGTCATAATCATTGGATGATGTCATAATCATTTTGTTCATGTCATAATCATTTGATGATGTCATAATCATTTGATGTCATAATCATTGGATGATGTCATAATCATTTTGTTGATGGCATAATCATTTGATGATGTCATAATCATTAGATGATGTCATAATCATTTTGTTGATGTCATAATCATTTGATGATGTCATAATCATTTGATGTAATAATCATTAGATGATGTCATAATCATTTTGTTGATGTCATAATCATTTGATGATGTAATAATCATTAGATGATGTCATAATCATTTTGTTGATGTCATAATCATTTGATGATGTCATAATCATTTGATGTCATAATCATTGGATGATGTCATAATCATTTTGTTGATGTCATAATCATTTGATGATGTCATAATCATTTGATGATGTCATAATTATTTTGTTGATGTCATAATCATTTGATGATGTCATAATCATTTGATGTCATAATCATTGGATGATGTCATAATCATTTTGTTGATGTCATAATCATTTTATGATGTCATAATCATTTTGTTGATGTCATAATCATTGGATGATGTCATAATCCTTTTGTTGATGTCATAATCATTTGATGATGTCATAATCATTAGATGATGTCATAATCATTTTGTTGATGTCATAATCATTTGATGATGTCATAATCATTAGATGATGTCATAATCATTTTGTTGATGTCATAATCATTTGATGATGTCATAATCATTTTGTAGATGTCATAATCATTTCGTTGATGTCATAATGATTTGATGATATCATAATCATTTGATGTCATAATCATTGGATGATGTCATAATCATTTTGTTGATGTCATAATCATTTGGTGATGTCATAATCATTTGATGTCATAATCATTGGATGATGTCATAATCATTTGATGATGCCATAATCATTTTGTTGATGTCATAATCATTTTGTTGATGTCATAATCATTTGATGATGTCATAGTCATTAGATGATGTCATAATCATTTTGTTGATGTCATAATCATTTCATGATGTCATAATCATTTGATGTCATAATCATTGTATGATGTCATAATCATTTTGTTGATGTCATTATCATTTGATGATGTCATAATCATTAGATAATGTCATAATCATTTTGTTGAAGTCATAATCATTTGATGATGTCATAATCATTTTGTTGATGTCATAATGATTTGATGATGTCATAATCATTTGATGTCATAATCATTGGATGATGTCATAATCATTTTGTTGATGTCATAATCATTTGATGATGTCATAATCATTTGATGTCATAATCATTGGATGATGTCATAATCATTTTGTTGATGTCATAATCATTTGATGA
Organism: Dendrobates tinctorius; assembly: GCF_039654945.1. NCBI lineage: Eukaryota > Metazoa > Chordata > Amphibia > Anura > Dendrobatidae > Dendrobates > Dendrobates tinctorius. Next base: position 38,473,136 of record NW_027361687.1, on the reverse strand, counting down.
TGTCATAATCATTAGATGATGTCATAATAAATTTGTTGATGTCATAATCATTTGATGATGTCATAATCATTTGATGTCATAATCATTGGATGATGTCATAATCATTTTGTTGATGTCATAATCATTTTATGATGTCATAATCATTTTGTTGATGTCATAATCATTGGATGATGTCATAATCCTTTTGTTGATGTCATAATCATTTGATGATGTCATAATCATTAGATGATGTCATAATCATTTTGTTGATGTCATAATCATTTGATGATGTCATAATCATTAGATGATGTCATAATCATTTTGTTGATGTCATAATCATTTGATGATGTCATAATCATTTTGTAGATGTCATAATCATTTCGTTGATGTCATAATGATTTGATGATATCATAATCATTTGATGTCATAATCATTGGATGATGTCATAATCATTTTGTTGATGTCATAATCATTTGGTGATGTCATAATCATTTGATGTCATAATCATTGGATGATGTCATAATCATTTGATGATGCCATAATCATTTTGTTGATGTCATAATCATTTTGTTGATGTCATAATCATTTGATGATGTCATAGTCATTAGATGATGTCATAATCATTTTGTTGATGTCATAATCATTTCATGATGTCATAATCATTTGATGTCATAATCATTGTATGCTGTCATAATCATTTTGTTGATGTCATTATCATTTGATGATGTCATAATCATTAGATAATGTCATAATCATTTTGTTGAAGTCATAATCATTTGATGATGTCATAATCATTTTGTTGATGTCATAATGATTTGATGATGTCATAATCATTTGACGTCATAATCATTGGATGATGTCATAATCATTTTGTTGATGTCATAATCATTTGATGATGTCATAATCATTTGATGTCATAATCATTGGATGATGTCATAATCATTTTGTTGATGTCATAATCATTTGATGATGTCATAATCATTAGATGATGTCATAATAAATTTGTTGATGTCATAATCATTTGATGATGTCATAATCATATGATGTAATAATCATTGGATGATGTCATAATCATTTTGTTGATGTCATAATCATTTGATGATGTCATAATCATTAGATGATGTCATAATCATTTTGTTGATGTCATAATCAATTGATGATGTCATAATCATTAGATGATGTCATAATAGTTTTGTTGATGTCATAATCATTTGATGATGTCATAATCATTTGATGTCATAATCATTGGATGATGTCATAATCATTTTATTGATGTCATAATCATTTGATGATGTCATAATCATTTGATGATGTCATAATCATTTTGTTGATGTCATAATCATTTGATGATGTCATAATCATTTGATGTCATAATCATTGGATGATGTCATAATCATTTTGTTGATGTCATAATCATTTTATGATGTCATAATCATTTTGTTGATGTCATAATCATTGGATGATGTCATAATCCTTTTGTTGATGTCATAATCATTTGATGATGTCATAATCATTAGATGATGTCATAATCATTTTGTTGATGTCATAATCACTTGATGATGTCATAATCATTTTGATGATGTCATAATCATTTCGTTGATGTCATAATGATTTGATGATATCATAATCATTTGATGTCATAATCATTGGATGATGTCATAATCATTTTGTTGATGTCATAATCATTTGATGATGTCATAATCATTTGATGTCATAATCATTGGATGATGTCATAATCATTTGATGATGTCATAATGATTTTGTTGATGTCATAATCATTTGATGATGCCATAATCATTTTGTTGATGTCATAATCATTTTGTTGATGTCATAATCATTTTGTTGATGTCATAATCATTTGATGATGTCATAATCATTAGATGATGTCATAATCATTTTGTTGATGTCATAATCATTGGATGATGTCATAATCATTTGATGTCATAATCATTGGATGATGTCATAATCATTTTGTTGATGTCATAATCATTTGATGATGTCATAATCATTAGATAATGTCATAATCATTTTGTTGAAGTCATAATCATTTGATTATGTCATAATCATTTTGTTGATGTCATAATGATTTGATGATGTCATAATCATTTGATGTCATAATCATTGGATGATGTCATAATCGTTTTGTTGATGTCATAATCATTTGATGATGTCATAATCATTTGATGTCATAATCATTGGATGATGTCATAATCATTTTGTTGATGTCATAATCATTTGATGATGTCATAATCATTAGATGATGTCATAATCATTTTGTTGATGTCATAATCATTTGATGATGTCATAATCATATGATGTAATAATCATTGGATGATGTCATAATCATTTTGTTGATGTCATAATCATTTGATGATGTCATAATCATTAGATGATGTCATAATCATTTTGTTGATGTCATAATCATTTGATGATGTCATAATCATTAGATGATGTCATAATCATTTTGTTGATGTCATAATCATTTGATGATGTCATAATCATTTGATGTCATAATCATTTGATGATGTCATAATCATTAGATGATGTCATAATCATTTTGTTGATGTCATAATCATTTGATGATGTCATAATCATTAGATGATGTCATAATCATTTTGTTGATGTCATAATCATTTGATGATGTCATAATCATTAGATGATGTCATAATCATTTTGTTGATGTCATAATCATTTGATGATGTCATAATCATTTGATGTCATAATCATTGGATGATGTCATAATCATTTTGTTGATGTCATTATCATTTTATGATGTCATAATCATTTTGTTGATGTCAAAATCATTGGATGATATCATAATCCTTTTGTTGATGTCATAATCATTTGATGATGTCATAATCATTAGATGATGTCATAATCATTTTGTTGATGTCATAATCATTTGATGATGTCATAATCATTTTGTTGATGTCATAATCATTTCGTTGATGTCATAATGATTTGATGATATCATATTCATTTGATGTCATAATCATTGGATGATGTCATAATCATTTTGTTGATGTCATAATCATTTGATGATGTCATAATCATTTGATGTCATAATCATTGGATTATGTAATAATCATTTTGTTGATGTCATAATCATTTTATGATGTCATAATCATTTTGTTGATGTCATAATCATTGGATGATGTCATATTCCTTTTGTTGATGTCATAATCATTTGATGATGTCATAATCATTAGATGATGTCATAATCATTTTGTTGATGTCATAATCATTTGATGATGTCATAATCATTTTGTTGATGTCATAATCATTTCGTTGATGTCATAATGATTTGATGATATCATAATCATTTGATGTCATAATCATTGGATGATTTCATAATCATTTTGTTGATGTCATAATCATTTGATGATGTCATAATCATTAGATGATGTCATAATCATTGGATGATGACATAATCATTTTGTTGATGTCATAATCATTTGATGTCATAATCATTGGATGATGTCATAATCATTTTGTTGATGTCATAATCATTTGATGATGTCATAATCATTAGATGATGTCATAATCATTTTGTTGATGTCATAATCATTTCATGATGTCATAATCATTTGATGTCATAATCAATGGATGATGTCATAATCATTTTGTTGATGGCATAATCATTTGATGATGTCATAATCATTAGATAATGTCATAATCATTTTGTTGAAGTCATAATCATTTGATGATGTCATAATCATTTTGTTGATGTCATAATCATTTTGTTGATGTCATAATGATTTGATGATGTCATAATCATTTGATGTCATAATCATTGGATGATGTCATAATCATTTTGTTGAGGTCATAATCATTTGATGATGTCATAATTATTTGATGTCATAATCATTGGATGATGTCATAATCATTTTGTTGATGTCATAATCATTTGATGATGTTATAATCATTAGATGATGTCATAATCATTTTGTTGATGTCATAATCATTTTGTTGATGTCATAATCATTTGATGATGTCATAATCATTTGATGATGTCATAATCATTAGATGATGTCATAATCATTTTGTTGATGTCATAATCATTTGATGATGTCATAATCATTTGATGTCATAATCATTGGATGATGTCATAATCATTTTGTTGATGTCATAATCATTTGATGATGTCATAATCATTTGATGTCATAATCATTGGATGATGTCATAATCATTTTGTTGATGTCATAATCATTTGATGTCATAATCATTGGATGATGTCATAATCATTTTGTTGATGTCATAATCATTTGATGATGTCATAATCATTTGATGTCATAATCATTGGATGATGTCATAATCATTTTGTTGATGTCATAATCATTGGATGATGTCATAATCATTTTGTTGATGTCATAATCATTTTATGATGTCATAATCATTTTGTTGATGTCATAATCATTGGATGATGTCATAATCCTTTTGTTGATGTCATAATCATTTGATGATGTCATAATCATTAGATGATGTCATAATCATATTGTTGATGTCATAATCATTTGATGATGTCATAATCATTTTGTTGATGTCATAATCATTTCGTTGATGTCATAATGATTTGATGATATCATAATCATTTGATGTCATAATCATTTGATGATGTCATAATCATTAGATGATGTCATAATCATTTTGTTGATGTCACAATCATTTCATGATGTCATAATCATTTGATGTCATAATCATTGGATGATGTCATAATCATTTTGTTGATGTCATAATCATTTGATGATGTCATAATCATTAGATAATGTCATAATCATTTTTTTGATGTCATAATCATTTGATGATGTCATAATCATTTTGTTGATGTCATAATGATTTGATGATGTCATAATCATTTGATGTCATAATCATTGGATGATGTCATAATCATTTTGTTGATGTCATAATCATTTGATGATGTCATAATCATTTGATGTCATAATCATTGGATGATGTCATAATCATTTTGTTGATGTCATAATCATTTGATGATGTCATAATCATTAGATGATGTCATAATCATTTTGTTGATGTCATAATCATTTGATGATGTCATAATCATATGATGTAATAATCATTGGATGATGTCATAATCATTTTGTTGATGTCATAATCATTTGATGATGTCATAATCATTAGATGATGTCATAATCATTTTGTTGATGTCATAATCATTTGATGATGTCATAATCATTAGATGATGTCATAATCATTTTGTTGATGTCATAATCATTTGATGATGTCATAATCATTTGATGTCATAATCATTGGATGATGTCATAATCATTTTGTTGATGTCATAATCATTTTATGATGTCATAATCATTTTGTTGATGTCATAATCATTGGATGATGTCATAATCCTTTTGTTGATGTCATAATCATTTGATGATGTCATAATCATTAGATGATGTCATAATCATATTGTTGATGTCATAATCATTTGATGATGTCATAATCATTTTGTTGATGTCATAATCATTTCGTTGATGTCATAATGATTTGATGATATCATAATCATTTGATGTCATAATCATTGGATGATGTCATAATCATATTGTTGATGTCATAATCATTTGATGATGTCATAATCATTTGATTAGATTAGATTAGATAAACTTTATTGATCCCGGAGGAAATTACAGTATTACAGCAGCAGAACAAAGATCAAGAACATTACAAGAACAATACACACTTTACAAAATAAGTCTATATGGACAGCAGATGCGGATAGACTGGTACTTGTAACTCACCAATTCCCCCCATACACTTTGAACTTCATTTAGTCTTGGGATGCTTTACACTTATACATTTGTTAAACATCCCCACAGCTGTCGGAACAAACGATTTTCTATATCTTTCCTTTTTACACATTAGTTGGAGTAGACGCTTGCTGAATGTGCTCTTTTGCTTCGCAAACAGTTCATAGAGCGGGTGTGTATTGTTGCTCATTATAGCCTTGCATTTCTTAGTAATTCTATCCTCTAATACCTCCTCGAAAGTCCTGAGTTGTAGACCCACCGCCGCACTAGCCTTCTTGATAAGTTTATTCAGCTTATTCGCGTCAGCTGTGCGCACACTACTACCCCAGCATATAATTGCATCAAAGATTGCACTCGCCACAATGGATTGGTAGAACATTTCAAGCATTTTGCTACACACATTAAACGACCTTAACTTCCTTAGGAAGTAAAGTCTACTCATCCCTTTCTTGCAAACCTTCTCCATATGGCACCTCTAATCAAGCTTGCTGTCCAGGTGAACCCCCAAATATTTGAAATTCTCCACCATCTCCACATCCTGACCATCAATAGTGATAGGTAAGCAATCCTTCATGCACCTTCCATAACTCAACACCAGCTCCCTGGTTTTCTTTACGTTGAGTTCTAAATGGTTAGCCTGGCACCAGTCAACAAAGTCCAAAACCACCCTTCTGTATTCCTCCTCCCCCCGGTCTCTCTCAATACCTCCGACTATCACTGAGTCATCAGAGTACTTCTGAAGGTGACAAAGGTCTGATTTATACTGAAAATCAGCTGTGTATAACGTAAAAAGGAATGGCGACAGCACCGTTCCCTGAGGGGCTCCAACACTACTCCGCACACTATCCGATACGGCCGCCCCCAACCTCACAAACTGTGGCCTGTCCGACAGATAATCAATGATCCAATTCACTAGTCCCTCATCAACCGCCATTTCAACCAGCTTTTTACGTAATAATAGTGGCTGTAAGGTGTTGAATGCACTGGAGAAATCGAAGAACATGGCACGCACAGTGGTTCTATCATTGTCCAAAAAGGAATGTACTGTTTGTAGTAGATACGCTACAGCATCGTCCACCCCCAGACTCTGCCGATACGCAAACTGAAGGGGGTCCGTAAAAGCAGACACCCTCGGACACAAGTAGGCAAGTACAATTCTCTCCAAGGACTTCATCACATGCGATGTTAAGGCCACCGGTCTATAGTCATTATGGGAGCTCGGGAAGGTAGTCTTGGGAACCGGCACCAGGCAAGAAGTCTTCCATAGAACTGGTACTCTCTGTGATTGTAAGCTCCAGTTAAACAGGTGCTGGAAGACAGTGCACAACTGATTCGCACACACTCTGAGGACACGTGGACAGATACCATCAGGCCCTGCTGCTTTACCCATGACCAGCTTACTAAACTGTTCCCTCACATCATTTTCGGAGATCAAGAAAGACTCCGACTTCCTCCCCCCAGTTGATATTGCTCGTCTCTCCCCGGCCCTCTCCTCTGTTGACATGGCACATTTATTGTTGAATCTGTTGAAAAAAACATTCATTTCATTAGCCATGATCAGCCCCCCACCCCCCTGATCTGACCTTGCCTTAAACCCAGTCAAAAGCTTCATTCCAGCCCACACTTCTCTGGAGTTGTTATGTGACAATTTATTTTCCAATTTAATTCTGAATGCTTCACGGGCAATCCTAATTTTCCCCTTTAAGTCTCTCTGAACAATTTTCATTTCCTCCTTGTCCTTCCTTTCAAAAGCTTTTTTTTTCCTGTTTAGTAGATGTCATAATCATTGGATGATGTCATAATCATTTTGTTGATGTCATAATCATTTTATGATGTCATAATCATTTTGTTGATGTCATAATCATTGGATGATGTCATAATCCTTTTGTTGATGTCATAATCATTTGATGATGTCATAATCATTAGATGATGTCATAATCATTTTGTTGATGTCATAATCATATGATGATGTCATAATCATTTTGTTGATGTCATAATCATTTCGTTGATGTCATAATGATTTGATGATATCATAATCATTTGATGTCATAATCATTGGATGATGTCATAATCATTTTGTTGATGTCATAATCATTTGATGATGTCATAATCATTAGATGATGTCATAATCATTGGATGATGATATAATCATTTTGTTGATGTCATAATCATTTGATGTCATAATCATTGGATGATGTCATAATCATTTTGTTGATGTCATAATCATTTTATGATGTCATAATCATTAGATAATGTCATAATCATTTTGTTGAAGTCATAATCATTTGATGATGTCATAATCATTTTGTTGATGTCATAATCATTTTGTTGATGTCATATTGATGTGATGATGTCATAATCATTTGATGTCATAATCATTGGATGATGTCATAATCATTTTGTTCATGTCATAATCATTTGATGATGTTATAATCATTTTGTTGATGTCATAATCATTGGATGATGTCATAATCCTTTTGTTGATGTCATAATCATTTGATGATGTCATAATCATTAGATGATGTCATAATCATTTTGTTGGTGTCATAATCATTTTATGATGTCATAATCATTTTGTAGATGTCATAATCATTTCGTTGATGTCATAATGATTTGATGATATCATAATCATTTGATGTCATAATCATTGGATGATGTCATAATCATTTTGTTGATGTCATAATCATTTGGTGATGTCATAATCATTTGATGTCATAATCATTGGATGATGTCATAATCATTTGATGATGCCATAATCATTTTGTTGATGTCATAATCATTTTATGATGTCATAATCATTTTGTTGATGTCATAATCATTTTGTTGATGTCATAATCATTTGATGATGTCATAGTCATTAGATGATGTCATAATCATTTTGTTGATGTCATAATCATTTCATGATGTCATAATCATTTGATGTCATAATCATTGTATGATGTCATAATCATTTTGTTGATGTCATAATCATTTGATGATGTCATAATCATTAGATAATGTCATAATTAGTGTTGAGCATTCCGATACCGCAAGTATCGGCCGATACTTGCTGTATCGGAATTCCGATACCGACTTCCGATATTTTTTCAATATCGGAATTTGGCATCGGAATCGGAAGTTCAGCTGATTGACGGCCTGACGTCATCATGATGTGCGGTGTGTGCGCATCATGATGCGCCGTCATTTCGGGCCTTCCGGGGGTCTCTGCCGGCCTGCCGGGGGGCTGTGCCGGCCTGCCGGGGGGCTGTGTGGACTGCCCGGGGTCTCTGCCGGCCTGCCGGGGGGCTGTGCCGGCCTGCCGGTGGTCTGTGCACCCTGTGGGGGTCTGTACCGGCCTGCCGGGGGGCTGTGCCGGCCTGCCGGGGGGCTGTGCTGATGTCCGGGGGTCTGTGCAAGCATCGTCCGATGGGACTACAAGTCCCATCGGGCGATGCCTGCTACCATGACAGTGATTGACACATTAGCCAATGATGGGACAGTAGTAGTCCCATCATCCGGCTAATGTGTTAAATGTTAAAAAAAAAATAAAAAAAATACTACATACATACTACATGCATGCTACATACATACTACATGCTACATACATACTACATATATACTACATGCATGCTACATACATACTACATGCTACATACATACTACATATATACTACATACATACTACATACATGCTACATACATACTACATGCATGCTACATACATACTACATGCTACATACATACTACATGCATGCTACATACATACTACATATATACTACATACATACTACATACATGCTACATACATACTGCATGCTACATACATACTACATACATACTACATGCATGCTACATACATACTACATGCATACTACATATATACTACATGCTACATACATACTGCATGCTACATACATACTACATATATACTACATACATACTACATATATACTACATGCTACATACATACTACATGCTACATACATACTACATGCTACATACATACTACATATATACTACATACATACTACATACATGATACATACATACTGCATGCTACATACATACTACATACATACTACATACATACTACATGCATGCTACATACATACTACATGCTACATACATACCACATACATACTACATGCATGCTACATGCATGCTACATACATACTACATGCTACATACATACCACATACATACTACATACATGCTACATATATACTACATGCATGCTACATACATACTACATATATACTACATGCATGCTACATACATACTACATACATACCACATATATACTACATACATACAATACATACATAGACATACAGTACATATAACATAGAGTAACATACTTACCAATACTTGTCACATTGTTCCCCGAAGCCATTGTCTTTCCGGAATAAATATTAACATAACAAACCACAAAAATACTCAACCACGATCCGAAGCAGTCCACGAGTGTGTCCCACGACGATCTTGGGTAGAGAACTGCAGCATCAGATGATGCTGCCGTTCTCTACGGGCTGCAGGAATCCAATGACGGAAGGTAGGTATCCTTCCGCACTGTATTCCTCCGCCACTTAAAAAAAAAAAGTCCCTAGTCTCACTTTATGCCATTGCTGCGTGGGAATTTCCCACACAGCAATGGCATAAAGTGAGACTAGGGACTTTTTTTTTTTTAAGTGGCGGAGGAATACAGTGCGGAAGGATACCTACCTTCCGTCATTGGATTCCTGCAGCCAGTAGAGAACGGCAGCAACAGCTGATGCTGCAGTTCTCTACCCAAGATCTTCGTGGGACACACTCGTGGACTGCTTCGGATCGTGGGTGAGTATTTTTGTGGTTTGTTATGTTAATATTTATTCCGGAAAGACAATGGCTTCGGGGAACAATGTGACAAGTATTGGTAAGTATTTTACTCTATGTTATATGTACTGTATGTCTATGTATGTATTGTATGAATGTATTGTATGTATGTAGTATATATGTGGTATGTATGTAGCATGCATGTAGCATGCATGTAGTATATATGTAGTATGTATGTAGCATGCATGTAGTATATATGTAGTATGTATGTAGCATGTAGTATGTATGTAGCATGCATGTAGTATATATGTAGTATGTATGTAGCATGTAGTATGTATGTAGCATGCATGTAGTATATATGTAGCATGCATGTAGTATGTATGTAGCATGCATGTAGTATGTATATGGTATGTATGTAGCATGTAGTATGTATGTAGCATGCATGTAGTATATATGTGTTATGTATGTGGTATGTATGTAGCATGCATGTAGTATGTATGTAGCATGCATGTAGTATGTATGTAGTATGTATGTAGTATATATGTAGTATGTATGTAGCATGTAGTATGTATGTAGTATGTATGTAGCATGCATGTAGCATGCAGTATGTATGTAGCATGCATGTAGTATATATGTAGTATGTATGTAGCATGCAGTATGTAGCATGCATGTAGTATATATGTAGTATGTAGCATGTAGTATGTATGTAGCATGCATGTAGTATATATGTGTTATGTATGATGCATGTAGCATGCATGTAGTATGTATGTAGTATATATGTAGTATGTATGTAGCATGCAGTATGTATGTAGCATGCATGTAGTATATATGTAGTATGTATGTTGCATGTAGTATGAATGTAGCATGTATGTAGTATGTAGTATGAATGTAGCATGTATGTAGTATGCATGTTGTATGTATGTAGCATGTAATTTTTTTTTTTTTTTTTTTTTTACATTTAACACATTAGCCGGATGATGGGACTACTACTGTCCCATCATTGGCTAATGTGTCAATCACTGTCATGGTAGCAGGCATCGCCCGATGGGACTTGTAGTCCCATCGGACGATGCCTGCACAGACCCCCGGAGCCTGCACAGCCCCACGGCAGGCCGGCACAGCCCCCCGGCAGGCCGGCACAGCCCCCCGGAGCCTGCACAGCCCCCCGGCAGGCCAGCACAGCCCCCCGGCAGGCCGGCACAGCCCCCCGGAGCCTGCACAGACCACCGGCAGGCCGGCACAGACCACCGGAGCCTGCACAGACCCCCTGGCAGGCCGGCACAGCCCCCCGAAAGGCCCGTACAGACCCCAGAGAGGCTGTACAAGGGCAGGAAAGGGTTTTTCTTATTCCGATACCGGAAGTCCCATAGACTTGAATGGGACTTCCGGTATCGGAATCGGCGATACCGATACTTTTTTAAAGATCGGCCGATACCATCCGATACGATACTTTGAAGTATCGGACGGTATCACTCAACTCTAGTCATAATCATTTTGTTGAAGTCATAATCATTTGATGATGTCATAATCATTTTGTTGATGTCATAATGATTTGATGATGTCATAATCATTTGATGTCATAATCATTGGATGATGTCATAATCATTTTGTTGATGTCATAATCATTTGATGATGTCATAATCATTTGATGTCATAATCATTGGATGATGTCATAATCATTTTGTTGATGTCATAATCATTTGATGATGTCATAATCATTAGATGATGTCATAATAATTTTGTTGATGTCATAATCATTTGATGATGTCATAATCATATGATGTAATAATCATTGGATGATGTCATAATCATTTTGTTGATGTCATAATCATTTGATGATGTCATAATCATTAGATGATGTCATAATCATTTTGTTGATGTCATAATCATTTGATGATGTCATAATCATTAGATGATGTCATAATCATTTTGTTGATGTCATAATCATTTGATGATGTCATAATCATTTGATGTCATAATCATTGGATGATGTCATAATCATTTTATTGATGTCATAATCATTTGATGATGTCATAATCATTTGATGATGTCATAATCATTTTGTTGATGTCATAATCATTTGATGATGTCATAATCATTTGATGTCATAATCATTGGATGATGTCATAATCATTTTGTTGATGTCATAATCATTTGATGATGTCATAATCATTTTATGATGTCATAATCATTTTGTTGATGTCATAATCATTGGATGATGTCATAATCCTTTTGTTGATGTCATAATCATTTGATGATGTCATAATCATTAGATGATGTCATAATCATTTTGTTGATGTCATAATCATTTGATGATGTCATAATCATTTTGTTGATGTCATAATCATTTTGTTGATGTCATAATCATTTGATGATGTCATAATCATTTGATGTCATAATCACTGGATGATGTCGTAATCATTTTGTTGATGTCATAATCATTTGATGATGTCATAATCATTTGATGATGTCATAATCATTTTGATGATGTCATAATCATTTGATGATGTCATAATCATTTGATGTCATAATCATTGGATGATGTCGTAATCATTTTGTTGATGTCATAATCATTTGATGATGTCATAATCATTTGATGATGTCATAATCATTTTGATGATGTCATAATCATTTGATGATGTCATAATCATTAGATGATGTCATAATCATTTTGTTGATGTCATAATCATTTGATGATGTCATAATCATTAGATGATGTCATAATCATTTTGTTGATGTCATAATCATTTGATGATGTCATAATCATTTGATGATGTCATAATCATTTTGTTGATGTCATAATCATTTGATGATGTCATAATCATTTGATGTCATAATCATTGGATGATGTCGTAATCATTTTGTTGATGTCATAATCATTTGATGATGTCATAATCATTTGATGATGTCATAATCATTTTGATGATGTCATAATCATTTGATGATGTCATAATCATTTGATGTAATAATCATTGGATAATGTCATAATCATTTTGTTGATGTCATAATCATTTTATGATGTCATATTCATTTTGTTGATGTCATAATCATTGGATGATGTCATAATCCTTTTGTTGATGTCATAATCATTTGATGATGTCATAATCATTAGATGATGTCATAATCATTTTGTTGATGTCATAATCATTTGATGATGTCATAATCATTTGATGTCATAATCATTGGATGATGTCATAATCATTTTGTTGATGTCATAATCATTTGATGATGTCATAATCATTTGATGTCATAATCATTGGATGATGTCATAATCATTTTGTTGATGTCATAATCATTTTATGATGTCATAATCATTTTGTTGATGTCATAATCATTGGATGATGTCATAATCCTTTTGTTGATGTCATAATAATTTGATGATGTCATAATCATTAGATGATGTCATAATCATTTTGTTGATGTCATAATCATTTGATGATGTCATAATCATTTTGTTGATGTCATAATCATTAGATGATGTCATAATCATTTTGTTGATGTCATAATCATTTGATGATGTCATAATCATTAGATGATGTCATAATCATTTTGTTGATGTCATAATCATTTGATGATGTCATAATCATTTGATGTCATAATCATTGGATGATGTCATAATCATTTTATTGATGTCATAATCATTTGATGATGTCATAATCATTTGATGATGTCATAATCATTTTGTTGATGTCATAATCATTTGATGATGTCATAATCATTTGATGTCATAATCATTGGATGATGTCATAATCATTTTGTTGATGTCATAATCATTTGATGATGTCATAATCATTTTATGATGTCATAATCATTTTGTTGATGTCATAATCATTGGATGATGTCATAATCCTTTTGTTGATGTCATAATCATTTGATGATGTCATAATCATTAGATGATGTCATAATCATTTTGTTGATGTCATAATCATTTGATGATGTCATAATCATTTTGTTGATGTCATAATCATTTCGTTGATGTCATAATCATTTTGTTGATGTCATAATCATTTGATGATGTCATAATCATTAGATGATGTCATAATCATTTTGTTGATGTCATAATCATTTGATGATGTCATAATCATTTGATGATGTCATAATCATTTTGTTGATGTCATAATCATTTGATGATGTCATAATCATTTGATGTCATAATCATTGGATGATGTCGTAATCATTTTGTTGATGTCATAATCATTTGATGATGTCATAATCATTTGATGATGTCATAATCATTTTGATGATGTCATAATCATTTGATGATGTCATAATCATTTGATGTAATAATCATTGGATAATGTCATAATCATTTTGTTGATGTCATAATCATTTTATGATGTCATATTCATTTTGTTGATGTCATAATCATTGGATGATGTCATAATCCTTTTGTTGATGTCATAATCATTTGATGATGTCATAATCATTAGATGATGTCATAATCATATTCTTGATGTCATAACCATTTGATGATGTCATAATCATTTTGTTGATGTCATAATCATTTCGTTGATGTCATAATGATTTGATGATATCATAATCATTTGATGTCATAATCATTGGATGATGTCATAATCATTTTGTTGATGTCATAATCATTTGATGATGTCATAATCATTTGATGTCATAATCATTGGATGATGTCATAATCATTTTGTTGATGTCATAATCATTTTATGATGTCATAATCATTTTGTTGATGTCATAATCATTGGATGATGTCATAATCCTTTTGTTGATGTCATAATAATTTGATGATGTCATAATCATTAGATGATGTCATAATCATTTTGTTGATGTCATAATCATTTGATGATGTCATAATCATTTTGTTGATGTCATAATCATTTCGTTGATGTCATAATGATTTGATGATATCATAATCATTTGATGTCATAATCATTGGATGATGTCATAATCATTTTGTTGATGTCATAATCATTTGATGATGTCATAATCATTAGATGATGTCATAATCATTGGATGATGACATAATCATTATGTTTATGTCATAATCATTTGATGTCATAATCATTGGATGATGTCATAATCATTTTGTTGATGTCATAATCATTTGATGATGTCATAATCATTAGATAATGTCATATTCATTTTGTTGAAGTCATAATCATTTGATGATGTCATAATCATTTTGTTGATGTCATAATCATTTTGTTGATGTCATATTGATTTGATGATGTCATAATCATTTGATGTCATAATTATTGGATGATGTCATAATCATTTTGTTCATGTCATAATCATTTGATGATGTCATAATCATTTGATGTCATAATCATTGGATGATGTCATAATCATTTTGTTGATGTCATAATCATTTGATGATGTCATAATCATTAGATGATGTCATAATCATTTTGTTGATGTCATAATCATTTGATGATGTCATAATCATTTGATGTAATAATCATTAGATGATGTCATAATCATTTTGTTGATGTCATAATCATTTGATGATGTCATAATCATTAGATGATGTCATAATCATTTTGTTGATGTCATAATCATTTGATGATGTCATAATCATTTGATGTCATAATCATTGGATGATGTCATAATCATTTTGTTGATGTCATAATCATTTGATGATGTCATAATCATTTGATGATGTCATAATCATTTTGTTGATGTCATAATCATTTGATGATGTCATAATCATTTGATGTCATAATCATTGGATGATGTCATAATCATTTTGTTGATGTCATAATCATATTATGATGTCATAATCATTTTGTTGATGTCATAATCATTGGATGATGTCATAATCCTTTTGTTGATGTCATAATCATTTGATGATGTCATAATCATTAGATGATGTCATAATAATTTTGTTGATGTCATAATCATTTGATGATGTCATAATCATTAGATGATGTCATAATCATTTTGTTGATGTCATAATCATTTGATGATGTCATAATCATTTTGTAGATGTCATAATCATTTCGTTGATGTCATAATGATTTGATGATATCATAATCATTTGATGTCATAATCATTGGATGATGTCATAATCATTTTGTTGATGTCATAATCATTTGGTGATGTCATAATCATTTGATGTCATAATCATTGGATGATGTCATAATCATTTGATGATGCCATAATCATTTTGTTGTTGTCATAATCATTTTATGATGTCATAATCATTTTGTTGATGTCATAATCATTTTGTTGATGTCATAATCATTTGATGATGTCATAGTCATTAGATGATGTCATAATCATTTTGTTGATGTCATAATCATTTCATGATGTCATAATCATTTGATGTCATAATCATTGTATGATGTCATAATCATTTTGTTGATGTCATAATCATTTGATGATGTCATAATCATTAGATAATGTCATAATCATTTTGTTGATGTCATAATCATTTGATGATGTCATAATCATTAGATGATGTCATAATAGTTTTGTTGATGTCATAATCATTTGATGATGTCATAATCATTTGATGTCATAATCATTGGATGATGTCATAATCATTTTATTGATGTCATAATCATTTGATGATGTCATAATCATTTGATGATGTCATAATCATTTTGTTGATGTCATAATCATTTGATGATGTCATAATCATTTGATGTCATAATCATTGGATGATGTCATAATCATTTTGTTGATGTCATAATCATTTTATGATGTCATAATCATTTTGTTGATGTCATAATCATTGGATGATGTCATAATCCTTTTGTTGATGTCATAATCGTTTGATGATGTCATAATCATTAGATGATGTCATAATCATTTTGTTGATGTCATAATCATTTGATGATGTCATAATCATTTTGTTGATGTCATAATCATTTCGTTGATGTCATAATGATTTGATGATATCATAATCATTTGATGTCATAATCATTGGATGATGTCATAATCATTTTGTTGATGTCATAATCATTTGATGATGTCATAATCATTTGATGTCATAATCATTGAATGATGTCATAATCATTTTGTTGATATCATAATCATTTTATGATGTCATAATCATTTTGTTGATGTCATAATCATTGGATGATGTCATAATCCTTTTGTTGATGTCATAATCATTTGATGATGTCATAATCATTAGATGATGTCATAATCATTTTGTTGATGTCATAATCATTTGATGATGTCATAATCATTTTGTTGATGTCATAATCATTTCGTTGATGTCATAATGATT
Source organism: Dendrobates tinctorius (assembly GCF_039654945.1). Lineage (NCBI taxonomy): Eukaryota > Metazoa > Chordata > Amphibia > Anura > Dendrobatidae > Dendrobates > Dendrobates tinctorius. The sequence goes on along the minus strand of NW_027361687.1, from coordinate 38,455,397 downwards.
TGATGATATCATAATCATTTGATGTCATAATCATTGGATGAAGTCATAATCATTTTGTTGATGTCATAATCATTTGATGATGTCATAATCATTAGATGATGTCATAATCATTGGATGATGACATAATCATTTTGTTGATGTCATAATCATTTGATGTAATAATCATTGGATGATGTCATAATCATTTTGTTGATGTCATAATCATTTGATGATGTCATAATCATTAGATGATGTCATAATCATTTTGTTGATGTCATAATCATTTGATGATGTCATAATCATTAGATGATGTCATAATCATTTTGTTGATGTCATAATCATTTGATGATGTCATAATCATTTGATGTCATAATCATTGGATGATGTCATAATCATTTTGTTGATGTCATGATCATTTTATGATGTCATAATCATTTTGTTGATGTCATAATCATTGGATGATGTCATAATCCTTTTGTTTATGTCATAATCATTTGATGATGTCATAATCATTTGATGTCATAATCATTGGATGATGTCATAATCATTTGATGATGTCATAATCATTTGATGTCATAATCATTGGATGTGTCATAATCATTTGATGATGTCATAATCATTTTGTTGATGTCATAATCATTTGATGATGTCATAATCATTTTGTTGATGTCATAATCATTTGATGATGTCATAATCATTCTGTTGATGTCATAATCATTTTGATGATGTCATAATGATTTGATAATGTCATAATCATTTGATGTCATAATCATTGGATGATGTCATAAACATTTTGTTGATGTCATAATCATTTGATGATGTCATAATCATTAGATGATGTCATAATCATTTTGTTGATGTCATAATCATTTGATGATGTCATAATCATTTTGTTGATGTCATAATCATTTCGTTGATGTCATAATGATTTGATGATATCATAATCATTTGATGTCATAATCATTGGATGATGTCATAATCATTTTGTTGATGTCATAATCATTTGATGATGTCATAATCATTTGATGTCATAATCATTGGATGATGTCATAATCATTTGATGATGTCATAATGATTTTTTTGATGTCATAATCATTTGATGATGCCTTAATCATTTTGTTGATGTCATAATCATTTTGTTGATGTCATAATCATTTTGTTGATGTCATAATCATTTGATGATGTCATAATCATTAGATGATGTCATAATCATTTTGTTGAAGTCATAATCATTGGATGATGTCATAATCATTTGATGTCATAATCATTGGATGATGTCATAATCATTTTGTTGATGTCATAATCATTTGATGATGTCATAATCATTAGATAATGTCATAATCATTTTGTTGAAGTCATAATCATTTGATTATGTCATAATCATTTTGTTGATGTCATAATGATTTGATGATGTCATAATCATTTGATGTCATAATCATTGGATGATGACATAATCGTTTTGTTGATGTCATAATCATTTGATGATGTCATAATCATTTGATGTCATAATCATTGGATGATGTCATAATCATTTTGTTGATGTCATAATCATTTGATGATGTCATAATCATTAGATGATGTCATAATAATTTTGTTGATGGCATAATCATTTGATGATGTCATAATCATATGATGTAATAATCATTGGATGATGTCATAATCATTTTGTTGATGTCATAATCATTTGATGATGTCATAATCATTAGATGATGTCATAATCATTTTGTTGATGTCATAATCATTTGATGATGTCATAATCATTAGATGATGTCATAATCATTTTGTTGATGTCATAATCATTTGATGATGTCATAATCATTTGATGTCATAATCATTGGATGATGTCATAATCATTTTGTTGATGTCAAAATCATTAGATGATGTCATAATCATTAGATGATGTCATAATCATTTTGTTGATGTCATAATCATTTGATGATGTCATAATCATTTGATGTCATAATCATTGGATGATGTCATAATCATTTTGTTGATGTCATAATCATTTTATGATGTCATAATCATTTTGTTGATGTCAAAATCATTGGATGATGTCATAATCCTTTTGTTGATGTCATAATCATTTGATGATGTCATAATCATTAGATGATGTCATAATCATTTTGTTGATGTCATAATCATTTGATGATGTCATAATCATTTTGTTGATGTCATAATCATTTCGTTGATGTCATAATGATTTGATGATATCATATTCATTTGATGTCATAATCATTGGATGATGTCATAATCATTTTGTTGATGTCATAATCATTTGATGATGTCATAATCATTTGATGTCATAATCATTGGATAATCATTTTGTTGATGTCATAATCATTTTATGATGTCATAATCATTTTGTTGATGTCATAATCATTGGATGATGTCATATTCCTTTTGTTGATGTCATAATCATTTGATGATGTCATAATCATTAGATGATGTCATAATCATTTTGTTGATGTCATAATCATTTGATGATGTCATAATAATTTTGTTGATGTCATAATCATTTCGTTGATGTCATAATGATTTGATGATATCATAATCATTTGATGTCATAATCATTGGATGATTTCATAATCATTTTGTTGATGTCATAAAAATTTGATGATGTCATAATCATTAGATGATGTCATAATCATTGGATGATGACATAATCATTTTGTTGATGTCATAATCATTTGATGTCATAATCATTGGATGATGTCATAATCATTTTGTTGATGGCATAATCATTTGATGATGTCATAATCATTAGATAATGTCATAATCATTTTGTTGAAGTCATAATCATTTGATGATGTCATAATCATTTTGTTGATGTCATAATCATTTTGTTGATGTCATAACGATTTGATGATGTCATAATCATTTGATGTCATAATCATTGGATGATGTCATAATCATTTTGTTGATGTCATAATCATTTGATGATGTCATAATCATTTGATGTCATAATCATTGGATGATGTCATAATCATTTTGTTGATGTCATAATCATGTGATGATGTCATAATCATTAGAAGATGTCATAAACATTTTGTTGATGTCATAATCATTTTGTTGATGTCATAATCATTTTATGATGTCATAATCATTTGATGATGTCATAATCATTAGATGATGTCATAATCATTTTGTTGATGTCATAATCATTTGATGATGTCATAATCATTTGATGTCGTAATCATTGGATGATGTCATAATCATTTTGTTGATGTCATAATCATTTGATGATGTCATAATCATTTGATGTCATAATCATTAGATGATGTCATAATCATTTTGTTGATGTCATAATCATTTGATGTCATAATCATTGGATGATGTCATAATCATTTTGTTGATGTCATAATCATTTGATGATGTCATAATCATTTGATGTCATAATCATTGGATGATGTCATAATCATTTTGTTGATGTCATAATCATTTGATGATGTCATAATCATTAGATGATGTCATAATCATTGGATGATGACATAATCATTTTGTTGATGTCATAATCATTTGATGTCATAATCATTGGATGATGTCATAATCATTTTGTTGATGTCATAATCATTTGATGATGTCATAATCATTTTGTTGATGTCACAATCATTTCATGATGTCATAATCATTTGATGTCATAATCATTGGATGATGTCATAATCATTTTGTTGATGTAATAATCATTTGATGATGTCATAATCATTAGATAATGTCATAATCATTTTGTTGATGTCATAATCATTTGATGATGTCATAATCATTTTGTTGATGTCATAATGATTTGATGATGTCATAATCATTTGATGTCATAATCATTGGATGATGTCATAATCATTTTGTTGATGTCATAATCATTTGATGATGTCATAATCATTTGATGTCATAATCATTGGATGATGTCATAATCATTTTGTTGATGTCATAATCATTTGATGATGTCATAATCATTAGATGATGTCATAATAATTTTGTTGATGTCATAATCATTTGATGATGTCATAATCATATGATGTAATAATCATTGGATGATGTCATAATCATTTTGTTGATGTCATAATCATTTGATGATGTCATAATCATTAGATGATGTCATAATCATTTTGTTGATGTCATAATCATTTGATGATGTCATAATCATTAGATGATGTCATAATCATTTTGTTGATGTCATAATCATTTGATGATGTCATAATCATTTGATGTCATAATCATTGGATGATGTCATAATCATTTTATTGATGTCATAATCATTTGATGATGTCATAATCATTTGATGATGTCATAATCATTTTGTTGATGTCATAATCATTTGATGATGTCATAATCATTTGATGTCATAATCATTGGATGATGTCATAATCATTTTGTTGATGTCATAATCATTTTATGATGTCATAATCATTTTGTTGATGTCATAATCATTGGATGATGTCATAATCCTTTTGTTGATGTCATAATCATTTGATGATGTCATAATCATTAGATGATGTCATAATCATTTTGTTGATGTCATAATCATTTGATGATGTCATAATCATTTTGTTGATGTCATAATCATTTCGTTGATGTCATAATCATTTTGTTGATTTCATAATCATTTGATGATGTCATAATCATTAGATGATGTCATAATCATTTTGTTGATGTCATAATCATTTGATGATGTCATAATCATTTGATGATGTCATAATCATTTGATGATGTCATAATCATTTTGTTGATGTCATAATCATTTGATGATGTCATAATCATTTGATGTCATAATCATTGGATGATGTCGTAATCATTTTGTTGATGTCATAATCATTTGATGATGTCATAATCATTTGATGTCATAATCATTGGATAATGTCATAATCATTTTGTTGATGTCATAATCATTTTATGATGTCATAATCATTTTGTTGATGTCATAATCATTGGATGATGTCATAATCCTTTTGTTGATGTCATAATCATTTGATGATGTCATAATCATTAGATGATGTCATAATCATATTCTTGATGTCATAACCATTTGATGATGTCATAATCATTTTGTTGATGTCATAATCATTTCGTTGATGTCATAATGATTTGATGATATCATAATCATTTGATGTCATAATCATTGGATGATGTCATAATCATTTTGTTGATGTCATAATCATTTGATGATGTCATAATCATTTGATGTCATAATCATTGGATGATGTCATAATCATTTTGTTGATGTCATAATCATTTTATGATGTCATAATCATTTTGTTGATGTCATAATCATTGGATGATGTCATAATCCTTTTGTTGATGTCATAATAATTTGATGATGTCATAATCATTAGATGATGTCATAATCATTTTGTTGATGTCATAATCATTTGATGATGTCATAATCATTTTGTTGATGTCATAATCATTTCGTTGATGTCATAATGATTTGATGATATCATAATCATTTGATGTCATAATTATTGGATGATGTCATAATCATTTTGTTGATGTCATAATCATTTCATGATGTCATAATCATTAGATGATGTCATAATCATTGGATGATGACATAATCATTATGTTTATGTCATAATCATTTGATGTCATAATCATTGGATGATGTCATAATCATTTTGTTGATGTCATAATCATTTGATGATGTCATAATCATTAGATAATGTCATAATCATTTTGTTGAAGTCATAATCATTTGATGATGTCATAATCATTTTGTTGATGTCATAATCATTTTGTTGATGTCATATTGATTTGATGATGTCATAATCATTTGATGTCATAATCATTGGATGATGTCATAATCATTTTGTTCATGTCATAATCATTTGATGATGTCATAATCATTTGATGTCATAATCATTGGATGATGTCATAATCATTTTGTTGATGTCATAATCATTTGATGATGTCATAATCATTAGATGATGTCATAATCATTTTGTTGATGTCATAATCATTTGATGATGTCATAATCATTTGATGTAATAATCATTAGATGATGTCATAATCATTTTGTTGATGTCATAATCATTTGATGATGTCATAATCATTAGATGATGTCATAATCATTTTGTTGATGTCATAATCATTTGATGATGTCATAATCATTTGATGTCATAATCATTGGATGATGTCATAATCATTTTGTTGATGTCATAATCATTTGATGATGTCATAATCATTTGATGATGTCATAATCATTTGATGATGTCATAATCATTTGATGATGTCATAATCATTTGATGTCATAATCATTGGATGATGTCATAATCATTTTGTTGATGTCATAATCATATTATGATGTCATAATCATTTTGTTGATGTCATAATCATTGGATGATGTCATAATCCTTTTGTTGATGTCATAATCATATTATGATGTCATAATCATTTTGTTGATGTCATAATCATATTATGATGTCATAATAATTTTGTTGATGTCATAATCATTTGATGATGTCATAATCATTAGATGATGTCATAATCATTTTGTTGATGTCATAATCATTTGATGATGTCATAATCATTTTGTAGATGTCATAATCATTTCGTTTATGTCATAATGATTTGATGATATCATAATCATTTGATGTCATAATCATTGGATGATGTCATAATCATTTTGTTGATGTCATAATCATTTGGTGATGTCATAATCATTTGATGTCATAATCATTGGATGATGTCATAATCATTTGATGATGCCATAATCATTTTGTTGATGTCATAATCATTTTATGATGTCATAATCATTTTGTTGATGTCATAATCATTTTGTTGATGTCATAATCATTTGATGATGTCATAGTCATTAGATGATGTCATAATCATTTTGTTGATGTCATAATCATTTCATGATGTCATAATCATTTGATGTCATAATCATTGTATGATGTCATAATCATTTTGTTGATGTCATAATCATTTGATGATGTCATAATCATTTGATGATGTCATAATCATTTTGTTGATGTCATAATCATTTGATGATGTCATAATCATTTGATGTCATAATCATTGTATGATGTCATAATCATTTTGTTGATGTCATAATCATATTATGATGTCATAATCATTTTGTTGATGTCATAATCATTGGATGATGTCATAATCCTTTTGTTGATGTCATAATCATATTATGATGTCATAATCATTTTGTTGATGTCATGATCATATTATGATGTCATAATAATTTTGTTGATGTCATAATCATTTGATGATGTCATAATCATTAGATGATGTCATAATCATTTTGTTGATGTCATAATCATTTGATGATGTCATAATCATTTTGTAGATGTCATAATCATTTCGTTGATGTCATAATGATTTGATGATATCATAATCATTTGATGTCATAATCATTGGATGATGTCATAATCATTTTGTTGATGTCATAATCATTTGGTGATGTCATAATCATTTGATGTCATAATCATTGGATGATGTCATAATCATTTGATGATGCCATAATCATTTTGTTGATGTCATAATCATTTTATGATGTCATAATCATTTTGTTGATGTCATAATCATTTTGTTGATGTCATAATCATTTGATGATGTCATAGTCATTAGATGATGTCATAATCATTTTGTTGATGTCATAATCATTTCATGATGTCATAATCATTTGATGTCATAATCATTGTATGATGTCATAATCATTTTGTTGATGTCATAATCATTTGATGATGTCATAATCATTAGATAATGTCATAATCATTTTGTTGAAGTCATAATCATTTGATGATGTCATAATCATTTTGTTGATGTCATAATGATTTGATGATGTCATAATCATTTGATGTCATAATCATTGGATGATGTCATAATCATTTTGTTGATGTCATAATCATTTGATGATGTCATAATAATTTGATGTCATAATCATTGGATGATGTCATAATCATTTTGTTGATGTCATAATCATTTGATGATGTCATAATCAGTAGATGATGTCATAATAACTTTGTTGATGTCATAATCATTTGATGATGTCATAATCATATGATGTAATAATCATTGGATGATGTCATAATCATTTTGTTGATGTCATAATCATTTGATGATGTCATAATCATTAGATGATGTCATAATCATTTTGTTGATGTCATAATCATTTGATGATGTCATAATCATTAGATGATGTCATAATAGTTTTGTTGATGTCATAATCATTTGATGATGTCATAATCATTTGATGTCATAATCATTGGATGATGTCATAATCATTTTATTGATGTCATAATCATTTGATGATGTCATAATCATTGGATGATGTCATAATCATTTTGTTGATGTCATAATCATTTGATGATGTCATAATCATTTGATGTCATAATCATTGGATGATGTCATAATCATTTTGTTGATGTCATAATCATTTTATGATGTCATAATCATTTTGTTGATGTCATAATCATTGGATGATGTCATAATCCTTTTGTTGATGTCATAATCGTTTGATGATGTCATAATCATTAGATGATGTCATAATCATTTTGTTGATGTCATAATCATTTGATGATGTCATAATCATTTTGTTGATGTCATAATCATTTCGTTGATGTCATAATGATTTGATGATATCATAATCATTTGATGTCATAATCATTGGATGATGTCATAATCATTTTGTTGATATCATAATCATTTTATGATGTCATAATCATTTTGTTGATGTCATAATCATTGGATGATGTCATAATCCTTTTGTTGATGTCATAATCATTTGATGATGTCATAATCATTAGATGATGTCATAATCATTTTGTTGATGTCATAATCATTTGATGATGTCATAATCATTTTGTTGATGTCATAATCATTTCGTTGATGTCCTAATGATTTGATGATATCATAATCATTTGATGTCATAATCATTGGATGATGTCATAATCATTTTGTTGATGTCATAATCATTTGATGATGTCATAATCATTAGATGATGTCATAATCATTGGTTGATGACATAATCATTTTGTTGATGTCATAATCATTTGATGTAATAATCATTGGATGATGTCATAATCATTTTGTTGATGTCATAATCATTTGATGATGTCATAATCATTAGATGATGTCATAATCAATTTGTTGATGTCATAATCATTTGATGATGTCATAATCATTAGATGATGTCATAATCATTTTGTTGATGTCATAATCATTTGATGATGTCATAATCATTTGATGTCATAATCATTGGATGATGTCATAATCATTTTGTTGATGTCATGATCATTTTATGATGTCATAATCATTTTGTTGATGTCATAATCATTGGATGATGTCATAATCCTTTTGTTGATGTCATAATCATTTGATGATGTCATAATCATTTGATGTCATAATCATTGGATGATGTCATAATCATTTGATGATGTCATAATCATTTGATGTCATAATCATTGGATGTGTCATAATCATTTGATGATGTCATAATCATTTTGTTGATGTCATAATCATTTGATGATGTCATAATCATTTTGTTGATGTCATAATCATTTGATGATGTCATAATCATTCTGTTGATGTCATAATCATTTTGATGATGTCATAATGATTTGATAATGTCATAATCATTTGATGTCATAATCATTGGATGATGTCATAAACATTTTGTTGATGTCATAATCATTAGATGATGTCATAATCATTTTGTTGATGTCATAATCATTTGATGATGTCATAATCATTTTGTTGATGTCATAATCATTTCGTTGATGTCATAATGATTTGATGATATCATAATCATTTGATGTCATAATCATTGGATGATGTCATAATCATTTTGTTGATGTCATAATCATTTGATGATGTCATAATCATTTGATGTCATAATCATTGGATGATGTCATAATCATTTGATGATGTCATAATGATTTTTTTGATGTCATAATCATTTGATGATGCCATAATCATTTTGTTGATGTCATAATCATTTTGTTGATGACATAATCATTTTGTTGATGTCATAATCATTTGATGATGTCATAATCATTAGATGATGTCATAATCATTTTGTTGAAGTCATAATCATTGGATGATGTCATAATCATTTGATGTCATAATCATTGGATGATGTCATAATCAATTTGTTGATGTCATAATCATTTGATGATGTCATAATCATTAGATAATGTCATAATCATTTTGTTGAAGTCATAATCATTTGATTATGTCATAATCATTTTGTTGATGTCATAATGATTTGATGATGTCATAATCATTTGATGTCATAATCATTGGATGATGTCATAATCGTTTTGTTGATGTCATAATCATTTGATGATGTCATAATCATTTGATGTCATAATCATTGGATGATGTCATAATCATTTTGTTGATGTCATAATCATTTGATGATGTCATAATCATTAGATGATGTCATAATAATTTTGTTGATGGCATAATCATTTGATGATGTCATAATCATATGATGTAATAATCATTGGATGATGTCATAATCATTTTGTTGATGTCATAATCATTTGATGATGTCATAATCATTAGATGATGTCATAATCATTTTGTTGATGTCATAATCATTTGATGATGTCATAATCATTAGATGATGTCATAATCATTTTGTTGATGTCATAATCATTTGATGATGTCATAATCATTTGATGTCATAATCATTGGATGATGTCATAATCATTTTGTTGATGTCATAATCATTAGATGATGTCATAATCATTAGATGATGTCATAATCATTTTGTTGATGTCATAATCATTTGATGATGTCATAATCATTTGATGTCATAATCATTGGATGATGTCATAATCATTTTGTTGATGTCATAATCATTTTATGATGTCATAATCATTTTGTTGATGTCAAAATCATTGGATGATGTCATAATCCTTTTGTTGATGTCATAATCATTTGATGATGTCATAATCATTAGATGATGTCATAATCATTTTGTTGATGTCATAATCATTTGATGATGTCATAATCATTTTGTTGATGTCATAATCATTTCGTTGATGTCATAATGATTTGATGATATCATATTCATTTGATGTCATAATCATTGGATGATGTCATAATCATTTTGTTGATGTCATAATCATTTGATGATGTCATAATCATTTGATGTCATAATCATTGGATAATCATTTTGTTGATGTCATAATCATTTTATGATGTCATAATCATTTTGTTGATGTCATAATCATTGGATGATGTCATATTCCTTTTGTTGATGTCATAATCATTTGATGATGTCATAATCATTAGATGATGTCATAATCATTTTGTTGATGTCATAATCATTTGATGATGTCATAATCATTTTGTTGATGTCATAATCATTTCGTTGATGTCATAATGATTTGATGATATCATAATCATTTGATGTCATAATCATTGGATGATTTCATAATCATTTTGTTGATGTCATAATCATTTGATGATGTCATAATCATTAGATGATGTCATAATCATTTTGTTGATGTCATAATCATTTGATGATGTCATAATCATTTTGTTGATGTCATAATCATTTCGTTGATGTCATAATGATTTGATGATATCATATTCATTTGATGTCATAATCATTGGATGATGTCATAATCATTTTGTTGATGTCATAATCATTTGATGATGTCATAATCATTTGATGTCATAATCATTGGATAATCATTTTGTTGATGTCATAATCATTTTATGATGTCATAATCATTTTGTTGATGTCATAATCATTGGATGATGTCATATTCCTTTTGTTGATGTCATAATCATTTGATGATGTCATAATCATTAGATGATGTCATAATCATTTTGTTGATGTCATAATCATTTGATGATGTCATAATAATTTTGTTGATGTCATAATCATTTCGTTGATGTCATAATGATTTGATGATATCATAATCATTTGATGTCATAATCATTGGATGATTTCATAATCATTTTGTTGATGTCATAAAAATTTGATGATGTCATAATCATTAGATGATGTCATAATCATTGGATGATGACATAATCATTTTGTTGATGTCATAATCATTTGATGTCATAATCATTGGATGATGTCATAATCATTTTGTTGATGGCATAATCATTTGATGATGTCATAATCATTAGATAATGTCATAATCATTTTGTTGAAGTCATAATCATTTGATGATGTCATAATCATTTTGTTGATGTCATAATCATTTTGTTGATGTCATAACGATTTGATGATGTCATAATCATTTGATGTCATAATCATTGGATGATGTCATAATCATTTTGTTGATGTCATAATCATTTGATGATGTCATAATCATTTGATGTCATAATCATTGGATGATGTCATAATCATTTTGTTGATGTCATAATCATGTGATGATGTCATAATCATTAGAAGATGTCATAAACATTTTGTTGATGTCATAATCATTTTGTTGATGTCATAATCATTTTATGATGTCATAATCATTTGATGATGTCATAATCATTAGATGATGTCATAATCATTTTGTTGATGTCATAATCATTTGATGATGTCATAATCATTTGATGTCGTAATCATTGGATGATGTCATAATCATTTTGTTGATGTCATAATCATTTGATGATGTCATAATCATTTGATGTCATAATCATTAGATGATGTCATAATCATTTTGTTGATGTCATAATCATTTGATGTCATAATCATTGGATGATGTCATAATCATTTTGTTGATGTCATAATCATTTGATGATGTCATAATCATTTGATGTCATAATCATTGGATGATGTCATAATCATTTTGTTGATGTCATAATCATTTGATGATGTCATAATCATTAGATGATGTCATAATCATTGGATGATGACATAATCATTTTGTTGATGTCATAATCATTTGATGTCATAATCATTGGATGATGTCATAATCATTTTGTTGATGTCATAATCATTTGATGATGTCATAATCATTTTGTTGATGTCACAATCATTTCATGATGTCATAATCATTTGATGTCATAATCATTGGATGATGTCATAATCATTTTGTTGATGTAATAATCATTTGATGATGTCATAATCATTAGATAATGTCATAATCATTTTGTTGATGTCATAATCATTTGATGATGTCATAATCATTTTGTTGATGTCATAATGATTTGATGATGTCATAATCATTTGATGTCATAATCATTGGATGATGTCATAATCATTTTGTTGATGTCATAATCATTTGATGATGTCATAATCATTTGATGTCATAATCATTGGATGATGTCATAATCATTTTGTTGATGTCATAATCATTTGATGATGTCATAATCATTAGATGATGTCATAATAATTTTGTTGATGTCATAATCATTTGATGATGTCATAATCATATGATGTAATAATCATTGGATGATGTCATAATCATTTTGTTGATGTCATAATCATTTGATGATGTCATAATCATTAGATGATGTCATAATCATTTTGTTGATGTCATAATCATTTGATGATGTCATAATCATTAGATGATGTCATAATCATTTTGTTGATGTCATAATCATTTGATGATGTCATAATCATTTGATGTCATAATCATTGGATGATGTCATAATCATTTTATTGATGTCATAATCATTTGATGATGTCATAATCATTTGATGATGTCATAATCATTTTGTTGATGTCATAATCATTTGATGATGTCATAATCATTTGATGTCATAATCATTGGATGATGTCATAATCATTTTGTTGATGTCATAATCATTTTATGATGTCATAATCATTTTGTTGATGTCATAATCATTGGATGATGTCATAATCCTTTTGTTGATGTCATAATCATTTGATGATGTCATAATCATTAGATGATGTCATAATCATTTTGTTGATGTCATAATCATTTGATGATGTCATAATCATTTTGTTGATGTCATAATCATTTCGTTGATGTCATAATCATTTTGTTGATTTCATAATCATTTGATGATGTCATAATCATTAGATGATGTCATAATCATTTTGTTGATGTCATAATCATTTGATGATGTCATAATCATTTGATGATGTCATAATCATTTGATGATGTCATAATCATTTTGTTGATGTCATAATCATTTGATGATGTCATAATCATTTGATGTCATAATCATTGGATGATGTCGTAATCATTTTGTTGATGTCATAATCATTTGATGATGTCATAATCATTTGATGTCATAATCATTGGATAATGTCATAATCATTTTGTTGATGTCATAATCATTTTATGATGTCATAATCATTTTGTTGATGTCATAATCATTGGATGATGTCATAATCCTTTTGTTGATGTCATAATCATTTGATGATGTCATAATCATTAGATGATGTCATAATCATATTCTTGATGTCATAACCATTTGATGATGTCATAATCATTTTGTTGATGTCATAATCATTTCGTTGATGTCATAATGATTTGATGATATCATAATCATTTGATGTCATAATCATTGGATGATGTCATAATCATTTTGTTGATGTCATAATCATTTGATGATGTCATAATCATTTGATGTCATAATCATTGGATGATGTCATAATCATTTTGTTGATGTCATAATCATTTTATGATGTCATAATCATTTTGTTGATGTCATAATCATTGGATGATGTCATAATCCTTTTGTTGATGTCATAATAATTTGATGATGTCATAATCATTAGATGATGTCATAATCATTTTGTTGATGTCATAATCATTTGATGATGTCATAATCATTTTGTTGATGTCATAATCATTTCGTTGATGTCATAATGATTTGATGATATCATAATCATTTGATGTCATAATTATTGGATGATGTCATAATCATTTTGTTGATGTCATAATCATTTCATGATGTCATAATCATTAGATGATGTCATAATCATTGGATGATGACATAATCATTATGTTTATGTCATAATCATTTGATGTCATAATCATTGGATGATGTCATAATCATTTTGTTGATGTCATAATCATTTGATGATGTCATAATCATTAGATAATGTCATAATCATTTTGTTGAAGTCATAATCATTTGATGATGTCATAATCATTTTGTTGATGTCATAATCATTTTGTTGATGTCATATTGATTTGATGATGTCATAATCATTTGATGTCATAATCATTGGATGATGTCATAATCATTTTGTTCATGTCATAATCATTTGATGATGTCATAATCATTTGATGTCATAATCATTGGATGATGTCATAATCATTTTGTTGATGTCATAATCATTTGATGATGTCATAATCATTAGATGATGTCATAATCATTTTGTTGATGTCATAATCATTTGATGATGTCATAATCATTTGATGTAATAATCATTAGATGATGTCATAATCATTTTGTTGATGTCATAATCATTTGATGATGTCATAATCATTAGATGATGTCATAATCATTTTGTTGATGTCATAATCATTTGATGATGTCATAATCATTTGATGTCATAATCATTGGATGATGTCATAATCATTTTGTTGATGTCATAATCATTTGATGATGTCATAATCATTTGATGATGTCATAATCATTTGATGATGTCATAATCATTTGATGATGTCATAATCATTTGATGTCATAATCATTGGATGATGTCATAATCATTTTGTTGATGTCATAATCATATTATGATGTCATAATCATTTTGTTGATGTCATAATCATTGGATGATGTCATAATCCTTTTGTTGATGTCATAATCATATTATGATGTCATAATCATTTTGTTGATGTCATAATCATATTATGATGTCATAATAATTTTGTTGATGTCATAATCATTTGATGATGTCATAATCATTAGATGATGTCATAATCATTTTGTTGATGTCATAATCATTTGATGATGTCATAATCATTTTGTAGATGTCATAATCATTTCGTTTATGTCATAATGATTTGATGATATCATAATCATTTGATGTCATAATCATTGGATGATGTCATAATCATTTTGTTGATGTCATAATCATTTGGTGATGTCATAATCATTTGATGTCATAATCATTGGATGATGTCATAATCATTTGATGATGCCATAATCATTTTGTTGATGTCATAATCATTTTATGATGTCATAATCATTTTGTTGATGTCATAATCATTTTGTTGATGTCATAATCATTTGATGATGTCATAGTCATTAGATGATGTCATAATCATTTTGTTGATGTCATAATCATTTCATGATGTCATAATCATTTGATGTCATAATCATTGTATGATGTCATAATCATTTTGTTGATGTCATAATCATTTGATGATGTCATAATCATTTGATGATGTCATAATCATTTTGTTGATGTCATAATCATTTGATGATGTCATAATCATTTGATGTCATAATCATTGTATGATGTCATAATCATTTTGTTGATGTCATAATCATATTATGATGTCATAATCATTTTGTTGATGTCATAATCATTGGATGATGTCATAATCCTTTTGTTGATGTCATAATCATATTATGATGTCATAATCATTTTGTTGATGTCATGATCATATTATGATGTCATAATAATTTTGTTGATGTCATAATCATTTGATGATGTCATAATCATTAGATGATGTCATAATCATTTTGTTGATGTCATAATCATTTGATGATGTCATAATCATTTTGTAGATGTCATAATCATTTCGTTGATGTCATAATGATTTGATGATATCATAATCATTTGATGTCATAATCATTGGATGATGTCATAATCATTTTGTTGATGTCATAATCATTTGGTGATGTCATAATCATTTGATGTCATAATCATTGGATGATGTCATAATCATTTGATGATGCCATAATCATTTTGTTGATGTCATAATCATTTTATGATGTCATAATCATTTTGTTGATGTCATAATCATTTTGTTGATGTCATAATCATTTGATGATGTCATAGTCATTAGATGATGTCATAATCATTTTGTTGATGTCATAATCATTTCATGATGTCATAATCATTTGATGTCATAATCATTGTATGATGTCATAATCATTTTGTTGATGTCATAATCATTTGATGATGTCATAATCATTAGATAATGTCATAATCATTTTGTTGAAGTCATAATCATTTGATGATGTCATAATCATTTTGTTGATGTCATAATGATTTGATGATGTCATAATCATTTGATGTCATAATCATTGGATGATGTCATAATCATTTTGTTGATGTCATAATCATTTGATGATGTCATAATAATTTGATGTCATAATCATTCGATGATGTCATAATCATTTTGTTGATGTCATAATCATTTGATGATGTCATAATCAGTAGATGATGTCATAATAACTTTGTTGATGTCATAATCATTTGATGATGTCATAATCATATGATGTAATAATCATTGGATGATGTCATAATCATTTTGTTGATGTCATAATCATTTGATGATGTCATAATCATTAGATGATGTCATAATCATTTTGTTGATGTCATAATCATTTGATGATGTCATAATCATTAGATGATGTCATAATAGTTTTGTTGATGTCATAATCATTTGATGATGTCATAATCATTTGATGTCATAATCATTGGATGATGTCATAATCATTTTATTGATGTCATAATCATTTGATGATGTCATAATCATTGGATGATGTCATAATCATTTTGTTGATGTCATAATCATTTGATGATGTCATAATCATTTGATGTCATAATCATTGGATGATGTCATAATCATTTTGTTGATGTCATAATCATTTTATGATGTCATAATCATTTTGTTGATGTCATAATCATTGGATGATGTCATAATCCTTTTGTTGATGTCATAATCGTTTGATGATGTCATAATCATTAGATGATGTCATAATCATTTTGTTGATGTCATAATCATTTGATGATGTCATAATCATTTTGTTGATGTCATAATCATTTCGTTGATGTCATAATGATTTGATGATATCATAATCATTTGATGTCATAATCATTGGATGATGTCATAATCATTTTGTTGATATCATAATCATTTTATGATGTCATAATCATTTTGTTGATGTCATAATCATTGGATGATGTCATAATCCTTTTGTTGATGTCATAATCATTTGATGATGTCATAATCATTAGATGATGTCATAATCATTTTGTTGATGTCATAATCATTTGATGATGTCATAATCATTTTGTTGATGTCATAATCATTTCGTTGATGTCCTAATGATTTGATGATATCATAATCATTTGATGTCATAATCATTGGATGATGTCATAATCATTTTGTTGATGTCATAATCATTTGATGATGTCATAATCATTAGATGATGTCATAATCATTGGTTGATGACATAATCATTTTGTTGATGTCATAATCATTTGATGTAATAATCATTGGATGATGTCATAATCATTTTGTTGATGTCATAATCATTTGATGATGTCATAATCATTAGATGATGTCATAATCAATTTGTTGATGTCATAATCATTTGATGATGTCATAATCATTAGATGATGTCATAATCATTTTGTTGATGTCATAATCATTTGATGATGTCATAATCATTTGATGTCATAATCATTGGATGATGTCATAATCATTTTGTTGATGTCATGATCATTTTATGATGTCATAATCATTTTGTTGATGTCATAATCATTGGATGATGTCATAATCCTTTTGTTGATGTCATAATCATTTGATGATGTCATAATCATTTGATGTCATAATCATTGGATGATGTCATAATCATTTGATGATGTCATAATCATTTGATGTCATAATCATTGGATGTGTCATAATCATTTGATGATGTCATAATCATTTTGTTGATGTCATAATCATTTGATGATGTCATAATCATTTTGTTGATGTCATAATCATTTGATGATGTCATAATCATTCTGTTGATGTCATAATCATTTTGATGATGTCATAATGAT
Organism: Dendrobates tinctorius; assembly: GCF_039654945.1. Taxonomy (NCBI): domain Eukaryota; kingdom Metazoa; phylum Chordata; class Amphibia; order Anura; family Dendrobatidae; genus Dendrobates; species Dendrobates tinctorius. Next base: position 38,436,529 of record NW_027361687.1, on the reverse strand, counting down.
TTGATAATGTCATAATCATTTGATGTCATAATCATTGGATGATGTCATAAACATTTTGTTGATGTCATAATCATTAGATGATGTCATAATCATTTTGTTGATGTCATAATCATTTGATGATGTCATAATCATTTTGTTGATGTCATAATCATTTCGTTGATGTCATAATGATTTGATGATATCATAATCATTTGATGTCATAATCATTGGATGATGTCATAATCATTTTGTTGATGTCATAATCATTTGATGTCATAATCATTGGATGATGTCATAATCATTTGATGATGTCATAATGATTTTTTTGATGTCATAATCATTTGATGATGCCATAATCATTTTGTTGATGTCATAATCATTTTGTTGATGACATAATCATTTTGTTGATGTCATAATCATTTGATGATGTCATAATCATTAGATGATGTCATAATCATTTTGTTGAAGTCATAATCATTGGATGATGTCATAATCATTTGATGTCATAATCATTGGATGATGTCATAATCAATTTGTTGATGTCATAATCATTTGATGATGTCATAATCATTAGATAATGTCATAATCATTTTGTTGAAGTCATAATCATTTGATTATGTCATAATCATTTTGTTGATGTCATAATGATTTGATGATGTCATAATCATTTGATGTCATAATCATTGGATGATGTCATAATCGTTTTGTTGATGTCATAATCATTTGATGATGTCATAATCATTTGATGTCATAATCATTGGATGATGTCATAATCATTTTGTTGATGTCATAATCATTTGATGATGTCATAATCATTAGATGATGTCATAATAATTTTGTTGATGGCATAATCATTTGATGATGTCATAATCATATGATGTAATAATCATTGGATGATGTCATAATCATTTTGTTGATGTCATAATCATTTGATGATGTCATAATCATTAGATGATGTCATAATCATTTTGTTGATGTCATAATCATTTGATGATGTCATAATCATTAGATGATGTCATAATCATTTTGTTGATGTCATAATCATTTGATGATGTCATAATCATTTGATGTCATAATCATTGGATGATGTCATAATCATTTTGTTGATGTCATAATCATTAGATGATGTCATAATCATTAGATGATGTCATAATCATTTTGTTGATGTCATAATCATTTGATGATGTCATAATCATTTGATGTCATAATCATTGGATGATGTCATAATCATTTTGTTGATGTCATAATCATTTTATGATGTCATAATCATTTTGTTGATGTCAAAATCATTGGATGATGTCATAATCCTTTTGTTGATGTCATAATCATTTGATGATGTCATAATCATTAGATGATGTCATAATCATTTTGTTGATGTCATAATCATTTGATGATGTCATAATCATTTTGTTGATGTCATAATCATTTCGTTGATGTCATAATGATTTGATGATATCATATTCATTTGATGTCATAATCATTGGATGATGTCATAATCATTTTGTTGATGTCATAATCATTTGATGATGTCATAATCATTTGATGTCATAATCATTGGATAATCATTTTGTTGATGTCATAATCATTTTATGATGTCATAATCATTTTGTTGATGTCATAATCATTGGATGATGTCATATTCCTTTTGTTGATGTCATAATCATTTGATGATGTCATAATCATTAGATGATGTCATAATCATTTTGTTGATGTCATAATCATTTGATGATGTCATAATCATTTTGTTGATGTCATAATCATTTCGTTGATGTCATAATGATTTGATGATATCATAATCATTTGATGTCATAATCATTGGATGATTTCATAATCATTTTGTTGATGTCATAATCATTTGATGATGTCATAATCATTAGATGATGTCATAATCATTGGATGATGACATAATCATTTTGTTGATGTCATAATCATTTGATGTCATAATCATTGGATGATGTCATAATCATTTTGTTGATGGCATAATCATTTTGTTGATGTCATAATCATTTCATGATGTCATAATCATTTGATGTCATAATCATTGGATGATGTCATAATCATTTTGTTGATGGCATAATCATTTGATGATGTCATAATCATTAGATAATGTCATAATCATTTTGTTGAAGTCATAATCATTCGATGATGTCATAATCATTTTGTTGATGTCATAATCATTTTGTTGATGTCATAATGATTTGATGATGTCATAATCATTGGATGATGTCATAATCATTTTGTTGATGTCATAATCATTTGATGATGTCATAATCATTTGATGTCATAATCATTGGATGATGTCATAATCATTTTGTTGATGTCATAATCATGTGATGATGTCATAATCATTAGATGATGTCATAATCATTTTGTTGATGTCATAATCATTTTGTTGATGTCATAATCATTTTATGATGTCATAATCATTTGATGATGTCATAATCATTAGATGATGTCATAATCATTTTGTTGATGTCATAATCATTTGATGATGTCATAATCATTTGATGTCATAATCATTGGATGATGTCATAATCATTTTGTTGATGTCATAATCATTTGATGATGTCATAATCATTTGATGTCATAATCATTAGATGATGTCATAATCATTTTGTTGATGTCATAATCATTTGATGTCATAATCATTGGATGATGTCATAATCATTTTGTTGATGTCATAATCATTTGATGATGTCATAATCATTTGATGTCATAATCATTGGATGATGTCATAATCATTTTGTTGATGTCATAATCATTTGATGATGTCATAATCATTAGATGATGTCATAATCATTGGATGATGACATAATCATTTTGTTGATGTCATAATCATTTGATGTCATAATCATTGGATGATGTCATAATCATTTTGTTGATGTCATAATCATTTGATGATGTCATAATCATTAGATGATGTCATAATCATTTTGTTGATGTCACAATCATTTCATGATGTCATAATCATTTGATGTCATAATCATTGGATGATGTCATAATCATTTTGTTGATGTCATAATCATTAGATGATGTCATAATCATTTTGTTGATGTCATAATCATTTGATGATGTCATAATCATTAGATGATGTCATAATCATTTTGTTGATGTCATAATCATTTGATGATGTCATAATCATTTGATGTCATAATCATTGGATGATGTCATAATCATTTTGTTGATGTCATAATCATTAGATGATGTCATAATCATTAGATGATGTCATAATCATTTTGTTGATGTCATAATCATTTGATGATGTCATAATCATTTGATGTCATAATCATTGGATGATGTCATAATCATTTTGTTGATGTCATAATCATTTTATGATGTCATAATCATTTTGTTGATGTCAAAATCATTGGATGATGTCATAATCCTTTTGTTGATGTCATAATCATTTGATGATGTCATAATCATTAGATGATGTCATAATCATTTTGTTGATGTCATAATCATTTGATGATGTCATAATCATTTTGTTGATGTCATAATCATTTCGTTGATGTCATAATGATTTGATGATATCATATTCATTTGATGTCATAATCATTGGATGATGTCATAATCATTTTGTTGATGTCATAATCATTTGATGATGTCATAATCATTTGATGTCATAATCATTGGATAATCATTTTGTTGATGTCATAATCATTTTATGATGTCATAATCATTTTGTTGATGTCATAATCATTGGATGATGTCATATTCCTTTTGTTGATGTCATAATCATTTGATGATGTCATAATCATTAGATGATGTCATAATCATTTTGTTGATGTCATAATCATTTGATGATGTCATAATCATTTTGTTGATGTCATAATCATTTCGTTGATGTCATAATGATTTGATGATATCATAATCATTTGATGTCATAATCATTGGATGATTTCATAATCATTTTGTTGATGTCATAATCATTTGATGATGTCATAATCATTAGATGATGTCATAATCATTGGATGATGACATAATCATTTTGTTGATGTCATAATCATTTGATGTCATAATCATTGGATGATGTCATAATCATTTTGTTGATGGCATAATCATTTTGTTGATGTCATAATCATTTCATGATGTCATAATCATTTGATGTCATAATCATTGGATGATGTCATAATCATTTTGTTGATGGCATAATCATTTGATGATGTCATAATCATTAGATAATGTCATAATCATTTTGTTGAAGTCATAATCATTCGATGATGTCATAATCATTTTGTTGATGTCATAATCATTTTGTTGATGTCATAATGATTTGATGATGTCATAATCATTGGATGATGTCATAATCATTTTGTTGATGTCATAATCATTTGATGATGTCATAATCATTTGATGTCATAATCATTGGATGATGTCATAATCATTTTGTTGATGTCATAATCATGTGATGATGTCATAATCATTAGATGATGTCATAATCATTTTGTTGATGTCATAATCATTTTGTTGATGTCATAATCATTTTATGATGTCATAATCATTTGATGATGTCATAATCATTAGATGATGTCATAATCATTTTGTTGATGTCATAATCATTTGATGATGTCATAATCATTTGATGTCATAATCATTGGATGATGTCATAATCATTTTGTTGATGTCATAATCATTTGATGATGTCATAATCATTTGATGTCATAATCATTAGATGATGTCATAATCATTTTGTTGATGTCATAATCATTTGATGTCATAATCATTGGATGATGTCATAATCATTTTGTTGATGTCATAATCATTTGATGATGTCATAATCATTTGATGTCATAATCATTGGATGATGTCATAATCATTTTGTTGATGTCATAATCATTTGATGATGTCATAATCATTAGATGATGTCATAATCATTGGATGATGACATAATCATTTTGTTGATGTCATAATCATTTGATGTCATAATCATTGGATGATGTCATAATCATTTTGTTGATGTCATAATCATTTGATGATGTCATAATCATTAGATGATGTCATAATCATTTTGTTGATGTCACAATCATTTCATGATGTCATAATCATTTGATGTCATAATCATTGGATGATGTCATAATCATTTTGTTGATGTCATAATCATTTGATGATGTCATAATCATTAGATAATGTCATAATCATTTTGTTGATGTCATAATCATTTGATGATGTCATAATCATTTTGTTGATGTCATAATGATTTGATGATGTCATAATCATTTGATGTCATAATCATTGGATGATGTCATAATCATTTTGTTGATGTCATAATCATTTGATGATGTCATAATCATTTGATGTCATAATCATTGGATGATGTCATAATCATTTTGTTGATGTCATAATCATTTGATGATGTCATAATCATTAGATGATGTCATAATCATTTTGTTGATGTCATAATCATTTGATGATGTCATAATCATATGATGTAATAATCATTGGATGATGTCATAATCATTTTGTTGATGTCATAATCATTTGATGATGTCATAATCATTTTGTTGATGTCATAATCATTTGATGATGTCATAATCATTTTGTTGATGTCATAATCATTTTATGATGTCATAATCATTTGATGATGTCATAATCATTTTGATGATGTCATAATCATTTGATGATGTCATAATCATTTGATGTCATAATCATTGGATAATGTCATAATCATTTTGTTGATGTCATAATCATTTTATGATGTCATAATCATTTTGTTGATGTCATAATCATTGGATGATGTCATAATCCTTTTGTTGATGTCATAATCATTTGATGATGTCATAATCATTAGATGATGTCATAATCATATTGTTGATGTCATAATCATTTGATGATGTCATAATCATTTTGTTGATGTCATAATCATTTCGTTGATGTCATAATGATTTGATGATATCATAATCATTTGATGTCATAATCATTGGATGATGTCATAATCATTTTGTTGATGTCATAATCATTTGATGATGTCATAATCATTTGATGTCATAATCATTGGATGATGTCATAATCATTTTGTTGATGTCATAATCATTTTATGATGTCATAATCATTTTGTTGATGTCATAATCATTGGATGATGTCATAATCCTTTTGTTGATGTCATAATAATTTGATGATGTCATAATCATTAGATGATGTCATATTCATTTTGTTGATGTCATAATCATTTGATGATGTCATAATCATTTTGTTGATGTCATAATCATTTCGTTGATGTCATAATGATTTGATGATATCATAATCATTTGATGTCATAATCATTGGATGATGTCATAATCATTTTGTTGATGTCATAATCATTTGATGATGTCATAATCATTAGATGATGTCATAATCATTGGATGATGACATAATCATTATGTTTATGTCATAATCATTTGATGTCATAATCATTGGATGATGTCATAATCATTTTGTTGATGTCATAATCATTTGATGATGTCATAATCATTAGATAATGTCATAATCATTTTGTTGAAGTCATAATCATTTGATGATGTCATAATCATTTTGTTGATGTCATAATCATTTTGTTGATGTCATATTGATTTGATGATGTCATAATCATTTGATGTCATAATCATTGGATGATGTCATAATCATTTTGTTCATGTCATAATCATTTGATGATGTCATAATCATTTGATGTCATAATCATTGGATGATGTCATAATCATTTTGTTGATGTCATAATCATTTGATGATGTCATAATCATTAGATGATGTCATAATCATTTTGTTGATGTCATAATCATTTGATGTCATAATCATTGGATGATGTCATAATCATTTGATGATGCCATAATCATTTTGTTGAAGTCATAATCATTTTATGATGTCATAATCATTTTGTTGATGTCATAATCATTTTGTTGATGTCATAATCATTTCGTTGATGTCATAATCATTTTGTTGATGTCATAATCATTTGATGATGTCATAATCATTTGATGATGTCATAATCATTTTGATGATGTCATAATCATTTGATGATGTCATAATCATTTGATGTAATAATCATTGGATAATGTCATAATCATTTTGTTGATGTCATAATCATTTTATGATGTCATATTCATTTTGTTGATGTCATAATCATTGGATGATGTCATAATCCTTTTGTTGATGTCATAATCATTTGATGATGTCATAATCATTAGATGATGTCATAATCATATTCTTGATGTCATAACCATTTGATGATGTCATAATCATTTTGTTGATGTCATAATCATTTCGTTGATGTCATAATGATTTGATGATATCATAATCATTTGATGTCATAATCATTGGATGATGTCATAATCATTTTGTTGATGTCATAATCATTTGATGATGTCATAATCATTTGATGTCATAATCATTGGATGATGTCATAATCATTTTGTTGATGTCATAATCATTTTATGATGTCATAATCATTTTGTTGATGTCATAATCATTGGATGATGTCATAATCCTTTTGTTGATGTCATAATAATTTGATGATGTCATAATCATTAGATGATGTCATAATCATTTTGTTGATGTCATAATCATTTGATGATGTCATAATCATTTTGTTGATGTCATAATCATTTTGTTGATGTCATAATGATTTGATGATATCATAATCATTTGATGTCATAATCATTGGATGATGTCATAATCATTTTGTTGATGTCATAATCATTTGATGATGTCATAATCATTAGATGATGTCATAATCATTGGATGATGACATAATCATTATGTTTATGTCATAATCATTTGATGTCATAATCATTGGATGATGTCATAATCATTTTGTTGATGTCATAATCATTTGATGATGTCATAATCATTTGATGTCATAATCATTGGATGATGTCATAATCATTTTGTTGATGTCATGATCATTTTATGATGTCATAATCATTTTGTTGATGTCATAATCATTGGATGATGTCATAATCCTTTTGTTGATGTCATAATCATTTGATGATGTCATAATCATTTGATGTCATAATCATTGGATGATGTCATAATCATTTGATGATGTCATAATCATTTGATGTCATAATCATTGGATGTGTCATAATCATTTGATGATGTCATAATCATTTTGTTGATGTCATAATCATTTGATGATGTCATAATCATTTTGTTGATGTCATAATCATTTGATGATGTCATAATCATTCTGTTGATGTCATAATCATTTTGATGATGTCATAATGATTTGATAATGTCATAATCATTTGATGTCATAATCATTGGATGATGTCATAAACATTTTGTTGATGTCATAATCATTAGATGATGTCATAATCATTTTGTTGATGTCATAATCATTTGATGATGTCATAATCATTTTGTTGATGTCATAATCATTTCGTTGATGTCATAATGATTTGATGATATCATAATCATTTGATGTCATAATCATTGGATGATGTCATAATCATTTTGTTGATGTCATAATCATTTGATGATGTCATAATCATTTGATGTCATAATCATTGGATGATGTCATAATCATTTGATGATGTCATAATGATTTTTTTGATGTCATAATCATTTGATGATGCCATAATCATTTTGTTGATGTCATAATCATTTTGTTGATGACATAATCATTTTGTTGATGTCATAATCATTTGATGATGTCATAATCATTAGATGATGTCATAATCATTTTGTTGAAGTCATAATCATTGGATGATGTCATAATCATTTGATGTCATAATCATTGGATGATGTCATAATCAATTTGTTGATGTCATAATCATTTGATGATGTCATAATCATTAGATAATGTCATAATCATTTTGTTGAAGTCATAATCATTTGATTATGTCATAATCATTTTGTTGATGTCATAATGATTTGATGATGTCATAATCATTTGATGTCATAATCATTGGATGATGTCATAATCGTTTTGTTGATGTCATAATCATTTGATGATGTCATAATCATTTGATGTCATAATCATTGGATGATGTCATAATCATTTTGTTGATGTCATAATCATTTGATGATGTCATAATCATTAGATGATGTCATAATAATTTTGTTGATGGCATAATCATTTGATGATGTCATAATCATATGATGTAATAATCATTGGATGATGTCATAATCATTTTGTTGATGTCATAATCATTTGATGATGTCATAATCATTAGATGATGTCATAATCATTTTGTTGATGTCATAATCATTTGATGATGTCATAATCTTTAGATGATGTCATAATCATTTTGTTGATGTCATAATCATTTGATGATGTCATAATCATTTGATGTCATAATCATTGGATGATGTCATAATCATTTTGTTGATGTCATAATCATTAGATGATGTCATAATCATTAGATGATGTCATAATCATTTTGTTGATGTCATAATCATTTGATGATGTCATAATCATTTGATGTCATAATCATTGGATGATGTCATAATCATTTTGTTGATGTCATAATCATTTTATGATGTCATAATCATTTTGTTGATGTCAAAATCATTGGATGATGTCATAATCCTTTTGTTGATGTCATAATCATTTGATGATGTCATAATCATTAGATGATGTCATAATCATTTTGTTGATGTCATAATCATTTGATGATGTCATAATCATTTTGTTGATGTCATAATCATTTCGTTGATGTCATAATGATTTGATGATATCATATTCATTTGATGTCATAATCATTGGATGATGTCATAATCATTTTGTTGATGTCATAATCATTTGATGATGTCATAATCATTTGATGTCATAATCATTGGATAATCATTTTGTTGATGTCATAATCATTTTATGATGTCATAATCATTTTGTTGATGTCATAATCATTGGATGATGTCATATTCCTTTTGTTGATGTCATAATCATTTGATGATGTCATAATCATTAGATGATGTCATAATCATTTTGTTGATGTCATAATCATTTGATGATGTCATAATCATTTTGTTGATGTCATAATCATTTCGTTGATGTCATAATGATTTGATGATATCATAATCATTTGATGTCATAATCATTGGATGATTTCATAATCATTTTGTTGATGTCATAATCATTTGATGATGTCATAATCATTAGATGATGTCATAATCATTGGATGATGACATAATCATTTTGTTGATGTCATAATCATTTGATGTCATAATCATTGGATGATGTCATAATCATTTTGTTGATGGCATAATCATTTTGTTGATGTCATAATCATTTCATGATGTCATAATCATTTGATGTCATAATCATTGGATGATGTCATAATCATTTTGTTGATGGCATAATCATTTGATGATGTCATAATCATTAGATAATGTCATAATCATTTTGTTGAAGTCATAATCATTCGATGATGTCATAATCATTTTGTTGATGTCATAATCATTTTGTTGATGTCATAATGATTTGATGATGTCATAATCATTGGATGATGTCATAATCATTTTGTTGATGTCATAATCATTTGATGATGTCATAATCATTTGATGTCATAATCATTGGATGATGTCATAATCATTTTGTTGATGTCATAATCATGTGATGATGTCATAATCATTAGATGATGTCATAATCATTTTGTTGATGTCATAATCATTTTGTTGATGTCATAATCATTTTATGATGTCATAATCATTTGATGATGTCATAATCATTAGATGATGTCATAATCATTTTGTTGATGTCATAATCATTTGATGATGTCATAATCATTTGATGTCATAATCATTGGATGATGTCATAATCATTTTGTTGATGTCATAATCATTTGATGATGTCATAATCATTTGATGTCATAATCATTAGATGATGTCATAATCATTTTGTTGATGTCATAATCATTTGATGTCATAATCATTGGATGATGTCATAATCATTTTGTTGATGTCATAATCATTTGATGATGTCATAATCATTTGATGTCATAATCATTGGATGATGTCATAATCATTTTGTTGATGTCATAATCATTTGATGATGTCATAATCATTAGATGATGTCATAATCATTGGATGATGACATAATCATTTTGTTGATGTCATAATCATTTGATGTCATAATCATTGGATGATGTCATAATCATTTTGTTGATGTCATAATCATTTGATGATGTCATAATCATTAGATGATGTCATAATCATTTTGTTGATGTCACAATCATTTCATGATGTCATAATCATTTGATGTCATAATCATTGGATGATGTCATAATCATTTTGTTGATGTCATAATCATTTGATGATGTCATAATCATTAGATAATGTCATAATCATTTTGTTGATGTCATAATCATTTGATGATGTCATAATCATTTTGTTGATGTCATAATGATTTGATGATGTCATAATCATTTGATGTCATAATCATTGGATGATGTCATAATCATTTTGTTGATGTCATAATCATTTGATGATGTCATAATCATTTGATGTCATAATCATTGGATGATGTCATAATCATTTTGTTGATGTCATAATCATTTGATGATGTCATAATCATTAGATGATGTCATAATCATTTTGTTGATGTCATAATCATTTGATGATGTCATAATCATATGATGTAATAATCATTGGATGATGTCATAATCATTTTGTTGATGTCATAATCATTTGATGATGTCATAATCATTTTGTTGATGTCATAATCATTTGATGATGTCATAATCATTTTGTTGATGTCATAATCATTTTATGATGTCATAATCATTTGATGATGTCATAATCATTTTGATGATGTCATAATCATTTGATGATGTCATAATCATTTGATGTCATAATCATTGGATAATGTCATAATCATTTTGTTGATGTCATAATCATTTTATGATGTCATAATCATTTTGTTGATGTCATAATCATTGGATGATGTCATAATCCTTTTGTTGATGTCATAATCATTTGATGATGTCATAATCATTAGATGATGTCATAATCATATTGTTGATGTCATAATCATTTGATGATGTCATAATCATTTTGTTGATGTCATAATCATTTCGTTGATGTCATAATGATTTGATGATATCATAATCATTTGATGTCATAATCATTGGATGATGTCATAATCATTTTGTTGATGTCATAATCATTTGATGATGTCATAATCATTTGATGTCATAATCATTGGATGATGTCATAATCATTTTGTTGATGTCATAATCATTTTATGATGTCATAATCATTTTGTTGATGTCATAATCATTGGATGATGTCATAATCCTTTTGTTGATGTCATAATAATTTGATGATGTCATAATCATTAGATGATGTCATATTCATTTTGTTGATGTCATAATCATTTGATGATGTCATAATCATTTTGTTGATGTCATAATCATTTCGTTGATGTCATAATGATTTGATGATATCATAATCATTTGATGTCATAATCATTGGATGATGTCATAATCATTTTGTTGATGTCATAATCATTTGATGATGTCATAATCATTAGATGATGTCATAATCATTGGATGATGACATAATCATTATGTTTATGTCATAATCATTTGATGTCATAATCATTGGATGATGTCATAATCATTTTGTTGATGTCATAATCATTTGATGATGTCATAATCATTAGATAATGTCAAAATCATTTTGTTGAAGTCATAATCATTTGATGATGTCATAATCATTTTGTTGATGTCATAATCATTTTGTTGATGTCATATTGATTTGATGATGTCATAATCATTTGATGTCATAATCATTGGATGATGTCATAATCATTTTGTTCATGTCATAATCATTTGATGATGTCATAATCATTTGATGTCATAATCATTGGATGATGTCATAATCATTTTGTTGATGTCATAATCATTTGATGATGTCATAATCATTAGATGATGTCATAATCATTTTGTTGATGTCATAATCATTTGATGATGTCATTATCATTTGATGTAATAATCATTAGATGATGTCATAATAATTTTGTTGATGTCATAATCATTTGATGATGTCATAATCATTAGATGATGTCATAATCATTTTGTTGATGTCATAATCATTTGATGATGTCATAATCATTTGATGTCATAATCATTGGATGATGTCATAATCATTTTGTTGATGTCATAATCATTTGATGATGTCATAATCATTTGATGATGTCATAATCATTTTGTTGATGTCATAATCATTTGATGATGTCATAATCATTTGATGTCATAATCATTGGATGATGTCATAATCATTTTGTTGATGTCATAATCATTTCATGATGTCATAATCATCTTGTTGATGTCATAATCATTGGATGATGTCATAATCCTTTTGTTGATGTCATAATCATTTGATAATGTCATAATCATTAGATGATGTCATAATCATTTTGTTGATGTCATAATCATTTGATGATGTCATAATCATTAGATGATGTCATATTCATTTTGTTGATGTCATAATCATTTGATGATGTCATAATCATTTTGTAGATGTCATAATCATTTTGTTGATGTCATAATGATTTGATGATATCATAATCATTTGATGTCATAATCATTGGATGATGTCATAATCATTTTGTTGATGTCATAATCATTTGGTGATGTCATAATCATTTGATGTCATAATCATTGGATGATGTCATAATCATTTGATGATGCCATAATCATTTTGTTGATGTCATAATCATTTTATGATGTCATAATCATTTTGTTGATGTCATAATCATTTTGTTGATGTCATAATCATTTCGTTGATGTCATAATCATTTTGTTGATGTCATAATCATTTGATGATGTCATAATCATTTGATGATGTCATAATCATTTTGATGATGTCATAATCATTTGATGATGTCATAATCATTTGATGTAATAATCATTGGATAATGTCATAATCATTTTGTTGATGTCATAATCATTTTATGATGTCATATTCATTTTGTTGATGTCATAATCATTGGATGATGTCATAATCCTTTTGTTGATGTCATAATCATTTGATGATGTCATAATCATTAGATGATGTCATAATCATATTCTTGATGTCATAACCATTTGATGATGTCATAATCATTTTGTTGATGTCATAATCATTTCGTTGATGTCATAATGATTTGATGATATCATAATCATTTGATGTCATAATCATTGGATGATGTCATAATCATTTTGTTGATGTCATAATCATTTGATGATGTCATAATCATTTGATGTCATAATCATTGGATGATGTCATAATCATTTTGTTGATGTCATAATCATTTTATGATGTCATAATCATTTTGTTGATGTCATAATCATTGGATGATGTCATAATCCTTTTGTTGATGTCATAATAATTTGATGATGTCATAATCATTAGATGATGTCATAATCATTTTGTTGATGTCATAATCATTTGATGATGTCATAATCATTTTGTTGATGTCATAATCATTTCGTTGATGTCATAATGATTTGATGATATCATAATCATTTGATGTCATAATCATTGGATGATGTCATAATCATTTTGTTGATGTCATAATCATTTGATGATGTCATAATCATTAGATGATGTCATAATCATTGGATGATGACATAATCATTATGTTTATGTCATAATCATTTGATGTCATAATCATTGGATGATGTCATAATCATTTTGTTGATGTCATAATCATTTGATGATGTCATAATCATTAGATAATGTCATATTCATTTTGTTGAAGTCATAATCATTTGATGATGTCATAATCATTTTGTTGATGTCATAATCATTTTGTTGATGTCATATTGATTTGATGATGTCATAATCATTTGATGTCATAATTATTGGATGATGTCATAATCATTTTGTTCATGTCATAATCATTTGATGATGTCATAATCATTTGATGTCATAATCATTGGATGATGTCATAATCATTTTGTTGATGTCATAATCATTTGATGATGTCATAATCATTAGATGATGTCATAATCATTTTGTTGATGTCATAATCATTTGATGATGTCATAATCATTTGATGTAATAATCATTAGATGATGTCATAATCATTTTGTTGATGTCATAATCATTTGATGATGTCATAATCATTAGATGATGTCATAATCATTTTGTTGATGTCATAATCATTTGATGATGTCATAATCATTTGATGTCATAATCATTGGATGATGTCATAATCATTTTGTTGATGTCATAATCATTTGATGATGTCATAATCATTTGATGATGTCATAATCATTTTGTTGATGTCATAATCATTTGATGATGTCATAATCATTTGATGTCATAATCATTGGATGATGTCATAATCATTTTGTTGATGTCATAATCATATTATGATGTCATAATCATTTTGTTGATGTCATAATAATTGGATGATGTCATAATCCTTTTGTTGATGTCATAATCATTTGATGATGTCATAATCATTAGATGATGTCATAATAATTTTGTTGATGTCATAATCATTTGATGATGTCATAATCATTAGATGATGTCATAATCATTTTGTTGATGTCATAATCATTTGATGATGTCATAATCATTTTGTAGATGTCATAATCATTTCGTTGATGTCATAATGATTTGATGATATCATAATCATTTGATGTCATAATCATTGGATGATGTCATAATCATTTTGTTGATGTCATAATCATTTGGTGATGTCATAATCATTTGATGTCATAATCATTGGATGATGTCATAATCATTTGATGATGCCATAATCATTTTGTTGTTGTCATAATCATTTTATGATGTCATAATCATTTTGTTGATGTCATAATCATTTTGTTGATGTCATAATCATTTGATGATGTCATAGTCATTAGATGATGTCATAATCATTTTGTTGATGTCATAATCATTTCATGATGTCATAATCATTTGATGTCATAATCATTGTATGATGTCATAATCATTTTGTTGATGTCATAATCATTTGATGATGTCATAATCATTAGATAATGTCATAATCATTTTGTTGATGTCATAATCATTTGATGATGTCATAATCATTAGATGATGTCATAATAGTTTTGTTGATGTCATAATCATTTGATGATGTCATAATCATTTGATGTCATAATCATTGGATGATGTCATAATCATTTTATTGATGTCATAATCATTTGATGATGTCATAATCATTTGATGATGTCATAATCATTTTGTTGATGTCATAATCATTTGATGATGTCATAATCATTTGATGTCATAATCATTGGATGATGTCATAATCATTTTGTTGATGTCATAATCATTTTATGATGTCATAATCATTTTGTTGATGTCATAATCATTGGATGATGTCATAATCCTTTTGTTGATGTCATAATCGTTTGATGATGTCATAATCATTAGATGATGTCATAATCATTTTGTTGATGTCATAATCATTTGATGATGTCATAATCATTTTGTTGATGTCATAATCATTTCGTTGATGTCATAATGATTTGATGATATCATAATCATTTGATGTCATAATCATTGGATGATGTCATAATCATTTTGTTGATGTCATAATCATTTGATGATGTCATAATCATTTGATGTCATAATCATTGAATGATGTCATAATCATTTTGTTGATATCATAATCATTTTATGATGTCATAATCATTTTGTTGATGTCATAATCATTGGATGATGTCATAATCCTTTTGTTGATGTCATAATCATTTGATGATGTCATAATCATTAGATGATGTCATAATCATTTTGTTGATGTCATAATCATTTGATGATGTCATAATCATTTTGTTGATGTCATAATCATTTCGTTGATGTCATAATGATTTGATGATATCATAATCATTTGATGTCATAATCATTGGATGAAGTCATAATCATTTTGTTGATGTCATAATCATTTGATGATGTCATAATCATTAGATGATGTCATAATCATTGGATGATGACATAATCATTTTGTTGATGTCATAATCATTTGATGTAATAATCATTGGATGATGTCATAATCATTTTGTTGATGTCATAATCATTTGATGATGTCATAATCATTAGATGATGTCATAATCATTTTGTTGATGTCATAATCATTTGATGATGTCATAATCATTAGATGATGTCATAATCATTTTGTTGATGTCATAATCATTTGATGATGTCATAATCATTTGATGTCATAATCATTGGATGATGTCATAATCATTTTGTTGATGTCATGATCATTTTATGATGTCATAATCATTTTGTTGATGTCATAATCATTGGATGATGTCATAATCCTTTTGTTTATGTCATAATCATTTGATGATGTCATAATCATTTGATGTCATAATCATTGGATGATGTCATAATCATTTGATGATGTCATAATCATTTGATGTCATAATCATTGGATGTGTCATAATCATTTGATGATGTCATAATCATTTTGTTGATGTCATAATCATTTGATGATGTCATAATCATTTTGTTGATGTCATAATCATTTGATGATGTCATAATCATTCTGTTGATGTCATAATCATTTTGATGATGTCATAATGATTTGATAATGTCATAATCATTTGATGTCATAATCATTGGATGATGTCATAAACATTTTGTTGATGTCATAATCATTTGATGATGTCATAATCATTAGATGATGTCATAATCATTTTGTTGATGTCATAATCATTTGATGATGTCATAATCATTTTGTTGATGTCATAATCATTTCGTTGATGTCATAATGATTTGATGATATCATAATCATTTGATGTCATAATCATTGGATGATGTCATAATCATTTTGTTGATGTCATAATCATTTGATGATGTCATAATCATTTGATGTCATAATCATTGGATGATGTCATAATCATTTGATGATGTCATAATGATTTTTTTGATGTCATAATCATTTGATGATGCCATAATCATTTTGTTGATGTCATAATCATTTTGTTGATGTCATAATCATTTTGTTGATGTCATAATCATTTGATGATGTCATAATCATTAGATGATGTCATAATCATTTTGTTGAAGTCATAATCATTGGATGATGTCATAATCATTTGATGTCATAATCATTGGATGATGTCATAATCATTTTGTTGATGTCATAATCATTTGATGATGTCATAATCATTAGATAATGTCATAATCATTTTGTTGAAGTCATAATCATTTGATTATGTCATAATCATTTTGTTGATGTCATAATGATTTGATGATGTCATAATCATTTGATGTCATAATCATTGGATGATGACATAATCGTTTTGTTGATGTCATAATCATTTGATGATGTCATAATCATTTGATGTCATAATCATTGGATGATGTCATAATCATTTTGTTGATGTCATAATCATTTGATGATGTCATAATCATTAGATGATGTCATAATAATTTTGTTGATGGCATAATCATTTGATGATGTCATAATCATATGATGTAATAATCATTGGATGATGTCATAATCATTTTGTTGATGTCATAATCATTTGATGATGTCATAATCATTAGATGATGTCATAATCATTTTGTTGATGTCATAATCATTTGATGATGTCATAATCATTAGATGATGTCATAATCATTTTGTTGATGTCATAATCATTTGATGATGTCATAATCATTTGATGTCATAATCATTGGATGATGTCATAATCATTTTGTTGATGTCAAAATCATTAGATGATGTCATAATCATTAGATGATGTCATAATCATTTTGTTGATGTCATAATCATTTGATGATGTCATAATCATTTGATGTCATAATCATTGGATGATGTCATAATCATTTTGTTGATGTCATAATCATTTTATGATGTCATAATCATTTTGTTGATGTCAAAATCATTGGATGATGTCATAATCCTTTTGTTGATGTCATAATCATTTGATGATGTCATAATCATTAGATGATGTCATAATCATTTTGTTGATGTCATAATCATTTGATGATGTCATAATCATTTTGTTGATGTCATAATCATTTCGTTGATGTCATAATGATTTGATGATATCATATTCATTTGATGTCATAATCATTGGATGATGTCATAATCATTTTGTTGATGTCATAATCATTTGATGATGTCATAATCATTTGATGTCATAATCAATGGATAATCATTTTGTTGATGTCATAACCATTTTATGATGTCATAATCATTTTGTTGATGTCATAATCATTGGATGATGTCATATTCCTTTTGTTGATGTCATAATCATTTGATGATGTCATAATCATTAGATGATGTCATAATCATTTTGTTGATGTCATAATCATTTGATGATGTCATAATAATTTTGTTGATGTCATAATCATTTCGTTGATGTCATAATGATTTGATGATATCATAATCATTTGATGTCATAATCATTGGATGATTTCATAATCATTTTGTTGATGTCATAAAAATTTGATGATGTCATAATCATTAGATGATGTCATAATCATTGGATGATGACATAATCATTTTGTTGATGTCATAATCATTTGATGTCATAATCATTGGATGATGTCATAATCATTTTGTTGATGGCATAATCATTTGATGATGTCATAATCATTAGATAATGTCATAATCATTTTGTTGAAGTCATAATCATTTGATGATGTCATAATCATTTTGTTGATGTCATAATCATTTTGTTGATGTCATAACGATTTGATGATGTCATAATCATTTGATGTCATAATCATTGGATGATGTCATAATCATTTTGTTGATGTCATAATCATTTGATGATGTCATAATCATTTGATGTCATAATCATTGGATGATGTCATAATCATTTTGTTGATGTCATAATCATGTGATGATGTCATAATCATTAGAAGATGTCATAAACATTTTGTTGATGTCATAATCATTTTGTTGATGTCATAATCATTTTATGATGTCATAATCATTTGATGATGTCATAATCATTAGATGATGTCATAATCATTTTGTTGATGTCATAATCATTTGATGATGTCATAATCATTTGATGTCATAATCATTGGATGATGTCATAATCATTTTGTTGATGTCATAATCATTTGATGATGTCATAATCATTTGATGTCATAATCATTAGATGATGTCATAATCATTTTGTTGATGTCATAATCATTTGATGTCATAATCATTGGATGATGTCATAATCATTTTGTTGATGTCATAATCATTTGATGATGTCATAATCATTTGATGTCATAATCATTGGATGATGTCATAATCATTTTGTTGATGTCATAATCATTTGATGATGTCATAATCATTAGATGATGTCATAATCATTGGATGATGACATAATCATTTTGTTGATGTCATAATCATTTGATGTCATAATCATTGGATGATGTCATAATCATTTTGTTGATGTCATAATCATTTGATGATGTCATAATCATTTTGTTGATGTCACAATCATTTCATGATGTCATAATCATTTGATGTCATAATCATTGGATGATGTCATAATCATTTTGTTGATGTCATAATCATTTGATGATGTCATAATCATTAGATAATGTCATAATCATTTTGTTGATGTCATAATCATTTGATGATGTCATAATCATTTTGTTGATGTCATAATGATTTGATGATGTCATAATCATTTGATGTCATAATCATTGGATGATGTCATAATCATTTTGTTGATGTCATAATCATTTGATGATGTCATAATCATTTGATGTCATAATCATTGGATGATGTCATAATCATTTTGTTGATGTCATAATCATTTGATGATGTCATAATCATTAGATGATGTCATAATAATTTTGTTGATGTCATAATCATTTGATGATGTCATAATCATATGATGTAATAATCATTGGATGATGTCATAATCATTTTGTTGATGTCATAATCATTTGATGATGTCATAATCATTAGATGATGTCATAATCATTTTGTTGATGTCATAATCATTTGATGATGTCATAATCATTAGATGATGTCATAATCATTTTGTTGATGTCATAATCATTTGATGATGTCATAATCATTTGATGTCATAATCATTGGATGATGTCATAATCATTTTATTGATGTCATAATCATTTGATGATGTCATAATCATTTGATGATGTCATAATCATTTTGTTGATGTCATAATCATTTGATGATGTCATAATCATTTGATGTCATAATCATTGGATGATGTCATAATCATTTTGTTGATGTCATAATCATTTTATGATGTCATAATCATTTTGTTGATGTCATAATCATTGGATGATGTCATAATCCTTTTGTTGATGTCATAATCATTTGATGATGTCATAATCATTAGATGATGTCATAATCATTTTGTTGATGTCATAATCATTTGATGATGTCATAATCATTTTGTTGATGTCATAATCATTTCGTTTATGTCATAATCATTTTGTTGATTTCATAATCATTTGATGATGTCATAATCATTAGATGATGTCATAATCATTTTGTTGATGTCATAATCATTTGATGATGTCATAATCATTTGATGATGTCATAATCATTTGATGATGTCATAATCATTTTGTTGATGTCATAATCATTTGATGATGTCATAATCATTTGATGTCATAATCATTGGATGATGTCGTAATCATTTTGTTGATGTCATAATCATTTGATGATGTCATAATCATTTGATGTCATAATCATTGGATAATGTCATAATCATTTTGTTGATGTCATAATCATTTTATGATGTCATAATCATTTTGTTGATGTCATAATCATTGGATGATGTCATAATCCTTTTGTTGATGTCATAATCATTTGATGATGTCATAATCATTAGATGATGTCATAATCATATTCTTGATGTCATAACCATTTGATGATGTCATAATCATTTTGTTGATGTCATAATCATTTCGTTGATGTCATAATGATTTGATGATATCATAATCATTTGATGTCATAATCATTGGATGATGTCATAATCATTTTGTTGATGTCATAATCATTTGATGATGTCATAATCATTTGATGTCATAATCATTGGATGATGTCATAATCATTTTGTTGATGTCATAATCATTTTATGATGTCATAATCATTTTGTTGATGTCATAATCATTGGATGATGTCATAATCCTTTTGTTGATGTCATAATAATTTGATGATGTCATAATCATTAGATGATGTCATAATCATTTTGTTGATGTCATAATCATTTGATGATGTCATAATCATTTTGTTGATGTCATAATCATTTCGTTGATGTCATAATGATTTGATGATATCATAATCATTTGATGTCATAATTATTGGATGATGTCATAATCATTTTGTTGATGTCATAATCATTTCATGATGTCATAATCATTAGATGATGTCATAATCATTGGATGATGACATAATCATTATGTTTATGTCATAATCATTTGATGTCATAATCATTGGATGATGTCATAATCATTTTGTTGATGTCATAATCATTTGATGATGTCATAATCATTAGATAATGTCATAATCATTTTGTTGAAGTCATAATCATTTGATGATGTCATAATCATTTTGTTGATGTCATAATCATTTTGTTGATGTCATATTGATTTGATGATGTCATAATCATTTGATGTCATAATCATTGGATGATGTCATAATCATTTTGTTCATGTCATAATCATTTGATGATGTCATAATCATTTGATGTCATAATCATTGGATGATGTCATAATCATTTTGTTGATGTCATAATCATTTGATGATGTCATAATCATTAGATGATGTCATAATCATTTTGTTGATGTCATAATCATTTGATGATGTCATAATCATTTGATGTAATAATCATTAGATGATGTCATAATCATTTTGTTGATGTCATAATCATTTGATGATGTCATAATCATTAGATGATGTCATAATCATTTTGTTGATGTCATAATCATTTGATGATGTCATAATCATTTGATGTCATAATCATTGGATGATGTCATAATCATTTTGTTGATGTCATAATCATTTGATGATGTCATAATCATTTGATGATGTCATAATCATTTTGTTGATGTCATAATCATTTGATGATGTCATAATCATTTGATGTCATAATCATTGGATGATGTCATAATCATTTTGTTGATGTCATAATCATATTATGATGTCATAATCATTTTGTTGATGTCATAATCATTGGATGATGTCATAATCCTTTTGTTGATGTCATAATCATATTATGATGTCATAATCATTTTGTTGATGTCATGATCATATTATGATGTCATAATAATTTTGTTGATGTCATAATCATTTGATGATGTCATAATCATTAGATGATGTCATAATCATTTTGTTGATGTCATAATCATTTGATGATGTCATAATCATTTTGTAGATGTCATAATCATTTCGTTGATGTCATAATGATTTGATGATATCATAATCATTTGATGTCATAATCATTGGATGATGTCATAATCATTTTGTTGATGTCATAATCATTTGGTGATGTCATAATCATTTGATGTCATAATCATTGGATGATGTCATAATCATTTGATGATGCCATAATCATTTTGTTGATGTCATAATCATTTTATGATGTCATAATAATTTTGTTGATGTCATAATCATTTTGTTGATGTCATAATCATTTGATGATGTCATAGTCATTAGATGATGTCATAATCATTTTGTTGATGTCATAATCATTTCATGATGTCATAATCATTTGATGTCATAATCATTGTATGATGTCATAATCATTTTGTTGATGTCATAATCATTTGATGATGTCATAATCATTAGATAATGTCATAATCATTTTGTTGAAGTCATAATCATTTGATGATGTCATAATCATTTTGTTGATGTCATAATGATTTGATGATGTCATAATCATTTGATGTCATAATCATTGGATGATGTCATAATCATTTTGTTGATGTCATAATCATTTGATGATGTCATAATAATTTGATGTCATAATCATTGGATGATGTCATAATCATTTTGTTGATGTCATAATCATTTGATGATGTCATAATCAGTAGATGATGTCATAATAACTTTGTTGATGTCATAATCATTTGATGATGTCATAATCATATGATGTAATAATCATTGGATGATGTCATAATCATTTTGTTGATGTCA
This sequence comes from Dendrobates tinctorius, assembly GCF_039654945.1. Taxonomy (NCBI): domain Eukaryota; kingdom Metazoa; phylum Chordata; class Amphibia; order Anura; family Dendrobatidae; genus Dendrobates; species Dendrobates tinctorius. The sequence continues at coordinate 38,412,537 of NW_027361687.1, read as the reverse complement.
TAATCATTTGATGATGTCATAATCATTAGATGATGTCATAATCATTTTGTTGATGTCATAATCATTTGATGATGTCATAATCATTAGATGATGTCATAATAGTTTTGTTGATGTCATAATCATTTGATGATGTCATAATCATTTGATGTCATAATCATTGGATGATGTCATAATCATTTTATTGATGTCATAATCATTTGATGATGTCATAATCATTTGATGATGTCATAATCATTTTGTTGATGTCATAATCATTTGATGATGTCATAATCATTTGATGTCATAATCATTGGATGATGTCATAATCATTTTGTTGATGTCATAATCATTTTATGATGTCATAATCATTTTGTTGATGTCATAATCATTGGATGATGTCATAATCCTTTTGTTGATGTCATAATCGTTTGATGATGTCATAATCATTAGATGATGTCATAATCATTTTGTTGATGTCATAATCATTTGATGATGTCATAATCATTTTGTTGATGTCATAATCATTTCGTTGATGTCATAATGATTTGATGATATCATAATCATTTGATGTCATAATCATTGGATGATGTCATAATCATTTTGTTGATATCATAATCATTTTATGATGTCATAATCATTTTGTTGATGTCATAATCATTGGATGATGTCATAATCCTTTTGTTGATGTCATAATCATTTGATGATGTCATAATCATTAGATGATGTCATAATCATTTTGTTGATGTCATAATCATTTGATGATGTCATAATCATTTTGTTGATGTCATAATCATTTCGTTGATGTCCTAATGATTTGATGATATCATAATCATTTGATGTCATAATCATTGGATGATGTCATAATCATTTTGTTGATGTCATAATCATTTGATGATGTCATAATCATTAGATGATGTCATAATCATTGGTTGATGACATAATCATTTTGTTGATGTCATAATCATTTGATGTAATAATCATTGGATGATGTCATAATCATTTTGTTGATGTCATAATCATTTGATGATGTCATAATCATTAGATGATGTCATAATCATTTTGTTGATGTCATAATCATTTGATGATGTCATAATCATTAGATGATGTCATAATCATTTTGTTGATGTCATAATCATTTGATGATGTCATAATCATTTGATGTCATAATCATTGGATGATGTCATAATCATTTTGTTGATGTCATGATCATTTTATGATGTCATAATCATTTTGTTGATGTCATAATCATTGGATGATGTCATAATCCTTTTGTTGATGTCATAATCATTTGATGATGTCATAATCATTTGATGTCATAATCATTGGATGATGTCATAATCATTTGATGATGTCATAATCATTTGATGTCATAATCATTGGATGTGTCATAATCATTTGATGATGTCATAATCATTTTGTTGATGTCATAATCATTTGATGATGTCATAATCATTTTGTTGATGTCATAATCATTTGATGATGTCATAATCATTCTGTTGATGTCATAATCATTTTGATGATGTCATAATGATTTGATAATGTCATAATCATTTGATGTCATAATCATTGGATGATGTCATAAACATTTTGTTGATGTCATAATCATTAGATGATGTCATAATAATTTTGTTGATGTCATAATCATTTGATGATGTCATAATCATTTTGTTGATGTCATAATCATTTCGTTGATGTCATAATGATTTGATGATATCATAATCATTTGATGTCATAATCATTGGATGATGTCATAATCATTTTGTTGATGTCATAATCATTTGATGATGTCATAATCATTTGATGTCATAATCATTGGATGATGTCATAATCATTTGATGATGTCATAATGATTTTTTTGATGTCATAATCATTTGATGATGCCATAATCATTTTGTTGATGTCATAATCATTTTGTTGATGACATAATCATTTTGTTGATGTCATAATCATTTGATGATGTCATAGTCATTAGATGATGTCATAATCATTTTGTTGAAGTCATAATCATTGGATGATGTCATAATCATTTGATGTCATAATCATTGGATGATGTCATAATCAATTTGTTGATGTCATAATCATTTGATGATGTCATAATCATTAGATAATGTCATAATCATTTTGTTGAAGTCATAATCATTTGATTATGTCATAATCATTTTGTTGATGTCATAATGATTTGATGATGTCATAATCATTTGATGTCATAATCATTGGATGATGTCATAATCGTTTTGTTGATGTCATAATCATTTGATGATGTCATAATCATTTGATGTCATAATCATTAGATGATGTCATAATCATTTTGTTGATGTCATAATCATTTGATGTCATAATCATTGGATGATGTCATAATCATTTTGTTGATGTCATAATCATTTGATGATGTCATAATCATTTGATGTCATAATCATTGGATGATGTCATAATCATTTTGTTGATGTCATAATCATTTGATGATGTCATAATCATTAGATGATGTCATAATCATTGGATGATGACATAATCATTTTGTTGATGTCATAATCATTTGATGTCATAATCATTGGATGATGTCATAATCATTTTGTTGATGTCATAATCATTTGATGATGTCATAATCATTTTGTTGATGTCACAATCATTTCATGATGTCATAATCATTTGATGTCATAATCATTGGATGATGTCATAATCATTTTGTTGATGTCATAATCATTTGATGATGTCATAATCATTAGATAATGTCATAATCATTTTGTTGATGTCATAATCATTTGATGATGTCATAATCATTTTGTTGATGTCATAATGATTTGATGATGTCATAATCATTTGATGTCATAATCATTGGATGATGTCATAATCATTTTGTTGATGTCATAATCATTTGATGATGTCATAATCATTTGATGTCATAATCATTGGATGATGTCATAATCATTTTGTTGATGTCATAATCATTTGATGATGTCATAATCATTAGATGATGTCATAATAATTTTGTTGATGTCATAATCATTTGATGATGTCATAATCATATGATGTAATAATCATTGGATGATGTCATAATCATTTTGTTGATGTCATAATCATTTGATGATGTCATAATCATTAGATGATGTCATAATCATTTTGTTGATGTCATAATCATTTGATGATGTCATAATCATTAGATGATGTCATAATCATTTTGTTGATGTCATAATCATTTGATGATGTCATAATCATTTGATGTCATAATCATTGGATGATGTCATAATCATTTTATTGATGTCATAATCATTTGATGATGTCATAATCATTTGATGATGTCATAATCATTTTGTTGATGTCATAATCATTTGATGATGTCATAATCATTTGATGTCATAATCATTGGATGATGTCATAATCATTTTGTTGATGTCATAATCATTTTATGATGTCATAATCATTTTGTTGATGTCATAATCATTGGATGATGTCATAATCCTTTTGTTGATGTCATAATCATTTGATGATGTCATAATCATTAGATGATGTCATAATCATTTTGTTGATGTCATAATCATTTGATGATGTCATAATCATTTTGTTGATGTCATAATCATTTCGTTGATGTCATAATCATTTTGTTGATTTCATAATCATTTGATGATGTCATAATCATTAGATGATGTCATAATCATTTTGTTGATGTCATAATCATTTGATGATGTCATAATCATTTGATGATGTCATAATCATTTGATGATGTCATAATCATTTTGTTGATGTCATAATCATTTGATGATGTCATAATCATTTGATGTCATAATCATTGGATGATGTCGTAATCATTTTGTTGATGTCATAATCATTTGATGATGTCATAATCATTTGATGTCATAATCATTGGATAATGTCATAATCATTTTGTTGATGTCATAATCATTTTATGATGTCATAATCATTTTGTTGATGTCATAATCATTGGATGATGTCATAATCCTTTTGTTGATGTCATAATCATTTGATGATGTCATAATCATTAGATGATGTCATAATCATATTCTTGATGTCATAACCATTTGATGATGTCATAATCATTTTGTTGATGTCATAATCATTTCGTTGATGTCATAATGATTTGATGATATCATAATCATTTGATGTCATAATCATTGGATGATGTCATAATCATTTTGTTGATGTCATAATCATTTGATGATGTCATAATCATTTGATGTCATAATCATTGGATGATGTCATAATCATTTTGTTGATGTCATAATCATTTTATGATGTCATAATCATTTTGTTGATGTCATAATCATTGGATGATGTCATAATCCTTTTGTTGATGTCATAATAATTTGATGATGTCATAATCATTAGATGATGTCATAATCATTTTGTTGATGTCATAATCATTTGATGATGTCATAATCATTTTGTTGATGTCATAATCATTTCGTTGATGTCATAATGATTTGATGATATCATAATCATTTGATGTCATAATTATTGGATGATGTCATAATCATTTTGTTGATGTCATAATCATTTCATGATGTCATAATCATTAGATGATGTCATAATCATTAGATGATGTCATAATCATTTTGTTGATGTCATAATCATTTGATGATGTCATAATCATTTTGTTGATGTCATAATCATTTCGTTGATGTCATAATGATTTGATGATATCATAATCATTTGATGTCATAATCATTGGATGATGTCATAATCATTTTGTTGATGTCATAATCATTTGATGATGTCATAATCATTTGATGTCATAATCATTGAATGATGTCATAATCATTTTGTTGATATCATAATCATTTTATGATGTCATAATCATTTTGTTGATGTCATAATCATTGGATGATGTCATAATCCTTTTGTTGATGTCATAATCATTTGATGATGTCATAATCATTAGATGATGTCATAATCATTTTGTTGATGTCATAATCATTTGATGATGTCATAATCATTTTGTTGATGTCATAATCATTTCGTTGATGTCATAATGATTTGATGATATCATAATCATTTGATGTCATAATCATTGGATGAAGTCATAATCATTTTGTTGATGTCATAATCATTTGATGATGTCATAATCATTAGATGATGTCATAATCATTGGATGATGACATAATCATTTTGTTGATGTCATAATCATTTGATGTAATAATCATTGGATGATGTCATAATCATTTTGTTGATGTCATAATCATTTGATGATGTCATAATCATTAGATGATGTCATAATCATTTTGTTGATGTCATAATCATTTGATGATGTCATAATCATTAGATGATGTCATAATCATTTTGTTGATGTCATAATCATTTGATGATGTCATAATCATTTGATGTCATAATCATTGGATGATGTCATAATCATTTTGTTGATGTCATGATCATTTTATGATGTCATAATCATTTTGTTGATGTCATAATCATTGGATGATGTCATAATCCTTTTGTTTATGTCATAATCATTTGATGATGTCATACTCATTTGATGTCATAATCATTGGATGATGTCATAATCATTTGATGATGTCATAATCATTTGATGTCATAATCATTGGATGTGTCATAATCATTTGATGATGTCATAATCATTTTGTTGATGTCATAATCATTTGATGATGTCATAATCATTTTGTTGATGTCATAATCATTTGATGATGTCATAATCATTCTGTTGATGTCATAATCATTTTGATGATGTCATAATGATTTGATAATGTCATAATCATTTGATGTCATAATCATTGGATGATGTCATAAACATTTTGTTGATGTCATAATCATTTGATGATGTCATAATCATTAGATGATGTCATAATCATTTTGTTGATGTCATAATCATTTGATGATGTCATAATCATTTTGTTGATGTCATAATCATTTCGTTGATGTCATAATGATTTGATGATATCATAATCATTTGATGTCATAATCATTGGATGATGTCATAATCATTTTGTTGATGTCATAATCATTTGATGATGTCATAATCATTTGATGTCATAATCATTGGATGATGTCATAATCATTTGATGATGTCATAATGATTTTTTTGATGTCATAATCATTTGATGATGCCATAATCATTTTGTTGATGTCATAATCATTTTGTTGATGTCATAATCATTTTGTTGATGTCATAATCATTTGATGATGTCATAATCATTAGATGATGTCATAATCATTTTGTTGAAGTCATAATCATTGGATGATGTCATAATCATTTGATGTCATAATCATTGGATGATGTCATAATCATTTTGTTGATGTCATAATCATTTGATGATGTCATAATCATTAGATAATGTCATAATCATTTTGTTGAAGTCATAATCATTTGATTATGTCATAATCATTTTGTTGATGTCATAATGATTTGATGATGTCATAATCATTTGATGTCATAATCATTGGATGATGACATAATCGTTTTGTTGATGTCATAATCATTTGATGATGTCATAATCATTTGATGTCATAATCATTGGATGATGTCATAATCATTTTGTTGATGTCATAATCATTTGATGATGTCATAATCATTAGATGATGTCATAATAATTTTGTTGATGGCATAATCATTTGATGATGTCATAATCATATGATGTAATAATCATTGGATGATGTCATAATCATTTTGTTGATGTCATAATCATTTGATGATGTCATAATCATTAGATGATGTCATAATCATTTTGTTGATGTCATAATCATTTGATGATGTCATAATCATTAGATGATGTCATAATCATTTTGTTGATGTCATAATCATTTGATGATGTCATAATCATTTGATGTCATAATCATTGGATGATGTCATAATCATTTTGTTGATGTCAAAATCATTAGATGATGTCATAATCATTAGATGATGTCATAATCATTTTGTTGATGTCATAATCATTTGATGATGTCATAATCATTTGATGTCATAATCATTGGATGATGTCATAATCATTTTGTTGATGTCATAATCATTTTATGATGTCATAATCATTTTGTTGATGTCAAAATCATTGGATGATGTCATAATCCTTTTGTTGATGTCATAATCATTTGATGATGTCATAATCATTAGATGATGTCATAATCATTTTGTTGATGTCATAATCATTTGATGATGTCATAATCATTTTGTTGATGTCATAATCATTTCGTTGATGTCATAATGATTTGATGATATCATATTCATTTGATGTCATAATCATTGGATGATGTCATAATCATTTTGTTGATGTCATAATCATTTGATGATGTCATAATCATTTGATGTCATAATCAATGGATAATCATTTTGTTGATGTCATAACCATTTTATGATGTCATAATCATTTTGTTGATGTCATAATCATTGGATGATGTCATATTCCTTTTGTTGATGTCATAATCATTTGATGATGTCATAATCATTAGATGATGTCATAATCATTTTGTTGATGTCATAATCATTTAATGATGTCATAATAATTTTGTTGATGTCATAATCATTTCGTTGATGTCATAATGATTTGATGATATCATAATCATTTGATGTCATAATCATTGGATGATTTCATAATCATTTTGTTGATGTCATAAAAATTTGATGATGTCATAATCATTAGATGATGTCATAATCATTGGATGATGACATAATCATTTTGTTGATGTCATAATCATTTGATGTCATAATCATTGGATGATGTCATAATCATTTTGTTGATGGCATAATCATTTGATGATGTCATAATCATTAGATAATGTCATAATCATTTTGTTGAAGTCATAATCATTTGATGATGTCATAATCATTTTGTTGATGTCATAATCATTTTGTTGATGTCATAACGATTTGATGATGTCATAATCATTTGATGTCATAATCATTGGATGATGTCATAATCATTTTGTTGATGTCATAATCATTTGATGATGTCATAATCATTTGATGTCATAATCATTGGATGATGTCATAATCATTTTGTTGATGTCATAATCATGTGATGATGTCATAATCATTAGAAGATGTCATAAACATTTTGTTGATGTCATAATCATTTTGTTGATGTCATAATCATTTTATGATGTCATAATCATTTGATGATGTCATAATCATTAGATGATGTCATAATCATTTTGTTGATGTCATAATCATTTGATGATGTCATAATCATTTGATGTCATAATCATTGGATGATGTCATAATCATTTTGTTGATGTCATAATCATTTGATGATGTCATAATCATTTGATGTCATAATCATTAGATGATGTCATAATCATTTTGTTGATGTCATAATCATTTGATGTCATAATCATTGGATGATGTCATAATCATGTTGTTGATGTCATAATCATTTGATGATGTCATAATCATTTGATGTCATAATCATTGGATGATGTCATAATCATTTTGTTGATGTCATAATCATTTGATGATGTCATAATCATTAGATGATGTCATAATCATTGGATGATGACATAATCATTTTGTTGATGTCATAATCATTTGATGTCATAATCATTGGATGATGTCATAATCATTTTGTTGATGTCATAATCATTTGATGATGTCATAATCATTTTGTTGATGTCACAATCATTTCATGATGTCATAATCATTTGATGTCATAATCATTGGATGATGTCATAATCATTTTGTTGATGTCATAATCATTTGATGATGTCATAATCATTAGATAATGTCATAATCATTTTGTTGATGTCATAATCATTTGATGATGTCATAATCATTTTGTTGATGTCATAATGATTTGATGATGTCATAATCATTTGATGTCATAATCATTGGATGATGTCATAATCATTTTGTTGATGTCATAATCATTTGATGATGTCATAATCATTTGATGTCATAATCATTGGATGATGTCATAATCATTTTGTTGATGTCATAATCATTTGATGATGTCATAATCATTAGATGATGTCATAATAATTTTGTTGATGTCATAATCATTTGATGATGTCATAATCATATGATGTAATAATCATTGGATGATGTCATAATCATTTTGTTGATGTCATAATCATTTGATGATGTCATAATCATTAGATGATGTCATAATCATTTTGTTGATGTCATAATCATTTGATGATGTCATAATCATTAGATGATGTCATAATCATTTTGTTGATGTCATAATCATTTGATGATGTCATAATCATTTGATGTCATAATCATTGGATGATGTCATAATCATTTTATTGATGTCATAATCATTTGATGATGTCATAATCATTTGATGATGTCATAATCATTTTGTTGATGTCATAATCATTTGATGATGTCATAATCATTTGATGTCATAATCATTGGATGATGTCATAATCATTTTGTTGATGTCATAATCATTTTATGATGTCATAATCATTTTGTTGATGTCATAATCATTGGATGATGTCATAATCCTTTTGTTGATGTCATAATCATTTGATGATGTCATAATCATTAGATGATGTCATAATCATTTTGTTGATGTCATAATCATTTGATGATGTCATAATCATTTTGTTGATGTCATAATCATTTCGTTTATGTCATAATCATTTTGTTGATTTCATAATCATTTGATGATGTCATAATCATTAGATGATGTCATAATCATTTTGTTGATGTCATAATCATTTGATGATGTCATAATCATTTGATGATGTCATAATCATTTGATGATGTCATAATCATTTTGTTGATGTCATAATCATTTGATGATGTCATAATCATTTGATGTCATAATCATTGGATGATGTCGTAATCATTTTGTTGATGTCATAATCATTTGATGATGTCATAATCATTTGATGTCATAATCATTGGATAATGTCATAATCATTTTGTTGATGTCATAATCATTTTATGATGTCATAATCATTTTGTTGATGTCATAATCATTGGATGATGTCATAATCCTTTTGTTGATGTCATAATCATTTGATGATGTCATAATCATTAGATGATGTCATAATCATATTCTTGATGTCATAACCATTTGATGATGTCATAATCATTTTGTTGATGTCATAATCATTTCGTTGATGTCATAATGATTTGATGATATCATAATCATTTGATGTCATAATCATTGGATGATGTCATAATCATTTTGTTGATGTCATAATCATTTGATGATGTCATAATCATTTGATGTCATAATCATTGGATGATGTCATAATCATTTTGTTGATGTCATAATCATTTTATGATGTCATAATCATTTTGTTGATGTCATAATCATTGGATGATGTCATAATCCTTTTGTTGATGTCATAATAATTTGATGATGTCATAATCATTAGATGATGTCATAATCATTTTGTTGATGTCATAATCATTTGATGATGTCATAATCATTTTGTTGATGTCATAATCATTTCGTTGATGTCATAATGATTTGATGATATCATAATCATTTGATGTCATAATTATTGGATGATGTCATAATCATTTTGTTGATGTCATAATCATTTCATGATGTCATAATCATTAGATGATGTCATAATCATTGGATGATGACATAATCATTATGTTTATGTCATAATCATTTGATGTCATAATCATTGGATGATGTCATAATCATTTTGTTGATGTCATAATCATTTGATGATGTCATAATCATTAGATAATGTCATAATCATTTTGTTGAAGTCATAATCATTTGATGATGTCATAATCATTTTGTTGATGTCATAATCATTTTGTTGATGTCATATTGATTTGATGATGTCATAATCATTTGATGTCATAATCATTGGATGATGTCATAATCATTTTGTTCATGTCATAATCATTTGATGATGTCATAATCATTTGATGTCATAATCATTGAATGATGTCATAATCATTTTGTTGATGTCATAATCATTTGATGATGTCATAATCATTAGATGATGTCATAATCATTTTGTTGATGTCATAATCATTTGATGATGTCATAATCATTTGATGTAATAATCATTAGATGATGTCATAATCATTTTGTTGATGTCATAATCATTTGATGATGTCATAATCATTAGATGATGTCATAATCATTTTGTTGATGTCATAATCATTTGATGATGTCATAATCATTTGATGTCATAATCATTGGATGATGTCATAATCATTTTGTTGATGTCATAATCATTTGATGATGTCATAATCATTTGATGATGTCATAATCATTTTGTAGATGTCATAATCATTTCGTTGATGTCATAATGATTTGATGATATCATAATCATTTGATGTCATAATCATTGGATGATGTCATAATCATTTTGTTGATGTCATAATCATTTGGTGATGTCATAATCATTTGATGTCATAATCATTGGATGATGTCATAATCATTTGATGATGCCATAATCATTTTGTTGATGTCATAATCATTTTATGATGTCATAATAATTTTGTTGATGTCATAATCATTTTGTTGATGTCATAATCATTTGATGATGTCATAGTCATTAGATGATGTCATAATCATTTTGTTGATGTCATAATCATTTCATGATGTCATAATCATTTGATGTCATAATCATTGTATGATGTCATAATCATTTTGTTGATGTCATAATCATTTGATGATGTCATAATCATTAGATAATGTCATAATCATTTTGTTGAAGTCATAATCATTTGATGATGTCATAATCATTTTGTTGATGTCATAATGATTTGATGATGTCATAATCATTTGATGTCATAATCATTGGATGATGTCATAATCATTTTGTTGATGTCATAATCATTTGATGATGTCATAATAATTTGATGTCATAATCATTGGATGATGTCATAATCATTTTGTTGATGTCATAATCATTTGATGATGTCATAATCATTTGATGATGTCATAATCATTTTGTTGATGTCATAATCATTTGATGATGTCATAATCATTAGATGATGTCATAATAGTTTTGTTGATGTCATAATCATTTGATGATGTCATAATCATTTGATGTCATAATCATTGGATGATGTCATAATCATTTTATTGATGTCATAATCATTTGATGATGTCATAATCATTTGATGATGTCATAATCATTTTGTTGATGTCATAATCATTTGATGATGTCATAATCATTTGATGTCATAATCATTGGATGATGTCATAATCATTTTGTTGATGTCATAATCATTTTATGATGTCATAATCATTTTGTTGATGTCATAATCATTGGATGATGTCATAATCCTTTTGTTGATGTCATAATCGTTTGATGATGTCATAATCATTAGATGATGTCATAATCATTTTGTTGATGTCATAATCATTTGATGATGTCATAATCATTTTGTTGATGTCATAATCATTTCGTTGATGTCATAATGATTTGATGATATCATAATCATTTGATGTCATAATCATTGGATGATGTCATAATCATTTTGTTGATATCATAATCATTTTATGATGTCATAATCATTTTGTTGATGTCATAATCATTGGATGATGTCATAATCCTTTTGTTGATGTCATAATCATTTGATGATGTCATAATCATTAGATGATGTCATAATCATTTTGTTGATGTCATAATCATTTGATGATGTCATAATCATTTTGTTGATGTCATAATCATTTCGTTGATGTCCTAATGATTTGATGATATCATAATCATTTGATGTCATAATCATTGGATGATGTCATAATCATTTTGTTGATGTCATAATCATTTGATGATGTCATAATCATTAGATGATGTCATAATCATTGGTTGATGACATAATCATTTTGTTGATGTCATAATCATTTGATGTAATAATCATTGGATGATGTCATAATCATTTTGTTGATGTCATAATCATTTGATGATGTCATAATCATTAGATGATGTCATAATCATTTTGTTGATGTCATAATCATTTGATGATGTCATAATCATTAGATGATGTCATAATCATTTTGTTGATGTCATAATCATTTGATGATGTCATAATCATTTGATGTCATAATCATTGGATGATGTCATAATCATTTTGTTGATGTCATGATCATTTTATGATGTCATAATCATTTTGTTGATGTCATAATCATTGGATGATGTCATAATCCTTTTGTTGATGTCATAATCATTTGATGATGTCATAATCATTTGATGTCATAATCATTGGATGATGTCATAATCATTTGATGATGTCATAATCATTTGATGTCATAATCATTGGATGTGTCATAATCATTTGATGATGTCATAATCATTTTGTTGATGTCATAATCATTTGATGATGTCATAATCATTTTGTTGATGTCATAATCATTTGATGATGTCATAATCATTCTGTTGATGTCATAATCATTTTGATGATGTCATAATGATTTGATAATGTCATAATCATTTGATGTCATAATCATTGGATGATGTCATAAACATTTTGTTGATGTCATAATCATTAGATGATGTCATAATAATTTTGTTGATGTCATAATCATTTGATGATGTCATAATCATTTTGTTGATGTCATAATCATTTCGTTGATGTCATAATGATTTGATGATATCATAATCATTTGATGTCATAATCATTGGATGATGTCATAATCATTTTGTTGATGTCATAATCATTTGATGATGTCATAATCATTTGATGTCATAATCATTGGATGATGTCATAATCATTTGATGATGTCATAATGATTTTTTTGATGTCATAATCATTTGATGATGCCATAATCATTTTGTTGATGTCATAATCATTTTGTTGATGACATAATCATTTTGTTGATGTCATAATCATTTGATGATGTCATAATCATTAGATGATGTCATAATCATTTTGTTGAAGTCATAATCATTGGATGATGTCATAATCATTTGATGTCATAATCATTGGATGATGTCATAATCAATTTGTTGATGTCATAATCATTTGATGATGTCATAATCATTAGATAATGTCATAATCATTTTGTTGAAGTCATAATCATTTGATGTCATAATCATTGGATGATGTCATAATCGTTTTGTTGATGTCATAATCATTTGATGATGTCATAATCATTTGATGTCATAATCATTAGATGATGTCATAATCATTTTGTTGATGTCATAATCATTTGATGTCATAATCATTGGATGATGTCATAATCATTTTGTTGATGTCATAATCATTTGATGATGTCATAATCATTTGATGTCATAATCATTGGATGATGTCATAATCATTTTGTTGATGTCATAATCATTTGATGATGTCATAATCATTAGATGATGTCATAATCATTGGATGATGACATAATCATTTTGTTGATGTCATAATCATTTGATGTCATAATCATTGGATGATGTCATAATCATTTTGTTGATGTCATAATCATTTGATGATGTCATAATCATTTTGTTGATGTCACAATCATTTCATGATGTCATAATCATTTGATGTCATAATCATTGGATGATGTCATAATCATTTTGTTGATGTCATAATCATTTGATGATGTCATAATCATTAGATAATGTCATAATCATTTTGTTGATGTCATAATCATTTGATGATGTCATAATCATTTTGTTGATGTCATAATGATTTGATGATGTCATAATCATTTGATGTCATAATCATTGGATGATGTCATAATCATTTTGTTGATGTCATAATCATTTGATGATGTCATAATCATTTGATGTCATAATCATTGGATGATGTCATAATCATTTTGTTGATGTCATAATCATTTGATGATGTCATAATCATTAGATGATGTCATAATAATTTTGTTGATGTCATAATCATTTGATGATGTCATAATCATATGATGTAATAATCATTGGATGATGTCATAAACATTTTGTTGATGTCATAATCATTAGATGATGTCATAATAATTTTGTTGATGTCATAATCATTTGATGATGTCATAATCATTTTGTTGATGTCATAATCATTTCGTTGATGTCATAATGATTTGATGATATCATAATCATTTGATGTCATAATCATTGGATGATGTCATAATCATTTTGTTGATGTCATAATCATTTGATGATGTCATAATCATTTGATGTCATAATCATTGGATGATGTCATAATCATTTGATGATGTCATAATGATTTTTTTGATGTCATAATCATTTGATGATGCCATAATCATTTTGTTGATGTCATAATCATTTTGTTGATGACATAATCATTTTGTTGATGTCATAATCATTTGATGATGTCATAATCATTAGATGATGTCATAATCATTTTGTTGAAGTCATAATCATTGGATGATGTCATAATCATTTGATGTCATAATCATTGGATGATGTCATAATCAATTTGTTGATGTCATAATCATTTGATGATGTCATAATCATTAGATAATGTCATAATCATTTTGTTGAAGTCATAATCATTTGATGTCATAATCATTGGATGATGTCATAATCGTTTTGTTGATGTCATAATCATTTGATGATGTCATAATCATTTGATGTCATAATCATTAGATGATGTCATAATCATTTTGTTGATGTCATAATCATTTGATGTCATAATCATTGGATGATGTCATAATCATTTTGTTGATGTCATAATCATTTGATGATGTCATAATCATTTGATGTCATAATCATTGGATGATGTCATAATCATTTTGTTGATGTCATAATCATTTGATGATGTCATAATCATTAGATGATGTCATAATCATTGGATGATGACATAATCATTTTGTTGATGTCATAATCATTTGATGTCATAATCATTGGATGATGTCATAATCATTTTGTTGATGTCATAATCATTTGATGATGTCATAATCATTTTGTTGATGTCACAATCATTTCATGATGTCATAATCATTTGATGTCATAATCATTGGATGATGTCATAATCATTTTGTTGATGTCATAATCATTTGATGATGTCATAATCATTAGATAATGTCATAATCATTTTGTTGATGTCATAATCATTTGATGATGTCATAATCATTTTGTTGATGTCATAATGATTTGATGATGTCATAATCATTTGATGTCATAATCATTGGATGATGTCATAATCATTTTGTTGATGTCATAATCATTTGATGATGTCATAATCATTTGATGTCATAATCATTGGATGATGTCATAATCATTTTGTTGATGTCATAATCATTTGATGATGTCATAATCATTAGATGATGTCATAATAATTTTGTTGATGTCATAATCATTTGATGATGTCATAATCATATGATGTAATAATCATTGGATGATGTCATAATCATTTTGTTGATGTCATAATCATTTGATGATGTCATAATCATTAGATGATGTCATAATCATTTTGTTGATGTCATAATCATTTGATGATGTCATAATCATTAGATGATGTCATAATCATTTTGTTGATGTCATAATCATTTGATGATGTCATAATCATTTGATGTCATAATCATTGGATGATGTCATAATCATTTTATTGATGTCATAATCATTTGATGATGTCATAATCATTTGATGATGTCATAATCATTTTGTTGATGTCATAATCATTTGATGATGTCATAATCATTTGATGTCATAATCATTGGATGATGTCATAATCATTTTGTTGATGTCATAATCATTTTATGATGTCATAATCATTTTGTTGATGTCATAATCATTGGATGATGTCATAATCCTTTTGTTGATGTCATAATCATTTGATGATGTCATAATCATTAGATGATGTCATAATCATTTTGTTGATGTCATAATCATTTGATGATGTCATAATCATTTTGTTGATGTCATAATCATTTCGTTGATGTCATAATCATTTTGTTGATTTCATAATCATTTGATGATGTCATAATCATTAGATGATGTCATAATCATTTTGTTGATGTCATAATCATTTGATGATGTCATAATCATTTGATGATGTCATAATCATTTGATGATGTCATAATCATTTTGTTGATGTCATAATCATTTGATGATGTCATAATCATTTGATGTCATAATCATTGGATGATGTCGTAATCATTTTGTTGATGTCATAATCATTTGATGATGTCATAATCATTTGATGTCATAATCATTGGATAATGTCATAATCATTTTGTTGATGTCATAATCATTTTATGATGTCATAATCATTTTGTTGATGTCATAATCATTGGATGATGTCATAATCCTTTTGTTGATGTCATAATCATTTGATGATGTCATAATCATTAGATGATGTCATAATCATATTCTTGATGTCATAACCATTTGATGATGTCATAATCATTTTGTTGATGTCATAATCATTTCGTTGATGTCATAATGATTTGATGATATCATAATCATTTGATGTCATAATCATTGGATGATGTCATAATCATTTTGTTGATGTCATAATCATTTGATGATGTCATAATCATTTGATGTCATAATCATTGGATGATGTCATAATCATTTTGTTGATGTCATAATCATTTTATGATGTCATAATCATTTTGTTGATGTCATAATCATTGGATGATGTCATAATCCTTTTGTTGATGTCATAATAATTTGATGATGTCATAATCATTAGATGATGTCATAATCATTTTGTTGATGTCATAATCATTTGATGATGTCATAATCATTTTGTTGATGTCATAATCATTTCGTTGATGTCATAATGATTTGATGATATCATAATCATTTGATGTCATAATTATTGGATGATGTCATAATCATTTTGTTGATGTCATAATCATTTCATGATGTCATAATCATTAGATGATGTCATAATCATTGGATGATGACATAATCATTATGTTTATGTCATAATCATTTGATGTCATAATCATTGGATGATGTCATAATCATTTTGTTGATGTCATAATCATTTGATGATGTCATAATCATTAGATAATGTCATAATCATTTTGTTGAAGTCATAATCATTTGATGATGTCATAATCATTTTGTTGATGTCATAATCATTTTGTTGATGTCATATTGATTTGATGATGTCATAATCATTTGATGTCATAATCATTGGATGATGTCATAATCATTTTGTTCATGTCATAATCATTTGATGATGTCATAATCATTTGATGTCATAATCATTGGATGATGTCATAATCATTTTGTTGATGTCATAATCATTTGATGATGTCATAATCATTAGATGATGTCATAATCATTTTGTTGATGTCATAATCATTTGATGATGTCATAATCATTTGATGTAATAATCATTAGATGATGTCATAATCATTTTGTTGATGTCATAATCATTTGATGATGTCATAATCATTAGATGATGTCATAATCATTTTGTTGATGTCATAATCATTTGATGATGTCATAATCATTTGATGTCATAATCATTGGATGATGTCATAATCATTTTGTTGATGTCATAATCATTTGATGATGTCATAATCATTTGATGATGTCATAATCATTTTGTTGATGTCATAATCATTTGATGATGTCATAATCATTTGATGTCATAATCATTGGATGATGTCATAATCATTTTGTTGATGTCATAATCATATTATGATGTCATAATCATTTTGTTGATGTCATAATCATTGGATGATGTCATAATCCTTTTGTTGATGTCATAATCATATTATGATGTCATAATCATTTTGTTGATGTCATGATCATATTATGATGTCATAATAATTTTGTTGATGTCATAATCATTTGATGATGTCATAATCATTAGATGATGTCATAATCATTTTGTTGATGTCATAATCATTTGATGATGTCATAATCATTTTGTAGATGTCATAATCATTTCGTTGATGTCATAATGATTTGATGATATCATAATCATTTGATGTCATAATCATTGGATGATGTCATAATCATTTTGTTGATGTCATAATCATTTGGTGATGTCATAATCATTTGATGTCATAATCATTGGATGATGTCATAATCATTTGATGATGCCATAATCATTTTGTTGATGTCATAATCATTTTATGATGTCATAATAATTTTGTTGATGTCATAATCATTTTGTTGATGTCATAATCATTTGATGATGTCATAGTCATTAGATGATGTCATAATCATTTTGTTGATGTCATAATCATTTCATGATGTCATAATCATTTGATGTCATAATCATTGTATGATGTCATAATCATTTTGTTGATGTCATAATCATTTGATGATGTCATAATCATTAGATAATGTCATAATCATTTTGTTGAAGTCATAATCATTTGATGATGTCATAATCATTTTGTTGATGTCATAATGATTTGATGATGTCATAATCATTTGATGTCATAATCATTGGATGATGTCATAATCATTTTGTTGATGTCATAATCATTTGATGATGTCATAATAATTTGATGTCATAATCATTGGATGATGTCATAATCATTTTGTTGATGTCATAATCATTTGATGATGTCATAATCAGTAGATGATGTCATAATAACTTTGTTGATGTCATAATCATTTGATGATGTCATAATCATATGATGTAATAATCATTGGATGATGTCATAATCATTTTGTTGATGTCATAATCATTTGATGATGTCATAATCATTAGATGATGTCATAATCATTTTGTTGATGTCATAATCATTTGATGATGTCATAATCATTAGATGATGTCATAATAGTTTTGTTGATGTCATAATCATTTGATGATGTCATAATCATTTGATGTCATAATCATTGGATGATGTCATAATCATTTTATTGA
The DNA here is from genome assembly GCF_039654945.1 of Dendrobates tinctorius. Lineage (NCBI taxonomy): Eukaryota > Metazoa > Chordata > Amphibia > Anura > Dendrobatidae > Dendrobates > Dendrobates tinctorius. The sequence goes on along the minus strand of NW_027361687.1, from coordinate 38,392,937 downwards.
TGTCATAATCATTTGATGATGTCATAATCATTTGATGATGTCATAATCATTTTGTTGATGTCATAATCATTTGATGATGTCATAATCATTTGATGTCATAATCATTGGATGATGTCATAATCATTTTGTTGATGTCATAATCATTTTATGATGTCATAATCATTTTGTTGATGTCATAATCATTGGATGATGTCATAATCCTTTTGTTGATGTCATAATCGTTTGATGATGTCATAATCATTAGATGATGTCATAATCATTTTGTTGATGTCATAATCATTTGATGATGTCATAATCATTTTGTTGATGTCATAATCATTTCGTTGATGTCATAATGATTTGATGATATCATAATCATTTGATGTCATAATCATTGGATGATGTCATAATCATTTTGTTGATATCATAATCATTTTATGATGTCATAATCATTTTGTTGATGTCATAATCATTGGATGATGTCATAATCCTTTTGTTGATGTCATAATCATTTGATGATGTCATAATCATTAGATGATGTCATAATCATTTTGTTGATGTCATAATCATTTGATGATGTCATAATCATTTTGTTGATGTCATAATCATTTCGTTGATGTCCTAATGATTTGATGATATCATAATCATTTGATGTCATAATCATTGGATGATGTCATAATCATTTTGTTGATGTCATAATCATTTGATGATGTCATAATCATTAGATGATGTCATAATCATTGGTTGATGACATAATCATTTTGTTGATGTCATAATCATTTGATGTAATAATCATTGGATGATGTCATAATCATTTTGTTGATGTCATAATCATTTGATGATGTCATAATCATTAGATGATGTCATAATCATTTTGTTGATGTCATAATCATTTGATGATGTCATAATCATTAGATGATGTCATAATCATTTTGTTGATGTCATAATCATTTGATGATGTCATAATCATTTGATGTCATAATCATTGGATGATGTCATAATCATTTTGTTGATGTCATGATCATTTTATGATGTCATAATCATTTTGTTGATGTCATAATCATTGGATGATGTCATAATCCTTTTGTTGATGTCATAATCATTTGATGATGTCATAATCATTTGATGTCATAATCATTGGATGTGTCATAATCATTTGATGATGTCATAATCATTTTGTTGATGTCATAATCATTTGATGATGTCATAATCATTTTGTTGATGTCATAATCATTTGATGATGTCATAATCATTCTGTTGATGTCATAATCATTTTGATGATGTCATAATGATTTGATAATGTCATAATCATTTGATGTCATAATCATTGGATGATGTCATAAACATTTTGTTGATGTCATAATCATTAGATGATGTCATAATAATTTTGTTGATGTCATAATCATTTGATGATGTCATAATCATTTTGTTGATGTCATAATCATTTCGTTGATGTCATAATGATTTGATGATATCATAATCATTTGATGTCATAATCATTGGATGATGTCATAATCATTTTGTTGATGTCATAATCATTTGATGATGTCATAATCATTTGATGTCATAATCATTGGATGATGTCATAATCATTTGATGATGTCATAATGATTTTTTTGATGTCATAATCATTTGATGATGCCATAATCATTTTGTTGATGTCATAATCATTTTGTTGATGACATAATCATTTTGTTGATGTCATAATCATTTGATGATGTCATAATCATTAGATGATGTCATAATCATTTTGTTGAAGTCATAATCATTGGATGATGTCATAATCATTTGATGTCATAATCATTGGATGATGTCATAATCAATTTGTTGATGTCATAATCATTTGATGATGTCATAATCATTAGATAATGTCATAATCATTTTGTTGAAGTCATAATCATTTGATTATGTCATAATCATTTTGGTGATGTCATAATGATTTGATGATGTCATAATCATTTGATGTCATAATCATTGGATGATGTCATAATCGTTTTGTTGATGTCATAATCATTTGATGATGTCATAATCATTTGATGTCATAATCATTGGATGATGTCATAATCATTTTGTTGATGTCATAATCATTTGATGATGTCATAATCATTAGATGATGTCATAATAATTTTGTTGATGGCATAATCATTTGATGATGTCATAATCATATGATGTAATAATCATTGGATGATGTCATAATCATTTTGTTGATGTCATAATCATTTGATGATGTCATAATCATTAGATGATGTCATAATCATTTTGTTGATGTCATAATCATTTGATGATGTCATAATCATTAGATGATGTCATAATCATTTTGTTGATGTCATAATCATTTGATGATGTCATAATCATTTGATGTCATAATCATTGGATGATGTCATAATCATTTTGTTGATGTCATAATCATTAGATGATGTCATAATCATTAGATGATGTCATAATCATTTTGTTGATGTCATAATCATTTGATGATGTCATAATCATTTGATGTCATAATCATTGGATGATGTCATAATCATTTTGTTGATGTCATAATCATTTTATGATGTCATAATCATTTTGTTGATGTCAAAATCATTGGATGATGTCATAATCCTTTTGTTGATGTCATAATCATTTGATGATGTCATAATCATTAGATGATGTCATAATCATTTTGTTGATGTCATAATCATTTGATGATGTCATAATCATTTTGTTGATGTCATAATCATTTCGTTGATGTCATAATGATTTGATGATATCATATTCATTTGATGTCATAATCATTGGATGATGTCATAATCATTTTGTTGATGTCATAATCATTTGATGATGTCATAATCATTTGATGTCATAATCATTGGATAATCATTTTGTTGATGTCATAATCATTTTATGATGTCATAATCATTTTGTTGATGTCATAATCATTGGATGATGTCATATTCCTTTTGTTGATGTCATAATCATTTGATGATGTCATAATCATTAGATGATGTCATAATCATTTTGTTGATGTCATAATCATTTGATGATGTCATAATCATTTTGTTGATGTCATAATCATTTCGTTGATGTCATAATGATTTGATGATATCATAATCATTTGATGTCATAATCATTGGATGATTTCATAATCATTTTGTTGATGTCATAATCATTTGATGATGTCATAATCATTAGATGATGTCATAATCATTGGATGATGACATAATCATTTTGTTGATGTCATAATCATTTGATGTCATAATCATTGGATGATGTCATAATCATTTTGTTGATGTCATAATCATTTGATGATGTCATAATCATTAGATGATGTCATAATCATTTTGTTGATGTCACAATCATTTCATGATGTCATAATCATTTGATGTCATAATCATTGGATGATGTCATAATCATTTTGTTGATGTCATAATCATTTGATGATGTCATAATCATTAGATAATGTCATAATCATTTTGTTGATGTCATAATCATTTGATGATGTCATAATCATTTTGTTGATGTCATAATGATTTGATGATGTCATAATCATTTGATGTCATAATCATTGGATGATGTCATAATCATTTTGTTGATGTCATAATCATTTGATGATGTCATAATCATTTGATGTCATAATCATTGGATGATGTCATAATCATTTTGTTGATGTCATAATCATTTGATGATGTCATAATCATTAGATGATGTCATAATCATTTTGTTGATGTCATAATCATTTGATGATGTCATAATCATATGATGTAATAATCATTGGATGATGTCATAATCATTTTGTTGATGTCATAATCATTTGATGATGTCATAATCATTTTGTTGATGTCATAATCATTTGATGATGTCATAATCATTTTGTTGATGTCATAATCATTTTATGATGTCATAATCATTTGATGATGTCATAATCATTTTGATGATGTCATAATCATTTGATGATGTCATAATCATTTGATGTCATAATCATTGGATAATGTCATAATCATTTTGTTGATGTCATAATCATTTTATGATGTCATAATCATTTTGTTGATGTCATAATCATTGGATGATGTCATAATCCTTTTGTTGATGTCATAATCATTTGATGATGTCATAATCATTAGATGATGTCATAATCATATTGTTGATGTCATAATCATTTGATGATGTCATAATCATTTTGTTGATGTCATAATCATTTCGTTGATGTCATAATGATTTGATGATATCATAATCATTTGATGTCATAATCATTGGATGATGTCATAATCATTTTGTTGATGTCATAATCATTTGATGATGTCATAATCATTTGATGTCATAATCATTGGATGATGTCATAATCATTTTGTTGATGTCATAATCATTTTATGATGTCATAATCATTTTGTTGATGTCATAATCATTGGATGATGTCATAATCCTTTTGTAGATGTCATAATAATTTGATGATGTCATAATCATTAGATGATGTCATATTCATTTTGTTGATGTCATAATCATTTGATGATGTCATAATCATTTTGTTGATGTCATAATCATTTCGTTGATGTCATAATGATTTGATGATATCATAATCATTTGATGTCATAATCATTGGATGATGTCATAATCATTTTGTTGATGTCATAATCATTTGATGATGTCATAATCATTAGATGATGTCATAATCATTGGATGATGACATAATCATTATGTTTATGTCATAATCATTTGATGTCATAATCATTGGATGATGTCATAATCATTTTGTTGATGTCATAATCATTTGATGATGTCATAAACATTAGATAATGTCATAATCATTTTGTTGAAGTCATAATCATTTGATGATGTCATAATCATTAGATGATGTCATAATCATTGGATGATGACATAATCATTATGTTTATGTCATAATCATTTGATGTCATAATCATTGGATGATGTCATAATCATTTTGTTGATGTCATAATCATTTGATGATGTCATAATCATTAGATAATGTCATAATCATTTTGTTGAAGTCATAATCATTTGATGATGTCATAATCATTTTGTTGATGTCATAATCATTTTGTTGATGTCATATTGATTTGATGATGTCATAATCATTTGATGTCATAATCATTGGATGATGTCATAATCATTTTGTTGATGTCATAATCATTTGATGATGTCATAATCATTTGATGTCATAATCATTGGATGATGTCATAATCATTTTGTTGATGTCATAATCATTTGATGATGTCATAATCATTTGATGATGTCATAATCATTTTGTTGATGTCATAATCATTTGATGATGTCATAATCATTTGATGTCATAATCATTGGATGATGTCATAATCATTTTGTTGATGTCATAATCATTTTATGATGTCATAATCATTTTGTTGATGTCATAATCATTGGATGATGTCATAATCCTTTTGTTGATGTCATAATCATTTGATGATGTCATAATCATTAGATGATGTCATAATCATTTTGTTGATGTCATAATCATTTGATGATGTCATAATCATTAGATGATGTCATATTCATTTTGTTGATGTCATAATCATTTGATGATGTCATAATCATTTTGTAGATGTCATAATCATTTCGTTGATGTCATAATGATTTGATGATATCATAATCATTTGATGTCATAATGATTGGATGATGTCATAATCATTTTGTTGATGTCATAATCATTTGGTGATGTCATAATCATTTGATGTCATAATCATTGGATGATGTCATAATCATTTGATGATGCCATAATCATTTTGTTGATGTCATAATCATTTTATGATGTCATAATCATTTTGTTGATGTCATAATCATTTTGTTGATGTCATAATCATTTGATGATGTCATAGTCATTAGATGATGTCATAATCATTTTGTTGATGTCATAATCATTTCATGATGTCATAATCATTTGATGTCATAATCATTGTATGATGTCATAATCATTTTGTTGATGTCATAATCATTTGATGATGTCATAATCATTAGATAATGTCATAATCATTTTGTTGAAGTCATAATCATTTGATGATGTCATAATCATTTTGTTGATGTCATAATGATTTGATTATGTCATAATCATTTGATGTCATAATCATTGGATGATGTCATAATCATTTTGTTGATGTCATAATCATATGATGATGTCATAATCATTTGATGTCATAATCATTGGATGATGTCATAATCATTTTGTTGATGTCATAATCATTTGATGATGTCATAATCATTAGATGATGTCATAATAATTTTGTTGATGTCATAATCATTTGATGATGTCATAATCATATGTTGTAATAATCATTGGATGATGTCATAATCATTTTGTTGATGTCATAATCATTTGATGATGTCATAATCATTAGATGATGTCATAATCATTTTGTTGATGTCATAATCATTTGATGATGTCATAATCATTAGATGATGTCATAATAGTTTTGTTGATGTCATAATCATTTGATGATGTCATAATCATTTGATGTCATAATCATTGGATGATGTCATAATCATTTTATTGATGTCATAATCATTTGATGATGTCATAATCATTTGATGATGTCATAATCATTTTGTTGATGTCATAATCATTTGATGATGTCATAATCATTTGATGTCATAATCATTGGATGATGTCATAATCATTTTGTTGATGTCATAATCATTTTATGATGTCATAATCATTTTGTTGATGTCATAATCATTGGATGATGTCATAATCCTTTTGTTGATGTCATAATCATTTGATGATGTCATAATCATTAGATGATGTCATAATCATTTTGTTGATGTCATAATCATTTGATGATGTCATAATCATTTTGTTGATGTCATAATCATTTCGTTGATGTCATAATGATTTGATGATATCATAATCATTTGATGTCATAATCATTGGATGATGTCATAATCATTTTGTTGATGTCATAATCATTTGATGATGTCATAATCATTTGATGTCATAATCATTGAATGATGTCATAATCATTTTGTTGATATCATAATCATTTTATGATGTCGTAATCATTTTGTTGATGTCATAATCATTGGATGATGTCATAATCCTTTTGTTGATGTCATAATCATTTGATGATGTCATAATCATTAGATGATGTCATAATCATTTTGTTGATGTCATAATCATTTGATGATGTCATAATCATTTTGTTGATGTCATAATCATTTCGTTGATGTCATAATGATTTGATGATATCATAATCATTTGATGTCATAATCATTGGATGATGTCATAATCATTTTGTTGATGTCATAATCATTTGATGATGTCATAATCATTAGATGATGTCATAATCATTGGATGATGACATAATCATTTTGTTGATGTCATAATCATTTGATGTAATAATCATTGGATGATGTCATAATCATTTTGTTGATGTCATAATCATTTGATGATGTCATAATCATTAGATGATGTCATAATCATTTTGTTGATGTCATAATCATTTGATGATGTCATAATCATTAAATGATGTCATAATCATTTTGTTATGTCATAATCATTTGATGATGTCATAATCATTTGATGTCATAATCATTGGATGATGTCATAATCATTTTGTTGATGTCATGATCATTTTATGATGTCATAATCATTTTGTTGATGTCATAATCATTGGATGATGTCATAATCCTTTTGTTGATGTCATAATCATTTGATGATGTCATAATCATTTGATGTCATAATCATTGGATGATGTCATAATCATTTGATGATGTCATAATCATTTGATGTCATAATCATTGGATGTGTCATAATCATTTGATGATGTCATAATCATTTTGTTGATGTCATAATCATTTGATGATGTCATAATCATTTTGTTGATGTCATAATCATTTGATGATGTCATAATCATTCTGTTGATGTCATAATCATTTTGATGATGTCATAATGATTTGATAATGTCATAATCATTTGATGTCATAATCATTGGATGATGTCATAATCATTTTGTTGATGTCATAATCATTTGATGATGTCATAATCATTAGATGATGTCATAATCATTTTGTTGATGTCATAATCATTTGATGATGTCATAATCATTTTGTTGATGTCATAATCATTTCGTTGATGTCATAATGATTTGATGATGTCATAATCATTAGATGATGTCATAATCATTTTGTTGATGTCATAATCATTTGATGATGTCATAATCATTAGATGATTTCATAATCATTTTGTTGATGTCATAATCATTTGATGATGTCATAATCATTTGATGTCATAATCATTGGATGATGTCGTAATCATTTTGTTGATGTCATAATCATTTGATGATGTCATGATCATTTGATGATGTCATAATCATTTTGATGATGTCATAATCATTTGATGATGTCATAATCATTTGATGTCATAATCATTGGATAATGTCATAATCATTTTGTTGATGTCATAATCATTTTATGATGTCATAATCATTTTGTTGATGTCATAATCATTGGATCATGTCATAATCCTTTTGTTGATGTCATAATCATTTGATGATGTCATAATCATTAGATGATGTCATAATCATATTGTTGATGTCATAATCATTTGATGATGTCATAATCATTTTGTTGATGTCATAATCATTTCGTTGATGTCATAATGATTTGATGATATCATAATCATTTGATGTCATAATCATTGGATGATGTCATAATCATTTTGTTGATGTCATAATCATTTGATGATGTCATAATCATTTGATGTCATAATCATTGGATGATGTCATAATCATTTTGTTGATGTCATAATCATTTTATGATGTCATAATCATTTTGTTGATGTCATAATCATTGGATGATGTCATAATCCTTTTGTTGATGTCATAATCATTTGATGGTGTCATAATCATTAGATGATGTCATAATCATTTTGTTGATGTCATAATCATTTGATGATGTCATAATCATTTTGTTGATGTCATAATCATTTCGTTGATGTCATAATGATTTGATGATATCATAATCATTTGATGTCATAATCATTGCATGATGTCATAATCATTTTGTTGATGTCATAATCATTTGATGATGTCATAATCATTAGATGATGTCATAATCATTGGATGATGATATAATCATTTTGTTGATGTCATAATCATTTGATGTCATAATCATTGGATGATGTCAAAATCATTTTGTTGATGTCATAATCATTTGATGATGTCATAATCATTAGATAATGTCATAATCATTTTGTTGAAGTTATAATCATTTGATGATGTCATAATCATTTTGTTGATGTCATAATCATTTTGTTGATGTCATATTGATGTGATGATGTCATAATCATTTGATGTCATAATCATTGGATGATGTCATAATCATTTTGTTCATGTCATAATCATTTGATTATGTCATAATCATTTGATGTCATAATCATTGGATGATGTCATAATCATTTTGTTGATGTCATAATCATTTGATGATGTCATAATCATTAGATGATGTCAAATTCATTTTGTTCATGTCATAATCATTTGATGATGTCATAATCATTTGATGTAATAATCATTAGATGATGTCATAATCATTTTGTTGATGTCATAATCATTTGATGATGTCATAATCATTAGATGATGTCATAATCATTTTGTTGATGTCATAATCATTTGATGATGTCATAATCATTTGATGTCATAATCATTGGATGATGTCATAATCATTTTGTTGATGTCATAATCATTTGATGATGTCATAATCATTTTGTTGATGTCATAATCATTTGATGATGTCATAATCATTTGATGTCATAATCATTGGATGATGTCATAATCATTTTGTTGATGTCATAATCATTTGATGATGTCATAATCATTTGATGATGTCATAATCATTTTGTTGATGTCATAATGATTTGATGATATCATAATCATTTGATGTCATAATCATTGGATGATGTCATAATCATTTTGTTGATGTCATAATCATTTGATGATGTCATAATCATTTGATGTCATAATCATTGGATGATGTCATAATCATTTTGTTGATGTCATAATCATTTGATGATGTCATAATCATTAGATGATGTCATAATAATTTTGTTGATGTCATAATCATTTGATGGTGTCATAATCATATGATGTAATAATCATTGGATGATGTCATAATCATTTTGTTGATGTCATAATCATTTGATGATGTCATAATCATTAGATGATGTCATAATCATTTTGTTGATGTCATAATCATTTGATGATGTCATAATCATTAGATGATGTCATAATCATTTTGTTGATGTCATAATCATTTGATGATGTCATAATCATTTGATGTCATAATCATTGGATGATGTCATAATCATTTTATTGATGTCATAATCATTTGATGATGTCATAATCATTTGATGATGTCATAATCATTTTGTTGATGTCATAATCATTTGATGATGTCATAATCATTTGATGTCATAATCATTGGATGATGTCATAATCATTTTGTTGATGTCATAATCATTTTATGATGTCATAATCATTTTGTTGATGTCATAATCATTGGATGATGTCATAATCCTTTTGTTGATGTCATAATCATTGATGATGTCATAATCATTAGATGATGTCATAATCATTTTGTTGATGTCATAATCATTTGATGATGTCATAATCATTTTGTTGATGTCATAATCATTTCGTTGATGTCATAATGATTTGATGATATCATAATCATTTGATGTCATAATCATTGGATGATGTCATAATCATTTTGTTGATGTCATAATCATTTAATGATGTCATAATCATTAGATAATGTCATAATCATTTTGTTGATGTCATAATCATTTGATGATGTCATAATCATTTTGTTGATGTCATAATGATTTGATGATGTCATAATCATTTGATGTCATAATCATGGGATGATGTCATAATCATTTGATGATGTCATAATCATTTTGTTGATGTCATAATCATTTCGTTGATGTCATAATGATTTGATGATATCATAATCATTTGATGTCATAATCATATGATGTAATAATCATTGGATGATGTCATAATCATTTTATTGATGTCATAATCATTTGATGATGTCATAATCATTAGATGATGTCATAATCATTTTGTTGATGTCATAATCATTTGATGATGTCATAATCATTAGATGATGTCATAATCATTTTGTTGATGTCATAATCATTTGATGATGTCATAATCATTTGATGTCATAATCATTGGATGATGTCGTAATCATTTTGTTGATGTCATAATCATTTGATGATGTCATAATCATTTGATGATGTCATAATCATTTTGATGATGTCATAATCATTTGATGATGTCATAATCATTTGATGTCATAATCATTGGATAATGTCATAATCATTTTGTTGATGTCATAATCATTTTATGATGTCATAATCATTTTGTTGATGTCATAATCATTGGATCATGTCATAATCCTTTTGTTGATGTCATAATCATTTGATGATGTCATAATCATTAGATGATGTCATAATCATATTGTTGATGTCATAATCATTTGATGATGTCATAATCATTTTGTTGATGTCATAATCATTTCGTTGATGTCATAATGATTTGATGATATCATAATCATTTGATGTCATAATCATTGGATGATGTCATAATCATTTTGTTGATGTCATAATCATTTGATGATGTCATAATCATTTGATGTCATAATCATTGGATGATGTCATAATCATTTTGTTGATGTCATAATCATTTTATGATGTCATAATCATTTTGTTGATGTCATAATCATTGGATGATGTCATAATCCTTTTGTTGATGTCATAATCATTTGATGGTGTCATAATCATTAGATGATGTCATAATCATTTTGTTGATGTCATAATCATTTGATGATGTCATAATCATTTTGTTGATGTCATAATCATTTCGTTGATGTCATAATGATTTGATGATATCATAATCATTTGATGTCATAATCATTGCATGATGTCATAATCATTTTGTTGATGTCATAATCATTTGATGATGTCATAATCATTAGATGATGTCATAATCATTTGATGATGATATAATCATTTTGTTGATGTCATAATCATTTTATGATGTCATAATCATTTTGTTGATGTCATAATCATTGGATGATGTCAAAATCATTTTGTTGATGTCATAATCATTTGATGATGTCATAATCATTAGATAATGTCATAATCATTTTGTTGAAGTTATAATCATTTGATGATGTCATAATCATTTTGTTGATGTCATAATCATTTTGTTGATGTCATATTGATGTGATGATGTCATAATCATTTGATGTCATAATCATTGGATGATGTCATAATCATTTTGTTCATGTCATAATCATTTGATGATGTCATAATCATTTGATGTCATAATCATTGGATGATGTCATAATCATTTTGTTGATGTCATAATCATTTGATGATGTCATAATCATTAGATGATGTCAAATTCATTTTGTTGATGTCATAATCATTTGATGATGTCATAATCATTTGATGTAATAATCATTAGATGATGTCATAATCATTTTGTTGATGTCATAATCATTTGATGATGTCATAATCATTAGATGATGTCATAATCATTTTGTTGATGTCATAATCATTTGATGATGTCATAATCATTTGAAGTCATAATCATTGGATGATGTCATAATCATTTTGTTGATGTCATAATCATTTGATGATGTCATAATCATTTGATGATGTCATAATCATTTTGTTGATGTCATAATCATTTGATGATGTCATAATCATTTGATGTCATAATCATTGGATGATGTCATAATCATTTTGTTGATGTCATAATCATTTGATGATGTCATAATCATTTTGTTGATGTCATAATGATTTGATGATGTCATAATCATTTGATGTCATAATCATTGGATGATGTCATAATCATTTGATGATGTCATAATCATTTGATGTCATAATCATTGGATGATGTCATAATCATTTTGTTGATGTCATAATCATTTGATGATGTCATAATCATTAGATGATGTCATAATAATTTTGTTGATGTCATAATCATTTGATGGTGTCATAATCATATGATGTAATAATCATTGGATGATGTCATAATCATTTTGTTGATGTCATAATCATTTGATGATGTCATAATCATTAGATGATGTCATAATCATTTTGTTGATGTCATAATCATTTGATGATGTCATAATCATTAGATGATGTCATAATAGTTTTGTTGATGTCATAATCATTTGATGATGTCATAATCATTTGATGTCATAATCATTGGATGATGTCATAATCATTTTATTGATGTCATAATCATTTGATGATGTCATAATCATTTGATGATGTCATAATCATTTTGTTGATGTCATAATCATTTGATGATGTCATAATCATTTGATGTCATAATCATTGGATGATGTCATAATCATTTTGTTGATGTCATAATCATTTTATGATGTCATAATCATTTTGTTGATGTCATAATCATTGGATGATGTCATAATCCTTTTGTTGATATCATAATCGTTTGATGATGTCATAATCATTAGATGATGTCATAATCATTTTGTTGATGTCATAATCATTTGATGATGTCATAATCATTTTGTTGATGTCATAATCATTTCGTTGATGTCATAATGATTTGATGATATCATAATCATTTGATGTCATAATCATTGGATGATGTCATAATCATTTTGTTGATGTCATAATCATTTGATGATGTCATAATCATTTGATGTCATAATCATTGAATGATGTCATAATCATTTTGTTGATATCATAATCATTTTATGATGTCATAATCATTTTGTTGATGTCATAATCATTGGATGATGTCATAATCCTTTTGTTGATGTCATAATCATTTGATGATGTCATAATCATTAGATGATGTCATAATCATTTTGTTGATGTCATAATCATTTGATGATGTCATAATCATTTTGTTGATGTCATAATCATTTCGTTGATGTCATAATGATTTGATGATATCATAATCATTTGATGTCATAATCATTGGATGAAGTCATAATCATTTTGTTGATGTCATAATCATTTGATGATGTCATAATCATTAGATGATGTCATAATCATTGGATGATGACATAATCATTTTGTTGATGTCATAATCATTTGATGTAATAATCATTGGATGATGTCATAATCATTTTGTTGATGTCATAATCATTTGATGATGTCATAATCATTAGATGATGTCATAATCATTTTGTTGATGTCATAATCATTTGATGATGTCATAATCATTAGATGATGTCATAATCATTTTGTTGATGTCATAATCATTTGATGATGTCATAATCATTTGATGTCATAATCATTGGATGATGTCATAATCATTTTGTTGATGTCATGATCATTTTATGATGTCATAATCATTTTGTTGATGTCATAATCATTGGATGATGTCATAATCCTTTTGTTTATGTCATAATCGTTTGATGATGTCATAATCATTTGATGTCATAATCATTGGATGATGTCATAATCATTTGATGATGTCATAATCATTTGATGTCATAATCATTGGATGTGTCATAATCATTTGATGATGTCATAATCATTTTGTTGATGTCATAATCATTTGATGATGTCATAATCATTCTGTTGATGTCATAATCATTTTGATGATGTCATAATGATTTGATAATGTCATAATCATTTGATGTCATAATCATTGGATGATGTCATAAACATTTTGTTTATGTCATAATCATTTGATGATGTCATAATCATTAGATGATGTCATAATCATTTTGTTGATGTCATAATCATTTGATGATGTCATAATCATTTTGTGGATGTCATAATCATTTCGTTGATGTCATAATGATTTGATGATATCATAATCATTTGATGTCATAATCATTGGATGATGTCATAATCATTTTGTTGATGTCATAATCATTTGATGATGTCATAATCATTTGATGTCATAATCATTGGATGATGTCATAATCATTTGATGATGTCATAATGATTTTTTTGATGTCATAATCATTTGATGATGCCATAATCATTTTGTTGATGTCATAATCATTTTGTTGATGTCATAATCATTTTGTTGATGTCATAATCATTTGATGATGTCATAATCATTAGATGATGTCATAATCATTTTGTTGAAGTCATAATCATTGGATGATGTCATAATCATTTGATGTCATAATCATTGGATGATGTCATAATCATTTTGTTGATGTCATAATCATTGGATGATGTCATAATCATTAGATAATGTCATAATCATTTTGTTGAAGTCATAATCATTTGATTATGTCATAATCATTTTGTTGATGTCATAATGATTTGATGATGTCATAATCATTTGATGTCATAATCATTGGATGATGACATAATCGTTTTGTTGATGTCATAATCATTTGATGATGTCATAATCATTTGATGTCATAATCATTGGATGATGTCATAATCATTTGATGATGTCATAATCATTTGATGTCATAATCATTGGATGTGTCATAATCATTTGATGATGTCATAATCATTTTGTTGATGTCATAATCATTTGATGATGTCATAATCATTCTGTTGATGTCATAATCATTTTGATGATGTCATAATGATTTGATAATGTCATAATCATTTGATGTCATAATCATTGGATGATGTCATAAACATTTTGTTGATGTCATAATCATTTGATGATGTCATAATCATTAGATGATGTCATAATCATTTTGTTGATGTCATAATCATTTGATGATGTCATAATCATTTTGTGGATGTCATAATCATTTCGTTGATGTCATAATGATTTGATGATATCATAATCATTTGATGTCATAATCATTGGATGATGTCATAATCATTTTGTTGATGTCATAATCATTTGAGGATGTCATAATCATTTGATGTCATAATCATTGGATGATGTCATAATCATTTGATGATGTCATAATGATTTTTTTGATGTCATAATCATTTGATGATGCCATAATCATTTTGTTGATGTCATAATCATTTTGTTGATGTCATAATCATTTTGTTGATGTCATAATCATTTGATGATGTCATAATCATTAGATGATGTCATAATCATTTTGTTGAAGTCATAATCATTGGATGATGTCATAATCATTTGATGTCATAATCATTGGATGATGTCATAATCATTTTGTTGATGTCATAATCATTGGATGATGTCATAATCATTAGATAATGTCATAATCATTTTGTTGAAGTCATAATCATTTGATTATGTCATAATCATTTTGTTGATGTCATAATGATTTGATGATGTCATAATCATTTGATGTCATAATCATTGGATGATGACATAATCGTTTTGTTGATGTCATAATCATTTGATGATGTCATAATCATTTGATGTCATAATCATTGGATGATGTCATAATCATTTTGTTGATGTCATAATCATTTGATGATGTCATAATCATTAGATGATGTCATAATAATTTTGTTGATGGCATAATCATTTGATGACGTCATAATCATATGATGTAATAATCATTGGATGATGTCATAATCATTTTGTTGATGTCATAATCATTTGATGATGTCATAATCATTAGATGATGTCATAATCATTTTGTTGATGTCATAATCATTTGATGATGTCATAATCATTAGATGATGTCATAATCATTTTGTTGATGTCATAATCATTTGATGATGTCATAATCATTTGATGTCATAATCATTGGATGATGTCATAATCATTTTGTTGATGTCATAATCATTAGATGATGTCATAATCATTAGATGATGTCATAATCATTTTGTTGATGTCATAATCATTTGATGATGTCATAATCATTTGATGTCATAATCATTGGATGATGTCATAATCATTTTGTTGATGTCATAATCATTTTATGATGTCATAATCATTTTGTTGATGTCAAAATCATTGGATGATGTCATAATCCTTTTGTTGATGTCATAATCATTTGATGATGTCATAATCATTAGATGATGTCATAATAATTTTGTTGATGTCATAATCATTTGATGATGTCTTAATCATTTTGTTGATGTCATAATCATTTCGTTGATGTCATAATGATTTGATGATATCATATTCATTTGATGTCATAATCATTGGATGATGTCATAATCATTTTGTTGATGTCATAATCATTTGATGATATCATAATCATTTGATGTCATAATCATTGGATAATCATTTTGTTGATGTCATAATCATTTTATGATGTCATAATCATTTTGTTGATGTCATAATCATTGGATGATGTCATATTCCTTTTGTTGATGTCATAATCATTTGATGATGTCATAATCATTAGATGATGTCATAATCATTTTGTTGATGTCATAATCATTTGATGATGTCATAATAATTTTGTTGATGTCATAATCATTTCGTTGATGTCATAATGATTTGATGATATCATAATCATTTGATGTCATAATCATTGGATGATTTCATAATCATTTTGTTGATGTCATAAAAATTTGATGATGTCATAATCATTAGATGATGTCATAATCATTGGATGATGACATAATCATTTTGTTGATGTCATAATCATTTGATGTCATAATCATTGGATGATGTCATAATCATTTTGTTGATGTCATAATCATTTGATGATGTCATAATCATTAGATGATGTCATAATCATTTTGTTGATGTCATAATCATTTCATGATGTCATAATCATTTGATGTCATAATCATTGGATGATGTCATAATCATTTTGTTGATGGCATAATCATTTGATGATGTCATAATCATTAGATAATGTCATAATCATTTTGTTGAAGTCATAATCATTTGATGATGTCATAATCATTTTGTTGATGTCATAATCATTTTGTTGATGTCATAATGATTTGATGATGTCATAATCATTTGATGTCATAATCATTGGATGATGTCATAATCATTTTGTTGATGTCATAATCATTTGATGATGTCATAATCATTTGATGTCATAATCATTGGATGATGTCATAATCATTTTGTTGATGTCATAATCATGTGATGATGTCATAATCATTAGAAGATGTCATAAACATTTTGTTGATGTCATAATCATTTTGTTGATGTCATAATCATTTTATGATGTCATAATCATTTGATGATGTCATAATCATTAGATGATGTCATAATCATTTTGTTGATGTCATAATCATTTGATGATGTCATAATCATTTGATGTCATAATCATTGGATGATGTCATAATCATTTTGTTGATGTCATAATCATTTGATGATGTCATAATCATTTGATGTCATAATCATTAGATGATGTCATAATCATTTTGTTGATGTCATAATCATTTGATGTCATAATCATTGGATGATGTCATAATCATTTTGTTGATGTCATAATCATTTGATGATGTCATAATCATTTGATGTCATAATCATTGGATGATGTCATAATCATTTTGTTGATGTCATAATCATTTGATGATGTCATAATCATTAGATGATGTCATAATCATTGGATGATGACATAATCATTTTGTTGATGTCATAATCATTTGATGTCATAATCATTGGATGATGTCATAATCATTTTGTTGATGTCATAATCATTTGATGATGTCATAATCATTAGATGATGTCATAATCATTTTGTTGATGTCACAATCATTTCATGATGTCATAATCATTTGATGTCATAATCATTGGATGATGTCATAATCATTTTGTTGATGTCATAATCATTTGATGATGTCATAATCATTAGATAATGTCATAATCATTTTGTTGATGTCATAATCATTTGATGATGTCATAATCATTTTGTTGATGTCATAATGATTTGATGATGTCATAATCATTTGATGTCATAATCATTGGATGATGTCATAATCATTTTGTTGATGTCATAATCATTTGATGATGTCATAATCATTTGATGTCATAATCATTGGATGATGTCATAATCATTTTGTTGATGTCATAATCATTTGATGATGTCATAATCATTAGATGATGTCATAATAATTTTGTTGATGTCATAATCATTTGATGATGTCATAATCATTAGATGATGTCATAATCATTTTGTTGATGTCATAATCATTTGATGATGTCATAATCATTTGATGTCATAATCATTGGATGATGTCATAATCATTTTATTGATGTCATAATCATTTGATGATGTCATAATCATTTGATGATGTCATAATCATTTTGTTGATGTCATAATCATTTGATGATGTCATAATCATTTGATGTCATAATCATTGGATGATGTCATAATCATTTTGTTGATGTCATAATCATTTTATGATGTCATAATCATTTTGTTGATGTCATAATCATTGGATGATGTCATAATCCTTTTGTTGATGTCATAATCATTTGATGATGTCATAATCATTAGATGATGTCATAATCATTTTGTTGATGTCATAATCATTTGATGATGTCATAATCATTTTGTTGATGTCATAATCATTTCGTTGATGTCATAATCATTTTGTTGATTTCATAATCATTTGATGATGTCATAATCATTAGATGATGTCATAATCATTTTGTTGATGTCATAATCATTTGATGATGTCATAATCATTTGATGATGTCATAATCATTTGATGATGTCATAATCATTTTGTTGATGTCATAATCATTTGATGATGTCATAATCATTTGATGTCATAATCATTGGATGATGTCGTAATCATTTTGTTGATGTCATAATCATTTGATGATGTCATAATCATTTGATGTCATAATCATTGGATAATGTCATAATCATTTTGTTGATGTCATAATCATTTTATGATGTCATAATCATTTTGTTGATGTCATAATCATTGGATGATGTCATAATCCTTTTGTTGATGTCATAATCATTTGATGATGTCATAATCATTAGATGATGTCATAATCATATTCTTGATGTCATAACCATTTGATGATGTCATAATCATTTTGTTGATGTCATAATCATTTCGTTGATGTCATAATGATTTGATGATATCATAATTATTTGATGTCATAATCATTGGATGATGTCATAATCATTTTGTTGATGTCATAATCATTTGATGATGTCATAATCATTTGATGTCATAATCATTGGATGATGTCATAATCATTTTGTTGATGTCATAATCATTTTATGATGTCATAATCATTTTGTTGATGTCATAATCATTGGATGATGTCATAATCCTTTTGTTGATGTCATAATCATTTGATGATGTCATAATCATTTGATGTCATAATCATTGGATGATGTCATAATCATTTTGTTGATGTCATAATCATTTTATGATGTCATAATCATTTTGTTGATGTCATAATCATTGGATGATGTCATAATCCTTTTGTTGATGTCATAATCATTTGATGATGTCATAATCATTTGATGTCATAATCATTGGATGATGTCATAATGATTTGATGATGTCATAATCATTTGATGTCATAATCATTGGATGATGTCATAATCATTTTGTTGATGTCATAATCATTTGATGATGTCATAATCATTTGATGTCATAATCATTGGATGATGTCATAATCATTTTGTTGATGTCATAATCATTTGATGATGTCATAATCATTAGATGATGTCATAATAATTTTGTTGATGTCATAATCATTTGATGGTGTCATAATCATATGATGTAATAATCATTGGATGATGTCATAATCATTTTGTTGATGTCATAATCATTTGATGATGTCATAATCATTAGATGATGTCATAATCATTTTGTTGATGTCATAATCATTTGATGATGTCATAATCATTAGATGATGTCATAATCATTTTGTTGATGTCATAATCATTTGATGATGTCATAATCATTTGATGTCATAATCATTGGATGATGTCATAATCATTTTATTGATGTCATAATCATTTGATGATGTCATAATCATTTGATGATGTCATAATCATTTTGTTGATGTCATAATCATTTGATGATGTCATAATCATTTGATGTCATAATCATTGGATGATGTCATAATCATTTTGTTGATGTCATAATCATTTTATGATGTCATAATCATTTTGTTGATGTCATAATCATTGGATAATGTCATAATCCTTTTGTTGATGTCATAATAATTGATGATGTCATAATCATTAGATGATGTCATAATCATTTTGTTGATGTCATAATCATTTGATGATGTCATAATCATTTTGTTGATGTCATAATCATTTCGTTGATGTCATAATGATTTGATGATATCATAATCATTTGATGTCATAATCATTGGATGATGTCATAATCATTTTGTTGATGTCATAATCATTTGATGATGTCATAATCATTAGATAATGTCATAATCATTTTGTTGATGTCATAATCATTTGATGATGTCATAATCATTTTGTTGATGTCATAATGATTTGATGATGTCATAATCATTTGATGTCATAATCATGGGATGATGTCATAATCATTTGATGATGTCATAATCATTTGATGATGTCATAATCATTTTGTTGATGTCATAATGATTTGATGATGTCATAATCATTTGATGTCATAATCATGGGATGATGTCATAATCATTTGATGATGTCATAATCATTTTGTTGATGTCATAATCATTTCGTTGATGTCATAATGATTTGATGATATCATAATCATTTGATGTCATAATCATATGATGTAATAATCATTGGATGATGTCATAATCATTTTGTTGATGTCATAATCATTTGATGATGTCATAATCATTAGATGATGTCATAATCATTTGTTGATGTCATAATCATTTGATGATGTCATAATCATTTGATGTCATAATCATTGGATGATGTCATAATCATTTTGTTGATGTCATAATCATTTTATGATGTCATAATCATTTTGTTGATGTCATAATCATTGGATGATGTCATAATCCTTTTGTTGATGTCATAATCATTTGATGGTGTCATAATCATTAGATGATGTCATAATCATTTTGTTGATGTCATAATCATTTGATGATGTCATAATCATTTTGTTGATGTCATAATCATTTCGTTGATGTCATAATGATTTGATGATATCATAATCATTTGATGTCATAATCATTGCATGATGTCATAATCATTTTGTTGATGTCATAATCATTTGATGATGTCATAATCATTAGATGATGTCATAATCATTTGATGATGATATAATCATTTTGTTGATGTCATAATCATTTGATGTCATAATCATTGGATGATGTCAAAATCATTTTGTTGATGTCATAATCATTTGATGATGTCATAATCATTAGATAATGTCATAATCATTTTGTTGAAGTTATAATCATTTGATGATGTCATAATCATTTTGTTGATGTCATAATCATTTTGTTGATGTCATATTGATGTGATGATGTCATAATCATTTGATGTCATAATCATTGGATGATGTCATAATCATTTTGTTCATGTCATAATCATTTGATGATGTCATAATCATTTGATGTCATAATCATTGGATGATGTCATAATCATTTTGTTGATGTCATAATCATTTGATGATGTCATAATCATTAGATGATGTCAAATTCATTTTGTTGATGTCATAATCATTTGATGATGTCATAATCATTTGATGTAATAATCATTAGATGATGTCATAATCATTTTGTTGATGTCATAATCATTTGATGATGTCATAATCATTAGATGATGTCATAATCATTTTGTTGATGTCATAATCATTTGATGATGTCATAATCATTTGATGTCATAATCATTGGATGATGTCATAATCATTTTGTTGATGTCATAATCATTTGATGATGTCATAATCATTTGATGATGTCATAATCATTTTGTTGATGTCATAATCATTTGATGATGTCATAATCATTTGATGTCATAATCATTGGATGATGTCATAATCATTTTGTTGATGTCATAATCATTTGATGATGTCATAATCATTTGATGATGTCATAATCATTTTGTTGATGTCATAATGATTTGATGATGTCATAATCATTTGATGTCATAATCATTGGATGATGTCATAATCATTTTGTTGATGTCATAATCATTTGATGATGTCATAATCATTTGATGTCATAATCATTGGATGATGTCATAATCATTTTGTTGATGTCATAATCATTTGATGATGTCATAATCATTAGATGATGTCATAATAATTTTGTTGATGTCATAATCATTTGATGGTGTCATAATCATATGATGTAATAATCATTGGATGATGTCATAATCATTTTGTTGATGTCATAATCATTTGATGATGTCATAATCATTAGATGATGTCATAATCATTTTGTTGATGTCATAATCATTTGATGATGTCATAATCATTAGATGATGTCATAATCATTTTGTTGATGTCATAATCATTTGATGATGTCATAATCATTTGATGTCATAATCATTGGATGATGTCATAATCATTTTATTGATGTCATAATCATTTGATGATGTCATAATCATTTGATGATGTCATAATCATTTTGTTGATGTCATAATCATTTGATGATGTCATAATCATTTGATGTCATAATCATTGGATGATGTCATAATCATTTTGTTGATGTCATAATCATTTGATGATGTCATAATCATTAGATAATGTCATAATCATTTTGTTGATGTCATAATCATTTGATGATGTCATAATCATTTTGTTGATGTCATAATGATTTGATGATGTCATAATCATTTGATGTCATAATCATTGGATGATGTCATAATCATTTTGTTGATGTCATAATCATTTGATGATGTCATAATCATTTGATGTCATAATCATTTTATGATGTCATAATCATTTTGTTGATGTCATAATCATTGGATGATGTCATAATCCTTTTGTTGATGTCATAATCATTGATGATGTCATAATCATTAGATGATGTCAAAATCATTTTGTTGATGTCATAATCATTTGATGATGTCATAATCATTTTGTTGATGTCATAATCATTTCGTTGATGTCATAATGATTTGATGATATCATAATCATTTGATGTCATAATCATTGGATGATGTCATAATCATTTTGTTGATGTCATAATCATTTGATGATGTCATAATCATTAGATAATGTCATAATCATTTTGTTGATGTCATAATCATTTGATGATGTCATAATCATTTTGTTGATGTCATAATGATTTGATGATGTCATAATCATTTGATGTCATAATCATTGGATGATGTCATAATCATTTTGTTGATGTCATAATCATTTGATGATGTCATAATCATTTGATGTCATAATCATTGGATGATGTCATAATCATTTGATGATGTCATAATCATTTTGTTGATGTCATAATCATTTCGTTGATGTCATAATGATTTGATGATATCATAATCATTTGATGTCATAATCATATGATGTAATAATCATTGGATGATGTCATAATCATTTTGTTGATGTCATAATCATTTGATGATGTCATAATCATTAGATGATGTCATAATCATTTTGTTGATGTCATAATCATTTGATGATGTCATAATCATTAGATGATGTCATAATCATTTTGTTGATGTCATAATCATTTGATGATGTCATAATCATTTGATGTCATAATCATTGGATGATGTCGTAATCATTTTGTTGATGTCATAATCATTTGATGATGTCATAATCATTTGATGTCATAATCATTGGATGATGTCATAATCATTTTGTTGATGTCATAATCATTTGATGATGTCATAATCATTAGATGATGTCATAATCATTTTGTTGATGTCATAATTATTTGATGATGTCATAATCATTTTGTTGATGTCATAATCATTTCGTTGATGTCATAATGATTTGATGATGTCATAATCATTAGATGATGTCATAATCATTTTGTTGATGTCATAATCATTTGATGATGTCATAATCATTTGATGTCATAATCATTGGATGATGTCGTAATCATTTTGTTGATGTCATAATCATTTGATGATGTCATAATCATTTGATGATGTCATAATCATTTTGATGATGTCATAATCATTTGATGATGTCATAATCATTTGATGTCATAATCATTGGATAATGTCATAATCATTTTGTTGATGTCATAATCATTTTATGATGTCATAATCATTTTGTTGATGTCATAATCATTGGATCATGTCATAATCCTTTTGTTGATGTCATAATCATTTGATGATGTCATAATCATTAGATGATGTCATAATCATATTGTTGATGTCATAATCATTTGATGATGTCATAATCATTTTGTTGATGTCATATTCATTTCGTTGATGTCATAATGATTTGATGATATCATAATCATTTGATGTCATAATCATTGGATGATGTCATAATCATTTTGTTGATGTCATAATCATTTGATGATGTCATAATCATTTGATGTCATAATCATTGGATGATGTCATAATCATTTTGTTGATGTCATAATCATTTTATGATGTCATAATCATTTTGTTGATGTCATAATCATTGGATGATGTCATAATCCTTTTGTTGATGTCATAATCATTTGATGGTGTCATAATCATTAGATGATGTCATAATCATTTTGTTGATGTCATAATCATTTGATGATGTCATAATCATTTTGTTGATGTCATAATCATTTCGTTGATGTCATAATGATTTGATGATATCATAATCATTTGATGTCATAATCATTGCATGATGTCATAATCATTTTGTTGATGTCATAATCATTTGATGATGTCATAAACATTAGATGATGTCATAATCATTTGATGATGATATAATCATTTTGTTGATGTCATAATCATTTGATGTCATAATCATTGGATGATGTCAAAATCATTTTGTTGATGTCATAATCATTTGATGATGTCATAATCATTAGATAATGTCATAATCATTTTGTTGAAGTTATAATCATTTGATGATGTCATAATCATTTTGTTGATGTCATAATCATTTTGTTGATGTCATATTGATGTGATGATGTCATAATCATTTGATGTCATAATCATTGGATGATGTCATAATCATTTTGTTCATGTCATAATCATTTGATGATGTCATAATCATTTGATGTCATAATCATTGGATGATGTCATAATCATTTTGTTGATGTCATAATCATTTGATGATGTCATAATCATTAGATGATGTCAAATTCATTTTGTTGATGTCATAATCATTTGATGATGTCATAATCATTTGATGTAATAATCATTAGATGATGTCATAATCATTTTGTTGATGTCATAATCATTTGATGATGTCATAATCATTAGATGATGTCATAATCATTTTGTTGATGTCATAATCATTTGATGATGTCATAATCATTTGATGTCATAATCATTGGATGATGTCATAATCATTTTGTTGATGTCATAATCATTTGATGATGTCATAATCATTTGATGATGTCATAATCATTTTGTTGATGTCATAATCATTTGATGATGTCATAATCATTTGATGTCATAATCATTGGATGATGTCATAATCATTTTGTTGATGTCATAATCATTTGATGATGTCATAATCATTTGATGATGTCATAATCATTTTGTTGATGTCATAATGATTTGATGATGTCATAATCATTTGATGTCATAATCATTGGATGATGTCATAATCATTTTGTTGATGTCATAATCATTTGATGATGTCATAATCATTTGATGTCATAATCATTGGATGATGTCATAATCATTTTGTTGATGTCATAATCATTTGATGATGTCATAATCATTAGATGATGTCATAATAATTTTGTTGATGTCATAATCATTTGATGGTGTCATAATCATATGATGTAATAATCATTGGATGATGTCATAATCATTTTGTTGATGTCATAATCATTTGATGATGTCATAATCATTAGATGATGTCATAATCATTTTGTTGATGTCATAATCATTTGATGATGTCATAATCATTAGATGATGTCATAATCATTTTGTTGATGTCATAATCATTTGATGATGTCATAATCATTTGATGTCATAATCATTGGATGATGTCATAATCATTTTATTGATGTCATAATCATTTGATGATGTCATAATCATTTGATGATGTCATAATCATTTTGTTGATGTCATAATCATTTGATGATGTCATAATCATTTGATGTCATAATCATTGGATGATGTCATAATCATTTTGTTGATGTCATAATCATTTTATGATGTCATAATCATTTTGTTGATGTCATAATCATTGGATGATGTCATAATCCTTTTGTTGATGTCATAATCATTGATGATGTCATAATCATTAGATGATGTCAAAATCATTTTGTTGATGTCATAATCATTTGATGATGTCATAATCATTTTGTTGATGTCATAATCATTTCGTTGATGTCATAATGATTTGATGATATCATAATCATTTGATGTCATAATCATTGGATGATGTCATAATCATTTTGTTGATGTCATAATCATTTGATGATGTCATAATCATTAGATAATGTCATAATCATTTTGTTGATGTCATAATCATTTGATGATGTCATAATCATTTTGTTGATGTCATAATGATTTGATGATGTCATAATCATTTGATGTCATAATCATTGGATGATGTCATAATCATTTTGTTGATGTCATCATCATTTGATGATGTCATAATCATTTGATGTCATAATCATTGGATGATGTCATAATCATTTGATGATGTCATAATCATTTTGTTGATGTCATAATCATTTCGTTGATGTCATAATGATTTGATGATATCATAATCATTTGATGTCATAATCATATGATGTAATAATCATTGGATGATGTCATAATCATTTTGTTGATGTCATAATCATTTGATGATGTCATAATCATTAGATGATGTCATAATCATTTTGTTGATGTCATAATCATTTGATGATGTCATAATCATTAGATGATGTCATAATCATTTTGTTGATGTCATAATCATTTGATGATGTCATAATCATTTGATGTCATAATCATTGGATGATGTCGTAATCATTTTGTTGATGTCATAATCATTTGATGATGTCATAATCATTTGATGTCATAATCATTGGATGATGTCATAATCATTTTGTTGATGTCATAATCATTTGATGATGTCATAATCATTAGATGATGTCATAATCATTTTGTTGATGTCATAATTATTTGATGATGTCATAATCATTTTGTTGATGTCATAATCATTTCGTTGATGTCATAATGATTTGATGATGTCATAATCATTAGATGATGTCATAATCATTTTGTTGATATCATAATCATTTGATGATGTCATAATCATTAGATGATTTCATAATCATTTTGTTGATGTCATAATCATTTGATGATGTCATAATCATTTGATGTCATAATCATTGGATGATGTCGTAATCATTATGTTGATGTCATAATCATTTGATGATGTCATGATCATTTGATGATGTCATAATCATTTTGATGATGTCATAATCATTTGATGATGTCATAATCATTTGATGTCATAATCATTGGATAATGTCATAATCATTTTGTTGATGTCATAATCATTTTATGATGTCATAATCATTTTGTTGATGTCATAATCATTGGATCATGTCATAATCCTTTTGTGTATGTCATAATCATTTGATGATGTCATAATCATTAGATGATGTCATAATCATATTGTTGATGTCATAATCATTAGATGATGTCATAATCATTTTGTTGATGTCATAATCATTTCGTTGATGTCATAATCATTTTGTTGATGTCATAATCATTTCGTTGATGTCATAATGATTTGATGATATCATAATCATTTTGTTGATGTCATAATCATTTGATGATGTCATAATCATTAGATGATGTCATAATCATTGGATGATGACATAATCATTTTGTTGATGTCATAATCATTGGATGATGACATAATCATTTTGTTGATGTCATAATCATTTGATGTAATAATCATTGGATGATGTCATAATCATTTTGTTGATGTCATAATCATTTGATGATGTCATAATCATTAGATGATGTCATAATCATTTTGTTGATGTCATAATCATTTGATGATGTCATAATCATTAAATGATGTCATAATCATTTTGTTATGTCATAATCATTTGATGATGTCATAATCATTTGATGTCATAATCATTGGATGATGTCATAATCATTTTGTTGATGTCATGATCATTTTATGATGTCATAATCATTTTGTTGATGTCATAATCATTGGATGATGTCATAATCCTTTTGTTGATGTCATAATCATTTGATGATGTCATAATCATTTGATGTCATAATCATTGGATGATGTCATAATCATTTGATGATGTCATAATCATTTGATGTCATAATCATTGGATGTGTCATAATCATTTGATGATGTCATAATCATTTTGTTGATGTCATAATCATTTGATGATGTCATAATCATTTTGTTGATGTCATAATCATTTGATGATGTCATAATCATTCTGTTGATGTCATAATCATTTTGATGATGTCATAATGATTTGATAATGTCATAATCATTTGATGTCATAATCATTGAATGATGTCATAATCATTTTGTTGATGTCATAATCATTTGATGATGTCATAATCATTAGATGATGTCATAATCATTTTGTTGATGTCATAATCATTTGATGATGTCATAATCATTTTGTTGATGTCATAATCATTTCGTTGATGTCATAATGATTTGATGATGTCATAATCATTAGATGATGTCATAATCATTTTGTTGATGTCATAATCATTTGATGATGTCATAATCATTAGATGATTTCATAATCATTTTGTTGATGTCATAATCATTTGATGATGTCATAATCATTTGATGTCATAATCATTGGATGATGTCGTAATCATTTTGTTGATGTCATAATCATTTGATGATGTCATGATCATTTGATGATGTCATAATCATTTTGATGATGTCATAATCATTTGATGATGTCATAATCATTTGATGTCATAATCATTGGATAATGTCATAATCATTTTGTTGATGTCATAATCATTTTATGATGTCATAATCATTTTGTTGATGTCATAATCATTGGATCATGTCATAATCCTTTTGTTGATGTCATAATCATTTGATGATGTCATAATCATTAGATGATGTCATAATCATATTGTTGATGTCATAATCATTTGATGATGTCATAATCATTTTGTTGATGTCATAATCATTTCGTTGATGTCATAATGATTTGATGATATCATAATCATTTGATGTCATAATCATTGGATGATGTCATAATCATTTTGTTGATGTCATAATCATTTGATGATGTCATAATCATTTGATGTCATAATCATTGGATGATGTCATAATCATTTTGTTGATGTCATAATCATTTTATGATGTCATAATCATTTTGTTGATGTCATAATCATTGGATGATGTCATAATCCTTTTGTTGATGTCATAATCATTTGATGGTGTCATAATCATTAGATGATGTCATAATCATTTTGTTGATGTCATAATCATTTGATGATGTCATAATCATTTTGTTGATGTCATAATCATTTCGTTGATGTCATAATGATTTGATGATATCATAATCATTTGATGTCATAATCATTGCATGATGTCATAATCATTTTGTTGATGTCATAATCATTTGATGATGTCATAATCATTAGATGATGTCATAATCATTGGATGATTATATAATCATTTTGTTGATGTCATAATCATTTGATGTCATAATCATTGGATGATGTCAAAATCATTTTGTTGATGTCATAATCATTTGATGATGTCATAATCATTAGATAATGTCATAATCATTTTGTTGAAGTTATAATCATTTGATGATGTCATAATCATTTTGTTGATGTCATAATCATTTTGTTGATGTCATATTGATGTGATGATGTCATAATCATTTGATGTCATAATCATTGGATGATGTCATAATCATTTTGTTCATGTCATAATCATTTGATGATGTCATAATCATTTGATGTCATAATCATTGGATGATGTCATAATCATTTTGTTGATGTCATAATCATTTGATGATGTCATAATCATTAGATGATGTCAAATTCATTTTGTTGATGTCATAATCATTTGATGATGTCATAATCATTTGATGTAATAATCATTAGATGATGTCATAATCATTTTGTTGATGTCATAATCATTTGATGATGTCATAATCATTAGATGATGTCATAATCATTTTGTTGATGTCATAATCATTTGATTATGTCATAATCATTTGATGTCATAATCATTGGATGATGTCATAATCATTTTGTTGATGTCATAATCATTTGATGATGTCATAATCATTTGATGATGTCATAATCATTTTGTTGATGTCATAATCA
The DNA here is from genome assembly GCF_039654945.1 of Dendrobates tinctorius. NCBI lineage: Eukaryota > Metazoa > Chordata > Amphibia > Anura > Dendrobatidae > Dendrobates > Dendrobates tinctorius. The sequence continues at coordinate 38,361,779 of NW_027361687.1, read as the reverse complement.
TTTGGTGATGTCATAATCATTTGATGTCATAATCATTGGATGATGTCATAATCATTTTGTTGATGTCATAATCATTTGATGATGTCATAATCATTTGATGATGTCATAATCATTTTGTTGATGTCATAATGATTTGATGATGTCATAATCATTTGATGTCATAATCATTGGATGATGTCATAATCATTTTGTTGATGTCATAATCATTTGATGATGTCATAATCATTTGATGTCATAATCATTGGATGATGTCATAATCATTTTGTTGATGTCATAATCATTTGATGATGTCATAATCATTAGATGATGTCATAATAATTTTGTTGATGTCATAATCATTTGATGGTGTCATAATCATATGATGTAATAATCATTGGATGATGTCATAATCATTTTGTTGATGTCATAATCATTTGATGATGTCATAATCATTAGATGATGTCATAATCATTTTGTTGATGTCATAATCATTTGATGATGTCATAATCATTAGATGATGTCATAATAGTTTTGTTGATGTCATAATCATTTGATGATGTCATAATCATTTGATGATGTCATAATCATTTGATGATGTCATAATCATTTTGTTGATGTCATAATCATTTGATGATGTCATAATCATTTGATGTCATAATCATTGGATGATGTCATAATCATTTTGTTGATGTCATAATCATTTTATGATGTCATAATCATTTTGTTGATGTCATAATCATTGGATGATGTCATAATCCTTTTGTTGATGTCATAATCGTTTGATGATGTCATAATCATTAGATGATGTCATAATCATTTTGTTGATGTCATAATCATTTGATGATGTCATAATCATTTTGTTGATGTCATAATCATTTCGTTGATGTCATAATGATTTGATGATATCATAATCATTTGATGTCATAATCATTGGATGATGTCATAATCATTTTGTTGATGTCATAATCATTTGATGATGTCATAATCATTTGATGTCATAATCATTGAATGATGTCATAATCATTTTGTTGATATCATAATCATTTTATGATGTCATAATCATTTTGTTGATGTCATAATCATTGGATGATGTCATAATCCTTTTGTTGATGTCATATTCATTTGATGATGTCATAATCATTAGATGATGTCATAATCATTTTGTTGATGTCATAATCATTTGATGATGTCATAATCATTTTGTTGATGTCATAATCATTTCGTTGATGTCATAATGATTTGATGATATCATAATCATTTGATGTCATAATCATTGGATGAAGTCATAATCATTTTGTTGATGTCATAATCATTTGATGATGTCATAATCATTAGATGATGTCATAATCATTGGATGATGACATAATCATTTTGTTGATGTCATAATCATTTGATGTAATAATCATTGGATGATGTCATAATCATTTTGTTGATGTCATAATCATTTGATGATGTCATAATCATTAGATGATGTCATAATCATTTTGTTGATGTCATAATCATTTGATGATGTCATAATCATTAGATGATGTCATAATCATTTTGTTGATGTCATAATCATTTGATGATGTCATAATCATTTGATGTCATAATCATTGGATGATGTCATAATCATTTTGTTGATGTCATGATCATTTTATGATGTCATAATCATTTTGTTGATGTCATAATCATTGGATGATGTCATAATCCTTTTGTTTATGTCATAATCATTTGATGATGTCATAATCATTTGATGTCATAATCATTGGATGATGTCATAATCATTTGATGATGTCATAATCATTTGATGTCATAATCATTGGATGTGTCATAATCATTTGATGATGTCATAATCATTTTGTTGATGTCATAATCATTTGATGATGTCATAATCATTTTGTTGATGTCATAATCATTTGATGATGTCATAATCATTCTGTTGATGTCATAATCATTTTGATGATGTCATAATGATTTGATAATGTCATAATCATTTGATGTCATAATCATTGGATGATGTCATAAACATTTTGTTGATGTCATAATCATTTGATGATGTCATAATCATTAGATGATGTCATAATCATTTTGTTGATGTCATAATCATTTGATGATGTCATAATCATTTTGTTGATGTCATAATCATTTCGTTGATGTCATAATGATTTGATGATATCATAATCATTTGATGTCATAATCATTGGATGATGTCATAATCATTTTGTTGATGTCATAATCATTTGATGATGTCATAATCATTTGATGTCATAATCATTGGATGATGTCATAATCATTTGATGATGTCATAATGATTTTTTTGATGTCATAATCATTTGATGATGCCATAATCATTTTGTTGATGTCATAATCATTTTGTTGATGTCATAATCATTTTGTTGATGTCATAATCATTTGATGATGTCATAATCATTAGATGATGTCATAATCATTTTGTTGAAGTCATAATCATTGGATGATGTCATAATCATTTGATGTCATAATCATTGGATGATGTCATAATCATTTTGTTGATGTCATAATCATTTGATGATGTCATAATCATTAGATAATGTCATAATCATTTTGTTGAAGTCATAATCATTTGATTATGTCATAATCATTTTGTTGATGTCATAATGATTTGATGATGTCATAATCATTTGATGTCATAATCATTGGATGATGACATAATCGTTTTGTTGATGTCATAATCATTTGATGATGTCATAATCATTTGATGTCATAATCATTGGATGATGTCATAATCATTTTGTTGATGTCATAATCATTTGATGATGTCATAATCATTAGATGATGTCATAATAATTTTGTTGATGGCATAATCATTTGATGATGTCATAATCATATGATGTAATAATCATTGGATGATGTCATAATCATTTTATTGATGTCATAATCATTTGATGATGTCATAATCATTAGATGATGTCATAATCATTTTGTTGATGTCATAATCATTTGATGATGTCATAATCATTTGATGTCATAATCATTGGATGATGTCATAATCATTTTGTTGATGTCATAATCATTAGATGATGTCATAATCATTAGATGATGTCATAATCATTTTGTTGATGTCATAATCATTTGATGATGTCATAATCATTTGATGTCATAATCATTGGATGATGTCATAATCATTTTGTTGATGTCATAATCATTTTATGATGTCATAATCATTTTGTTGATGTCAAAATCATTGGATGATGTCATAATCCTTTTGTTGATGTCATAATCATTTGATGATGTCATAATCATTAGATGATGTCATAATCATTTTGTTGATGTCATAATCATTTGATGATGTCATAATCATTTTGTTGATGTCATAATCATTTCGTTGATGTCATAATGATTTGATGATATCATATTCATTTGATGTCATAATCATTGGATGATGTCATAATCATTTTGTTGATGTCATAATCATTTGATGATGTCATAATCATTTGATGTCATAATCATTGGATAATCATTTTGTTGATGTCATAATCATTTTATGATGTCATAATCATTTTGTTGATGTCATAATCATTGGATGATGTCATATTCCTTTTGTTGATGTCATAAACATTTGATGATGTCATAATCATTAGATGATGTCATAATCATTTTGTTGATGTCATAATCATTTGATGATGTCATAATAATTTTGTTGATGTCATAATCATTTCGTTGATGTCATAATGATTTGATGATATCATAATCATTTGATGTCATAATCATTGGATGATTTCATAATCATTTTGTTGATGTCATAAAAATTTGATGATGTCATAATCATTAGATGATGTCATAATCATTGGATGATGACATAATCATTTTGTTGATGTCATAATCATTTGATGTCATAATCATTGGATGATGTCATAATCATTTTGTTGATGTCATAATCATTTGATGATGTCATAATCATTAGATGATGTCATAATCATTTTGTTGATGTCACAATCATTTCATGATGTCATAATCATTTGATGTCATAATCATTGGATGATGTCATAATCATTTTGTTGATGGCATAATCATTTGATGATGTCATAATCATTAGATAATGTCATAATCATTTTGTTGAAGTCATAATCATTTGATGATGTCATAATCATTTTGTTGATGTCATAATCATTTTGTTGATGTCATAATGATTTGATGATGTCATAATCATTTGATGTCATAATCATTGGATGATGTCATAATCATTTTGTTGATGTCATAATCATTTGATGATGTCATAATCATTTGATGTCATAATCATTGGATGATGTCATAATCATTTTGTTGATGTCATAATCATGTGATGATGTCATAATCATTAGAAGATGTCATAAACATTTTGTTGATGTCATAATCATTTTGTTGATGTCATAATCATTTTATGATGTCATAATCATTTGATGATGTCATAATCATTAGATGATGTCATAATCATTTTGTTGATGTCATAATCATTTGATGATGTCATAATCATTTGATGTCATAATCATTGGATGATGTCATAATCATTTTGTTGATGTCATAATCATTTGATGATGTCATAATCATTTGATGTCATAATCATTAGATGATGTCATAATCATTTTGTTGATGTCATAATCATTTGATGTCATAATCATTGGATGATGTCATAATCATTTTGTTGATGTCATAATCATTTGATGATGTCATAATCATTTGATGTCATAATCATTGGATGATGTCATAATCATTTTGTTGATGTCATAATCATTTGATGATGTCATAATCATTAGATGATGTCATAATCATTGGATGATGACATAATCATTTTGTTGATGTCATAATCATTTGATGTCATAATCATTGGATGATGTCATAATCATTTTGTTGATGTCATAATCATTTGATGATGTCATAATCATTAGATGATGTCATAATCATTTTGTTGATGTCACAATCATTTCATGATGTCATAATCATTTGATGTCATAATCATTGGATGATGTCATAATCATTTTGTTGATGTCATAATCATTTGATGATGTCATAATCATTAGATAATGTCATAATCATTTTGTTGATGTCATAATCATTTGATGATGTCATAATCATTTTGTTGATGTCATAATGATTTGATGATGTCATAATCATTTGATGTCATAATCATTGGATGATGTCATAATCATTTTGTTGATGTCATAATCATTTGATGATGTCATAATCATTTGATGTCATAATCATTGGATGATGTCATAATCATTTTGTTGATGTCATAATCATTTGATGATGTCATAATCATTAGATGATGTCATAATAATTTTGTTGATGTCATAATCATTTGATGATGTCATAATCATATGATGTAATAATCATTGGATGATGTCATAATCATTTTGTTGATGTCATAATCATTTGATGATGTCATAATCATTAGATGATGTCATAATCATTTTGTTGATGTCATAATCATTTGATGATGTCATAATCATTAGATGATGTCATAATCATTTTGTTGATGTCATAATCATTTGATGATGTCATAATCATTTGATGTCATAATCATTGGATGATGTCATAATCATTTTATTGATGTCATAATCATTTGATGATGTCATAATCATTTGATGATGTCATAATCATTTTGTTGATGTCATAATCATTTGATGATGTCATAATCATTTGATGTCATAATCATTGGATGATGTCATAATCATTTTGTTGATGTCATAATCATTTTATGATGTCATAATCATTTTGTTGATGTCATAATCATTGGATGATGTCATAATCCTTTTGTTGATGTCATAATCATTTGATGATGTCATAATCATTAGATGATGTCATAATCATTTTGTTGATGTCATAATCATTTGATGATGTCATAATCATTTTGTTGATGTCATAATCATTTCGTTGATGTCATAATCATTTTGTTGATTTCATAATCATTTGATGATGTCATAATCATTAGATGATGTCATAATCATTTTGTTGATGTCATAATCATTTGATGATGTCATAATCATTTGATGATGTCATAATCATTTGATGATGTCATAATCATTTTGTTGATGTCATAATCATTTGATGATGTCATAATCATTTGATGTCATAATCATTGGATGATGTCGTAATCATTTTGTTGATGTCATAATCATTTGATGATGTCATAATCATTTGATGTCATAATCATTGGATAATGTCATAATCATTTTGTTGATGTCATAATCATTTTATGATGTCATAATCATTTTGTTGATGTCATAATCATTGGATGATGTCATAATCCTTTTGTTGATGTCATAATCATTTGATGATGTCATAATCATTAGATGATGTCATAATCATATTCTTGATGTCATAACCATTTGATGATGTCATAATCATTTTGTTGATGTCATAATCATTTCGTTGATGTCATAATGATTTGATGATATCATAATCATTTGATGTCATAATCATTGGATGATGTCATAATCATTTTGTTGATGTCATAATCATTTGATGATGTCATAATCATTTGATATCATAATCATTGGATGATGTCATAATCATTTTGTTGATGTCATAATCATTTTATGATGTCATAATCATTTTGTTGATGTCATAATCATTGGATGATGTCATAATCCTTTTGTTGATGTCATAATAATTTGATGATGTCATAATCATTAGATGATGTCATAATCATTTTGTTGATGTCATAATCATTTGATGATGTCATAATCATTTTGTTGATGTCATAATCATTTCGTTGATGTCATAATGATTTGATGATATCATAATCATTTGATGTCATAATTATTGGATGATGTCATAATCATTTTGTTGATGTCATAATCATTTCATGATGTCATAATCATTAGATGATGTCATAATCATTGGATGATGACATAATCATTATGTTTATGTCATAATCATTTGATGTCATAATCATTGGATGATGTCATAATCATTTTGTTGATGTCATAATCATTTGATGATGTCATAATCATTAGATAATGTCATAATCATTTTGTTGAAGTCATAATCATTTGATGATGTCATAATCATTTTGTTGATGTCATAATCATTTTGTTGATGTCATATTGATTTGATGATGTCATAATCATTTGATGTCATAATCATTGGATGATGTCATAATCATTTTGTTCATGTCATAATCATTTGATGATGTCATAATCATTTGATGTCATAATCATTGGATGATGTCATAATCATTTTGTTGATGTCATAATCATTTGATGATGTCATAATCATTAGATGATGTCATAATCATTTTGTTGATGTCATAATCATTTGATGATGTCATAATCATTTGATGTAATAATCATTAGATGATGTCATAATCATTTTGTTGATGTCATAATCATTTGATGATGTCATAATCATTAGATGATGTCATAATCATTTTGTTGATGTCATAATCATTTGATGATGTCATAATCATTTGATGTCATAATCATTGGATGATGTCATAATCATTTTGTTGATGTCATAATCATTTGATGATGTCATAATCATTTGATGATGTCATAATCATTTTGTTGATGTCATAATCATTTGATGATGTCATAATCATTTGATGTCATAATCATTGGATGATGTCATAATCATTTTGTTGATGTCATAATCATATTATGATGTCATAATCATTTTGTTGATGTCATAATCATTGGATGATGTCATAATCCTTTTGTTGATGTCATAATCATATTATGATGTCATAATCATTTTGTTGATGTCATAATCATATTATGATGTCATAATAATTTTGTTGATGTCATAATCATTTGATGATGTCATAATCATTAGATGATGTCATAATCATTTTGTTGATGTCATAATCATTTGATGATGTCATAATCATTTTGTAGATGTCATAATCATTTCGTTTATGTCATAATGATTTGATGATATCATAATCATTTGATGTCATAATCATTGGATGATGTCATAATCATTTTGTTGATGTCATAATCATTTGGTGATGTCATAATCATTTGATGTCATAATCATTGGATGATGTCATAATCATTTGATGATGCCATAATCATTTTGTTGATGTCATAATCATTTTATGATGTCATAATCATTTTGTTGATGTCATAATCATTTTGTTGATGTCATAATCATTTGATGATGTCATAGTCATTAGATGATGTCATAATCATTTTGTTGATGTCATAATCATTTCATGATGTCATAATCATTTGATGTCATAATCATTGTATGATGTCATAATCATTTTGTTGATGTCATAATCATTTGATGATGTCATAATCATTTGATGATGTCATAATCATTTTGTTGATGTCATAATCATTTGATGATGTCATAATCATTTGATGTCATAATCATTGGATGATGTCATAATCATTTTGTTGATGTCATAATCATATTATGATGTCATAATCATTTTGTTGATGTCATAATCATTGGATGATGTCATAATCCTTTTGTTGATGTCATAATCATATTATGATGTCATAATCATTTTGTTGATGTCATAATCATATCATGATGTCATAATAATTTTGTTGATGTCATAATCATTTGATGATGTCATAATCATTAGATGATGTCATAATCATTTTGTTGATGTCATAATCATTTGATGATGTCATAATCATTTTGTAGATGTCATAATCATTTCGTTGATGTCATAATCATTTTGTAGATGTCATAATCATTTCGTTGATGTCATAATGATTTGATGATATCATAATCATTTGATGTCATAATCATTGGATGATGTCATAATCATTTTGTTGATGTCATAATCATTTGGTGATGTCATAATCATTTGATGTCATAATCATTGGATGATGTCATAATCATTTGATGATGCCATAATCATTTTGTTGATGTCATAATCATTTTATGATGTCATAATCATTTGATGTCATAATCATTGGATGATGTCATAATCATTTTGTTGATGTCATAATCATTTGATGATGTCATAATCATTTGATGATGTCATAATCATTTTGTTGATGTCATAATCATTTGATGATGTCATAATCATTTGATGTCATAATCATTGGATGATGTCATAATCATTTTGTTGATGTCATAATCATATTATGATGTCATAATCATTTTGTTGATGTCATAATCATTGGATGATGTCATAATCCTTTTGTTGATGTCATAATCATATTATGATGTCATAATCATTTTGTTGATGTCATAATCATATTATGATGTCATAATAATTTTGTTGATGTCATAATCATTTGATGATGTCATAATCATTAGATGATGTCATAATCATTTTGTTGATGTCATAATCATTTGATGATGTCATAATCATTTTGTAGATGTCATAATCATTTCGTTGATGTCATAATCATTTTGTAGATGTCATAATCATTTCGTTGATGTCATAATGATTTGATGATATCATAATCATTTGATGTCATAATCATTGGATGATGTCATAATCATTTTGTTGATGTCATAATCATTTGGTGATGTCATAATCATTTGATGTCATAATCATTGGATGATGTCATAATCATTTGATGATGCCATAATCATTTTGTTGATGTCATAATCATTTTATGATGTCATAATCATTTTGTTGATGTCATAATCATTTTGTTGATGTCATAATCATTTGATGATGTCATAGTCATTAGATGATGTCATAATCATTTTGTTGATGTCATAATCATTTCATGATGTCATAATCATTTGATGTCATAATCATTGTATGATGTCATAATCATTTTGTTGATGTCATAATCATTTGATGATGTCATAATCATTAGATAATGTCATAATCATTTTGTTGAAGTCATAATCATTTGATGATGTCATAATCATTTTGTTGATGTCATAATGATTTGATGATGTCATAATCATTTGATGTCATAATCATTGGATGATGTCATAATCATTTTGTTGATGTCATAATCATTTGATGATGTCATAATAATTTGATGTCATAATCATTGGATGATGTCATAATCATTTTGTTGATGTCATAATCATTTGATGATGTCATAATCAGTAGATGATGTCATAATAACTTTGTTGATGTCATAATCATTTGATGATGTCATAATCATATGATGTAATAATCATTGGATGATGTCATAATCATTTTGTTGATGTCATAATCATTTGATGATGTCATAATCATTAGATGATGTCATAATCATTTTGTTGATGTCATAATCATTTGATGATGTCATAATCATTAGATGATGTCATAATAGTTTTGTTGATGTCATAATCATTTGATGATGTCATAATCATTTGATGTCATAATCATTGGATGATGTCATAGTCATTTTATTGATGTCATAATCATTTGATGATGTCATAATCATTTGATGATGTCATAATCATTTTGTTGATGTCATAATCATTTGATGATGTCATAATCATTTGATGTCATAATCATTGGATGATGTCATAATCATTTTGTTGATGTCATAATCATTTTATGATGTCATAATCATTTTGTTGATGTCATAATCATTGGATGATGTCATAATCCTTTTGTTGATGTCATAATCGTTTGATGATGTCATAATCATTAGATGATGTCATAATCATTTTGTTGATGTCATAATCATTTGATGATGTCATAATCATTTTGTTGATGTCATAATCATTTCGTTGATGTCATAATGATTTGATGATATCATAATCATTTGATGTCATAATCATTGGATGATGTCATAATCATTTTGTTGATGTCATAATCATTTGATGATGTCATAATCATTTGATGTCATAATCATTGAATGATGTCATAATCATTTTGTTGATATCATAATCATTTTATGATGTCATAATCATTTTGTTGATGTCATAATCATTGGATGATGTCATAATCCTTTTGTTGATGTCATAATCATTTGATGATGTCATAATCATTAGATGATGTCATAATCATTTTGTTGATGTCATAATCATTTGATGATGTCATAATCATTTTGTTGATGTCATAATCATTTTGTTGATGTCATAATGATTTGATGATATCATAATCATTTGATGTCATAATCATTGGATGATGTCATAATCATTTTGTTGATGTCATAATCATTTGATGATGTCATAATCATTAGATGATGTCATAATCATTGGTTGATGACATAATCATTTTGTTGATGTCATAATCATTTGATGTAATAATCATTGGATGATGTCATAATCATTTTGTTGATGTCATAATCATTTGATGATGTCATAATCATTAGATGATGTCATAATCATTTTGTTGATGTCATAATCATTTGATGATGTCATAATCATTAGATGATGTCATAATCATTTTGTTGATGTCATAATCATTTGATGATGTCATAATCATTTGATGTCATAATCATTGGATGATGTCATAATCATTTTGTTGATGTCATGATCATTTTATGATGTCATAATCATTTTGTTGATGTCATAATCATTGGATGATGTCATAATCCTTTTGTTGATGTCATAATCATTTGATGATGTCATAATCATTTGATGTCATAATCATTGGATGATGTCATAATCATTTGATGATGTCATAATCATTTGATGTCATAATCATTGGATGTGTCATAATCATTTGATGATGTCATAATCATTTTGTTGATGTCATAATCATTTGATGATGTCATAATCATTTTGTTGATGTCATAATCATTTGATGATGTCATAATCATTCTGTTGATGTCATAATCATTTTGATGATGTCATAATGATTTGATAATGTCATAATCATTTGATGTCATAATCATTGGATGATGTCATAAACATTTTGTTGATGTCATAATCATTTGATGATGTCATAATCATTAGATGATGTCATAATCATTTTGTTGATGTCATAATCATTTGATGATGTCATAATCATTTTGTTGATGTCATAATCATTTCGTTGATGTCATAATGATTTGATGATATCATAATCATTTGATGTCATAATCATTGGATGATGTCATAATCATTTTGTTGATGTCATAATCATTTGATGATGTCATAATCATTTGATGTCATAATCATTGGATGATGTCATAATCATTTGATGATGTCATAATGATTTTTTTGATGTCATAATCATTTGATGATGCCATAATCATTTTGTTGATGTCATAATCATTTTGTTGATGACATAATCATTTTGTTGATGTCATAATCATTTGATGATGTCATAATCATTAGATGATGTCATAATCATTTTGTTGAAGTCATAATCATTGGATGATGTCATAATCATTTGATGTCATAATCATTGGATGATGTCATAATCATTTTGTTGATGTCATAATCATTTGATGATGTCATAATCATTAGATAATGTCATAATCATTTTGTTGAAGTCATAATCATTTGATTATGTCATAATCATTTTGTTGATGTCATAATGATTTGATGATGTCATAATCATTTGATGTCATAATCATTGGATGATGTCATAATCGTTTTGTTGATGTCATAATCATTTGATGATGTCATAATCATTTGATGTCATAATCATTGGATGATGTCATAATCATTTTGTTGATGTCATAATCATTTGATGATGTCATAATCATTAGATGATGTCATAATAATTTTGTTGATGGCATAATCATTTGATGATGTCATAATCATATGATGTAATAATCATTGGATGATGTCATAATCATTTTGTTGATGTCATAATCATTTGATGATGTCATAATCATTAGATGATGTCATAATCATTTTGTTGATGTCATAATCATTTGATGATGTCATAATCATTAGATGATGTCATAATCATTTTGTTGATGTCATAATCATTTGATGATGTCATAATCATTTGATGTCATAATCATTGGATGATGTCATAATCATTTTGTTGATGTCATAATCATTAGATGATGTCATAATCATTAGATGATGTCATAATCATTTTGTTGATGTCATAATCATTTGATGATGTCATAATCATTTGATGTCATAATCATTGGATGATGTCATAATCATTTTGTTGATGTCATAATCATTTTATGATGTCATAATCATTTTGTTGATGTCAAAATCATTGGATGATGTCATAATCCTTTTGTTGATGTCATAATCATTTGATGATGTCATAATCATTAGATGATGTCATAATCATTTTGTTGATGTCATAATCATTTGATGATGTCATAATCATTTTGTTGATGTCATAATCATTTCGTTGATGTCATAATGATTTGATGATATCATATTCATTTGATGTCATAATCATTGGATGATGTCATAATCATTTTGTTGATGTCATAATCATTTGATGATGTCATAATCATTTGATGTCATAATCATTGGATAATCATTTTGTTGATGTCATAATCATTTTATGATGTCATAATCATTTTGTTGATGTCATAATCATTGGATGATGTCATATTCCTTTTGTTGATGTCATAATCATTTGATGATGTCATAATCATTAGATGATGTCATAATCATTTTGTTGATGTCATAATCATTTGATGATGTCATAATCATTTTGTTGAAGTCATAATCATTTCGTTGATGTCATAATGATTTGATGATATCATAATCATTTGATGTCATAATCATTGGATGATTTCATAATCATTTTGTTGATGTCATAATCATTTGATGATGTCATAATCATTAGATGATGTCATAATCATTGGATGATGACATAATCATTTTGTTGATGTCATAATCATTTGATGTCATAATCATTGGATGATGTCATAATCATTTTGTTGATGTCATAATCATTTGATGATGTCATAATCATTAGATGATGTCATAATCATTTTGTTGATGTCATAATCATTTCATGATGTCATAATCATTTGATGTCATAATCATTGGATGATGTCATAATCATTTTGTTGATGGCATAATCATTTGATGATGTCATAATCATTAGATAATGTCATAATCATTTTGTTGAAGTCATAATCATTTGATGATGTCATAATCATTTTGTTGATGTCATAATCATTTTGTTGATGTCATAATGATTTGATGATGTCATAATCATTTGATGTCATAATCATTGGATGATGTCATAATCATTTTGTTGATGTCATAATCATTTGATGATGTCATAATCATTTGATGTCATAATCATTGGATGATGTCATAATCATTTTGTTGAAGTCATAATCATTTTATGATGTCATAATCATTTGATGATGTCATAATCATTAGATGATGTCATAATCATTTTGTTGATGTCATAATCATTTGATGATGTCATAATCATTTGATGTCATAATCATTGGATGATGTCATAATCATTTTGTTGATGTCATAATCATTTGATGATGTCATAATCATTTGATGTCATAATCATTAGATTATGTCATAATCATTTTGTTGATGTCATAATCATTTGATGTCATAATCATTGGATGATGTCATAATCATTTTGTTGATGTCATAATCATTTGATGATGTCATAATCATTTGATGTCATAATCATTGGATGATGTCATAATCATTTTGTTGATGTCATAATCATTTGATGATGTCATAATCATTAGATGATGTCATAATCATTGGATGATGACATAATCATTTTGTTGATGTCATAATCATTTGATGTCATAATCATTGGATGATGTCATAATCATTTTGTTGATGTCATAATCATTTGATGATGTCATAATCATTAGATGATGTCATAATCATTTTGTTGATGTCACAGTCATTTCATGATGTCATAATCATTTGATGTCATAATCATTGGATGATGTCATAATCATTTTGTTGATGTCATAATCATTTGATGATGTCATAATCATTAGATAATGTCATAATCATTTTGTTGATGTCATAATCATTTGATGATGTCATAATCATTTTGTTGATGTCATAATGATTTGATGATGTCATAATCATTTGATGTCATAATCATTGGATGATGTCATAATCATTTTGTTGATGTCATAATCATTTGATGATGTCATAATCATTTGATGTCATAATCATTGGATGATGTCATAATCATTTTGTTGATGTCATAATCATTTGATGATGTCATAATCATTAGATGATGTCATAATCATTTTGTTGATGTCATAATCATTTGATGATGTCATAATCATATGATGTAATAATCATTGGATGATGTCATAATCATTTTGTTGATGTCATAATCATTTGATGATGTCATAATCATTTTGTTGATGTCATAATCATTTGATGATGTCATAATCATTTTGTTGATGTCATAATCATTTTATGATGTCATAATCATTTGATGATGTCATAATCATTTTGATGATGTCATAATCATTTGATGATGTCATAATCATTTGATGTCATAATCATTGGATAATGTCATAATCATTTTGTTGATGTCATAATCATTTTATGATGTCATAATCATTTTGTTGATGTCATAATCATTGGATGATGTCATAATCCTTTTGTTGATGTCATAATCATTTGATGATGTCATAATCATTAGATGATGTCATAATCATATTGTTGATGTCATAATCATTTGATGATGTCATAATCATTTTGTTGATGTCATAATCATTTCGTTGATGTCATAATGATTTGATGATATCATAATCATTTGATGTCATAATCATTGGATGATGTCATAATCATTTTGTTGATGTCATAATCATTTGATGATGTCATAATCATTTGATGTCATAATCATTGGATGATGTCATAATCATTTTGTTGATGTCATAATCATTTTATGATGTCATAATCATTAGATGATGTCATAATCATTTTGTTGATGTCATAATCATTTGATGATGTCATAATCATTAGATGATGTCATAATCATTTTGTTGATGTCATAATCATTTGATGATGTCATAATCATTTGATGTCATAATCATTGGATGATGTCATAATCATTTTGTTGATGTCATGATCATTTTATGATGTCATAATCATTTTGTTGATGTCATAATCATTGGATGATGTCATAATCCTTTTGTTGATGTCATAATCATTTGATGATGTCATAATCATTTGATGTCATAATCATTGGATGATGTCATAATCATTTGATGATGTCATAATCATTTGATGTCATAATCATTGGATGTGTCATAATCATTTGATGATGTCATAATCATTTTGTTGATGTCATAATCATTTGATGATGTCATAATCATTTTGTTGATGTCATAATCATTTGATGATGTCATAATCATTCTGTTGATGTCATAATCATTTTGATGATGTCATAATGATTTGATAATGTCATAATCATTTGATGTCATAATCATTGGATGATGTCATAAACATTTTGTTGATGTCATAATCATTTGATGATGTCATAATCATTAGATGATGTCATAATCATTTTGTTGATGTCATAATCATTTGATGATGTCATAATCATTTTGTTGATGTCATAATCATTTCGTTGATGTCATAATGATTTGATGATATCATAATCATTTGATGTCATAATCATTGGATGATGTCATAATCATTTTGTTGATGTCATAATCATTTGATGATGTCATAATCATTTGATGTCATAATCATTGGATGATGTCATAATCATTTGATGATGTCATAATGATTTTTTTGATGTCATAATCATTTGATGATGCCATAATCATTTTGTTGATGTCATAATCATTTTGTTGATGACATAATCATTTTGTTGATGTCATAATCATTTGATGATGTCATAATCATTAGATGATGTCATAATCATTTTGTTGAAGTCATAATCATTGGATGATGTCATAATCATTTGATGTCATAATCATTGGATGATGTCATAATCATTTTGTTGATGTCATAATCATTTGATGATGTCATAATCATTAGATAATGTCATAATCATTTTGTTGAAGTCATAATCATTTGATTATGTCATAATCATTTTGTTGATGTCATAATGATTTGATGATGTCATAATCATTTGATGTCATAATCATTGGATGATGTCATAATCGTTTTGTTGATGTCATAATCATTTGATGATGTCATAATCATTTGATGTCATAATCATTGGATGATGTCATAATCATTTTGTTGATGTCATAATCATTTGATGATGTCATAATCATTAGATGATGTCATAATAATTTTGTTGATGGCATAATCATTTGATGATGTCATAATCATATGATGTAATAATCATTGGATGATGTCATAATCATTTTGTTGATGTCATAATCATTTGATGATGTCATAATCATTAGATGATGTCATAATCATTTTGTTGATGTCATAATCATTTGATGATGTCATAATCATTAGATGATGTCATAATCATTTTGTTGATGTCATAATCATTTGATGATGTCATAATCATTTGATGTCATAATCATTGGATGATGTCATAATCATTTTGTTGATGTCATAATCATTAGATGATGTCATAATCATTAGATGATGTCATAATCATTTTGTTGATGTCATAATCATTTGATGATGTCATAATCATTTGATGTCATAATCATTGGATGATGTCATAATCATTTTGTTGATGTCATAATCATTTTATGATGTCATAATCATTTTGTTGATGTCAAAATCATTGGATGATGTCATAATCCTTTTGTTGATGTCATAATCATTTGATGATGTCATAATCATTAGATGATGTCATAATCATTTTGTTGATGTCATAATCATTTGATGATGTCATAATCATTTTGTTGATGTCATAATCATTTCGTTGATGTCATAATGATTTGATGATATCATATTCATTTGATGTCATAATCATTGGATGATGTCATAATCATTTTGTTGATGTCATAATCATTTGATGATGTCATAATCATTTGATGTCATAATCATTGGATAATCATTTTGTTGATGTCATAATCATTTTATGATGTCATAATCATTTTGTTGATGTCATAATCATTGGATGATGTCATATTCCTTTTGTTGATGTCATAATCATTTGATGATGTCATAATCATTAGATGATGTCATAATCATTTTGTTGATGTCATAATCATTTGATGATGTCATAATCATTTTGTTGAAGTCATAATCATTTCGTTGATGTCATAATGATTTGATGATATCATAATCATTTGATGTCATAATCATTGGATGATTTCATAATCATTTTGTTGATGTCATAATCATTTGATGATGTCATAATCATTAGATGATGTCATAATCATTGGATGATGACATAATCATTTTGTTGATGTCATAATCATTTGATGTCATAATCATTGGATGATGTCATAATCATTTTGTTGATGTCATAATCATTTGATGATGTCATAATCATTAGATGATGTCATAATCATTTTGTTGATGTCATAATCATTTCATGATGTCATAATCATTTGATGTCATAATCATTGGATGATGTCATAATCATTTTGTTGATGGCATAATCATTTGATGATGTCATAATCATTAGATAATGTCATAATCATTTTGTTGAAGTCATAATCATTTGATGATGTCATAATCATTTTGTTGATGTCATAATCATTTTGTTGATGTCATAATGATTTGATGATGTCATAATCATTTGATGTCATAATCATTGGATGATGTCATAATCATTTTGTTGATGTCATAATCATTTGATGATGTCATAATCATTTGATGTCATAATCATTGGATGATGTCATAATCATTTTGTTGAAGTCATAATCATTTTATGATGTCATAATCATTTGATGATGTCATAATCATTAGATGATGTCATAATCATTTTGTTGATGTCATAATCATTTGATGATGTCATAATCATTTGATGTCATAATCATTGGATGATGTCATAATCATTTTGTTGATGTCATAATCATTTGATGATGTCATAATCATTTGATGTCATAATCATTAGATTATGTCATAATCATTTTGTTGATGTCATAATCATTTGATGTCATAATCATTGGATGATGTCATAATCATTTTGTTGATGTCATAATCATTTGATGATGTCATAATCATTTGATGTCATAATCATTGGATGATGTCATAATCATTTTGTTGATGTCATAATCATTTGATGATGTCATAATCATTAGATGATGTCATAATCATTGGATGATGACATAATCATTTTGTTGATGTCATAATCATTTGATGTCATAATCATTGGATGATGTCATAATCATTTTGTTGATGTCATAATCATTTGATGATGTCATAATCATTAGATGATGTCATAATCATTTTGTTGATGTCACAGTCATTTCATGATGTCATAATCATTTGATGTCATAATCATTGGATGATGTCATAATCATTTTGTTGATGTCATAATCATTTGATGATGTCATAATCATTAGATAATGTCATAATCATTTTGTTGATGTCATAATCATTTGATGATGTCATAATCATTTTGTTGATGTCATAATGATTTGATGATGTCATAATCATTTGATGTCATAATCATTGGATGATGTCATAATCATTTTGTTGATGTCATAATCATTTGATGATGTCATAATCATTTGATGTCATAATCATTGGATGATGTCATAATCATTTTGTTGATGTCATAATCATTTGATGATGTCATAATCATTAGATGATGTCATAATCATTTTGTTGATGTCATAATCATTTGATGATGTCATAATCATATGATGTAATAATCATTGGATGATGTCATAATCATTTTGTTGATGTCATAATCATTTGATGATGTCATAATCATTTTGTTGATGTCATAATCATTTGATGATGTCATAATCATTTTGTTGATGTCATAATCATTTTATGATGTCATAATCATTTGATGATGTCATAATCATTTTGATGATGTCATAATCATTTGATGATGTCATAATCATTTGATGTCATAATCATTGGATAATGTCATAATCATTTTGTTGATGTCATAATCATTTTATGATGTCATAATCATTTTGTTGATGTCATAATCATTGGATGATGTCATAATCCTTTTGTTGATGTCATAATCATTTGATGATGTCATAATCATTAGATGATGTCATAATCATATTGTTGATGTCATAATCATTTGATGATGTCATAATCATTTTGTTGATGTCATAATCATTTCGTTGATGTCATAATGATTTGATGATATCATAATCATTTGATGTCATAATCATTGGATGATGTCATAATCATTTTGTTGATGTCATAATCATTTGATGATGTCATAATCATTTGATGTCATAATCATTGGATGATGTCATAATCATTTTGTTGATGTCATAATCATTTTATGATGTCATAATCATTTTGTTGATGTCATAATCATTGGATGATGTCATAATCCTTTTGTTGATGTCATAATAATTTGATGATGTCATAATCATTAGATGATGTCATATTCATTTTGTTGATGTCATAATCATTTGATGATGTCATAATCATTTTGTTGATGTCATAATCATTTCGTTGATGTCATAATGATTTGATGATATCATAATCATTTGATGTCATAATCATTGGATGATGTCATAATCATTTTGTTGATGTCATAATCATTTGATGATGTCATAATCATTAGATGATGTCATAATCATTGGATGATGACATAATCATTATGTTTATGTCATAATCATTTGATGTCATAATCATTGGATGATGTCATAATCATTTTGTTGATGTCATAATCATTTGATGATGTCATAATCATTAGATAATGTCATAATCATTTTGTTGAAGTCATAATCATTTGATGATGTCATAATCATTTTGTTGATGTCATAATCATTTTGTTGATGTCATATTGATTTGATGATGTCATAATCATTTGATGTCATAATCATTGGATGATGTCATAATCATTTTGTTCATGTCATAATCATTTGATGATGTCATAATCATTTGATGTCATAATCATTGGATGATGTCATAATCATTTTGTTGATGTCATAATCATTTGATGATGTCATAATCATTAGATGATGTCATAATCATTTTGTTGATGTCATAATCATTTGATGATGTCATAATCATTTGATGTAATAATCATTAGATGATGTCATAATAATTTTGTTGATGTCATAATCATTTGATGATGTCATAATCATTAGATGATGTCATAATCATTTTGTTGATGTCATAATCATTTGATGATGTCATAATCATTTGATGTCATAATCATTGGATGATGTCATAATCATTTTGTTGATGTCATAATCATTTGATGATGTCATAATCATTTGATGATGTCATAATCATTTTGTTGATGTCATAATCATTTGATGATGTCATAATCATTTGATGTCATAATCATTGGATGATGTCATAATCATTTTGTTGATGTCATAATCATTTTATGATGTCATAATCATTTTGTTGATGTCATAATCATTGGATGATGTCATAATCCTTTTGTTGATGTCATAATCATTTGATGATGTCATAATCATTAGATGATGTCATAATCATTTTGTTGATGTCATAATCATTTGATGATGTCATAATCATTAGATGATGTCATATTCATTTTGTTGATGTCATAATCATTTGATGATGTCATAATCATTTTGTAGATGTCATAATCATTTCGTTGATGTCATAATGATTTGATGATATCATAATCATTTGATGTCATAATCATTGGATGATGTCATAATCATTTTGTTGATGTCATAATCATTTGGTGATGTCATAATCATTTGATGTCATAATCATTGGATGATGTCATAATCATTTGATGATGCCATAATCATTTTGTTGATGTCATAATCATTTTATGATGTCATAATCATTTTGTTGATGTCATAATCATTTTGTTGATGTCATAGTCATTAGATGATGTCATAATCATTTTGTTGATGTCATAATCATTTCATGATGTCATAATCATTTGATGTCATAATCATTGTATGATGTCATAATCATTTTGTTGATGTCATAATCATTTGATGATGTCATAATCATTAGATAATGTCATAATCATTTTGTTGAAGTCATAATCATTTGATGATGTCATAATCATTTTGTTGATGTCATAATGATTTGATGATGTCATAATCATTTGATGTCATAATCATTGGATGATGTCATAATCATTTTGTTGATGTCATAATCATATGATGATGTCATAATCATTTGATGTCATAATCATTGGATGATGTCATAATCATTTTGTTGATGTCATAATCATTTGATGATGTCATAATCATTAGATGATGTCATAATAATTTTGTTGATGTCATAATCATTTGATGATGTCATAATCATATGATGTAATAATCATTGGATGATGTCATAATCATTTTGTTGATGTCATAATCATTTGATGATGTCATAATCATTAGATGATGTCATAATCATTTTGTTGATGTCATAATCATTTGATGATGCCATAATCATTAGATGATGTCATAATAGTTTTGTTGATGTCATAATCATTTGATGATGTCATAATCATTTGATGTCATAATCATTGGATGATGTCATAATCATTTTATTGATGTCATAATCATTTGATGATGTCATAATCATTTGATGATGTCATAATCATTTGATGATGTCATAATCATTTGATGTCATAATCATTTGATGATGTCATAATCATTTTGTTGATGTCATAATCATTTTATGATGTCATAATCATTTTGTTGATGTCATAATCATTGGATGATGTCATAATCCTTTTGTTGATGTCATAATCATTTGATGATGTCATAATCATTAGATGATGTCATAATCATTTTGTTGATGTCATAATCATTTGATGATGTCATAATCATTTTGTTGATGTCATAATCATTTCGTTGATGTCATAATGATTTGATGATATCATAATCATTTGATGTCATAATCATTGGATGATGTCATAATCATTTTGTTGATGTCATAATCATTTGATGATGTCATAATCATTTGATGTCATAATCATTGAATGATGTCATAATCATTTTGTTGATATCATAATCATTTTATGATGTCATAATCATTTTGTTGATGTCATAATCATTGGATGATGTCATAATCCTTTTGTTGATGTCATAATCATTTGATGATGTCATAATCATTAGATGATGTCATAATCATTTTGTTGATGTCATAATCATTTGATGATGTCATAATCATTTTGTTGATGTCATAATCATTTCGTTGATGTCATAATGATTTGATGATATCATAATCATTTGATGTCATAATCATTGGATGATGTCATAATCATTTTGTTGATGTCATAATCATTTGATGATGTCATAATCATTAGATGATGTCATAATCATTGGATGATGACATAATCATTTTGTTGATGTCATAATCATTTGATGTAATAATCATTGGATGATGTCATAATCATTTTGTTGATGTCATAATCATTTGATGATGTCATAATCATTAGATGATGTCATAATCATTTTGTTGATGTCATAATCATTTGATGTTGTCATAATCATTAAATGATGTCATAATCATTTTGTTATGTCATAATCATTTGATGATGTCATAATCATTTGATGTCATAATCATTGGATGATGTCATAATCATTTTGTTGATGTCATGATCATTTTATGATGTCATAATCATTTTGTTGATGTCATAATCATTGGATGATGTCATAATCCTTTTGTTGATGTCATAATCATTTGATGATGTCATAATCATTTGATGTCATAATCATTGGATGATGTCATAATCATTTGATGATGTCATAATCATTTGATGTCATAATCATTGGATGTGTCATAATCATTTGATGATGTCATAATCATTTTGTTGATGTCATAATCATTTGATGATGTCATAATCATTTTGTTGATGTCATAATCATTTGATGATGTCATAATCATTCTGTTGATGTCATAATCATTTTGATGATGTCATAATGATTTGATAATGTCATAATCATTTGATGTCATAATCATTGGATGATGTCATAATCATTTTGTTGATGTCATAATCATTTGATGATGTCATAATCATTAGATGATGTCATAATCATTTTGTTGATGTCATAATCATTTGATGATGTCATAATCATTTTGTTGATGTCATAATCATTTTGTTGATGTCATAATGATTTGATGATGTCATAATCATTAGATGATGTCATAATCATTTTGTTGATGTCATAATCATTTGATGATGTCATAATCATTAGATGATTTCATAATCATTTTGTTGATGTCATAATCATTTGATGATGTCATAATCATTTGATGTCATAATCATTGGATGATGTCGTAATCATTTTGTTGATGTCATAATCATTTGATGATGTCATGATCATTTGATGATGTCATAATCATTTTGATGATGTCATAATCATTTGATGATGTCATAATCATTTGATGTCATAATCATTGGATAATGTCATAATCATTTTGTTGATGTCATAATCATTTTATGATGTCATAATCATTTTGTTGATGTCATAATCATTGGATCATGTCATAATCCTTTTGTTGATGTCATAATCATTTGATGATGTCATAATCATTAGATGATGTCATAATCATATTGTTGATGTCATAATCATTTGATGATGTCATAATCATTTTGTTGATGTCATAATCATTTCGTTGATGTCATAATGATTTGATGATATCATAATCATTTGATGTCATAATCATTGGATGATGTCATAATCATTTTGTTGATGTCATAATCATTTGATGATGTCATAATCATTTGATGTCATAATCATTGGATGATGTCATAATCATTTTGTTGATGTCATAATCATTTTATGATGTCATAATCATTTTGTTGATGTCATAATCATTGGATGATGTCATAATCCTTTTGTTGATGTCATAATCATTTGATGGTGTCATAATCATTAGATGATGTCATAATCATTTTGTTGATGTCATAATCATTTGATGATGTCATAATCATTTTGTTGATGTCATAATCATTTCGTTGATGTCATAATGATTTGATGATATCATAATCATTTGATGTCATAATCATTGCATGATGTCATAATCATTTTGTTGATGTCATAATCATTTGATGATGTCATAATCATTAGATGATGTCATAATCATTGGATGATGATATAATCATTTTGTTGATGTCATAATCATTTGATGTCATAATCATTGGATGATGTCAAAATCATTTTGTTGATGTCATAATCATTTGATGATGTCATAATCATTAGATAATGTCATAATCATTTTGTTGAAGTTATAATCATTTGATGATGTCATAATCATTTTGTTGATGTCATAATCATTTTGTTGATGTCATATTGATGTGATGATGTCATAATCATTTGATGTCATAATCATTGGATGATGTCATAATCATTTTGTTGATGTCATAATCATTTGATGATGTCATAATCATTAGATGATGTCAAATTCATTTTGTTCATGTCATAATCATTTGATGATGTCATAATCATTTGATGTAATAATCATTAGATGATGTCATAATCATTTTGTTGATGTCATAATCATTTGATGATGTCATAATCATTAGATGATGTCATAATCATTTTGTTGATGTCATAATCATTTGATGATGTCATAATCATTTGATGTCATAATCATTGGATGATGTCATAATCATTTTGTTGATGTCATAATCATTTGATGATGTCATAATCATTTGATGATGTCATAATCATTTTGTTGATGTCATAATCATTTGATGATGTCATAATCATTTGATGTCATAATCATTGGATGATGTCATAATCATTTTGTTGATGTCATAATCATTTGATGATGTCATAATCATTTGATGATGTCATAATCATTTTGTTGATGTCATAATGATTTGATGATGTCATAATCATTTGATGTCATAATCATTGGATGATGTCATAATCATTTTGTTGATGTCATAATCATTTGATGATGTCATAATCATTTGATGTCATAATCATTGGATGATGTCATAATCATTTTGTTGATGTCATAATCATTTGATGATGTCATAATCATTAGATGATGTCATAATAATTTTGTTGATGTCATAATCATTTGATGGTGTCATAATCATATGATGTAATAATCATTGGATGATGTCATAATCATTTTGTTGATGTCATAATCATTTGATGATGTCATAATCATTAGATGATGTCATAATCATTTTGTTGATGTCATAATCATTTGATGATGTCATAATCATTAGATGATGTCATAATCATTTTGTTGATGTCATAATCATTTGATGATGTCATAATCATTTGATGTCATAATCATTGGATGATGTCATAATCATTTTATTGATGTCATAATCATTTGATGATGTCATAATCATTTGATGATGTCATAATCATTTTGCTGATGTCATAATCATTTGATGATGTCATAATCATTTGATGTCATAATCATTGGATGATGTCATAATCATTTTGTTGATGTCATAATCATTTTATGATGTCATAATCATTTTGTTGATGTCATAATCATTGGATGATGTCATAATCCTTTTGTTGATGTCATAATCATTGATGATGTCATAATCATTAGATGATGTCATAATCATTTTGTTGATGTCATAATCATTTGATGATGTCATAATCATTTTGTTGATGTCATAATCATTTCATTGATGTCATAATGATTTGATGATATCATAATCATTTGATGTCATAATCATTGGATGATGTCATAATCATTTTGTTGATGTCATAATCATTTGATGATGTCATAATCATTAGATAATGTCATAATCATTTTGTTGATGTCATAATCATTTGATGATGTCATAATCATTTTGTTGATGTCATAATGATTTGATGATGTCATAATCATTTGATGTCATAATCATTGGATGATGTCATAATCATTTTGTTGATGTCATAATCATTTGATGATGTCATAATCATTTGATATCATAATCATTGGATGATGTCATAATCATTTGATGATGTCATAATCATTTTGTTGATGTCATAATCATTTCGTTGATGTCATAATGATTTGATGATATCATAATCATTTGATGTCATAATCATATGATGTAATAATCATTGGATGATGTCATAATCATTTTGTTGATGTCATAATCATTTGATGATGTCATAATCATTAGATGATGTCATAATCATTTTGTTGATGTCATAATCATTTGATGATGTCATAATCATTAGATGATGTCATAATCATTTTGTTGATGTCATAATCATTTGATGATGTCATAATCATTTGATGTCATAATCATTGGATGATGCCGTAATCATTTTGTTGATGTCATAATCATTTGATGATGTCATAATCATTTGATGATGTCATAATCATTTTGATGATGTCATAATCATTTGATGATGTCATAATCATTTGATGTCATAATCATTGGATAATGTCATAATCATTTTGTTGATGTCATAATCATTTTATGATGTCATAATCATTTTGTTGATGTCATAATCATTGGATCATGTCATAATCCTTTTGTTGATGTCATAATCATTTGATGATGTCATAATCATTAGATGATGTCATAATCATATTGTTGATGTCATAATCATTTGATGATGTCATAATCATTTTGTTGATGTCATAATCATTTCGTTGATGTCATAATGATTTGATGATATCATAATCATTTGATGTCATAATCATTGGATGATGTCATAATCATTTTGTTGATGTCATAATCATTTGATGATGTCATAATCATTTGATGTCATAATCATTGGATGATGTCATAATCATTTTGTTGATGTCATAATCATTTTATGATGTCATAATCATTTTGTTGATGTCATAATCATTGGATGATGTCATAATCCTTTTGTTGATGTCATAATCATTTGATGGTGTCATAATCATTAGATGATGTCATAATCATTTTGTTGATGTCATAATCATTTGATGATGTCATAATCATTTTGTTGATGTCATAATCATTTCGTTGATGTCATAATGATTTGATGATATCATAATCATTTGATGTCATAATCATTGCATGATGTCATAATCATTTTGTTGATGTCATAATCATTTGATGATGTCATAATCATTAGATGATGTCATAATCATTTGATGATGATATAATCATTTTGTTGATGTCATAATCATTTGATGTCATAATCATTGGATGATGTCAAAATCATTTTGTTGATGTCATAATCATTTGATGATGTCATAATCATTAGATAATGTCATAATCATTTTGTTGAAGTTATAATCATTTGATGATGTCATAATCATTTTGTTGATGTCATAATCATTTTGTTGATGTCATATTGATGTGATGATGTCATAATCATTTGATGTCATAATCATTGGATGATGTCATAATCATTTTGTTCATGTCATAGTCATTTGATGATGTCATAATCATTTGATGTCATAATCATTGGATGATGTCATAATCATTTTGTTGATGTCATAATCATTTGATGATGTCATAATCATTAGATGATGTCAAATTCATTTTGTTGATGTCATAATCATTTGATGATGTCATAATCATTTGATGTAATAATCATTAGATGATGTCATAATCATTTTGTTGATGTCATAATCATTTGATGATGTCATAATCATTAGATGATGTCATAATCATTTTGTTGATGTCATAATCATTTGATGATGTCATAATCATTTGATGTCATAATCATTGGATGATGTCATAATCATTTTGTTGATGTCATAATCATTTGATGATGTCATAATCATTTGATGATGTCATAATCATTTTGTTGATGTCATAATCATTTGATGATGTCATAATCATTTGATGTCATAATCATTGGATGACGTCATAATCATTTTGTTGATGTCATAATCATTTGATGATGTCATAATCATTTGATGATGTCATAATCATTTTGTTGATGTCATAATGATGTGATGATGTCATAATCATTTGATGTCATAATCATTGGATGATGTCATAATCATTTTGTTGATGTCATAATCATTTGATGATGTCATAATCATTTGATGTCATAATCATTGTATGATGTCATAATCATTTTGTTGATGTCATAATCATTTGATGATGTCATAATCATTAGATGATGTCATAATAATTTTGTTGATGTCATAATCATTTGATGGTGTCATAATCATATGATGTAATAATCATTGGATGATGTCATAATCATTTTGTTGATGTCATAATCATTTGATGATGTCATAATCATAAGATGATGTCATAATCATTTTGTTGATGTCATAATCATTTGATGATGTCATAATCATTAGATGATGTCATAATCATTTTGTTGATGTCTTAATCATTTGATGATGTCATAATCATTTGATGTCATAATCATTGGATGATGTCATAATCATTTTATTGATGTCATAATCATTTGATGATGTCATAATCATTTGATGATGTCATAATCATTTTGTTGATGTCATAATCATTTGATGATGTCATAATCATTTGATGTCATAATCATTGGATGATGTCATAATCATTTTGTTGATGTCATAATCATTTTATGATGTCATAATCATTTTGTTGATGTCATAATCATTGGATGATGTCATAATCCTTTTGTTGATGTCATAATCATTGATGATGTCATAATCATTAGATGATGTCATAATCATTTTGTTGATGTCATAATCATTTGATGATGTCATAATCATTTTGTTGATGTCATAATCATTTCGTTGATGTCATAATGATTTGATGATATCATAATCATTTGATGTCATAATCATTGGATGATGTCATAATCATTTTGTTGATGTCATAATCATTTGATGATGTCATAATCATTAGATAATGTCATAATCATTTTGTTGATGTCATAATCATTTGATGATGTCATAATCATTTTGTTGATGTCATAATGATTTGATGATGTCATAATCATTTGATGTCATAATCTTTGGATGATGTCATAATCATTTTGTTGATGTCATAATCATTTGATGATGTCATAATCATTTGATGTCATAATCATTGGATGATGTCATAATCATTTGATGATGTCATAATCATTTTGTTGATGTCATAATCATTTCGTTGATGTCATAATGATTTGATGATATCATAATCATTTGATGTCATAATCATATGATGTAATAATCATTGGATGATGTCATAATCATTTTGTTGATGTCATAATCATTTGATGATGTCATAATCATTAGATGATGTCATAATCATTTTGTTGATGTCATAATCATTTGATGATGTCATAATCATTAGATGATGTCATAATCATTTTGTTGATGTCATAATCATTTGATGATGTCATAATCATTTGATGTCATAATCATTGGATGATGTCGTAATCATTTTGTTGATGTCATAATCATTTGATGATGTCATAATCATTTGATGTCATAATCATTGGATGATGTCATAATCATTTTGTTGATGTCATAATCATTTGATGATGTCATAATCATTAGATGATGTCATAATCATTTTGTTGATGTCATAATCATTTGATGATGTCATAATCATTTTCTTGATGTCATAATCATTTCGTTGATGTCATAATGATTTGATGATGTCATAATCATTTTGTTGATGTCATAATCATTTGATGATGTCATAATCATTAGATGATTTCATAATCATTTTGTTGATGTCATAATCATTTGATGATGTCATAATCATTTGATGTCATAATCATTGGATGATGTCGTAATCATTTTGTTGATGTCATAATCATTTGATGATGTCATGATCATTTGATGATGTCATAATCATTTTGATGATGTCATAATCATTTGATGATGTCATAATCATTTGATGTCATAATCATTGGATAATGTCATAATCATTTTGTTGATGTCATAATCATTTTATGATGTCATAATCATTTTGTTGATGTCATAATCATTGGATCATGTCATAATCCTTTTGTTGATGTCATAATCATTTGATGATGTCATAATCATTAGATGATGTCATAATCATATTGTTGATGTCATAATCATTAGATGATGTCATAATCATTTTGTTGATGTCATAATCATTTGATGATGTCATAATCATTTTGTTGATGTCATAATCATTTCGTTGATGTCATAATGATTTGATGATATCATAATCATTTGATGTCATAATCATTGGATGATGTCATAATCATTTTGTTGATGTCATAATCATTTGATGATGTCATAATCATTAGATGATGTCATAATCATTGGATGATGACATAATCATTTTGTTGATGTCATAATCATTTGATGTAATAATCATTGGATGATGTCATAATCATTTTGTTGATGTCATAATCATTTGATGATGTCATAATCATTAGATGATGTCATAATCATTTTGTTGATGTCATAATCATTTGATGATGTCATAATCATTAAATGATGTCATAATCATTTTGTTATGTCATAATCATTTGATGATGTCATAATCATTTGATGTCATAATCATTGGATGATGTCATAATCATTTTGTTGATGCCATGATCATTTTATGATGTCATAATCATTTTGTTGATGTCATAATCATTGGATGATGTCATAATCCTTTTGTTGATGTCATAATCATTTGATGATGTCATAATCATTTGATGTCATAATCATTGGATGATGTCATAATCATTTGATGATGTCATAATCATTTGATGTCATAATCATTGGATGTGTCATAATCATTTGATGATGTCATAATCATTTTGTTGATGTCATAATCATTTGATGATGTCATAATCATTTTGTTGATGTCATAATCATTTGATGATGTCATAATCATTCTGTTGATGTCATAATCATTTTGATGATGTCATAATGATTTGATAATGTCATAATCATTTGATGTCATAATCATTGGATGATGTCATAATCATTTTGTTGATGTCATAATCATTTGATGATGTCATAATCATTAGATGATGTCATAATCATTTTGTTGATGTCATAATCATTTGATGATGTCATAATCATTTTGTTGATGTCATAATCATTTCGTTGATGTCATAATGATTTGATGATGTCATAATCATTAGATGATGTCATAATCATTTTGTTGATGTCATAATCATTTGATGATGTCATAATCATTAGATGATTTCATAATCATTTTGTTGATGTCATAATCATTTGATGATGTCATAATCATTTGATGTCATAATCATTGGATGATGTCGTAATCATTTTGTTGATGTCATAATCATTTTATGATGTCATAATCATTTTGTTGATGTCATAATCATTTTATGATGTCATAATCATTTTGTTGATGTCATAATCATTGGATCATGTCATAATCCTTTTGTTGATGTCATAATCATTTGATGATGTCATAATCATTAGATGATGTCATAATCATATTGTTGATGTCATAATCATTTGATGATGTCATAATCATTTTGTTGATGTCATAATCATTTCGTTGATGTCATAATGATTTGATGATATCATAATCATTTGATGTCATAATCATTGGATGATGTCATAATCATTTTGTTGATGTCATAATCATTTGATGATGTCATAATCATTTGATGTCATAATCATTGGATGATGTCATAATCATTTTGTTGATGTCATAATCATTTTATGATGTCATAATCATTTTGTTGATGTCATAATCATTGGATGATGTCATAATCCTTTTGTTGATGTCATAATCATTTGATGGTGTCATAATCATTAGATGATGTCATAATCATTTTGTTGATGTCATAATCATTTGATGATGTCATAATCATTTTGTTGATGTCATAATCATTTCGTTGATGTCATAATGATTTGATGATATCATAATCATTTGATGTCATAATCATTGCATGATGTCATAATCATTTTGTTGATGTCATAATCATTTGATGATGTCATAATCATTAGATGATGTCATAATCATTGGATGATGATATAATCATTTTGTTGATGTCATAATCATTTGATGTCATAATCATTGGATGATGTCAAAATCATTTTGTTGATGTCATAATCCTTTGATGATGTCATAATCATTAGATAATGTCATAATCATTTTGTTGAAGTTATAATCATTTGATGATGTCATAATCATTTTGTTGATGTCATAATCATTTTGTTGATGTCATATTGATGTGATGATGTCATAATCATTTGATGTCTTAATCATTGGATGATGTCATAATCATTTTGTTCATGTCATAATCATTTGATGATGTCATAATCATTTGATGTCATAATCATTGGATGATGTCATAATCATTTTGTTGATGTCATAATCATTTGATGATGTCATAATCATTAGATGATGTCAAATTCATTTTGTTGATGTCATAATCATTTGATGATGTCATAATCATTTGATGTAATAATCATTAGATGATGTCATAATCATTTTGTTGATGTCATAATCATTTGATGATGTCATAATCATTAGATGATGTCATAATCATTTTGTTGATGTCATAATCATTTGATTATGTCATAATCATTTGATGTCATAATCATTGGATGATGTCATAATCATTTTGTTGATGTCATAATCATTTGATGATGTCATAATCATTTGATGATGTCATAATCATTTTGTTGATGTCATAATCATTTGATGATGTCATAATCATTTGATGTCATAATCATTGGATGATGTCATAATCATTTTGTTGATGTCATAATCATTTGATGATGTCATAATCATTTGATGATGTCATAATCATTTTGTTGATGTCATAATGATTTGATGATGTCATAATCATTTGATGTCATAATCATTGGATGATGTCATAATCATTTTGTTGATGTCATAATCATTTGATGATGTCATAATCATTTGATGTCATAATCATTGGATGATGTCATAATCATTTTGTTGATGTCATAATCATTTGATTATGTCATAATCATTAGATGATGTCATAATAATTTTGTTGATGTCATAATCATTTGATGGTGTCATAATCATATGATGTAATAATCATTGGATGATGTCATAATCATTTTGTTGATGTCATAATCATTTGATGATGTCATAATCATTAGATGATGTCATAATCATTTTGTTGATGTCATAATCATTTGATGATGTCATAATCATTAGATGATGTCATAATCATTTTGTTGATGTCATAATCATTTGATGATGTCATAATCATTTGATGTCATAATCATTGGATGATGTCATAATCATTTTATTGATGTCATAATCATTTGATGATGTCATAATCATTTGATGATGTCATAATCATTTTGTTGATGTCATAATCATTTGATGATGTCATAATCATTTGATGTCATAATCATTGGATGATGTCATAATCATTTTGTTGATGTCATAATCATTTTATGATGTCATAATCATTTTGTTGATGTCATAATCATTGGATGATGTCATAATCCTTTTGTTGATGTCATAATCATTGATGATGTCATAATCATTAGATGATGTCATAATCATTTTGTTGATGTCATAATCATTTGATGATGTCATAATCATTTTGTTGATGTCATAATCATTTCGTTGATGTCATAATGATTTGATGATATCATAATCATTTGATGTCATAATCATTGGATGATGTCATAATCATTTTGTTGATGTCATAATCATTTGATGATGTCATAATCATTAGATAATGTCATAATCATTTTGTTGATGTCATAATCATTTGATGATGTCATAATCATTTTGTTGATGTCATAATGATTTGATGATGTCATAATCATTTGATGTCATAATCATTGGATGATGTCATAATCATTTTGTTGATGTCATAATCATTTGATGATGTCATAATCATTTGATGTCATAATCAATGGATGATGTCATAATCATTTGATGATGTCATAATCATTTTGTTGATGTCATAATCATTTCGTTGATGTCATAATGATTTGATGATATCATAATCATTTGATGTCATAATCATATGATGTAATAATCATTGGATGATGTCATAATCATTTTGTTGATGTCATAATCATTTGATGATGTCATAATCATTAGATGATGTCTTAATCATTTTGTTGATGTCATAATCATTTGATGATGTCATAATCATTTTGTTGATGTCATAATCATTTCGTTGATGTCATAATGATTTGATGATGTCATAATCATTAGATGATGTCATAATCATTTTGTTGATGTCATAATCATTTGATGATGTCATAATCATTAGATGATTTCATAATCATTTTGTTGATGTCATAATCATTTGATGATGTCATAATCATTTGATGTCATAATCATTGGATGATGTCGTAATCATTTTGTTGATGTCATAATCATTTGATGATGTCATGATCATTTGATGATGTCATAATCATTTTGATGATGTCATAATCATTTGATGATGTCATAATCATTTGATGTCATAATCATTGGATAATGTCATAATCATTTTGTTGATGTCATAATCATTTTATGATGTCATAATCATTTTGTTGATGTCATAATCATTGGATCATGTCATAATCCTTTTGTTGATGTCATAATCATTTGATGATGTCATAATCATTAGATGATGTCATAATCATATTGTTGATGTCATAATCATTTGATGATGTCATAATCATTTTGTTGATGTCATAATCATTTCGTTGATGTCATAATGATTTGATGATATCATAATCATTTGATGTCATAATCATTGGATGATGTCATAATCATTTTGTTGATGTCATAATCATTTGATGATGTCATAATCATTTGATGTCATAATCATTGGATGATGTCATAATCATTTTGTTGATGTCATAATCATTTTATGATGTCATAATCATTTTGTTGATGTCATAATCATTGGATGATGTCATAATCCTTTTGTTGATGTCATAATCATTTGATGGTGTCATAATCATTAGATGATGTCATAATCATTTTGTTGATGTCATAATCATTTCGTTGATGTCATAATGATTTGATGATATCATAATCATTTGATGTCATAATCATTGCATGATGTCATAATCATTTTGTTGATGTCATAATCATTTGATGATGTCATAATCATTAGATGATGTCATAATCATTGGATGATGATATAATCATTTTGTTGATGTCATAATCATTTGATGTCATAATCATTGGATGATGTCAAAATCATTTTGTTGATGTCATAATCATTTGATGATGTCATAATCATTAGATAATGTCATAATCATTTTGTTGAAGTTATAATCATTTGATGATGTCATAATCATTTTGTTGATGTCATAATCATTTTGTTGATGTCATATTGATGTGATGATGTCATAATCATTTGATGTCATAATCATTGGATGATGTCATAATCATTTTGTTGATGTCATAATCATTTGATGATGTCATAATCATTTGATGTCATAATCATTGGATGATGTCATAATCATTTTGTTGATGTCATAATCATTTGATGATGTCATAATCATTAGATGATGTCAAATTCATTTTGTTGATGTCATAATCATTTGATGATGTCATAATCATTTGATGTAATAATCATTAGATGATGTCATAATCATTTTGTTGATGTCATAATCATTTGATGATGTCATAATCATTAGATGATGTCATAATCATTTTGTTGATGTCATAATCATTTGATGATGTCATAATCATTTGATGTCATAATCATTGGATGATGTCATAATCATTTTGTTGATGTCATAATCATTTGATGATGTCATAATCATTTGATGATGTCATAATCATTTTGTTGATGTCATAATCATTGGATGATGTCATAATCCTTTTGTTGATGTCATAATCATTTGATGGTGTCATAATCATTAGATGATGTCATAATCATTTTGTTGATGTCATAATCATTTGATGATGTCATAATCATTTTGTTGATGTCATAATCATTTCGTTGATGTCATAATGATTTGATGATATCATAATCATTTGATGTCATAATCATTGCATGATGTCATAATCATTTTGTTGATGTCATAATCATTTGATGATGTCATAATCATTAGATGATGTCATAATCATTGGATGATGATATAATCATTTTGTTGATGTCATAATCATTTGATGTCATAATCATTGGATGATGTCAAAATCATTTTGTTGATGTCATAATCATTTGATGATGTCATAATCATTAGATAATGTCATAATCATTTTGTTGAAGTTATAATCATTTGATGATGTCATAATCATTTTGTTGATGTCATAATCATTTTGTTGATGTCATATTGATGTGATGATGTCATAATCATTTGATGTCATAATCATTGGATGATGTCATAATCATTTTGTTCATGTCATAATCATTTGATGATGTCATAATCATTTGATGTCATAATCATTGGATGATGTCATAATCATTTTGTTGATGTCATAATCATTTGATGATGTCATAATCATTAGATGATGTCAAATTCATTTTGTTGATGTCATAATCATTTGATGATGTCATAATCATTTGATGTAATAATCATTAGATGATGTCATAATCATTTTGTTGATGTCATAATCATTTGATGATGTCATAATCATTAGATGATGTCATAATCATTTTGTTGATGTCATAATCATTTGATGATGTCATAATCATTTGATGTCATAATCATTGGATGATGTCATAATCATTTTGTTGATGTCATAATCATTTGATGATGTCATAATCATTTGATGATGTCATAATCATTTTGTTGATGTCATAATCATTTGATGAT
Organism: Dendrobates tinctorius; assembly: GCF_039654945.1. NCBI lineage: Eukaryota > Metazoa > Chordata > Amphibia > Anura > Dendrobatidae > Dendrobates > Dendrobates tinctorius. The sequence goes on along the minus strand of NW_027361687.1, from coordinate 38,324,504 downwards.
GTCATAATCATTTGATGTCATAATCATTGGATGATGTCATAATCATTTTGTTGATGTCATAATCATTTGATGATGTCATAATCATTTGATGATGTCATAATCATTTTGTTGATGTCATAATGATTTGATGATGTCATAATCATTTGATGTCATAATCATTGGATGATGTCATAATCATTTTGTTGATGTCATAATCATTTGATGATGTCATAATCATTTGATGTCATAATCATTGGATGATGTCATAATCATTTTGTTGATGTCATAATCATTTGATGATGTCATAATCATTAGATGATGTCATAATAATTTTGTTGATGTCATAATCATTTGATGGTGTCATAATCATATGATGTAATAATCATTGGATGATGTCATAATCATTTTGTTGATGTCATAATCATTTGATGATGTCATAATCATTAGATGATGTCATAATCATTTTGTTGATGTCATAATCATTTGATGATGTCATAATCATTAGATGATGTCATAATCATTTTGTTGATGTCATAATCATTTGATGATGTCATAATCATTTGATGTCATAATCATTGGATGATGTCATAATCATTTTATTGATGTCATAATCATTTGATGATGTCATAATCATTTGATGATGTCATAATCATTTTGTTGATGTCATAATCATTTGATGATGTCATAATCATTTGATGTCATAATCATTGGATGATGTCATAATCATTTTGTTGATGTCATAATCATTTTATGATGTCATAATCATTTTGTTGATGTCATAATCATTGGATGATGTCATAATCCTTTTGTTGATGTCATAATCATTGATGATGTCATAATCATTAGATGATGTCATAATCATTTTGTTGATGTCATAATCATTTGATGATGTCATAATCATTTTGTTGATGTCATAATCATTTCGTTGATGTCATAATGATTTGATGTTATCATAATCATTTGATGTCATAATCATTGGATGATGTCATAATCATTTTGTTGATGTCATAATCATTTGATGATGTCATAATCATTAGATAATGTCATAATCATTTTGTTGATGTCATAATCATTTGATGATGTCATAATCATTTTGTTGATGTCATAATGATTTGATGATGTCATAATCATTTGATGTCATAATCATTGGATGATGTCATAATCATTTTGTTGATGTCATAATCATTTGATGATGTCATAATCATTTGATGTCATAATCAATGGATGATGTCATAATCATTTGATGATGTCATAATCATTTTGTTGATGTCATAATCATTTCGTTGATGTCATAATGATTTGATGATATCATAATCATTTGATGTCATAATCATATGATGTAATAATCATTGGATGATGTCATAATCATTTTGTTGATGTCATAATCATTTGATGATGTCATAATCATTAGATGATGTCATAATCATTCTGTTGATGTCATAATCATTTTGATGATGTCATAATGATTTGATAATGTCATAATCATTTGATGTCATAATCATTGGATGATGTCATAATCATTTTGTTGATGTCATAATCATTTGATGATGTCATAATCATTAGATGATGTCTTAATCATTTTGTTGATGTCATAATCATTTGATGATGTCATAATCATTTTGTTGATGTCATAATCATTTCGTTGATGTCATAATGATTTGATGATGTCATAATCATTAGATGATGTCATAATCATTTTGTTGATGTCATAATCATTTGATGATGTCATAATCATTAGATGATTTCATAATCATTTTGTTGATGTCATAATCATTTGATGATGTCATAATCATTTGATGTCATAATCATTGGATGATGTCGTAATCATTTTGTTGATGTCATAATCATTTGATGATGTCATGATCATTTGATGATGTCATAATCATTTTGATGATGTCATAATCATTTGATGATGTCATAATCATTTGATGTCATAATCATTGGATAATGTCATAATCATTTTGTTGATGTCATAATCATTTTATGATGTCATAATCATTTTGTTGATGTCATAATCATTGGATCATGTCATAATCCTTTTGTTGATGTCATAATCATTTGATGATGTCATAATCATTAGATGATGTCATAATCATATTGTTGATGTCATAATCATTTGATGATGTCATAATCATTTTGTTGATGTCATAATCATTTCGTTGATGTCATAATGATTTGATGATATCATAATCATTTGATGTCATAATCATTGGATGATGTCATAATCATTTTGTTGATGTCATAATCATTTGATGATGTCATAATCATTTGATGTCATAATCATTGGATGATGTCATAATCATTTTGTTGATGTCATAATCATTTTATGATGTCATAATCATTTTGTTGATGTCATAATCATTGGATGATGTCATAATCCTTTTGTTGATGTCATAATCATTTGATGGTGTCATAATCATTAGATGATGTCATAATCATTTTGTTGATGTCATAATCATTTGATGATGTCATAATCATTTTGTTGATGTCATAATCATTTCGTTGATGTCATAATGATTTGATGATATCATAATCATTTGATGTCATAATCATTGCATGATGTCATAATCATTTTGTTGATGTCATAATCATTTGATGATGTCATAATCATTAGATGATGTCATAATCATTGGATGATGATATAATCATTTTGTTGATGTCATAATCATTTGATGTCATAATCATTGGATGATGTCAAAATCATTTTGTTGATGTCATAATCATTTGATGATGTCATAATCATTAGATAATGTCATAATCATTTTGTTGAAGTTATAATCATTTGATGATGTCATAATCATTTTGTTGATGTCATAATCATTTTGTTGATGTCATATTGATGTGATGATGTCATAATCATTTGATGTCATAATCATTGGATGATGTCATAATCATTTTGTTGATGTCATAATCATTTGATGATGTCATAATCATTTGATGTCATAATCATTGGATGATGTCATAATCATTTTGTTGATGTCATAATCATTTGATGATGTCATAATCATTAGATGATGTCAAATTCATTTTGTTGATGTCATAATCATTTGATGATGTCATAATCATTTGATGTAATAATCATTAGATGATGTCATAATCATTTTGTTGATGTCATAATCATTTGATGATGTCATAATCATTAGATGATGTCATAATCATTTTGTTGATGTCATAATCATTTGATGATGTCATAATCATTTGATGTCATAATCATTGGATGATGTCATAATCATTTTGTTGATGTCATAATCATTTGATGATGTCATAATCATTTGATGATGTCATAATCATTTTGTTGATGTCATAATCATTTGATGATGTCATAATCATTTGATGTCATAATCATTGGATGATGTCATAATCATTTTGTTGATGTCATAATCATTTGATGATGTCATAATCATTTGATGATGTCATAATCATTTTGTTGATGTCATAATGATTTGATGATGTCACAATCATTTGATGTCATAATCATTGGATGATGTCATAATCATTTTGTTGATGTCATAATCATTTGATGATGTCATAATCATTTGATGTCATAATCATTGGATGATGTCATAATCATTTTGTTGATGTCATAATCATTTGATGATGTCATAATCATTAGATGATGTCATAATAATTTTGTTGATGTCATAATCATTTGATGGTGTCATAATCATATGATGTAATAATCATTGGATGATGTCATAATCATTTTGTTGATGTCATAATCATTTGATGATGTCATAATCATTAGATGATGTCATAATCATTTTGTTGATGTCATAATCATTTGATGATGTCATAATCATTAGATGATGTCATAATCATTTTGTTGATGTCATAATCATTTGATGATGTCATAATCATTAGATGATGTCATAATCATTTTGTTGATGTCATAATCATTTGATGATGTCATAATCATTTGATGATGTCATAATCATTTTGTTGATGTCATAATCATTTGATGATGTCATAATCATTTGATGTCATAATCATTGGATGATGTCATAATCATTTTGTTGATGTCATAATCATTTTATGATGTCATAATCATTTTGTTGATGTCATAATCATTGGATGATGTCATAATCCTTTTGTTGATGTCATAATCATTGATGATGTCATAATCATTAGATGATGTCATAATCATTTTGTTGATGTCATAATCATTTGATGATGTCATAATCATTTTGTTGATGTCATAATCATTTCGTTGATGTCATAATGATTTGATGATATCATAATCATTTGATGTCATAATCATTGGATGATGTCATAATCATTTTGTTGATGTCATAATCATTTGATGATGTCATAATCATTAGATAATGTCATAATCATTTTGTTGATGTCATAATCATTTGATGATGTCATAATCATTTTGTTGATGTCATAATGATTTGATGATGTCATAATCATTTGATGTCATAATCATTGGATGATGTCATAATCATTTTGTTGATGTCATAATCATTTGATGATGTCATAATCATTTGATGTCATAATCATTGGATGATGTCATAATCATTTGATGATGTCATAATCATTTTGTTGATGTCATAATCATTAGATGATGTCATAATCATTTTGTTGATGTCATAATCATTTGATGATGTCATAATCATTAGATGATGTCATAATCATTTTGTTGATGTCATAATCATTTGATGATGTCATAATCATTTGATGTCATAATCATTGGATGATGTCGTAATCATTTTGTTGATGTCATAATCATTTTATGATGTCATAATCATTTTGTTGATGTCATAATCATTGGATCATGTCATAATCCTTTTGTTGATGTCATAATCATTTGATGATGTCATAATCATTAGATGATGTCATAATCATATTGTTGATGTCATAATCATTTGATGATGTCATAATCATTTTGTTGATGTCATAATCATTTCGCTGATGTCATAATGATTTGATGATATCATAATCATTTGATGTCATAATCATTGGATGATGTCATAATCATTTTGTTGATGTCATAATCATTTGATGATGTCATAATCATTTGATGTCATAATCATTGGATGATGTCATAATCATTTTGTTGATGTCATAATCATTTTATGATGTCATAATCATTTTGTTGATGTCATAATCATTGGATGATGTCATAATCCTTTTGTTGATGTCATAATCATTTGATGATGTCATAATCATTAGATGATGTCATAATCATTTTGCTGATGTCATAATCATTTGATGATGTCATAATCATTTTGTTGATGTCATAATCATTTCGTTGATGTCATAATGATTTGATGATATCATAATCATTTGATGTCATAATCATTGCATGATGTCATAATCATTTTGTTGATGTCATAATCATTTGATGATGTCATAATCATTAGATGATGTCATAATCATTGGATGATGATATAATCATTTTGTTGATGTCATAATCATTTGATGTCATAATCATTGGATGATGTCAAAATCATTTTGTTGATGTCATAATCATTTGATGATGTCATAATCATTAGATAATGTCATAATCATTTTGTTGAAGTTATAATCATTTGATGATGTCATAATCATTTTGTTGATGTCATAATCATTTTGTTGATGTCATATTGATGTGATGATGTCATATTCATTTGATGTCATAATCATTGGATGATGTCATAATCATTTTGTTCATGTCATAATCATTTGATGATGTCATAATCATTTGATGTCATAATCATTGGATGATGTCATAATCATTTTGTTGATGTCATAATCATTTGATGATGTCATAATTAGAGTTGAGCGATACCAGCCGATACTTGAAAATATCGGATCGGAATGGATCGGCCGATCTTAAAAAAAAGTATCGGTATCGCCGATTCCGATACCGGGAACCAATGCAAGTCAATGGGGCCAAAATATCGGAATTAAAAAAAACCCTTTCTTTCCTTGTAGGTTAATTCTACATGAAGAAAAACAACTAAGAATAATGTAGAATGTATTGTGGGAGGTGGAGGAGACATTAAAGCCATAGAGGTTTAGCCCAATCAAATGGAATAGCAGGAATTAAACTTTTTTTTTTAAAGATGTTAGGAGTTACAAAGATATTGACTATGTTAGCCTCATTTATATTTTGCCAGACATGTATGTCTTCTTCTTCTACTTCCTTTTTTTACATTCTTCTTCTTCTTCTTCTACTTCCTTTTTTTACATTCTTCTTCTTCTTCTTCTACTTCCTTTTTTTACATTCTTCTTCTTATTCCTTTTTTTACATTCTTCTTCTTCTTCTTCTACTTCCTTTTTTTACATTCTTCTTCTTCTTCTTCTTCTTCTTCTTCTTCTTCTTCCTTTTCTTACATTCTTCATATTCTTCTTATTCAACAATTATTATTCTACATATTCAGCTTCTTCATCTTCTTCCTATTCTTCTTCATCATATTCTTGTTTGTGTCAGGCATTCCTGTAGTTGTTATCTAGAAAAGTTAGAAGTTTACACCTTCCGTTCTGCCTGTCACAAAAGATTTACAACAGGATTTGTCCGCGTTCAGTTTGGCCTGCAGAAGCAGGCCTTTTCCAGGGGCACCACGAGGAGGAACGGACTCACCCCCATACACTGCTTAGTCTTCTTCTGCTTATAAATAAGATAATATCATTTGCTCAGAGTATTAGTCTTATGCTTAATGTTCTTCTGCTTTGTTTTTTTTATGCTTCTTTGTCTTCTCTCTCTTGTTGTTCTGCATCTTGGTGGTTGTCTTCCTGTTCTTTGTCCTCTTGAACCAGCTGACGGTACTGGCACCCGGAGGGGCAGCAGAAGGAACAAGAGCCAATGGCACTACCGAGGACCAGCTGACGGTGCTGGAACCCGGTTACTAAGCAGGAGGTACCTGTGCTACAAAGCACTACCAAGGACCAGCAGACGTTGCCGGAACTCGGATACCGAGATGGAGGCACCTAGGCCAAACGCTCTGACGAGAACCAGCTGACGGTGCTGGAACCCGGAGGGGTAGCATAAGCTGCAAGAGCAAATGGAAATAGCGAGGACCAGCTGACAGTGCTGGCACCCGGAGGGGCAGCAGAAGGAATAAGAGCCAATGGCACAACCGAGGACCAGCTGACGGTGCTGGAACCCGGTTACTAAGCAGGAGGTACCTGTGCTACAAAGCACTACCAAGGACCAGCAGACGTTGCCGGAACTCGGATACCGAGATGGAGGCACCTAGGCCAAAGGCTCTGACGAGAACCAGCTGACGGTGCTGGAACCCGGAGGGGTAGCATAAGCTGCAAGAGCAAATGGAAATAGCGAGGACCAGCTGACAGTGCTGGCACCCGGAGGGGCAGCAGAAGGAATAAGAGCCAATGGCACAACCGAGGACCAGCTGACGGTGCTGGAACCCGGTTACTAAGCAGGAGGTACCTGTGCTACAAAGCACTACCAAGGACCAGCAGACGTTGCTGGAACTCGGATACCGAGATGGAGGCACCTAGGCCAAAGGCTCTGATGAGAACCAGCTGACGGTGCTGGAACCCGGAGGGGTATCAGAAGTTACCCCTGAAAAGCAAAGTTGGCATGCCGCAAGCTGGCCGCAGTTACCGAATCACACAGTCCTACAGGGGGTGCTTGTCCTACTGGCACTATGGAACAAACCTTTCTTACCAGAACCCGCAGTCCACATAGGAAGCACCTAAACTGCTGGCACCCTAGCCTCGGCTAACCCAACCGCAACACGACATGGCAACTTGGGGTGGCAAACTGACATTGACACTTCCCGGAAACAGCAGGCAGGGCTGGAACCAAGCTGGGCAGGAGGGAGTACCCGTGCCAAAGTCAGTTATGAGCAGCAACTGGCGATGTTGGAGCCCAGGACAAGCACTTAGCAGGCTGAGGCCTGATGTGCTGTCAATTGGGAGGCAGCAGGACAGATTGCCATCAAAACAGCAGGGGAACAGCTGACGTTACTGAACCCCACAAACACAGGAGCTAGTGTTTTACTCTGTGAAGACGGCACTTCCGAGCAACAACTGGCTGTGTTGAAGCCCAGGGACAAGCACGGAGCAGGCTTAGGCTGCATTGAAGAAATTTTAAGATCGGTTGTAGACTACTAATTTGAACCAAGCTCCACTTAGGCCTGTGGATTCACTGATTTTCGTATTTCCCCTGTCCTCCAACCCCGCCAGTTACAGCTCCGAAGTGGCGTCTGCACAATCCACACTTGTTCCTGTGTTACAGGTGTTCAGTCCGGTCAGTTAATCCCCTGATGTGTGTCCGGCAATGTCGCCTGCTCTGTCCACATTCCGATAATGGGAATGTGGACAGAGCAGGCGACATTGCCGGACACACATCAGGGGATTAACTGATCGGACTGAACACCTGTAACACAGGAACAAGTGTGGATTGTGCAGACGCCACTTCGGAGCTGTAACTGGCAGGGTTGGAGGACAGGGGAAATACGAGAGACAGTGGAGCCACAGGCCTAATTGGAGCACGGTTAAAAATCAGTAGTGGTACGACTGTGTAGGCAGCAGGAGACTTTGCCATCCACACAGCAGGGGATCAGCTGACATTACTGAACCCCACTGAGACACGGAAGCAAGTATCTCTTTCCGTGTGGACGGCACTTCCGAACTACAACTGGCTGTGTTGAAGCCCAGGAAATAGGAGGGTGTAGGCAGAGGCCTACTGTATTTTGAATGAGTTTACAGCAGGAGAGACTGCCATCCACACAGCAGGGGATCAGCTGACGTTACTGAACCCCACTGAGACACGGGAGCAAGTATCTCTTTCCGTGTGGACGGCACTTCCGAACTACAACTGGCTGTGTTGAAGCCCAGGAAATAGGAGGGTGTAGGCAGAGGCCTACTGTATTTTGAATGAGTTTACAGCAGGAGAGACTGCCATCCACACAGCAGGGGATCAGCTGACGTTACTGAACCCCACTGAGACACGGGAGCAAGTATCTCTTTCCGTGTGGACGGCACTTCCGAACTACAACTGGCTGTGTTGAAGCCCAGGAAATAGGAGGGTGTAGGCAGAGGCCTACTGAATTTTGAATGAGGTGACAGCAGGAGAGACTGCCATCCACACAGCAGGGGATCAGCTGACGTTACTGAACCCCACTGAGACACGGGAGCAAGTATCTCTTTCCGTGTGGACGGCACTTCCGAACTACAACTGGCTGTGTTGAAGCCCAGGAAATAGGAGGGTGTAGGCAGAGGCCTACTGAATTTTGAATGAGGTGACAGCAGGAGAGACTGCCATCCACACAGCAGGGGATCAGCTGACGTTACTGAACCCCACTGAGACACGGGAGCAAGTGTCTCTTTCCGTGTGGACGGCACTTCCGAACTACAACTGGCTGTGTTGAAGCCCAGGAAATAGGAGGGTGTAGGCAGAGGCCTACTGTATTTTGAATGAGTTTACAGCAGGAGAGACTGCCATCCACACAGCAGGGGATCAGCTGACGTTACTGAACCCCACTGAGACACGGGAGCAAGTATCTCTTTCCGTGTGGACGGCACTTCCGAACTACAACTGGCTGTGTTGAAGCCCAGGAAATAGGAGGGTGTAGGCAGAGGCCTACTGAATTTTGAATGAGGTGACAGCAGGAGAGACTGCCATCCACACAGCAGGGGATCAGCTGACGTTACTGAACCCCACTGAGACACGGGAGCAAGTGTCTCTTTCCGTGTGGACGGCACTTCCGAACTACAACTGGCTGTGTTGAAGCCCAGGAAATAGGAGGGTGTAGGCAGAGGCCTACTGTATTTTGAATGAGTTTACAGCAGGAGAGACTGCCATCCACACAGCAGGGGATCAGCTGACGTTACTGAACCCCACTGAGACACGGGAGCAAGTATCTCTTTCCGTGTGGACGGCACTTCCGAACTACAACTGGCTGTGTTGAAGCCCAGGAAATAGGAGGGTGTAGGCAGAGGCCTACTGTATTTTGAATGAGTTTACAGCAGGAGAGACTGCCATCCACACAGCAGGGGATCAGCTGACGTTACTGAACCCCACTGAGACACGGGAGCAAGTATCTCTTTCCGTGTGGACGGCACTTCCGAACTACAACTGGCTGTGTTGAAGCCCAGGAAATAGGAGGGTGTAGGCAGAGGCCTACTGTATTTTGAATGAGTTTACAGCAGGAGAGACTGCCATCCACACAGCAGGGGATCAGCTGACGTTACTGAACCCCACTGAGACACGGGAGCAAGTATCTCTTTCCGTGTGGACGGCACTTCCGAACTACAACTGGCTGTGTTGAAGCCCAGGAAATAGGAGGGTGTAGGCAGAGGCCTACTGTATTTTGAATGAGTTTACAGCAGGAGAGACTGCCATCCACACAGCAGGGGATCAGCTGACGTTACTGAACCCCACTGAGACACGGGAGCAAGTATCTCTTTCCGTGTGGACGGCACTTCCGAACTACAACTGGCTGTGTTGAAGCCCAGGAAATAGGAGGGTGTAGGCAGAGGCCTACTGAATTTTGAATGAGGTGACAGCAGGAGAGACTGCCATCCACACAGCAGGGGATCAGCTGACGTTACTGAACCCCACTGAGACACGGGAGCAAGTGTCTCTTTCCGTGTGGACGGCACTTCCGAACTACAACTGGCTGTGTTGAAGCCCAGGAAATAGGAGGGTGTAGGCAGAGGCCTACTGTATTTTGAATGAGTTTACAGCAGGAGAGACTGCCATCCACACAGCAGGGGATCAGCTGACGTTACTGAACCCCACTGAGACACGGGAGCAAGTATCTCTTTCCGTGTGGACGGCACTTCCGAACTACAACTGGCTGTGTTGAAGCCCAGGAAATAGGAGGGTGTAGGCAGAGGCCTACTGTATTTTGAATGAGTTTACAGCAGGAGAGACTGCCATCCACACAGCAGGGGATCAGCTGACGTTACTGAACCCCACTGAGACACGGGAGCAAGTGTCTCTTTCCGTGTGGACGGCACTTCCGAACTACAACTGGCTGTGTTGAAGCCCAGGAAATAGGAGGGTGTAGGCAGAGGCCTACTGTCTTTGTAATGCGGAGACAGCAGGAGAGACTGCCATCTCCACAGCAGGGGAACAGCTGGCAGTGCTGAACCCCACTAACACTTGAACGAACGTGTTTGGTTCTGTGGAGACGACACTTCTGAACACCAACTGACGCTGTTGGAGCCCAGGATTAGGCGAGGAGCAGGCTGGGGCCTACTGGATTTTGGCAGGTGAAGGCAGCAGGAGACTTGCCATCTCCACAGCAGGGAAACAGCTGGCAGTGCTGAACCCCACTAACACTTGAACGAACGTGTTTGGTTCTGTGGAGACGACACTTCTGAACACCAACTGACGCTGTTGGAGCCCAGGATTAGGCGAGGAGCAGGCTGGGGCCTACTGGATTTTGGCAGGTGAAGGCAGCAGGAGACTTGCCATCTCCACAGCAGGGGAACAGCTGGCAGTGCTGAACCCCACTAACACTTGAACGAACGTGTTTGGTTCTGTGGAGACGACACTTCTGAACACCAACTGACGCTGTTGGAGCCCAGGATTAGGCGAGGAGCAGGCTGGGGCCTACTGGATTTTGGCAGGTGAAGGCAGCAGGAGACTTGCCATCTCCACAGCAGGGGAACAGCTGGCAGTGCTGAACCCCACTAACACTTGAACGAATGTGTTTGGTTCTGTGGAGACGACACTTCTGAACACCAACTGACGCTGTTGGAGCCCAGGATTAGGCGAGGAGCAGGCTGGGGCCTACTGGATTTTGGCAGGTGAAGGCAGCAGGAGACTTGCCATCTCCACAGCAGGGGAACAGCTGGCAGTGCTGAACCCCACTAACACTTGAACGAATGTGTTTGGTTCTGTGGAGACGACACTTCTGAACACCAACTGACGCTGTTGGAGCCCAGGATTAGGCGAGGAGCAGGCTGGGGCCTACTGGATTTTGGCAGGTGAATGCAGCAGGAGACTTGCCATCTCCACAGCAGGGGAACAGCTGGCAGTGCTGAACCCCACTAACACTTGAACGAACGTGTTTGGTTCTGTGGAGACGACACTTCTGAACACCAACTGACGCTGTTGGAGCCCAGGATTAGGCGAGGAGCAGGCTGGGGCCTACTGGATTTTGGCAGGTGAAGGCAGCAGGAGACTTGCCATCTCCACAGCAGGGGAACAGCTGGCAGTGCTGAACCCCACTAACACTTGAACGAACGTGTTTGGTTCTGTGGAGACGACACTTCTGAACACCAACTGACGCTGTTGGAGCCCAGGATTAGGCGAGGAGCAGGCTGGGGCCTACTGGATTTTGGCAGGTGAATGCAGCAGGAGACTTGCCATCTCCACAGCAGGGGAACAGCTGGCAGTGCTGAACCCCACTAACACTTGAACGAACGTGTTTGGCTCTGTGGAGACGACACTTCTGAACACCAACTGACGCTGTTGGAGCCCAGGATTAGGCGAGGAGCAGGCAGGGGCCTACTGGATTTTGGCAGGTGAAGGCAGCAGGAGACTTGCCATCTCCACAGCAGGGGAACAGCTGGCAGTGCTGAACCCCACTAACACTTGAACGAACGTGTTTGGTTCTGTGGAGACGACACTTCTGAACACCAACTGACGCTGTTGGAGCCCAGGATTAGGCGAGGAGCAGGCTGGGGCCTACTGGATTTTGGCAGGTGAATGCAGCAGGAGACTTGCCATCTCCACAGCAGGGGAACAGCTGGCAGTGCTGAACCCCACTAACACTTGAACGAACGTGTTTGGCTCTGTGGAGACGACACTTCTGAACACCAACTGACGCTGTTGGAGCCCAGGATTAGGCGAGGAGCAGGCAGGGGCCTACTGGATTTTGGCAGGTGAAGGCAGCAGGAGACTTGCCATCTCCACAGCAGGGGAACAGCTGGCAGTGCTGAACCCCACTAACACTTGAACGAACGTGTTTGGTTCTGTGGAGACGACACTTCTGAACACCAACTGACGCTGTTGGAGCCCAGGATTAGGCGAGGAGCAGGCTGGGGCCTACTGGATTTTGGCAGGTGAAGGCAGCAGGAGACTTGCCATCTCCACAGCAGGGGAACAGCTGGCAGTGCTGAACCCCACTAACACTTGAACGAATGTGTTTGGTTCTGTGGAGACGACACTTCTGAACACCAACTGACGCTGTTGGAGCCCAGGATTAGGCGAGGAGCAGGCTGGGGCCTACTGGATTTTGGCAGGTGAATGCAGCAGGAGACTTGCCATCTCCACAGCAGGGGAACAGCTGGCAGTGCTGAACCCCACTAACACTTGAACGAACGTGTTTGGCTCTGTGGAGACGACACTTCTGAACACCAACTGACGCTGTTGGAGCCCAGGATTAGGCGAGGAGCAGGCTGGGGCCTACTGGATTTTGGCAGGTGAAGGCAGCAGGAGACTTGCCATCTCCACAGCAGGGGAACAGCTGGCAGTGCTGAACCCCACTAACACTTGAACGAACGTGTTTGGTTCTGTGGAGACGACACTTCTGAACACCAACTGACGCTGTTGGAGCCCAGGATTAGGCGAGGAGCAGGCTGGGGCCTACTGGATTTTGGCAGGTGAATGCAGCAGGAGACTTGCCATCTCCACAGCAGGGGAACAGCTGGCAGTGCTGAACCCCACTAACACTTGAACGAACGTGTTTGGTTCTGTGGAGACGACACTTCTGAACACCAACTGACGCTGTTGGAGCCCAGGATTAGGCGAGGAGCAGGCTGGGGCCTACTGGATTTTGGCAGGTGAAGGCAGCAGGAGACTTGCCATCTCCACAGCAGGGGAACAGCTGGCAGTGCTGAACCCCACTAACACTTGAACGAACGTGTTTGGTTCTGTGGAGACGACACTTCTGAACACCAACTGACGCTGTTGGAGCCCAGGATTAGGCGAGGAGCAGGCTGGGGCCTACTGGATTTTGGCAGGTGAATGCAGCAGGAGACTTGCCATCTCCACAGCAGGGGAACAGCTGGCAGTGCTGAACCCCACTAACACTTGAACGAACGTGTTTGGTTCTGTGGAGACGACACTTCTGAACACCAACTGACGCTGTTGGAGCCCAGGATTAGGCGAGGAGCAGGCTGGGGCCTACTGGATTTTGGCAGGTGAAGGCAGCAGGAGACTTGCCATCTCCACAGCAGGGGAACAGCTGGCAGTGCTGAACCCCACTAACACTTGAACGAATGTGTTTGGCTCTGTGGAGACGACACTTCTGAACACCAACTGACGCTGTTGGAGCCCAGGATTAGGCGAGGAGCAGGCTGGGGCCTACTGGATTTTGGCAGGTGAATGCAGCAGGAGACTTGCCATCTCCACAGCAGGGGAACAGCTGGCAGTGCTGAACCCCACTAACACTTGAACGAATGTGTTTGGCTCTGTGGAGACGACACTTCTGAACACCAACTGACGCTGTTGGTGCCCAGGATTACGCATGCCGCATGCAGAGGCCAATGGGCAGTGGTTTTTATGGAGGTTGTGGACTACTACTGATTCTAACCATGCTCCACTTAGGCCTCTGGCTCCACTGTCTCTACTATTTACCCTGGCCTCCAACCCCGCCAGCTACATCTCTGAAGTGGCGTCAGCACAATCTACACTTGTTCCTGTGTTACTGGTGCTCAGTCCCATCAGTTGATCCCCTGATGTTTGTCCGGCAAGTTCGCCAGCTCTGTCCTCATTCCCACTACTGGTTATGGGAATGTGGACAGAGCAGGAGACCTTGCCGGACACACATCAGGGGATAAACTGATGGGACTGAGCCACAGGAACACAGGAACAAGTGTAGATTGTGCTGACGCCACTTCAGAGATGTAGATGGCGGGGTTGGAGGTCAGGGGAAATAGTAGAGACAGTGGAGCCAGAGACCTAAGTTGGGCACGGTTAAAAATCAGTAGTGGTTTGAATGTTGATGGAGCTGGTGACTCTGCCGTCCACACAGCAGGGGATCAGCTGGCATTACTGAACCCCAGTAACACAGGAGCTAGTGTGTTTCTCTGTGCAGACGACACATCTGAGCGACAACTGGCTGTGTTGAAGCACAGGGATTATAGTTCAGGTGGTAGAAAAATAAACACACCAGCAGACCTGGATACAGTTGCCAACCACTAATTTAGTCTGTAAGAGGAATGGCAAAGTCTTTGGAGATCCAGGCCTTGTTCATTTTCAGAAAAGTCAGCCGGTCAACATTATCGGAAGATAGTCGCGTGCGACGGTCTGTTAGTACACCACCTGCGGCACTAAAGACACGTTCCGATAATACACTGGCAGCAGGGCAAGCCAGCACCTCCAATGCATACTGGCTAAGCTCTGGCCATGTATCCAGCTTAGAGACCCAAAACTTGAAGGGGGAAGAGCCATCTGGGAGTACAGCGACAGGGCAAGACATGTAGTCTGACACCATCTGACGGAAGCGTTGCCTCCTGCTGACTCGAGGCGTCGCTGATGGTGTAGACAATTGTGGTGGACACACAAAACTTTGCCACATTTGGGCCATAGTGGTCTTGCCTTGTGCTGCGGCACTGCCTCTGCTCCCTCTTTGTGCAGAGTTTCCTCCACTGCCTCGACGCACAGAGCTGCTTTGTAAAGCACTTGCAACAATGCTGTCGGGTGGAATGGAAAACATTATGGACTGCACCAGTGACTCTTCGTACTCCCGCATTTTACGCTCCCGGTTCAACGTTGGTATGAGCCTTTGTACGCTGTCCCGGTAGCGAGGATCTAGGAGGGTGTACACCCAATAATCAGCCGAGACGAGAATGTGGGCGATGCGGCGGTCGTTTCTCAGGCACTGCAGCATGAAATCAACCATGTGCTGCAGACTCCCAACTGCCAAAGAACCGCTGTCCCCTGTTTGAGGCGTGACCTCGACCTGCTCTGCATCACCCCACCCTCGCTGTACATACTGAGTAGAGGTTTGTGTACCTCCCTCCTCTGGAGAGATGTCTTCCTCCTCCATCGACTCCTCCTCATCCTCCTCACAAAGTGTCCCCTGCCTAGGCCTTTGTGAGGAAACACGTAGCGCAGACTGTCCAGAAGCAGATGGCATTTGGGACTCCTCATCCTCCACCTCTTCTGAAACCTCATCCCTTAGTGCTTGCAGTGTTTGTTGAAGCAGGCAGATAAGGGGGACAGTCATGCTGACTAGTGCATCATCTGCACTCGCCATCCGCGTGGATTCATCGAAGGCACGCAAAACGAGGCAGATGTCCTTCATAGAGGCCCACTCAATGGTGCTGAAGTGTGAACGGTGCACAGTGCGACTTGTTTGCGCCTGATGCAGCTGGTACTCCATGACTGCTGCCTGCTGCTCACACAACCGCTCCAACATATGTAACGTTGAATTCCACCGGGTGGGTAGGTCACATATGATGCGATGTTCTGGAAGGCCAAATCGTCGCTGCAGAGCAGCGAGGCGCGATCTTGCCGTGCTGGAACGTCGCAAGTGAGCGCACTCTATGCGGACCTTGTGCAACAGTGCATCAAGATCCGGATAGTCCCTCAGAAAGCTCTGCACGACCAAGTTAAGAACATGTGCCAGACATGGGATGTGTGTGAGGTTGCCTAGGCCAAGAGCTGCCACCAGATTTCGGCCATTGTCACACACTACCAAGCCCGGCTGGAGATTCGCTGGCCCAAACCACACATCGCTCTCCAGCTTGATAGCATTCCAGAGCTCCTGCGCTGTGTGGCTTCGATTCCCCAAAGAAATTAATTTGAGTACAGCCTGTTGACGTTTGGCCACGGCTGTGCTCATATCGGTCGTAACAGGCTCCTGCTCTGCTGTTTCTGAGGAACTTGAGTAGGAGGAGGAGTCTATGTGTACAGACTGGAGTCCTGCAATCCGTGGCGTTGGAAGAACACGTACAGCGCCACTCTCCAGATCCGTACCCGGCTCCACAACATTGACCCAGTGGGCAGTGAGGGAAAGGTATCGTCCCTGTCCATGGTTACTGGTCCACGCATCGGTGGTCAGGTGGACCTTGCTACTAACGGCGTTTAGTAGCGCATGTTTTATTTTGCCCTCAACATGTTTCTGCAGGGCAGGGACGGCTCGCCTGCTGAAATAAAAGCGGCTGGGCACGTTGTATTGGGGGACTGCCAATGCCATTAAGTCCCGGAAGGTGTCAGTGTCCACCAGCCTGAATGACAGCATTTCAACTGCCAGAAGTTTGGCAATGCCAGCATTCAGAGACTGTGCTCTGGGATGGTTTGCCGAGTAAGGGCGCCTTTTATCCCATGCCTGTGCTACCGATGGCTGTGATGGATGGGAACGTGCTGTTATGGGTGGAATCTGACAGGGTCTCCGGACAACAGTGGCAGAGGTTCTTCCTTGGCGATCCTGTGAGGAAGCCGAACCAGCAGTGTGTGAGCTGGAGGAAGAGGGCCCAACACGAACTGAAGAGGTGGTAGGTGGTGCTGTACGTTGGCCTACGTCTTGAGGGTGTCTCTGCAACTCCAACTCGTGCTTGGTGCGCACATGTTTCCACATATTTGTGGTATTGAGGTTGCTGACATTTCTCCCTCTTTTGACTCTCTGATGACACAGCTTGCATTTGACAAAGCAAATGTCATCTGCAACTGTGTCAAAAAAGGACCACGCACTGCAACTCTTGTGAGCGCCCGGTTTGCCTTTGGAAGGAGGAATGCTCCTAACGGGTGCCGAAGTGGAGGGTACAGGCAACCAAGTCTTCCCCCTCCCTCTGCCTCCTGTTTTGGCCGGTAGGGGAATCTCTTCCTCCGAGCTGCTCCCACCACCTTCCTGTTGCTCACGCCATGATGGGTCAAGGACCTCATCATCTTCCCTCCCCTCTTCAAACAGCTGCTTCTCCGGGGTTGTCTCGCCAGCACCGTACGCACCAGAAAGTGGCAACTGAGTCTCGTCATCATCTGATGCGTACTGAGGTGTGCTGACCATAGGCACTGGCCCACTCGCCTCTTCAGATTCAGAGGGACAAAGAAGTTGCGCATCACTGCATACTCCCTCTTCTTCACATTCAGGAATGCTGCTTGGCTGGCCCCCTCTTTCCAAGCCAACAGATTCCGAGAACAGAAGTAGAGATTGTGATGGCTCCTGTCCATGTCTCTCTGACTGCCTGGGCACTTTGGCAGGTGGTGAAGAGACAGATGGTTGCTCTTCGGTGCTCTGACCCTGAGAGGATGCGGAAGTAATTGAAGTCGATGCGTTAGCTGCCATCCATCCGACAACGGCTTCAATTTGTTCCTCCCGCAGCAGTGGGGTACGTTGAGGTCCTACAAAGCTGCGCATAAAGGACTGTTGCCTGCTAAAACTGGGGGATGCTGATCCACTGGTGCCCGCAGCAGGCCCAGAATCCCCACGTCCTCTACCTGTAGAATCCCCACGTCCTCTCCCTGCAGAATCCCCATGTCCTCTCCCTGCTGAAACTCCACGCCCACGCCCACGCCCCCGCGCCTTACTCCCTGCCTTCTTCATCTTGCAAGACTGCTTAAGATAGGCAAAAAAGGACAAAGGGGGGCCTTAGTGTGCTTATTCCTGAACAGCTGGTTACAGGTACAAGAAACACTAATTTTATGAAGTGTGTGTGTGTGGACTAGACTTTAATAGGAGCTGATGTGGCCTACACAAGTTCAAAATGTAGTGTTTGGTGAACTTTTTATGTGGTTTCTTTGTTTGAAACAAACTCAAAGTATGAGAACAAAGAATTGAAACTGATAGTATCACCAACTTTTTGGAGCTATTACAATGCAGGCAGGTAACCTACAATGCAAAAGATGAGGCTCCAAAAAAATTGGGTAATACTAATCTGGCTGCGCCGGCAGGGCACAAGCCAGAAAAAAAGGCTCCTCTATCTGCTCCTATATAGTGTTTGCAACCAACCAATGTTGATGGATACGGATGGATGCACACTAATAGGAGAAGAAAAAATGAGCTGCACTCAGAGACAAATATGTGTGAGGCAGTGACGCACGTTGAGCGTCCTACAACCAGACGTAGCTGCAGGACACTCTACTCAGCGTGAGCTGCACTCACACACAGTCAGAGACCTCTCAGACAGCCGTCAACAGTGCAGCTAAGTGGGCACTGGCACTGACAGGCTGCAGAAAGGCTCCGCTGTGTACTCCTATATAGTGTTTGCAACCACCGTAGATGGAGACGGATGGATGCACACTAATAGAAGAAAAAATGAGCTGCACTCAAATAAAAATATGTGTGAGGCAGTGACGCACGCTGAGCGTCCTACAGCCAGACGTAGCTGCAGGACACACTACTCAGCGTGAGCTGCACTCACACACAGTCAGAGACCTCTCAGACAGCCGTGAACAGTGCAGCAAAGTGGACACTAGCACTGAAAGGCTGCAGAAAGGCTCCGCTGTCTACTACTAGTGTTTGCAACCAACGTATATGGATACGGATGGAAGCACACTAGATTGAAATTATTTAAAAAATGCAGCTCAAAAAATAAAAGATGTATGAGGCAGCAGTGATCACACTGGGTGGCCTACAGCCTGACGTGGCTGCAGGACCCACTCCACAGCGTGAGCTGCACTCACACAGCCCTTGCAAACAGCTGTGAAAACAGCGCTGCTAGGGAAAAGCAAGCTACAGTGGTGGTTTATGTAGCCTGGATAAAGCACAATATTGTTTTTAGAATCGCTATTTCTAACTGTCCCTCACAGTCTTCTACAGCAGCCTGTCCCTAACTGAATTCACAGCAGAGTGACCAGAAATGGCGGCTGCGGTGGCTTTTATAGTGCATCATGACATCATTTCGGCAGCCAATCACAGCCATGCCAATAGTTAACATGCCTACATGCCTAACAGGATGTGCCCACACTTCGGAGAATTCCCATTGGCTTAATCAAAGCAAGCAGGCTCATAGCATGATGGGAACTTCCTATTCCGATTCCGATCCCGGAATCCGATATGAAAAAAGTATCGGAATTAAGTATCGGAATTCCGATACCGCTGATATCGGCCGATACCCGATACTTGCGGTATCGGAATGCTCAACACTAGTCATAATCATTAGATGATGTCAAATTCATTTTGTTGATGTCATAATCATTTGATGATGTCATAATCATTTGATGTAATAATCATTAGATGATGTCATAATCATTTTGTTGATGTCATAATCATTTGATGATGTCATAATCATTAGATGATGTCATAATCATTTTGTTGATGTCATAATCATTTGATGATGTCATAATCATTTGATGTCATAATCATTGGATGATGTCATAATCATTTTGTTGATGTCATAATCATTTGATGATGTCATAATCATTTGATGATGTCATAATCATTTTGTTGATGTCATAATCATTTGATGATGTCATAATCATTTGATGTCATAATCATTGGATGATGTCATAATCATTTTGTTGATGTCATAATCATTTGATGATGTCATAATCATTTGATTATGTCATAATCATTTTGTTGATGTCATAATCATTTGATGATGTCATAATCATTTGATGTCATAATCCTTGGATGATGTCATAATAATTTTGTTGATGTCATAATCATTTTATGATGTCATAATCATTTTGTTGATGTCATAATCATTGGATGATGTCATAATCCTTTTGTTGATGTCATAATCATTTGATGATGTCATAATCATTAGATGACGTCATAATCATTTTGTTGATGTCATAATCATTTGATGATGTCATAATCATTTTGTTGATGTCATAATCATTTCGTTGATGTCATAATGATTTGATGATATCATAACACTGGTCAACAGCATTTTTGGTGCCAAAGATATTTCATCGAATTTAGGGTATTTTTGGGGTGCTGATTCTGAATATGTCATCAGTTTTGCCAGATTGGCTCAAGTTTTTGAGATTTTTGGTATCTTATTTATAGCACTTGTTGGTAAATGCGACGCATCATCTCATTAATTTCTTTGGATTAGTACTTGAACTGAGCAGTTCTCAATATAGTTTTGTGTTAATTAGTGTTCTAAAAGTTTGTTCATAGCTTGATTTTTGCACTAACTTTATGTTGTTGTCTGTTTTCCAGTGAAAAGCATGAACTCATCATGAAGAAGTTGTCTTAACGATCCAGACTCATTCTGTTACATTTGTGGTGAATATACACTGCCAAAACATAGAAGAAACATAACACACTTCGTAAAAAAAGTGTATTTTGCCTATTTTGGGGTTATGCTTGGGGACCAAGACAAGTTTTGGGCACCACACATAGTGTGCAAAGCATGTATCGAATTATTACGAAAATGGAGCAAAGGACAAAGAAAAAGCTTCCAATTTGGTGTTCCAATGGTGTGGAGAGAGCCAAAAAATCATCATGATGACTGTTATTTATGGTAAACACAGGTACAGGCACATCTTCACAATGAGGGACAGGCCTTCTTGCAGATTCCATGTTACTCCCATTTTCGTTTCTTATGCTTATTGAATCCTTGCACTTGCACTGCACAGAAATAACAGTCATCATGATGATTTTTTGGCTCTCTCCACACCATTGGAACACCAAATTTGAAGCTTTTTCTTTGTCCTTTGCTCCATTTTCGTAATAATTCGATACATGCTTTGCACACTATGTGTGGTGCCCAAAACTTGTCTTGGTCCCCAAGCATAACCCCAAAATAGGCAAAATACACTTTTTTTACGAAGTGTGTTATGTTTCTTCTATGTTTTGGCAGTGTATATTCACCACAAATGTAACAGAATGAGTCTGGATCGTTAAGACAACTTCTTCATGATGAGTTCATGCTTTTCACTGGAAAACAGACAACAACATAAAGTTAGTGCAAAAATCAAGCTATGAACAAACTTTTAGAACACTAATTAACACAAAACTATATTGAGAACTGCTCAGTTCAAGTACTAATCCAAAGAAATTAATGAGATGATGCGTCGCATTTACCAACAAGTGCTATAAATAAGATACCAAAAATCTCAAAAACTTGAGCCAATCTGGCAAAACTGATGACATATTCAGAATCAGCACCCCAAAAATACCCCAAATTCATTAAAATATTTTGGACACCAGAAAAAAAATTTTTTTTCGTTGACCTGTGTAATCATTTGATGTCATAATCATTGGATGATGTCATAATCATTTTGTTGATGTCATAATCATTTGGTGATGTCATAATCATTTGATGTCATAATCATTGGATGATGTCATAATCATTTTGTTGATGTCATAATCATTTTATGATGTCATAATCATTTTGTTGATGTCATAATCATTGGATGATGTCATAATCCTTTTGTTGTGTCATAATCATTTGATGATGTCATAATCATTAGATGATGTCATAATCATTTTGTTGATGTCATAATCATTTGATGATGTCATAATCATTTTGTTGATGTCATAATCATTTCGTTGATGTCATAATGATTTGATGATATCATAATCATTTGATGTCATAATCATTGGATGATGTCATAATCATTTTGTTGATGTCATAATCATTTGATGATGTCATAATCATTTGATGTCATAATCATTGAATGATGTCATAATCATTTTGTTGATATCATAATCATTTTATGATGTCATAATCATTTTGTTGATGTCATAATCATTGGATGATGTCATAATCCTTTTGTTGATGTCATAATCATTTGATGATGTCATAATCATTAGATGATGTCATAATCATTTTGTTGATGTCATAATCATTTGATGATGTCATAATCATTTTGTTGATGTCATAATCATTTCGTTGATGTCATAATGATTTGATGATATCATAATCATTTGATGTCATAATCATTGGATGATGTCATAATCATTTTGTTGATGTCATAATCATTTAATGATGTCATAATCATTAGATGATGTCATAATCATTGGATGATGACATAATCATTTTTTTGATGTCATAATCATTTGATGTAATAATCATTGGATGATGTCATAATCATTTTGTTGATGTCATAATCATTTGATGATGTCATAATCATTAGATGATGTCATAATCATTTTGTTGATGTCATAATCATTTGATGATGTCATAATCATTAAATGATGTCATAATCATTTTGTTATGTCATAATCATTTGATGATGTCATAATCATTTGATGTCATAATCATTGGATGATGTCATTATCATTTTGTTGATGTCATGATCATTTTATGATGTCATAATCATTTTGTTGATGTCATAATCATTGGATGATGTCATAATCCTTTTGTTGATGTCATAATCATTTGATGATGTCATAATCATTTGATGTCATAATCATTGGATGATGTCATAATCATTTGATGATGTCATAATCATTTGATGTCATAATCATTGGATGTGTCATAATCATTTGATGATGTCATAATCATTTTGTTGATGTCATAATCATTTGATGATGTCATAATCATTTTGTTGATGTCATAATCATTTGATGATGTCATAATCATTCTGTTGATGTCATAATCATTTTGATGATGTCATAATGATTTGATAATGTCATAATCATTTGATGTCATAATCATTGGATGATGTCATAATCATTTTGTTGATGTCATAATCATTTGATGATGTCATAATCATTAGATGATGTCATAATCATTTTGTTGATGTCATAATCATTTGATGATGTCATAATCATTTGATGTCATAATCATTGGATGATGTCGTAATCATTTTGTTGATGTCATAATCATTTGATGATGTCATGATCATTTGATGATGTCATAATCATTTTGATGATGTCATAATCATTTGATGATGTCATAATCATTTGATGTCATAATCATTGGATAATGTCATAATCATTTTGTTGATGTCATAATCATTTTATGATGTCATAATCATTTTGTTGATGTCATAATCATTGGATCATGTCATAATCCTTTTGTTGATGTCATAATCATTTGATGATGTCATAATCATTAGATGATGTCATAATCATATTGTTGATGTCATAATCATTTGATGATGTCATAATCATTTTGTTGATGTCATAATCATTTCGTTGATGTCATAATGATTTGATGATATCATAATCATTTGATGTCATAATCATTGGATGATGTCATAATCATTTTGTTGATGTCATAATCATTTGATGATGTCATAATCATTTGATGTCATAATCATTGGATGATGTCATAATCATTTTGTTGATGTCATAATCATTTTATGATGTCATAATCATTTTGTTGATGTCATAATCATTGGATGATGTCATAATCCTTTTGTTGATGTCATAATCATTTGATGATGTCATAATCATTAGATGATGTCATAATCATTTTGTTGATGTCATAATCATTTGATGATGTCATAATCATTTTGTTGATGTCATAATCATTTCGTTGATGTCATAATGATTTGATGATATCATAATCATTTGATGTCATAATCATTGCATGATGTCATAATCATTTTGTTGATGTCATAATCATTTGATGATGTCATAATCATTAGATGATGTCATAATCATTGGATGATGACATAATCATTTTGTTGATGTCATAATCATTTGATGTAATAATCATTGGATGATGTCATAATCATTTTGTTGATGTCATAATCATTTGATGATGTCATAATCATTAGATGATGTCATAATCATTTTGTTGATGTCATAATCATTTGATGATGTCATAATCATTAAATGATGTCATAATCATTTTGTTATGTCATAATCATTTGATGATGTCATAATCATTTGATGTCATAATCATTGGATGATGTCATAATCATTTTGTTGATGTCATGATCATTTTATGATGTCATAATCATTTTGTTGATGTCATAATCATTGGATGATGTCATAATCCTTTTGTTGATGTCATAATCATTTGATGATGTCATAATCATTTGATGTCATAATCATTGGATGATGTCATAATCGTTTGATGATGTCATAATCATTTGATGTCATAATCATTGGATGATGTCATAATCATTTTGTTGATGTCATAATCATTTGATGATGTCATAATCATTTTGTTGATGTCATAATCATTTCGTTGATGTCATAATGATTTGATGATGTCATAATCATAGATGATGTCATAATCATTTTGTTGATGTCATAATCATTTGATGATGTCATAATCATTAGATGATGTCATAATCATTTTGTTGATGTCATAATCATTTGATGATGTCATAATCATTTGATGTCATAATCATTGGATGATGTCGTAATCATTTTTTTGATGTCATAATCATTTGATGATGTCATAATCATTTTGTTGATGTCATAATCATTTCGTTGATGTCATAATGATTTGATGATGTCATAATCATAGATGATGTCATAATCATTTTGTTGATGTCATAATCATTTGATGATGTCATAATCATTAGATGATGTCATAATCATTTTGTTGATGTCATAATCATTTGATGATGTCATAATCATTTGATGTCATAATCATTGGATGATGTCGTAATCATTTTTTGATGTCATAATCATTTGATGATGTCATGATCATTTGATGATGTCATAATCATTTTGATGATGTCATAATCATTTGATGATGTCATAATCATTTGATGTCATAATTATTGGATAATGTCATAATCATTTTGTTGATGTCATAATCATTTTATGATGTCATAATCATTTTGTTGATGTCATAATCATTGGATCATGTCATAATCCTTTTGTTGATGTCATAATCATTTGATGATGTCATAATCATTTGATGTCATAATCATTGGATGATGTCATAATCATTTGATGATGTCATAATCATTTTGTTGATGTCATAATCATTTCGTTGATGTCATAATGATTTGATGATATCATAATCATTTGATGTCATAATCATTGGATGATGTCATAATCATTTTGTTGATGTCATAATCATTTGATGATGTCATAATCATTTGATGTCATAATCATTGGATGATGTCATAATCATTTTGTTGATGTCATAATCATTTTATGATGTCATAATCATTTTGTTGATGTCAAAATCATTGGATGATGTCATAATCCTTTTGTTTATGTCATAATCATTTGATGATGTCATAATCATTAGATGATGTCATAATCATTTTGTTGATGTCATAATCATTTGATGATGTCATAATCATTTTGTTGATGTCATAATCATTTCGTTGATGTCATAATGATTTGATGATATCATAATCATTTGATGTCATAATCATTGCATGATGTCATAATCATTTTGTTGATGTCATAATCATTTGATGATGTCATAATCATTAGATGATGTCATAATCATTGGATGATGATATAATCATTTTGTTGATGTCATAATCATTGGATGATGTCAAAATCATTTTGTTGATGTCATAATCATTTGATGATGTCATAATCATTAGATAATGTCATAATCATTTTGTTGAAGTTATAATCATTTGATGATGTCATAATCATTTTGTTGATGTCATAATCATTTTGTTGATGTCATATTGATGTGATGATGTCATAATCATTTGATGTCATAATCATTGGATGATGTCATAATCATTTTGTTCATGTCATAATCATTTGATGATGTCATAATCATTGGATGATGTCATAATCATTTGATGATGTCATAATCATTAGATGATGTCAAATTCATTTTGTTGATGTCATAATCATTTGATGATGTCATAATCATTTGATGTAATAATCATTAGATGATGTCATAATCATTTTGTTGATGTCATAATCATTTGATGATGTCATAATCATTAGATGATGTCATAATCATTTTGTTGATGTCATAATCATTTGATGATGTCATAATCATTTGATGTCATAATCATTGGATGATGTCATAATCATTTTGTTGATGTCATAATCATTTGATGATGTCATAATCATTTGATGATGTCATAATCATTTTGTTGATGTCATAATCATTTGATGATGTCATAATCATTTGATGTCATAATCATTTTGTTGATGTCATAATCATTTGATGATGTCATAATCATTTGATGATGTCATAATCATTTTGTTGATGTCATAATAATTTGATGATGTCATAATCATTTGATGTCTTAATCCTTGGATGATGTCATAATCATTTTGTTGATGTCATAATCATTTTATGATGTCATAATCATTTTGTTGATGTCATAATCATTGGATGATGTCATAATCCTTTTGTTGATGTCATAATCATTTGATGATGTCATAATCATTAGATGATGTCATAATCATTTTGTTGATGTCATAATCATTTGATGATGTCATAATCATTTGATGTCATAATCATTGGATGATGTCATAATCATTTTGTTGATGTCATAATCATTTCGTTGATGTCATAATGATTTGATGATATCATAATCATTTGATGTCATAATCATTGGATGATGTCATAATCATTTTGTTGATGTCATAATCATTTGATGATGTCATAATCATTTGATGTCATAATCATTGGATGATGTCATAATCATTTGATGATGCCATAATCATTTTGTTGATGTCATAATCATTTTATGATGTCATAATCATTTTGTTGATGTCATAATCATTTTATGATGTCATAATCATTTGATGTCATAATCATTGGATGATGTCGTAATCATTTTGTTGATGTCATAATCATTTGATGATGTCATGATCATTTGATGATGTCATAATCATTTTGATGATGTCATAATCATTTGATGATGTCATAATCATTTGATGTCATAATCATTGGATAATGT
Organism: Dendrobates tinctorius; assembly: GCF_039654945.1. Taxonomy (NCBI): domain Eukaryota; kingdom Metazoa; phylum Chordata; class Amphibia; order Anura; family Dendrobatidae; genus Dendrobates; species Dendrobates tinctorius. The sequence continues at coordinate 38,296,969 of NW_027361687.1, read as the reverse complement.
CATAATCATTTTGTTGATGTCATAATCATTTTATGATGTCATAATCATTTTGTTGATGTCATAATCATTGGATCATGTCATAATCCTTTTGTTGATGTCATAATCATTTGATGATGTCATAATCATTAGATGATGTCATAATCATATTGTTGATGTCATAATCATTTGATGATGTCATAATCATTTTGTTGATGTCATAATCATTTCGTTGATGTCATAATGATTTGATGATATCATAATCATTTGATGTCATAATCATTGGATGATGTCATAATCATTTTGTTGATGTCATAATCATTTGATGATGTCATAATCATTTGATGTCATAATCATTGGATGATGTCATAATCATTTTGTTGATGTCATAATCATTTTATGATTTCATAATCATTTTGTTGATGTCATAATCATTGGATGATGTCATAATCCTTTTGTTGATGTCATAATCATTTGATGATGTCATAATCATTAGATGATGTCATAATCATTTTGTTGATGTCATAATCATTTGATGATGTCATAATCATTTTGTTGATGTCATAATCATTTCGTTGATGTCATAATGATTTGATGATATCATAATCATTTGATGTCATAATCATTGCATGATGTCATAATCATTTTGTTGATGTCATAATCATTTGATGATGTCATAATCATTAGATGATGTCATAATCATTGGATGATGACATAATCATTTTGTTGATGTCATAATCATTTGATGTAATAATCATTGGATGATGTCATAATCATTTTGTTGATGTCATAATCATTTGATGATGTCATAATCATTAGATGATGTCATAATCATTTTGTTGATGTCATAATCATTTGATGATGTCATAATCATTAAATGATGTCATAATCATTAAATGATGTCATAATCATTTGATGATGTCATAATCATTTGATGTCATAATCATTGGATGATGTCATAATCATTTTGTTGATGTCATGATCATTTTATGATGTCATAATCATTTTGTTGATGTCATAATCATTGGATGATGTCATAATCCTTTTGTTGATGTCATAATCATTTGATGATGTCATAATCATTTTATGTCATAATCATTGGATGATGTCATAATCATTTGATGATGTCATAATCATTTGATGTCATAATCATTGGATGTGTCATAATCATTTGATGATGTCATAATCATTTTGTTGATGTCATAATCATTTGATGATGTCATAATCATTTTGTTGATGTCATAATCATTTGATGATGTCATAATCATTCTGTTGATGTCATAATCATTTTGATGATGTCATAATGATTTGATAATGTCATAATCATTTGATGTCATAATCATTGGATGATGTCATAATCATTTTGTTGATGTCATAATCATTTGATGATGTCATAATCATTAGATGATGTCATAATCATTTTGTTGATGTCATAATCATTTGATGATGTCATAATCATTTTGTTGATGTCATAATCATTTCGTTGATGTCATAATGATTTGATGATGTCATAATCATTAGATGATGTCATAATCATTTTGTTGATGTCATAATCATTTGATGATGTCATAATCATTAGATGATGTCATAATCATTTTGTTGATGTCATAATCATTTGATGATGTCATAATCATTTGATGTCATAATCATTGGATGATGTCGTAATCATTTTGTTGATGTCATAATCATTTGATGATGTCATGATCATTTGATGATGTCATAATCATTTTGATGATGTCATAATCATTTGATGATGTCATAATCATTTGATGTCATAATCATTGGATAATGTCATAATCATTTTGTTGATGTCATAATCATTTTATGATGTCATAATCATTTTGTTGATGTCATAATCATTGGATCATGTCATAATCATTTTGTTGATGTCATAATCATTTGATGATGTCATAATCATTAGATGATGTCATAATCATATTGTTGATGTCATAATCATTTGATGATGTCATAATCATTTTGTTGATGTCATAATCATTTCGTTGATGTCATAATGATTTGATGATATCATAATCATTTGATGTCATAATCATTGGATGATGTCATAATCATTTTGTTGATGTCATAATCATTTGATGATGTCATAATCATTTGATGTCATAATCATTGGATGATGTCATAATCATTTTGTTGATGTCATAATCATTTTATGATGTCATAATCATTTTGTTGATGTCATAATCATTGGATGATGTCATAATCCTTTTGTTGATGTCATAATCATTTGATGATGTCATAGTCATTAGATGATGTCATAATCATTTTGTTGATGTCATAATCATTTGATGATGTCATAATCATTTTGTTGATGTCATAATCATTTCGTTGATGTCATAATGATTTGATGATATCATAATCATTTGATGTCATAATCATTGCATGATGTCATAATCATTTTGTTGATGTCATAATCATTTGATGATGTCATAATCATTAGATGATGTCATAATCATTGGATGATGATATAATCATTTTGTTGATGTCATAATCATTTGATGTCATAATCATTGGATGATGTCAAAATCATTTTGTTGATGTCATAATCATTTGATGATGTCATAATCATTAGATAATGTCATAATCATTTTGTTGAAGCTATAATCATTTGATGATGTCATAATCATTTTGTTGATGTCATAATCATTTTGTTGATGTCATATTGATGTGATGATGTCATAATCATTTGATGTCATAATCATTGGATGATGTCATAATCATTTTGTTCATGTCATAATCATTTGATGATGTCATAATCATTTGATGTCATAATCATTGGATGATGTCATAATCATTTTGTTGATGTCATAATCATTTGATGATGTCATAATCATTAGATGATGTCAAATTCATTTTGTTGATGTCATAATCATTTGATGATGTCATAATCATTTGATGTAATAATCATTAGATGATGTCATAATCATTTTGTTGATGTCATAATCATTTGATGATGTCATAATCATTAGATGATGTCATAATCATTTTGTTGATGTCATAATCATTTGATGATGTCATAATCATTTGATGTCATAATCATTGGATGATGTCATAATCCTTTTGTTGATGTCATAATCATTTGATGATGTCATAATCATTAGATGATGTCATAATCATTTTGTTGATGTCATAATCATTTGATGATGTCATAATCATTTTGTTGATGTCATAATCATTTCGTTGATGTCATAATGATTTGATGATATCATAATCATTTGATGTCATAATCATTGGATGATGTCATAATCATTTTGTTGATGTCATAATCATTTGATGATGTCATAATCATTTGATGTCATAATCATTGGATGATGTCATAATCATTTGATGATGCCATAATCATTTTGTTGATGTCATCATCATTTTATGATGTCATAATCATTTTGTTGATGTCATAATCATTTTGTTGATGTCATAATCATTTGATGATGTCATAATCATTAGATTATGTCATAATCATTTTGTTGATGTCATAATCATTTCATGATGTCATAATCACTTGATGTCATAATCATTGGATGATGTCATAATCATTTTGTTGATGTCATAATCATTTGATGATGTCATAATCATTAGATAATGTCATAATCATTTTGTTGAAGTCATAATCATTTGATGATGTCATAATCATTTTGTTGATGTCATAATGATTTGATGATGTCATATTCATTTGATGTCATAATCATTGGATGATGTCATAATCATTTTGTTGATGTCATAATCATTTGATGATGTCATAATCATTTGATGTCATAATCATTGGATGATGTCATAATCATTTTGTTGATGTCATAATCATTTGATGATGTCATAATCATTAGATGATGTCATAATAATTTTGTTGATGTCATAATCATTTGATGGTGTCATAATCATATGATGTAATAATCATTGGATGATGTCATAATCATTTTGTTGATGTCATAATCATTTGATGATGTCATAATCATTAGATGATGTCATAATCATTTTGTTGATGTCATAATCATTTGATGATGTCATAATCATTAGATGATGTCATAATCATTTTGTTGATGTCATAATCATTTGATGATGTCATAATCATTTGATGTCATAATCATTGGATGATGTCATAATCATTTTATTGATGTCATAATCATTTGATGATGTCATAATCATTTGATGATGTCATAATCATTTTTTTGATGTCATAATCATTTGATGATGTCATAATCATTTGATGTCATAATCATTGGATGATGTCATAATCATTTTGTTGATGTCATAATCATTTTATGATGTCATAATCATTTTGTTGATGTCATAATCATTGGATGATGTCATAATCCTTTTGTTGATGTCATAATCATTGATGATGTCATAATCATTAGATGATGTCATAATCATTTTGTTGATGTCATAATCATTTGATGATGTCATAATCATTTTGTTGATGTCATAATCATTTCGTTGATGTCATAATGATTTGATGATATCATAATCATTTGATGTCATAATCATTGGATGATGTCATAATCATTTTGTTGATGTCATAATCATTTGATGATATCATAATCATTAGATAATGTCATAATCATTTTGTTGATGTCATAATCATTTGATGATGTCATAATCATTTTGTTGATGTCATAATGATTTGATGATGTCATAATCATTTGATGTCATAATCATTGGATGATGTCATAATCATTTTGTTGATGTCATAATCATTTGATGATGTCATAATCATTTGATGTCATAATCATTGGATGATGTCATAATCATTTGATGATGTCATAATCATTTTGTTGATGTCATAATCATTTCGTTGATGTCATAATGATTTGATGATATCATAATCATTTGATGTCATAATCATATGATGTAATAATCATTGGATGATGTCATAATCATTTTGTTGATGTCATAATCATTTGATGATGTCATAATCATTAGATGATGTCATAATCATTTTGTTGATGTCATAATCATTTGATGAAGTCATAATCATTAGATGATGTCATAATCATTTTGTTGATGTCATAATCATTTGATGATGTCATAATCATTTGATGTCATAATCATTGGATGATGTCGTAATCATTTTGTTGATGTCATAATCATTTGATGATGTCATAATCATTTTGATGATGTCATAATCATTTGATGATGTCATAATCATTTGATGTCATAATCATTGGATAATGTCATAATCATTTTGTTGATGTCATAATCATTTGATGATGTCATAATCATTTTGTTGATGTCATAATCATTTCGTTGATGTCATAATGATTTGATGATGTCATAATCATAGATGATGTCATAATCATTTTGTTGATGTCATAATCATTTGATGATGTCATAATCATTAGATGATGTCATAATCATTTTGTTGATGTCATAATCATTTGATGATGTCATAATCATTTGATGTCATAATCATTGGATGATGTCGTAATCATTTTTTTGATGTCATAATCATTTGATGATGTCATAATCATTTTGTTGATGTCATAATCATTTCGTTGATGTCATAATGATTTGATGATGTCATAATCATAGATGATGTCATAATCATTTTGTTGATGTCATAATCATTTGATGATGTCATAATCATTAGAAGATGTCATAATCATTTTGTTGATGTCATAATCATTTGATGATGTCATAATCATTTGATGTCATAATCATTGGATGATGTCGTAATCATTTTTTGATGTCATAATCATTTGATGATGTCATGATCATTTGATGATGTCATAATCATTTTGATGATGTCATAATCATTTGATGATGTCATAATCATTTGATGTCATAATTATTGGATAATGTCATAATCATTTTGTTGATGTCATAATCATTTTATGATGTCATAATCATTTTGTTGATGTCATAATCATTGGATCATGTCATAATCCTTTTGTTGATGTCATAATCATTTGATGATGTCATAATCATTTGATGTCATAATCATTGGATGATGTCATAATCATTTGATGATGTCATAATCATTTTGTTGATGTCATAATCATTTCGTTGATGTCATAATGATTTGATGATATCATAATCATTTGATGTCATAATCATTGGATGATGTCATAATCATTTTGTTGATGTCATAATCATTTGATGATGTCATAATCATTTGATGTCATAATCATTGGATGATGTCATAATCATTTTGTTGATGTCATAATCATTTTATGATGTCATAATCATTTTGTTGATGTCAAAATCATTGGATGATGTCATAATCCTTTTGTTTATGTCATAATCATTTGATGATGTCATAATCATTAGATGATGTCATAATCATTTTGTTGATGTCATAATCATTTGATGATGTCATAATCATTTTGTTGATGTCATAATCATTTCGTTGATGTCATAATGATTTGATGATATCATAATCATTTGATGTCATAATCATTGCATGATGTCATAATCATTTTGTTGATGTCATAATCATTTGATGATGTCATAATCATTAGATGATGTCATAATCATTGGATGATGATATAATCATTTTGTTGATGTCATAATCATTGGATGATGTCAAAATCATTTTGTTGATGTCATAATCATTTGATGATGTCATAATCATTAGATAATGTCATAATCATTTTGTTGAAGTTATAATCATTTGATGATGTCATAATCATTTTGTTGATGTCATAATCATTTTGTTGATGTCATATTGATGTGATGATGTCATAATCATTTGATGTCATAATCATTGGATGATGTCATAATCATTTTGTTCATGTCATAATCATTTGATGATGTCATAATCATTGGATGATGTCATAATCATTTTGTTGATGTCATAATCATTTGATGATGTCATAATCATTAGATGATGTCAAATTCATTTTGTTGATGTCATAATCATTTGATGATGTCATAATCATTTGATGTAATAATCATTAGATGATGTCATAATCATTTTGTTGATGTCATAATCATTTGATGATGTCATAATCATTAGATGATGTCATAATCATTTTGTTGATGTCATAATCATTTGATGATGTCATAATCATTTGATGTCATAATCATTGGATGATGTCATAATCATTTTGTTGATGTCATAATCATTTGATGATGTCATAATCATTTGATGATGTCATAATCATTTTGTTGATGTCATAATCATTTGATGATGTCATAATCATTTGATGTCATAATCATTTTGTTGATGTCATAATCATTTGATGATGTCATAATCATTTGATGATGTCATAATCATTTTGTTGATGTCATAATAATTTGATGATGTCATAATCATTTGATGTCTTAATCCTTGGATGATGTCATAATCATTTTGTTGATGTCATAATCATTTTATGATGTCATAATCATTTTGTTGATGTCATAATCATTGGATGATGTCATAATCCTTTTGTTGATGTCATAATCATTTGATGATGTCATAATCATTAGATGATGTCATAATCATTTTGTTGATGTCATAATCATTTGATGATGTCATAATCATTTGATGTCATAATCATTGGATGATGTCATAATCATTTTGTTGATGTCATAATCATTTCGTTGATGTCATAATGATTTGATGATATCATAATCATTTGATGTCATAATCATTGGATGATGTCATAATCATTTTGTTGATGTCATAATCATTTGATGATGTCATAATCATTTGATGTCATAATCATTGGATGATGTCATAATCATTTGATGATGCCATAATCATTTTGTTGATGTCATAATCATTTTATGATGTCATAATCATTTTGTTGATGTCATAATCATTTTATGATGTCATAATCATTTGATGTCATAATCATTGGATGATGTCGTAATCATTTTGTTGATGTCATAATCATTTGATGATGTCATGATCATTTGATGATGTCATAATCATTTTGATGATGTCATAATCATTTGATGATGTCATAATCATTTGATGTCATAATCATTGGATAATGTCATAATCATTTTGTTGATGTCATAATCATTTTATGATGTCATAATCATTTTGTTGATGTCATAATCATTGGATCATGTCATAATCCTTTTGTTGATGTCATAATCATTTGATGATGTCATAATCATTAGATGATGTCATAATCATATTGTTGATGTCATAATCATTTGATGATGTCATAATCATTTTGTTGATGTCATAATCATTTCGTTGATGTCATAATGATTTGATGATATCATAATCATTTGATGTCATAATCATTGGATGATGTCATAATCATTTTGTTGATGTCATAATCATTTGATGATGTCATAATCATTTGATGTCATAATCATTGGATGATGTCATAATCATTTTGTTGATGTCATAATCATTTTATGATTTCATAATCATTTTGTTGATGTCATAATCATTGGATGATGTCATAATCCTTTTGTTGATGTCATAATCATTTGATGATGTCATAATCATTAGATGATGTCATAATCATTTTGTTGATGTCATAATCATTTGATGATGTCATAATCATTTTGTTGATGTCATAATCATTTCGTTGATGTCATAATGATTTGATGATATCATAATCATTTGATGTCATAATCATTGCATGATGTCATAATCATTTTGTTGATGTCATAATCATTTGATGATGTCATAATCATTAGATGATGTCATAATCATTGGATGATGACATAATCATTTTGTTGATGTCATAATCATTTGATGTAATAATCATTGGATGATGTCATAATCATTTTGTTGATGTCATAATCATTTGATGATGTCATAATCATTAGATGATGTCATAATCATTTTGTTGATGTCATAATCATTTGATGATGTCATAATCATTAAATGATGTCATAATCATTAAATGATGTCATAATCATTTGATGATGTCATAATCATTTGATGTCATAATCATTGGATGATGTCATAATCATTTTGTTGATGTCATGATCATTTTATGATGTCATAATCATTTTGTTGATGTCATAATCATTGGATGATGTCATAATCCTTTTGTTGATGTCATAATCATTTGATGATGTCATAATCATTTTATGTCATAATCATTGGATGATGTCATAATCATTTGATGATGTCATAATCATTTGATGTCATAATCATTGGATGTGTCATAATCATTTGATGATGTCATAATCATTTTGTTGATGTCATAATCATTTGATGATGTCATAATCATTTTGTTGATGTCATAATCATTTGATGATGTCATAATCATTCTGTTGATGTCATAATCATTTTGATGATGTCATAATGATTTGATAATGTCATAATCATTTGATGTCATAATCATTGGATGATGTCATAATCATTTTGTTGGTGTCATAATCATTTGATGATGTCATAATCATTAGATGATGTCATAATCATTTTGTTGATGTCATAATCATTTGATGATGTCATAATCATTTTGTTGATGTCATAATCATTTCGTTGATGTCATAATGATTTGATGATGTCATAATCATTAGATGATGTCATAATCATTTTGTTGATGTCATAATCATTTGATGATGTCATAATCATTAGATGATGTCATAATCATTTTGTTGATGTCATAATCATTTGATGATGTCATAATCATTTGATGTCATAATCATTGGATGATGTCGTAATCATTTTGTTGATGTCATAATCATTTGATGATGTCATGATCATTTGATGATGTCATAATCATTTTGATGATGTCATAATCATTTGATGATGTCATAATCATTTGATGTCATAATCATTGGATAATGTCATAATCATTTTGTTGATGTCATAATCATTTTATGATGTCATAATCATTTTGTTGATGTCATAATCATTGGATCATGTCATAATCATTTTGTTGATGTCATAATCATTTGATGATGTCATAATCATTAGATGATGTCATAATCATATTGTTGATGTCATAATCATTTGATGATGTCATAATCATTTTGTTGATGTCATAATCATTTCGTTGATGTCATAATGATTTGATGATATCATAATCATTTGATGTCATAATCATTGGATGATGTCATAATCATTTTGTTGATGTCATAATCATTTGATGATGTCATAATCATTTGATGTCATAATCATTGGATGATGTCATAATCATTTTGTTGATGTCATAATCATTTTATGATGTCATAATCATTTTGTTGATGTCATAATCATTGGATGATGTCATAATCCTTTTGTTGATGTCATAATCATTTGATGATGTCATAGTCATTAGATGATGTCATAATCATTTTGTTGATGTCATAATCATTTGATGATGTCATAATCATTTTGTTGATGTCATAATCATTTCGTTGATGTCATAATGATTTGATGATATCATAATCATTTGATGTCATAATCATTGCATGATGTCATAATCATTTTGTTGATGTCATAATCATTTGATGATGTCATAATCATTAGATGATGTCATAATCATTGGATGATGATATAATCATTTTGTTGATGTCATAATCATTTGATGTCATAATCATTGGATGATGTCAAAATCATTTTGTTGATGTCATAATCATTTGATGATGTCATAATCATTAGATAATGTCATAATCATTTTGTTGAAGCTATAATCATTTGATGATGTCATAATCATTTTGTTGATGTCATAATCATTTTGTTGATGTCATATTGATGTGATGATGTCATAATCATTTGATGTCATAATCATTGGATGATGTCATAATCATTTTGTTCATGTCATAATCATTTGATGATGTCATAATCATTTGATGTCATAATCATTGGATGATGTCATAATCATTTTGTTGATGTCATAATCATTTGATGATGTCATAATCATTAGATGATGTCAAATTCATTTTGTTGATGTCATAATCATTTGATGATGTCATAATCATTTGATGTAATAATCATTAGATGATGTCATAATCATTTTGTTGATGTCATAATCATTTGATGATGTCATAATCATTAGATGATGTCATAATCATTTTGTTGATGTCATAATCATTTGATGATGTCATAATCATTTGATGTCATAATCATTGGATGATGTCATAATCATTTTGTTGATGTCATAATCATTTGATGATGTCATAATCATTTGATGATGTCATAATCATTTTGTTGATGTCATAATCATTTGATGATGTCATAATCATTTGATGTCATAATCATTGGATGATGTCATAATCATTTTGTTGATGTCATAATCATTTGATGATGTCATAATCATTTGATGATGTCATAATCATTTTGTTGATGTCATAATCATTTGATGATGTCATAATCATTTGATGTCATAATCCTTGGATGATGTCATAATCATTTTGTTGATGTCATAATCATTTTATGATGTCATAATCATTTTGTTGATGTCATAATCATTGGATGATGTCATAATCCTTTTGTTGATGTCATAATCATTTGATGATGTCATAATCATTAGATGATGTCATAATCATTTTGTTGATGTCATAATCATTTGATGATGTCATAATCATTTTGTTGATGTCATAATCATTTCGTTGATGTCATAATGATTTGATGATATCATAATCATTTGATGTCATAATCATTGGATGATGTCATAATCATTTTGTTGATGTCATAATCATTTGATGATGTCATAATCATTTGATGTCATAATCATTGGATGATGTCATAATCATTTGATGATGCCATAATCATTTTGTTGATGTCATCATCATTTTATGATGTCATAATCATTTTGTTGATGTCATAATCATTTTGTTGATGTCATAATCATTTGATGATGTCATAATCATTAGATTATGTCATAATCATTTTGTTGATGTCATAATCATTTCATGATGTCATAATCACTTGATGTCATAATCATTGGATGATGTCATAATCATTTTGTTGATGTCATAATCATTTGATGATGTCATAATCATTAGATAATGTCATAATCATTTTGTTGAAGTCATAATCATTTGATGATGTCATAATCATTTTGTTGATGTCATAATGATTTGATGATGTCATATTCATTTGATGTCATAATCATTGGATGATGTCATAATCATTTTGTTGATGTCATAATCATTTGATGATGTCATAATCATTTGATGTCATAATCATTGGATGATGTCATAATCATTTTGTTGATGTCATAATCATTTGATGATGTCATAATCATTAGATGATGTCATAATAATTTTGTTGATGTCATAATCATTTGATGGTGTCATAATCATATGATGTAATAATCATTGGATGATGTCATAATCATTTTGTTGATGTCATAATCATTTGATGATGTCATAATCATTAGATGATGTCATAATCATTTTGTTGATGTCATAATCATTTGATGATGTCATAATCATTAGATGATGTCATAATCATTTTGTTGATGTCATAATCATTTGATGATGTCATAATCATTTGATGTCATAATCATTGGATGATGTCATAATCATTTTATTGATGTCATAATCATTTGATGATGTCATAATCATTTGATGATGTCATAATCATTTTTTTGATGTCATAATCATTTGATGATGTCATAATCATTTGATGTCATAATCATTGGATGATGTCATAATCATTTTGTTGATGTCATAATCATTTTATGATGTCATAATCATTTTGTTGATGTCATAATCATTGGATGATGTCATAATCCTTTTGTTGATGTCATAATCATTGATGATGTCATAATCATTAGATGATGTCATAATCATTTTGTTGATGTCATAATCATTTGATGATGTCATAATCATTTTGTTGATGTCATAATCATTTCGTTGATGTCATAATGATTTGATGATATCATAATCATTTGATGTCATAATCATTGGATGATGTCATAATCATTTTGTTGATGTCATAATCATTTGATGATATCATAATCATTAGATAATGTCATAATCATTTTGTTGATGTCATAATCATTTGATGATGTCATAATCATTTTGTTGATGTCATAATGATTTGATGATGTCATAATCATTTGATGTCATAATCATTGGATGATGTCATAATCATTTTGTTGATGTCATAATCATTTGATGATGTCATAATCATTTGATGTCATAATCATTGGATGATGTCATAATCATTTGATGATGTCATAATCATTTTGTTGATGTCATAATCATTTTGTTGATGTCATAATGATTTGATGATATCATAATCATTTGATGTCATAATCATATGATGTAATAATCATTGGATGATGTCATAATCATTTTGTTGATGTCATAATCATTTGATGATGTCATAATCATTAGATGATGTCATAATCATTTTGTTGATGTCATAATCATTTGATGAAGTCATAATCATTAGATGATGTCATAATCATTTTGTTGATGTCATAATCATTTGATGATGTCATAATCATTTGATGTCATAATCATTGGATGATGTCGTAATCATTTTGTTGATGTCATAATCATTTGATGATGTCATAATCATTTTGATGATGTCATAATCATTTGATGATGTCATAATCATTTGATGTCATAATCATTGGATAATGTCATAATCATTTTGTTGATGTCATAATCATTTTATGATGTCATAATCATTTTGTTGATGTCATAATCATTGGATCATGTCATAATCCTTTTGTTGATGTCATAATCATTTGATGATGTCATAATCATTAGATGATGTCATAATCATATTGTTGATGTCATAATCATTTGATGATGTCATAATCATTTTGTTGATGTCATAATCATTTCGTTGATGTCATAATGATTTGATGATATCATAATCATTTGATGTCATAATCATTGGATGATGTCATAATCATTTTGTTGATGTCATAATCATTTGATGATGTCATAATCATTTGATGTCATAATCATTGGATGATGTCATAATCATTTTGTTGATGTCATAATCATTTTATGATGTCATAATCATTTTGTTGATGTCATAATCATTGGATGATGTCATAATCCTTTTGTTGATGTCATAATCATTTGATGATGTCATAATCATTAGATGATGTCATAATCATTTTGTTGATGTCATAATCATTTTGTTGATGTCATAATCAATTCGTTGATGTCATAATGATTTGATGATATCATAATCATTTGATGTCATAATCATTGCATGATGTCATAATCATTTTGTTGATGTCATAATCATTTGATGATGTCATAATCATTAGATGATGTCATAATCATTGGATGATGATATAATCATTTTGTTGATGTCATAATCATTTGATGTCATAATCATTGGATGATATCAAAATCATTTTGTTGATGTCATAATCATTTGATGATGTCATAATCATTAGATAATGTCATAATCATTTTGTTGAAGTTATAATCATTTGATGATGTCATAATCATTTTGTTGATGTCATAATCATTTTGTTGATGTCATATTGATGTGATGATGTCATATTCATTTGATGTCATAATCATTTGATGATGTCATAATCATTAGATGATGTCATAATCATTTTGTTGATGTCATAATCATTTGATGATGTCATAATCATTTGATGTCATAATCATTGGATGATGTCATAATCATTTTATTGATGTCATAATCATTTGATGATGTCATAATCATTTGATGATGTCATAATCATTTTGTTGATGTCATAATCATTTGATGATGTCATAATCATTTGATGTCATAATCATTGGATGATGTCATAATCATTTTGTTGATGTCATAATCATTTGATGATGTCATAATCATTTGATGATGTCATAATCATTTTGTTGATGTCATAATCATTTGATGATGTCATAATCATTTGATGACATAATCCTTGGATGATGTCATAATCATTTTGTTGATGTCATAATCATTTTATGATGTCATAATCATTTTGTTGATGTCATAATCATTGGATGATGTCATAATCCTTTTGTTGATGTCATAATCATTTGATGATGTCATAATCATTAGATGATGTCATAATCATTTTGTTGATGTCATAATCATTTGATGATGTCATAATCATTTTGTTGATGTCATAATCATTTCGTTGATGTCATAATGATTTGATGATATCATAATCATTTGATGTCATAATCATTGGATGATGTCATAATCATTTTGTTGATGTCATAATCATTTGATGATGTCATAATCATTTTGTTGATGTCATAATCATTTGATGATGTCATAATCATTTGATGTCATAATCATTGGATGATGTCGTAATCATTTTTTTGATGTCATAATCATTTGATGATGTCATAATCATTTTGTTGATGTCATAATCATTTCGTTGATGTCATAATGATTTGATGATGTCATAATCATAGATGATGTCATAATCATTTTGTTGATGTCATAATCATTTGATGATGTCATAATCATTAGATGATGTCATAATCATTTTGTTGATGTCATAATCATTTGATGATGTCATAATCATTTGATGTCATAATCATTGGATGATGTCGTAATCATTTTTTGATGTCATAATCATTTGATGATGTCATGATCATTTGATGATGTCATAATCATTTTGATGATGTCATAATCATTTGATGATGTCATAATCATTTGATGTCATAATTATTGGATAATGTCATAATCATTTTGTTGATGTCATAATCATTTTATGATGTCATAATCATTTTGTTGATGTCATAATCATTGGATCATGTCATAATCCTTTTGTTGATGTCATAATCATTTGATGATGTCATAATCATTTGATGTCATAATCATTGGATGATGTCATAATCATTTGATGATGTCATAATCATTTTGTTGATGTCATAATCATTTCGTTGATGTCATAATGATTTGATGATATCATAATCATTTGATGTCATAATCATTGGATGATGTCATAATCATTTTGTTGATGTCATAATCATTTGATGATGTCATAATCATTTGATGTCATAATCATTGGATGATGTCATAATCATTTTGTTGATGTCATAATCATTTTATGATGTCATAATCATTTTGTTGATGTCAAAATCATTGGATGATGTCATAATCCTTTTGTTTATGTCATAATCATTTGATGATGTCATAATCATTAGATGATGTCATAATCATTTTGTTGATGTCATAATCATTTGATGATGTCATAATCATTTTGTTGATGTCATAATCATTTCGTTGATGTCATAATGATTTGATGATATCATAATCATTTGATGTCATAATCATTGCATGATGTCATAATCATTTTGTTGATGTCATAATCATTTGATGATGTCATAATCATTAGATGATGTCATAATCATTGGATGATGATATAATCATTTTGTTGATGTCATAATCATTGGATGATGTCAAAATCATTTTGTTGATGTCATAATCATTTGATGATGTCATAATCATTAGATAATGTCATAATCATTTTGTTGAAGTTATAATCATTTGATGATGTCATAATCATTTTGTTGATGTCATAATCATTTTGTTGATGTCATATTGATGTGATGATGTCATAATCATTTGATGTCATAATCATTGGATGATGTCATAATCATTTTGTTCATGTCATAATCATTTGATGATGTCATAATCATTGGATGATGTCATAATCATTTGATGATGTCATAATCATTAGATGATGTCAAATTCATTTTGTTGATGTCATAATCATTTGATGATGTCATAATCATTTGATGTAATAATCATTAGATGATGTCATAATCATTTTGTTGATGTCATAATCATTTGATGATGTCATAATCATTAGATGATGTCATAATCATTTTGTTGATGTCATAATCATTTGATGATGTCATAATCATTTGATGTCATAATCATTGGATGATGTCATAATCATTTTGTTGATGTCATAATCATTTGATGATGTCATAATCATTTGATGATGTCATAATCATTTTGTTGATGTCATAATCATTTGATGATGTCATAATCATTTGATGTCATAATCATTTTGTTGATGTCATAATCATTTGATGATGTCATAATCATTTGATGATGTCATAATCATTTTGTTGATGTCATAATAATTTGATGATGTCATAATCATTTGATGTCTTAATCCTTGGATGATGTCATAATCATTTTGTTGATGTCATAATCATTTTATGATGTCATAATCATTTTGTTGATGTCATAATCATTGGATGATGTCATAATCCTTTTGTTGATGTCATAATCATTTGATGATGTCATAATCATTAGATGATGTCATAATCATTTTGTTGATGTCATAATCATTTGATGATGTCATAATCATTTGATGTCATAATCATTGGATGATGTCATAATCATTTTGTTGATGTCATAATCATTTCGTTGATGTCATAATGATTTGATGATATCATAATCATTTGATGTCATAATCATTGGATGATGTCATAATCATTTTGTTGATGTCATAATCATTTGATGATGTCATAATCATTTGATGTCATAATCATTGGATGATGTCATAATCATTTGATGATGCCATAATCATTTTGTTGATGTCATAATCATTTTATGATGTCATAATCATTTTGTTGATGTCATAATCATTTTATGATGTCATAATCATTTGATGTCATAATCATTGGATGATGTCGTAATCATTTTGTTGATGTCATAATCATTTGATGATGTCATGATCATTTGATGATGTCATAATCATTTTGATGATGTCATAATCATTTGATGATGTCATAATCATTTGATGTCATAATCATTGGATAATGTCATAATCATTTTGTTGATGTCATAATCATTTTATGATGTCATAATCATTTTGTTGATGTCATAATCATTGGATCATGTCATAATCCTTTTGTTGATGTCATAATCATTTGATGATGTCATAATCATTAGATGATGTCATAATCATATTGTTGATGTCATAATCATTTGATGATGTCATAATCATTTTGTTGATGTCATAATCATTTCGTTGATGTCATAATGATTTGATGATATCATAATCATTTGATGTCATAATCATTGGATGATGTCATAATCATTTTGTTGATGTCATAATCATTTGATGATGTCATAATCATTTGATGTCATAATCATTGGATGATGTCATAATCATTTTGTTGATGTCATAATCATTTTATGATTTCATAATCATTTTGTTGATGTCATAATCATTGGATGATGTCATAATCCTTTTGTTGATGTCATAATCATTTGATGATGTCATAATCATTAGATGATGTCATAATCATTTTGTTGATGTCATAATCATTTGATGATGTCATAATCATTTTGTTGATGTCATAATCATTTCGTTGATGTCATAATGATTTGATGATATCATAATCATTTGATGTCATAATCATTGCATGATGTCATAATCATTTTGTTGATGTCATAATCATTTGATGATGTCATAATCATTAGATGATGTCATAATCATTGGATGATGACATAATCATTTTGTTGATGTCATAATCATTTGATGTAATAATCATTGGATGATGTCATAATCATTTTGTTGATGTCATAATCATTTGATGATGTCATAATCATTAGATGATGTCATAATCATTTTGTTGATGTCATAATCATTTGATGATGTCATAATCATTAAATGATGTCATAATCATTAAATGATGTCATAATCATTTGATGATGTCATAATCATTTGATGTCATAATCATTGGATGATGTCATAATCATTTTGTTGATGTCATGATCATTTTATGATGTCATAATCATTTTGTTGATGTCATAATCATTGGATGATGTCATAATCCTTTTGTTGATGTCATAATCATTTGATGATGTCATAATCATTTTATGTCATAATCATTGGATGATGTCATAATCATTTGATGATGTCATAATCATTTGATGTCATAATCATTGGATGTGTCATAATCATTTGATGATGTCATAATCATTTTGTTGATGTCATAATCATTTGATGATGTCATAATCATTTTGTTGATGTCATAATCATTTGATGATGTCATAATCATTCTGTTGATGTCATAATCATTTTGATGATGTCATAATGATTTGATAATGTCATAATCATTTGATGTCATAATCATTGGATGATGTCATAATCATTTTGTTGATGTCATAATCATTTGATGATGTCATAATCATTAGATGATGTCATAATCATTTTGTTGATGTCATAATCATTTGATGATGTCATAATCATTTTGTTGATGTCATAATCATTTCGTTGATGTCATAATGATTTGATGATGTCATAATCATTAGATGATGTCATAATCATTTTGTTGATGTCATAATCATTTGATGATGTCATAATCATTAGATGATGTCATAATCATTTTGTTGATGTCATAATCATTTGATGATGTCATAATCATTTGATGTCATAATCATTGGATGATGTCGTAATCATTTTGTTGATGTCATAATCATTTGATGATGTCATGATCATTTGATGATGTCATAATCATTTTGATGATGTCATAATCATTTGATGATGTCATAATCATTTGATGTCATAATCATTGGATAATGTCATAATCATTTTGTTGATGTCATAATCATTTTATGATGTCATAATCATTTTGTTGATGTCATAATCATTGGATCATGTCATAATCATTTTGTTGATGTCATAATCATTTGATGATGTCATAATCATTAGATGATGTCATAATCATATTGTTGATGTCATAATCATTTGATGATGTCATAATCATTTTGTTGATGTCATAATCATTTCGTTGATGTCATAATGATTTGATGATATCATAATCATTTGATGTCATAATCATTGGATGATGTCATAATCATTTTGTTGATGTCATAATCATTTGATGATGTCATAATCATTTGATGTCATAATCATTGGATGATGTCATAATCATTTTGTTGATGTCATAATCATTTTATGATGTCATAATCATTTTGTTGATGTCATAATCATTGGATGATGTCATAATCCTTTTGTTGATGTCATAATCATTTGATGATGTCATAGTCATTAGATGATGTCATAATCATTTTGTTGATGTCATAATCATTTGATGATGTCATAATCATTTTGTTGATGTCATAATCATTTCGTTGATGTCATAATGATTTGATGATATCATAATCATTTGATGTCATAATCATTGCATGATGTCATAATCATTTTGTTGATGTCATAATCATTTGATGATGTCATAATCATTAGATGATGTCATAATCATTGGATGATGATATAATCATTTTGTTGATGTCATAATCATTTGATGTCATAATCATTGGATGATGTCAAAATCATTTTGTTGATGTCATAATCATTTGATGATGTCATAATCATTAGATAATGTCATAATCATTTTGTTGAAGCTATAATCATTTGATGATGTCATAATCATTTTGTTGATGTCATAATCATTTTGTTGATGTCATATTGATGTGATGATGTCATAATCATTTGATGTCATAATCATTGGATGATGTCATAATCATTTTGTTCATGTCATAATCATTTGATGATGTCATAATCATTTGATGTCATAATCATTGGATGATGTCATAATCATTTTGTTGATGTCATAATCATTTGATGATGTCATAATCATTAGATGATGTCAAATTCATTTTGTTGATGTCATAATCATTTGATGATGTCATAATCATTTGATGTAATAATCATTAGATGATGTCATAATCATTTTGTTGATGTCATAATCATTTGATGATGTCATAATCATTAGATGATGTCATAATCATTTTGTTGATGTCATAATCATTTGATGATGTCATAATCATTTGATGTCATAATCATTGGATGATGTCATAATCATTTTGTTGATGTCATAATCATTTGATGATGTCATAATCATTTGATGATGTCATAATCATTTTGTTGATGTCATAATCATTTGATGATGTCATAATCATTTGATGTCATAATCATTGGATGATGTCATAATCATTTTGTTGATGTCATAATCATTTGATGATGTCATAATCATTTGATGATGTCATAATCATTTTGTTGATGTCATAATCATTTGATGATGTCATAATCATTTGATGTCATAATCCTTGGATGATGTCATAATCATTTTGTTGATGTCATAATCATTTTATGATGTCATAATCATTTTGTTGATGTCATAATCATTGGATGATGTCATAATCCTTTTGTTGATGTCATAATCATTTGATGATGTCATAATCATTAGATGATGTCATAATCATTTTGTTGATGTCATAATCATTTGATGATGTCATAATCATTTTGTTGATGTCATAATCATTTCGTTGATGTCATAATGATTTGATGATATCATAATCATTTGATGTCATAATCATTGGATGATGTCATAATCATTTTGTTGATGTCATAATCATTTGATGATGTCATAATCATTTGATGTCATAATCATTGGATGATGTCATAATCATTTGATGATGCCATAATCATTTTGTTGATGTCATCATCATTTTATGATGTCATAATCATTTTGTTGATGTCATAATCATTTTGTTGATGTCATAATCATTTGATGATGTCATAATCATTAGATTATGTCATAATCATTTTGTTGATGTCATAATCATTTCATGATGTCATAATCACTTGATGTCATAATCATTGGATGATGTCATAATCATTTTGTTGATGTCATAATCATTTGATGATGTCATAATCATTAGATAATGTCATAATCATTTTGTTGAAGTCATAATCATTTGATGATGTCATAATCATTTTGTTGATGTCATAATGATTTGATGATGTCATATTCATTTGATGTCATAATCATTGGATGATGTCATAATCATTTTGTTGATGTCATAATCATTTGATGATGTCATAATCATTTGATGTCATAATCATTGGATGATGTCATAATCATTTTGTTGATGTCATAATCATTTGATGATGTCATAATCATTAGATGATGTCATAATAATTTTGTTGATGTCATAATCATTTGATGGTGTCATAATCATATGATGTAATAATCATTGGATGATGTCATAATCATTTTGTTGATGTCATAATCATTTGATGATGTCATAATCATTAGATGATGTCATAATCATTTTGTTGATGTCATAATCATTTGATGATGTCATAATCATTAGATGATGTCATAATCATTTTGTTGATGTCATAATCATTTGATGATGTCATAATCATTTGATGTCATAATCATTGGATGATGTCATAATCATTTTATTGATGTCATAATCATTTGATGATGTCATAATCATTTGATGATGTCATAATCATTTTTTTGATGTCATAATCATTTGATGATGTCATAATCATTTGATGTCATAATCATTGGATGATGTCATAATCATTTTGTTGATGTCATAATCATTTTATGATGTCATAATCATTTTGTTGATGTCATAATCATTGGATGATGTCATAATCCTTTTGTTGATGTCATAATCATTGATGATGTCATAATCATTAGATGATGTCATAATCATTTTGTTGATGTCATAATCATTTGATGATGTCATAATCATTTTGTTGATGTCATAATCATTTCGTTGATGTCATAATGATTTGATGATATCATAATCATTTGATGTCATAATCATTGGATGATGTCATAATCATTTTGTTGATGTCATAATCATTTGATGATATCATAATCATTAGATAATGTCATAATCATTTTGTTGATGTCATAATCATTTGATGATGTCATAATCATTTTGTTGATGTCATAATGATTTGATGATGTCATAATCATTTGATGTCATAATCATTGGATGATGTCATAATCATTTTGTTGATGTCATAATCATTTGATGATGTCATAATCATTTGATGTCATAATCATTGGATGATGTCATAATCATTTGATGATGTCATAATCATTTTGTTGATGTCATAATCATTTCGTTGATGTCATAATGATTTGATGATATCATAATCATTTGATGTCATAATCATATGATGTAATAATCATTGGATGATGTCATAATCATTTTGTTGATGTCATAATCATTTGATGATGTCATAATCATTAGATGATGTCATAATCATTTTGTTGATGTCATAATCATTTGATGAAGTCATAATCATTAGATGATGTCATAATCATTTTGTTGATGTCATAATCATTTGATGATGTCATAATCATTTGATGTCATAATCATTGGATGATGTCGTAATCATTTTGTTGATGTCATAATCATTTGATGATGTCATAATCATTTTGATGATGTCATAATCATTTGATGATGTCATAATCATTTGATGTCATAATCATTGGATAATGTCATAATCATTTTGTTGATGTCATAATCATTTGATGATGTCATAATCATTTTGTTGATGTCATAATCATTTCGTTGATGTCATAATGATTTGATGATGTCATAATCATAGATGATGTCATAATCATTTTGTTGATGTCATAATCATTTGATGATGTCATAATCATTAGATGATGTCATAATCATTTTGTTGATGTCATAATCATTTGATGATGTCATAATCATTTGATGTCATAATCATTGGATGATGTCGTAATCATTTTTTTGATGTCATAATCATTTGATGATGTCATAATCATTTTGTTGATGTCATAATCATTTCGTTGATGTCATAATGATTTGATGATGTCATAATCATAGATGATGTCATAATCATTTTGTTGATGTCATAATCATTTGATGATGTCATAATCATTAGAAGATGTCATAATCATTTTGTTGATGTCATAATCATTTGATGATGTCATAATCATTTGATGTCATAATCATTGGATGATGTCGTAATCATTTTTTGATGTCATAATCATTTGATGATGTCATGATCATTTGATGATGTCATAATCATTTTGATGATGTCATAATCATTTGATGATGTCATAATCATTTGATGTCATAATTATTGGATAATGTCATAATCATTTTGTTGATGTCATAATCATTTTATGATGTCATAATCATTTTGTTGATGTCATAATCATTGGATCATGTCATAATCCTTTTGTTGATGTCATAATCATTTGATGATGTCATAATCATTTGATGTCATAATCATTGGATGATGTCATAATCATTTGATGATGTCATAATCATTTTGTTGATGTCATAATCATTTCGTTGATGTCATAATGATTTGATGATATCATAATCATTTGATGTCATAATCATTGGATGATGTCATAATCATTTTGTTGATGTCATAATCATTTGATGATGTCATAATCATTTGATGTCATAATCATTGGATGATGTCATAATCATTTTGTTGATGTCATAATCATTTTATGATGTCATAATCATTTTGTTGATGTCAAAATCATTGGATGATGTCATAATCCTTTTGTTTATGTCATAATCATTTGATGATGTCATAATCATTAGATGATGTCATAATCATTTTGTTGATGTCATAATCATTTGATGATGTCATAATCATTTTGTTGATGTCATAATCATTTCGTTGATGTCATAATGATTTGATGATATCATAATCATTTGATGTCATAATCATTGCATGATGTCATAATCATTTTGTTGATGTCATAATCATTTGATGATGTCATAATCATTAGATGATGTCATAATCATTGGATGATGATATAATCATTTTGTTGATGTCATAATCATTGGATGATGTCAAAATCATTTTGTTGATGTCATAATCATTTGATGATGTCATAATCATTAGATAATGTCATAATCATTTTGTTGAAGTTATAATCATTTGATGATGTCATAATCATTTTGTTGATGTCATAATCATTTTGTTGATGTCATATTGATGTGATGATGTCATAATCATTTGATGTCATAATCATTGGATGATGTCATAATCATTTTGTTCATGTCATAATCATTTGATGATGTCATAATCATTGGATGATGTCATAATCATTTTGTTGATGTCATAATCATTTGATGATGTCATAATCATTAGATGATGTCAAATTCATTTTGTTGATGTCATAATCATTTGATGATGTCATAATCATTTGATGTAATAATCATTAGATGATGTCATAATCATTTTGTTGATGTCATAATCATTTGATGATGTCATAATCATTAGATGATGTCATAATCATTTTGTTGATGTCATAATCATTTGATGATGTCATAATCATTTGATGTCATAATCATTGGATGATGTCATAATCATTTTGTTGATGTCATAATCATTTGATGATGTCATAATCATTTGATGATGTCATAATCATTTTGTTGATGTCATAATCATTTGATGATGTCATAATCATTTGATGTCATAATCATTTTGTTGATGTCATAATCATTTGATGATGTCATAATCATTTGATGATGTCATAATCATTTTGTTGATGTCATAATAATTTGATGATGTCATAATCATTTGATGTCTTAATCCTTGGATGATGTCATAATCATTTTGTTGATGTCATAATCATTTTATGATGTCATAATCATTTTGTTGATGTCATAATCATTGGATGATGTCATAATCCTTTTGTTGATGTCATAATCATTTGATGATGTCATAATCATTAGATGATGTCATAATCATTTTGTTGATGTCATAATCATTTGATGATGTCATAATCATTTGATGTCATAATCATTGGATGATGTCATAATCATTTTGTTGATGTCATAATCATTTCGTTGATGTCATAATGATTTGATGATATCATAATCATTTGATGTCATAATCATTGGATGATGTCATAATCATTTTGTTGATGTCATAATCATTTGATGATGTCATAATCATTTGATGTCATAATCATTGGATGATGTCATAATCATTTGATGATGCCATAATCATTTTGTTGATGTCATAATCATTTTATGATGTCATAATCATTTTGTTGATGTCATAATCATTTTATGATGTCATAATCATTTGATGTCATAATCATTGGATGATGTCGTAATCATTTTGTTGATGTCATAATCATTTGATGATGTCATGATCATTTGATGATGTCATAATCATTTTGATGATGTCATAATCATTTGATGATGTCATAATCATTTGATGTCATAATCATTGGATAATGTCATAATCATTTTGTTGATGTCATAATCATTTTATGATGTCATAATCATTTTGTTGATGTCATAATCATTGGATCATGTCATAATCCTTTTGTTGATGTCATAATCATTTGATGATGTCATAATCATTAGATGATGTCATAATCATATTGTTGATGTCATAATCATTTGATGATGTCATAATCATTTTGTTGATGTCATAATCATTTCGTTGATGTCATAATGATTTGATGATATCATAATCATTTGATGTCATAATCATTGGATGATGTCATAATCATTTTGTTGATGTCATAATCATTTGATGATGTCATAATCATTTGATGTCATAATCATTGGATGATGTCATAATCATTTTGTTGATGTCATAATCATTTTATGATTTCATAATCATTTTGTTGATGTCATAATCATTGGATGATGTCATAATCCTTTTGTTGATGTCATAATCATTTGATGATGTCATAATCATTAGATGATGTCATAATCATTTTGTTGATGTCATAATCATTTGATGATGTCATAATCATTTTGTTGATGTCATAATCATTTCGTTGATGTCATAATGATTTGATGATATCATAATCATTTGATGTCATAATCATTGCATGATGTCATAATCATTTTGTTGATGTCATAATCATTTGATGATGTCATAATCATTAGATGATGTCATAATCATTGGATGATGACATAATCATTTTGTTGATGTCATAATCATTTGATGTAATAATCATTGGATGATGTCATAATCATTTTGTTGATGTCATAATCATTTGATGATGTCATAATCATTAGATGATGTCATAATCATTTTGTTGATGTCATAATCATTTGATGATGTCATAATCATTAAATGATGTCATAATCATTAAATGATGTCATAATCATTTGATGATGTCATAATCATTTGATGTCATAATCATTGGATGATGTCATAATCATTTTGTTGATGTCATGATCATTTTATGATGTCATAATCATTTTGTTGATGTCATAATCATTGGATGATGTCATAATCCTTTTGTTGATGTCATAATCATTTGATGATGTCATAATCATTTTATGTCATAATCATTGGATGATGTCATAATCATTTGATGATGTCATAATCATTTGATGTCATAATCATTGGATGTGTCATAATCATTTGATGATGTCATAATCATTTTGTTGATGTCATAATCATTTGATGATGTCATAATCATTTTGTTGATGTCATAATCATTTGATGATGTCATAATCATTCTGTTGATGTCATAATCATTTTGATGATGTCATAATGATTTGATAATGTCATAATCATTTGATGTCATAATCATTGGATGATGTCATAATCATTTTGTTGGTGTCATAATCATTTGATGATGTCATAATCATTAGATGATGTCATAATCATTTTGTTGATGTCATAATCATTTGATGATGTCATAATCATTTTGTTGATGTCATAATCATTTCGTTGATGTCATAATGATTTGATGATGTCATAATCATTAGATGATGTCATAATCATTTTGTTGATGTCATAATCATTTGATGATGTCATAATCATTAGATGATGTCATAATCATTTTGTTGATGTCATAATCATTTGATGATGTCATAATCATTTGATGTCATAATCATTGGATGATGTCGTAATCATTTTGTTGATGTCATAATCATTTGATGATGTCATGATCATTTGATGATGTCATAATCATTTTGATGATGTCATAATCATTTGATGATGTCATAATCATTTGATGTCATAATCATTGGATAATGTCATAATCATTTTGTTGATGTCATAATCATTTTATGATGTCATAATCATTTTGTTGATGTCATAATCATTGGATCATGTCATAATCATTTTGTTGATGTCATAATCATTTGATGATGTCATAATCATTAGATGATGTCATAATCATATTGTTGATGTCATAATCATTTGATGATGTCATAATCATTTTGTTGATGTCATAATCATTTCGTTGATGTCATAATGATTTGATGATATCATAATCATTTGATGTCATAATCATTGGATGATGTCATAATCATTTTGTTGATGTCATAATCATTTGATGATGTCATAATCATTTGATGTCATAATCATTGGATGATGTCATAATCATTTTGTTGATGTCATAATCATTTTATGATGTCATAATCATTTTGTTGATGTCATAATCATTGGATGATGTCATAATCCTTTTGTTGATGTCATAATCATTTGATGATGTCATAGTCATTAGATGATGTCATAATCATTTTGTTGATGTCATAATCATTTGATGATGTCATAATCATTTTGTTGATGTCATAATCATTTCGTTGATGTCATAATGATTTGATGATATCATAATCATTTGATGTCATAATCATTGCATGATGTCATAATCATTTTGTTGATGTCATAATCATTTGATGATGTCATAATCATTAGATGATGTCATAATCATTGGATGATGATATAATCATTTTGTTGATGTCATAATCATTTGATGTCATAATCATTGGATGATGTCAAAATCATTTTGTTGATGTCATAATCATTTGATGATGTCATAATCATTAGATAATGTCATAATCATTTTGTTGAAGCTATAATCATTTGATGATGTCATAATCATTTTGTTGATGTCATAATCATTTTGTTGATGTCATATTGATGTGATGATGTCATAATCATTTGATGTCATAATCATTGGATGATGTCATAATCATTTTGTTCATGTCATAATCATTTGATGATGTCATAATCATTTGATGTCATAATCATTGGATGATGTCATAATCATTTTGTTGATGTCATAATCATTTGATGATGTCATAATCATTAGATGATGTCAAATTCATTTTGTTGATGTCATAATCATTTGATGATGTCATAATCATTTGATGTAATAATCATTAGATGATGTCATAATCATTTTGTTGATGTCATAATCATTTGATGATGTCATAATCATTAGATGATGTCATAATCATTTTGTTGATGTCATAATCATTTGATGATGTCATAATCATTTGATGTCATAATCATTGGATGATGTCATAATCATTTTGTTGATGTCATAATCATTTGATGATGTCATAATCATTTGATGATGTCATAATCATTTTGTTGATGTCATAATCATTTGATGATGTCATAATCATTTGATGTCATAATCATTGGATGATGTCATAATCATTTTGTTGATGTCATAATCATTTGATGATGTCATAATCATTTGATGATGTCATAATCATTTTGTTGATGTCATAATCATTTGATGATGTCATAATCATTTGATGTCATAATCCTTGGATGATGTCATAATCATTTTGTTGATGTCATAATCATTTTATGATGTCATAATCATTTTGTTGATGTCATAATCATTGGATGATGTCATAATCCTTTTGTTGATGTCATAATCATTTGATGATGTCATAATCATTAGATGATGTCATAATCATTTTGTTGATGTCATAATCATTTGATGATGTCATAATCATTTTGTTGATGTCATAATCATTTCGTTGATGTCATAATGATTTGATGATATCATAATCATTTGATGTCATAATCATTGGATGATGTCATAATCATTTTGTTGATGTCATAATCATTTGATGATGTCATAATCATTTGATGTCATAATCATTGGATGATGTCATAATCATTTGATGATGCCATAATCATTTTGTTGATGTCATCATCATTTTATGATGTCATAATCATTTTGTTGATGTCATAATCATTTTGTTGATGTCATAATCATTTGATGATGTCATAATCATTAGATTATGTCATAATCATTTTGTTGATGTCATAATCATTTCATGATGTCATAATCACTTGATGTCATAATCATTGGATGATGTCATAATCATTTTGTTGATGTCATAATCATTTGATGATGTCATAATCATTAGATAATGTCATAATCATTTTGTTGAAGTCATAATCATTTGATGATGTCATAATCATTTTGTTGATGTCATAATGATTTGATGATGTCATATTCATTTGATGTCATAATCATTGGATGATGTCATAATCATTTTGTTGATGTCATAATCATTTGATGATGTCATAATCATTTGATGTCATAATCATTGGATGATGTCATAATCATTTTGTTGATGTCATAATCATTTGATGATGTCATAATCATTAGATGATGTCATAATAATTTTGTTGATGTCATAATCATTTGATGGTGTCATAATCATATGATGTAATAATCATTGGATGATGTCATAATCATTTTGTTGATGTCATAATCATTTGATGATGTCATAATCATTAGATGATGTCATAATCATTTTGTTGATGTCATAATCATTTGATGATGTCATAATCATTAGATGATGTCATAATCATTTTGTTGATGTCATAATCATTTGATGATGTCATAATCATTTGATGTCATAATCATTGGATGATGTCATAATCATTTTATTGATGTCATAATCATTTGATGATGTCATAATCATTTGATGATGTCATAATCATTTTTTTGATGTCATAATCATTTGATGATGTCATAATCATTTGATGTCATAATCATTGGATGATGTCATAATCATTTTGTTGATGTCATAATCATTTTATGATGTCATAATCATTTTGTTGATGTCATAATCATTGGATGATGTCATAATCCTTTTGTTGATGTCATAATCATTGATGATGTCATAATCATTAGATGATGTCATAATCATTTTGTTGATGTCATAATCATTTGATGATGTCATAATCATTTTGTTGATGTCATAATCATTTCGTTGATGTCATAATGATTTGATGATATCATAATCATTTGATGTCATAATCATTGGATGATGTCATAATCATTTTGTTGATGTCATAATCATTTGATGATATCATAATCATTAGATAATGTCATAATCATTTTGTTGATGTCATAATCATTTGATGATGTCATAATCATTTTGTTGATGTCATAATGATTTGATGATGTCATAATCATTTGATGTCATAATCATTGGATGATGTCATAATCATTTTGTTGATGTCATAATCATTTGATGATGTCATAATCATTTGATGTCATAATCATTGGATGATGTCATAATCATTTGATGATGTCATAATCATTTTGTTGATGTCATAATCATTTCGTTGATGTCATAATGATTTGATGATATCATAATCATTTGATGTCATAATCATATGATGTAATAATCATTGGATGATGTCATAATCATTTTGTTGATGTCATAATCATTTGATGATGTCATAATCATTAGATGATGTCATAATCATTTTGTTGATGTCATAATCATTTGATGAAGTCATAATCATTAGATGATGTCATAATCATTTTGTTGATGTCATAATCATTTGATGATGTCATAATCATTTGATGTCATAATCATTGGATGATGTCGTAATCATTTTGTTGATGTCATAATCATTTGATGATGTCATAATCATTTTGATGATGTCATAATCATTTGATGATGTCATAATCATTTGATGTCATAATCATTGGATAATGTCATAATCATTTTGTTGATGTCATAATCATTTTATGATGTCATAATCATTTTGTTGATGTCATAATCATTGGATCATGTCATAATCCTTTTGTTGATGTCATAATCATTTGATGATGTCATAATCATTAGATGATGTCATAATCATATTGTTGATGTCATAATCATTTGATGATGTCATAATCATTTTGTTGATGTCATAATCATTTCGTTGATGTCATAATGATTTGATGATATCATAATCATTTGATGTCATAATCATTGGATGATGTCATAATCATTTTGTTGATGTCATAATCATTTGATGATGTCATAATCATTTGATGTCATAATCATTGGATGATGTCATAATCATTTTGTTGATGTCATAATCATTTTATGATGTCATAATCATTTTGTTGATGTCATAATCATTGGATGATGTCATAATCCTTTTGTTGATGTCATAATCATTTGATGATGTCATAATCATTAGATGATGTCATAATCATTTTGTTGATGTCATAATCATTTTGTTGATGTCATAATCAATTCGTTGATGTCATAATGATTTGATGATATCATAATCATTTGATGTCATAATCATTGCATGATGTCATAATCATTTTGTTGATGTCATAATCATTTGATGATGTCATAATCATTAGATGATGTCATAATCATTGGATGATGATATAATCATTTTGTTGATGTCATAATCATTTGATGTCATAATCATTGGATGATATCAAAATCATTTTGTTGATGTCATAATCATTTGATGATGTCATAATCATTAGATAATGTCATAATCATTTTGTTGAAGTTATAATCATTTGATGATGTCATAATCATTTTGTTGATGTCATAATCATTTTGTTGATGTCATATTGATGTGATGATGTCATATTCATTTGATGTCATAATCATTTGATGATGTCATAATCATTAGATGATGTCATAATCATTTTGTTGATGTCATAATCATTTGATGATGTCATAATCATTTGATGTCATAATCATTGGATGATGTCATAATCATTTTATTGATGTCATAATCATTTGATGATGTCATAATCATTTGATGATGTCATAATCATTTTGTTGATGTCATAATCATTTGATGATGTCATAATCATTTGATGTCATAATCATTGGATGATGTCATAATCATTTTGTTGATGTCATAATCATTTGATGATGTCATAATCATTTGATGATGTCATAATCATTTTGTTGATGTCATAATCATTTGATGATGTCATAATCATTTGATGACATAATCCTTGGATGATGTCATAATCATTTTGTTGATGTCATAATCATTTTATGATGTCATAATCATTTTGTTGATGTCATAATCATTGGATGATGTCATAATCCTTTTGTTGATGTCATAATCATTTGATGATGTCATAATCATTAGATGATGTCATAATCATTTTGTTGATGTCATAATCATTTGATGATGTCATAATCATTTTGTTGATGTCATAATCATTTCGTTGATGTCATAATGATTTGATGATATCATAATCATTTGATGTCATAATCATTGGATGATGTCATAATCATTTTGTTGATGTCATAATCATTTGATGATGTCATAATCATTTGATGTCATAATCATTGGATGATGTCATAATCATTTGATGATGCCATAATCATTTTGTTGATGTCATAATCATTTTATGATGTCATAATCATTTTGTTGATGTCATAATCATTTTGTTGATGTCATAATCATTTGATGATGTCATAATCATTAGATGATGTCATAATCATTTTGTTGATGTCATAATCATTTCATGATGTCATAATCACTTGATGTCATAATCATTGGATGATGTCATAATCATTTTGTTGATGTCATAATCATTTGATGATGTCATAATCATTAGATAATGTCATAATCATTTTGTTGAAGTCATAATCATTTGATGATGTCATAATCATTTTGTTGATGTCATAATGATTTGATGATGTCATAATCATTTGATGTCATAATCATTGGATGATGTCATAATCATTTTGTTGATGTCATAATCATTTGATGATGTCATAATCATTTGATGTCATAATCATTGGATGATGTCATAATCATTTTGTTGATGTCATAATCATTTGATGATGTCATAATCATTAGATGATGTCATAATAATTTTGTTGATGTCATAATCATTTGATGGTGTCATAATCATATGATGTAATAATCATTGGATGATGTCATAATCATTTTGTTGATGTCATAATCATTTGATGATGTCATAATCATTAGATGATGTCATAATCATTTTGTTGATGTCATAATCATTTGATGATGTCATAATCATTAGATGATGTCATAATCATTTTGTTGATGTCATAATCATTTGATGATGTCATAATCATTTGATGTCATAATCATTGGATGATGTCATAATCATTTTATTGATGTCATAATCATTTGATGATGTCATAATCATTTGATGATGTCATAATCATTTTGTTGATGTCATAATCATTTGATGATGTCATAATCATTTGATGTCATAATCATTGGATGATGTCATAATCATTTTGTTGATGTCATAATCATTTTATGATGTCATAATCATTTTGTTGATGTCATAATCAATGGATGATGTCATAATCCTTTTGTTGATGTCATAATCATTGATGATGTCATAATCATTAGATGATGTCATAATCATTTTGTTGATGTCATAATCATTTGATGATGTCATAATCATTTTGTTGATGTCATAATCATTTCGTTGATGTCATAATGATTTGATGATATCATAATCATTTGATGTCATAATCATTGGATGATGTCATAATCATTTTGTTGATGTCATAATCATTTGATGATGTCATAATCATTAGATAATGTCATAATCATTTTGTTGATGTCATAATCATTTGATGATGTCATAATCATTTTGTTGATGTCATAATGATTTGATGATGTCATAATCATTTGATGTCATAATCATTGGATGATGTCATAATCATTTTGTTGATGTCATAATCATTGGATGATGTCATAATCATTTGATGATGTCATAATCATTTTGTTGATGTCATAATCATTTCGTTGATGTCATAATGATTTGATGATATCATAATCATTTGATGTCATAATCATATGATGTAATAATCATTGGATGATGTCATAATCATTTTGTTGATGTCATAATCATTTGATGATGTCATAATCATTAGATGATGTCATAATCATTTTGTTGATGTCATAATCATTTGATGATGTCATAATCATTAGATGATGTCATAATCATTTTGTTGATGTCATAATCATTTGATGATGTCATAATCATTTGATGTCATAATCATTGGATGATGTCGTAATCATTTTGTTGATGTCATAATCATTTGATGATGTCATAATCATTTGATGATGTCATAATCATTTTGATGATGTCATAATCATTTGATGATGTCATAATCATTTGATGTCATAATCATTGGATAATGTCATAATCATTTTGTTGATGTCATAATCATTTTATGATGTCATAATCATTTTGTTGATGTCATAATCATTGGATCATGTCATAATCCTTTTGTTGATGTCATAATCATTTGATGATGTCATAATCATTAGATGATGTCATAATCATATTGTTGATGTCATAATCATTTGATGATGTCATAATCATTTTGTTGATGTCATTATCATTTCGTTGATGTCATAATGATTTGATGATATCATAATCATTTGATGTCATAATCATTGGATGATGTCATAATCATTTTGTTGATGTCATAATCATTTGATGATGTCATAATCATTTGATGTCATAATCATTGGATGATGTCATAATCATTTTGTTGATGTCATAATCATTTTATGATGTCATAATCATTTTGTTGATGTCATAATCATTGGATGATGTCATAATCCTTTTGTTGATGTCATAATCATTTGATGATGTCATAATCATTAGATGATGTCATAATCATTTTGTTGATGTCATAATCATTTGATGATGTCATAATCATTTTGTTGTTGTCATAATCATTTCGTTGATGTCATAATGATTTGATGATATCATAATCATTTGATGTCATAATCATTGCATGATGTCATAATCATTTTGTTGATGTCATAATCATTTGATGATGTCATAATCATTAGATGATGTCATAATCATTGGATGATGATATGATCATTTTGTTGATGTCATAATCATTTGATGTCATAATCATTGGATGATGTCAAAATCATTTTGTTGATGTCATAATCATTTGATGATGTCATAATCATTAGATAATGTCATAATCATTTTGTTGAAGTTATAATCATTTGATGATGTCATAATCATTAAATGATGTCATAATCATTTTGTTGATGTCATATTGATGTGATGATGTCATATTCATTTGATGTCATAATCATTGGATGATGTCATAATCATTTTGTTCATGTCATAATCATTTGATGATGTCATAATCATTTGATGTCATAATCATTGGATGATGTCATAATCATTTTGTTGATGTCATAATCATTTGATGATGTCATAATCATTAGATGATGTCAAATTCATTTTGTTGATGTCATAATCATTTGATGATGTCATAATCATTTGATGTAATAATCATTAGATGATGTCATAATCATTTTGTTGATGTCATAATCATTTGATGATGTCATAATCATTAGATGATGTCATAATCATTTTGTTGATGTCATAATCATTTGATGATGTCATAATCATTTGATGTGATAATCATTGGATGATGTCATAATCATTTTGTTGATGTCATAATCATTTGATGATGTCATAATCATTGGATGATGTCATAATCATTTTGTTGATGTCATAATCATTTGATGATGTCATAATCATTTGATTATGTCATAATCATTTTGTTGATGTCATAATCATTTGATGATGTCATAATCATTTGATGTCATAATCCTTGGATGATGTCATAATCATTTTGTTGATGTCATAATCATTTTATGATGTCATAATCATTTTGTTGATGTCATAATCATTGGATGATGTCATAATCCTTTTGTTGATGTCATAATCATTTGATGATGTCATAATCATTAGATGATGTCATAATCATTTTGTTGATGTCATAATCATTTGATGATGTCATAATCATTTTGTTGATGTCATAATCATTTCGTTGATGTCATAATGATTTGATGATATCATAATCATTTGATGTCATAATCATTGGATGATGTCATAATCATTTTGTTGATGTCATAATCATTTGGTGATGTCATAATCATTTGATGTCATAATCATTGGATGATGTCATAATCATTTGATGATGCCATAATCATTTTGTTGATGTCATAATCATTTTATGATGTCATAATCATTTTGTTGATGTCATAATCATATTGTTGATGTCATAATCATTTGATGATGTCGTAATCATTAGATGATGTCATAATCATTTTGTTGATGTCATAATCATTTCATGATGTCATAATCACTTGATGTCATAATCATTGGATGATGTCATAATCATTTTGTTGATGTCATAATCATTTGATGATGTCATAATCATTAGATAATGTCATAATCATTTTGTTGAAGTCATAATCATTTGATGATGTCATAATCATTTTGTTGATGTCATAATGATTTGATGATGTCATAATCATTTGATGTCATAATCATTGGATGATGTCATAATCATTTTGTTGATGTCATAATCATTTGATGATGTCATAATCATTTGATGTCATAATCATTGGATGATGTCATAATCATTTTGTTGATGTCATAATCATTTGATGATGTCATAATCATTAGATGATGTCATAATAATTTTGTTGATGTCATAATCATTTGATGGTGTCATAATCATATGATGTAATAATCATTGGATGATGTCATAATCATTTTGTTGATGTCATAATCATTTGATGATGTCATAATCATTAGATGATGTCATAATCATTTTGTTGATGTCATAATCATTTGATGATGTCATAATCATTAGATGATGTCATAATCATTTTGTTGATGTCATAATCATTGGATGATGTCATAATCCTTTTGTTGATGTCATAATCATTTGATGATGTCA
Organism: Dendrobates tinctorius; assembly: GCF_039654945.1. Lineage (NCBI taxonomy): Eukaryota > Metazoa > Chordata > Amphibia > Anura > Dendrobatidae > Dendrobates > Dendrobates tinctorius. The sequence goes on along the minus strand of NW_027361687.1, from coordinate 38,259,621 downwards.
TAATCATTAGATGATGTCATAATCATTTTGTTGATGTCATAATCATTTGATGATGTCATAATCATTTTGTTGATGTCATAATCATTTCGTTGATGTCATAATGATTTGATGATATCATAATCATTTGATGTCATAATCATTGGATGATGTCATAATCATTTTGTTGATGTCATAATCATTTGATGATGTCATAATCATTTGATGTCATAATCATTGAATGATGTCATAATCATTTTGTTGATATCATAATCATTTTATGATGTCATAATCATTTTGTTGATGTCATAATCATTGGATGATGTCATAATCCTTTTGTTGATGTCATAATCATTTGATGATGTCATAATCATTAGATGATGTCATAATCATTTTGTTGATGTCATAATCATTTGATGATGTCATAATCATTTTGTTGATGTCATAATCATTTCGTTGATGTCATAATGATTTGATGATATCATAATCATTTGATGTCATAATCATTGGATGATGTCATAATCATTTTGTTGATGTCATAATCATTTGATGATGTCATAATCATTAGATGATGTCATAATCATTGGATGATGACATAATCATTTTGTTGATGTCATAATCATTTGATGTAATAATCATTGGATGATGTCATAATCATTTTGTTGATGTCATAATCATTTGATGATGTCATAATCATTAGATGATGTCATAATCATTTTGTTGATGTCATAATCATTTGATGATGTCATAATCATTAAATGATGTCATAATCATTTTGTTATGTCATAATCATTTGATGATGTCATAATCATTTGATGTCATAATCATTGGATGATGTCATAATCATTTTGTTGATGTCATGATCATTTTATGATGTCATAATCATTTTGTTGATGTCATAATCATTGGATGATGTCATAATCCTTTTGTTGATGTCATAATCATTTGATGATGTCATAATCATTTGATGTCATAATCATTGGATGATGTCATAATCATTTGATGATGTCATAATCATTTGATGTCATAATCATTGGATGTGTCATAATCATTTGATGATGTCATAATCATTTTGTTGATGTCATAATCATTTGATGATGTCATAATCATTTTGTTGATGTCATAATCATTTGATGATGTCATAATCATTCTGTTGATGTCATAATCATTTTGATGATGTCATAATGATTTGATAATGTCATAATCATTTGATGTCATAATCATTGGATGATGTCATAATCATTTTGTTGATGTCATAATCATTTGATGATGTCATAATCATTAGATGATGTCATAATCATTTTGTTGATGTCATAATCATTTGATGATGTCATAATCATTTTGTTGATGTCATAATCATTTCGTTGATGTCATAATGGTTTGATGATGTCATAATCATTAGATGATGTCATAATCATTTTGTTGATGTCATAATCATTTGATGATGTCATAATCATTAGATGATTTCATAATCATTTTGTTGATGTCATAATCATTTGATGATGTCATAATCATTTGATGTCATAATCATTGGATGATGTCGTAATCATTTTGTTGATGTCATAATCATTTGTTGATGTCATGATCATTTGATGATGTCATAATCATTTTGATGATGTCATAATCATTTGATGATGTCATAATCATTTGATGTCATAATCATTGGATAATGTCATAATCATTTTGTTGATGTCATAATCATTTTATGATGTCATAATCATTTTGTTGATGTCATAATCATTGGATCATGTCATAATCCTTTTGTTGATGTCATAATCATTTGATGATGTCATAATCATTAGATGATGTCATAATCATATTGTTGATGTCATAATCATTTGATGATGTCATAATCATTTTGTTGATGTCATAATCATTTCGTTGATGTCATAATGATTTGATGATATCATAATCATTTGATGTCATAATCATTGGATGATGTCATAATCATTTTGTTGATGTCATAATCATTTGATGATGTCATAATCATTTGATGTCATAATCATTGGATGATGTCATAATCATTTTGTTGATGTCATAATCATTTTATGATGTCATAATCATTTTGTTGATGTCATAATCATTGGATGATGTCATAATCCTTTTGTTGATGTCATAATCATTTGATGGTGTCATAATCATTAGATGATGTCATAATCATTTTGTTGATGTCATAATCATTTGATGATGTCATAATCATTTTGTTGATGTCATAATCATTTCGTTGATGTCATAATGATTTGATGATATCATAATCATTTGATGTCATAATCATTGCATGATGTCATAATCATTTTGTTGATGTCATAATCATTTGATGATGTCATAATCATTAGATGATGTCATAATCATTGGATGATGATATAATCATTTTGTTGATGTCATAATCATTTGATGTCATAATCATTGGATGATGTCAAAATCATTTTGTTGATGTCATAATCATTTGATGATGTCATAATCATTAGATAATGTCATAATCATTTTGTTGAAGTTATAATCATTTGATGATGTCATAATCATTTTGTTGATGTCATAATCATTTTGTTGATGTCATATTGATGTGATGATGTCATAATCATTTGATGTCATAATCATTGGATGATGTCATAATCATTTTGTTCATGTCATAATCATTTGATGATGTCATAATCATTTGATGTCATAATCATTGGATGATGTCATAATCATTTTGTTGATGTCATAATCATTTGATGATGTCATAATCATTAGATGATGTCAAATTCATTTTGTTGATGTCAAATTCATTTTGTTGATGTCATAATCATTTGATGATGTCATAATCATTTGATGTAATAATCATTAGATGATGTCATAATCATTTTGTTGATGTCATAATCATTTGATGATGTCATAATCATTTTGTTGATGTCATAATCATTTGATGATGTCATAATCATTAGATGATGTCATAATAATTTTGTTGATGTCATAATCATTTGATGGTGTCATAATCATATGATGTAATAATCATTGGATGATGTCATAATCATTTTGTTGATGTCATAATCATTTGATGATGTCATAATCATTAGATGATGTCATAATCATTTTGTTGATGTCATAATCATTTGATGATGTCATAATCATTAGATGATGTCATAATCTTTTTGTTGATGTCATAATCATTTGATGATGTCATAATCATTTGATGTCATAATCATTGGATGATGTCATAATCATTTTATTGATGTCATAATCATTTGATGATGTCATAATCATTTGATGATGTCATAATCATTTTGTTGATGTCATAATCTTTTGATGATGTCATAATCATTTGATGTCATAATCATTGGATGATGTCATAATCATTTTGTTGATGTCATAATCATTTTATGATGTCATAATCATTTTGTTGATGTCATAATCATTGGATGATGTCATAATCCTTTTGTTGATGTCATAATCATTGATGATGTCATAATCATTAGATGATTTCATAATCATTTTGTTGATGTCATAATCATTTGATGATGTCATAATCATTTTGTTGATGTCATAATCATTTCGTTGATGTCATAATGATTTGATGATATCATAATCATTTGATGTCATAATCATTGGATGATGTCATAATCATTTTGTTGATGTCATAATCATTTGATGATGTCATAATCATTAGATAATGTCATAATCATTTTGTTGATGTCATAATCATTTGATGATGTCATAATCATTTTGTTGATGTCATAATGATTTGATGATGTCATAATCATTTGATGTCATAATCATGGGATGATGTCATAATCATTTGATGATGTCATAATCATTTTGTTGATGTCATAATCATTTCGTTGATGTCATAATGATTTGATGATATCATAATCATTTGATGTCATAATCATATGATGTAATAATCATTGGATGATGTCATAATCATTTTGTTGATGTCATAATCATTTGATGATGTCATAATCATTAGATGATGTCATAATCATTTTGTTGATGTCATAATCATTTGATGATGTCATAATCATTAGATGATGTCATAATCATTTTATTGATGTCATAATCATTTGATGATGTCATAATCATTTGATGTCATAATCATTGGATGATGTCGTAATCATTTTGTTGATGTCATAATCATTTGATGATGTCATAATCATTTGATGATGTCATAATCATTTTGATGATGTCATAATCATTTGATGATGTCATAATCATTTGATGTCATAATCATTGGATAATGTCATAATCATTTTGTTGATGTCATAATCATTTTATGATGTCATAATCATTTTGTTGATGTCATAATCATTGGATCATGTCATAATCCTTTTGTTGATGTCATAATCATTTGATGATGTCATAATCATATTGTTGATGTCATAATCATTTGATGATGTCATAATCATTTTGTTGATGTCATAATCATTTCGTTGATGTCATAATGATTTGATGATATCATAATCATTTGATGTCATAATCATTGGATGATGTCATAATCATTTTGTTGATGTCATAATCATTTGATGATGTCATAATCATTTGATGTCATAATCATTGGATGATGTCATAATCATTTTGTTGATGTCATAATCATTTTATGATGTCATAATCATTTTGTTGATGTCATAATCATTGGATGATGTCATAATCCTTTTGTTGATGTCATAATCATTTGATGGTGTCATAATCATTAGATGATGTCATAATCATTTTGTTGATGTCATAATCATTTGATGATGTCATAATCATTTCGTTGATGTCATAATGATTTGATGATATCATAATCATTTGATGTCATAATCATTGCATGATGTCTTAATCATTTTGTTGATGTCATAATCATTTGATGATGTCATAATCATTATATGATGTCATAATCATTTGATGATGATATAATCATTTTGTTGATGTCATAATCATTTGATGTCATAATCATTGGATGATGTCAAAATCATTTTGTTGATGTCATAATCATTTGATGATGTCATAATCATTAGATAATGTCATAATCATTTTGTTGAAGTTATAATCATTTGATGATGTCATAACCATTTTGTTGATGTCATAATCATTTTGTTGATGTCATATTGATGTGATGATGTCATAATCATTTGATGTCATAATCATTGGATGATGTCATAATCATTTTGTTCATGTCATAATCATTTGATGATGTCATAATCATTTGATGTCATAATCATTGGATGATGTCATAATCATTTTGTTGATGTCATAAACATTTGATGATGTCATAATCATTAGATGATGTCAAATTCATTTTGTTGATGTCATAATCATTTGATGATGTCATAATCATTTGATGTAATAATCATTAGATGATGTCATAATCATTTTGTTGATGTCATAATCATTTGATGATGTCATAATCATTAGATGATGTCATAATCATTTTGTTGATGTCATAATCATTTGATGATGTCATAATCATTTGATGTCATAATCATTGGATGATGTCATAATCATTTTGTTGATGTCATAATCATTTGATGATGTCATAATCATTTGATGATGTCATAATCATTTTGTTGATGTCATAATCATTTGATGATGTCATAATCATTTGATGTCATAATCATTGGATGATGTCATAATCATTTTGTTGATGTCATAATCATTTGATGATGTCATAATCATTTGATGATGTCATAATCATTTTGTTGATGTCATAATGATGTGACGATGTCATAATCATTTGATGTCATAATCATTGGATGATGTCATAATCATTTTGTTGATGTCATAATCATTTGATGATGTCATAATCATTTGATGTCATAATCATTGGATGATGTCATAATCATTTTGTTGATGTCATAATCATTTGATGATGTCATAATCATTAGATGATGTCATAATCATTTTGTTGATGTCATAATCATTTGATGATGTCATAATCATTAGATGATGTCATAATCATTTTGTTGATGTCATAATCATTTGATGATGTCATAATCATTTGATGTCATAATCATTGGATGATGTCATAATCATTTTATTGATGTCATAATCATTTGATGATGTCATAATCATTTGATGATGTCATAATCATTTTGTTGATGTCATAATCATTTGATGATGTCATAATCATTTGATGTCATAATCATTGGATGATGTCATAATCATTTTGTTGATGTCATAATCATTTTATTATGTCATAATCATTTTGTTGATGTCATAATCATTGGATGATGTCATAATCCTTTTGTTGATGTCATAATCATTGATGATGTCATAATCATTAGATGATGTCATAATCATTTTGTTGATGTCATAATCATTTGATGATGTCATAATCATTTTGTTGATGTCATAATCATTTCGTTGATGTCATAATGATTTGATGATATCATAATCATTTGATGTCATAATCATTGGATGATGTCATAATCATTTTGTTGATGTCATAATCATTTGATGATGTCATAATCATTAGATAATGTCATAATCATTTTGTTGATGTCATAATCATTTGATGATGTCATAATCATTTTGTTGATGTCATAATGATTTGATGATGTCATAATCATTTGATGTCATAATCTTTGGATGATGTCATAATCATTTTGTTGATGTCATAATCATTTGATGATGTCATAATCATTTGATGTCATAATCATTGGATGATGTCATAATCATTTGATGATGTCATAATCATTTTGTTGATGTCATAATCATTTCGTTGATGTCATAATGATTTGATGATATCATGATCATTTGATGTCATAATCATATGATGTAATAATCATTGGATGATGTCATAATCATTTTGTTGATGTCATAATCATTTGATGATGTCATAATCATTAGATGATGTCATAATCATTTTGTTGATGTCATAATCATTTGATGATGTCATAATCATTAGATGATGTCATAATCATTTTGTTGATGTCATAATCATTTGATGATGTCATAATCATTTGATGTCATAATCATTGGATGATGTCGTAATCATTTTGTTGATGTCATAATCATTTGATGATGTCATAATCATTTGATGTCATAATCATTGGATGATGTCATAATCATTTTGTTGATGTCATAATCATTTGATGATGTCATAATCATTAGATGATGTCATAATCATTTTGTTGATGTCATAATCATTTGATGATGTCATAATCATTTTGTTGATGTCATAATCATTTCGTTGATGTCATAATGATTTGATGATGTCATAATCATTAGATGATGTCATAATCATTTTGTTGATGTCATAATCATTTGATGATGTCATAATCATTAGATGATTTCATAATCATTTTGTTGATGTCATAATCATTTGATGATGTCATAATCATTTGATGTCATAATCATTGGATGATGTCGTAATCATTTTGTTGATGTCATAATCATTTGATGATGTCATGATCATTTGATGATGTCATAATCATTTTGATGATGTCATAATCATTTGATGATGTCATAATCATTTGATGTCATAATCATTGGATAATGTCATAATCATTTTGTTGATGTCATAATCATTTTATGATGTCATAATCATTTTGTTGATGTCATAATCATTGGATCATGTCATAATCCTTTTGTTGATGTCATAATCATTTGATGATGTCATAATCATTAGATGATGTCATAATCATATTGTTGATGTCATAATCATTAGATGATGTCATAATCATTTTGTTGATGTCATAATCATTTGATGATGTCATAATCATTTTGTTGATGTCATAATCATTTCGTTGATGTCATAATGATTTGATGATATCATAATCATTTGATGTCATAATCATTGGATGATGTCATAATCATTTTGTTGATGTCATGATCATTTTATGATGTCATAATCATTTTGTTGATGTCATAATCATTGGATGATGTCATAATCCTTTTGTTGATGTCATAATCATTTGATGATGTCATAATCATTTGATGTCATAATCATTGGATGATGTCATAATCATTTGATGATGTCATAATCATTTGATGTCATAATCATTGGATGTGTCATAATCATTTGATGATGTCATAATCATTTTGTTGATGTCATAATCATTTGATGATGTCATAATCATTTTGTTGATGTCATAATCATTTGATGATGTCATAATCATTCTGTTGATGTCATAATCATTTTGATGATGTCATAATGATTTGATAATGTCATAATCATTTGATGTCATAATCATTGGATGATGTCATAATCATTTTGTTGATGTCATAATCATTTGATGATGTCATAATCATTAGATGATGTCATAATCATTTTGTTGATGTCATAATCATTTGATGATGTCATAATCATTTTGTTGATGTCATAATCATTTCGTTGATGTCATAATGATTTGATGATGTCATAATCATTAGATGATGTCATAATCATTTTGTTGATGTCATAATCATTTGATGATGTCATAATCATTAGATGATTTCATAATCATTTTGTTGATGTCATAATCATTTGATGATGTCATAATCATTTGATGTCATAATCATTGGATGATGTCGTAATCATTTTGTTGATGTCATAATCATTTGATGATGTCATGATCATTTGATGATGTCATAATCATTTTGATGATGTCATAATCATTTGATGATGTCATAATCATTTGATGTCATAATCATTGGATAATGTCATAATCATTTTGTTGATGTCATAATCATTTTATGATGTCATAATCATTTTGTTGATGTCATAATCATTGGATCATGTCATAATCCTTTTGTTGATGTCATAATCATTTGATGATGTCATAATCATTAGATGATGTCATAATCATATTGTTGATGTCATAATCATTTGATGATGTCATAATCATTTTGTTGATGTCATAATCATTTCGTTGATGTCATAATGATTTGATGATATCATAATCATTTGATGTCATAATCATTGGATGATGTCATAATCATTTTGTTGATGTCATAATCATTTGATGATGTCATAATCATTTGATGTCATAATCATTGGATGATGTCATAATCATTTTGTTGATGTCATAATCATTTTATGATGTCATAATCATTTTGTTGATGTCATAATCATTGGATGATGTCATAATCCTTTTGTTGATGTCATAATCATTTGATGGTGTCATAATCATTAGATGATGTCATAATCATTTTGTTGATGTCATAATCATTTGATGATGTCATAATCATTTTGTTGATGTCATAATCATTTCGTTGATGTCATAATGATTTGATGATATCATAATCATTTGATGTCATAATCATTGCATGATGTCATAATCATTTTGTTGATGTCATAATCATTTGATGATGTCATAATCATTAGATGATGTCATAATCATTGGATGATGATATAATCATTTTGTTGATGTCATAATCATTTGATGTCATAATCATTGGATGATGTCAAAATCATTTTGTTGATGTCATAATCATTTGATGATGTCATAATCATTAGATAATGTCATAATCATTTTGTTGAAGTTATAATCATTTGATGATGTCATAATCATTTTGTTGATGTCATAATCATTTTGTTGATGTCATATTGATGTGATGATGTCATAATCATTTGATGTCATAATCATTGGATGATGTCATAATCATTTTGTTCATGTCATAATCATTTGATGATGTCATAATCATTTGATGTCATAATCATTGGATGATGTCATAATCATTTTGTTGATGTCATAATCATTTGATGATGTCATAATCATTAGATGATGTCAAATTCATTTTGTTGATGTCATAATCATTTGATGATGTCATAATCATTTGATGTAATAATCATTAGATGATGTCATAATCATTTTGTTGATGTCATAATCATTTGATGATGTCATAATCATTAGATGATGTCATAATCATTTTGTTGATGTCATAATCATTTGATTATGTCATAATCATTTGATGTCATAATCATTGGATGATGTCATAATCATTTTGTTGATGTCATAATCATTTGATGATGTCATAATCATTTGATGATGTCATAATCATTTTGTTGATGTCATAATCATTTGATGATGTCATAATCATTGGATGATGTCATAATCATTTTGTTGATGTCATAATCATTTGATGATGTCATAATCATTTGATGATGTCATAATCATTTTGTTGATGTCATAATGATTTGATGATGTCATAATCATTTGATGTCATAATCATTGGATGATGTCATAATCATTTTGTTAATGTCATAATCATTTGATGATGTCATAATCATTTGATGTCATAATCATTGGATGATGTCATAATCATTTTGTTGATGTCATAATCATTTGATTATGTCATAATCATTAGATGATGTCATAATAATTTTGTTGATGTCATAATCATTTGATGGTGTCATAATCATATGATGTAATAATCATTGGATGATGTCATAATCATTTTGTTGATGTCATAATCATTTGATGATGTCATAATCATTAGATGATGTCATAATCATTTTTTTGATGTCATAATCATTTGATGATGTCATAATCATTAGATGATGTCATAATCATTTTGTTGATGTCATAATCATTTGATGATGTCATAATCATTTGATGTCATAATCATTGGATGATGTCATAATCATTTTATTGATGTCATAATCATTTGATGATGTCATAATCATTTTGTTGATGTCATAATCATTTGATGATGTCATAATCATTTGATGTCATAATCATTGGATGATGTCATAATCATTTTGTTGATGTCATAATCATTTTATGATGTCATAATCATTTTGTTGATGTCATAATCATTGGATGATGTCATAATCCTTTTGTTGATGTCATAATCATTGATGATGTCATAATCATTAGATGATGTCATAATCATTTTGTTGATGTCATAATCATTTGATGATGTCATAATCATTTTGTTGATGTCATAATCATTTCGTTGATGTCATAATGATTTGATGATATCATAATCATTTGATGTCATAATCATTGGATGATGTCATAATCATTTTGTTGATGTCATAATCATTTGATGATGTCATAATCATTAGATAATGTCATAATCATTTTGTTGATGTCATAATCATTTGATGATGTCATAATCATTTTGTTGATGTCATAATGATTTGATGATGTCATAATCATTTGATGTCATAATCATTGGATGATGTCATAATCATTTTGTTGATGTCATAATCATTTGATGATGTCATAATCATTTGATGTCATAATCAATGGATGATGTCAGAATCATTTGATGATGTCATAATCATTTTGTTGATGTCATAATCATTTCGTTGATGTCATAATGATTTGATGATATCATAATCATTTGATGTCATAATCATATGATGTAATAATCATTGGATGATGTCATAATCATTTTGTTGATGTCATAATCATTTGATGATGTCATAATCATTAGATGATGTCATAATCATTCTGTTGATGTCATAATCATTTTGATGATGTCATAATGATTTGATAATGTCATAATCATTTGATGTCATAATCATTGGATGATGTCATAATCATTTCGTTGATGTCATAATCATTTGATGATGTCATAATCATTAGATGATGTCATAATCATTTTGTTGATGTCATAATCATTTGATGATGTCATAATCATTAGATGATTTCATAATCATTTTGTTGATGTCATAATCATTTGATGATGTCATAATCATTTGATGTCATAATCATTGGATGATGTCGTAATCATTTTGTTGATGTCATAATCATTTGATGATGTCATGATCATTTGATGATGTCATAATCATTTTGATGATGTCATAATCATTTGATGATGTCATAATCATTTGATGTCATAATCATTGGATAATGTCATAATCATTTTGTTGATGTCATAATCATTTTATGATGTCATAATCATTTTGTTGATGTCATAATCATTGGATCATGTCATAATCCTTTTGTTGATGTCATAATCATTTGATGATGTCATAATCATTAGATGATGTCATAATCATATTGTTGATGTCATAATCATTTGATGATGTCATAATCTTTTTGTTGATGTCATAATCATTTCGTTGATGTCATAATGATTTGATGATATCATAATCATTTGATGTCATAATCATTGGATGATGTCATAATCATTTTGTTGATGTCATAATCATTTGATGATGTCATAATCATTTGATGTCATAATCATTGGATGATGTCATAATCATTTTGTTGATGTCATAATCATTTTATGATGTCATAATCATTTTGTTGATGTCATAATCATTGGATGATGTCATAATCCTTTTGTTGATGTCATAATCATTTGATGGTGTCATAATCATTAGATGATGTCATAATCATTTTGTTGATGTCATAATCATTTGATGATGTCATAATCATTTTGTTGATGTCATAATCATTTCGTTGATGTCATAATGATTTGATGATATCATAATCATTTGATGTCATAATCATTGCATGATGTCATAATCATTTTGTTGATGTCATAATCATTTGATGATGTCATAATCATTAGATGATGTCATAATCATTGGATGATGATATAATCATTTTGTTGATGTCATAATCATTTGATGTCATAATCATTGGATGATGTCAAAATCATTTTGTTGATGTCATAATCATTTGATGATGTCATAATCATTAGATAATGTCATAATCATTTTGTTGAAGTTATAATCATTTGATGATGTCATAATCATTTTGTTGATGTCATAATCATTTTGTTGATGTCATATTGATGTGATGATGTCATAATCATTTGATGTCATAATCATTGGATGATGTCATAATCATTTTGTTCATGTCATAATCATTTGATGATGTCATAATCATTTGATGTCATAATCATTGGATGATGTCATAATCATTTTGTTGATGTCATAATCATTTGATGATGTCATAATCATTAGATGATGTCAAATTCATTTTGTTGATGTCATAATCATTTGATGATGTCATAATCATTTGATGTAATAATCATTAGATGATGTCATAATCATTTTGTTGATGTCATAATCATTTGATGATGTCATAATCATTAGATGATGTCATAATAATTTTGTTGATGTCATAATCATTTGATGATGTCATAATCATTTGATGTCATAATCATTGGATGATGTCATAATCATTTTGTTGATGTCATAATCATTTGATGATGTCATAATCATTTGATGATGTCATAATCATTTTGTTGATGTCATAATCATTTGATGATGTCATAATCATTTGATGTCATAATCATTGGATGATGTCATAATCATTTTGTTGATGTCATAATCATTTGATGATGTCATAATCATTTGATGATGTCATAATCATTTTGTTGATGTCATAATCATTTGATGATGTCATAATCATTTGATGTCATAATCATTGGATGATGTCATAATCATTTTGTTGATGTCATAATCATTTGATGATGTCATAATCATTTGATGTCATAATCATTGGATGATGTCATAATCATTTTGTTGATGTCATAATCATTTGATGATGTCATAATCATTAGATGATGTCATAATAATTTTGTTGATGTCATAATCATTTGATGGTGTCATAATCATATGATGTAATAATCATTGGATGATGTCATAATCATTTTGTTGATGTCATAATCATTTGATGATGTCATAATCATTAGATGATGTCATAATCATTTTGTTGATGTCATAATCATTTGATGATGTCATAATCATTAGATGATGTCATAATCATTTTGTTGATGTCATAATCATTTGATGATGTCATAATCATTTGATGTCATAATCATTGGATGATGTCATAATCATTTGATGATGTCATAATCATTTGATGATGTCATAATAATTTGATGATGTCATAATCATTTTGTTGATGTCATAATCATTTGATGATGTCATAATCATTTGATGTCATAATCATTGGATGATGTCATAATCATTTTGTTGATGTCATAATCATTTTATGATGTCATAATCATTTTGTTGATGTCATAATCATTGGATGATGTCATAATCCTTTTGTTGATGTCATAATCATTGATGATGTCATAATCATTAGATGATGTCATAATCATTTTGTTGATGTCATAATCATTTGATGATGTCATAATCATTTTGTTGATGTCATAATCATTTCGTTGATGTCATAATGATTTGATGATATCATAATCATTTGATGTCATAATCATTGGATGATGTCATAATCATTTTGTTGATGTCATAATCATTTGATGATGTCATAATCATTAGATAATGTCATAATCATTTTGTTGATGTCATAATCATTTGATGATGTCATAATCATTTTGTTGATGTCATAATGATTTGATGATGTCATAATCATTTGATGTCATAATCATTGGATGATGTCATAATCATTTTGTTGATGTCATAATCATTTGATGATGTCATAATCATTTGATGTCATAATCATTGGATGATGTCATAATCATTTGATGATGTCATAATCATTTTGTTGATGTCATAATCATTTCGTTGGTGTCATAATGATTTGATGATATCATAATCATTTGATGTCATAATCATATGATGTAATAATCATTGGATGATGTCATAATCATTTTGTTGATGTCATAATCATTTGATGATGTCATAATCATTAGATGATGTCATAATCATTTTGTTGATGTCATAATCATTTGATGATGTCATAATCATTAGATGATGTCATATTCATTTTGTTGATGTCATAATCATTTGATGATGTCATAATCATTTGATGTCATAATCATTGGATGATGTCGTAATCATTTTGTTGATGTCATAATCATTTGATGATGTCATAATCATTTGATGATGTCATAATCATTTTGATGATGTCATAATCATTTGATGATGTCATAATCATTTGATGTCATAATCATTGGATAATGTCATAATCATTTTGTTGATGTCATAATCATTTTATGATGTCATAATCATTTTGTTGATGTCATAATCATTGGATCATGTCATAATCCTTTTGTTGATGTCATAATCATTTGATGATGTCATAATCATTAGATGATGTCATAATCATATTGTTGATGTCATAATCATTTGATGATGTCATAATCATTTTGTTGATGTCATAATCATTTCGCTGATGTCATAATGATTTGATGATATCATAATCATTTGATGTCATAATCATTGGATGATGTCATAATCATTTTGTTGATGTCATAATCATTTGATGATGTCATAATCATTTGATGTCATAATCATTGGATGATGTCATAATCATTTTGTTGATGTCATAATCATTTTATGATGTCATAATCATTTTGTTGATGTCATAATCATTGGATGATGTCATAATCCTTTTGTTGATGTCATAATCATTTGATGATGTCATAATCATTAGATGATGTCATAATCATTTTGTTGATGTCATAATCATTTGATGATGTCATAATCATTTTGTTGATGTCATAATCATTTCGTTGATGTCATAATGATTTGATGATATCATAATCATTTGATGTCATAATCATTGCATGATGTCATAATCATTTTGTTGATGTCATAATCATTTGATGATGTCATAATCATTAGATGATGTCATAATCATTGGATGATGATATAATCATTTTGTTGATGTCATAATCATTTGATGTCATAATCATTGGATGATGTCAAAATCATTTTGTTGATGTCATAATCATTTGATGATGTCATAATCATTAGATAATGTCATAATCATTTTGTTGAAGTTATAATCATTTGATGATGTCATAACCATTTTGTTGATGTCATAATCATTTGATGGTGTCATAATCATTAGATGATGTCATAATCATTTTGTTGATGTCATAATCATTTGATGATGTCATAATCATTTCGTTGATGTCATAATGATTTGATGATATCATAATCATTTGATGTCATAATCATTGCATGATGTCATAATCATTTTGTTGATGTCATAATCATTTGATGATGTCATAATCATTAGATGATGTCATAATCATTTGATGATGATATAATCATTTTGTTGATGTCATAATCATTTGATGTCATAATCATTGGATGATGTCAAAATCATTTTGTTGATGTCATAATCATTTGATGATGTCATAATCATTAGATAATGTCATAATCATTTTGTTGAAGTTATAATCATTTGATGATGTCATAACCATTTTGTTGATGTCATAATCATTTTGTTGATGTCATATTGATGTGATGATGTCATAATCATTTGATGTCATAATCATTGGATGATGTCATAATCATTTTGTTCATGTCATAATCATTTGATGATGTCATAATCATTTGATGTCATAATCATTGGATGATGTCATAATCATTTTGTTGATGTCATAATCATTTGATGATGTCATAATCATTAGATGATGTCAAATTCATTTTGTTGATGTCATAATCATTTGATGATGTCATAATCATTTGATGTAATAATCATTAGATGATGTCATAATCATTTTGTTGATGTCATAATCATTTGATGATGTCATAATCATTAGATGATGTCATAATCATTTTGTTGATGTCATAATCATTTGATGATGTCATAATCATTTGATGTCATAATCATTGGATGATGTCATAATCATTTTGTTGATGTCATAATCATTTGATGATGTCATAATCATTTGATGATGTCATAAACATTTTGTTGATGTCATAATCATTTGATGATGTCATAATCATTTGATGTCATAATCATTGGATGATGTCATAATCATTTTGTTGATGTCATAATCATTTGATGATGTCATAATCATTTGATGATGTCATAATCATTTTGTTGATGTCATAATGATGTGACGATGTCATAATCATTTGATGTCATAATCATTGGATGATGTCATAATCATTTTGTTGATGTCATAATCATTTGATGATGTCATAATCATTTGATGTCATAATCATTGGATGATGTCATAATCATTTTGTTGATGTCATAATCATTTGATGATGTCATAATCATTAGATGATGTCATAATCATTTTGTTGATGTCATAATCATTTGATGATGTCATAATCATTAGATGATGTCATAATCATTTTGTTGATGTCATAATCATTTGATGATGTCATAATCATTTGATGTCATAATCATTGGATGATGTCATAATCATTTTATTGATGTCATAATCATTTGATGATGTCATAATCATTTGATGATGTCATAATCATTTTGTTGATGTCATAATCATTTGATGATGTCATAATCATTTGATGTCATAATCATTGGATGATGTCATAATCATTTTGTTGATGTCATAATCATTTTATGATGTCATAATCATTTTGTTGATGTCATAATCATTGGATGATGTCATAATCCTTTTGTTGATGTCATAATCATTGATGATGTCATAATCATTAGATGATGTCATAATCATTTTGTTGATGTCATAATCATTTGATGATGTCATAATCATTTTGTTGATGTCATAATCATTTCGTTGATGTCATAATGATTTGATGATATCATAATCATTTGATGTCATAATCATTGGATGATGTCATAATCATTTTGTTGATGTCATAATCATTTGATGATGTCATAATCATTAGATAATGTCATAATCATTTTGTTGATGTCATAATCATTTGATGATGTCATAATCATTTTGTTGATGTCATAATGATTTGATGATGTCATAATCATTTGATGTCATAATCTTTGGATGATGTCATAATCATTTTGTTGATGTCATAATCATTTGATGATGTCATAATCATTTGATGTCATAATCATTGGATGATGTCATAATCATTTGATGATGTCATAATCATTTTGTTGATGTCATAATCATTTCGTTGATGTCATAATGATTTGATGATATCATAATCATTTGATGTCATAATCATATGATGTAATAATCATTGGATGATGTCATAATCATTTTGTTGATGTCATAATCATTTGATGATGTCATAATCATTAGATGATGTCATAATCATTTTGTTGATGTCATAATCATTTGATGATGTCATAATCATTAGATGATGTCATAATCATTTTGTTGATGTCATAATCATTTGATGATGTCATAATCATTTGATGTCATAATCATTGGATGATGTCGTAATCATTTTGTTGATGTCATAATCATTTGATGATGTCATAATCATTTGATGTCATAATCATTGGATGATGTCATAATCATTTTGTTGATGTCATAATCATTTGATGATGTCATAATCATTAGATGATGTCATAATCATTTTGTTGATGTCATAATCATTTGATGATGTCATAATCATTTTGTTGATGTCATAATCATTTTGTTGATGTCATAATCATTTGATGATGTCATAATCATTTGATGTCATAATCATTGGATGATGTCGTAATCATTTTGTTGATGTCATAATCATTTGATGATGTCATAATCATTTGATGTCATAATCATTGGATGATGTCATAATCATTTTGTTGATGTCATAATCATTTGATGATGTCATAATCATTAGATGATGTCATAATCATTAGGTTGATGTCATAATGATTTGATGATGTCATAATCATTAGATGATGTCATAATCATTTTGTTGATGTCATAATCATTTGATGATGTCATAATCATTTGATGTCATAATCATTGGATGATGTCGTAATCATTTTGTTGATGTCATAATCATTTGATGATGTCATGATCATTTGATGATGTCATAATCATTTTGATGATGTCATAATCATTTGATGATGTCATAATCATTTGATGTCATAATCATTGGATAATGTCATAATCATTTTGTTGATGTCATAATCATTTTATGATGTCATAATCATTTTGTTGATGTCATAATCATTGGATCATGTCATAATCCTTTTGTTGATGTCATAATCATTTGATGATGTCATAATCATTAGATGATGTCATAATCATATTGTTGATGTCATAATCATTAGATGATGTCATAATCATTTTGTTGATGTCATAATCATTTGATGATGTCATAATCATTTTGTTGATGTCATAATCATTTCGTTGATGTCATAATGATTTGATGATATCATAATCATTTGATGTCATAATCATTGGATGATGTCATAATCATTTTGTTGATGTCATGATCATTTTATGATGTCATAATCATTTTGTTGATGTCATAATCATTGGATGATGTCATAATCCTTTTGTTGATGTCATAATCATTTGATGATGTCATAATCATTTGATGTCATAATCATTGGATGATGTCATAATCATTTGATGATGTCATAATCATTTGATGTCATAATCATTGGATGTGTCATAATCATTTGATGATGTCATAATCATTTTGTTGATGTCATAATCATTTGATGATGTCATAATCATTTTGTTGATGTCATAATCATTTGATGATGTCATAATCATTCTGTTGATGTCATAATCATTTTGATGATGTCATAATGATTTGATAATGTCATAATCATTTGATGTCATAATCATTGGATGATGTCATAATCATTTTGTTGATGTCATAATCATTTGATGATGTCATAATCATTAGATGATGTCATAATCATTTTGTTGATGTCATAATCATTTGATGATGTCATAATCATTTTGTTGATGTCATAATCATTTCGTTGATGTCATAATGATTTGATGATGTCATAATCATTAGATGATGTCATAATCATTTTGTTGATGTCATAATCATTTGATGATGTCATAATCATTAGATGATTTCATAATCATTTTGTTGATGTCATAATCATTTGATGATGTCATAATCATTTGATGTCATAATCATTGGATGATGTCGTAATCATTTTGTTGATGTCATAATCATTTGATGATGTCATGATCATTTGATGATGTCATAATCATTTTGATGATGTCATAATCATTTGATGATGTCATAATCATTTGATGTCATAATCATTGGATAATGTCATAATCATTTTGTTGATGTCATAATCATTTTATGATGTCATAATCATTTTGTTGATGTCATAATCATTGGATCATGTCATAATCCTTTTGTTGATGTCATAATCATTTGATGATGTCATAATCATTAGATGATGTCATAATCATATTGTTGATGTCATTATCATTTGATGATGTCATAATCATTTTGTTGATGTCATAATCATTTCGTTGATGTCATAATGATTTGATGATATCATAATCATTTGATGTCATAATCATTGGATGATGTCATAATCATTTTGTTGATGTCATAATCATTTGATGATGTCATAATCATTTGATGTCATAATCATTGGATGATGTCATAATCATTTTGTTGATGTCATAATCATTTTATGATGTCATAATCATTTTGTTGATGTCATAATCATTGGATGATGTCATAATCCTTTTGTTGATGTCATAATCATTTGATGGTGTCATAATCATTAGATGATGTCATAATCATTTTGTTGATGTCATAATCATTTGATGATGTCATAATCATTTTGTTGATGTCATAATCATTTCGTTGATGTCATAATGATTTGATGATATCATAATCATTTGATGTCATAATCATTGCATGATGTCATAATCATTTTGTTGATGTCATAATCATTTGATGATGTCATAATCATTAGATGATGTCATAATCATTGGATGATGATATAATCATTTTGTTGATGTCATAATCATTTGATGTCATAATCATTGGATGATGTCAAAATCATTTTGTTGATGTCATAATCATTTGATGATGTCATAATCATTAGATAATGTCATAATCATTTTGTTGAAGTTATAATCATTTGATGATGTCATAATCATTTTGTTGATGTCATAATCATTTTGTTGATGTCATATTGATGTGATGATGTCATAATCATTTGATGTCATAATCATTGGATGATGTCATAATCATTTTGTTCATGTCATAATCATTTGATGATGTCATAATCATTTGATGTCATAATCATTGGATGATGTCATAATCATTTTGTTGATGTCATAATCATTTGATGATGTCATAATCATTAGATGATGTCAAATTCATTTTGTTGATGTCATAATCATTTGATGATGTCATAATCATTTGATGTAATAATCATTAGATGATGTCATAATCATTTTGTTGATGTCATAATCATTTGATGATGTCATAATCATTAGATGATGTCATAATCATTTTGTTGATGTCATAATCATTTGATTATGTCATAATCATTTGATGTCATAATCATTGGATGATGTCATAATCATTTTGTTGATGTCATAATCATTTGATGATGTCATAATCATTTGATGATGTCATAATCATTTTGTTGATGTCATAATCATTTGATGATGTCATAATCATTGGATGATGTCATAATCATTTTGTTGATGTCATAATCATTTGTTGATGTCATAATCATTTGATGATGTCATAATCATTTTGTTGATGTCATAATGATTTGATGATGTCATAATCATTTGATGTCATAATCATTGGATGATGTCATAATCATTTTGTTAATGTCATAATCATTTGATGATGTCATAATCATTTGATGTCATAATCATTGGATGATGTCATAATCATTTTGTTGATGTCATAATCATTTGATTATGTCATAATCATTAGATGATGTCATAATAATTTTGTTGATGTCATAATCATTTGATGGTGTCATAATCATATGATGTAATAATCATTGGATGATGTCATAATCATTTTGTTGATGTCATAATCATTTGATGATGTCATAATCATTAGATGATGTCATAATCATTTTTTTGATGTCATAATCATTTGATGATGTCATAATCATTAGATGATGTCATAATCATTTTGTTGATGTCATAATCATTTGATGATGTCATAATCATTTGATGTCATAATCATTGGATGATGTCATAATCATTTTATTGATGTCATAATCATTTGATGATGTCATAATCATTTTGTTGATGTCATAATCATTTGATGATGTCATAATCATTTGATGTCATAATCATTGGATGATGTCATAATCATTTTGTTGATGTCATAATCATTTTATGATGTCATAATCATTTTGTTGATGTCATAATCATTGGATGATGTCATAATCCTTTTGTTGATGTCATAATCATTGATGATGTCATAATCATTAGATGATGTCATAATCATTTTGTTGATGTCATAATCATTTGATGATGTCATAATCATTTTGTTGATGTCATAATCATTTCGTTGATGTCATAATGATTTGATGATATCATAATCATTTGATGTCATAATCATTGGATGATGTCATAATCATTTTGTTGATGTCATAATCATTTGATGATGTCATAATCATTAGATAATGTCATAATCATTTTGTTGATGTCATAATCATTTGATGATGTCATAATCATTTTGTTGATGTCATAATGATTTGATGATGTCATAATCATTTGATGTCATAATCATTGGATGATGTCATAATCATTTTGTTGATGTCATAATCATTTGATGATGTCATAATCATTTGATGTCATAATCAATGGATGATGTCAGAATCATTTGATGATGTCATAATCATTTTGTTGATGTCATAATCATTTCGTTGATGTCATAATGATTTGATGATATCATAATCATTTGATGTCATAATCATATGATGTAATAATCATTGGATGATGTCATAATCATTTTGTTGATGTCATAATCATTTGATGATGTCATAATCATTAGATGATGTCATAATCATTCTGTTGATGTCATAATCATTTTGATGATGTCATAATGATTTGATAATGTCATAATCATTTGATGTCATAATCATTGGATGATGTCATAATCATTTCGTTGATGTCATAATCATTTGATGATGTCATAATCATTAGATGATGTCATAATCATTTTGTTGATGTCATAATCATTTGATGATGTCATAATCATTAGATGATTTCATAATCATTTTGTTGATGTCATAATCATTTGATGATGTAATAATCATTTGATGTCATAATCATTGGATGATGTCGTAATCATTTTGTTGATGTCATAATCATTTGATGATGTCATGATCATTTGATGATGTCATAATCATTTTGATGATGTCATAATCATTTGATGATGTCATAATCATTTGATGTCATAATCATTGGATAATGTCATAATCATTTTGTTGATGTCATAATCATTTTATGATGTCATAATCATTTTGTTGATGTCATAATCATTGGATCATGTCATAATCCTTTTGTTGATGTCATAATCATTTGATGATGTCATAATCATTAGATGATGTCATAATCATATTGTTGATGTCATAATCATTTGATGATGTCATAATCTTTTTGTTGATGTCATAATCATTTCGTTGATGTCATAATGATTTGATGATATCATAATCATTTGATGTCATAATCATTGGATGATGTCATAATCATTTTGTTGATGTCATAATCATTTGATGATGTCATAATCATTTGATGTCATAATCATTGGATGATGTCATAATCATTTTGTTGATGTCATAATCATTTTATGATGTCATAATCATTTTGTTGATGTCATAATCATTGGATGATGTCATAATCCTTTTGTTGATGTCATAATCATTTGATGGTGTCATAATCATTAGATGATGTCATAATCATTTTGTTGATGTCATAATCATTTGATGATGTCATAATCATTTTGTTGATGTCATAATCATTTCGTTGATGTCATAATGATTTGATGATATCATAATCATTTGATGTCATAATCATTGCATGATGTCATAATCATTTTGTTGATGTCATAATCATTTGATGATGTCATAATCATTAGATGATGTCATAATCATTGGATGATGATATAATCATTTTGTTGATGTCATAATCATTTGATGTCATAATCATTGGATGATGTCAAAATCATTTTGTTGATGTCATAATCATTTGATGATGTCATAATCATTAGATAATGTCATAATCATTTTGTTGAAGTTATAATCATTTGATGATGTCATAATCATTTTGTTGATGTCATAATCATTTTGTTGATGTCATATTGATGTGATGATGTCATAATCATTTGATGTCATAATCATTGGATGATGTCATAATCATTTTGTTCATGTCATAATCATTTGATGATGTCATAATCATTTGATGTCATAATCATTGGATGATGTCATAATCATTTTGTTGATGTCATAATCATTTGATGATGTCATAATCATTAGATGATGTCAAATTCATTTTGTTGATGTCATAATCATTTGATGATGTCATAATCATTTGATGTAATAATCATTAGATGATGTCATAATCATTTTGTTGATGTCATAATCATTTGATGATGTCATAATCATTAGATGATGTCATAATAATTTTGTTGATGTCATAATCATTTGATGATGTCATAATCATTTGATGTCATAATCATTGGATGATGTCATAATCATTTTGTTGATGTCATAATCATTTGATGATGTCATAATCATTTGATGATGTCATAATCATTTTGTTGATGTCATAATCATTTGATGATGTCATAATCATTTGATGTCATAATCATTGGATGATGTCATAATCATTTTGTTGATGTCATAATCATTTGATGATGTCATAATCATTTGATGATGTCATAATCATTTTGTTGATGTCATAATCATTTGATGATGTCATAATCATTTGATGTCATAATCATTGGATGATGTCATAATCATTTTGTTGATGTCATAATCATTTGATGATGTCATAATCATTTGATGTCATAATCATTGGATGATGTCATAATCATTTTGTTGATGTCATAATCATTTGATGATGTCATAATCATTAGATGATGTCATAATAATTTTGTTGATGTCATAATCATTTGATGGTGTCATAATCATATGATGTAATAATCATTGGATGATGTCATAATCATTTTGTTGATGTCATAATCATTTGATGATGTCATAATCATTAGATGATGTCATAATCATTTTGTTGATGTCATAATCATTTGATGATGTCATAATCATTAGATGATGTCATAATCATTTTGTTGATGTCATAATCATTTGATGATGTCATAATCATTTGATGTCATAATCATTGGATGATGTCATAATCATTTGATGATGTCATAATCATTTGATGATGTCATAATAATTTGATGATGTCATAATCATTTTGTTGATGTCATAATCATTTGATGATGTCATAATCATTTGATGTCATAATCATTGGATGATGTCATAATCATTTTGTTGATGTCATAATCATTTTATGATGTCATAATCATTTTGTTGATGTCATAATCATTGGATGATGTCATAATCCTTTTGTTGATGTCATAATCATTGATGATGTCATAATCATTAGATGATGTCATAATCATTTTGTTGATGTCATAATCATTTGATGATGTCATAATCATTTTGTTGATGTCATAATCATTTCGTTGATGTCATAATGATTTGATGATATCATAATCATTTGATGTCATAATCATTGGATGATGTCATAATCATTTTGTTGATGTCATAATCATTTGATGATGTCATAATCATTAGATAATGTCATAATCATTTTGTTGATGTCATAATCATTTGATGATGTCATAATCATTTTGTTGATGTCATAATGATTTGATGATGTCATAATCATTTGATGTCATAATCATTGGATGATGTCATAATCATTTTGTTGATGTCATAATCATTTGATGATGTCATAATCATTTGATGTCATAATCATTGGATGATGTCATAATCATTTGATGATGTCATAATCATTTTGTTGATGTCATAATCATTTCGTTGGTGTCATAATGATTTGATGATATCATAATCATTTGATGTCATAATCATATGATGTAATAATCATTGGATGATGTCATAATCATTTTGTTGATGTCATAATCATTTGATGATGTCATAATCATTAGATGATGTCATAATCATTTTGTTGATGTCATAATCATTTGATGATGTCATAATCATTAGATGATGTCATATTCATTTTGTTGATGTCATAATCATTTGATGATGTCATAATCATTTGATGTCATAATCATTGGATGATGTCGTAATCATTTTGTTGATGTCATAATCATTTGATGATGTCATAATCATTTGATGATGTCATAATCATTTTGATGATGTCATAATCATTTGATGATGTCATAATCATTTGATGTCATAATCATTGGATAATGTCATAATCATTTTGTTGATGTCATAATCATTTTATGATGTCATAATCATTTTGTTGATGTCATAATCATTGGATCATGTCATAATCCTTTTGTTGATGTCATAATCATTTGATGATGTCATAATCATTAGATGATGTCATAATCATATTGTTGATGTCATAATCATTTGATGATGTCATAATCATTTTGTTGATGTCATAATCATTTCGCTGATGTCATAATGATTTGATGATATCATAATCATTTGATGTCATAATCATTGGATGATGTCATAATCATTTTGTTGATGTCATAATCATTTGATGATGTCATAATCATTTGATGTCATAATCATTGGATGATGTCATAATCATTTTGTTGATGTCATAATCATTTTATGATGTCATAATCATTTTGTTGATGTCATAATCATTGGATGATGTCATAATCCTTTTGTTGATGTCATAATCATTTGATGATGTCATAATCATTAGATGATGTCATAATCATTTTGTTGATGTCATAATCATTTGATGATGTCATAATCATTTTGTTGATGTCATAATCATTTCGTTGATGTCATAATGATTTGATGATATCATAATCATTTGATGTCATAATCATTGCATGATGTCATAATCATTTTGTTGATGTCATAATCATTTGATGATGTCATAATCATTAGATGATGTCATAATCATTGGATGATGATATAATCATTTTGTTGATGTCATAATCATTTGATGTCATAATCATTGGATGATGTCAAAATCATTTTGTTGATGTCATAATCATTTGATGATGTCATAATCATTAGATAATGTCATAATCATTTTGTTGAAGTTATAATCATTTGATGATGTCATAACCATTTTGTTGATGTCATAATCATTTGATGGTGTCATAATCATTAGATGATGTCATAATCATTTTGTTGATGTCATAATCATTTGATGATGTCATAATCATTTCGTTGATGTCATAATGATTTGATGATATCATAATCATTTGATGTCATAATCATTGCATGATGTCATAATCATTTTGTTGATGTCATAATCATTTGATGATGTCATAATCATTAGATGATGTCATAATCATTTGATGATGATATAATCATTTTGTTGATGTCATAATCATTTGATGTCATAATCATTGGATGATGTCAAAATCATTTTGTTGATGTCATAATCATTTGATGATGTCATAATCATTAGATAATGTCATAATCATTTTGTTGAAGTTATAATCATTTGATGATGTCATAACCATTTTGTTGATGTCATAATCATTTTGTTGATGTCATATTGATGTGATGATGTCATAATCATTTGATGTCATAATCATTGGATGATGTCATAATCATTTTGTTCATGTCATAATCATTTGATGATGTCATAATCATTTGATGTCATAATCATTGGATGATGTCATAATCATTTTGTTGATGTCATAATCATTTGATGATGTCATAATCATTAGATGATGTCAAATTCATTTTGTTGATGTCATAATCATTTGATGATGTCATAATCATTTGATGTAATAATCATTAGATGATGTCATAATCATTTTGTTGATGTCATAATCATTTGATGATGTCATAATCATTAGATGATGTCATAATCATTTTGTTGATGTCATAATCATTTGATGATGTCATAATCATTTGATGTCATAATCATTGGATGATGTCATAATCATTTTGTTGATGTCATAATCATTTGATGATGTCATAATCATTTGATGATGTCATAAACATTTTGTTGATGTCATAATCATTTGATGATGTCATAATCATTTGATGTCATAATCATTGGATGATGTCATAATCATTTTGTTGATGTCATAATCATTTGATGATGTCATAATCATTTGATGATGTCATAATCATTTTGTTGATGTCATAATGATGTGACGATGTCATAATCATTTGATGTCATAATCATTGGATGATGTCATAATCATTTTGTTGATGTCATAATCATTTGATGATGTCATAATCATTTGATGTCATAATCATTGGATGATGTCATAATCATTTTGTTGATGTCATAATCATTTGATGATGTCATAATCATTAGATGATGTCATAATCATTTTGTTGATGTCATAATCATTTGATGATGTCATAATCATTAGATGATGTCATAATCATTTTGTTGATGTCATAATCATTTGATGATGTCATAATCATTTGATGTCATAATCATTGGATGATGTCATAATCATTTTATTGATGTCATAATCATTTGATGATGTCATAATCATTTGATGATGTCATAATCATTTTGTTGATGTCATAATCATTTGATGATGTCATAATCATTTGATGTCATAATCATTGGATGATGTCATAATCATTTTGTTGATGTCATAATCATTTTATGATGTCATAATCATTTTGTTGATGTCATAATCATTGGATGATGTCATAATCCTTTTGTTGATGTCATAATCATTGATGATGTCATAATCATTAGATGATGTCATAATCATTTTGTTGATGTCATAATCATTTGATGATGTCATAATCATTTTGTTGATGTCATAATCATTTCGTTGATGTCATAATGATTTGATGATATCATAATCATTTGATGTCATAATCATTGGATGATGTCATAATCATTTTGTTGATGTCATAATCATTTGATGATGTCATAATCATTAGATAATGTCATAATCATTTTGTTGATGTCATAATCATTTGATGATGTCATAATCATTTTGTTGATGTCATAATGATTTGATGATGTCATAATCATTTGATGTCATAATCTTTGGATGATGTCATAATCATTTTGTTGATGTCATAATCATTTGATGATGTCATAATCATTTGATGTCATAATCATTGGATGATGTCATAATCATTTGATGATGTCATAATCATTTTGTTGATGTCATAATCATTTCGTTGATGTCATAATGATTTGATGATATCATAATCATTTGATGTCATAATCATATGATGTAATAATCATTGGATGATGTCATAATCATTTTGTTGATGTCATAATCATTTGATGATGTCATAATCATTAGATGATGTCATAATCATTTTGTTGATGTCATAATCATTTGATGATGTCATAATCATTAGATGATGTCATAATCATTTTGTTGATGTCATAATCATTTGATGATGTCATAATCATTTGATGTCATAATCATTGGATGATGTCGTAATCATTTTGTTGATGTCATAATCATTTGATGATGTCATAATCATTTGATGTCATAATCATTGGATGATGTCATAATCATTTTGTTGATGTCATAATCATTTGATGATGTCATAATCATTAGATGATGTCATAATCATTTTGTTGATGTCATAATCATTTGATGATGTCATAATCATTTTGTTGATGTCATAATCATTTTGTTGATGTCATAATCATTTGATGATGTCATAATCATTTGATGTCATAATCATTGGATGATGTCGTAATCATTTTGTTGATGTCATAATCATTTGATGATGTCATAATCATTTGATGTCATAATCATTGGATGATGTCATAATCATTTTGTTGATGTCATAATCATTTGATGATGTCATAATCATTAGATGATGTCATAATCATTTTGTTGATGTCATAATGATTTGATGATGTCATAATCATTAGATGATGTCATAATCATTTTGTTGATGTCATAATCATTTGATGATGTCATAATCATTTGATGTCATAATCATTGGATGATGTCGTAATCATTTTGTTGATGTCATAATCATTTGATGATGTCATGATCATTTGATGATGTCATAATCATTTTGATGATGTCATAATCATTTGATGATGTCATAATCATTTGATGTCATAATCATTGGATAATGTCATAATCATTTTGTTGATGTCATAATCATTTTATGATGTCATAATCATTTTGTTGATGTCATAATCATTGGATCATGTCATAATCCTTTTGTTGATGTCATAATCATTTGATGATGTCATAATCATTAGATGATGTCATAATCATATTGTTGATGTCATAATCATTAGATGATGTCATAATCATTTTGTTGATGTCATAATCATTTGATGATGTCATAATCATTTTGTTGATGTCATAATCATTTCGTTGATGTCATAATGATTTGATGATATCATAATCATTTGATGTCATAATCATTGGATGATGTCATAATCATTTTGTTGATGTCATGATCATTTTATGATGTCATAATCATTTTGTTGATGTCATAATCATTGGATGATGTCATAATCCTTTTGTTGATGTCATAATCATTTGATGATGTCATAATCATTTGATGTCATAATCATTGGATGATGTCATAATCATTTGATGATGTCATAATCATTTGATGTCATAATCATTGGATGTGTCATAATCATTTGATGATGTCATAATCATTTTGTTGATGTCATAATCATTTGATGATGTCATAATCATTTTGTTGATGTCATAATCATTTGATGATGTCATAATCATTCTGTTGATGTCATAATCATTTTGATGATGTCATAATGATTTGATAATGTCATAATCATTTGATGTCATAATCATTGGATGATGTCATAATCATTTTGTTGATGTCATAATCATTTGATGATGTCATAATCATTAGATGATGTCATAATCATTTTGTTGATGTCATAATCATTTGATGATGTCATAATCATTTTGTTGATGTCATAATCATTTCGTTGATGTCATAATGATTTGATGATGTCATAATCATTAGATGATGTCATAATCATTTTGTTGATGTCATAATCATTTGATGATGTCATAATCATTAGATGATTTCATAATCATTTTGTTGATGTCATAATCATTTGATGATGTCATAATCATTTGATGTCATAATCATTGGATGATGTCGTAATCATTTTGTTGATGTCATAATCATTTGATGATGTCATGATCATTTGATGATGTCATAATCATTTTGATGATGTCATAATCATTTGATGATGTCATAATCATTTGATGTCATAATCATTGGATAATGTCATAATCATTTTGTTGATGTCATAATCATTTTATGATGTCATAATCATTTTGTTGATGTCATAATCATTGGATCATGTCATAATCCTTTTGTTGATGTCATAATCATTTGATGATGTCATAATCATTAGATGATGTCATAATCATATTGTTGATGTCATTATCATTTGATGATGTCATAATCATTTTGTTGATGTCATAATCATTTCGTTGATGTCATAATGATTTGATGATATCATAATCATTTGATGTCATAATCATTGGATGATGTCATAATCATTTTGTTGATGTCATAATCATTTGATGATGTCATAATCATTTGATGTCATAATCATTGGATGATGTCATAATCATTTTGTTGATGTCATAATCATTTTATGATGTCATAATCATTTTGTTGATGTCATAATCATTGGATGATGTCATAATCCTTTTGTTGATGTCATAATCATTTGATGGTGTCATAATCATTAGATGATGTCATAATCATTTTGTTGATGTCATAATCATTTGATGATGTCATAATCATTTTGTTGATGTCATAATCATTTCGTTGATGTCATAATGATTTGATGATATCATAATCATTTGATGTCATAATCATTGCATGATGTCATAATCATTTTGTTGATGTCATAATCATTTGATGATGTCATAATCATTAGATGATGTCATAATCATTGGATGATGATATAATCATTTTGTTGATGTCATAATCATTTGATGTCATAATCATTGGATGATGTCAAAATCATTTTGTTGATGTCATAATCATTTGATGATGTCATAATCATTAGATAATGTCATAATCATTTTGTTGAAGTTATAATCATTTGATGATGTCATAATCATTTTGTTGATGTCATAATCATTTTGTTGATGTCATATTGATGTGATGATGTCATAATCATTTGATGTCATAATCATTGGATGATGTCATAATCATTTTGTTCATGTCATAATCATTTGATGATGTCATAATCATTTGATGTCATAATCATTGGATGATGTCATAATCATTTTGTTGATGTCATAATCATTTGATGATGTCATAATCATTAGATGATGTCAAATTCATTTTGTTGATGTCATAATCATTTGATGATGTCATAATCATTTGATGTAATAATCATTAGATGATGTCATAATCATTTTGTTGATGTCATAATCATTTGATGATGTCATAATCATTAGATGATGTCATAATCATTTTGTTGATGTCATAATCATTTGATTATGTCATAATCATTTGATGTCATAATCATTGGATGATGTCATAATCATTTTGTTGATGTCATAATCATTTGATGATGTCATAATCATTTGATGATGTCATAATCATTTTGTTGATGTCATAATCATTTGATGATGTCATAATCATTGGATGATGTCATAATCATTTTGTTGATGTCATAATCATTTGTTGATGTCATAATCATTTGATGATGTCATAATCATTTTGTTGATGTCATAATGATTTGATGATGTCATAATCATTTGATGTCATAATCATTGGATGATGTCATAATCATTTTGTTAATGTCATAATCATTTGATGATGTCATAATCATTTGATGTCATAATCATTGGATGATGTCATAATCATTTTGTTGATGTCATAATCATTTGATTATGTCATAATCATTAGATGATGTCATAATAATTTTGTTGATGTCATAATCATTTGATGGTGTCATAATCATATGATGTAATAATCATTGGATGATGTCATAATCATTTTGTTGATGTCATAATCATTTGATGATGTCATAATCATTAGATGATGTCATAATCATTTTTTTGATGTCATAATCATTTGATGATGTCATAATCATTAGATGATGTCATAATCATTTTGTTGATGTCATAATCATTTGATGATGTCATAATCATTTGATGTCATAATCATTGGATGATGTCATAATCATTTTATTGATGTCATAATCATTTGATGATGTCATAATCATTTTGTTGATGTCATAATCATTTGATGATGTCATAATCATTTGATGTCATAATCATTGGATGATGTCATAATCATTTTGTTGATGTCATAATCATTTTATGATGTCATAATCATTTTGTTGATGTCATAATCATTGGATGATGTCATAATCCTTTTGTTGATGTCATAATCATTGATGATGTCATAATCATTAGATGATGTCATAATCATTTTGTTGATGTCATAATCATTTGATGATGTCATAATCATTTTGTTGATGTCATAATCATTTCGTTGATGTCATAATGATTTGATGATATCATAATCATTTGATGTCATAATCATTGGATGATGTCATAATCATTTTGTTGATGTCATAATCATTTGATGATGTCATAATCATTAGATAATGTCATAATCATTTTGTTGATGTCATAATCATTTGATGATGTCATAATCATTTTGTTGATGTCATAATGATTTGATGATGTCATAATCATTTGATGTCATAATCATTGGATGATGTCATAATCATTTTGTTGATGTCATAATCATTTGATGATGTCATAATCATTTGATGTCATAATCAATGGATGATGTCAGAATCATTTGATGATGTCATAATCATTTTGTTGATGTCATAATCATTTCGTTGATGTCATAATGATTTGATGATATCATAATCATTTGATGTCATAATCATATGATGTAATAATCATTGGATGATGTCATAATCATTTTGTTGATGTCATAATCATTTGATGATGTCATAATCATTAGATGATGTCATAATCAATCTGTTGATGTCATAATCATTTTGATGATGTCATAATGATTTGATAATGTCATAATCATTTGATGTCATAATCATTGGATGATGTCATAATCATTTTGTTGATGTCTTAATCATTTGATGATGTCATAATCATTAGATGATGTCATAATCATTTTGTTGATGTCATAATCATTTGATGATGTCATAATCATTTTGTTGATGTCATAATCATTTCGTTGATGTCATAATGATTTGATGATGTCATAATCATTAGATGATGTCATAATCATTTTGTTGATGTCATAATCATTTGATGATGTCATAATCATTAGATGATTTCATAATCATTTTGTTGATGTCATAATCATTTGATGATGTCATAATCATTTGATGTCATAATCATTGGATGATGTCGTAATCATTTTGTTGATGTCATAATCATTTGATGATGTCATGATCATTTGATGATGTCATAATCATTTTGATGATGTCATAATCATTTGATGATGTCATAATCATTTGATGTCATAATCATTGGATAATGTCATAATCATTTTGTTGATGTCATAATCATTTTATGATGTCATAATCATTTTGTTGATGTCATAATCATTGGATCATGTCATAATCCTTTTGTTGATGTCATAATCATTTGATGATGTCATAATCATTAGATGATGTCATAATCATATTGTTGATGTCATAATCATTTGATGATGTCATAATCATTTTGTTGATGTCATAATCATTTCGTTGATGTCATAATGATTTGATGATATCATAATCATTTGATGTCATAATCATTGGATGATGTCATAATCATTTTGTTGATGTCATAATCATTTGATGATGTCATAATCATTTGATGTCATAATCATTGGATGATGTCATAATCATTTTGTTGATGTCATAATCATTTTATGATGTCATAATCATTTTGTTGATGTCATAATCATTGGATGATGTCATAATCCTTTTGTTGATGTCATAATCATTTGATGGTGTCATAATCATTAGATGATGTCATAATCATTTTGTTGATGTCATAATCATTTGATGATGTCATAATCATTTTGTTGATGTCATAATCATTTCGTTGATGTCATAATGATTTGATGATATCATAATCATTTGATGTCATAATCATTGCATGATGTCATAATCATTTTGTTGATGTCATAATCATTTGATGATGTCATAATCATTAGATGATGTCATAATCATTGGATGATGATATAATCATTTTGTTGATGTCATAATCATTTGATGTCATAATCATTGGATGATGTCAAAATCATTTTGTTGATGTCATAATCATTTGATGATGTCATAATCATTAGATAATGTCATAATCATTTTGTTGAAGTTATAATCATTTGATGATGTCATAATCATTTTGTTGATGTCATAATCATTTTGTTGATGTCATATTGATGTGATGATGTCATAATCATTTGATGTCATAATCATTGGATGATGTCATAATCATTTTGTTCATGTCATAATCATTTGATGATGTCATAATCATTTGATGTCATAATCATTGGATGATGTCATAATCATTTTGTTGATGTCATAATCATTTGATGATGTCATAATCATTAGATGATGTCAAATTCATTTTGTTGATGTCATAATCATTTGATGATGTCATAATCATTTGATGTAATAATCATTAGATGATGTCATAATCATTTTGTTGATGTCATAATCATTTGATGATGTCATAATCATTAGATGATGTCATAATCATTTTGTTGATGTCATAATCATTTGATGATGTCATAATCATTTGATGTCATAATCATTGGATGATGTCATAATCATTTTGTTGATGTCATAATCATTTGATGATGTCATAATCATTTGATGATGTCATAATCATTTTGTTGATGTCATAATCATTTGATGATGTCATAATCATTTGATGTCATAATCATTGGATGATGTCATAATCATTTTGTTGATGTCATAATCATTTGATGATGTCATAATCATTTGATGATGTCATAATCATTTTGTTGATGTCATAATGATTTGATGATGTCATAATCATTTGATGTCATAATCATTGGATGATGTCATAATCATTTTGTTGATGTCATAATCATTTGATGATGTCATAATCATTTGATGTCATAATCATTGGATGATGTCATAATCATTTTGTTGATGTCATAATCATTTGATGATGTCATAATCATTAGATGATGTCATAATAATTTTGTTGATGTCATAATCATTTGATGGTGTCATAATCATATGATGTAATAATCATTGGATGATGTCATAATCATTTTGTTGATGTCATAATCATTTGATGATGTCATAATCATTAGATGATGTCATAATCATTTTGTTGATGTCATAATCATTTGATGATGTCATAATCATTAGATGATGTCATAATCATTTTGTTGATGTCATAATCATTTGATGATGTCATAATCATTTGATGTCATAATCATTGGATGATGTCATAATCATTTGATGATGTCATAATCATTTGATGATGTCATAATAATTTGATGATGTCATAATCATTTTGTTGATGTCATAATCATTTGATGATGTCATAATCATTTGATGTCATAATCATTGGATGATGTCATAATCATTTTGTTGATGTCATAATCATTTTATGATGTCATAA
The DNA here is from genome assembly GCF_039654945.1 of Dendrobates tinctorius. Classification (NCBI taxonomy): domain Eukaryota; kingdom Metazoa; phylum Chordata; class Amphibia; order Anura; family Dendrobatidae; genus Dendrobates; species Dendrobates tinctorius. Next base: position 38,223,389 of record NW_027361687.1, on the reverse strand, counting down.
TCATTTTGTTGATGTCATAATCATTGGATGATGTCATAATCCTTTTGTTGATGTCATAATCATTGATGATGTCATAATCATTAGATGATGTCATAATCATTTTGTTGATGTCATAATCATTTGATGATGTCATAATCATTTTGTTGATGTCATAATCATTTCGTTGATGTCATAATGATTTGATGATATCATAATCATTTGATGTCATAATCATTGGATGATGTCATAATCATTTTGTTGATGTCATAATCATTTGATGATGTCATAATCATTAGATAATGTCATAATCATTTTGTTGATGTCATAATCATTTGATGATGTCATAATCATTTTGTTGATGTCATAATGATTTGATGATGTCATAATCATTTGATGTCATAATCATTGGATGATGTCATAATCATTTTGTTGATGTCATAATCATTTGATGATGTCATAATCATTAGATGATGTCAAATTCATTTTGTTGATGTCATAATCATTTGATGATGTCATAATCATTTGATGTAATAATCATTAGATGATGTCATAATCATTTTGTTGATGTCATAATCATTTGATGATGTCATAATCATTAGATGATGTCATAATCATTTTGTTGATGTCATAATCATTTGATGATGTCATAATCATTTGATGTCATAATCATTGGATGATGTCATAATCATTTTGTTGATGTCATAATCATTTGATGATGTCATAATCATTTGATGATGTCATAATCATTTTGTTGATGTCATAATCATTTGATGATGTCATAATCATTTGATGTCATAATCATTGGATGATGTCATAATCATTTTGTTGATGTCATAATCATTTGATGATGTCATAATCATTTGATTATGTCATAATCATTTTGTTGATGTCATAATCATTTGATGATGTCATAATCATTTGATGTCATAATCCTTGGATGATGTCATAATCATTTTGTTGATGTCATAATCATTTTATGATGTCATAATCATTTTGTTGATGTCATAATCATTGGATGATGTCATAATCCTTTTGTTGATGTCATAATCATTTGATGATGTCATAATCATTAGATGACGTCATAATCATTTTGTTGATGTCATAATCATTTGATGATGTCATAATCATTTTGTTGATGTCATAATCATTTCGTTGATGTCATAATGATTTGATGATATCATAATCATTTGATGTCATAATCATTGGATGATGTCATAATCATTTTGTTGATGTCATAATCATTTGGTGATGTCATAATCATTTGATGTCATAATCATTGGATGATGTCATAATCATTTTGTTGATGTCATAATCATTTTATGATGTCATAATCATTTTGTTGATGTCATAATCATTGGATGATGTCATAATCCTTTTGTTGATGTCATAATCATTTGATGATGTCATAATCATTAGATGATGTCATAATCATTTTGTTGATGTCATAATCATTTGATGATGTCATAATCATTTTGTTGATGTCATAATCATTTCGTTGATGTCATAATGATTTGATGATATCATAATCATTTGATGTCATAATCATTGGATGATGTCATAATCATTTTGTTGATGTCATAATCATTTGATGATGTCATAATCATTTGATGTCATAATCATTGAATGATGTCATAATCATTTTGTTGATATCATAATCATTTTATGATGTCATAATCATTTTGTTGATGTCATAATCATTGGATGATGTCATAATCCTTTTGTTGATGTCATAATCATTTGATGATGTCATAATCATTAGATGATGTCATAATCATTTTGTTGATGTCATAATCATTTGATGATGTCATAATCATTTTGTTGATGTCATAATCATTTCGTTGATGTCATAATGATTTGATGATATCATAATCATTTGATGTCATAATCATTGGATGATGTCATAATCATTTTGTTGATGTCATAATCATTTGATGATGTCATAATCATTAGATGATGTCATAATCATTGGATGATGACATAATCATTTTGTTGATGTCATAATCATTTGATGTAATAATCATTGGATGATGTCATAATCATTTTGTTTATGTCATAAACATTTGATGATGTCATAATCATTAGATGATGTCATAATCATTTTGTTGATGTCAAAATCATTTGATGATGTCATAATCATTAAATGATGTCATAATCATTTTGTTATGTCATAATCATTTGATGATGTCATAATCATTTGATGTCATAATCATTGGATGATGTCATTATCATTTTGTTGATGTCATGATCATTTTATGATGTCATAATCATTTTGTTGATGTCATAATCATTGGATGATGTCATAATCCTTTTGTTGATGTCATAATCATTTGATGATGTCATAATCATTTGATGTCATAATCATTGGATGATGTCATAATCATTTGATGATGTCATAATCATTTGATGTCATAATCATTGGATGTGTCATAATCATTTGATGATGTCATAATCATTTTGTTGATGTCATAATCATTTGATGATGTCATAATCATTTTGTTGATGTCATAATCATTTGATGATGTCATAATCATTCTGTTGATGTCATAATCATTTTGATGATGTCATAATGATTTGATAATGTCATAATCATTTGATGTCATAATCATTGGATGATGTCATAATCATTTTGTTGATGTCATAATCATTTGATGATGTCATAATCATTAGATGATGTCATAATCATTTTGTTGATGTCATAATCATTTGATGATGTCATAATCATTTTGTTGATGTCATAATCATTTCGTTGATGTCATAATGATTTGATGATGTCATAATCATTAGATGATGTCATAATCATTTTGTTGATGTCATAATCATTTGATGATGTCATAATCATTAGATGATGTCATAATCATTTTGTTGATGTCATAATCATTTGATGATGTCATAATCATTAGATGATGTCATAATCATTTTGTTGATGTCATAATCATTTGATGATGTCATAATCATTTGATGTCATAATCATTGGATGATGTCGTAATCATTTTGTTGATGTCATAATCATTTGATGATGTCATGATCATTTGATGATGTCATAATCATTTTGATGATGTCATAATCATTTGATGATGTCATAATCATTTGATGTCATAATCATTGGATAATGTCATAATCATTTTGTTGATGTCATAATCATTTTATGATGTCATAATCATTTTGTTGATGTCATAATCATTGGATCATGTCATAATCCTTTTGTTGATGTCATAATCATTTGATGATGTCATAATCATTAGATGATGTCATAATCATATTGTTGTTGTCATAATCATTTGATGATGTCATAATCATTTTGTTGATGTCATAATCATTTCGTTGATGTCATAATGATTTGATGATATCATAATCATTTGATGTCATAATCATTGGATGATGTCATAATCATTTTGTTGATGTCATAATCATTTGATGATGTCATAATCATTTGATGTCATAATCATTGGATGATGTCATAATCATTTTGTTGATGTCATAATCATTTTATGATGTCATAATCATTTTGTTGATGTCATAATCATTGGATGATGTCATAATCCTTTTGTTGATGTCATAATCATTTGATGACGTCATAATCATTAGATGATGTCATAATCATTTTGTTGATGTCATAATCATTTGATGATGTCATAATCATTTTGTTGATGTCATAATCATTTCGTTGATGTCATAATGATTTGATGATATCATAATCATTTGATGTCATAATCATTGCATGATGTCATAATCATTTTGTTGATGTCATAATCATTTGATGATGTCATAATCATTAGATGATGTCATAATCATTGGATGATGACATAATCATTTTGTTGATGTCATAATCATTTGATGTAATAATCATTGGATGATGTCATAATCATTTTGTTGATGTCATAATCATTTGATGATGTCATAATCATTAGATGATGTCATAATCATTTTGTTGATGTCATAATCATTTGATGATGTCATAATCATTAAATGATGTCATAATCATTTTGTTATGTCATAATCATTTGATGATGTCATAATCATTTGATGTCATAATCATTGGATGATGTCATAATCGTTTTGTTGATGTCATGATCATTTTATGATGTCATAATCATTTTGTTGATGTCATAATCATTTGATGATGTCATAATCATTTGATGTCATAATCATTGGATGATGTCATAATCATTTGATGTCATAATCATTGGATGTGTCATAATCATTTGATGATGTCATAATCATTTTGTTGATGTCATAATCATTTGATGATGTCATAATCATTTTGTTGATGTCATAATCATTTGATGATGTCATAATCATTCTGTTGATGTCATAATCATTTTGATGATGTCATAATGATTTGATAATGTCATAATCATTTGATGTCATAATCATTGGATGATGTCATAATCATTGGATGATGTCATAATCATTTGATGATGTCATAATCATTTGATGATGTCATAATCATTTTGTTGATGTCATAATCATTTCGTTGATGTCATAATGATTTGATGATGTCATAATCATAGATGATGTCATAATCATTTTGTTGATGTCATAATCATTTGATGATGTCATAATCATTAGATGATGTCATAATCATTTTGTTGATGTCATAATCATTTGATGATGTCATAATCATTTGATGTCATAATCATTGGATGATGTCATAATCATTTTGTTGATGTCATAATCATTTAATGATGTCATAATCATTTGATGTCATAATCATTGGATGATGTCATATTCATTTGATGTCATAATCATTGGATGATGTCATAATCATTTTGTTCATGTCATAATCATTTGATGATGTCATAATCATTTGATGTCATAATCATTGGATGATGTCGTAATCATTTTTTTGATGTCATAATCATTTGATGATGTCATAATCATTTTGTTGATGTCATAATCATTTCGTTGATGTCATAATGATTTGATGATGTCATAATCATAGATGATGTCATAATCATTTTGTTGATGTCATAATCATTTGATGATGTCATAATCATTAGATGATGTCATAATCATTTTGTTGATGTCATAATCATTTGATGATGTCATAATCATTTGATGTCATAATCATTGGATGATGTCGTAATCATTTTTTTGATGTCATAATCATTTGATGATGTCATGATCATTTGATGATGTCATAATCATTTTGATGATGTCATAATCATTTGATGATGTCATAATCATTTGATGTCATAATCATTGGATAATGTCATAATCATTTTGTTGATGTCATAATCATTTTATGATGTCATAATCATTTTGTTGATGTCATAATCATTGGATCATGTCATAATCCTTTTGTTGATGTCATAATCATTTGATGATGTCATAATCATTTGATGTCATAATCATTGGATGATGTCATAATCATTTGATGATGTCATAATCATTTTGTTGATGTCATAATCATTTCGTTGATGTCATTTTGATTTGATGATATCATAATCATTTGATGTCATAATCATTGGATGATGTCATAATCATTTTGTTGATGTCATAATCATTTGATGATGTCATAATCATTTGATGTCATAATCATTGGATGATGTCATAATCATTTTGTTGATGTCATAATCATTTTATGATGTCATAATCATTTTGTTGATGTCAAAATCATTGGATGATGTCATAATCCTTTTGTTGATGTCATAATCATTTGATGATGTCATAATCATTAGATGATGTCATAATCATTTTGTTGATGTCATAATCATTTGATGATGTCATAATCATTTTGTTGATGTCATAATCATTTCGTTGATGTCATAATGATTTGATGATATCATAATCATTTGATGTCATAATCATTGCATGATGTCATAATCATTTTGTTGATGTCATAATCATTTGATGATGTCATAATCATTAGATGATGTCATAATCATTGGATGATGATATAATCATTTTGTTGATGTCATAATCATTGGATGATGTCAAAATCATTTTGTTGATGTCATAATCATTTGATGATGTCATAATCATTAGATAATGTCATAATCATTTTGTTGAAGTTATAATCATTTGATGATGTCATAATCATTTTGTTGATGTCATAATCATTTTGTTGATGTCATATTGATGTGATGATGTCATAATCATTTGATGTCATAATCATTGGATGATGTCATAATCATTTTGTTGATGTCATAATCATTTGATGATGTCATAATCATTTGATGTCATAATCATTGGATGATGTCATAATCATTTTGTTGATGTCATAATCATTTTATGATGTCATAATCATTTTGTTGATGTCATAATCATTGGATGATGTCATAATCCTTTTGTTGATGTCATAATCATTTGATGGTGTCATAATCATTAGATGATGTCATAATCATTTTGTTGATGTCATAATCATTTGATGATGTCATAATCATTTTGTTGATGTCATAATCATTTCGTTGATGTCATAATGATTTGATGATATCATAATCATTTGATGTCATAATCATTGCATGATGTCATAATCATTTTGTTGATGTCATAATCATTTGATGATGTCATAATCATTAGATGATGTCATAATCATTGGATGATGATATAATCATTTTGTTGATGTCATAATCATTTGATGTCATAATCATTGGATGATGTCAAAATCATTTTGTTGATGTCATAATCATTTGATGATGTCATAATCATTAGATAATGTCATAATCATTTTGTTGAAGTTATAATCATTTGATGATGTCATAATCATTTTGTTGATGTCATAATCATTTTGTTGATGTCATATTGATGTGATGATGTCATAATCATTTGATGTCATAATCATTGGATGATGTCATAATCATTTTGTTCATGTCATAATCATTTGATGATGTCATAATCATTTGATGTCATAATCATTGGATGATGTCATAATCATTTTGTTGATGTCATAATCATTTGATGATGTCATAATCATTAGATGATGTCAAATTCATTTTGTTGATGTCATAATCATTTGATGATGTCATAATCATTTGATGTAATAATCATTAGATGATGTCATAATCATTTTGTTGATGTCATAATCATTTGATGATGTCATAATCATTAGATGATGTCATAATCATTTTGTTGATGTCATAATCATTTGATGATGTCATAATCATTTGATGTCATAATCATTGGATGATGTCATAATCATTTTGTTGATGTCATAATCATTTGATGATGTCATAATCATTTGATGATGTCATAATCATTTTGTTGATGTCATAATCATTTGATGATGTCATAATCATTTGATGTCATAATCATTGGATGATGTCATAATCATTTTGTTGATGTCATAATCATTTGATGATGTCATAATCATTTGATGATGTCATAATCATTTTGTTGATGTCATAATGATTTGATGATGTCATAATCATTTGATGTCATAATCATTGGATGATGTCATAATCATTTTGTTGATGTCATAATCATTTGATGATGTCATAATCATTTGATGTCATAATCATTGGATGATGTCATAATCATTTTGTTGATGTCATAATCATTTGATGATGTCATAATCATTAGATGATGTCATAATAATTTTGTTGATGTCATAATCATTTGATGGTGTCATAATCATATGATGTAATAATCATTGGATGATGTCATAATCATTTTGTTGATGTCATAATCATTTGATGATGTCATAATCATTAGATGATGTCATAATCATTTTGTTGATGTCATAATCATTTGATGATGTCATAATCATTAGATGATGTCATAATCATTTTGTTGATGTCATAATCATTTGATGATGTCATAATCATTTGATGTCATAATCATTGGATGATGTCATAATCATTTGATGATGTCATAATCATTTGATGATGTCATAATAATTTGATGATGTCATAATCATTTTGTTGATGTCATAATCATTTGATGATGTCATAATCATTTGATGTCATAATCATTGGATGATGTCATAATCATTTTGTTGATGTCATAATCATTTTATGATGTCATAATCATTTTGTTGATGTCATAATCATTGGATGATGTCATAATCCTTTTGTTGATGTCATAATCATTGATGATGTCATAATCATTAGATGATGTCATAATCATTTTGTTGATGTCATAATCATTTGATGATGTCATAATCATTTTGTTGATGTCATAATCATTTCGTTGATGTCATAATGATTTGATGATATCATAATCATTTGATGTCATAATCATTGGATGATGTCATAATCATTTTGTTGATGTCATAATCATTTGATGATGTCATAATCATTAGATAATGTCATAATCATTTTGTTGATGTCATAATCATTTGATGATGTCATAATCATTTTGTTGATGTCATAATGATTTGATGATGTCATAATCATTTGATGTCATAATCATTGGATGATGTCATAATCATTTTGTTGATGTCATAATCATTTGATGATGTCATAATCATTAGATGATGTCAAATTCATTTTGTTGATGTCATAATCATTTGATGATGTCATAATCATTTGATGTAATAATCATTAGATGATGTCATAATCATTTTGTTGATGTCATAATCATTTGATGATGTCATAATCATTAGATGATGTCATAATCATTTTGTTGATGTCATAATCATTTGATGATGTCATAATCATTTGATGTCATAATCATTGGATGATGTCATAATCATTTTGTTGATGTCATAATCATTTGATGATGTCATAATCATTTGATGATGTCATAATCATTTTGTTGATGTCATAATCATTTGATGATGTCATAATCATTTGATGTCATAATCATTGGATGATGTCATAATCATTTTGTTGATGTCATAATCATTTGATGATGTCATAATCATTTGATTATGTCATAATCATTTTGTTGATGTCATAATCATTTGATGATGTCATAATCATTTGATGTCATAATCCTTGGATGATGTCATAATCATTTTGTTGATGTCATAATCATTTTATGATGTCATAATCATTTTGTTGATGTCATAATCATTGGATGATGTCATAATCCTTTTGTTGATGTCATAATCATTTGATGATGTCATAATCATTAGATGACGTCATAATCATTTTGTTGATGTCATAATCATTTGATGATGTCATAATCATTTTGTTGATGTCATAATCATTTCGTTGATGTCATAATGATTTGATGATATCATAATCATTTGATGTCATAATCATTGGATGATGTCATAATCATTTTGTTGATGTCATAATCATTTGGTGATGTCATAATCATTTGATGTCATAATCATTGGATGATGTCATAATCATTTTGTTGATGTCATAATCATTTTATGATGTCATAATCATTTTGTTGATGTCATAATCATTGGATGATGTCATAATCCTTTTGTTGATGTCATAATCATTTGATGATGTCATAATCATTAGATGATGTCATAATCATTTTGTTGATGTCATAATCATTTGATGATGTCATAATCATTTTGTTGATGTCATAATCATTTCGTTGATGTCATAATGATTTGATGATATCATAATCATTTGATGTCATAATCATTGGATGATGTCATAATCATTTTGTTGATGTCATAATCATTTGATGATGTCATAATCATTTGATGTCATAATCATTGAATGATGTCATAATCATTTTGTTGATATCATAATCATTTTATGATGTCATAATCATTTTGTTGATGTCATAATCATTGGATGATGTCATAATCCTTTTGTTGATGTCATAATCATTTGATGATGTCATAATCATTAGATGATGTCATAATCATTTTGTTGATGTCATAATCATTTGATGATGTCATAATCATTTTGTTGATGTCATAATCATTTCGTTGATGTCATAATGATTTGATGATATCATAATCATTTGATGTCATAATCATTGGATGATGTCATAATCATTTTGTTGATGTCATAATCATTTGATGATGTCATAATCATTAGATGATGTCATAATCATTGGATGATGACATAATCATTTTGTTGATGTCATAATCATTTGATGTAATAATCATTGGATGATGTCATAATCATTTTGTTTATGTCATAAACATTTGATGATGTCATAATCATTAGATGATGTCATAATCATTTTGTTGATGTCAAAATCATTTGATGATGTCATAATCATTAAATGATGTCATAATCATTTTGTTATGTCATAATCATTTGATGATGTCATAATCATTTGATGTCATAATCATTGGATGATGTCATTATCATTTTGTTGATGTCATGATCATTTTATGATGTCATAATCATTTTGTTGATGTCATAATCATTGGATGATGTCATAATCCTTTTGTTGATGTCATAATCATTTGATGATGTCATAATCATTTGATGTCATAATCATTGGATGATGTCATAATCATTTGATGATGTCATAATCATTTGATGTCATAATCATTGGATGTGTCATAATCATTTGATGATGTCATAATCATTTTGTTGATGTCATAATCATTTGATGATGTCATAATCATTTTGTTGATGTCATAATCATTTGATGATGTCATAATCATTCTGTTGATGTCATAATCATTTTGATGATGTCATAATGATTTGATAATGTCATAATCATTTGATGTCATAATCATTGGATGATGTCATAATCATTTTGTTGATGTCATAATCATTTGATGATGTCATAATCATTAGATGATGTCATAATCATTTTGTTGATGTCATAATCATTTGATGATGTCATAATCATTTTGTTGATGTCATAATCATTTCGTTGATGTCATAATGATTTGATGATGTCATAATCATTAGATGATGTCATAATCATTTTGTTGATGTCATAATCATTTGATGATGTCATAATCATTAGATGATGTCATAATCATTTTGTTGATGTCATAATCATTTGATGATGTCATAATCATTAGATGATGTCATAATCATTTTGTTGATGTCATAATCATTTGATGATGTCATAATCATTTGATGTCATAATCATTGGATGATGTCGTAATCATTTTGTTGATGTCATAATCATTTGATGATGTCATGATCATTTGATGATGTCATAATCATTTTGATGATGTCATAATCATTTGATGATGTCATAATCATTTGATGTCATAATCATTGGATAATGTCATAATCATTTTGTTGATGTCATAATCATTTTATGATGTCATAATCATTTTGTTGATGTCATAATCATTGGATCATGTCATAATCCTTTTGTTGATGTCATAATCATTTGATGATGTCATAATCATTAGATGATGTCATAATCATATTGTTGTTGTCATAATCATTTGATGATGTCATAATCATTTTGTTGATGTCATAATCATTTCGTTGATGTCATAATGATTTGATGATATCATAATCATTTGATGTCATAATCATTGGATGATGTCATAATCATTTTGTTGATGTCATAATCATTTGATGATGTCATAATCATTTGATGTCATAATCATTGGATGATGTCATAATCATTTTGTTGATGTCATAATCATTTTATGATGTCATAATCATTTTGTTGATGTCATAATCATTGGATGATGTCATAATCCTTTTGTTGATGTCATAATCATTTGATGACGTCATAATCATTAGATGATGTCATAATCATTTTGTTGATGTCATAATCATTTGATGATGTCATAATCATTTTGTTGATGTCATAATCATTTCGTTGATGTCATAATGATTTGATGATATCATAATCATTTGATGTCATAATCATTGCATGATGTCATAATCATTTTGTTGATGTCATAATCATTTGATGATGTCATAATCATTAGATGATGTCATAATCATTGGATGATGACATAATCATTTTGTTGATGTCATAATCATTTGATGTAATAATCATTGGATGATGTCATAATCATTTTGTTGATGTCATAATCATTTGATGATGTCATAATCATTAGATGATGTCATAATCATTTTGTTGATGTCATAATCATTTGATGATGTCATAATCATTAAATGATGTCATAATCATTTTGTTATGTCATAATCATTTGATGATGTCATAATCATTTGATGTCATAATCATTGGATGATGTCATAATCGTTTTGTTGATGTCATGATCATTTTATGATGTCATAATCATTTTGTTGATGTCATAATCATTTGATGATGTCATAATCATTTGATGTCATAATCATTGGATGATGTCATAATCATTTGATGTCATAATCATTGGATGTGTCATAATCATTTGATGATGTCATAATCATTTTGTTGATGTCATAATCATTTGATGATGTCATAATCATTTTGTTGATGTCATAATCATTTGATGATGTCATAATCATTCTGTTGATGTCATAATCATTTTGATGATGTCATAATGATTTGATAATGTCATAATCATTTGATGTCATAATCATTGGATGATGTCATAATCATTGGATGATGTCATAATCATTTGATGATGTCATAATCATTTGATGATGTCATAATCATTTTGTTGATGTCATAATCATTTCGTTGATGTCATAATGATTTGATGATGTCATAATCATAGATGATGTCATAATCATTTTGTTGATGTCATAATCATTTGATGATGTCATAATCATTAGATGATGTCATAATCATTTTGTTGATGTCATAATCATTTGATGATGTCATAATCATTTGATGTCATAATCATTGGATGATGTCATAATCATTTTGTTGATGTCATAATCATTTAATGATGTCATAATCATTTGATGTCATAATCATTGGATGATGTCATATTCATTTGATGTCATAATCATTGGATGATGTCATAATCATTTTGTTCATGTCATAATCATTTGATGATGTCATAATCATTTGATGTCATAATCATTGGATGATGTCGTAATCATTTTTTTGATGTCATAATCATTTGATGATGTCATAATCATTTTGTTGATGTCATAATCATTTCGTTGATGTCATAATGATTTGATGATGTCATAATCATAGATGATGTCATAATCATTTTGTTGATGTCATAATCATTTGATGATGTCATAATCATTAGATGATGTCATAATCATTTTGTTGATGTCATAATCATTTGATGATGTCATAATCATTTGATGTCATAATCATTGGATGATGTCGTAATCATTTTTTTGATGTCATAATCATTTGATGATGTCATGATCATTTGATGATGTCATAATCATTTTGATGATGTCATAATCATTTGATGATGTCATAATCATTTGATGTCATAATCATTGGATAATGTCATAATCATTTTGTTGATGTCATAATCATTTTATGATGTCATAATCATTTTGTTGATGTCATAATCATTGGATCATGTCATAATCCTTTTGTTGATGTCATAATCATTTGATGATGTCATAATCATTTGATGTCATAATCATTGGATGATGTCATAATCATTTGATGATGTCATAATCATTTTGTTGATGTCATAATCATTTCGTTGATGTCATTTTGATTTGATGATATCATAATCATTTGATGTCATAATCATTGGATGATGTCATAATCATTTTGTTGATGTCATAATCATTTGATGATGTCATAATCATTTGATGTCATAATCATTGGATGATGTCATAATCATTTTGTTGATGTCATAATCATTTTATGATGTCATAATCATTTTGTTGATGTCAAAATCATTGGATGATGTCATAATCCTTTTGTTGATGTCATAATCATTTGATGATGTCATAATCATTAGATGATGTCATAATCATTTTGTTGATGTCATAATCATTTGATGATGTCATAATCATTTTGTTGATGTCATAATCATTTCGTTGATGTCATAATGATTTGATGATATCATAATCATTTGATGTCATAATCATTGCATGATGTCATAATCATTTTGTTGATGTCATAATCATTTGATGATGTCATAATCATTAGATGATGTCATAATCATTGGATGATGATATAATCATTTTGTTGATGTCATAATCATTGGATGATGTCAAAATCATTTTGTTGATGTCATAATCATTTGATGATGTCATAATCATTAGATAATGTCATAATCATTTTGTTGAAGTTATAATCATTTGATGATGTCATAATCATTTTGTTGATGTCATAATCATTTTGTTGATGTCATATTGATGTGATGATGTCATAATCATTTGATGTCATAATCATTGGATGATGTCATAATCATTTTGTTCATGTCATAATCATTTGATGATGTCATAATCATTTGATGTCATAATCATTGGATGATGTCATAATCATTTTGTTGATGTCATAATCATTTGATGATGTCATAATCATTAGATGATGTCAAATTCATTTTGTTGATGTCATAATCATTTGATGATGTCATAATCATTTGATGTAATAATCATTAGATGATGTCATAATCATTTTGTTGATGTCATAATCATTTGATGATGTCATAATCATTAGATGATGTCATAATCATTTTGTTGATGTCATAATCATTTGATGATGTCATAATCATTTGATGTCATAATCATTGGATGATGTCATAATCATTTTGTTGATGTCATAATCATTTGATGATGTCATAATCATTTGATGATGTCATAATCATTTTGTTGATGTCATAATCATTTGATGATGTCATAATCATTTGATGTCATAATCATTTTGTTGATGTCATAATCATTTGATGATGTCATAATCATTTGATGATGTCATAATCATTTTGTTGATGTCATAATAATTTGATGATGTCATAATCATTTGATGTCTTAATCCTTGGATGATGTCATAATCATTTTGTTGATGTCATAATCATTTTATGATGTCATAATCATTTTGTTGATGTCATAATCATTGGATGATGTCATAATCCTTTTGTTGATGTCATAATCATTTGATGATGTCATAATCATTAGATGATGTCATAATCATTTTGTTGATGTCATAATCATTTGATGATGTCATAATCATTTTGTTGATGTCATAATCATTTCGTTGATGTCATAATGATTTGATGATATCATAATCATTTGATGTCATAATCATTGGATGATGTCATAATCATTTTGTTGATGTCATAATCATTTGATGATGTCATAATCATTTGATGTCATAATCATTGGATGATGTCATAATCATTTGATGATGCCATAATCATTTTGTTGATGTCATAATCATTTTATGATGTCATAATCATTTTGTTGATGTCATAATCATTTGATGATGTCATAATCATTTGATGTCATAATCATTGGATGATGTCGTAATCATTTTGTTGATGTCATAATCATTTGATGATGTCATGATCATTTGATGATGTCATAATCATTTTGATGATGTCATAATCATTTGATGATGTCATAATCATTTGATGTCATAATCATTGGATAATGTCATAATCATTTTGTTGATGTCATAATCATTTTATGATGTCATAATCATTTTGTTGATGTCATAATCATTGGATCATGTCATAATCCTTTTGTTGATGTCATAATCATTTGATGATGTCATAATCATTAGATGATGTCATAATCATATTGTTGATGTCATAATCATTTGATGATGTCATAATCATTTTGTTGATGTCATAATCATTTCGTTGATGTCATAATGATTTGATGATATCATAATCATTTGATGTCATAATCATTGGATGATGTCATAATCATTTTGTTGATGTCATAATCATTTGATGATGTCATAATCATTTGATGTCATAATCATTGGATGATGTCATAATCATTTTGTTGATGTCATAATCATTTTATGATTTCATAATCATTTTGTTGATGTCATAATCATTGGATGATGTCATAATCCTTTTGTTGATGTCATAATCATTTGATGATGTCATAATCATTAGATGATGTCATAATCATTTTGTTGATGTCATAATCATTTGATGATGTCATAATCATTTTGTTGATGTCATAATCATTTCGTTGATGTCATAATGATTTGATGATATCATAATCATTTGATGTCATAATCATTGCATGATGTCATAATCATTTTGTTGATGTCATAATCATTTGATGATGTCATAATCATTAGATGATGTCATAATCATTGGATGATGACATAATCATTTTGTTGATGTCATAATCATTTGATGTAATAATCATTGGATGATGTCATAATCATTTTGTTGATGTCATAATCATTTGATGATGTCATAATCATTAGATGATGTCATAATCATTTTGTTGATGTCATAATCATTTGATGATGTCATAATCATTAAATGATGTCATAATCATTTTGTTGATGTCATAATCATTTGATGATGTCATAATCATTTTGTTGATGTCATAATCATTTTGTTGATGTCATAATCATTTGATGATGTCATAATCATTTGATGTCATAATCATTTTGTTGATGTCATAATCATTTGATGATGTCATAATCATTTGATGATGTCATAATCATTTTGTTGA
The DNA here is from genome assembly GCF_039654945.1 of Dendrobates tinctorius. NCBI lineage: Eukaryota > Metazoa > Chordata > Amphibia > Anura > Dendrobatidae > Dendrobates > Dendrobates tinctorius. Next base: position 38,207,097 of record NW_027361687.1, on the reverse strand, counting down.
TGTCATAATAATTTGATGATGTCATAATCATTTGATGTCTTAATCCTTGGATGATGTCATAATCATTTTGTTGATGTCATAATCATTTTATGATGTCATAATCATTTTGTTGATGTCATAATCATTGGATGATGTCATAATCCTTTTGTTGATGTCATAATCATTTGATGATGTCATAATCATTAGATGATGTCATAATCATTTTGTTGATGTCATAATCATTTGATGATGTCATAATCATTTTGTTGATGTCATAATCATTTCGTTGATGTCATAATGATTTGATGATATCATAATCATTTGATGTCATAATCATTGGATGATGTCATAATCATTTTGTTGATGTCATAATCATTTGATGATGTCATAATCATTTGATGTCATAATCATTGGATGATGTCATAATCATTTGATGATGCCATAATCATTTTGTTGATGTCATAATCATTTTATGATGTCATAATCATTTTGTTGATGTCATAATCATTTGATGATGTCATAATCATTTGATGTCATAATCATTGGATGATGTCGTAATCATTTTGTTGATGTCATAATCATTTGATGATGTCATGATCATTTGATGATGTCATAATCATTTTGATGATGTCATAATCATTTGATGATGTCATAATCATTTGATGTCATAATCATTGGATAATGTCATAATCATTTTGTTGATGTCATAATCATTTTATGATGTCATAATCATTTTGTTGATGTCATAATCATTGGATCATGTCATAATCCTTTTGTTGATGTCATAATCATTTGATGATGTCATAATCATTAGATGATGTCATAATCATATTGTTGATGTCATAATCATTTGATGATGTCATAATCATTTTGTTGATGTCATAATCATTTCGTTGATGTCATAATGATTTGATGATATCATAATCATTTGATGTCATAATCATTGGATGATGTCATAATCATTTTGTTGATGTCATAATCATTTGATGATGTCATAATCATTTGATGTCATAATCATTGGATGATGTCATAATCATTTTGTTGATGTCATAATCATTTTATGATTTCATAATCATTTTGTTGATGTCATAATCATTGGATGATGTCATAATCCTTTTGTTGATGTCATAATCATTTGATGATGTCATAATCATTAGATGATGTCATAATCATTTTGTTGATGTCATAATCATTTGATGATGTCATAATCATTTTGTTGATGTCATAATCATTTCGTTGATGTCATAATGATTTGATGATATCATAATCATTTGATGTCATAATCATTGCATGATGTCATAATCATTTTGTTGATGTCATAATCATTTGATGATGTCATAATCATTAGATGATGTCATAATCATTGGATGATGACATAATCATTTTGTTGATGTCATAATCATTTGATGTAATAATCATTGGATGATGTCATAATCATTTTGTTGATGTCATAATCATTTGATGATGTCATAATCATTAGATGATGTCATAATCATTTTGTTGATGTCATAATCATTTGATGATGTCATAATCATTAAATGATGTCATAATCATTTTGTTGATGTCATAATCATTTGATGATGTCATAATCATTTTGTTGATGTCATAATCATTTTGTTGATGTCATAATCATTTGATGATGTCATAATCATTTGATGTCATAATCATTTTGTTGATGTCATAATCATTTGATGATGTCATAATCATTTGATGATGTCATAATCATTTTGTTGATGTCATAATAATTTGATGATGTCATAATCATTTGATGTCTTAATCCTTGGATGATGTCATAATCATTTTGTTGATGTCATAATCATTTTATGATGTCATAATCATTTTGTTGATGTCATAATCATTGGATGATGTCATAATCCTTTTGTTGATGTCATAATCATTTGATGATGTCATAATCATTAGATGATGTCATAATCATTTTGTTGATGTCATAATCATTTGATGATGTCATAATCATTTTGTTGATGTCATAATCATTTCGTTGATGTCATAATGATTTGATGATATCATAATCATTTGATGTCATAATCATTGGATGATGTCATAATCATTTTGTTGATGTCATAATCATTTGATGATGTCATAATCATTTGATGTCATAATCATTGGATGATGTCATAATCATTTGATGATGCCATAATCATTTTGTTGATGTCATAATCATTTTATGATGTCATAATCATTTTGTTGATGTCATAATCATTTGATGATGTCATAATCATTTGATGTCATAATCATTGGATGATGTCGTAATCATTTTGTTGATGTCATAATCATTTGATGATGTCATGATCATTTGATGATGTCATAATCATTTTGATGATGTCATAATCATTTGATGATGTCATAATCATTTGATGTCATAATCATTGGATAATGTCATAATCATTTTGTTGATGTCATAATCATTTTATGATGTCATAATCATTTTGTTGATGTCATAATCATTGGATCATGTCATAATCCTTTTGTTGATGTCATAATCATTTGATGATGTCATAATCATTAGATGATGTCATAATCATATTGTTGATGTCATAATCATTTGATGATGTCATAATCATTTTGTTGATGTCATAATCATTTCGTTGATGTCATAATGATTTGATGATATCATAATCATTTGATGTCATAATCATTGGATGATGTCATAATCATTTTGTTGATGTCATAATCATTTGATGATGTCATAATCATTTGATGTCATAATCATTGGATGATGTCATAATCATTTTGTTGATGTCATAATCATTTTATGATTTCATAATCATTTTGTTGATGTCATAATCATTGGATGATGTCATAATCCTTTTGTTGATGTCATAATCATTTGATGATGTCATAATCATTAGATGATGTCATAATCATTTTGTTGATGTCATAATCATTTGATGATGTCATAATCATTTTGTTGATGTCATAATCATTTCGTTGATGTCATAATGATTTGATGATATCATAATCATTTGATGTCATAATCATTGCATGATGTCATAATCATTTTGTTGATGTCATAATCATTTGATGATGTCATAATCATTAGATGATGTCATAATCATTGGATGATGACATAATCATTTTGTTGATGTCATAATCATTTGATGTAATAATCATTGGATGATGTCATAATCATTTTGTTGATGTCATAATCATTTGATGATGTCATAATCATTAGATGATGTCATAATCATTTTGTTGATGTCATAATCATTTGATGATGTCATAATCATTAAATGATGTCATAATCATTTTGTTATGTCATAATCATTTGATGATGTCATAATCATTTGATGTCATAATCATTGGATGATGTCATAATCATTTTGTTGATGTCATGATCATTTTATGATGTCATAATCATTTTGTTGATGTCATAATCATTGGATGATGTCATAATCCTTTTGTTGATGTCATAATCATTTGATGATGTCATAATCATTTTATGTCATAATCATTGGATGATGTCATAATCATTTGATGATGTCATAATCATTTGATGTCATAATCATTGGATGTGTCATAATCATTTGATGATGTCATAATCATTTTGTTGATGTCATAATCATTTGATGATGTCATAATCATTTTGTTGATGTCATAATCATTTGATGATGTCATAATCATTCTGTTGATGTCATAATCATTTTGATGATGTCATAATGATTTGATAATGTCATAATCATTTGATGTCATAATCATTGGATGATGTCATAATCATTTTGTTGATGTCATAATCATTTGATGATGTCATAATCATTAGATGATGTCATAATCATTTTGTTGATGTCATAATCATTTGATGATGTCATAATCATTTTGTTGATGTCATAATCATTTTGTTGATGTCATAATGATTTGATGATGTCATAATCATTAGATGATGTCATAATCATTTTGTTGATGTCATAATCATTTGATGATGTCATAATCATTAGATGATGTCATAATCATTTTGTTGATGTCATAATCATTTGATGAAAGGTTTATCATTTGATGTCATAATCATTGGATGATGTCGTAATCATTTTGTTGATGTCATAATCATTTGATGATGTCATGATCATTTGATGATGTCATAATCATTTTGATGATGTCATAATCATTTGATGATGTCATAATCATTTGATGTCATAATCATTGGATAATGTCATAATCATTTTGTTGATGTCATAATCATTTTATGATGTCATAATCATTTTGTTGATGTCATAATCATTGGATCATGTCATAATCCTTTTGTTGATGTCATAATCATTTGATGATGTCATAATCATTAGATGATGTCATAATCATATTGTTGATGTCATAATCATTAGATGATGTCATAATCATATTGTTGATGTCATAATCATTTGATGATATCAAAATCATTTTGTTGATGTCATAATCATTTGATGATGTCATAATCATTAGATAATGTCATAATCATTTTGTTGAAGTTATAATCATTTGATGATGTCATAATCATTTTGTTGATGTCATAATCATTTTGTTGATGTCATATTGATGTGATGATGTCATATTCATTTGATGTCATAATCATTGGATGATGTCATAATCATTTTGTTCATGTCATAATCATTTGATGATGTCATAATCATTTGATGTCATAATCATTGGATGATGTCATAATCATTTTGTTGATGTCATAATCATTTGATGATGTCATAATCATTAGATGATGTCAAATTCATTTTGTTGATGTCATAATCATTTGATGATGTCATAATCATTTGATGTAATAATCATTAGATGATGTCATAATCATTTTGTTGATGTCATAATCATTTGATGATGTCATAATCATTAGATGATGTCATAATCATTTTGTTGATGTCATAATCATTTGATGATGTCATAATCATTTGATGTCATAATCATTGGATGATGTCATAATCATTTTATTGATGTCATAATCATTTGATGATGTCATAATCATTTGATGATGTCATAATCATTTTGTTGATGTCATAATCATTTGATGATGTCATAATCATTGGATGATGTCATAATCATTTTGTTGATGTCATAATCATTTGATGATGTCATAATCATTTGATGATGTCATAATCATTTTGTTGATGTCATAATCATTTGATGATGTCATAATCATTTGATGACATAATCCTTGGATGATGTCATAATCATTTTGTTGATGTCATAATCATTTTATGATGTCATAATCATTTTGTTGATGTCATAATCATTGGATGATGTCATAATCCTTTTGTTGATGTCATAATCATTTGATGATGTCATAATCATTAGATGATGTCATAATCATTTTGTTGATGTCATAATCATTTGATGATGTCATAATCATTTTGTTGATGTCATAATCATTTCGTTGATGTCATAATGATTTGATGATATCATAATCATTTGATGTCATAATCATTGGATGATGTCATAATCATTTTGTTGATGTCATAATCATTTGATGATGTCATAATCATTTGATGTCATAATCATTGGATGATGTCATAATCATTTGATGATGCCATAATCATTTTGTTGATGTCATAATCATTTTATGATGTCATAATCATTTTGTTGATGTCATAATCATTTTGTTGATGTCATAATCATTTGATGATGTCATAATCATTAGATGATGTCATAATCATTTTGTTGATGTCATAATCATTTCATGATGTCATAATCATTGGATGATGTCATAATCATTTTGTTGATGTCATAATCATTTGATGATGTCATAATCATTAGATAATGTCATAATCATTTTGTTGAAGTCATAATCATTTGATGATGTCATAATCATTTTGTTGATGTCATAATGATTTGATGATGTCATAATCATTTGATGTCATAATCATTGGATGATGTCATAATCATTTTGTTGATGTCATAATCATTTGATGATGTCATAATCATTTGATGTCATAATCATTGGATGATGTCATAATCATTTTGTTGATGTCATAATCATTTGATGATGTCATAATCATTAGATGATGTCATAATAATTTTGTTGATGTCATAATCATTTGATGGTGTCATAATCATATGATGTAATAATCATTGGATGATGTCATAATCATTTTGTTGATGTCATAATCATTTGATGATGTCATAATCATTAGATGATGTCATAATCATTTTGTTGATGTCATAATCATTTGATGATGTCATAATCTTTAGATGATGTCATAATCATTTTGTTGATGTCATAATCATTTGATGATGTCATAATCATTTGATGTCATAATCATTGGATGATGTCATAATCATTTTATTGATGTCATAATCATTTGATGATGTCATAATCATTTGATGATGTCATAATCATTTTGTTGATGTCATAATCATTTGATGATGTCATAATCATTTGATGTCATAATCATTGGATGATGTCATAATCATTTTGTTGATGTCATAATCATTTGATGATGCCATAATCATTAGATAATGTCATAATCATTTTGTTGATGTCATAATCATTTGATGATGTCATAATCATTTCGTTGATGTCATAATGATTTGATGATATCATAATCATTTGATGTCATAATCATTGGATGATGTCATAATCATTTTGTTGATGTCATAATCATTTGATGATGTCATAATCATTAGATAATGTCATAATCATTTTGTTGATGTCATAATCATTTGATGATGTCATAATCATTTTGTTGATGTCATAATGATTTGATGATGTCATAATCATTTGATGTCATAATCATTGGATGATGTCATAATCATTTTGTTGAGGTCATAATCATTTGATGATGTCATAATCATTTGATGTCATAATCATTGGATGATGTCATAATCATTTGATGATGTCATAATCATTTTGTTGATGTCATAATCATTTCGTTGATGTCATAATGATTTGATGATATCATAATCATTTGATGTCATAATCATATGATGTAATAATCATTGGATGATGTCATAATCATTTTGTTGATGTCATAATCATTTGATGATGTCATAATCATTAGATGATGTCATAATCATTTTGTTGATGTCATAATCATTTGATGATGTCATAATCATTAGATGATGTCATAATCATTTTGTTGATGTCATAATCATTTGATGATGTCATAATCATTTGATGTCATAATCATTGGATGATGTCGTAATCATTTTGTTGATGTCATAATCATTTGATGATGTCATAATCATTTGATGATGTCATAATCATTTTGATGATGTCATAATCATTTGATGATGTCATAATCATTTGATGTCATAATCATTGGATAATGTCATAATCATTTTGTTGATGTCATAATCATTTTATGATGTCATAATCATTTTGTTGATGTCATAATCATTGGATCATGTCATAATCATTAGATAATGTCATAATCATTTTGTTGAAGTTATAATCATTTGATGATGTCATAATCATTTTGTTGATGTCATAATCATTTTGTTGATGTCATATTGATGTGATGATGTCATAATCATTTGATGTCATAATCATTGGATGATGTCATAATCATTTTGTTCATGTCATAATCATTTGATGATGTCATAATCATTTGATGTCATAATCATTGGATGATGTCATAATCATTTTGTTGATGTCATAATCATTTGATGATGTCATAATCATTAGATGATGTCAAATTAATTTTGTTGATGTCATAATCATTTGATGATGTCATAATCATTTGATGTAATAATCATTAGATGATGTCATAATCATTTTGTTGATGTCATAATCATTTGATGATGTCATAATCATTAGATGATGTCATAATCATTTTGTTGATGTCATAATCATTTGATGATGTCATAATCATTTGATGTCATAATCATTGGATGATGTCATAATCATTTTGTTGATGTCATAATCATTTGATGATGTCATAATCATTTTGTTGATGTCATAATCATTTGATGATGTCATAATCATTTGATGTCATAATCATTTTGTTGATGTCATAATCATTTGATGATGTCATAATCATTTGATGATGTCATAATCATTTTGTTGATGTCATAATAATTTGATGATGTCATAATCATTTGATGTCTTAATCCTTGGATGATGTCATAATCATTTTGTTGATGTCATAATCATTTTATGATGTCATAATCATTTTGTTGATGTCATAATCATTGGATGATGTCATAATCCTTTTGTTGATGTCATAATCATTTGATGATGTCATAATCATTAGATGATGTCATAATCATTTTGTTGATGTCATAATCATTTGATGATGCCATAATCATTTTGTTGATGTCATAATCATTTTATGATGTCATAATCATTTTGTTGATGTCATAATCATTTGATGATGTCATAATCATTAGATGATGTCATAATCATTTTGTTGATGTCATAATCATTTGATGATGTCATAATCATTAGATAATGTCATAATCATTTTGTTGATGTCATAATCATTTGATGATGTCATAATCATTTTGTTGATGTCATAATCATTTGATGATGTCATAATCATTTTGTTGATGTCATAATGATTTGATGATGTCATAATCATTGGATGATGTCATAATCATTTTGTTGATGTCATAATCATTTGATGATGTCATAATCATTAGATAATGTCATAATCATTTTGTTGATGTCATAATCATTTGATGATGTCATAATCATTAGATAATGTCATAATCATTTTGTTGATGTCATAATCATTTTGTTGATGTCATATGATTTGATGATGTCATAATCATTTGATGTCATAATCATTGGATGATGTCGTAATCATTTTGTTGATGTCATAATCATTTGATGATGTAATAATCATTTGATGATATCATAATCATTTGATGTCACAATCATTGGATGATGTCATAATCATTTTGTTGATGGCATAATCATTTGATGATGTCATAATCATTAGATGATGTCATAATCATTTTGTTGATGTCATAATCATTTGATGATGTCATAATCATTTTGTTGATGTCATAATCATTTGATGATGTCATAATCATTTTGTTGATTTCATAATGATTTTGTTGATGTCATAATGATTTGATGATGTCATAATCATTTGATGTCATAATCATTGGATGATGTCATAATCATTTTGTTGATGTCATAATCATTTGATGATGTCATAATCATTTGATGATATCATAATCATTTGATGTCACAATCATTGGATGATGTCATAATCATTTTGTTGATGGCATAATCATTTGATGATGTCATAATCATTGGATGATGTCATAATCATTAGATGATGTCATAATCATTTTGTTGATGTCATAATCATTTTATGATGTCATAATCATTTTGTTGATGTCATAATCATTTGATGATGTCATAATCATTGGATGATGTCATAATCATTTTGTTGATGTCATAATCATTTGATGATGTCATAATCATTAGATAATGTCATAATCATTTTGTTGATGTCATAATCATTTGATGATGTCATAATCATTTTGTTGATGTCATAATGATTTGATGATGTCATAATCATTTGATGTCATAATCATTGGATGATGTCATAATCATTTTGTTGATGTCATAATCATTTGATGATGTCATAATCATTTGATGTCATAATCATTGGATGATGTCATAATCATTTGATGATGTCATAATCATTTTGTTGATGTCATAATCATTTCGTTGATGTCATAATGATTTGATGATATCATAATCATTTGATGTCATAATCATATGATGTAATAATCATTGGATGATGTCATAATCATTTTGTTGATGTCATAATCATTTGATGATGTCATAATCATTAGATGATGTCATAATCATTTTGTTGATGTCATAATCATTTGATGATGTCATAATCATTAGATGATGTCATAATCATTTTGTTGATGTCATAATCATTTGATGATGTCATAATCATTTGATGTCATAATCATTGGATGATGTCGTAATCATTTTGTTGATGTCATAATCATTTGATGATGTCATAATCATTTGATGATGTCATAATCATTTTGATGATGTCATAATCATTTGATGATGTCATAATCATTTGATGTCATAATCATTGGATAATGTCATAATCATTTTGTTGATGTCATAATCATTTTATGATGTCATAATCATTTTGTTGATGTCATAATCATTGGATCATGTCATAATCATTAGATAATGTCATAATCATTTTGTTGAAGTTATAATCATTTGATGATGTCATAATCATTTTGTTGATGTCATAATCATTTTGTTGATGTCATATTGATGTGATGATGTCATAATCATTTGATGTCATAATCATTGGATGATGTCATAATCATTTTGTTCATGTCATAATCATTTGATGATGTCATAATCATTTGATGTCATAATCATTGGATGATGTCATAATCATTTTGTTGATGTCATAATCATTTGATGATGTCATAATCATTAGATGATGTCAAATTAATTTTGTTGATGTCATAATCATTTGATGATGTCATAATCATTTGATGTAATAATCATTAGATGATGTCATAATCATTTTGTTGATGTCATAATCATTTGATGATGTCATAATCATTAGATGATGTCATAATCATTTTGTTGATGTCATAATCATTTGATGATGTCATAATCATTTGATGTCATAATCATTGGATGATGTCATAATCATTTTGTTGATGTCATAATCATTTGATGATGTCATAATCATTTTGTTGATGTCATAATCATTTGATGATGTCATAATCATTTGATGTCATAATCATTTTGTTGATGTCATAATCATTTGATGATGTCATAATCATTTGATGATGTCATAATCATTTTGTTGATGTCATAATAATTTGATGATGTCATAATCATTTGATGTCTTAATCCTTGGATGATGTCATAATCATTTTGTTGATGTCATAATCATTTTATGATGTCATAATCATTTTGTTGATGTCATAATCATTTTGTTGATGTCATAATCCTTTTGTTGATGTCATAATCATTTGATGATGTCATAATCATTAGATGATGTCATAATCATTTTGTTGATGTCATAATCATTTGATGATGTCATAATCATTTTGTTGATGTCATAATCATTTCGTTGATGTCATAATGATTTGATGATATCATAATCATTTGATGTCATAATCATTGGATGATGTCATAATCATTTTGTTGATGTCATAATCATTTGATGATGTCATAATCATTTGATGTCATAATCATTGGATGATGTCATAATCATTTGATGATGCCATAATCATTTTGTTGATGTCATAATCATTTTATGATGTCATAATCATTTTGTTGATGTCATAATCATTTGATGATGTCATAATCATTTGATGTCATAATCATTGGATGATGTCGTAATCATTTTGTTGATGTCATAATCATTTGATGATGTCATGATCATTTGATGATGTCATAATCATTTTGATGATGTCATAATCATTTGGTGATGTCATAATCATTTGATGTCATAATCATTGGATAATGTCATAATCATTTTGTTGATGTCATAATCATTTTATGATGTCATAATCATTTTGTTGATGTCATAATCATTGGATCATGTCATAATCCTTTTGTTGATGTCATAATCATTTGATGATGTCATAATCATTAGATGATGTCATAATCATTTTGTTGATGTCATAATCATTTGATGATGTCATAATCATTTTGTTGATGTCATAATCATTTCGTTGATGTCATAATGATTTGATGATATCATAATCATTTGATGTCATAATCATTGCATGATGTCATAATCATTTTGTTGATGTCATAATCATTTGATGATGTCATAATCATTAGATGATGTCATAATCATTGGATGATGACATAATCATTTTGTTGATGTCATAATCATTTGATGTAATAATCATTGGATGATGTCATAATCATTTTGTTGATGTCATAATCATTTGATGATGTCATAATCATTAGATGATGTCATAATCATTTTGTTGATGTCATAATCATTTGATGATGTCATAATCATTAAATGATGTCATAATCATTTTGTTATGTCATAATCATTTGATGATGTCATAATCATTTGATGTCATAATCATTGGATGATGTCATAATCATTTTGTTGATGTCATGATCATTTTATGATGTCATAATCATTTTGTTGATGTCATAATCATTGGATGATGTCATAATCCTTTTGTTGATGTCATAATCATTTGATGATGTCATAATCATTTTATGTCATAATCATTGGATGATGTCATAATCATTTGATGATGTCATAATCATTTGATGTCATAATCATTGGATGTGTCATAATCATTTGATGATGTCATAATCATTTTGTTGATGTCATAATCATTTGATGATGTCATAATCATTTTGTTGATGTCATAATCATTTGATGATGTCATAATCATTCTGTTGATGTCATAATCATTTTGATGATGTCATAATGATTTGATAATGTCATAATCATTTGATGTCATAATCATTGGATGATGTCATAATCATTTTGTTGATGTCATAATCATTTGATGATGTCATAATCATTAGATGATGTCATAATCATTTTGTTGATGTCATAATCATTTGATGATGTCATAATCATTTTGTTGATGTCATAATCATTTTGTTGATGTCATAATGATTTGATGATGTCATAATCATTAGATGATGTCATAATCATTTTGTTGATGTCATAATCATTTGATGATGTCATAATCATTAGATGATGTCATAATCATTTTGTTGATGTCATAATCATTTGATGAAAGGTTTATCATTTGATGTCATAATCATTGGATGATGTCGTAATCATTTTGTTGATGTCATAATCATTTGATGATGTCATGATCATTTGATGATGTCATAATCATTTTGATGATGTCATAATCATTTGATGATGTCATAATCATTTGATGTCATAATCATTGGATAATGTCATAATCATTTTGTTGATGTCATAATCATTTTATGATGTCATAATCATTTTGTTGATGTCATAATCATTGGATCATGTCATAATCCTTTTGTTGATGTCATAATCATTTGATGATGTCATAATCATTAGATGATGTCATAATCATATTGTTGATGTCATAATCATTAGATGATGTCATAATCATATTGTTGATGTCATAATCATTTGATGATATCAAAATCATTTTGTTGATGTCATAATCATTTGATGATGTCATAATCATTAGATAATGTCATAATCATTTTGTTGAAGTTATAATCATTTGATGATGTCATAATCATTTTGTTGATGTCATAATCATTTTGTTGATGTCATATTGATGTGATGATGTCATATTCATTTGATGTCATAATCATTGGATGATGTCATAATCATTTTGTTCATGTCATAATCATTTGATGATGTCATAATCATTTGATGTCATAATCATTGGATGATGTCATAATCATTTTGTTGATGTCATAATCATTTGATGATGTCATAATCATTAGATGATGTCAAATTCATTTTGTTGATGTCATAATCATTTGATGATGTCATAATCATTTGATGTAATAATCATTAGATGATGTCATAATCATTTTGTTGATGTCATAATCATTTGATGATGTCATAATCATTAGATGATGTCATAATCATTTTGTTGATGTCATAATCATTTGATGATGTCATAATCATTTGATGTCATAATCATTGGATGATGTCATAATCATTTTATTGATGTCATAATCATTTGATGATGTCATAATCATTTGATGATGTCATAATCATTTTGTTGATGTCATAATCATTTGATGATGTCATAATCATTGGATGATGTCATAATCATTTTGTTGATGTCATAATCATTTGATGATGTCATAATCATTTGATGATGTCATAATCATTTTGTTGATGTCATAATCATTTGATGATGTCATAATCATTTGATGACATAATCCTTGGATGATGTCATAATCATTTTGTTGATGTCATAATCATTTTATGATGTCATAATCATTTTGTTGATGTCATAATCATTGGATGATGTCATAATCCTTTTGTTGATGTCATAATCATTTGATGATGTCATAATCATTAGATGATGTCATAATCATTTTGTTGATGTCATAATCATTTGATGATGTCATAATCATTTTGTTGATGTCATAATCATTTCGTTGATGTCATAATGATTTGATGATATCATAATCATTTGATGTCATAATCATTGGATGATGTCATAATCATTTTGTTGATGTCATAATCATTTGATGATGTCATAATCATTTGATGTCATAATCATTGGATGATGTCATAATCATTTGATGATGCCATAATCATTTTGTTGATGTCATAATCATTTTATGATGTCATAATCATTTTGTTGATGTCATAATCATTTTGTTGATGTCATAATCATTTGATGATGTCATAATCATTAGATGATGTCATAATCATTTTGTTGATGTCATAATCATTTCATGATGTCATAATCATTGGATGATGTCATAATCATTTTGTTGATGTCATAATCATTTGATGATGTCATAATCATTAGATAATGTCATAATCATTTTGTTGAAGTCATAATCATTTGATGATGTCATAATCATTTTGTTGATGTCATAATGATTTGATGATGTCATAATCATTTGATGTCATAATCATTGGATGATGTCATAATCATTTTGTTGATGTCATAATCATTTGATGATGTCATAATCATTTGATGTCATAATCATTGGATGATGTCATAATCATTTTGTTGATGTCATAATCATTTGATGATGTCATAATCATTAGATGATGTCATAATAATTTTGTTGATGTCATAATCATTTGATGGTGTCATAATCATATGATGTAATAATCATTGGATGATGTCATAATCATTTTGTTGATGTCATAATCATTTGATGATGTCATAATCATTAGATGATGTCATAATCATTTTGTTGATGTCATAATCATTTGATGATGTCATAATCTTTAGATGATGTCATAATCATTTTGTTGATGTCATAATCATTTGATGATGTCATAATCATTTGATGTCATAATCATTGGATGATGTCATAATCATTTTATTGATGTCATAATCATTTGATGATGTCATAATCATTTGATGATGTCATAATCATTTTGTTGATGTCATAATCATTTGATGATGTCATAATCATTTGATGTCATAATCATTGGATGATGTCATAATCATTTTGTTGATGTCATAATCATTTGATGATGCCATAATCATTAGATAATGTCATAATCATTTTGTTGATGTCATAATCATTTGATGATGTCATAATCATTTCGTTGATGTCATAATGATTTGATGATATCATAATCATTTGATGTCATAATCATTGGATGATGTCATAATCATTTTGTTGATGTCATAATCATTTGATGATGTCATAATCATTAGATAATGTCATAATCATTTTGTTGATGTCATAATCATTTGATGATGTCATAATCATTTTGTTGATGTCATAATGATTTGATGATGTCATAATCATTTGATGTCATAATCATTGGATGATGTCATAATCATTTTGTTGAGGTCATAATCATTTGATGATGTCATAATCATTTGATGTCATAATCATTGGATGATGTCATAATCATTTGATGATGTCATAATCATTTTGTTGATGTCATAATCATTTCGTTGATGTCATAATGATTTGATGATATCATAATCATTTGATGTCATAATCATATGATGTAATAATCATTGGATGATGTCATAATCATTTTGTTGATGTCATAATCATTTGATGATGTCATAATCATTAGATGATGTCATAATCATTTTGTTGATGTCATAATCATTTGATGATGTCATAATCATTAGATGATGTCATAATCATTTTGTTGATGTCATAATCATTTGATGATGTCATAATCATTTGATGTCATAATCATTGGATGATGTCATAATCATTTGATGATGTCATAATCATTTGATGATGTCATAATCATTTTGATGATGTCATAATCATTTGATGATGTCATAATCATTTGATGTCATAATCATTGGATAATGTCATAATCATTTTGTTGATGTCATAATCATTTTATGATGTCATAATCATTTTGTTGATGTCATAATCATTGGATCATGTCATAATCATTAGATAATGTCATAATCATTTTGTTGAAGTTATAATCATTTGATGATGTCATAATCATTTTGTTGATGTCATAATCATTTTGTTGATGTCATATTGATGTGATGATGTCATAATCATTTGATGTCATAATCATTGGATGATGTCATAATCATTTTGTTCATGTCATAATCATTTGATGATGTCATAATCATTTGATGTCATAATCATTGGATGATGTCATAATCATTTTGTTGATGTCATAATCATTTGATGATGTCATAATCATTAGATGATGTCAAATTAATTTTGTTGATGTCATAATCATTTGATGATGTCATAATCATTTGATGTAATAATCATTAGATGATGTCATAATCATTTTGTTGATGTCATAATCATTTGATGATGTCATAATCATTAGATGATGTCATAATCATTTTGTTGATGTCATAATCATTTGATGATGTCATAATCATTTGATGTCATAATCATTGGATGATGTCATAATCATTTTGTTGATGTCATAATCATTTGATGATGTCATAATCATTTTGTTGATGTCATAATCATTTGATGATGTCATAATCATTTGATGTCATAATCATTTTGTTGATGTCATAATCATTTGATGATGTCATAATCATTTGATGATGTCATAATCATTTTGTTGATGTCATAATAATTTGATGATGTCATAATCATTTGATGTCTTAATCCTTGGATGATGTCATAATCATTTTGTTGATGTCATAATCATTTTATGATGTCATAATCATTTTGTTGATGTCATAATCATTGGATGATGTCATAATCCTTTTGTTGATGTCATAATCATTTGATGATGTCATAATCATTAGATGATGTCATAATCATTTTGTTGATGTCATAATCATTTGATGATGCCATAATCATTTTGTTGATGTCATAATCATTTTATGATGTCATAATCATTTTGTTGATGTCATAATCATTTGATGATGTCATAATCATTAGATGATGTCATAATCATTTTGTTGATGTCATAATCATTTGATGATGTCATAATCATTAGATAATGTCATAATCATTTTGTTGATGTCATAATCATTTGATGATGTCATAATCATTTTGTTGATGTCATAATCATTTGATGATGTCATAATCATTTTGTTGATGTCATAATGATTTGATGATGTCATAATCATTGGATGATGTCATAATCATTTTGTTGATGTCATAATCATTTGATGATGTCATAATCATTAGATAATGTCATAATCATTTTGTTGATGTCATAATCATTTGATGATGTCATAATCATTAGATAATGTCATAATCATTTTGTTGATGTCATAATCATTTTGTTGATGTCATATGATTTGATGATGTCATAATCATTTGATGTCATAATCATTGGATGATGTCGTAATCATTTTGTTGATGTCATAATCATTTGATGATGTAATAATCATTTGATGATATCATAATCATTTGATGTCACAATCATTGGATGATGTCATAATCATTTTGTTGATGGCATAATCATTTGATGATGTCATAATCATTAGATGATGTCATAATCATTTTGTTGATGTCATAATCATTTGATGATGTCATAATCATTTTGTTGATGTCATAATCATTTGATGATGTCATAATCATTTTGTTGATTTCATAATGATTTTGTTGATGTCATAATGATTTGATGATGTCATAATCATTTGATGTCATAATCATTGGATGATGTCATAATCATTTTGTTGATGTCATAATCATTTGATGATGTCATAATCATTTGATGATATCATAATCATTTGATGTCACAATCATTGGATGATGTCATAATCATTTTGTTGATGGCATAATCATTTGATGATGTCATAATCATTGGATGATGTCATAATCATTAGATGATGTCATAATCATTTTGTTGATGTCATAATCATTTTATGATGTCATAATCATTTTGTTGATGTCATAATCATTTGATGATGTCATAATCATTGGATGATGTCATAATCATTTTGTTGATGTCATAATCATTTGATGATGTCATAATCATTAGATAATGTCATAATCATTTTGTTGATGTCATAATCATTTGATGATGTCATAATCATTTTGTTGATGTCATAATGATTTGATGATGTCATAATCATTTGATGTCATAATCATTGGATGATGTCATAATCATTTTGTTGATGTCATAATCATTTGATGATGTCATAATCATTTGATGTCATAATCATTGGATGATGTCATAATCATTTGATGATGTCATAATCATTTTGTTGATGTCATAATCATTTCGTTGATGTCATAATGATTTGATGATATCATAATCATTTGATGTCATAATCATATGATGTAATAATCATTGGATGATGTCATAATCATTTTGTTGATGTCATAATCATTTGATGATGTCATAATCATTAGATGATGTCATAATCATTTTGTTGATGTCATAATCATTTGATGATGTCATAATCATTAGATGATGTCATAATCATTTTGTTGATGTCATAATCATTTGATGATGTCATAATCATTTGATGTCATAATCATTGGATGATGTCGTAATCATTTTGTTGATGTCATAATCATTTGATGATGTCATAATCATTTGATGATGTCATAATCATTTTGATGATGTCATAATCATTTGATGATGTCATAATCATTTGATGTCATAATCATTGGATAATGTCATAATCATTTTGTTGATGTCATAATCATTTTATGATGTCATAATCATTTTGTTGATGTCATAATCATTGGATCATGTCATAATCATTAGATAATGTCATAATCATTTTGTTGAAGTTATAATCATTTGATGATGTCATAATCATTTTGTTGATGTCATAATCATTTTGTTGATGTCATATTGATGTGATGATGTCATAATCATTTGATGTCATAATCATTGGATGATGTCATAATCATTTTGTTCATGTCATAATCATTTGATGATGTCATAATCATTTGATGTCATAATCATTGGATGATGTCATAATCATTTTGTTGATGTCATAATCATTTGATGATGTCATAATCATTAGATGATGTCAAATTAATTTTGTTGATGTCATAATCATTTGATGATGTCATAATCATTTGATGTAATAATCATTAGATGATGTCATAATCATTTTGTTGATGTCATAATCATTTGATGATGTCATAATCATTAGATGATGTCATAATCATTTTGTTGATGTCATAATCATTTGATGATGTCATAATCATTTGATGTCATAATCATTGGATGATGTCATAATCATTTTGTTGATGTCATAATCATTTGATGATGTCATAATCATTTTGTTGATGTCATAATCATTTGATGATGTCATAATCATTTGATGTCATAATCATTTTGTTGATGTCATAATCATTTGATGATGTCATAATCATTTGATGATGTCATAATCATTTTGTTGATGTCATAATAATTTGATGATGTCATAATCATTTGATGTCTTAATCCTTGGATGATGTCATAATCATTTTGTTGATGTCATAATCATTTTATGATGTCATAATCATTTTGTTGATGTCATAATCATTTTGTTGATGTCATAATCCTTTTGTTGATGTCATAATCATTTGATGATGTCATAATCATTAGATGATGTCATAATCATTTTGTTGATGTCATAATCATTTGATGATGTCATAATCATTTTGTTGATGTCATAATCATTTCGTTGATGTCATAATGATTTGATGATATCATAATCATTTGATGTCATAATCATTGGATGATGTCATAATCATTTTGTTGATGTCATAATCATTTGATGATGTCATAATCATTTGATGTCATAATCATTGGATGATGTCATAATCATTTGATGATGCCATAATCATTTTGTTGATGTCATAATCATTTTATGATGTCATAATCATTTTGTTGATGTCATAATCATTTGATGATGTCATAATCATTTGATGTCATAATCATTGGATGATGTCGTAATCATTTTGTTGATGTCATAATCATTTGATGATGTCATGATCATTTGATGATGTCATAATCATTTTGATGATGTCATAATCATTTGGTGATGTCATAATCATTTGATGTCATAATCATTGGATAATGTCATAATCATTTTGTTGATGTCATAATCATTTTATGATGTCATAATCATTTTGTTGATGTCATAATCATTGGATCATGTCATAATCCTTTTGTTGATGTCATAATCATTTGATGATGTCATAATCATTAGATGATGTCATAATCATATTGTTGATGTCATAATCATTTGATGATGTCATAATCATTTTGTTGATGTCATAATCATTTCGTTGATGTCATAATGATTTGATGATATCATAATCATTTGATGTCATAATCATTGGATGATGTCATAATCATTTTGTTGATGTCATAATCATTTGATGATGTCATAATCATTTGATGTCATAATCATTGGATGATGTCATAATCATTTTGCTGATGTCATAATCATTTTATGATTTCATAATCATTTTGTTGATGCCATAATCATTGGATGATGTCATAATCCTTTTGTTGATGTCATAATCATTTGATGATGTCATAATCATTAGATGATGTCATAATCATTTTGTTGATGTCATAATCATTTGATGATGTCATAATCATTTTGTTGATGTCATAATCATTTCGTTGATGTCATAATGATTTGATGATATCATAATCATTTGATGTCATAATCATTGCATGATGTCATAATCATTTTGTTGATGTCATAATCATTTGATGATGTCATAATCATTAGATGATGTCATAATCATTGGATGATGACATAATCATTTTGTTGATGTCATAATCATTTGATGTAATAATCATTGGATGATGTCATAATCATTTTGTTGATGTCATAATCATTTGATGATGTCATAATCATTAGATGATGTCATAATCATTTTGTTGATGTCATAATCATTTGATGATGTCATAATCATTAAATGATGTCATAATCATTTTGTTATGTCATAATCATTTGATGATGTCATAATCATTTGATGTCATAATCATTGGATGATGTCATAATCATTTTGTTGATGTCATGATCATTTTATGATGTCATAATCATTTTGTTGATGTCATAATCATTGGATGATGTCATAATCCTTTTGTTGATGTCATAATCATTTGATGATGTCATAATCATTTTATGTCATAATCATTGGATGATGTCATAATCATTTGATGATGTCATAATCATTTGATGTCATAATCATTGGATGTGTCATAATCATTTGATGATGTCATAATCATTTTGTTGATGTCATAATCATTTGATGATGTCATAATCATTTTGTTGATGTCATAATCATTTGATGATGTCATAATCATTCTGTTGATGTCATAATCATTTTGATGATGTCATAATGATTTGATAATGTCATAATCATTTGATGTCATAATCATTGGATGATGTCATAATCATTTTGTTGATGTCATAATCATTTGATGATGTCATAATCATTTCGTTGATGTCATAATGATTTGATGATGTCATAATCATTAGATGATGTCATAATCATTTTGTTGATGTCATAATCATTTGATGATGTCATAATCATTAGATGATGTCATAATCATTTTGTTGATGTCATAATCATTTGATGATGTCATAATCATTTGATGTCATAATCATTGGATGATGTCGTAATCATTTTGTTGATGTCATAATCATTTGATGATGTCATGATCATTTGATGATGTCATAATCATTTTGATGATGTCATAATCATTTGATGATGTCATAATCATTTGATGTCATAATCATTGGATAATGTCATAATCATTTTGT
Organism: Dendrobates tinctorius; assembly: GCF_039654945.1. Classification (NCBI taxonomy): domain Eukaryota; kingdom Metazoa; phylum Chordata; class Amphibia; order Anura; family Dendrobatidae; genus Dendrobates; species Dendrobates tinctorius. The sequence goes on along the minus strand of NW_027361687.1, from coordinate 38,185,341 downwards.
TGATGTCATAATCATTTTATGATGTCATAATCATTTTGTTGATGTCATAATCATTGGATCATGTCATAATCCTTTTGTTGATGTCATAATCATTTGATGATGTCATAATCATTAGATGATGTCATAATCATATTGTTGATGTCATAATCATTTGATGATGTCATAATCATTTTGTTGATGTCATAATCATTTCGTTGATGTCATAATGATTTGATGATATCATAATCATTTGATGTCATAATCATTGGATGATGTCATAATCATTTTGTTGATGTCATAATCATTTGATGATGTCATAATCATTTGATGTCATAATCATTGGATGATGTCATAATCATTTTGTTGATGTCATAATCATTTTATGATGTCATAATCATTTTGTTGATGTCATAATCATTGGATGATGTCATAATCCTTTTGTTGATGTCATAATCATTTGATGATGTCATAATCATTAGATGATGTCATAATCATTTTGTTGATGTCATAATCATTTGATGATGTCATAATCATTTTGTTGATGTCATAATCATTTCGTTGATGTCATAATGATTTGATGATATCATAATCATTTGATGTCATAATCATTGCATGATGTCATAATCATTTTGTTGATGTCATAATCATTTGATGATGTCATAATCATTAGATGATGTCATAATCATTGGATGATGATATAATCATTTTGTTGATGTCATAATCATTTGATGTCATAATCATTGGATGATGTCATAATCATTTTGTTGATGTCATAATCATTTGATGATGTCATAATCATTTGATGATGTCATAATTATTTTGTTGATGTCATAATCATTTGATGATGTCATAATCATTTGATGTCATAATCATTGGATGATGTCATAATAATTTTGTTGATGTCATAATCATTTAATGATGTCATAATCATTTGATGTCATAATCATTGGATGATGTCATATTCATTTGATGTCATAATCATTGGATGATGTCATAATCATTTTGTTCATGTCATAATCATTTGATGATGTCATAATCATTTGATGTCATAATCATTGGATGATGTCGTAATCATTTTTTTGATGTCATAATCATTTGATGATGTCATAATCATTTTGTTGATGTCATAATCATTTCGTTGATGTCATAATGATTTGATGATGTCATAATCATAGATGATGTCATAATCATTTTGTTGATGTCATAATCATTTGATGATGTCATAATCATTAGATGATGTCATAATCATTTTGTTGATGTCATAATCATTTGATGATGTCATAATCATTTGATGTCATAATCATTGGATGATGTCGTAATCATTTTTTTGATGTCATAATCATTTGATGATGTCATGATCATTTGATGATGTCATAATCATTTTGATGATGTCATAATCATTTGATGATGTCATAATCATTTGATGTCATAATCATTGGATAATGTCATAATCATTTTGTTGATGTCATAATCATTTTATGATGTCATAATCATTTTGTTGATGTCATAATCATTGGATCATGTCATAATCCTTTTGTTGATGTCATAATCATTTGATGATGTCATAATCATTTGATGTCATAATCATTGGATGATGTCATAATCATTTGATGATGTCATAATCATTTTGTTGATGTCATAATCATTTCGTTGATGTCATAATGATTTGATGATATCATAATCATTTGATGTCATAATCATTGGATGATGTCATAATCATTTTGTTGATGTCATAATCATTTGATGATGTCATAATCATTTGATGTCATAATCATTGGATGATGTCATAATCATTTTGTTGATGTCATAATCATTTTATGATGTCATAATCATTTTGTTGATGTCAAAATCATTGGATGATGTCATAATCCTTTTGTTGATGTCATAATCATTTGATGATGTCATAATCATTAGATGATGTCATAATCATTTTGTTGATGTCATAATCATTTGATGATGTCATAATCATTTTGTTGATGTCATAATCATTTCGTTGATGTCATAATGATTTGATGATATCATAATCATTTGATGTCATAATCATTGCATGATGTCATAATCATTTTGTTGATGTCATAATCATTTGATGATGTCATAATCATTAGATGATGTCATAATCATTGGATGATGATATAATCATTTTGTTGATGTCATAATCATTGGATGATGTCAAAATCATTTTGTTGATGTCATAATCATTTGATGATGTCATAATCATTAGATAATGTCATAATCATTTTGTTGAAGTTATAATCATTTGATGATGTCATAATCATTTTGTTGATGTCATAATCATTTTGTTGATGTCATATTGATGTGATGATGTCATAATCATTTGATGTCATAATCATTGGATGATGTCATAATCATTTTGTTCATGTCATAATCATTTGATGATGTCATAATCATTTGATGTCATAATCATTGGATGATGTCATAATCATTTTGTTGATGTCATAATCATTTGATGATGTCATAATCATTAGATGATGTCAAATTCATTTTGTTGATGTCATAATCATTTGATGATGTCATAATCATTTGATGTAATAATCATTAGATGATGTCATAATCATTTTGTTGATGTCATAATCATTTGATGATGTCATAATCATTAGATGATGTCATAATCATTTTGTTGATGTCATAATCATTTGATGATGTCATAATCATTTGATGTCATAATCATTGGATGATGTCATAATCATTTTGTTGATGTCATAATCATTTGATGATGTCATAATCATTTGATGATGTCATAATCATTTTGTTGATGTCATAATCATTTGATGATGTCATTATCATTTGATGTCATAATCATTTTGTTGATGTCATAATCATTTGATGATGTCATAATCATTTGATGATGTCATAATCATTTTGTTGATGTCATAATAATTTGATGATGTCATAATCATTTGATGTCTTAATCCTTGGATGATGTCATAATCATTTTGTTGATGTCATAATCATTTTATGATGTCATAATCATTTTGTTGATGTCATAATCATTGGATGATGTCATAATCCTTTTGTTGATGTCATAATCATTTGATGATGTCATAATCATTAGATGATGTCATAATCATTTTGTTGATGTCATAATCATTTGATGATGTCATAATCATTTTGTTGATGTCATAATCATTTCGTTGATGTCATAATGATTTGATGATATCATAATCATTTGATGTCATAATCATTGGATGATGTCATAATCATTTTGTTGATGTCATAATCATTTGATGATGTCATAATCATTTGATGTCATAATCATTGGATGATGTCATAATCATTTGATGATGCCATAATCATTTTGTTGATGTCATAATCATTTTATGATGTCATAATCATTTTGTTGATGTCATAATCATTTGATGATGTCATAATCATTTGATGTCATAATCATTGGATGATGTCGTAATCATTTTGTTGATGTCATAATCATTTGATGATGTCATGATCATTTGATGATGTCATAATCATTTTGATGATGTCATAATCATTTGATGATGTCATAATCATTTGATGTCATAATCATTGGATAATGTCATAATCATTTTGTTGATGTCATAATCATTTTATGATGTCATAATCATTTTGTTGATGTCATAATCATTGGATCATGTCATAATCCTTTTGTTGATGTCATAATCATTTGATGATGTCATAATCATTAGATGATGTCATAATCATATTGTTGATGTCATAATCATTTGATGATGTCATAATCATTTTGTTGATGTCATAATCATTTCGTTGATGTCATAATGATTTGATGATATCATAATCATTTGATGTCATAATCATTGGATGATGTCATAATCATTTTGTTGATGTCATAATCATTTGATGATGTCATAATCATTTGATGTCATAATCATTGGATGATGTCATAATCATTTTGTTGATGTCATAATCATTTTATGATTTCATAATCATTTTGTTGATGTCATAATCATTGGATGATGTCATAATCCTTTTGTTGATGTCATAATCATTTGATGATGTCATAATCATTAGATGATGTCATAATCATTTTGTTGATGTCATAATCATTTGATGATGTCATAATCATTTTGTTGATGTCATAATCATTTCGTTGATGTCATAATGATTTGATGATATCATAATCATTTGATGTCATAATCATTGCATGATGTCATAATCATTTTGTTGATGTCATAATCATTTGATGATGTCATAATCATTAGATGATGTCATAATCATTGGATGATGACATAATCATTTTGTTGATGTCATAATCATTTGATGTAATAATCATTGGATGATGTCATAATCATTTTGTTGATGTCATAATCATTTGATGATGTCATAATCATTAGATGATGTCATAATCATTTTGTTGATGTCATAATCATTTGATGATGTCATAATCATTAAATGATGTCATAATCATTTTGTTATGTCATAATCATTTGATGATGTCATAATCATTTGATGTCATAATCATTGGATGATGTCATAATCATTTTGTTGATGTCATGATCATTTTATGATGTCATAATCATTTTGTTGATGTCATAATCATTGGATGATGTCATAATCCTTTTGTTGATGTCATAATCATTTGATGATGTCATAATCATTTTATGTCATAATCATTGGATGATGTCATAATCATTTGATGATGTCATAATCATTTGATGTCATAATCATTGGATGTGTCATAATCATTTGATGATGTCATAATCATTTTGTTGATGTCATAATCATTTGATGATGTCATAATCATTTTGTTGATGTCATAATCATTTGATGATGTCATAATCATTCTGTTGATGTCATAATCATTTTGATGATGTCATAATGATTTGATAATGTCATAATCATTTGATGTCATAATCATTGGATGATGTCATAATCATTTTGTTGATGTCATAATCATTTGATGATGTCATAATCATTAGATGATGTCATAATCATTTTGTTGATGTCATAATCATTTGATGATGTCATAATCATTTTGTTGATGTCATAATCATTTCGTTGATGTCATAATGATTTGATGATATCATAATCATTAGATGATGTCATAATCATTTTGTTGATGTCATAATCATTTGATGATGTCATAATCATTAGATGATGTCATAATCATTTTGTTGATGTCATAATCATTTGATGAAAGGTTAATCATTTGATGTCATAATCATTGGATGATGTCGTAATCATTTTGTTGATGTCATAATCATTTGATGATGTCATGATCATTTGATGATGTCATAATCATTTTGATGATGTCATAATCATTTGATGATGTCATAATCATTTGATGTCATAATCATTGGATAATGTCATAATCATTTTGTTGATGTCATAATCATTTTATGATGTCATAATCATTTTGTTGATGTCATAATCATTGGATCATGTCATAATCCTTTTGTTGATGTCATAATCATTTGATGATGTCATAATCATTAGATGATGTCATAATCATATTGTTGATGTCATAATCATTTGATGATGTCATAATCATTTTGTTGATGTCATAATCATTTCGTTGATGTCATAATGATTTGATGATATCATAATCATTTGATGTCATAATCATTGGATGATGTCATAATCATTTTGTTGATGTCATAATCATTTGATGATGTCATAATCATTTGATGTCATAATCATTGGATGATGTCATAATCATTTTGTTGATGTCATAATCATTTTATGATGTCATAATCATTTTGTTGATGTCATAATCATTGGATGATGTCATAATCCTTTTGTTGATGTAATAATCATTTGATGATGTCATAATCATTGGATGATGTCATAATCATTTTGTTGATGTCATAATCATTTTATGATGTCATAATCATTTTGTTGATGTCATAATCATTGCATGATGTCATAATCATTTTGTTGATGTCATAATCATTTGATGATGTCATAATCATTAGATGATGTCATAATCATTGGATGATGATATAATCATTTTGTTGATGTCATAATCATTTGATGTCATAATCATTGGATGATGTCAAAATCATTTTGTTGATGTCATAATCATTTGATGATGTCATAATCATTAGATAATGTCATAATCATTTTGTTGAAGTTATAATCAATTGATGATGTCATAATCATTTTGTTGATGTCATAATCATTTTGTTGATGTCATATTGATGTGATGATGTCATAATCATTTGATGTCATAATCATTGGATGATGTCATAATCATTTTGTTCATGTCATAATCATTTGATTATGTCATAATCATTTGATGTCATAATCATTGGATGATGTCATAATCATTTTGTTCATGTCATAATCATTTGATGATGTCATAATCATTAGATGATGTCAAATTCATTTTGTTGATGTCATAATCATTTGATGATGTCATAATCATTTGATGTAATAATCATTAGATGATGTCATAATCATTTTGTTGATGTCATAATCATTTGATGATGTCATAATCATTAGATGATGTCATAATCATTTTGTTGATGTCATAATCATTTGATGATGTCATAATCATTTGATGTCATAATCATTGGATGATGTCATAATCATTTTGTTGATGTCATAATCATTTGATGATGTCATAATCATTTGATGATGTCATAATCATTTTGTTGATGTCATAATCATTTGATGATGTCATAATCATTTGATGTCATAATCATTGGATGATGTCATAATCATTTTTTTGATGTCATAATCATTTGATGATGTCATAATCATTTGATGATGTCATAATCATTTTGTTGATGTCATAATCATTTGATGATGTCATAATCATTTGATGTCATAATCCTTGGATGATGTCATAATCATTTTGTTGATGTCATAATCATTTTATGATGTCATAATCATTTTGTTGATGTCATAATCATTGGATGATGTCATAATCCTTTTGTTGATGTCATAATCATTTGATGATGTCATAATCATTAGATGATGTCATAATCATTTTGTTGATGTCATAATCATTTGATGATGTCATAATCATTTTGTTGATGTCATAATCATTTCGTTGATGTCATAATGATTTGATGATATCATAATCATTTGATGTCATAATCATTGGATGATGTCATAATCATTTTGTTGATGTCATAATCATTTGATGATGTCATAATCATTTGATGTCATAATCATTGGATGATGTCATAATCATTTGATGATGCCATAATCATTTTGTTGATGTCATAATCATTTTATGATGTCATAATCATTTTGTTGATGTCATAATCATTTTGTTGATGTCATAATCATTTGATGATGTCATAATCATTAGATTATGTCATAATCATTTTGTTGATGTCATAATCATTTCATGATGTCATAATCACTTGATGTCATAATCATTGGATGATGTCATAATCATTTTGTTGATGTCATAATCATTTGATGATGTCATAATCATTAGATAATGTCATAATCATTTTGTTGAAGTCATAATCATTTGATGATGTCATAATCATTTTGTTGATGTCATAATGATTTGATGATGTCATATTCATTTGATGTCATAATCATTGGATGATGTCATAATCATTTTGTTGATGTCATAATCATTTGATGATGTCATAATCATTTGATGTCATAATCATTGGATGATGTCATAATCATTTTGTTGATGTCATAATCATTTGATGATGTCATAATCATTAGATGATGTCATAATAATTTTGTTGATGTCATAATCATTTGATGGTGTCATAATCATATGATGTAATAATCATTGGATGATGTCATAATCATTTTGTTGATGTCATAATCATTTGATGATGTCATAATCATTAGATGATGTCATAATCATTTTGTTGATGTCATAATCATTTGATGATGTCATAATCATTAGATGATGTCATAATCATTTTGTTGATGTCATAATCATTTGATGATGTCATAATCATTTGATGTCATAATCATTGGATGATATCATAATCATTTTATTGATGTCATAATCATTTGATGATGTCATAATCATTTGATGATGTCATAATCATTTTTTTGATGTCATAATCATTTGATGATGTCATAATCATTTGATGTCATAATCATTGGATGATGTCATAATCATTTTGTTGATGTCATAATCATTTTATGATGTCATAATCATTTTGTTGATGTCATAATCATTGGATGATGTCATAATCCTTTTGTTGATGTCATAATCATTGATGATGTCATAATCATTAGATGATGTCATAATCATTTTGTTGATGTCATAATCATTTGATGATGTCATAATCATTTTGTTGATGTCATAATCATTTCGTTGATGTCATAATGATTTGATGATATCATAATCATTTGATGTCATAATCATTGGATGATGTCATAATCATTTTGTTGATGTCATAATCATTTGATGATATCATAATCATTAGATAATGTCATAATCATTTTGTTGATGTCATAATCATTTGATGATGTCATAATCATTTTGTTGATGTCATAATGATTTGATGATGTCATAATCATTTGATGTCATAATCATTGGATGATGTCATAATCATTTTGTTGATGTCATAATCATTTGATGATGTCATAATCATTTGATGTCATAATCATTGGATGATGTCATAATCATTTGATGATGTCATAATCATTTCGTTGATGTCATAATCATTTCGTTGATGTCATAATGATTTGATGATATCATAATCATTTGATGTCATAATCATATGATGTAATAATCATTGGATGATGTCATAATCATTTTGTTGATGTCATAATCATTTGATGATGTCATAATCATTAGATGATGTCATAATCATTTTGTTGATGTCATAATCATTTGATGAAGTCATAATCATTAGATGATGTCATAATCATTTTGTTGATGTCATAATCATTTGATGATGTCATAATCATTTGATGTCATAATCATTGGATGATGTCGTAATCATTTTGTTGATGTCATAATCATTTGATGATGTCATAATCATTTGATGATGTCATAATCATTTTGATGATGTCATAATCATTTGATGATGTCATAATCATTTGATGTCATAATCATTGGATAATGTCATAATCATTTTGTTGATGTCATAATCATTTTATGATGTCATAATCATTTTGTTGATGTCATAATCATTGGATCATGTCATAATCCTTTTGTTGATGTCATAATCATTTGATGATGTCATAATCATTAGATGATGTCATAATCATATTGTTGATGTCATAATCATTTGATGATGTCATAATCATTTTGTTGATGTCATAATCATTTCGTTGATGTCATAATGATTTGATGATATCATAATCATTTGATGTCATAATCATTGGATGATGTCATAATCATTTTGTTGATGTCATAATCATTTGATGATGTCATAATCATTTGATGTCATAATCATTGGATGATGTCATAATCATTTTGTTGATGTCATAATCATTTTATGATGTCATAATCATTTTGTTGATGTCATAATCATTGGATGATGTCATAATCCTTTTGTTGATGTCATAATCATTTGATGATGTCATAATCATTAGATGATGTCATAATCATTTTGTTGATGTCATAATCATTTGATGATGTCATAATCATTTTGTTGATGTCATAATCAATTCGTTGATGTCATAATGATTTGATGATATCATAATCATTTGATGTCATAATCATTGCATGATGTCATAATCATTTTGTTGATGTCATAATCATTTGATGATGTCATAATCATTAGATGATGTCATAATCATTGGATGATGATATAATCATTTTGTTGATGTCATAATCATTTGATGTCATAATCATTGGATGATATCAAAATCATTTTGTTGATGTCATAATCATTTGATGATGTCATAATCATTAGATAATGTCATAATCATTTTGTTGAAGTTATAATCATTTGATGATGTCATAATCATTTTGTTGATGTCATAATCATTTTGTTGATGTCATATTGATGTGATGATGTCATATTCATTTGATGTCATAATCATTGGATGATGTCATAATCATTTTGTTCATGTCATAATCATTTGATGATGTCATAATCATTTGATGTCATAATCATTGGATGATGTCATAATCATTTTGTTGATGTCATAATCATTTGATGATGTCATAATCATTAGATGATGTCAAATTCATTTTGTTGATGTCATAATCATTTGATGATGTCATAATCATTTGATGTAATAATCATTAGATGATGTCATAATCATTTTGTTGATGTCATAATCATTTGATGATGTCATAATCATTACATGATGTCATAATCATTTTGTTGATGTCATAATCATTTGATGATGTCATAATCATTTGATGTCATAATCATTGGATGATGTCATAATCATTTTATTGATGTCATAATCATTTGATGATGTCATAATCATTTGATGATGTCATAATCATTTTGTTGATGTCATAATCATTTGATGATGTCATAATCATTGGATGATGTCATAATCATTTTGTTGATGTCATAATCATTTGATGATGTCATAATCATTTGATGATGTCATAATCATTTTGTTGATGTCATAATCATTTGATGATGTCATAATCATTTGATGACATAATCCTTGGATGATGTCATAATCATTGTGTTGATGTCATAATCATTTTATGATGTCATAATCATTTTGTTGATGTCATAATCATTGGATGATGTCATAATCCTTTTGTTGATGTCATAATCATTTGATGATGTCATAATCATTAGATGATGTCATAATCATTTTGTTGATGTCATAATCATTTGATGATGTCATAATCATTTTGTTGATGTCATAATCATTTCGTTGATGTCATAATGATTTGATGATATCATAATCATTTGATGTCATAATCATTGGATGATGTCATAATCATTTTGTTGATGTCATAATCATTTGATGATGTCATAATCATTTGATGTCATAATCATTGGATGATGTCATAATCATTTGATGATGCCATAATCATTTTGTTGATGTCATAATCATTTTATGATGTCATAATCATTTTGTTGATGTCATAATCATTTTGTTGATGTCATAATCATTTGATGATGTCATAATCATTAGATGATGTCATAATCATTTTGTTGATGTCATAATCATTTCATGATGTCATAATCACTTGATGTCATAATCATTGGATGATGTCATAATCATTTTGTTGATGTCATAATCATTTGATGATGTCATAATCATTAGATAATGTCATAATCATTTTGTTGAAGTCATAATCATTTGATGATGTCATAATCATTTTGTTGATGTCATAATGATTTGATGATGTCATAATCATTTGATGTCATAATCATTGGATGATGTCATAATCATTTTGTTGATGTCATAATCATTTGATGATGTCATAATCATTTGATGTCATAATCATTGGATGATGTCATAATCATTTTGTTGATGTCATAATCATTTGATGATGTCATAATCATTAGATGATGTCATAATAATTTTGTTGATGTCATAATCATTTGATGGTGTCATAATCATATGATGTAATAATCATTGGATGATGTCATAATCATTTTGTTGATGTCATAATCATTTGATGATGTCATAATCATTAGATGATGTCATAATCATTTTGTTGATGTCATAATCATTTGATGATGTCATAATCATTAGATGATGTCATAATCATTTTGTTGATGTCATAATCATTTGATGATGTCATAATCATTTGATGTCATAATCATTGGATGATGTCATAATCATTTTATTGATGTCATAATCATTTGATGATGTCATAATCATTTGATGATGTCATAATCATTTTGTTGATGTCATAATCATTTGATGATGTCATAATCATTTGATGTCATAATCATTGGATGATGTCATAATCATTTTGTTGATGTCATAATCATTTTATGATGTCATAATCATTTTGTTGATGTCATAATCATTGGATGATGTCATAATCCTTTTGTTGATGTCATAATCATTGATGATGTCATAATCATTAGATGATGTCGTAATCATTTTGTTGATGTCATAATCATTTGATGTCATAATCATTGGATGATGTCATAATCATTTCGTTGATGTCATAATGATTTGATGATATCATAATCATTTGATGTCATAATCATTGGATGATGTCATAATCATTTTGTTGATGTCATAATCATTTGATGATGTCATAATCATTAGATAATGTCATAATCATTTTGTTGATGTCATAATCATTTGATGATGTCATAATCATTTTGTTGATGTCATAATGATTTGATGATGTCATAATCATTTGATGTCATAATCATTGGATGATGTCATAATCATTTTGTTGATGTCATAATCATTTGATGATGTCATAATCATTTGATGTCATAATCATTGGATGATGTCATAATCATTTGATGATGTCATAATCATTTTGTTGATGTCATAATCATTTCGTTGATGTCATAATGATTTGATGATATCATAATCATTTGATGTCATAATCATATGATGTAATAATCATTGGATGATGTCATAATCATTTTGTTGATGTCATAATCATTTGATGATGTCATAATCATTAGATGATGTCATAATCATTTTGTTGATGTCATAATCATTTGATGATGTCATAATCATTAGATGATGTCATAATCATTTTGTTGATGTCATAATCATTTGATGATGTCATAATCATTTGATGTCATAATCATTGGATGATGTCGTAATCATTTTGTTGATGTCATAATCATTTGATGATGTCATAATCATTTGATGATGTCATAATCATTTTGATGATGTCATAATCATTTGATGTCATAATCATTGGATAATGTCATAATCATTTTGTTGATGTCATAATCATTTTATGATGTCATAATCATTTTGTTGATGTCATAATCATTGGATCATGTCATAATCATTAGATAATGTCATAATCATTTTGTTGAAGTTATAATCATTTGATGATGTCATAATCATTTTGTTGATGTCATAATCATTTTGTTGATGTCATATTGATGTGATGATGTCATAATCATTTGATGTCATAATCATTGGATGATGTCATAATCATTTTGTTCATGTCATAATCATTTGATGATGTCATAATCATTTGATGTCATAATCATTGGATGATGTCATAATCATTTTGTTGATGTCATAATCATTTGATGATGTCATAATCATTAGATGATGTCAAATTAATTTTGTTGATGTCATAATCATTTGATGATGTCATAATCATTTGATGTAATAATCATTAGATGATGTCATAATCATTTTGTTGATGTCATAATCATTTGATGATGTCATAATCATTAGATGATGTCATAATCATTTTGTTGATGTCATAATCATTTGATGATGTCATAATCATTTGATGTCATAATCATTGGATGATGTCATAATCATTTTGTTGATGTCATAATCATTTGATGATGTCATAATCATTTGATGATGTCATAATCATTTTGTTGATGTCATAATCATTTGATGATGTCATAATCATTTGATGTCATAATCATTTTGTTGATGTCATAATCATTTGATGATGTCATAATCATTTGATGATGTCATAATCATTTTGTTGATGTCATAATAATTTGATGATGTCATAATCATTTGATGTCTTAATCCTTGGATGATGTCATAATCATTTTGTTGATGTCATAATCATTTTATGATGTCATAATCATTTTGTTGATGTCATAATCATTGGATGATGTCATAATCCTTTTGTTGATGTCATAATCATTTGATGATGTCATAATCATTAGATGATGTCATAATCATTTTGTTGATGTCATAATCATTTGATGATGTCATAATCATTTTGTTGATGTCATAATCATTTCGTTGATGTCATAATGATTTGATGATATCATAATCATTTGATGTCATAATCATTGGATGATGTCATAATCATTTTGTTGATGTCATAATCATTTGATGATGTCATAATCATTTGATGTCATAATCATTGGATGATGTCATAATCATTTGATGATGCCATAATCATTTTGTTGATGTCATAATCATTTTATGATGTCATAATCATTTTGTTGATGTCATAATCATTTGATGATGTCATGATCATTTGATGATGTCATAATCATTTTGATGATGTCATAATCATTTGATGATGTCATAATCATTTGATGTCATAATCATTGGATAATGTCATAATCATTTTGTTGATGTCATAATCATTTTATGATGTCATAATCATTTTGTTGATGTCATAATCATTGGATCATGTCATAATCCTTTTGTTGATGTCATAATCATTTGATGATGTCATAATCATTAGATGATGTCATAATCATATTGTTGATGTCATAATCATTTGATGATGTCATAATCATTTTGTTGATGTCATAATCATTTCGTTGATGTCATAATGATTTGATGATATCATAATCATTTGATGTCATAATCATTGGATGATGTCATAATCATTTTGTTGATGTCATAATCATTTGATGATGTCATAATCATTTGATGTCATAATCATTGGATGATGTCATAATCATTTTGTTGATGTCATAATCATTTTATGATTTCATAATCATTTTGTTGATGTCATAATCATTGGATGATGTCATAATCCTTTTGTTGATGTCATAATCATTTGATGATGTCATAATCATTAGATGATGTCATAATCATTTTGTTGATGTCATAATCATTTGATGATGTCATAATCATTTTGTTGATGTCATAATCATTTCGTTGATGTCATAATGATTTGATGATATCATAATCATTTGATGTCATAATCATTGCATGATGTCATAATCATTTTGTTGATGTCATAATCATTTGATGATGTCATAATCATTAGATGATGTCATAATCATTGGATGATGACATAATCATTTTGTTGATGTCATAATCATTTGATGTAATAATCATTGGATGATGTCATAATCATTTTGTTGATGTCATAATCATTTGATGATGTCATAATCATTAGATGATGTCATAATCATTTTGTTGATGTCATAATCATTTGATGATGTCATAATCATTAAATGATGTCATAATCATTTTGTTATGTCATAATCATTTGATGATGTCATAATCATTTGATGTCATAATCATTGGATGATGTCATAATCATTTTGTTGATGTCATGATCATTTTATGATGTCATAATCATTTTGTTGATGTCATAATCATTGGATGATGTCATAATCCTTTTGTTGATGTCATAATCATTTGATGATGTCATAATCATTTTATGTCATAATCATTGGATGATGTCATAATCATTTGATGATGTCATAATCATTTAATGTCATAATCATTGGATGTGTCATAATCATTTGATGATGTCATAATCATTTTGTTGATGTCATAATCATTTGATGATGTCATAATCATTTTGTTGATGTCATAATCATTTGATGATGTCATAATCATTCTGTTGATGTCATAATCATTTTGATGATGTCATAATGATTTGATAATGTCATAATCATTTGATGTCATAATCATTGGATGATGTCATAATCATTTTGTTGATGTCATAATCATTTGATGATGTCATAATCATTAGATGATGTCATAATCATTTTGTTGATGTCATAATCATTTGATGATGTCTTAATCATTTTGTTGATGTCATAATCATTTCGTTGATGTCATAATGATTTGATGATGTCATAATCATTAGATGATGTCATAATCATTTTGTTGATGTCATAATCATTTGATGATGTCATAATCATTAGATGATGTCATAATCATTTTGTTGATGTCATAATCATTTGATGATGTCATAATCATTTGATGTCATAATCATTGGATGATGTCGTAATCATTTTGTTGATGTCATAATCATTTGATGATGTCATGATCATTTGATGATGTCATAATCATTTTGATGATGTCATAATCATTTGATGATGTCATAATCATTTGATGTCATAATCATTGGATAATGTCATAATCATTTTGTTGATGTCATAATCATTTTATGATGTCATAATCATTTTGTTGATGTCATAATCATTGGATCATGTCATAATCCTTTTGTTGATGTCATAATCATTTGATGATGTCATAATCATTAGATGATGTCATAATCATATTGTTGATGTCATAATCATTTGATGATGTCATAATCATTTTGTTGATGTCATAATCATTTCGTTGATGTCATAATGATTTGATGATATCATAATCATTTGATGTCATTATCATTGGATGATGTCATAATCATTTTGTTGATGTCATAATCATTTGATGATGTCATAATCATTTGATGTCATAATCATTGGATGATGTCATAATCATTTTGTTGATGTCATAATCATTTTATGATGTCATAATCATTTTGTTGATGTCATAATCATTGGATGATGTCATAATCCTTTTGTTGATGTCATAATCATTTGATGATGTCATAATCATTAGATGATGTCATAATCATTTTGTTGATGTCATAATCATTTGATGATGTCATAATCATTTTGTTGATGTCATAATCATTTCGTTGATGTCATAATGATTTGATGATATCATAATCATTTGATGTCATAATCATTGCATGATGTCATAATCATTTTGTTGATGTCATAATCATTTGATGATGTCATAATCATTAGATGATGTCATAATCATTGGATGATGATATAATCATTTTGTTGATGTCATAATCATTTGATGTCATAATCATTGGATGATGTCAAAATCATTTTGTTGATGTCATAATCATTTGATGATGTCATAATCATTAGATAATGTCATAATCATTTTGTTGAAGTTATAATCATTTGATGATGTCATAATCATTTTGTTGATGTCATAATCATTTTGTTGATGTCATATTGATGTGATGATGTCATAATCATTTGATGTCATAATCATTGGATGATGTCATAATCATTTTGTTCATGTCATAATCATTTGATGATGTCATAATCATTTGATGTCATAATCATTGGATGATGTCATAATCATTTTGTTGATGTCATAATCATTTGATGATGTCATAATCATTAGATGATGTCAAATTCATTTTGTTGATGTCATAATCATTTGATGATGTCATAATCATTTGATGTAATAATCATTAGATGATGTCATAATCATTTTGTTGATGTCATAATCATTTGATGATGTCATAATCATTAGATGATGTCATAATCATTTTGTTGATGTCATAATCATTTGATGATGTCATAATCATTTGATGTCATAATCATTGGATGATGTCATAATCATTTTGTTGATGTCATAATCATTTGATGATGTCATAATCATTTGATGATGTCATAATCATTTTGTTGATGTCATAATCATTTGATGATGTCATAATCATTTGATGTCATAATCATTGGATGATGTCATAATCATTTTGTTGATGTCATAATCATTTGATGATGTCATAATCATTTGATGATGTCATAATCATTTGATGTCATAATCCTTGGATGATGTCATAATCATTTTGTTGATGTCATAATCATTTTATGATGTCATAATCATTTTGTTGATGTCATAATCATTGGATGATGTCATAATCCTTTTGTTGATGTCATAATCATTTGATGATGTCATAATCATTAGATGATGTCATAATCATTTTGTTGATGTCATAATCATTTGATGATGTCATAATCATTTTGTTGATGTCATAATCATTTCGTTGATGTCATAATGATTTGATGATATCATAATCATTTGATGTCATAATCATTGGATGATGTCATAATCATTTTGTTGATGTCATAATCATTTGATGATGTCATAATCATTTGATGTCATAATCATTTGATGTCATAATCATTGGATGATGTCATAATCATTTGATGATGCCATAATCATTTTGTTGATGTCACAATCATTTTATGATGTCATAATCATTTTGTTGATGTCATAATCATTTGATGATGTCATAAACATTAGATTATGTCATAATCATTTTGTTGATGTCATAATCATTTCATGATGTCATAATCACTTGATGTCATAATCATTAGATAATGTCATAATCATTTTGTTGAAGTCATAATCATTTGATGATGTCATAATCATTTTGTTGATGTCATAATGATTTGATGATGTCATATTCATTTGATGTCATAATCATTGGATGATGTCATAATCATTTTGTTGATGTCATAATCATTTGATGATGTCATAATCATTTGATGTCATAATCATTGGATGATGTCATAATCATTTTGTTGATGTCATAATCATTTGATGATGTCATAATCATTAGATGATGTCATAATAATTTTGTTGATGTCATAATCATTTGATGGTGTCATAATCATATGATGTAATAATCATTGGATGATGTCATAATCATTTTGTTGATGTCATAATCATTTGATGATGTCATAATCATTAGATGATGTCATAATCATTTTGTTGATGTCATAATCATTTGATGATGTCATAATCATTAGATGATGTCATAATCATTTTGTTGATGTCATAATCATTTGATGATGTCATAATCATTTGATGTCATAATCATTGGATGATGTCATAATCATTTTATTGATGTCATAATCATTTGATGATGTCATAATCATTTGATGATGTCATAATCATTTTTTTGATGTCATAATCATTTGATGATGTCATAATCATTTGATGTCATAATCATTGGATGATGTCATAATCATTTTGTTGATGTCATAATCATTTTATGATGTCATAATCATTTTGTTGATGTCATAATCATTGGATGATGTCATAATCCTTTTGTTGATGTCATAATCATTGATGATGTCATAATCATTAGATGATGTCATAATCATTTTGTTGATGTCATAATCATTTGATGATGTCATAATCATTTTGTTGATGTCATAATCATTTCGTTGATGTCATAATGATTTGATGATATCATAATCATTTGATGTCATAATCATTGGATGATGTCATAATCATTTTGTTGATGTCATAATCATTTGATGATATCATAATCATTAGATAATGTCATAATCATTTTGTTGATGTCATAATCATTTGATGATGTCATAATCATTTTGTTGATGTCATAATGATTTGATGATGTCATAATCATTTGATGTCATAATCATTGGATGATGTCATAATCATTTTGTTGATGTCATAATCATTTGATGATGTCATAATCATTTGATGTCATAATCATTGGATGATGTCATAATCATTTTATGATGTCATAATCATTTTGTTGATGTCATAATCATTTCGTTGATGTCATAATGATTTGATGATATCATAATCATTTGATGTCATAATCATATGATGTAATAATCATTGGATGATGTCATAATCATTTTGTTGATGTCATAATCATTTGATGATGTCATAATCATTAGATGATGTCATAATCATTTTGTTGATGTCATAATCATTTGATGAAGTCATAATCATTAGATGATGTCATAATCATTTTGTTGATGTCATAATCATTTGATGATGTCATAATCATTTGATGTCATAATCATTGGATGATGTCGTAATCATTTTGTTGATGTCATAATCATTTGATGATGTCATAATCATGTGATGATGTCATAATCATTTTGATGATGTCATAATCATTTGATGATGTCATAATCATTTGATGTCATAATCATTGGATAATGTCATAATCATTTTGTTGATGTCATAATCATTTTATGATGTCATAATCATTTTGTTGATGTCATAATCATTGGATCATGTCATAATCCTTTTGTTGATGTCATAATCATTTGATGATGTCATAATCATTAGATGATGTCATAATCATATTGTTGATGTCATAATCATTTGATGATGTCATAATCATTTTGTTGATGTCATAATCATTTCGTTGATGTCATAATGATTTGATGATATCATAATCATTTGATGTCATAATCATTGGATGATGTCATAATCATTTTGTTGATGTCATAATCATTTGATGATGTCATAATCATTTGATGTCATAATCATTGGATGATGTCATAATCATTTTGTTGATGTCATAATCATTTTATGATGTCATAATCATTTTGTTGATGTCATAATCATTGGATGATGTCATAATCCTTTTGTTGATGTCATAATCATTTGATGATGTCATAATCATTAGATGATGTCATAATCATTTTGTTGATGTCATAATCATTTGATGATGTCATAATCATTTTGTTGATGTCATAATCAATTCGTTGATGTCATAATGATTTGATGATATCATAATCATTTGATGTCATAATCATTGCATGATGTCATAATCATTTTGTTGATGTCATAATCATTTGATGATGTCATAATCATTAGATGATGTCATAATCATTGGATGATGATATAATCATTTTGTTGATGTCATAATCATTTGATGTCATAATCATTGGATGATATCAAAATCATTTTGTTGATGTCATAATCATTTGATGATGTCATAATCATTAGATAATGTCATAATCATTTTGTTGAAGTTATAATCATTTGATGATGTCATAATCATTTTGTTGATGTCATAATCATTTTGTTGATGTCATATTGATGTGATGATGTCATATTCATTTGATGTCATAATCATTGGATGATGTCATAATCATTTTGTTCATGTCATAATCATTTGATGATGTCATAATCATTTGATGTCATAATCATTGGATGATGTCATAATCATTTTGTTGATGTCATAATCATTTGATGATGTCATAATCATTAGATGATGTCAAATTCATTTTGTTGATGTCATAATCATTTGATGATGTCATAATCATTTGATGTAATAATCATTAGATGATGTCATAATCATTTTGTTGATGTCATAATCATTTGATGATGTCATAATCATTAGATGATGTCATAATCATTTTGTTGATGTCATAATCATTTGATGATGTCATAATCATTTGATGTCATAATCATTGGATGATGTCATAATCATTTTATTGATGTCATAATCATTTGATGATGTCATAATCATTTGATGATGTCATAATCATTTTGTTGATGTCATAATCATTTGATGATGTCATAATCATTTGATGTCATAATCATTGGATGATGTCATAATCATTTTGTTGATGTCATAATCATTTGATGATGTCATAATCATTTGATGATGTCATAATCATTTTGTTGATGTCATAATCATTTGATGATGTCATAATCATTTGATGACATAATCCTTGGATGATGTCATAATCATTTTGTTGATGTCATAATCATTTTATGATGTCATAATCATTTTGTTGATGTCATAATCATTGGATGATGTCATAATCCTTTTGTTGATGTCATAATCATTTGATGATGTCATAATCATTAGATGATGTCATAATCATTTTGTTGATGTCATAATCATTTGATGATGTCATAATCATTTTGTTGATGTCATAATCATTTCGTTGATGTCATAATGATTTGATGATATCATAATCATTTGATGTCATAATCATTGGATGATGTCATAATCATTTTGTTGATGTCATAATCATTTGATGATGTCATAATCATTTGATGTCTTAATCATTGGATGATGTCATAATCATTTGATGATGCCATAATCATTTTGTTGATGTCATAATCATTTTATGATGTCATAATCAATTTGTTGATGTCATAATCATTTTGTTGATGTCATAATCATTTGATGATGTCATAATCATTAGATGATGTCATAATCATTTTGTTGATGTCATAATCATTTCATGATGTCATAATCACTTGATGTCATAATCATTGGATGATGTCATAATCATTTTGTTGATGTCATAATCATTTGATGATGTCATAATCATTAGATAATGTCATAATCATTTTGTTGAAGTCATAATCATTTGATGATGTCATAATCATTTTGTTGATGTCATAATGATTTGATGATGTCATAATCATTTGATGTCATAATCATTGGATGATGTCATAATCATTTTGTTGATGTCATAATCATTTGATGATGTCATAATCATTTGATGTCATAATCATTGGATGATGTCATAATCATTTTGTTGATGTCATAATCATTTGATGATGTCATAATCATTAGATGATGTCATAATAATTTTGTTGATGTCATAATCATTTGATGGTGTCATAATCATATGATGTAATAATCATTGGATGATGTCATAATCATTTTGTTGATGTCATAATCATTAGATGATGTCATAATCATTAGATGATGTCATAATCATTTTGTTGATGTCATAATCATTTGATGATGTCATAATCATTAGATGATGTCATAATCATTTTGTTGATGTCATAATCATTTGATGATGTCATAATAATTTGATGTCATAATCATTGGATGATGTCATAATCATTTTATTGATGTCATAATCATTTGATGATGTCATAATCATTTGATGATGTCATAATCATTTTGTTGATGTCATAATCATTTGATGATGTCATAATCATTTGATGTCATAATCATTGGATGATGTCATAATCATTTTGTTGATGTCATAATCATTTTATGATGTCATAATCATTTTGTTGATGTCATAATCATTGGATGATGTCATAATCCTTTTGTTGATGTCATAATCATTGATGATGTCATAATCATTAGATGATGTCATAATCATTTTGTTGATGTCATAATCATTTGATGATGTCATAATCATTTTGTTGATGTCATAATCATTTCGTTGATGTCATAATGATTTGATGATATCATAATCATTTGATGTCATAATCATTGGATGATGTCATAATCATTTTGTTGATGTCATAATCATTTGATGATGTCATAATCATTAGATAATGTCATAATCATTTTGTTGATGTCATAATCATTTGATGATGTCATAATCATTTTGTTGATGTCATAATGATTTGATGATGTCATAATCATTTGATGTCATAATCATTGGATGATGTCATAATCATTTTGTTGATGTCATAATCATTTGATGATGTCATAATCATTTGATGTCATAATCATTGGATGATGTCATAATCATTTGATGATGTCATAATCATTTTGTTGATGTCATAATCATTTCGTTGATGTCATAATGATTTGATGATATCATAATCATTTGATGTCATAATCATATGATGTAATAATCATTGGATGATGTCATAATCATTTTGTTGATGTCATTATCATTTGATGATGTCATAATCATTAGATGATGTCATAATCATTTTGTTGATGTCATAATCATTTGATGATGTCATAATCATTAGATGATGTCATAATCATTTTGTTGATGTCATAATCATTTGATGATGTCATAATCATTTGATGTCATAATCATTGGATGATGTCGTAATCATTTTGTTGATGTCATAATCATTTGATGATGTCATAATCATTTGATGATGTCATAATCATTTTGATGATGTCATAATCATTTGATGATGTCATAATCATTTGATGTCATAATCATTGGATAATGTCATAATCATTTTGTTGATGTCATAATCATTTTATGATGTCATAATCATTTTGTTGATGTCATAATCATTGGATCATGTCATAATCCTTTTGTTGATGTCATAATCATTTGATGATGTCATAATCATTAGATGATGTCATAATCATATTGTTGATGTCATAATCATTTGATGATGTCATAATCATTTTGTTGATGTCATTATCATTTCATTGATGTCATAATGATTTGATGATATCATAATCATTTGATGTCATAATCATTGGATGATGTCATAATCATTTTGTTGATGTCATAATCATTTGATGATGTCATAATCATTTGATGTCATAATCATTGGATGATGTCATAATCATTTTGTTGATGTCATAATCATTTTATGATGTCATAATCATTTTGTTGATGTCATAATCATTGGATGATGTCATAATCCTTTTGTTGATGTCATAATCATTTGATGATGTCATAATCATTAGATGATGTCATAATCATTTTGTTGATGTCATAATCATTTGATGATGTCATAATCATTTTGTTGATGTCATAATCATTTCGTTGATGTCATAATGATTTGATGATATCATAATCATTTGATGTCATAATCATTGCATGATGTCATAATCATTTTGTTGATGTCATAATCATTTGATGATGTCATAATCATTAGATGATGTCATAATCATTGGATGATGATATAATCATTTTTGTTGATGTCATAATCATTTGATGTCATAATCATTGGATGATGTCAAAATCATTTTGTTGATGTCATAATCATTTGATGATGTCATAATCATTAGATAATGTCATAATCATTTTGTTGAAGTTATAATCATTTGATGATGTCATAATCATTAAATGATGTCATAATCATTTTGTTGATGTCATATTGATGTGATGATGTCATATTCATTTGATGTCATAATCATTGGATGATGTCATAATCATTTTGTTCATGTCATAATCATTTGATGATGTCATAATCATTTGATGTCATAATCATTGGATGATGTCATAATCATTTTGTTGATGTCATAATCATTTGATGATGTCATAATCATTTGATGATGTCATAATCATTAGATGATGTCAAATTCATTTTGTTGATGTCATAATCATTTGATGATGTCATAATCATTTGATGTAATAATCATTAGATGATGTCATAATCATTTTGTTGATGTCATAATCATTTGATGATGTCATAATCATTAGATGATGTCATAATCATTTTGTTGATGTCATAATCATTTGATGATGTCATAATCATTTGATGTGATAATCATTGGATGATGTCAAAATCATTTTGTTGATGTCATAATCATTTGATGATGTCATAATCATTTGATGATGTCATAATCATTTTGTTGATGTCATAATCATTTGATGATGTCATAATCATTTGATGTCATAATCATTGGATGATGTCATAATCATTTTGTTGATGTCATAATCATTTGATGATGTCATAATCATTTGATTATGTCATAATCATTTTGTTGATGTCATAATCATTTGATGATGTCATAATCATTTGATGTCATAATCCTTGGATGATGTCATAATCATTTTGTTGATGTCATAATCATTTTATGATGTCATAATCATTTTGTTGATGTCATAATCATTGGATGATGTCATAATCCTTTTGTTGATGTCATAATCATTTGATGATGTCATAATCATTAGATGATGTCATAATCATTTTGTTGATGTCATAATCATTTGATGATGTCATAATCATTTTGTTGATGTCATAATCATTTCGTTGATGTCATAATGATTTGATGATATCATAATCATTTGATGTCATAATCATTGGATGATGTCATAATCATTTTGTTGATGTCATAATCATTTGGTGATGTCATAATCATTTGATGTCATAATCATTGGATGATGTCATAATCATTTGATGATGCCATAATCATTTTGTTGATGTCATAATCATTTTATGATGTCATAATCATTTTGTTGATGTCATAATCATTTTGTTGATGTCATAATCATTTGATGATGTCGTAATCATTAGATGATGTCATAATCATTTTGTTGATGTCATAATCATTTCATGATGTCATAATCACTTGATGTCATAATCATTGGATGATGTCATAATCATTTTTTTGATGTCGTAATCATTTGATGATGTCATAATCATTAGATAATGTCATAATCATTTTGTTGAAGTCATAATCATTTGATGATGTCATAATCATTTTGTTGATGTCATAATGATTTGATGATGTCATAATCATTTGATGTCATAATCATTGGATGATGTCATAATCATTTTGTTGATGTCATAATCATTTGATGATGTCATAATCATTTGATGTCATAATCATTGGATGATGTCATAATCATTTTGTTGATGTCATAATCATTTGATGATGTCATAATCATTAGATGATGTCATAATAATTTTGTTGATGTCATAATCATTTGATGGTGTCATAATCATATGATGTAATAATCATTGGATGATGTCATAATCATTTTGTTGATGTCATAATCATTTGATGATGTCATAATCATTAGATGATGTCATAATCATTTTGTTGATGTCATAATCATTTGATGATGTCATAATCATTAGATGATGTCATAATCATTTTGTTGATGTCATAATCATTGGATGATGTCATAATCCTTTTGTTGATGTCATAATCATTTGATGATGTCATAATCATTAGATGATGTCATAATCATTTTGTTGATGTCATAATCATTTGATGATGTCATAATCATTTTGTTGATGTCATAATCATTTCGTTGATGTCATAATGATTTGATGATATCATAATCATTTGATGTCATAATCATTGGATGATGTCATAATCATTTTGTTGATGTCATAATCATTTGATGATGTCATAATCATTTGATGTCATAATCATTGAATGATGTCATAATCATTTTGTTGATATCATAATCATTTTATGATGTCATAATCATTTTGTTGATGTCATAATCATTGGATGATGTCATAATCCTTTTGTTGATGTCATAATCATTTGATGATGTCATAATCATTAGATGATGTCATAATCATTTTGTTGATGTCATAATCATTTGATGATGTCATAATCATTTTGTTGATGTCATAATCATTTCGTTGATGTCATAATGATTTGATGATATCATAATCATTTGATGTCATAATCATTGGATGATGTCATAATCATTTTGTTGATGTCATAATCATTTGATGATGTCATAATCATTAGATGATGTCATAATCATTGGATGATGACATAATCATTTTGTTGATGTCATAATCATTTGATGTAATAATCATTGGATGATGTCATAATCATTTTGTTGATGTCATAATCATTTGATGATGTCATAATCATTAGATGATGTCATAATCATTTTGTTGATGTCATAATCATTTGATGATGTCATAATCATTAAATGATGTCATAATCATTTTGTTATGTCATAATCATTTGATGATGTCATAATCATTTGATGTCATAATCATTGGATGATGTCATAATCATTTTGTTGATGTCATGATCATTTTATGATGTCATAATCATTTTGTTGATGTCATAATCATTGGATGATGTCATAATCCTTTTGTTGATGTCATAATCATTTGATGATGTCATAATCATTTGATGTCATAATCATTGGATGATGTCATAATCATTTGATGATGTCATAATCATTTGATGTCATAATCATTGGATGTGTCATAATCATTTGATGATGTCATAATCATTTTGTTGATGTCATAATCATTTGATGATGTCATAATCATTTTGTTGATGTCATAATCATTTGATGATGTCATAATCATTCTGTTGATGTCATAATCATTTTGATGATGTCATAATGATTTGATAATGTCATAATCATTTGATGTCATAATCATTGGATGATGTCATAATCATTTTGTTGATGTCATAATCATTTGATGATGTCATAATCATTAGATGATGTCATAATCATTTTGTTGATGTCATAATCATTTGATGATGTCATAATCATTTTGTTGATGTCATAATCATTTCGTTGATGTCATAATGATTTGATGATGTCATAATCATTAGATGATGTCATAATCATTTTGTTGATGTCATAATCATTTGATGATGTCATAATCATTAGATGATTTCATAATCATTTTGTTGATGTCATAATCATTTGATGATGTCATAATCATTTGATGTCATAATCATTGGATGATGTCGTAATCATTTTGTTGATGTCATAATCATTTGTTGATGTCATGATCATTTGATGATGTCATAATCATTTTGATGATGTCATAATCATTTGATGATGTCATAATCATTTGATGTCATAATCATTGGATGATGTCATAATCATTTTGTTGATGTCATAATCATTTTATGATGTCATAATCATTTTGTTGATGTCATAATCATTGGATGATGTCATAATCCTTTTGTTGATGTCATAATCATTTGATGGTGTCATAATCATTAGATGATGTCATAATCATTTTGTTGATGTCATAATCATTTGATGATGTCATAATCATTTTGTTGATGTCATAATCATTTCGTTGATGTCATAATGATTTGATGATATCATAATCATTTGATGTCATAATCATTGCATGATGTCATAATCATTTTGTTGATGTCATAATCATTTGATGATGTCATAATCATTAGATGATGTCATAATCATTGGATGATGATATAATCATTTTGTTGATGTCATAATCATTTGATGTCATAATCATTGGATGATGTCAAAATCATTTTGTTGATGTCATAATCATTTGATGATGTCATAATCATTAGATAATGTCATAATCATTTTGTTGAAGTTATAATCATTTGATGATGTCATAATCATTTTGTTGATGTCATAATCATTTTGTTGATGTCATATTGATGTGATGATGTCATAATCATTTGATGTCATAATCATTGGATGATGTCATAATCATTTTGTTCATGTCATAATCATTTGATGATGTCATAATCATTTGATGTCATAATCATTGGATGATGTCATAATCATTTTGTTGATGTCATAATCATTTGATGATGTCATAATCATTAGATGATGTAAAATTCATTTTGTTGATGTCATAATCATTTGATGATGTCATAATCATTTGATGTAATAATCATTAGATGATGTCATAATCATTTTGTTGATGTCATAATCATTTGATGATGTCATAATCATTAGATGATGTCATAATCATTTTGTTGATGTCATAATCATTTGATGATGTCATAATCATTTGATGTCATAATCATTGGATGATGTCATAATCATTTTGTTGATGTCATAATCATTTGATGATGTCATAATCATTTGATGATGTCATAATCATTTTGTTGATGTCATAATCATTTGATGATGTCATAATCATTTGATGTCATAATCATTGGATGATGTCATAATCATTTTGTTGATGTCATAATCATTTGATGATGTCATAATCATTTGATGATGTCATAATCATTTTGTTGATGTCATAATGATTTGATGATGTCATAATCATTTGATGTCATAATCATTGGATGATGTCATAATCATTTTGTTGATGTCATAATCATTTGATGATGTCATAATCATTTGATGTCATAATCATTGGATGATGTCATAATCATTTTGTTGATGTCATAATCATTTGATGATGTCATAATCATTAGATGATGTCATAATAATTTTGTTGATGTCATAATCATTTGATGGTGTCATAATCATATGATGTAATAATCATTGGATGATGTCATAATCATTTTGTTGATGTCATAATCATTTGATGATGTCATAATCATTAGATGATGTCATAATCATTTTGTTGATGTCATAATCATTTGATGATGTCATAATCATTAGATGATGTCATAATCTTTTTGTTGATGTCATAATCATTTGATGATGTCATAATCATTTGATGTCATAATCATTGGATGATGTCATAATCATTTTATTGATGTCATAATCATTTGATGATGTCATAATCATTTTGTTGATGTCATAATCTTTTGATGATGTCATAATCATTTGATGTCATAATCATTGGATGATGTCATAATCATTTTGTTGATGTCATAATCATTTTATGATGTCATAATCATTTTGTTGATGTCATAATCATTGGATGATGTCATAATCCTTTTGTTGATGTCATAATCATTGATGATGTCATAATCATTAGATGATGTCATAATCATTTTGTTGATGTCATAATCATTTGATGATGTCATAATCATTTTGTTGATGTCATAATCATTTCGTTGATGTCATAATGATTTGATGATATCATAATCATTTGATGTCATAATCATTGGATGATGTCATAATCATTTTGTTGATGTCATAATAATTTGATGATGTCATAATCATTTTGTTGATGCCATAATGATTTGATGATGTCATAATCATTTGATGTCATAATCATTGGATGATGTCATAATCATTTTGTTGATGTCATAATCATTTGATGATGTCATAATCATTTGATGTCATAATCATTGGATGATGTCATAATCATTTGATGATGTCATAATCATTTTGTTGATGTCATAATCATTTCGTTGATGTCATAATGATTTGATGATATCATAATCATTTGATGTCATAATCATATGATGTAATAATCATTGGATGATGTCATAATCATTTTGTTGATGTCATAATCATTTGATGATGTCATAATCATTAGATGATGTCATAATCATTTTGTTGATGTCATAATCATTTGATGATGTAATAATCATTATATGATGTCATAATCATTTTGTTGATGTCATAATCATTTGATGATGTCATAATCATTTGATGTCATAATCATTGGATGATGTCGTAATCATTTTGTTGATGTCATAATCATTTGATGATGTCATCATCATTTGATGATGTCATAATCATTTTGATGATGTCATAATCATTTAATGATGTCATAATCATTTGATGTCATATTCATTGGATAATGTCATAATCATTTTGTTGATGTCATAATCATTTTATGATGTCATAATCATTTTGTTGATGTCATAATCATTGGATCATGTCATAATCCTTTTGTTGATGTCATAATCATTTGATGATGTCATAATCATTAGATGATGTCATAATCATATTGTTGATGTCATAATCATTTGATGATGTCATAATCATTTTGTTGATGTCATAATCATTTCGTTGATGTCATAATGATTTGATGATATCATAATCATTTGATGTCATAATCATTGGATGATGTCATAATCATTTTGTTGATGTCATAATCATTTGATGATGTCATAATCATTTTGTTGATGTCATAATCATTGGATCATGTCATAATCCTTTTGTTGATGTCATAATCATTTGATGATGTCATAATCATTAGATGATGTCATAATCATATTGTTGATGTCATAATCATTTGATGATGTCATAATCATTTTGTTGATGTCATAATCATTTCGTTGATGTCATAATGATTTGATGATATCATAATCATTTGATGTCATAATCATTGGATGATGTCATAATCATTTTGTTGATGTCATAATCATTTGATGATGTCATAATCATTGGATGATGTCAAAATCATTTTGTTGATGTCATAATGATTTGATGATATCATAATCATTTGATGTCATAATCATTGCATGATGTCATAATCATTTTTTTGATGTCATAATCATTTGATGATGTCATAATCATTAGATGATGTCATAATCATTGGATGATGATATAATCATTTTGTTGATGTCATAATCATTTGATGTCATAATCATTGGATGATGTCAAAATCATTTTGTTGATGTCATAATCATTTGATGATGTCATAATCATTAGATAATGTCATAATCATTTTGTTGAAGTTATAATCATTTGATGATGTCATAATCATTTTGTTGATGTCATAATCATTTTGTTGATGTCATATTGATGTGATGATGTCATAATCATTTGATGTCATAATCATTGGATGATGTCATAATCATTTTGTTCATGTCATAATCATTTGATGATGTCATAATCATTTGATGTCATAATCATTGGATGATGTCATAATCATTTTGTTGATGTCATAATCATTTGATGATGTCATAATCATTAGATGATGTCAAATTCATTTTGTTGATGTCATAATCATTTGATGATGTCATAATCATTTGATGTAATAATCATTAGATGATGTCATAATCATTTTGTTGATGTCATAATCATTTGATGATGTCATAATCATTAGATGATGTCATTATCATTTTGTTGATGTCATAATCATTTGATGATGTCATAATCATTTGATGTCATAATCATTGGATGATGTCATAATCATTTTGTTGATGTCATAATCATTTGATGATGTCATAATCATTTGATGATGTCATAGTCATTTTGTTGATGTCATAATCATTTGATGATGTCATAATCATTTGATGTCATAATCATTGGATGATGTCATAATCATTTTGTTGATGTCATAATCATTTGATGATGTCATAATCATTTGATGATGTCATAATCATTTTGTTGATGTCATAATGATTTGATGATGTCATAATCATTTGATGTCATAATCATTGGATGATGTCATAATCATTTTGTTGATGTCATAATCATTTGATGATGTCATAATCATTTGATGTCATAATCATTGGATGATGTCATAATCATTTTGTTGATGTCATAATCATTTGATGATGTCATAATCATTAGATGATGTCATAATAATTTTGTTGATGTCATAATCATTTGATGGTGTCATAATCATATGATGTAATAATCATTGGATGATGTCATAATCATTTTGTTGATGTCATAATCATTTGATGATGTCATAATCATTAGATGATGTCATAATCATTTTGTTGATGTCATAATCATTTGATGATGTCATAATCATTAGATGATGTCATAATCTTTTTGTTGATGTCATAATCATTTGATGATGTCATAATCATTTTATGTCATAATCATTGGATGATGTCATAATCATTTTATTGATGTCATAATCATTTGATGATGTCATAATCATTTGATGATGTCATAATCATTTTGTTGATGTCATAATCTTTTGATGATGTCATAATCATTTGATGTCATAATCATTGGATGATGTCATAATCATTTTGTTGATGTCATAATCATTTTATGATGTCATAATCATTTTGTTGATGTCATAATCATTGGATGATGTCATAATCCTTTTGTTGATGTCATAATCATTGATGATGTCATAATCATTAGATGATGTCATAATCATTTTGTTGATGTCATAATCATTTGATGATGTCATAATCATTTTGTTGATGTCATAATCATTTCGTTGATGTCATAATGATTTGATGATATCATAATCATTTGATGTCATAATCATTGGATGATGTCATAATCATTTTGTTGATGTCATAATCATTTGATGATGTCATAATCATTAGATAATGTCATAATCATTTTGTTGATGTCATAATCATTTGATGATGTCATAATCATTTTGTTGATGCCATAATGATTTGATGATGTCATAATCATTTGATGTCATAATCATTGGATGATGTCATAATCATTTTGTTGATGTCATAATCATTTGATGATGTCATAATCATTTGATGTCATAATCATTGGATGATGTCATAATCATTTGATGATGTCATAATCATTTTGTTGATGTCATAATCATTTCGTTGATGTCATAATGATTTGATGATATCATAATCATTTGATGTCATAATCATATGATGTAATAATCATTGGATGATGTCATAATCATTTTGTTGATGTCATAATCATTTGATGATGTCATAATCATTAGATGATGTCATAATCATTTTGTTGATGTCATAATCATTTGATGATGTAATAATCATTATATGATGTCATAATCATTTTGTTGATGTCATAATCATTTGATGATGTCATAATCATTTGATGTCATAATCATTGGATGATGTCGTAATCATTTTGTTGATGTCATAATCATTTGATGATGTCATCATCATTTGATGATGTCATAATCATTTTGATGATGTCATAATCATTTAATGATGTCATAATCATTTGATGTCATAATCATTGGATAATGTCATAATCATTTTGTTGATGTCATAATCATTTTATGATGTCATAATCATTTTGTTGATGTCATAATCATTGGATCATGTCATAATCCTTTTGTTGATGTCATAATCATTTGATGATGTCATAATCATTAGATGATGTCATAATCATATTGTTGATGTCATAATCATTTGATGATGTCATAATCATTTTGTTGATGTCATAATCATTTCGTTGATGTCATAATGATTTGATGATATCATAATCATTTGATGTCATAATCATTGGATGATGTCATAATCATTTTGTTGATGTCATAATCATTTTATGATGTCATAATCATTTTGTTGATGTCATAATCATTGGATGATGTCATAATCCTTTTGTTGATGTCATAATCATTTGATGGTGTCATAATCATTAGATGATGTCATAATCATTTTGTTGATGTCATAATCATTTGATGATGTCATAATCATTTTGTTGATGTCATAATCATTTCGTTGATGTCATAATGATTTGATGATATCATAATCATTTGATGTCATAATCATTGCATGATGTCATAATCATTTTGTTGATGTCATAATCATTTGATGATGTCATAATCATTAGATGATGTCATAATCATTGGATGATGATATAATCATTTTGTTGATGTCATAATCATTTGATGTCATAATCATTGGATGATGTCAAAATCATTTTGTTGATGTCATAATCATTTGATGATGTCATAATCATTAGATAATGTCATAATCATTTTGTTGAAGTTATAATCATTTGATGATGTCATAATCATTTTGTTGATGTCATAATCATTTTGTTGATGTCATATTGATGTGATGATGTCATAATCATTTGATGTCATAATCATTGGATGATGTCATAATCATTTTGTTCATGTCATAATCATTTGATGATGTCATAATCATTTGATGTCATAATCATTGGATGATGTCATAATCATTTTGTTGATGTCATAATCATTTGATGATGTCATAATCATTAGATGATGTCAAATTCATTTTTTTGATGTCATAATCATTTGATGATGTCATAATCATTTGATGTAATAATCATTAGATGATGTCATAATCATTTTGTTGATGTCATAATCATTTGATGATGTCATAATCATTAGATGATGTCATAATCATTTTGTTGATGTCATAATCATTTGATGATGTCATAATCATTTGATGTCATAATCATTGGATGATGTCATAATCATTTTGTTGATGTCATAATCATTTGATGATGTCATAATCATTTGATGATGTCATAATCATTTTGTTGATGTCATAATCATTTGATGATGTCATAATCATTTGATGTCATAATCATTGGATGATGTCATAATCATTTTGTTGATGTCATAATCATTTGATGATGTCATAATCATTTGATGATGTCATAATCATTTTGTTGATGTCATAATGATTTGATGATGTCATAATCATTTGATGTCATAATCATTGGATGATGTCATAATCATTTTGTTGATGTCATAATCATTTGATGATGTCATAATCATTTGATGTCATAATCATTGGATGATGTCATAATCATTTTGTTGATGTCATAATCATTTGATGATGTCATAATCATTAGATGATGTCATAATAATTTTGTTGATGTCATAATCATTTGATGGTGTCATAATCATATGATGTAATAATCATTGGATGATGTCATAATCATTTTGTTGATGTCATAATCATTTGATGATGTCATAATCATTAGATGATGTCATAATCATTTTGTTGATGTCATAATCATTTGATGATGTCATAATCATTAGATGATGTCATAATCTTTTTGTTGATGTCATAATCATTTGATGATGTCATAATCATTTGATGTCATAATCATTGGATGATGTCATAATCATTTTATTGATGTCATAATCATTTGATGATGTCATAATCATTTGATGATGTCATAATCATTTTGTTGATGTCATAATCTTTTGATGATGTCATAATCATTTGATGTCATAATCATTGGATGATGTCATAATCATTTTGTTGATGTCATAATCATTTTATGATGTCATAATCATTTTGTTGATGTCATAATCATTGGATGATGTCATAATCCTTTTGTTGATGTCATAATCATTGATGATGTCATAATCATTAGATGATGTCATAATCATTTTGTTGATGTCATAATCATTTGATGATGTCATAATCATTTTGTTGATGTCATAATCATTTCGTTGATGTCATAATGATTTGATGATATCATAATCATTTGATGTCATAATCATTGGATGATGTCATAATCATTTTGTTGATGTCATAATCATTTGATGATGTCATAATCATTAGATAATGTCATAATCATTTTGTTGATGTCATAATCATTTGATGATGTCATAATCATTTTGTTGATGTCATAATGATTTGATGATGTCATAATCATTTGATGTCATAATCATTGGATGATGTCATAATCATTTTGTTGATGTCATAATCATTTGATGATGTCATAATCATTTGATGTCATAATCATTGGATGATGTCATAATCATTTGATGATGTCATAATCATTTTGTTGATGTCATAATCATTTCGTTGATGTCATAATGATTTGATGATATCATAATCATTTGATGTCATAATCATATGATGTAATAATCATTGGATGATGTCATAATCATTTTGTTGATGTCATAATCATTTGATGATGTCATAATCATTAGATGATGTCATAATCATTTTGTTGATGTCATAATCATTTGATGATGTAATAATCATTGGATGATGTCATAATCATTTTGTTGATGTCATAATCATTTGATGATGTCATAATCATTGG
Source organism: Dendrobates tinctorius (assembly GCF_039654945.1). NCBI lineage: Eukaryota > Metazoa > Chordata > Amphibia > Anura > Dendrobatidae > Dendrobates > Dendrobates tinctorius. The sequence goes on along the minus strand of NW_027361687.1, from coordinate 38,149,285 downwards.
ATGATGTCATAATCATTTTGTTGATGTCATAATAATTTGATGATGTCATAATCATTTTGTTGATGCCATAATGATTTGATGATGTCATAATCATTTGATGTCATAATCATTGGATGATGTCATAATCATTTTGTTGATGTCATAATCATTTGATGATGTCATAATCATTTGATGTCATAATCATTGGATGATGTCATAATCATTTGATGATGTCATAATCATTTTGTTGATGTCATAATCATTTCGTTGATGTCATAATGATTTGATGATATCATAATCATTTGATGTCATAATCATATGATGTAATAATCATTGGATGATGTCATAATCATTTTGTTGATGTCATAATCATTTGATGATGTCATAATCATTAGATGATGTCATAATCATTTTGTTGATGTCATAATCATTTGATGATGTAATAATCATTATATGATGTCATAATCATTTTGTTGATGTCATAATCATTTGATGATGTCATAATCATTTGATGTCATAATCATTGGATGATGTCGTAATCATTTTGTTGATGTCATAATCATTTGATGATGTCATCATCATTTGATGATGTCATAATCATTTTGATGATGTCATAATCATTTAATGATGTCATAATCATTTGATGTCATATTCATTGGATAATGTCATAATCATTTTGTTGATGTCATAATCATTTTATGATGTCATAATCATTTTGTTGATGTCATAATCATTGGATCATGTCATAATCCTTTTGTTGATGTCATAATCATTTGATGATGTCATAATCATTAGATGATGTCATAATCATATTGTTGATGTCATAATCATTTGATGATGTCATAATCATTTTGTTGATGTCATAATCATTTCGTTGATGTCATAATGATTTGATGATATCATAATCATTTGATGTCATAATCATTGGATGATGTCATAATCATTTTGTTGATGTCATAATCATTTTATGATGTCATAATCATTTTGTTGATGTCATAATCATTGGATCATGTCATAATCCTTTTGTTGATGTCATAATCATTTGATGATGTCATAATCATTAGATGATGTCATAATCATATTGTTGATGTCATAATCATTTGATGATGTCATAATCATTTTGTTGATGTCATAATCATTTCGTTGATGTCATAATGATTTGATGATATCATAATCATTTGATGTCATAATCATTGGATGATGTCATAATCATTTTGTTGATGTCATAATCATTTGATGATGTCATAATCATTGGATGATGTCAAAATCATTTTGTTGATGTCATAATGATTTGATGATATCATAATCATTTGATGTCATAATCATTGCATGATGTCATAATCATTTTTTTGATGTCATAATCATTTGATGATGTCATAATCATTAGATGATGTCATAATCATTGGATGATGATATAATCATTTTGTTGATGTCATAATCATTTGATGTCATAATCATTGGATGATGTCAAAATCATTTTGTTGATGTCATAATCATTTGATGATGTCATAATCATTAGATAATGTCATAATCATTTTGTTGAAGTTATAATCATTTGATGATGTCATAATCATTTTGTTGATGTCATAATCATTTTGTTGATGTCATATTGATGTGATGATGTCATAATCATTTGATGTCATAATCATTGGATGATGTCATAATCATTTTGTTCATGTCATAATCATTTGATGATGTCATAATCATTTGATGTCATAATCATTGGATGATGTCATAATCATTTTGTTGATGTCATAATCATTTGATGATGTCATAATCATTAGATGATGTCAAATTCATTTTGTTGATGTCATAATCATTTGATGATGTCATAATCATTTGATGTAATAATCATTAGATGATGTCATAATCATTTTGTTGATGTCATAATCATTTGATGATGTCATAATCATTAGATGATGTCATTATCATTTTGTTGATGTCATAATCATTTGATGATGTCATAATCATTTGATGTCATAATCATTGGATGATGTCATAATCATTTTGTTGATGTCATAATCATTTGATGATGTCATAATCATTTGATGATGTCATAGTCATTTTGTTGATGTCATAATCATTTGATGATGTCATAATCATTTGATGTCATAATCATTGGATGATGTCATAATCATTTTGTTGATGTCATAATCATTTGATGATGTCATAATCATTTGATGATGTCATAATCATTTTGTTGATGTCATAATGATTTGATGATGTCATAATCATTTGATGTCATAATCATTGGATGATGTCATAATCATTTTGTTGATGTCATAATCATTTGATGATGTCATAATCATTTGATGTCATAATCATTGGATGATGTCATAATCATTTTGTTGATGTCATAATCATTTGATGATGTCATAATCATTAGATGATGTCATAATAATTTTGTTGATGTCATAATCATTTGATGGTGTCATAATCATATGATGTAATAATCATTGGATGATGTCATAATCATTTTGTTGATGTCATAATCATTTGATGATGTCATAATCATTAGATGATGTCATAATCATTTTGTTGATGTCATAATCATTTGATGATGTCATAATCATTAGATGATGTCATAATCTTTTTGTTGATGTCATAATCATTTGATGATGTCATAATCATTTTATGTCATAATCATTGGATGATGTCATAATCATTTTATTGATGTCATAATCATTTGATGATGTCATAATCATTTGATGATGTCATAATCATTTTGTTGATGTCATAATCTTTTGATGATGTCATAATCATTTGATGTCATAATCATTGGATGATGTCATAATCATTTTGTTGATGTCATAATCATTTTATGATGTCATAATCATTTTGTTGATGTCATAATCATTGGATGATGTCATAATCCTTTTGTTGATGTCATAATCATTGATGATGTCATAATCATTTGATGATGTCATAATCATTTGATGTCATAATCATTGGATGATGTCATAATCATTTTGTTGATGTCATAATCATTTGATGATGTCATAATCATTTGATGATGTCATAATCATTTTGTTGATGTCATAATCATTTGATGATGTCATAATCATTTGATGTCATAATCATTGGATGATGTCATAATCATTTTGTTGATGTCATAATCATTTGATGATGTCATAATCATTTGATGATGTCATAATCATTTTGTTGATGTCATAATGATTTGATGATGTCATAATCATTTGATGTCATAATCATTGGATGATGTCATAATCATTTTGTTGATGTCATAATCATTTGATGATGTCATAATCATTTGATGTCATAATCATTGGATGATGTCATAATCATTTTGTTGATGTCATAATCATTTGATGATGTCATAATCATTAGATGATGTCATAATAATTTTGTTGATGTCATAATCATTTGATGGTGTCATAATCATATGATGTAATAATCATTGGATGATGTCATAATCATTTTGTTGATGTCATAATCATTTGATGATGTCATAATCATTAGATGATGTCATAATCATTTTGTTGATGTCATAATCATTTGATGATGTCATAATCATTAGATGATGTCATAATCTTTTTGTTGATGTCATAATCATTTGATGATGTCATAATCATTTGATGTCATAATCATTGGATGATGTCATAATCATTTTATTGATGTCATAATCATTTGATGATGTCATAATCATTTGATGATGTCATAATCATTTTGTTGATGTCATAATCTTTTGATGATGTCATAATCATTTGATGTCATAATCATTGGATGATGTCATAATCATTTTGTTGATGTCATAATCATTTTATGATGTCATAATCATTTTGTTGATGTCATAATCATTGGATGATGTCATAATCCTTTTGTTGATGTCATAATCATTGATGATGTCATAATCATTAGATGATGTCATAATCATTTTGTTGATGTCATAATCATTTGATGATGTCATAATCATTTTGTTGATGTCATAATCATTTCGTTGATGTCATAATGATTTGATGATATCATAATCATTTGATGTCATAATCATTGGATGATGTCATAATCATTTTGTTGATGTCATAATCATTTGATGATGTCATAATCATTAGATAATGTCATAATCATTTTGTTGATGTCATAATCATTTGATGATGTCATAATCATTTTGTTGATGTCATAATGATTTGATGATGTCATAATCATTTGATGTCATAATCATTGGATGATGTCATAATCATTTTGTTGATGTCATAATCATTTGATGATGTCATAATCATTTGATGTCATAATCATTGGATGATGTCATAATCATTTGATGATGTCATAATCATTTTGTTGATGTCATAATCATTTCGTTGATGTCATAATGATTTGATGATATCATAATCATTTGATGTCATAATCATATGATGTAATAATCATTGGATGATGTCATAATCATTTTGTTGATGTCATAATCATTTGATGATGTCATAATCATTAGATGATGTCATAATCATTTTGTTGATGTCATAATCATTTGATGATGTAATAATCATTGGATGATGTCATAATCATTTTGTTGATGTCATAATCATTTGATGATGTCATAATCATTGGATGATGTCATAATCATTTTGTTGATGTCATAATAATTTGATGATGTCATAATCATTTTGTTGATGCCATAATGATTTGATGATGTCATAATCATTTGATGTCATAATCATTGGATGATGTCATAATCATTTTGTTGATGTCATAATCATTTGATGATGTCATAATCATTTGATGTCATAATCATTGGATGATGTCATAATCATTTGATGATGTCATAATCATTTTGTTGATGTCATAATCATTTCGTTGATGTCATAATGATTTGATGATATCATAATCATTTGATGTCATAATCATATGATGTAATAATCATTGGATGATGTCATAATCATTTTGTTGATGTCATAATCATTTGATGATGTCATAATCATTAGATGATGTCATAATCATTTTGTTGATGTCATAATCATTTGATGATGTAATAATCATTATATGATGTCATAATCATTTTGTTGATGTCATAATCATTTGATGATGTCATAATCATTTGATGTCATAATCATTGGATGATGTCGTAATCATTTTGTTGATGTCATAATCATTTGATGATGTCATCATCATTTGATGATGTCATAATCATTTTGATGATGTCATAATCATTTAATGATGTCATAATCATTTGATGTCATATTCATTGGATAATGTCATAATCATTTTGTTGATGTCATAATCATTTTATGATGTCATAATCATTTTGTTGATGTCATAATCATTGGATCATGTCATAATCCTTTTGTTGATGTCATAATCATTTGATGATGTCATAATCATTAGATGATGTCATAATCATATTGTTGATGTCATAATCATTTGATGATGTCATAATCATTTTGTTGATGTCATAATCATTTCGTTGATGTCATAATGATTTGATGATATCATAATCATTTGATGTCATAATCATTGGATGATGTCATAATCATTTTGTTGATGTCATAATCATTTTATGATGTCATAATCATTTTGTTGATGTCATAATCATTGGATCATGTCATAATCCTTTTGTTGATGTCATAATCATTTGATGATGTCATAATCATTAGATGATGTCATAATCATATTGTTGATGTCATAATCATTTGATGATGTCATAATCATTTTGTTGATGTCATAATCATTTCGTTGATGTCATAATGATTTGATGATATCATAATCATTTGATGTCATAATCATTGGATGATGTCATAATCATTTTGTTGATGTCATAATCATTTGATGATGTCATAATCATTGGATGATGTCAAAATCATTTTGTTGATGTCATAATGATTTGATGATATCATAATCATTTGATGTCATAATCATTGCATGATGTCATAATCATTTTTTTGATGTCATAATCATTTGATGATGTCATAATCATTAGATGATGTCATAATCATTGGATGATGATATAATCATTTTGTTGATGTCATAATCATTTGATGTCATAATCATTGGATGATGTCAAAATCATTTTGTTGATGTCATAATCATTTGATGATGTCATAATCATTAGATAATGTCATAATCATTTTGTTGAAGTTATAATCATTTGATGATGTCATAATCATTTTGTTGATGTCATAATCATTTTGTTGATGTCATATTGATGTGATGATGTCATAATCATTTGATGTCATAATCATTGGATGATGTCATAATCATTTTGTTCATGTCATAATCATTTGATGATGTCATAATCATTTGATGTCATAATCATTGGATGATGTCATAATCATTTTGTTGATGTCATAATCATTTGATGATGTCATAATCATTAGATGATGTCAAATTCATTTTGTTGATGTCATAATCATTTGATGATGTCATAATCATTTGATGTAATAATCATTAGATGATGTCATAATCATTTTGTTGATGTCATAATCATTTGATGATGTCATAATCATTAGATGATGTCATTATCATTTTGTTGATGTCATAATCATTTGATGATGTCATAATCATTTGATGTCATAATCATTGGATGATGTCATAATCATTTTGTTGATGTCATAATCATTTGATGATGTCATAATCATTTGATGATGTCATAGTCATTTTGTTGATGTCATAATCATTTGATGATGTCATAATCATTTGATGTCATAATCATTGGATGATGTCATAATCATTTTGTTGATGTCATAATCATTTGATGATGTCATAATCATTTGATGATGTCATAATCATTTTGTTGATGTCATAATGATTTGATGATGTCATAATCATTTGATGTCATAATCATTGGATGATGTCATAATCATTTTGTTGATGTCATAATCATTTGATGATGTCATAATCATTTGATGTCATAATCATTGGATGATGTCATAATCATTTTGTTGATGTCATAATCATTTGATGATGTCATAATCATTAGATGATGTCATAATAATTTTGTTGATGTCATAATCATTTGATGGTGTCATAATCATATGATGTAATAATCATTGGATGATGTCATAATCATTTTGTTGATGTCATAATCATTTGATGATGTCATAATCATTAGATGATGTCATAATCATTTTGTTGATGTCATAATCATTTGATGATGTCATAATCATTAGATGATGTCATAATCTTTTTGTTGATGTCATAATCATTTGATGATGTCATAATCATTTTATGTCATAATCATTGGATGATGTCATAATCATTTTATTGATGTCATAATCATTTGATGATGTCATAATCATTTGATGATGTCATAATCATTTTGTTGATGTCATAATCTTTTGATGATGTCATAATCATTTGATGTCATAATCATTGGATGATGTCATAATCATTTTGTTGATGTCATAATCATTTTATGATGTCATAATCATTTTGTTGATGTCATAATCATTGGATGATGTCATAATCCTTTTGTTGATGTCATAATCATTGATGATGTCATAATCATTAGATGATGTCATAATCATTTTGTTGATGTCATAATCATTTGATGATGTCATAATCATTTTGTTGATGTCATAATCATTTCGTTGATGTCATAATGATTTGATGATATCATAATCATTTGATGTCATAATCATTGGATGATGTCATAATCATTTTGTTGATGTCATAATCATTTGATGATGTCATAATCATTAGATAATGTCATAATCATTTTGTTGATGTCATAATCATTTGATGATGTCATAATCATTTTGTTGATGTCATAATGATTTGATGATGTCATAATCATTTGATGTCATAATCATTGGATGATGTCATAATCATTTTGTTGATGTCATAATCATTTGATGATGTCATAATCATTTGATGTCATAATCATTGGATGATGTCATAATCATTTGATGATGTCATAATCATTTTGTTGATGTCATAATCATTTCGTTGATGTCATAATGATTTGATGATATCATAATCATTTGATGTCATAATCATATGATGTAATAATCATTGGATGATGTCATAATCATTTTGTTGATGTCATAATCATTTGATGATGTCATAATCATTAGATGATGTCATAATCATTTTGTTGATGTCATAATCATTTGATGATGTAATAATCATTAGATGATGTCATAATCATTTTGTTGATGTCATAATCATTTGATGATGTCATAATCATTTGATGTCATAATCATTGGATGATGTCGTAATCATTTTGTTGATGTCAAAATCATTTGATGATGTCATAATCATTTGATGATGTCATAATCATTTTGATGATGTCATAATCATTTAATGATGTCATAATCATTTGATGTCATAATCATTGGATAATGTCATAATCATTTTGTTGATGTCATAATCATTTTATGATGTCATAATCATTTTGTTGATGTCATAATCATTGGATCATGTCATAATCCTTTTGTTGATGTCATAATCATTTGATGATGTCATAATCATTAGATGATGTCATAATCATATTGTTGATGTCATAATCATTTGATGATGTCATAATCATTTTGTTGATGTCATAATCATTTCGTTGATGTCATAATGATTTGATGATATCATAATCATTTGATGTCATAATCATTGGATGATGTCATAATCATTTTGTTGATGTCATAATCATTTGATGATGTCATAATCATTTGATGTCATAATCATTGGATGATGTCATAATCATTTTGTTGATGTCATAATCATTTGATGATGTCATAATCATTAGATGATGTCATAATCATTGGATGATGATATAATCATTTTGTTGATGTCATAATCATTTGATGTCATAATCATTGGATGATGTCAAAATCATTTTGTTGATGTCATAATCATTTGATGATGTCATAATCATTAGATAATGTCATAATCATTTTGTTGAAGTTATAATCATTTGATGATGTCATAATCATTTTGTTGATGTCATAATCATTTTGTTGATGTCATATTGATGTGATGATGTCATAATCATTTGATGTCATAATCATTGGATGATGTCATAATCATTTTGTTCATGTCATAATCATTTGATGATGTCATAATCATTTGATGTCATAATCATTGGATGATGTCATAATCATTTTGTTGATGTCATAATCATTTGATGATGTCATAATCATTAGATGATGTCAAATTCATTTTGTTGATGTCATAATCATTTGATGATGTCATAATCATTTGATGTAATAATCATTAGATGATGTCATAATCATTTTGTTGATGTCATAATCATTTGATGATGTCATAATCATTAGATGATGTCATAATCATTTTGTTGATGTCATAATCATTTGATGATGTCATAATCATTTGATGTCATAATCATTGGATGATGTCATAATCATTTTGTTGATGTCATAATCATTTGATGATGTCATAATCATTTGATGATGTCATAATCATTTTGTTGATGTCATAATCATTTGATGATGTCATAATCATTTGATGTCATAATCATTGGATGATGTCATAATCATTTTGTTGATGTCATAATCATTTGATGATGTCATAATCATTTGATGATGTCATAATCATTTTGTTGATGTCATAATGATTTGATGATGTCATAATCATTTGATGTCATAATCATTGGATGATGTCATAATCATTTTGTTGATGTCATAATCATTTGATGATGTCATAATCATTTGATGTCATAATCATTGGATGATGTCATAATCATTTTGTTGATGTCATAATCATTTGATGATGTCATAATCATTAGATGATGTCATAATAATTTTGTTGATGTCATAATCATTTGATGGTGTCATAATCATATGATGTAATAATCATTGGATGATGTCATAATCATTTTGTTGATGTCATAATCATTTGATGATGTCATAATCATTAGATGATGTCATAATCATTTTGTTGATGTCATAATCATTTGATGATGTCATAATCATTAGATGATGTCATAATCATTTTGTTGATGTCATAATCATTTGATGATGTCATAATCATTTGATGTCATAATCATTGGATGATGTCATAATCATTTTATTGATGTCATAATCATTTGATGATGTCATAATCATTTGATGATGTCATAATCATTTTGTTGATGTCATAATCATTTGATGATGTCATAATCATTTGATGTCATAATCATTGGATGATGTCATAATCATTTTGTTGATGTCATAATCATTTTATGATGTCATAATCATTTTGTTGATGTCATAATCATTGGATGATGTCATAATCCTTTTGTTGATGTCATAATCATTGATGATGTCATAATCATTAGATGATGTCATAATCATTTTGTTGATGTCATAATCATTTGATGATGTCATAATCATTTTGTTGATGTCATAATCATTTCGTTGATGTCATAATGATTTGATGATATCATAATCATTTGATGTCATAATCATTGGATGATGTCATAATCATTTTGTTGATGTCATAATCATTTGATGATGTCATAATCATTAGATAATGTCATAATCATTTTGTTGATGTCATAATCATTTGATGATGTCATAATCATTTTGTTGATGTCATAATGATTTGATGATGTCATAATCATTTGATGTCATAATCATTGGATGATGTCATAATCATTTTGTTGATGTCATAATCATTTGATGATGTCATAATCATTTGATATCATAATCATTGGATGATGTCATAATCATTTAATGATGTCATAATCATTTTGTTGATGTCATAATCATTTCGTTGATGTCATAATGATTTGATGATATCATAATCATTTGATGTCATAATCATATGATGTAATAATCATTGGATGATGTCATAATCTTTTTGTTGATGTCATAATCATTTGATGATGTCATAATCATTAGATGATGTCATAATCATTTTGTTGATGTCATAATCATTTGATGATGTCATAATCATTAGATGATGTCATAATCATTTTGTTGATGTCATAATCATTTGATGATGTCATAATCATTTGATGTCATAATCATTGGATGATGTCGTAATCATTTTGTTGATGTCATAATCATTTGATGATGTCATAATCATTTGATGATGTCATAATCATTTTGATGATGTCATAATCATTTGATGATGTCATAATCATTTGATGTCATAATCATTGGATAATGTCATAATCATTTTGTTGATGTCATAATCATTTTATGATGTCATAATCATTTTGTTGATGTCATAATCATTGGATCATGTCATAATCCTTTTGTTGATGTCATAATCATTTGATGATGTCATAATCATTAGATGATGTCATAATCATATTGTTGATGTCATAATCATTTGATGATGTCATAATCATTTTGTTGATGTCATAATCATTTCGTTGATGTCATAATGATTTGATGATATCATAATCATTTGATGTCATAATCATTGGATGATGTCATAATCATTTTGTTGATGTCATAATCATTTGATGATGTCATAATCATTTGATGTCATAATCATTGGATGATGTCATAATCATTTTGTTGATGTCATAATCATTTTATGATGTCATAATCATTTTGTTGATGTCATAATCATTGGATGATGTCATAATCCTTTTGTTGATGTCATAATCATTTGATGATGTCATAATCATTAGATGATGTCATAATCATTTTGTTGATGTCATAATCATTTGATGATGTCATAATCATTTTGTTGATGTCATAATCATTTCGTTGATGTCATAATGATTTGATGATATCATAATCATTTGATGTCATAATCATTGCATGATGTCATAATCATTTTGTTGATGTCATAATCATTTGATGATGTCATAATCATTAGATGATGTCATAATCATTGGATGATGATATAATCATTTTGTTGATGTCATAATCATTTGATGTCATAATCATTGGATGATGTCAAAATCATTTTGTTGATGTCATAATCATTTGATGATGTCATAATCATTAGATAATGTCATAATCATTTTGTTGAAGTTATAATCATTTGATGATGTCATAATCATTTTGTTGATGTCATAATCATTTTGTTGATGTCATATTGATGTGATGATGTCATATTCATTTGATGTCATAATCATTGGATGATGTCATAATCATTTTGTTCATGTCATAATCATTTGATGATGTCATAATCATTTGATGTCATAATCATTGGATGATGTCATAATCATTTTGTTGATGTCACAATCATTTGATGATGTCATAATCATTAGATGATGTCAAATTCATTTTGTTGATGTCATAATCATTTGATGATGTCATAATCATTTGATGTAATGATCATTAGATGATGTCATAATCATTTTGTTGATGTCATAATCATTTGATGATGTCATAATCATTAGATGATGTCATAATCATTTTGTTGATGTCATAATCATTTGATTTTTGTTGATGTCATAATCATTTGATGATGTCATAATCATTTTGTTGATGTCATAATCATTTCGTTGATGTCATAATGATTTGATGATATCATAATCATTTGATGTCATAATCATTGGATGATGTCATAATCATTTTGTTGATGTCATAATCATTTGGTGATGTCATAATCATTTGATGTCATAATCATTGGATGATGTCATAATCATTTTGTTGATGTCATAATCATTTTATGATGTCATAATCATTTTGTTGATGTCATAATCATTGGATGATGTCATAATCCTTTTGTTGATGTCATAATCATTTGATGATGTCATAATCATTAGATGATGTCATAATCATTTTGTTGATGTCATAATCATTTGATGATGTCATAATCATTTTGTTGATGTCATAATCTTTTCGTTGATGTCATAATGATTTGATGATATCATAATCATTTGATGTCATAATCATTGGATGATGTCATAATCATTTTGTTGATGTCATAATCATTTGATGATGTCATAATCATTTGATGTCATAATCATTGAATGATGTCATAATCATTTTGTTGATATCATAATCATTTTATGATGTCATAATCATTTTGTTGATGTCATAATCATTGGATGATGTCATAATCCTTTTGTTGATGTCATAATCATTTGATGATGTCATAATCATTAGATGATGTCATAATCATTTTGTTGATGTCATAATCATTTGATGATGTCATAATCATTTTGTTGATGTCATAATCATTTCGTTGATGTCATAATGATTTGATGATATCATAATCATTTGATGTCATAATCATTGGATGATGTCATAATCATTTTGTTGATGTCATAATCATTTGATGATGTCATAATCATTAGATGATGTCATAATCATTGGATGATGACATAATCATTTTGTTGATGTCATAATCATTTGATGTAATAATCATTGGATGATGTCATAATCATTTTGTTGATGTCATAATCATTTGATGATGTCATAATCATTAGATGATGTCATAATCATTTTGTTGATGTCATAATCATTTGATGATGTCATAATCATTAAATGATGTCATAATCATTTTGTTATGTCATAATCATTTGATGATGTCATAATCATTTGATGTCATAATCATTGGATGATGTCATAATCATTTTGTTGATGTCATGATCATTTTATGATGTCATAATCATTTTGTTGATGTCATAATCATTGGATGATGTCATAATCCTTTTGTTGATGTCATAATCATTTGATGATGTCATAATCATTTGATGTCATAATCATTGGATGATGTCATAATCATTTGATGATGTCATAATCATTTGATGTCATAATCATTGGATGTGTCATAATCATTTGATGATGTCATAATCATTTTGTTGATGTCATAATCATTTGATGATGTCATAATCATTTTGTTGATGTCATAATCATTTGATGATGTCATAATCATTCTGTTGATGTCATAATCATTTTGATGATGTCATAATGATTTGATAATGTCATAATCATTTGATGTCATAATCATTGGATGATGTCATAATCATTTTGTTGATGTCATAATCATTTGATGATGTCATAATCATTAGATGATGTCATAATCATTTTGTTGATGTCATAATCATTTGATGATGTCATAATCATTTTGTTGATGTCATAATCATTTCGTTGATGTCATAATGATTTGATGATGTCATAATCATTAGATGATGTCATAATCATTTTGTTGATGTCATAATCATTTGATGATGTCATAATCATTAGATGATGTCATAATCATTTTGTTGATGTCATAATCATTTGATGATGTCATAATCATTAGATGATGTCATAATCATTTTGTTGATGTCATAATCATTTGATGATGTCATAATCATTTGATGTCATAATCATTGGATGATGTCGTAATCATTTTGTTGATGTCATAATCATTTGATGATGTCATGATCATTTGATGATGTCATAATCATTTTGATGATGTCATAATCATTTGATGATGTCATAATCATTTGATGTCATAATCATTGGATGATGTCATAATCATTTTGTTGATGTCATAATCATTTTATGATGTCATAATCATTTTGTTGATGTCATAATCATTGGATGATGTCATAATCCTTTTGTTGATGTCATAATCATTTGATGATGTCATAATCATTAGATGATGTCATAATCATTTTGTTGATGTCATAATCATTTGATGATGTCATAATCATTTTGTTGATGTCATAATCATTTCGTTGATGTCATAATGATTTGATGATATCATAATCATTTGATGTCATAATCATTGCATGATGTCATAATCATTTTGTTGATGTCATAATCATTTGATGATGTCATAATCATTAGATGATGTCATAATCATTGGATGATGACATAATCATTTTGTTGATGTCATAATCATTTGATGTAATAATCATTGGATGATGTCATAATCATTTTGTTGATGTCATAATCATTTGATGATGTCATAATCATTAGATGATGTCATAATCATTTTGTTGATGTCATAATCATTTGATGATGTCATAATCATTAAATGATGTCATAATCATTTTGTTATGTCATAATCATTTGATGATGTCATAATCATTTGATGTCATAATCATTGGATGATGTCATAATCATTTTGTTGATGTCATGATCATTTTATGATGTCATAATCATTTTGTTGATGTCATAATCATTAAATGATGTCATAATCCTTTTGTTGATGTCATAATCATTTGATGATGTCATAATCATTTGATGTCATAATCATTGGATGATGTCATAATCATTTGATGATGTCATAATCATTTGATGTCATAATCATTGGATGATGTCATAATCATTTTGTTGATGTCATAATCATTTGATGATGTCATAATCATTAGATGATGTCATAATAATTTTGTTGATGTCATAATCATTTGATGGTGTCATAATCATATGATGTAATAATCATTGGATGATGTCATAATCATTTTGTTGATGTCATAATCATTTGATGATGTCATAATCATTAGATGATGTCATAATCATTTTGTTGATGTCATAATCATTTGATGATGTCATAATCATTAGATGATGTCATAATCTTTTTGTTGATGTCATAATCATTTGATGATGTCATAATCATTTGATGTCATAATCATTGGATGATGTCATAATCATTTTATTGATGTCATAATCATTTGATGATGTCATAATCATTTGATGATGTCATAATCATTTTGTTGATGTCATAATCTTTTGATGATGTCATAATCATTTGATGTCATAATCATTGGATGATGTCATAATCATTTTGTTGATGTCATAATCATTTTATGATGTCATAATCATTTTGTTGATGTCATAATCATTGGATGATGTCATAATCCTTTTGTTGATGTCATAATCATTGATGATGTCATAATCATTAGATGATGTCATAATCATTTTGTTGATGTCATAATCATTTGATGATGTCATAATCATTTTGTTGATGTCATAATCATTTCGTTGATGTCATAATGATTTGATGATATCATAATCATTTGATGTCATAATCATTGGATGATGTCATAATCATTTTGTTGATGTCATAATCATTTGATGATGTCATAATCATTAGATAATGTCATAATCATTTTGTTGATGTCATAATCATTTGATGATGTCATAATCATTTTGTTGATGTCATAATGATTTGATGATGTCATAATCATTTGATGTCATAATCATTGGATGATGTCATAATCATTTTGTTGATGTCATAATCATTTGATGATGTCATAATCATTTGATGTCATAATCATTGGATGATGTCATAATCATTTTGTTGATGTCATAATCATTTTATGATGTCATAATCATTTTGTTGATGTCATAATCATTGGATGATGTCATAATCCTTTTGTTGATGTCATAATCATTTGATGGTGTCATAATCATTAGATGATGTCATAATCATTTTGTTGATGTCATAATCATTTGATGATGTCATAATCATTTTGTTGATGTCATAATCATTTCGTTGATGTCATAATGATTTGATGATATCATAATCATTTGATGTCATAATCATTGCATGATGTCATAATCATTTTGTTGATGTCATAATCATTTGATGATGTCATAATCATTAGATGATGTCATAATCATTGGATGATGATATAATCATTTTGTTGATGTCATAATCATTTGATGTCATAATCATTGGATGATGTCAAAATCATTTTGTTGATGTCATAATCATTTGATGATGTCATAATCATTAGATAATGTCATAATCATTTTGTTGAAGTTATAATCATTTGATGATGTCATAATCATTTTGTTGATGTCATAATCATTTTGTTGATGTCATATTGATGTGATGATGTCATAATCATTTGATGTCATAATCATTGGATGATGTCATAATCATTTTGTTCATGTCATAATCATTTGATGATGTCATAATCATTTGATGTCATAATCATTGGAGGTTGTCATAATCATTTTGTTGATGTCATAATCATTTGATGATGTCATAATCATTAGATGATGTCAAATTCATTTTGTTGATGTCATAATCATTTGATGATGTCATAATCATTTGATGTAATAATCATTAGATGATGTCATAATCATTTTGTTGATGTCATAATCATTTGATGATGTCATAATCATTAGATGATGTCATAATCATTTTGTTGATGTCATAATCATTTGATGATGTCATAATCATTGGATGATGTCATAATCATTTTGTTGATGTCATAATCATTTGATGATGTCATAATCATTTGATGATGTCATAATCATTTTGTTGATGTCATAATCATTTGATGATGTCATAATCATTTGATGTCATAATCATTGGATGATGTCATAATCATTTTGTTGATGTCATAATCATTTGATGATGTCATAATCATTTGATGATGTCATAATCATTTTGTTGATGTCATAATGATTTGATGATGTCATAATCATTTGATGTCATAATCATTGGATGATGTCATAATCATTTTGTTGATGTCATAATCATTTGATGATGTCATAATCATTTGATGTCATAATCATTGGATGATGTCATAATCATTTTGTTGATGTCATAATCATTTGATGATGTCATAATCATTAGATGATGTCATAATAATTTTGTTGATGTCATAATCATTTGATGGTGTCATAATCATATGATGTAATAATCATTGGATGATGTCATAATCATTTTGTTGATGTCATAATCATTTGATGATGTCATAATCATTAGATGATGTCATAATCATTTTGTTGATGTCATAATCATTTGATGATGTCATAATCATTAGATGATGTCATAATCTTTTTGTTGATGTCATAATCATTTGATGATGTCATAATCATTTGATGTCATAATCATTGGATGATGTCATAATCATTTTATTGATGTCATAATCATTTGATGATGTCATAATCATTTTGTTGATGTCATAATCTTTTGATGATGTCATAATCATTTGATGTCATAATCATTGGATGATGTCATAATCATTTTGTTGATGTCATAATCATTTTATGATGTCATAATCATTTTGTTGATGTCATAATCATTGGATGATGTCATAATCCTTTTGTTGATGTCATAATCATTGATGATGTCATAATCATTAGATGATGTCATAATCATTTTGTTGATGTCATAATCATTTGATGATGTCATAATCATTTTGTTGATGTCATAATCATTTCGTTGATGTCATAATGATTTGATGATATCATAATCATTTGATGTCATAATCATTGGATGATGTCATAATCATTTTGTTGATGTCATAATCATTTGATGATGTCATAATCATTAGATAATGTCATAATCATTTTGTTGATGTCATAATCATTTGATGATGTCATAATCATTTTGTTGATGTCATAATGATTTGATGATGTCATAATCATTTGATGTCATAATCATTGGATGATGTCATAATCATTTTGTTGATGTCATAATCATTTGATGATGTCATAATCATTTGATGTCATAATCATTGGATGATGTCATAATCATTTGATGATGTCATAATCATTTTGTTGATGTCATAATCATTTCGTTGATGTCATAATGATTTGATGATATCATAATCATTTGATGTCATAATCATATGATGTAATAATCATTGGATGATGTCATAATCATTTTGTTGATGTCATAATCATTTGATGATGTCATAATCATTAGATGATGTCATAATCATTTTGTTGATGTCATAATCATTTGATGATGTAATAATCATTAGATGATGTCATAATCATTTTGTTGATGTCATAATCATTTGATGATGTCATAATCATTTGATGTCATAATCATTGGATGATGTCGTAATCATTTTGTTGATGTCAAAATCATTTGATGATGTCATAATCATTTGATGATGTCATAATCATTTTGATGATGTCATAATCATTTAATGATGTCATAATCATTTGATGTCATAATCATTGGATAATGTCATAATCATTTTGTTGATGTCATAATCATTTTATGATGTCATAATCATTTTGTTGATGTCATAATCATTGGATCATGTCATAATCCTTTTGTTGATGTCATAATCATTTGATGATGTCATAATCATTAGATGATGTCATAATCATATTGTTGATGTCATAATCATTTGATGATGTCATAATCATTTTGTTGATGTCATAATCATTTCGTTGATGTCATAATGATTTGATGATATCATAATCATTTGATGTCATAATCATTGGATGATGTCATAATCATTTTGTTGATGTCATAATCATTTGATGATGTCATAATCATTTGATGTCATAATCATTGGATGATGTCATAATCATTTTGTTGATGTCATAATCATTTTATGATGTCATAATCATTTTGTTGATGTCATAATCATTGGATGATGTCATAATCCTTTTGTTGATGTCATAATCATTTGATGGTGTCATAATCATTAGATGATGTCATAATCATTTTGTTGATGTCATAATCATTTGATGATGTCATAATCATTTTGTTGATGTCATAATCATTTCGTTGATGTCATAATGATTTGATGATATCATAATCATTTGATGTCATAATCATTGCATGATGTCATAATCATTTTGTTGATGTCATAATCATTTGATGATGTCATAATCATTAGATGATGTCATAATCATTGGATGATGATATAATCATTTTGTTGATGTCATAATCATTTGATGTCATAATCATTGGATGATGTCAAAATCATTTTGTTGATGTCATAATCATTTGATGATGTCATAATCATTAGATAATGTCATAATCATTTTGTTGAAGTTATAATCATTTGATGATGTCATAATCATTTTGTTGATGTCATAATCATTTTGTTGATGTCATATTGATGTGATGATGTCATAATCATTTGATGTCATAATCATTGGATGATGTCATAATCATTTTGTTCATGTCATAATCATTTGATGATGTCATAATCATTTGATGTCATAATCATTGGATGATGTCATAATCATTTTGTTGATGTCATAATCATTTGATGATGTCATAATCATTAGATGATGTCAAATTCATTTTGTTGATGTCATAATCATTTGATGATGTCATAATCATTTGATGTAATAATCATTAGATGATGTCATAATCATTTTGTTGATGTCATAATCATTTGATGATGTCATAATCATTAGATGATGTCATAATCATTTTGTTGATGTCATAATCATTTGATGATGTCATAATCATTTGATGTCATAATCATTGGATGATGTCATAATCATTTTGTTGATGTCATAATCATTTGATGATGTCATAATCATTTGATGATGTCATAATCATTTTGTTGATGTCATAATCATTTGATGATGTCATAATCATTTGATGTCATAATCATTGGATGATGTCATAATCATTTTGTTGATGTCATAATCATTTGATGATGTCATAATCATTTGATGATGTCATAATCATTTTGTTGATGTCATAATGATTTGATGATGTCATAATCATTTGATGTCATAATCATTGGATGATGTCATAATCATTTTGTTGATGTCATAATCATTTGATGATGTCATAATCATTTGATGTCATAATCATTGGATGATGTCATAATCATTTTGTTGATGTCATAATCATTTGATGATGTCATAATCATTAGATGATGTCATAATAATTTTGTTGATGTCATAATCATTTGATGGTGTCATAATCATATGATGTAATAATCATTGGATGATGTCATAATCATTTTGTTGATGTCATAATCATTTGATGATGTCATAATCATTAGATGATGTCATAATCATTTTGTTGATGTCATAATCATTTGATGATGTCATAATCATTAGATGATGTCATAATCATTTTGTTGATGTCATAATCATTTGATGATGTCATAATCATTTGATGTCATAATCATTGGATGATGTCATAATCATTTTATTGATGTCATAATCATTTGATGATGTCATAATCATTTGATGATGTCATAATCATTTTGTTGATGTCATAATCATTTGATGATGTCATAATCATTTGATGTCATAATCATTGGATGATGTCATAATCATTTTGTTGATGTCATAATCATTTTATGATGTCATAATCATTTTGTTGATGTCATAATCATTGGATGATGTCATAATCCTTTTGTTGATGTCATAATCATTGATGATGTCATAATCATTTTGTTGATGTCATAATCATTGGATCATGTCATAATCCTTTTGTTGATGTCATAATCATTTGATGATGTCATAATCATTAGATGATGTCATAATCATATTGTTGATGTCATAATCATTTGATGATGTCATAATCATTTTGTTGATGTCATAATCATTTCGTTGATGTCATAATGATTTGATGATATCATAATCATTTGATGTCATAATCATTGGATGATGTCATAATCATTTTGTTGATGTCATAATCATTTTATGATGTCATAATCATTTGATGTCATAATCATTGGATAATGTCATAATCATTTTGTTGATGTCATAATCATTTTATGATGTCATAATCATTTTGTTGATGTCATAATCATTGGATCATGTCATAATCCTTTTGTTGATGTCATAATCATTTGATGATGTCATAATCATTAGATGATGTCATAATCATATTGTTGATGTCATAATCATTTGATGATGTCATAATCATTTTGTTGATGTCATAATCATTTCGTTGATGTCATAATGATTTGATGATATCATAATCATTTGATGTCATAATCATTGGATGATGTCATAATCATTTTGTTGATGTCATAATCATTTGATGATGTCATAATCATTTGATGTCATAATCATTGGATGATGTCATAATCATTTTGTTGATGTCATAATCATTTTATGATGTCATAATCATTTTGTTGATGTCATAATCATTGGATGATGTCATAATCCTTTTGTTGATGTCATAATCATTTGATGGTGTCATAATCATAAGATGATGTCATAATCATTTTGTTGATGTCATAATCATTTGATGATGTCATAATCATTTTGTTGATGTCATAATCATTTCGTTGATGTCATAATGATTTGATGATATCATAATCATTTGATGTCATAATCATTGCATGATGTCATAATCATTTTGTTGATGTCATAATCATTTGATGATGTCATAATCATTAGATGATGTCATAATCATTGGATGATGATATAATCATTTTGTTGATGTCATAATCATTTGATGTCATAATCATTGGATGATGTCAAAATCATTTTGTTGATGTCATAATCATTTGATGATGTCATAATCATTAGATAATGTCAAATTCATTTTGTTGATGTCATAATCATTTGATGATGTCATAATCATTTGATGTCATAATCATTGGATGATGTCATAATCATTTTGTTGATGTCATAATCATTTGATGATGTCATAATCATTAGATGATGTCAAATTCATTTTGTTGATGTCATAATCATTTGATGATGTCATAATCATTTGATGTAATAATCATTAGATGATGTCATAATCATTTTGTTGATGTCATAATCATTTGATGATGTCATAATCATTAGATGATGTCATAATCATTTGATGATGTCATAATCATTAGATGATGTCATAATCATTTTGTTGATGTCATAATCATTTGATGATGTCATAATCATTTGATGTCATAATCATTGGATGATGTCATAATCATTTTGTTGATGTCATAATCATTTGATGATGTCATAATCATTTGATGATGTCATAATCATTTTGTTGATGTCATAATCATTTGATGATGTCATAATCATTTGATGTCATAATCATTAGATGATGTCATAATCATTTTGTTGATGTCATAATCATTTGATGATGTCATAATCATTAGATGATGTCATAATCATTTTGTTGATGTCATAATCATTTGATGATGTCATAATCATTTGATGTCATAATCATTGGATGATGTCATAATCATTTTGTTGATGTCATAATCATTTGATGATGTCATAATCATTTGATGATGTCATAATCATTTTGTTGATGTCATAATCATTTGATGATGTCATAATCATTTGATGTCATAATCATTGGATGATGTCATAATCATTTTGTTGATGTCATAATCATTTGATGATGTCATAATCATTTGATGATGTCATAATCATTTTGTTGATGTCATAATGATTTGATGATGTCATAATCATTTGATGTCATAATCATTGGATGATGTCATAATCATTTTGTTGATGTCATAATCATTTGATGATGTCATAATCATTTGATGTCATAATCATTGGATGATGTCATAATCATTTTGTTGATGTCATAATCATTTGATGATGTCATAATCATTAGATGATGTCATAATAATTTTGTTGATGTCATAATCATTTGATGGTGTCATAATCATATGATGTAATAATCATTGGATGATGTCATAATCATTTTGTTGATGTCATAATCATTTGATGATGTCATAATCATTAGATGATGTCATAATCATTTTGTTGATGTCATAATCATTTGATGATGTCATAATCATTAGATGATGTCATAATCATTTTGTTGATGTCATAATCATTTGATGATGTCATAATCATTTGATGTCATAATCATTGGATGATGTCATAATCATTTTATTGATGTCATAATCATTTGATGATGTCATAATCATTTGATGATGTCATAATCATTTTGTTGATGTCATAATCATTTGATGATGTCATAATCATTTGATGTCATAATCATTGGATGATGTCATAATCATTTTGTTGATGTCATAATCATTTTATGATGTCATAATCATTTTGTTGATGTCATAATCATTGGATGATGTCATAATCCTTTTGTTGATGTCATAATCATTGATGATGTCATAATCATTAGATGATGTCATAATCATTTTGTTGATGTCATAATCATTTGATGATGTCATAATCATTTTGTTGATGTCATAATCATTTCGTTGATGTCATAATGATTTGATGATATCATAATCATTTGATGTCATAATCATTGGATGATGTCATAATCATTTTGTTGATGTCATAATCATTTGATGATGTCATAATCATTAGATAATGTCATAATCATTTTGTTGATGTCATAATCATTTGATGATGTCATAATCATTTTGTTGATGTCATAATGATTTGATGATGTCATAATCATTTGATGTCATAATCATTGGATGATGTCATAATCATTTTGTTGATGTCATAATCATTTGATGATGTCATAATCATTTGATATCATAATCATTGGATGATGTCATAATCATTTGATGATGTCATAATCATTTTGTTGATGTCATAATCATTTCGTTGATGTCATAATGATTTGATGATATCATAATCATTTGATGTCATAATCATATGATGTAATAATCATTGGATGATGTCATAATCATTTTGTTGATGTCATAATCATTTGATGATGTCATAATCATTAGATGATGTCATAATCATTTTGTTGATGTCATAATCATTTGATGATGTCATAATCATTAGATGATGTCATAATCATTTTGTTGATGTCATAATCATTTGATGATGTCATAATCATTTGATGTCATAATCATTGGATGATGTCGTAATCATTTTGTTGATGTCATAATCATTTGATGATGTCATAATCATTTGATGATGTCATAATCATTTTGATGATGTCATAATCATTTGATGATATCATAATCATTTGATGTCATAATCATTGGATAATGTCATAATCATTTTGTTGATGTCATAATCATTTTATGATGTCATAATCATTTTGTTGATGTCATAATCATTGGATCATGTCATAATCCTTTTGTTGATGTCATAATCATTTGATGATGTCATAATCATTAGATGATGTCATAATCATATTGTTGATGTCATAATCATTTGATGATGTCATAATCATTTTGTTGATGTCATAATCATTTCGTTGATGTCATAATGATTTGATGATATCATAATCATTTGATGTCATAATCATTGGATGATGTCATAATCATTTTGTTGATGTCATAATCATTTGATGATGTCATAATCATTTGATGTCATAATCATTGGATGATGTCATAATCATTTTGTTGATGTCATAATCATTTTATGATGTCATAATCATTTTGTTGATGTCATAATCATTGGATGATGTCATAATCCTTTTGTTGATGTCATAATCATTTGATGATGTCATAATCATTAGATGATGTCATAATCATTTTGTTGATGTCATAATCATTTGATGATCTCATAATCATTTTGTTGATGTCATAATCATTTCGTTGATGTCATAATGATTTGATGATATCATAATCATTTGATGTCGTAATCATTGCATGAAGTCATAATCATTTTGTTGATGTCATAATCATTTGATGATGTCATAATCATTAGATGATGTCATAATAATTGGATGATGATATAATCATTTTGTTGATGTCATAATCATTTGATGTCATAATCATTGGATGATGTCAAAATCATTTTGTTGATGTCATAATCATTTGATGATGTCATAATCATTAGATAATGTCATAATCATTTTGTTGAAGTTATAATCATTTGATGATGTCATAATCATTTTGTTGATGTCATAATCATTTTGTTGATGTCATATTGATGTGATGATGTCATATTCATTTGATGTCATAATCATTGGATGATGTCATAATCATTTTGTTCATGTCATAATCATTTGATGATGTCATAATCATTTGATGTCATAATCATTGGATGATGTCATAATCATTTTGTTGATGTCATAATCATTTGATGATGTCATAATCATTAGATGATGTCAAATTCATTTTGTTGATGTCATAATCATTTGATGATGTCATAATCATTTGATGTAATAATCATTAGATGATGTCATAATCATTTTGTTGATGTCATAATCATTTGATGATGTCATAATCATTTGATGATGTCATAATCATTTTGTTGATGTCATAATCATTTGATTTTTGTTGATGTCATAATCATTTGATGATGTCATAATCATTTTGTTGATGTCATAATCATTTCGTTGATGTCATAATGATTTGATGATATCATAATCATTTGATGTCATAATCATTGGATGATGTCATAATCATTTTGTTGATGTCATAATCATTTGGTGATGTCATAATCATTTGATGTCATAATCATTGGATGATGTCATAATCATTTTGTTGATGTCATAATCATTTTATGATGTCATAATCATTTTGTTGATGTCATAATCATTGGATGATGTCATAATCCTTTTGTTGATGTCATAATCATTTGATGATGTCATAATCATTAGATGATGTCATAATCATTTTGTTGATGTCATAATCATTTGATGATGTCATAATCATTTTGTTGATGTCATAATCATTTCGTTGATGTCATAATGATTTGATGATATCATAATCATTTGATGTCATAATCATTGGATGATGTCATAATCATTTTGTTGATGTCATAATCATTTGATGATGTCATAATCATTTGATGTCATAATCATTGAATGATGTCATAATCATTTTGTTGATATCATAATCATTTTATGATGTCATAATCATTTTGTTGATGTCATAATCATTGGATGATGTCATAATCCTTTTGTTGATGTCATAATCATTTGATGATGTCATAATCATTAGATGATGTCATAATCATTTTGTTGATGTCATAATCATTTGATGATGTCATAATCATTTTGTTGATGTCATAATCATTTCGTTGATGTCATAATGATTTGATGATATCATAATCATTTGATGTCATAATCATTGGATGATGTCATAATCATTTTGTTGATGTCATAATCATTTGATGATGTCATAATCATTAGATGATGTCATAATCATTGGATGATGACATAATCATTTTGTTGATGTCATAATCATTTGATGTAATAATCATTGGATGATGTCATAATCATTTTGTTGATGTCATAATCATTTGATGATGTCATAATCATTAGATGATGTCATAATCATTTTGTTGATGTCATAATCATTTGATGATGTCATAATCATTAAATGATGTCATAATCATTTTGTTATGTCATAATCATTTGATGATGTCATAATCATTTGATGTCATAATCATTGGATGATGTCATAATCATTTTGTTGATGTCATGATCATTTTATGATGTCATAATCATTTTGTTGATGTCATAATCATTGGATGATGTCATAATCCTTTTGTTGATGTCATAATCATTTGATGATGTCATAATCATTTGATGTCATAATCATTGGATGATGTCATAATCATTTGATGATGTCATAATCATTTGATGTCATAATCATTGGATGTGTCATAATCATTTGATGATGTCATAATCATTTTGTTGATGTCATAATCATTTGATGATGTCATAATCATTTTGTTGATGTCATAATCATTTGATGATGTCATAATCATTCTGTTGATGTCATAATCATTTTGATGATGTCATAATGATTTGATAATGTCATAATCATTTGATGTCATAATCATTGGATGATGTCATAATCATTTTGTTGATGTCATAATCATTTGATGATGTCATAATCATTAGATGATGTCATAATCATTTTGTTGATGTCATAATCATTTGATGATGTCATAATCATTTTGTTGATGTCATAATCATTTCGTTGATGTCATAATGATTTGATGATGTCATAATCATTAGATGATGTCATAATCATTTTGTTGATGTCATAATCATTTGATGATGTCATAATCATTAGATGATGTCATAATCATTTTGTTGATGTCATAATCATTTGATGATGTCATAATCATTAGATGATGTCATAATCATTTTGTTGATGTCATAATCATTTGATGATGTCATAATCATTTGATGTCATAATCATTGGATGATGTCGTAATCATTTTGTTGATGTCATAATCATTTGATGATGTCATGATCATTTGATGATGTCATAATCATTTTGATGATGTCATAATCATTTGATGATGTCATAATCATTTGATGTCATAATCATTGGATAATGTCATAATCATTTTGTTGATGTCATAA
Organism: Dendrobates tinctorius; assembly: GCF_039654945.1. Classification (NCBI taxonomy): domain Eukaryota; kingdom Metazoa; phylum Chordata; class Amphibia; order Anura; family Dendrobatidae; genus Dendrobates; species Dendrobates tinctorius. The sequence goes on along the minus strand of NW_027361687.1, from coordinate 38,121,616 downwards.
TCATTTTATGATGTCATGATCATTTTGTTGATGTCATTATCATTGGATCATGTCATAATCCTTTTGTTGATGTCATAATCATTTGATGATGTCATAATCATTAGATGATGTCATAATCATATTGTTGATGTCATAATCATTTGATGATGTCATAATCATTTTGTTGATGTCATAATCATTTCGTTGATGTCATAATGATTTGATGATATCATAATCATTTGATGTCATAATCATTGGATGATGTCATAATCATTTTGTTGATGTCATAATCATTTGATGTCATAATCATTGGATGATGTCATAATCATTTTGTTGATGTCATAATCATTTTATGATGTCATAATCATTTTGTTGATGTCATAATCATTGGATGATGTCATAATCCTTTTGTTGATGTCATAATCATTTGATGATGTCATAATCATTAGATGATGTCATAATCATTTTGTTGATGTCATAATCATTTGATGATGTCATAATCATTTTGTTGATGTCATAATCATTTCGTTGATGTCATAATGATTTGATGATATCATAATCATTTGATGTCATAATCATTGCATGATGTCATAATCATTTTGTTGATGTCATAATCATTTGATGATGTCATAATCATTAGATGATGTCATAATCATTGGATGATGACATAATCATTTTGTTGATGTCATAATCATTTGATGTAATAATCATTGGATGATGTCATAATCATTTTGTTGATGTCATAATCATTTGATGATGTCATAATCATTAGATGATGTCATAATCATTTTGTTGATGTCATAATCATTTGATGATGTCATAATCATTAAATGATGTCATAATCATTTTGTTATGTCATAATCATTTGATGATGTCATAATCATTTGATGTCATAATCATTGGATGATGTCATAATCATTTTGTTGATGTCATGATCATTTTATGATGTCATAATCATTTTGTTGATGTCATAATCATTGGATGATGTCATAATCCTTTTGTTGATGTCATAATCATTTGATGATGTCATAATCATTTGATGTCATAATCATTGGATGATGTCATAATCATTTGATGATGTCATAATCATTTGATGTCATAATCATTGGATGTGTCATAATCATTTGATGATGTCATAATCATTTTGTTGATGTCATAATCATTTGATGATGTCATAATCATTTTGTTGATGTCATAATCATTTGATGATGTCATAATCATTCTGTTGATGTCATAATCATTTTGATGATGTCATAATGATTTGATAATGTCATAATCATTTGATGTCATAATCATTGGATGATGTCATAATCATTTTGTTGATGTCATAATCATTTGATGATGTCATAATCATTAGATGATGTCATAATCATTTTGTTGATGTCATATTCATTTGATGATGTCATAATCATTTTGTTGATGTCATAAACATTTCGTTGATGTCATAATGATTTGATGATGTCATAATCATTAGATGATGTCATAATCATTTTGTTGATGTCATAATCATTTGATGATGTCATAATCATTAGATGATGTCATAATCATTTTGTTGATGTCATAATCATTTGATGATGTCATAATCATTTGATGTCATAATCATTGGATGATGTCGTAATCATTTTGTTGATGTCATAATCATTTGATGATGTCATGATCATTTGATGATGTCATAATCATTTTGATGATGTCATAATCATTTGATGATGTCATAATCATTTGATGTCATAATCATTGGATAATGTCATAATCATTTTATGATGTCATAATCATTTTGTTGATGTCATAATCATTGGATCATGTCATAATCCTTTTGTTGATGTCATAATCATTTGATGATGTCATAATCATTAGATGATGTCATAATCATATTGTTGATGTCATAATCATTTGATGATGTCATAATCATTTTGTTGATGTCATAATCATTTCGTTGATGTCATAATGAATTGATGATATCATAATCATTTGATGTCATAATCATTGGATGATGTCATAATCATTTTGTTGATGTCATAATCATTTGATGATGTCATAATCATTTGATGTCATAATCATTGGATGATGTCATAATCATTTTGTTGATGTCATAATCATTTTATGATGTCATAATCATTTTGTTGATGTCATAATCATTTGATGATGTCATAATCATTAGATGATGTCATAATCATTTTGTTGATGTCATAATCATTTGATGATGTCATAATCATTTTGTTGATGTCATAATCATTTCGTTGATGTCATAATGATTTGATGATATCATAATCATTTGATGTCATAATCATTGCATGATGTCATAATCATTTTGTTGATGTCATAATCATTTGATGATGTCATAATCATTAGATGATGTCATAATCATTGGATGATGATATAATCATTTTGTTGATGTCATAATCATTTGATGTCATAATCATTGGATGATGTCAAAATCATTTTGTTGATGTCATAATCATTTGATGATGTCATAATCATTAGATAATGTCATAATCATTTTGTTGAAGTTATAATCATTTGATGATGTCATAATCATTTTGTTGATGTCATAATCATTTTGTTGATGTCATATTGATGTGATGATGTCATAATCATTTGATGTCATAATCATTGGATGATGTCATAATCATTTTGTTCATGTCATAATCATTTGATGATGTCATAATCATTTGATGTCATAATCATTGGATGATGTCATAATCATTTTGTTGATGTCATAATCATTTGATGATGTCATAATCATTAGATGATGTCAAATTCATTTTGTTGATGTCATAATCATTTGATGATGTCATAATCATTTGATGTAATAATCATTAGATGATGTCATAATCATTTTGTTGATGTCATAATCATTTGATGATGTCATAATCATTAGATGATGTCATAATCATTTTGTTGATGTCATAATCATTTGATGATGTCATAATCATTTGATGTCATAATCATTGGATGATGTCATAATCATTTTGTTGATGTCATAATCATTTGATGATGTCATAATCATTTGATGATGTCATAATCATTTTGTTGATGTCATAATCATTTGATGATGTCATAATCATTTGATGTCATAATCATTGGATGATGTCATAATCATTTTGTTGATGTCATAATCATTTGATGATGTCATAATCATTTGATGATGTCATAATCATTTTGTTGATGTCATAATCATTTGATGATGTCATAATCATTTGATGTCATAATCCTTGGATGATGTCATAATCATTTTGTTGATGTCATAATCATTTTATGATGTCATAATCATTTTGTTGATGTCATAATCATTGGATGATGTCATAATCCTTTTGTTGATGTCATAATCATTTGATGATGTCATAATCATTAGATGATGTCATAATCATTTTGTTGATGTCATAATCATTTGATGATGTCATAATCATTTTGTTGATGTCATAATCATTTCGTTGATGTCATAATGATTTGATGATATCATAATCATTTGATGTCATAATCATTGGATGATGTCATAATCATTTTGTTGATGTCATAATCATTTGATGATGTCATAATCATTTGATGTCATAATCATTGGATGATGTCATAATCATTTGATGATGCCATAATCATTTTGTTGATGTCATAATCATTTTATGATGTCATAATCATTTTGTTGATGTCATAATCATTTGATGATGTCATAATCATTTGATGTCATAATCATTGGATGATGTCGTAATCATTTTGTTGATGTCATAATCATTTGATGATGTCATGATCATTTGATGATGTCATAATCATTTTGATGATGTCATAATCATTTGATGATGTCATAATCATTTGATGTCATAATCATTGGATAATGTCATAATCATTTTGTTGATGTCATAATCATTTTATGATGTCATAATCATTTTGTTGATGTCATAATCATTGGATCATGTCATAATCCTTTTGTTGATGTCATAATCATTTGATGATGTCATAATCATTAGATGATGTCATAATCATATTGTTGATGTCATAATCATTTGATGATGTCATAATCATTTTGTTGATGTCATAATCATTTTGTTGATGTCATAATGATTTGATGATATCATAATCATTTGATGTCATAATCATTGGATGATGTCATAATCATTTTGTTGATGTCATAATCATTTGATGATGTCATAATCATTTGATGTCATAATCATTGGATGATGTCATAATCATTTTGTTGATGTCATAATCATTTTATGATGTCATAATAATTTTGTTGATGTCATAATCATTGGATGATGTCATAATCCTTTTGTTGATGTCATAATCATTTGATGATGTCATAATCATTAGATGATGTCATAATCATTTTGTTGATGTCATAATCATTTGATGATGTCATAATCATTTTGTTAATGTCATAATCATTTCGTTGATGTCATAATGATTTGATGATATCATAATCATTTGATGTCATAATCATTGCATGATGTCATAATCATTTTGTTGATGTCATAATCATTTGATGATGTCATAATCATTAGATGATGTCATAATCATTGGATGATGACATAATCATTTTGTTGATGTCATAATCATTTGATGTAATAATCATTGGATGATGTCATAATCATTTTGTTGATGTCATAATCATTTGATGATGTCATAATCATTAGATGATGTCATAATCATTTTGTTGATGTCATAATCATTTGATGATGTCATAATCATTAAATGATGTCATAATCATTTTGTTATGTCATAATCATTTGATGATGTCATAATCATTTGATGTCATAATCATTGGATGATGTCATAATCATTTTGTTGATGTCATGATCATTTTATGATGTCATAATCATTTTGTTGATGTCATAATCATTGGATGATGTCATAATCCTTTTGTTGATGTCATAATCATTTGATGATGTCATAATCATTGGATGATGTCATAATCATTTGATGATGTCATAATCATTTGATGTCATAATCATTGGATGTGTCATAATCATTTGATGATGTCATAATCATTTTGTTGATGTCATAATCATTTGATGATGTCATAATCATTTTGTTGATGTCATAATCATTTGATGATGTCATAATCATTCTGTTGATGTCATAATCATTTTGATGATGTCATAATGATTTGATAATGTCATAATCATTTGATGTCATAATCATTGGATGATGTCATAATCATTTTGTTGATGTCATAATCATTTGATGATGTCATAATCATTAGATGATGTCATAATCATTTTGTTGATGTCATAATCATTTGATGATGTCATAATCATTTTGTTGATGTCATAATCATTTCGTTGATGTCATAATGATTTGATGATGTCATAATCATTAGATGATGTCATAATCATTTTGTTGATGTCATAATCATTTGATGATGTCATAATCATTAGATGATGTCATAATCATTTTGTTGATGTCATAATCATTTGATGATGTCATAATCATTTGATGTCATAATCATTGGATGATGTCGTAATCATTTTGTTGATGTCATAATCATTTGATGATGTCATGATCATTTGATGATGTCATAATCATTTTGATGATGTCATAATCATTTGATGATGTCATAATCATTTGATGTCATAATCATTGGATAATGTCATAATCATTTTGTTGATGTCATAATCATTTTATGATGTCATAATCATTTTGTTGATGTCATAATCATTGGATCATGTCATAATCCTTTTGTTGATGTCATAATCATTTGATGATGTCATAATCATTAGATGATGTCATAATCATATTGTTGATGTCATAATCATTTGATGATGTCATAATCATTTTGTTGATGTCATAATCATTTCGTTGATGTCATAATGATTTGATGATATCATAATCATTTGATGTCATAATCATTGGATGATGTCATAATCATTTTGTTGATGTCATAATCATTTGATGATGTCATAATCATTTGATGTCATAATCATTGGATGATGTCATAATCATTTTGTTGATGTCATAATCATTTGATGATGTCATAATCATTAGATGATGTCATAATCATTGGATGATGACATAATCATTTTGTTGATGTCATAATCATTTGATGTAATAATCATTGGATGATGTCATAATCATTTTGTTGATGTCATAATCATTTGATGATGTCATAATCATTAGATGATGTCATAATCATTTTGTTGATGTCATAATCATTAAATGATGTCATAATCCTTTTGTTGATGTCATAATCATTTGATGATGTCATAATCATTTGATGTCATAATCATTGGATGATGTCATAATCATTTGATGATGTCATAATCATTTGATGTCATAATCATTGGATGATGTCATAATCATTTTGTTGATGTCATAATCATTTGATGATGTCATAATCATTAGATGATGTCATAATAATTTTGTTGATGTCATAATCATTTGATGGTGTCATAATCATATGATGTAATAATCATTGGATGATGTCATAATCATTTTGTTGATGTCATAATCATTTGATGATGTCATAATCATTAGATGATGTCATAATCATTTTGTTGATGTCATAATCATTTGATGATGTCATAATAATTAGATGATGTCATAATCTTTTTGTTGATGTCATAATCATTTGATGATGTCATAATCATTTGATGTCATAATCATTGGATGATGTCATAATCATTTTATTGATGTCATAATCATTTGATGATGTCATAATCATTTGATGATGTCATAATCATTTTGTTGATGTCATAATCTTTTGATGATGTCATAATCATTTGATGTCATAATCATTGGATGATGTCATAATCATTTTGTTGATGTCATAATCATTTTATGATGTCATAATCATTTTGTTGATGTCATAATCATTGGATGATGTCATAATCCTTTTGTTGATGTCATAATCATTGATGATGTCATAATCATTAGATGATGTCATAATCATTTTGTTGATGTCATAATCATTTGATGATGTCATAATCATTTTGTTGATGTCATAATCATTTCGTTGATGTCATAATGATTTGATGATATCATAATCATTTGATGTCATAATCATTGGATGATGTCATAATCATTTTGTTGATGTCATAATCATTTGATGATGTCATAATCATTAGATAATGTCATAATCATTTTGTTGATGTCATAATCATTTGATGATGTCATAATCATTTTGTTGATGTCATAATGATTTGATGATGTCATAATCATTTGATGTCATAATCATTGGATGATGTCATAATCATTTTGTTGATGTCATAATCATTTGATGATGTCATAATCATTAGATGATGTCATAATCATTGGATGATGTCATAATCAATTGATGATGTCATAATCATTTTGTTGATGTCATAATCATTTCGTTGATGTCATAATGATTTGATGATATCATAATCATTTGATGTCATAATCATTGGATGATGTCATAATCATTTTGTTGATGTCATAATCATTTGATGATGTCATAATCATTTGATGTCATAATCATTGGATGATGTCATAATCATTTTGTTGATGTCATAATCATTTTATGATGTCATAATCATTTTGTTGATGTCATAATCATTGGATGATGTCATAATCCTTTTGTTGATGTCATAATCATTTGATGGTGTCATAATCATAAGATGATGTCATAATCATTTTGTTGATGTCATAATCATTTGATGATGTCATAATCATTTTGTTGATGTCATAATCATTTCGTTGATGTCATAATGATTTGATGATATCATAATCATTTGATGTCATAATCATTGCATGATGTCATAATCATTTTGTTGATGTCATAATCATTTGATGATGTCATAATCATTAGATGATGTCATAATCATTGGATGATGATATAATCATTTTGTTGATGTCATAATCATTTGATGTCATAATCATTGGATGATGTCAAAATCATTTTGTTGATGTCATAATCATTTGATGATGTCATAATCATTAGATAATGTCATAATCATTTTGTTGAAGTTATAATCATTTGATGATGTCATAATCATTTTGTTGATGTCATAATCATTTTGTTGATGTCATATTGATGTGATGATGTCATAATCATTTGATGTCATAATCATTGGATGATGTCATAATCATTTTGTTCATGTCATAATCATTTGATGATGTCATAATCATTTGATGTCATAATCATTGGATGATGTCATAATCATTTTGTTGATGTCATAATCATTTGATGATGTCATAATCATTAGATGATGTCAAATTCATTTTGTTGATGTCATAATCATTTGATGATGTCATAATCATTTGATGTAATAATCATTAGATGATGTCATAATCATTTTGTTGATGTCATAATCATTTGATGATGTCATAATCATTAGATGATGTCATAATCATTTTGTTGATGTCATAATCATTTGATGATGTCATAATCATTTGATGTCATAATCATTGGATGATGTCATAATCATTTTGTTGATGTCATAATCATTTGATGATGTCATAATCATTTGATGATGTCATAATCATTTTGTTGATGTCATAATCATTTGATGATGTCATAATCATTTGATGTCATAATCATTGGATGATGTCATAATCATTTTGTTGATGTCATAATCATTTGATGATGCCATAATCATTTGATGATGTCATAATCATTTTGTTGATGTCATAATGATTTGATGATGTCATAATCATTTGATGTCATAATCATTGGATGATGTCATAATCATTTTGTTGATGTCATAATCATTTGATGATGTCATAATCATTTGATGTCATAATCATTGGATGATGTCATAATCATTTTGTTGATGTCATAATCATTTGATGATGTCATAATCATTAGATGATGTCATAATAATTTTGTTGATGTCATAATCATTTGATGGTGTCATAATCATATGATGTAATAATCATTGGATGATGTCATAATCATTTTGTTGATGTCATAATCATTTGATGATGTCATAATCATTAGATGATGTCATAATCATTTTGTTGATGTCATAATCATTTGATGATGTCATAATCATTAGATGATGTCATAATCTTTTTGTTGATGTCATAATCATTTGATGATGTCATAATCATTTGATGTCATAATCATTTTATTGATGTCATAATCATTTGATGATGTCATAATCATTTGATGATGTCATAATCATTTTGTTGATGTCATAATCTTTTGATGATGTCATAATCATTTGATGTCATAATCATTGGATGATGTCATAATCATTTTGTTGATGTCATAATCATTTTATGATGTCATAATCATTTTGTTGATGTCATAATCATTGGATGATGTCATAATCCTTTTGTTGATGTCATAATCATTGATGATGTCATAATCATTAGATGATGTCATAATCATTTTGTTGATGTCATAATCATTTGATGATGTCATAATCATTTTGTTGATGTCATAATCATTTCGTTGATGTCATAATGATTTGATGATATCATAATCATTTGATGTCATAATCATTGGATGATGTCATAATCATTTTGTTGATGTCATAATCATTTGATGATGTCATAATCATTAGATAATGTCATAATCATTTTGTTGATGTCATAATCATTTGATGATGTCATAATCATTTTGTTGATGTCATAATGATTTGATGATGTCATAATCATTTGATGTCATAATCATTGGATGATGTCATAATCATTTTGTTGATGTCATAATCATTTGATGATGTCATAATCATTTGATGTCATAATCATTGGATGATGTCATAATCATTTGATGATGTCATAATCATTTTGTTGATGTCATAATCATTTCGTTGATGTCATAATGATTTGATGATATCATAATCATTTGATGTCATAATCATATGATGTAATAATCATTGGATGATGTCATAATCATTTTGTTGATGTCATAATCATTTGATGATGTCATAATCATTTGATGATGTCATAATCATTTTGTTGATGTCATAATCATTTCGTTGATGTCATAATGATTTGATGATGTCATAATCATTAGATGATGTCATAATCATTTTGTTGATGTCATAATCATTTGATGATGTCATAATCATTTGATGTCATAATCATTGGATGATGTCATAATCATTTTGTTGATGTCATAATCATTTGATGATGCCATAATCATTTGATGATGTCATAATCATTTTGTTGATGTCATAATGATTTGATGATGTCATAATCATTTGATGTCATAATCATTGGATGATGTCATAATCATTTTGTTGATGTCATAATCATTTGATGATGTCATAATCATTTGATGTCATAATCATTGGATGATGTCATAATCATTTTGTTGATGTCATAATCATTTGATGATGTCATAATCATTAGATGATGTCATAATAATTTTGTTGATGTCATAATCATTTGATGGTGTCATAATCATATGATGTAATAATCATTGGATGATGTCATAATCATTTTGTTGATGTCATAATCATTTGATGATGTCATAATCATTAGATGATGTCATAATCATTTTGTTGATGTCATAATCATTTGATGATGTCATAATCATTAGATGATGTCATAATCTTTTTGTTGATGTCATAGTCATTTGATGATGTCATAATCATTTGATGTCATAATCATTGGATGATGTCATAATCATTTTATTGATGTCATAATCATTTGATGATGTCATAATCATTTGATGATGTCATAATCATTTTGTTGATGTCATAATCTTTTGATGATGTCATAATCATTTGATGTCATAATCATTGGATGATGTCATAATCATTTTGTTGATGTCATAATCATTTTATGATGTCATAATCATTTTGTTGATGTCATAATCATTGGATGATGTCATAATCCTTTTGTTGATGTCATAATCATTGATGATGTCATAATCATTAGATGATGTCATAATCATTTTGTTGATGTCATAATCATTTGATGATGTCATAATCATTTTGTTGATGTCATAATCATTTCGTTGATGTCATAATGATTTGATGATATCATAATCATTTGATGTCATAATCATTGGATGATGTCATAATCATTTTGTTGATGTCATAATCATTTGATGATGTCATAATCATTAGATAATGTCATAATCATTTTGTTGATGTCATAATCATTTGATGATGTCATAATCATTTTGTTGATGTCATAATGATTTGATGATGTCATAATCATTTGATGTCATAATCATTGGATGATGTCATAATCATTTTGTTGATGTCATAATCATTTGATGATGTCATAATCATTTGATGTCATAATCATTGGATGATGTCATAATCATTTGATGATGTCATAATCATTTTGTTGATGTCATAATCATTTCGTTGATGTCATAATGATTTGATGATATCATAATCATTTGATGTCATAATCATATGATGTAATAATCATTGGATGATGTCATAATCATTTTGTTGATGTCATAATCATTTGATGATGTCATAATCATTTGATGATGTCATAATCATTTTGTTGATGTCATAATCATTTCGTTGATGTCATAATGATTTGATGATGTCATAATCATTAGATGATGTCATAATCATTTTGTTGATGTCATAATCATTTGATGATGTCATAATCATTAGATGATGTCATAATCATTTTGTTGATGTCATAATCATTTGATGATGTCATAATCATTTGATGTCATAATCATTGGATGATGTCGTAATCATTTTGTTGATGTCATAATCATTTGATGATGTCATGATCATTTGATGATGTCATAATCATTTTGATGATGTCATAATCATTTGATGATGTCATAATCATTTGATGTCATAATCATTGGATAATGTCATAATCATTTTGTTGATGTCATAATCATTTTATGATGTCATAATCATTTTGTTGATGTCATAATCATTGGATCATGTCATAATCCTTTTGTTGATGTCATAATCATTTGATGATGTCATAATCATTAGATGATGTCATAATCATATTGTTGATGTCATAATCATTTGATGATGTCATAATCATTTTGTTGATGTCATAATCATTTCGTTGATGTCATAATGATTTGATGATATCATAATCATTTGATGTCATAATCATTGGATGATGTCATAATCATTTTGTTGATGTCATAATCATTTGATGATGTCATAATCATTTGATGTCATAATCATTGGATGATGTCATAATCATTTTGTTGATGTCATAATCATTTGATGATGTCATAATCATTAGATGATGTCATAATCATTGGATGATGACATAATCATTTTGTTGATGTCATAATCATTTGATGTAATAATCATTGGATGATGTCATAATCATTTTGTTGATGTCATAATCATTTGATGATGTCATAATCATTAGATGATGTCATAATCATTTTGTTGATGTCATAATCATTAAATGATGTCATAATCCTTTTGTTGATGTCATAATCATTTGATGATGTCATAATCATTTGATGTCATAATCATTGGATGATGTCATAATCATTTGATGATGTCATAATCATTTGATGTCATAATCATTGGATGATGTCATAATCATTTTGTTGATGTCATAATCATTTGATGATGTCATAATCATTAGATGATGTCATAATAATTTTGTTGATGTCATAATCATTTGATGGTGTCATAATCATATGATGTAATAATCATTGGATGATGTCATAATCATTTTGTTGATGTCATAATCATTTGATGATGTCATAATCATTAGATGATGTCATAATCATTTTGTTGATGTCATAATCATTTGATGATGTCATAATCATTAGATGATGTCATAATCTTTTTGTTGATGTCATAATCATTTGATGATGTCATAATCATTTGATGTCATAATCATTGGATGATGTCATAATCATTTTATTGATGTCATAATCATTTGATGATGTCATAATCATTTGATGATGTCATAATCATTTTGTTGATGTCATAATCTTTTGATGATGTCATAATCATTTGATGTCATAATCATTGGATGATGTCATAATCATTTTGTTGATGTCATAATCATTTTATGATGTCATAATCATTTTGTTGATGTCATAATCATTGGATGATGTCATAATCCTTTTGTTGATGTCATAATCATTGATGATGTCATAATCATTAGATGATGTCATAATCATTTTGTTGATGTCATAATCATTTGATGATGTCATAATCATTTTGTTGATGTCATAATCATTTCGTTGATGTCATAATGATTTGATGATATCATAATCATTTGATGTCATAATCATTGGATGATGTCATAATCATTTTGTTGATGTCATAATCATTTGATGATGTCATAATCATTAGATAATGTCATAATCATTTTGTTGATGTCATAATCATTTGATGATGTCATAATCATTTTGTTGATGTCATAATGATTTGATGATGTCATAATCATTTGATGTCATAATCATTGGATGATGTCATAATCATTTTGTTGATGTCATAATCATTTGATGATGTCATAATCATTAGATGATGTCATAATCATTGGATGATGTCATAATCATTTGATGATGTCATAATCATTTTGTTGATGTCATAATCATTTCGTTGATGTCATAATGATTTGATGATATCATAATCATTTGATGTCATAATCATTGGATGATGTCATAATCATTTGATGGTGTCATAATCATTAGATGATGTCATAATCATTTTGTTGATGTCATAATCATTTGATGATGTCATAATCATTTTGTTGATGTCATAATCATTTCATTGATGTCATAATGATTTGATGATATCATAATCATTTGATGTCATAATCATTGGATGATGTCATAATCATTTGATGGTGTCATAATCATTAGATGATGTCATAATCATTTTGTTGATGTCATAATCATTTGATGATGTCATAATCATTTTGTTGATGTCATAATCATTTTGTTGATGTCATAATCATTTTGTTGATGTCATAATCATTTGATGATGTCATAATCATTTGATGTCATAATCATTGGATGATGTCATAATCATTTGATGGTGTCATAATCATTAGATGATGTCATAATCATTTTGTTGATGTCATAATCATTTGATGATGTCATAATCATTTTGTTGATGTCATAATCATTTCGTTGATGTCATAATGATTTGATGATATCATAATCATTTGATGTCATAATCATTGCATGATGTCATAATCATTTTGTTGATGTCATAATCATTTGATGATGTCATAATCATTAGATGATGTCATAATCATTGGATGATGATATAATCATTTTGTTGATGTCATAATCATTTGATGTCATAATCATTGGATGATGTCAAAATCATTTTGTTGATGTCATAATCATTTGATGATGTCATAATCATTAGATAATGTCATAATCATTTTGTTGAAGTTATAATCATTTGATGATGTCATAATCATTTTGTTGATGTCATAATCATTTTGTTGATGTCATATTGATGTGATGATGTCATAATCATTTGATGTCATAATCATTGGATGATGTCATAATCATTTTGTTCATGTCATAATCATTTGATGATGTCATAATCATTTGATGTCATAATCATTGGATGATGTCATAATCATTTTGTTGATGTCATAATCATTTGATGATGTCATAATCATTAGATGATGTCAAATTCATTTTGTTGATGTCATAATCATTTGATGATGTCATAATCATTTGATGTAATAATCATTAGATGATGTCATAATCATTTTGTTGATGTCATAATCATTTGATGATGTCATAATCATTAGATGATGTCATAATCATTTTGTTGATGTCATAATCATTTGATGATGTCATAATCATTTGATGTCATAATCATTGGATGATGTCATAATCATTTTGTTGATGTCATAATCATTTGATGATGTCATAATCATTTGATGATGTCATAATCATTTTGTTGATGTCATAATCATTTGATGATGTCATAATCATTTGATGTCATAATCATTGGATGATGTCATAATCATTTTGATGATGTCATAATCATTTGATGATGTCATAATCATTTGATGATGTCATAATCATTTTGTTGATGTCATAATGATTTGATGATGTCATAATCATTTGATGTCATAATCATTGGATGATGTCATAATCATTTTGTTGATGTCATAATCATTTGATGATGTCATAATCATTTGATGTCATAATCATTGGATGATGTCATAATCATTTTGTTGATGTCATAATCATTTGATGATGTCATAATCATTAGATGATGTCATAATCATTTTGTTGATGTCATAATCATTTGATGATGTCATAATCATTAGATGATGTCATAATCTTTTTGTTGATGTCATAATCATTTGATGATGTCATAATCATTTGATGTCATAATCATTGGATGATGTCATAATCATTTTATTGATGTCATAATCATTTGATGATGTCATAATCATTTGATGATGTCATAATCATTTTGTTGATGTCATAATCTTTTGATGATGTCATAATCATTTGATGTCATAATCATTGGATGATGTCATAATCATTTTGTTGATGTCATAATCATTTTATGATGTCATAATCATTTTGTTGATGTCATAATCATTGGATGATGTCATAATCCTTTTGTTGATGTCATAATCATTGATGATGTCATAATCATTAGATGATGTCATAATCATTTTGTTGATGTCATAATCATTTGATGATGTCATAATCATTTTGTTGATGTCATAATCATTTCGTTGATGTCATAATGATTTGATGATATCATAATCATTTGATGTCATAATCATTGGATGATGTCATAATCATTTTGTTGATGTCATAATCATTTGATGATGTCATAATCATTAGATAATGTCATAATCATTTTGTTGATGTCATAATCATTTGATGATGTCATAATCATTTTGTTGATGTCATAATGATTTGATGATGTCATAATCATTTGATGTCATAATCATTGGATGATGTCATAATCATTTTGTTGATGTCATAATCATTTGATGATGTCATAATCATTTGATGTCATAATCATTGGATGATGTCATAATCATTTGATGATGTCATAATCATTTTGTTGATGTCATAATCATTTCGTTGATGTCATAATGATTTGATGATATCATAATCATTTGATGTCATAATCATATGATGTAATAATCATTGGATGATGTCATAATCATTTTGTTGATGTCATAATCATTTGATGATGTCATAATCATTAGATGATGTCATAATCATTTTGTTGATGTCATAATCATTTGATTATGTAATAATCATTAGATGATGTCATAATCATTTTGTTGATGTCATAATCATTTGATGATGTCATAATCATTTGATGTCATAATCATTGGATGATGTCGTAATCATTTTGTTGATGTCAAAATCATTTGATGATGTCATAATCATTTGATGATGTCATAATCATTTTGATGATGTCATAATCATTTAATGATGTCATAATCATTTGATGTCATAATCATTGGATAATGTCATAATCATTTTGTTGATGTCATAATCATTTTGTTCATGTCATAATCATTTGATGATGTCATAATCATTTGATGTCATAATCATTGGATGATGTCATAATCATTTTGTTGATGTCATAATCATTTGATGATGTCATAATCATTAGATGATGTCAAATTCATTTTGTTGATGTCATAATCATTTGATGATGTCATAATCATTTGATGTAATAATCATTAGATGATGTCATAATCATTTTGTTGATGTCATAATCATTTGATGATGTCATAATCATTTGATGATGTCATAATCATTTTGTTGATGTCATAATCATTTGATTTTTGTTGATGTCATAATCATTTGATGATGTCATAATCATTTTGTTGATGTCATAATCATTTCGTTGATGTCATAATGATTTGATGATATCATAATCATTTGATGTCATAATCATTGGATGATGTCATAATCATTTTGTTGATGTCATAATCATTTGGTGATGTCATAATCATTTGATGTCATAATCATTGGATGATGTCATAATCATTTTGTTGATGTCATAATCATTTTATGATGTCATAATCATTTTGTTGATGTCATAATCATTGGATGATGTCATAATCCTTTTGTTGATGTCATAATCATTTGATGATGTCATAATCATTAGATGATGTCATAATGATTTTGTTGATGTCATAATCATTTGATGATGTCATAATCATTTTGTTGATGTCATAATAATTTCGTTGATGTCATAATGATTTGATGATATCATAATCATTTGATGTCATAATCATTGGATGATGTCATAATCATTTTGTTGATGTCATAATCATTTGATGATGTCATAATCATTTGATGTCATAATCATTGAATGATGTCATAATCATTTTGTTGATGTCATAATCATTTTGTTGATGTCATAATCATTGGATGATGTCATAATCCTTTTGTTGATGTCATAATCATTTGATGATGTCATAATCATTAGATGATGTCATAATCATTTTGTTGATGTCATAATCATTTGATGATGTCATAATCATTTTGTTGATGTCATAATCATTTCGTTGATGTCATAATGATTTGATGATATCATAATCATTTGATGTCATAATCATTGGATGATGTCATAATCATTTTGTTGATGTCAAAATCATTTGATGATGTCATAATCATTAGATGATGTCATAATCATTGGATGATGACATAATCATTTTGTTGATGTCATAATCATTTGATGTAATAATCATTGGATGATGTCATAATCATTTTGTTGATGTCATAATCATTTGATGATGTCATAATCATTAGATGATGTCATAATCATTTTGTTGATGTCATAATCATTTGATGATGTCATAATCATTAAATGATGTCATAATCATTTTGTTATGTCATAATCATTTGATGATGTCATAATCATTTGATGTCATAATCATTGGATGATGTCATAATCATTTTGTTGATGTCATGATCATTTTATGATGTCATAATCATTTTGTTGATGTCATAATCATTGGATGATGTCATAATCCTTTTGTTGATGTCATAATCATTTGATGATGTCATAATCATTTGATGTCATAATCATTGGATGATGTCATAATCATTTGATGATGTCATAATCATTTGATGTCATAATCATTGGATGTGTCATAATCATTTGATGATGTCATAATCATTTTGTTGATGTCATAATCATTTGATGATGTCATAATCATTAGATGATGTCATAATCATTTTGTTGATGTCATAATCATTTGATGATGTCATAATCATTTTGTTGATGTCATAATCATTTCGTTGATGTCATAATGATTTGATGATATCATAATCATTTGATGTCATAATCATTGGATGATGTCATAATCATTTTGTTGATGTCATAATCATTTGATGATGTCATAATCATTAGATAATGTCATAATCATTTTGTTGATGTCATAATCATTTGATGATGTCATAATCATTTTGTTGATGTCATAATGATTTGATGATGTCATAATCATTTGATGTCATAATCATTGGATGATGTCATAATCATTTTGTTGATGTCATAATCATTTGATGATGTCATAATCATTTGATGTCATAATCATTGGATGATGTCATAATCATTTGATGATGTCATAATCATTTTGTTGATGTCATAATCATTTCGTTGATGTCATAATGATTTGATGATATCATAATCATTTGATGTCATAATCATATGATGTAATAATCATTGGATGATGTCATAATCATTTTGTTGATGTCATAATCATTTGATGATGTCATAATCATTAGATGATGTCATAATCATTTTGTTGATGTCATAATCATTTGATGATGTAATAATCATTAGATGATGTCATAATCATTTTGTTGATGTCATAATCATTTGATGATGTCATAATCATTTGATGTCATAATCATTGGATGATGTCGTAATCATTTTGTTGATGTCAAAATCATTTGATGATGTCATAATCATTTGATGATGTCATAATCATTTTGATGATGTCATAATCATTTAATGATGTCATAATCATTTGATGTCATAATCATTGGATAATGTCATAATCATTTTGTTGATGTCATAATCATTTTATGATGTCATAATCATTTTGTTGATGTCATAATCATTGGATCATGTCATAATCCTTTTGTTGATGTCATAATCATTTGATGATGTCATAATCATTAGATGATGTCATAATCATATTGTTGATGTCATAATCATTTGATGATGTCATAATCATTTTGTTGATGTCATAATCATTTCGTTGATGTCATAATGATTTGATGATATCATAATCATTTGATGTCATAATCATTGGATGATGTCATAATCATTTTGTTGATGTCATAATCATTTGATGATGTCATAATCATTTGATGTCATAATCATTGGATGATGTCATAATCATTTTGTTGATGTCATAATCATTTTATGATGTCATAATCATTTTGTTGATGTCATAATCATTGGATGATGTCATAATCCTTTTGTTGATGTCATAATCATTTGATGGTGTCATAATCATTAGATGATGTCATAATCATTTTGTTGATGTCATAATCATTTGATGATGTCATAATCATTTTGTTGATGTCATAATCATTTCGTTGATGTCATAATGATTTGATGATATCATAATCATTTGATGTCATAATCATTGCATGATGTCATAATCATTTTGTTGATGTCATAATCATTTGATGATGTCATAATCATTAGATGATGTCATAATCATTGGATGATGATATAATCATTTTGTTGATGTCATAATCATTTGATGTCATAATCATTGGATGATGTCAAAATCATTTTGTTGATGTCATAATCATTTGATGATGTCATAATCATTAGATAATGTCATAATCATTTTGTTGAAGTTATAATCATTTGATGATGTCATAATCATTTTGTTGATGTCATAATCATTTTGTTGATGTCATATTGATGTGATGATGTCATAATCATTTGATGTCATAATCATTGGATGATGTCATAATCATTTTGTTCATGTCATAATCATTTGATGATGTCATAATCATTTGATGTCATAATCATTGGATGATGTCATAATCATTTTGTTGATGTCATAATCATTTGATGATGTCATAATCATTAGATGATGTCAAATTCATTTTGTTGATGTCATAATCATTTGATGATGTCATAATCATTTGATGTAATAATCATTAGATGATGTCATAATCATTTTGTTGATGTCATAATCATTTGATGATGTCATAATCATTAGATGATGTCATAATCATTTTGTTGATGTCATAATCATTTGATGATGTCATAATCATTTGACGTCATAATCATTGGATGATGTCATAATCATTTTGTTGATGTCATAATCATTTGATGATGTCATAATCATTTGATGATGTCATAATCATTTTGTTGATGTCATAATCATTTGATGATGTCATAATCATTTGATGTCATAATCATTGGATGATGTCATAATCATTTTGTTGATGTCATAATCATTTGATGATGTCATAATCATTTGATGATGTCATAATCATTTTGTTGATGTCATAATGATTTGATGATGTCATAATCATTTGATGTCATAATCATTGGATGATGTCATAATCATTTTGTTGATGTCATAATCATTTGATGATGTCATAATCATTTGATGTCATAATCATTGGATGATGTCATAATCATTTTGTTGATGTCATAATCATTTGATGATGTCATAATCATTAGATGATGTCATAATAATTTTGTTGATGTCATAATCATTTGATGGTGTCATAATCATATGATGTAATAATCATTGGATGATGTCATAATCATTTTGTTGATGTCATAATCATTTGATGATGTCATAATCATTAGATGATGTCATAATCATTTTGTTGATGTCATAATCATTTGATGATGTCATAATCATTAGATGATGTCATAATCATTTTGTTGATGTCATAATCATTTGATGATGTCATAATCATTTGATGTCATAATCATTTGATGTCATAATCATTTTATTGATGTCATAATCATTTGATGATGTCATAATCATTTGATGATGTCATAATCATTTTGTTGATGTCATAATCATTTGATGATGTCATAATCATTTGATGTCATAATCATTGGATGATGTCATAATCATTTTGTTGATGTCATAATCATTTTATGATGTCATAATCATTTTGTTGATGTCATAATCATTGGATGATGTCATAATCCTTTTGTTGATGTCATAATCATTGATGATGTCATAATCATTAGATGATGTCATAATCATTTTGTTGATGTCATAATCATTTGATGATGTCATAATCATTTTGTTGATGTCATAATCATTTCGTTGATGTCATAATGATTTGATGATATCATAATCATTTGATGTCATAATCATTGGATGATGTCATAATCATTTTGTTGATGTCATAATCATTTGATGATGTCATAATCATTAGATAATGTCATAATCATTTTGTTGATGTCATAATCATTTGATGATGTCATAATCATTTTGTTGATGTCATAATGATTTGATGATGTCATAATCATTTGATGTCATAATCATTGGATGATGTCATAATCATTTTGTTGATGTCATAATCATTTGATGATGTCATAATCATTTGATATCATAATCATTGGATGATGTCATAATCATTTGATGATGTCATAATCATTTTGTTGATGTCATAATCATTTCGTTGATGTCATAATGATTTGATGATATCATAATCATTTGATGTCATAATCATATGATGTAATAATCATTGGATGATGTCATAATCATTTTGTTGATGTCATAATCATTTGATGATGTCATAATCATTAGATGATGTCATAATCATTTTGTTGATGTCATAATCATTTGATGATGTCATAATCATTAGATGATGTCATAATCATTTTGTTGATGTCATAATCATTTGATGATGTCATAATCATTTGATGTCATAATCATTGGATGATGTCGTAATCATTTTGTTGATGTCATAATCATTTGATGATGTCATAATCATTTGATGATGTCATAATCATTTTGATGATGTCATAATCATTTGATGATATCATAATCATTTGATGTCATAATCATTGGATAATGTCATAATCATTTTGTTGATGTCATAATCATTTTATGATGTCATAATCATTTTGTTGATGTCATAATCATTGGATCATGTCATAATCCTTTTGTTGATGTCATAATCATTTGATGATGTCATAATCATTAGATGATGTCATAATCATATTGTTGATGTCATAATCATTTGATGATGTCATAATCATTTTGTTGATGTCATAATCATTTCGTTGATGTCATAATGATTTGATGATATCATAATCATTTGATGTCATAATCATTGGATGATGTCATAATCATTTTGTTGATGTCATAATCATTTGATGATGTCATAATCATTTGATGTCATAATCATTGGATGATGTCATAATCATTTTGTTGATGTCATAATCATTTTATGATGTCATAATCATTTTGTTGATGTCATAATCATTGGATGATGTCATAATCCTTTTGTTGATGTCATAATCATTTGATGATGTCATAATCATTAGATGATGTCATAATCATTTTGTTGATGTCATAATCATTTGATGATGTCATAATCATTTTGTTGATGTCATAATCATTTCGTTGATGTCATAATGATTTGATGATATCATAATCATTTGATGTCATAATCATTGCATGATGTCATAATCATTTTGTTGATGTCATAATCATTTGATGATGTCATAATCATTAGATGATGTCATAATCATTGGATGATGATATAATCATTTTGTTGATGTCATAATCATTTGATGTCATAATCATTGGATGATGTCAAAATCATTTTGTTGATGTCATAATCATTTGATGATGTCATAATCATTAGATAATGTCATAATCATTTTGTTGAAGTTATAATCATTTGATGATGTCATAATCATTTTGTTGATGTCATAATCATTTTGTTGATGTCATATTGATGTGATGATGTCATATTCATTTGATGTCATAATCATTGGATGATGTCATAATCATTTTGTTCATGTCATAATCATTTGATGATGTCATAATCATTTGATGTCATAATCATTGGATGATGTCATAATCATTTTGTTGATGTCATAATCATTTGATGATGTCATAATCATTAGATGATGTCAAATTCATTTTGTTGATGTCATAATCATTTGATGATGTCATAATCATTTGATGTAATAATCATTAGATGATGTCATAATCATTTTGTTGATGTCATAATCATTTGATGATGTCATAATCATTTGATGATGTCATAATCATTTTGTTGATGTCATAATCATTTGATTTTTGTTGATGTCATAATCATTTGATGATGTCATAATCATTTTGTTGATGTCATAATCATTTCGTTGATGTCATAATGATTTGATGATATCATAATCATTTGATGTCATAATCATTGGATGATGTCATAATCATTTTGTTGATGTCATAATCATTTGGTGATGTCATAATCATTTGATGTCATAATCATTGGATGATGTCATAATCATTTTGTTGATGTCATAATCATTTTATGATGTCATAATCATTTTGTTGATGTCATAATCATTGGATGATGTCATAATCCTTTTGTTGATGTCATAATCATTTGATGATGTCATAATCATTAGATGATGTCATAATGATTTTGTTGATGTCATAATCATTTGATGATGTCATAATCATTTTGTTGATGTCATAATCATTTCGTTGATGTCATAATGATTTGATGATATCATAATCATTTGATGTCATAATCATTGGATGATGTCATAATCATTTTGTTGATGTCATAATCATTTGATGATGTCATAATCATTTGATGTCATAATCATTGAATGATGTCATAATCATTTTGTTGATATCATAATCATTTTATGATGTCATAATCATTTTGTTGATGTCATAATCATTGGATGATGTCATAATCCTTTTGTTGATGTCATAATCATTTGATGATGTCATAATCATTAGATGATGTCATAATCATTTTGTTGATGTCATAATCATTTGATGATGTCATAATCATTTTGTTGATGTCATAATCATTTCGTTGATGTCATAATGATTTGATGATATCATAATCATTTGATGTCATAATCATTGGATGATGTCATAATCATTTTGTTGATGTCATAATCATTTGATGATGTCATAATCATTAGATGATGTTATAATCATTGGATGATGACATAATCATTTTGTTGATGTCATAATCATTTGATGTAATAATCATTGGATGATGTCATAATCATTTTGTTGATGTCATAATCATTTGATGATGTCATAATCATTAGATGATGTCATAATCATTTTGTTGATGTCATAATCATTTGATGATGTCATAATCATTAAATGATGTCATAATCATTTTGTTATGTCATAATCATTTGATGATGTCATAATCATTTGATGTCATAATCATTGGATGATGTCATAATCATTTTGTTGATGTCATGATCATTTTATGATGTCATAATCATTTTGTTGATGTCATAATCATTGGATGATGTCATAATCCTTTTGTTGATGTCATAATCATTTGATGATGTCATAATCATTTGATGTCATAATCATTGGATGATGTCATAATCATTTGATGATGTCATAATCATTTGATGTCATAATCATTGGATGTGTCATAATCATTTGATGATGTCATAATCATTTTGTTGATGTCATAATCATTTGATGATGTCATAATCATTTTGTTGATGTCATAATCATTTGATGATGTCATAATCATTCTGTTGATGTCATAATCATTTTGATGATGTCATAATGATTTGATAATGTCATAATCATTTGATGTCATAATCATTGGATGATGTCATAATCATTTTGTTGATGTCATAATCATTTGATGATGTCATAATCATTAGATGATGTCATAATCATATTGTTGATGTCATAATCATTTGATGATGTCATAATCATTTTGTTGATGTCATAATCATTTCGTTGATGTCATAATGATTTGATGATATCATAATCATTTGATGTCATAATCATTGGATGATGTCATAATCATTTTGTTGATGTCATAATCATTTGATGATGTCATAATCATTTGATGTCATAATCATTGGATGATGTCATAATCATTTTGTTGATGTCATAATCATTTTATGATGTCATAATCATTTTGTTGATGTCATAATCATTGGATGATGTCATAATCCTTTTGTTGATGTCATAATCATTTGATGGTGTCATAATCATTAGATGATGTCATAATCATTTTGTTGATGTCATAATCATTTGATGATGTCATAATCATTTTGTTGATGTCATAATCATTTCGTTGATGTCATAATGATTTGATGATATCATAATCATTTGATGTCATAATCATTGCATGATGTCATAATCATTTTGTTGATGTCATAATCATTTGATGATGTCATAATCATTAGATGATGTCATAATCATTGGATGATGATATAATCATTTTGTTGATGTCATAATCATTTGATGTCATAATCATTGGATGATGTCAAAATCATTTTGTTGATGTCATAATCATTTGATGATGTCATAATCATTAGATAATGTCATAATCATTTTGTTGAAGTTATAATCATTTGATGATGTCATAATCATTTTGTTGATGTCATAATCATTTTGTTGATGTCATATTGATGTGATGATGTCATAATCATTTGATGTCATAATCATTGGATGATGTCATAATCATTTTGTTCATGTCATAATCATTTGATGATGTCATAATCATTTGATGTCATAATCATTGGATGATGTCATAATCATTTTGTTGATGTCATAATCATTTGATGATGTCATAATCATTAGATGATGTCAAATTCATTTTGTTGATGTCATAATCATTTGATGATGTCATAATCATTTGATGTAATAATCATTAGATGATGTCATAATCATTTTGTTGATGTCATAATCATTTGATGATGTCATAATCATTAGATGATGTCATAATCATTTTGTTGATGTCATAATCATTTGATGATGTCATAATCATTTGATGTCATAATCATTGGATGATGTCATAATCATTTTGTTGATGTCATAATCATTTGATGATGTCATAATCATTTGATGATGTCATAATCATTTTGTTGATGTCATAATCATTTGATGATGTCATAATCATTTGATGTCATAATCATTGGATGATGTCATAATCATTTTGTTGATGTCATAATCATTTGATGATGTCATAATCATTTGATGATGTCATAATCATTTTGTTGATGTCATAATGATTTGATGATGTCATAATCATTTGATGTCATAATCATTGGATGATGTCATAATCATTTTGTTGATGTCATAATCATTTGATGATGTCATAATCATTTGATGTCATAATCATTGGATGATGTCATAATCATTTTGTTGATGTCATAATCATTTGATGATGTCATAATCATTAGATGATGTCATAATAATTTTGTTGATGTCATAATCATTTGATGGTGTCATAATCATATGATGTAATAATCATTGGATGATGTCATAATCATTTTGTTGATGTCATAATCATTTGATGATGTCATAATCATTAGATGATGTCATAATCATTTTGTTGATGTCATAATCATTTGATGATGTCATAATCATTAGATGATGTCATAATCATTTTGTTGATGTCATAATCATTTGATGATGTCATAATCATTTGATGTCATAATCATTGGATGATGTCATAATCATTTTATTGATGTCATAATCATTTGATGATGTCATAATCATTTGATGATGTCATAATCATTTTGTTGATGTCATAATCATTTGATGATGTCATAATCATTTGATGTCATAATCATTGGATGATGTCATAATCATTTTGTTGATGTCATAATCATTTTATGATGTCATAATCATTTTGTTGATGTCATAATCATTGGATGATGTCATAATCCTTTTGTTGATGTCATAATCATTGATGATGTCATAATCATTAGATGATGTCATAATCATTTTGTTGATGTCATAATCATTTGATGATGTCATAATCATTTTGTTGATGTCATAATCATTTCGTTGATGTCATAATGATTTGATGATATCATAATCATTTGATGTCATAATCATTGGATGATGTCATAATCATTTTGTTGATGTCATAATCATTTGATGATGTCATAATCATTAGATAATGTCATAATCATTTTGTTGATGTCATAATCATTTGATGATGTCATAATCATTTTGTTGATGTCATAATGATTTGATGATGTCATAATCATTTGATGTCATAATCATTGGATGATGTCATAATCATTTTGTTGATGTCATAATCATTTGATGATGTCATAATCATTTGATATCATAATCATTGGATGATGTCATAATCATTTGATGATGTCATAATCATTTTGTTGATGTCATAATCATTTCGTTGATGTCATAATGATTTGATGATATCATAATCATTTGATGTCATAATCATATGATGTAATAATCATTGGATGATGTCATAATCATTTTGTTGATGTCATAATCATTTGATGATGTCATAATCATTAGATGATGTCATAATCATTTTGTTGATGTCATAATCATTTGATGATGTCATAATCATTAGATGATGTCATAATCATTTTGTTGATGTCATAATCATTTGATGATGTCATAATCATTTGATGTCATAATCATTGGATGATGTCGTAATCATTTTGTTGATGTCATAATCATTTGATGATGTCATAATCATTTGATGATGTCATAATCATTTTGATGATGTCATAATCATTTGATGATATCATAATCATTTGATGTCATAATCATTGGATAATGTCATAATCATTTTGTTGATGTCATAATCATTTTATGATGTCATAATCATTTTGTTGATGTCATAATCATTGGATCATGTCATAATCCTTTTGTTGATGTCATAATCATTTGATGATGTCATAATCATTAGATGATGTCATAATCATATTGTTGATGTCATAATCATTTGATGATGTCATAATCATTTTGTTGATGTCATAATCATTTCGTTGATGTCATAATGATTTGATGATATCATAATCATTTGATGTCATAATCATTGGATGATGTCATAATCATTTTGTTGATGTCATAATCATTTGATGATGTCATAATCATTTGATGTCATAATCATTGGATGATGTCATAATCATTTTGTTGATGTCATAATCATTTTATGATGTCATAATCATTTTGTTGATGTCATAATCATTGGATGATGTCATAATCCTTTTGTTGATGTCATAATCATTTGATGATGTCATAATCATTAGATGATGTCATAATCATTTTGTTGATGTCATAATCATTTGATGATGTCATAATCATTTTGTTGATGTCATAATCATTTCGTTGATGTCATAATGATTTGATGATATCATAATCATTTGATGTCATAATCATTGCATGATGTCATAATCATTTTGTTGATGTCATAATCATTTGATGATGTCATAATCATTAGATGATGTCATAATCATTGGATGATGATATAATCATTTTGTTGATGTCATAATCATTTGATGTCATAATCATTGGATGATGTCAAAATCATTTTGTTGATGTCATAATCATTTGATGATGTCATAATCATTAGATAATGTCATAATCATTTTGTTGAAGTTATAATCATTTGATGATGTCATAATCATTTTGTTGATGTCATAATCATTTTGTTGATGTCATATTGATGTGATGATGTCATATTCATTTGATGTCATAATCATTGGATGATGTCATAATCATTTTGTTCATGTCATAATCATTTGATGATGTCATAATCATTTGATGTCATAATCATTGGATGATGTCATAATCATTTTGTTGATGTCATAATCATTTGATGATGTCATAATCATTAGATGATGTCAAATTCATTTTGTTGATGTCATAATCATTTGATGATGTCATAATCATTTGATGTAATAATCATTAGATGATGTCATAATCATTTTGTTGATGTCATAATCATTTGATGATGTCATAATCATTTGATGATGTCATAATCATTTTGTTGATGTCATAATCATTTGATTTTTGTTGATGTCATAATCATTTGATGATGTCATAATCATTTTGTTGATGTCATAATCATTTCGTTGATGTCATAATGATTTGATGATATCATAATCATTTGATGTCATAATCATTGGATGATGTCATAATCATTTTGTTGATGTCATAATCATTTGGTGATGTCATAATCATTTGATGTCATAATCATTGGATGATGTCATAATCATTTTGTTGATGTCATAATCATTTTATGATGTCATAATCATTTTGTTGATGTCATAATCATTGGATGATGTCATAATCCTTTTGTTGATGTCATAATCATTTGATGATGTCATAATCATTGGATGATGTCATAATCATTTGATGATGTCATAATCATTTGATGTCATAATCATTGGATGTGTCATAATCATTTGATGATGTCATAATCATTTTGTTGATGTCATAATCATTTGATGATGTCATAATCATTTTGTTGATGTCATAATCATTTGATGATGTCATAATCATTCTGTTGATGTCATAATCATTTTGATGATGTCATAATGATTTGATAATGTCATAATCATTTGATGTCATAATCATTGGATGATGTCATAATCATTTTGTTGATGTCATAATCATTTGATGATGTCATAATCATTAGATGATGTCATAATCATTTTGTTGATGTCATAATCATTTGATGATGTCATAATCATTTTGTTGATGTCATAATCATTTCGTTGATGTCATAATGATTTGATGATGTCATAATCATTAGATGATGTCATAATCATTTTGTTGATGTCATAATCATTTGATGATGTCATAATCATTAGATGATGTCATAATCATTTTGTTGATGTCATAATCATTTGATGATGTCATAATCATTTGATGTCATAATCATTGGATGATGTCGTAATCATTTTGTTGATGTCATAATCATTTGATGATGTCATGATCATTTGATGATGTCATAATCATTTTGATGATGTCATAATCATTTGATGATGTCATAATCATTTGATGTCATAATCATTGGATAATGTCATAATCATTTTGTTGATGTCATAATCATTTTATGATGTCATAATCATTTTGTTGATGTCATAATCATTTTGTTGATGTCATAATCATTGGATCATGTCATAATCCTTTTGTTGATGTCATAATCATTTGATGATGTCATAATCATATTGTTGATGTCATAATCATTTGATGATGTCATAATCATTTCGTTGATGTCATAATGATTTGATGATATCATAATCATTTGATGTCATAATCATTGGATGATGTCATAATCATTTTGTTGATGTCATAATCATTTGATGATGTCATAATCATTTGATGTCATAATCATTGGATGATGTCATAATCATTTTGTTGATGTCATAATCATTTTATGATGTCATAATCATTTTGTTGATGTCATAATCATTGGATGATGTCATAATCCTTTTGTTGATGTCATAATCATTTGATGATGTCATAATCATTAGATGATGTCATAATCATTTTGTTGATGTCATAATCATTTGATGATGTCATAATCATTTTGTTGATGTCATAATCATTTCGTTGATGTCATAATGATTTGATGATATCATAATCATTTGATGTCATAATCATTGCATGATGTCATAATCATTTTGTTGATGTCATAATCATTTGATGATGTCATAATCATTAGATGATGTCATAATCATTGGATGATGATATAATCATTTTGTTGATGTCATAATCATTTGATGTCATAATCATTGCATGATGTCAAAATCATTTTGTTGATGTCATAATCATTTGATGATGTCATAATCATTAGATAATGTCATAATCATTTTGTTGAAGTTATAATCATTTGATGATGTCATAATCATTTTGTTGATGTCATAATCATTTTGTTGATGTCATATTGATGTGATGATGTCATAATCATTGGATGTCATAATCATTGGATGATGTCATAATCATTTTGTTCATGTCATAATCATTTGATGATGTCATAATCATTTGATGTCATAATCATTGGATGATGTCATAATCATTTTGTTGATGTCATAATCATTTGATGATGTCATAATCATTAGATGATGTCAAATTCATTTTGTTGATGTCATAATCATTTGATGATGTCATAATCATTTGATGTAATAATCATTAGATGATGTCATAATCATTTTGTTGATGTCATAATCATTTGATGATGTCATAATCATTAGATGATGTCATAATCATTTTGTTGATGTCATAATCATTTGATGATGTCATAATCATTTGATGTCATAATCATTGGATGATGTCATAATCATTTTGTTGATGTCATAATCATTTGATGATGTCATAATCATTTGATGATGTCATAATCATTTGATGATGTCATAATCATTTGATGTCATAATCATTGGATGATGTCATAATCATTTTGTTGATGTCATAATCATTTGATGATGTCATAATCATTTGATGATGTCATAATCATTTTGTTGATGTCATAATCATTTGATGATGTCATAATCATTTGATGTCATAATCCTTGGATGATGTCATAATCATTTTGTTGATGTCATAATCATTTTATGATGTCATAATCATTTTGTTGATGTCATAATCATTGGATGATGTCATAATCCTTTTGTTGATGTCATAATCATTTGATGATGTCATAATCATTAGATGATGTCATAATCATTGTGTTGATGTCATAATCATTTCGTTGATGTCATAATCATTTCGTTGATATCATAATCATTTGATGTCATAATCATTGGATGATGTCATAATCATTTGATGATGCCATAATCATTTTGTTGATGTCATAATCATTTTATGATGTCATAATCATTTTGTTGATGTCATAATCATTTTGTTGATGTCATAATCATTTGATGATGTCATAATCATTAGATGATGTCATAATCATTTTGTTGATGTCATAATCATTTCATGATGTCATAATCACTTGATGTCATAATCATTGGATGATGTCATAATCATTTTGTTGATGTCATAATCATTTGATGATGTCATAATCATTAGATAATGTCATAATCATTTTGTTGAAGTCATAATCATTTGATGATGTCATAATCATTTTGTTGATGTCATAATGATTTGATGATGTCATAATCATTTGATGTCATAATCATTTGATGATGTCATAATCATTTTGTTGATGTCATAATCATTTGATGATGTCATAATCATTTGATGTCATAATCATTGGATGATGTCATAATCATTTTGTTGATGTCATAATCATTTGATGATGTCATAATCATTAGATGATGTCATAATAATTTTGTTGATGTCATAATCATTTGATGGTGTCATAATCATATGATGTAATAATCATTGGATGATGTCATAATCATTTTGTTGATGTCATAATCATTTGATGATGTCATAATCATTAGATGATGTCATAATCATTTTGTTGATGTCATAATCATTTGATGATGTCATAATCATTAGATGATGTCATAATCATTTTGTTGATGTCATAATCATTTGATGATGTCATAATCATTTGATGTCATAATCATTGGATGATGTCATAATCATTTTATTGATGTCATAATCATTTGATGATGTCATAATCATTTGATGATGTCATAATCATTTTGTTGATGTCATAATCATTTGATGATGTCATAATCATTTGATGTCATAATCATTGGATGATGTCATAATCATTTTGTTGATGTCATAATCATTTTATGATGTCATAATCATTTTGTTGATGTCATAATCATTGGATGATGTCATAATCCTTTTGTTGATGTCATAATCATTGATGATGTCATAATCATTAGATGATGTCATAATCATTTTGTTGATGTCATAATCATTTGATGATGTCATAATCATTTTGTTGATGTCATAATCATTTCGTTGATGTCATAATGATTTGATGATATCATAATCATTTGATGTCATAATCATTGGATGATGTCATAATCATTTGATG
The DNA here is from genome assembly GCF_039654945.1 of Dendrobates tinctorius. Lineage (NCBI taxonomy): Eukaryota > Metazoa > Chordata > Amphibia > Anura > Dendrobatidae > Dendrobates > Dendrobates tinctorius. The sequence goes on along the minus strand of NW_027361687.1, from coordinate 38,088,888 downwards.
ATGTCATAATCATTTTGTTGATGTCATAATCATTTCGTTGATGTCATAATGATTTGATGATATCATAATCATTTGATGTCATAATCATATGATGTAATAATCATTGGATGATGTCATAATCATTTTGTTGATGTCATAATCATTTGATGATGTCATAATCATTAGATGATGTCATAATCATTTTGTTGATGTCATAATCATTTGATGAAGTCATAATCATTAGATGATGTCATAATCATTTTGTTGATGTCATAATCATTTGATGATGTCATAATCATTTGATGTCATAATCATTGGATGATGTCGTAATCATTTTGTTGATGTCATAATCATTTGATGATGTCATAATCATTTGATGATGTCATAATCATTTTGATGATGTCATAATCATTTGATGATGTCATAATCATTTGATGTCATAATCATTGGATAATTTCATAATCATTTTGTTGATGTCATAATCATTTTATGATGTCATAATCATTTTGTTGATGTCATAATCATTGGATCATGTCATAATCCTTTTGTTGATGTCATAATCATTTGATGATGTCATAATCATTAGATGATGTCATAATCATATTGTTGATGTCATAATCATTTGATGATGTCATAATCATTTTGTTGATGTCATAATCATTTCGTTGATGTCATAATGATTTGATGATATCATAATCATTTGATGTCATAATCATTGGATGATGTCATAATCATTTTGTTGATGTCATAATCATTTGATGATGTCATAATCATTTGATGTCATAATCATTGGATGATGTCATAATCATTTTGTTGATGTCATAATCATTTTATGATGTCATAATCATTTTGTTGATGTCATAATCATTGGATGATGTCATAATCCTTTTGTTGATGTCATAATCATTTGATGATGTCATAATCATTAGATGATGTCATAATCATTTTGTTGATGTCATAATCATTTGATGATGTCATAATCATTTTGTTGATGTCATAATCATTTCGTTGATGTCATAATGATTTGATGATATCATAATCATTTGATGTCATAATCATTGCATGATGTCATAATCATTTTGTTGATGTCATAATCATTTGATGATGTCATAATCATTAGATGATGTCATAATCATTGGATGATGATATAATCATTTTGTTGATGTCATAATCATTTGATGTCATAATCATTGGATGATGTCAAAATCATTTTGTTGATGTCATAATCATTTGATGATGTCATAATCATTAGATAATGTCATAATCATTTTGTTGAAGTTATAATCATTTGATGATGTCATAATCATTTTGTTGATGTCATAATCATTTTGTTGATGTCATATTGATGTGATGATGTCATATTCATTTGATGTCATAATCATTGGATGATGTCATAATCATTTTGTTCATGTCATAATCATTTGATGATGTCATAATCATTTGATGTCATAATCATTGGATGATGTCATAATCATTTTGTTGATGTCATAATCATTTGATGATGTCATAATCATTAGATGATGTCAAATTCATTTTGTTGATGTCATAATCATTTGATGATGTCATAATCATTTGATGTAATAATCATTAGATGATGTCATAATCATTTTGTTGATGTCATAATCATTTGATGATGTCATAATCATTAGATGATGTCATAATCATTTTGTTGATGTCATAATCATTTGATTTTTGTTGATGTCATAATCATTTGATGATGTCATAATCATTTTGTTGATGTCATAATCATTTCGTTGATGTCATAATGATTTGATGATATCATAATCATTTGATGTCATAATCATTGGATGATGTCATAATCATTTTGTTGATGTCATAATCATTTGGTGATGTCATAATCATTTGATGTCATAATCATTGGATGATGTCATAATCATTTTGTTGATGTCATAATCATTTGATGATGTCATAATCATTTTGTTGATGTCATAATCATTGGATGATGTCATAATCATTTGATGATGTCATTATCATTTGATGATGTCATAATCATTAGATGATGTCATAATCATTTTGTTGATGTCATAATCATTTGATGATGTCATAATCATTTTGTTGATGTCATAATCATTTCGTTGATGTCATAATGATTTGATGATATCATAATCATTTGATGTCATAATCATTGGATGATGTCATAATCATTTTGTTGATGTCATAATCATTTTGATGATGTCATAATGATTTGATAATGTCATAATCATTTGATGTCATAATCATTGGATGATGTCATAATCATTTTGTTGATGTCATAATCATTTGATGATGTCATAATCATTAGATGATGTCATAATCATTTTGTTGATGTCATATTCATTTGATGATGTCATAATCATTTTGTTGATGTCATAATCATTTCGTTGATGTCATAATGATTTGATGATGTCATAATCATTAGATGATGTCATAATCATTTTGTTGATGTCATAATCATTTGATGATGTCATAATCATTAGATGATGTCATAATCATTTTGTTGATGTCATAATCATTTGATGATGTCATAATCATTTGATGTCATAATCATTGGATGATGTCGTAATCATTTTGTTGATGTCCTAATCATTTGATGATGTCATGATCATTTGATGATGTCATAATCATTTTGATGATGTCATAATCATTTGATGATGTCATAATCATTTGATGTCATAATCATTGGATAATGTCATAATCATTTTGTTGATGTCATAATCATTTTATGATGTCATAATCATTTTGTTGATGTCATAATCATTGGATCATGTCATAATCCTTTTGTTGATGTCATAATCATTTGATGATGTCATAATCATTAGATGATGTCATAATCATATTGTTGATGTCATAATCATTTGATGATGTCATAATCATTTTGTTGATGTCATAATCATTTCGTTGATGTCATAATGAATTGATGATATCATAATCATTTGATGTCATAATCATTGCATGATGTCATAATCATTTTGTTGATGTCATAATCATTGGATGATGTCATAATCATTTTGTTGATGTCATAATCATTTGATGATGTCATAATCATTTGATGTCATAATCATTGGATGATGTCATAATCATTTTGTTGATGTCATAATCATTTTATGATGTCATAATCATTTTGTTGATGTCATAATCATTTGATGATGTCATAATCATTAGATGATGTCATAATCATTTTGTTGATGTCATAATCATTTGATGATGTCATAATCATTTTGTTGATGTGATAATCATTTCGTTGATGTCATAATGATTTGATGATATCATAATCATTTGATGTCATAATCATTGCATGATGTCATAATCATTTTGTTGATGTCATAATCATTTGATGATGTCATAATCATTAGATGATGTCATAATCATTGGATGATGATATAATCATTTTGTTGATGTCATAATCATTTGATGTCATAATCATTGGATGATGTCAAAATCATTTTGTTGATGTCATAATCATTTGATGATGTCATAATCATTAGATAATGTCATAATCATTTTGTTGAAGTTATAATCATTTGATGATGTCATAATCATTTTGTTGATGTCATAATCATTTTGTTGATGTCATATTGATGTGATGATGTCATAATCATTTGATGTCATAATCATTGGATGATGTCATAATCATTTTGTTCATGTCATAATCATTTGATGATGTCATAATCATTTGATGTCATAATCATTGGATGATGTCATAATCATTTTGTTGATGTCATAATCATTTGATGATGTCATAATCATTAGATGATGTCAAATTCATTTTGTTGATGTCATAATCGTTTGATGATGTCATAATCATTTGATGTAATAATCATTAGATGATGTCATAATCATTTTGTTGATGTCATAATCATTTGATGATGTCATAATCATTAGATGATGTCATAATCATTTTGTTGATGTCATAATCATTTGATGATGTCATAATCATTTGATGTCATAATCATTGGATGATGTCATAATCATTTTGTTGATGTCATAATCATTTGATGATGTCATAATCATTTGATGATGTCATAATCATTTTGTTGATGTCATAATCATTTGATGATGTCATAATCATTTGATGTCATAATCATTGGATGATGTCATAATCATTTTGTTGATGTCATAATCATTTGATGATGTCATAATCATTTGATGATGTCATAATCATTTTGTTGATGTCATAATCATTTGATGATGTCATAATCATTTGATGTCAAAATCCTTGGATGATGTCATAATCATTTTGTTGATGTCATAATCATTTTATGATGTCATAATCATTTTGTTGATGTCATAATCATTGGATGATGTCATAATCCTTTTGTTGATGTCATAATCATTTGATGATGTCATAATCATTAGATGATGTCATAATCATTTTGTTGATGTCATAATCATTTGATGATGTCATAATCATTTTGTTGATGTCATAATCATTTCGTTGATGTCATAATGATTTGATGATATCATAATCATTTGATGTCATAATCATTGGATGATGTCATAATCATTTTGTTGATGTCATAATCATTTGATGATGTCATAATCATTTGATGTCATAATCATTGGATGATGTCATAATCATTTGATGATGCCATAATCATTTTGTTGATGTCATAATCATTTTATGATGTCATAATCATTTTGTTGATGTCATAATCATTTTGTTGATGTCATAATCATTTGATGATGTCATAATCATTTGATGTCATAATCATTGGATGATGTCGTAATCATTTTGTTGATGTCATAATCATTTGATGATGTCATGATCATTTGATGATGTCATAATCATTGGATCATGTCATAATCCTTTTGTTGATGTCATATTCATTTGATGATGTCATAATCATTAGATGATGTCATAATCATATTGTTGATGTCATAATCATTTGATGATGTCATAATCATTTTGTTGATGTCATAATCATTTTGTTGATGTCATAATGATTTGATGATATCATAATCATTTGATGTCATAATCATTGGATGATGTCATAATCATTTTGTTGATGTCATAATCATTTGATGATGTCATAATCATTTGATGTCATAATCATTGGATGATGTCATAATCATTTTGTTGATGTCATAATCATTTTGTTGATGTCATAATGATTTGATGATATCATAATCATTTGATGTCATAATCATTGGATGATGTCATAATCATTTTGTTGATGTCATAATCATTTGATGATGTCATAATCATTTGATGTCATAATCATTGGATGATGTCATAATCATTTTGTTGATGTCATAATCATTTTATGATGTCATAATCATTTTGTTGATGTCATAATCATTGGATGATGTCATAATCCTTTTGTTGATGTCATAATCATTTGATGATGTCATAATCATTAGATGATGTCATAATCATTTTGTTGATGTCATAATCATTTGATGATGTCATAATCATTTTGTTGATGTCATAATCATTTCGTTGATGTCATAATGATTTGATGATATCATAATCATTTGATGTCATAATCATTGCATGATGTCATAATCATTTTGTTGATGTCATAATCATTTGATGATGTCATAATCATTAGATGATGTCATAATCATTGGATGATGATATAATCATTTTGTTGATGTCATAATCATTTGATGTCATAATCATTGCATGATGTCAAAATCATTTTGTTGATGTCATAATCATTTGATGATGTCATAATCATTAGATAATGTCATAATCATTTTGTTGAAGTTATAATCATTTGATGATGTCATAATCATTTTGTTGATGTCATAATCATTTTGTTGATGTCATATTGATGTGATGATGTCATAATCATTGGATGTCATAATCATTGGATGATTGGATGATGTCATAATCATTTTGTTCATGTCATAATCATTTGATGATGTCATAATCATTTGATGTCATAATCATTGGATGATGTCATAATCATTTTGTTGATGTCATAATCATTTGATGATGTCATAATCATTAGATGATGTCAAATTCATTTTGTTGATGTCATAATCATTTGATGATGTCATAATCATTTGATGTAATAATCATTGGATGATGTCATAATCATTTTGTTGATGTCATAATCATTTGATGATGTCATAATCATTTGATGATGTCATAATCATTTGATGATGTCATAATCATTTGATGTCATAATCATTGGATGATGTCATAATCATTTTGTTGATGTCATAATCATTTGATGATGTCATAATCATTTGATGATGTCATAATCATTTTGTTGATGTCATAATCATTTGATGATGTCATAATCATTTGATGTCATAATCCTTGGATGATGTCATAATCATTTTGTTGATGTCATAATCATTTTATGATGTCATAATCATTTTGTTGATGTCATAATCATTGGATGATGTCATAATCCTTTTGTTGATGTCATAATCATTTGATGATGTCATAATCATTAGATGATGTCATAATCATTGTGTTGATGTCATAATCATTTCGTTGATGTCATAATCATTTCGTTGATATCATAATCATTTGATGTCATAATCATTGGATGATGTCATAATCATTTGATGATGCCATAATCATTTTGTTGATGTCATAATCATTTTATGATGTCATAATCATTTTGTTGATGTCATAATCATTTTGTTGATGTCATAATCATTTGATGATGTCATAATCATTAGATGATGTCATAATCATTTTGTTGATGTCATAATCATTTCATGATGTCATAATCACTTGATGTCATAATCATTGGATGATGTCATAATCATTTTGTTGATGTCATAATCATTTGATGATGTCATAATCATTAGATAATGTCATAATCATTTTGTTGAAGTCATAATCATTTGATGATGTCATAATCATTTTGTTGATGTCATAATGATTTGATGATGTCATAATCATTTGATGTCATAATCATTTGATGATGTCATAATCATTTTGTTGATGTCATAATCATTTGATGATGTCATAATCATTTGATGTCATAATCATTGGATGATGTCATAATCATTTTGTTGATGTCATAATCATTTGATGATGTCATAATCATTAGATGATGTCATAATAATTTTGTTGATGTCATAATCATTTGATGGTGTCATAATCATATGATGTAATAATCATTGGATGATGTCATAATCATTTTGTTGATGTCATAATCATTTGATGATGTCATAATCATTAGATGATGTCATAATCATTTTGTTGATGTCATAATCATTTGATGATGTCATAATCATTAGATGATGTCATAATCATTTTGTTGATGTCATAATCATTTGATGATGTCATAATCATTTGATGTCATAATCATTGGATGATGTCATAATCATTTTATTGATGTCATAATCATTTGATGATGTCATAATCATTTGATGATGTCATAATCATTTTGTTGATGTCATAATCATTTGATGATGTCATAATCATTTGATGTCATAATCATTGGATGATGTCATAATCATTTTGTTGATGTCATAATCATTTTATGATGTCATAATCATTTTGTTGATGTCATAATCATTGGATGATGTCATAATCCTTTTGTTGATGTCATAATCATTGATGATGTCATAATCATTAGATGATGTCATAATCATTTTGTTGATGTCATAATCATTTGATGATGTCATAATCATTTTGTTGATGTCATAATCATTTCGTTGATGTCATAATGATTTGATGATATCATAATCATTTGATGTCATAATCATTGGATGATGTCATAATCATTTGATGATGTCATAATCATTTTGTTGATGTCATAATCATTTCGTTGATGTCATAATGATTTGATGATATCATAATCATTTGATGTCATAATCATATGATGTAATAATCATTGGATGATGTCATAATCATTTTGTTGATGTCATAATCATTTGATGATGTCATAATCATTAGATGATGTCATAATCATTTTGTTGATGTCATAATCATTTGATGAAGTCATAATCATTAGATGATGTCATAATCATTTTGTTGATGTCATAATCATTTGATGATGTCATAATCATTTGATGTCATAATCATTGGATGATGTCGTAATCATTTTGTTGATGTCATAATCATTTGATGATGTCATAATCATTTGATGATGTCATAATCATTTTGATGATGTCATAATCATTTGATGATGTCATAATCATTTGATGTCATAATCATTGGATAATGTCATAATCATTTTGTTGATGTCATAATCATTTTATGATGTCATAATCATTTTGTTGATGTCATAATCATTGGATCATGTCATAATCCTTTTGTTGATGTCATAATCATTTGATGATGTCATAATCATTAGATGATGTCATAATCATATTGTTGATGTCATAATCATTTGATGATGTCATAATCATTTTGTTGATGTCATAATCATTTCGTTGATGTCATAATGATTTGATGATATCATAATCATTTGATGTCATAATCATTGGATGATGTCATAATCATTTTGTTGATGTCATAATCATTTGATGATGTCATAATCATTTGATGTCATAATCATTGGATGATGTCATAATCATTTTGTTGATGTCATAATCATTTTATGATGTCATAATCATTTTGTTGATGTCATAATCATTGGATGATGTCATAATCCTTTTGTTGATGTCATAATCATTTGATGATGTCATAATCATTAGATGATGTCATAATCATTTTGTTGATGTCATAATCATTTGATGATGTCATAATCATTTTGTTGATGTCATAATCATTTCGTTGATGTCATAATGATTTGATGATATCATAATCATTTGATGTCATAATCATTGCATGATGTCATAATCATTTTGTTGATGTCATAATCATTTGATGATGTCATAATCATTAGATGATGTCATAATCATTGGATGATGATATAATCATTTTGTTGATGTCATAATCATTTGATGTCATAATCATTGGATGATGTCAAAATCATTTTGTTGATGTCATAATCATTTGATGATGTCATAATCATTAGATAATGTCATAATCATTTTGTTGAAGTTATAATCATTTGATGATGTCATAATCATTTTGTTGATGTCATAATCATTTTGTTGATGTCATATTGATGTGATGATGTCATATTCATTTGATGTCATAATCATTGGATGATGTCATAATCATTTTGTTCATGTCATAATCATTTGATGATGTCATAATCATTTGATGTCATAATCATTGGATGATGTCATAATCATTTTGTTGATGTCATAATCATTTGATGATGTCATAATCATTAGATGATGTCAAATTCATTTTGTTGATGTCATAATCATTTGATGATGTCATAATCATTTGATGTAATAATTATTAGATGATGTCATAATCATTTTGTTGATGTCATAATCATTTGATGATGTCATAATCATTAGATGATGTCATAATCATTTTGTTGATGTCATAATCATTTGATTTTTGTTGATGTCATAATCATTTGATGATGTCATAATCATTTTGTTGATGTCATAATCATTTCGTTGATGTCATAATGATTTGATGATATCATAATCATTTGATGTCATAATCATTGGATGATGTCATAATCATTTTGTTGATGTCATAATCATTTGGTGATGTCATAATCATTTGATGTCATAATCATTGGATGATGTCATAATCATTTTGTTGATGTCATAATCATTTGATGATGTCATAATCATTTTGTTGATGTCATAATCATTGGATGATGTCATAATCATTTGATGATGTCATTATCATTTGATGATGTCATAATCATTAGATGATGTCATAATCATTTTGTTGATGTCATAATCATTTGATGATGTCATAATCATTTTTTTGATGTCATAATCATTTCGTTGATGTCATAATGATTTGATGATATCATAATCATTTGATGTCATAATCATTGGATGATGTCATAATCATTTTGTTGATGTCATAATCATTTTGATGATGTCATAATGATTTGATAATGTCATAATCATTTGATGTCATAATCATTGGATGATGTCATAATCATTTTGTTGATGTCATAATCATTTGATGATGTCATAATCATTAGATGATGTCATAATCATTTTGTTGATGTCATATTCATTTGATGATGTCATAATCATTTTGTTGATGTCATAATCATTTCGTTGATGTCATAATGATTTGATGATGTCATAATCATTAGATGATGTCATAATCATTTTGTTGATGTCATAATCATTTGATGATGTCATAATCATTAGATGATGTCATAATCATTTTGTTGATGTCATAATCATTTGATGATGTCATAATCATTTGATGTCATAATCATTGGATGATGTCGTAATCATTTTGTTGATGTCCTAATCATTTGATGATGTCATGATCATTTGATGATGTCATAATCATTTTGATGATGTCATAATCATTTGATGATGTCATAATCATTTGATGTCATAATCATTGGATAATGTCATAATCATTTTGTTGATGTCATAATCATTTTATGATGTCATAATCATTTTGTTGATGTCATAATCATTGGATCATGTCATAATCCTTTTGTTGATGTCATAATCATTTGATGATGTCATAATCATTAGATGATGTCATAATCATATTGTTGATGTCATAATCATTTGATGATGTCATAATCATTTTGTTGATGTCATAATCATTTCGTTGATGTCATAATGAATTGATGATATCATAATCATTTGATGTCATAATCATTGGATGATGTCATAATCATTTTGTTGATGTCATAATCATTTGATGATGTCATAATCATTTGATGTCATAATCATTGGATGATGTCATAATCATTTTGTTGATGTCATAATCATTTTATGATGTCATAATCATTTTGTTGATGTCATAATCATTTGATGATGTCATAATCATTAGATGATGTCATAATCATTTTGTTGATGTCATAATCATTTGATGATGTCATAATCATTTTGTTGATGTGATAATCATTTCGTTGATGTCATAATGATTTGATGATATCATAATCATTTGATGTCATAATCATTGCATGATGTCATAATCATTTTGTTGATGTCATAATCATTTGATGATGTCATAATCATTAGATGATGTCATAATCATTGGATGATGATATAATCATTTTGTTGATGTCATAATCATTTGATGTCATAATCATTGGATGATGTCAAAATCATTTTGTTGATGTCATAATCATTTGATGATGTCATAATCATTAGATAATGTCATAATCATTTTGTTGAAGTTATAATCATTTGATGATGTCATAATCATTTTGTTGATGTCATAATCATTTTGTTGATGTCATATTGATGTGATGATGTCATAATCATTTGATGTCATAATCATTGGATGATGTCATAATCATTTTGTTCATGTCATAATCATTTGATGATGTCATAATCATTTGATGTCATAATCATTGGATGATGTCATAATCATTTTGTTGATGTCATAATCATTTGATGATGTCATAATCATTAGATGATGTCAAATTCATTTTGTTGATGTCATAATCGTTTGATGATGTCATAATCATTTGATGTAATAATCATTAGATGATGTCATAATCATTTTGTTGATGTCATAATCATTTGATGATGTCATAATCATTAGATGATGTCATAATCATTTTGTTGATGTCATAATCATTTGATGATGTCATAATCATTTGATGTCATAATCATTGGATGATGTCATAATCATTTTGTTGATGTCATAATCATTTGATGATGTCATAATCATTTGATGATGTCATAATCATTTTGTTGATGTCATAATCATTTGATGATGTCATAATCATTTGATGTCATAATCATTGGATGATGTCATAATCATTTTGTTGATGTCATAATCATTTGATGATGTCATAATCATTTGATGATGTCATAATCATTTTGTTGATGTCATAATCATTTGATGATGTCATAATCATTTGATGTCAAAATCCTTGGATGATGTCATAATCATTTTGTTGATGTCATAATCATTTTATGATGTCATAATCATTTTGTTGATGTCATAATCATTGGATGATGTCATAATCCTTTTGTTGATGTCATAATCATTTGATGATGTCATAATCATTAGATGATGTCATAATCATTTTGTTGATGTCATAATCATTTGATGATGTCATAATCATTTTGTTGATGTCATAATCATTTCGTTGATGTCATAATGATTTGATGATATCATAATCATTTGATGTCATAATCATTGGATGATGTCATAATCATTTTGTTGATGTCATAATCATTTGATGATGTCATAATCATTTGATGTCATAATCATTGGATGATGTCATAATCATTTTGTTGATGTCATAATCATTTTGTTGATGTCATAATGATTTGATGATATCATAATCATTTGATGTCATAATCATTGGATGATGTCATAATCATTTTGTTGATGTCATAATCATTTGATGATGTCATAATCATTTGATGTCATAATCATTGGATGATGTCATAATCATTTTGTTGATGTCATAATCATTTTATGATGTCATAATCATTTTGTTGATGTCATAATCATTGGATGATGTCATAATCCTTTTGTTGATGTCATAATCATTTGATGATGTCATAATCATTAGATGATGTCATAATCATTTTGTTGATGTCATAATCATTTGATGATGTCATAATCATTTTGTTGATGTCATAATCATTTCGTTGATGTCATAATGATTTGATGATATCATAATCATTTGATGTCATAATCATTGCATGATGTCATAATCATTTTGTTGATGTCATAATCATTTGATGATGTCATAATCATTAGATGATGTCATAATCATTGGATGATGACATAATCATTTTGTTGATGTCATAATCATTTTATGATGTCATAATCATTTTGTTGATGTCATAATCATTTTGTTGATGTCATAATCATTTGATGATGTCATAATCATTTGATGTCATAATCATTGCATGATGTCATAATCATTTTGTTGATGTCATAATCATTTGATGATGTCATAATCATTAGATGATGTCATAATCATTGGATGATGACATAATCATTTTGTTGATGTCATAATCATTTTATGATGTCATAATCATTTTGTTGATGTCATAATCATTTTGTTGATGTCATAATCATTTGATGATGTCATAATCATTTGATGTCATAATCATTGGATGATGTCGTAATCATTTTGTTGATGTCATAATCATTTGATGATGTCATGATCATTTGATGATGTCATAATCATTTTGATGATGTCATAATCATTTGATGATGTCATAATCATTTGATGTCATAATCATTGGATAATGTCATAATCATTTTGTTGATGTCATAATCATTTTATGATGTCATAATCATTTTGTTGATGTCATAATCATTGGATCATGTCATAATCCTTTTGTTGATGTCATAATCATTTGATGATGTCATAATCATTAGATGATGTCATAATCATATTGTTGATGTCATAATCATTTGATGATGTCATAATCATTTTGTTGATGTCATAATCATTTTGTTGATGTCATAATGATTTGATGATATCATAATCATTTGATGTCATAATCATTGGATGATGTCATAATCATTTTGTTGATGTCATAATCATTTGATGATGTCATAATCATTTGATGTCATAATCATTGGATGATGTCATAATCATTTTGTTGATGTCATAATCATTTTGTTGATGTCATAATGATTTGATGATATCATAATCATTTGATGTCATAATCATTGGATAATGTCATAATCATTTTGTTGATGTCATAATCATTTGATGATGTCATAATCATTTGATGTCATAATCATTGGATGATGTCATAATCATTTTGTTGATGTCATAATCATTTTATGATGTCATAATCATTTTGTTGATGTCATAATCATTTGATGATGTCATAATCATTTTGTTGATGTCATAATCATTTCGTTGATGTCATAATGATTTGATGTCATAATCATTGGATGATGTCATAATCATTTGATGATGCCATAATCATTTTGTTGATGTCATAATCATTTGATGATGTCATAATCATTTGATGTCATAATCATTGGATGATGTCATAATCATTTGATGATGCCATAATCATTTTGTTGATGTCATAATCATTTTATGATGTCATAATCATTTTGTTGATGTCATAATCATTTTGTTGATGTCATAATCATTTGATGATGTCATAATCATTTGATGTCATAATCATTGGATGATGTCGTAATCATTTTGTTGATGTCATAATCATTTGATGATGTCATGATCATTTGATGATGTCATAATCATTTTGATGATGTCATAATCATTTGATGATGTCATAATCATTTGATGTCATAATCATTGGATAATGTCATAATCATTTTGTTGATGTCATAATCATTTTATGATGTCATAATCATTTTGTTGATGTCATAATCATTGGATCATGTCATAATCCTTTTGTTGATGTCATAATCATTTGATGATGTCATAATCATTAGATGATGTCATAATCATATTGTTGATGTCATAATCATTTGATGATGTCATAATCATTTTGTTGATGTCATAATCATTTTGTTGATGTCATAATGATTTGATGATATCATAATCATTTGATGTCATAATCATTGGATGATGTCATAATCATTTTGTTGATGTCATAATCATTTGATGATGTCATAATCATTTGATGTCATAATCATTGAATGATGTCATAATCATTTTGTTGATGTCATAATCATTTTGTTGATGTCATAATGATTTGATGATATCATAATCATTTGATGTCATAATCATTGGATGATGTCATAATCATTTTGTTGATGTCATAATCATTTGATGATGTCATAATCATTTGATGTCATAATCATTGGATGATGTCATAATCATTTTGTTGATGTCATAATCATTTTATGATGTCATAATCATTTTGTTGATGTCATAATCATTGGATGATGTCATAATCCTTTTGTTGATGTCATAATCATTTGATGATGTCATAATCATTAGATGATGTCATAATCATTTTGTTGATGTCATAATCATTTGATGATGTCATAATCATTTTGTTGATGACATAATCATTTCGTTGATGTCATAATGATTTGATGATATCATAATCATTTGATGTCATAATCATTGCATGATGTCATAATCATTTTGTTGATGTCATAATCATTTGATGATGTCATAATCATTAGATGATGTCATAATCATTGGATGATGACATAATCATTTTGTTGATGTCATAATCATTTTATGATGTCATAATCATTTTGTTGATGTCATAATCATTTTGTTGATGTCATAATCATTTGATGATGTCATAATCATTAGATGATGTCATAATCATTTTGTTGATGTCATAATCATTTGATGATGTCATAATCATTTTGTTGATGTCATAATCATTTCGTTGATGTCATAATGATTTGATGATATCATAATCATTTGATGTCATAATCATTGGATGATGTCATAATCATTTTGTTGATGTCATAATCATTTGATGATGTCATAATCATTTGATGTCATAATCATTGGATGATGTCATAATCATTTGATGATGCCATAATCATTTTGTTGATGTCATAATCATTTTATGATGTCATAATCATTTTGTTGATGTCATAATCATTTTGTTGATGTCATAATCATTTGATGATGTCATAATCATTTGATGTCATAATCATTGGATGATGTCGTAATCATTTTGTTGATGTCATAATCATTTGATGATGTCATGATCATTTGATGATGTCATAATCATTGGATCATGTCATAATCCTTTTGTTGATGTCATAATCATTTGATGATGTCATAATCATTAGATGATGTCATAATCATATTGTTGATGTCATAATCATTTGATGATGTCATAATCATTTTGTTGATGTCATAATCATTTTGTTGATGTCATAATGATTTGATGATATCATAATCATTTGATGTCATAATCATTGGATGATGTCATAATCATTTTGTTGATGTCATAATCATTTGATGATGTCATAATCATTTGATGTCATAATCATTGGATGATGTCATAATCATTTTGTTGATGTCATAATCATTTTGTTGATGTCATAATGATTTGATGATATCATAATCATTTGATGTCATAATCATTGGATGATGTCATAATCATTTTGTTGATGTCATAATCATTTGATGATGTCATAATCATTTGATGTCATAATCATTGGATGATGTCATAATCATTTTGTTGATGTCATAATCATTTTATGATGTCATAATCATTTTGTTGATGTCATAATCATTGGATGATGTCATAATCCTTTTGTTGATGTCATAATCATTTGATGATGTCATAATCATTTTGTTGATGTCATAATCATTTGATGATGTCATAATCATTTTGTTGATGTCATAATCATTTCGTTGATGTCATAATGATTTGATGATATCATAATCATTTGATGTCATAATCATTGCATGATGTCATAATCATTTTGTTGATGTCATAATCATTTGATGATGTCATAATCATTAGATGATGTCATAATCATTGGATGATGACATAATCATTTTGTTGATGTCATAATCATTTGATGTAATAATCATTGGATGATGTCATAATCATTTTGTTGATGTCATAATCATTTGATGATGTCATAATCATTAGATGATGTCATAATCATTTTGTTGACGTCATAATCATTTGATGATGTCATAATCATTAAATGATGTCATAATCATTTTGTTATGTCATAATCATTTGATGATGTCATAATCATTTGATGTCATAATCATTGGATGATGTCATAATCATTTTGTTGATGTCATGATCATTTTATGATGTCATAATCATTTTGTTGATGTCATAATCATTGGATGATGTCATAATCCTTTTGTTGATGTCATAATCATTTGATGATGTCATAATCATTGGATGATGTCATAATCATTTGATGATGTCATAATCATTTGATGTCATAATCATTGGATGTGTCATAATCATTTGATGATGTCATAATCATTTTGTTGATGTCATAATCATTTGATGATGTCATAATCATTTTGTTGATGTCATAATCATTTGATGATGTCATAATCATTCTGTTGATGTCATAATCATTTTGATGATGTCATAATGATTTGATGATATCATAATCATTTGATGTCATAATCATTGCATGATGTCATAATCATTTTGTTGATGTCATAATCATTTGATGATGTCATAATCATTAGATGATGTCATAATCATTGGATGATGATATAATCATTTTGTTGATGTCATAATCATTTGATGTCATAATCATTGGATGATGTCAAAATCATTTTGTTGATGTCATAATCATTTGATGATGTCATAATCATTAGATAATGTCATAATCATTTTGTTGAAGTTATAATCATTTGATGATGTCATAATCATTTTGTTGATGTCATAATCATTTTGTTGATGTCATATTGATGTGATGATGTCATAATCATTTGATGTCATAATCATTGGATGATGTCATAATCATTTTGTTCATGTCATAATCATTTGATGATGTCATAATCATTTGATGTCATAATCATTGGATGATGTCATAATCATTTTGTTGATGTCATAATCATTTGATGATGTCATAATCATTAGATGATGTCAAATTCATTTTGTTGATGTCATAATCATTTGATGATGTCATAATCATTTGATGTAATAATCATTAGATGATGTCATAATCATTTTGTTGATGTCATAATCATTTGATGATGTCATAATCATTAGATGATGTCATAATCATTTTGTTGATGTCATAATCATTTGATGATGTCATAATCATTTGATGTCATAATCATTGGATGATGTCATAATCATTTTGTTGATGTCATAATCATTTGATGATGTCATAATCATTTGATGATGTCATAATCATTTTGTTGATGTCATAATCATTTGATGATGTCATAATCATTTGATGTCATAATCATTGGATGATGTCATAATCATTTTGTTGATGTCATAATCATTTGATGATGTCATAATCATTTGATGATGTCATAATCATTTTGTTGATGTCATAATCATTTGATGATGTCATAATCATTTGATGTCATAATCCTTGGATGATGTCATAATCATTTTGTTGATGTCATAATCATTTTGTTGATGTCATAATCATTGGATGATGTCATAATCCTTTTGTTGATGTCATAATCATTTGATGATGTCATAATCATTAGATGATGTCATAATCATTTTGTTGATGTCATAATCATTTGATGATGTCATAATCATTTTGTTGATGTCATAATCATTTCGTTGATGTCATAATGATTTGATGATATCATAATCATTTGATGTCATAATCATTGGATGATGTCATAATCATTTTGTTGATGTCATAATCATTTGATGATGTCATAATCATTTGATGTCATAATCATTGGATGATGTCATAATCATTTGATGATGCCATAATCATTTTGTTGATGTCATAATCATTTTATGATGTCATAATCATTTTGTTGATGCCATAATCATTTTGTTGATGTCATAATCATTTTATGATGTCATAATCATTTTGTTGATGTCATAATCATTTTGTTGATGTCATAATCATTTGATGATGTCATAATCATTTGATGTCATAATCATTGGATGATGTCGTAATCATTTTGTTGATGTCATAATCATTTGATGATGTCATGATCATTTGATGATGTCATAATCATTTTGATGATGTCATAATCATTTGATGATGTCATAATCATTTGATGTCATAATCATTGGATAATGTCATAATCATTTTGTTGATGTCATAATCATTTTATGATGTCATAATCATTTTGTTGATGTCATAATCATTGGATCATGTCATAATCCTTTTGTTGATGTCATAATCATTTGATGATGTCATAATCATTAGATGATGTCATAATCATATTGTTGATGTCATAATCATTTGATGATGTCATAATCATTTTGTTGATGTCATAATCATTTTGTTGATGTCATAATGATTTGATGATATCATAATCATTTGATGTCATAATCATTGGATGATGTCATAATCATTTTGTTGATGTCATAATCATTTGATGATGTCATAATCATTTGATGTCATAATCATTGGATGATGTCATAATCATTTTGTTGATGTCATAATCATTTTATGATGTCATAATCATTTTGTTGATGTCATAATCATTGGATGATGTCATAATCCTTTTGTTGATGTCATAATCATTTGATGATGTCATAATCATTAGATGATGTCATAATCATTTTGTTGATGTCATAATCATTTGATGATGTCATAATCATTTTGTTGATGTCATAATCATTTCGTTGATGTCATAATGATTTGATGATATCATAATCATTTGATGTCATAATCATTGCATGATGTCATAATCATTTTGTTGATGTCATAATCATTTGATGATGTCATAATCATTAGATGATGTCATAATCATTGGATGATGACATAATCATTTTGTTGATGTCATAATCATTTGATGTAATAATCATTGGATGATGTCATAATCATTTTGTTGATGTCATAATCATTTGATGATGTCATAATCATTAGATGATGTCATAATCATTTTGTTGACGTCATAATCATTTGATGATGTCATAATCATTAAATGATGTCATAATCATTTTGTTATGTCATAATCATTTGATGATGTCATAATCATTTGATGTCATAATCATTGGATGATGTCATAATCATTTTGTTGATGTCATGATCATTTTATGATGTCATAATCATTTTGTTGATGTCATAATCATTGGATGATGTCATAATCCTTTTGTTGATGTCATAATCATTTGATGATGTCATAATCATTGGATGATGTCATAATCATTTGATGATGTCATAATCATTTGATGTCATAATCATTGGATGTGTCATAATCATTTGATGATGTCATAATCATTTTGTTGATGTCATAATCATTTGATGATGTCATAATCATTTTGTTGATGTCATAATCATTTGATGATGTCATAATCATTCTGTTGATGTCATAATCATTTTGATGATGTCATAATGATTTGATAATGTCATAATCATTTGATGTCATAATCATTGGATGATGTCATAATCATTTTGTTGATGTCATAATCATTTGATGATGTCATAATCATTAGATGATGTCATAATCATTTTGTTGATGTCATAATCATTTGATGATGTCATAATCATTTTGTTGATGTCATAATCATTTCGTTGATGTCATAATGATTTGATGATGTCATAATCATTAGATGATGTCATAATCATTTTGTTGATGTCATAATCATTTGATGATGTCATAATCATTAGATGATGTCATAATCATTTTGTTGATGTCATAATCATTTGATGATGTCATAATCATTTGATGTCATAATCATTGGATGATGTCGTAATCATTTTGTTGATGTCATAATCATTTGATGATGTCATGATCATTTGATGATGTCATAATCATTTTGATGATGTCATAATCATTTGATGATGTCATAATCATTTGATGTCATAATCATTGGATAATGTCATAATCATTTTGTTGATGTCATAATCATTTTATGATGTCATAATCATTTTGTTGATGTCATAATCATTGGATCATGTCATAATCCTTTTGTTGATGTCAAAATCATTTGATGATGTCATAATCATTAGATGATGTCATAATCATATTGTTGATGTCATAATCATTTGATGATGTCATAATCATTTTGTTGATGTCATAATCATTTCGTTGATGTCATAATGATTTGATGATATCATAATCATTTGATGTCATAATCATTGGATGATGTCATAATCATTTTGTTGATGTCATAATCATTTGATGATGTCATAATCATTTGATGTCATAATCATTGGATGATGTCATAATCATTTTGTTGATGTCATAATCATTTTATGATGTCATAATCATTTTGTTGATGTCATAATCATTGGATGATGTCATAATCCTTTTGTTGATGTCATAATCATTTGATGATGTCATAATCATTAGATGATGTCATAATCATTTTGTTGATGTCATAATCATTTGATGATGTCATAATCATTTTGTTGATGTCATAATCATTTCGTTGATGTCATAATGATTTGATGATATCATAATCATTTGATGTCATAATCATTGCATGATGTCATAATCATTTTGTTGATGTCATAATCATTTGATGATGTCATAATCATTAGATGATGTCATAATCATTGGATGATGATATAATCATTTTGTTGATGTCATAATCATTTGATGTCATAATCGTTGCATGATGCCATAATCATTTTGTTGATGTCATAATCATTTTATGATGTCATAATCATTTTGTTGATGTCATAATCATTTTGTTGATGTCATAATCATTTGATGATGTCATAATCATTTGATGTCATAATCATTGGATGATGTCGTAATCATTTTGTTGATGTCATAATCATTTGATGATGTCATGATCATTTGATGATGTCATAATCATTTTGATGATGTCATAATCATTTGATGATGTCATAATCATTTGATGTCATAATCATTGGATAATGTCATAATCATTTTGTTGATGTCATAATCATTTTATGATGTCATAATCATTTTGTTGATGTCATAATCATTGGATCATGTCATAATCCTTTTGTTGATGTCATAATCATTTGATGATGTCATAATCATTAGATGATGTCATAATCATATTGTTGATGTCATAATCATTTGATGATGTCATAATCATTTTGTTGATGTCATAATCATTTTGTTGATGTCATAATGATTTGATGATATCATAATCATTTGATGTCATAATCATTGGATGATGTCATAATCATTTTGTTGATGTCATAATCATTTGATGATGTCATAATCATTTGATGTCATAATCATTGGATGATGTCATAATCATTTTGTTGATGTCATAATCATTTTATGATGTCATAATCATTTTGTTGATGTCATAATCATTGGATGATGTCATAATCCTTTTGTTGATGTCATAATCATTTGATGATGTCATAATCATTAGATGATGTCATAATCATTTTGTTGATGTCATAATCATTTGATGATGTCATAATCATTTTGTTGATGTCATAATCATTTCGTTGATGTCATAATGATTTGATGATATCATAATCATTTGATGTCATAATCATTGCATGATGTCATAATCATTTTGTTGATGTCATAATCATTTGATGATGTCATAATCATTAGATGATGTCATAATCATTGGATGATGACATAATCATTTTGTTGATGTCATAATCATTTGATGTAATAATCATTGGATGATGTCATAATCATTTTGTTGATGTCATAATCATTTGATGATGTCATAATCATTAGATGATGTCATAATCATTTTGTTGACGTCATAATCATTTGATGATGTCATAATCATTAAATGATGTCATAATCATTTTGTTATGTCATAATCATTTGATGATGTCATAATCATTTGATGTCATAATCATTGGATGATGTCATAATCATTTTGTTGATGTCATGATCATTTTATGATGTCATAATCATTTTGTTGATGTCATAATCATTGGATGATGTCATAATCCTTTTGTTGATGTCATAATCATTTGATGATGTCATAATCATTGGATGATGTCATAATAATTTGATGATGTCATAATCATTTGATGTCATAATCATTGGATGTGTCATAATCATTTGATGATGTAATAATCATTTTGTTGATGTCATAATCATTTGATGATGTCATAATCATTTTGTTGATGTCATAATCATTTGATGATGTCATAATCATTCTGTTGATGTCATAATCATTTTGATGATGTCATAATGATTTGATAATGTCATAATCATTTGATGTCATAATCATTGGATGATGTCATAATCATTTTGTTGATGTCATAATCATTTGATGATGTCATAATCATTAGATGATGTCATAATCATTTTGTTGATGTCATAATCATTTGATGATGTCATAATCATTTTGTTGATGTCATAATCATTTCGTTGATGTCATAATGATTTGATGATGTCATAATCATTAGATGATGTCATAATCATTTTGTTGATGTCATAATCATTTGATGATGTCATAATCATTAGATGATGTCATAATCATTTTGTTGATGTCATAATCATTTGATGATGTCATAATCATTTGATGTCATAATCATTGGATGATGTCGTAATCATTTTGTTGATGTCATAATCATTTGATGATGTCATGATCATTTGATGATGTCATAATCATTTTGATGATGTCATAATCATTTGATGATGTCATAATCATTTGATGTCATAATCATTGGATAATGTCATAATCATTTTGTTGATGTCATAATCATTTTATGATGTCATAATCATTTTGTTGATGTCATAATCATTGGATCATGTCATAATCCTTTTGTTGATGTCAAAATCATTTGATGATGTCATAATCATTAGATGATGTCATAATCATATTGTTGATGTCATAATCATTTGATGATGTCATAATCATTTTGTTGATGTCATAATCATTTCGTTGATGTCATAATGATTTGATGATATCATAATCATTTGATGTCATAATCATTGGATGATGTCATAATCATTTTGTTGATGTCATAATCATTTGATGATGTCATAATCATTTGATGTCATAATCATTGGATGATGTCATAATCATTTTGTTGATGTCATAATCATTTTATGATGTCATAATCATTTTGTTGATGTCATAATCATTGGATGATGTCATAATCCTTTTGTTGATGTCATAATCATTTGATGATGTCATAATCATTAGATGATGTCATAATCATTTTGTTGATGTCATAATCATTTGATGATGTCATAATCATTTTGTTGATGTCATAATCATTTCGTTGATGTCATAATGATTTGATGATATCATAATCATTTGATGTCATAATCATTGCATGATGTCATAATCATTTTGTTGATGTCATAATCATTTGATGATGTCATAATCATTAGATGATGTCATAATCATTGGATGATGATATAATCATTTTGTTGATGTCATAATCATTTGATGTCATAATCGTTGCATGATGCCATAATCATTTTGTTGATGTCATAATCATTTTATGATGTCATAATCATTTTGTTGATGTCATAATCATTTTGTTGATGTCATAATCATTTGATGATGTCATAATCATTTGATGTCATAATCATTGGATGATGTCGTAATCATTTTGTTGATGTCATAATCATTTGATGATGTCATGATCATTTGATGATGTCATAATCATTTTGATGATGTCATAATCATTTGATGATGTCATAATCATTTGATGTCATAATCATTGGATAATGTCATAATCATTTTGTTGATGTCATAATCATTTTATGATGTCATAATCATTTTGTTGATGTCATAATCATTGGATCATGTCATAATCCTTTTGTTGATGTCATAATCATTTGATGATGTCATAATCATTAGATGATGTCATAATCATATTGTTGATGTCATAATCATTTGATGATGTCATAATCATTTTGTTGATGTCATAATCATTTTGTTGATGTCATAATGATTTGATGATATCATAATCATTTGATGTCATAATCATTGGATGATGTCATAATCATTTTGTTGATGTCATAATCATTTGATGATGTCATAATCATTTGATGTCATAATCATTGAATGATGTCATAATCATTTTGTTGATGTCATAATCATTTTGTTGATGTCATAATGATTTGATGATATCATAATCATTTGATGTCATAATCATTGGATGATGTCATAATCATTTTGTTGATGTCATAATCATTTGATGATGTCATAATCATTTGATGTCATAATCATTGGATGATGTCATAATCATTTTGTTGATGTCATAATCATTTTATGATGTCATAATCATTTTGTTGATGTCATAATCATTGGATGATGTCATAATCCTTTTGTTGATGTCATAATCATTTGATGATGTCATAATCATTAGATGATGTCATAATCATTTTGTTGATGTCATAATCATTTGATGATGTCATAATCATTTTGTTGATGACATAATCATTTCGTTGATGTCATAATGATTTGATGATATCATAATCATTTGATGTCATAATCATTGCATGATGTCATAATCATTTTGTTGATGTCATAATCATTTGATGATGTCATAATCATTAGATGATGTCATAATCATTGGATGATGACATAATCATTTTGTTGATGTCATAATCATTTTATGATGTCATAATCATTTTGTTGATGTCATAATCATTTTGTTGATGTCATAATCATTTGATGATGTCATAATCATTAGATGATGTCATAATCATTTTGTTGATGTCATAATCATTTGATGATGTCATAATCATTTTGTTGATGTCATAATCATTTCGTTGATGTCATAATGATTTGATGATATCATAATCATTTGATGTCATAATCATTGGATGATGTCATAATCATTTTGTTGATGTCATAATCATTTGATGATGTCATAATCATTTGATGTCATAATCATTGGATGATGTCATAATCATTTGATGATGCCATAATCATTTTGTTGATGTCATAATCATTTTATGATGTCATAATCATTTTGTTGATGTCATAATCATTTTGTTGATGTCATAATCATTTGATGATGTCATAATCATTTGATGTCATAATCATTGGATGATGTCGTAATCATTTTGTTGATGTCATAATCATTTGATGATGTCATGATCATTTGATGATGTCATAATCATTGGATCATGTCATAATCCTTTTGTTGATGTCATAATCATTTGATGATGTCATAATCATTAGATGATGTCATAATCATATTGTTGATGTCATAATCATTTGATGATGTCATAATCATTTTGTTGATGTCATAATCATTTTGTTGATGTCATAATGATTTGATGATATCATAATCATTTGATGTCATAATCATTGGATGATGTCATAATCATTTTGTTGATGTCATAATCATTTGATGATGTCATAATCATTTGATGTCATAATCATTGGATGATGTCATAATCATTTTGTTGATGTCATAATCATTTTGTTGATGTCATAATGATTTGATGATATCATAATCATTTGATGTCATAATCATTGGATGATGTCATAATCATTTTGTTGATGTCATAATCATTTGATGATGTCATAATCATTTGATGTCATAATCATTGGATGATGTCATAATCATTTTGTTGATGTCATAATCATTTTATGATGTCATAATCATTTTGTTGATGTCATAATCATTGGATGATGTCATAATCCTTTTGTTGATGTCATAATCATTTGATGATGTCATAATCATTTTGTTGATGTCATAATCATTTGATGATGTCATAATCATTTTGTTGATGTCATAATCATTTCGTTGATGTCATAATGATTTGATGATATCATAATCATTTGATGTCATAATCATTGCATGATGTCATAATCATTTTGTTGATGTCATAATCATTTGATGATGTCATAATCATTAGATGATGTCATAATCATTGGATGATGACATAATCATTTTGTTGATGTCATAATCATTTGATGTAATAATCATTGGATGATGTCATAATCATTTTGTTGATGTCATAATCATTTGATGATGTCATGATCATTTGATGATGTCATAATCATTTTGATGATGTCATAATCATTTGATGATGTCATAATCATTTGATGTCATAATCATTGGATAATGTCATAATCATTTTGTTGATGTCATAATCATTTTATGATGTCATAATCATTTTGTTGATGTCATAATCATTGGATCATGTCATAATCCTTTTGTTGATGTCAAAATCATTTGATGATGTCATAATCATTAGATGATGTCATAATCATGTTGTTGATGTCATAATCATTTGATGATGTCATAATCATTTTGTTGATGTCATAATCATTTCGTTGATGTCATAATGATTTGATGATATCATAATCATTTGATGTCATAATCATTGGATGATGTCATAATCATTTTGTTGATGTCATAATCATTTGATGATGTCATAATCATTTGATGTCATAATCATTGGATGATGTCATAATCATTTTGTTGATGTCATAATCATTTTATGATGTCATAATCATTTTGTTGATGTCATAATCATTGGATGATGTCATAATCCTTTTGTTGATGTCATAATCATTTGATGATGTCATAATCATTAGATGATGTCATAATCATTTTGTTGATGTCATAATCATTTGATGATGTCATAATCATTTTGTTGATGTCATAATCATTTCGTTGATGTCATAATGATTTGATGATATCATAATCATTTGATGTCATAATCATTGCATGATGTCATAATCATTTTGTTGATGTCATAATCATTTGATGATGTCATAATCATTAGATGATGTCATAATCATTGGATGATGATATAATCATTTTGTTGATGTCATAATCATTTGATGTCATAATCGTTGCATGATGCCATAATCATTTTGTTGATGTCATAATCATTTTATGATGTCATAATCATTTTGTTGATGTCATAATCATTTTGTTGATGTCATAATCATTTGATGATGTCATAATCATTTGATGTCATAATCATTGGATGATGTCGTAATCATTTTGTTGATGTCATAATCATTTGATGATGTCATGATCATTTGATGATGTCATAATCATTTTGATGATGTCATAATCATTTGATGATGTCATAATCATTTGATGTCATAATCATTGGATAATGTCATAATCATTTTGTTGATGTCATAATCATTTTATGATGTCATAATCATTTTGTTGATGTCATAATCATTGGATCATGTCATAATCCTTTTGTTGATGTCATAATCATTTGATGATGTCATAATCATTAGATGATGTCATAATCATATTGTTGATGTCATAATCATTTGATGATGTCATAATCATTTTGTTGATGTCATAATCATTTTGTTGATGTCATAATGATTTGATGATATCATAATCATTTGATGTCATAATCATTGGATGATGTCATAATCATTTTGTTGATGTCATAATCATTTGATGATGTCATAATCATTTGATGTCATAATCATTGAATGATGTCATAATCATTTTGTTGATGTCATAATCATTTTGTTGATGTCATAATGATTTGATGATATCATAATCATTTGATGTCATAATCATTGGATGATGTCATAATCATTTTGTTGATGTCATAATCATTTGATGATGTCATAATCATTTGATGTCATAATCATTGGATGATGTCATAATCATTTTGTTGATGTCATAATCATTTTATGATGTCATAATCATTTTGTTGATGTCATAATCATTGGATGATGTCATAATCCTTTTGTTGATGTCATAATCATTTGATGATGTCATAATCATTAGATGATGTCATAATCATTTTGTTGATGTCATAATCATTTGATGATGTCATAATCATTTTGTTGATGACATAATCATTTCGTTGATGTCATAATGATTTGATGATATCATAATCATTTGATGTCATAATCATTGCATGATGTCATAATCATTTGATGATGTCATAATCATTTGATGTCATAATCATTGGATAATGTCATAATCATTTTGTTGATGTCATAATCATTTTATGATGTCATAATCATTTTGTTGATGTCATAATCATTGGATCATGTCATAATCCTTTTGTTGATGTCATAATCATTTGATGATGTCATAATCATTAGATGATGTCATAATCATATTGTTGATGTCATAATCATTTGATGATGTCATAATCATTTTGTTGATGTCATAATCATTTTGTTGATGTCATAATGATTTGATGATATCATAATCATTTGATGTCATAATCATTGGATGATGTCATAATCATTTTGTTGATGTCATAATCATTTGATGATGTCATAATCATTTGATGTCATAATCATTGAATGATGTCATAATCATTTTGTTGATGTCATAATCATTTTGTTGATGTCATAATGATTTGATGATATCATAATCATTTGATGTCATAATCATTGGATGATGTCATAATCATTTTGTTGATGTCATAATCATTTGATGATGTCATAATCATTTGATGTCATAATCATTGGATGATGTCATAATCATTTTGTTGATGTCATAATCATTTTATGATGTCATAATCATTTTGTTGATGTCATAATCATTGGATGATGTCATAATCCTTTTGTTGATGTCATAATCATTTGATGATGTCATAATCATTAGATGATGTCATAATCATTTTGTTGATGTCATAATCATTTGATGATGTCATAATCATTTTGTTGATGACATAATCATTTCGTTGATGTCATAATGATTTGATGATATCATAATCATTTGATGTCATAATCATTGCATGATGTCATAATCATTTTGTTGATGTCATAATCATTTGATGATGTCATAATCATTAGATGATGTCATAATCATTGGATGATGACATAATCATTTTGTTGATGTCATAATCATTTTATGATGTCATAATCATTTTGTTGATGTCATAATCATTTTGTTGATGTCATAATCATTTGATGATGTCATAATCATTAGATGATGTCATAATCATTTTGTTGATGTCATAATCATTTGATGATGTCATAATCATTTTGTTGATGTCATAATCATTTCGTTGATGTCATAATGATTTGATGATATCATAATCATTTGATGTCATAATCATTGGATGATGTCATAATCATTTTGTTGATGTCATAATCATTTGATGATGTCATAATCATTTGATGTCATAATCATTGGATGATGTCATAATCATTTGATGATGCCATAATCATTTTGTTGATGTCATAATCATTTTATGATGTCATAATCATTTTGTTGATGTCATAATCATTTTGTTGATGTCATAATCATTTGATGATGTCATAATCATTTGATGTCATAATCATTGGATGATGTCGTAATCATTTTGTTGATGTCATAATCATTTGATGATGTCATGATCATTTGATGATGTCATAATCATTGGATCATGTCATAATCCTTTTGTTGATGTCATAATCATTTGATGATGTCATAATCATTAGATGATGTCATAATCATATTGTTGATGTCATAATCATTTGATGATGTCATAATCATTTTGTTGATGTCATAATCATTTTGTTGATGTCATAATGATTTGATGATATCATAATCATTTGATGTCATAATCATTGGATGATGTCATAATCATTTTGTTGATGTCATAATCATTTGATGATGTCATAATCATTTGATGTCATAATCATTGGATGATGTCATAATCATTTTGTTGATGTCATAATCATTTTGTTGATGTCATAATGATTTGATGATATCATAATCATTTGATGTCATAATCATTGGATGATGTCATAATCATTTTGTTGATGTCATAATCATTTGATGATGTCATAATCATTTGATGTCATAATCATTGGATGATGTCATAATCATTTTGTTGATGTCATAATCATTTTATGATGTCATAATCATTTTGTTGATGTCATAATCATTGGATGATGTCATAATCCTTTTGTTGATGTCATAATCATTTGATGATGTCATAATCATTTTGTTGATGTCATAATCATTTGATGATGTCATAATCATTTTGTTGATGTCATAATCATTTCGTTGATGTCATAATGATTTGATGATATCATAATCATTTGATGTCATAATCATTGCATGATGTCATAATCATTTTGTTGATGTCATAATCATTTGATGATGTCATAATCATTAGATGATGTCATAATCATTGGATGATGACATAATCATTTTGTTGATGTCATAATCATTTGATGTAATAATCATTGGATGATGTCATAATCATTTTGTTGATGTCATAATCATTTGATGATGTCATAATCATTAGATGATGTCATAATCATTTTGTTGACGTCATAATCATTTGATGATGTCATAATCATTAAATGATGTCATAATCATTTTGTTATGTCATAATCATTTGATGATGTCATAATCATTTGATGTCATAATCATTGGATGATGTCATAATCATTTTGTTGATGTCATGATCATTTTATGATGTCATAATCATTTTGTTGATGTCATAATCATTGGATGATGTCATAATCCTTTTGTTGATGTCATAATCATTTGATGATGTCATAATCATTGGATGATGTCATAATCATTTGATGATGTCATAATCATTTGATGTCATAATCATTGGATGTGTCATAATCATTTGATGATGTCATAATCATTTTGTTGATGTCATAATCATTTGATGATGTCATAATCATTTTGTTGATGTCATAATCATTTGATGATGTCATAATCATTCTGTTGATGTCATAATCATTTTGATGATGTCATAATGATTTGATAATGTCATAATCATTTGATGTCATAATCATTGGATGATGTCATAATCATTTTGTTGATGTCATAATCATTTGATGATGTCATAATCATTAGATGATGTCATAATCATTTTGTTGATGTCATAATCATTTGATGATGTCATAATCATTTTGTTGATGTCATAATCATTTCGTTGATGTCATAATGATTTGATGATGTCATAATCATTAGATGATGTCATAATCATTTTGTTGATGTCATAATCATTTGATGATGTCATAATCATTAGATGATGTCATAATCATTTTGTTGATGTCATAATCATTTGATGATGTCATAATCATTTGATGTCATAATCATTGGATGATGTCGTAATCATTTTGTTGATGTCATAATCATTTGATGATGTCATGATCATTTGATGATGTCATAATCATTTTGATGATGTCATAATCATTTGATGATGTCATAATCATTTGATGTCATAATCATTGGATAATGTCATAATCATTTTGTTGATGTCATAATCATTTTATGATGTCATAATCATTTTGTTGATGTCATAATCATTGGATCATGTCATAATCCTTTTGTTGATGTCAAAATCATTTGATGATGTCATAATCATTAGATGATGTCATAATCATATTGTTGATGTCATAATCATTTGATGATGTCATAATCATTTTGTTGATGTCATAATCATTTCGTTGATGTCATAATGATTTGATGATATCATAATCATTTGATGTCATAATCATTGGATGATGTCATAATCATTTTGTTGATGTCATAATCATTTGATGATGTCATAATCATTTGATGTCATAATCATTGGATGATGTCATAATCATTTTGTTGATGTCATAATCATTTTATGATGTCATAATCATTTTGTTGATGTCATAATCATTGGATGATGTCATAATCCTTTTGTTGATGTCATAATCATTTGATGATGTCATAATCATTAGATGATGTCATAATCATTTTGTTGATGTCATAATCATTTGATGATGTCATAATCATTTTGTTGATGTCATAATCATTTCGTTGATGTCATAATGATTTGATGATATCATAATCATTTGATGTCATAATCATTGCATGATGTCATAATCATTTTGTTGATGTCATAATCATTTGATGATGTCATAATCATTAGATGATGTCATAATCATTGGATGATGATATAATCATTTTGTTGATGTCATAATCATTTGATGTCATAATCGTTGCATGATGTCAAAATCATTTTGTTGATGTCATAATCATTTGATGATGTCATAATCATTAGATAATGTCATAATCATTTTGTTGAAGTTATAATCATTTGATGATGTCATAATCATTTTGTTGATGTCATAATCATTTTGTTGATGTCATATTGATGTGATGATGTCATAATCATTTGATGTCATAATCATTGGATGATGTCATAATCATTTTGTTCATGTCATAATCATTTGATGATGTCATAATCATTTGATGTCATAATCATTGGATGATGTCATAATCATTTTGTTGATGTCATAATCATTTGATGATGTCATAATCATTAGATGATGTCAAATTCATTTTGTTGATGTCATAATCATTTGATGATGTCATAATCATTTGATGTAATAATCATTAGATGATGTCATAATCATTTTGTTGATGTCATAATCATTTGATGATGTCATAATCATTAGATGATGTCATAATCATTTTGTTGATGTCATAATCATTTGATGATGTCATAATCATTTGATGTCATAATCATTGGATGATGTCATAATCATTTTGTTGATGTCATAATCATTTGATGATGTCATAATCATTTGATGATGTAATAATCATTTTGTTGATGTCATAATCATTTGATGATGTCATAATCATTTGATGTCATAATCATTTTTATGATGTCATAATCATTTTGTTGATGTCATAATCATTTGATGATGTCATAATCATTTGATGATGTCATAATCATTTTGTTGATGTCATAATCATTTGATGATGTCATAATCATTTGATGTCATAATCCTTGGATGATGTCATAATCATTTTGTTGATGTCATAATCATTTTATGATGTCATAATCATTTTTTTGATGTCATAATCATTGGATGATGTCATAATCCTTTTGTTGATGTCATAATCATTTGATGATGTCATAATCATTAGATGATGTCATAATCATTTTGTTGATGTCATAATCATTAGATGATGTCAAATTCATTTTGTTGATGTCATAATCATTTGATGATGTCATAATCATTTGATGTAATAATCATTAGATGATGTCATAATCATTTTGTTGATGTCATAATCATTTGATGATGTCATAATCATTAGATGATGTCATAATCATTTTGTTGATGTCATAATCATTTGATTTTTGTTGATGTCATAATCATTTGATGATGTCATAATCATTTTGTTGATGTCATAATCATTTCGTTGATGTCATAATGATTTGATGATATCATAATCATTTGATGTCATAATCATTGGATGATGTCATAATCATTTTGTTGATGTCATAATCATTTGGTGATGTCATAATCATTTGATGTCATAATCATTGGATGATGTCATAATCATTTTGTTGATGTCATAATCATTTTATGATGTCATAATCATTTTGTTGATGTCATAATCATTGGATGATGTCATAATCCTTTTGTTGATGTCATAATCATTTGATGATGTCATAATCATTAGATGATGTCATAATCATTTTGTTGATGTCATAATCATTTGATGATGTCATAATCATTTTGTTGATGTCATAATCATTTCGTTGATGTCATAATGATTTGATGATATCATAATCATTTGATGTCATAATCATTGGATGATGTCATAATCATTTTGTTGATGTCATAATCATTTGATGATGTCATAATCATTTGATGTCATAATCATTGAATGATGTCATAATCATTTTGTTGATATCATAATCATTTTATGATGTCATAATCATTTTGTTGATGTCATAATCATTGGATGATGTCATAATCCTTTTGTTGATGTCATAATCATTTGATGATGTCATAATCATTAGATGATGTCATAATCATTTTGTTGATGTCATAATCATTTGATGATGTCATAATCATTTTGTTGATGTCATAATCATTTCGTTGATGTCATAATGATTTGATGATATCATAATCATTTGATGTCATAATCATTGGATGATGTCATAATCATTTTGTTGATGTCATAATCATTTGATGATGTCATAATCATTAGATGATGTCATAATCATTGGATGATGACATAATCATTTTGTTGATGTCATAATCATTTGATGTAATAATCATTGGATGATGTCATAATCATTTTGTTGATGTCATAATCATTTGATGATGTCATAATCATTAGATGATGTCATAATCATTTTGTTGATGTCATAATCATTTGATGATGTCATAATCATTAAATGATGTCATAATCATTTTGTTATGTCATAATCATTTGATGATGTCATAATCATTTGATGTCATAATCATTGGATGATGTCATAATCATTTTGTTGATGTCATGATCATTTTATGATGTCATAATCATTTTGTTGATGTCATAATCATTTGATGATGTCATAATCCTTTTGTTGATGTCATAATCATTTGATGATGTCATAATCATTTGATGTCATAATCATTGGATGATGTCATAATCATTTGATGATGTCATAATCATTTGATGTCATAATCATTGGATGTGTCATAATCATTTGATGATGTCATAATCATTTTGTTGATGTCATAATCATTTGATGATGTCATAATCATTTTGTTGATGTCATAATCATTTGATGATGTCATAATCATTCTGTTGATGTCATAATCATTTTGATGATGTCATAATGATTTGATAATGTCATAATCATTTGATGTCATAATCATTGGATGATGTCATAATCATTTTGTTGATGTCATAATCATTTGATGATGTCATAATCATTAGATGATGTCATAATCATTTTGTTGATGTCATAATCATTTGATGATGTCATAATCATTTTGTTGATGTCATAATCATTTCGTTGATGTCATAATGATTTGATGATGTCATAATCATTAGATGATGTCATAATCATTTTGTTGATGTCATAATCATTTGATGATGTCATAATCATTAGATGATGTCATAATCATTTTGTTGATGTCATAATCATTTGATGATGTCATAATCATTAGATGATGTCATAATCATTTTGTTGATGTCATAATCATTTGATGATGTCATAATCATTTGATGTCATAATCATTGGATGATGTCGTAATCATTTTGTTGATGTCATAATCATTTGATGATGTCATGATCATTTGATGATGTCATAATCATTTTGATGATGTCATAATCATTTGATGATGTCATAATCATTTGATGTCATAATCATTGGATAATGTCATAATCATTTTGTTGATGTCATAATCATTTTATGATGTCATAATCATTTTGTTGATGTCATAATCATTGGATCATGTCATAATCCTTTTGTTGATGTCATAATCATTTGATGATGTCATAATCATTAGATGATGTCATAATCATATTGTTGATGTCATAATCATTTGATGATGTCATAATCATTTTGTTGATGTCATAATCATTTCGTTGATGTCATAATGATTTGATGATATCATAATCATTTGATGTCATAATCATTGGATGATGTCATAATCATTTTGTTGATGTCATAATCATTTGATGTCATAATCATTGGATGATGTCATAATCATTTTGTTGATGTCATAATCATTTTATGATGTCATAATCATTTTGTTGATGTCATAATCATTGGATGATGTCATAATCCTTTTGTTGATGTCATAATCATTTGATGATGTCATAATCATTAGATGATGTCATAATCATTTTGTTGATGTCATAATCATTTGATGATGTCATAATCATTTTGTTGATGTCATAATCATTTCGTTGATGTCATAATGATTTGATGATATCATAATCATTTGATGTCATAATCATTGCATGATGTCATAATCATTTTGTTGATGTCATAATCATTTGATGATGTCATAATCATTAGATGATGTCATAATCATTGGATGATGACATAATCATTTTGTTGATGTCATAATCATTTGATGTAATAATCATTGGATGATGTCATAATCATTTTGTTGATGTCATAATCATTTGATGATGTCATAATCATTAGATGATGTCATAATCATTTTGTTGATGTCATAATCATTTGATGATGTCATAATCATTAAATGATGTCATAATCATTTTGTTATGTCATAATCATTTGATGATGTCATAATCATTTGATGTCATAATCATTGGATGATGTCATAATCATTTTGTTGATGTCATGATCATTTTATGATGTCATAATCATTTTGTTGATGTCATAATCATTGGATGATGTCATAATCCTTTTGTTGATGTCATAATCATTTGATGATGTCATAATCATTTGATGTCATAATCATTGGATGATGTCATAATCATTTGATGATGTCATAATCATTTGATGTCATAATCATTGGATGTGTCATAATCATTTGATGATGTCATAATCATTTTGTTGATGTCATAATCATTTGATGATGTCATAATCATTTTGTTGATGTCATAATCATTTGATGATGTCATAATCATTCTGTTGATGTCATAATCATTTTGATGATGTCATAATGATTTGATAATGTCATAATCATTTGATGTCATAATCATTGGATGATGTCATAATCATTTTGTTGATGTCATAATCATTTGATGATGTCATAATCATTAGATGATGTCATAATCATTTTGTTGATGTCATATTCATTTGATGATGTCATAATCATTTTGTTGATGTCATAATCATTTCGTTGATGTCATAATGATTTGATGATGTCATAATCATTAGATGATGTCATAATCATTTTGTTGATGTCATAATCATTTGATGATGTCATAATCATTAGATGATGTCATAATCATTTTGTTGATGTCATAATCATTTGATGATGTCATAATCATTTGATGTCATAATCATTGGATGATGTCGTAATCATTTTGTTGATGTCATAATCATTTGATGATGTCATGATCATTTGATGATGTCATAATCATTTTGATGATGTCATAATCATTTGATGATGTCATAATCATTTGATGTCATAATCATTGGATAATGTCATAATCATTTTGTTGATGTCATAATCATTTTATGATGTCATAATCATTTTGTTGATGTCATAATCATTGGATCATGTCATAATCCTTTTGTTGATGTCATAATCATTTGATGATGTCATAATCATTAGATGATGTCATAATCATATTGTTGATGTCATAATCATTTGATGATGTCATAATCATTTTGTTGATGTCATAATCATTTCGTTGATGTCATAATGAATTGATGATATCATAATCATTTGATGTCATAATCATTGGATGATGTCATAATCATTTTGTTGATGTCATAATCATTTGATGATGTCATAATCATTTGATGTCATAATCATTGGATGATGTCATAATCATTTTGTTGATGTCATAATCATTTTATGATGTCATAATCATTTTGTTGATGTCATAATCATTTGATGATGTCATAATCATTAGATGATGTCATAATCATTTTGTTGATGTCATAATCATTTGATGATGTCATAATCATTTTGTTGATGTCATAATCATTTCGTTGATGTCATAATGATTTGATGATATCATAATCATTTGATGTCATAATCATTGCATGATGTCATAATCATTTTGTTGATGTCATAATCATTTGATGATGTCATAATCATTAGATGATGTCATAATCATTGGATGATGATATAATCATTTTGTTGATGTCATAATCATTTGATGTCATAATCATTGGATGATGTCAAAATCATTTTGTTGATGTCATAATCATTTGATGATGTCATAATCATTAGATAATGTCATAATCATTTTGTTGAAGTTATAATCATTTGATGATGTCATAATCATTTTGTTGATGTCATAATCATTTTGTTGATGTCATATTGATGTGATGATGTCATAATCATTTGATGTCATAATCATTGGATGATGTCATAATCATTTTGTTCATGTCATAATCATTTGATGATGTCATAATCATTTGATGTCATAATCATTGGATGATGTCATAATCATTTTGTTGATGTCATAATCATTTGATGATGTCATAATCATTAGATGATGTCAAATTCATTTTGTTGATGTCATAATCATTTGATGATGTCATAATCATTTGATGTAATAATCATTAGATGATGTCATAATCATTTTGTTGATGTCATAATCATTTGATGATGTCATAATCATTAGATGATGTCATAATCATTTTGTTGATGTCATAATCATTTGATGATGTCATAATCATTTGATGTCATAATCATTGGATGATGTCATAATCATTTTGTTGATGTCATAATCATTTGATGATGTCATAATCATTTGATGATGTCATAATCATTTTGTTGATGTCATAATCATTTGATGATGTCATAATCATTTGATGTCATAATCATTGGATGATGTCATAATCATTTTGTTGATGTCATAATCATTTGATGATGTCATAATCATTTGATGATGTCATAATCATTTAGTTGATGTCATAATCATTTGATGATGTCATAATCATTTGATGTCATAATCCTTGGATGATGTCATAATCATTTTGTTGATGTCATAATCATTTTATGATGTCATAATCATTTTGTTGATGTCATAATCATTGGATGATGTCATAATCCTTTTGTTGATGTCATAATCATTTGATGATGTCATAATCATTAGATGATGTCATAATCATTTTGTTGATGTCATAATCATTTGATGATGTCATAATCATTTTGTTGATGTCATAATCATTTCGTTGATGTCATAATGATTTGATGATATCATAATCATTTGATGTCATAATCATTGGATGATGTCATAATCATTTTGTTGACGTCATAATCATTTGATGATGTCATAATCATTTGATGTCATAATCATTGGATGATGTCATAATCATTTGATGATGCCATAATCATTTTGTTGATGTCATAATCATTTTATGATGTCATAATCATTTTGTTGATGTCATAATCATTTTGTTGATGTCATAATCATTTGATGATGTCATAATCATTTGATGTCATAATCATTGGATGATGTCGTAATCATTTTGTTGATGTCATAATCATTTGATGATGTCATGATCATTTGATGATGTCATAATCATTTTGATGATGTCATAATCATTTGATGATGTCATAATCATTTGATGTCATAATCATTGGATAATGTCATAATCATTTTGTTGATGTCATAATCATTTTATGATGTCATAATCATTTTGTTGATGTCATAATCATTGGATCATGTCATAATCCTTTTGTTGATGTCATAATCATTTGATGATGTCATAATCATTAGATGATGTCATAATCATATTGTTGATGTCATAATCATTTGATGATGTCATAATCATTTTGTTGATGTCATAATCATTTTGTTGATGTCATAATGATTTGATGATATCATAATCATTTGATGTCATAATCATTGGATGATGTCATAATCATTTTGTTGATGTCATAATCATTTGATGATGTCATAATCATTTGATGTCATAATCATTGGATGATGTCATAATCATTTTGTTGATGTCATAATCATTTTATGATGTCATAATCATTTTGTTGATGTCATAATCATTGGATGATGTCATAATCCTTTTGTTGATGTCATAATCATTTGATGATGTCATAATCATTAGATGATGTCATAATCATTTTGTTGATGTCATAATCATTTGATGATGTCATAATCATTTTGTTGATGTCATAATCATTTCGTTGATGTCATAATGATTTGATGATATCATAATCATTTGATGTCATAATCATTGCATGATGTCATAATCATTTTGTTGATGTCATAATCATTTGATGATGTCATAATCATTAGATGATGTCATAATCATTGGATGATGATATAATCATTTTGTTGATGTCATAAT
Source organism: Dendrobates tinctorius (assembly GCF_039654945.1). Taxonomy (NCBI): domain Eukaryota; kingdom Metazoa; phylum Chordata; class Amphibia; order Anura; family Dendrobatidae; genus Dendrobates; species Dendrobates tinctorius. The sequence goes on along the minus strand of NW_027361687.1, from coordinate 38,048,830 downwards.
CATTTGATGTCATAATCATTGCATGATGTCAAAATCATTTTGTTGATGTCATAATCATTTGATGATGTCATAATCATTAGATAATGTCATAATCATTTTGTTGAAGTTATAATCATTTGATGATGTCATAATCATTTTGTTGATGTCATAATCATTTTGTTGATGTCATATTGATGTGATGATGTCATAATTATTTGATGTCATAATCATTGGATGATGTCATAATCATTTTGTTCATGTCATAATCATTTGATGATGTCATAATCATTTGATGTCATAATCATTGGATGATGTCATAATCATTTTGTTGATGTCATAATCATTTGATGATGTCATAATCATTAGATGTCAAATTCATTTTGTTGATGTCATAATCATTTGATGATGTCATAATCATTTGATGTAATAATCATTAGATGATGTCATAATCATTTTGTTGATGTCATAATCATTTGATGATGTCATAATCATTAGATGATGTCATAATCATTTTGTTGATGTCATAATCATTTGATGATGTCATAATCATTTGATGTCATAATCATTGGATGATGTCATAATCATTTTGTTGATGTCATAATCATTTGATGATGTCATAATCATTTGATGATGTCATAATCATTTTGTTGATGTCATAATCATTTCATGATGTCATAATCATTTGATGTCATAATCATTGGATGATGTCATAATCATTTTGTTGATGTCATAATCATTTGATGATGTCATAATCATTTGATGATGTCATAATCATTTTGTTGATGTCATAATCATTTGATGATGTCATAATCATTTGATGTCATAATCCTTGGATGATGTCATAATCATTTTGTTGATGTCATAATCATTTTATGATGTCATAATCATTTTGTTGATGTCATAATCATTGGATGATGTCATAATCCTTTTGTTGATGTCATAATCATTTGATGATGTCATAATCATTAGATGATGTCATAATCATTTTGTTGATGTCATAATCATTTGATGATGTCATAATCATTTTGTTGATGTCATAATCATTTCGTTGATGTCATAATGATTTGATGATATCATAATCATTTGATGTCATAATCATTGGATGATGTCATAATCATTTTGTTGATGTCATAATCATTTGATGATGTCATAATCATTTGATGTCATAATCATTGGATGATGTCATAATCATTTGATGATGCCATAATCATTTTGTTGATGTCATAATCATTTTATGATGTCATAATCATTTTGTTGATGTCATAATCATTTTGTTGATGTCATAATCATTTGATGATGTCATAATCATTAGATGATGTCATAATCATTTTGTTGATGTCATAATCATTTCATGATGTCATAATCACTTGATGTCATAATCATTGGATGATGTCATAATCATTTTGTTGATGTCATAATCATTTGATGATGTCATAATCATTAGATAATGTCATAATCATTTTGTTGAAGTCATAATCATTTGATGATGTCATAATCATTTTGTTGATGTCATAATGATTTGATGATGTCATAATCATTTGATGTCATAATCATTGGATGATGTCATAATCATTTTGTTGATGTCATAATCATTTGATGATGTCATAATCATTTGATGTCATAATCATTGGATGATGTCATAATCATTTTGTTGATGTCATAATCATTTGATGATGTCATAATCATTAGATGATGTCATAATAATTTTGTTGATGTCATAATCATTTGATGGTGTCATAATCATATGATGTAATAATCATTGGATGATGTCATAATCATTTTGTTGATGTCATAATCATTTGATGATGTCATAATCATTAGATGATGTCATAATCATTTTGTTGATGTCATAATCATTTGATGATGTCATAATCATTAGATGATGTCATAATCATTTTGTTGATGTCATAATCATTTGATGATGTCATAATCATTTGATGTCATAATCATTGGATGATGTCATAATCATTTTATTGATGTCATAATAATTTGATGATGTCATAATCATTTGATGATGTCATAATCATTTTGTTGATGTCATAATCATTTGATGATGTCATAATCATTTGATGTCATAATCATTGGATGATGTCATAATCATTTTGTTGATGTCATAATCATTTTATGATGTCATAATCATTTTGTTGATGTCATAATCATTGGATGATGTCATAATCCTTTTGTTGATGTCATAATCATTGATGATGTCATAATCATTAGATGATGTCATAATCATTTTGTTGATGTCATAATCATTTGATGATGTCATAATCATTTTGTTGATGTCATAATCATTTCGTTGATGTCATAATGATTTGATGATATCATAATCATTTGATGTCATAATCATTGGATGATGTCATAATCATTTTGTTGATGTCATAATCATTTGATGATGTCATAATCATTAGATAATGTCATAATCATTTTGTTGATGTCATAATCATTTGATGATGTCATAATCATTTTGTTGATGTCATAATGATTTGATGATGTCATAATCATTTGATGTCATAATCATTGGATGATGTCATAATCATTTTGTTGATGTCATAATCATTTGATGATGTCATAATCATTTGATGTCATAATCATTGGATGATGTCATAATCATTTGATGATGTCATAATCATTTTGTTGATGTCATAATCATTTTGTTGATGTCATAATGATTTGATGATATCATAATCATTTGATGTCATAATCATATGATGTAATAATCATTGGATGATGTCATAATCATTTTGTTGATGTCATAATCATTTGATGATGTCATAATCATTAGATGATGTCATAATCATTTTGTTGATGTCATAATCATTTGATGAAGTCATAATCATTAGATGATGTCATAATCATTTTGTTGATGTCATAATCATTTGATGATGTCATAATCATTTGATGTCATAATCATTGGATGATGTCGTAATCATTTCGTTGATGTCATAATCATTTGATGATGTCATAATAATTTGATGATGTCATAATCATTTTGATGATGTCATAATCATTTGATGATGTCATAATCATTTGATGTCATAATCATTGGATAATGTCATAATCATTTTGTTGATGTCATAATCATTTTATGATGTCATAATCATTTGATGTCATAATCATTGGATGATGTCATAATCATTAGATGATGTCATAATCATTTTGTTGATGTCATAATCATTTGATGAAGTCATAATCATTAGATGATGTCATAATCATTTCGTTGATGTCATAATGATTTGATGATATCATAATCATTTGATGTCATAATCATTGGATGATGTCATAATCATTTTGTTGATGTCATAATCATTTGATGATGTCATAATCATTTGATGTCATAATCATTGGATGATGTCATAATCATTTTGTTGATGTCATAATCATTTTATGATGTCATAATCATTTTGTTGATGTCATAATCATTGGATGATGTCATAATCCGTTTGTTGATGTCATAATCATTTGATGATGTCATAATCATTAGATGATGTCATAATCATTTTGTTGATGTCATAATCATTTGATGATGTCATAATCATTTTGTTGATGTCATAATCATTTCGTTGATGTCATAATGATTTGATGATATCATAATCATTTGATGTCATAATCATTGCATGATGTCATAATCATTTTGTTGATGTCATAATCATTTGATGATGTCATAATCATTAGATGATGTCATAATCATTGGATGATGATATAATCATTTTGTTGATGTCATAATCATTTGATGTCATAATCATTGGATGATGTCGTAATCATTTTGTTGATGTCATAATCATTTGATGATGTCATGATCATTTGATGATGTCATAATCATTTTGATGATGTCATAATCATTTGATGATGTCATAATCATTTGATGTCATAATCATTGGATAATGTCATAATCATTTTGTTGATGTCATAATCATTTTATGATGTCATAATCATTTTGTTGATGTCATAATCATTGGATCATGTCATAATCCTTTTGTTGATGTCATAATCATTTGATGATGTCATAATCATTAGATGATGTCATAATCATATTGTTGATGTCATAATCATTTGATGATGTCATAATCATTTTGTTGATGTCATAATCATTTCGTTGATGTCATAATGATTTGATGATATCATAATCATTTGATGTCATAATCATTGGATGATGTCATAATCATTTTGTTGATGTCATAATCATTTGATGATGTCATAATCATTTGATGTCATAATCATTGGATGATGTCATAATCATTTTGTTGATGTCATAATCATTTTATGATGTCATAATCATTTTGTTGATGTCATAATCATTGGATGATGTCATAATCCTTTTGTTGATGTCATAATCATTTGATGATGTCATAATCATTAGATGATGTCATAATCATTTTGTTGATGTCATAATCATTTGATGATGTCATAATCATTTTGTTGATGTCATAATCATTTCGTTGATGTCATAATGATTTGATGATATCATAATCATTTGATGTCATAATCATTGCATGATGTCATAATCATTTTGTTGATGTCATAATCATTTGATGATGTCATAATCATTAGATGATGTCATAATCATTGGATGATGATATAATCATTTTGTTGATGTCATAATCATTTGATGTCATAATCATTGCATGATGTCAAAATCATTTTGTTGATGTCATAATCATTTGATGATGTCATAATCATTAGATAATGTCATAATCATTTTGTTGAAGTTATAATCATTTGATGATGTCATAATCATTTTGTTGATGTCATAATCATTTTGTTGATGTCATATTGATGTGATGATGTCATAATTATTTGATGTCATAATCATTGGATGATGTCATAATCATTTTGTTCATGTCATAATCATTTGATGATGTCATAATCATTTGATGTCATAATCATTGGATGATGTCATAATCATTTTGTTGATGTCATAATCATTTGATGATGTCATAATCATTAGATGATGTCAAATTCATTTTGTTGATGTCATAATCATTTGATGATGTCATAATCATTTGATGTAATAATCATTAGATGATGTCATAATCATTTTGTTGATGTCATAATCATTTGATGATGTCATAATCATTAGATGATGTCATAATCATTTTGTTGATGTCATAATCATTTGATGATGTCATAATCATTTGATGTCATAATCATTGGATGATGTCATAATCATTTTGTTGATGTCATAATCATTTGATGATGTCATAATCATTTGATGATGTCATAATCATTTTGTTGATGTCATAATCATTTGATGATGTCATAATCATTTGATGTCATAATCATTGGATGATGTCATAATCATTTTGTTGATGTCATAATCATTTGATGATGTCATAATCATTTGATGATGTCATAATCATTTTGTTGATGTCATAATCATTTGATGATGTCATAATCATTTGATGTCATAATCCTTGGATGATGTCATAATCATTTTGTTGATGTCATAATCATTTTATGATGTCATAATCATTTTGTTGATGTCATAATCATTGGATGATGTCATAATCCTTTTGTTGATGTCATAATCATTTGATGATGTCATAATCATTAGATGATGTCATAATCATTTTGTTGATGTCATAATCATTTGATGATGTCATAATCATTTTGTTGATGTCATAATCATTTCGTTGATGTCATAATGATTTGATGATATCATAATCATTTGATGTCATAATCATTGGATGATGTCATAATCATTTTGTTGATGTCATAATCATTTGATGATGTCATAATCATTTGATGTCATAATCATTGGATGATGTCATAATCATTTGATGATGCCATAATCATTTTGTTGATGTCATAATCATTTTATGATGTCATAATCATTTTGTTGATGTCATAATCATTTTGTTGATGTCATAATCATTTGATGATGTCATAATCATTAGATGATGTCATAATCATTTTGTTGATGTCATAATCATTTCATGATGTCATAATCACTTGATGTCATAATCATTGGATGATGTCATAATCATTTTGTTGATGTCATAATCATTTGATGATGTCATAATCATTAGATAATGTCATAATCATTTTGTTGAAGTCATAATCATTTGATGATGTCATAATCATTTTGTTGATGTCATAATGATTTGATGATGTCATAATCATTTGATGTCATAATCATTGGATGATGTCATAATCATTTTGTTGATGTCATAATCATTTGATGATGTCATAATCATTTGATGTCATAATCATTGGATGATGTCATAATCATTTTGTTGATGTCATAATCATTTGATGATGTCATAATCATTAGATGATGTCATAATAATTTTGTTGATGTCATAATCATTTGATGGTGTCATAATCATATGATGTAATAATCATTGGATGATGTCATAATCATTTTGTTGATGTCATAATCATTTGATGATGTCATAATCATTAGATGATGTCATAATCATTTTGTTGATGTCATAATCATTTGATGATGTCATAATCATTAGATGATGTCATAATCATTTTGTTGATGTCATAATCATTTGATGATGTCATAATCATTTGATGTCATAATCATTGGATGATGTCATAATCATTTTATTGATGTCATAATAATTTGATGATGTCATAATCATTTGATGATGTCATAATCATTTTGTTGATGTCATAATCATTTGATGATGTCATAATCATTTGATGTCATAATCATTGGATGATGTCATAATCATTTTGTTGATGTCATAATCATTTTATGATGTCATAATCATTTTGTTGATGTCATAATCATTGGATGATGTCATAATCCTTTTGTTGATGTCATAATCATTGATGATGTCATAATCATTAGATGATGTCATAATCATTTTGTTGATGTCATAATCATTTGATGATGTCATAATCATTTTGTTGATGTCATAATCATTTCGTTGATGTCATAATGATTTGATGATATCATAATCATTTGATGTCATAATCATTGGATGATGTCATAATCATTTTGTTGATGTCATAATCATTTGATGATGTCATAATCATTAGATAATGTCATAATCATTTTGTTGATGTCATAATCATTTGATGATGTCATAATCATTTTGTTGATGTCATAATGATTTGATGATGTCATAATCATTTGATGTCATAATCATTGGATGATGTCATAATCATTTTGTTGATGTCATAATCATTTGATGATGTCATAATCATTTGATGTCATAATCATTGGATGATGTCATAATCATTTGATGATGTCATAATCATTTTGTTGATGTCATAATCATTTTGTTGATGTCATAATGATTTGATGATATCATAATCATTTGATGTCATAATCATATGATGTAATAATCATTGGATGATGTCATAATCATTTTGTTGATGTCATAATCATTTGATGATGTCATAATCATTAGATGATGTCATAATCATTTTGTTGATGTCATAATCATTTGATGAAGTCATAATCATTAGATGATGTCATAATCATTTTGTTGATGTCATAATCATTTGATGATGTCATAATCATTTGATGTCATAATCATTGGATGATGTCGTAATCATTTCGTTGATGTCATAATCATTTGATGATGTCATAATCATTTGATGATGTCATAATCATTTTGATGATGTCATAATCATTTGATGATGTCATAATCATTTGATGTCATAATCATTGGATAATGTCATAATCATTTTGTTGATGTCATAATCATTTTATGATGTCATAATCATTTGATGTCATAATCATTGGATGATGTCATAATCATTAGATGATGTCATAATCATTTTGTTGATGTCATAATCATTTGATGAAGTCATAATCATTAGATGATGTCATAATCATTTCGTTGATGTCATAATGATTTGATGATATCATAATCATTTGATGTCATAATCATTGGATGATGTCATAATCATTTTGTTGATGTCATAATCATTTGATGATGTCATAATCATTTGATGTCATAATCATTGGATGATGTCATAATCATTTTGTTGATGTCATAATCATTTTATGATGTCATAATCATTTTGTTGATGTCATAATCATTGGATGATGTCATAATCCGTTTGTTGATGTCATAATCATTTGATGATGTCATAATCATTAGATGATGTCATAATCATTTTGTTGATGTCATAATCATTTGATGATGTCATAATCATTTTGTTGATGTCATAATCATTTCGTTGATGTCATAATGATTTGATGATATCATAATCATTTGATGTCATAATCATTGCATGATGTCATAATCATTTTGTTGATGTCATAATCATTTGATGATGTCATAATCATTAGATGATGTCATAATCATTGGATGATGATATAATCATTTTGTTGATGTCATAATCATTTGATGTCATAATCATTGGATGATGTCAAAATCATTTTGTTGATGTCATAATCATTTGATGATGTCATAATCATTAGATAATGTCATAATCATTTTGTTGAAGTTATAATCATTTGATGATGTCATAATCATTTTGTTGATGTCATAATCATTTTGTTGATGTCATATTGATGTGATGATGTCATATTCATTTGATGTCATAATCATTGGATGATGTCATAATCATTTTGTTCATGTCATAATCATTTGATGATGTCATAATCATTTGATGTCATAATCATTGGATGATGTCATAATCATTTTGTTGATGTCATAATCATTTGATGATGTCATAATCATTAGATGATGTCAAATTCATTTTGTTGATGTCATAATCATTTGATGATGTCATAATCATTTGATGTAATAATCATTAGATGATGTCATAATCATTTTGTTGATGTCATAATCATTTGATGATGTCATAATCATTAGATGATGTCATAATCATTTTGTTGATGTCATAATCATTTGATGATGTCATAATCATTTGATGTCATAATCATTGGATGATGTCATAATCATTTTATTGATGTCATAATCATTTGATGATGTCATAATCATTTGATGATGTCATAATCATTTTGTTGATGTCATAATCATTTGATGATGTCATAATCATTTTGTTGATGTCATAATCATTTGTTGATGTCATAATCATTTGATGATGTCATAATCATTTGATGTCATAATCATTGGATGATGTCATAATCATTTTATTGATGTCATAATCATTTGATGATGTCATAATCATTTGATGATGTCATAATCATTTTGTTGATGTCATAATCATTTGATGATGTCATAATCATTTGATGTCATAATCCTTGGATGATGTCATAATCATTTTGTTGATGTCATAATCATTTTATGATGTCATAATCATTTTGTTGATGTCATAATCATTGGATGATGTCATAATCCTTTTGTTGATGTCATAATCATTTGATGATGTCATAATCATTAGATGATGTCATAATCATTTTGTTGATGTCATAATCATTTGATGATGTCATAATCATTTTGTTGATGTCATAATCATTTCGTTGATGTCATAATGATTTGATGATATCATAATCATTTGATGTCATAATCATTGGATGATGTCATAATCATTTTGTTGATGTCATAATCATTTGATGATGTCATAATCATTTGATGTCATAATCATTGGATGATGTCATAATCATTTGATGATGCCATAATCATTTTGTTGATGTCATAATCATTTTATGATGTCATAATCATTTTGTTGATGTCATAATCATTTTGTTGATGTCATAATCATTTGATGATGTCATAATCATTAGATGATGTCATAATCATTTTGTTGATGTCATAATCATTTCATGATGTCATAATCACTTGATGTCATAATCATTGGATGATGTCATAATCATTTTGTTGATGTCATAATCATTTGATGATGTCATAATCATTAGATAATGTCATAATCATTTTGTTGAAGTCATAATCATTTGATGATGTCATAATCATTTTGTTGATGTCATAATGATTTGATGATGTCATAATCATTTGATGTCATAATCATTGGATGATGTCATAATCATTTTGTTGATGTCATAATCATTTTATGATGTCATAATCATTTGATGTCATAATCATTGGATGATGTCATAATCCTTTTGTTGATGTCATAATCATTTGATGATGTCATAATCATTAGATGATGTCATAATCATTTTGTTGATGTCATAATCATTTGAAGATGTCATAATCATTTTGTTGATGTCATAATCATTTCGTTGATGTCATAATGATTTGATGATATCATAATCATTTGATGTCATAATCATTGCATGATGTCATAATCATTTTGTTGATGTCATAATCATTTGATGATGTCATAATCATTAGATGATGTAATAATCATTGGATGATGATATAATCATTTTGTTGATGTCATAATCATTTGATGTCATAATCATTGCATGATGTCAAAATCATTTTGTTGATGTCATAATCATTTGATGATGTCATAATCATTAGATAATGTCATAATCATTTTGTTGAAGTTATAATCATTTGATGATGTCATAATCATTTTGTTGATGTCATAATCATTTTGTTGATGTCATATTGATGTGATGATGTCATAATCATTTGATGTCATAATCATTGGAAGATGTCATAATCATTTTGTTCATGTCATAATCATTTGATGATGTCATAATCATTTGATGTCATAATCATTGGATGATGTCATAATCATTTTGTTGATGTCATAATCATTTGATGATGTCATAATCATTTGATGATGTCATAATCATTTTGTTGATGTCATAATCATTAGATGATGTCATAATCATTTTGTTGATGTCATAATCATTTCATGATGTCATAATCACTTGATGTCATAATCATTGGATGATGTCATAATCATTTTGTTGATGTCATAATCATTTGATGATGTCATAATCATTAGATAATGTCATAATCATTTTGTTGAAGTCATAATCATTTGATGATGTCATAATCATTTTGTTGATGTCATAATGATTTGATGATGTCATAATCATTTGATGTCATAATCATTGGATGATGTCATAATCATTTTGTTGATGTCATAATCATTTGATGATGTCATAATCATTTGATGTCATAATCATTGGATGATGTCATAATCATTTTGTTGATGTCATAATCATTTGATGATGTCATAATCATTAGATGATGTCATAATAATTTTGTTGATGTCATAATCATTTGATGGTGTCATAATCATATGATGTAATAATCATTGGATGATGTCATAATCATTTTGTTGATGTCATAATCATTTGATGATGTCATAATCATTAGATGATGTCATAATCATTTTGTTGATGTCATAATCATTTGATGATGTCATAATCATTAGATGATGTCATAATCATTTTGTTGATGTCATAATCATTTGATGATGTCATAATCATTTGATGTCATAATCATTGGATGATGTCATAATCATTTTATTGATGTCATAATAATTTGATGATGTCATAATAATTTGATGATGTCATAATCATTTTGTTGATGTCATAATCATTTGATGATGTCATAATCATTTGATGTCATAATCATTGGATGATGTCATAATCATTTTGTTGATGTCATAATCATTTTATGATGTCATAATCATTTTGTTGATGTCATAATCATTGTATAATGTCATAATCCTTTTGTTGATGTCATAATCATTGATGATGTCATAATCATTAGATGATGTCATAATCATTTTGTTGATGTCATAATCATTTGATGATGTCATAATCATTTTGTTGATGTCATAATCATTTTGTTGATGTCATAATGATTTGATGATATCATAATCATTTGATGTCATAATCATTGGATGATGTCATAATCATTTTGTTGATGTCATAATCATTTGATGATGTCATAATCATTAGATAATGTCATAATCATTTTGTTGATGTCATAATCATTTGATGATGTCATAATCATTTTGTTGATGTCATAATGATTTGATGATGTCATAATCATTTGATGTCATAATCATTGGATGATGTCATAATCATTTTGTTGATGTCATAATCATTTGATGATGTCATAATCATTTGATGTCATAATCATTGGATGATGTCATAATCATTTGATGATGTCATAATCATTTTGTTGATGTCATAATCATTTCGTTGATGTCATAATGATTTGATGATATCATAATCATTTGATGTCATAATCATATGATGTAATAATCATTGGATGATGTCATAATCATTTTGTTGATGTCATAATCATTTGATGATGTCATAATCATTAGATGATGTCATAATCATTTTGTTGATGTCATAATCATTTGATGAAGTCATAATCATTAGATGATGTCATAATCATTTTGTTGATGTCATAATCATTTGATGATGTCATAATCATTTGATGTCATAATCATTGGATGATGTCGTAATCATTTTGTTGATGTCATAATCATTTGATGATGTCATAATCATTTGATGATGTCATAATCATTTTGATGATGTCATAATCATTTGATGATGTCATAATCATTTGATGTCATAATCATTGGATAATGTCATAATCATTTTGTTGATGTCATAATCATTTTATGATGTCATAATCATTTGATGTCATAATCATTGGATGATGTCATAATCATTAGATGATGTCATAATCATTTTGTTGATGTCATAATCATTTGATGAAGTCATAATCATTAGATGATGTCATAATCATTTCGTTGATGTCATAATGATTTGATGATATCATAATCATTTGATGTCATAATCATTGGATGATGTCATAATCATTTTGTTGATGTCATAATCATTTGATGATGTCATAATCATTTGATGTCATAATCATTGGATGATGTCATAATCATTTTGTTGATGTCATAATCATTTTATGATGTCATAATCATTTTGTTGATGTCATAATCATTGGATGATGTCATAATCCGTTTGTTGATGTCATAATCATTTGATGATGTCATAATCATTAGATGATGTCATAATCATTTTGTTGATGTCATAATCATTTGATGATGTCATAATCATTTTGTTGATGTCATAATCATTTCGTTGATGTCATAATGATTTGATGATATCATAATCATTTGATGTCATAATCATTGCATGATGTCATAATCATTTTGTTGATGTCATAATCATTTGATGATGTCATAATCATTAGATGATGTCATAATCATTGGATGATGATATAATCATTTTGTTGATGTCATAATCATTTGATGTCATAATCATTGGATGATGTCAAAATCATTTTGTTGATGTCATAATCATTTGATGATGTCATAATCATTAGATAATGTCATAATCATTTTGTTGAAGTTATAATCATTTGATGATGTCATAATCATTTTGTTGATGTCATAATCATTTTGTTGATGTCATATTGATGTGATGATGTCATATTCATTTGATGTCATAATCATTGGATGATGTCATAATCATTTTGTTCATGTCATAATCATTTGATGATGTCATAATCATTTGATGTCATAATCATTGGATGATGTCATAATCATTTTGTTGATGTCATAATCATTTGATGATGTCATAATCATTAGATGATGTCAAATTCATTTTGTTGATGTCATAATCATTTGATGATGTCATAATCATTTGATGTAATAATCATTAGATGATGTCATAATCATTTTGTTGATGTCATAATCATTTGATGATGTCATAATCATTAGATGATGTCATAATCATTTTGTTGATGTCATAATCATTTGATGATGTCATAATCATTTGATGTCATAATCATTGGATGATGTCATAATCATTTTATTGATGTCATAATCATTTGATGATGTCATAATCATTTGATGATGTCATAATCATTTTGTTGATGTCATAATCATTTGATGATGTCATAATCATTTTGTTGATGTCATAATCATTTGTTGATGTCATAATCATTTGATGATGTCATAATCATTTGATGTCATAATCATTGGATGATGTCATAATCATTTTATTGATGTCATAATCATTTGATGATGTCATAATCATTTGATGATGTCATAATCATTTTGTTGATGTCATAATCATTTGATGATGTCATAATCATTTGATGTCATAATCCTTGGATGATGTCATAATCATTTTGTTGATGTCATAATCATTTTATGATGTCATAATCATTTTGTTGATGTCATAATCATTGGATGATGTCATAATCCTTTTGTTGATGTCATAATCATTTGATGATGTCATAATCATTAGATGATGTCATAATCATTTTGTTGATGTCATAATCATTTGATGATGTCATAATCATTTTGTTGATGTCATAATCATTTCGTTGATGTCATAATGATTTGATGATATCATAATCATTTGATGTCATAATCATTGGATGATGTCATAATCATTTTGTTGATGTCATAATCATTTGATGATGTCATAATCATTTGATGTCATAATCATTGGATGATGTCATAATCATTTGATGATGCCATAATCATTTTGTTGATGTCATAATCATTTTATGATGTCATAATCATTTTGTTGATGTCATAATCATTTTGTTGATGTCATAATCATTTGATGATGTCATAATCATTAGATGATGTCATAATCATTTTGTTGATGTCATAATCATTTCATGATGTCATAATCACTTGATGTCATAATCATTGGATGATGTCATAATCATTTTGTTGATGTCATAATCATTTGATGATGTCATAATCATTAGATAATGTCATAATCATTTTGTTGAAGTCATAATCATTTGATGATGTCATAATCATTTTGTTGATGTCATAATGATTTGATGATGTCATAATCATTTGATGTCATAATCATTGGATGATGTCATAATCATTTTGTTGATGTCATAATCATTTTATGATGTCATAATCATTTGATGTCATAATCATTGGATGATGTCATAATCCTTTTGTTGATGTCATAATCATTTGATGATGTCATAATCATTAGATGATGTCATAATCATTTTGTTGATGTCATAATCATTTGATGATGTCATAATCATTTTGTTGATGTCATAATCATTTCGTTGATGTCATAATGATTTGATGATATCATAATCATTTGATGTCATAATCATTGCATGATGTCATAATCATTTTGTTGATGTCATAATCATTTGATGATGTCATAATCATTAGATGATGTCATAATCATTGGATGATGATATAATCATTTTGTTGATGTCATAATCATTTGATGTCATAATCATTGCATGATGTCAAAATCATTTTGTTGATGTCATAATCATTTGATGATGTCATAATCATTAGATAATGTCATAATCATTTTGTTGAAGTTATAATCATTTGATGATGTCATAATCATTTTGTTGATGTCATAATCATTTTGTTGATGTCATATTGATGTGATGATGTCATAATCATTTGATGTCATAATCATTGGAAGATGTCATAATCATTTTGTTCATGTCATAATCATTTGATGATGTCATAATCATTTGATGTCATAATCATTGGATGATGTCATAATCATTTTGTTGATGTCATAATCATTTGATGATGTCATAATCATTAGATGATGTCAAATTCATTTTGTTGATGTCATAATCATTTGATGATGTCATAATCATTTGATGTAATAATCATTAGATGATGTCATAATCATTTTGTTGATGTCATAATCATTTGATGATGTCATAATCATTAGATGATGTCATAATCATTTTGTTGATGTCATAATCATTTGATGATGTCATAATCATTTGATGTCATAATCATTGGATGATGTCATAATCATTTTGTTGATGTCATAATCATTTGATGATGTCATAATCATTTTGTTGATGTCATAATCATTTGATGATGTCATAATCATTTGATGTCATAATCATTGGATGATGTCATAATCATTTTGTTGATGTCATAATCATTTGATGATGTCATAATCATTTGATGATGTCATAATCATTTTGTTGATGTCATAATCATTTGATGATGTCAGAATCATTTGATGTCATAATCCTTGGATGATGTCATAATCATTTTGTTGATGTCATAATCATTTTATGATGTCATAATCATTTTGTTGATGTCATAATCATTGGATGATGTCATAATCCTTTTGTTGATGTCATAATCATTTGATGATGTCATAATCATTAGATGATGTCATAATCATTTTGTTGATGTCATAATCATTTGATGATGTCATAATCATTTTGTTGATGTCATAATCATTTCGTTGATGTCATAATGATTTGATGATATCATAATCATTTGATGTCATAATCATTGGATGATGTCATAATCATTTTGTTGATGTCATAATCATTTGATGATGTCATAATCACTTGATGTCATAATCATTGGATGATGTCATAATCATTTGATGATGCCATAATCATTTTGTTGATGTCATAATCATTTTATGATGTCATAATCATTTTGTTGATGTCATAATCATTTTGTTGATGTCATAATCATTTGATGATGTCATAATCATTAGATGATGTCATAATCATTTTGTTGATGTCATAATCATTTCATGATGTCATAATCACTTGATGTCATAATCATTGGATGATGTCATAATCATTTTGTTGATGTCATAATCATTTGATGATGTCATAATCATTAGATAATGTCATAATCATTTTGTTGAAGTCATAATCATTTGATGATGTCATAATAATTTTGTTGATGTCATAATGATTTGATGATGTCATAATCATTTGATGTCATAATCATTGGATGATGTCATAATCATTTTGTTGATGTCATAATCATTTGATGATGTCATAATCATTTGATGTCATAATCATTGGATGATGTCATAATCATTTTGTTGATGTCATAATCATTTGATGATGCCATAATCATTAGATGATGTCATAATAATTTTGTTGATGTCATAATCATTTGATGGTGTCATAATCATATGATGTCATAATCATTAGATGATGTCATAATCATTTTGTTGATGTCATAATCATTTGATGATGTCATAATCATTAGATGATGTCATAATCATTTTGTTGATGTCATAATCATTTGATGATGTCATAATCATTTGATGTCATAATCATTGGATGATGTCATAATCATTTTATTGATGTCATAATCATTTGATGATGTCATAATCATTTGATGATGTCATAATCATTTTGTTGATGTCATAATCATTTGATGATGTCATAATCATTTGATGTCATAATCATTGGATGATGTCATAATCATTTTGTTGATGTCATAATCATTTTATGATGTCATAATCATTTTGTTGATGTCATAATCATTGGATGATGTCATAATCCTTTTGTTGATGTCATAATCATTGATGATGTCATAATCATTAGATGATGTCATAATCATTTTGTTGATGTCATAATCATTTGATGATGTCATAATCATTTTGTTGATGTCATAATCATTTCGTTGATGTCATAATGATTTGATGATATCATAATCATTTGATGTCATAATCATTGGATGATGTCATAATCATTTTGTTGATGTCATAATCATTTGATGATGTCATAATCATTAGATAATGTCATAATCATTTTGTTGATGTCATAATCATTTGATGATGTCATAATCATTTTGTTGATGTCATAATGATTTGATGATGTCATAATCATTTGATGTCATAATCATTGGATGATGTCATAATCATTTTGTTGATGTCATAATCATTTGATGATGTCATAATCATTTGATGTCATAATCATTGGATGATGTCATAATCATTTGATGATGTCATAATCATTTTGTTGATGTCATAATCATTTCGTTGATGTCATAATGATTTGATGATATCATAATCATTTGATGTCATAATCATATGATGTAATAATCATTGGATGATGTCATAATCATTTTGTTGATGTCATAATCATTTGATGATGTCATAATCATTAGATGATGTCATAATCATTTTGTTGATGTCATAATCATTTGATGAAGTCATAATCATTAGATGATGTCATAATCATTTTGTTGATGTCATAATCATTTGATGATGTCATAATCATTTGATGTCATAATCATTGGATGATGTCGTAATCATTTTGTTGATGTCATAATCATTTGATGATGTCATAATCATTTGATGATGTCATAATCATTTTGATGATGTCATAATCATTTGATGATGTCATAATCATTTGATGTCATAATCATTGGATAATGTCATAATCATTTTGTTGATGTCATAATCATTTTATGATGTCATAATCATTTGATGATGTCATAATCATTGGATCATGTCATAATCCTTTTGTTGATGTCATAATCATTTGATGATGTCATAATCATTAGATGATGTCATAATCATATTGTTGATGTCATAATCATTTGATGATGTCATAATCATTTTGTTGATGTCATAATCATTTCGTTGATGTCATAATGATTTGATGATATCATAATCATTTGATGTCATAATCATTGGATGATGTCATAATCATTTTGTTGATGTCATAATCATTTGATGATGTCATAATCATTTGATGTCATAATCATTGGATGATGTCATAATCATTTTGTTGATGTCATAATCATTTTATGATGTCATAATCATTTTGTTGATGTCATAATCATTGGATGATGTCATAATCCTTTTGTTGATGTCATAATCATTTGATGATGTCATAATCATTAGATGATGTCATAATCATTTTGTTGATGTCATAATCATTTGATGATGTCATAATCATTTTGTTGATGTCATAATCATTTCGTTGATGTCATAATGATTTGATGATATCATAATCATTTGATGTCATAATCATTGCATGATGTCATAATCATTTTGTTGATGTCATAATCATTTGATGATGTCATAATCATTAGATGATGTCATAATCATTGGATGATGATATAATCATTTTGTTGATGTCATAATCATTTGATGATGTCATAATCATTAGATAATGTCATAATCATTTTGTTGAAGTTATAATCATTTGATGATGTCATAATCATTTTGTTGATGTCATAATCATTTTGTTGATGTCATATTGATGTGATGATGTCATATTCATTTGATGTCATAATCATTGGATGATGTCATAATCATTTTGTTCATGTCATAATCATTTGATGATGTCATAATCATTTGATGTCATAATCATTGGATGATGTCATGATCATTTTGTTGATGTCATAATCATTTGATGATGTCATAATCATTAGATGATGTCAAATTCATTTTGTTGATGTCATAATCATTTGATGATGTCATAATCATTTGATGTAATAATCATTAGATGATGTCATAATCATTTTGTTGATGTCATAATCATTTGATGATGTCATAATCATTAGATGATGTCATAATCATTTTGTTGATGTCATAATCATTTGATGATGTCATAATCATTTGAAGTCATAATCATTGGATGATGTCATAATCATTTTATTGATGTCATAATCATTTGATGATGTCATAATCATTTGATGATGTCATAATCATTTTGTTGATGTCATAATCATTTGATGATGTCATAATCATTTTGTTGATGTCATAATCATTTGTTGATGTCATAATCATTTGATGATGTCATAATCATTTGATGTCATAATCATTGGATGATGTCATAATCATTTTATTGATGTCATAATCATTTGATGATGTCATAATCATTTGATGATGTCATAATCATTTTGTTGATGTCATAATCATTTGATGATGTCATAATCATTTGATGTCATAATCCTTGGATGATGTCATAATCATTTTGTTGATGTCATAATCATTTTATGATGTCATAATCATTTTGTTGATGTCATAATCATTGGATGATGTCATAATCCTTTTGTTGATGTCATAATCATTTGATGATGTCATAATCATTAGATGATGTCATAATCATTTTGTTGATGTCATAATCATTTGATGATGTCATAATCATTTTGTTGATGTCATAATCATTTCGTTGATGTCATAATGATTTGATGATATCATAATCATTTGATGTCATAATCATTGGATGATGTCATAATCATTTTGTTGATGTCATAATCATTTGATGATGTCATAATCATTTGATGTCATAATCATTGGATGATGTCATAATCATTTGATGATGCCATAATCATTTTGTTGATGTCATAATCATTTTATGATGTCATAATCATTTTGTTGATGTCATAATCATTTTGTTGATGTCATAATCATTTGATGATGTCATAATCATTAGATGATGTCATAATCATTTTGTTGATGTCATAATCATTTCATGATGTCATAATCACTTGATGTCATAATCATTGGATGATGTCATAATCATTTTGTTGATGTCATAATCATTTGATGATGTCATAATCATTAGATAATGTCATAATCATTTTGTTGAAGTCATAATCATTTGATGATGTCATAATCATTTTGTTGATGTCATAATGATTTGATGATGTCATAATCATTTGATGTCATAATCATTGGATAATGTCATAATCATTTTGTTGATGTCATAATCATTTGATGATGTCATAATCATTTGATGTCATAATCATTGGATGATGTCATAATCATTTTGTTGATGTCATAATCATTTGATGATGTCATAATCATTAGACGATGTCATAATAATTTTGTTGATGTCATAATCATTTGATGATGTCATAATCATTAGATGATGTCATAATCATTTTGTTGATGTCATAATCATTTGATGATGTCATAATCATTTGATGTCATAATCATTGGATGATGTCATAATCATTTTGTTGATGTCATAATCATTTTATGATGTCATAATCATTTTGTTGATGTCATAATCATTGGATGATGTCATAATCCTTTTGTTGATGTCATAATCATTGATGATGTCATAATCATTAGATGATGTCATAATCATTTTGTTGATGTCATAATCATTTGATGATGTTATAATCATTTTGTTGATGTCATAATCATTTCGTTGATGTCATAATGATTTGATGATATCATAATCATTTGATGTCATAATCATTGGATGATGTCATAATCATTTTGTTGATGTCATAATCATTTGATGATGTCATAATCATTAGATAATGTCATAATCATTTTGTTGATGTCATAATCATTTGATGATGTCATAATCATTTTGTTGATGTCATAATGATTTGATGATGTCATAATCATTTGATGTCATAATCATTGGATGATGTCATAATCATTTTGTTGATGTCATAATCATTTGATGATGTCATAATCATTTGATGTCATAATCATTGGATGATGTCATAATCATTTGATGATGTCATAATCATTTTGTTGATGTCATAATCATTTCGTTGATGTCATAATGATTTGATGATATCATAATCATTTGATGTCATAATCATATGATGTAATAATCATTGGATGATGTCATAATCATTTTGTTGATGTCATAATCATTTGATGATGTCATAATCATTAGATGATGTCATAACCATTTTGTTGATGTCATAATCATTTGATGATGTCATAATCATTAGATGATGTCATAATCATTTTGTTGATGTCATAATCATTTGATGATGTCATAATCATTTGATGTCATAATCATTGGATGATGTCGTAATCATTTTGTTGATGTCATAATCATTTGATGATGTCATAATCATTTGATGATGTCATAATCATTTTGATGATGTCATAATCATTTGATGATGTCATAATCATTTGATGTCATAATCATTGGATAATGTCATAATCATTTTGTTGATGTCATAATCATTTTATGATGTCATAATCATTTTGTTGATGTCATAATCATTGGATCATGTCATAATCCTTTTGTTGATGTCATAATCATTTGATGATGTCATAATCATTAGATGATGTCATAATCATATTGTTGATGTCATAATCATTTGATGATGTCATAATCATTTTGTTGATGTCATTATCATTTCGTTGATGTCATAATGATTTGATGATATCATAATCATTTGATGTCATAATCATTGGATGATGTCATAATCATTTT
Organism: Dendrobates tinctorius; assembly: GCF_039654945.1. Lineage (NCBI taxonomy): Eukaryota > Metazoa > Chordata > Amphibia > Anura > Dendrobatidae > Dendrobates > Dendrobates tinctorius. The sequence continues at coordinate 38,027,063 of NW_027361687.1, read as the reverse complement.
GTTGATGTCATAATCATTTGATGATGTCATAATCATTTGATGTCATAATCATTGGATGATGTCATAATCATTTTGTTGATGTCATAATCATTTTATGATGTCATAATCATTTTGTTGATGTCATAATCATTGGATGATGTCATAATCCTTTTGTTGATGTCATAATCATTTGATGATGTCATAATCATTAGATGATGTCATAATCATTTTGTTGATGTCATAATCATTTGATGATGTCATAATCATTTTGTTGATGTCATAATCATTTTGTTGATGTCATAATGATTTGATGATATCATAATCATTTGATGTCATAATCATTGCATGATGTCATAATCATTTTGTTGATGTCATAATCATTTGATGATGTCATAATCATTTTGTTGATGTCATAATCATTTCGTTGATGTCATAATGATTTGATGATGTCATAATCATTAGATGATGTCATAATCATTTTGTTGATGTCATAATCATTTGATGATGTCATAATCATTAGATGATGTCATAATCATTTTGTTGATGTCATAATCATTTGATGATGTCATAATCATTTGATGTCATAATCATTGGATGATGTCGTAATCATTTTGTTGATGTCATAATCATTTGATGATGTCATGATCATTTGATGATGTCATAATCATTTTGATGATGTCATAATCATTTGATGATGTCATAATCATTTGATGTCATAATCATTGGATAATGTCATAATCATTTTGTTGATGTCATAATCATTTTATGATGTCATAATCATTTTGTTGATGTCATAATCATTGGATCATGTCATAATCCTTTTGTTGATGTCATAATCATTTGATGATGTCATAATCATTAGATGATGTCATAATCATATTGTTGATGTCATAATCATTTGATGATGTCATAATCATTTTGTTGATGTCATAATCATTTCGTTGATGTCATAATGATTTGATGATATCATAATCATTTGATGTCATAATCATTGGATGATGTCATAATCATTTTGTTGATGTCATAATCATTTGATGATCTCATAATCATTTGATGTCATAATCATTGGATGATGTCATAATCATTTTGTTGATGTCATAATCATTTTATGATGTCATAATCATTTTGTTGATGTCATAATCATTGGATGATGTCATAATCCTTTTGTTGATGCCATAATCATTTGATGATGTCATAATCATTAGATGATGTCATAATCATTTTGTTGATGTCATAATCATTTGATGATGTCATAATCATTTTGTTGATGTCATAATCATTTCGTTGATGTCATAATGATTTGATGATATCATAATCATTTGATGTCATAATCATTGCATGATGTCATAATCATTTTGTTGATGTCATAATCATTTGATGATGTCATAATCATTAGATGATGTCATAATCATTGGATGATGATATAATCATTTTGTTGATGTCATAATCATTTGATGTCATAATCATTGGATGATGTCATAATCATTTTGTTGATGTCATAATCATTTGATGATGTCATAATCATTTGATGATGTCATAATCATTTTGTTGATGTCATAATCATTTGATGATGTCATAATCATTTGATGTCATAATCCTTGGATGATGTCATAATCATTTTGTTGATGTCATAATCATTTTATGATGTCATAATCATTTTGTTGATGTCATAATCATTGGATGATGTCATAATCCTTTTGTTGATGTCATAATCATTTGATGATGTCATAATCATTAGATGATGTCATAATCATTTTGTTGATGTCATAATCATTTGATGATGTCATAATCATTTTGTTGATGTCATTATCATTTCGTTGATGTCATAATGATTTGATGATATCATAATCATTTGATGTCATAATCATTGGATGATGTCATAATCATTTTGTTGATGTCATAATCATTTGATGATGTCATAATCATTTGATGTCATAATCATTGGATGATGTCATAATCATTTTGTTGATGTCATAATCATTTTATGATGTCATAATCATTTTGTTGATGTCATAATCATTGGATGATGTCATAATCCTTTTGTTGATGTCATAATCATTTGATGATGTCATAATCATTAGATGATGTCATAATCATTTTGTTGATGTCATAATCATTTGATGATGTCATAATCATTTTGTTGATGTCATAATCATTTTGTTGATGTCATAATGATTTGATGATATCATAATCATTTGATGTCATAATCATTGCATGATGTCATAATCATTTTGTTGATGTCATAATCATTTGATGATGTCATAATCATTTTGTTGATGTCATAATCATTTCGTTGATGTCATAATGATTTGATGATGTCATAATCATTAGATGATGTCATAATCATTTTGTTGATGTCATAATCATTTGATGATGTCATAATCATTAGATGATGTCATAATCATTTTGTTGATGTCATAATCATTTGATGATGTCATAATCATTTGATGTCATAATCATTGGATGATGTCGTAATCATTTTGTTGATGTCATAATCATTTGATGATGTCATGATCATTTGATGATGTCATAATCATTTTGATGATGTCATAATCATTTGATGATGTCATAATCATTTGATGTCATAATCATTGGATAATGTCATAATCATTTTGTTGATGTCATAATCATTTTATGATGTCATAATCATTTTGTTGATGTCATAATCATTGGATCATGTCATAATCCTTTTGTTGATGTCATAATCATTTGATGATGTCATAATCATTAGATGATGTCATAATCATATTGTTGATGTCATAATCATTTGATGATGTCATAATCATTTTGTTGATGTCATAATCATTTCGTTGATGTCATAATGATTTGATGATATCATAATCATTTGATGTCATAATCATTGGATGATGTCATAATCATTTTGTTGATGTCATAATCATTTGATGATCTCATAATCATTTGATGTCATAATCATTGGATGATGTCATAATCATTTTGTTGATGTCATAATCATTTTATGATGTCATAATCATTTTGTTGATGTCATAATCATTGGATGATGTCATAATCCTTTTGTTGATGCCATAATCATTTGATGATGTCATAATCATTAGATGATGTCATAATCATTTTGTTGATGTCATAATCATTTGATGATGTCATAATCATTTTGTTGATGTCATAATCATTTCGTTGATGTCATAATGATTTGATGATATCATAATCATTTGATGTCATAATCATTGCATGATGTCATAATCATTTTGTTGATGTCATAATCATTTGATGATGTCATAATCATTAGATGATGTCATAATCATTGGATGATGATATAATCATTTTGTTGATGTCATAATCATTTGATGTCATAATCATTGGATGATGTCATAATCATTTTGTTGATGTCATAATCATTTGATGATGTCATAATCATTTGATGATGTCATAATCATTTTGTTGATGTCATAATCATTTGATGATGTCATAATCATTTGATGTCATAATCCTTGGATGATGTCATAATCATTTTGTTGATGTCATAATCATTTTATGATGTCATAATCATTTTGTTGATGTCATAATCATTGGATGATGTCATAATCCTTTTGTTGATGTCATAATCATTTGATGATGTCATAATCATTAGATGATGTCATAATCATTTTGTTGATGTCATAATCATTTGATGATGTCATAATCATTTTGTTGATGTCATAATCATTTCGTTGATGTCATAATGATTTGATGATATCATAATCATTTGATGTCATAATCATTGGATGATGTCATAATCATTTTGTTGATGTCATAATCATTTGATGATGTCATAATCATTTGATGTCATAATCATTGGATGATGTCATAATCATTTGATGATGCCATAATCATTTTGTTGATGTCATAATCATTTTATGATGTCATAATCATTTTGTTGATGTCATAATCATTTTGTTGATGTCATAATCATTTGATGATGTCATAATCATTAGATGATGTCATAATCATTTTGTTGATGTCATAATCATTTCATGATGTCATAATCACTTGATGTCATAATCATTGGATGATGTCATAATCATTTTGTTGATGTCATAATCATTTGATGATGTCATAATCATTAGATAATGTCATAATCATTTTGTTGAAGTCATAATCATTTGATGATGTCATAATCATTTTGTTGATGTCATAATGATTTGATGATGTCATAATCATTTGATGTCATAATCATTGGATGATGTCATAATCATTTTGTTGATGTCATAATCATTTGATGATGTCATAATCATTTGATGTCATAATCATTGGATGATGTCATAATCATTTTGTTGATGTCATAATCATTTGATGATGTCATAATCATTAGATGATGTCATAATAATTTTGTTGATGTCATAATCATTTGATGGTGTCATAATCATATGATGTAATAATCATTGGATGATGTCATAATCATTTTGTTGATGTCATAATCATTTGATGATGTCATAATCATTAGATGATGTCATAATCATTTTGTTGATGTCATAATCATTTGATGATGTCATAATCATTAGATGATGTCATAATCATTTTGTTGATGTCATAATCATTTGATGATGTCATAATCATTTGATGTCATAATCATTGGATGATGTCATAATCATTTTATTGATGCCATAATAATTTGATGATGTCATAATCATTTGATGATGTCATAATCATTTTGTTGATGTCATAATCATTTGATGATGTCATAATCATTTGATGTCATAATCATTGGATGATGTCATAATCATTTTGTTGATGTCATAATCATTTTATGATGTCATAATCATTTTGTTGATGTCATAATCATTGGATGATGTCATAATCCTTTTGTTGATGTCATAATCATTGATGATGTCATAATCATTAGATGATGTCATAATCATTTTGTTGATGTCATAATCATTTGATGATGTCATAATCATTTTGTTGATGTCATAATCATTTCGTTGATGTCATAATGATTTGATGATATCATAATCATTTGATGTCATAATCATTGGATGATGTCATAATCATTTTGTTGATGTCATAATCATTTGATGATGTCATAATCATTAGATAATGTCATAATCATTTTGTTGATGTCATAATCATTTGATGATGTCATAATCATTTTGTTGATGTCATAATGATTTGATGATGTCATAATCATTTGATGTCATAATCATTGGATGATGTCATAATCATTTTGTTGATGTCATAATCATTTGATGATGTCATAATCATTTGATGTCATAATCATTGGATGATGTCATAATCATTTGATGATGTCATAATCATTTTGTTGATGTCATAATCATTTCGTTGATGTCATAATGATTTGATGATATCATAATCATTTGATGTCATAATCATATGATGTAATAATCATTGGATGATGTCATAATCATTTTGTTGATGTCATAATCATTTGATGATGTCATAATCATTAGATGATGTCATAATCATTTTGTTGATGTCATAATCATTTGATGAAGTCATAATCATTAGATGATGTCATAATCATTTTGTTGATGTCATAATCATTTGATGATGTCATAATCATTTGATGTCATAATCATTGGATGATGTCGTAATCATTTCGTTGATGTCATAATCATTTGATGATGTCATAATCATTTGATGATGTCATAATCATTTTGATGATGTCATAATCATTTGATGATGTCATAATCATTTGATGTCATAATCATTGGATAATGTCATAATCATTTTGTTGATGTCATAATCATTTTATGATGTCATAATCATTTGATGTCATAATCATTGGATGATGTCATAATCATTAGATGATGTCATAATCATTTTGTTGATGTCATAATCATTTGATGAAGTCATAATCATTAGATGATGTCATAATCATTTCGTTGATGTCATAATGATTTGATGATATCATAATCATTTGATGTCATAATCATTGGATGATGTCATAATCATTTTGTTGATGTCATAATCATTTGATGATGTCATAATCATTTGATGTCATAATCATTGGATGATGTCATAATCATTTTGTTGATGTCATAATCATTTTATGATGTCATAATCATTTTGTTGATGTCATAATCATTGGATGATGTCATAATCCGTTTTATTGATGTCATAATCATTTGATGATGTCATAATCATTAGATGATGTCATAATCATTTTGTTGATGTCATAATCATTTGATGATGTCATAATCATTTTGTTGATGTCATAATCATTTCGTTGATGTCATAATGATTTGATGATATCATAATCATTTGATGTCATAATCATTGCATGATGTCATAATCATTTTGTTGATGTCATAATCATTTGATGATGTCATAATCATTAGATGATGTCATAATCATTGGATGATGATATAATCATTTTGTTGATGTCATAATCATTTGATGTCATAATCATTGGATGATGTCAAAATCATTTTGTTGATGTCATAATCATTTGATGATGTCATAATCATTAGATAATGTCATAATCATTTTGTTGAAGTTATAATCATTTGATGATGTCATAATCATTTTGTTGATGTCATAATCATTTTGTTGATGTCATATTGATGTGATGATGTCATATTCATTTGATGTCATAATCATTGGATGATGTCATAATCATTTTGTTCATGTCATAATCATTTGATGATGTCATAATCATTTGATGTCATAATCATTGGATGATGTCATAATCATTTTGTTGATGTCATAATCATTTGATGATGTCATAATCATTAGATGATGTCAAATTCATTTTGTTGATGTCATAATCATTTGATGATGTCATAATCATTAGATGATGTCATAATCATTTTGTTGATGTCATAATCATTTGATGATGTCATAATCATTTGATGTCATAATCATTGGATGATGTCATAATCATTTTATTGATGTCATAATCATTTGATGATGTCATAATCATTTGATGATGTCATAATCATTTTGTTGATGTCATAATCATTTGATGATGTCATAATCATTTTGTTGATGTCATAATCATTTGTTGATGTCATAATCATTTGATGATGTCATAATCATTTGATGTCATAATCATTGGATGATGTCATAATCATTTTATTGATGTCATAATCATTTGATGATGTCATAATCATTTGATGATGTCATAATCATTTTGTTGATGTCATAATCATTTGATGATGTCATAATCATTTGATGTCATAATCCTTGGATGATGTCATAATCATTTTGTTGATGTCATAATCATTTTATGATGTCATAATCATTTTGTTGATGTCATAATCATTGGATGATGTCATAATCCTTTTGTTGATGTCATAATCATTTGATGATGTCATAATCATTAGATGATGTCATAATCATTTTGTTGATGTCATAATCATTTGATGATGTCATAATCATTTTGTTGATGTCATAATCATTTCGTTGATGTCATAATGATTTGATGATATCATAATCATTTGATGTCATAATCATTGGATGATGTCATAATCATTTTGTTGATGTCATAATCATTTGATGATGTCATAATCATTTGATGTCATAATCATTGGATGATGTCATAATCATTTGATGATGCCATAATCATTTTGTTGATGTCATAATCATTTTATGATGTCATAATCATTTTGTTGATGTCATAATCATTTTGTTGATGTCATAATCATTTGATGATGTCATAATCATTAGATGATGTCATAATCATTTTGTTGATGTCATAATCATTTCATGATGTCATAATCACTTGATGTCATAATCATTGGATGATGTCATAATCATTTTGTTGATGTCATAATCATTTGATGATGTCATAATCATTAGATAATGTCATAATCATTTTGTTGAAGTCATAATCATTTGATGATGTCATAATCATTTTGTTGATGTCATAATGATTTGATGATGTCATAATCATTTGATGTCATAATCATTGGATGATGTCATAATCATTTTGTTGATGTCATAATCATTTTATGATGTCATAATCATTTGATGTCATAATCATTGGATGATGTCATAATCCTTTTGTTGATGTCATAATCATTTGATGATGTCATAATCATTAGATGATGTCATAATCATTTTGTTGATGTCATAATCATTTGATGATGTCATAATCATTTTGTTGATGTCATAATCATTTCGTTGATGTCATAATGATTTGATGATATCATAATCATTTGATGTCATAATCATTGCATGATGTCATAATCATTTTGTTGATGTCATAATCATTTGATGATGTCATAATCATTAGATGATGTCATAATCATTGGATGATGATATAATCATTTTGTTGATGTCATAATCATTTGATGTCATAATCATTGCATGATGTCAAAATCATTTTGTTGATGTCATAATCATTTGATGATGTCATAATCATTAGATAATGTCATAATCATTTTGTTGAAGTTATAATCATTTGATGATGTCATAATCATTTTGTTGATGTCATAATCATTTTGTTGATGTCATATTGATGTGATGATGTCATAATCATTTGATGTCATAATCATTGGATGATGTCATAATCATTTTTTTCATGTCATAATCATTTGATGATGTCATAATCATTTGATGTCATAATCATTGGATGATGTCATAATCATTTTGTTGATGTCATAATCATTTGATGATGTCATAATCATTAGATGATGTCAAATTCATTTTGTTGATGTCATAATCATTTGATGATGTCATAATCATTTGATGTAATAATCATTAGATGATGTCATAATCATTTTGTTGATGTCATAATCATTTGATGATGTCATAATCATTAGATGATGTCATAATCATTTTGTTGATGTCATAATCATTTGATGATGTCATAATCATTTGATGTCATAATCATTGGATGATGTCATAATCATTTTGTTGATGTCATAATCATTTGATGATGTCATAATCATTTGATGATGTCATAATCATTTTGTTGATGTCATAATCATTTGATGATGTCATAATCATTTGATGTCATAATCATTGGATGATGTCATAATCATTTTGTTGATGTCATAATCATTTGATGATGTCATAATCATTTGATGATGTCATAATCATTTTGTTGATGTCATAATCATTTGATGATGTCAGAATCATTTGATGTCATAATCCTTGGATGATGTCATAATCATTTTGTTGAAGTCATAATCATTTTATGATGTCATAATCATTTTGTTGATGTCATAATCATTGGATGATGTCATAATCCTTTTGTTGATGTCATAATCATTTGATGATGTCATAATCATTAGATGATGTCATAATCATTTTGTTGATGTCATAATCATTTGATGATGTCATAATCATTTTGTTGATGTCATAATCATTTCGTTGATGTCATAATGATTTGATGATATCATAATCATTTGATTTCATAATCATTGGATGATGTCATAATCATTTTGTTGATGTCATAATCATTTGATGATGTCATAATCATTTGATGTCATAATCATTGGATGATGTCATAATCATTTGATGATGCCATAATCATTTTGTTGATGTCATAATCATTTTATGATGTCATAATCATTTTGTTGATGTCATAATCATTTTGTTGATGTCATAATCATTTGATGATGTCATAATCATTAGATGATGTCATAATCATTTTGTTGATGTCATAATCATTTCATGATGTCATAATCACTTGATGTCATAATCATTGGATGATGTCATAATCATTTTGTTGATGTCATAATCATTTGATGATGTCATAATCATTAGATAATGTCATAATCATTTTGTTGAAGTCATAATCATTTGATGATGTCATAATCATTTTGTTGATGTCATAATGATTTGATGATGTCATAATCATTTGATGTCATAATCATTGGATGATGTCATAATCATTTTGTTGATGTCATAATCATTTGATGATGTCATAATCATTTGATGTCATAATCATTGGATGATGTCATAATCATTTTGTTGATGTCATAATCATTTGATGATGCCATAATCATTAGATGATGTCATAATAATTTTGTTGATGTCATAATCATTTGATGGTGTCATAATCATATGATGTAATAATCATTGGATGATGTCATAATCATTTTGTTGATGTCATAATCATTTGATGATGTCATAATCATTAGATGATGTCATAATCATTTTGTTGATGTCATAATCATTTGATGATGTCATAATCATTAGATGATGTCATAATCATTTTGTTGATGTCATAATCATTTGATGATGTCATAATCATTTGATGTCATAATCATTGGATGATGTCATAATCATTTTATTGATGTCATAATCATTTGATGATGTCATAATCATTTGATGATGTCATAATCATTTTGTTGATGTCATAATCATTTGATGATGTCATAATCATTTGATGTCATAATCATTGGATGATGTCATAATCATTTTGTTGATGTCATAATCATTTTATGATGTCATAATCATTTTGTTGATGTCATAATCATTGGATGATGTCATAATCCTTTTGTTGATGTCATAATCATTGATGATGTCATAATCATTAGATGATGTCATAATCATTTTGTTGATGTCATAATCATTTGATGATGTCATAATCATTTTGTTGATGTCATAATCATTTCGTTGATGTCATAATGATTTGATGATATCATAATCATTTGATGTCATAATCATATGATGTAATAATCATTGGATGATGTCATAATCATTTTGTTGATGTCATAATCATTTGATGATGTCATAATCATTAGATGATGTCATAATCATTTTGTTGATGTCATAATCATTTGATGAAGTCATAATCATTAGATGATGTCATAATCATTTTGTTGATGTCATAATCATTTGATGATGTCATAATCATTTGATGTCATAATCATTGGATGATGTCGTAATCATTTTGTTGATGTCATAATCATTTGATGATGTCATAATCATTTGATGATGTCATAATCATTTTGATGATGTCATAATCATTTGATGATGTCATAATCATTTGATGTCATAATCATTGGATAATGTCATAATCATTTTGTTGATGTCATAATCATTTTATGATGTCATAATCATTTGATGATGTCATAATCATTGGATCATGTCATAATCCTTTTGTTGATGTCATAATCATTTGATGATGTCATAATCATTAGATGATGTCATAATCATATTGTTGATGTCATAATCATTTGATGATGTCATAATCATTTTGTTGATGTCATAATCATTTCGTTGATGTCATAATGATTTGATGATATCATAATCATTTGATGTCATAATCATTGGATGATGTCATAATCATTTTGTTGATGTCATAATCATTTGATGATGTCATAATCATTTGATGTCATAATCATTGGATGATGTCATAATCATTTTGTTGATGTCATAATCATTTTATGATGTCATAATCATTTTGTTGATGTCATAATCATTGGATGATGTCATAATCCTTTTGTTGATGTCATAATCATTTGATGATGTCATAATCATTAGATGATGTCATAATCATTTTGTTGATGTCATAATCATTTGATGATGTCATAATCATTTTGTTGATGTCATAATCATTTCGTTGATGTCATAATGATTTGATGATATCATAATCATTTGATGTCATAATCATTGCATGATGTCATAATCATTTTGTTGATGTCATAATCATTTGATGATGTCATAATCATTAGATGATGTCATAATCATTGGATGATGATATAATCATTTTGTTGATGTCATAATCATTTAATGTCATAATCATTGGATGATGTCAAAATCATTTTGTTGATGTCATAATCATTTGATGATGTCATAATCATTAGATAATGTCATAATCATTTTGTTGAAGTTATAATCATTTGATGATGTCATAATCATTTTGTTGATGTCATAATCATTTTGTTGATGTCATATTGATGTGATGATGTCATATTCATTTGATGTCATAATCATTGGATGATGTCATAATCATTTTGTTCATGTCATAATCATTTGATGATGTCATAATCATTTGATGTCATAATCATTGGATGATGTCATGATCATTTTGTTGATGTCATAATCATTTGATGATGTCATAATCATTAGATGATGTCAAATTCATTTTGTTGATGTCATAATCATTTGATGATGTCATAATCATTTGATGTAATAATCATTAGATGATGTCATAATCATTTTGTTGATGTCATAATCATTTGATGATGTCATAATCATTAGATGATGTCATAATCATTTTGTTGATGTCATAATCATTTGATGATGTCATAATCATTTGAAGTCATAATCATTGGATGATGTCATAATCATTTTATTGATGTCATAATCATTTGATGATGTCATAATCATTTGATGATGTCATAATCATTTTGTTGATGTCATAATCATTTGATGATGTCAGAATCATTTGATGTCATAATCCTTGGATGATGTCATAATCATTTTGTTGATGTCATAATCATTTTATGATGTCATAATCATTTTGTTGATGTCATAATCATTGGATGATGTCATAATCCTTTTGTTGATGTCATAATCATTTGATGATGTCATAATCATTAGATGATGTCATAATCATTTTGTTGATGTCATAATCATTTGATGATGTCATAATCATTTTGTTGATGTCATAATCATTTCGTTGATGTCATAATGATTTGATGATATCATAATCATTTGATGTCATAATCATTGGATGATGTCATAATCATTTTGTTGATGTCATAATCATTTGATGATGTCATAATCATTTGATGTCATAATCATTGGATGATGTCATAATCATTTGATGATGCCATAATCATTTTGTTGATGTCATAATCATTTTATGATGTCATAATCATTTTGTTGATGTCATAATCATTTTGTTGATGTCATAATCATTTGATGATGTCATAATCATTAGATGATGTCATAATCATTTTGTTGATGTCATAATCATTTCATGATGTCATAATCACTTGATGTCATAATCATTGGATGATGTCATAATCATTTTGTTGATGTCATAATCATTTGATGATGTCATAATCATTAGATAATGTCATAATCATTTTGTTGAAGTCATAATCATTTGATGATGTCATAATCATTTTGTTGATGTCATAATGATTTGATGATGTCATAATCATTTGATGTCATAATCATTGGATGATGTCATAATCATTTTGTTGATGTCATAATCATTTGATGATGTCATAATCATTTGATGTCATAATCATTGGATGATGTCATAATCATTTTGTTGATGTCATAATCATTTGATGATGCCATAATCATTAGATGATGTCATAATAATTTTGTTGATGTCATAATCATTTGATGGTGTCATAATCATATGATGTAATAATCATTGGATGATGTCATAATCATTTTGTTGATGTCATAATCATTTGATGATGTCATAATCATTAGATGATGTCATAATCATTTTGTTGATGTCATAATCATTTGATGATGTCATAATCATTAGATGATGTCATAATCATTTTGTTGATGTCATAATCATTTGATGATGTCATAATCATTTGATGTCATAATCATTGGATGATGTCATAATCATTTTATTGATGTCATAATCATTTGATGATGTCATAATCATTTGATGATGTCATAATCATTTTGTTGATGTCATAATCATTTGATGATGTCATAATCATTTGATGTCATAATCATTGGATGATGTCATAATCATTTTGTTGATGTCATAATCATTTTATGATGTCATAATCATTTTGTTGATGTCATAATCATTGGATGATGTCATAATCCTTTTGTTGATGTCATAATCATTGATGATGTCATAATCATTAGATGATGTCATAATCATTTTGTTGATGTCATAATCATTTGATGATGTCATAATCATTTTGTTGATGTCATAATCATTTCGTTGATGTCATAATGATTTGATGATATCATAATCATTTGATGTCATAATCATTGGATGATGTCATAATCATTTTGTTGATGTCATAATCATTTGATGATGTCATAATCATTAGATAATGTCATAATCATTTTGTTGATGTCATAATCATTTGATGATGTCATAATCATTTTGTTGATGTCATAATGATTTGATGATGTCATAATCATTTGATGTCATAATCATTGGATGATGTCATAATCATTTTGTTGATGTCATAATCATTTGATGATGTCATAATCATTTGATGTCATAATCATTGGATGATGTCATAATCATTTGATGATGTCATAATCATTTTGTTGATGTCATAATCATTTCGTTGATGTCATAATGATTTGATGATATCATAATCATTTGATGTCATAATCATATGATGTAATAATCATTGGATGATGTCATAATCATTTTGTTGATGTCATAATCATTTGATGATGTCATAATCATTAGATGATGTCATAATCATTTTGTTGATGTCATAATCATTTGATGAAGTCATAATCATTAGATGATGTCATAATCATTTTGTTGATGTCATAATCATTTGATGATGTCATAATCATTTGATGTCATAATCATTGGATGATGTCGTAATCATTTTGTTGATGTCATAATCATTTGATGATGTCATAATCATTTGATGATGTCATAATCATTTTGATGATGTCATAATCATTTGATGATGTCATAATCATTTGATGTCATAATCATTGGATAATGTCATAATCATTTTGTTGATGTCATAATCATTTTATGATGTCATAATCATTTGATGATGTCATAATCATTGGATCATGTCATAATCCTTTTGTTGATGTCATAATCATTTGATGATGTCATAATCATTAGATGATGTCATAATCATATTGTTGATGTCATAATCATTTGATGATGTCATAATCATTTTGTTGATGTCATAATCATTTCGTTGATGTCATAATGATTTGATGATATCATAATCATTTGATGTCATAATCATTGGATGATGTCATAATCATTTTGTTGATGTCATAATCATTTGATGATGTCATAATCATTTGATGTCATAATCATTGGATGATGTCATAATCATTTTGTTGATGTCATAATCATTTTATGATGTCATAATCATTTTGTTGATGTCATAATCATTGGATGATGTCATAATCCTTTTGTTGATGTCATAATCATTTGATGATGTCATAATCATTAGATGATGTCATAATCATTTTGTTGATGTCATAATCATTTGATGATGTCATAATCATTTTGTTGATGTCATAATCATTTCGTTGATGTCATAATGATTTGATGATATCATAATCATTTGATGTCATAATCATTGCATGATGTCATAATCATTTTGTTGATGTCATAATCATTTGATGATGTCATAATCATTAGATGATGTCATAATCATTGGATGATGATATAATCATTTTGTTGATGTCATAATCATTTAATGTCATAATCATTGGATGATGTCAAAATCATTTTGTTGATGTCATAATCATTTGATGATGTCATAATCATTAGATAATGTCATAATCATTTTGTTGAAGTTATAATCATTTGATGATGTCATAATCATTTTGTTGATGTCATAATCATTTTGTTGATGTCATATTGATGTGATGATGTCATATTCATTTGATGTCATAATCATTGGATGATGTCATAATCATTTTGTTCATGTCATAATCATTTGATGATGTCATAATCATTTGATGTCATAATCATTGGATGATGTCATGATCATTTTGTTGATGTCATAATCATTTGATGATGTCATAATCATTAGATGATGTCAAATTCATTTTGTTGATGTCATAATCATTTGATGATGTCATAATCATTTGATGTAATAATCATTAGATGATGTCATAATCATTTTGTTGATGTCATAATCATTTGATGATGTCATAATCATTAGATGATGTCATAATCATTTTGTTGATGTCATAATCATTTGATGATGTCATAATCATTTGAAGTCATAATCATTGGATGATGTCATAATCATTTTATTGATGTCATAATCATTTGATGATGTCATAATCATTTGATGATGTCATAATCATTTTGTTGATGTCATAATCATTTGATGATGTCATAATCATTTTGTTGATGACATAATCATTTGTTGATGTCATAATCATTTGATGATGTCATAATCATTTGATGTCATAATCATTGGATGATGTCATAATCATTTTATTGATGTCATAATCATTTGATGATGTCATAATCATTTGATGATGTCATAATCATTTTGTTGATGTCATAATCATTTGATGATGTCATAATCATTTGATGTCATAATCCTTGGATGATGTCATAATCATTTTGTTGATGTCATAATCATTTTATGATGTCATAATCATTTTGTTGATGTCATAATCATTGGATGATGTCATAATCCTTTTGTTGATGTCATAATCATTTGATGATGTCATAATCATTAGATGATGTCATAATCATTTTGTTGATGTCATAATCATTTGATGATGTCATAATCATTTTGTTGATGTCATAATCATTTCGTTGATGTCATAATGATTTGATGATATCATAATCATTTGATGTCATAATCATTGGATGATGTCATAATCATTTTGTTGATGTCATAATCATTTGATGATGTCATAATCATTTGATGTCATAATCATTGGATGATGTCATAATCATTTGATGATGCCATAATCATTTTGTTGATGTCATAATCATTTTATGATGTCATAATCATTTTGTTGATGTCATAATCATTTTGTTGATGTCATAATCATTTGATGATGTCATAATCATTAGATGATGTCATAATCATTTTGTTGATGTCATAATCATTTCATGATGTCATAATCACTTGATGTCATAATCATTGGATGATGTCATAATCATTTTGTTGATGTCATAATCATTTGATGATGTCATAATCATTAGATAATGTCATAATCATTTTGTTGAAGTCATAATCATTTGATGATGTCATAATCATTTTGTTGATGTCATAATGATTTGATGATGTCATAATCATTTGATGTCATAATCATTGGATGATGTCATAATCATTTTGTTGATGTCATAATCATTTGATGATGTCATAATCATTTGATGTCATAATCATTGGATGATGTCATAATCATTTTGTTGATGTCATAATCATTTGATGATGTCATAATCATTAGACGATGTCATAATAATTTTGTTGATGTCATAATCATTTGATGGTGTCATAATCATATGATGTAATAATCATTGGATGATGTCATAATCATTTTGTTGATGTTATAATCATTTGATGATGTCATAATCATTAGATGATGTCATAATCATTTTGTTGATGTCATAATCATTTGATGATGTCATAATCATTAGATGATGTCATAATCATTTTGTTGATGTCATAATCATTTGATGATGTCATAATCATTTGATGTCATAATCATTGGATGATGTCATAATCATTTTATTGATGTCATAATGATTTGATGATGTCATAATCATTTGATGATGTCATAATCATTTTGTTGATGTCATAATCATTTGATGATGTCATAATCATTTGATGTCATAATCATTGGATGATGTCATAATCATTTTGTTGATGTCATAATCATTTTATGATGTCATAATCATTTTGTTGATGTCATAATCATTGGATGATGTCATAATCCTTTTGTTGATGTCATAATCATTGATGATGTCATAATCATTAGATGATGTCATAATCATTTTGTTGATGTCATAATCATTTGATGATGTCATAATCATTTTGTTGATGTCATAATCATTTCGTTGATGTCATAATGATTTGATGATATCATAATCATTTGATGTCATAATCATTGGATGATGTCATAATCATTTTGTTGATGTCATAATCATTTGATGATGTCATAATCATTAGATAATGTCATAATCATTTTGTTGATGTCATAATCATTTGATGATGTCATAATCATTTTGTTGATGTCATAATGATTTGATGATGTCATAATCATTTGATGTCATAATCATTGGATGATGTCATAATCATTTTGTTGATGTCATAATCATTTGATGATGTCATAATCATTTGATGTCATAATCATTGGATGATGTCATAATCATTTGATGATGTCATAATCATTTTGTTGATGTCATAATCATTTTGTTGATGTCATAATGATTTGATGATATCATAATCATTTGATGTCATAATCATATGATGTAATAATCATTGGATGATGTCATAATCATTTTGTTGATGTCATAATCATTTGATGATGTCATAATCATTAGATGATGTCATAACCATTTTGTTGATGTCATAATCATTTGATGATGTCATAATCATTAGATGATGTCATAATCATTTTGTTGATGTCATAATCATTTGATGATTTCATAATCATTTGATGTCATAATCATTGGATGATGTCGTAATCATTTTGTTGATGTCATAATCATTTGATGATGTCATAATCATTTGATGATGTCATAATCATTTTGATGATGTCATAATCATTTGATGATGTCATAATCATTTGATGTCATAATCATTGGATAATGTCATAATCATTTTGTTGATGTCATAATCATTTTATGATGTCATAATCATTTTGTTGATGTCATAATCATTGGATCATGTCATAATCCTTTTGTTGATGTCATAATCATTTGATGATGTCATAATCATTAGATGATGTCATAATCATATTGTTGATGTCATAATCATTTGATGATGTCATAATCATTTTGTTGATGTCATTATCATTTCGTTGATGTCATAATGATTTGATGATATCATAATCATTTGATGTCATAATCATTGGATGATGTCATAATCATTTTGTTGATGTCATAATCATTTGATGATGTCATAATCATTTGATGTCATAATCATTGGATGATGTCATAATCATTTTGTTGATGTCATAATCATTTTATGATGTCATAATCATTTTGTTGATGTCATAATCATTGGATGATGTCATAATCCTTTTGTTGATGTCATAATCATTTGATGATGTCATAATCATTAGATGATGTCATAATCATTTTGTTGATGTCATAATCATTTGATGATGTCATAATCATTTTGTTGATGTCATAATCATTTTGTTGATGTCATAATGATTTGATGATATCATAATCATTTGATGTCATAATCATTGCATGATGTCATAATCATTTTGTTGATGTCATAATCATTTGATGATGTCATAATCATTTTGTTGATGTCATAATCATTTCGTTGATGTCATAATGATTTGATGATGTCATAATCATTAGATGATGTCATAATCATTTTGTTGATGTCATAATCATTTGATGATGTCATAATCATTAGATGATGTCATAATCATTTTGTTGATGTCATAATCATTTGATGATGTCATAATCATTTGATGTCATAATCATTGGATGATGTCGTAATCATTTTGTTGATGTCATAATCATTTGATGATGTCATGATCATTTGATGATGTCATAATCATTTTGATGATGTCATAATCATTTGATGATGTCATAATCATTTGATGTCATAATCATTGGATAATGTCATAATCATTTTGTTGATGTCATAATCATTTTATGATGTCATAATCATTTTGTTGATGTCATAATCATTGGATCATGTCATAATCCTTTTGTTGATGTCATAATCATTTGATGATGTCATAATCATTAGATGATGTCATAATCATATTGTTGATGTCATAATCATTTGATGATGTCATAATCATTTTGTTGATGTCATAATCATTTCGTTGATGTCATAATGATTTGATGATATCATAATCATTTGATGTCATAATCATTGGATGATGTCATAATCATTTTGTTGATGTCATAATCATTTGATGATCTCATAATCATTTGATGTCATAATCATTGGATGATGTCATAATCATTTTGTTGATGTCATAATCATTTTATGATGTCATAATCATTTTGTTGATGTCATAATCATTGGATGATGTCATAATCCTTTTGTTGATGTCATAATCATTTGATGATGTCATAATCATTAGATGATGTCATAATCATTTTGTTGATGTCATAATCATTTGATGATGTCATAATCATTTTGTTGATGTCATAATCATTTCGTTGATGTCATAATGATTTGATGATATCATAATCATTTGATGTCATAATCATTGCATGATGTCATAATCATTTTGTTGATGTCATAATCATTTGATGATGTCATAATCATTAGATGATGTCATAATCATTGGATGATGATATAATCATTTTTTTGATGTCATAATCATTTGATGTCATAATCATTGCATGATGTCAAAATCATTTTGTTGATGTCATAATCATTTGATGATGTCATAATCATTAGATAATGTCATAATCATTTTGTTGAAGTTATAATCATTTGATGATGTCATAATCATTTTGTTGATGTCATAATCATTTTGTTGATGTCATATTGATGTGATGATGTCATAATCATTTGATGTCATAATCATTGGATGATGTCATAATCATTTTGTTCATGTCATAATCATTTGATGATGTCATAATCATTTGATGTCATAATCATTGGATGATGGCATAATCATTTGATGATGTCATAATCATTTTGTTGATGTCATAATGATTTGATGATGTCATAATCATTTGATGTCATAATCATTGGATGATGTCATAATCATTTTGTTGATGTCATAATCATTTGATGATGTCATAATCATTTGATGTCATAATCATTGGATGATGTCATAATCATTTGATGATGTCATAATCATTTTGTTGATGTCATAATCATTTCGTTGATGTCATAATGATTTGATGATATCATAATCATTTGATGTCATAATCATATGATGTAATAATCATTGGATGATGTCATAATCATTTTGTTGATGTCATAATCATTTGATGATGTCATAATCATTAGATGATGTCATAATCATTTTGTTGATGTCATAATCATTTGATGAAGTCATAATCATTAGATGATGTCATAATCATTTTGTTGTTGTCATAATCATTTGATGATGTCATAATCATTTGATGTCATAATCATTGGATGATGTCGTAATCATTTTGTTGATGTCATAATCATTTGATGATGTCATAATCATTTGATGATGTCATAATCATTTTGATGATGTCATAATCATTTGATGATGTCATAATCATTTGATGTCATAATCATTGGATAATGTCATAATCATTTTGTTGATGTCATAATCATTTTATGATGTCATAATCATTTTGTTGATGTCATAATCATTGGATCATGTCATAATCCTTTTGTTGATGTCATAATCATTTGATGATGTCATAATCATTAGATGATGTCATAATCATATTGTTGATGTCATAATCATTTGATGATGTCATAATCATTTTGTTGATGTCATAATCATTTCGTTGATGTCATAATGATTTGATGATATCATAATCATTTGATGTCATAATCATTGGATGATGTCATAATCATTTTGTTGATGTCATAATCATTTGATGATGTCATAATCATTTGATGTCATAATCATTGGATGATGTCATAATCATTTTGTTGATGTCATAATCATTTTATGATGTCATAATCATTTTGTTGATGTCATAATCATTGGATGATGTCATAATCCTTTTGTTCATGTCATAATCATTTGATGATGTCATAATCATTAGATGATGTCATAATCATTTTGTTGATGTCATAAACATTTGATGATGTCATAATCATTTTGTTGATGTCATAATCATTTCGTTGATGTCATAATGATTTGATGATATCATAATCATTTGATGTCATAATCATTGCATGATGTCATAATCATTTTGTTGATGTCATAATCATTTGATGATGTCATAATCATTAGATGATGTCATAATCATTGGATGATGATATAATCATTTTGTTGATGTCATAATCATTTGATGTCATAATCATTGGATGATGTCAAAATCATTTTGTTGATGTCATAATCATTTGATGATGTCATAATCATTAGATAATGTCATAATCATTTTGTTGAAGTTATAATCATTTGATGATGTCATAATCATTTTGTTGATGTCATAATCATTTTGTTGATGTCATATTGATGTGATGATGTCATATTCATTTGATGTCATAATCATTGGATGATGTCATAATCATTTTGTTCATGTCATAATCATTTGATGATGTCATAATCATTTGATGTCATAATCATTGGATGATGTCATGATCATTTTGTTGATGTCATAATCATTTGATGATGTCATAATCATTAGATTATGTCAAATTCATTTTGTTGATGTCATAATCATTTGATGATGTCATAATCATTTGATGTAATAATCATTAGATGATGTCATAATCATTTTGTTGATGTCATAATCATTTGATGATGTCATAATCATTAGATGATGTCATAATCATTTTGTTGATGTCATAATCATTTGATGATGTCATAATCATTTGATGTCATAATCATTGGATGATGTCATAATCATTTTATTGATGTCATAATCATTTGATGATGTCATAATCATTTGATGATGTCATAATCATTTTGTTGATGTCATAATCATTTGATGATGTCATAATCATTTTGTTGATGTCATAATCATTTGTTGATGTCATAATCATTTGATGATGTCATAATCATTTGATGTCATAATCATTGGATGATGTCATAATCATTTTATTGATGTCATAATCATTTGATGATGTCATAATCATTTGATGATGTCATAATCATTTTGTTGATGTCATAATCATTTGATGATGTCATAATCATTTGATGTCATAATCCTTGGATGATGTCATAATCATTTTGTTGATGTCATAATCATTTTGTTGATGTCATAATCATTGGATGATGTCATAATCCTTTTGTTGATGTCATAATCATTTGATGATGTCATAATCATTAGATGATGTCATAATCATTTTGTTGATGTCATAATCATTTGATGATGTCATAATCATTTTGTTGATGTCATAATCATTTCGTTGATGTCATAATGATTTGATGATATCATAATCATTTGATGTCATAATCATTGGATGATGTCATAATCATTTTGTTGATGTCATAATCATTTGATGATGTCATAATCATTTGATGTCATAATCATTGGATGATGTCATAATCATTTGATGATGCCATAATCATTTTGTTGATGTCATAATCATTTTATGATGTCATAATCATTTTGTTGATGTCATAATCATTTTGTTGATGTCATAATCATTTGATGATGTCATAATCATTAGATGATGTCATAATCATTTTGTTGATGTCATAATCATTTCATGATGTCATAATCACTTGATGTCATAATCATTGGATGATGTCATAATCATTTTGTTGATGTCATAATCATTTGATGATGTCATAATCATTAGATAATGTCATAATCATTTTGTTGAAGTCATAATCATTTGATGATGTCATAATCATTTTGTTGATGTCATAATGATTTGATGATGTCATAATCATTTGATGTCATAATCATTGGATGATGTCATAATCATTTTGTTGATGTCATAATCATTTGATGATGTCATAATCATTTGATGTCATAATCATTGGATGATGTCATAATCATTTTGTTGATGTCATAATCATTTGATGATGTCATAATCATTAGACGATGTCATAATAATTTTGTTGATGTCATAATCATTTGATGGTGTCATAATCATATGATGTAATAATCATTGGATGATGTCATAATCATTTTGTTGATGTTATAATCATTTGATGATGTCATAATCATTAGATGATGTCATAATCATTTTGTTGATGTCATAATCATTTGATGATGTCATAATCATTAGATGATGTCATAATCATTTTGTTGATGTCATAATCATTTGATGATGTCATAATCATTTGATGTCATAATCATTGGATGATGTCATAATCATTTTATTGATGTCATAATGATTTGATGATGTCATAATCATTTGATGATGTCATAATCATTTTGTTGATGTCATAATCATTTGATGATGTCATAATCATTTGATGTCATAATCATTGGATGATGTCATAATCATTTTGTTGATGTCATAATCATTTTATGATGTCATAATCATTTTGTTGATGTCATAATCATTGGATGATGTCATAATCCTTTTGTTGATGTCATAATCATTGATGATGTCATAATCATTAGATGATGTCATAATCATTTTGTTGATGTCATAATCATTTGATGATGTCATAATCATTTTGTTGATGTCATAATCATTTCGTTGATGTCATAATGATTTGATGATATCATAATCATTTGATGTCATAATCATTGGATGATGTCATAATCATTTTGTTGATGTCATAATCATTTGATGATGTCATAATCATTAGATAATGTCATAATCATTTTGTTGATGTCATAATCATTTGATGATGTCATAATCAATTTGTTGATGTCATAATGATTTGATGATGTCATAATCATTTGATGTCATAATCATTGGATGATGTCATAATCATTTTGTTGATGTCATAATCATTTGATGATGTCATAATCATTTGATGTCATAATCATTGGATGATGTCATAATCATTTGATGATGTCATAATCATTTTGTTGATGTCATAATCATTTCGTTGATGTCATAATGATTTGATGATATCATAATCATTTGATGTCATAATCATATGATGTAATAATCTTTGGATGATGTCATAATCATTTTGTTGATGTCATAATCATTTGATGATGTCATAATCATTAGATGATGTCATAACCATTTTGTTGATGTCATAATCATTTGATGATGTCATAATCATTAGATGATGTCATAATCATTTTGTTGATGTCATAATCATTTGATGATGTCATAATCATTTGATGTCATAATCATTGGATGATGTCGTAATCATTTTGTTGATGTCATAATCATTTGATGATGTCATAATCATTTGATGATGTCATAATCATTTTGATGATGTCATAATCATTTGATGATGTCATAATCATTTGATGTCATAATCATTGGATAATGTCATAATCATTTTGTTGATGTCATAATCATTTTATGATGTCATAATCATTTTGTTGATGTCATAATCATTGGATCATGTCATAATCCTTTTGTTGATGTCATAATCATTTGATGATGTCATAATCATTAGATGATGTCATAATCATATTGTTGATGTCATAATCATTTGATGATGTCATAATCATTTTGTTGATGTCATTATCATTTCGTTGATGTCATAATGATTTGATGATATCATAATCATTTGATGTCATAATCATTGGATGATGTCATAATCATTTTGTTGATGTCATAATCATTTGATGATGTCATAATCATTTGATGTCATAATCATTGGATGATGTCATAATCATTTTGTTGATGTCATAATCATTTTATGATGTCATAATCATTTTGTTGATGTCATAATCATTGGATGATGTCATAATCCTTTTGTTGATGTCATAATCATTTGATGATGTCATAATCATTAGATGATGTCATAATCATTTTGTTGATGTCATAATCATTTGATGATGTCATAATCATTTTGTTGATGTCATAATCATTTCGTTGATGTCATAATGATTTGATGATATCATAATCATTTGATGTCATAATCATTGCATGATGTCATAATCATTTTGTTGATGTCATAATCATTTGATGATGTCATAATCATTTTGTTGATGTCATAATCATTTCGTTGATGTCATAATGATTTGATGATGTCATAATCATTAGATGATGTCATAATCATTTTGTTGATGTCATAATCATTTGATGATGTCATAATCATTAGATGATGTCATAATCATTTTGTTGATGTCATAATCATTTGATGATGTCATAATCATTTGATGTCATAATCATTGGATGATGTCGTAATCATTTTGTTGATGTCATAATCATTTGATGATGTCATGATCATTTGATGATGTCATAATCATTTTGATGATGTCATAATCATTTGATGATGTCATAATCATTTGATGTCATAATCATTGGATATTGTCATAATCATTTTGTTGATGTCATAATCATTTTATGATGTCATAATCATTTTGTTGATGTCATAATCATTGGATCATGTCATAATCCTTTTGTTGATGTCATAATCATTTGATGATGTCATAATCATTAGATGATGTCATAATCATATTGTTGATGTCATAATCATTTGATGATGTCATAATCATTTTGTTGATGTCATAATCATTTCGTTGATGTCATAATGATTTGATGATATCATAATCATTTGATGTCATAATCATTGGATGATGTCATAATCATTTTGTTGATGTCATAATCATTTGATGATCTCATAATCATTTGATGTCATAATCATTGGATGATGTCATAATCATTTTGTTGATGTCATAATCATTTTATGATGTCATAATCATTTTGTTGATGTCATAATCATTGGATGATGTCATAATCCTTTTGTTGATGTCATAATCATTTGATGATGTCATAATCATTAGATGATGTCATAATCATTTTGTTGATGTCATAATCATTTGATGATGTCATAATCATTTTGTTGATGTCATAATCATTTCGTTGATGTCATAATGATTTGATGATATCATAATCATTTGATGTCATAATCATTGCATGATGTCATAATCATTTTGTTGATGTCATAATCATTTGATGATGTCATAATCATTAGATGATGTCATAATCATTGGATGATGATATAATCATTTTGTTGATGTCATAATCATTTGATGTCATAATCATTGCATGATGTCAAAATCATTTTGTTGATGTCATAATCATTTGATGATGTCATAATCATTAGATAATGTCATAATCATTTTGTTGAAGTTATAATCATTTGATGATGTCATAATCATTTTGTTGATGTCATAATCATTTTGTTGATGTCATATTGATGTGATGATGTCATAATCATTTGATGTCATAATCATTGGATGATGTCATAATCATTTTGTTCATGTCATAATCATTTGATGATGTCATAATCATTTGATGTCATAATCATTGGATGATGTCATAATCATTTTGTTGATGTCATAATCATTTGATGATGTCATAATCATTAGATGATGTCAAATTCATTTTGTTGATGTCATAATCATTTGATGATGTCATAATCATTTGATGTAATAATCATTAGATGATGTCATAATCATTTTGTTGATGTCATAATCATTTGATGATGTCATAATCATTAGATGATGTCATAATCATTTTGTTGATGTCATAATCATTTGATGATGTCATAATCATTTGATGTCATAATCATTGGATGATGTCATAATCATTTTGTTGATGTCATAATCATTTGATGATGTCATAATCATTTGATGATGTCATAATCATTTTGTTGATGTCATAATCATTTGATGATGTCATAATCATTTGATGTCATAATCATTGGATGATGTCATAATCATTTTGTTGATGTCATAATCATTTGATGATGTCATAATCATTTGATGATGTCATAATCATTTTGTTGATGTCATAATCATTTGATGATGTCATAATCATTTGATGTCATAATCCTTGGATGATGTCATAATCATTTTGTTGATGTCATAATCATTTTATGATGTCATAATCATTTTGTTGATGTCATAATCATTGGATGATGTCATAATCCTTTTGTTGATGTCATAATCATTTGATGATGTCATAATCATTAGATGATGTCATAATCATTTTGTTGATGTCATAATCATTTGATGATGTCATAATCATTTTGTTGATGTCATAATCATTTCGTTGATGTCATAATGATTTGATGATATCATAATCATTTGATGTCATAATCATTGGATGATGTCATAATCATTTTGTTGATGTCATAATCATTTGATGATGTCATAATCATTTGATGTCATAATCATTGGATGATGTCATAATCATTTTGTTGATGTCATAATCATTTTATGATGTCATAATCATTTTGTTGATGTCATAATCATTTTGTTGATGTCATAATCATTTGATGATGTCATCATCATTTGATGTCATAATCATTGGATGATGTCGTAATCATTTTGTTGATGTCATAATCATTTGATGATGTCATGATCATTTGATGATGTCATAATCATTTTGATGATGTCATAATCATTTGATGATGTCATAATCATTTGATGTCATAATCATTGGATAATGTCATAATCATTTTGTTGATGTCATAATCATTTTATGATGTCATAATCATTTTGTTGATGTCATAATCATTGGATCATGTCATAATCCTTTTGTTGATGTCATAATCATTTGATGATGTCATAATCATTAGATGATGTCATAATCATATTGTTGATGTCATAATCATTTGATGATGTCATAATCATTTTGTTGATGTCATAATCATTTCGTTGATGTCATAATGATTTGATGATATCATAATCATTTGATGTCATAATCATTGGATGATGTCATAATCATTTTGTTGATGTCATAATCATTTGATGATGTCATAATCATTTGATGTCATAATCATTGGATGATGTCATAATCATTTTGTTGATGTCATAATCATTTTATGATGTCATAATCATTTTGTTGATGTCATAATCATTGGATGATGTCATAATCCTTTTGTTGATGTCATAATCATTTGATGATGTCATAATCATTAGATGATGTCATAATCATTTTGTTGATGTCATAATCATTTGATGATGTCATAATCATTTTGTTGATGTCATAATCATTTCGTTGATGTCATAATGATTTGATGATATCATAATCATTTGATGTCATAATCATTGCATGATGTCATAATCATTTTGTTGATGTCATAATCATTTGATGATGTCATAATCATTAGATGATGTCATAATCATTGGATGATGACATAATCATTTTGTTGATGTCATAATCATTTGATGTAATAATCATTGGATGATGTCATAATCATTTTGTTGATGTCATAATCATTTGATGATGTCATAATCATTAGATGATGTCATAATCATTTTGTTGATGTCATAATCATTTGATGATGTCATAATCATTAAATGATGTCATAATCATTTTGTTATGTCATAATCATTTGATGATGTCATAATCATTTGATGTCATAATCATTGGATGATGTCATAATCATTTTGTTGATGTCATGATCATTTTATGATGTCATAATCATTTTGTTGATGTCATAATCATTGGATGATGTCATAATCCTTTTGTTGATGTCATAATCATTTGATGATGTCATAATCATTTGATGTCATAATCATTGGATGATGTCATAATCATTTGATGATGTCATAATCATTTGATGTCATAATCATTGGATGTGTCATAATCATTTGATGATGTCATAATCATTTTGTTGATGTCATAATCATTTGATGATGTCATAATCATTTTGTTGATGTCATAATCATTTGATGATGTCATAATCATTCTGTTGATGTCATAATCATTTTGATGATGTCATAATGATTTGATAATGTCATAATCATTTGATGTCATAATCATTGGATGATGTCATAATCATTTTGTTGATGTCATAATCATTTGATGATGTCATCATCATTAGATGATGTCATAATCATTTTGTTGATGTCATAATCATTTGATGATGTCATAATCATTTTGTTGATGTCATAATCATTTCGTTGATGTCATAATGATTTGATGATGTCATAATCATTAGATGATGTCATAATCATTTTGTTGATGTCATAATCATTTGATGATGTCATAATCATTTGATGTCATAATCATTGGATGATGTCGTAATCATTTTGTTGATGTCATAATCATTTGATGATGTCATGATCATTTGATGATGTCATAATCATTTTGATGATGTCATAATCATTTGATGATGTCATAATCATTTGATGTCATAATCATTGGATAATGTCATAATCATTTTGTTGATGTCATAATCATTTTATGATGTCATAATCATTTTGTTGATGTCATAATCATTGGATCATGTCATAATCCTTTTGTTGATGTCATAATCATTTGATGATGTCATAATCATTTGATGATGTCATAATCATTTTGTTGATGTCATAATCATTTCGTTGATGTCATAATGATTTGATGATATCATAATCATTTGATGTCATAATCATTGGATGATGTCATAATCATTTTGTTGATGTCATAATCATTTGATGATGTCATAATCATTTGATGTCATAATCATTGGATGATGTCATAATCATTTTGTTGATGTCATAATCATTTTATGATGTCATAATCATTTTGTTGATGTCATAATCATTGGATGATGTCATAATCCTTTTGTTGATGTCATAATCATTTGATGATGTCATAATCATTAGATGATGTCATAATCATTTTGTTGATGTCATAATCATTTGATGATGTCATAATCATTTTGTTGATGTCATAATCATTTCGTTGATGTCATAATGATTTGATGATATCATAATCATTTGATGTCATAATCATTGCATGATGTCATAATCATTTTGTTGATGTCATAATCATTTGATGATGTCATAATCATTAGATGATGTCATAATCATTGGATGATGATATAATCATTTTGTTGATGTCATAATCATTTGATGTCATAATCATTGGATGATGTCAAAATCATTTTGTTGATGTCATAATCATTTGATGATGTCATAATCATTAGATAATGTCATAATCATTTTGTTGAAGTTATAATCATTTGATGATGTCATAATCATTTTGTTGATGTCATAATCATTTTGTTGATGTCATATTGATGTGATGATGTCATATTCATTTGATGTCATAATCATTGGATGATGTCATAATCATTTTGTTCATGTCATAATCATTTGATGATGTCATAATCATTTGATGTCATAATCATTGGATGATGTCATAATCATTTTGTTGATGTCATAATCATTTGATGATGTCATAATCATTAGATGATGTCAAATTCATTTTGTTGATGTCATAATCATTTGATGATGTCATAATCATTTGATGTAATAATCATTAGATGATGTCATAATCATTTTGTTGATGTCATAATCATTTGATGATGTCATAATCATTAGATGATGTCATAATCATTTTGTTGATGTCATAATCATTTGATGATGTCATAATCATTTGATGTGATAATCATTGGATGATGTCATAATCATTTTGTTGATGTCATAATCATTTGATGATGTCATAATCATTTGATGATGTCATAATCATTTTGTTGATGTCATAATCATTTGATGATGTCATAATCATTTGATGTCATAATCATTGGATGATGTCATAATCATTTTGTTGATGTCATAATCATTTGATTATGTCATAATCATTTTGTTGATGTCATAATCATTTGATGATGTCATAATCATTTGATGTCATAATCCTTGGATGATGTCATAATCATTTTGTTGATGTCATAATCATTTTATGATGTCATAATCATTTTGTTGATGTCATAATCATTGGATGATGTCATAATCCTTTTGTTGATGTCATAATCATTTGATGATGTCATAATCATTAGATGATGTCATAATCATTTTGTTGATGTCATAATCATTTGATGATGTCATAATCATTTTGTTGATGTCATAATCATTTCGTTGATGTCATAATGATTTGATGATATCATAATCATTTGATGTCATAATCATTGGATGATGTCATAATCATTTTGTTGATGTCATAATCATTTGGTGATGTCATAATCATTTGATGTCATAATCATTGGATGATGTCATAATCATTTGATGATGCCATAATCATTTTGTTGATGTCATAATCATTTTATGATGTCATAATCATTTTGTTGATGTCATAATCATTTTGTTGATGTCATAATCATTTGATGATGTCATAATCATTAGATGATGTCATAATCATTTTGTTGATGTCATAATCATTTCATGATGTCATAATCACTTGATGTCATAATCATTGGATGATGTCATAATCATTTTGTTGATGTCATAATCATTTGATTATGTCATAATCATTAGATAATGTCATAATCATTTTGTTGAAGTCATAATCATTTGATGATGTCATAATCATTTTGTTGATGTCATAATGATTTGATGATGTCATAATCATTTGATGTCATAATCATTGGATGATGTTATAATCATTTTGTTGATGTCATAATCATTTGATGATGTCATAATCATTTGATGTCATAATCATTGGATGATGTCATAATCATTTTGTTGATGTCATAATCATTTGATGATGTCATAATCATTAGATGATGTCATAATAATTTTGTTGATGTCATAATCATTTGATGGTGTCATAATCATATGATGTAATAATCATTGGATGATGTCATAATCATTTTGTTGATGTCATAATCATTTGATGATGTCATAATCATTAGATGATGTCATAATCATTTTGTTGATGTCATAATCATTTGATGATGTCATAATCATTAGATGATGTCATAATCATTTTGTTGATGTCATAATCATTGGATGATGTCATAATCCTTTTGTTGATGTCATAATCATTTGATGATGTCATAATCATTAGATGATGTCATAATCATTTTGTTGATGTCATAATCATTTGATGATGTCATAATCATTTTGTTGATGTCATAATCATTTCGTTGATGTCATAATGATTTGATGATATCATAATCATTTGATGTCATAATCATTGGATGATGTCATAATCATTTTGTTGATGTCATAATCATTTGATGATGTCATAATCATTTGATGTCATAATCATTGAATGATGTCATAATCATTTTGTTGATATCATAATCATTTTATGATGTCATAATCATTTTGTTGATGTCATAATCATTGGATGATGTCATAATCCTTTTGTTGATGTCATAATCATTTGATGATGTCATAATCATTAGATGATGTCATAATCATTTTGTTGATGTCATAATCATTTGATGATGTCATAATCATTTTGTTGATGTCATAATCATTTTATGATGTCATAATCATTTTGTTGATGTCATAATCATTGGATCATGTCATAATCCTTTTGTTGATGTCATAATCATTTGATGATGTCATAATCATTAGATGATGTCATAATCATATTGTTGATGTCATAATCATTTGATGATGTCATAATCATTTTGTTGATGTCATAATCATTTCGTTGATGTCATAATGATTTGATGATATCATAATCATTTGATGTCATAATCATTGGATGATGTCATAATCATTTTGTTGATGTCATAATCATTTGATGATGTCATAATCATTTGATGTCATAATCATTGGATGATGTCATAATCATTTTGTTGATGTCATAATCATTTTATGATGTCATAATCATTTTGTTGATGTCATAATCATTTTATGATGTCATAATCCTTTTGTTGATGTCATAATCATTTGATGATGTAATAATCATTAGATGATGTCATAATCATTTTGTTGATGTCATAATCATTTGATGATGTAATAATCATTTTGTTGATGTCATAATCATTTCGTTGATGTCATAATGATTTGATGATATCATAATCATTTGATGTCATAATCATTGCATGATGTCATAATCATTTTGTTGATGTCATAATCATTTGATGATGTCATAATCATTAGATGATGTCATAATCATTGGATGATGACATAATCATTTTGTGGATGTCATAATCATTTGATGTAATAATCATTGGATGATGTCATAATCATTTTGTTGATGTCATAATCATTAGATGATGTCATAATCATTTTGTTGATGTCATAATTATTTGATGATGTCATAATCATTAAATGATGTCATAATCATTTTGTTATGTCATAATCATTTGATGATGTCATAATCATTTGATGTCATAATCATTGGATGATGTCATAATCATTTTGTTGATGTCATGATCATTTTATGATGTCATAATCATTTTGTTGATGTCATAATCATTGGATGATGTCATAATCCTTTTGTTGATGTCATAATCATTTGATGATGTCATAATCATTTGATGTCATAATCATTGGATGATGTCATAATCATTTGATGATGTCATAATCATTTGATGTCATAATCATTGGATGTGTCATAATCATTTGATGATGTCATAATCATTTTGTTGATGTCATAATCATTTGATGATGTCATAATCATTTTGTTGATGTCATAATCATTTGATGATGTCATAATCATTCTGTTGATGTCATAATCATTTTGATGATGTCATAATGATTTGATAATGTCATAATCATTTGATGTCATAATCATTGGATGATGTCATAATCATTTTGTTGATGTCATAATCATTTGATGATGTCATAATCATTAGATGATGTCATAATCATTTTGTTGATGTCATAATCATTTGATGATGTCATAATCATTTTGTTGATGTCATAATCATTTCGTTGATGTCATAATGATTTGATGATGTCATAATCATTAGATGATGTCATAATCATTTTGTTGATGTCATAATCATTTGATGATGTCATAATCATTAGATGATGTCATAATCATTTTGTTGATGTCATAATCATTTGATGATGTCATAATCATTAGATGATGTCATAATCATTTTGTTGATGTCATAATCATTTGATGATGTCATAATCATTTGATGTCATAATCATTGGATGATGTCGTAATCATTTTGTTGATGTCATAATCATTTGATGATGTCATGATCATTTGATGATGTCATAATCATTTTGATGATGTCATAATCATTTGATGATGTCATAATCATTTGATGTCATAATCATTGGATAATGTCATAATCATTTTGTTGATGTCATAATCATTTTATGATGTCATAATCATTTTGTTGATGTCATAATCATTGGATCATGTCATAATCCTTTTGTTGATGTCATAATCATTTGATGATGTCATAATCATTAGATGATGTCATAATCATATTGTTGATGTCATAATCATTTGATGATGTCATAATCATTTTGTTGATGTCATAATCATTTCGTTGATGTCATAATGATTTGATGATATCATAATCATTTGATGTCATAATCATTGGATGATGTCATAATCATTTTGTTGATGTCATAATCATTTGATGATGTCATAATCATTTGATGTCATAATCATTGGATGATGTCATAATCATTTTGTTGATGTCATAATCATTTTATGATGTCATAATCATTTTGTTGATGTCATAATCATTGGATGATGTCATAATCCTTTTGTTAATGTCATAATCATTAGATGATGTCATAATCATTAGATGATGTCATAATCATTTTGTTGATGTCATAATCATTTGATGATGTCATAATCATTTTGTTGATGTCATAATCATTTCGTTGATGTCATAATGATTTGATGATATCATAATCATTTGATGTCATAATCATTGCATGATGTCATAATCATTTTGTTGATGTCATAATCATTTGATGATGTCATAATCATTAGATGATGTCATAATCATTGGATGATGACATAATCATTTTGTTGATGTCATAATCATTTGATGTCATAATCATTGGATGATGTCAAAATCATTTTGTTGATGTCATAATCATTTGATGATGTCATAATCATTAGATAATGTCATAATCATTTTGTTGAAGTTATAATCATTTGATGATGTCATAATCATTTTGTTGATGTCATAATCATTTTGTTGATGTCATATTGATGTGATGATGTCATATTCATTTGATGTCATAATCATTGGATGATGTCATAATCATTTTGTTCATGTCATAATCATTTGATGATGTCATAATCATTTGATGTCATAATCATTGGATGATGTCATAATCATTTTGTTGATGTCATAATCATTTGATGATGTCATAATCATTAGATGATGTCAAATTCATTTTGTTGATGTCATAATCATTTGATGATGTCATAATCATTTGATGTAATAATCATTAGATGATGTCATAATCATTTTGTTGATGTCATAATCATTTGATGATGTCATAATCATTAGATGATGTCATAATCATTTTGTTGATGTCATAATCATTTGATTTTTGTTGATGTCATAATCATTTGATGATGTCATAATCATTTTGTTGATGTCATAATCATTTCGTTGATGTCATAATGATTTGATGATAATATAATCATTTGATGTCATAATCATTGGATGATGTCATAATCATTTTGTTGATGTCATAATCATTTGGTGATGTCATAATCATTTGATGTCATAATCATTGGATGATGTCATAATCATTTTGTTGATGTCATAATCATTTTATGATGTCATAATCATTTTGTTGATGTCATAATCATTGGATGATGTCATAATCCTTTTGTTGATGTCATAATCATTTGATGATGTCATAATCATTAGATGATGTCATAATCATTTTGTTGATGTCATAATCATTTGATGATGTCATAATCATTTTGTTGATGTCATAATCATTTCGTTGATGTCATAATGATTTGATGATATCATAATCATTTGATGTCATAATCATTGGATGATGTCATAATCATTTTGTTGATGTCATAATCATTTGATGATGTCATAATCATTTGATGTCATAATCATTGAATGATGTCATAATCATTTTGTTGATATCATAATCATTTTATGATGTCATAATCATTTTGTTGATGTCATAATCATTTCGTTGATGTCATAATGATTTGATGATATCATAATCATTTGATGTCATAATCATTGGATGATGTCATAATCATTTTGTTGATGTCATAATCATTTGATGATGTCATAATCATTAGATAATGTCATAATCATTTTGTTGATGTCATAATCATTTGATGATGTCATAATCATTAGATGATGTCATAATCATTTTGTTGATGTCATAATCATTTGATGATGTCATAATCATTTGATGTCATAATCATTGGATGATGTCATAATCATTTTGTTGATGTCATAATCATTTGATGATGTCATAATCATTTGATGATGTCATAATCATTTTGTTGATGTCATAATCATTTGATGATGTCATAATCATTTGATGATGTCATAATCATTGGATGATGTCATAATCATTTTGTTGATGTCATAATCATTTGATGATGTCATAATCATTTTGTTGATGTCATAATGATTTGATGATGTCATAATCATTTGATGTCATAATCATTGGATGATGTCATAATCATTTTGTTGATGTCATAATCATTTGATGATGTCATAATCATTTGATGTCATAATCATTGGATGATGTCATAATCATTTTGTTGATGTCATAATCATTTGATGATGTCATAATCATTAGATGATGTCATAATAATTTTGTTGATGTCATAATCATTTGATGGTGTCATAATCATATGATGTAATAATCATTGGATGATGTCATAATCATTTTGTTGATGTCATAATCATTTGATGATGTCATAATCATTAGATGATGTCATAATCATTTTGTTGATGTCATAATCATTTGATGATGTCATAATCATTAGATGATGTCATAATCATTTTGTTGATGTCATAATCATTTGATGATGTCATAATCATTTGATGTCATAATCATTGGATGATGTCATAATCATTTTATTGATGTCATAATCATTTGATGATGTCATAATCATTTGATGATGTCATAATCATTTTGTTGATGTCATAATCATTTGATGATGTCATAATCATTTGATGTCATAATCATTGGATGATGTCATAATCATTTTGTTGATGTCATAATCATTTTATGATGTCATAATCATTTTGTTGATGTCATAATCATTGGATGATGTCATAATCCTTTTGTTGATGTCATAATCATTAGATGATGTCATAATCATTTTGTTGATGTCATAATCATTTGATGATGTCATAATCATTTTGTTGATGTCATAATCATTTCGTTGATGTCATAATGATTTGATGATATCATAATCATTTGATGTCATAATCATTGGATGATGTCATAATCATTTTGTTGATGTCATAATCATTTGATGATGTCATAATCATTAGATAATGTCATAATCATTTTGTTGATGTCATAATCATTTGATGATGTCATAATCATTTTGTTGATGTCATAATGATTTGATGATGTCATAATCATTTGATGTCATAATCATTGGATGATGTCATAATCATTTTGTTGATGTCATAATCATTTGATGATGTCATAATCATTTGATATCATAATCATTGGATGATGTCATAATCATTTGATGATGTCATAATCATTTTGTTGATGTCATAATCATTTTGTTGATGTCATAATGATTTGATGATATCATAATCATTTGATGTCATAATCATATGATGTAATAATCATTGGATGATGTCATAATCATTTTGTTGATGTCATAATCATTTGATGATGTCATAATCATTAGATGATGACAAATTCATTTTGTTGATGTCATAATCATTTGATGATGTCATAATCATTTGATGTAATAATCATTAGATGATGTCATAATCATTTTGTTGATGTCATAATCATTTGATGATGTCATAATCATTAGATGATGTCATAATCATTTTGTTGATGTCATAATCATTTGATTTTTGTTGATGTCATAATCATTTGATGATGTCATAATCATTTTGTTGATGTCATAATCATTTCGTTGATGTCATAATGATTTGATGATATCATAATCATTTGATGTCATAATCATTGGATGATGTCATAATCATTTTGTTGATGTCATAATCATTTGGTGATGTCATAATCATTTGATGTCATAATCATTGGATGATGTCATAATCATTTTGTTGATGTCATAATCATTTTATGATGTCATAATCATTTTGTTGATGTCATAATCATTGGATGATGTCATAATCCTTTTGTTGATGTCATAATCATTTGATGATGTCATAATCATTAGATGATGTCATAATCATTTTGTTGATGTCATAATCATTTGATGATGTCATAATCATTTTGTTGATGTCATAATCATTTCGTTGATGTCATAATGATTTGATGATATCATAATCATTTGATGTCATAATCATTGGATGATGTCATAATCATTTTGTTGATGTCATAATCATTTGATGGTGTCATAATCATATGATGTAATAATCATTGGATGATGTCATAATCATTTTGTTGATGTCATAATCATTTGATGATGTCATAATTATTAGATGATGTCATAATCATTTTGTTGATGTCATAATCATTTGATGATGTCATAATCATTAGATGATGTCATAATCATTTTGTTGATGTCATAATCATTTGATGATGTCATAATCATTTGATGTCATAATCATTGGATGATGTCATAATCATTTTATTGATGTCATAATCATTTGATGATGTCATAATCATTTGATGATGTCATAATCATTTTGTTGATGTCATAATCATTTGATGATGTCATAATCATTTGATGTCATAATCATTGGATGATGTCATAATCATTTTGTTGATGTCATAATCATTTTATGATGTCATAATCATTTTGTTGATGTCATAATCATTGGATGATGTCATAATCCTTTTGTTGATGTCATAATCATTGATGATGTCATAATCATTAGATGATGTCATAATCATTTTGTTGATGTCATAATCATTTGATGATGTCATAATCATTTTGTTGATGTCATAATCATTTCGTTGATGTCATAATGATTTGATGATATCATAATCATTTGATGTCGTAATCATTGGATGATGTCATAATCATTTTGTTGATGTCATAATCATTTGATGATGTCATAATCATTAGATAATGTCATAATCATTTTGTTGATGTCATAATCATTTGATGATGTCATAATCATTTTGTTGATGTCATAATGATTTGATGATGTCATAATCATTTGATGTCATAATCATTGGATGATGTCATAATCATTTTGTTGATGTCATAATCATTTGATGATGTCATAATCATTTGATATCATAATCATTGGATGATGTCATAATCATTTGATGATGTCATAATCATTTTGTTGATGTCATAATCATTTCGTTGATGTCATAATGATTTGATGATATCATAATCATTTGATGTCATAATCATATGATGTAATAATCATTGGATGATGTCATAATCATTTTGTTGATGTCATAATCATTTGATGATGTCATAATCATTAGATGATGTCATAATCATTTTGTTGATGTCATAATCATTTGATGATGTCATAATCATTAGATGATGTCATAATCATTTTGTTGATGTCATAATCATTTGATGATGTCATAATCATTTGATGTCATAATCATTGGATGATGTTGTAATCATTTTGTTGATGTCATAATCATTTGATGATGTCATAATCATTTTGATGATGTCATAATCATTTGATGATGTCATAATCATTTGATGTTATAATCATTGGATAATGTCATAATCATTTTGTTGATGTCATAATCATTTTATGATGTCATAATCATTTTGTTGATGTCATAATCATTGGATCATGTCATAATCCTTTTGTTGATGTCATAATCATTTGATGATGTCATAATCATTAGATGATGTCATAATCATATTGTTGATGTCATAATCATTTGATGATGTCATAATCATTTTGTTGATGTCATAATCATTTCGTTGATGTCATAATGATTTGATGATATCATAATCATTTGATGTCATAATCATTGGATGATGTCATAATCATTTTGTTGATGTCATAATCATTTGATGATGTCATAATCATTTGATGTCATAATCATTGGATGATGTCATAATCATTTTGTTGATGTCATAATCATTTTATGATGTCATAATCATTTTGTTGATGTCATAATCATTGGATGATGTCATAATCCTTTTGTTGATGTCATAATCATTTGATGATGTCATAATCATTAGATGATGTCATAATCATTTTGTTGATGTCATAATCATTTGATGATGTCATAATCATTTTGTTGATGTCATAATCATTTCGTTGATGTCATAATGATTTGATGATATCATAATCATTTGATGTCATAATCATTGCATGATGTCATAATCATTTTGTTGATGTCATAATCATTTGATGATGTCATAATCATTAGATGATGTCATAATCATTGGATGATGATATAATCATTTTGTTGATGTCATAATCATTTGATGTCATAATCATTGGATGATGTCAAAATCATTTTGTTGATGTCATAATCATTTGATGATGTCATAATCATTAGATAATGTCATAATCATTTTGTTGAAGTTATAATCATTTGATGATGTCATAATCATTTTGTTGATGTCATAATCATTTTGTTGATGTCATATTGATGTGATGATGTCATATTCATTTGATGTCATAATCATTGGATGATGTCATAATCATTTTGTTCATGTCATAATCATTTGATGATGTCATAATCATTTGATGTCATAATCATTGGATGATGTCATAATCATTTTGTTGA
Source organism: Dendrobates tinctorius (assembly GCF_039654945.1). Lineage (NCBI taxonomy): Eukaryota > Metazoa > Chordata > Amphibia > Anura > Dendrobatidae > Dendrobates > Dendrobates tinctorius. The sequence goes on along the minus strand of NW_027361687.1, from coordinate 37,986,082 downwards.
TGTCATAATCATTTGATGATGTCATAATCATTAGATGATGTCAAATTCATTTTGTTGATGTCATAATCATTTGAGGATGTCATAATCATTTGATGTAATAATCATTAGATGATGTCATAATCATTTTGTTGATGTCATAATCATTTGATGATGTCATAATCATTAGATGATGTCATAATCATTTTGTTGATGTCATAATCATTTGATTTTTGTTGATGTCATAATCATTTGATGATGTCATAATCATTTTGTTGATGTCATAATCATTTCGTTGATGTCATAATGATTTGATGATATCATAATCATTTGATGTCATAATCATTGGATGATGTCATAATCATTTTGTTGATGTCATAATCATTTGGTGATGTCATAATCATTTGATGTCATAATCATTGGATGATGTCATAATCATTTTGTTGATGTCATAATCATTTTATGATGTCATAATCATTTTGTTGATGTCATAATCATTGGATGATGTCATAATCCTTTTGTTGATGTCATAATCATTTGATGATGTCATAATCATTAGATGATGTCATAATCATTTTGTTGATGTCATAATCATTTGATGATGTCATAATCATTTTGTTGATGTCATAATCATTTCGTTGATGTCATAATGATTTGATGATATCATAATGATTTGATGTCATAATCATTGGATGATGTCATAATCATTTTGTTGATGTCATAATCATTTGATGATGTCATAATCATTTGATGTCATAATCATTGAATGATGTCATAATCATTTTGTTGATATCATAATCATTTTATGATGTCATAATCATTTTGTTGATGTCATAATCATTGGATGATGTCATAATCCTTTTGTTGATGTCATAATCATTTGATGATGTCATAATCATTAGATGATGTCATAATCATTTTGTTGATGTCATAATCATTTGATGATGTCATAATCATTTTGTTGATGTCATAATCATTTCGTTGATGTCATAATGATTTGATGATATCATAATCATTTGATGTCATAATCATTGGATGATGTCATAATCATTTTGTTGATGTCATAATCATTTGATGATGTCATAATCATTAGATGATGTCATAATCATTGGATGATGACATAATCATTTTGTTGATGTCATAATCATTTGATGTAATAATCATTAGATGATGTCATAATCATTTTGTTGATGTCATAATCATTTGATGATGTCATAATCATTAAATGATGTCATAATCATTTTGTTATGTCATAATCATTTGATGATGTCATAATCATTTGATGTCATAATCATTGGATGATGTCATAATCATTTTGTTGATGTCATGATCATTTTATGATGTCATAATCATTTTGTTGATGTCATAATCATTGGATGATGTCATAATCCTTTTGTTGATGTCATAATCATTTGATGATGTCATAATCATTTGATGTCATAATCATTGGATGATGTCATAATCATTTGATGATGTCATAATCATTTGATGTCATAATCATTGGATGTGTCATAATCATTTGATGATGTCATAATCATTTTGTTGATGTCATAATCATTTGATGATGTCATAATCATTTTGTTGATGTCATAATCATTTGATGATGTCATAATCAATCTGTTGATGTCATAATCATTTTGATGATGTCATAATGATTTGATAATGTCATAATCATTTGATGTCATAATCATTGGATGATGTCATAATCATTTTGTTGATGTCATAATCATTTGATGATGTCATAATCATTAGATGATGTCATAATCATTTTGTTGATGTCATAATCATTTGATGATGTCATAATCATTTTGTTGATGTCATAATCATTTCGTTGATGTCATAATGATTTGATGATGTCATAATCATTAGATGATGTCATAATCATTTTGTTGATGTCATAATCATTTGATGATGTCATAATCATTAGATGATGTCATAATCATTTTGTTGATGTCATAATCATTTGATGATGTCATAATCATTAGATGATGTCATAATCATTTTGTTGATGTCATAATCATTTGATGATGTCATAATCATTTGATGTCATAATCATTGGATGATGTCGTAATCATTTTGTTGATGTCATAATCATTTGATGATGTCATGATCATTTGATGATGTCATAATCATTTTGATGATGTCATAATCATTTGATGATGTCATAATCATTTGATGTCATAATCATTGGATAATGTCATAATCATTTTGTTGATGTCATAATCATTTTATGATGTCATAATCATTTTGTTGATGTCATAATCATTGGATCATGTCATAATCCTTTTGTTGATGTCATAATCATTTGATGATGTCATAATCATTAGATGATGTCATAATCATATTGTTGATGTCATAATCATTTGATGATGTCATAATCATTTTGTTGATGTCATAATCATTTCGTTGATGTCATAATGATTTAATGATATCATAATCATTTGATGTCATAATCATTGGATGATGTCATAATCATTTTGTTGATGTCATAATCATTTGATGATGTCATAATCATTTGATGTCATAATCATTGGATGATGTCATAATCATTTTGTTGATGTCATAATCATTTTATGATGTCATAATCATTTTGTTGATGTCATAATCATTTTATGATGTCATAATCCTTTTGTTGATGTCATAATCATTTGATGATGTCATAATCATTAGATGATGTCATAATCATTTTGTTGATGTCATAATCATTTGATGATGTAATAATCATTTTGTTGATGTCATAATCATTTCGTTGATGTCATAATGATTTGATGATATCATAATCATTTGATGTCATAATCATTGCATGATGTCATAATCATTTTGTTGATGTCATAATCATTTGATGATGTCATAATCATTAGATGATGTCATAATCATTGGATGATGACATAATCATTTTGTTGATGTCATAATCATTTGATGTAATAATCATTGGATGATGTCATAATCATTTTGTTGATGTCATAATCATTTGATGATGTCATAATCATTAGATGATGTCATAATCATTTTGTTGATGTCATAATCATTTGATGATGTCATAATCATTAAATGATGTCATAATCATTTTGTTATGTCATAATCATTTGATGATGTCATAATCATTTGATGTCATAATCATTGGATGATGTCATAATCATTTTGTTGATGTCATGATCATTTTATGATGTCATAATCATTTTGTTGATGTCATAATCATTGGATGATGTCATAATCCTTTTGTTGATGTCATAATCATTTGATGATGTCATAATCATTTGATGTCATAATCATTGGATGATGTCATAAACATTTGATGATGTCATAATCATTTGATGTCATAATCATTGGATGTGTCATAATCATTTGATGATGTCATAATCATTTTGTTGATGTCATAATCATTTGATGATGTCATAATCATTTTGTTGATGTCATAATCATTTGATGATGTCATAATCATTCTGTTGATGTCATAATCATTTTGATGATGTCATAATGATTTGATAATGTCATAATAATTTGATGTCATAATCATTGGATGATGTCATAATCATTTTGTTGATGTCATAATCATTTGATGATGTCAAAATCATTAGATGATGTCATAATCATTTTGTTGATGTCATAATCATTTGATGATGTCATAATCATTTTGTTGATGTCATAATCATTTCGTTGATGTCATAATGATTTGATGATGTCATAATCATTAGATGATGTCATAATCATTTTGTTGATGTCATAATCATTTGATGATGTCATAATCATTAGATGATGTCATAATCATTTTGTTGATGTCATAATCATTTGATGATGTCATAATCATTAGATGATGTCATAATCATATTGTTGATGTCATAATTATTTGATGATGTCATAATCATTTGATGTCATAATCATTGGATGATGTCGTAATCATTTTGTTGATGTCATAATCATTTGATGATGTCATGATCATTTGATGATGTCATAATCATTTTGATGATGTCATAATCATTTGATGATGTCATAATCATTTGATGTCATAATCATTGGATAATGTCATAATCATTTTGTTGATGTCATAATCATTTTATGATGTCATAATCATTTTGTTGATGTCATAATCATTGGATCATGTCATAATCCTTTTGTTGATGTCATAATCATTTGATGATGTCATAATCATTAGATGATGTCATAATCATATTGTTGATGTCATAATCATTTGATGATGTCATAATCATTTTGTTGATGTCATAATCATTTCGTTGATGTCATAATGATTTGATGATATCATAATCATTTGATGTCATAATCATTGGATGATGTCATAATCATTTTGTTGATGTCATAATCATTTGATGATGTCATAATCATTTGATGTCATAATCATTTTGTTGATGTCATAATCATTTTATGATGTCATAATCATTTTGTTGATGTCATAATCATTTGATGATGTCATAATCATTAGATGATGTCATAATCATTTTGTTGATGTCATAATCATTTGATGATGTCATAATCATTTGATGTCATAATCATTGGATGTGTCATAATCATTTGATGATGTCATAATCATTTTGTTGATGTCATAATCATTTGATGATGTCATAATCATTTTGTTGATGTCATAATCATTTGATGATGTCATAATCATTCTGTTGATGTCATAATCATTTTGATGATGTCATAATGATTTGATAATGTCATAATCATTTGATGTCATAATCATTGGATGATGTCATAATCATTTTGTTGATGTCATAATCATTTGATGATGTCATAATCATTAGATGATGTCATAATCATTTTGTTGATGTCATAATCATTTGATGATGTCATAATCATTTTGTTGTTGTCATAATCATTTCGTTGATGTCATATTGATTTGATGATGTCATAATCATTAGATGATGTCATAATCATTTTGTTGATGTCATAATCATTTGATGATGTCATAATCATTAGATGATGTCATAATCATTTTGTTGATGTCATAATCATTTGATGATGTCATAATCATTTGATGTCATAATCATTGGATGATGTCGTAATCATTTTGTTGATGTCATAATCATTTGATGATGTCATGATCATTTGATGATGTCATAATCATTTTGATGATGTCATAATCATTTGATGATGTCATAATCATTTGATGTCATAATCATTGGATAATGTCATAATCATTTTGTTGATGTCATAATCATTTTATGATGTCATAATCATTTTGTTGATGTCATAATCATTGGATCATGTCATAATCCTTTTGTTGATGTCATAATCATTTGATGATGTCATAATCATTAGATGATGTCATAATCATATTGTTGATGTCATAATCATTTGATGATGTCATAATCATTTTGTTGATGTCATAATCATTTCGTTGATGTCATAATGATTTGATGATATCATAATCATTTGATGTCATAATCATTGGATGATGTCATAATCAATTTGTTGATGTCATAATCATTTGATGATGTCATAATCATTTGATGTCATAATCATTTTGTTGATGTCATAATCATTTTATGATGTCTTAATCATTTTGTTGATGTCATAATCATTTGATGATGTCATAATCATTAGATGATGTCATAATCATTTTGTTGATGTCATAATCATTTGATGATGTCATAATCATTTTGTTGATGTCATAATCATTTCGTTGATGTCATAATGATTTGATGATATCATAATCATTTGATGTCATAATCATTGCATGATGTCATAATCATTTTGTTGATGTCATAATCATTTGATGATGTCATAATCATTAGATGATGTCATAATCATTGGATGATGATATAATCATTTTGTTGATGTCATAATCATTTGATGTCATAATCATTGGATGATGTCAAAATCATTTTGTTGATGTCATAATCATTTGATGATGTCATAATCATTAGATAATGTCATAATCATTTTGTTGAAGTTATAATCATTTGATGATGTCATAATCATTTTGTTGATGTCATAATCATTTTGTTGATGTCATATTGATGTGATGATGTCATAATCATTTGATGTCATAATCATTGGATGATGTCATAATCATTTTGTTCATGTCATAATCATTTGATGATGTCATAATCATTTGATGTCATAATCATTGGATGATGTCATAATCATTGGATGATGTCATAATCATTTTGTTGATGTCATAATCATTTGATGATGTCATAATCATTAGATGATGTCAAATTCATTTTGTTGATGTCATAATCATTTGATGATGTCATAATCATTTGATGTAATAATCATTAGATGATGTCATAATCATTTTGTTGATGTCATAATCATTTGATGATGTCATAATCATTAGATGATGTCATAATCATTTTGTTGATGTCATAATCATTTGATGATGTCATAATCATTTGATGTCATAATCATTGGATGATGTCATAATCATTTTGTTGATGTCATAATCATTTGATGATGTCATAATCATTTGATGATGTCATAATCATTTTGTTGATGTCATAATCATTTGATGATGTCATAATCATTTGATGTCATAATCATTGGATGATGTCATAATCATTTTGTTGATGTCATAATCATTTGATGATGTCATAATCATTTGATGATGTCATAATCATTTTGTTGATGTCATAATCATTTCATGATGTCATAATCATTTGATGTCATAATCCTTGGATGATGTCATAATCATTTTGTTGATGTCATAATCATTTTATGATGTCATAATCATTTTGTTGATGTCATAATCATTGGATGATGTCATAATCCTTTTGTTGATGTCATAATCATTTGATGATGTCATAATCATTAGATGATGTCATAATCATTTTGTTGATGTCATAATCATTTGATGATGTCATAATCATTTTGTTGATGTCATAATCATTTCGTTGATGTCATAATGATTTGATGATATCATAATCATTTGATGTCATAATCATTGGATGATGTCATAATCATTTTGTTGATGTCATAATCATTTGATGATGTCATAATCATTTGATGTCATAATCATTGGATGATGTCATAATCATTTGATGATGCCATAATCATTTTGTTGATGTCATAATCATTTTATGATGTCATAATCATTTGATGATGTCATAATCATTTGATGTCATAATCATTGGATGATGTCGTAATCATTTTGTTGATGTCATAATCATTTGATGATGTCATGATCATTTGATGATGTCATAATCATTTTGATGATGTCATAATCATTTGATGATGTCATAATCATTTGATGTCATAATCATTGGATAATGTCATAATCATTTTGTTGATGTCATAATCATTTTATGATGTCATAATCATTTTGTTGATGTCATAATCATTGGATCATGTCATAATCCTTTTGTTGATGTCATAATCATTTGATGATGTCATAATCATTAGATGATGTCATAATCATATTGTTGATGTCATAATCATTTGATGATGTCATAATCATTTTGTTGATGTCATAATCATTTCGTTGATGTCATAATGATTTGATGATATCATAATCATTTGATGTCATAATCATTGGATGATGTCATAATCATTTTGTTGATGTCATAATCATTTGATGATGTCATAATCATTTGATGTCATAATCATTGGATGATGTCATAATCATTTTGTTGATGTCATAATCATTTTATGATGTCATAATCATTTTGTTGATGTCATAATCATTTGATGATGTCATAATCATTTTGTTGATGTCATAATCATTTCGTTGATGTCATAATGATTTGATGATATCATAATCATTTGATGTCATAATCATTGCATGATGTCATAATCATTTTGTTGATGTCATAATCATTTGATGATGTCATAATCATTAGATGATGTCATAATCATTGGATGATGACATAATCATTTTGTTAATGTCATAATCATTTGATGTAATAATCATTGGATGATGTCATAATCATTTTGTTGATGTCATAATCATTTGATGATGTCATAATAATTAGATGATGTCATAATCATTTTGTTGATGTCATAATCATTTGATGATGTCATAATCATTAAATGATGTCATAATCATTTTGTTATGTCATAATCATTTGTTGATGTCATAATCATTTGATGTCATAATCATTGGATGATGTCATAATCATTTTGTTGATGTCATGATCATTTTATGATGTCATAATCATTTTGTTGATGTCATAATCATTGGATGATGTCATAATCCTTTTGTTGATGTCATAATCATTTGATGATGTCATAATCATTTGATGTCATAATCATTGGATGATGTCATAATCATTTGATGATGTCATAATCATTTGATGTCATAATCATTGGATGTGTCATAATCATTTGATGATGTCATAATCATTTTGTTGATGTCATAATCATTTGATGATGTCATAATCATTTTGTTGATGTCATAATCATTTGATGATGTCATAATCATTCTGTTGATGTCATAATCATTTTGATGATGTCATAATGATTTGATAATGTCATAATCATTTGATGTCATAATCATTGGATGATGTCATAATCATTTTGTTGATGTCATAATCATTTGATGATGTCATAATCATTAGATGATGTCATAATCATTTTGTTGATGTCATAATCATTTGATGATGTCATAATCATTTTGTTGATGTCATAATCATTTCGTTGATGTCATAATGATTTGATGATGTCATAATCATTAGATGATGTCATAATCATTTTGTTGATGTCATAATCATTTGATGATGTCATAATCATTAGATGATGTCATAATCATTTTGTTGATGTCATAATCATTTGATGATGTCATAATCATTTGATGTCATAATCATTGGATGATGTCGTAATCATTTTGTTGATGTCATAATCATTTGATGATGTCATGATCATTTGATGATGTCATAATCATTTTGATGATGTCATAATCATTTGATGATGTCATAATCATTTGATGTCATAATCATTGGATAATGTCATAATCATTTTGTTGATGTCATAATCATTTTATGATGGCATAATCATTTTGTTGATGTCATAATCATTGGATCATGTCATAATCCTTTTGTTGATGTCATAATCATTTGATGATGTCATAATCATTAGATGATGTCATAATCATATTGTTGATGTCATAATCATTTGATGATGTCATAATCATTTTGTTGATGTCATAATCATTTCGTTGATGTCATAATGATTTGATGATATCATAATCATTTGATGTCATAATCATTGGATGATGTCATAATCATTTTGTTGATGTCATAATCATTTGATGATGTCATAATCATTTGATGTCATAATCATTGGATGATGTCATAATCATTTTGTTGATGTCATAATCATTTTATGATGTCATAATCATTTTGTTGATGTCATAATCATTGGATGATGTCATAATCCTTTTGTTGATGTCATAATCATTTGATGATGTCATAATCATTAGATGATGTCATAATCATTTTGTTGATGTCATAATCATTTGATGATGTCATAATCATTTTGTTGATGTCATAATCATTTCGTTGATGTCATAATGATTTGATGATATCATAATCATTTGATGTCATAATCATTGCATGATGTCATAATCATTTTGTTGATGTCATAATCATTTGATGATGTCATAATCATTAGATGATGTCATAGTCATTGGATGATGATATAATCATTTTGTTGATCTCATAATCATTTGATGTCATAATCATTGGATGATGTCAAAATCATTTTGTTGATGTCATAATCATTTGATGATGTCATAATCATTAGATAATGTCATAATCATTTTGTTGAAGTTATAATCATTTGATGATGTCATAATCATTTTGTTGATGTCATAATCATTTTGTTGATGTCATATTGATGTGATGATGTCATAATCATTTGATGTCATAATCATTGGATGATGTCATAATCATTTTGTTCATGTCATAATCATTTGATGATGTCATAATCATTTGATGTCATAATCATTGGATGATGTCATAATCATTTTGTTGATGTCATAATCATTTGATGATGTCATAATCATTAGATGATGTCAAATTCATTTTGTTGATGTCATAATCATTTGATGATGTCATAATCATTTGATGTAATAATCATTAGATGATGTCATAATCATTTTGTTGATGTCATAATCATTTGATGATGTCATAATCATTAGATGATGTCATAATCATTTTGTTGATGTCATAATCATTTGATGATGTCATAATCATTTGATGTCATAATCATTGGATGATGTCATAATCATTTTATTGATGTCATAATCATTTGATGATGTCATAATCATTTGATGATGTCATAATCATTTTGTTGATGTCATAATCATTTGATGATGTCATAATCATTTGATGTCATAATCATTGGATGATGTCATAATCATTTTGTTGATGTCATAATCATTTGATGATGTCATAATCATTTTGTTGATGTCATAATCATTTGATGATGTCATAATCATTTGATGTCATAATCCTTGGATGATGTCATAATCATTTTGTTGATGTCATAATCATTTTATGATGTCATAATCATTTTGTTGATGTCATAATCATTGGATGATGTCATAATCCTTTTATTGATGTCATAATCATTTGATGATGTCATAATCATTAGATGATGTCATAATCATTTTGTTGATGTCATAATCATTTGATGATGTCATAATCATTTTGTTGATGTCATAATCATTTCGTTGATGTCATAATGATTTGATGATATCATAATCATTTGATGTCATAATCATTGGATGATGTCATAATCATTTTGTTGATGTCATAATCATTTGATGATGTCATAATCATTTGATGTCATAATCATTGGATGATGTCATAATCATTTGATGATGCCATAATCATTTTGTTGATGTCATAATCATTTTATGATGTCATAATCATTTTGTTGATGTCATAATCATTTTGTTGATGTCATAATAATTTGATGATGTCATAATCATTAGATGATGTCATAATCATTTTGTTGATGTTATAATCATTTCATGATGTCATAATCACTTGATGTCATAATCATTGGATGATGTCATAATCATTTTGTTGATGTCATAATCATTTGATGATGTCATAATCATTAGATAATGTCATAATCATTTTGTTGAAGTCATAATCATTTGATGATGTCATAATCATTTTGTTGATGTCATAATGATTTGATGATGTCATAATCATTTGATGTCATAATCATTGGATGATGTCATAATCATTTTGTTGATGTCATAATCATTTGATGATGTCATAATCATTTGATGTCATAATCATTGGATGATGTCATAATCATTTTGTTGATGTCATAATCATTTGATGATGTCATAATCATTAGATGATGTCATAATAATTTTGTTGATGTCATAATCATTTGATGGTGTCATAATCATATGATGTAATAATCATTGGATGATGTCATAATCATTTTGTTGATGTCATAATCATTTGATGATGTCATAATCATTAGATGATGTCATAATCATTTTGTTGATGTCATAATCATTTGATGATGTCATAATCATTAGATGATGTCATAATCATTTTGTTGATGTCATAATCATTTGATGATGTCATAATCATTTGATGTCATAATCATTGGATGATGTCATAATCATTTTATTGATGTCATAATCATTTGATGATGTCATAATCATTTGATGATGTCATAATCATTTTGTTGATGTCATAATCATTTGATGATGTCATAATCATTTGATGTCATAATCATTGGATGATGTCATAATCATTTTGTTGATGTCATAATCATTTTATGATGTCATAATCATTTTGTTGATGTCATAATCATTGGATGATGTCATAATCCTTTTGTTGATGTCATAATCATTGATGATGTCATAATCATTAGATGATGTCATAATCATTTTGTTGATGTCATAATCATTTGATGATGTCATAATCATTTTGTTGATGTCATAATCATTTCGTTGATGTCATAATGATTTGATGATATCATAATCATTTGATGTCGTAATCATTGGATGATGTCATAATCATTTTGTTGATGTCATAATCATTTGATGATGTCATAATCATTAGATAATGTCATAATCATTTTGTTGATGTCATAATCATTTGATGATGTCATAATCATTTTGTTGATGTCATAATGATTTGATGATGTCATAATCATTTGATGTCATAATCATTGGATGATGTCATAATCATTTTGTTGATGTCATAATCATTTGATGATGTCATAATCATTTGATATCATAATCATTGGATGATGTCATAATCATTTGATGATGTCATAATCATTTTGTTGATGTCATAATCATTTCGTTGATGTCATAATGATTTGATGATATCATAATCATTTGATGTCATAATCATATGATGTAATAATCATTGGATGATGTCATAATCATTTTGTTGATGTCATAATCATTTGATGATGTCATAATCATTAGATGATGTCATAATCATTTTGTTGATGTCATAATCATTTGATGATGTCATAATCATTAGATGATGTCATAATCATTTTGTTGATGTCATAATCATTTGATGATGTCATAATCATTTGATGTCATAATCATTGGATGATGTTGTAATCATTTTGTTGATGTCATAATCATTTGATGATGTCATAATCATTTTGATGATGTCATAATCATTTGATGATGTCATAATCATTTGATGTTATAATCATTGGATAATGTCATAATCATTTTGTTGATGTCATAATCATTTTATGATGTCATAATCATTTTGTTGATGTCATAATCATTGGATCATGTCATAATCCTTTTGTTGATGTCATAATCATTTGATGATGTCATAATCATTAGATGATGTCATAATCATATTGTTGATGTCATAATCATTTGATGATGTCATAATCATTTTGTTGATGTCATAATCATTTCGTTGATGTCATAATGATTTGATGATATCATAATCATTTGATGTCATAATCATTGGATGATGTCATAATCATTTTGTTGATGTCATAATCATTTGATGATGTCATAATCATTTGATGTCATAATCATTGGATGATGTCATAATCATTTTGTTGATGTCATAATCATTTTATGATGTCATAATCATTTTGTTGATGTCATAATCATTGGATGATGTCATAATCCTTTTGTTGATGTCATAATCATTTGATGATGTCATAATCATTAGATGATGTCATAATCATTTTGTTGATGTCATAATCATTTGATGATGTCATAATCATTTTGTTGATGTCATAATCATTTCGTTGATGTCATAATGATTTGATGATATCATAATCATTTGATGTCATAATCATTGCATGATGTCATAATCATTTTGTTGATGTCATAATCATTTGATGATGTCATAATCATTAGATGATGTCATAATCATTGGATGATGATATAATCATTTTGTTGATGTCATAATCATTTGATGTCATAATCATTGGATGATGTCAAAATCATTTTGTTGATGTCATAATCATTTGATGATGTCATAATCATTAGATAATGTCATAATCATTTTGTTGAAGTTATAATCATTTGATGATGTCATAATCATTTTGTTGATGTCATAATCATTTTGTTGATGTCATATTGATGTGATGATGTCATATTCATTTGATGTCATAATCATTGGATGATGTCATAATCATTTTGTTCATGTCATAATCATTTGATGATGTCATAATCATTTGATGTCATAATCATTGGATGATGTCATAATCATTTTGTTGATGTCATAATCATTTGATGATGTCATAATCATTAGATGATGTCAAATTCATTTTGTTGATGTCATAATCATTTGAGGATGTCATAATCATTTGATGTAATAATCATTAGATGATGTCATAATCATTTTGTTGATGTCATAATCATTTGATGATGTCATAATCATTAGATGATGTCATAATCATTTTGTTGATGTCATAATCATTTGATTTTTGTTGATGTCATAATCATTTGATGATGTCATAATCATTTTGTTGATGTCATAATCATTTCGTTGATGTCATAATGATTTGATGATATCATAATCATTTGATGTCATAATCATTGGATGATGTCATAATCATTTTGTTGATGTCATAATCATTTGGTGATGTCATAATCATTTGATGTCATAATCATTGGATGATGTCATAATCATTTTGTTGATGTCATAATCATTTTATGATGTCATAATCATTTTGTTGATGTCATAATCATTGGATGATGTCATAATCCTTTTGTTGATGTCATAATCATTTGATGATGTCATAATCATTAGATGATGTCATAATCATTTTGTTGATGTCATAATCATTTGATGATGTCATAATCATTTTGTTGATGTCATAATCATTTCGTTGATGTCATAATGATTTGATGATATCATAATGATTTGATGTCATAATCATTGGATGATGTCATAATCATTTTGTTGATGTCATAATCATTTGATGATGTCATAATCATTTGATGTCATAATCATTGAATGATGTCATAATCATTTTGTTGATATCATAATCATTTTATGATGTCATAATCATTTTGTTGATGTCATAATCATTGGATGATGTCATAATCCTTTTGTTGATGTCATAATCATTTGATGATGTCATAATCATTAGATGATGTCATAATCATTTTGTTGATGTCATAATCATTTGATGATGTCATAATCATTTTGTTGATGTCATAATCATTTCGTTGATGTCATAATGATTTGATGATATCATAATCATTTGATGTCATAATCATTGGATGATGTCATAATCATTTTGTTGATGTCATAATCATTTGATGATGTCATAATCATTAGATGATGTCATAATCATTGGATGATGACATAATCATTTTGTTGATGTCATAATCATTTGATGTAATAATCATTAGATGATGTCATAATCATTTTGTTGATGTCATAATCATTTGATGATGTCATAATCATTAAATGATGTCATAATCATTTTGTTATGTCATAATCATTTGATGATGTCATAATCATTTGATGTCATAATCATTGGATGATGTCATAATCATTTTGTTGATGTCATGATCATTTTATGATGTCATAATCATTTTGTTGATGTCATAATCATTGGATGATGTCATAATCCTTTTGTTGATGTCATAATCATTTGATGATGTCATAATCATTTGATGTCATAATCATTGGATGATGTCATAATCATTTGATGATGTCATAATCATTTGATGTCATAATCATTGGATGTGTCATAATCATTTGATGATGTCATAATCATTTTGTTGATGTCATAATCATTTGATGATGTCATAATCATTTTGTTGATGTCATAATCATTTGATGATGTCATAATCAATCTGTTGATGTCATAATCATTTTGATGATGTCATAATGATTTGATAATGTCATAATCATTTGATGTCATAATCATTGGATGATGTCATAATCATTTTGTTGATGTCATAATCATTTGATGATGTCATAATCATTAGATGATGTCATAATCATTTTGTTGATGTCATAATCATTTGATGATGTCATAATCATTTTGTTGATGTCATAATCATTTCGTTGATGTCATAATGATTTGATGATGTCATAATCATTAGATGATGTCATAATCATTTTGTTGATGTCATAATCATTTGATGATGTCATAATCATTAGATGATGTCATAATCATTTTGTTGATGTCATAATCATTTGATGATGTCATAATCATTAGATGATGTCATAATCATTTTGTTGATGTCATAATCATTTGATGATGTCATAATCATTTGATGTCATAATCATTGGATGATGTCGTAATCATTTTGTTGATGTCATAATCATTTGATGATGTCATGATCATTTGATGATGTCATAATCATTTTGATGATGTCATAATCATTTGATGATGTCATAATCATTTGATGTCATAATCATTGGATAATGTCATAATCATTTTGTTGATGTCATAATCATTTTATGATGTCATAATCATTTTGTTGATGTCATAATCATTGGATCATGTCATAATCCTTTTGTTGATGTCATAATCATTTGATGATGTCATAATCATTAGATGATGTCATAATCATATTGTTGATGTCATAATCATTTGATGATGTCATAATCATTTTGTTGATGTCATAATCATTTCGTTGATGTCATAATGATTTAATGATATCATAATCATTTGATGTCATAATCATTGGATGATGTCATAATCATTTTGTTGATGTCATAATCATTTGATGATGTCATAATCATTTGATGTCATAATCATTGGATGATGTCATAATCATTTTGTTGATGTCATAATCATTTTATGATGTCATAATCATTTTGTTGATGTCATAATCATTTTATGATGTCATAATCCTTTTGTTGATGTCATAATCATTTGATGATGTCATAATCATTAGATGATGTCATAATCATTTTGTTGATGTCATAATCATTTGATGATGTAATAATCATTTTGTTGATGTCATAATCATTTCGTTGATGTCATAATGATTTGATGATATCATAATCATTTGATGTCATAATCATTGCATGATGTCATAATCATTTTGTTGATGTCATAATCATTTGATGATGTCATAATCATTAGATGATGTCATAATCATTGGATGATGACATAATCATTTTGTTGATGTCATAATCATTTGATGTAATAATCATTGGATGATGTCATAATCATTTTGTTGATGTCATAATCATTTGATGATGTCATAATCATTAGATGATGTCATAATCATTTTGTTGATGTCATAATCATTTGATGATGTCATAATCATTAAATGATGTCATAATCATTTTGTTATGTCATAATCATTTGATGATGTCATAATCATTTGATGTCATAATCATTGGATGATGTCATAATCATTTTGTTGATGTCATGATCATTTTATGATGTCATAATCATTTTGTTGATGTCATAATCATTGGATGATGTCATAATCCTTTTGTTGATGTCATAATCATTTGATGATGTCATAATCATTTGATGTCATAATCATTGGATGATGTCATAAACATTTGATGATGTCATAATCATTTGATGTCATAATCATTGGATGTGTCATAATCATTTGATGATGTCATAATCATTTTGTTGATGTCATAATCATTTGATGATGTCATAATCATTTTGTTGATGTCATAATCATTTGATGATGTCATAATCATTCTGTTGATGTCATAATCATTTTGATGATGTCATAATGATTTGATAATGTCATAATAATTTGATGTCATAATCATTGGATGATGTCATAATCATTTTGTTGATGTCATAATCATTTGATGATGTCAAAATCATTAGATGATGTCATAATCATTTTGTTGATGTCATAATCATTTGATGATGTCATAATCATTTTGTTGATGTCATAATCATTTCGTTGATGTCATAATGATTTGATGATGTCATAATCATTAGATGATGTCATAATCATTTTGTTGATGTCATAATCATTTGATGATGTCATAATCATTAGATGATGTCATAATCATTTTGTTGATGTCATAATCATTTGATGATGTCATAATCATTAGATGATGTCATAATCATATTGTTGATGTCATAATTATTTGATGATGTCATAATCATTTGATGTCATAATCATTGGATGATGTCGTAATCATTTTGTTGATGTCATAATCATTTGATGATGTCATGATCATTTGATGATGTCATAATCATTTTGATGATGTCATAATCATTTGATGATGTCATAATCATTTGATGTCATAATCATTGGATAATGTCATAATCATTTTGTTGATGTCATAATCATTTTATGATGTCATAATCATTTTGTTGATGTCATAATCATTGGATCATGTCATAATCCTTTTGTTGATGTCATAATCATTTGATGATGTCATAATCATTAGATGATGTCATAATCATATTGTTGATGTCATAATCATTTGATGATGTCATAATCATTTTGTTGATGTCATAATCATTTCGTTGATGTCATAATGATTTGATGATATCATAATCATTTGATGTCATAATCATTGGATGATGTCATAATCATTTTGTTGATGTCATAATCATTTGATGATGTCATAATCATTTGATGTCATAATCATTTTGTTGATGTCATAATCATTTTATGATGTCATAATCATTTTGTTGATGTCATAATCATTTGATGATGTCATAATCATTAGATGATGTCATAATCATTTTGTTGATGTCATAATCATTTGATGATGTCATAATCATTTGATGTCATAATCATTGGATGTGTCATAATCATTTGATGATGTCATAATCATTTTGTTGATGTCATAATCATTTGATGATGTCATAATCATTTTGTTGATGTCATAATCATTTGATGATGTCATAATCATTCTGTTGATGTCATAATCATTTTGATGATGTCATAATGATTTGATAATGTCATAATCATTTGATGTCATAATCATTGGATGATGTCATAATCATTTTGTTGATGTCATAATCATTTGATGATGTCATAATCATTAGATGATGTCATAATCATTTTGTTGATGTCATAATCATTTGATGATGTCATAATCATTTTGTTGTTGTCATAATCATTTCGTTGATGTCATATTGATTTGATGATGTCATAATCATTAGATGATGTCATAATCATTTTGTTGATGTCATAATCATTTGATGATGTCATAATCATTAGATGATGTCATAATCATTTTGTTGATGTCATAATCATTTGATGATGTCATAATCATTTGATGTCATAATCATTGGATGATGTCGTAATCATTTTGTTGATGTCATAATCATTTGATGATGTCATGATCATTTGATGATGTCATAATCATTTTGATGATGTCATAATCATTTGATGATGTCATAATCATTTGATGTCATAATCATTGGATAATGTCATAATCATTTTGTTGATGTCATAATCATTTTATGATGTCATAATCATTTTGTTGATGTCATAATCATTGGATCATGTCATAATCCTTTTGTTGATGTCATAATCATTTGATGATGTCATAATCATTAGATGATGTCATAATCATATTGTTGATGTCATAATCATTTGATGATGTCATAATCATTTTGTTGATGTCATAATCATTTCGTTGATGTCATAATGATTTGATGATATCATAATCATTTGATGTCATAATCATTGGATGATGTCATAATCAATTTGTTGATGTCATAATCATTTGATGATGTCATAATCATTTGATGTCATAATCATTTTGTTGATGTCATAATCATTTTATGATGTCTTAATCATTTTGTTGATGTCATAATCATTTGATGATGTCATAATCATTAGATGATGTCATAATCATTTTGTTGATGTCATAATCATTTGATGATGTCATAATCATTTTGTTGATGTCATAATCATTTCGTTGATGTCATAATGATTTGATGATATCATAATCATTTGATGTCATAATCATTGCATGATGTCATAATCATTTTGTTGATGTCATAATCATTTGATGATGTCATAATCATTAGATGATGTCATAATCATTGGATGATGATATAATCATTTTGTTGATGTCATAATCATTTGATGTCATAATCATTGGATGATGTCAAAATCATTTTGTTGATGTCATAATCATTTGATGATGTCATAATCATTAGATAATGTCATAATCATTTTGTTGAAGTTATAATCATTTGATGATGTCATAATCATTTTGTTGATGTCATAATCATTTTGTTGATGTCATATTGATGTGATGATGTCATAATCATTTGATGTCATAATCATTGGATGATGTCATAATCATTTTGTTCATGTCATAATCATTTGATGATGTCATAATCATTTGATGTCATAATCATTGGATGATGTCATAATCATTGGATGATGTCATAATCATTTTGTTGATGTCATAATCATTTGATGATGTCATAATCATTAGATGATGTCAAATTCATTTTGTTGATGTCATAATCATTTGATGATGTCATAATCATTTGATGTAATAATCATTAGATGATGTCATAATCATTTTGTTGATGTCATAATCATTTGATGATGTCATAATCATTAGATGATGTCATAATCATTTTGTTGATGTCATAATCATTTGATGATGTCATAATCATTTGATGTCATAATCATTGGATGATGTCATAATCATTTTGTTGATGTCATAATCATTTGATGATGTCATAATCATTTGATGATGTCATAATCATTTTGTTGATGTCATAATCATTTGATGATGTCATAATCATTTGATGTCATAATCATTGGATGATGTCATAATCATTTTGTTGATGTCATAATCATTTGATGATGTCATAATCATTTGATGATGTCATAATCATTTTGTTGATGTCATAATCATTTCATGATGTCATAATCATTTGATGTCATAATCCTTGGATGATGTCATAATCATTTTGTTGATGTCATAATCATTTTATGATGTCATAATCATTTTGTTGATGTCATAATCATTGGATGATGTCATAATCCTTTTGTTGATGTCATAATCATTTGATGATGTCATAATCATTAGATGATGTCATAATCATTTTGTTGATGTCATAATCATTTGATGATGTCATAATCATTTTGTTGATGTCATAATCATTTCGTTGATGTCATAATGATTTGATGATATCATAATCATTTGATGTCATAATCATTGGATGATGTCATAATCATTTTGTTGATGTCATAATCATTTGATGATGTCATAATCATTTGATGTCATAATCATTGGATGATGTCATAATCATTTGATGATGCCATAATCATTTTGTTGATGTCATAATCATTTTATGATGTCATAATCATTTGATGATGTCATAATCATTTGATGTCATAATCATTGGATGATGTCGTAATCATTTTGTTGATGTCATAATCATTTGATGATGTCATGATCATTTGATGATGTCATAATCATTTTGATGATGTCATAATCATTTGATGATGTCATAATCATTTGATGTCATAATCATTGGATAATGTCATAATCATTTTGTTGATGTCATAATCATTTTATGATGTCATAATCATTTTGTTGATGTCATAATCATTGGATCATGTCATAATCCTTTTGTTGATGTCATAATCATTTGATGATGTCATAATCATTAGATGATGTCATAATCATATTGTTGATGTCATAATCATTTGATGATGTCATAATCATTTTGTTGATGTCATAATCATTTCGTTGATGTCATAATGATTTGATGATATCATAATCATTTGATGTCATAATCATTGGATGATGTCATAATCATTTTGTTGATGTCATAATCATTTGATGATGTCATAATCATTTGATGTCATAATCATTGGATGATGTCATAATCATTTTGTTGATGTCATAATCATTTTATGATGTCATAATCATTTTGTTGATGTCATAATCATTTGATGATGTCATAATCATTTTGTTGATGTCATAATCATTTCGTTGATGTCATAATGATTTGATGATATCATAATCATTTGATGTCATAATCATTGCATGATGTCATAATCATTTTGTTGATGTCATAATCATTTGATGATGTCATAATCATTAGATGATGTCATAATCATTGGATGATGACATAATCATTTTGTTAATGTCATAATCATTTGATGTAATAATCATTGGATGATGTCATAATCATTTTGTTGATGTCATAATCATTTGATGATGTCATAATAATTAGATGATGTCATAATCATTTTGTTGATGTCATAATCATTTGATGATGTCATAATCATTAAATGATGTCATAATCATTTTGTTATGTCATAATCATTTGTTGATGTCATAATCATTTGATGTCATAATCATTGGATGATGTCATAATCATTTTGTTGATGTCATGATCATTTTATGATGTCATAATCATTTTGTTGATGTTATAATCATTGGATGATGTCATAATCCTTTTGTTGATGTCATAATCATTTGATGATGTCATAATCATTTGATGTCATAATCATTGGATGATGTCATAATCATTTGATGATGTCATAATCATTTGATGTCATAATCATTGGATGTGTCATAATCATTTGATGATGTCATAATCATTTTGTTGATGTCATAATCATTTGATGATGTCATAATCATTTTGTTGATGTCATAATCATTTGATGATGTCATAATCATTCTGTTGATGTCATAATCATTTTGATGATGTCATAATGATTTGATAATGTCATAATCATTTGATGTCATAATCATTGGATGATGTCATAATCATTTTGTTGATGTCATAATCATTTGATGATGTCATAATCATTAGATGATGTCATAATCATTTTGTTGATGTCATAATCATTTGATGATGTCATAATCATTTTGTTGATGTCATAATCATTTCGTTGATGTCATAATGATTTGATGATGTCATAATCATTAGATGATGTCATAATCATTTTGTTGATGTCATAATCATTTGATGATGTCATAATCATTAGATGATGTCATAATCATTTTGTTGATGTCATAATCATTTGATGATGTCATAATCATTTGATGTCATAATCATTGGATGATGTCGTAATCATTTTGTTGATGTCATAATCATTTGATGATGTCATGATCATTTGATGATGTCATAATCATTTTGATGATGTCATAATCATTTGATGATGTCATAATCATTTGATGTCATAATCATTGGATAATGTCATAATCATTTTGTTGATGTCATAATCATTTTATGATGTCATAATCATTTTGTTGATGTCATAATCATTGGATCATGTCATAATCCTTTTGTTGATGTCATAATCATTTGATGATGTCATAATCATTAGATGATGTCATAATCATATTGTTGATGTCATAATCATTTGATGATGTCATAATCATTTTGTTGATGTCATAATCATTTCGTTGATGTCATAATGATTTGATGATATCATAATCATTTGATGTCATAATCATTGGATGATGTCATAATCAATTTGTTGATGTCATAATCATTTGATGATGTCATAATCATTTGATGTCATAATCATTTTGTTGATGTCATAATCATTTTATGATGTCTTAATCATTTTGTTGATGTCATAATCATTTGATGATGTCATAATCATTAGATGATGTCATAATCATTTTGTTGATGTCATAATCATTTGATGATGTCATAATCATTTTGTTGATGTCATAATCATTTCGTTGATGTCATAATGATTTGATGATATCATAATCATTTGATGTCATAATCATTGCATGATGTCATAATCATTTTGTTGATGTCATAATCATTTGATGATGTCATAATCATTAGATGATGTCATAATCATTGGATGATGATATAATCATTTTGTTGATGTCATAATCATTTGATGTCATAATCATTGGATGATGTCAAAATCATTTTGTTGATGTCATAATCATTTGATGATGTCATAATCATTAGATAATGTCATAATCATTTTGTTGAAGTTATAATCATTTGATGATGTCATAATCATTTTGTTGATGTCATAATCATTTTGTTGATGTCATATTGATGTGATGATGTCATAATCATTTGATGTCATAATCATTGGATGATGTCATAATCATTTTGTTCATGTCATAATCATTTGATGATGTCATAATCATTTGATGTCATAATCATTGGATGATGTCATAATCATTGGATGATGTCATAATCATTTTGTTGATGTCATAATCATTTGATGATGTCATAATCATTAGATGATGTCAAATTCATTTTGTTGATGTCATAATCATTTGATGATGTCATAATCATTTGATGTAATAATCATTAGATGATGTCATAATCATTTTGTTGATGTCATAATCATTTGATGATGTCATAATCATTAGATGATGTCATAATCATTTTGTTGATGTCATAATCATTTGATGATGTCATAATCATTTGATGTCATAATCATTGGATGATGTCATAATCATTTTGTTGATGTCATAATCATTTGATGATGTCATAATCATTTGATGATGTCATAATCATTTTGTTGATGTCATAATCATTTGATGATGTCATAATCATTTGATGTCATAATCATTGGATGATGTCATAATCATTTTGTTGATGTCATAATCATTTGATGATGTCATAATCATTTGATGATGTCATAATCATTTTGTTGATGTCATAATCATTTCATGATGTCATAATCATTTGATGTCATAATCCTTGGATGATGTCATAATCATTTTGTTGATGTCATAATCATTTTATGATGTCATAATCATTTTGTTGATGTCATAATCATTGGATGATGTCATAATCCTTTTGTTGATGTCATAATCATTTGATGATGTCATAATCATTAGATGATGTCATAATCATTTTGTTGATGTCATAATCATTTGATGATGTCATAATCATTTTGTTGATGTCATAATCATTTCGTTGATGTCATAATGATTTGATGATATCATAATCATTTGATGTCATAATCATTGGATGATGTCATAATCATTTTGTTGATGTCATAATCATTTGATGATGTCATAATCATTTGATGTCATAATCATTGGATGATGTCATAATCATTTGATGATGCCATAATCATTTTGTTGATGTCATAATCATTTTATGATGTCATAATCATTTGATGATGTCATAATCATTTGATGTCATAATCATTGGATGATGTCGTAATCATTTTGTTGATGTCATAATCATTTGATGATGTCATGATCATTTGATGATGTCATAATCATTTTGATGATGTCATAATCATTTGATGATGTCATAATCATTTGATGTCATAATCATTGGATAATGTCATAATCATTTTGTTGATGTCATAATCATTTTATGATGTCATAATCATTTTGTTGATGTCATAATCATTGGATCATGTCATAATCCTTTTGTTGATGTCATAATCATTTGATGATGTCATAATCATTAGATGATGTCATAATCATATTGTTGATGTCATAATCATTTGATGATGTCATAATCATTTTGTTGATGTCATAATCATTTCGTTGATGTCATAATGATTTGATGATATCATAATCATTTGATGTCATAATCATTGGATGATGTCATAATCATTTTGTTGATGTCATAATCATTTGATGATGTCATAATCATTTGATGTCATAATCATTGGATGATGTCATAATCATTTTGTTGATGTCATAATCATTTTATGATGTCATAATCATTTTGTTGATGTCATAATCATTTGATGATGTCATAATCATTTTGTTGATGTCATAATCATTTCGTTGATGTCATAATGATTTGATGATATCATAATCATTTGATGTCATAATCATTGCATGATGTCATAATCATTTTGTTGATGTCATAATCATTTGATGATGTCATAATCATTAGATGATGTCATAATCATTGGATGATGACATAATCATTTTGTTAATGTCATAATCATTTGATGTAATAATCATTGGATGATGTCATAATCATTTTGTTGATGTCATAATCATTTGATGATGTCATAATAATTAGATGATGTCATAATCATTTTGTTGATGTCATAATCATTTGATGATGTCATAATCATTAAATGATGTCATAATCATTTTGTTATGTCATAATCATTTGTTGATGTCATAATCATTTGATGTCATAATCATTGGATGATGTCATAATCATTTTGTTGATGTCATGATCATTTTATGATGTCATAATCATTTTGTTGATGTTATAATCATTGGATGATGTCATAATCCTTTTGTTGATGTCATAATCATTTGATGATGTCATAATCATTTGATGTCATAATCATTGGATGATGTCATAATCATTTGATGATGTCATAATCATTTGATGTCATAATCATTGGATGTGTCATAATCATTTGATGATGTCATAATCATTTTGTTGATGTCATAATCATTTGATGATGTCATAATCATTTTGTTGATGTCATAATCATTTGATGATGTCATAATCATTCTGTTGATGTCATAATCATTTTGATGATGTCATAATGATTTGATAATGTCATAATCATTTGATGTCATAATCATTGGATGATGTCATAATCATTTTGTTGATGTCATAATCATTTGATGATGTCATAATCATTAGATGATGTCATAATCATTTTGTTGATGTCATAATCATTTGATGATGTCATAATCATTTTGTTGATGTCATAATCATTTCGTTGATGTCATAATGATTTGATGATGTCATAATCATTAGATGATGTCATAATCATTTTGTTGATGTCATAATCATTTGATGATGTCATAATCATTAGATGATGTCATAATCATTTTGTTGATGTCATAATCATTTGATGATGTCATAATCATTTGATGTCATAATCATTGGATGATGTCGTAATCATTTTGTTGATGTCATAATCATTTGATGATGTCATGATCATTTGATGATGTCATAATCATTTTGATGATGTCATAATCATTTGATGATGTCATAATCATTTGATGTCATAATCATTGGATAATGTCATAATCATTTTGTTGATGTCATAATCATTTTATGATGGCATAATCATTTTGTTGATGTCATAATCATTGGATCATGTCATAATCCTTTTGTTGATGTCATAATCATTTGATGATGTCATAATCATTAGATGATGTCATAATCATATTGTTGATGTCATAATCATTTGATGATGTCATAATCATTTTGTTGATGTCATAATCATTTCGTTGATGTCATAATGATTTGATGATATCATAATCATTTGATGTCATAATCATTGGATGATGTCATAATCATTTTGTTGATGTCATAATCATTTGATGATGTCATAATCATTTGATGTCATAATCATTGGATGATGTCATAATCATTTTGTTGATGTCATAATCATTTTATGATGTCATAATCATTTTGTTGATGTCATAATCATTGGATGATGTCATAATCCTTTTGTTGATGTCATAATCATTTGATGATGTCATAATCATTAGATGATGTCATAATCATTTTGTTGATGTCATAATCATTTGATGATGTCATAATCATTTTGTTGATGTCATAATCATTTCGTTGATGTCATAATGATTTGATGATATCATAATCATTTGATGTCATAATCATTGCATGATGTCATAATCATTTTGTTGATGTCATAATCATTTGATGATGTCATAATCATTAGATGATGTCATAGTCATTGGATGATGATATAATCATTTTGTTGATGTCATAATCATTTGATGTCATAATCATTGGATGATGTCAAAATCATTTTGTTGATGTCATAATCATTTGATGATGTCATAATCATTAGATAATGTCATAATCATTTTGTTGAAGTTATAATCATTTGATGATGTCATAATCATTTTGTTGATGTCATAATCATTTTGTTGATGTCATATTGATGTGATGATGTCATAATCATTTGATGTCATAATCATTGGATGATGTCATAATCATTTTGTTCATGTCATAATCATTTGATGATGTCATAATCATTTGATGTCATAATCATTGGATGATGTCATAATCATTTTGTTGATGTCATAATCATTTGATGATGTCATAATCATTAGATGATGTCAAATTCATTTTGTTGATGTCATAATCATTTGATGATGTCATAATCATTTGATGTAATAATCATTAGATGATGTCATAATCATTTTGTTGATGTCATAATCATTTGATGATGTCATAATCATTAGATGATGTCATAATCATTTTGTTGATGTCATAATCATTTGATGATGTCATAATCATTTGATGTCATAATCATTGGATGATGTCATAATCATTTTATTGATGTCATAATCATTTGATGATGTCATAATCATTTGATGATGTCATAATCATTTTGTTGATGTCATAATCATTTGATGATGTCATAATCATTTGATGTCATAATCATTGGATGATGTCATAATCATTTTGTTGATGTCATAATCATTTGATGATGTCATAATCATTTTGTTGATGTCATAATCATTTGATGATGTCATAATCATTTGATGTCATAATCCTTGGATGATGTCATAATCATTTTGTTGATGTCATAATCATTTTATGATGTCATAATCATTTTGTTGATGTCATAATCATTGGATGATGTCATAATCCTTTTATTGATGTCATAATCATTTGATGATGTCATAATCATTAGATGATGTCATAATCATTTTGTTGATGTCATAATCATTTGATGATGTCATAATCATTTTGTTGATGTCATAATCATTTCGTTGATGTCATAATGATTTGATGATATCATAATCATTTGATGTCATAATCATTGGATGATGTCATAATCATTTTGTTGATGTCATAATCATTTGATGATGTCATAATCATTTGATGTCATAATCATTGGATGATGTCATAATCATTTGATGATGCCATAATCATTTTGTTGATGTCATAATCATTTTATGATGTCATAATCATTTTGTTGATGTCATAATCATTTTGTTGATGTCATAATAATTTGATGATGTCATAATCATTAGATGATGTCATAATCATTTTGTTGATGTTATAATCATTTCATGATGTCATAATCACTTGATGTCATAATCATTGGATGATGTCATAATCATTTTGTTGATGTCATAATCATTTGATGATGTCATAATCATTAGATAATGTCATAATCATTTTGTTGAAGTCATAATCATTTGATGATGTCATAATCATTTTGTTGATGTCATAATGATTTGATGATGTCATAATCATTTGATGTCATAATCATTGGATGATGTCATAATCATTTTGTTGATGTCATAATCATTTGATGATGTCATAATCATTTGATGTCATAATCATTGGATGATGTCATAATCATTTTGTTGATGTCATAATCATTTGATGATGTCATAATCATTAGATGATGTCATAATAATTTTGTTGATGTCATAATCATTTGATGGTGTCATAATCATATGATGTAATAATCATTGGATGATGTCATAATCATTTTGTTGATGTCATAATCATTTGATGATGTCATAATCATTAGATGATGTCATAATCATTTTGTTGATGTCATAATCATTTGATGATGTCATAATCATTAGATGATGTCATAATCATTTTGTTGATGTCATAATCATTTGATGATGTCATAATCATTTGATGTCATAATCATTGGATGATGTCATAATCATTTTATTGATGTCATAATCATTTGATGATGTCATAATCATTTGATGATGTCATAATCATTTTGTTGATGTCATAATCATTTGATGATGTCATAATCATTTGATGTCATAATCATTGGATGATGTCATAATCATTTTGTTGATGTCATAATCATTTTATGATGTCATAATCATTTTGTTGATGTCATAATCATTGGATGATGTCATAATCCTTTTGTTGATGTCATAATCATTGATGATGTCATAATCATTAGATGATGTCATAATCATTTTGTTGATGTCATAATCATTTGATGATGTCATAATCATTTTGTTGATGTCATAATCATTTCGTTGATGTCATAATGATTTGATGATATCATAATCATTTGATGTCATAATCATTGGATGATGTCATAATCATTTTGTTGATGTCATAATCATTTGATGATGTCATAATCATTAGATAAAGTCATAATCATTTTGTTGATGTCATAATCATTTGATGATGTCATAATCATTTTGTTGATGTCATAATGATTTGATGATGTCATAATCATTTGATGTCATAATCATTGGATGATGTCATAATTATTTTGTTGATGTCATAATCATTTGATGATGTCATAATCATTTGATGTCATAATCATTGGATGATGTCATAATCATTTGATGATGTCATAATCATTTTGTTGATGTCATAATCATTTCGTTGATGTCATAATGATTTGATGATATCATAATCATTTGATGTCATAATCATATGATGTAATAATCATTGGATGATGTCATAATCATTTTGTTGATGTCATAATCATTTGATGATGTCATAATCATTAGATGATGTCATAATCATTTTGTTGATGTCATAATCATTTGATGAAGTCATAATCATTAGATGATGTCATAATCATTTTGTTGATGTCATAATCATTTGATGATGTCATAATCATTTGATGTCATAATCATTGGATGATGTCGTAATCATTTTGTTGATGTCATAATCATTTGATGATGTCATAATCATTTGATGATGTCATAATCATTTTGATGATGTCATAATCATTTGATGATGTCATAATCATTTGATGTCATAATCATTGGATAATGTCATAATCATTTTGTTGATGTCATAATCATTTTATGATGTCATAATCATTTTGTTGATGTCATAATCATTGGATCATGTCATAATCCTTTTGTTGATGTCATAATCATTTGATGATGTCATAATCATTAGATGATGTCATAATCATATTGTTGATGTCATAATCATTTGATGATGTCATAATCATTTTGTTGATGTCATAATCATTTCGTTGATGTCATAATGATTTGATGATATCATAATCATTTGATGTCATAATCATTGGAAGATGTCATAATCATTTTGTTGATGTCATAATCATTTGATGATGTCATAATCATTTGATGTCATAATCGTTGGATGATGTCATAATCATTTTGTTGATGTCATAATCATTTTATGATGTCATAATCATTTTGTTGATGTCATAATCATTGGATGATGTCATAATCCTTTTGTTGATGTCATAATCATTTGATGATGTCATAATCATTAGATGATGTCATAATCATTTTGTTGATGTCATAATCATTTCATGATGTCATAATCATTTGATGTCATAATCATTGGATGATGTCATATTCATTTTGTTGATGTCATAATCATTTGATGATGTCATAATCATTAGATAATGTCATAATCATTTTTGTTGAAGTCATAATCATTTGATGATGTCATAATCATTTTGTTGATGTCATAATCATTTTGTTGATGTCATATTGATTTGATGATGTCATAATCATTTGATGTCATAATCATTGGATGATGTCATAATCATTTTGTTCATGTCATAATCATTTGATGATGTCATAATCATTTTATGTAATAATCAATGGATGAGGTCATAATCATTTTGTTGATGTCATAATCATTTGATGATGTCATAATCATTTTGTAGATGTCATAATCATTTCGTTGATGTCATAATGATTTGATGATATCATAATCATTTGATGTCATAATCATTGGATGATGTCATAATCATTTTGTTGATGTCATAATCATTTGGTGATGTCATAATCATTTGATGTCATAATCATTGGATGATGTCATAATCATTTGATGATGCCATAATCATTTTGTTGATGTCATAATCATTTTATGATGTAATAATCATTTTGTTGATGTCA
Organism: Dendrobates tinctorius; assembly: GCF_039654945.1. Taxonomy (NCBI): domain Eukaryota; kingdom Metazoa; phylum Chordata; class Amphibia; order Anura; family Dendrobatidae; genus Dendrobates; species Dendrobates tinctorius. Next base: position 37,954,985 of record NW_027361687.1, on the reverse strand, counting down.
TAATCATTTTGTTGATGTCATAATCATTTGATGATGTCATAGTCATTAGATGATGTCATAATCATTTTGTTGATGTCATAATCATTTCATGATGTCATAATCATTTGATGTCATAATCATTGTATGATGTCATAATCATTTTGTTGATGTCATAATCATTTGATGATGTCATAATCATTAGATAATGTCATAATCATTTTGTTGAAGTCATAATCATTTGATGATGTCATAATCATTTTGTTGATGTCATAATGATTTGATGATGTCATAATCATTTGATGTCATAATCATTGGATGATGTCATAATCATTTTGTTGATGTCATAATCATTTGATGATGTCATAATCATTTGATGTCATAATCATTGGATGATGTCATAATCATTTTGTTGATGTCATAATCATTTGATGATGTCATAATCATTAGATGATGTCATAATAATTTTGTTGATGTCATAATCATTTGATGATGTCAAAATCATATGATGTAATAATCAATGGATGATGTCATAATCATTTTGTTGATGTCATAATCATTTGATGATGTCATAATCATTAGATGATGTCATAATCATTTTGTTGATGTCATAATCATTTGATGATGTCATAATCATTAGATGATGTCATAATCATTTTGTTGATGTCATAATCATTTGATGATGTCATAATCATTTGATGTCATAATCATTGGATGATGTCATAATCATTTTATTGATGTCATAATCATTTGATGATGTCATAATCATTTGATGATGTCATAATCATTTTGTTGATGTCATAATCATTTGATGATGTCATAATCATTTGATGTCATAATCATTGGATGATGTCATAATCATTTTGTTGATGTCATAATCATTTTATGATGTCATAATCATTTTGTTGATGTCATAATCATTGGATGATGTCATAATCCTTTTGTTGATGTCATAATCATTTGATGATGTCATAATCATTAGATGATGTCATAATCATTTTGTTGATGTCATAATCATTTGATGATGTCATAATCATTTTGTTGATGTCATAATCATTTCGTTGATGTCATAATCATTTTGTTGATGTCATAATCATTTGATGATGTCATAATCATTAGATGATGTCATAATCATTTTGTTGATGTCATAATCATTTGATGATGTCATAATCATTTTGTTGATGTCATAATCATTTGATGATGTCATAATCATTTGATGTCATAATCATTGGATGATGTCGTAATCATTTTGTTGATGTCATAATCATTTTGTTGATGTCATAATCATTTGATGATGTCATAATCATTTTGTTGATGTCATAATCCTTTTGTTGATGTCATAATCATTTGATGATGTCATAATCATTAGATGATGTCATAATCATTTTGTTGATGTCATAATCATTTGATGATGTCATAATCATTTTGTTGATGTCATAATCATTTCGTTGATGTCATAATCATTTTGTTGATGTCATAATCATTTGATGATGTCATAATCATTAGATGATGTCATAATCATTTTGTTGATGTCATAATCATTTGATGATGTCATAATCATTTTGTTGATGTCATAATGATTTGATGATGTCATAATCATTTGATGTCATAATCATTGGATGATGTCGTAATCATTTTGTTGATGTCATAATCATTTGATGATGTCATAATCATTTGATGATGTCATAATCATTTTGTTGATGTCATAATCATTTCATGATGTCATAATCATTTGATGTCATAATCATTGGATGATGTCATATTCATTTTGTTGATGTCATAATCATTTGATGATGTCATAATCATTAGATAATGTCATAATCATTTTTGTTGAAGTCATAATCATTTGATGATGTCATAATCATTTTGTTGATGTCATAATCATTTTGTTGATGTCATATTGATTTGATGATGTCATAATCATTTGATGTCATAATCATTGGATGATGTCATAATCATTTTGTTCATGTCATAATCATTTGATGATGTCATAATCATTTTATGTAATAATCAATGGATGAGGTCATAATCATTTTGTTGATGTCATAATCATTTGATGATGTCATAATCATTTTGTAGATGTCATAATCATTTCGTTGATGTCATAATGATTTGATGATATCATAATCATTTGATGTCATAATCATTGGATGATGTCATAATCATTTTGTTGATGTCATAATCATTTGGTGATGTCATAATCATTTGATGATGTCATAATCATTTGATGTCATAATCATTGGATGATGTCGTAATCATTTTGTTGATGTCATAATCATTTGATGATGTCATAATCATTTGATGATGTCATAATCATTTTGATGATGTCATAATCATTTGATGATGTCATAATCATTTGATGTCATAATCATTGGATAATGTCATAATCATTTTGTTGATGTCATAATCATTTTATGATGTCATAATCATTTTGTTGATGTCATAATCATTGGATCATGTCATAATCCTTTTGTTGATGTCATAATCATTTGATGATGTCATAATCATTAGATGATGTCATAATCATATTGTTGATGTCATAATCATTTGATGATGTCATAATCATTTTGTTGATGTCATAATCATTTCGTTGATGTCATAATGATTTGATGATATCATAATCATTTGATGTCATAATCATTGGAAGATGTCATAATCATTTTGTTGATGTCATAATCATTTGATGATGTCATAATCATTTGATGTCATAATCGTTGGATGATGTCATAATCATTTTGTTGATGTCATAATCATTTTATGATGTCATAATCATTTTGTTGATGTCATAATCATTGGATGATGTCATAATCCTTTTGTTGATGTCATAATCATTTGATGATGTCATAATCATTAGATGATGTCATAATCATTTTGTTGATGTCATAATCATTTCATGATGTCATAATCATTTGATGTCATAATCATTGGATGATGTCATATTCATTTTGTTGATGTCATAATCATTTGATGATGTCATAATCATTAGATAATGTCATAATCATTTTTGTTGAAGTCATAATCATTTGATGATGTCATAATCATTTTGTTGATGTCATAATCATTTTGTTGATGTCATATTGATTTGATGATGTCATAATCATTTGATGTCATAATCATTGGATGATGTCATAATCATTTTGTTCATGTCATAATCATTTGATGATGTCATAATCATTTTATGTAATAATCAATGGATGAGGTCATAATCATTTTGTTGATGTCATAATCATTTGATGATGTCATAATCATTTTGTAGATGTCATAATCATTTCGTTGATGTCATAATGATTTGATGATATCATAATCATTTGATGTCATAATCATTGGATGATGTCATAATCATTTTGTTGATGTCATAATCATTTGGTGATGTCATAATCATTTGATGTCATAATCATTGGATGATGTCATAATCATTTGATGATGCCATAATCATTTTGTTGATGTCATAATCATTTTATGATGTAATAATCATTTTGTTGATGTCATAATCATTTTGTTGATGTCATAATCATTTGATGATGTCATAGTCATTAGATGATGTCATAATCATTTTGTTGATGTCATAATCATTTCATGATGTCATAATCATTTGATGTCATAATCATTGGATGATGTCATAATCATTTTGTTGATGTCATAATCATTTGATGATGTCATAATCATTAGATGATGTCATAATAATTTTGTTGATGTCATAATCATTTGATGATGTCAAAATCATATGATGTAATAATCAATGGATGATGTCATAATCATTTTGTTGATGTCATAATCATTTGATGATGTCATAATCATTAGATGATGTCATAATCATTTTGTTGATGTCATAATCATTTGATGATGTCATAATCATTAGATGATGTCATAATCATTTTGTTGATGTCATAATCATTTGATGATGTCATAATCATTTGATGTCATAATCATTGGATGATGTCATAATCATTTTATTGATGTCATAATCATTTGATGATGTCATAATCATTTGATGATGTCATAATCATTTTGTTGATGTCATAATCATTTGATGATGTCATAATCATTTGATGTCATAATCATTGGATGATGTCATAATCATTTTGTTGATGTCATAATCATTTTATGATGTCATAATCATTTTGTTGATGTCATAATCATTGGATGATGTCATAATCCTTTTGTTGATGTCATAATCATTTGATGATGTCATAATCATTAGATGATGTCATAATCATTTCGTTGATGTCATAATCATTTTGTTGATGTCATAATCATTTGATGATGTCATAATCATTAGATGATGTCATAATCATTTTGTTGATGTCATAATCATTTGATGATGTCATAATCATTTTGTTGATGTCATAATCATTTGATGATGTCATAATCATTTGATGTCATAATCATTGGATGATGTCGTAATCATTTTGTTGATGTCATAATCATTTTGTTGATGTCATAATCATTTGATGATGTCATAATCATTTTGTTGATGTCATAATCCTTTTGTTGATGTCATAATCATTTGATGATGTCATAATCATTTTGTTGATGTCATAATCATTTGATGATGTCATAATCATTTTGTTGATGTCATAATCATTTCGTTGATGTCATAATCATTTTGTTGATGTCATAATCATTTGATGATGTCATAATCATTAGATGATGTCATAATCATTTTGTTGATGTCATAATCATTTGATGATATCATAATCATTTTGTTGATGTCATAATCATTTGATGATGTCATAATCATTTGATGTCATAATCATTGGATGATGTCGTAATCATTTTGTTGATGTCATAATCATTTGATGATGTCATAATCATTTGATGATGTCATAATCATTTTGTTGATGTCATAATCATTTCATGATGTCATAATCATTTGATGTCATAATCATTGGATGATGTCATATTCATTTTGTTGATGTCATAATCATTTGATGATGTCATAATCATTAGATAATGTCATAATCATTTTTGTTGAAGTCATAATCATTTGATGATGTCATAATCATTTTGTTGATGTCATAATCATTTTGTTGATGTCATATTGATTTGATGATGTCATAATCATTTGATGTCATAATCATTGGATGATGTCATAATCATTTTGTTCATGTCATAATCATTTGATGATGTCATAATCATTTTATGTAATAATCAATGGATGAGGTCATAATCATTTTGTTGATGTCATAATCATTTGATGATGTCATAATCATTTTGTAGATGTCATAATCATTTCGTTGATGTCATAATGATTTGATGATATCATAATCATTTGATGTCATAATCATTGGATGATGTCATAATCATTTTGTTGATGTCATAATCATTTGGTGATGTCATAATCATTTGATGTCATAATCATTGGATGATGTCATAATCATTTGATGATGCCATAATCATTTTGTTGATGTCATAATCATTTTATGATGTCATAATCATTTTGTTGATGTCATAATCATTTTGTTGATGTCATAATCATTTGATGATGTCATAGTCATTAGATGATGTCATAATCATTTTGTTGATGTCATAATCATTTCATGATGTCATAATCATTTGATGTCATAATCATTGTATGATGTCATAATCATTTTGTTGATGTCATAATCATTTGATGATGTCATAATCATTAGATAATGTCATAATCATTTTGTTGAAGTCATAATCATTTGATGATGTCATAATCATTTTGTTGATGTCATAATGATTTGATGATGTCATAATCATTTGATGTCATAATCATTGGATGATGTCATAATCATTTTGTTGATGTCATAATCATTTGATGATGTCATAATCATTTGATGTCATAATCATTGGATGATGTCATAATCATTTTGTTGATGTCATAATCATTTGATGATGTCATAATCATTAGATGATGTCATAATAATTTTGTTGATGTCATAATCATTTGATGATGTCAAAATCATATGATGTAATAATCAATGGATGATGTCATAATCATTTTGTTGATGTCATAATCATTTGATGATGTCATAATCATTAGATGATGTCATAATCATTTTGTTGATGTCATAATCATTTGATGATGTCATAATCATTAGATGATGTCATAATCATTTTGTTGATGTCATAATCATTTGATGATGTCATAATCATTTGATGTCATAATCATTGGATGATGTCATAATCATTTTATTGATGTCATAATCATTTGATGATGTCATAATCATTTGATGATGTCATAATCATTTTGTTGATGTCATAATCATTTGATGATATCATAATCATTTGATGTCATAATCATTGGATGATGTCATAATCATTTTGTTGATGTCATAATCATTTTATGATGTCATAATCATTTTGTTGATGTCATAATCATTGGATGATGTCATAATCCTTTTGTTGATGTCATAATCATTTGATGATGTCATAATCATTAGATGATGTCATAATCATTTTGTTGATGTCATAATCATTTGATGATGTCATAATCATTTTGTTGATGTCATAATCATTTCGTTGATGTCATAATCATTTTGTTATGTCATAATCACTTGATGATGTCATAATCATTTGATGTCATAATCATTGGATGATGTCATAATCATTTTGTTGATGTCATGATCATTTTATGATGTCATAATCATTTTGTTGATGTCATAATCATTGGATGATGTCATAATCCTTTTGTTGATGTCATAATCATTTGATGATGTCATAATCATTTGATGTCATAATCATTGAATGATGTCATAATCATTTGATGATGTCATAATCATTTGATGTCATAATCATTGGATGTGTCATAATCATTTGATGATGTCATAATCATTTTGTTGATGTCATAATCATTTGATGATGTCATAATCATTTTGTTGATGTCATAATCATTTGATGATGTCATAAATATTCTGTTGATGTCATAATCATTTTGATGATGTCATAATGATTTGATAATGTCATAATCATTTGATGTCATAATCATTGGATGATGTCATAATCATTTTGTTGATGTCATAATCATTTGATGATGTCATAATCATTAGATGATGTCATAATCATTTTGTTGATGTCATAATCATTTGATGATGTCATAATCATTTTGTTGATGTCATAATCATTTCGTTGATGTCATAATGATTTGATGATGTCATAATCATTAGATGATGTCATAATCATTTTGTTGATGTCATAATCATTTGATGATGTCATAATCATTAGATGATGTCATAATCATTTTGTTGATGTCATAATCATTTGATGATGTCATAATCATTAGATGATGTCATAATCATTTTGTTGATGTCATAATCATTTGATGATGTCATAATCATTTGATGTCATAATCATTGGATGATGTCGTAATCATTTTGTTGATGTCATAATCATTTGATGATGTCATGATCATTTGATGATGTCATAATCATTTTGATGATGTCATAATCATTTGATGATGTCATAATCATTTGATGTCATAATCATTGGATAATGTCATAATCATTTTGTTGATGTCATAATCATTTTATGATGTCATAATCATTTTGTTGATGTCATAATCATTGGATCATGTCATAATCCTTTTGTTGATGTCATAATCATTTGATGATGTCATAATCATTAGATGATGTCATAATCATATTGTTGATGTCATAATCATTTGATGATGTCATAATCATTTTGTTGATGTCATAATCATTTCGTTGATGTCATAATGATTTGATGATATCATAATCATTTGATGTCATAATCATTGGATGATGTCATAATCATTTTGTTGATGTCATAATCATTTGATGATGTCATAATCATTTGATGTCATAATCATTGGATGATGTCATAATCATTTTGTTGATGTCATAATCATTTTATGATGTCATAATCATTTTGTTGATGTCATAATCATTGGATGATGTCATAATCCTTTTGTTGATGTCATAATCATTAGATGATGTCATAATCATTAGATGATGTCATAATCATTTTGTTGATGTCATAATCATTTGATGATGTCATAATCATTTTGTTGATGTCATAATCATTTCGTTGATGTCATAATGATTTGATGATATCATAATCATTTGATGTCATAATCATTGCATGATGTCATAATCATTTTGTTGATGTCATAATCATTTGATGATGTCATAATCATTAGATGATGTCATAATCATTGGATGATGACATAATCATTTTGTTGATGTCATAATCATTTGATGTCATAATCATTGGATGATGTCAAAATCATTTTGTTGATGTCATAATCATTTGATGATGTCATAATCATTAGATAATGTCATAATCATTTTGTTGAAGTTATAATCATTTGATGATGTCATAATCATTTTGTTGATGTCATAATCATTTTGTTGATGTCATATTGATGTGATGATGTCATATTCATTTGATGTCATAATCATTGGATGATGTCATAATCATTTTGTTCATGTCATAATCATTTGATGATGTCATAATCATTTGATGTCATAATCATTGGATGATGTCATAATCATTTTGTTGATGTCATAATCATTTGATGATGTCATAATCATTAGATGATGTCAAATTCATTTTGTTGATGTCATAATCATTTGATGATGTCATAATCATTTGATGTAATAATCATTAGATGATGTCATAATCATTTTGTTGATGTCATAATCATTTGATGATGTCATAATCATTAGATGATGTCATAATCATTTTGTTGATGTCATAATCATTTGATTTTTGTTGATGTCATAATCATTTGATGATGTCATAATCATTTTGTTGATGTCATAATCATTTCGTTGATGTCATAATGATTTGATGATAATATAATCATTTGATGTCATAATCATTGGATGATGTCATAATCATTTTGTTGATGTCATAATCATTTGGTGATGTCATAATCATTTGATGTCATAATCATTGGATGATGTCATAATCATTTTGTTGATGTCATAATCATTTTATGATGTCATAATCATTTTGTTGATGTCATAATCATTGGATGATGTCATAATCCTTTTGTTGATGTCATAATCATTTGATGATGTCATAATCATTAGATGATGTCATAATCATTTTGTTGATGTCATAATCATTTGATGATGTCATAATCATTTTGTTGATGTCATAATCATTTCGTTGATGTCATAATGATTTGATGATATCATAATCATTTGATGTCATAATCATTGGATGATGTCATAATCATTTTGTTGATGTGATAATCATTTGATGATGTCATAATCATTTGATGTCATAATCATTGAATGATGTCATAATCATTTTGTTGATATCATAATCATTTTATGATGTCATAATCATTTTGTTGATGTCATAATCATTTCGTTGATGTCATAATGATTTGATGATATCATAATCATTTGATGTCATAATCATTGGATGATGTCATAATCATTTTGTTGATGTCATAATCATTTGATGATGTCATAATCATTAGATAATGTCATAATCATTTTGTTGATGTCATAATCATTTGATGATGTCATAATCATTAGATGATGTCATAATCATTTTGTTGATGTCATAATCATTTGATGATGTCATAATCATTTGATGTCATAATCATTGGATGATGTCATAATCATTTTGTTGATGTCATAATCATTTGATGATGTCATAATCATTTGATGATGTCATAATCATTTTGTTGATGTCATAATCATTTGATGATGTCATAATCATTTGATGTCATAATCATTGGATGATGTCATAATCATTTTGTTGATGTCATAATCATTTGATGATGTCATAATCATTTTGTTGATGTCATAATGATTTGATGATGTCATAATCATTTGATGTCATAATCATTGGATGATGTCATAATCATTTTGTTGATGTCATAATCATTTGATGATGTCATAATCATTTGATGTCATAATCATTGGATGATGTCATAATCATTTTGTTGATGTCATAATCATTTGATGATGTCATAATCATTAGATGATGTCATAATAATTTTGTTGATGTCAAAATCATTTGATGGTGTCATAATCATATGATGTAATAATCATTGGATGATGTCATAATCATTTTGTTGATGTCATAATCATTTGATGATGTCATAATCATTAGATGATGTCATAATCATTTTGTTGATGTCATAATCATTTGATGATGTCATAATCATTAGATGATGTCATAATCATTTTGTTGATGTCATAATCATTTGATGATGTCATAATCATTTGATGTCATAATCATTGGATGATGTAATAATCATTTTATTGATGTCATAATCATTTGATGATGTCATAATCATTTGATGATGTCATAATCATTTTGTTGATGTCATAATCATTTGATGATGTCATAATCATTTGATGTCATAATCATTGGATGATGTCATAATCATTTTGTTGATGTCATAATCATTTTATGATGTCATAATCATTTTGTTGATGTCATAATCATTGGATGATGTCATAATCCTTTTGTTGATGTCATAATCATTAGATGATGTCATAATCATTTTGTTGATGTCATAATCATTTGATGATGTCATAATCATTTTGTTGATGTCATAATCATTTCGTTGATGTCATAATGATTTGATGATATCATAATCATTTGATGTCATAATCATTGGATGATGTCATAATCATTTTGTTGATGTCATAATCATTTGATGATGTCATAATCATTAGATAATGTCATAATCATTTTGTTGATGTCATAATCATTTGATGATGTCATAATCATTTTGTTGATGTCATAATGATTTGATGATGTCATAATCATTTGATGTCATAATCATTGGATGATGTCATAATCATTTTGTTGATGTCATAATCATTTGATGATGTCATAATCATTTGATATCATAATCATTGGATGATGTCATAATCATTTGATGATGTCATAATCATTTTGTTGATGTCATAATCATTTTGTTGATGTCATAATGATTTGATGATATCATAATCATTTGATGTCATAATCATATGATGTAATAATCATTGGATCATGTCATAATCATTTTGTTGATGTCATAATCATTTGATGATGTCATAATCATTAGATGATGTCAAATTCATTTTGTTGATGTCATAATCATTTGATGATGTCATAATCATTTGATGTAATAATCATTAGATGATGTCATAATCATTTTGTTGATGTCATAATCATTTGATGATGTCATAATCATTTGATGATGTCATAATCATTTTGTTGATGTCATAATCATTTCGTTGATGTCATAATGATTTGATGATATCATAATCATTTGATGTCATAATCATTGGATGATGTCATAATCATTTTGTTGATGTCATAATCATTTGGTGATGTCATAATCATTTGATGTCATAATCATTGGATGATGTCATAATCATTTTGTTGATGTCATAATCATTTTATGATGTCATAATCATTTTGTTGATGTCATAATCATTGGATGATGTCATAATCCTTTTGTTGATGTCATAATCATTTGATGATGTCATAATCATTAGATGATGTCATAATCATTTTGTTGATGTCATAATCATTTGATGATGTCATAATCATTTTGTTGATGTCATAATCATTTCGTTGATGTCATAATGATTTGATGATATCATAATCATTTGATGTCATAATCATTGGATGATGTCATAATCATTTTGTTGATGTCATAATCATTTGATGATGTCATAATCATTTGATGTCATAATCATTGAATGATTTCATAATCATTTTGTTGATATCATAATCATTTTATGATGTCATAATCATTTTGTTGATGTCATAATCATTTTGTTGATGTCATAATGATTTGATGATATCATAATCATTTGATGTCATAATCATTGGATGATGTCATAATCATTTTGTTGATGTCATAATCATTTGATGATGTCATAATCATTAGATAATGTCATAATCATTTTGTTGATGTCATAATCATTTGATGATGTCATAATCATTAAATGATGTCATAATCATTTTGTTGATGTCATAATCATTTGATGATGTCATAATCATTTGATGTCATAATCATTGGATGATGTCATAATCATTTTGTTGATGTCATAATCATTTGATGATGTCATAATCATTTGATGATGTCATAATCATTTTGTTGATGTCATAATCATTTGATGATGTCATAATCATTTGATGTCATAATCATTGGATGATGTCATAATCATTTTGTTGATGTCATAATCATTTGATGATGTCATAATCATTTGATGATGTCATAATCATTTTGTTGATGTCATAATGATTTGATGATGTCATAATCATTTGATGTCATAATCATTGGATGATGTCATAATCATTTTGTTGATGTCATAATCATTTGATGATGTCATAATCATTTGATGTCATAATCATTGGATGATGTCATAATCATTTTGTTGATGTCATAATCATTTGATGATGTCATAATCATTAGATGATGTCATAATAATTTTGTTGATGTCATAATCATTTGATGGTGTCATAATCATATGATGTAATAATCATTGGATGATGTCATAATCATTTTGTTGATGTCATAATCATTTGATGATGTCATAATCATTAGATGATGTCATAATCATTTTGTTGATGTCATAATCATTTGATGATGTCATAATCATTAGATGATGTCATAATCATTTTGTTGATGTCATAATCATTTGATGATGTCATAATCATTTGATGTCATAATCATTGGATGATGTCATAATCATTTTATTGATGTCATAATCATTTGATGATGTCATAATCATTTGATGATGTCATAATCATTTTGTTGATGTCATAATCATTTGATGATGTCATAATCATTTGATGTCATAATCATTGGATGATGTCATAATCATTTTGTTGATGTCATAATCATTTTATGATGTCATAATCATTTTGTTGATGTCATAATCATTGGATGATGTCATAATCCTTTTGTTGATGTCATAATCATTGATGATGTCATAATCATTAGATGATGTCATAATAATTTTGTTGATGTCATAATCATTTGATGATGTCATAATCATTTTGTTGATGTCATAATCATTTCGTTGATGTCATAATGATTTGATGATATCATAATCATTTGATGTCATAATCATTGGATGATGTCATAATCATTTTGTTGATGTCATAATCATTTGATGATGCCATAATCATTAGATAATGTCATAATCATTTTGTTGATGTCATAATCATTTGATGATGTCATAATCATTTTGTTGATGTCATAATGATTTGATGATGTCATAATCATTTGATGTCATAATCATTGGATGATGTCATAATCATTTTGTTGATGTCATAATCATTTGATGATGTCATAATCATTTGATATCATAATCATTGGATGATGTCATAATCATTTGATGATGTCATAATCATTTTGTTGATGTCATAATCATTTCGTTGATGTCATAATGATTTGATGATATCATAATCATTTGATGTCATAATCATATGATGTAATAATCATTGGATGATGTCATAATCATTTTGTTGATGTCATAATCATTTGATGATGTCATAATCATTAGATGATGTCATAATCATTTTGTTGATGTCATAATCATTTGATGATGTCATAATCATTAGATGATGTCATAATCATTTTGTTGATGTCATAATCATTTGATGATGTCATAATCATTTGATGTCATAATCATTGGATGATGTCGTAATCATTTTGTTGATGTCATAATCATTTGATGATGTCATAATCATTTGATGATGTCATAATCATTTTGATGATGTCATAATCATTTGATGATGTCATAATCATTTGATGTTATAATCATTGGATAATGTCATAATCATTTTGTTGATGTCATAATCATTTTATGATGTCATAATCAATTTGTTGATGTCATAATCATTGGATGATGTCATAATCCTTTTGTTGATGTCATAATCATTTGATGATGTCATAATCATTAGATGATGTCATAATCATTTTGTTGATGTCATAATCATTTGATGATGTCATAATCATTTTGTTGATGTCATAATCATTTCGTTGATGTCATAATGATTTGATGATATCATAATCATTTGATGTCATAATCATTGCATGATGTCATAATCATTTTGTTGATGTCATAATCATTTGATGATGTCATAATCATTAGATGATGTCATAATCATTGGATGATGATATAATCATTTTGTTGATGTCATAATCATTTGATGTCATAATCATTGGATGATGTCAAAATCATTTTGTTGATGTCATAATCATTTGATGATGTCATAATCATTAGATAATGTCATAATCATTTTGTTGAAGTTATAATCATTTGATGATGTCATAATCATTTTGTTGATGTCATAATCATTTTGTTGATGTCATATTGATGTGATGATGTCATATTCATTTGATGTCATAATCATTGGATGATGTCATAATCATTTTGTTCATGTCATAATCATTTGATGATGTCATAATCATTTGATGTCATAATCATTGGATGATGTTATAATCATTTTGTTGATGTCATAATCATTTGATGATGTCATAATCATTAGATGATGTCAAATTCATTTTGTTGATGTCATAATCATTTGATGATATCATAATCATTTGATGTAATAATCATTAGATGATGTCATAATCATTTTGTTGATGTCATAATCATTTGATGATGTCATAATCATTACATGATGTCATAATCATTTTGTTGATGTCATAATCATTTGATTTTTGTTGATGTCATAATCATTTGATGATGTCATAATCATTTTGTTGATGTCATAATCATTTCGTTGATGTCATAATGATTTGATGATATCATAATCATTTGATGTCATAATCATTGGATGATGTCATAATCATTTTGTTGATGTCATAATCATTTGGTGATGTCATAATCATTTGATGTCATAATCATTGGATGATGTCATAATCATTTTGTTGATGTCATAATCATTTTATGATGTCATAATCATTTTGTTGATGTCATAATCATTGGATGATGTCATAATCCTTTTGTTGATGTCATAATCATTTGATGATGTCATAATCATTAGATGATGTCATAATCATTTTGTTGATGTCATAATCATTTGATGATGTCATAATCATTTTGTTGATGTCATAATCATTTCGTTGATGTCATAATGATTTGATGATATCATAATCATTTGATGTCATAATCATTGGATGATGTCATAATCATTTTGTTGATGTCATAATCATTTGATGATGTCATAATCATTTGATGTCATAATCATTGAATGATGTCATAATCATTTTGTTGATATCATAATCATTTTATGATGTCATAATCATTTTGTTGATGTCATAATCATTGGATGATGTCATAATCCTTTTGTTGATGTCATAATCATTTGATGATGTCATAATCATTAGATGATGTCATAATCATTTTGTTGATGTCATAATCATTTGATGATGTCATAATCATTTTGTTGATGTCATAATCATTTCGTTGATGTCATAATGATTTGATGATATCATAATCATTTGATGTCATAATCATTGGATGATGTCATAATCATTTTGTTGATGTCATAATCATTTGATGATGTCATAATCATTAGATGATGTCATAATCATTGGATGATGACATAATCATTTTGTTGATGTCATAATCATTTGATGTAATAATCATTGGATGATGTCATAATCATTTTGTTGATGTCATAATCATTTGATGATGTCATAATCATTAGATGATGTCATAATCATTTTGTTGATGTCATAATCATTTGATGATGTCATAATCATTAAATGATGTCATAATCATTTTGTTATGTCATAATCATTTGATGATGTCATAATCATTTGATGTCATAATCATTGGATGATGTCATAATCATTTTGTTGATGTCATGATCATTTTATGATGTCATAATCATTTTGTTGATGTCATAATCATTGGATGATGTCATAATCCTTTTGTTGATGTCATAATCATTTGATGATGTCATAATCATTTGATGTCATAATCATTGGATGATGTCATAATCATTTGATGATGTCATAATCATTTGATGTCATAATCATTGGATGTGTCATAATCATTTGATGATGTCATAATCATTTTGTTGATGTCATAATCATTTGATGATGTCATAATCATTTTGTTGATGTCATAATCATTTGATGATGTCATAATCATTCTGTTGATGTCATAATCATTTTGATGATGTCATAATGATTTGATAATGTCATAATCATTTGATGTCATAATCATTGGATGATGTCATAATCATTTTGTTGATGTCATAATCATTTGATGATGTCATAATCATTAGATGATGTCATAATCATTTTGTTGATGTCATAATCATTTGATGATGTCATAATCATTTTGTTGATGTCATAATCATTTCGTTGATGTCATAATGATTTGATGATGTCATAATCATTAGATGATGTCATAATCATTTTGTTGATGTCATAATCATTTGATGATGTCATAATCATTAGATGATGTCATAATCATTTTGTTGATGTCATAATCATTTGATGATGTCATAATCATTAGATGATGTCATAATCATTTTGTTGATGTCATAATCATTTGATGATGTCATAATCATTTGATGTCATAATCATTGGATGATGTCGTAATCATTTTGTTGATGTCATAATCATTTGATGATGTCATGATCATTTGATGATGTCATAATCATTTTGATGATGTCATAATCATTTGATGATGTCATAATCATTTGATGTCATAATCATTGGATAATGTCATAATCATTTTGTTGATGTCATAATCATTTTATGATGTCATAATCATTTTGTTGATGTCATAATCATTGGATCATGTCATAATCCTTTTGTTGATGTCATAATCATTTGATGATGTCATAATCATTAGATGATGTCATAATCATATTGTTGATGTCATAATCATTTGATGATGTCATAATCATTTTGTTGATGTCATAATCATTTCGTTGATGTCATAATGATTTAATGATATCATAATCATTTGATGTCATAATCATTGGATGATGTCATAATCATTTTGTTGATGTCATAATCATTTGATGATGTCATAATCATTTGATGTCATAATCATTGGATGATGTCATAATCATTTTGTTGATGTCATAATCATTTTATGATGTCATAATCATTTTGTTGATGTCATAATCATTTTATGATGTCATAATCCTTTTGTTGATGTCATAATCATTTGATGATGTCATAATCATTAGATGATGTCATAATCATTTTGTTGATGTCATAATCATTTGATGATGTAATAATCATTTTGTTGATGTCATAATCATTTCGTTGATGTCATAATGATTTGATGATATCATAATCATTTGATGTCATAATCATTGCATGATGTCATAATCATTTTGTTGATGTCATAATCATTTGATGATGTCATAATCATTAGATGATGTCATAATCATTGGATGATGACATAATCATTTTGTTGATGTCATAATCATTTGATGTAATAATCATTGGATGATGTCATAATCATTTTGTTGATGTCATAATCATTTGATGATGTCATAATCATTAGATGATGTCATAATCATTTTGTTGATGTCATAATCATTTGATGATGTCATAATCATTAAATGATGTCATAATCATTTTGTTATGTCATAATCATTTGATGATGTCATAATCATTTGATGTCATAATCATTGGATGATGTCGTAATCATTTTGTTGATGTCATGATCATTTTATGATGTCATAATCATTTTGTTGATGTCATAATCATTGGATGATGTCATAATCCTTTTGTTGATGTCATAATCATTTGATGATGTCATAATCATTTGATGTCATAATCATTGGATGATGTCATAATCATTTGATGATGTCATAATCATTTGATGTCATAATCATTGGATGTGTCATAATCATTTGATGATGTCATAATCATTTTGTTGATGTCATAATCATTTGATGATGTCATAATCATTTTGTTGATGTCATAATCATTTGATGATGTCATAATCATTCTGTTGATGTCATAATCATTTTGATGATGTCATAATGATTTGATAATGTCATAATAATTTGATGTCATAATCATTGGATGATGTCATAATCATTTTGTTGATGTCATAATCATTTGATGATGTCAAAATCATTAGATGATGTCATAATCATTTTGTTGATGTCATAATCATTTGATGATGTCATAATCATTTTGTTGATGTCATAATCATTTCGTTGATGTCATAATGATTTGATGATGTCATAATCATTAGATGATGTCATAATCATTTTGTTGATGTCATAATCATTTGATGATGTCATAATCATTAGATGATGTCATAATCATTTTGTTGATGTCATAATCATTTGATGATGTCATAATCATTAGATGATGTCATAATCATTTTGTTGATGTCATAATCATTTGATGATGTCATAATCATTTGATGTCATAATCATTGGATGATGTCGTAATCATTTTGTTGATGTCATAATCATTTGATGATGTCATGATCATTTGATGATGTCATAATCATTTTGATGATGTCATAATCATTTGATGATGTCATAATCATTTGATGTCATAATCATTGGATAATGTCATAATCATTTTGTTGATGTCATAATCATTTTATGATGTCATAATCATTTTGTTGATGTCATAATCATTGGATCATGTCATAATCCTTTTGTTGATGTCATAATCATTTGATGATGTCATAATCATTAGATGATGTCATAATCATATTGTTGATGTCATAATCAATTGATGATGTCATAATCATTTTGTTGATGTCATAATCATTTCGTTGATGTCATAATGATTTGATGATATCATAATCATTTGATGTCATAATCATTGGATGATGTCATAATCATTTTGTTGATGTCATAATCATTTGATGATGTCATAATCATTTGATGTCATAATCATTTTGTTGATGTCATAATCATTTTATGATGTCATAATCATTTTGTTGATGTCATAATCATTTGATGATGTCATAATCATTAGATGATGTCATAATCATTTTGTTGATGTCATAATCATTTGATGATGTCATAATCATTTGATGTCATAATCATTGGATGTGTCATAATCATTTGATGATGTCATAATCATTTTGTTGATGTCATAATCATTTGATGATGTCATAATCATTTTGTTGATGTCATAATCATTTGATGATGTCATAATCATTCTGTTGATGTCATAATCATTTTGATGATGTCATAATGATTTGATAATGTCATAATCATATGATGTCATAATCATTGGATGATGTCATAATCATTTTGTTGATGTCATAATCATTTGATGATGTCATAATCATTAGATGATGTCATAATCATTTTGTTGATGTCATAATCATTTGATGATGTCATAATCATTTTGTTGTTGTCATAATCATTTTGTTGATGTCATATTGATTTGATGATGTCATAATCATTAGATGATGTCATAATCATTTTGTTGATGTCATAATCATTTGATGATGTCATAATCATTAGATGATGTCATAATCATTTTGTTGATGTCATAATCATTTGATGATGTCATAATCATTTGATGTCATAATCATTGGATGATGTTGTAATCATTTTGTTGATGTCATAATCATTTGATGATGTCATGATCATTTGATGATGTCATAATCATTTTGATGATGTCATAATCATTTGATGATGTCATAATCATTTGATGTCATAATCATTGGATAATGTCATAATCATTTTGTTGATGTCATAATCATTTTATGATGTCATAATCATTTTGTTGATGTCATAATCATTGGATCATGTCATAATCCTTTTGTTGATGTCATAATCATTTGATGATGTCATAATCATTAGATGATGTCATAATCATATTGTTGATGTCATAATCATTTGATGATGTCATAATCATTTTGTTGATGTCATAATCATTTAGTTGATGTCATAATGATTTGATGATATCATAATCATTTGATGTCATAATCATTGGATGATGTCATAATCAATTTGTTGATGTCATAATCATTTGATGATGTCATAATCATTTGATGTCATAATCCTTTTGTTGATGTCATAATCATTTTATGATGTCATAATCATTTTGTTGATGTCATAATCATTTGATGATGTCATAATCATTAGATGATGTCATAATCATTTTGTTGATGTCATAATCATTTGATGATGTCATAATCATTTTGTTGATGTCATAATCATTTCGTTGATGTCATAATGATTTGATGATATCATAATCATTTGATGTCATAATCATTGCATGATGTCATAATCATTTTGTTGATGTCATAATCATTTGATGATGTCATAATCATTAGATGATGTCATAATCATTGGATGATGATATAATCATTTTGTTGATGTCATAATCATTTGATGTCATAATCATTGGATGATGTCAAAATCATTTTGTTGATGTCATAATCATTTGATGATGTCATAATCATTAGATAATGTCATAATCATTTTGTTGAAGTTATAATCATTTGATGATGTCATAATCATTTTGTTGATGTCATAATCATTTTGTTGATGTCATATTGATGTGATGATGTCATAATCATTTGATGTCATAATCATTGGATGATGTCATAATCATTTTGTTCATGTCATAATCATTTGATGATGTCATAATCATTTGATGTCATAATCATTGGATGATGTCATAATCATTGGATGATGTCATAATCATTTTGTTGATGTCATAATCATTTGATGATGTCATAATCATTAGATGATGTCAAATTCATTTTGTTGATGTCATAATCATTTGATGATGTCATAATCATTTGATGTAATAATCATTAGATGATGTCATAATCATTTTGTTGATGTCATAATCATTTGATGATGTCATAATCATTAGATGATGTCATAATCATTTTGTTGATGTCATAATCATTTGATGATGTCATAATCATTTGATGTCATAATCATTGGATGATGTCATAATCATTTTGTTGATGTCATAATCATTTGATGATGTCATAATCATTTGATGATGTCATAATCATTTTGTTGATGTCATAATCATTTGATGATGTCATAATCATTTGATGTCATAATCATTGGATGATGTCATAATCATTTTGTTGATGTCATAATCATTTGATGATGTCATAATCATTTGATGATGTCATAATCATTTTGTTGATGTCATAATCATTTCATGATGTCATAATCATTTGATGTCATAATCCTTGGATGATGTCATAATCATTTTGTTGATGTCATAATCATTTTATGATGTCATAATCATTTTGTTGATGTCATAATCATTGGATGATGTCATAATCCTTTTGTTGATGTCATAATCATTTGATGATGTCATAATCATTAGATGATGTCATAATCATTTTGTTGATGTCATAATCATTTGATGATGTCATAATCATTTTGTTGATGTCATAATCATTTCGTTGATGTCATAATGATTTGATGATATCATAATCATTTGATGTCATAATCATTGGATAATGTCATAATCATTTTGTTGATGTCATAATCATTTGATGATGTCATAATCATTTGATGTCATAATCATTGGATGATGTCATAATCATTTGATGATGCCATAATCATTTTGTTGATGTCATAATCATTTTATGATGTCATAATCATTTGATGATGTCATAATCATTTGATGTCATAATCATTGGATGATGTCGTAATCATTTTGTTGATGTCATAATCATTTGATGATGTCATGATCATTTGATGATGTCATAATCATTTTGATGATGTCATAATCATTTGATGATGTCATAATCATTTGATGTCATAATCATTGGATAATGTCATAATCATTTTGTTGATGTCATAATCATTTTATGATGTCATAATCATTTTGTTGATGTCATAATCATTGGATCATGTCATAATCCTTTTGTTGATGTCATAATCATTTGATGATGTCATAATCATTAGATGATGTCATAATCATATTGTTGATGTCATAATCATTTGATGATGTCATAATCATTTTGTTGATGTCATAATCATTTCGTTGATGTCATAATGATTTGATGATATCATAATCATTTGATGTCATAATCATTGGATGATGTCATAATCATTTTGTTGATGTCATAATCATTTGATGATGTCATAATCATTTGATGTCATAATCATTGGATGATGTCATAATCATTTTGTTGATGTCATAATCATTTTATGATGTCATAATCATTTTGTTGATGTCATAATCATTTGATGATGTCATAATCATTTTGTTGATGTCATAATCATTTCGTTGATGTCATAATGATTTGATGATATCATAATCATTTGATGTCATAATCATTGGATGATGTCATAATCATTTTGTTGATGTCATAATCATTTGATGATGTCATAATCATTTGATGTCATAATCATTGGATGATGTCATAATCATTTGATGATGCCATAATCATTTTGTTGATGTCATAATCATTTGATGTAATAATCATTGGATGATGTCATAATCATTTTGTTGATGTCATAATCATTTGATGATGTCATAATAATTAGATGATGTCATAATCATTTTGTTGATGTCATAATCATTTGATGATGTCATAATCATTAAATGATGTCATAATCATTTTGTTATGTCATAATCATTTGATGATGTCATAATCATTTGATGTCATAATCATTGGATGATATCATAATCATTTTGTTGATGTCATGATCATTTTATGATGTCATAATCATTTTGTTGATGTCATAATCATTGGATGATGTCATAATCATTGGATGATGACATAATCATTTTGTTGATGTCATAATCATTTGATGTAATAATCATTGGATGATGTCATAATCATTTTGTTGATGTCATAATCATTTGATGATGTCATAATAATTAGATGATGTCATAATCATTTTGTTGATGTCATAATCATTTGATGATGTCATAATCATTAAATGATGTCATAATCATTTTGTTATGTCATAATCATTTGATGATGTCATAATCATTTGATGTCATAATCATTGGATGATATCATAATCATTTTGTTGATGTCATGATCATTTTATGATGTCATAATCATTTTGTTGATGTCATAATCATTGGATGATGTCATAATCCTTTTGTTGATGTCATAATCATTTGATGATGTCATAATCATTTGATGTCATAATCATTGGATGATGTCATAATCATTTGATGATGTCATAATCATTTGATGTCATAATCATTGGATGTGTCATAATCATTTGATGATGTCATAATCATTTTGTTGATGTCATAATCATTTGATGATGTCATAATCATTTTGTTGATGTCATAATCATTTGATGATGTCATAATCATTCTGTTGATGTCATAATCATTTTGATGATGTCATAATGATTTGATAATGTCATAATCATTTGATGTCATAATCATTGGATGATGTCATAATCATTTTGTTGATGTCATAATCATTTGATGATGTCATAATCATTAGATGATGTCATAATCATTTTGTTGATGTCATAATCATTTGATGATGTCATAATCATTTTGTTGATGTCATAATCATTTCGTTGATGTCATAATGATTTGATGATGTCATAATCATTAGATGATGTCATAATCATTTTGTTGATGTCATAATCATTTGATGATGTCATAATCATTAGATGATGTCATAATCATTTTGTTGATGTCATAATCATTTGATGTCATAATCATTGGATGATGTCGTAATCATTTTGTTGATGTCATAATCATTTGATGATGTCATGATCATTTGATGATGTCATAATCATTTTGATGATGTCATAATCATTTGATGATGTCATAATCATTTGATGTCATAATCATTGGATAATGTCATAATCATTTTGTTGATGTCATAATCATTTTATGATGTCATAATCATTTTGTTGATGTCATAATCATTGGATCATGTCATAATCCTTTTGTTGATGTCATAATCATTTGATGATGTCATAATCATTAGATGATGTCATAATCATATTGTTGATGTCATAATCATTTGATGATGTCATAATCATTTTGTTGATGTCATAATCATTTCGTTGATGTCATAATGATTTGATGATATCATAATCATTTGATGTCATAATCATTGGATGATGTCATAATCATTTTGTTGATGTCATAATCATTTGATGATGTCATAATCATTTGATGTCATAATCATTGGATGATGTCATAATCATTTTGTTGATGTCATAATCATTTTATGATGTCATAATCATTTTGTTGATGTCATAATCATTGGATGATGTCATAATCCTTTTGTTGATGTCATAATCATTTGATGATGTCATAATCATTAGATGATGTCATAATCATTTTGTTGATGTCATAATCATTTGATGATGTCATAATCATTTTGTTGATGTCATAATCATTTCGTTGATGTCATAATGATTTGATGATATCATAATCATTTGATGTCATAATCATTGCATGATGTCATAATCATTTTGTTGATGTCATAATCATTTGATGATGTCATAATCATTAGATGATGTCATAATCATTGGATGATGATATAATCATTTTGTTGATGTCATAATCATTTGATGTCATAATCATTGCATGATGTCAAAATCATTTTGTTGATGTCATAATCATTTGATGATGTCATAATCATTAGATAATGTCATAATCATTTTGTTGAAGTTATAATCATTTGATGATGTCATAATCATTTTGTTGATGTCATAATCATTTTGTTGATGTCATATTGATGTGATGATGTCATAATTATTTGATGTCATAATCATTGGATGATGTCATAATCATTTTGTTCATGTCATAATCATTTGATGATGTCATAATCATTTGATGTCATAATCATTGGATGATGTCATAATCATTTTGTTGATGTCATAATCATTTGATGATGTCATAATCATTAGATGATGTCAAATTCATTTTGTTGATGTCATAATCATTTGATGATGTCATAATCATTTGATGTAATAATCATTAGATGATGTCATAATCATTTTGTTGATGTCATAATCATTTGATGATGTCATAATCATTAGATGATGTCATAATCATTTTGTTGATGTCATAATCATTTGATGATGTCATAATCATTTGATGTCATAATCATTGGATGATGTCATAATCATTTTGTTGATGTCATAATCATTTGATGATGTCATAATCATTTGATGATGTCATAATCATTTTGTTGATGTCATAATCATTTGATGATGTCATAATCATTTGATGTCATAATCATTGGATGATGTCATAATCATTTTGTTGATGTCATAATCATTTGATGATGTCATAATCATTTGATGATGTCATAATCATTTTGTTGATGTCATAATCATTTGATGATGTCATAATCATTTGATGTCATAATCCTTGGATGATGTCATAATCATTTTGTTGATGTCATAATCATTTTATGATGTCATAATCATTTTGTTGATGTCATAATCATTGGATGATGTCATAATCCTTTTGTTGATGTCATAATCATTTGATGATGTCATAATCATTAGATGATGTCATAATCATTTTGTTGATGTCATAATCATTTGATGATGTCATAATCATTTTGTTGATGTCATAATCATTTCGTTGATGTCATAATGATTTGATGATATCATAATCATTTGATGTCATAATCATTGGATGATGTCATAATCATTTTGTTGATGTCATAATCATTTGATGATGTCATAATCATTTGATGTCATAATCATTGGATGATGTCATAATCATTTGATGATGCCATAATCATTTTGTTGATGTCATAATCATTTTATGATGTCATAATCATTTTGCTGATGTCATAATCATTTTGTTGATGTCATAATCATTTGATGATGTCATAATCATTAGATGATGTCATAATCATTTTGTTGATGTCATAATCATTTCATGATGTCATAATCACTTGATGTCATAATCATTGGATGATGTCATAATCATTTTGTTGATGTCATAATCATTTGATGATGTCATAATCATTAGATAATGTCATAATCATTTTGTTGAAGTCATAATCATTTGATGATGTCATAATCATTTTGTTGATGTCATAATGATTTGATGATGTCATAATCATTTGATGTCATAATCATTGGATGATGTCATAATCATTTTGTTGATGTCATAATCATTTGATGATGTCATAATCATTTGATGTCATAATCATTGGATGATGTCATAATCATTTTGTTGATGTCATAATCATTTGATGATGTCATAATCATTAGATGATGTCATAATAATTTTGTTGATGTCATAATCATTTGATGGTGTCATAATCATATGATGTAATAATCATTGGATGATGTCATAATCATTTTGTTGATATCATAATCATTTGATGATGTCATAATCATTAGATGATGTCATAATCATTTTGTTGATGTCATAATCATTTGATGATGTCATAATCATTAGATGATGTCATAATCATTTTGTTGATGTCATAATCATTTGATGATGTCATAATCATTTGATGTCATAATCATTGGATGATGTCATAATCATTTTATTGATGTCATAATAATTTGATGATGTCATAATCATTTGATGATGTCATAATCATTTTGTTGATGTCATAATCATTTGATGATGTCATAATCATTTGATGTCATAATCATTGGATGATGTCATAATCATTTTGTTGATGTCATAATCATTTTATGATGTCATAATCATTTTGTTGATGTCATAATCATTGGATGATGTCATAATCCTTTTGTTGATGTCATAATCATTGATGATGTCATAATCATTAGATGATGTCATAATCATTTTGTTGATGTCATAATCATTTGATGATGTCATAATCATTTTGTTGATGTCATAATCATTTCGTTGATGTCATAATGATTTGATGATATCATAATCATTTGATGTCATAATCATTGGATGATGTCATAATCATTTTGTTGATGTCATAATCATTTGATGATGTCATAATCATTAGATAATGTCATAATCATTTTGTTGATGTCATAATCATTTGATGATGTCATAATCATTTTGTTGATGTCATAATGATTTGATGATGTCATAATCATTTGATGTCATAATCATTGGATGATGTCATAATCATTTTGTTGATGTCATAATCATTTGATGATGTCATAATCATTTGATGTCATAATCATTGGATGATGTCATAATCATTTGATGATGTCATAATCATTTTGTTGATGTCATAATCATTTCGTTGATGTCATAATGATTTGATGATATCATAATCATTTGATGTCATAATCATATGATGTAATAATCATTGGATGATGTCATAATCATTTTGTTGATGTCATAATCATTTGATGATGTCATAATCATTAGATGATGTCATAATCATTTTGTTGATGTCATAATCATTTGATGAAGTCATAATCATTAGATGATGTCATAATCATTTTCTTGATGTCATAATCATTTGATGATGTCATAATCATTTGATGTCATAATCATTGGATGATGTCGTAATCATTTCGTTGATGTCATAATCATTTGATGATGTCATAATCATTTGATGATGTCATAATCATTTTGATGATGTCATAATCATTTGATGATGTCATAATCATTTGATGTCATAATCATTGGATAATGTCATAATCATTTTGTTGATGTCATAATCATTTTATGATGTCATAATCATTTGATGTCATAATCATTGGATGATGTCATAATCATTAGATGATGTCATAATCATTTTGTTGATGTCATAATCATTTGATGAAGTCATAATCATTAGATGATGTCATAATCATTTCGTTGATGTCATAATGATTTGATGATATCATAATCATTTGATGTCATAATCATTGGATGATGTCATAATCATTTTGTTGATGTCATAATCATTTGATGATGTCATAATCATTTGATGTCATAATCATTGGATGATGTCATAATCATTTTGTTGATGTCATAATCATTTTATGATGTCATAATCATTTTGTTGATGTCATAATCATTGGATGATGTCATAATCCGTTTGTTGATGTCATAATCATTTGATGATGTCATAATCATTAGATGATGTCATAATCATTTTGTTGATGTCATAATCATTTGATGATGTCATAATCATTTTGTTGATGTCATAATCATTTCGTTGATGTCATAATGATTTGATGATATCATAATCATTTGATGTCATAATCATTGCATGATGTCATAATCATTTTGTTGATGTCATAATCATTTGATGATGTCATAATCATTAGATGATGTCATAATCATTGGATGATGATATAATCATTTTGTTGATGTCATAATCATTTGATGTCATAATCATTGGATGATGTCAAAATCATTTTGTTGATGTCATAATCATTTGATGATGTCATAATCATTAGATAATGTCATAATCATTTTGTTGAAGTTATAATCATTTGATGATGTCATAATCATTTTGTTGATGTCATAATCATTTTGTTGATGTCATATTGATGTGATGATGTCATATTCATTTGATGTCATAATCATTGGATGATGTCATAATCATTTTGTTCATGTCATAATCATTT
The DNA here is from genome assembly GCF_039654945.1 of Dendrobates tinctorius. Lineage (NCBI taxonomy): Eukaryota > Metazoa > Chordata > Amphibia > Anura > Dendrobatidae > Dendrobates > Dendrobates tinctorius. The sequence continues at coordinate 37,926,638 of NW_027361687.1, read as the reverse complement.
GATGATGTCATAATCATTTGATGTCATAATCATTGGATGATGTCATAATCATTTTGTTGATGTCATAATCATTTGATGATGTCATAATCATTAGATGATGTCAAATTCATTTTGTTGATGTCATAATCATTTGATGATGTCATAATCATTTGATGTAATAATCATTAGATGATGTCATAATCATTTTGTTGATGTCATAATCATTTGATGATGTCATAATCATTAGATGATGTCATAATCATTTTGTTGATGTCATAATCATTTGATGATGTCATAATCATTTGATGTCATAATCATTGGATGATGTCATAATCATTTTATTGATGTCATAATCATTTGATGATGTCATAATCATTTGATGATGTCATAATCATTTTGTTGATGTCATAATCATTTGATGATGTCATAATCATTTTGTTGATGTCATAATCATTTGTTGATGTCATAATCATTTGATGATGTCATAATCATTTGATGTCATAATCATTGGATGATGTCATAATCATTTTATTGATGTCATAATCATTTGATGATGTCATAATCATTTGATGATGTCATAATCATTTTGTTGATGTCATAATCATTTGATGATGTCATAATCATTTGATGTCATAATCCTTGGATGATGTCATAATCATTTTGTTGATGTCATAATCATTTTATGATGTCATAATCATTTTGTTGATGTCATAATCATTGGATGATGTCATAATCCTTTTGTTGATGTCATAATCATTTGATGATGTCATAATCATTAGATGATGTCATAATCATTTTGTTGATGTCATAATCATTTGATGATGTCATAATCATTTTGTTGATGTCATAATCATTTCGTTGATGTCATAATGATTTGATGATATCATAATCATTTGATGTCATAATCATTGGATGATGTCATAATCATTTTGTTGATGTCATAATCATTTGATGATGTCATAATCATTTGATGTCATAATCATTGGATGATGTCATAATCATTTGATGATGCCATAATCATTTTGTTTATGTCATAATCATTTTATGATGTCATAATCATTTTGTTGATGTCATAATCATTTTGTTGATGTCATAATCATTTGATGATGTCATAATCATTAGATGATGTCATAATCATTTCGTTGATGTCATAATCATTTCATGATGTCATAATCACTTGATGTCATAATCATTGGATGATGTCATAATCATTTTGTTGATGTCATAATCATTTGATGATGTCATAATCATTAGATAATGTCATAATCATTTTGTTGAAGTCATAATCATTTGATGATGTCATAATCATTTTGTTGATGTCATAATGATTTGATGATGTCATAATCTTTGATGTCATAATCATTGGATGATGTCATAATCATTTTGTTGATGTCATAATCATTTTATGATGTCATAATCATTTGATGTCATAATCATTGGATGATGTCATAATCCTTTTGTTGATGTCATAATCATTTGATGATGTCATAATCATTAGATGATGTCATAATCATTTTGTTGATGTCATAATCATTTGATGATGTCATAATCATTTTGTTGATGTCATAATCATTTCGTTGATGTCATAATGATTTGATGATATCATAATCATTTGATGTCATAATCATTGCATGATGTCATAATCATTTTGTTGATGTCATAATCATTTGATGATGTCATAATCATTAGATGATGTCATAATCATTGGATGATGATATAATCATTTTGTTGATGTCATAATCATTTGATGTCATAATCATTGCATGATGTCAAAATCATTTTGTTGATGTCATAATCATTTGATGATGTCATAATCATTAGATAATGTCATAATCATTTTGTTGAAGTTATAATCATTTGATGATGTCATAATCATTTGATGTAATAATCATTAGATGATGTCATAATCATTTTGTTGATGTCATAATCATTTGATGATGTCATAATCATTAGATGATGTCATAATCATTTTGTTGATGTCATAATCATTTGATGATGTCATAATCATTAGATGATGTCATAATCATTTTGTTGATGTCATAATCATTTGATGATGTCATAATCATTTGATGTCATAATCATTGGATGATGTCATAATCATTTTGTTGATGTCATAATCATTTGATGATGTCATAATCATTTGATGATGTCATAATCATTTTGTTGATGTCATAATCATTTGATGATGTCATAATCATTTGATGTCATAATCATTGGATGATGTCATAATCATTTTGTTGATGTCATAGTCATTTGATGATGTCATAATCATTTGATGATGTCATAATCATTTTGTTGATGTCATAATCATTTGATGATGTCAGAATCATTTGATGTCATAATCCTTGGATGATGTCATAATCATTTTGTTGATGTCATAATCATTTTATGATGTCATAATCATTTTGTTGATGTCATAATCATTGGATGATGTCATAATCCTTTTGTTGATGTCATAATCATTTGATGATGTCATAATCATTAGATGATGTCATAATCATTTTGTTGATGTCATAATCATTTGATGATGTCATAATCATTTTGTTGATGTCATAATCATTTCGTTGATGTCATAATGATTTGATGATATCATAATCATTTGATGTCATAATCATTGGATGATGTCATAATCATTTTGTTGATGTCATAATCATTTGATGATGTCATAATCATTTGATGTCATAATCATTGGATGATGTCATAATCATTTGATGATGCCATAATCATTTTGTTGATGTCATAATCATTTTATGATGTCATAATCATTTTGTTGATGTCATAATCATTTTGTTGATGTCATAATCATTTGATGATGTCATAATCATTAGATGATGTCATAATCATTTTGTTGATGTCATAATCATTTCATGATGTCATAATCACTTGATGTCATAATCATTGGATGATGTCATAATCATTTTGTTGATGTCATAATCATTTGATGATGTCATAATCATTAGATAATGTCATAATCATTTTGTTGAAGTCATAATCATTTGATGATGTCATAATCATTTTGTTGATGTCATAATGATTTGATGATGTCATAATCATTTGATGTCATAATCATTGGATGATGTCATAATCATTTTGTTGATGTCATAATCATTTGATGATGTCATAATCATTTGATGTCATAATCATTGGATGATGTCATAATCATTTTGTTGATGTCATAATCATTTGATGATGCCATAATCATTAGATGATGTCATAATAATTTTGTTGATGTCATAATCATTTGATGGTGTCATAATCATATGATGTAATAATCATTGGATGATGTCATAATCATTTTGTTGATGTCATAATCATTTGATGATGTCATAATCATTAGATGATGTCATAATCATTTTGTTGATGTCATAATCATTTGATGATGTCATAATCATTAGATGATGTCATAATCATTTTGTTGATGTCATAATCATTTGATGATGTCATAATCATTTGATGTCATAATCATTGGATGATGTCATAATCATTTTATTGATGTCATAATCATTTGATGATGTCATAATCATTTGATGATGTCATAATCATTTTGTTGATGTCATAATCATTTGATGATGTCATAATCATTTGATGTCATAATCATTGGATGATGTCATAATCATTTTGTTGATGTCATAATCATTTTATGATGTCATAATCATTTTGTTGATGTCATAATCATTGGATGATGTCATAATCCTTTTGTTGATGTCATAATCATTGATGATGTCATAATCATTAGATGATGTCATAATCATTTTGTTGATGTCATAATCATTTGATGATGTCATAATCATTTTGTTGATGTCATAATCATTTCGTTGATGTCATAATGATTTGATGATATCATAATCATTTGATGTCATAATCATTGGATGATGTCATAATCATTTTGTTGATGTCATAATCATTTGATGATGTCATAATCATTAGATAATGTCATAATCATTTTGTTGATGTCATAATCATTTGATGATGTCATAATCATTTTGTTGATGTCATAATGATTTGATGATGTCATAATCGTTTGATGTCATAATCATTGGATGATATCATAATCATTTTGTTGATGTCATAATCATTTGATGATGTCATAATCATTTGATGTCATAATCATTGGATGATGTCATAATCATTTGATGATGTCATAATCATTTTGTTGATGTCATAATCATTTCGTTGATGTCATAATGATTTGATGATATCATAATCATTTGATGTCATAATCATATGATGTAATAATCATTGGATGATGTCATAATCATTTTGTTGATGTCATAATCATTTGATGATGTCATAATCATTAGATGATGTCATAATCATTTTGTTGATGTCATAATCATTTGATGAAGTCATAATCATTAGATGATGTCATAATCATTTTGTTGATGTCATAATCATTTGATGATGTCATAATCATTTGATGTCATAATCATTGGATGATGTCGTAATCATTTTGTTGATGTCATAATCATTTGATGATGTCATAATCATTTGATGATGTCATAATCATTTTGATGATGTCATAATCATTTGATGATGTCATAATCATTTGATGTCATAATCATTGGATAAAGTCATAATCATTTTGTTGATGTCATAATCATTTTATGATGTCATAATCATTTGATGATGTCATAATCATTGGATCATGTCATAATCCTTTTGTTGATGTCATAATCATTTGATGATGTCATAATCATTAGATGATGTCATAATCATATTGTTGATGTCATAATCATTTGATGATGTCATAATCATTTTGTTGATGTCATAATCATTTCGTTGATGTCATAATGATTTGATGATATCATAATCATTTGATGTCATAATCATTGGATGATGTCATAATCATTTTGTTGATGTCATAATCATTTGATGATGTCATAATCATTTGATGTCATAATCATTGGATGATGTCATAATCATTTTGTTGATGTCATAATCATTTTATGATGTCATAATCATTTTGTTGATGTCATAATCATTGGATGATGTCATAATCCTTTTGTTGATGTCATAATCATTTGATGATGTCATAATCATTAGATGATGTCATAATCATTTTGTTGATGTCATAATCATTTGATGATGTCATAATCATTTTGTTGATGTCATAATCATTTCGTTGATGTCATAATGATTTGATGATATCATAATCATTTGATGTCATAATCATTGCATGATGTCATAATCATTTTGTTGATGTCATAATCATTTGATGATGTCATAATCATTAGATGATGTCATAATCATTGGATGATGATATAATCATTTTGTTGATGTCATAATCATTTGATGTCATAATCATTGGATGATGTCAAAATCATTTTGTTGATGTCATAATCATTTGATGATGTCATAATCATTAGATAATGTCATAATCATTTTGTTGAAGTTATAATCATTTGATGATGTCATAATCATTTTGTTGATGTCATAATCATTTTGTTGATGTCATATTGATGTGATGATGTCATATTCATTTGATGTCATAATCATTGGATGATGTCATAATCATTTTGTTCATGTCATAATCATTTGATGATGTCATAATCATTTGATGTCATAATCATTGGATGATGTCATGATCATTTTGTTGATGTCATAATCATTTGATGATGTCATAATCATTAGATGATGTCAAATTCATTTTGTTGATGTCATAATCATTTGATGATGTCATAATCATTTGATGTAATAATCATTAGATGATTTCATAATCATTTTGTTGATGTCATAATCATTTGATGATGTCATAATCATTAGATGATGTCATAATCATTTTGTTGATGTCATAATCATTTGATGATGTCATAATCATTTGAAGTCATAATCATTGGATGATGTCATAATCATTTTATTGATGTCATAATCATTTGATGATGTCATAATCATTTGATGATGTCATAATCATTTTGTTGATGTCATAATCATTTGATGATGTCATAATCATTTTGTTGATGTCATAATCATTTGTTGATGTCATAATCATTTGATGATGTCATAATCATTTGATGTCATAATCATTGGATGATGTCATAATCATTTTATTGATGTCATAATCATTTGATGATGTCATAATCATTTGATGATGTCATAATCATTTTGTTGATGTCATAATCATTTGATGATGTCATAATCATTTGATGTCATAATCCTTGGATGATGTCATAATCATTTTGTTGATGTCATAATCATTTTATGATGTCATAATCATTTTGTTGATGTCATAATCATTGGATGATGTCATAATCCTTTTGTTGATGTCATAATCATTTGATGATGTCATAATCATTAGATGATGTCATAATCATTTTGTTGATGTCATAATCATTTGATGATGTCATAATCATTTTGTTGATGTCATAATCATTTCGTTGATGTCATAATGATTTGATGATATCATAATCATTTGATGTCATAATCATTGGATGATGTCATAATCATTTTGTTGATGTCATAATCATTTGATGATGTCATAATCATTTGATGTCATAATCATTGGATGATGTCATAATCATTTGATGATGCCATAATCATTTTGTTGATGTCATAATCATTTTATGATGTCATAATCATTTTGTTGATGTCATAATCATTTTGTTGATGTCATAATCATTTGATGATGTCATAATCATTAGATGATGTCATAATCATTTTGTTGATGTCATAATCATTTCATGATGTCATAATCACTTGATGTCATAATCATTGGATGATGTCATAATCATTTTGTTGATGTCATAATCATTTGATGATGTCATAATCATTAGATAATGTCATAATCATTTTGTTGAAGTCATAATCATTTGATGATGTCATAATCATTTTGTTGATGTCATAATGATTTGATGATGTCATAATCATTTGATGTCATAATCATTGGATGATGTCATAATCATTTTGTTGATGTCATAATCATTTGATGATGTCATAATCATTTGATGTCATAATCATTGGATGATGTCATAATCATTTTGTTGATGTCATAATCATTTGATGATGTCATAATCATTAGACGATGTCATAATAATTTTGTTGATGTCATAATCATTTGATGGTGTCATAATCATATGATGTAATAATCATTGGATGATGTCATAATCATTTTGTTGATGTTATAATCATTTGATGATGTCATAATCATTAGATGATGTCATAATCATTTTGTTGATGTCATAATCATTTGATGATGTCATAATCATTAGATGATGTCATAATCATTTTGTTGATGTCATAATCATTTGATGATGTCATAATCATTTGATGTCATAATCATTGGATGATGTCATAATCATTTTATTGATGTCATAATGATTTGATGATGTCATAATCATTTGATGATGTCATAATCATTTTGTTGATGTCATAATCATTTGATGATGTCATAATCATTTGATGTCATAATCATTGGATGATGTCATAATCATTTTGCTGATGTCATAATCATTTTATGATGTCATAATCATTTTGTTGATGTCATAATCATTGGATGATGTCATAATCCTTTTGTTGATGTCATAATCATTGATGATGTCATAATCATTAGATGATGTCATAATCATTTTAGTGATGTCATAATCATTTGATGATGTCATAATCATTTTGTTGATGTCATAATCATTTCGTTGATGTCATAATGATTTGATGATATCATAATCATTTGATGTCATAATCATTGGATGATGTCATAATCATTTTGTTGATGTCATAATCATTTGATGATGTCATAATCATTAGATAATGTCATAATCATTTTGTTGATGTCATAATCATTTGATGATGTCATAATCATTTTGTTGATGTCATAATGATTTGATGATGTCATAATCATTTGATGTCATAATCATTGGATGATGTCATAATCATTTTGTTGATGTCATAATCATTTGATGATGTCATAATCATTTGATGTCATAATCATTGGATGATGTCATAATCATTTGATGATGTCATAATCATTTTGTTGATGTCATAATCATTTCGTTGATGTCATAATGATTTGATGATATCATAATCATTTGATGTCATAATCATATGATGTAATAATCATTGGATGATGTCATAATCATTTTGTTGATGTCATAATCATTTGATGATGTCATAATCATTAGATGATGTCATAACCATTTTGTTGATGTCATAATCATTTGATGATGTCATAATCATTAGATGATGTCATAATCATTAGATGATGTCGTAATCATTTTGTTGATGTCATAATCATTTGATGATGTCATAATCATTTGATGATGTCATAATCATTTTGATGATGTCATAATCATTTGATGATGTCATAATCATTTGATGTCATAATCATTGGATAATGTCATAATCATTTTGTTGATGTCATAATCATTTTATGATGTCATAATCATTTTGTTGATGTCATAATCATTGGATCATGTCATAATCCTTTTGTTGATGTCATAATCATTTGATGATGTCATAATCATTAGATGATGTCATAATCATATTGTTGATGTCATAATCATTTGATGATGTCATAATCATTAGATGATGTCATAATCATATTGTTGATGTCATAATCATTTGATGATGTCATAATCATTTTGTTGATGTCATTATCATTTCGTTGATGTCATAATGATTTGATGATATCATAATCATTTGATGTCATAATCATTGGATGATGTCATAATCATTTTGTTGATGTCATAATCATTTGATGATGTCATAATCATTTGATGTCATAATCATTTTGTTGATGTCATAATCATTTTATGATGTCATAATCATTTTGTTGATGTCATAATCATTGGATGATGTCATAATCCTTTTGTTGATGTCATAATCATTTGATGATGTCATAATCATTAGATGATGTCATAATCATTTTGTTGATGTCATAATCATTTGATGATGTCATAATCATTTTGTTGATGTCATAATCATTTTGTTGATGTCATAATGATTTGATGATATCATAATCATTTGATGTCATAATCATTGCATGATGTCATAATCATTTTGTTGATGTCATAATCATTTGATGATGTCATAATCATTTTATTGATGTCATAATCATTTCGTTGATGTCATAATGATTTGATGATGTCATAATCATTAGATGATGTCATAATCATTTTGTTGATGTCATAATCATTTGATGATGTCATAATCATTAGATGATGTCATAATCATTTTGTTGATGTCATAATCATTTGATGATGTCATAATCATTTGATGTCATAATCATTGGATGATGTCGTAATCATTTTGTTGATGTCATAATCATTTGATGATGTCATGATCATTTGATGATGTCATAATCATTTTGATGATGTCATAATCATTTGATGATGTCATAATCATTTGATGTCATAATCATTGGATAATGTCATAATCATTTTGTTGATGTCATAATCATTTTATGATGTCATAATCATTTTGTTGATGTCATAATCATTGGATCATGTCATAATCCTTTTGTTGATGTCATAATCATTTGATGATGTCATAATCATTAGATGATGTCATAATCATATTGTTGATGTCATAATCATTTGATGATGTCATAATCATTTTGTTGATGTCATAATCATTTCGTTGATGTCATAATGATTTGATGATATCATAATCATTTGATGTCATAATCATTGGATGATGTCATAATCATTTTGTTGATGTCATAATCATTTGATGATCTCATAATCATTTGATGTCATAATCATTGGATGATGTCATAATCATTTTGTTGATGTCATAATCATTTTATGATGTCATAATCATTTTGTTGATGTCATAATCATTGGATGATGTCATAATCCTTTTGTTGATGTCATAATCATTTGATGATGTCATAATCATTAGATGATGTCATAATCATTTTGTTGATGTCATAATCATTTGATGATGTCATAATCATTTTGTTGATGTCATAATCATTTCGTTGATGTCATAATGATTTGATGATATCATAATCATTTGATGTCATAATCATTGCATGATGTCATAATCATTTTGTTGATGTCATAATCATTTGATGATGTCATAATCATTAGATGATGTCATAATCATTGGATGATGATATAATCATTTTGTTGATGTCATAATCATTTGATGTCATAATCATTGCATGATGTCAAAATCATTTTGTTGATGTCATAATCATTTGATGATGTCATAATCATTAGATAATGTCATAATCATTTTGTTGAAGTTATAATCATTTGATGATGTCATAATCATTTTGTTGATGTCATAATCATTTTGTTGATGTCATATTGATGTGATGATGTCATAATCATTTGATGTCATAATCATTGGATGATGTCATAATCATTTTGTTCATGTCATAATCATTTGATGATGTCATAATCATTTGATGTCATAATCATTGGATGATGTCATAATCATTTGATGATGTCATAATCATTTTGTTGATGTCATAATGATTTGATGATGTCATAATCATTTGATGTCATAATCATTGGATGATGTCATAATCATTTTGTTGATGTCATAATCATTTGATGATGTCATAATCATTTGATGTCATAATCATTGGATGATGTCATAATCATTTGATGATGTCATAATCATTTTGTTGATGTCATAATCATTTCGTTGATGTCATAATTATTTGATGATATCATAATCATTTGATGTCATAATCATATGATGTAATAATCATTGGATGATGTCATAATCATTTTGTTGATGTCATAATCATTTGATGATGTCATAATCATTAGATGATGTCATAATCATTTTGTTGATGTCATAATCATTTGATGAAGTCATAATCATTAGATGATGTCATAATCATTTTGTTGATGTCATAATCATTTGATGATGTCATAATCATTTGATGTCATAATCATTGGATGATGTCGTAATCATTTTGTTGATGTCATAATCATTTGATGATGTCATAATCATTTGATGATGTCATAATCATTTTGATGATGTCATAATCATTTGATGATGTCATAATCATTTGATGTCATAATCATTGGATAATGTCATAATCATTTTGTTGATGTCATAATCATTTTATGATGTCATAATCATTTTGTTGATGTCATAATCATTGGATGATGTCATAATCCTTTTGTTGATGTCATAATCATTTGATGATGTCATAATCATTAGATGATGTCATAATCATATTGTTGATGTCATAATCATTTGATGATGTCATAATCATTTTGTTGATGTCATAATCATTTCGTTGATGTCATAATGATTTGATGATATCATAATCATTTGATGTCATAATCATTGCATGATGTCATAATCATTTTGTTGATGTCATAATCATTTGATGATGTCATAATCATTAGATGATGTCATAATCATTGGATGATGATATAATCATTTTGTTGATGTCATAATCATTTGATGTCATAATCATTGCATGATGTCAAAATCATTTTGTTGATGTCATAATCATTTGATGATGTCATAATCATTAGATAATGTCATAATCATTTTGTTGAAGTTATAATCATTTGATGATGTCATAATCATTTTGTTGATGTCATAATCATTTTGTTGATGTCATATTGATGTGATGATGTCATAATCATTTGATGTCATAATCATTGGATGATGTCATAATCATTTTGTTCATGTCATAATCATTTGATGATGTCATAATCATTTGATGTCATAATCATTGGATGATGTCATAATCATTTGATGATGTCATAATCATTTTGTTGATGTCATAATGATTTGATGATGTCATAATCATTTGATGTCATAATCATTGGATGATGTCATAATCATTTTGTTGATGTCATAATCATTTGATGATGTCATAATCATTTGATGTCATAATCATTGGATGATGTCATAATCATTTGATGATGTCATAATCATTTTGTTGATGTCATAATCATTTCGTTGATGTCATAATTATTTGATGATATCATAATCATTTGATGTCATAATCATATGATGTAATAATCATTGGATGATGTCATAATCATTTTGTTGATGTCATAATCATTTGATGATGTCATAATCATTAGATGATGTCATAATCATTTTGTTGATGTCATAATCATTTGATGAAGTCATAATCATTAGATGATGTCATAATCATTTTGTTGATGTCATAATCATTTGATGATGTCATAATCATTTGATGTCATAATCATTGGATGATGTCGTAATCATTTTGTTGATGTCATAATCATTTGATGATGTCATAATCATTTGATGATGTCATAATCATTTTGATGATGTCATAATCATTTGATGATGTCATAATCATTTGATGTCATAATCATTGGATAATGTCATAATCATTTTGTTGATGTCATAATCATTTTATGATGTCATAATCATTTTGTTGATGTCATAATCATTGGATCATGTCATAATCCTTTTGTTGATGTCATAATCATTTGATGATGTCATAATCATTAGATGATGTCATAATCATATTGTTGATGTCATAATCATTTGATGATGTCATAATCATTTTGTTGATGTCATAATCATTTCGTTGATGTCATAATGATTTGATGATATCATAATCATTTGATGTCATAATCATTGGATGATGTCATAATCATTTTGTTGATGTCATAATCATTTGATGATGTCATAATCATTTGATGTCATAATCATTGGATGATGTCATAATCATTTTGTTGATGTCATAATCATTTTATGATGTCATAATCATTTTGTTGATGTCATAATCATTGGATGATGTCATAATCCTTTTGTTGATGTCATAATCATTTGATGATGTCATAATCATTAGATGATGTCATAATCATTTTGTTGATGTCATAATCATTTGATGATGTCATAATCATTTTGTTGATGTCATAATCATTTCGTTAATGTCATAATGATTTGATGATATCATAATCATTTGATGTCATAATCATTGCATGATGTCATAATCATTTTGTTGATGTCATAATCATTTGATGATGTCATAATCATTAGATGATGTCATAATCATTGGATGATGATATAATCATTTTGTTGATGTCATAATCATTTGATGTCATAATCATTGGATGATGTCAAAATCATTTTGTTGATGTCATAATCATTTGATGATGTCATAATCATTAGATAATGTCATAATCATTTTGTTGAAGTTATAATCATTTGATGATGTCATAATCATTTTGTTGATGTCATAATCATTTTGTTGATGTCATATTGATGTGATGATGTCATATTCATTTGATGTCATAATCATTGGATGATGTCATAATCATTTTGTTCATGTCATAATCATTTGATGATGTCATAATCATTTGATGTCATAATCATTGGATGATGTCATGATCATTTTGTTGATGTCATAATCATTTGATGATGTCATAATCATTAGATGATGTCAAATTCATTTTGTTGATGTCATAATCATTTGATGATGTCATAATCATTTGATGTAATAATCATTAGATGATGTCATAATCATTTTGTTGATGTCATAATCATTTGATGATGTCATAATCATTAGATGATGTCATAACCATTTTGTTGATGTCATAATCATTTGATGATGTCATAATCATTTGATGTCATAATCATTGGATGACGTCATAATCATTTTATTGATGTCATAATCATTTGATGATGTCATAATCATTTGATGATGTCATAATCATTTTGTTGATGTCATAATCATTTGATGATGTCATAATCATTTTGTTGATGTCATAATCATTTGTTGATGTCATAATCATTTGATGATGTCATAATCATTTGATGTCATAATCATTGGATGATGTCATAATCATTTTATTGATGTCATAATCATTTGATGATGTCATAATCATTTGATGATGTCATAATCATTTTGTTGATGTCATAATCATTTGATGATGTCATAATCATTTGATGTCATAATCCTTGGATGATGTCATAATCATTTTGTTGATGTCATAATCATTTTATGATGTCATAATCATTTTGTTGATGTCATAATCATTGGATGATGTCATAATCCTTTTGTTGATGTCATAATCATTTGATGATGTCATAATCATTAGATGATGTCATAATCATTTTGTTGATGTCATAATCATTTGATGATGTCATAATCATTTTGTTGATGTCATAATCATTTCGTTGATGTCATAATGATTTGATGATATCATAATCATTTGATGTCATAATCATTGGATGATGTCATAATCATTTTGTTGATGTCATAATCATTTGATGATGTCATAATCATTTGATGTCATAATCATTGGATGATGTCATAATCATTTGATGATGCCATAATCATTTTGTTGATGTCATAATCATTTTATGATGTCATAATCATTTTGTTGATGTCATAATCATTTTGTTGATGTCATAATCATTTGATGATGTCATAATCATTAGATGATGTCATAATCATTTTGTTGATGTCATAATCATTTCATGATGTCATAATCACTTGATGTCATAATCATTGGATGATGTCATAATCATTTTGTTGATGTCATAATCATTTGATGATGTCATAATCATTAGATAATGTCATAATCATTTTGTTGAAGTCATAATCATTTGATGATGTCATAATCATTTTGTTGATGTCATAATGATTTGATGATGTCATAATCATTTGATGTCATAATCATTGGATGATGTCATAATCATTTTGTTGATGTCATAATCATTTGATGATGTCATAATCATTTGATGTCATAATCATTGGATGATGTCATAATCATTTTGTTGATGTCATAATCATTTGATGATGTCATAATCATTAGACGATGTCATAATAATTTTGTTGATGTCATAATCATTTGATGGTGTCATAATCATATGATGTAATAATCATTGGATGATGTCATAATCATTTTGTTGATGTTATAATCATTTGATGATGTCATAATCATTAGATGATGTCATAATCATTTTGTTGATGTCATAATCATTTGATGATGTCATAATCATTAGATGATGTCATAATCATTTTGTTGATGTCATAATCATTTGATGATGTCATAATCATTTGATGTCATAATCATTGGATGATGTCATAATCATTTTATTGATGTCATAATGATTTGATGATGTCATAATCATTTGATGATGTCATAATCATTTTGTTGATGTCATAATCATTTGATGATGTCATAATCATTTGATGTCATAATCATTGGATGATGTCATAATCATTTTGTTGATGTCATAATCATTTTATGATGTCATAATCATTTTGTTGATGTCATAATCATTGGATGATGTCATAATCCTTTTGTTGATGTCATAATCATTGATGATGTCATAATCATTAGATGATGTCATAATCATTTTGTTGATGTCATAATCATTTGATGATGTCATAATCATTTTGTTGATGTCATAATCATTTCGTTGATGTCATAATGATTTGATGATATCATAATCATTTGATGTCATAATCATTGGATGATGTCATAATCATTTTGTTGATGTCATAATCATTTGATGATGTCATAATCATTAGATAATGTCATAATCATTTTGTTGATGTCATAATCATTTGATGATGTCATAATCAATTTGTTGATGTCATAATGATTTGATGATGTCATAATCATTTGATGTCATAATCATTGGATGATGTCATAATCATTTTGTTGATGTCATAATCATTTGATGATGTCATAATCATTTGATGTCATAATCATTGGATGATGTCATAATCATTTGATGATGTCATAATCATTTTGTTGATGTCATAATCATTTCGTTGATGTCATAATGATTTGATGATATCATAATCATTTGATGTCATAATCATATGATGTAATAATCATTGGATGATGTCATAATCATTTTGTTGATGTCATAATCATTTGATGATGTCATAATCATTAGATGATGTCATAACCATTTTGTTGATGTCATAATCATTTGATGATGTCATAATCATTAGATGATGTCATAATCATTTTGTTGATGTCATAATCATTTGATGATGTCATAATCATTTGATGTCATAATCATTGGATGATGTCGTAATCATTTTGTTGATGTCATAATCATTTGATGATGTCATAATCATTTGATGATGTCATAATCATTTTGATGATGTCATAATCATTTGATGATGTCATAATCATTTGATGTCATAATCATTGGATAATGTCATAATCATTTTGTTGATGTCATAATCATTTTATGATGTCATAATCATTTTGTTGATGTCATAATCATTGGATCATGTCATAATCCTTTTGTTGATGTCATAATCATTTGATGATGTCATAATCATTAGATGATGTCATAATCATATTGTTGATGTCATAATCATTTGATGATGTCATAATCATTTTGTTGATGTCATTATCATTTCGTTGATGTCATAATGATTTGATGATATCATAATCATTTGATGTCATAATCATTGGATGATGTCATAATCATTTTGTTGATGTCATAATCATTTGATGATGTCATAATCATTTGATGTCATAATCATTGGATGATGTCATAATCATTTTGTTGATGTCATAATCATTTTATGATGTCATAATCATTTTGTTGATGTCATAATCATTGGATGATGTCATAATCCTTTTGTTGATGTCATAATCATTTGATGATGTCATAATCATTAGATGATGTCATAATCATTTTGTTGATGTCATAATCATTTGATGATGTCATAATCATTTTGTTGATGTCATAATCATTTCGTTGATGTCATAATGATTTGATGATATCATAATCATTTGATGTCATAATCATTGCATGATGTCATAATCATTTTGTTGATGTCATAATCATTTGATGATGTCATAATCATTTTGTTGATGTCATAATCATTTCGTTGATGTCATAATGATTTGATGATGTCATAATCATTAGATGATGTCATAATCATTTTGTTGATGTCATAATCATTTGATGATGTCATAATCATTAGATGATGTCATAATCATTTTGTTGATGTCATAATCATTTGATGATGTCATAATCATTTGATGTCATAATCATTGGATGATGTCGTAATCATTTTGTTGATGTCATAATCATTTGATGATGTCATGATCATTTGATGATGTCATAATCATTTTGATGATGTCATAATCATTTGATGATGTCATAATCATTTGATGTCATAATCATTGGATAATGTCATAATCATTTTGTTGATGTCATAATCATTTTATGATGTCATAATCATTTTGTTGATGTCATAATCATTGGATCATGTCATAATCCTTTTGTTGATGTCATAATCATTTGATGATGTCATAATCATTAGATGATGTCATAATCATATTGTTGATGTCTTAATCATTTGATGATGTCATAATCATTTTGTTGATGTCATAATCATTTCGTTGATGTCATAATGATTTGATGATATCATAATCATTTGATGTCATAATCATTGGATGATGTCATAATCATTTTGTTGATGTCATAATCATTTGATGATCTCATAATCATTTGATGTCATAATCATTGGATGATGTCATAATCATTTTGTTGATGTCATAATCATTTTATGATGTCATAATCATTTTGTTGATGTCATAATCATTGGATGATGTCATAATCCTTTTGTTGATGTCATAATCATTTGATGATGTCATAATCATTAGATGATGTCATAATCATTTTGTTGATGTCATAATCATTTGATGATGTCATAATCATTTTGTTGATGTCATAATCATTTCGTTGATGTCATAATGATTTGATGATATCATAATCATTTGATGTCATAATCATTGCATGATGTCATAATCATTTTGTTGATGTCATAATCATTAGATGATGTCATAATCATTTTGTTGATGTCATAATCATTTGATGATGTCATAATCATTTTGTTGATGTCATAATCATTTCGTTGATGTCATAATGATTTGATGATATCATAATCATTTGATGTCATAATCATTGGATGATGTCATAATCATTTTGTTCATGTCATAATCATTTGATGATGTCATAATCATTTGATGTCATAATCATTGGATGATGTCATAATCATTTTGTTGATGTCATAATCATTTGATGATGTCATAATCATTAGATGATGTCAAATTCATTTTGTTGATGTCATAATCATTTGATGATGTCATAATCATTTGATGTAATAATCATTAGATGATGTCATAATCATTTTGTTGATGTCATAATCATTTGATGATGTCATAATCATTAGATGATGTCATAATCATTTTGTTGATGTCATAATCATTTGATGATGTCATAATCATTTGATGTCATAATCATTGGATGATGTCATAATCATTTTGTTGATGTCATAATCATTTGATGATGTCATAATCATTTGATGATGTCATAATCATTTTGTTGATGTCATAATCATTTGATGATGTCATAATCATTTGATGTCATAATCATTGGATGATGTCATAATCATTTTGTTGATGTCATAATCATTTGATGATGTCATAATCATTTGATGATGTCATAATCATTTTGTTGATGTCATAATCATTTGATGATGTCATAATCATTTGATGTCATAATCCTTGGATGATGTCATAATCATTTTGTTGATGTCATAATCATTTTATGATGTCATAATCATTTTGTTGATGTCATAATCATTGGATGATGTCATAATCCTTTTGTTGATGTCATAATCATTTGATGATGTCATAATCATTAGATGATGTCATAATCATTTTGTTGATGTCATAATCATTTGATGATGTCATAATCATTTTGTTGATGTCATAATCATTTCGTTGATGTCATAATGATTTGATGATATCATAATCATTTGATGTCATAATCATTGGATGATGTCATAATCATTTTGTTGATGTCATAATCATTTGATGATGTCATAATCATTTGATGTCATAATCATTGGATGATGTCATAATCATTTGATGATGCCATAATCATTTTGTTGATGTCATAATCATTTTATGATGTCATAATCATTTTGTTGATGTCATAATCATTTTGTTGATGTCATAATCATTTGATGATGTCATCATCATTTGATGTCATAATCATTGGATGATGTCGTAATCATTTTGTTGATGTCATAATCATTTGATGATGTCATGATCATTTGATGATGTCATAATCATTTTGATGATGTCATAATCATTTGATGATGTCATAATCATTTGATGTCATAATCATTGGATAATGTCATAATCATTTTGTTGATGTCATAATCATTTTATGATGTCATAATCATTTTGTTGATGTCATAATCATTGGATCATGTCATAATCCTTTTGTTGATGTCATAATCATTTGATGATGTCATAATCATTAGATGATGTCATAATCATATTGTTGATGTCATAATCATTTGATGATGTCATAATCATTTTGTTGATGTCATAATCATTTTGTTGATGTCATAATGATTTGATGATATCATAATCATTTGATGTCATAATCATTGGATGATGTCATAATCATTTTGTTGATGTCATAATCATTTGATGATGTCATAATCATTTGATGTCATAATCATTGGATGATGTCATAATCATTTTGTTGATGTCATAATCATTTTATGATGTCATAATCATTTTGTTGATGTCATAATCATTGGATGATGTCATAATCCTTTTGTTGATGTCATAATCATTTGATGATGTCATAATCATTAGATGATGTCATAATCATTTTGTTGATGTCATAATCATTTGATGATGTCATAATCATTTTGTTGATGTCATAATCATTTCGTTGATGTCATAATGATTTGATGATATCATAATCATTTGATGTCATAATCATTGCATGATGTCATAATCATTTTGTTGATGTCATAATCATTTGATGATGTCATAATCATTAGATGATGTCATAATCATTGGATGATGACATAATCATTTTGTTGATGTCATAATCATTTGATGTAATAATCATTGGATGATGTCATAATCATTTTGTTGATGTCATAATCATTTGATGATGTCATAATCATTAGATGATGTCATAATCATTTTGTTGATGTCATAATCATTTGATGATGTCATAATCATTAAATGATGTCATAATCATTTTGTTATGTCATAATCATTTGATGATGTCATAATCATTTGATGTCATAATCATTGGATGATGTCATAATCATTTTGTTGATGTCATGATCATTTTATGATGTCATAATCATTTTGTTGATGTCATAATCATTGGATGATGTCATAATCCTTTTGTTGATGTCATAATCATTTGATGATGTCATAATCATTTGATGTCATAATCATTGGATGATGTCATAATCATTTGATGATGTCATAATCATTTGATGTCATAATCATTGGATGTGTCATAATCATTTGATGATGTCATAATCATTTTGTTGATGTCATAATCATTTGATGATGTCATAATCATTTTGTTGATGTCATAATCATTTGATGATGTCATAATCATTCTGTTGATGTCATAATCATTTTGATGATGTCATAATGATTTGATAATGTCATAATCATTTGATGTCATAATCATTGGATGATGTCATAATCATTTTGTTGATGTCATAATCATTTGATGATGTCATCATCATTAGATGATGTCATAATCATTTTGTTGATGTCATAATCATTTGATGATGTCATAATCATTTTGTTGATGTCATAATCATTTCGTTGATGTCATAATGATTTGATGATGTCATAATCATTAGATGATGTCATAATCATTTTGTTGATGTCATAATCATTTGATGATGTCATAATCATTAGATGATGTCATAATCATTTTGTTGATGTCATAATCATTTGATGATGTCATAATCATTTGATGTCATAATCATTGGATGATGTCGTAATCATTTTGTTGATGTCATAATCATTTGATGATGTCATGATCATTTGATGATGTCATAATCATTTTGATGATGTCATAATCATTTGATGATGTCATAATCATTTGATGTCATAATCATTGGATAATGTCATAATCATTTTGTTGATGTCATAATCATTTTATGATGTCATAATCATTTTGTTGATGTCATAATCATTGGATCATGTCATAATCCTTTTGTTGATGTCATAATCATTTGATGATGTCATAATCATTTGATGATGTCATAATCATTTTGTTGATGTCATAATCATTTCGTTGATGTCATAATGATTTGATGATATCATAATCATTTGATGTCATAATCATTGGATGATGTCATAATCATTTTGTTGATGTCATAATCATTTGATGATGTCATAATCATTTGATGTCATAATCATTGGATGATGTCATAATCATTTTGTTGATGTCATAATCATTTTATGATGTCATAATCATTTTGTTGATGTCATAATCATTGGATGATGTCATAATCCTTTTGTTGATGTCATAATCATTTGATGATGTCATAATCATTAGATGATGTCATAATCATTTTGTTGATGTCATAATCATTTGATGATGTCATAATCATTTTGTTGATGTCATAATCATTTCGTTGATGTCATAATGATTTGATGATATCATAATCATTTGATGTCATAATCATTGCATGATGTCATAATCATTTTGTTGATGTCATAATCATTTGATGATGTCATAATCATTAGATGATGTCATAATCATTGGATGATGATATAATCATTTTGTTGATGTCATAATCATTTGATGTCATAATCATTGGATGATGTCAAAATCATTTTGTTGATGTCATAATCATTTGATGATGTCATAATCATTAGATAATGTCATAATCATTTTGTTGAAGTTATAATCATTTGATGATGTCATAATCATTTTGTTGATGTCATAATCATTTTGTTGATGTCATATTGATGTGATGATGTCATATTCATTTGATGTCATAATCATTGGATGATGTCATAATCATTTTGTTCATGTCATAATCATTTGATGATGTCATAATCATTTGATGTCATAATCATTGGATGATGTCATAATCATTTTGTTGATGTCATAATCATTTGATGATGTCATAATCATTAGATGATGTCAAATTCATTTTGTTGATGTCATAATCATTTGATGATGTCATAATCATTTGATGTAATAATCATTAGATGATGTCATAATCATTTTGTTGATGTCATAATCATTTGATGATGTCATAATCATTTGATGTGATAATCATTGGATGATGTCATAATCATTTTGTTGATGTCATAATCATTTGATGATGTCATAATCATTTGATGATGTCATAATCATTTGATGTCATAATCATTGGATGATGTCATAATCATTTTGTTGATGTCATAATCATTTTGTTGATGTCATAATCATTTGATGATGTCATAATCATTTGATGTCATAATCCTTGGATGATGTCATAATCATTTTGTTGATGTCATAATCATTTTATGATGTCATAATCATTTTGTTGATGTCATAATCATTGGATGATGTCATAATCCTTTTGTTGATGTCATAATCATTTGATGATGTCATAATCATTAGATGATGTCATAATCATTTTGTTGATGTCATAATCATTTGATGATGTCATAATCATTTTGTTGATGTCATAATCATTTCGTTGATGTCATAATGATTTGATGATATCATAATCATTTGATGTCATAATCATTGGATGATGTCATAATCATTTTGTTGATGTCATAATCATTTGGTGATGTCATAATCATTTGATGTCATAATCATTGGATGATGTCATAATCATTTGATGATGCCATAATCATTTTGTTGATGTCATAATCATTTTATGATGTCATAATCATTTTGTTGATGTCATAATCATTTTGTTGATGTCATAATCATTTGATGATGTCATAATCATTAGATGATGTCATAATCATTTTGTTGATGTCATAATCATTTCATGATGTCATAATCACTTGATGTCATAATCATTGGATGATGTCATAATCATTTTGTTGATGTCATAATCATTTGATTATGTCATAATCATTAGATAATGTCATAATCATTTTGTTGAAGTCATAATCATTTGATGATGTCATAATCATTTTGTTGATGTCATAATGATTTGATGATGTCATAATCATTTGATGTCATAATCATTGGATGATGTTATAATCATTTTGTTAATGTCATAATCATTTGATGATGTCATAATCATTTGATGTCATAATCATTGGATGATGTCATAATCATTTTGTTGATGTCATAATCATTTGATGATGTCATAATCATTAGATGATGTCATAATAATTTTGTTGATGTCATAATCATTTGATGGTGTCATAATCATATGATGTAATAATCATTGGATGATGTCATAATCATTTTGTTGATGTCATAATCATTTGATGATGTCATAATCATTAGATGATGTCATAATCATTTTGTTGATGTCATAATCATTTGATGATGTCATAATCATTAGATGATGTCATAATCATTTTGTTGATGTCATAATCATTGGATGATGTCATAATCCTTTTGTTGATGTCATAATCATTTGATGATGTCATAATCATTAGATGATGTCATAATCATTTTGTTGATGTCATAATCATTTGATGATGTCATAATCATTTTGTTGATGTCATAATCATTTCGTTGATGTCATAATGATTTGATGATATCATAATCATTTGATGTCATAATCATTGGATGATGTCATAATCATTTTGTTGATGTCATAATCATTTGATGATGTCATAATCATTTGATGTCATAATCATTGAATGATGTCATAATCATTTTGTTGATATCATAATCATTTTATGATGTCATAATCATTTTGTTGATGTCATAATCATTGGATGATGTCATAATCCTTTTGTTGATGTCATAATCATTTGATGATGTCATAATCATTAGATGATGTCATAATCATTTTGTTGATGTCATAATCATTTGATGATGTCATAATCATTTTGTTGATGTCATAATCATTTCGTTGATGTCATAATGATTTGATGATATCATAATCATTTGATGTCATAATCATTGTATGATGTCATAATCATTTTGTTGATGTCATAATCATTTGTTGATGTCATAATCATTAGATGATGTCATAATCATTGGATGATGACATAATCATTTTGTTGATGTCATAATCATTTGATGTAATAATCATTGGATGATGTCATAATCATTTTGTTGATGTCATAATCATTTGATGATGTCATAATCATTAGATGATGTCATAATCATTTTGTTGATGTCATAATCATTTGATGATGTCATAATCATTAAATGATGTCATAATCATTTTGTTATGTCATAATCATTTGATGATGTCATAATCATTTGATGTCATAATCATTGGATGATGTCATAATCATTTTGTTGATGTCATGATCATTTTATGATGTCATAATCATTTTGTTGATGTCATAATCATTGGATGATGTCATAATCCTTTTGTTGATGTCATAATCATTTGATGATGTCATAATCATTTGATGTCATAATCATTGGATGATGTCATAATCATTTGATGATGTCATAATCATTTGATGTCATAATCATTGGATGTGTCATAATCATTTGATGATGTCATAATCATTTTGTTGATGTCATAATCATTTGATGATGTCATAATCATTTTGTTGATGTCATAATCATTTGATGATGTCATAATCATTCTGTTGATGTCATAATCATTATGATGATGTCATAATGATTTGATAATGTTATAATCATTTGATGTCATAATCATTGGATGATGTCATAATCATTTTGTTGATGTCATAATCATTTGATGATGTCATAATCATTAGATGATGTCATAATCATTTTGTTGATGTCATAATCATTTGATGATGTCATAATCATTTTGTTGATGTCATAATCATTTCGTTGATGTCATAATGATTTGATGATGTCATAATCATTAGATGATGTCATAATCATTTTGTTGATGTCATAATCATTTGATGATGTCATAATCATTAGATGATTTCATAATCATTTTGTTGATGTCATAATCATTTGATGATGTCATAATCATTTGATGTCATAATCATTGGATGATGTCGTAATCATTTTGTTGATGTCATAATCATTTGTTGATGTCATGATCATTTGATTATGTCATAATCATTTTGATGATGTCATAATCATTTGATGATGTCATAATCATTTGATGTCATAATCATTGGATAATGTCATAATCATTTTGTTGATGTCATAATAATTTTATGATGTCATAATCATTTTGTTGATGTCATAATCATTGGATCATGTCATAATCCTTTTGTTGATGTCATAATCATTTGATGATGTCATAATCATTAGATGATGTCATAATCATATTGTTGATGTCATAATCATTTGATGATGTCATAATCATTTTGTTGATGTCATAATCATTTCGTTGATGTCATAATGATTTGATGATATCATAATCATTTGATGTCATAATCATTGGATGATGTCATAATCATTTTGTTGATGTCATAATCATTTGATGATGTCATAATCATTTGATGTCATAATCATTGGATGATGTCATAATCATTTTGTTGATGTCATAATCATTTTATGATGTCATAATCATTTTGTTGATGTCATAATCATTGGATGATGTCATAATCCTTTTGTTGATGTCATAATCATTTGATGGTGTCATAATCATTAGATGATGTCATAATCATTTTGTTGAAGTTATAATCATTTGATGATGTCATAATCATTTTGTTGATGTCATAATCATTTTGTTGATGTCATATTGATGTGATGATGTCATAATCATTTGATGTCATAATCATTGGATGATGTCATAATCATTTTGTTCATGTCATAATCATTTGATGATGTCATAATCATTTGATGTCATAATCATTGGATGATGTCATAATCATTTTGTTGATGTCATAATCATTTGATGATGTCATAATCATTAGATGATGTCAAATTCATTTTGTTGATGTCATAATCATTTGATGATGTCATAATCATTTGATGTAATAATCATTAGATGATGTCATAATCATTTTGTTGATGTCATAATCATTTGATGATGTCATAATCATTAGATGATGTCATAATCATTTTGTTGATGTCATAATCATTTGATGATGTCATAATCATTTGATGTCATAATCATTGGATGATGTCATAATCATTTTGTTGATGTCATAATCATTTGATGATGTCATAATCATTTGATGATGTCATAATCATTTTGTTGATGTCATAATCATTTGATGATGTCATAATCATTTGATGTCATAATCATTGGATGATGTCATAATCATTTTGTTGATGTCATAATCATTTGATGATGTCATAATCATTTGATGATGTCATAATCATTTTGTTGATGTCATAATGATTTGATGATGTCATAATCATTTGATGTCATAATCATTGGATGATGTCATAATCATTTTGTTGATGTCATAATCATTTGATGATGTCATAATCATTTGATGTCATAATCATTGGATGATGTCATAATCATTTTGTTGATGTCATAATCATTTGATGATGTCATAATCATTAGATGATGTCATAATAATTTTGTTGATGTCATAATCATTTGATGGTGTCATAATCATATGATGTAATAATCATTGGATGATGTCATAATCATTTTGTTGATGTCATAATCATTTGATGATGTCATAATCATTAGATGATGTCATAATCATTTTGTTGATGTCATAATCATTTGATGATGTCATAATCATTAGATGATGTCATAATCATTTTGATGATGTCATAATCATTTGATGATGTCATAATCATTTGATGTCATAATCATTGGATGATGTCATAATCATTTTATTGATGTCATAATCATTTGATGATGTCATAATCATTTGATGATGTCATAATCATTTTGTTGATGTCATAATCTTTTGATGATGTCATAATCATTTGATGTCATAATCATTGGATGATGTCATAATCATTTTGTTGATGTCATAATCATTTTATGATGTCATAATCATTTTGTTGATGTCATAATCATTGGATGATGTCATAATCCTTTTGTTGATGTCATAATCATTGATGATTTCATAATCATTAGATGATGCCATAATCATTTTGTTGATGTCATAATCATTTGATGATGTCATAATCATTTTGTTGATGTCATAATCATTTCGTTGATGTCATAATGATTTGATGATATCATAATCATTTGATGTCATAATCATTGGATGATGTCATAATCATTTTGTTGATGTCATAATCATTTGATGATGTCATAATCATTAGATAATGTCATAATCATTTTGTTGATGTCATAATCATTTGATGATGTCATAATCATTTTGTTGATGTCATAATGATTTGATGATGTCATAATCATTTGATGTCATAATCATTGGATGATGTCATAATCATTTTGTTGATGTCATAATCATTTGATGATGTCATAATCATTTGATGTCATAATCATTGGATGATGTCATAATCATTTGATGATGTCATAATCATTTTGTTGATGTCATAATCATTTCGTTGATGTCATAATGATATGATGATATCATAATCATTTGATGTCATAATCATATGATGTAATAATCATTGGATGATGTCATAATCATTTTGTTGATGTCATAATCATTTGATGATGTCATAATCATTAGATGATGTCATAATCATTTTGTTGATGTCATAATCATTTGATGATGTCATAATCATTAGATGATGTCATAATCATTTTGTTGATGTCATAATCATTTGATGATGTCATAATCATTTGATGTCATAATCATTGGATGATGTCGTAATCATTTTGTTGATGTCATAATCATTTGATGATGTCATAATCATTTGATGATGTCATAATCATTTTGATGATGTCATAATCATTTGATGATGTCATAATCATTTGATGTCATAATCATTGGATAATGTCATAATCATTTTGTTGATGTCATAATCATTTTATGATGTCATAATCATTTTGTTGATGTCATAATCATTGGATCATGTCATAATCCTTTTGTTGATGTCATAATCATTTGATGATGTCATAATCATTAGATGATGTCATAATCATATTGTTGATGTCATAATCATTTGATGATGTCATAATCATTTTGTTGATGTCATAATCATTTCGTTGATGTCATAATGATTTGATGATATCATAATCATTTGATGTCATAATCATTGGATGATGTCATAATCATTTTGTTGATGTCATAATCATTTGATGATGTCATAATCATTTGATGTCATAATCATTGGATGATGTCATAATCATTTTGTTGATGTCATAATCATTTTATGATGTCATAATCATTTTGTTGATGTCATAATCATTGGATGATGTCATAATCCTTTTGTTGATGTCATAATCATTTGATGGTGTCATAATCATAAGATGATGTCATAATCATTTTGTTGATGTCATAATCATTTGATGATGTCATAATCATTTTGTTGATGTCATAATCATTTCGTTGATGTCATAATGATTTGATGATATCATAATCATTTGATGTCATAATCATTGCATGATGTCATAATCATTTTGTTGATGTCATAATCATTTGATGATGTCATAATCATTAGATGATGTCATAATCATTGGATGATGATATAATCATTTTGTTGATGTCATAATCATTTGATGTCATAATCATTGGATGATGTCAAAATCATTTTGTTGATGTCATAATCATTTGATGATGTCATAATCATTAGATAATGTCATAATCATTTTGTTGAAGTTATAATCATTTGATGATGTCATAATCATTTTGTTGATGTCATAATCATTTTGTTGATGTCATATTGATGTGATGATGTCATAATCATTTGATGTCATAATCATTGGATGATGTCATAATCATTTTGTTCATGTCATAATCATTTGATGATGTCATAATCATTTGATGTCATAATCATTGGATGATGTCATAATCATTTTGTTGATGTCATAATCATTTGATGATGTCATAATCATTAGATGATGTCAAATTCATTTTGTTGATGTCATAATCATTTGATGATGTCATAATCATTTGATGTAATAATCATTAGATGATGTCATAATCATTTTGTTGATGTCATAATCATTTGATGATGTCATAATCATTAGATGATGTCATAATCATTTTGTTGATGTCATAATCATTTGATGATGTCATAATCATTTGATGTCATAATCATTGGATGATGTCATAATCATTTTGTTGATGTCATAATCATTTGATGATGTCATAATCATTTGATGATGTCATAATCATTTTGTTGATGTCATAATCATTTGATGATGTCATAATCATTTGATGTCATAATCATTGGATGATGTCATAATCATTTTGTTGATGTCATAATCATTTGATGATGTCATAATCATTTGATGATGTCATAATCATTTTGTTGATGTCATAATGATTTGATGATGTCATAATCATTTGATGTCATAATCATTGGATGATGTCATAATCATTTTGTTGATGTCATAATCATTTGATGATGTCATAATCATTTGATGTCATAATCATTGGATGATGTCATAATCATTTTGTTGATGTCATAATCATTTGATGATGTCATAATCATTAGATGATGTCATAATAATTTTGTTGATGTCATAATCATTTGATGGTGTCATAATCATATGATGTAATAATCATTGGATGATGTCATAATCATTTTGTTGATGTCATAATCATTTGATGATGTCATAATCATTAGATGATGTCATAATCATTTTGTTGATGTCATAATCATTTGATGATGTCATAATCATTAGATGATGTCATAATCATTTTGTTGATGTCATAATCATTTGATGATGTCATAATCATTTGATGTCATAATCATTGGATGATGTCATAATCATTTTATTGATGTCATAATCATTTGATGATGTCATAATCATTTGATGATGTCATAATCATTTTGTTGATGTCATAATCATTTGATGATGTCATAATCATTTGATGTCATAATCATTGGATGATGTCATAATCATTTTGTTGATGTCATAATCATTTTAAGATGTCATAATCATTTTGTTGATGTCATAATCATTGGATGATGTCATAATCCTTTTGTTGATGTCATAATCATTGATGATGTCATAATCATTAGATGATGTCATAATCATTTTGTTGATGTCATAATCATTTGATGATGTCATAATCATTTTGTTGATGTCATAATCATTTCGTTGATGTCATAATGATTTGATGATATCATAATCATTTGATGTCATAATCATTGGATGATGTCATAATCATTTTGTTGATGTCATAATCATTTGATGATGTCATAATCATTAGATAATGTCATAATCATTTTGTTGATGTCATAATCATTTGATGATGTCATAATCATTTTGTTAATGTCATAATGATTTGATGATGTCATAATCATTTGATGTCATAATCATTGGATGATGTCATAATCATTTTGTTGATGTCATAATCATTTGATGATGTCATAATCATTTGATATCATAATCATTGGATGATGTCATAATCATTTGATGATGTCATAATCATTTTGTTGATGTCATAATCATTTCGTTGATGTCATAATGATTTGATGATATCATAATCATTTGATGTCATAATCATATGATGTAATAATCATTGGATGATGTCATAATCATTTTGTTGATGTCATAATCATTTGATGATGTCATAATCATTAGATGATGTCATAATCATTTTGTTGATGTCATAATCATTTGATGATGTCATAATCATTAGATGATGTCATAATCATTTTGTTGATGTCATAATCATTTGATGATGTCATAATCATTTGATGTCATAATCATTGGATGATGTCGTAATCATTTTGTTGATGTCATAATCATTTGATGATGTCATAATCATTTGATGATGTCATAATCATTTTGATGATGTCATAATCATTTGATGATGTCATAATCATTTGATGTCATAATCATTGGATAATGTCATAATCATTTTGTTGATGTCATAATCATTTTATGATGTCATAATCATTTTGTTGATGTCATAATCATTGGATCATGTCATAATCCTTTTGTTGATGTCATAATCATTTGATGATGTCATAATCATTAGATGATGTCATAATCATATTGTTGATGTCATAATCATTTGATGATGTCATAATCATTTTGTTGATGTCATAATCATTTCGTTGATGTCATAATGATTTGATGATATCATAATCATTTGATGTCATAATCATTGGATGATGTCATAATCATTTTGTTGATGTCATAATCATTTGATGATGTCATAATCATTTGATGTCATAATCATTGGATGATGTCATAATCATTTTGTTGATGTCATAATCATTTTATGATGTCATAATCATTTTGTTGATGTCATAATCATTGGATGATGTCATAATCCTTTTGTTGATGTCATAATCATTTGATGATGTCATAATCATTAGATGATGTCATAATCATTTTGTTGATGTCATAATCATTTGATGATGTCATAATCATTTTGTTGATGTCATAATCATTTCGTTGATGTCATAATGATTTGATGATATCATAATCATTTGATGTCATAATCATTGCATGATGTCATAATCATTTTGTTGATGTCATAATCATTTGATGATGTCATAATCATTAGATGATGTCATAATCATTGGATGATGATATAATCATTTTGTTGATGTCATAATCATTTGATGTCATAATCATTGGATGATGTCAAAATCATTTTGTTGATGTCATAATCAGTTGATGATGTCATAATCATTAGATAATGTCATAATCATTTTGTTGAAGTTATAATCATTTGATGATGTCATAATCATTTTGTTGATGTCATAATCATTTTGTTGATGTCATATTGATGTGATGATGTCATATTCATTTGATGTCATAATCATTGGATGATGTCATAATCATTTTGTTCATGTCATAATCATTTGATGATGTCATAATCATTTGATGTCATAATCATTGGATGATGTCATAATCATTTTGTTGATGTCATAATCATTTGATGATGTCATAATCATTAGATGATGTCAAATTCATTTTGTTGATGTCATAATCATTTGATGATGTCATAATCATTTGATGTAATAATCATTAGATGATGTCATAATCATTTTGTTGATGTCATAATCATTTGATGATGTCATAATCATTAGATGATGTCATAATCATTTTGTTGATGTCATAATCATTTGATTTTTGTTGATGTCATAATCATTTGATGATGTCATAATCATTTTGTTGATGTCATAATCATTTCGTTGATGTCATAATGATTTGATGATATCATAATCATTTGATGTCATAATCATTGGATGATGTCATAATCATTTTGTTGATGTCATAATCATTTGGTGATGTCATAATCATTTGATGTCATAATCATTGGATGATGTCATAATCATTTTGTTGATGTCATAATCATTTGATGATGTCATAATCATTAGATGATGTCATAATCATTGGATGATGACATAATCATTTTGTTGATGTCATAATCATTTGATGTAATAATCATTGGATGATGTCATAATCATTTTGTTGATGTCATAATCATTTGATGATGTCATAATCATTAGATGATGTCATAATCATTTTGTTGATGTCATAATCATTTGATGATGTCATAATCATTAAATGATGTCATAATCATTTTGCTATGTCATAATCATTTGATGATGTCATAATCATTTGATGTCATAATCATTGGATGATGTCATAATCATTTTGTTGATGTCATGATCATTTTATGATGTCATAATCATTTTGTTGATGTCATAATCATTGGATGATGTCATAATCCTTTTGTTGATGTCATAATCATTTGATGATGTCATAATCATTTGATGTCATAATCATTGGATGATGTCATAATCATTTGATGATGTCATAATCATTTGATGTCATAATCATTGGATGTGTCATAATCATTTGATGATGTCATAATCATTTTGTTGATGTCATAATCATTTGATGATGTCATAATCATTTTGTTGATGTCATAATCATTTGATGATGTCATAATCATTCTGTTGATGTCATAATCATTTTGATGATGTCATAATGATTTGATAATGTCATAATCATTTGATGTCATAATCATTGGATGATGTCATAATCATTTTGTTGATGTCATAATCATTTGATGATGTCATAATCATTAGATGATGTCATAATCATTTTGTTGATGTCATAATCATTTGATGATGTCATAATCATTTTGTTGATGTCATAATCATTTCGTTGATGTCATAATGATTTGATGATGTCATAATCATTAGATGATGTCATAATCATTTTGTTGATGTCATAATCATTTGATGATGTCATAATCATTAGATGATGTCATAATCATTTTGTTGATGTCATAATCATTTGATGATGTCATAATCATTATATGATGTCATAATCATTTTGTTGATGTCATAATCATTTGATGATGTCATAATCATTTGATGTCATAATCATTGGATGATGTCGTAATCATTTTGTTGATGTCATAATCATTTGATGATGTCATGATCATTTGATGATGTCTTAATCATTTTGATGATGTCATAATCATTTGATGATGTCATAATCATTTGATGTCATAATCATTGGATAATGTCATAATCATTTTGTTGATGTCATAATCATTTTATGATGTCATAATCATTTTGTTGATGTCATAATCATTGGATCATGTCATAATCCTTTTGTTGATGTCATAATCATTTGATGATGTCATAATCATTAGATGATGTCATAATCATATTGTTGATGTCATAATCATTTGATGATGTCATAATCATTTTGTTGATGTCATAATCATTTCGTTGATGTCATAATGATTTGATGATATCATAATCATTTGATGTCATAATCATTGGATGATGTCATAATCATTTTGTTGATGTCATAATCATTTGATGATGTCATAATCATTTGATGTCATAATCATTGGATGATGTCATAATCATTTTGTTGATGTCATAATCATTTTATGATGTCATAATCATTTTGTTGATGTCATAATCATTTTATGATGTCATAATCCTTTTGTTGATGTCATAATCATTTGATGATGTCATAATCATTAGATGATGTCATAATCATTTTGTTGATGTCATAATCATTTGATGATGTAATAATCATTTTGTTGATGTCATAATCATTTCGTTGATGTCATAATGATTTGATGATATCATAATCATTTGATGTCATAATCATTGCATGATGTCATAATCATTTTGTTGATGTCATAATCATTTGATGATGTCATAATCATTAGATGATGTCATAATCATTGGATGATGACATAATCATTTTGTGGATGTCATAATCATTTGATGTAATAATCATTGGATGATGTCATAATCATTTTGTTGATGTCATAATCATTTGATGATGTCATAATCATTAGATGATGTCATAATCATTTTGTTGATGTCATAATCATTTGATGATGTCATAATCATTAAATGATGTCATAATCATTTTGTTATGTCATAATCATTTGATGATGTCATAATCATTTGATGTCATAATCATTGGATGATGTCATAATCATTTTGTTGATGTCATGATCATTTTATGATGTCATAATCATTTTGTTGATGTCATAATCATTGGATGATGTCATAATCCTTTTGTTGATGTCATAATCATTTGATGATGTCATAATCATTTGATGTCATAATCATTGGATGATGTCATAATCATTTGATGATGTCATAATCATTTGATGTCATAATCATTGGATGTGTCATAATCATTTGATGATGTCATAATCATTTTGTTGATGTCATAATCATTTGATGATGTCATAATCATTTTGTTGATGTCATAATCATTTGATGATGTCATAATCATTCAGTTGATGTCATAATCATTTTGATGATGTCATAATGATTTGATAATGTCATAATCATTTGATGTCATAATCATTGGATGATGTCATAATCATTTTGTTGATGTCATAATCATTTGATGATGTCATAATCATTAGATGATGTCATAATCATTTTGTTGATGTCATAATCATTTGATGATGTCATAATCATTTTGTTGATGTCATAATCATTTCGTTGATGTCATAATGATTTGATGATGTCATAATCATTAGATGATGTCATAATCATTTTGTTGATGTCATAATCATTTGATGATGTCATAATCATTAGATGATGTCATAATCATTTTGTTGATGTCATAATCATTTGATGATGTCATAATCATTAGATGATGTCATAATCATTTTGTTGATGTCATAATCATTTGATGATGTCATAATCATTTGATGTCATAATCATTGGATGATGTCGTAATCATTTTGTTGATGTCATAATCATTTGATGATGTCATGATCATTTGATGATGTCATAATCATTTTGATGATGTCATAATCATTTGATGATGTCATAATCATTTGATGTCATAATCATTGGATAATGTCATAATCATTTTGTTGATGTCATAATCATTTTATGATGTCATAATCATTTTGTTGATGTCATAATCATTGGATCATGTCATAATCCTTTTGTTGATGTCATAATCATTTGATGATGTCATAATCATTAGATGATGTCATAATCATATTGTTGATGTCATAATCATTTGATGATGTCATAATCATTTTGTTGATGTCATAATCATTTCGTTGATGTCATAATGATTTGATGATATCATAATCATTTGATGTCATAATCATTGGATGATGTCATAATCATTTTGTTGATGTCATAATCATTTGATGATGTCATAATCATTTGATGTCATAATCATTGGATGATGTCATAATCATTTTGTTGATGTCATAATCATTTTATGATGTCATAATCATTTTGTTGATGTCATAATCATTGGATGATGTCATAATCCTTTTGTTGATGTCATAATCATTAGATGATGTCATAATCATTAGATGATGTCATAATCATTTTGTTGATGTCATAATCATTTGATGATGTCATAATCATTTTGTTGATGTCATAATCATTTCGTTGATGTCATAATGATTTGATGATATCATAATCATTTGATGTCATAATCATTGCATGATGTCATAATCATTTTGTTGATGTCATAATCATTTGATGATGTCATAATCATTAGATGATGTCATAATCATTGGATGATGACATAATCATTTTGTTGATGTCATAATCATTTGATGTCATAATCATTGGATGATGTCAAAATCATTTTGTTGATGTCATAATCATTTGATGATGTCATAATCATTAGATAATGTCATAATCATTTTGTTGAAGTTATAATCATTTGATGATGTCATAATCATTTTGTTGATGTCATAATCATTTTGTTGATGTCATATTGATGTGATGATGTCATATTCATTTGATGTCATAATCATTGGATGATGTCATAATCATTTTGTTCATGTCATAATCATTTGATGATGTCATAATCATTTGATGTCATAATCATTGGATGATGTCATAATCATTTTGTTGATGTCATAATCATTTGATGATGTCATAATCATTAGATGATGTCAAATTCATTTTGTTGATGTCATAATCATTTGATGATGTCATAATCATTTGATGTAATAATCATTAGATGATGTCATAATCATTTTGTTGATGTCATAATCATTTGATGATGTCATAATCATTAGATGATGTCATAATCATTTTGTTGATGTCATAATCATTTGATTTTTGTTGATGTCATAATCATTTGATGATGTCATAATCATTTTGTTGATGTCATAATCATTTCGTTGATGTCATAATGATTTGATGATAATATAATCATTTGATGTCATAATCATTGGATGATGTCATAATCATTTTGTTGATGTCATAATCATTTGGTGATGTCATAATCATTTGATGTCATAATCATTGGATGATGTCATAATCATTTTGTTGATGTCATAATCATTTTATGATGTCATAATCATTTTGTTGATGTCATAATCATTGGATGATGTCATAATCCTTTTGTTGATGTCATAATCATTTGATGATGTCATAATCATTAGATGATGTCATAATCATTTTGTTGATGTCATAATCATTTGATGATGTCATAATCATTTTGTTGATGTCATAATCATTTCGTTGATGTCATAATGATTTGATGATATCATAATCATTTGATGTCATAATCATTGGATGATGTCATAATCATTTTGTTGATGTCATAATCATTTGATGATGTCATAATCATTTGATGTCATAATCATTGAATGATGTCATAATCATTTTGTTGATATCATAATCATTTTATGATGTCATAATCATTTTGTTGATGTCATAATCATTTCGTTGATGTCATAATGATTTGATGATATCATAATCATTTGATGTCATAATCATTGGATGATGTCATAATCATTTTGTTGATGTCATAATCATTTGATGATGTCATAATCATTAGATAATGTCATAATCATTTTGTTGATGTCATAATCATTTGATGATGTCATAATCATTAGATGATGTCATAATCATTTTGTTGATGTCATAATCATTTGATGATGTCATAATCATTTGATGTCATAATCATTGGATGATGTCATAATCATTTTGTTGATGTCATAATCATTTGATGATGTCATAATCATTTGATGATGTCATAATCATTTTGTTGATGTCATAATCATTTGATGATGTCATAATCATTTGATGTCATAATCATTGGATGATGTCATAATCATTTTGTTGATGTCATAATCATTTGATGATGTCATAATCATTAGATGATGTCATAATAATTTTGTTGATGTCATAATCATTTGATGGTGTCATAATCATATGATGTAATAATCATTGGATGATGTCATAATCATTTTGTTGATGTCATAATCATTTGATGATGTCATAATCATTAGATGATGTCATAATCATTTTGTTGATGTCATAATCATTTGATGATGTCATAATCATTAGATGATGTCATAATCATTTTGTTGATGTCATAATCATTTGATGATGTCATAATCATTTGATGTCATAATCATTGGATGATGTCATAATCATTTTATTGATGTCATAATCATTTGATGATGTCATAATCATTTGATGATGTCATAATCATTTTGTTGATGTCATAATCATTTGATGATGTCATAATCATTTGATGTCATAATCATTGGATGATGTCATAATCATTTTGTTGATGTCATAATCATTTTATGATGTCATAATCATTTTGTTGATGTCATAATCATTTGATGATGTCATAATCATTTGATGTCATAATCATTGGATGATGTCATAATCATTTTGTTGATGTCATAATCATTTGATGTCATAATCATTGGATGATGTCATAATCATTTTGTTGATGTCATAATCATTTGATGATGTCATAATCATTTGATGTCATAATCATTGGATGATGTCATAATCATTTTGTTGATGTCATAATCATTTGATGTCATAATCATTGGATGATGTCATAATCATTTTGTTGATGTCATAATCATTTGATGATGTCATAATCATTTGATGTCATAATCATTGGATGATGTCATAATCATTTTGTTGATGTCATAATCATTTGATGATGTCATAATCATTAGATGATGTCATAATAATTTTGTTGATGTCATAATCATTTGATGGTGTCATAATCATATGATGTAATAATCATTGGATGATGTCATAATCATTTTGTTGATGTCATAATCATTTGATGATGTCATAATCATTAGATGATGTCATAATCATTTTGTTGATGTCATAATCATTTGATGATGTCATAATCATTAGATGATGTCATAATCATTTTGTTGATGTCATAATCATTTGATGATGTCATAATCATTTGATGTCATAATCATTGGATGATGTCATAATCATTTTATTGATGTCATAATCATTTGATGATGTCATAATCATTTGATGATGTCATAATCATTTTGTTGATGTCATAATCATTTGATGATGTCATAATCATTTGATGTCATAATCATTGGATGATGTCATAATCATTTTGTTGATGTCATAATCATTTTATGATGTCATAATCATTTTGTTGATGTCATAATCATTGGATGATGTCATAATCCTTTTGTTGATGTCATAATCATTAGATGATGTCATAATCATTTTGTTGATGTCATAATCATTTGATGATGTCATAATCATTTTGTTGATGTCATAATCATTTCGTTGATGTCATAATGATTTGATGATATCATAATCATTTGATGTCATAATCATTGGATGATGTCATAATCATTTTGTTGATGTCATAATCATTTGATGATGTCATAATCATTAGATAATGTCATAAT
Organism: Dendrobates tinctorius; assembly: GCF_039654945.1. NCBI lineage: Eukaryota > Metazoa > Chordata > Amphibia > Anura > Dendrobatidae > Dendrobates > Dendrobates tinctorius. Next base: position 37,887,636 of record NW_027361687.1, on the reverse strand, counting down.
CATTTTGTTGATGTCATAATCATTTGATGATGTCATAATCATTTTGTTGATGTCATAATGATTTGATGATGTCATAATCATTTGATGTCATAATCATTGGATGATGTCATAATCATTTTGTTGATGTCATAATCATTTGATGATGTCATAATCATTTGATATCATAATCATTGGATGATGTCATAATCATTTGATGATGTCATAATCATTTTGTTGATGTCATAATCATTTTGTTGATGTCATAATGATTTGATGATATCATAATCATTTGATGTCATAATCATATGATGTAATAATCATTGGATGATGTCATAATCATTTTGTTGATGTCATAATCATTTGATGATGTCATAATCATTAGATGATGTCAAATTCATTTTGTTGATGTCATAATCATTTGATGATGTCATAATCATTTGATGTAATAATCATTAGATGATGTCATAATCATTTTGTTGATGTCATAATCATTTGATGATGTCATAATCATTAGATGATGTCATAATCATTTTGTTGATGTCATAATCATTTGATTTTTGTTGATGTCATAATCATTTGATGATGTCATAATCATTTTGTTGATGTCATAATCATTTCGTTGATGTCATAATGATTTGATGATATCATAATCATTTGATGTCATAATCATTGGATGATGTCATAATCATTTTGTTGATGTCATAATCATTTGGTGATGTCATAATCATTTGATGTCATAATCATTGGATGATGTCATAATCATTTTGTTGATGTCATAATCATTTTATGATGTCATAATCATTTTGTTGATGTCATAATCATTGGATGATGTCATAATCCTTTTGTTGATGTCATAATCATTTGATGATGTCATAATCATTAGATGATGTCATAATCATTTTGTTGATGTCATAATCATTTGATGATGTCATAATCATTTTGTTGATGTCATAATCATTTCGTTGATGTCATAATGATTTGATGATATCATAATCATTTGATGTCATAATCATTGGATGATGTCATAATCATTTTGTTGATGTCATAATCATTTGATGGTGTCATAATCATATGATGTAATAATCATTGGATGATGTCATAATCATTTTGTTGATGTCATAATCATTTGATGATGTCATAATCATTAGATGATGTCATAATCATTTTGTTGATGTCATAATCATTTGATGATGTCATAATCATTAGATGATGTCATAATCATTTTGTTGATGTCATAATCATTTGATGATGTCATAATCATTTGATGTCATAATCATTGGATGATGTCATAATCATTTTATTGATGTCATAATCATTTGATGATGTCATAATCATTTGATGATGTCATAATCATTTTGTTGATGTCATAATCATTTGATGATGTCATAATCATTTGATGTCATAATCATTGGATGATGTCATAATCATTTTGTTGATGTCATAATCATTTTATGATGTCATAATCATTTTGTTGATGTCATAATCATTGGATGATGTCATAATCCTTTTGTTGATGTCATAATCATTGATGATGTCATAATCATTAGATGATGTCATAATCATTTTGTTGATGTCATAATCATTTGATGATGTCATAATCATTTTGTTGATGTCATAATCATTTCGTTGATGTCATAATGATTTGATGATATCATAATCATTTGATGTCATAATCATTGGATGATGTCATAATCATTTTGTTGATGTCATAATCATTTGATGATGTCATAATCATTAGATAATGTCATAATCATTTTGTTGATGTCATAATCATTTGATGATGTCATAATCATTTTGTTGATGTCATAATGATTTGATGATGTCATAATCATTTGATGTCATAATCATTGGATGATGTCATAATCATTTTGTTGATGTCATAATCATTTGATGATGTCATAATCATTTGATATCATAATCATTGGATGATGTCATAATCATTTGATGATGTCATAATCATTTTGTTGATGTCATAATCATTTCGTTGATGTCATAATGATTTGATGATATCATAATCATTTGATGTCATAATCATATGATGTAATAATCATTGGATGATGTCATAATCATTTTGTTGATGTCATAATCATTTGATGATGTCATAATCATTAGATGATGTCATAATCATTTTGTTGATGTCATAATCATTTGATGATGTCATAATCATTAGATGATGTCATAATCATTTTGTTGATGTCATAATCATTTGATGATGTCATAATCATTTGATGTCATAATCATTGGATGATGTCGTAATCATTTTGTTGATGTCATAATCATTTGATGATGTCATAATCATTTGATGATGTCATAATCATTTTGATGATGTCATAATCATTTGATGATGTCATAATCATTTGATGTTATAATCATTGGATAATGTCATAATCATTTTGTTGATGTCATAATCATTTTATTATGTCATAATCATTTTGTTGATGTCATAATCATTGGATCATGTCATAATCCTTTTGTTGATGTCATAATCATTTGATGATGTCATAATCATTAGATGATGTCATAATCATATTGTTGATGTCATAATCATTTGATGATGTCATAATCATTTTGTTGATGTCATAATCATTTCGTTGATGTCATAATGATTTGATGATATCATAATCATTTGATGTCATAATCATTGGATGATGTCATAATCATTTTGTTGATGTCATAATCATTTGATGATGTCATAATCATTTGATGTCATAATCATTGGATGATGTCATAATCATTTTGTTGATGTCATAATCATTTTATGATGTCATAATCATTTTGTTGATGTCATAATCATTGGATGATGTCATAATCCTTTTGTTGATGTCATAATCATTTGATGATGTCATAATCATTAGATGATGTCATAATCATTTTGTTGATGTCATAATCATTTGATGATGTCATAATCATTTTGTTGATGTCATAATCATTTCGTTGATGTCATAATGATTTGATGATATCATAATCATTTGATGTCATAATCATTGCATGATGTCATAATCATTTTGTTGATGTCATAATCATTTGATGATGTCATAATCATTAGATGATGTCATAATCATTGGATGATGATATAATCATTTTGTTGATGTCATAATCATTTGATGTCATAATCATTGGATGATGTCAAAATCATTTTGTTGATGTCATAATCATTTGATGATGTCATAATCATTAGATAATGTCATAATCATTTTGTTGAAGTTATAATCATTTGATGATGTCATAATCATTTTGTTGATGTCATAATCATTTTGTTGATGTCATATTGATGTGATGATGTCATATTCATTTGATGTCATAATCATTGGATGATGTCATAATCATTTTGTTCATGTCATAATCATTTGATGATGTCATAATCATTTGATGTCATAATCATTGGATGATGTCATAATCATTTTGTTGATGTCATAATCATTTGATGATGTCATAATCATTAGATGATGTCAAATTCATTTTGTTGATGTCATAATCATTTGATGATGTCATAATCATTTGATGTAATAATCATTAGATGATGTCATAATCATTTTGTTGATGTCATAATCATTTGATGATGTCATAATCATTAGATGATGTCATAATCATTTTGTTGATGTCATAATCATTTGATTTTTGTTGATGTCATAATCATTTGATGATGTCATAATCATTTTGTTGATGTCATAATCATTTCGTTGATGTCATAATGATTTGATGATATCATAATCATTTGATGTCATAATCATTGGATGATGTCATAATCATTTTGTTGATGTCATAATCATTTGGTGATGTCATAATCATTTGATGTCATAATCATTGGATGATGTCATAATCATTTTGTTGATGTCATAATCATTTTATGATGTCATAATCATTTTGTTGATGTCATAATCATTGGATGATGTCATAATCCTTTTGTTGATGTCATAATCATTTGATGATGTCATAATCATTAGATGATGTCATAATAATTTTGTTGATGTCATAATCATTTGATGATGTCATAATCATTTTGTTGATGTCATAATCATTTCGTTGATGTCATAATGATTTGATGATATCATAATCATTTGATGTCATAATCATTGGATGATGTCATAATCATTTTGTTGATGTCATAATCATTTGATGATGTCATAATCATTTGATGTCATAATCATTGAATGATGTCATAATCATTTTGTTGATATCATAATCATTTTATGATGTCATAATCATTTTGTTGATGTCATAATCATTGGATGATGTCATAATCCTTTTGTTGATGTCATAATCATTTGATGATGTCATAATCATTAGATGATGTCATAATCATTTTGTTGATGTCATAATCATTTGATGATGTCATAATCATTTTGTTGATGTCATAATCATTTCGTTGATGTCATAATGATTTGATGATATCATAATCATTTGATGTCATAATCATTGGATGATGTCATAATCATTTTGTTGATGTCATAATCATTTGATGATGTCATAATCATTAGATGATGTCATAATCATTGGATGATGACATAATCATTTTGTTGATGTCATAATCATTTGATGTAATAATCATTGGATGATGTCATAATCATTTTGTTGATGTCATAATCATTTGATGATGTCATAATCATTAGATGATGTCATAATCATTTTGTTGATGTCATAATCATTTGATGATGTCATAATCATTAAATGATGTCATAATCATTTTGTTATGTCATAATCATTTGATGATGTCATAATCATTTGATGTCATAATCATTGGATGATGTCATAATCATTTTGTTGATGTCATGATCATTTTATGATGTCATAATCATTTTGTTGATGTCATAATCATTGGATGATGTCATAATCCTTTTGTTGATGTCATAATCATTTGATGATGTCATAATCATTAGATGATGTCATAATCATTTTGTTGATGTCATAATCATTTGATGATGTCATAATCATTTTGTTGATGTCATAATCATTTCGTTGATGTCATAATGATTTGATGATATCATAATCATTTGATGTCATAATCATTGCATGATGTCATAATCATTTTGTTGATGTCATAATCATTTGATGATGTCATAATCATTAGATGATGTCATAATCATTGGATGATGATATAATCATTTTGTTGATGTCATAATCATTTGATGTCATAATCATTGGATGATGTCAAAATCATTTTGTTGATGTCATAATCATTTGATGATGTCATAATCATTAGATAATGTCATAATCATTTTGTTGAAGTTATAATCATTTGATGATGTCATAATCATTTTGTTGATGTCATAATCATTTTGTTGATGTCATATTGATGTGATGATGTCATATTCATTTGATGTCATAATCATTGGATGATGTCATAATCATTTTGTTCATGTCATAATCATTTGATGATGTCATAATCATTTGATGTCATAATCATTGGATGATGTCATAATCATTTTGTTGATGTCATAATCATTTTGTTGATGTCATAATCATTTGATGATGTCATAATCATTTGATGTCATAATCATTGGATGATGTCGTAATCATTTTGTTGATGTCATAATCATTTGATGATGTCATGATCATTTGATGATGTCATAATCATTTTGATGATGTCATAATCATTTGATGATGTCATAATCATTTGATGTCATAATCATTGGATAATGTCATAATCATTTTGTTGATGTCATAATCATTTTATGATGTCATAATCATTTTGTTGATGTCATAATCATTGGATCATGTCATAATCCTTTTGTTGATGTCATAATCATTTGATGATGTCATAATCATTAGATGATGTCATAATCATATTGTTGATGTCATAATCATTTGATGATGTCATAATCATTTTGTTGATGTCATAATCATTTCGTTGATGTCATAATGATTTAATGATATCATAATCATTTGATGTCATAATCATTGGATGATGTCATAATCATTTTGTTGATGTCATAATCATTTGATGATGTCATAATCATTTGATGTCATAATCATTGGATGATGTCATAATCATTTTGTTGATGTCATAATCATTTTATGATGTCATAATCATTTTGTTGATGTCATAATCATTTTATGATGTCATAATCCTTTTGTTGATGTCATAATCATTTGATGATGTCATAATCATTAGATGATGTCATAATCATTTTGTTGATGTCATAATCATTTGATGTAATAATCATTGGATGATGTCATAATCATTTTGTTGATGTCATAATCATTTGATGATGTCATAATCATTAGATGATGTCATAATCATTTTGTTGATGTCATAATCATTTGATGATGTCATAATCATTAAATGATGTCATAATCATTTTGTTATGTCATAATCATTTGATGATGTCATAATCATTTGATGTCATAATCATTGGATGATGTCATAATCATTTTGTTGATGTCATGATCATTTTATGATGTCATAATCATTTTGTTGATGTCATAATCATTGGATGATGTCATAATCCTTTTGTTGATGTCATAATCATTTGATGATGTCATAATCATTTGATGTCATAATCATTGGATGATGTCATAATCATTTGATGATGTCATAATCATTTGATGTCATAATCATTGGATGTGTCATAATCATTTGATGATGTCATAATCATTTTGTTGATGTCATAATCATTTGATGATGTCATAATCATTTTGTTGATGTCATAATCATTTGATGATGTCATAATCATTCTGTTGATGTCATAATCATTTTGATGATGTCATAATGATTTGATAATGTCATAATCATTTGATGTCATAATCATTGGATGATGTCATAATCATTTTGTTGATGTCATAATCATTTGATGATGTCATAATCATTAGATGATGTCATAATCATTTTGTTGATGTCATAATCATTTGATGATGTCATAATCATTTTGTTGATGTCATAATCATTTCGTTGATGTCATAATGATTTGATGATGTCATAATCATTAGATGATGTCATAATCATTTTGTTGATGTCATAATCATTTGATGATGTCATAATCATTAGATGATGTCATAATCATTTTGTTGATGTCATAATCATTTGATGATGTCATAATCATTAGATGATGTCATAATCATTTTGTTGATGTCATAATCATTTGATGATGTCATAATCATTTGATGTCATAATCATTGGATGATGTCGTAATCATTTTGTTGATGTCATAATCATTTGATGATGTCATGATCATTTGATGATGTCATAATCATTTTGATGATGTCATAATCATTTGATGATGTCATAATCATTTGATGTCATAATCATTGGATAATGTCATAATCATTTTGTTGATGTCATAATCATTTTATGATGTCATAATCATTTTGTTGATGTCATAATCATTGGATCATGTCATAATCCTTTTGTTGATGTCATAATCATTTGATGATGTCATAATCATTAGATGATGTCATAATCATATTGTTGATGTCATAATCATTTGATGATGTCATAATCATTTTGTTGATGTCATAATCATTTCGTTGATGTCATAATGATTTAATGATATCATAATCATTTGATGTCATAATCATTGGATGATGTCATAATCATTTTGTTGATGTCATAATCATTTGATGATGTCATAATCATTTGATGTCATAATCATTGGATGATGTCATAATCATTTTGTTGATGTCATAATCATTTTATGATGTCATAATCATTTTGTTGATGTCATAATCATTTTATGATGTCATAATCCTTTTGTTGATGTCATAATCATTTGATGATGTCATAATCATTAGATGATGTCATAATCATTTTGTTGATGTCATAATCATTTGATGATGTCATAATCATTAGATGATGTCATAATCATTTTGTTGATGTCATAATCATTTGATGATGTCATAATCATTTGATGTCATAATCATTGGATGATGTCGTAATCATTTTGTTGATGTCATAATCATTTGATGATGTCATGATCATTTGATGATGTCATAATCATTTTGATGATGTCATAATCATTTGATGATGTCATAATCATTTGATGTCATAATCATTGGATAATGTCATAATCATTTTGTTGATGTCATAATCATTTTATGATGTCATAATCATTTTGTTGATGTCATAATCATTGGATCATGTCATAATCCTTTTGTTGATGTCATAATCATTTGATGATGTCATAATCATTAGATGATGTCATAATCATATTGTTGATGTCATAATCATTTGATGATGTCATAATCATTTTGTTGATGTCATAATCATTTCGTTGATGTCATAATGATTTAATGATATCATAATCATTTGATGTCATAATCATTGGATGATGTCATAATCATTTTGTTGATGTCATAATCATTTGATGATGTCATAATCATTTGATGTCATAATCATTGGATGATGTCATAATCATTTTGTTGATGTCATAATCATTTTATGATGTCATAATCATTTTGTTGATGTCATAATCATTTTATGATGTCATAATCCTTTTGTTGATGTCATAATCATTTGATGATGTCATAATCATTAGATGATGTCATAATCATTTTGTTGATGTCATAATCATTTGATGATGTAATAATCATTTTGTTGATGTCATAATCATTTTGTTGATGTCATAATGATTTGATGATATCATAATCATTTGATGTCATAATCATTGCATGATGTCATAATCATTTTGTTGATGTCATAATCATTTGATGATGTCATAATCATTAGATGATGTCATAATCATTGGATGATGACATAATCATTTTGTTGATGTCATAATCATTTGATGTAATAATCATTTTGTTGATGTCATAATCATTTGATGTAATAATCATTGGATGATGTCATAATCATTTTGTTGATGTCATAATCATTTGATGATGTCATAATCATTAGATGATGTCATAATCATTTTGTTGATGTCATAATCATTTGATGATGTCATAATCATTAAATGATGTCATAATCATTTTGTTATGTCATAATCATTTGATGATGTCATAATCATTTGATGTCATAATCATTGGATGATGTCATAATCATTTTGTTGATGTCATGATCATTTTATGATGTCATAATCATTTTGTTGATGTCATAATCATTGGATGATGTCATAATCCTTTTGTTGATGTCATAATCATTTGATGATGTCATAATCATTTGATGTCATAATCATTGGATGATGTCATAAACATTTGATGATGTCATAATCATTTGATGTCATAATCATTGGATGTGTCATAATCATTTGATGATGTCATAATCATTTTGTTGATGTCATAATCATTTGATGATGTCATAATCATTTTGTTGATGTCATAATCATTTGATGATGTCATAATCATTCTGTTGATGTCATAATCATTTTGATGATGTCATAATGATTTGATAATGTCATAATAATTTGATGTCATAATCATTGGATGATGTCATAATCATTTTGTTGATGTCATAATCATTTGATGATGTCAAAATCATTAGATGATGTCATAATCATTTTGTTGATGTCATAATCATTTGATGATGTCATAATCATTTTGTTGATGTCATAATCATTTCGTTGATGTCATAATGATTTGATGATGTCATAATCATTAGATGATGTCATAATCATTTTGTTGATGTCATAATCATTTGATGATGTCATAATCATTAGATGATGTCATAATCATTTTGTTGATGTCATAATCATTTGATGATGTCATAATCATTAGATGATGTCATAATCATTTTGTTGATGTCATAATTATTTGATGATGTCATAATCATTTGATGTCATAATCATTGGATGATGTCGTAATCATTTTGTTGATGTCATAATCATTTGATGATGTCATGATCATTTGATGATGTCATAATCATTTTGATGATGTCATAATCATTTGATGATGTCATAATCATTTGATGTCATAATCATTGGATAATGTCATAATCATTTTGTTGATGTCATAATCATTTTATGATGTCATAATCATTTTGTTGATGTCATAATCATTGGATCATGTCATAATCCTTTTGTTGATGTCATAATCATTTGATGATGTCATAATCATTAGATGATGTCATAATCATATTGTTGATGTCATAATCATTTGATGATGTCATAATCATTTTGTTGATGTCATAATCATTTCGTTGATGTCATAATGATTTGATGATATCATAATCATTTGATGTCATAATCATTGGATGATGTCATAATCATTTTGTTGATGTCATAATCATTTGATGATGTCATAATCATTTGATGTCATAATCATTTTGTTGATGTCATAATCATTTTATGATGTCATAATCATTTTGTTGATGTCATAATCATTTGATGATGTCATAATCATTTGATGTCATAATCATTGGATGATGTCATAATCATTTTGTTGATGTCATAATCATTTGATGATGTCATAATCATTAGACGATGTCATAATAATTTTGTTGATGTCATAATCATTTGATGGTGTCATAATCATATGATGTAATAATCATTGGATGATGTCATAATCATTTTGTTGATGTTATAATCATTTGATGATGTCATAATCATTAGATGATGTCATAATCATTTTGTTGATGTCATAATCATTTGATGATGTCATAATCATTAGATGATGTCATAATCATTTTGTTGATGTCATAATCATTTGATGATGTCATAATCATTTGATGTCATAATCATTGGATGATGTCATAATCATTTTATTGATGTCATAATGATTTGATGATGTCATAATCATTTGATGATGTCATAATCATTTTGTTGATGTCATAATCATTTGATGATGTCATAATCATTTGATGTCATAATCATTGGATGATGTCATAATCATTTTGTTGATGTCATAATCATTTTATGATGTCATAATCATTTTGTTGATGTCATAATCATTGGATGATGTCATAATCCTTTTGTTGATGTCATAATCATTGATGATGTCATAATCATTAGATGATGTCATAATCATTTTGTTGATGTCATAATCATTTGATGATGTCATAATCATTTTGTTGATGTCATAATCATTTCGTTGATGTCATAATGATTTGATGATATCATAATCATTTGATGTCATAATCATTGGATGATGTCATAATCATTTTGTTGATGTCATAATCATTTGATGATGTCATAATCATTAGATAATGTCATAATCATTTTGTTGATGTCATAATCATTTGATGATGTCATAATCAATTTGTTGATGTCATAATGATTTGATGATGTCATAATCATTTGATGTCATAATCATTGGATGATGTCATAATCATTTTGTTGATGTCATAATCATTTGATGATGTCATAATCATTTGATGTCATAATCATTGGATGATGTCATAATCATTTGATGATGTCATAATCATTTTGTTGATGTCATAATCATTTCGTTGATGTCATAATGATTTGATGATATCATAATCATTTGATGTCATAATCATATGATGTAATAATCATTGGATGATGTCATAATCATTTTGTTGATGTCATAATCATTTGATGATGTCATAATCATTAGATGATGTCATAACCATTTTGTTGATGTCATAATCATTTGATGATGTCATAATCATTAGATGATGTCATAATCATTTTGTTGATGTCATAATCATTTGATGATGTCATAATCATTTGATGTCATAATCATTGGATGATGTCGTAATCATTTTGTTGATGTCATAATCATTTGATGATGTCATAATCATTTGATGATGTCATAATCATTTTGATGATGTCATAATCATTTGATGATGTCATAATCATTTGATGTCATAATCATTGGATAATGTCATAATCATTTTGTTGATGTCATAATCATTTTATGATGTCATAATCATTTTGTTGATGTCATAATCATTGGATCATGTCATAATCCTTTTGTTGATGTCATAATCATTTGATGATGTCATAATCATTAGATGATGTCATAATCATATTGTTGATGTCATAATCATTTGATGATGTCATAATCATTTTGTTGATGTCATTATCATTTCGTTGATGTCATAATGATTTGATGATATCATAATCATTTGATGTCATAATCATTGGATGATGTCATAATCATTTTGTTGATGTCATAATCATTTGATGATGTCATAATCATTTGATGTCATAATCATTGGATGATGTCATAATCATTTTGTTGATGTCATAATCATTTTATGATGTCATAATCATTTTGTTGATGTCATAATCATTGGATGATGTCATAATCCTTTTGTTGATGTCATAATCATTTGATGATGTCATAATCATTAGATGATGTCATAATCATTTTGTTGATGTCATAATCATTTGATGATGTCATAATCATTTTGTTGATGTCATAATCATTTCGTTGATGTCATAATGATTTGATGATATCATAATCATTTGATGTCATAATCATTGCATGATGTCATAATCATTTTGTTGATGTCATAATAATTTGATGATGTCATAATCATTTTGTTGATGTCATAATCATTTCGTTGATGTCATAATGATTTGATGATGTCATAATCATTAGATGATGTCATAATCATTTTGTTGATGTCATAATCATTTGATGATGTCATAATCATTAGATGATGTCATAATCATTTTGTTGATGTCATAATCATTTGATGATGTCATAATCATTTGATGTCATAATCATTGGATGATGTCGTAATCATTTTGTTGATGTCATAATCATTTGATGATGTCATGATCATTTGATGATGTCATAATCATTTTGATGATGTCATAATCATTTGATGATGTCATAATCATTTGATGTCATAATCATTGGATAATGTCATAATCATTTTGTTGATGTCATAATCATTTTATGATGTCATAATCATTTTGTTGATGTCATAATCATTGGATCATGTCATAATCCTTTTGTTGATGTCATAATCATTTGATGATGTCATAATCATTAGATGATGTCATAATCATATTGTTGATGTCATAATCATTTGATGATGTCATAATCATTTTGTTGATGTCATAATCATTTCGTTGATGTCATAATGATTTGATGATATCATAATCATTTGATGTCATAATCATTGGATGATGTCATAATCATTTTGTTGATGTCATAATCATTTGATGATCTCATAATCATTTGATGTCATAATCATTGGATGATGTCATAATCATTTTGTTGATGTCATAATCATTTTATGATGTCATAATCATTTTGTTGATGTCATAATCATTGGATGATGTCATAATCCTTTTGTTGATGTCATAATCATTTGATGATGTCATAATCATTAGATGATGTCATAATCATTTTGTTGATGTCATAATCATTTGATGATGTCATAATCATTTTGTTGATGTCATAATCATTTCGTTGATGTCATAATGATTTGATGATATCATAATCATTTGATGTCATAATCATTGCATGATGTCATAATCATTTTGTTGATGTCATAATCATTAGATGATGTCATAATCATTTTGTTGATGTCATAATCATTTGATGATGTCATAATCATTTTGTTGATGTCATAATCATTTCGTTGATGTCATAATGATTTGATGATATCATAATCATTTGATGTCATAATCATTGGATGATGTCATAATCATTTTGTTCATGTCATAATCATTTGATGATGTCATAATCATTTGATGTCATAATCATTGGATGATGTCATAATCATTTTGTTGATGTCATAATCATTTGATGATGTCATAATCATTAGATGATGTCAAATTCATTTTGTTGATGTCATAATCATTTGATGATGTCATAATCATTTGATGTAATAATCATTAGATGATGTCATAATCATTTTGTTGATGTCATAATCATTTGATGATGTCATAATCATTAGAAGATGTCATAATCATTTTGTTGATGTCATAATCATTTGATGATGTCATAATCATTTGATGTCATAATCATTGGATGATGTCATAATCATTTTGTTGATGTCATAATCATTTGATGATGTCATAATCATTTTGTTGATGTCATAATCATTTGATGATGTCATAATCATTTGATGTCATAATCATTGGATGATGTCATAATCATTTTGTTGATGTCATAATCATTTGATGATGTCATAATCATTTGATGATGTCATAATCATTTTGTTGATGTCATAATCATTTGATGATGTCATAATCATTTGATGTCATAATCCTTGGATGATGTCATAATCATTTTGTTGATGTCATAATCATTTTATGATGTCATAATCATTTTGTTGATGTCATAATCATTGGATGATGTCATAATCCTTTTGTTGATGTCATAATCATTTGATGATGTCATAATCATTAGATGATGTCATAATCATTTTGTTGATGTCATAATCATTTGATGATGTCATAATCATTTTGTTGATGTCATAATCATTTCGTTGATGTCATAATGATTTGATGATATCATAATCATTTGATGTCATAATCATTGGATGATGTCATAATCATTTTGTTGATGTCATAATCATTTGATGATGTCATAATCATTTGATATCATAATCATTGGATGATGTCATAATCATTTGATGATGCCATAATCATTTTGTTGATGTCATAATCATTTTATGATGTCATAATCATTTTGTTGATGTCATAATCATTTTGTTGATGTCATAATCATTTGATGATGTCATCATCATTTGATGTCATAATCATTGGATGATGTCGTAATCATTTTGTTGATGTCATAATCATTTGATGATGTCATGATCATTTGATGATGTCATAATCATTTTGATGATGTCATAATCATTTGATGATGTCATAATCATTTGATGTCATAATCATTGGATAATGTCATAATCATTTTGTTGATGTCATAATCATTTTATGATGTCATAATCATTTTGTTGATGTCATAATCATTGGATCATGTCATAATCCTTTTGTTGATGTCATAATCATTTGATGATGTCATAATCATTAGATGATGTCATAATCATATTGTTGATGTCATAATCATTTGATGATGTCATAATCATTTTGTTGATGTCATAATCATTTTGATGATGTCATAATGATTTGATGATATCATAATCATTTGATGTCATAATCATTGGATGATGTCATAATCATTTTGTTGATGTCATAATCATTTGATGATGTCATAATCATTTGATGTCATAATCATTGGATGATGTCATAATCATTTTGTTGATGTCATAATCATTTTGTTGATGTCATAATCATTGGATGATGTCATAATCCTTTTGTTGATGTCATAATCATTTGATGATGTCATAATCATTAGATGATGTCATAATCATTTTGTTGATGTCATAATCATTTGATGATGTCATAATCATTTTGTTGATGTCATAATCATTTCGTTGATGTCATAATGATTTGATGATATCATAATCATTTGATGTCATAATCATTGCATGATGTCATAATCATTTTGTTGATGTCATAATCATTTGATGATGTCATAATCATTAGATGATGTCATAATCATTGGATGATGACATAATCATTTTGTTGATGTCATAATCATTTGATGTAATAATCATTGGATGATGTCATAATCATTTTGTTGATGTCATAATCATTTGATGATGTCATAATCATTAGATGATGTCATAATCATTTTGTTGATGTCATAATCATTTGATGATGTCATAATCATTAAATGATGTCATAATCATTTTGTTATGTCATAATCATTTGATGATGTCATAATCATTTGATGTCATAATCATTGGATGATGTCATAATCATTTTGTTGATGTCATGATCATTTTATGATGTCATAATCATTTTGTTGATGTCATAATCATTGGATGATGTCATAATCCTTTTGTTGATGTCATAATCATTTGATGATGTCATAATCATTTGATGTCATAATCATTGGATGATGTCATAATCATTTGATGATGTCATAATCATTTGATGTCATAATCATTGGATGTGTCATAATCATTTGATGATGTCATAATCATTTTGTTGATGTCATAATCATTTGATGATGTCATAATCATTTTGTTGATGTCATAATCATTTGATGATGTCATAATCATTCTGTTGATGTCATAATCATTTTGATGATGTCATAATGATTTGATAATGTCATAATCATTTGATGTCATAATCATTGGATGATGTCATAATCATTTTGTTGATGTCATAATCATTTGATGATGTCATCATCATTAGATGATGTCATAATCATTTTGTTGATGTCATAATCATTTGATGATGTCATAATCATTTTGTTGATGTCATAATCATTTCGTTGATGTCATAATGATTTGATGATGTCATAATCATTAGATGATGTCATAATCATTTTGTTGATGTCATAATCATTTGATGATGTCATAATCATTAGATGATGTCATAATCATTTTGTTGATGTCATAATCATTTGATGATGTCATAATCATTTGATGTCATAATCATTGGATGATGTCGTAATCATTTTGTTGATGTCATAATCATTTGATGATGTCATGATCATTTGATGATGTCATAATCATTTTGATGATGTCATAATCATTTGATGATGTCATAATCATTTGATGTCATAATCATTGGATAATGTCATAATCATTTTGTTGATGTCATAATCATTGGATCATGTCATAATCCTTTTGTTGATGTCATAATCATTTGATGATGTCATAATCATTTGATGATGTCATAATCATTTTGTTGATGTCATAATCATTTCGTTGATGTCATAATGATTTGATGATATCATAATCATTTGATGTCATAATCATTGGATGATGTCATAATCATTTTGTTGATGTCATAATCATTTGATGATGTCATAATCATTTGATGTCATAATCATTGGATGATGTCATAATCATTTTGTTGATGTCATAATCATTTTATGATGTCATAATCATTTTGTTGATGTCATAATCATTGGATGATGTCATAATCCTTTTGTTGATGTCATAATCATTTGATGATGTCATAATCATTAGATGATGTCATAATCATTTTGTTGATGTCATAATCATTTGATGATGTCATAATCATTTTGTTGATGTCATAATCATTTCGTTGATGTCATAATGATTTGATGATATCATAATCATTTGATGTCATAATCATTGCATGATGTCATAATCATTTTGTTGATGTCATAATCATTTGATGATGTCATAATCATTAGATGATGTCATAATCATTGGATGATGATATAATCATTTTGTTGATGTCATAATCATTTGATGTCATAATCATTGGATGATGTCAAAATCATTTTGTTGATGTCATAATCATTTGATGATGTCATAATCATTAGATAATGTCATAATCATTTTGTTGAAGTTATAATCATTTGATGATGTCATAATCATTTTGTTGATGTCATAATCATTTTGTTGATGTCATATTGATGTGATGATGTCATATTCATTTGATGTCATAATCATTGGATGATGTTATAATCATTTTGTTCATGTCATAATCATTTGATGATGTCATAATCATTTGATGTCATAATCATTGGATGATGTCATAATCATTTTGTTGATGTCATAATCATTTGATGATGTCATAATCATTAGATGATGTCAAATTCATTTTGTTGATGTCATAATCATTTGATGATGTCATAATCATTTGATGTAATAATCATTAGATGATGTCATAATCATTTTGTTGATGTCATAATCATTTGATGATGTCATAATCATTTGATGTGATAATCATTGGATGATGTCATAATCATTTTGTTGATGTCATAATCATTTGATGATGTCATAATCATTTGATGATGTCATAATCATTTTGTTGATGTCATAATCATTTGATGATGTCATAATCATTTGATGTCATAATCATTGGATGATGTCATAATCATTTTGTTGATGTCATAATCATTTGATTATGTCATAATCATTTTGTTGATGTCATAATCATTTGATGATGTCATAATCATTTGATGTCATAATCCTTGGATGATGTCATAATCATTTTGTTGATGTCATAATCATTTTATGATGTCATAATCATTTTGTTGATGTCATAATCATTGGATGATGTCATAATCCTTTTGTTGATGTCATAATCATTTGATGATGTCATAATCATTAGATGATGTCATAATCATTTTGTTGATGTCATAATCATTTGATGATGTCATAATCATTTTGTTGATGTCATAATCATTTCGTTGATGTCATAATGATTTGATGATATCATAATCATTTGATGTCATAATCATTGGATGATGTCATAATCATTTTGTTGATGTCATAATTAGAGTTGAGCGATACCGTCCGATACTTCAAAGTATCGTATCGGATGGTATCGGCCGATCTTTAAAAAAAGTATCGGTATCGCCGATTCCGATACCGGAAGTCCCATTCAAGTCTATGGGACTTCCGGTATCGGAATAAGAAAAACCCTTTCCTGCCCTTGTACAGCCTCTCTGGGGTCTGTACGGGCCTTTCGGGGGGCTGTGCCGGCCTGCCAGGGGGTCTGTGCAGGCTCCGGTGGTCTGTGCCGGCCTGCCGGTGGTCTGTGCCGGCCTGCCGGGGGGCTGTGCAGGCTCCGGGGGGCTGTGCCGGCCTGCCGGGGGGCTGTGCCGGCCTGCCGGGGGGCTGTGCAGGCTCCGGGGGGCTGTGCCGGCCTGCCGGGGGGCTGTGCCGGCCTGCCGGTGGTCTGTGCAGGCTCCGGGGGTCTGTGCAGGCATCGTCCGATGGGACTACAAGTCCCATCGGGCGATGCCTGCTACCATGACAGTGATTGACACATTAGCCAATGATGGGACAGTAGTAGTCCCATCATCCGGCTAATGTGTTAAATGTAAAAAAAAAAAAAAAAAAAAAATTACATGCTACATACATACAACATGCATACTACATACATACTACATACTACATACATGCTACATTCATACTACATAAATACTACATGCAACATACATACTACATATATACTACATGCATGCTACATACATGCTACATGCATGCTACATACATACCACATATATACTACATACATACTACATGCATGCTACATGCTACATACATAACACATATATACTACATGCATGCTACATACATACTACATGCTACATACTACATATATACTACATGCATGCTACATACTACATGCTACATACATACTACATGCATGCTACATACATACTACATACATACTACATGCATGCTACATACATACTACATGCTACATACTACATGCATGCTACATACATACTACATGCTACATACTACATATATACTACATGCATGCTACATACATACTACATACATACTACATATATACTACATGCATGCTACATACTACATGCTACATACATACTACATATATACTACATTCATACTACATACTACATATATACTACATACATACTACATACATACTACATACATACTACATGCATGCTACATACATACTACATGCATGCTACATACATACCACATACATACTACATGCTACATACATACCACATATATACTACATACATACAATACATTCATACAATACATACATAGACATACAGTACATATAACATAGAGTAACATACTTACCAATACTTGTCACATTGTTCCCCGAAGCCATTGTCGTCTACGGAATAAATATTAACATAACAAACCACAAAAATACTCACCCACGATCCGAAGCAGTCCACGAGTGTGTCCCACGACGATCTTGGGTAGAGAACGGCAGCATCAGATGATGCTGCCGTTCTCTACGGGCTGCAGGAATCCAATGACGGAAGGTAGGTATCCTTCCGCACTGTATTCCTCCGCCACTTAAAAAAAAAAAGTCCCTAGTCTCACTTTATGCCATTGCTGTGTGGGAAATTCCCACACAGCAATGGCATAAAGTGAGACTAGGGACTTTTTTTTTTTAAGTGGCGGAGGAATACAGTGCGGAAGGATACCTACCTTCCGTCATTGGATTCCTGCAGCCCGTAGAGAACGGCAGCATCATCTGATGCTGCAGTTCTCTACCCAAGATCGTCGTGGGACACACTCGTGGACTGCTTCGGATCGTGGGTGAGTATTTTTGTGGTTTGTTATGTTAATATTTATCCCGGAATAGACAATGGCTTCGGGGAACAATGTGACAAGTATTGGTAAGTATGTTACTCTATGTTATATGTACTGTATGTCTATGTATGTATTGTATGAATGTATTGTATGTATGTAGTATATATGTGGTATGTATGTAGCATGTAGTATGTATGTGGTATGTATGTAGCATGCATGTAGTATGTATGTAGCATGCATGTAGCATGCATGTAGTATGTATGTAGTATGTATGTAGTATGTATGTAGCATGTATGTAGCATGCAGTATGTATGTAGTATATATGTAGTATGTATGTAGTATATATGTAGTATGTAGTATGTATGTAGCATGCATGTAGTATATATGTAGTATGTATGTAGCATGCATGTAGTATGTATGTAGCATGCATGTAGCATGCATGTAGCATGCATGTAGTATGTATGTAGTATGTATGTAGTATGTATGTAGCATGTATGTAGCATGCAGTATGTATGTAGTATATATGTAGTATGTATGTAGCATGTAGTATATATGTAGCATGCAGCATGTATGTAGTATGTATGTAGTATATATGTAGTATGCATGCAGTATGTATGTAGCATGTATGTAGCATGCAGTATGTATGTAGTATATATGTAGTATGTATGTAGTATATATGTAGTATGTAGTATGTATGTAGCATGCATGTAGTATATATGTAGTATGTATGTAGCATGCATGTAGTATGTATGTAGCATGCATGTAGCATGCATGTAGCATGCATGTAGTATGTATGTAGTATGTATGTAGCATGTATGTAGCATGCAGTATGTATGTAGTATATATGTAGTATGTATGTAGCATGTAGTATATATGTAGCATGCAGCATGTATGTAGTATGTATGTAGTATATATGTAGTATGCATGCAGTATGTATGTAGCATGTATGTAGTATGTATGTAGTATATATGTAGTATGTATGTAGCATGCATGTAGTATGTATGTAGTATGTATGTAGCATGCAGTATGTAGCATGTATGTAGTATGTATGTAGTATGTATGTATGTAGTATGTATGTAGCATGCAGTATGTATGTAGCATGTATGTAGTATGTATGTAGTATATATGTAGTATGTATGTAGTATGTATGTAGTATGTATGTAGTATGTATGTAGCATGCAGTATGTATGTAGCATGTATGTAGTATGTATGTAGTATATATGTAGCATGTAGTATGTATGTAGCATGCATGTAGTATTTTTTTTTTTTTTTTTTTTTTTTTTAACATTTAACACATTAGCCGGATGATGGGACTACTACTGTCCCATCATTGGCTAATGTGTCAATCACTGTCATGGTAGCAGGCATCGCCCGATGGGACTTGTAGTCCCATCGGACGATGCTTGCACAGACCCCCGGACATCAGCACAGCCCCCCGGCAGGCCGGCACAGCCCCCCGGCAGGCCGGTACAGACCCCCACAGGGTGCACAGACCACCGGCAGGCCGGCACAGCCCCCCGGCAGGCCGGTACAGACCCCGGGCAGTCCACACAGCCCCCCGGCAGGCCGGCACAGCCCCCCGGCAGGCCGGCAGAGACCCCCGGAAGGCCCGAAATGACGGCGCATCATGATGCGCACACACCGCGCATCATGATGACGTCAGGCCGTCAATCAACTGAACTTCCGATTCCGATGCCGAATTCCGATATTGAAAAAATATCGGAAGTCGGTATCGGAATTCCGATACAGCAAGTATCGGCCGATACCCGATACTTGCGGTATCGGAATGCTCAACACTAGTCATAATCATTTGGTGATGTCATAATCATTTGATGTCATAATCATTGGATGATGTCATAATCATTTGATGATGCCATAATCATTTTGTTGATGTCATAATCATTTTATGATGTCATAATCATTTTGTTGATGTCATAATCATTTTGTTGATGTCATAATCATTTGATGATGTCATAATCATTAGATGATGTCATAATCATTTTGTTGATGTCATAATCATTTCATGATGTCATAATCACTTGATGTCATAATCATTGGATGATGTCATAATCATTTTGTTGATGTCATAATCATTTGATTATGTCATAATCATTAGATAATGTCATAATCATTTTGTTGAAGTCATAATCATTTGATGATGTCATAATCATTTTGTTGATGTCATAATGATTTGATGATGTCATAATCATTTGATGTCATAATCATTGGATGATGTTATAATCATTTTGTTAATGTCATAATCATTTGATGATGTCATAATCATTTGATGTCATAATCATTGGATGATGTCATAATCATTTTGTTGATGTCATAATCATTTGATGATGTCATAATCATTAGATGATGTCATAATAATTTTGTTGATGTCATAATCATTTGATGGTGTCATAATCATATGATGTAATAATCATTGGATGATGTCATAATCATTTTGTTGATGTCATAATCATTTGATGATGTCATAATCATTAGATGATGTCATAATCATTTTGTTGATGTCATAATCATTTGATGATGTCATAATCATTAGATGATGTCATAATCATTTTG
The DNA here is from genome assembly GCF_039654945.1 of Dendrobates tinctorius. Classification (NCBI taxonomy): domain Eukaryota; kingdom Metazoa; phylum Chordata; class Amphibia; order Anura; family Dendrobatidae; genus Dendrobates; species Dendrobates tinctorius. The sequence goes on along the minus strand of NW_027361687.1, from coordinate 37,865,195 downwards.
TTGATGTCATAATCATTGGATGATGTCATAATCCTTTTGTTGATGTCATAATCATTTGATGATGTCATAATCATTAGATGATGTCATAATCATTTTGTTGATGTCATAATCATTTGATGATGTCATAATCATTTTGTTGATGTCATAATCATTTCGTTGATGTCATAATGATTTGATGATATCATAATCATTTGATGTCATAATCATTGGATGATGTCATAATCATTTTGTTGATGTCATAATCATTTGATGATGTCATAATCATTTGATGTCATAATCATTGAATGATGTCATAATCATTTTGTTGATATCATAATCATTTTATGATGTCATAATCATTTTGTTGATGTCATAATCATTGGATGATGTCATAATCCTTTTGTTGATGTCATAATCATTTGATGATGTCATAATCATTAGATGATGTCATAATCATTTTGTTGATGTCATAATCATTTGATGATGTCATAATCATTTTGTTGATGTCATAATCATTTCGTTGATGTCATAATGATTTGATGATATCATAATCATTTGATGTCATAATCATTGTATGATGTCATAATCATTTTGTTGATGTCATAATCATTTGTTGATGTCATAATCATTAGATGATGTCATAATCATTGGATGATGACATAATCATTTTGTTGATGTCATAATCATTTGATGTAATAATCATTGGATGATGTCATAATCATTTTGTTGATGTCATAATCATTTGATGATGTCATAATCATTAGATGATGTCATAATCATTTTGTTGATGTCATAATCATTTGATGATGTCATAATCATTAAATGATGTCATAATCATTTTGTTATGTCATAATCATTTGATGATGTTATAATCATTTGATGTCATAATCATTGGATGATGTCATAATTATTTTGTTGATGTCATGATCATTTTATGATGTCATAATCATTTTGTTGATGTCATAATCATTGGATGATGTCATAATCCTTTTGTTGATGTCATAATCATTTGATGATGTCATAATCATTTGATGTCATAATCATTGGATGATGTCATAATCATTTGATGATGTCATAATCATTTGATGTCATAATCATTGGATGTGTCATAATCATTTGATGATGTCATAATCATTTTGTTGATGTCATAATCATTTGATGATGTCATAATCATTTTGTTGATGTCATAATCATTTGATGATGTCATAATCATTCTGTTGATGTCATAATCATTTTGATGATGTCATAATGATTTGATAATGTTATAATCATTTGATGTCATAATCATTGGATGATGTCATAATCATTTTGTTGATGTCATAATCATTTGATGATGTCATAATCATTAGATGATGTCATAATCATTTTGTTGATGTCATAATCATTTGATGATGTCATAATCATTTTGTTGATGTCATAATCATTTCGTTGATGTCATAATGATTTGATGATGTCATAATCATTAGATGATGTCATAATCATTTTGTTGATGTCATAATCATTTGATGATGTCATAATCATTAGATGATTTCATAATCATTTTGTTGATGTCATAATCATTTGATGATGTCATAATCATTTGATGTCATAATCATTGGATGATGTCGTAATCATTTTGTTGATGTCATAATCATTTGTTGATGTCATGATCATTTGATTATGTCATAATCATTTTGATGATGTCATAATCATTTGATGATGTCATAATCATTTGATGTCATAATCATTGGATAATGTCATAATCATTTTGTTGATGTCATAATAATTTTATGATGTCATAATCATTTTGTTGATGTCATAATCATTGGATCATGTCATAATCCTTTTGTTGATGTCATAATCATTTGATGATGTCATAATCATTAGATGATGTCATAATCATATTGTTGATGTCATAATCATTTGATGATGTCATAATCATTTTGTTGATGTCATAATCATTTCGTTGATGTCATAATGATTTGATGATATCATAATCATTTGATGTCATAATCATTGGATGATGTCATAATCATTTTGTTGATGTCATAATCATTTGATGATGTCATAATCATTTGATGTCATAATCATTGGATGATGTCATAATCATTTTGTTGATGTCATAATCATTTTATGATGTCATAATCATTTTGTTGATGTCATAATCATTGGATGATGTCATAATCCTTTTGTTGATGTCATAATCATTTGATGGTGTCATAATCATTAGATGATGTCATAATCATTTTGTTGAAGTTATAATCATTTGATGATGTCATAATCATTTTGTTGATGTCATAATCATTTTGTTGATGTCATATTGATGTGATGATGTCATAATCATTTGATGTCATAATCATTGGATGATGTCATAATCATTTTGTTCATGTCATAATCATTTGATGATGTCATAATCATTTGATGTCATAATCATTGGATGATGTCATAATCATTTTGTTGATGTCATAATCATTTGATGATGTCATAATCATTAGATGATGTCAAATTCATTTTGTTGATGTCATAATCATTTGATGATGTCATAATCATTTGATGTAATAATCATTAGATGATGTCATAATCATTTTGTTGATGTCATAATCATTTGATGATGTCATAATCATTAGATGATGTCATAATCATTTTGTTGATGTCATAATCATTTGATGATGTCATAATCATTTGATGTCATAATCATTGGATGATGTCATAATCATTTTGTTGATGTCATAATCATTTGATGATGTCATAATCATTTGATGATGTCATAATCATTTTGTTGATGTCATAATCATTTGATGATGTCATAATCATTTGATGTCATAATCATTGGATGATGTCATAATCATTTTGTTGATGTCATAATCATTTGATGATGTCATAATCATTTGATGATGTCATAATCATTTTGTTGATGTCATAATGATTTGATGATGTCATAATCATTTGATGTCATAATCATTGGATGATGTCATAATCATTTTGTTGATGTCATAATCATTTGATGATGTCATAATCATTTGATGTCATAATCATTGGATGATGTCATAATCATTTTGTTGATGTCATAATCATTTGATGATGTCATAATCATTAGATGATGTCATAATAATTTTGTTGATGTCATAATCATTTGATGGTGTCATAATCATATGATGTAATAATCATTGGATGATGTCATAATCATTTTGTTGATGTCATAATCATTTGATGATGTCATAATCATTAGATGATGTCATAATCATTTTGTTGATGTCATAATCATTTGATGATGTCATAATCATTAGATGATGTCATAATCATTTTGATGATGTCATAATCATTTGATGATGTCATAATCATTTGATGTCATAATCATTGGATGATGTCATAATCATTTTATTGATGTCATAATCATTTGATGATGTCATAATCATTTGATGATGTCATAATCATTTTGTTGATGTCATAATCTTTTGATAATGTCATAATCATTTGATGTCATAATCATTGGATGATGTCATAATCATTTTGTTGATGTCATAATCATTTTATGATGTCATAATCATTTTGTTGATGTCATAATCATTGGATGATGTCATAATCCTTTTGTTGATGTCATAATCATTGATGATGTCATGATCATTAGATGATGCCATAATCATTTTGTTGATGTCATAATCATTTGATGATGTCATAATCATTTTGTTGATGTCATAATCATTTCGTTGATGTCATAATGATTTGATGATATCATAATCATTTGATGTCATAATCATTGGATGATGTCATAATCATTTTGTTGATGTCATAATCATTTGATGATGTCATAATCATTAGATAATGTCATAATCATTTTGTTGATGTCATAATCATTTGATGATGTCATAATCATTTTGTTGATGTCATAATGATTTGATGATGTCATAATCATTTGATGTCATAATCATTGGATGATGTCATAATCATTTTGTTGATGTCATAATCATTTGATGATGTCATAATCATTTGATGTCATAATCATTGGATGATGTCATAATCATTTGATGATGTCATAATCATTTTGTTGATGTCATAATCATTTCGTTGATGTCATAATGATTTGATGATATCATAATCATTTGATGTCATAATCATATGATGTAATAATCATTGGATGATGTCATAATCATTTTGTTGATGTCATAATCATTTGATGATGTCATAATCATTAGATGATGTCATAATCATTTTGTTGATGTCATAATCATTTGATGATGTCATAATCATTAGATGATGTCATAATCATTTTGTTGATGTCATAATCATTTGATGATGTCATAATCATTTGATGTCATAATCATTGGATGATGTCGTAATCATTTTGTTGATGTCATAATCATTTGATGATGTCATAATCATTTGATGATGTCATAATCATTTTGATGATGTCATAATCATTTGATGATGTCATAATCATTTGATGTCATAATCATTGGATAATGTCATAATCATTTTGTTGATGTCATAATCATTTTATGATGTCATAATCATTTTGTTGATGTCATAATCATTGGATCATGTCATAATCCTTTTGTTGATGTCATAATCATTTGATGATGTCATAATCATTAGATGATGTCATAATCATTTGATGATGTCATAATCATTTTGTTGATGTCATAATCATTTCGTTGATGTCATAATGATTTGATGATATCATAATCATTTGATGTCATAATCATTGGATGATGTCATAATCATTTTGTTGATGTCATAATCATTTGATGATGTCATAATCATTTGATGTCATAATCATTGGATGATGTCATAATCATTTTGTTGATGTCATAATCATTTTATGATGTCATAATCATTTTGTTGATGTCATAATCATTGGATGATGTCATAATCCTTTTGTTGATGTCATAATCATTTGATGGTGTCATAATCATAAGATGATGTCATAATCATTTTGTTGATGTCATAATCATTTGATGATGTCATAATCATTTTGTTGATGTCATAATCATTTCGTTGATGTCATAATGATTTGATGATATCATAATCATTTGATGTCATAATCATTGCATGATGTCATAATCATTTTGTTGATGTCATAATCATTTGATGATGTCATAATCATTAGATGATGTCATAATCATTGGATGATGATATAATCATTTTGTTGATGTCATAATCATTTGATGTCATAATCATTGGATGATGTCAAAATCATTTTGTTGATGTCATAATCATTTGATGATGTCATAATCATTAGATAATGTCATAATCATTTTGTTGAAGTTATAATCATTTGATGATGTCATAATCATTTTGTTGATGTCATAATCATTTTGTTGATGTCATATTGATGTGATGATGTCATAATCATTTGATGTCATAATCATTGGATGATGTCATAATCATTTTGTTGATGTCATAATCATTTGATGATGTCATAATCATTAGATGATGTCAAATTCATTTTGTTGATGTCATAATCATTTGATGATGTCATAATCATTTGATGTAATAATCATTAGATGATGTCATAATCATTTTGTTGATGTCATAATCATTTGATGATGTCATAATCATTAGATGATGTCATAGTCATTTTGTTGATGTCATAATCATTTGATGATGTCATAATCATTTGATGTCATAATCATTGGATGATGTCATAATCATTTTGTTGATGTCATAATCATTTGATGATGTCATAATCATTTGATGATGTCATAATCATTTTGTTGATGTCATAATCATTTGATGATGTCATAATCATTTGATGTCATAATCATTGGATGATGTCATAATCATTTTGTTGATGTCATAATCATTTGATGATGTCATAATCATTTGATGATGTCATAATCATTTTGTTGATGTCATAATGATTTGATGATGTCATAATCATTTGATGTCATAATCATTGGATGATGTCATAATCATTTTGTTGATGTCATAATCATTTGATGATGTCATAATCATTTGATGTCATAATCATTGGATGATGTCATAATCATTTTGTTGATGTCATAATCATTTGATGATGTCATAATCATTAGATGATGTCATAATAATTTTGTTGATGTCATAATCATTTGATGGTGTCATAATCATATGATGTAATAATCATTGGATGATGTCATAATCATTTTGTTGATGTCATAATCATTTGATGATGTCATAATCATTAGATGATGTCATAATCATTTTGTTGATGTCATAATCATTTGATGATGTCATAATCATTAGATGATGTCATAATCATTTTGTTGATGTCATAATCATTTGATGATGTCATAATCATTTGATGTCATAATCATTGGATGATGTCATAATCATTTTATTGATGTCATAATCATTTGATGATGTCATAATCATTTGATGATGTCATAATCATTTTGTTGATGTCATAATCATTTGATGATGTCATAATCATTTGATGTCATAATCATTGGATGATGTCATAATCATTTTGTTGATGTCATAATCATTTTAAGATGTCATAATCATTTTGTTGATGTCATAATCATTGGATGATGTCATAATCCTTTTGTTGATGTCATAATCATTGATGATGTCATAATCATTAGATGATGTCATAATCATTTTGTTGATGTCATAATCATTTGATGATGTCATAATCATTTTGTTGATGTCATAATCATTTCGTTGATGTCATAATGATTTGATGATATCATAATCATTTGATGTCATAATCATTGGATGATGTCATAATCATTTTGTTGATGTCATAATCATTTGATGATGTCATAATCATTAGATAATGTCATAATCATTTTGTTGATGTCATAATCATTTGATGATGTCATAATCATTTTGTTGATGTCATAATGATTTGATGATGTCATAATCATTTGATGTCATAATCATTGGATGATGTCATAATCATTTTGTTGATGTCATAATCATTTGATGATGTCATAATCATTTGATATCATAATCATTGGATGATGTCATAATCATTTGATGATGTCATAATCATTTTGTTGATGTCATAATCATTTCGTTGATGTCATAATGATTTGATGATATCATAATCATTTGATGTCATAATCATATGATGTAATAATCATTGGATGATGTCATAATCATTTTGTTGATGTCATAATCATTTGATGATGTCATAATCATTAGATGATGTCATAATCATTTTGTTGATGTCATAATCATTTGATGATGTCATAATCATTAGATGATGTCATAATCATTTTGTTGATGTCATAATCATTTGATGATGTCATAATCATTTGATGTCATAATCATTGGATGATGTCGTAATCATTTTGTTGATGTCATAATCATTTGATGATGTCATAATCATTTGATGATGTCATAATCATTTTGATGATGTCATAATCATTTGATGATGTCATAATCATTTGATGTCATAATCATTGGATAATGTCATAATCATTTTGTTGATGTCATAATCATTTTATGATGTCATAATCATTTTGTTGATGTCATAATCATTTGATCATGTCATAATCCTTTTGTTGATGTCATAATCATTTGATGATGTCATAATCATTAGATGATGTCATAATCATATTGTTGATGTCATAATCATTTGATGATGTCATAATCATTTTGTTGATGTCATAATCATTTCGTTGATGTCATAATGATTTGATGATATCATAATCATTTGATGTCATAATCATTGGATGATGTCATAATCATTTTGTTGATGTCATAATCATTTGATGATGTCATAATCATTTGATGTCATAATCATTGGATGATGTCATAATCATTTTGTTGATGTCATAATCATTTGATGATGTCATAATCATTAGATGATGTCATAATCATTTTGTTGATGTCATAATCATTTGATGATGTCATAATCATTTGATGTCATAATCATTGGATGATGTCATAATCATTTTATTGATGTCATAATCATTTGATGATGTCATAATCATTTGATGATGTCATAATCATTTTGTTGATGTCATAATCATTTGATGATGTCATAATCATTTGATGTCATAATCATTGGATGATGTCATAATCATTTTGTTGATGTCATAATCATTTTAAGATGTCATAATCATTTTGTTGATGTCATAATCATTGGATGATGTCATAATCCTTTTGTTGATGTCATAATCATTGATGATGTCATAATCATTAGATGATGTCATAATCATTTTGTTGATGTCATAATCATTTGATGATGTCATAATCATTTTGTTGATGTCATAATCATTTCGTTGATGTCATAATGATTTGATGATATCATAATCATTTGATGTCATAATCATTGGATGATGTCATAATCATTTTGTTGATGTCATAATCATTTGATGATGTCATAATCATTAGATAATGTCATAATCATTTTGTTGATGTCATAATCATTTGATGATGTCATAATCATTTTGTTGATGTCATAATGATTTGATGATGTCATAATCATTTGATGTCATAATCATTGGATGATGTCATAATCATTTTGTTGATGTCATAATCATTTGATGATGTCATAATCATTTGATATCATAATCATTGGATGATGTCATAATCATTTGATGATGTCATAATCATTTTGTTGATGTCATAATCATTTCGTTGATGTCATAATGATTTGATGATATCATAATCATTTGATGTCATAATCATATGATGTAATAATCATTGGATGATGTCATAATCATTTTGTTGATGTCATAATCATTTGATGATGTCATAATCATTAGATGATGTCATAATCATTTTGTTGATGTCATAATCATTTGATGATGTCATAATCATTAGATGATGTCATAATCATTTTGTTGATGTCATAATCATTTGATGATGTCATAATCATTTGATGTCATAATCATTGGATGATGTCGTAATCATTTTGTTGATGTCATAATCATTTGATGATGTCATAATCATTTGATGATGTCATAATCATTTTGATGATGTCATAATCATTTGATGATGTCATAATCATTTGATGTCATAATCATTGGATAATGTCATAATCATTTTGTTGATGTCATAATCATTTTATGATGTCATAATCATTTTGTTGATGTCATAATCATTTGATCATGTCATAATCCTTTTGTTGATGTCATAATCATTTGATGATGTCATAATCATTAGATGATGTCATAATCATATTGTTGATGTCATAATCATTTGATGATGTCATAATCATTTTGTTGATGTCATAATCATTTCGTTGATGTCATAATGATTTGATGATATCATAATCATTTGATGTCATAATCATTGGATGATGTCATAATCATTTTGTTGATGTCATAATCATTTGATGATGTCATAATCATTTGATGTCATAATCATTGGATGATGTCATAATCATTTTGTTGATGTCATAATCATTTTATGATGTCATAATCATTTTGTTGATGTCATAATCATTGGATGATGTCATAATCCTTTTGTTGATGTCATAATCATTTGATGATGTCATAATCATTAGATGATGTCATAATCATTTTGTTGATGTCATAATCATTTGATGATGTCATAATCATTTTGTTGATGTCATAATCATTTCGTTGATGTCATAATGATTTGATGATATCATAATCATTTGATGTCATAATCATTGCATGATGTCATAATCATTTTGTTGATGTCATAATCATTTGATGATGTCATAATCATTAGATGATGTCATAATCATTGGATGATGATATAATCATTTTGTTGATGTCATAATCATTTGATGTCATAATCATTGGATGATGTCAAAATCATTTTGTTGATGTCATAATCAGTTGATGATGTCATAATCATTAGATAATGTCATAATCATTTTGTTGAAGTTATAATCATTTGATGATGTCATAATCATTTTGTTGATGTCATAATCATTTTGTTGATGTCATATTGATGTGATGATGTCATATTCATTTGATGTCATAATCATTGGATGATGTCATAATCATTTTGTTCATGTCATAATCATTTGATGATGTCATAATCATTTGATGTCATAATCATTGGATGATGTCATAATCATTTTGTTGATGTCATAATCATTTGATGATGTCATAATCATTAGATGATGTCAAATTCATTTTGTTGATGTCATAATCATTTGATGATGTCATAATCATTTGATGTAATAATCATTAGATGATGTCATAATCATTTTGTTGATGTCATAATCATTTGATGATGTCATAATCATTAGATGATGTCATAATCATTTTGTTGATGTCATAATCATTTGATTTTTGTTGATGTCATAATCATTTGATGATGTCATAATCATTTTGTTGATGTCATAATCATTTCGTTGATGTCATAATGATTTGATGATATCATAATCATTTGATGTCATAATCATTGGATGATGTCATAATCATTTTGTTGATGTCATAATCATTTGGTGATGTCATAATCATTTGATGTCATAATCATTGGATGATGTCATAATCATTTTGTTGATGTCATAATCATTTGATGATGTCATAATCATTAGATGATGTCATAATCATTGGATGATGACATAATCATTTTGTTGATGTCATAATCATTTGATGTAATAATCATTGGATGATGTCATAATCATTTTGTTGATGTCATAATCATTTGATGATGTCATAATCATTAGATGATGTCATAATCATTTTGTTGATGTCATAATCATTTGATGATGTCATAATCATTAAATGATGTCATAATCATTTTGCTATGTCATAATCATTTGATGATGTCATAATCATTTGATGTCATAATCATTGGATGATGTCATAATCATTTTGTTGATGTCATGATCATTTTATGATGTCATAATCATTTTGTTGATGTCATAATCATTGGATGATGTCATAATCCTTTTGTTGATGTCATAATCATTTGATGATGTCATAATCATTTGATGTCATAATCATTGGATGATGTCATAATCATTTGATGATGTCATAATCATTTGATGTCATAATCATTGGATGTGTCATAATCATTTGATGATGTCATAATCATTTTGTTGATGTCATAATCATTTGATGATGTCATAATCATTTTGTTGATGTCATAATCATTTGATGATGTCATAATCATTCTGTTGATGTCATAATCATTTTGATGATGTCATAATGATTTGATAATGTCATAATCATTTGATGTCATAATCATTGGATGATGTCATAATCATTTTGTTGATGTCATAATCATTTGATGATGTCATAATCATTAGATGATGTCATAATCATTTTGTTGATGTCATAATCATTTGATGATGTCATAATCATTTTGTTGATGTCATAATCATTTCGTTGATGTCATAATGATTTGATGATGTCATAATCATTAGATGATGTCATAATCATTTTGTTGATGTCATAATCATTTGATGATGTCATAATCATTAGATGATGTCATAATCATTTTGTTGATGTCATAATCATTTGATGATGTCATAATCATTAGATGATGTCATAATCATTTTGTTGATGTCATAATCATTTGATGATGTCATAATCATTTGATGTCATAATCATTGGATGATGTCGTAATCATTTTGTTGATGTCATAATCATTTGATGATGTCATGATCATTTGATGATGTCATAATCATTTTGATGATGTCATAATCATTTGATGATGTCATAATCATTTGATGTCATAATCATTGGATAATGTCATAATCATTTTGTTGATGTCATAATCATTTTATGATGTCATAATCATTTTGTTGATGTCATAATCATTGGATCATGTCATAATCCTTTTGTTGATGTCATAATCATTTGATGATGTCATAATCATTAGATGATGTCATAATCATATTGTTGATGTCATAATCATTTGATGATGTCATAATCATTTTGTTGATGTCATAATCATTTCGTTGATGTCATAATGATTTGATGATATCATAATCATTTGATGTCATAATCATTGGATGATGTCATAATCATTTTGTTGATGTCATAATCATTTGATGATGTCATAATCATTTGATGTCATAATCATTGGATGATGTCATAATCATTTTGTTGATGTCATAATCATTTTATGATGTCATAATCATTTTGTTGATGTCATAATCATTTTATGATGTCATAATCCTTTTGTTGATGTCATAATCATTTGATGATGTCATAATCATTAGATGATGTCATAATCATTTTGTTGATGTCATAATCATTTGATGATGTAATAATCATTTTGTTGATGTCATAATCATTTCGTTGATGTCATAATGATTTGATGATATCATAATCATTTGATGTCATAATCATTGCATGATGTCATAATCATTTTGTTGATGTCATAATCATTTGATGATGTCATAATCATTAGATGATGTCATAATCATTGGATGATGACATAATCATTTTGTGGATGTCATAATCATTTGATGTAATAATCATTGGATGATGTCATAATCATTTTGTTGATGTCATAATCATTTGATGATGTCATAATCATTAGATGATGTCATAATCATTTTGTTGATGTCATAATCATTTGATGATGTCATAATCATTAAATGATGTCATAATCATTTTGTTATGTCATAATCATTTGATGATGTCATAATCATTTGATGTCATAATCATTGGATGATGTCATAATCATTTTGTTGATGTCATGATCATTTTATGATGTCATAATCATTTTGTTGATGTCATAATCATTGGATGATGTCATAATCCTTTTGTTGATGTCATAATCATTTGATGATGTCATAATCATTTGATGTCATAATCATTGGATGATGTCATAATCATTTGATGATGTCATAATCATTTGATGTCATAATCATTGGATGTGTCATAATCATTTGATGATGTCATAATCATTTTGTTGATGTCATAATCATTTGATGATGTCATAATCATTTTGTTGATGTCATAATCATTTGATGATGTCATAATCATTCTGTTGATGTCATAATCATTTTGATGATGTCATAATGATTTGATAATGTCATAATCATTTGATGTCATAATCATTGGATGATGTCATAATCATTTTGTTGATGTCATAATCATTTGATGATGTCATAATCATTAGATGATGTCATAATCATTTTGTTGATGTCATAATCATTTGATGATGTCATAATCATTTTGTTGATGTCATAATCATTTTGTTGATGTCATAATGATTTGATGATGTCATAATCATTAGATGATGTCATAATCATTTTGTTGATGTCATAATCATTTGATGATGTCATAATCATTAGATGATGTCATAATCATTTTGTTGATGTCATAATCATTTGATGATGTCATAATCATTAGATGATGTCATAATCATTTTGTTGATGTCATAATCATTTGATGATGTCATAATCATTTGATGTCATAATCATTGGATGATGTCGTAATCATTTTGTTGATGTCATAATCATTTGATGATGTCATGATCATTTGATGATGTCATAATCATTTTGATGATGTCATAATCATTTGATGATGTCATAATCATTTGATGTCATAATCATTGGATAATGTCATAATCATTTTGTTGATGTCATAATCATTTTATGATGTCATAATCATTTTGTTGATGTCATAATCATTGGATCATGTCATAATCCTTTTGTTGATGTCATAATCATTTGATGATGTCATAATCATTAGATGATGTCATAATCATATTGTTGATGTCATAATCATTTGATGATGTCATAATCATTTTGTTGATGTCATAATCATTTCGTTGATGTCATAATGATTTGATGATATCATAATCATTTGATGTCATAATCATTGGATGATGTCATAATCATTTTGTTGATGTCATAATCATTTGATGATGTCATAATCATTTGATGTCATAATCATTGGATGATGTCATAATCATTTTGTTGATGTCATAATCATTTTATGATGTCATAATCATTTTGTTGATGTCATAATCATTGGATGATGTCATAATCCTTTTGTTGATGTCATAATCATTAGATGATGTCATAATCATTAGATGATGTCATAATCATTTTGTTGATGTCATAATCATTTGATGATGTCATAATCATTTTGTTGATGTCATAATCATTTCGTTGATGTCATAATGATTTGATGATATCATAATCATTTGATGTCATAATCATTGCATGATGTCATAATCATTTTGTTGATGTCATAATCATTTGATGATGTCATAATCATTAGATGATGTCATAATCATTGGATGATGACATAATCATTTTGTTGATGTCATAATCATTTGATGTCATAATCATTGGATGATGTCAAAATCATTTTGTTGATGTCATAATCATTTGATGATGTCATAATCATTAGATAATGTCATAATCATTTTGTTGAAGTTATAATCATTTGATGATGTCATAATCATTTTGTTGATGTCATAATCATTTTGTTGATGTCATATTGATGTGATGATGTCATATTCATTTGATGTCATAATCATTGGATGATGTCATAATCATTTTGTTCATGTCATAATCATTTGATGATGTCATAATCATTTGATGTCATAATCATTGGATGATGTCATAATCATTTTGTTGATGTCATAATCATTTGATGATGTCATAATCATTAGATGATGTCAAATTCATTTTGTTGATGTCATAATCATTTGATGATGTCATAATCATTTGATGTAATAATCATTAGATGATGTCATAATCATTTTGTTGATGTCATAATCATTTGATGATGTCATAATCATTAGATGATGTCATAATCATTTTGTTGATGTCATAATCATTTGATTTTTGTTGATGTCATAATCATTTGATGATGTCATAATCATTTTGTTGATGTCATAATCATTTCGTTGATGTCATAATGATTTGATGATAATATAATCATTTGATGTCATAATCATTGGATGATGTCATAATCATTTTGTTGATGTCATAATCATTTGGTGATGTCATAATCATTTGATGTCATAATCATTGGATGATGTCATAATCATTTTGTTGATGTCATAATCATTTTATGATGTCATAATCATTTTGTTGATGTCATAATCATTGGATGATGTCATAATCCTTTTGTTGATGTCATAATCATTTGATGATGTCATAATCATTAGATGATGTCATAATCATTTTGTTGATGTCATAATCATTTGATGATGTCATAATCATTTTGTTGATGTCATAATCATTTCGTTGATGTCATAATGATTTGATGATATCATAATCATTTGATGTCATAATCATTGGATGATGTCATAATCATTTTGTTGATGTCATAATCATTTGATGATGTCATAATCATTTGATGTCATAATCATTGAATGATGTCATAATCATTTTGTTGATATCATAATCATTTTATGATGTCATAATCATTTTGTTGATGTCATAATCATTTCGTTGATGTCATAATGATTTGATGATATCATAATCATTTGATGTCATAATCATTGGATGATGTCATAATCATTTTGTTGATGTCATAATCATTTGATGATGTCATAATCATTAGATAATGTCATAATCATTTTGTTGATGTCATAATCATTTGATGATGTCATAATCATTAGATGATGTCATAATCATTTTGTTGATGTCATAATCATTTGATGATGTCATAATCATTTGATGTCATAATCATTGGATGATGTCATAATCATTTTGTTGATGTCATAATCATTTGATGATGTCATAATCATTTGATGATGTCATAATCATTTTGTTGATGTCATAATCATTTGATGATGTCATAATCATTTTGTTGATGTCATAATGATTTGATGATGTCATAATCATTTGATGTCATAATCATTGGATGATGTCATAATCATTTTGTTGATGTCATAATCATTTGATGATGTCATAATCATTTGATGTCATAATCATTGGATGATGTCATAATCATTTTGTTGATGTCATAATCATTTGATGATGTCATAATCATTAGATGATGTCATAATAATTTTGTTGATGTCATAATCATTTGATGGTGTCATAATCATATGATGTAATAATCATTGGATGATGTCATAATCATTTTGTTGATGTCATAATCATTTGATGATGTCATAATCATTAGATGATGTCATAATCATTTTGTTGATGTCATAATCATTTGATGATGTCATAATCATTAGATGATGTCATAATCATTTTGTTGATGTCATAATCATTTGATGATGTCATAATCATTTGATGTCATAATCATTGGATGATGTCATAATCATTTTATTGATGTCATAATCATTTGATGATGTCATAATCATTTGATGATGTCATAATCATTTTGTTGATGTCATAATCATTTGATGATGTCATAATCATTTGATGTCATAATCATTGGATGATGTCATAATCATTTTGTTGATGTCATAATCATTTTATGATGTCATAATCATTTTGTTGATGTCATAATCATTGGATGATGTCATAATCCTTTTGTTGATGTCATAATCATTAGATGATGTCATAATCATTTTGTTGATGTCATAATCATTTGATGATGTCATAATCATTTTGTTGATGTCATAATCATTTCGTTGATGTCATAATGATTTGATGATATCATAATCATTTGATGTCATAATCATTGGATGATGTCATAATCATTTTGTTGATGTCATAATCATTTGATGATGTCATAATCATTAGATAATGTCATAATCATTTTGTTGATGTCATAATCATTTGATGATGTCATAATCATTTTGTTGATGTCATAATGATTTGATGATGTCATAATCATTTGATGTCATAATCATTGGATGATGTCATAATCATTTTGTTGATGTCATAATCATTTGATGATGTCATAATCATTTGATATCATAATCATTGGATGATGTCATAATCATTTGATGATGTCATAATCATTTTGTTGATGTCATAATCATTTTGTTGATGTCATAATGATTTGATGATATCATAATCATTTGATGTCATAATCATATGATGTAATAATCATTGGATGATGTCATAATCATTTTGTTGATGTCATAATCATTTGATGATGTCATAATCATTAGATGATGTCAAATTCATTTTGTTGATGTCATAATCATTTGATGATGTCATAATCATTTGATGTAATAATCATTAGATGATGTCATAATCATTTTGTTGATGTCATAATCATTTGATGATGTCATAATCATTAGATGATGTCATAATCATTTTGTTGATGTCATAATCATTTGATGATGTCATAATCATTAGATGATGTCATAATAATTTTGTTGATGTCATAATCATTTGATGGTGTCATAATCATATGATGTAATAATCATTGGATGATGTCATAATCATTTTGTTGATGTCATAATCATTTGATGATGTCATAATCATTAGATGATGTCATAATCATTTTGTTGATGTCATAATCATTTGATGATGTCATAATCATTAGATGATGTCATAATCATTTTGTTGATGTCATAATCATTTGATGATGTCATAATCATTTGATGTCATAATCATTGGATGATGTCATAATCATTTTATTGATGTCATAATCATTTGATGATGTCATAATCATTTGATGATGTCATAATCATTTTGTTGATGTCATAATCATTTGATGATGTCATAATCATTTGATGTCATAATCATTGGATGATGTCATAATCATTTTGTTGATGTCATAATCATTTTATGATGTCATAATCATTTTGTTGATGTCATAATCATTGGATGATGTCATAATCCTTTTGTTGATGTCATAATCATTAGATGATGTCATAATCATTTTGTTGATGTCATAATCATTTGATGATGTCATAATCATTTTGTTGATGTCATAATCATTTCGTTGATGTCATAATGATTTGATGATATCATAATCATTTGATGTCATAATCATTGGATGATGTCATAATCATTTTGTTGATGTCATAATCATTTGATGATGTCATAATCATTAGATAATGTCATAATCATTTTGTTGATGTCATAATCATTTGATGATGTCATAATCATTTTGTTGATGTCATAATGATTTGATGATGTCATAATCATTTGATGTCATAATCATTGGATGATGTCATAATCATTTTGTTGATGTCATAATCATTTGATGATGTCATAATCATTTGATATCATAATCATTGGATGATGTCATAATCATTTGATGATGTCATAATCATTTTGTTGATGTCATAATCATTTTGTTGATGTCATAATGATTTGATGATATCATAATCATTTGATGTCATAATCATATGATGTAATAATCATTGGATGATGTCATAATCATTTTGTTGATGTCATAATCATTTGATGATGTCATAATCATTAGATGATGTCAAATTCATTTTGTTGATGTCATAATCATTTGATGATGTCATAATCATTTGATGTAATAATCATTTGATGATGTCATAATCATTTGATGATGTCATAATCATTAGATGATGTCATAATCATTTTGTTGATGTCATAATCATTTGATTTTTGTTGATGTCATAATCATTTGATGATGTCATAATCATTTTGTTGATGTCATAATCATTTCGTTGATGTCATAATGATTTGATGATATCATAATCATTTGATGTCATAATCATTGGATGATGTCATAATCATTTTGTTGATGTCATAATCATTTTATGATGTCATAATCATTTTGTTGATGTCATAATCATTGGATGATGTCATAATCCTTTTGTTGATGTCATAATCATTTGATGATGTCATAATCATTAGATGATGTCATAATCATTTTGTTGATGTCATAATCATTTGATGATGTCATAATCATTTTGTTGATGTCATAATCATTTCGTTGATGTCATAATGATTTGATGATATCATAATCATTTGATGTCATAATCATTGGATGATGTCATAATCATTTTGTTGATGTCATAATCATTTGATGGTGTCATAATCATATGATGTAATAATCATTGGATGATGTCATAATCATTTTGTTGATGTCATAATCATTTGATGATGTCATAATCATTAGATGATGTCATAATCATTTTGTTGATGTCATAATCATTTGATGATGTCATAATCATTAGATGATGTCATAATCATTTTGTTGATGTCATAATCATTTGATGATGTCATAATCATTTGATGTCATAATCATTGGATGATGTCATAATCATTTTATTGATGTCATAATCATTTGATGATGTCATAATCATTTGATGATGTCATAATCATTTTGTTGATGTCATAATCATTTGATGATGTCATAATCATTTGATGTCATAATCATTGGATGATGTCATAATCATTTTGTTGATGTCATAATCATTTTATGATGTCATAATCATTTTGTTGATGTCATAATCATTGGATGATGTCATAATCCTTTTGTTGATGTCATAATCATTGATGATGTCATAATCATTAGATGATGTCATAATCATTTTGTTGATGTCATAATCATTTGATGATGTCATAATCATTTTGTTGATGTCATAATCATTTCGTTGATGTCATAATGATTTGATGATATCATAATCATTTGATGTCATAATCATTGAATGATGTCATAATCATTTTGTTGATGTCATAATCATTTGATGATGTCATAATCATTAGATAATGTCATAATCATTTTGTTGATGTCATAATCATTTGATGATGTCATAATCATTTTGTTGATGTCATAATGATTTGATGATGTCATAATCATTTGATGTCATAATCATTGGATGATGTCATAATCATTTTGTTGATGTCATAATCATTTGATGATGTCATAATCATTTGATATCATAATCATTGGATGATGTCATAATCATTTGATGATGTCATAATCATTTTGTTGATGTCATAATCATTTCGTTGATGTCATAATGATTTGATGATATCATAATCATTTGATGTCATAATCATATGATGTAATAATCATTGGATGATGTCATAATCATTTTGTTGATGTCATAATCATTTGATGAAGTCATAATCATTAGATGATGTCATAATCATTTTGTTGATGTCATAATCATTTGATGATGTCATAATCATTAGATGATGTCATAATCATTTTGTTGATGTCATAATCATTTGATGATGTCATAATCATTTGATGTCATAATCATTGGATGATGTCGTAATCATTTTGTTGATGTCATAATCATTTGATGATGTCATAATCATTTGATGATGTCATAATCATTTTGATGATGTCATAATCATTTGATGTTATAATCATTGGATAATGTCATAATCATTTTGTTGATGTCATAATCATTTTATGATGTCATAATCATTTTGTTGATGTCATAATCATTGGATCATGTCATAATCCTTTTGTTGATGTCATAATCATTTGATGATGTCATAATCATTAGATGATGTCATAATCATATTGTTGATGACATAATCATTTGATGATGTCATAATCATTTTGTTGATGTCATAATCATTTCGTTGATGTCATAATGATTTGATGATATCATAATCATTTGATGTCATAATCATTGGATGATGTCATAATCATTTTGTTGATGTCATAATCATTTGATGATGTCATAATCATTTGATGTCATAATCATTGGATGATGTCATAATCATTTTGTTGATGTCATAATCATTTTATGATGTCATAATCATTTTGTTGATGTCATAATCATTGGATGATGTCATAATCCTTTTGTTGATGTCATAATCATTTGATGATGTCATAATCATTAGATGATGTCATAATCATTTTGTTGATGTCATAATCATTTGATGATGTCATAATCATTTTGTTGATGTCATAATCATTTCGTTGATGTCATAATGATTTGATGATATCATAATCATTTGATGTCATAATCATTGCATGATGTCATAATCATTTTGTTGATGTCATAATCATTTGATGATGTCATAATCATTAGATGATGTCATAATCATTGGATGATGATATAATCATTTTGTTGATGTCATAATCATTTGATGTCATAATCATTGGATGATGTCAAAATCATTTTGTTGATGTCATAATCATTTGATGATGTCATAATCATTAGATAATGTCATAATCATTTTGTTGAAGTTATAATCATTTGATGATGTCATAATCATTTTGTTGATGTCATAATCATTTTGTTGATGTCATATTGATGTGATGATGTCATATTCATTTGATGTCATAATCATTGGATGATGTCATAATCATTTTGTTCATGTCATAATCATTTGATGATGTCATAATCATTTGATGTCATAATCATTGGATGATGTCATAATCATTTTGTTGATGTCATAATCATTTGATGATGTCATAATCATTAGATGATGTCAAATTCATTTTGTTGATGTCATAATCATTTGATGATGTCATAATCATTTGATGTAATAATCATTAGATGATGTCATAATCATTTTGTTGATGTCATAATCATTTGATGATGTCATAATCATTAGATGATGTCATAATCATTTTGTTGATGTCATAATCATTTGATTTTTGTTGATGTCATAATCATTTGATGATGTCATAATCATTTTGTTGATGTCATAATCATTTCGTTGATGTCATAATGATTTGATGATATCATAATCATTTGATGTCATAATCATTGGATGATGTCATAATCATTTTGTTGATGTCATAATCATTTGGTGATGTCATAATCATTTGATGTCATAATCATTGGATGATGTCATAATCATTTTGTTGATGTCATAATCATTTTATGATGTCATAATCATTTTGTTGATGTCATAATCATTGGATGATGTCATAATCCTTTTGTTGATGTCATAATCATTTGATGATGTCATAATCATTAGATGATGTCATAATCATTTTGTTGATGTCATAATCATTTGATGATGTCATAATCATTTTGTTGATGTCATAATCATTTCGTTGATGTCATAATGATTTGATGATATCATAATCATTTGATGTCATAATCATTGGATGATGTCATAATCATTTTGTTGATGTCATAATCATTTGATGATGTCATAATCATTTGATGTCATAATCATTGAATGATGTCATAATCATTTTGTTGATATCATAATCATTTTATGATGTCATAATCATTTTGTTGATGTCATAATCATTGGATGATGTCATAATCCTTTTGTTGATGTCATAATCATTTGATGATGTCATAATCATTAGATGATGTCATAATCATTTTGTTGATGTCATAATCATTTGATGATGTCATAATCATTTCGTTGATGTCATAATGATTTGATGATATCATAATCATTTGATGTCATAATCATTGAATGATGTCATAATCATTTTGTTGATATCATAATCATTTTATGATGTCATAATCATTTTGTTGATGTCATAATCATTGGATGATGTCATAATCCTTTTGTTGATGTCATAATCATTTGATGATGTCATAATCATTAGATGATGTCATAATCATTTTGTTGATGTCATAATCATTTGATGATGTCATAATCATTTTGTTGATGTCATAATCATTTCGTTGATGTCATAATGATTTGATGATATCATAATCATTTGATGTCATAATCATTGGATGATGTCATAATCATTTTGTTGATGTCATAATCATTTGATGATGTCATAATCATTTGATGTCATAATCATTGAATGATGTCATAATCATTTTGTTGATATCATAATCATTTTATGATGTCATAATCATTTTGTTGATGTCATAATCATTGGATGATGTCATAATCCTTTTGTTGATGTCATAATCATTTGATGATGTCATAATCATTAGATGATGTCATAATCATTTTGTTGATGTCATAATCATTTGATGATGTCATAATCATTTTGTTGATGTCATAATCATTTCGTTGATGTCATAATGATTTGATGATATCATAATCATTTGATGTCATAATCATTGGATGATGTCATAATCATTTTGTTGATGTCATAATCATTTGATGATGTCATAATCATTAGATGATGTCATAATCATTGGATGATGACATAATCATTTTGTTGATGTCATAATCATTTGATGTAATAATCATTGGATGATGTCATAATCATTTTGTTGATGTCATAATCATTTGATGATGTCATAATCATTAGATGATGTCATAATCATTTTGTTGATGTCATAATCATTTGATGATGTCATAATCATTAAATGATGTCATAATCATTTTGTTATGTCATAATCATTTGATGATGTCATAATCATTTGATGTCATAATCATTGGATGATGTCATAATCATTTTGTTGATGTCATGATCATTTTATGATGTCATAATCATTTTGTTGATGTCATAATCATTGGATGATGTCATAATCCTTTTGTTGATGTCATAATCATTTGATGATGTCATAATCATTAGATGATGTCATAATCATTTTGTTGATGTCATAATCATTTGATGATGTCATAATCATTTTGTTGATGTCATAATCATTTCGTTGATGTCATAATGATTTGATGATATCATAATCATTTGATGTCATAATCATTGCATGATGTCATAATCATTTTGTTGATGTCATAATCATTTGATGATGTCATAATCATTAGATGATGTCATAATCATTGGATGATGATATAATCATTTTGTTGATGTCATAATCATTTGATGTCATAATCATTGGATGATGTCAAAATCATTTTGTTGATGTCATAATCATTTGATGATGTCATAATCATTAGATAATGTCATAATCATTTTGTTGAAGTTATAATCATTTGATGATGTCATAATCATTTTGTTGATGTCATAATCATTTTGTTGATGTCATATTGATGTGATGATGTCATATTCATTTGATGTCATAATCATTGGATGATGTCATAATCATTTTGTTCATGTCATAATCATTTGATGATGTCATAATCATTTGATGTCATAATCATTGGATGATGTCATAATCATTTTGTTGATGTCATAATCATTTGATGATGTCATAATCATTAGATGATGTCAAATTCATTTTGTTGATGTCATAATCATTTGATGATGTCATAATCATTTGATGTAATAATCATTAGATGATGTCATAATCATTTTGTTGATGTCATAATCATTTGATGATGTCATAATCATTAGATGATGTCATAATCATTTTGTTGATGTCATAATCATTTGATTTTTGTTGATGTCATAATCATTTGATGATGTCATAATCATTTTGTTGATGTCATAATCATTTCGTTGATGTCATAATGATTTGATGATATCATAATCATTTGATGTCATAATCATTGGATGATGTCATAATCATTTTGTTGATGTCATAATCATTTGGTGATGTCATAATCATTTGATGTCATAATCATTGGATGATGTCATAATCATTTTGTTGATGTCATAATCATTTTATGATGTCATAATCATTTTGTTGATGTCATAATCATTGGATGATGTCATAATCCTTTTGTTGATGTCATAATCATTTGATGATGTCATAATCATTAGATGATGTCATAATCATTTTGTTGATGTCATAATCATTTGATGATGTCATAATCATTTTGTTGATGTCATAATCATTTCGTTGATGTCATAATGATTTGATGATATCATAATCATTTGATGTCATAATCATTGGATGATGTCATAATCATTTTGTTGATGTCATAATCATTTGATGATGTCATAATCATTTGATGTCATAATCATTGAATGATGTCATAATCATTTTGTTGATATCATAATCATTTTATGATGTCATAATCATTTTGTTGATGTCATAATCATTGGATGATGTCATAATCCTTTTGTTGATGTCATAATCATTTGATGATGTCATAATCATTAGATGATGTCATAATCATTTTGTTGATGTCATAATCATTTGATGATGTCATAATCATTTTGTTGATGTCATAATCATTTCGTTGATGTCATAATGATTTGATGATATCATAATCATTTGATGTCATAATCATTGGATGATGTCATAATCATTTTGTTGATGTCATAATCATTTGATGATGTCATAATCATTAGATGATGTCATAATCATTGGATGATGACATAATCATTTTGTTGATGTCATAATCATTTGATGTAATAATCATTGGATGATGTCATAATCATTTTGTTGATGTCATAATCATTTGATGATGTCATAATCATTAGATGATGTCATAATCATTTTGTTGATGTCATAATCATTTGATGATGTCTTAATCATTAAATGATGTCATAATCATTTTGTTATGTCATAATCATTTGATGATGTCATAATCATTTGATGTCATAATCATTGGATGATGTCATAATCATTTTGTTGATGTCATGATCATTTTATGATGTCATAATCATTTTGTTGATGTCATAATCATTGGATGATGTCATAATCCTTTTGTTGATGTCATAATCATTTGATGATGTCATAATCATTTGATGTCATAATCATTGGATGATGTCATAATCATTTGATGATGTCATAATCATTTGATGTCATAATCATTGGATGTGTCATAATCATTTGATGATGTCATAATCATTTTGTTGATGTCATAATCATTTGATGATGTCATAATCATTTTGTTGATGTCATAATCATTTGATGATGTCATAATCATTCTGTTGATGTCATAATCATTTTGATGATGTCATAATGATTTGATAATGTCATAATCATTTGATGTCATAATCATTGGATGATGTCATAATCATTTTGTTGATGTCATAATCATTTGATGATGTCATAATCATTAGATGATGTCATAATCATTTTGTTGATGTCATAATCATTTGATGATGTCATAATCATTTTGTTGATGTCATAATCATTTCGTTGATGTCATAATGATTTGATGATGTCATAATCATTAGATGATGTCATAATCATTTTGTTGATGTCATAATCATTTGATGATGTCATAATCATTAGATGATGTCATAATCATTTTGTTGATGTCATAATCATTTGATGATGTCATAATCATTAGATGATGTCATAATCATTTTGTTGATGTCATAATCATTTGATGATGTCATAATCATTTGATGTCATAATCATTGGATGATGTCGTAATCATTTTGTTGATGTCATAATCATTTGATGATGTCATGATCATTTGATGATGTCATAATCATTTTGATGATGTCATAATCATTTGATGATGTCATAATCATTTGATGTCATAATCAATGGATAATGTCATAATCATTTTGTTGATGTCATAATCATTTTATGATGTCATAATCATTTTGTTGATGTCATAATCATTGGATCATGTCATAATCCTTTTGTTGATGTCATAATCATTTGATGATGTCATAATCATTAGATGATGTCATAATCATATTGTTGATGTCATAATCATTTGATGATGTCATAATCATTTTGTTGATGTCATAATCATTTCGTTGATGTCATAATGATTTAATGATATCATAATCATTTGATGTCATAATCATTGGATGATGTCATAATCATTTTGTTGATGTCATAATCATTTGATGATGTCATAATCATTTGATGTCATAATCATTGGATGATGTCATAATCATTTTGTTGATGTCATAATCATTTTATGATGTCATAATCATTTTGTTGATGTCATAATCATTTTATGATGTCATAATCCTTTTGTTGATGTCATAATCATTTGATGATGTCATAATCATTAGATGATGTCATAATCATTTTGTTGATGTCAGAATCATTTGATGATGTAATAATCATTTTGTTGATGTCATAATCATTTCGTTGATGTCATAATGATTTGATGATATCATAATCATTTGATGTCATAATCATTGCATGATGTCATAATCATTTTGTTGATGTCATAATCATTTGATGATGTCATAATCATTAGATGATGTCATAATCATTGGATGATGACATAATCATTTTGTTGATGTCATAATCATTTGATGTAATAATCATTTTGTTGATGTCATAATCATTTGATGTAATAATCATTGGATGATGTCATAATCATTTTGTTGATGTCATAATCATTTGATGATGTCATAATCATTAGATGATGTCATAATCATTTTGTTGATGTCATAATCATTTGATGATGTCATAATCATTAAATGATGTCATAATCATTTTGTTATGTCATAATCATTTGATGATGTCATAATCATTTGATGTCATAATCATTGGATGATGTCATAATCATTTTGTTGATGTCATGATCATTTTATGATGTCATAATCATTTTGTTGATGTCATAATCATTGGATGATGTCATAATCCTTTTGTTGATGTCATAATCATTTGATGATGTCATAATCATTTGATGTCATAATCATTGGATGATGTCATAAACATTTGATGATGTCATAATCATTTGATGTCATAATCATTGGATGTGTCATAATCATTTGATGATGTCATAATCATTTTGTTGATGTCATAATCATTTGATGATGTCATAATCATTTTGTTGATGTCATAATCATTTGATGATGTCATAATCATTCTGTTGATGTCATAATCATTTTGATGATGTCATAATGATTTGATAATGTCATAATAATTTGATGTCATAATCATTGGATGATGTCATAATCATTTTGTTGATGTCATAATCATTTGATGATGTCAAAATCATTAGATGATGTCATAATCATTTTGTTGATGTCATAATCATTTGATGATGTCATAATCATTTTGTTGATGTCATAATCATTTCGTTGATGTCATAATGATTTGATGATGTCATAATCATTAGATGATGTCATAATCATTTTGTTGATGTCATAATCATTTGATGATGTCATAATCATTAGATGATGTCATAATCATTTTGTTGATGTCATAATCATTTGATGATGTCATAATCATTAGATGATGTCATAATCATTTTGTTGATGTCATAATTATTTGATGATGTCATAATCATTTGATGTCATAATCATTGGATGATGTCGTAATCATTTTGTTGATGTCATAATCATTTGATGATGTCATGATCATTTGATGATGTCATAATCATTTTGATGATGTCATAATCATTTGATGATGTCATAATCATTTGATGTCATAATCATTGGATAATGTCATAATCATTTTGTTGATGTCATAATCATTTTATGATGTCATAATCATTTTGTTGATGTCATAATCATTGGATCATGTCATAATCCTTTTGTTGATGTCATAATCATTTGATGATGTCATAATCATTAGATGATGTCATAATCATATTGTTGATGTCATAATCATTTGATGATGTCATAATCATTTTGTTGATGTCATAATCATTTCGTTGATGTCATAATGATTTGATGATATCATAATCATTTGATGTCATAATCATTGGATGATGTCATAATCATTTTGTTGATGTCATAATCATTTGATGATGTCATAATCATTTGATGTCATAATCATTTTGTTGATGTCATAATCATTTTATGATGTCATAATCATTTTGTTGATGTCATAATCATTTGATGATGTCATAATCATTAGATGATGTCATAATCATTTTGTTGATGTCATAATCATTTGATGATGTCATAATCATTTGATGTCATAATCATTGGATGTGTCATAATCATTTGATGATGTCATAATCATTTTGTTGATGTCATAATCATTTGATGATGTCATAATCATTTTGTTGATGTCATAATCATTTGATGATGTCATAATCATTCTGTTGATGTCATAATCATTTTGATGATGTCATAATGATTTGATAATGTCATAATCATTTGATGTCATAATCATTGGATGATGTCATAATCATTTTGTTGATGTCATAATCATTTGATGATGTCATAATCATTAGATGATGTCATAATCATTTTGTTGATGTCATAATCATTTGATGATGTCATAATCATTTTGTTGTTGTCATAATCATTTCGTTGATGTCATATTGATTTGATGATGTCATAATCATTAGATGATGTCATAATCATTTTGTTGATGTCATAATCATTTGATGATGTCATAATCATTAGATGATGTCATAATCATTTTGTTGATGTCATAATCATTTGATGATGTCATAATCATTTGATGTCATAATCATTGGATGATGTCGTAATCATTTTGTTGATGTCATAATCATTTGATGATGTCATGATCATTTGATGATGTCATAATCATTTTGATGATGTCATAATCATTTGATGATGTCATAATCATTTGATGTCATAATCATTGGATCATGTCATAATCCTTTTGTTGATGTCATAATCATTTGATGATGTCATAATCATTAGATGATGTCATAATCATATTGTTGATGTCATAATCATTTGATGATGTCATAATCATTTTGTTGATGTCATAATCATTTCGTTGATGTCATAATGATTTGATGATATCATAATCATTTGATGTCATAATCATTGGATGATGTCATAATCAATTTGTTGATGTCATAATCATTTGATGATGTCATAATCATTTGATGTCATAATCATTTTGTTGATGTCATAATCATTTTATGATGTCATAATCATTTTGTTGATGTCATAATCATTTGATGATGTCATAATCATTAGATGATGTCATAATCATTTTGTTGATGTCATAATCATTTGATGATGTCATAATCATTTTGTTGATGTCATAATCATTTCGTTGATGTCATAATGATTTGATGATATCATAATCATTTGATGTCATAATCATTGCATGATGTCATAATCATTTTGTTGATGTCATAATCATTTGATGATGTCATAATCATTAGATGATGTCATAATCATTGGATGATGATATAATCATTTTGTTGATGTCATAATCATTTGATGTCATAATCATTGGATGATGTCAAAATCATTTTGTTGATGTCATAATCATTTGATGATGTCATAATCATTAGATAATGTCATAATCATTTTGTTGAAGTTATAATCATTTGATGATGTCATAATCATTTTGTTGATGTCATAATCATTTTGTTGAAGTCATATTGATGTGATGATGTCATAATCATTTGATGTCATAATCATTGGATGATGTCATAATCATTTTGTTCATGTCATAATCATTTGATGATGTCATAATCATTTGATGTCATAATCATTGGATGATGTCATAATCATTGGATGATGTCATAATCATTTTGTTGATGTCATAATCATTTGATGATGTCATAATCATTAGATGATGTCAAATTCATTTTGTTGATGTCATAATCATTTGATGATGTCATAATCATTTGATGTAATAATCATTAGATGATGTCATAATCATTTTGTTGATGTCATAATCATTTGATGATGTCATAATCATTAGATGATGTCATAATCATTTTGTTGATGTCATAATCATTTGATGATGTCATAATCATTTGATGTCATAATCATTGGATGATGTCATAATCATTTTGTTGATGTCATAATCATTTGATGATGTCATAATCATTTGATGATGTCATAATCATTTTGTTGATGTCATAATCATTTGATGATGTCATAATCATTTGATGTCATAATCATTGGATGATGTCATAATCATTTTGTTGATGTCATAATCATTTGATGATGTCATAATCATTTGATGATGTCATAATCATTTTGTTGATGTCATAATCATTTCATGATGTCATAATCATTTGATGTCATAATCCTTGGATGATGTCATAATCATTTTGTTGATGTCATAATCATTTTATGATGTCATAATCATTTTGTTGATGTCATAATCATTGGATGATGTCATAATCCTTTTGTTGATGTCATAATCATTTGATGATGTCATAATCATTAGATGATGTCATAATCATTTTGTTGATGTCATAATCATTTGATGATGTCATAATCATTTTGTTGATGTCATAATCATTTCGTTGATGTCATAATGATTTGATGATATCATAATCATTTGATGTCATAATCATTGGATGATGTCATAATCATTTTGTTGATGTCATAATCATTTGATGATGTCATAATCATTTGATGTCATAATCATTGGATGATGTCATAATCATTTGATGATGCCATAATCATTTTGTTGATGTCATAATCATTTTATGATGTCATAATCATTTGATGATGTCATAATCATTTGATGTCATAATCATTGGATGATGTCGTAATCATTTTGTTGATGTCATAATCATTTGATGATGTCATGATCATTTGATGATGTCATAATCATTTTGATGATGTCATAATCATTTGATGATGTCATAATCATTTGATGTCATAATCATTGGATAATGTCATAATCATTTTGTTGATGTCATAATCATTTTATGATGTCATAATCATTTTGTTGATGTCATAATCATTGGATCATGTCATAATCCTTTTGTTGATGTCATAATCATTTGATGATGTCATAATCATTAGATGATGTCATAATCATATTGTTGATGTCATAATCATTTGATGATGTCATAATCATTTTGTTGATGTCATAATCATTTCGTTGATGTCATAATGATTTGATGATATCATAATCATTTGATGTCATAATCATTGGATGATGTCATAATCATTTTGTTGATGTCATAATCATTTGATGATGTCATAATCATTTGATGTCATAATCATTGGATGATGTCATAATCATTTTGTTGATGTCATAATCATTTTATGATGTCATAATCATTTTGTTGATGTCATAATCATTTGATGATGTCATAATCATTTTGTTGATGTCATAATCATTTCGTTGATGTCATAATGATTTGATGATATCATAATCATTTGATGTCATAATCATTGCATGATGTCATAATCATTTTGTTGATGTCATAATCATTTGATGATGTCATAATCATTAGATGATGTCATAATCATTGGATGATGACATAATCATTTTGTTGATGTCATAATCATTTGATGTGATAATCATTGGATGATGTCATAATCATTTTGTTGATGTCATAATCATTTGATGATGTCATAATAATTAGATGATGTCATAATCATTTTGTTGATGTCATAATCATTTGATGATGTCATAATCATTAAATGATGTCATAATCATTTTGTTATGTCATAATCATTTGATGATGTCATAATCATTTGATGTCATAATCATTGGATGATGTCATAATCATTTTGTTGATGTCATGATCATTTTATGATGTCATAATCATTTTGTTGATGTCATAATCATTGGATGATGTCATAATCCTTTTGTTGATGTCATAATCATTTGATGATGTCATAATCATTTGATGTCATAATCATTGGATGATGTCATAATCATTTGATGATGTCATAATCATTTGATGTCATAATCATTGGATGTGTCATAATCATTTGATGATGTCATAATCATTTTGTTGATGTCATAATCATTTGATGATGTCATAATCATTTTGTTGATGTCATAATCATTTGATGATGTCATAATCATTCTGTTGATGTCATAATCATTTTGATGATGTCATAATGATTTGATAATGTCATAATCATTTGATGTCATAATCATTGGATGATGTCATAATCATTTTGTTGATGTCATAATCATTTGATGATGTCATAATCATTAGATGATGTCATAATCATTTTGTTGATGTCATAATCATTTGATGATGTCATAATCATTTTGTTGATGTCATAATCATTTCGTTGATGTCATAATGATTTGATGATGTCATAATCATTAGATGATGTCATAATCATTTTGTTGATGTCATAATCATTTGATGATGTCATAATCATTAGATGATGTCATAATCATTTTGTTGATGTCATAATCATTTGATGATGTCATAATCATTTGATGTCATAATCATTGGATGATGTCGTAATCATTTTGTTGATGTCATAATCATTTGATGATGTCATGATCATTTGATGATGTCATAATCATTTTGATGATGTCATAATCATTTGATGATGTCATAATCATTTGATGTCATAATCATTGGATAATGTCATAATCATTTTGTTGATGTCATAATCATTTTATGATGTCATAATCATTTTGTTGATGTCATAATCATTGGATCATGTCATAATCCTTTTGTTGATGTCATAATCATTTGATGATGTCATAATCATTAGATGATGTCATAATCATATTGTTGATGTCATAATCATTTGATGATGTCATAATCATTTTGTTGATGTCATAATCATTTCGTTGATGTCATAATGATTTGATGATATCATAATCATTTGATGTCATAATCATTGGATGATGTCATAATCATTTTGTTGATGTCATAATCATTTGATGATGTCATAATCATTTGATGTCATAATCATTGGATGATGTCATAATCATTTTGTTGATGTCATAATCATTTTATGATGTCATAATCATTTTGTTGATGTCATAATCATTTGATGATGTCATAATCATTTGATGTCATAATCATTTTGTTGATGTCATAATGATTTGATGATGTCATAATCATTTGATGATGTCATAATCATTAGATGATGTCATAATCATTTTGTTGATGTCATAATCATTTGATGATGTCATAGTCATTTTGTTGATGTCATAATCATTTTTTTGATGTCATAATGATTTGATGATATCATAATCATTTGATGTCATAATCATTGGATGATGTCATAATCATTTTGTTGATGTCATAATCATTGGATGATGTCATAATCCTTTTGTTGATGTCATAATCATTTGATGATGTCATAATCATTAGATGATGTCATAATCATTTTGTTGATGTCATAATCATTTGATGATGTCATAATCATTGGTGTCATAATCATTGGATGATGTCATAATCATTGGATGATGTCATAATCATTTTGTTGATGTCATAATCATTTGATGATGTCATAATCATTAAATGATGTCATAATCATTTTGTTGATGTCATAATCATTTGATGATGTCATAATCATTGATGTCATAATCATTGGATGATGTCATAATCATTTTGTGGATGTCATAATCAATGGATGATGTCATAATCATTAGATGATGTCATAATCATTTTGTTGATGTCATAATCATTTGATGATATCATAATCATTTGATGATGTCATAATCATTTTGTTGATGTCATAATCATTTGATGATGTCATAATCAATTGATGTCATAATCATTGGATGATGTAATAATCATTTGATGTCATAATCTTTTTATGATGTCATAATGATTTGATGATGTCATAATCATTTGATGTCATAATCATTGGATGATGTCATAATCATTTGATGATGTCATAATCGTTTTGTTGATGTCATAATCATTTTGTTGATGTCATAATCATTTTGTTGATGTCATAATCATTT
Source organism: Dendrobates tinctorius (assembly GCF_039654945.1). Classification (NCBI taxonomy): domain Eukaryota; kingdom Metazoa; phylum Chordata; class Amphibia; order Anura; family Dendrobatidae; genus Dendrobates; species Dendrobates tinctorius. The sequence goes on along the minus strand of NW_027361687.1, from coordinate 37,831,295 downwards.
GATGGTGTCATAATCATTTGATGTCATAATCATTGGATGATGTCATAATCATTTTGTTGATGTCATAATCATTTGATGATGTCATAATCATTAGATGATGTCATAATCATTTTGTTGATGTCATAATCATTGGATGATGTCATAATCATTGGATGATGTCATAATCATTTTGTTGATGTCATAATCATTTGATGATGTCATAATCATTTGATGACATAATCATTGGATGATGTCATAATCATTTTGTTGATGTCATAATCATTTGATGATGTCATAATCATTTTGTTGATGTCATAATCATTTGATGATGTCATAATCATTTGATGACATAATCATTGGATGATGTCATAATCATTTTGTTGATGTCATAATCGTTTTATGATGTCATAATCATTTTGTTGATGTCATAATCAATGGATGATGTCATAATCCTTTTGTTGATGTCATAATCATTTGATGATGTCATAATCATTAGATGATGTCATAATCATTTTGTTGATGTCATAATCATTTGATGATGTCATAATCATTTTGTTGATGTCATGATCATTTTGTTGATGTCATAATGATTTGATGATGTCATAATCATTTTGTTGATGTCATAATCATTTGATGATGTCATAATCATTTGATGTCATAATCATTGAATGATGTCATAATCATTTTGTTGATGTCATAATCATTTGATGATGTCATAATCATTTGATGATGTCATAATGATTTTGTTGATGTCATAATCATTTGATGATGCCATAATCATTTTGTTGATGTCATAATCATTTTATGATGTCATAATCATTTTGTTGATGTCATAATCATTTTGTTGATGTCATAATGATTTGATGATGTCATAATCATTTGATGTCATAATCATTGGATGATGTCATAATCATTTTGTTGATGTCATAATCATTTGATGATGTCGTAATCATTAGATGATGTCATAATCATTTTGTTGATGTCATAATCATTTGATGATGTCATAATCATTGATGTCATAATCATTGGATGATGTCATAATCATTTTGTTGATGTCATAATCATTGGATGATGTCATAATCATTAGATGATGTCATAATCATTTTGTTGATGTCATAATCATTTGATGATGTCATAATCATTTGATGTCATAATCATTTTGTTGATGTCATAATGATTTGATGATGTCATAATCATTTGATGATGTCATAATCATTAGATGATGTCATAATCATTTTGTTGATGTCATAATCATTTGATGATGTCATAATCATTTTGTTGATGTCATAATCATTTTGTTGATGTCATAATGATTTGATGATATCATAATCATTTGATGTCATAATCATTGGATGATGTCATAATCCTTTTGTTGATGTCATAATCATTTGATGATGTCATAATCATTAGATGATGTCATAATCATTTTGTTGATGTCATAATCATTTGATGATGTCATAATCATTGGTGTCATAATCATTGGATGATGTCATAATCATTGGATGATGTCATAATCATTTTGTTGATGTCATAATCATTTGATGATGTCATAATCATTAAATGATGTCATAATCATTTTGTTGATGTCATAATCATTTGATGATGTCATAATCATTGATGTCATAATCATTGGATGATGTCATAATCATTTTGTGGATGTCATAATCAATGGATGATGTCATAATCATTAGATGATGTCATAATCATTTTGTTGATGTCATAATCATTTGATGATATCATAATCATTTGATGATGTCATAATCATTTTGTTGATGTCATAATCATTTGATGATGTCATAATCAATTGATGTCATAATCATTGGATGATGTAATAATCATTTGATGTCATAATCTTTTTATGATGTCATAATGATTTGATGATGTCATAATCATTTGATGTCATAATCATTGGATGATGTCATAATCATTTGATGATGTCATAATCGTTTTGTTGATGTCATAATCATTTTGTTGATGTCATAATCATTTTGTTGATGTCATAATCATTTGATGGTGTCATAATCATTTGATGTCATAATCATTGGATGATGTCATAATCATTTTGTTGATGTCATAATCATTTGATGATGTCATAATCATTAGATGATGTCATAATCATTTTGTTGATGTCATAATCATTGGATGATGTCATAATCATTGGATGATGTCATAATCATTTTGTTGATGTCATAATCATTTGATGTCATAATCATTGGATGATTTCATAATCATTTTGTTGATGTCATAATCATTTGATGATGTCATAATCATTTTGTTGATGTCATAATCATTTGATGATGTCATAATCATTTGATGACATAATCATTGGATGATGTCATAATCATTTTGTTGATGTCATAATCGTTTTATGATGTCATAATCATTTTGTTGATGTCATAATCAATGGATGATGTCATAATCCTTTTGTTGATGTCATAATCATTTGATGATGTCATAATCATTAGATGATGTCATAATCATTTTGTTGATGTCATAATCATTTGATGATGTCATAATCATTTTGTTGATGTCATGATCATTTTGTTGATGTCATAATGATTTGATGATGTCATAATCATTTTGTTGATGTCATAATCATTTGATGATGTCATAATCATTTGATGTCATAATCATTGAATGATGTCATAATCATTTTGTTGATGTCATAATCATTTGATGATGTCATAATCATTTGATGATGTCATAATGATTTTGTTGATGTCATAATCATTTGATGATGCCACAATCATTTTGTTGATGTCATAATGATTTGATGATGTCATAATAATTTGATGTCATAATCATTGGATGATGTCATAATCATTTTGTTGATGTCATAATCATTAGATGATGTCATAATCATTTTGTTGATGTCATAATCATTTTGTTGATGTCATAATCATTTGATGATGTCGTAATCATTAGATGATGTCATAATCATTTTGTTGATGTCATAATCATTTGATGATGTCATAATTATTGATGTCATAATCATTGGATGATGTCATAATCATTTTGTTGATGTCATAATCATTGGATGATGTCATAATCATAAGATGATGTCATAATCATTTTGTTGATGTCATAATCATTTGATGATGTCATAATCATTTGATGTCATAATCATTTAGTTGATGTCATAATGATTTGATGATGTCATAATCATTTGATGATGTCATAATCATTTGATGATGTCATAATCATTTTGTTGATGTCATAATCATTTGATGATGACACAATCATTTTGTTGATGTCATAATGATTTGATGATATCATAATCATTTGATGTCATAATCATTGGATGATGTCATAATCATTTTGTTGATGTCATAATCATTTGATGATGTCATAATCATTTGATTTCATAATCATTGGATGATGTCATAATCATTTGATGATGTCATAATGATTTTGTTGATGTCATAATCATTTGATGATGCCATAATCATTTTGTTGATGTCATAATATTTTGATGATGTCATAATCATTGATGTCATAATCATTGGATGATGTCATATTCATTTTGTTGATGTCATAATCATTTGATGATGTCATAATCATTAGATGATGTCATAATCATTTTGTTGATGTCATAATCATTTGATGATGTCATAATCATTTGATGTCATAATCATTGGATGATGTCATAATCATTTTGTTGATGTCATAGTCATTGGATGATGTCATAATCATTAGATGATGTCCTAATCATTTTGTTGATGTCATAATCATATGATGATGTCATAATCATTTGATGTCATATTCATTTTGTTGATGTCATAATGATTTGATGATGTCATAATCATTTTGTTGATGTCATAATCATTTGATGATGTCATAATCATTTGATGTCATAATCATTTGATGTCATAATCATTTTGTTGATGTCATAATGATTTGATAATGTCATAATCATTTGATGTCATAATCATTGGATGATGTCATAATCATTTTGTTGATGTCATAATCAATTGATGATGTCATAATCATTGGATGATGTCATAATCTTTTTGTTGATGTCATAATCATTTGATGATGTCATAATCATTTGATGTCATAATCATTGGATGATGTCATAATCATTTTTTTGATGTCATAATCATTTGATGATGTCATAATCATTTTGTTGATGTCATAATCATTTGATGATGTCATAATCATTTGATGTCATAATCATTGGATGATGTCATAATCATTTTGTTGAAGTCATAATCATTTGATGATGTCATAATCATTTTGTTGATGTCATAATCATTTTGTTGATGTCATAATCATTTGATGATGTCATAATCATTTTGTTGATGTCATAATCATTTGATGATGTCATAATCATTTGATGTCATAATCATTGGATGATGTCATAATCATTTTGTTGATTTCATAATCATTTGATGATGTCATAATCATTTGATGTCACAATCATTGGATGATGTCATAATCATTTTGTTGATGTCATAATCATTTGATGATGTCATAATCATTTGATGATGTCATAATCATTTTGTTGATGTCATAATCATTTGATGATGTCATAATCATTTGATGTCATAATCATTGGATGATGTCATAATCATTTTGTTGATGTCATAATCATTTTGTTGATGTCATAATCATTGGATGGTGTTATAATCCTTTTGTTGATGTCATAATCATTTGATGATGTCATAATCATTAGATGATGTCATAATCATTTTGTTGATGTCATAATCATTTGATGATGTCATAATCATTTGATGTCATAATCATTGGATGATGTAATAATCATTTGATGTCATAATCATTTTATGATGTCATAATGATTTGATGATGTCATAATCATTTGATGTCATAATCATTGGATGATGTCATAATCACTTGATGATGTCATAATCGTTTTGTTGATGTCATAATCATTTTGTTGTTGTCATAATCATTTTGTTGATGTCATAATCATTTGATGATGTCATAATCATTTGATGTCATAATCATTGGATGATGTCATAATCATTTTGTTGATGTCATAATCATTTGATGATGTCATAATCATTAGATGATGTCATAATCATTTTGTTGATGTCATAATCATTGGATGATGTCATAATCATTGGATGATGTCATAATCATTTTGTTGATGTCATAATCATTTGATGATGTCATAATCATTTGATGTCATAATCATTGGATGATGTCATAATCATTTTGTTGATGTCATAATCATTTGATGATGTCATAATCATTTGATGATGTAATAATCATTTTGTTGATGTCATAATCATTTGATGATGTCATAATCATTTGATGTCATAATCATTGGATGATGTCATAATCATTTTGTTGATGTCATAATCATTTTATGATGTCATAATCATTTTGTTGATGTCATAATCAATGGATGATGTCATAATCCTTTTGTTGATGTCATAATCATTTGATGATGTCGTAATCATTAGATGATGTCATAATCATTTTGTTGATGTCATAATCATTTGATGATGTCATAATCATTGATGTCATAATCATTGGATGATGTCATAATCATTTTGTTGATGTCATAATCATTGGATGATGTCATAATCATTAGATGATGTCATAATCATTTTGTTGATGTCATAATCATTTGATGATGTCATAATCATTTGATGTCATAATCATTTTGTTGATGTCATAATGATTTGATGATGTCATAATCATTTGATGATGTCATAATCACTAGATGATGTCATAATCATTTTGTTGATGTCATAATCATTTGATGATGTCATAATCATTTTGTTGATGTCATAATGATTTGATGATATCATAATCATTTGATGTCATAATCATTGGATGATGTCATAATCATTTTGTTGATGTCATAATCATTTGATGATGTCATAATCATTTGATTTCATAATCATTGGATGATGTCATAATCATTTGATGATGTCATAATGATTTTGTTGATGTCATAATCATTTGATGATGCCATAATCATTTTGTTGATGTCATAATCATTTGATGATGTCATAATCATTGATGTCATAATCATTGGATGATGTCATAATCATTTTGTTGATGTCATAATCATTTTGTTGATGTCATAATGATTTGATGATATCATAATCATTGGATGATGTCATAATCATTTTGTTGATGTCATAATCATTTGATGATGTCATAATCATTTGATTTCATAATCATTGGATGATGTCATAATCATTTGATGATGTCATAATGATTTTGTTGATGTCATAATCATTTGATGATGCCATAATCATTTTGTTGATGTCATAATCATTTGATGATGTCATAATCATTGATGTCATAATCATTGGATGATGTCATAATCATTTTGTTGATGTCATAATCATTTGATGATGTCATAATCATTTGATGATGTCATAATGATTTTGTTGATGTCATAATCATTTGATGATGCCATAATCATTTTGTTGATGTCATAATCATTTTATGATGTCATAATCATTTTGTTGATGTCATAATCATTTTGTTGATGTCATAATGATTTGATGATGTCATAATCATTTGATGTCATAATCATTGGATGATGTCATAATCATTTTGTTGATGTCATAATCATTTGATGATGTCATAATCATTAGATGATGTCATAATCATTTTGTTGATGTCATAATCATTTGATGATGTCATAATCATTGATGTCATAATCATTGGATGATGTCATAATCATTTTGTTGATGTCATAATCATTGGATGATGTCATCATCAATAGATGATGTCATAATCATTTTGTTGATGTCATAATCATTAGATGATGTCATAATCATTTTGTTGATGTCATAATCATTTGATGATGTCATAATCATTTTGTTGATGTCATAATCATTTTGTTGATGTCATAATGATTTGATGATATCATAATCATTTGATGTCATAATCATTGGATGATGTCATAATCATTTTGTTGATGTCATAATCATTTGATGATGTCATAATCATTTGATGTCATAATCATTGGATGATGTTATAATCATTGGATGATGTCATAATCATTTTGTTGATGTCATAATCATCTGATGATGCCATAATCATTTTGTTGATGTCATAATCATTTTATGATGTCATAATCATTTTGTTGATGTCATAATCATTTTGTTGATATCATAATGATTTGATGATGTCATAATCATTTGATGTCATAATCATTGGATGATGTCATAATCATTTTGTTGATGTCATAATCATTTGATGATGTCATAATCATTAGATGATGTCATAATCATTTTGTTGATGTCATAATCATTTGATTTCATAATCATTGGATGATGTCATAATCATTTTGTTGATGTCATAATCATTTGATGATGTCATAATCATTTGATGTCATAATCATTGGATGATGTCATAATCATTTTGTTGATGTCATAATCATTTGATGATGTCATAATCATTAGATGATGTCATAATCATTTTGTTAATGTCATAATCATTTGATGATGTCATAATCATTTGATGTCATAATCATTGGATGATGTCATAATCATTTTGTTGATGTCATAATCATTTGATGATGTCATAATCATTAGATGATGTCATAATCATTTTGTTGATGTCATAATCATTTGATGTCATAATCATTAGATGATGTCATAATCATTTTGTTGATGTCATAATCATTTGATAATGTCATAATCATTTGATGTCATAATCATTGGATGATGTCATAATCATTTTGTTGATGTCATAATCATTTGATGATGTCATAATCATTTGATGATGTCATAATCATTTTGTTGATGTCATAATCATTTGATGATGTCATAATCATTTGATGTCATAATCATTGGATGATGTCATAATCATTTTGTTGATGTCATAATCATTTTATGATGTCATAATCATTTTGTTGATGTCATAATCATTGGATGATGTCATAATCCTTTTGTTGATGTCATAATCATTTGATGATGTCATAATCATTAGATGATGTCATAATCATTTTGTTGATGTCATAATCATTTGATGATGTCATAATCATTGATGTCATAATCATTGGATGATGTCATAATCATTGGATGATGTCATAATCATTTTGTTGATGTCATAATCATTTGATGATGTCATAATCATTAAATGATGTCATAATCATTTTGTTGATGTCATAATCATTTGATGATGTCATAATCATTGATGTCATAATCATTGGATGATGTCATAATCATTTTGTTGATGTCATAATCAATGGATGATGTCATAATCATTAGATGATGTCATAATCATTTTGTTGATGTCATAATCATTTGATGATATCATAATCATTTGATGATGTCATAATCATTTTGTTGATGTCATAATCATTTGATGATGTCATAATGATTTGATGATGTCATAATCATTGGATGATGTAATAATCATTTGATGTCATAATCATTTTATGATGTCATAATGATTTGATGATGTCATAATGATTTGATGATGTCATAATCATTTGATGTCATAATCATTGGATGATGTCATAATCATTTGATGATGTCATAATCGTTTTGTTGATGTCATAATCATTTTGTTGATGTCATAATGATTTGATGATATCATAATCATTTTGTTGATGTCATAATCATTTGATGATGTCATAATCATTGATGTCATAATCATTGGATGATGTCATAATCATTTTGTGGATGTCATAATCAATGGATGATGTCATAATCATTAGATGATGTCCTAATCATTTTGTTGATGTCATAATCATTTGATGATGTCATAATCAATTGATGTCATAATCATTGGATGATGTAATAATCATTTGATGTCATAATCTTTTTATGATGTCATAATGATTTGATGATGTCATAATCATTTGATGTCATAATCATTGGATGATGTCATAATCATTTGATGATGTCATAATCGTTTTGTTGATGTCATAATCATTTTGTTGATGTCATAATCATTTTGTTGATGTCATAATCATTTGATGGTGTCATAATCATTTGATGTCATAATCATTGGATGATGTCATAATCATTTTGTTGATGTCATAATCATTTGATGATGTCATAATCATTAGATGATGTCATAATCATTTTGTTGATGTCATAATCATTGGATGATGTCATAATCATTGGATGATGTCATAATCATTTTGTTGATGTCATAATCATTTGATGATGTCATAATCATTTGATGACATAATCATTGGATGATGTCATAATCATTTTGTTGATGTCATAATCATTTGATGATGTCATAATCATTTTGTTGATGTCATAATCATTTGATGATGTCATAATCATTTGATGACATAATCATTGGATGATGTCATAATCATTTTGTTGATGTCATAATCATTTGATGATGTCATAATCATTTGATGACATAATCATTGGATGATGTCATAATCATTTTGTTGATGTCATAATCGTTTTATGATGTCATAATCATTTTGTTGATGTCATAATCAATGGATGATGTCATAATCCTTTTGTTGATGTCATAATCATTTGATGATGTCATAATCATTAGATGATGTCATAATCATTTTGTTGATGTCATAATCATTTGATGATGTCATAATCATTTTGTTGATGTCATGATCATTTTGTTGATGTCATAATGATTTGATGATGTCATAATCATTTTGTTGATGTCATAATCATTTGATGATGTCATAATCATTTGATGTCATAATCATTGAATGATGTCATAATCATTTTGTTGATGTCATAATCATTTGATGATGTCATAATCATTTGATGATGTCATAATGATTTTGTTGATGTCATAATCATTTGATGATGCCATAATCATTTTGTTGATGTCATAATCATTTTATGATGTCATAATCATTTTGTTGATGTCATAATCATTTTGTTGATGTCATAATGATTTGATGATGTCATAATCATTTGATGTCATAATCATTGGATGATGTCATAATCATTTTGTTGATGTCATAATCATTTGATGATGTCGTAATCATTAGATGATGTCATAATCATTTTGTTGATGTCATAATCATTTGATGATGTCATAATCATTGATGTCATAATCATTGGATGATGTCATAATCATTTTGTTGATGTCATAATCATTGGATGATGTCATAATCATTAGATGATGTCATAATCATTTTGTTGATGTCATAATCATTTGATGATGTCATAATCATTTGATGTCATAATCATTTTGTTGATGTCATAATGATTTGATGATGTCATAATCATTTGATGATGTCATAATCATTAGATGATGTCATAATCATTTTGTTGATGTCATAATCATTTGATGATGTCATAATCATTTTGTTGATGTCATAATCATTTTGTTGATGTCATAATGATTTGATGATATCATAATCATTTGATGTCATAATCATTGGATGATGTCATAATCCTTTTGTTGATGTCATAATCATTTGATGATGTCATAATCATTAGATGATGTCATAATCATTTTGTTGATGTCATAATCATTTGATGATGTCATAATCATTGGTGTCATAATCATTGGATGATGTCATAATCATTGGATGATGTCATAATCATTTTGTTGATGTCATAATCATTTGATGATGTCATAATCATTAAATGATGTCATAATCATTTTGTTGATGTCATAATCATTTGATGATGTCATAATCATAGATGTCATAATCATTGGATGATGTCATAATCATTTTGTGGATGTCATAATCAATGGATGATGTCATAATCATTAGATGATGTCATAATCATTTTGTTGATGTCATAATCATTTGATGATATCATAATCATTTGATGATGTCATAATCATTTTGTTGATGTCATAATCATTTGATGATGTCATAATCAATTGATGTCATAATCATTGGATGATGTAATAATCATTTGATGTCATAATCTTTTTATGATGTCATAATGATTTGATGATGTCATAATCATTTGATGTCATAATCATTGGATGATGTCATAATCATTTGATGATGTCATAATCGTTTTGTTGATGTCATAATCATTTTGTTGATGTCATAATCATTTTGTTGATGTCATAATCATTTGATGGTGTCATAATCATTTGATGTCATAATCATTGGATGATGTCATAATCATTTTGTTGATGTCATAATCATTTGATGATGTCATAATCATTAGATGATGTCATAATCATTTTGTTGATGTCATAATCATTGGATGATGTCATAATCATTGGATGATGTCATAATCATTTTGTTGATGTCATAATCATTTGATGTCATAATCATTGGATGATTTCATAATCATTTTGTTGATGTCATAATCATTTGATGATGTCATAATCATTTTGTTGATGTCATAATCATTTGATGATGTCATAATCATTTGATGACATAATCATTGGATGATGTCATAATCATTTTGTTGATGTCATAATCGTTTTATGATGTCATAATCATTTTGTTGATGTCATAATCAATGGATGATGTCATAATCCTTTTGTTGATGTCATAATCATTTGATGATGTCATAATCATTAGATGATGTCATAATCATTTTGTTGATGTCATAATCATTTGATGATGTCATAATCATTTTGTTGATGTCATGATCATTTTGTTGATGTCATAATGATTTGATGATGTCATAATCATTTTGTTGATGTCATAATCATTTGATGATGTCATAATCATTTGATGTCATAATCATTGAATGATGTCATAATCATTTTGTTGATGTCATAATCATTTGATGATGTCATAATCATTTGATGATGTCATAATGATTTTGTTGATGTCATAATCATTTGATGATGCCACAATCATTTTGTTGATGTCATAATGATTTGATGATGTCATAATAATTTGATGTCATAATCATTGGATGATGTCATAATCATTTTGTTGATGTCATAATCATTAGATGATGTCATAATCATTTTGTTGATGTCATAATCATTTTGTTGATGTCATAATCATTTGATGATGTCGTAATCATTAGATGATGTCATAATCATTTTGTTGATGTCATAATCATTTGATGATGTCATAATTATTGATGTCATAATCATTGGATGATGTCATAATCATTTTGTTGATGTCATAATCATTGGATGATGTCATAATCATTAGATGATGTCATAATCATTTTGTTGATGTCATAATCATTTGATGATATCATAATCATTTGATGTCATAATCATTGGATGATGTCATAATCATTTTGTTGATGTCATAATCATTTGATGATGTCATAATCATTTGATTTCATAATCATTGGATGATGTCATAATCATTTGATGATGTCATAATGATTTTGTTGATGTCATAATCATTTGATGATGCCATAATCATTTTGTTGATGTCATAATCATTTGATGATGTCATAATCATTGATGTCATAATCATTGGATGATGTCATAATCATTTTGTTGATGTCATAATCATTTTGTTGATGTCATAATGATTTGATGATATCATAATCATTGGATGATGTCATAATCATTTTGTTGATGTCATAATCATTTGATGATGTCATAATCATTTGATTTCATAATCATTGGATGATGTCATAATCATTTGATGATGTCATAATGATTTTGTTGATGTCATAATCATTTGATGATGCCATAATCATTTTGTTGATGTCATAATCATTTGATGTCATAATCATTGGATGATGTCATAATCATTTTGTTGATGTCATAATCATTTTGTTGATGTCATAATCATTGGATGGTGTTATAATCCTTTTGTTGATGTCATAATCATTTGATGATGTCATAATCATTAGATGATGTCATAATCATTTTGTTGATGTCATAATCATTTGATGATGTCATAATCATTTGATGTCATAATCATTGGATGATGTAATAATCATTTGATGTCATAATCATTTTATGATGTCATAATGATTTGATGATGTCATAATCATTTGATGTCATAATCATTGGATGATGTCATAATCACTTGATGATGTCATAATCGTTTTGTTGATGTCATAATCATTTTGTTGTTGTCATAATCATTTTGTTGATGTCATAATCATTTGATGATGTCATAATCATTTGATGTCATAATCATTGGATGATGTCATAATCATTTTGTTGATGTCATAATCATTTGATGATGTCATAATCATTAGATGATGTCATAATCATTTTGTTGATGTCATAATCATTGGATGATGTCATAATCATTGGATGATGTCATAATCATTTTGTTGATGTCATAATCATTTGATGATGTCATAATCATTTGATGTCATAATCATTGGATGATGTCATAATCATTTTGTTGATGTCATAATCATTTGATGATGTCATAATCATTTGATGATGTAATAATCATTTTGTTGATGTCATAATCATTTGATGATGTCATAATCATTTGATGTCATAATCATTGGATGATGTCATAATCATTTTGTTGATGTCATAATCATTTTATGATGTCATAATCATTTTGTTGATGTCATAATCAATGGATGATGTCATAATCCTTTTGTTGATGTCATAATCATTTGATGATGTCGTAATCATTAGATGATGTCATAATCATTTTGTTGATGTCATAATCATTTGATGATGTCATAATCATTGATGTCATAATCATTGGATGATGTCATAATCATTTTGTTGATGTCATAATCATTGGATGATGTCATAATCATTAGATGATGTCATAATCATTTTGTTGATGTCATAATCATTTGATGATGTCATAATCATTTGATGTCATAATCATTTTGTTGATGTCATAATGATTTGATGATGTCATAATCATTTGATGATGTCATAATCATTAGATGATGTCATAATCATTTTGTTGATGTCATAATCATTTGATGATGTCATAATCATTTTGTTGATGTCATAATGATTTGATGATATCATAATCATTTGATGTCATAATCATTGGATGATGTCATAATCATTTTGTTGATGTCATAATCATTTGATGATGTCATAATCATTTGATTTCATAATCATTGGATGATGTCATAATCATTTGATGATGTCATAATGATTTTGTTGATGTCATAATCATTTGATGATGCCATAATCATTTTGTTGATGTCATAATCATTTGATGATGTCATAATCATTGATGTCATAATCATTGGATGATGTCATAATCATTTTGTTGATGTCATAATCATTTTGTTGATGTCATAATGATTTGATGATATCATAATCATTGGATGATGTCATAATCATTTTGTTGATGTCATAATCATTTGATGATGTCATAATCATTTGATTTCATAATCATTGGATGATGTCATAATCATTTGATGATGTCATAATGATTTTGTTGATGTCATAATCATTTGATGATGCCATAATCATTTTGTTGATGTCATAATCATTTGATGATGTCATAATCATTGATGTCATAATCATTGGATGATGTCATAATCATTTTGTTGATGTCATAATCATTTGATGATGTCATAATCATTTGATGATGTCATAATGATTTTGTTGATGTCATAATCATTTGATGATGCCATAATCATTTTGTTGATGTCATAATCATTTTATGATGTCATAATCATTTTGTTGATGTCATAATCATTTTGTTGATGTCATAATGATTTGATGATGTCATAATCATTTGATGTCATAATCATTGGATGATGTCATAATCATTTTGTTGATGTCATAATCATTTGATGATGTCATAATCATTAGATGATGTCATAATCATTTTGTTGATGTCATAATCATTTGATGATGTCATAATCATTGATGTCATAATCATTGGATGATGTCATAATCATTTTGTTGATGTCATAATCATTGGATGATGTCATCATCAATAGATGATGTCATAATCATTTTGTTGATGTCATAATCATTAGATGATGTCATAATCATTTTGTTGATGTCATAATCATTTGATGATGTCATAATCATTTTGTTGATGTCATAATCATTTTGTTGATGTCATAATGATTTGATGATATCATAATCATTTGATGTCATAATCATTGGATGATGTCATAATCATTTTGTTGATGTCATAATCATTTGATGATGTCATAATCATTTGATGTCATAATCATTGGATGATGTTATAATCATTGGATGATGTCATAATCATTTTGTTGATGTCATAATCATCTGATGATGCCATAATCATTTTGTTGATGTCATAATCATTTTATGATGTCATAATCATTTTGTTGATGTCATAATCATTTTGTTGATATCATAATGATTTGATGATGTCATAATCATTTGATGTCATAATCATTGGATGATGTCATAATCATTTTGTTGATGTCATAATCATTTGATGATGTCATAATCATTAGATGATGTCATAATCATTTTGTTGATGTCATAATCATTTGATTTCATAATCATTGGATGATGTCATAATCATTTTGTTGATGTCATAATCATTTGATGATGTCATAATCATTTGATGTCATAATCATTGGATGATGTCATAATCATTTTGTTGATGTCATAATCATTTGATGATGTCATAATCATTAGATGATGTCATAATCATTTTGTTAATGTCATAATCATTTGATGATGTCATAATCATTTGATGTCATAATCATTGGATGATGTCATAATCATTTTGTTGATGTCATAATCATTTGATGATGTCATAATCATTAGATGATGTCATAATCATTTTGTTGATGTCATAATCATTTGATGTCATAATCATTAGATGATGTCATAATCATTTTGTTGATGTCATAATCATTTGATAATGTCATAATCATTTGATGTCATAATCATTGGATGATGTCATAATCATTTTGTTGATGTCATAATCATTTGATGATGTCATAATCATTTGATGATGTCATAATCATTTTGTTGATGTCATAATCATTTGATGATGTCATAATCATTTGATGTCATAATCATTGGATGATGTCATAATCATTTTGTTGATGTCATAATCATTTTATGATGTCATAATCATTTTGTTGATGTCATAATCATTGGATGATGTCATAATCCTTTTGTTGATGTCATAATCATTTGATGATGTCATAATCATTAGATGATGTCATAATCATTTTGTTGATGTCATAATCATTTGATGATGTCATAATCATTGATGTCATAATCATTGGATGATGTCATAATCATTGGATGATGTCATAATCATTTTGTTGATGTCATAATCATTTGATGATGTCATAATCATTAAATGATGTCATAATCATTTTGTTGATGTCATAATCATTTGATGATGTCATAATCATTGATGTCATAATCATTGGATGATGTCATAATCATTTTGTTGATGTCATAATCAATGGATGATGTCATAATCATTAGATGATGTCATAATCATTTTGTTGATGTCATAATCATTTGATGATATCATAATCATTTGATGATGTCATAATCATTTTGTTGATGTCATAATCATTTGATGATGTCATAATGATTTGATGATGTCATAATCATTGGATGATGTAATAATCATTTGATGTCATAATCATTTTATGATGTCATAATGATTTGATGATGTCATAATGATTTGATGATGTCATAATCATTTGATGTCATAATCATTGGATGATGTCATAATCATTTGATGATGTCATAATCGTTTTGTTGATGTCATAATCATTTTGTTGATGTCATAATGATTTGATGATATCATAATCATTTTGTTGATGTCATAATCATTTGATGATGTCATAATCATTGATGTCATAATCATTGGATGATGTCATAATCATTTTGTGGATGTCATAATCAATGGATGATGTCATAATCATTAGATGATGTCCTAATCATTTTGTTGATGTCATAATCATTTGATGATGTCATAATCAATTGATGTCATAATCATTGGATGATGTAATAATCATTTGATGTCATAATCTTTTTATGATGTCATAATGATTTGATGATGTCATAATCATTTGATGTCATAATCATTGGATGATGTCATAATCATTTGATGATGTCATAATCGTTTTGTTGATGTCATAATCATTTTGTTGATGTCATAATCATTTTGTTGATGTCATAATCATTTGATGGTGTCATAATCATTTGATGTCATAATCATTGGATGATGTCATAATCATTTTGTTGATGTCATAATCATTTGATGATGTCATAATCATTAGATGATGTCATAATCATTTTGTTGATGTCATAATCATTGGATGATGTCATAATCATTGGATGATGTCATAATCATTTTGTTGATGTCATAATCATTTGATGATGTCATAATCATTTGATGACATAATCATTGGATGATGTCATAATCATTTTGTTGATGTCATAATCATTTGATGATGTCATAATCATTTTGTTGATGTCATAATCATTTGATGATGTCATAATCATTTGATGACATAATCATTGGATGATGTCATAATCATTTTGTTGATGTCATAATCGTTTTATGATGTCATAATCATTTTGTTGATGTCATAATCAATGGATGATGTCATAATCCTTTTGTTGATGTCATAATCATTTGATGATGTCATAATCATTAGATGATGTCATAATCATTTTGTTGATGTCATAATCATTTGATGATGTCATAATCATTTTGTTGATGTCATGATCATTTTGTTGATGTCATAATGATTTGATGATGTCATAATCATTTTGTTGATGTCATAATCATTTGATGATGTCATAATCATTTGATGTCATAATCATTGAATGATGTCATAATCATTTTGTTGATGTCATAATCATTTGATGATGTCATAATCATTTGATGATGTCATAATGATTTTGTTGATGTCATAATCATTTGATGATGCCATAATCATTTTGTTGATGTCATAATCATTTTATGATGTCATAATCATTTTGTTGATGTCATAATCATTTTGTTGATGTCATAATGATTTGATGATGTCATAATCATTTGATGTCATAATCATTGGATGATGTCATAATCATTTTGTTGATGTCATAATCATTTGATGATGTCGTAATCATTAGATGATGTCATAATCATTTTGTTGATGTCATAATCATTTGATGATGTCATAATCATTGATGTCATAATCATTGGATGATGTCATAATCATTTTGTTGATGTCATAATCATTGGATGATGTCATAATCATTAGATGATGTCATAATCATTTTGTTGATGTCATAATCATTTGATGATGTCATAATCATTTGATGTCATAATCATTTTGTTGATGTCATAATGATTTGATGATGTCATAATCATTTGATGATGTCATAATCATTAGATGATGTCATAATCATTTTGTTGATGTCATAATCATTTGATGATGTCATAATCATTTTGTTGATGTCATAATCATTTTGTTGATGTCATAATGATTTGATGATATCATAATCATTTGATGTCATAATCATTGGATGATGTCATAATCCTTTTGTTGATGTCATAATCATTTGATGATGTCATAATCATTAGATGATGTCATAATCATTTTGTTGATGTCATAATCATTTGATGATGTCATAATCATTGGTGTCATAATCATTGGATGATGTCATAATCATTGGATGATGTCATAATCATTTTGTTGATGTCATAATCATTTGATGATGTCATAATCATTAAATGATGTCATAATCATTTTGTTGATGTCATAATCATTTGATGATGTCATAATCATAGATGTCATAATCATTGGATGATGTCATAATCATTTTGTGGATGTCATAATCAATGGATGATGTCATAATCATTAGATGATGTCATAATCATTTTGTTGATGTCATAATCATTTGATGATATCATAATCATTTGATGATGTCATAATCATTTTGTTGATGTCATAATCATTTGATGATGTCATAATCAATTGATGTCATAATCATTGGATGATGTAATAATCATTTGATGTCATAATCTTTTTATGATGTCATAATGATTTGATGATGTCATAATCATTTGATGTCATAATCATTGGATGATGTCATAATCATTTGATGATGTCATAATCGTTTTGTTGATGTCATAATCATTTTGTTGATGTCATAATCATTTTGTTGATGTCATAATCATTTGATGGTGTCATAATCATTTGATGTCATAATCATTGGATGATGTCATAATCATTTTGTTGATGTCATAATCATTTGATGATGTCATAATCATTAGATGATGTCATAATCATTTTGTTGATGTCATAATCATTGGATGATGTCATAATCATTGG
The DNA here is from genome assembly GCF_039654945.1 of Dendrobates tinctorius. Lineage (NCBI taxonomy): Eukaryota > Metazoa > Chordata > Amphibia > Anura > Dendrobatidae > Dendrobates > Dendrobates tinctorius. The sequence goes on along the minus strand of NW_027361687.1, from coordinate 37,812,249 downwards.
ATGATGTCATAATCATTTTGTTGATGTCATAATCATTTGATGTCATAATCATTGGATGATTTCATAATCATTTTGTTGATGTCATAATCATTTGATGATGTCATAATCATTTTGTTGATGTCATAATCATTTGATGATGTCATAATCATTTGATGACATAATCATTGGATGATGTCATAATCATTTTGTTGATGTCATAATCGTTTTATGATGTCATAATCATTTTGTTGATGTCATAATCAATGGATGATGTCATAATCCTTTTGTTGATGTCATAATCATTTGATGATGTCATAATCATTAGATGATGTCATAATCATTTTGTTGATGTCATAATCATTTGATGATGTCATAATCATTTTGTTGATGTCATGATCATTTTGTTGATGTCATAATGATTTGATGATGTCATAATCATTTTGTTGATGTCATAATCATTTGATGATGTCATAATCATTTGATGTCATAATCATTGAATGATGTCATAATCATTTTGTTGATGTCATAATCATTTGATGATGTCATAATCATTTGATGATGTCATAATGATTTTGTTGATGTCATAATCATTTGATGATGCCACAATCATTTTGTTGATGTCATAATGATTTGATGATGTCATAATAATTTGATGTCATAATCATTGGATGATGTCATAATCATTTTGTTGATGTCATAATCATTAGATGATGTCATAATCATTTTGTTGATGTCATAATCATTTTGTTGATGTCATAATCATTTGATGATGTCGTAATCATTAGATGATGTCATAATCATTTTGTTGATGTCATAATCATTTGATGATGTCATAATTATTGATGTCATAATCATTGGATGATGTCATAATCATTTTGTTGATGTCATAATCATTGGATGATGTCATAATCATTAGATGATGTCATAATCATTTTGTTGATGTCATAATCATTTGATGATATCATAATCATTTGATGTCATAATCATTGGATGATGTCATAATCATTTTGTTGATGTCATAATCATTTGATGATGTCATAATCATTTGATTTCATAATCATTGGATGATGTCATAATCATTTGATGATGTCATAATGATTTTGTTGATGTCATAATCATTTGATGATGCCATAATCATTTTGTTGATGTCATAATCATTTGATGATGTCATAATCATTGATGTCATAATCATTGGATGATGTCATAATCATTTTGTTGATGTCATAATCATTTTGTTGATGTCATAATGATTTGATGATATCATAATCATTGGATGATGTCATAATCATTTTGTTGATGTCATAATCATTTGATGATGTCATAATCATTTGATTTCATAATCATTGGATGATGTCATAATCATTTGATGATGTCATAATGATTTTGTTGATGTCATAATCATTTGATGATGCCATAATCATTTTGTTGATGTCATAATCATTTGATGATGTCATAATCATTGATGTCATAATCATTGGATGATGTCATAATCATTTTGTTGATGTCATAATCATTTGATGATGTCATAATCATTTGATGATGTCATAATGATTTTGTTGATGTCATAATCATTTGATGATGCCATAATCATTTTGTTGATGTCATAATCATTTTATGATGTCATAATCATTTTGTTGATGTCATAATCATTTTGTTGATGTCATAATGATTTGATGATGTCATAATCATTTGATGTCATAATCATTGGATGATGTCATAATCATTTTGTTGATGTCATAATCATTTGATGATGTCATAATCATTAGATTATGTCATAATCATTTTGTTGATGTCATAATCATTTGATGATGTCATAATCATTGATGTCATAATCATTGGATGATGTCATAATCATTTTGTTGATGTCATAATCATTGGATGATGTCATCATCAATAGATGATGTCATAATCATTTTGTTGATGTCATAATCATTAGATGATGTCATAATCATTTTGTTGATGTCATAATCATTTGATGATGTCATAATCATTTTGTTGATGTCATAATCATTTTGTTGATGTCATAATGATTTGATGATATCATAATCATTTGATGTCATAATCATTGGATGATGTCATAATCATTTTGTTGATGTCATAATCATTTGATGATGTCATAATCATTTGATGTCATAATCATTGGATGATGTTATAATCATTGGATGATGTCATAATCATTTTGTTGATGTCATAATCATCTGATGATGCCATAATCATTTTGTTGATGTCATAATCATTTTATGATGTCATAATCATTTTGTTGATGTCATAATCATTTTGTTGATATCATAATGATTTGATGATGTCATAATCATTTGATGTCATAATCATTGGATGATGTCATAATCATTTTGTTGATGTCATAATCATTTGATGATGTCATAATCATTAGATGATGTCATAATCATTTTGTTGATGTCATAATCATTTGATTTCATAATCATTGGATGATGTCATAATCATTTTGTTGATGTCATAATCATTTGATGATGTCATAATCATTTGATGTCATAATCATTGGATGATGTCATAATCATTTTGTTGATGTCATAATCATTTGATGATGTCATAATCATTAGATGATGTCATAATCATTTTGTTAATGTCATAATCATTTGATGATGTCATAATCATTTGATGTCATAATCATTGGATGATGTCATAATCATTTTGTTGATGTCATAATCATTTGATGATGTCATAATCATTAGATGATGTCATAATCATTTTGTTGATGTCATAATCATTTGATGTCATAATCATTAGATGATGTCATAATCATTTTGTTGATGTCATAATCATTTGATAATGTCATAATCATTTGATGTCATAATCATTGGATGATGTCATAATCATTTTGTTGATGTCATAATCATTTGATGATGTCATAATCATTTGATGATGTCATAATCATTTTGTTGATGTCATAATCATTTGATGATGTCATAATCATTTGATGTCATAATCATTGGATGATGTCATAATCATTTTGTTGATGTCATAATCATTTTATGATGTCATAATCATTTTGTTGATGTCATAATCATTGGATGATGTCATAATCCTTTTGTTGATGTCATAATCATTTGATGATGTCATAATCATTAGATGATGTCATAATCATTTTGTTGATGTCATAATCATTTGATGATGTCATAATCATTGATGTCATAATCATTGGATGATGTCATAATCATTGGATGATGTCATAATCATTTTGTTGATGTCATAATCATTTGATGATGTCATAATCATTAAATGATGTCATAATCATTTTGTTGATGTCATAATCATTTGATGATGTCATAATCATTGATGTCATAATCATTGGATGATGTCATAATCATTTTGTTGATGTCATAATCAATGGATGATGTCATAATCATTAGATGATGTCATAATCATTTTGTTGATGTCATAATCATTTGATGATATCATAATCATTTGATGATGTCATAATCATTTTGTTGATGTCATAATCATTTGATGATGTCATAATGATTTGATGATGTCATAATCATTGGATGATGTAATAATCATTTGATGTCATAATCATTTTATGATGTCATAATGATTTGATGATGTCATAATGATTTGATGATGTCATAATCATTTGATGTCATAATCATTGGATGATGTCATAATCATTTGATGATGTCATAATCGTTTTGTTGATGTCATAATCATTTTGTTGATGTCATAATGATTTGATGATATCATAATCATTTTGTTGATGTCATAATCATTTGATGATGTCATAATCATTGATGTCATAATCATTGGATGATGTCATAATCATTTTGTGGATGTCATAATCAATGGATGATGTCATAATCATTAGATGATGTCATAATCATTTTGTTGATGTCATAATCATTTGATGATATCATAATCATTTGATGATGTCATAATCATTTTGTTGATGTCATAATCATTTGATGATGTCATAATCAATTGATGTCATAATCATTGGATGATGTAATAATCATTTGATGTCATAATCTTTTTATGATGTCATAATGATTTGATGATGTCATAATCATTTGATGTCATAATCATTGGATGATGTCATAATCATTTGATGATGTCATAATCGTTTTGTTGATGTCATAATCATTTTGTTGATGTCATAATCATTTTGTTGATGTCATAATCATTTGATGGTGTCATAATCATTTGATGTCATAATCATTGGATGATGTCATAATCATTTTGTTGATGTCATAATCATTTGATGATGTCATAATCATTAGATGATGTCATAATCATTTTGTTGATGTCATAATCATTGGATGATGTCATAATCATTGGATGATGTCATAATCATTTTGTTGATGTCATAATCATTTGATGATGTCATAATCATTTGATGACATAATCATTGGATGATGTCATAATCATTTTGTTGATGTCATAATCATTTGATGATGTCATAATCATTTTGTTGATGTCATAATCATTTGATGATGTCATAATCATTTGATGACATAATCATTGGATGATGTCATAATCATTTTGTTGATGTCATAATCGTTTTATGATGTCATAATCATTTTGTTGATGTCATAATCAATGGATGATGTCATAATCCTTTTGTTGATGTCATAATCATTTGATGATGTCATAATCATTAGATGATGTCATAATCATTTTGTTGATGTCATAATCATTTGATGATGTCATAATCATTTTGTTGATGTCATGATCATTTTGTTGATGTCATAATGATTTGATGATGTCATAATCATTTTGTTGATGTCATAATCATTTGATGATGTCATAATCATTTGATGTCATAATCATTGAATGATGTCATAATCATTTTGTTGATGTCATAATCATTTGATGATGTCATAATCATTTGATGATGTCATAATGATTTTGTTGATGTCATAATCATTTGATGATGCCATAATCATTTTGTTGATGTCATAATCATTTTATGATGTCATAATCATTTTGTTGATGTCATAATCATTTTGTTGATGTCATAATGATTTGATGATGTCATAATCATTTGATGTCATAATCATTGGATGATGTCATAATCATTTTGTTGATGTCATAATCATTTGATGATGTCGTAATCATTAGATGATGTCATAATCATTTTGTTGATGTCATAATCATTTGATGATGTCATAATCATTGATGTCATAATCATTGGATGATGTCATAATCATTTTGTTGATGTCATAATCATTGGATGATGTCATAATCATTAGATGATGTCATAATCATTTTGTTGATGTCATAATCATTTGATGATGTCATAATCATTTGATGTCATAATCATTTTGTTGATGTCATAATGATTTGATGATGTCATAATCATTTGATGATGTCATAATCATTAGATGATGTCATAATCATTTTGTTGATGTCATAATCATTTGATGATGTCATAATCATTTTGTTGATGTCATAATCATTTTGTTGATGTCATAATGATTTGATGATATCATAATCATTTGATGTCATAATCATTGGATGATGTCATAATCCTTTTGTTGATGTCATAATCATTTGATGATGTCATAATCATTAGATGATGTCATAATCATTTTGTTGATGTCATAATCATTTGATGATGTCATAATCATTGGTGTCATAATCATTGGATGATGTCATAATCATTGGATGATGTCATAATCATTTTGTTGATGTCATAATCATTTGATGATGTCATAATCATTAAATGATGTCATAATCATTTTGTTGATGTCATAATCATTTGATGATGTCATAATCATTGATGTCATAATCATTGGATGATGTCATATTCATTTTGTGGATGTCATAATCAATGGATGATGTCATAATCATTAGATGATGTCATAATCATTTTGTTGATGTCATAATCATTTGATGATATCATAATCATTTGATGATGTCATAATCATTTTGTTGATGTCATAATCATTTGATGATGTCATAATCAATTGATGTCATAATCATTGGATGATGTAATAATCATTTGATGTCATAATCTTTTTATGATGTCATAATGATTTGATGATGTCATAATCATTTGATGTCATAATCATTGGATGATGTCATAATCATTTGATGATGTCATAATCGTTTTGTTGATGTCATAATCATTTTGTTGATGTCATAATCATTTTGTTGATGTCATAATCATTTGATGGTGTCATAATCATTTGATGTCATAATCATTGGATGATGTCATAATCATTTTGTTGATGTCATAATCATTTGATGATGGCATAATCATTAGATGATGTCATAATCATTTTGTTGATGTCATAATCATTTGATGATGTCATAATCATTGGATGATGTCATAATCATTTTGTTGATGTCATAATCATTTGATGTCATAATCATTGGATGATTTCATAATCATTTTGTTGATGTCATAATCATTTGATGATGTCATAATCATTTTGTTGATGTCATAATCATTTGATGATGTCATAATCATTTGATGACATAATCATTGGATGATGTCATAATCATTTTGTTGATGTCATAATCGTTTTATGATGTCATAATCATTTTGTTGATGTCATAATCAATGGATGATGTCATAATCCTTTTGTTGATGTCATAATCATTTGATGATGTCATAATCATTAGATGATGTCATAATCATTTTGTTGATGTCATAATCATTTGATGATGTCATAATCATTTTGTTGATGTCATGATCATTTTGTTGATGTCATAATGATTTGATGATGTCATAATCATTTTGTTGATGTCATAATCATTTGATGATGTCATAATCATTTGATGTCATAATCATTGAATGATGTCATAATCATTTTGTTGATGTCATAATCATTTGATGATGTCATAATCATTTGATGATGTCATAATGATTTTGTTGATGTCATAATCATTTGATGATGCCACAATCATTTTGTTGATGTCATAATGATTTGATGATGTCATAATAATTTGATGTCATAATCATTGGATGATGTCATAATCATTTTGTTGATGTCATAATCATTAGATGATGTCATAATCATTTTGTTGATGTCATAATCATTTTGTTGATGTCATAATCATTTGATGATGTCGTAATCATTAGATGATGTCATAATCATTTTGTTGATGTCATAATCATTTGATGATGTCATAATTATTGATGTCATAATCATTGGATGATGTCATAATCATTTTGTTGATGTCATAATCATTGGATGATGTCATAATCATTAGATGATGTCATAATCATTTTGTTGATGTCATAATCATTTGATGATGTCATAATCATTTGATGTCATAATCATTTAGTTGATGTCATAATGATTTGATGATGTCATAATCATTTGATGATGTCATAATCATTTGATGATGTCATAATCATTTTGTTGATGTCATAATCATTTGATGATGACACAATCATTTTGTTGATGTCATAATGATTTGATGATATCATAATCATTTGATGTCATAATCATTGGATGATGTCATAATCATTTTGTTGATGTCATAATCATTTGATGATGTCATAATCATTTGATTTCATAATCATTGGATGATGTCATAATCATTTGATGATGTCATAATGATTTTGTTGATGTCATAATCATTTGATGATGCCATAATCATTTTGTTGATGTCATAATATTTTGATGATGTCATAATCATTGATGTCATAATCATTGGATGATGTCATATTCATTTTGTTGATGTCATAATCATTTGATGATGTCATAATCATTAGATGATGTCATAATCATTTTGTTGATGTCATAATCATTTGATGATGTCATAATCATTTGATGTCATAATCATTGGATGATGTCATAATCATTTTGTTGATGTCATAGTCATTGGATGATGTCATAATCATTAGATGATGTCCTAATCATTTTGTTGATGTCATAATCATATGATGATGTCATAATCATTTGATGTCATATTCATTTTGTTGATGTCATAATGATTTGATGATGTCATAATCATTTTGTTGATGTCATAATCATTTGATGATGTCATAATCATTTGATGTCATAATGATTTGATAATGTCATAATCATTTTGTTGATGTCATAATGATTTGATAATGTCATAATCATTTGATGTCATAATCATTGGATGATGTCATAATCATTTTGTTGATGTCATAATCAATTGATGATGTCATAATCATTGGATGATGTCATAATCATTTTGTTGATGTCATAATCATTTGATGATGTCATAATCATTTGATGTCATAATCATTGGATGATGTCATAATCATTTTTTTGATGTCATAATCATTTGATGATGTCATAATCATTTTGTTGATGTCATAATCATTTGATGATGTCATAATCATTTGATGTCATAATCATTGGATGATGTCATAATCATTTTGTTGAAGTCATAATCATTTGATGATGTCATAATCATTTTGTTGATGTCATAATCATTTTGTTGATGTCATAATCATTTGATGATGTCATAATCATTTTGTTGATGTCATAATCATTTGATGATGTCATAATCATTTGATGTCATAATCATTGGATGATGTCATAATCATTTTGTTGATTTCATAATCATTTGATGATGTCATAATCATTTGATGTCACAATCATTGGATGATGTCATAATCATTTTGTTGATGTCATAATCATTTGATGATGTCATAATCATTTGATGATGTCATAATCATTTTGTTGATGTCATAATCATTTGATGATGTCATAATCATTTGATGTCATAATCATTGGATGATGTCATAATCATTTTGTTGATGTCATAATCATTTTGTTGATGTCATAATCATTGGATGGTGTTATAATCCTTTTGTTGATGTCATAATCATTTGATGATGTCATAATCATTAGATGATGTCATAATCATTTTGTTGATGTCATAATCATTTGATGATGTCATAATCATTTGATGTCATAATCATTGGATGATGTAATAATCATTTGATGTCATAATCATTTTATGATGTCATAATGATTTGATGATGTCATAATCATTTGATGTCATAATCATTGGATGATGTCATAATCACTTGATGATGTCATAATCGTTTTGTTGATGTCATAATCATTTTGTTGTTGTCATAATCATTTTGTTGATGTCATAATCATTTGATGATGTCATAATCATTTGATGTCATAATCATTGGATGATGTCATAATCATTTTGTTGATGTCATAATCATTTGATGATGTCATAATCATTAGATGATGTCATAATCATTTTGTTGATGTCATAATCATTGGATGATGTCATAATCATTGGATGATGTCATAATCATTTTGTTGATGTCATAATCATTTGATGATGTCATAATCATTTGATGTCATAATCATTGGATGATGTCATAATCATTTTGTTGATGTCATAATCATTTGATGATGTCATAATCATTTGATGATGTAATAATCATTTTGTTGATGTCATAATCATTTGATGATGTCATAATCATTTGATGTCATAATCATTGGATGATGTCATAATCATTTTGTTGATGTCATAATCATTTTATGATGTCATAATCATTTTGTTGATGTCATAATCAATGGATGATGTCATAATCCTTTTGTTGATGTCATAATCATTTGATGATGTCGTAATCATTAGATGATGTCATAATCATTTTGTTGATGTCATAATCATTTGATGATGTCATAATCATTGATGTCATAATCATTGGATGATGTCATAATCATTTTGTTGATGTCATAATCATTGGATGATGTCATAATCATTAGATGATGTCATAATCATTTTGTTGATGTCATAATCATTTGATGATGTCATAATCATTTGATGTCATAATCATTTTGTTGATGTCATAATGATTTGATGATGTCATAATCATTTGATGATGTCATAATCATTAGATGATGTCATAATCATTTTGTTGATGTCATAATCATTTGATGATGTCATAATCATTTTGTTGATGTCATAATGATTTGATGATATCATAATCATTTGATGTCATAATCATTGGATGATGTCATAATCATTTTGTTGATGTCATAATCATTTGATGATGTCATAATCATTTGATTTCATAATCATTGGATGATGTCATAATCATTTGATGATGTCATAATGATTTTGTTGATGTCATAATCATTTGATGATGCCATAATCATTTTGTTGATGTCATAATCATTTGATGATGTCATAATCATTGATGTCATAATCATTGGATGATGTCATAATCATTTTGTTGATGTCATAATCATTTTGTTGATGTCATAATGATTTGATGATATCATAATCATTGGATGATGTCATAATCATTTTGTTGATGTCATAATCATTTGATGATGTCATAATCATTTGATTTCATAATCATTGGATGATGTCATAATCATTTGATGATGTCATAATGATTTTGTTGATGTCATAATCATTTGATGATGCCATAATCATTTTGTTGATGTCATAATCATTTGATGATGTCATAATCATTGATGTCATAATCATTGGATGATGTCATAATCATTTTGTTGATGTCATAATCATTTGATGATGTCATAATCATTTGATGATGTCATAATGATTTTGTTGATGTCATAATCATTTGATGATGCCATAATCATTTTGTTGATGTCATAATCATTTTATGATGTCATAATCATTTTGTTGATGTCATAATCATTTTGTTGATGTCATAATGATTTGATGATGTCATAATCATTTGATGTCATAATCATTGGATGATGTCATAATCATTTTGTTGATGTCATAATCATTTGATGATGTCATAATCATTAGATGATGTCATAATCATTTTGTTGATGTCATAATCATTTGATGATGTCATAATCATTGATGTCATAATCATTGGATGATGTCATAATCATTTTGTTGATGTCATAATCATTGGATGATGTCATCATCAATAGATGATGTCATAATCATTTTGTTGATGTCATAATCATTAGATGATGTCATAATCATTTTGTTGATGTCATAATCATTTGATGATGTCATAATCATTTTGTTGATGTCATAATCATTTTGTTGATGTCATAATGATTTGATGATATCATAATCATTTGATGTCATAATCATTGGATGATGTCATAATCATTTTGTTGATGTCATAATCATTTGATGATGTCATAATCATTTGATGTCATAATCATTGGATGATGTTATAATCATTGGATGATGTCATAATCATTTTGTTGATGTCATAATCATCTGATGATGCCATAATCATTTTGTTGATGTCATAATCATTTTATGATGTCATAATCATTTTGTTGATGTCATAATCATTTTGTTGATATCATAATGATTTGATGATGTCATAATCATTTGATGTCATAATCATTGGATGATGTCATAATCATTTTGTTGATGTCATAATCATTTGATGATGTCATAATCATTAGATGATGTCATAATCATTTTGTTGATGTCATAATCATTTGATTTCATAATCATTGGATGATGTCATAATCATTTTGTTGATGTCATAATCATTTGATGATGTCATAATCATTTGATGTCATAATCATTGGATGATGTCATAATCATTTTGTTGATGTCATAATCATTTGATGATGTCATAATCATTAGATGATGTCATAATCATTTTGTTAATGTCATAATCATTTGATGATGTCATAATCATTTGATGTCATAATCATTGGATGATGTCATAATCATTTTGTTGATGTCATAATCATTTGATGATGTCATAATCATTAGATGATGTCATAATCATTTTGTTGATGTCATAATCATTTGATGTCATAATCATTAGATGATGTCATAATCATTTTGTTGATGTCATAATCATTTGATAATGTCATAATCATTTGATGTCATAATCATTGGATGATGTCATAATCATTTTGTTGATGTCATAATCATTTGATGATGTCATAATCATTTGATGATGTCATAATCATTTTGTTGATGTCATAATCATTTGATGATGTCATAATCATTTGATGTCATAATCATTGGATGATGTCATAATCATTTTGTTGATGTCATAATCATTTTATGATGTCATAATCATTTTGTTGATGTCATAATCATTGGATGATGTCATAATCCTTTTGTTGATGTCATAATCATTTGATGATGTCATAATCATTAGATGATGTCATAATCATTTTGTTGATGTCATAATCATTTGATGATGTCATAATCATTGATGTCATAATCATTGGATGATGTCATAATCATTGGATGATGTCATAATCATTTTGTTGATGTCATAATCATTTGATGATGTCATAATCATTAAATGATGTCATAATCATTTTGTTGATGTCATAATCATTTGATGATGTCATAATCATTGATGTCATAATCATTGGATGATGTCATAATCATTTTGTTGATGTCATAATCAATGGATGATGTCATAATCATTAGATGATGTCATAATCATTTTGTTGATGTCATAATCATTTGATGATATCATAATCATTTGATGATGTCATAATCATTTTGTTGATGTCATAATCATTTGATGATGTCATAATGATTTGATGATGTCATAATCATTGGATGATGTAATAATCATTTGATGTCATAATCATTTTATGATGTCATAATGATTTGATGATGTCATAATGATTTGATGATGTCATAATCATTTGATGTCATAATCATTGGATGATGTCATAATCATTTGATGATGTCATAATCGTTTTGTTGATGTCATAATCATTTTGTTGATGTCATAATGATTTGATGATATCATAATCATTTTGTTGATGTCATAATCATTTGATGATGTCATAATCATTTTGTTGATGTCATAATCATTTGATGATGTCATAATCATTTTGTTGATGTCATAATCATTTTGTTGATGTCATAATCATTTGATGATGTCATAATCATTTTGTTGATGTCATAATCATTTTGTTGATGTCATAATGATTTGATGATATCATAATGATTTGATGTCATAATCTTTGGATGATGTCATAATCATTTTGTTGATGTCATAATCATTTGATGATGTCATAATCATTTGATGTCATAATCATTGGATGATGTTATAATCATTGGATGATGTCATAATCATTTTGTTGATGTCATAATCATTGGATGATGTCATAATCATTTTGTTGATGTCATAATCATTTGATGATGTCATAATCATTTGATGTCATAATCATTGGATGATGTCATAATCATTGGATGATGTCATAATCATTTTGTTGATGTCATAATCATTTTGTTGATGTCATAATGATTTGATGATATCATAATCATTTAATGTCATAATCATTGGATGATGTCATAATCATTTTGTTGATGTCATAATCATTTGATGATGTCATAATCATTTGATGTCATAATCATTGGATGATGTCATAATCATTGGATGATGTCATAATCATTTTGTTGATGTCATAATCATTTTGTTGATGTCATAATCATTAAATGATATCATAATCATTTGATGTCATAATCATTGGATGATGTCATAATCATTGATGTCATAATCATTGGATGATGTCATAATCATTTTGTTGATGTCATAATCAATGGATGATGTCATAATCATTAGATGATGTCATAATCATTTTGTTGATGTCATAATCATTTGATGATATCATAATCATTTTGTTGATGTCATAATCATTTGATGATGTCATAATCATTTGATGATGTCATAATCATTGGATGATGTTATAATCATTTGATGTCATAATTATTTTATGATGTCATAATGATTTGATGATGTCATAATGATTTGATGATGTCATAATCATTTGATGTCATAATCATTGGATGATGTCATAATCATTTGATGATGTCATAATCGTTTTGTTGATGTCATAATCATTTTGTTGATGTCATAATCATTGATGTCATAATCATTGGATGATGTCATAATCATTGGATGATGTCATAATCATTTTGTTGATGTCATAATCATTTGATGATGTCATAATCATTTGATGATGTCATAATAATTGGATGATGTAATAATCATTTGATGTCATAATCATTTTATGATGTCATAATGATTTGATGATGTCATAATGATTTGATGATGTCATAATCATTTGATGTCATAATCATTGGATGATGTCATAATCATTTTGTTGATGTCATAATCATTTTGTTGATGTCATAATCATTTTGTTGATGTCATAATCATTTGATGATGTCATAATCATTTGATGTCATAATCATTGGATGATGTCATAATCATTTTGTTGATGTCATAATCATTTGATGATGTCATAATCATTAGATGATGTCATAATCATTTTGTTGATGTCATAATCATTGGATGATGTCATAATCAATGGATGATGTCATAATCCTTTTGTTGATGTCATAATCATTTGATGATGTCATAATCATTAGATGATGTCATAATCATTTTGTTGATGTCATAATCATTTGATGATGTCATAATCATTTTGTTGATGTCATAATCATTTTGTTGATGTCATAATGATTTGATGATGTCATAATCATTTTGTTGATGTCATAATCATTTGATGATGTCATAATCATTTGATGTCATAATCATTGAATGATGTCATAATCATTTTGTTGATGTCATAATCATTTGATGATGTCATAATCATTTGATGATGTCATAATGATTTTGTTGATGTCATAATCATTTGATGATGCCATAATCATTTTGTTGATGTCATAATCATTTTATGATGTCATAATCATTTTGTTGATGTCATAATCATTTTGTTGATGTCATAATGATTTGATGATGTCATAATCATTTGATGTCATAATCATTGGATGATGTCATAATCATTTTGTTGATGTCATAATCATTTGATGATGTCGTAATCATTAGATGATGTCATAATCATTTTGTTGATGTCATAATCATTTGATGATGTCATAATCATTGATGTCATAATCATTGGATGATGTCATAATCATTTTGTTGATGTCATAATCATTGGATGATGTCATAATCATTAGATGATGTCATAATCATTTTGTTGATGTCATAATCATTTGATGATGTCATAATCATTTGATGTCATAATCATTTTGTTGATGTCATAATGATTTGATGATGTCATAATCATTTGATGATGTCATAATCATTAGATGATGTCATAATCATTTTGTTGATGTCATAATCATTAGATGATGTCATAATCATTTTGTTGATGTCATAATCATTGGATGATGTCATAATCATTTTGTTGATGTCATAATCATTTGATGATGTCATAATCATTTGATTTCATAATCATTGGATGATGTCATAATCATTTGATGATGTCATAATGATTTTGTTGATGTCATAATCATTTGATGATGCCATAATCATTTTGTTGATGTCATAATCTTTTGATGATGTCATAATCATTGATGTCATAATCATTGGATGATGTCATAATCATTTTGTTGATGTCATAATCATTTGATGATGTCATAATCATTAGATGATGTCATAATCATTTTGTTGATGTCATAATCATTTGATGATGTCATAATCATTGATGTCATAATCATTGGATGATGTCATAATCATTTTTTTGATGTCATAATCATTAAATGATGTCATAATCATTAGATGATGTCCTAATCATCTTGTTGATGTCATAATCATATGATGATGTCATAATCATTTGATGTCATAATCATTTTGTTGATGTCATAATGATTTGATGATGTCATAATCATTTTGTTGATGTCATAATCATTTGATGATGTCATAATCATTTGATGTCATAATCATTTTGTTGATGTCATAATGATTTGATAATGTCATAATCATTTGATGTCATAATCATTGGATGATGTCATAATCATTTTGTTGATGTCATAATCAATTGATGATGTCATAATCATTGGATGATGTCATAATCATTTTGTTGATGTCATAATCATTTGATGATGTCATAATCATTTGATGTCATAATCATTTGATGTCATAATCATTGGATGATGTCATAATCATTTTTTTGATGTCATAATCATTTGATGATGTCATAATCATTTTGTTGATGTCATAATCATTTGATGATGTCATAATCATTTGATGATGTCATAATGATTTTGTTGATGTCATAATCATTTGATGATGCCATAATCATTTTGTTGATGTCATAATCATTTTATGATGTCATAATCATTTTGTTGATGTCATAATCATTTTGTTGATGTCATAATGATTTGATGATGTCATAATCATTTGATGTCATAATCATTGGATGATGTCATAATCATTTTGTTGATGTCATAATCATTTGATGATGTCGTAATCATTAGATGATGTCATAATCATTTTGTTGATGTCATAATCATTTGATGATGTCATAATCATTGATGTCATAATCATTGGATGATGTCATAATCATTTTGTTGATGTCATAATCATTGGATGATGTCATAATCATTAGATGATGTCATAATCATTTTGTTGATGTCATAATCATTTGATGATGTCATAATCATTTGAAGTCATAATCATTTTGTTGATGTCATAATGATTTGATGATGTCATAATCATTTGATGATGTCATAATCATTAGATGATGTCATAATCATTTTGTTGATGTCATAATCATTTGATGATGTCATAGTCATTTTGTTGATGTCATAATCATTTTTTTGATGTCATAATGATTTGATGATATCATAATCATTTGATGTCATAATCATTGGATGATGTCATAATCATTTTGTTGATGTCATAATCATTGGATGATGTCATAATCCTTTTGTTGATGTCATAATCATTTGATGATGTCATAATCATTAGATGATGTCATAATCATTTTGTTGATGTCATAATCATTTGATGATGTCATAATCATTGGTGTCATAATCATTGGATGATGTCATAATCATTGGATGATGTCATAATCATTTTGTTGATGTCATAATCATTTGATGATGTCATAATCATTAAATGATGTCATAATCATTTTGTTGATGTCATAATCATTTGATGATGTCATAATCATTGATGTCATAATCATTGGATGATGTCATAATCATTTTGTGGATGTCATAATCAATGGATGATGTCATAATCATTAGATGATGTCATAATCATTTTGTTGATGTCATAATCATTTGATGATATCATAATCATTTGATGATGTCATAATCATTTTGTTGATGTCATAATCATTTGATGATGTCATAATCAATTGATGTCATAATCATTGGATGATGTAATAATCATTTGATGTCATAATCTTTTTATGATGTCATAATGATTTGATGATGTCATAATCATTTGATGTCATAATCATTGGATGATGTCATAATCATTTGATGATGTCATAATCGTTTTGTTGATGTCATAATCATTTTGTTGATGTCATAATCATTTTGTTGATGTCATAATCATTTGATGGTGTCATAATCATTTGATGTCATAATCATTGGATGATGTCATAATCATTTTGTTGATGTCATAATCATTTGATGATATCATAATCATTAGATGATGTCATAATCATTTTGTTGATGTCATAATCATTGGATGATGTCATAATCATTGGATGATGTCATAATCATTTTGTTGATGTCATAATCATTTGATGATGTCATAATCATTTGATGTCATAATCATTGGATGATGTCATAATCATTTTGTTGATGTCATAATCATTTGATGATGTCATAATCATTTTGTTGATGTCATAATCATTTGATGATGTCATAATCATTTGATGACATAATCATTGGATGATGTCATAATCATTTTGTTGATGTCATAATCGTTTTATGATGTCATAATCATTTTGTTGATGTCATAATCAATGGATGATGTCATAATCCTTTTGTTGATGTCATAATCATTTGATGATGTCATAATCATTAGATGATGTCATAATCATTTTGTTGATGTCATAATCATTTGATGATGTCATAATCATTTTGTTGATGTCATGATCATTTTGTTGATGTCATAATGATTTGATGATGTCATAATCATTTTGTTGATGTCATAATCATTTGATGATGTCATAATCATTTGATGTCATAATCATTGAATGATGTCATAATCATTTTGTTGATGTCATAATCATTTGATGATGTCATAATCATTTGATGATGTCATAATGATTTTGTTGATGTCATAATCATTTGATGATGCCATAATCATTTTGTTGATGTCATAATCATTTTATGATGTCATAATCATTTTGTTGATGTCATAATCATTTTGTTGATGTCATAATGATTTGATGATGTCATAATCATTTGATGTCATAATCATTGGATGATGTCATAATCATTTTGTTGATGTCATAATCATTTGATGATGTCGTAATCATTAGATGATGTCATAATCATTTTGTTGATGTCATAATCATTTGATGATGTCATAATCATTGATGTCATAATCATTGGATGATGTCATAATCATTTTGTTGATGTCATAATCATTGGATGATGTCATAATCATTAGATGATGTCATAATCATTTTGTTGATGTCATAATCATTTGATGATGTCATAATCATTTGATGTCATAATCATTTTGTTGATGTCATAATGATTTGATGATGTCATAATCATTTGATGATGTCATAATCATTAGATGATGTCATAATCATTTTGTTGATGTCATAATCATTTGATGATGTCATAATCATTTTGTTGATGTCATAATCATTTTGTTGATGTCATAATGATTTGATGATATCATAATCATTTGATGTCATAATCATTGGATGATGTCATAATCCTTTTGTTGATGTCATAATCATTTGATGATGTCATAATCATTAGATGATGTCATAATCATTTTGTTGATGTCATAATCATTTGATGATGTCATAATCATTGGTGTCATAATCATTGGATGATGTCATAATCATTGGATGATGTCATAATCATTTTGTTGATGTCATAATCATTTGATGATGTCATAATCATTAAATGATGTCATAATCATTTTGTTGATGTCATAATCATTTGATGATGTCATAATCATTGATGTCATAATCATTGGATGATGTCATAATCATTTTGTGGATGTCATAATCAATGGATGATGTCATAATCATTAGATGATGTCATAATCATTTTGTTGATGTCATAATCATTTGATGATATCATAATCATTTGATGATGTCATAATCATTTTGTTGATGTCATAATCATTTGATGATGTCATAATCAATTGATGTCATAATCATTGGATGATGTAATAATCATTTGATGTCATAATCTTTTTATGATGTCATAATGATTTGATGATGTCATAATCATTTGATGTCATAATCATTGGATGATGTCATAATCATTTGATGATGTCATAATCGTTTTGTTGATGTCATAATCATTTTGTTGATGTCATAATCATTTTGTTGATGTCATAATCATTTGATGGTGTCATAATCATTTGATGTCATAATCATTGGATGATGTCATAATCATTTTGTTGATGTCATAATCATTTGATGATGTCATAATCATTAGATGATGTCATAATCATTTTGTTGATGTCATAATCATTGGATGATGTCATAATCATTGGATGATGTCATAATCATTTTGTTGATGTCATAATCATTTGATGTCATAATCATTGGATGATTTCATAATCATTTTGTTGATGTCATAATCATTTGATGATGTCATAATCATTTTGTTGATGTCATAATCATTTGATGATGTCATAATCATTTGATGACATAATCATTGGATGATGTCATAATCATTTTGTTGATGTCATAATCGTTTTATGATGTCATAATCATTTTGTTGATGTCATAATCAATGGATGATGTCATAATCCTTTTGTTGATGTCATAATCATTTGATGATGTCATAATCATTAGATGATGTCATAATCATTTTGTTGATGTCATAATCATTTGATGATGTCATAATCATTTTGTTGATGTCATGATCATTTTGTTGATGTCATAATGATTTGATGATGTCATAATCATTTTGTTGATGTCATAATCATTTGATGATGTCATAATCATTTGATGTCATAATCATTGAATGATGTCATAATCATTTTGTTGATGTCATAATCATTTGATGATGTCATAATCATTTGATGATGTCATAATGATTTTGTTGATGTCATAATCATTTGATGATGCCACAATCATTTTGTTGATGTCATAATGATTTGATGATGTCATAATCATTTGATGTCATAATCATTGGATGATGTCATAATCATTTTGTTGATGTCATAATCATTAGATGATGTCATAATCATTTTGTTGATGTCATAATCATTTTGTTGATGTCATAATCATTTGATGATGTCGTAATCATTAGATGATGTCATAATCATTTTGTTGATGTCATAATCATTTGATGATGTCATAATTATTGATGTCATAATCATTGGATGATGTCATAATCATTTTGTTGATGTCATAATCATTGGATGATGTCATAATCATTAGATGATGTCATAATCATTTTGTTGATGTCATAATCATTTGATGATGTCATAATCATTTGATGTCATAATCATTTAGTTGATGTCATAATGATTTGATGATGTCATAATCATTTGATGATGTCATAATCATTTGATGATGTCATAATCATTTTGTTGATGTCATAATCATTTGATGATGACACAATCATTTTGTTGATGTCATAATGATTTGATGATATCATAATCATTTGATGTCATAATCATTGGATGATGTCATAATCATTTTGTTGATGTCATAATCATTTGATGATGTCATAATCATTTGATTTCATAATCATTGGATGATGTCATAATCATTTGATGATGTCATAATGATTTTGTTGATGTCATAATCATTTGATGATGCCATAATCATTTTGTTGATGTCATAATATTTTGATGATGTCATAATCATTGATGTCATAATCATTGGATGATGTCATATTCATTTTGTTGATGTCATAATCATTTGATGATGTCATAATCATTAGATGATGTCATAATCATTTTGTTGATGTCATAATCATTTGATGATGTCATAATCATTTGATGTCATAATCATTGGATGATGTCATAATCATTTTGTTGATGTCATAGTCATTGGATGATGTCATAATCATTAGATGATGTCCTAATCATTTTGTTGATGTCATAATCATATGATGATGTCATAATCATTTGATGTCATATTCATTTTGTTGATGTCATAATGATTTGATGATGTCATAATCATTTTGTTGATGTCATAATCATTTGATGATGTCATAATCATTTGATGATGTCATAATCATTTGATGTCATAATCATTTTGTTGATGTCATAATGATTTGATAATGTCATAATCATTTGATGTCATAATCATTGGATGATGTCATAATCATTTTGTTGATGTCATAATCAATTGATGATGTCATAATCATTGGATGATGTCATAATCATTTTGTTGATGTCATAATCATTTGATGATGTCATAATCATTTGATGTCATAATCATTGGATGATGTCATAATCATTTTTTTGATGTCATAATCATTTGATGATGTCATAATCATTTTGTTGATGTCATAATCATTTGATGATGTCATAATCATTTGATGTCATAATCATTGGATGATGTCATAATCATTTTGTTGAAGTCATAATCATTTGATGATGTCATAATCATTTTGTTGATGTCATAATCATTTTGTTGATGTCATAATCATTTGATGATGTCATAATCATTTTGTTGATGTCATAATCATTTGATGATGTCATAATCATTTGATGTCATAATCATTGGATGATGTCATAATCATTTTGTTGATTTCATAATCATTTGATGATGTCATAATCATTTGATGTCACAATCATTGGATGATGTCATAATCATTTTGTTGATGTCATAATCATTTGATGATGTCATAATCATTTGATGATGTCATAATCATTTTGTTGATGTCATAATCATTTGATGATGTCATAATCATTTGATGTCATAATCATTGGATGATGTCATAATCATTTTGTTGATGTCATAATCATTTTGTTGATGTCATAATCATTGGATGGTGTTATAATCCTTTTGTTGATGTCATAATCATTTGATGATGTCATAATCATTAGATGATGTCATAATCATTTTGTTGATGTCATAATCATTTGATGATGTCATAATCATTTGATGTCATAATCATTGGATGATGTAATAATCATTTGATGTCATAATCATTTTATGATGTCATAATGATTTGATGATGTCATAATCATTTGATGTCATAATCATTGGATGATGTCATAATCACTTGATGATGTCATAATCGTTTTGTTGATGTCATAATCATTTTGTTGTTGTCATAATCATTTTGTTGATGTCATAATCATTTGATGATGTCATAATCATTTGATGTCATAATCATTGGATGATGTCATAATCATTTTGTTGATGTCATAATCATTTGATGATGTCATAATCATTAGATGATGTCATAATCATTTTGTTGATGTCATAATCATTGGATGATGTCATAATCATTGGATGATGTCATAATCATTTTGTTGATGTCATAATCATTTGATGATGTCATAATCATTTGATGTCATAATCATTGGATGATGTCATAATCATTTTGTTGATGTCATAATCATTTGATGATGTCATAATCATTTGATGATGTAATAATCATTTTGTTGATGTCATAATCATTTGATGATGTCATAATCATTTGATGTCATAATCATTGGATGATGTCATAATCATTTTGTTGATGTCATAATCATTTTATGATGTCATAATCATTTTGTTGATGTCATAATCAATGGATGATGTCATAATCCTTTTGTTGATGTCATAATCATTTGATGATGTCGTAATCATTAGATGATGTCATAATCATTTTGTTGATGTCATAATCATTTGATGATGTCATAATCATTGATGTCATAATCATTGGATGATGTCATAATCATTTTGTTGATGTCATAATCATTGGATGATGTCATAATCATTAGATGATGTCATAATCATTTTGTTGATGTCATAATCATTTGATGATGTCATAATCATTTGATGTCGTAATCATTTTGTTGATGTCATAATGATTTGATGATGTCATAATCATTTGATGATGTCATAATCATTAGATGATGTCATAATCATTTTGTTGATGTCATAATCATTTGATGATGTCATAATCATTTTGTTGATGTCATAATGATTTGATGATATCATAATCATTTGATGTCATAATCATTGGATGATGTCATAATCATTTTGTTGATGTCATAATCATTTGATGATGTCATAATCATTTGATTTCATAATCATTGGATGATGTCATAATCATTTGATGATGTCATAATGATTTTGTTGATGTCATAATCATTTGATGATGCCATAATCATTTTGTTGATGTCATAATCATTTGATGATGTCATAATCATTGATGTCATAATCATTGGATGATGTCATAATCATTTTGTTGATGTCATAATCATTTTGTTGATGTCATAATGATTTGATGATATCATAATCATTGGATGATGTCATAATCATTTTGTTGATGTCATAATCATTTGATGATGTCATAATCATTTGATTTCATAATCATTGGATGATGTCATAATCATTTGATGATGTCATAATGATTTTGTTGATGTCATAATCATTTGATGATGCCATAATCATTTTGTTGATGTCATAATCATTTGATGATGTCATAATCATTGATGTCATAATCATTGGATGATGTCATAATCATTTTGTTGATGTCATAATCATTTGATGATGTCATAATCATTTGATGATGTCATAATGATTTTGTTGATGTCATAATCATTTGATGATGCCATAATCATTTTGTTGATGTCATAATCATTTTATGATGTCATAATCATTTTGTTGATGTCATAATCATTTTGTTGATGTCATAATGATTTGATGATGTCATAATCATTTGATGTCATAATCATTGGATGATGTCATAATCATTTTGTTGATGTCATAATCATTTGATGATGTCATAATCATTAGATGATGTCATAATCATTTTGTTGATGTCATAATCATTTGATGATGTCATAATCATTGATGTCATAATCATTGGATGATGTCATAATCATTTTGTTGATGTCATAATCATTGGATGATGTCATCATCAATAGATGATGTCATAATCATTTTGTTGATGTCATAATCATTAGATGATGTCATAATCATTTTGTTGATGTCATAATCATTTGATGATGTCATAATCATTTTGTTGATGTCATAATCATTTTGTTGATGTCATAATGATTTGATGATATCATAATCATTTGATGTCATAATCATTGGATGATGTCATAATCATTTTGTTGATGTCATAATCATTTGATGATGTCATAATCATTTGATGTCATAATCATTGGATGATGTTATAATCATTGGATGATGTCATAATCATTTTGTTGATGTCATAATCATCTGATGATGCCATAATCATTTTGTTGATGTCATAATCATTTTATGATGTCATAATCATTTTGTTGATGTCATAATCATTTGATGATGTCATAATCATTTGATGTCATAATCATTGGATGATGTCATAATCATTTTGTTGATGTCATAATCATTTGATGATGTCATAATCATTAGATGATGTCATAATCATTTTGTTAATGTCATAATCATTTGATGATGTCATAATCATTTGATGTCATAATCATTGGATGATGTCATAATCATTTTGTTGATGTCATAATCATTTGATGATGTCATAATCATTAGATGATGTCATAATCATTTTGTTGATGTCATAATCATTTGATGATGTCATAATCATTAGATGATGTCATAATCATTTTGTTGATGTCATAATCATTTGATAATGTCATAATCATTTGATGTCATAATCATTGGATGATGTCATAATCATTTTGTTGATGTCATAATCATTTGATGATGTCATAATCATTTGATGATGTCATAATCATTTTGTTGATGTCATAATCATTTGATGATGTCATAATCATTTGATGTCATAATCATTGGATGATGTCATAATCATTTTGTTGATGTCATAATCATTTTATGATGTCATAATCATTTTGTTGATGTCATAATCATTGGATGATGTCATAATCCTTTTGTTGATGTCATAATCATTTGATGATGTCATAATCATTAGATGATGTCATAATCATTTTGTTGATGTCATAATCATTTGATGATGTCATAATCATTGATGTCATAATCATTGGATGATGTCATAATCATTGGATGATGTCATAATCATTTTGTTGATGTCATAATCATTTGATGATGTCATAATCATTAAATGATGTCATAATCATTTTGTTGATGTCATAATCATTTGATGATGTCATAATCATTGATGTCATAATCATTGGATGATGTCATAATCATTTTGTTGATGTCATAATCAATGGATGATGTCATAATCATTAGATGATGTCATAATCATTTTGTTGATGTCATAATCATTTGATGATATCATAATCATTTGATGATGTCATAATCATTTTGTTGATGTCATAATCATTTGATGATGTCATAATGATTTGATGATGTCATAATCATTGGATGATGTAATAATCATTTGATGTCATAATCATTTTATGATGTCATAATGATTTGATGATGTCATAATGATTTGATTATGTCATAATCATTTTATGTCATAATCATTGGATGATGTCATAATCATTTGATGATGTCATAATCGTTTTGTTGATGTCAAAATCATTTTGTTGATGTCATAATGATTTGATGATATCATAATCATTTTGTTGATGTCATAATCATTTGATGATGTCATAATCATTTTGTTGATGTCATAATCATTTGATGATGTCATAATCATTTTGTTGATGTCATAATCATTTGATGATGTCATAATCATTTGATGATGTCATAATCATTTTGTTGATGTCATAATCATTTTGTTGATGTCATAATGATTTGATGATATCATAATCATTTGATGTCATAATCTTTGGATGATGTCATAATCATTTTGTTGATGTCATAATCATTTGATGATGTCATAATCATTTGATGTCATAATCATTGGATGATGTTATAATCATTGGATGATGTCATAATCATTTTGTTGATGTCATAATCATTGGATGATGTCATAATCATTTTGTTGATGTCATAATCATTTGATGATGTCATAATCATTTGATGTCATAATCATTGGATGATGTCATAATCATTTTGTTGATGTCATAATCATTTTGTTGATGTCATAATGATTTGATGATATCATAATCATTTAATGTCATAATCATTGGATGATGTCATAATCATTTTGTTGATGTCATAATCATTTGATGATGTCATAATCATTTGATGTCATAATCATTGGATGATGTCATAATCATTGGATGATGTCATAATCATTGGATGATGTCATAATCATTTTGTTGATGTCATAATCATTTTGTTGATGTCATAATCATTAAATGATATCATAATCATTTGATGTCATAATCATTGGATGATGTCATAATCATTGATGTCATAATCATTGGATGATGTCATAATCATTTTGTTGATGTCATAATCAATGGATGATGTCATAATCATTAGATGATGTCATAATCATTTTGTTGATGTCATAATCATTTGATGATATCATAATCATTTTGTTGATGTCATAATCATTTGATGATGTCATAATCATTTGATGATGTCATAATCATTGGATGATGTTATAATCATTTGATGTCATAATTATTTTATGATGTCATAATGATTTGATGATGTCATAATGATTTGATGATGTCATAATCATTTGATGTCATAATCATTGGATGATGTCATAATCATTTGATGATGTCATAATCGTTTTGTTGATGTCATAATCATTTTGTTGATGTCATAATCATTGATGTCATAATCATTGGATGATGTCATAATCATTGGATGATGTCATAATCATTTTGTTGATGTCATAATCATTTGATGATGTCATAATCATTTGATGATGTCAGAATAATTGGATTACGTAATAATCATTTGATGTCATAATCATTTTATGATGTCATAATGATTTGATGATGTCATAATGATTTGATGATGTCATAATCATTTGATGTCATAATCATTGGATGATGTCATAATCATTTTGTTGATGTCATAATCATTTTGTTGATGTCATAATCATTTTGTTGATGTCATAATCATTTGATGATGTCATAATCATTTGATGTCATAATCATTGGATGATGTCATAATCATTTTGTTGATGTCATAATCATTTGATGATGTCATAATCATTAGATGATGTCATAATCATTTTGTTGATGTCATAATCATTGGATGATGTCATAATCAATGGATGATGTCATAATCCTTTTGTTGATGTCATAATCATTTGATGATGTCATAATCATAAGATGATGTCATAATCATTTTGTTGATGTCATAATCATTTGATGATGTCATAATCATTTTGTTGATGTCATAATCATTTTGTTGATGTCATAATGATTTGATGATGTCATAATCATTTTGTTGATGTCATAATCATTTGATGATGTCATAATCATTTGATGTCATAATCATTGAATGATGTCATAATCATTTTGTTGATGTCATAATCATTTGATGATGTCATAATCATTTGATGATGTCATAATGATTTTGTTGATGTCATAATCATTTGATGATGCCATAATCGTTTTGTTGATGTCATAATCATTTTATGATGTCATAATCATTTTGTTGATGTCATAATCATTTTGTTGATGTCATAATGATTTGATGATGTCATAATCATTTGATGTCATAATCATTGGATGATGTCATAATCATTTTGTTGATGTCATAATCATTTGATGATGTCGTAATCATTAGATGATGTCATAATCATTTTGTTGATGTCATAATCATTTGATGATGTCATAATCATTGATGTCATAATCATTGGATGATGTCATAATCATTTTGTTGATGTCATAATCATTGGATGATGTCATAATCATTAGATGATGTCATAATCATTTTGTTGATGTCATAATCATTTGATGATGTCATAATCATTTGATGTCATAATCATTTTGTTGATGTCATAATGATTTGATGATGTCATAATCATTTGATGATGTCATAATCATTAGAAGATGTCATAATCATTTTGTTGATGTCATAATCATTAGATGATGTCATAATCATTTTGTTGATGTCATAATCATTGGATGATGTCATAATCATTTTGTTGATGTCATAATCATTTGATGATGTCATAATCATTTGATTTCATAATCATTGGATGATGTCATAATCATTTGATGATGTCATAATGATTTTGTTGATGTCATAATCATTTGATGATGCCATAATCATTTTGTTGATGTCATAATCTTTTGATGATGTCATAATCATTGATGTCATAATCATTGGATGATGTCATAATCATTTTGTTGATGTCATAATCATTTGATGATGTCATAATCATTAGATGATGTCATAATCATTTTGTTGATGTCATAATCATTTGATGATGTCATAATCATTGATGTCATAATCATTGGATGATGTCATAATCATTTTTTTTGATGTCATAATCATTAAATGATGTCATAATCATTAGATGATGTCCTAATCATCTTGTTGATGTCATAATCATATGATGATGTCATAATCATTTGATGTCATAATCATTTTGTTGATGTCATAATGATTTGATGATGTCATAATCATTTTGTTGATGTCATAATCATTTGATGATGTCATAATCATTTGATGTCATAATCATTTTGTTGATGTCATAATGATTTGATAATGTCATAATCATTTGATGTCATAATCATTGGATGATGTCATAATCATTTTGTTGATGTCATAATCAATTGATGATGTCATAATCATTGGATGATGTCATAATCATTTTGTTGATGTCATAATCATTTGATGATGTCATAATCATTTGATGTCATAATCATTTGATGTCATAATCATTGGATGATGTCATAATCATTTTTTTGATGTCATAATCATTTGATGATGTCATAATCATTTTGTTGATGTCATAATCATTTGATGATGTCATAATCATTTGATGTCATATTCATTGGATGATGTCATAATCATTTTGTTGAAGTCATAATCATTTGATGATGTCATAATCATTGGATGATGTCATAATCATTTTGTTGATGTCATAATGATTTGATGATGTCATAATCATTTGATGTCATAATCATTGGATGATGTCATAATCATTTTGTTGATGTCATAATCATTTGATGATGTCATAATCATTAGATGATGTCATAATCATTTTGTTGATGTCATAATCATTTGATGATGTCATAATCATTGATGTCATAATCATTGGATGATGTCATAATCATTTTGTTGATGTCATAATCATTGGATGATGTCATCATCAATAGATGATGTCATAATCATTTTGTTGATGTCATAATCATTAGATGATGTCATAATCATTTTGTTGATGTCATAATCATTTGATGATGTCATAATCATTTTGTTGATGTCATAATCATTTTGTTGATGTCATAATGATTTGATGATATCATAATCATTTGATGTCATAATCATTGGATGATGTTATAATCATTGGATGATGTCATAATCATTTTGTTGATGTCATAATCATCTGATGATGCCATAATCATTTTGTTGATGTCATAATCATTTTATGATGTCATAATCATTTTGTTGATGTCATAATCATTTTGTTGATATCATAATGATTTGATGATGTCATAATCATTTGATGTCATAATCATTGGATGATGTCATAATCATTTTGTTGATGTCATAATCATTTGATGATGTCATAATCATTAGATGATGTCATAATCATTTTGTTGATGTCATAATCATTTGATTTCATAATCATTGGATGATGTCATAATCATTTTGTTGATGTCATAATCATTTGATGATGTCATAATCATTTGATGTCATAATCATTGGATGATGTCATAATCATTTTGTTGATGTCATAATCATTTGATGATGTCATAATCATTTGATGTCATAATCATTAGATGATGTCATAATCATTTTGTTAATGTCATAATCATTTGATGATGTCATAATCATTTGATGTCATAATCATTGGATGATGTCATAATCATTTTGTTGATGTCATAATCATTTGATGATGTCATAATCATTAGATGATGTCATAATCATTTTGTTGATGTCATAATCATTTGATGATGTCATAATCATTAGATGATGTCATAATCATTTTGTTGATGTCATAATCATTTGATAATGTCATAATCATTTGATGTCATAATCATTGGATGATGTCATAATCATTTTGTTGATGTCATAATCATTTGATGATGTCATAATCATTTGATGATGTCATAATCATTTTGTTGATGTCATAATCATTTGATGATGTCATAATCATTTGATGTCATAATCATTGGATGATGTCATAATCATTTTGTTGATGTCATAATCATTTTATGATGTCATAATCATTTTGTTGATGTCATAATCATTGGATGATGTCATAATCCTTTTGTTGATGTCTTAATCATTTGATGATGTCATAATCATTAGATGATGTCATAATCATTTTGTTGATGTCATAATCATTTGATGATGTCATAATCATTGATGTCATAATCATTGGATGATGTCATAATCATTGGATGATGTCATAATCATTTTGTTGATGTCATAATCATTTGATGATGTCATAATCATTAAATGATGTCATAATCATTTTGTTGATGTCATAATCATTTGATGATGTCATAATCATTGATGTCATAATCATTGGATGATGTCATAATCATTTTGTTGATGTCATAATCAATGGATGATGTCATAATCATTAGATGATGTCATAATCATTTTGTTGATGTCATAATCATTTGATTATATCATAATCATTTGATGATGTCATAATCATTTTGTTGATGTCATAATCATTCATTTGATGATGTCATAATCATTTGATGATGTCATAATCATTGGATGATGTAATAATCATTTGATGTCATAATCATTTTATGATGTCATAATGATTTGATGATATCATAATGATTTGATGATGTCATAATCATTTGATGTCATAATCATTGGATGATGTCATAATCATTTGATGATGTCATAATCGTTTTGTTGATGTCATAATCATTTTGTTGATGTCATAATGATTTGATGATATCATAATCATTTTGTTGATGTCATAATCATTTGATGATGTCATAATCATTTTGTTGATGTCATAATCATTTGATGATGTCATAATCATTTTGTTGATGTCATAATCATTTTGTTGATGTCATAATCATTTTAATGATGTCATAATGATTTGATGATATCATAATCATTTGATGTCATAATCTTTGGATGATGTCATAATCATTTTGTTGATGTCATAATCATTGGATGATGTTATAATCATTTGATGTCATAATTATTTTATGATGTCATAATGATTTGATGATGTCATAATGATTTGATGATGTCATAATCATTTGATGTCATAATCATTGGATGATGTCATAATCATTTGATGATGTCATAATCGTTTTGTTGATGTCATAATCATTCTGTTGATGTCATAATCATTGATGTCATAATCATTGGATGATGTCATAATCATTGGATGATGTCATAATCATTTTGTTGATGTCATAATCATTTGATGATGTCATAATCATTAAATGATGTCATAATCATTTTGTTGATGTCATAATCATTTGATGATGTCATAATCATTGATGTCATAATCATTGGATGATGTCATAATCATTTTGTTGATGTCATAATCAATGGATGATGTCATAATCATTAGATGATGTCATAATCATTTTGTTGATGTCATAATCATTTGATGATATCATAATCATTTGATGATGTCATAATCATTTTGTTGATGTCATAATCATTTGATGATGTCATAATCATTTGATGATGTCATAATAATTGGATGATGTAATAATCATTGGATGATGTCATAATCATTTTATGATGTCATAATGATTTGATGATGTCATAATGATTTGATGATGTCATAATCATTTGATGTCATAATCATTGGATGATGTCATAATCATTTGATGATGTCATAATCGTTTTGTTGATGTCATAATCATTTTGTTGATGTCATAATCATTTTGTTGATGTCATAATCATTTGATGATGTCATAATCATTTGATGTCATAATCATTGGATGATGTCATAATCATTTTGTTGATGTCATAATCATTTGATGATGTCATAATCATTAGATGATGTCATAATCATTTTGTTGATGTCATAATCATTGGATGATGTCATAATCATTTGATGATGTCATAATCATTTTGTTGATGTCATAACCATTTGATGATGTCATAATCATTTGATGTCATAATCATTGGATGATGTCATAATCATTTTGTTGATGTCATAATCATTTTATGATGTCATAATCATTTGATGATGTCATAATCATTTGATGTCATAATCATTGGATGATGTCATAATCATTTTGTTGATGTCATAATCATTTGATGATGTCATAATCATTAGATGATGTCATAATCATTTTGTTGATGTCATAATCATTGGATGATGTCATAATCATTTGATGTCATAATCATTAGATGATGTCATAATCATTTTGTTGATGTCATAATCATTGGATGATGTCATAATCATTGGATGATGTCATAATCATTTTGTTGATGTCATAATCATTTGATGATGTCATAATCATTTGATGTCATAATCATTGGATGATGTCATAATCATTTTGTTGAAGTCATAATCATTTGATGATGTCATAATCATTTTGTTGATGTCATAATCATTTGATGTCATAATCATTGGATGATGTCATAATCATTTTGTTGATGTCATAATCATTTGATGATGTCATAATCATTGATGTCATAATCATTGGATGATGTCATAATCATTTTGTTGATGTCATAATCATTGGATGATGTCATAATCATTGGATGATGTCATAATCATTTTGTTGATGTCATAATCATTTGATGATGTCATAATCATTTGATGTCATAATCATTGGATGATGTCATAATCATTTTGTTGAAGTCATAATCATTTGATGATGTCATAATCATTTTGTTGATGTCATAATCATTTGATGTCATAATCATTGGATGATGTCATAATCATTTTGTTGATGTCATAATCATTTGATGATGTCAAAATCATTTTGTTGATGTCATAACCATTTGATGATGTCATAATCATTTGATGTCATAATCATTGGATGATGTCATAATCATTTTGTTGAAGTCATAATCATTTGATGATGTCATAATCATTTTGTTGATGTCATAATCATTTGATGTCATAATCATTGGATGATGTCATAATCATTTTGTTGATGTCATAATCATTTGATGATGTCATAATCATTGATGTCATAATCATTGGATGATGTCATAATCATTTTGTTGATGTCATAATCATTGGATGATGTCATAATCATTGGATAATGTCATAATCATTTTGTTGATGTCATAATCATTTGATGATGTCATAATCATTTGATGATGTCATAATCATTTTGTTGAAGTCATAATCATTTGATGATGTCATAATCATTTTGTTGATGTCATAATCATTTGATGTCATAATCATTGGATGATGTCATAATCATTTTGTTGATGTCATAATCATTTGATGATGTCAAAATCATTTTGTTGATGTCATAACCATTTGATGATGTCATAATAATTTGATGTCATAATCATTGGATGATGTCATAATCATTTTGTTGATGTCATAATCATTTTATGATGTCATAATCATTTTGTTGATGTCATAATCAATGGATGATGTCATAATCCTTTTGTTGATGTCATAATCATTTGATGATGTCATAATCATTAGATGATGTCATAATCATTTTGTTGATGTCATAATCATTTGATGATGTCATAATCATTGGATGATGTCATAATCATTTTGTTGATGTCATAATCATTTGATGATGTCATAATCATTAAATGATGTCATAATCATTTTGTTGATGTCATAATCATTTGATGATGTCATAATCATTGATGTCATAATCATTGGATGATGTCATAATCATTTTGTTGATGTCATAATCAATGGATGATGTCATAATCATTAGATGATGTCATAATCATTTTGTTGATGTCATAATCATTTGATGATATCATAATCATTTTGTTGATGTCATAATCATTTGATGATGTCATAATCATTTGATGATGTCATAATCATTGGATGATGTTATAATCATTTGATGTCATAATTATTTTATGATGTCATAATGATTTGATGATGTCATAATGATTTGATGATGTCATAATCATTGATGTCATAATCATTGGATGATGTCATAATCATTTTGTTGATGTCATAATCAATGGATGATGTCATAATCATTAGATGATGTCATAATCATTTTGTTGATGTCATAATCATTTGATGATATCATAATCATTTTGTTGATGTCATAATCATTTGATGATGTCATAATCATTTGATGATGTCATAATCATTGGATGATGTTATAATCATTTGATGTCATAATTATTTTATGATGTCATAATGATTTGATGATGTCATAATGATTTGATGATGTCATAATCATTTGATGTCATAATCATTGGATGATGTCATAATCATTTGATGATGTCATAATCGTTTTGTTGATGTCATAATCATTTTGTTGATGTCATAATCATTGATGTCATAATCATTGGATGATGTCATAATCATTGGATGATGTCATAATCATTTTGTTGATGTCATAATCATTTGATGATGTCATAATCATTTGATGATGTCATAATAATTGGATTACGTAATAATCATTTGATGTCATAATCATTTTATGATGTCATAATGATTTGATGATGTCATAATGATTTGATGATGTCATAATCATTTGATGTCATAATCATTGGATGATGTCATAATCATTTTGTTGATGTCATAATCATTTTGTTGATGTCATAATCATTTTGTTGATGTCATAATCATTTGATGATGTCATAATCATTTGATGTCATAATCATTGGATGATGTCATAATCATTTTGTTGATGTCATAATCATTTGATGATGTCATAATCATTAGATGATGTCATAATCATTTTGTTGATGTCATAATCATTGGATGATGTCATAATCAATGGATGATGTCATAATCCTTTTGTTGATGTCATAATCATTTGATGATGTCATAATCATTAGATGATGTCATAATCATTTTGTTGATGTCATAATCATTTGATGATGTCATAATCATTTTGTTGATGTCATAATCATTTTGTTGATGTCATAATGATTTGATGATGTCATAATCATTTTGTTGATGTCATAATCATTTGATGATGTCATAATCATTTGATGTCATAATCATTGAATGATGTCATAATCATTTTGTTGATGTCATAATCATTTGATGATGTCATAATCATTTGATGATGTCATAATGATTTTGTTGATGTCATAATCATTTGATGATGCCATAATCATTTTGTTGATGTCATAATCATTTTATGATGTCATAATCATTTTGTTGATGTCATAATCATTTTGTTGATGTCATAATGATTTGATGATGTCATAATCATTTGATGTCATAATCATTGGATGATGTCATAATCATTTTGTTGATGTCATAATCATTTGATGATGTCGTAATCATTAGATGATGTCATAATCATTTTGTTGATGTCATAATCATTTGATGATGTCATAATCATTGATGTCATAATCATTGGATGATGTCATAATCATTTTGTTGATGTCATAATCATTGGATGATGTCATAATCATTAGATGATGTCATAATCATTTTGTTGATGTCATAATCATTTGATGATGTCATAATCATTTGATGTCATAATCATTTTGTTGATGTCATAATGATTTGATGATGTCATAATCATTTGATGATGTCATAATCATTAGAAGATGTCATAATCATTTTGTTGATGTCATAATCATTAGATGATGTCATAATCATTTTGTTGATGTCATAATCATTGGATGATGTCATAATCATTTTGTTGATGTCATAATCATTTGATGATGTCATAATCATTTGATTTCATAATCATTGGATGATGTCATAATCATTTGATGATGTCATAATGATTTTGTTGATGTCATAATCATTTGATGATGCCATAATCATTTTGTTGATGTCATAATCTTTTGATGATGTCATAATCATTGATGTCATAATCATTGGATGATGTCATAATCATTTTGTTGATGTCATAATCATTTGATGATGTCATAATCATTAGATGATGTCATAATCATTTTGTTGATGTCATAATCATTTGATGATGTCATAATCATTGATGTCATAATCATTGGATGATGTCATAATCATTTTTTTGATGTCATAATCATTAAATGATGTCATAATCATTAGATGATGTCCTAATCATCTTGTTGATGTCATAATCATATGATGATGTCATAATCATTTGATGTCATAATCATTTTGTTGATGTCATAATGATTTGATGATGTCATAATCATTTTGTTGATGTCATAATCATTTGATGATGTCATAATCATTTGATGTCATAATCATTTTGTTGATGTCATAATGATTTGATAATGTCATAATCATTTGATGTCATAATCATTGGATGATGTCATAATCATTTTGTTGATGTCATAATCAATTGATGATGTCATAATCATTGGATGATGTCATAATCATTTTGTTGATGTCATAATCATTTGATGATGTCATAATCATTTGATGTCATAATCATTTGATGTCATAATCATTGGATGATGTCATAATCATTTTTTTGATGTCATAATCATTTGATGATGTCATAATCATTTTGTTGATGTCATAATCATTTGATGATGTCATAATCATTTGATGTCATATTCATTGGATGATGTCATAATCATTTTGTTGAAGTCATAATCATTTGATGATGTCATAATCATTGGATGATGTCATAATCATTTTGTTGATGTCATAATGATTTGATGATGTCATAATCATTTGATGTCATAATCATTGGATGATGTCATAATCATTTTGTTGATGTCATAATCATTTGATGATGTCATAATCATTAGATGATGTCATAATCATTTTGTTGATGTCATAATCATTTGATGATGTCATAATCATTGATGTCATAATCATTGGATGATGTCATAATCATTTTGTTGATGTCATAATCATTGGATGATGTCATCATCAATAGATGATGTCATAATCATTTTGTTGATGTCATAATCATTAGATGATGTCATAATCATTTTGTTGATGTCATAATCATTTGATGATGTCATAATCATTTTGTTGATGTCATAATCATTTTGTTGATGTCATAATGATTTGATGATATCATAATCATTTGATGTCATAATCATTGGATGATGTCATAATCATTTTGTTGATGTCATAATCATTTGATGATGTCATAATCATTTGATGTCATAATCATTGGATGATGTTATAATCATTGGATGATGTCATAATCATTTTGTTGATGTCATAATCATCTGATGATGCCATAATCATTTTGTTGATGTCATAATCATTTTATGATGTCATAATCATTTTGTTGATGTCATAATCATTTTGTTGATATCATAATGATTTGATGATGTCATAATCATTTGATGTCATAATCATTGGATGATGTCATAATCATTTTGTTGATGTCATAATCATTTGATGATGTCATAATCATTAGATGATGTCATAATCATTTTGTTGATGTCATAATCATTTGATTTCATAATCATTGGATGATGTCATAATCATTTTGTTGATGTGATAATCATTTGATGATGTCATAATCATTTGATGTCATAATCATTGGATGATGTCATAATCATTTTGTTGATGTCATAATCATTTGATGATGTCATAATCATTTGATGTCATAATCATTAGATGATGTCATAATCATTTTGTTAATGTCATAATCATTTGATGATGTCATAATCATTTGATGTCATAATCATTGGATGATGTCATAATCATTTTGTTGATGTCATAATCATTTGATGATGTCATAATCATTAGATGATGTCATAATCATTTTGTTGATGTCATAATCATTTGATGATGTCATAATCATTAGATGATGTCATAATCATTTTGTTGATGTCATAATCATTTGATAATGTCATAATCATTTGATGTCATAATCATTGGATGATGTCATAATAATTTTGTTGATGTCATAATCATTTGATGATGTCATAATCATTTGATGATGTCATAATCATTTTGTTGATGTCATAATCATTTGATGATGTCATAATCATTTGATGTCATAATCATTGGATGATGTCATAATCATTTTGTTGATGTCATAATCATTTTATGATGTCATAATCATTTTGTTGATGTCATAATCATTGGATGATGTCATAATCCTTTTGTTGATGTCATAATCATTTGATGATGTCATAATCATTAGATGATGTCATAATCATTTTG
Organism: Dendrobates tinctorius; assembly: GCF_039654945.1. NCBI lineage: Eukaryota > Metazoa > Chordata > Amphibia > Anura > Dendrobatidae > Dendrobates > Dendrobates tinctorius. The sequence continues at coordinate 37,773,993 of NW_027361687.1, read as the reverse complement.
TTGATGTCATAATCATTTGATGATGTCATAATCATTGATGTCATAATCATTGGATGATGTCATAATCATTGGATGATGTCATAATCATTTTGTTGATGTCATAATCATTTGATGATGTCATAATCATTAAATGATGTCATAATCATTTTGTTGATGTCATAATCATTTGATGATGTCATAATCATTGATGTCATAATCATTGGATGATGTCATAATCATTTTGTTGATGTCATAATCAATGGATGATGTCATAATCATTAGATGATGTCATAATCATTTTGTTGATGTCATAATCATTTGATTATATCATAATCATTTGATGATGTCATAATCATTTTGTTGATGTCATAATCATTCATTTGATGATGTCATAATCATTTGATGATGTCATAATCATTGGATGATGTAATAATCATTTGATGTCATAATCATTTTATGATGTCATAATGATTTGATGATATCATAATGATTTGATGATGTCATAATCATTTGATGTCATAATCATTGGATGATGTCATAATCATTTGATGATGTCATAATCGTTTTGTTGATGTCATAATCATTTTGTTGATGTCATAATGATTTGATGATATCATAATCATTTTGTTGATGTCATAATCATTTGATGATGTCATAATCATTTTGTTGATGTCATAATCATTTGATGATGTCATAATCATTTTGTTGATGTCATAATCATTTTGTTGATGTCATAATCATTTTGTTGATGTCATAATCATTTTGTTGATGTCATAATGATTTGATGATATCATAATCATTTGATGTCATAATCTTTGGATGATGTCATAATCATTTTGTTGATGTCATAATCATTGGATGATGTTATAATCATTTGATGTCATAATTATTTTATGATGTCATAATGATTTGATGATGTCATAATGATTTGATGATGTCATAATCATTTGATGTCATAATCATTGGATGATGTCATAATCATTTGATGATGTCATAATCGTTTTGTTGATGTCATAATCATTTTGTTGATGTCATAATCATTGATGTCATAATCATTGGATGATGTCATAATCATTGGATGATGTCATAATCATTTTGTTGATGTCATAATCATTTGATGATGTCATAATCATTAAATGATGTCATAATCATTTTGTTGATGTCATAATCATTTGATGATGTCATAATCATTGATGTCATAATCATTGGATGATGTCATAATCATTTTGTTGATGTCATAATCAATGGATGATATCATAATCATTAGATGATGTCATAATCATTTTGTTGATGTCATAATCATTTGATGATATCATAATCATTTGATGATGTCATAATCATTTTGTTGATGTCATAATCATTTGATGATGTCATAATCATTTGATGATGTCATAATAATTGGATGATGTAATAATCATTGGATGATGTCATAATCATTTTATGATGTCATAATGATTTGATGATGTCATAATGATTTGATGATGTCATAATCATTTGATGTCATAATCATTGGATGATGTCATAATCATTTGATGATGTCATAATCGTTTTGTTGATGTCATAATCATTTTGTTGATGTCATAATCATTTTGTTGATGTCATAATCATTTGATGATGTCATAATCATTTGATGTCATAATCATTGGATGATGTCATAATCATTTTGTTGATGTCATAATCATTTGATGATGTCATAATCATTAGTTGATGTCATAATCATTTTGTTGATGTCATAATCATTGGATGATGTCATAATCATTTGATGATGTCATAATCATTTTGTTGATGTCATAACCATTTGATGATGTCATAATCATTTGATGTCATAATCATTGGATGATGTCATAATCATTTTGTTGATGTCATAATCATTTTATGATGTCATAATCATTTGATGATGTCATAATCATTTGATGTCATAATCATTGGATGATGTCATAATCATTTTGTTGATGTCATAATCATTTGATGATGTCATAATCATTAGATGATGTCATAATCATTTTGTTGATGTCATAATCATTGGATGATGTCATAATCATTTGATGTCATAATCATTAGATGATGTCATAATCATTTTGTTGATGTCATAATCATTGGATGATGTCATAATCATTGGATGATGTCATAATCATTTTGTTGATGTCATAATCATTTGATGATGTCATAATCATTTGATGTCATAATCATTGGATGATGTCATAATCATTTTGTTGAAGTCATAATCATTTGATGATGTCATAATCATTTTGTTGATGTCATAATCATTTGATGTCATAATCATTGGATGATGTCATAATCATTTTGTTGATGTCATAATCATTTGATGATGTCATAATCATTGATGTCATAATCATTGGATGATGTCATAATCATTTTGTTGATGTCATAATCATTGGATGATGTCATAATCATTTAATGATGTCATAATCATTTTGTTGATGTCATAATCATTTGATGATGTCATAATCATTTGATGTCATAATCATTGGATGATGTCATAATCATTTTGTTGAAGTCATAATCATTTGATGATGTCATAATCATTTTGTTGATGTCATAATCATTTGATGTCATAATCATTGGATGATGTCATAATCATTTTGTTGATGTCATAATCATTTGATGATGTCAAAATCATTTTGTTGATGTCATAACCATTTGATGATGTCATAATCATTTGATGTCATAATCATTGGATGATGTCATAATCATTTTGTTGAAGTCATAATCATTTGATGATGTCATAATCATTTTGTTGATGTCATAATCATTTGATGTCATAATCATTGGATGATGTCATAATCATTTTGTTGATGTCATAATCATTTGATGATGTCATAATCATTGATGTCATAATCATTGGATGATGTCATAATCATTTTGTTGATGTCATAATCATTGGATGATGTCATAATCATTGGATGATGTCATAATCATTTTGTTGATGTCATAATCATTTGATGATGTCATAATCATTTGATGTCATAATCATTGGATGATGTCATAATCATTTTGTTGAAGTCATAATCATTTGATGATGTCATAATCATTTTGTTGATGTCATAATCATTTGATGTCATAATCATTGGATGATGTCATAATCATTTTGTTGATGTCATAATCATTTGATGATGTCAAAATCATTTTGTTGATGTCATAACCATTTGATGATGTCATAATCATTTGATGTCATAATCATTGGATGATGTCATAATCATTTTGTTGATGTCATAATCATTTTATGATGTCATAATCATTTTGTTGATGTCATAATCAATGGATGATGTCATAATCCTTTTGTTGATGTCATAATCATTTGATGATGTCATAATCATTAGATGATGTCATAATCATTTTGTTGATGTCATAATCATTTGATGATGTCATAATCATTGGATGATGTCATAATCATTTTGTTGATGTCATAATCATTTGATGATGTCATAATCATTAAATGATGTCATAATCATTTTGTTGATGTCATAATCATTTGATGATGTCATAATCATTGATGTCATAATCATTGGATGATGTCATAATCATTTTGTTGATGTCATAATCAATGGATGATGTCATAATCATTAGATGATGTCATAATCATTTTGTTGATGTCATAATCATTTGATGATATCATAATCATTTGATGATGTCATAATCATTTTGTTGATGTCATAATCATTTGATGATGTCATAATCATTTGATGATGTCATAATAATTGGATGATGTAATAATCATTTGATGTCATAATCATTTTATGATGTCATAATGATTTGATGATGTCATAATGATTTGATGATGTCATAATCATTTGATGTCATAATCATTGGATGATGTCATAATCATTTGATGATGTCATAATCGTTTTGTTGATGTCATAATCATTTTGTTGATGTCATAATCATTTTGTTGATGTCATAATCATTTGATGATGTCATAATCATTTGATGTCATAATCATTGGATGATGTCATAATCATTTTGTTGATGTCATAATCATTTGATGATGTCATAATCATTAGATGATGTCATAATCATTTTGTTGATGTCATAATCATTGGATGATGTCATAATCATTTGATGATGTCATAATCATTTTGTTGATGTCATAACCATTTGATGATGTCATAATCATTTGATGTCATAATCATTGGATGATGTCATAATCATTTTGTTGATGTCATAATCATTTTATGATGTCATAATCATTTGATGATGTCATAATCATTTGATGTCATAATCATTGGATGATGTCATAATCATTTTGTTGATGTCATAATCATTTGATGATGTCATAATCATTAGATGATGTCATAATCATTTTGTTGATGTCATAATCATTGGATGATGTCATAATCATTTGATGTCATAATCATTAGATGATGTCATAATCATTTTGTTGATGTCATAATCATTGGATGATGTCATAATCATTGGATGATGTCATAATCATTTTGTTGATGTCATAATCATTTGTTGATGTCATAATCATTTGATGTCATAATCATTGGATGATGTCATAATCATTTTGTTGAAGTCATAATCATTTGATGATGTCATAATCATTTTGTTGATGTCATAATCATTTGATGTCATAATCATTGGATGATGTCATAATCATTTTGTTGATGTCATAATCATTCGATGATGTCATAATCATTGATGTCATTATCATTGGATGATGTCATAATCATTTTGTTGATGTCATAATCATTGGATGATGTCATAATCATTGGATGATGTCATAATCATTTTGTTGATGTCATAATCATTTGATGATGTCATAATCATTTGATGTCATAATCATTGGATGATGTCATAATCATTTTGTTGAAGTCATAATCATTTGATGATGTCATAATCATTTTGTTGATGTCATAATCATTTGATGTCATAATCATTGGATGATGTCATAATCATTTTGTTGATGTCATAATCATTTGATGATGTCAAAATCATTTTGTTGATGTCATAACCATTTGATGATGTCATAATCATTTGATGTCATAATCATTGGATGATGTCATAATCATTTTGTTGAAGTCATAATCATTTGATGATGTCATAATAATTTTGTTGATGTCATAATCATTTGATGTCATAATCATTGGATGATGTCATAATCATTTTGTTGATGTCATAATCATTTGATGATGTCATAATCATTGATGTCATAATCATTGGATGATGTCATAATCATTTTGTTGATGTCATAATCATTGGATGATGTCATAATCATTGGATGATGTCATAATCATTTTGTTGATGTCATAATCATTTGATGATGTCATAATCATTTGATGTCATAATCATTGGATGATGTCATAATCATTTTGTTGAAGTCATAATCATTTGATGATGTCATAATCATTTTGTTGATGTCATAATCATTTGATGTCATAATCATTGGATGATGTCATAATCATTTTGTTGATGTCATAATCATTTGATGATGTCAAAATCATTTTGTTGATGTCATAACCATTTGATGATGTCATAATCATTTGATGTCATAATCATTGGATGATGTCATAATCATTTTGTTGATGTCATAATCATTTTATGATGTCATAATCATTTTGTTGATGTCATAATCAATGGATGATGTCATAATCCTTTTGTTGATGTCATAATCATTTGATGATGTCATAATCATTAGATGATGTCATAATCATTTTGTTGATGTCATAATCATTTGATGATGTCATAATCATTTTGTTGATGTCATAATCATTTTGTTGATGTCATAATGATTTGATGATGTCATAATCATTTTGTTGATGTCATAATCATTTGATGATGTCATAATCATTTGATGTCATAATCATTGAATGATGTCAGAATCATTTTGTTGATGTCATAATCATTTGATGATGTCATAATCATTTGATGATGTCATAATGATTTTGTTGATGTCATAATCATTTGATGATGCCATAATCATTTTGTTGATGTCATAATCATTTTATGATGTCATAATCATTTTGTTGATGTCATAATCATTTTGTTGATGTCATAATGATTTGATGATGTCATAATCATTTGATGTCATAATCATTGGATGATGTCATAATCATTTTGTTGATGTCATAATCATTTGATGATGTCGTAATCATTAGATGATGTCATAATCATTTTGTTGATGTCATAATCATTTGATGATGTCATAATCATTGATGTCATAATCATTGGATGATGTCATAATCATTTTGTTGATGTCATAATCATTGGATGATGTCATAATCATTAGATGATGTCATAATCATTTTGTTGATGTCATAATCATTTGATGATGTCATAATCATTTGATGTCATAATCATTTTGTTGATGTCATAATGATTTGATGATGTCATAATCATTTGATGATGTCATAATCATTAGATGATGTCATAATCATTTTGTTGATGTCATAATCATTAGATGATGTCATAATCATTTTGTTGATGTCATAATCATTGGATGATGTCATAATCATTTTGTTGATGTCATAATCATTTGATGATGTCATAATCATTTGATTTCATAATCATTGGATGATGTCATAATCATTTGATGATGTCATAATGATTTTGTTGATGTCATAATCATTTGATGATGCCATAATCATTTTGTTGATGTCATAATCTTTTGATGATGTCATAATCATTGATGTCATAATCATTGGATGATGTCATAATCATTTTGTTGATGTCATAATCATTTGATGATGTCATAATCATTAGATGATGTCATAATCATTTTGTTGATGTCATAATCATTTGATGATGTCATAATCATTGATGTCATAATCATTGGATGATGTCATAATCATTTTTTTGATGTCATAATCATTAAATGATGTCATAATCATTAGATGATGTCCTAATCATTTTGTTGATGTCATAATCATATGATGATGTCATAATCATTTGATGTCATAATCATTTTGTTGATGTCATAATGATTTGATGATGTCATAATCATTTTGTTGATGTCATAATCATTTGATGATGTCATAATCATTTGATGTCATAATCATTTTGTTGATGTCATAATGATTTGATAATGTCATAATCATTTGATGTCATAATCATTGGATGATGTCATAATCATTTTGTTGATGTCATAATCAATTGATGATGTCATAATCATTGGATGATGTCATAATCATTTTGTTGATGTCATAATCATTTGATGATGTCATAATCATTTGATGTCATAATCATTTGATGTCATAATCATTGGATGATGTCATAATCATTTTTTTGATGTCATAATCATTTGATGATGTCATAATCATTTTGTTGATGTCATAATCATTTGATGATGTCATAATCATTTGATGTCATATTCATTGGATGATGTCATAATCATTTTGTTGATGTCATAATCATTTGATGATGTCATAATCATTGGATGATGTCATAATCATTTTGTTGATGTCATAATCATTTGATGATGTCATAATCATTTGATGTCATAATCATTGGATGATGTCATAATCATTTTGTTGATGTCATAATCATTTGATGATGTCATAATCATTAGATGATGTCATAATCATTTTGTTGATGTCATAATCATTTGATGATGTCATAATCATTAGATGATGTCATAATCATTTTGTTGATGTCATAATCATTTGATGATGTCATAATCATTTGATGTCACAATCATTGAATGATGTCATAATCATTTTGTTGATGTCATAATCATTTGATGATGTCATAATCATTTGATGATGTCATAATCATTTTGTTGATGTCATAATCATTTGATGATGTCATAATCATTTGATGTCATAATTATTGGATGATGTCATAATCATTTTGTTGATGTCATAATCATTTTGTTGATGTCATAATCATTGGATGATGTCATAATCCTTTTCTTGATGTCATAATCATTTGATGATGTCATAATCATTAGATGATGTCATAATCATTTTGTTGATGTCATAATCATTTGATGATGTCATAATCATTTGATGTCATAATCATTGGATGATGTAATAATCATTTGATGTCATAATCATTTTATGATGTCATAATGATTTGATGATGTTATAATCATTTGATGTCATAATCATTGGATGATGTCATAATCATTTGATGATGTCATAATCGTTTTGTTGATGTCATAATCATTTTGTTGTTGTCATAATCATTTTGTTGATGTCATAATCATTTGATGATGTCATAATCATTTGATGTCATAATCATTGGATGATGTCATAATCATTTTGTTGATGTCATAATCATTTGATGATGTCATAATCATTAGATGATGTCATAATCATTTTGTTGATGTCATAATCATTGGATGATGTCATAATCATTGGATGATGTCATAATCATTTTGTTGATGTCATAATCATTTGATGATGTCATAATCATTTGATGTCAATATCATTGGATGATGTCATAATCATTTTGTTGATGTCATAATCATTTGATGATGTCATAATCATTTGATGATGTCATAATCATTTTGTTGATGTCATAATCATTTGATGATGTCATAATCATTTGATGTCATAATCATTGGATGATGTCATAATCATTTTGTTGATGTCATAATCATTTTATGATGTCATAATCATTTTGTTGATGTCATAATCAATGGATGATGTCATAATCCTTTTGTTGATGTCATAATCATTTGATGATGTCATAATCATTAGATGATGTCATAATCATTTTGTTGATGTCATAATCATTTGATGATGTCATAATCATTTTGTTGATGTCATAATCATTTTGTTGATGTCATAATGATTTGATGATGTCATAATCATTTTGTTGATGTCATAATCATTTGATGATGTCATAATCATTGAATGATGTCATAATCATTTTGTTGATGTCATAATCATTTGATGATGTCATAATCATTTGATGATGTCATAATGATTTTGTTGATGTCATAATCATTTGATGATGCCATAATCATTTTGTTGATGTCATAATCATTTTATGATGTCATAATCATTTTGTTGATGTCATAATCATTTTGTTGATGTCATAATCATTTGATGATGTCGTAATCATTAGATGATGTCATAATCATTTTGTTGATGTCATAATCATTTGATGATGTCATAATCATTGATGTCATAATCATTGGATGATGTCATAATCATTTTGTTGATGTCATAATCATGGATGATGTCATAATCATTAGATGATGTCATAATCATTTTGTTGATGTCATAATCATTTGATGATGTCATAATCATTTGATGTCATAATCATTTTGTTGATGTCATAATGATTTGATGATGTCATAATCATTTGATGATGTCATAATCATTTTGTTGATGTCATAATCATTTGATGATGTTATAATAATTTTGTTGATGTCATAATCATTTTGTTGATGTCATAATGATTTGATGATATCATAATCATTTGATGTCATAATCATTGGATGATGTCATAATCATTTTGTTGATGTCATAATCATTTGATGATGTCATAATCATTTGATTTCATAATCATTGGATGATGTCATAATCATTTGATGATGTCATAATGATTTTGTTGATGTCATAATCATTTGATGATGCCATAATCATTTTGTTGATGTCATAATCTTTTGATGATGTCATAATCATTGATGTCATAATCATTGGATGATGTCATAATCATTTTGTTGATGTCATAATCATTTGATGATGTCATAATCATTAGATGATGTCATAATCATTTTGTTGATGTCATAATCATATGATGATGTCATAATCATTTGATGTCATAATCATTTTGTTGATGTCATAAAGATTTGATGATGTCATAATCATTTTGTTGATGTCATAATCATTTGATGATGTCATAATCATTTTGTTGATGTCATAACCATTTGATGATGTCATAATCATTTGATGTCATAATCATTGGATGATGTCATAATCATTTTGTTGATGTCATAATCATTTTATGATGTCATAATCATTTTGTTGATGTCATAATCAATGGATGATGTCATAATCCTTTTGTTGATGTCATAATCATTTGATGATGTCATAATCATTAGATGATGTCATAATCATTTTGTTGATGTCATAATCATTTGATGATGTCATAATCATTTTGTTGATGTCATAATCATTTTGTTGATGTCATAATGATTTGATGATGTCATAATCATTTTGTTGATGTCATAATCATTTGATGATGTCATAATCATTTGATGTCATAATCATTGAATGATGTCATAATCATTTTGTTGATGTCATAATCATTTGATGATGTCATAATCATTTGATGATGTCATAATGATTTTGTTGATGTCATAATCATTTGATGATGCCATAATCATTTTGTTGATGTCATAATCATTTTATGATGTCATAATCATTTTGTTGATGTCATAATCATTTTGTTGATGTCATAATGATTTGATGATGTCATAATCATTTGATGTCATAATCATTGGATGATGTCATAATCATTTTGTTGATGTCATAATCATTTGATGATGTCGTAATCATTAGATGATGTCATAATCATTTTGTTGATGTCATAATCATTGATGTCATAATCATTGGATGATGTCATAATCATTTTGTTGATGTCATAATCATTGGATGATGTCATAATCATTAGATGATGTCATAATCATTTTGTTGATGTCATAATCATTTGATGATGTCATAATCATTTGATGTCATAATCATTTTGTTGATGTCATAATGATTTGATGATGTCATAATCATTTGATGATGTCATAATCATTAGATGATGTCATAATCATTTTGTTGATGTCATAATCATTAGATGATGTCATAATCATTTTGTTGATGTCATAATCATTGGATGATGTCATAATCATTTTGTTGATGTCATAATCATTTGATTTCATAATCATTGGATGATGTCATAATCATTTGATGATGTCATAATGATTTTGTTGATGTCATAATCATTTGATGATGCCATAATCATTTTGTTGATGTTATAATCTTTTGATGATGTCATAATCATTGATGTCATAATCATTGGATGATGTCATAATCATTTTGTTGATGTCATAATCATTTGATGATGTCATAATCATTAGATGATGTCATAATCATTTTGTTGATGTCATAATCATTTGATGATGTCATAATCATTGATGTCATAATCATTGGATGATGTCCTAATCATTTTGTTGATGTCATAATCATATGATGATGTCATAATCATTTGATGTCATAATCATTTTGTTGATGTCATAATGATTTGATGATGTCATAATCATTTTGTTGATGTCATAATCATTTGATGATGTCATAATCATTTGATGTCATAATCATTTTGTTGATGTCATAATCATTTGATGATGTCATAATCATTTGATGTCATAATCATTGGATGATGTCATAATCATTTTTTTGATGTCATAATCATTTGATGATGTCATAATCATTTTGTTGATGTCATAATCATTTGATGATGTCATAATCATTTGATGTCATATTCATTGGATGATGTCATAATCATTTTGTTGAAGTCATAATCATTTGATGATGTCATAATCATTGGATGATGTCATAATCATTTTGTTGATGTCATAATCATTTGATGATGTCATAATCATTTGATGTCATAATCATTGGATGATGTCATAATCATTTTGTTGATGTCATAATCATTTGATGATGTCATAATCATTAGATGATGTCATAATCATTTTGTTGATGTCATAATCATTTGATGATGTCATAATCATTAGATGATGTCATAATCATTTTGTTGATGTCATAATCATTTGATGATGTCATAATCATTTGATGTCACAATCATTGAATGATGTCATAATCATTTTGTTGATGTCATAATCATTTGATGATGTCATAATCATTTGATGATGTCATAATCATTTTGTTGATGTCATAATCATTTGATGATGTCATAATCATTTGATGTCATAATTATTGGATGATGTCATAATCATTTTGTTGATGTCATAATCATTTTGTTGATGTCATAATCATTGGATGATGTCATAATCCTTTTGTTGATGTCATAATCATTTGATGATGTCATAATCATTAGATGATGTCATAATCATTTTGTTGATGTCATAATCATTTGATGATGTCATAATCATTTGATGTCATAATCATTGGATGATGTAATAATCATTTGATGTCATAATCATTTTATGATGTCATAATGATTTGATGATGTTATAATCATTTGATGTCATAATCATTGGATGATGTCATAATCATTTGATGATGTCATAATCGTTTTGTTGATGTCATAATCATTTTGTTGTTGTCATAATCATTTTGTTGATGTCATAATCATTTGATGATGTCATAATCATTTGATGTCATAATCATTGGATGATGTCATAATCATTTTGTTGATGTCATAATCATTTGATGATGTCATAATCATTAGATGATGTCATAATCATTTTGTTGATGTCATAATCATTGGATGATGTCATAATCATTGGATGATGTCATAATCATTTTGTTGATGTCATAATCATTTGATGATGTCATAATCATTTGATGTCAATATCATTGGATGATGTCATAATCATTTTGTTGATGTCATAATCATTTGATGATGTCATAATCATTTGATGATGTCATAATCATTTTGTTGATGTCATAATCATTTGTTGATGTCATAATCATTTGATGTCATAATCATTGGATGATGTCATAATCATTTTGTTGATGTCATAATCATTTTATGATGTCATAATCATTTTGTTGATGTCATAATCAATGGATGATGTCATAATCCTTTTGTTGATGTCATAATCATTTGATGATGTCATAATCATTAGATGATGTCATAATCATTTTGTTGATGTCATAATCATTTGATGATGTCATAATCATTTTGTTGATGTCATAATCATTTTGTTGATGTCATAATGATTTGATGATGTCATAATCATTTTGTTGATGTCATAATCATTTGATGATGTCATAATCATTGAATGATGTCATAATCATTTTGTTGATGTCATAATGATTTGATGATGTCATAATCATTTGATGTCATAATCATTGGATGATGTCATAATCATTTTGTTGATGTCATAATCATTTGATGATGTCGTAATCATTAGATGATGTCATAATCATTTTGTTGATGTCATAATCATTTGATGATGTCATAATCATTGATGTCATAATCATTGGATGATGTCATAATCATTTTGTTGATGTCATAATCATTGGATGATGTCATAATCATTAGATGATGTCATAATCATTTTGTTGATGTCATAATCATTTGATGATGTCATAATCATTTGATGTCATAATCATTTTGTTGATGTCATAATGATTTGATGATGTCATAATCATTTGATGATGTCATAATCATTAGATGATGTCATAATCATTTTGTTGATGTCATAATCATTTTGTTGATGTCATAATCATTTTGTTGATGTCATAATCATTGGATGATGTCATAATCATTTTGTTGATGTCATAATCATTTGATGATGTCATAATCATTTGATTTCATAATCATTGGATGATGTCATAATCATTTGATGATGTCATAATGATTTTGTTGATGTCATAATCATTTGATGATGCCATAATCATTTTGTTGATGTCATAATCTTTTGATGATGTCATAATCATTGATGTCATAATCATTGGATGATGTCATAATCATTTTGTTGATGTCATAATCATTTGATGATGTCATAATCATTAGATGATGTCATAATCATTTTGTTGATGTCATAATCATTTGATGATGTCATAATCATTGATGTCATAATCATTGGATGATGTCCTAATCATTTTGTTGATGTCATAATCATATGATGATGTCACAATCATTTGATGTCATAATCATTTTGTTGATGTCATAATGATTTGATGATGTCATAATCATTTTGTTGATGTCATAATCATTTGATGATGTCATAATCATTTGATGTCATAATCATTTTGTTGATGTCATAATGATTTGATAATGTCATAATCATTTGATGTCATAATCATTGGATGATGTCATAATCATTTTGTTGATGTCATAATCAATTGATGATGTCATAATCATTGGATGATGTCATAATCATTTTGTTGATGTCATAATCATTTGATGATGTCATAATCATTTGATGTCATAATCATTGGATGATGTCATAATCATTTTTTTGATGTCATAATCATTTGATGATGTCATAATCATTTTGTTGATGTCATAATCATTTGATGATGTCATAATCATTTGATGTCATATTCATTGGATGATGTCATAATCATTTTGTTGAAGTCATAATCATTTGATGATGTCATAATCATTGGATGATGTCATAATCATTTTGTTGATGTCATAATCATTTGATGATGTCATAATCATTTGATGTCATAATCATTGGATGATGTCATAATCATTTTGTTGATGTCATAATCATTTGATGATGTCATAATCATTAGATGATGTCATAATCATTTTGTTGATGTCATAATCATTTGATGATGTCATAATCATTAGATGATGTCATAATCATTTTGTTGATGTCATAATCATTTGATGATGTCATAATCATTTGATGTCACAATCATTGAATGATGTCATAATCATTTTGTTGATGTCATAATCATTTGATGATGTCATAATCATTTGATGATGTCATAATCATTTTGTTGATGTCATAATCATTTGATGATGTCATAATCATTTGATGTCATAATTATTGGATGATGTCATAATCATTTTGTTGATGTCATAATCATTTTGTTGATGTCATAATCATTGGATGATGTCATAATCCTTTTGTTGATGTCATAATCATTTGATGATGTCATAATCATTAGATGATGTCATAATCATTTTGTTGATGTCATAATCATTTGATGATGTCATAATCATTTGATGTCATAATCATTGGATGATGTAATAATCATTTGATGTCATAATCATTTTATGATGTCATAATGATTTGATGATGTTATAATCATTTGATGTCATAATCATTGGATGATGTCATAATCATTTGATGATGTCATAATCGTTTTGTTGATGTCATAATCATTTTGTTGTTGTCATAATCATTTTGTTGATGTCATAATCATTTGATGATGTCATAATCATTTGATGTCATAATCATTGGATGATGTCATAATCATTTTGTTGATGTCATAATCATTTGATGATGTCATAATCATTAGATGATGTCATAATCATTTTGTTGATGTCATAATCATTGGATGATGTCATAATCATTGGATGATGTCATAATCATTTTGTTGATGTCATAATCATTTGATGATGTCATAATCATTTGATGTCAATATCATTGGATGATGTCATAATCATTTTGTTGATGTCATAATCATTTGATGATGTCATAATCATTTTGTTGATGTCATAATCATTTGTTGATGTCATAATCATTTGATGTCATAATCATTGGATGATGTCATAATCATTTTGTTGATGTCATAATCATTTTATGATGTCATAATCATTTTGTTGATGTCATAATCAATGGATGATGTCATAATCCTTTTGTTGATGTCATAATCATTTGATGATGTCATAATCATTTTGTTGATGTCATAATCATTTTATGATGTCATAATCATTTTGTTGATGTCATAATCATTTTGTTGATGTCATAATCATTTTGTTGATGTCATAATGATTTGATGATGTCATAATCATTTTGTTGATGTCATAATCATTTGATGATGTCATAATCATTGAATGATGTCATAATCATTTTGTTGATGTCATAATCATTTGATGATGTCATAATCATTTGATGATGTCATAATGATTTTGTTGATGTCATAATCATTTGATGATGCCATAATCATTTTGTTGATGTCATAATCATTTTATGATGTCATAATCATTTTGTTGATGTCATAATCATTTTGTTGATGTCATAATCATTTGATGATGTCGTAATCATTAGATGATGTCATAATCATTTTGTTGATGTCATAATCATTTGATGATGTCATAATCATTGATGTCATAATCATTGGATGATGTCATAATCATTTTGTTAATGTCATAATCATGGATGATGTCATAATCATTAGATGATGTCATAATCATTTTGTTGATGTCATAATCATTTGATGATGTCATAATCATTTGATGTCATAATCATTTTGTTGATGTCATAATGATTTGATGATGTCATAATCATTTGATGATGTCATAATCATTAGATGATGTCATAATCATTTTGTTGATGTCATAATCATTTGATGATGTTATAATCATTTTGTTGATGTCATAATCATTTTGTTGATGTCATAATGATTTGATGATATCATAATCATTTGATGTCATAATCATTGGATGATGTCATAATCATTTTGTTGATGTCATAATCATTTGATGATGTCATAATCATTTGATTTCATAATCATTGGATGATGTCATAATCATTTGATGATGTCATAATGATTTTGTTGATGTCATAATCATTTGATGATGCCATAATCATTTTGTTGATGTCATAATCTTTTGATGATGTCATAATCATTGATGTCATAATCATTGGATGATCTCATAATCATTTTGTTGATGTCATAATCATTTGATGATGTCATAATCATTAGATGATGTCATAATCATTTTGTTGATGTCATAATCATATGATGATGTCATAATCATTTGATGTCATAATCATTTTGTTGATGTCATAAAGATTTGATGATGTCATAATCATTTTGTTGATGTCATAATCATTTGATGATGTCATAATCATTTGATGTCATAATCATTTTGTTGATGTCATAATGATTTGATAATGTCATAATCATTTGATGTCATAATCATTGGATGATGTCATAATCATTTTGTTGATGTCATAATCAGTTGATGATGTCATAATCATTGGATGATGTCATAATCATTTTGTTGATGTCATAATCATTGGATGATGTCATAATCATTTGATGTCATAATCATTGGATGATGTCATAATCATTTTTTTGATGTCATAATCATTTGATGATGTCATAATCATTTTGTTGATGTCATAATCATTTGATGTCATAATCATTGGATGATGTAATAATCATTTGATGTCATAATCATTTTATGATGTCATAATGATTTGATGATGTCATAATCATTTGATGTCATAATCATTGGATGATGTCATAATCATTTGATGATGTCATAATCGTTTTGTTGATGTCATAATCATTTTGTTGTTGTCATAATCATTTTGTTGATGTCATAATCATTTGATGATGTCATAATCATTTGATGTCATAATCATTGGATGATGTCATAATCATTTTGTTGATGTCATAATCATTTGATGATGTCATAATCATTAGATGATGTCATAATCATTTTGTTGATGTCATAATCATTGGATGATGTCATAATCATTGGATGATGTCATAATCATTTTGTTGATGTCATAATCATTTGATGATGTCATAATCATTTGATGTAATAATCATTGGATGATGTCATAATCATTTTGTTGATGTCATAATCATTTGATGATGTCATAATCATTTGATGATGTCATAATGATTTTGTTGATGTCATAATCATTTGATGATGCCATAATCATTTTGTTGATGTCATAATCATTTTATGATGTCATAATCATTTTGTTGATGTCATAATCATTTTGTTGATGTCATAATGATTTGATGATGTCATAATCATTAGATGATGTCATAATCATTTTGTTGATGTCATAATCATTTGATGATGTCATAATCATTTTGTTGATGTCATAATCATTTTGTTGATGTCATAATGATTTGATGATGTCATAATCATTTTGTTGATGTCATAATCATTTGATGATGTCATAATCATTTGATGTCATAATCATTGAATGATGTCATAATCATTTTGTTGATGTCATAATCATTGGATGATGTCATAATCATTTTGTTGATGTCATAATCATTTGATGATGTCATAATCATTTGATGTCAATATCATTGGATGATGTCATAATCATTTTGTTGATGTCATAATCATTTGATGATGTCATAATCATTTGATGATGTCATAATCATTTTGTTGATGTCATAATCATTTGATGATGTCATAATCATTTGATGTCATAATCATTGGATGATGTCATAATCATTTTGTTGATGTCATAATCATTTTATGATGTCATAATCATTTTGTTGATGTCATAATCAATGGATGATGTCATAATCCTTTTGTTGATGTCATAATCATTTGATGATGTCATAATCATTAGATGATGTCATAATCATTTTGTTGATGTCATAATCATTTGATGATGTCATAATCATTTTGTTGATGTCATAATCATTTTGTTGATGTCATAATGATTTGATGATGTCATAATCATTTTGTTGATGTCATAATCATTTGATGATGTCATAATCATTGAATGATGTCATAATCATTTTGTTGATGTCATAATCATTTGATGATGTCATAATCATTTGATGATGTCATAATGATTTTGTTGATGTCATAATCATTTGATGATGCCATAATCATTTTGTTGATGTCATAATCATTTTGTTGATGTCATAATCATTTTGTTGATGTCATAATCATTTGATGATGTCGTAATCATTAGATGATGTCATAATCATTTTGTTGATGTCATAATCATTTGATGATGTCATAATCATTGATGTCATAATCATTGGATGATGTCATAATCATTTTGTTGATGTCATAATCATGGATGATGTCATAATCATTAGATGATGTCATAATCATTTTGTTGATGTCATAATCATTTGATGATGTCATAATCATTTGATGTCATAATCATTTTGTTGATGTCATAATGATTTGATGATGTCATAATCATTTGATGATGTCATAATCATTAGATGATGTCATAATCATTTTGTTGATGTCATAATCATTTGATGATGTTATAATCATTTTGTTGATGTCATAATCATTTTGTTGATGTCATAATGATTTGATGATATCATAATCATTTGATGTCATAATCATTGGATGATGTCATAATCATTTTGTTGATGTCATAATCATTTGATGATGTCATAATCATTTGATTTCATAATCATTGGATGATGTCATAATCATTTGATGATGTCATAATGATTTTATTGATGTCATAATCATTTGATGATGCCATAATCATTTTGTTGATGTCATAATCATTTGATGATGTCATAATCATTAGATGATGTCATAATCATTTTGTTGATGTCATAATCATATGATGATGTCATAATCATTTGATGTCATAATCATTTTGTTGATGTCATAAAGATTTGATGATGTCATAATCATTTTGTTGATGTCATAATCATTTGATGATGTCATAATCATTTGATGTCATAATCATTTTGTTGATGTCATAATGATTTGATAATGTCATAATCATTTGATGTCATAATCATTGGATGATGTCATAATCATTTTGTTGATGTCATAATCAGTTGATGATGTCATAATCATTGGATGATGTCATAATCATTTTGTTGATGTCATAATCATTTGATGATGTCATAATCATTTGATGTCATAATCATTGGATGATGTCATAATCATTTTTTTGATGTCATAATCATTTGATGATGTCATAATCATTTTGTTGATGTCATAATCATTTGATGTCATAATCATTGGATGATGTAATAATCATTTGATGTCATAATCATTTTATGATGTCATAATGATTTGATGATGTCATAATCATTTGATGTCATAATCATTGGATGATGTCATAATCATTTGATGATGTCATAATCGTTTTGTTGATGTCATAATCATTTTGTTGTTGTCATAATCATTTTGTTGATGTCATAATCATTTGATGATGTCATAATCATTTGATGTCATAATCATTGGATGATGTCATAATCATTTTGTTGATGTCATAATCATTTGATGATGTCATAATCATTAGATGATGTCATAATCATTTTGTTGATGTCATAATCATTGGATGATGTCATAATCATTGGATGATGTCATAATCATTTTGTTGATGTCATAATCATTTGATGATGTCATAATCATTTGATGTAATAATCATTGGATGATGTCATAATCATTTTGTTGATGTCATAATCATTTGATGATGCCATAATCATTTTGTTGATGTCATAATCATTTTATGATGTAATAATCATTTTGTTGATGTCATAATCATTTTGTTGATGTCATAATGATTTGATGATGTCATAATCATTAGATGATGTCATAATCATTTTGTTGATGTCATAATCATTTTGTTGATGTCATAATGATTTGATGATGTCATAATCATTTTGTTGATGTCATAATCATTTGATGATGTCATAATCATTTGATGTCATAATCATTGAATGATGTCATAATCATTTTGTTGATGTCATAATCATTGGATGATGTCATAATCATTGGATGATGTCATAATCATTTTGTTGATGTCATAATCATTTGATGATGTCATAATCATTTGATGTCAATATCATTGGATGATGTCATAATCATTTTGTTGATGTCATAATCATTTGATGATGTCATAATCATTTGATGATGTCATAATCATTTTGTTGATGTCATAATCATTTGATGATGTCATAATCATTTGATGTCATAATCATTGGATGATGTCATAATCATTTTGTTGATGTCATAATCATTTTATGATGTCATAATCATTTTGTTGATGTCATAATCAATGGATGATGTCATAATCCTTTTGTTGATGTCATAATCATTTGATGATGTCATAATCATTAGATGATGTCATAATCATTTTGTTGATGTCATAATCATTTGATGATGTCATAATCATTTTGTTGATGTCATAATCATTTTGTTGATGTCATAATGATTTGATGATGTCATACTCATTTTGTTGATGTCATAATCATTTGATGATGTCATAATCATTGAATGATGTCATAATCATTTTGTTGATGTCATAATCATTTGATGATGTCATAATCATTTGATGATGTCATAATGATTTTGTTGATGTCATAATCATTTGATGATGCCATAATCATTTTGTTGATGTCATAATCATTTTATGATGTCATAATCATTTGATGTCATAATCATTTTGTTGATGTCATAATGATTTGATGATGTCATAATCATTTTGTTGATGTCATAATCATTTGATGATGTCATAATCATTTGATGTCATAATCATTTTGTTGATGTCATAATGATTTGATAATGTCATAATTATTTGATGTCATAATCATTGGATGATGTCATAATCATTTTGTTGATGTCATAATCAATTGATGATGTCATAATCATTGGATGATGTCATAATCATTTTGTTGATGTCATAATCATTTGATGATGTCATAATCATTTGATGTCATAATCATTGGATGATGTCAAAATCATTTTTTTGATGTCATAATCATTTGATGATGTCATAATCATTTTGTTGATGTCATAATCATTTGATGATGTCATAATCATTTGATGTCATATTCATTGGATGATGTCATAATCATTTTGTTGAAGTCATAATCATTTGATGATGTCATAATCATTGGATGATGTCATAATCATTTTGTTGATGTCATAATCATTTGATGATGTCATAATGATTTGATGTCAAAATCATTGGATGATGTCATAATCATTTTGTTGATGTCATAATCATTTGATGATGTCATAATCATTAGATGATGTCATAATCATTTTGTTGATGTCATAATCATTTGATGATGTCATAATCATTAGATGATGTCATAATCATTTTGTTGATGTCATAATCATTTGATGATGTCATAATCATTTGATGTCACAATCATTGAATGATGTCATAATCATTTTGTTGATGTCATAATCATTTGATGATGTCATAATCATTTGATGATGTCATAATCATTTTGTTGATGTCATAATCATTTGATGATGTCATAATCATTTGATGTCATAATTATTGGATGATGTCATAATCATTTTGTTGATGTCATAATCATTTTGTTGATGTCATAATCATTGGATGATGTCATAATCCTTTTGTTGATGTCATAATCATTTGATGATGTCATAATCATTAGATGATGTCATAATCATTTTGTTGATGTCATAATCATTTGATGATGTCATAATCATTTGATGTCATAATCATTGGATGATGTAATAATCATTTGATGTCATAATCATTTTATGATGTCATAATGATTTGATGATGTTATAATCATTTGATGTCATAATCATTGGATGATGTCATAATCATTTGATGATGTCATAATCGTTTTGTTGATGTCATAATCATTTTGTTGTTGTCATAATCATTTTGTTGATGTCATAATCATTTGATGATGTCATAATCATTTGATGTCATAATCATTGGATGATATCATAATCATTTTGTTGATGTCATAATCATTTGATGATGTCATAATCATTAGATGATGTCATAATCATTTTGTTGATGTCATAATCATTGGATGATGTCATAATCATTGGATGATGTCATAATCATTTTGTTGATGTCATAATCATTTGATGATGTCATAAACATTTGATGTCAATATCATTGGATGATGTCATAATCATTTTGTTGATGTCATAATCATTTGATGATGTCATAATCATTTGATGATGTCATAATCATTTTGTTGATGTCATAATCATTTGATGATGTCATAATCATTTGATGTCATAATCATTGGATGATGTCATAATCATTTTGTTGATGTCATAATCATTTTATGATGTCATAATCATTTTGTTGATGTCATAATCAATGGATGATGTCATAATCCTTTTGTTGATGTCATAATCATTTGATGATGTCATAATCATTAGATGATGTCATAATCATTTTGTTGATGTCATAATCATTTGATGATGTCATAATCATTTTGTTGATGTCATAATCATTTTGTTGATGTCATAATCATTTGATGATGTCATAATCATTTTGTTGATGTCATAATCATTTGATGATGTCATAATCATTGAATGATGTCATAATCATTTTGTTGATGTCATAATCATTTGATGATGTCATAATCATTTGATGATGTCATAATGATTTTGTTGATGTCATAATCATTTGATGATGACATAATCATTTTGTTGATGTCATAATCATTTTATGATGTCATAATCATTTTGTTGATGTCATAATCATTTTGTTGATGTCATAATCATTTGATGATGTCGTAATCATTAGATGATGTCATAATCATTTTGTTGATGTCATAATCATTTGATGATGTCATAATCATTGATGTCATAATCATTGGATGATGTCATAATCATTTTGTTGATGTCATAATCATGGATGATGTCATAATCATTTTGTTGATGTCATAATCATTTGATGATGTCATAATCATTTGATGTCATAATCATTTTGTTGATGTCATAATGATTTGATGATGTCATAATCATTTGATGATGTCATAATCATTAGATGATGTCATAATCATTTTGTTGATGTCATAATCATTTGATGATGTTATAATCATTTTGTTGATGTCATAATCATTTTGTTGATGTCATAATGATTTGATGATATCATAATCATTTGATGTCATAATCATTGGATGATGTCATAATCATTTTGTTGATGTCATAATCATTTGATGATGTCATAATCATTTGATTTCATAATCATTGGATGATGTCATAATCATTTGATGATGTCATAATGATTTTGTTGATGTCATAATCATTTGATGATGCCATAATCATTTTGTTGATGTCATAATCTTTTGATGATGTCATAATCATTGATGTCATAATCATTGGATGATGTCATAATCATTTAGTAGATGTCATAATCATTTGATGATGTCATAATCATTAGATGATGTCATAATCATTTTGTTGATGTCATAATCATATGATGATGTCATAATCATTTGATGTCATAATCATTTTGTTGATGTCATAAAGATTTGATGATGTCATAATCATTTTGTTGATGTCATAATCATTTGATGATGTCATAATCATTTGATGTCATAATCATTGGATGATGTCATAATCATTTTGTTGATGTCATAATCAGTTGATGATGTCATAATCATTGGATGATGTCATAATCATTTTGTTGATGTCATAATCATTTGATGATGTCATAATCATTTGATGTCATAATCATTGGATGATGTCATAATCATTTTTTTGATGTCATAATCATTTGATGATGTCATAATCATTTTGTTGATGTCATAATCATTTGATGTCATAATCATTGGATGATGTAATAATCATTTGATGTCATAATCATTTTATGATGTCATAATGATTTGATGATGTCATAATCATTAGATGATGTCATAATCATTTTGTTGATGTCATAATCATTGGATGATGTCATAATCATTGGATGATGTCATAATCATTTTGTTGATGTCATAATCATTTGATGATGTCATAATCATTTGATGTCATAATCATTGGATGATGTCAAAATCATTTTTTTGATGTCATAATCATTTGATGATGTCATAATCATTTTGTTGATGTCATAATCATTTGATGATGTCATAATCATTTGATGTCATATTCATTGGATGATGTCATAATCATTTTGTTGAAGTCATAATCATTTGATGATGTCATAATCATTGGATGATGTCATAATCATTTTGTTGATGTCATAATCATTTGATGATGTCATAATCATTTGATGTCATAATCATTGGATGATGTCATAATCATTTTGTTGATGTCATAATCATTGGATGATGTCATAATCATTGGATGATGTCATAATCATTTGATGATGTCATAATCGTTTTGTTGATGTCATAATCATTTTGTTGTTGTCATAATCATTTTGTTGATGTCATAATGATTTGATGATGTCATAATCATTTGATGTCATAATCATTGGATGATGTCAAAATCATTTTTTTGATGTCATAATCATTTGATTATGTCATAATCATTTTGTTGATGTCATAATCATTTGATGATGTCATAATCATTTGATGTCATATTCATTGGATGATGTCATAATCATTTTGTTGAAGTCATAATCATTTGATGATGTCATAATCATTGGATGATGTCATAATCATTTTGTTGATGTCATAATCATTTGATGATGTCATAATCATTTGATGTCATAATCATTGGATGATGTCATAATCATTTTGTTGATGTCATAATCATTTGATGATGTCATAATCATTGGATGATGTCATAATCATTTGATGATGTCATAATCGTTTTGTTGATGTCATAATCATTTTGTTGTTGTCATAATCATTTTGTTGATGTCATAATCATTTGATGATGTCATAATCATTTGATGTCATAATCATTGGATGATGTCATAATCATTTTGTTGATGTCATAATCATTTGATGATGTCATAATCATTAGATGATGTCATAATCATTTTGTTGATGTCATAATCATTGGATGATGTCATAATCATTTTGTTGATGTCATAATCATTTGATGATGTCATAATCATTTTGTTGATGTCATAATCATTTGATGTCATAATCATTGGATGATGTAATAATCATTTGATGTCATAATCATTTTATGATGTCATAATGATTTGATGATGTCATAATCATTTGATGTCATAATCATTTGATGATGTCATAATCATTAGATGATGTCATAATCATTTTGTTGATGTCATAATCATTGGATGATGTCATAATCATTGGATGATGTCATAATCATTTTGTTGATGTCATAATCATTTGATGATGTCATAATCATTTGATGTCATAATCATTGGATGATGTCAAAATCATTTTTTTGATGTCATAATCATTTGATGATGTCATAATCATTTTGTTGATGTCATAATCATTTGATGATGTCATAATCATTTGATGTCATATTCATTGGATGATGTCATAATCATTTTGTTGAAGTCATAATCATTTGATGATGTCATAATCATTGGATGATGTCATAATCATTTTGTTGATGTCATAATCATTTGATGATGTCATAATCATTTGATGTCATAATCATTGGATGATGTCATAATCATTTTGTTGATGTCATAATCATTGGATGATGTCATAATCATTGGATGATGTCATAATCATTTGATGATGTCATAATCGTTTTGTTGATGTCATAATCATTTTGTTGTTGTCATAATCATTTTGTTGATGTCATAATCATTTGATGATGTCATAATCATTTGATATCATAATCATTGGATGATGTCAAAATCATTTTTTTGATGTCATAATCATTTGATGATGTCATAATCATTTTGTTGATGTCATAATCATTTGATGATGTCATAATCATTTGATGTCATATTCATTGGATGATGTCATAATCATTTTGTTGAAGTCATAATCATTTGATGATGTCATAATCATTGGATGATGTCATAATCATTTTGTTGATGTCATAATCATTTGATGATGTCATAATCATTTGATGTCATAATCATTGGATGATGTCATAATCATTTTGTTGATGTCATAATCATTGGATGATGTCATAATCATTGGATGATGTCATAATCATTTGATGATGTCATAATCGTTTTGTTGATGTCATAATCATTTTGTTGTTGTCATAATCATTTTGTTGATGTCATAATCATTTGATGATGTCATAATCATTTGATGTCATAATCATTGGATGATGTCAAAATCATTTTTTTGATGTCATAATCATTTGATGATGTCATAATCATTTTGTTGATGTCATAATCATTTGATGATGTCATAATCATTTGATGTCATATTCATTGGATGATGTCATAATCATTTTGTTGAAGTCATAATCATTTGATGATGTCATAATCATTGGATGATGTCATAATCATTTTGTTGATGTCATAATCATTTGATGATGTCATAATCATTTGATGTCATAATCATTGGATGATGTCATAATCATTTTGTTGATGTCATAATCATTTGATGATGTCATAATCATTGGATGATGTCATAATCATTTGATGATGTCATAATCGTTTTGTTGATGTCATAATCATTTTGTTGTTGTCATAATCATTTGATGATGTCATAATGATTTTGTTGATGTCATAATCATTTGATGATGACATAATCATTTTGTTGATGTCATAATCATTTTATGATGTCATAATCATTTTGTTGATGTCATAATCATTTTGTTGATGTCATAATCATTTGATGATGTCGTAATCATTAGATGATGTCATAATCATTTTGTTGATGTCATAATCATTTGATGATGTCATAATCATTGATGTCATAATCATTGGATGATGTCATAATCATTTTGTTGATGTCATAATCATGGATGATGTCATAATCATTAGATGATGTCATAATCATTTTGTTGATGTCATAATCATTTGATGATGTCATAATCATTTGATGTCATAATCATTTTGTTGATGTCATAATGATTTGATGATGTCATAATCATTTGATGATGTCATAATCATTAGATGATGTCATAATCATTTTGTTGATGTCATAATCATTTGATGATGTTATAATCATTTTGTTGATGTCATAATCATTTTGTTGATGTCATAATGATTTGATGATATCATAATCATTTGATGTCATAATCATTGGATGATGTCATAATCATTTTGTTGATGTCATAATCATTTGATGATGTCATAATCATTTGATTTCATAATCATTGGATGATGTCATAATCATTTGATGATGTCATAATGATTTTGTTGATGTCATAATCATTTGATGATGCCATAATCATTTTGTTGATGTCATAATCTTTTGATGATGTCATAATCATTGATGTCATAATCATTGGATGATGTCATAATCATTTAGTAGATGTCATAATCATTTGATGATGTCATAATCATTAGATGATGTCATAATCATTTTGTTGATGTCATAATCATATGATGATGTCATAATCATTTGATGTCATAATCATTTTGTTGATGTCATAAAGATTTGATGATGTCATAATCATTTTGTTGATGTCATAATCATTTGATGATGTCATAATCATTTGATGTCATAATCATTGGATGATGTCATAATCATTTTGTTGATGTCATAATCAGTTGATGATGTCATAATCATTGGATGATGTCATAATCATTTTGTTGATGTCATAATCATTTGATGATGTCATAATCATTTGATGTCATAATCATTGGATGATGTCATAATCATTTTTTTGATGTCATAATCATTTGATGATGTCATAATCATTTTGTTGATGTCATAATCATTTGATGTCATAATCATTGGATGATGTAATAATCATTTGATGTCATAATCATTTTATGATGTCATAATGACTTGATGATGTCATAATCATTTGATGTCATAATCATTTGATGATGTCATAATCATTAGATGATGTCATAATCATTTTGTTGATGTCATAATCATTGGATGATGTCATAATCATTGGATGATGTCATAATCATTGGATGATGTCATAATCATTTTGTTGATGTCATAATCATTTGATGTCATAATCATTGGATGATGTCAAAATCATTTTTTTGATGTCATAATCATTTGATGATGTCATAATCATTTTGTTGATGTCATAATCATTTGATGATGTCATAATCATTTGATGTCATATTCATTGGATGATGTCATAATCATTTTGTTGAAGTCATAATCATTTGATGATGTCATAATCATTGGATGATGTCATAATCATTTTGTTGATGTCATAATCATTTGATGATGTCATAATCATTTGATGTCATAATCATTGCATGATGTCATAATCATTTTGTTGATGTCATAATCATTGGATGATGTCATAATCATTGGATGATGTCATAATCATTTGATGATGTCATAATCGTTTTGTTGATGTCATAATCATTTTGTTGTTGTCATAATCATTTTGTTGATGTCATAATCATTTGATGATGTCATAATCATTTGATGTCATAATCATTGGATGATGTCAAAATCATTTTTTGATGTCATAATCATTTGATGATGTCATAATCATTTTGTTGATGTCATAATCATTTGATGATGTCATAATCATTTGATGTCATATTCATTGGATGATGTCATAATCATTTTGTTGAAGTCATAATCATTTGATGATGTCATAATCATTGGATGATGTCATAATCATTTTGTTGATGTCATAATCATTTGATGATGTCATAATCATTTGATGTCATAATCATTGGATGATGTCATAATCATTTTGTTGATGTCATAATCATTTGATGATGTCATAATCATTGGATGATGTCATAATCATTTGATGATGTCATAATCGTTTTGTTGATGTCATAATCATTTTGTTGTTGTCATAATCATTTTGTTGATGTCATAATCATTTGATGATGTCATAATCATTTGATGTCATAATCATTGGATGATGTCATAATCATTTTGTTGATGTCATAATCATTTGATGATGTCATAATCATTAGATGATGTCATAATCATTTTGTTGATGTCATAATCATTGGATGATGTCATAATCATTGGATGATGTCATAATCATTTTGTTGATGTCATAATCATTTGATGATGTCATAATCATTTTGTTGATGTCATAATCATTTGATGTCATAATCATTGGATGATGTAATAATCATTTGATGTCATAATCATTTTATGATGTCATAATGATTTGATGATGTCATAATCATTTGATGTCATAATCATTTGATGATGTCATAATCATTAGATGATGTCATAATCATTTTGTTGATGTCATAATCATTGGATGATGTCATAATCATTGGATGATGTCATAATCATTTTGTTGATGTCATAATCATTTGATGATGTCATAATCATTTGATGTCATATTCATTGGATGATGTCATAATCATTTTGTTGAAGTCATAATCATTTGATGATGTCATAATCATTGGATGATGTCATAATCATTTTGTTGATGTCATAATCATTTGATGATGTCATAATCATTTGATGTCATAATCATTGGATGATGTCATAATCATTTTGTTGATGTCATAATCATTGGATGATGTCATAATCATTGGATGATGTCATAATCATTTGATGATGTCATAATCGTTTTGTTGATGTCATAATCATTTTGTTGTTGTCATAATCATTTTGTTGATGTCATAATCATTTGATGATGTCATAATCATTTGATGTCATAATCATTGGATGATGTCAAAATCATTTTTTTGATGTCATAATCATTTGATGATGTCATAATCATTTTGTTGATGTCATAATCATTTGATGATGTCATAATCATTTGATGTCATATTCATTGGATGATGTCATAATCATTTTGTTGAAGTCATAATCATTTGATGATGTCATAATCATTGGATGATGTCATAATCATTTTGTTGATGTCATAATCATTTGATGATGTCATAATCATTTGATGTCATAATCATTGGATGATGTCATAATCATTTTGTTGATGTCATAATCATTTGATGATGTCATAATCATTGGATGATGTCATAATCATTTGATGATGTCATAATCGTTTTGTTGATGTCATAATCATTTTGTTGTTGTCATAATCATTTGATGATGTCATAATGATTTTGTTGATGTCATAATCATTTGATGATGACATAATCATTTTGTTGATGTCATAATCATTTTATGATGTCATAATCATTTTGTTGATGTCATAATCATTTTGTTGATGTCATAATCATTTGATGATGTCGTAATCATTAGATGATGTCATAATCATTTTGTTGATGTCATAATCATTTGATGATGTCATAATCATTGATGTCATAATCATTGGATGATGTCATAATCATTTTGTTGATGTCATAATCATGGATGATGTCATAATCATTAGATGATGTCATAATCATTTTGTTGATGTCATAATCATTTGATGATGTCATAATCATTTGATGTCATAATCATTTTGTTGATGTCATAATGATTTGATGATGTCATAATCATTTGATGATGTCATAATCATTAGATGATGTCATAATCATTTTGTTGATGTCATAATCATTTGATGATGTTATAATCATTTTGTTGATGTCATAATCATTTTGTTGATGTCATAATGATTTGATGATATCATAATCATTTGATGTCATAATCATTGGATGATGTCATAATCATTTTGTTGATGTCATAATCATTTGATGATGTCATAATCATTTGATTTCATAATCATTGGATGATGTCATAATCATTTGATGATGTCATAATGATTTTGTTGATGTCATAATCATTTGATGATGCCATAATCATTTTGTTGATGTCATAATCTTTTGATGATGTCATAATCATTGATGTCATAATCATTGGATGATGTCATAATCATTTAGTAGATGTCATAATCATTTGATGATGTCATAATCATTAGATGATGTCATAATCATTTTGTTGATGTCATAATCATATGATGATGTCATAATCATTTGATGTCATAATCATTTTGTTGATGTCATAAAGATTTGATGATGTCATAATCATTTTGTTGATGTCATAATCATTTGATGATGTCATAATCATTTGATGTCATAATCATTGGATGATGTCATAATCATTTTGTTGATGTCATAATCAGTTGATGATGTCATAATCATTGGATGATGTCATAATCATTTTGTTGATGTCATAATCATTTGATGATGTCATAATCATTTGATGTCATAATCATTGGATGATGTCATAATCATTTTTTTGATGTCATAATCATTTGATGATGTCATAATCATTTTGTTGATGTCATAATCATTTGATGTCATAATCATTGGATGATGTAATAATCATTTGATGTCATAATCATTTTATGATGTCATAATGACTTGATGATGTCATAATCATTTGATGTCATAATCATTTGATGATGTCATAATCATTAGATGATGTCATAATCATTTTGTTGATGTCATAATCATTGGATGATGTCATAATCATTGGATGATGTCATAATCATTGGATGATGTCATAATCATTTTGTTGATGTCATAATCATTTGATGTCATAATCATTGGATGATGTCAAAATCATTTTTTTGATGTCATAATCATTTGATGATGTCATAATCATTTTGTTGATGTCATAATCATTTGATGATGTCATAATCATTTGATGTCATATTCATTGGATGATGTCATAATCATTTTGTTGAAGTCATAATCATTTGATGATGTCATAATCATTGGATGATGTCATAATCATTTTGTTGATGTCATAATCATTTGATGATGTCATAATCATTTGATGTCATAATCATTGCATGATGTCATAATCATTTTGTTGATGTCATAATCATTGGATGATGTCATAATCATTGGATGATGTCATAATCATTTGATGATGTCATAATCGTTTTGTTGATGTCATAATCATTTTGTTGTTGTCATAATCATTTTGTTGATGTCATAATCATTTGATGATGTCATAATCATTTGATGTCATAATCATTGGATGATGTCAAAATCATTTTTTGATGTCATAATCATTTGATGATGTCATAATCATTTTGTTGATGTCATAATCATTTGATGATGTCATAATCATTTGATGTCATATTCATTGGATGATGTCATAATCATTTTGTTGAAGTCATAATCATTTGATGATGTCATAATCATTGGATGATGTCATAATCATTTTGTTGATGTCATAATCATTTGATGATGTCATAATCATTTGATGTCATAATCATTGGATGATGTCATAATCATTTTGTTGATGTCATAATCATTTGATGATGTCATAATCATTGGATGATGTCATAATCATTTGATGATGTCATAATCGTTTTGTTGATGTCATAATCATTTTGTTGTTGTCATAATCATTTTGTTGATGTCATAATCATTTGATGATGTCATAATCATTTGATGTCATAATCATTGGATGATGTCATAATCATTTTGTTGATGTCATAATCATTTGATGATGTCATAATCATTAGATGATGTCATAATCATTTTGTTGATGTCATAATCATTGGATGATGTCATAATCATTGGATGATGTCATAATCATTTTGTTGATGTCATAATCATTTGATGATGTCATAATCATTTTGTTGATGTCATAATCATTTGATGTCATAATCATTGGATGATGTAATAATCATTTGATGTCATAATCATTTTATGATGTCATAATGATTTGATGATGTCATAATCATTTGATGTCATAATCATTTGATGATGTCATAATCATTAGATGATGTCATAATCATTTTGTTGATGTCATAATCATTGGATGATGTCATAATCATTGGATGATGTCATAATCATTTTGTTGATGTCATAATCATTTGATGATGTCATAATCATTTGATGTCATAATCATTGGATGATGTCAAAATCATTTTTTTGATGTCATAATCATTTGATGATGTCATAATCATTTTGTTGATGTCATAATCATTTGATGATGTCATAATCATTTGATGTCATATTCATTGGATGATGTCATAATCATTTTGTTGAAGTCATAATCATTTGATGATGTCATAATCATTGGATGATGTCATAATCATTTTGTTGATGTCATAATCATTTGATGATGTCATAATCATTTGATGTCATAATCATTGGATGATGTCATAATCATTTTGTTGATGTCATAATCATTGGATGATGTCATAATCATTTTGTTGTTGTCATAATCATTTTGTTGATGTCATAATCATTTGATGATGTCATAATCATTTGATGTCATAATCATTGGATGATGTCAAAATCATTTTTTTGATGTCATAATCATTTGATGATGTCATAATCATTTTGTTGATGTCATAATCATTTGATGATGTCATAATCATTTGATGTCATATTCATTGGATGATGTCATATTCATTTTGTTGAAGTCATAATCATTTGATGATGTCATAATCATTGGATGATGTCATAATCATTTTGTTGATGTCATAATCATTTGATGATGTCATAATCATTTGATGTCATAATCATTGGATGATGTCATAATCATTTTGTTGATGTCATAATCATTGGATGATGTCATAATCATTGGATGATGTCATAATCATTTGATGATGTCATAATCGTTTTGTTGATGTCATAATCATTTTGTTGTTGTCATAATCATTTTGTTGATGTCATAATCATTTGATGATGTCATAATCATTTGATGTCATAATCATTGGATGATGTCAAAATCATTTTTTTGATGTCATAATCATTTGATGATGTCATAATCATTTTGTTGATGTCATAATCATTTGATGAT
The DNA here is from genome assembly GCF_039654945.1 of Dendrobates tinctorius. Classification (NCBI taxonomy): domain Eukaryota; kingdom Metazoa; phylum Chordata; class Amphibia; order Anura; family Dendrobatidae; genus Dendrobates; species Dendrobates tinctorius. The sequence goes on along the minus strand of NW_027361687.1, from coordinate 37,740,007 downwards.
GTCATAATCATTTGATGTCATATTCATTGGATGATGTCATAATCATTTTGTTGAAGTCATAATCATTTGATGATGTCATAATCATTGGATGATGTCATAATCATTTTGTTGATGTCATAATCATTTGATGATGTCATAATCATTTGATGTCATAATCATTGGATGATGTCATAATCATTTTGTTGATGTCATAATCATTTGATGATGTCATAATCATTGGATGATGTCATAATCATTTGATGATGTCATAATCGTTTTGTTGATGTCATAATCATTTTGTTGTTGTCATAATCATTTTGTTGATGTCATAATCATTTGATGATGTCATAATCATTTGATGTCATAATCATTGGATGATGTCATAATCATTTTGTTGATGTCATAATCATTTGATGATGTCATAATCATTAGATGATGTCATAATCATTTTGTTGATGTCATAATCATTGGATGATGTCATAATCATTGGATGATGTCATAATCATTTTGTTGATGTCATAATCATTTGATGATGTCATAATCATTTTGTTGATGTCATAATCATTTGATGTCATAATCATTGGATGATGTAATAATCATTTGATGTCATAATCATTTTATGATGTCATAATGATTTGATGATGTCATAATCATTTGATGTCATAATCATTTGATGATGTCATAATCATTAGATGATGTCATAATCATTTTGTTGATGTCATAATCATTGGATGATGTCATAATCATTGGATGATGTCATAATCATTTTGTTGATGTCATAATCATTTGATGATGTCATAATCATTTTGTTGATGTCATAATCATTTGATGATGTCATAATCATTTTGTTGATGTCATAATCATTTGATGATGTCATAATCATTAGATGATGTCATAATCATTTTGTTGATGTCATAATCATTTGATGATGTCATAATCATTAGATGATGTCATAATCATTTTGTTGATGTCAAAATCATTGGATGATGTCATAATCATTGGATGATGTCATAATCATTTTGTTGATGTCATAATCATTTGATGATGTCATAATCATTTTGTTGATGTCATAATCATTTGATGTCATAATCATTGGATGATGTAATAATCATTTGATGTCATAATCATTTTATGATGTCATAATGATTTGATGATGTCATAATCATTTGATGTCATAATCATTTGATGATGTCATAATCATTAGATGATGTCATAATGATTTGATGATATCATAATCATTTGATGTCATAATCATTGGATGATGTCATAATCATTTTGTTGATGTCATAATCGTTTGATGATGTCATAATCATTTGATTTCATAATCATTGGATGATGTCATAATCATTTGATGATGTCATAATGATTTTGTTGATGTCATAATCATTTGATGATGCCATAATCATTTTGTTGATGTCATAATCTTTTGATGATGTCATAATCATTGATGTCATAATCATTGGATGATGTCATAATCATTTTGTTGATGTCATAATCATTTGATGATGTCATAATCATTAGATGATGTCATAATCATTTTGTTGATGTCATAATCATATGATGATGTCATAATCATTTGATGTCATAATCATTTTGTTGATGTCATAAAGATTTGATGATGTCATAATCATTTTGTTGATGTCATAATCATTTGATGATGTCATAATCATTTGATGTCATAATCATTTTGTTGATGTCATAATGATTTGATAATGTCATAATCATTTGATGTCATAATCATTGGATGATGTCATAATCATTTGATGATGTCATAATCATTTGATGTCATATTCATTGGATGATGTCATAATCATTTTGTTGAAGTCATAATCATTTGATGATGTCATAATCATTGGATGATGTCATAATCATTTTGTTGATGTCATAATCATTTGATGATGTCATAATCATTTGATGTCATAATCATTGGATGATGTCATAATCATTAGATGATGTCATAATCATTTTGTTGATGTCATAATCATTTGATGATGTCATAATCATTAGATGATGTCATAATCATTTTGTTGATGTCATAATCATTTGATGATGTCATAATCATTTGATGTCACAATCATTGAATGATGTCATAATCATTTTGTTGATGTCATAATCATTTGATGATGTCATAATCATTTGATGATGTCATAATCATTTTGTTGATGTCATAATCATTTGATGATGTCATAATCATTTGATGTCATAATTATTGGATGATGTCATAATCATTTTGTTGATGTCATAATCATTTTGTTGATGTCATAATCATTGGATGATGTCATAATCCTTTTGTTGATGTCATAATCATTTGATGATGTCATAATCATTAGATGATGTCATAATCATTTTGTTGATGTCATAATCATTTGATGATGTCATAATCATTTGATGTCATAATCATTGGATGATGTAATAATCATTTGATGTCATAATCATTTTATGATGTCATAATGATTTGATGATGTTATAATCATTTGATGTCATAATCATTGGATGATGTCATAATCATTTGATGATGTCATAATCGTTTTGTTGATGTCATAATCATTTTGTTGTTGTCATAATCATTTTGTTGATGTCATAATCATTTGATGATGTCATAATCATTTGATGTCATAATCATTGGATGATGTCATAATCATTTTGTTGATGTCATAATCATTTGATGATGTCATAATCATCAGATGATGTCATAATCATTTTGTTGATGTCATAATCATTGGATGATGTCATAATCATTGGATGATGTCATAATCATTTTGTTGATGTCATAATCATTTGATGATGTCATAATCATTTGATGTCAATATCATTGGATGATGTCATAATCATTTTGTTGATGTCATAATCATTTGATGATGTCATAATCATTTGATGATGTCATAATCATTTTGTTGATGTCATAATCATTTGATGATGTCATAATCATTTGATGTCATAATTATTGGATGATGTCATAATCATTTTGTTGATGTCATAATCATTTTGTTGATGTCATAATCATTGGATGATGTCATAATCCTTTTGTTGATGTCATAATCATTTGATGATGTCATAATCATTAGATGATGTCATAATCATTTTGTTGATGTCATAATCATTTGATGATGTCATAATCATTTGATGTCATAATCATTGGATGATGTAATAATCATTTGATGTCATAATCATTTTATGATGTCATAATGATTTGATGATGTTATAATCATTTGATGTCATAATCATTGGATGATGTCATAATCATTTGATGATGTCATAATCGTTTTGTTGATGTCATAATCATTTTGTTGTTGTCATAATCATTTTGTTGATGTCATAATCATTTGATGATGTCATAATCATTTGATGTCATAATCATTGAATGATGTCATAATCATTTTGTTGATGTCATAATCATTTGATGATGTCATAATCATTAGATGATGTCATAATCATTTTGTTGATGTCATAATCATTGGATGATGTCATAATCATTGGATGATGTCATAATCATTTTGTTGATGTCATAATCATTTGATGATGTCATAATCATTTGATGTCAATATCATTGGATGATGTCATAATCATTTTGTTGATGTCATAATCATTTGATGATGTCATAATCATTTGATGATGTCATAATCATTTTGTTGATGTCATAATCATTTGATGATGTCATAATCATTTGATGTCATAATCATTGGATGATGTCATAATCATTTTGTTGATGTCATAATCATTTTATGATGTCATAATCATTTTGTTGATGTCATAATCAATGGATGATGTCATAATCCTTTTGTTGATGTCATAATCATTTGATGATGTCATAATCATTTTGTTGATGTCATAATCATTTGATGATGTCATAATCATTTTGTTGATGTCATAATCATTTTGTTGATGTCATAATCATTTGATGATGTCATAATCATTTTGTTGATGTCATAATCATTTGATGATGTCATAATCATTGAATGATGTCATAATCATTTTGTTGATGTCATAATCATTTGATGATGTCATAATCATTTGATGATGTCATAATGATTTTGTTGATGTCATAATCATTTGATGATGCCATAATCATTTTGTTGATGTCATAATCATTTTATGATGTCATAATCATTTTGTTGATGTCATAATCATTTTGTTGATGTCATAATCATTTGATGATGTCGTAATCATTAGATGATGTCATAATCATTTTGTTGATGTCATAATCATTTGATGATGTCATAATCATTGATGTCATAATCATTGGATGATGTCATAATCATTTTGTTGATGTCATAATCATGGATGATGTCATAATCATTAGATGATGTCATAATCATTTTGTTGATGTCATAATCATTTGATGATGTCATAATCATTTGATGTCATAATCATTTTGTTGATGTCATAATGATTTGATGATGTCATAATCATTTGATGATGTCATAATCATTAGATGATGTCATAATCATTTTGTTGATGTCATAATCATTTGATGATGTTATAATCATTTTGTTGATGTCATAATCATTTTGTTGATGTCATAATGATTTGATGATATCATAATCATTTGATGTCATAATCATTGGATGATGTCATAATCATTTTGTTGATGTCATAATCATTTGATGATGTCATAATCATTTGATTTCATAATCATTGGATGATGTCATAATCATTTGATGATGTCATAATGATTTTGTTGATGTCATAATCATTTGATGATGCAATAATCATTTTGTTGATGTCATAATCTTTTGATGATGTCATAATCATTGATGTCATAATCATTGGATGATGTCATAATCATTTTGTAGATGTCATAATCATTTGATGATGTCATAATCATTAGATGATGTCATAATCATTTTGTTGATGTCATAATCATATGATGATGTCATAATCATTTGATGTCATAATCATTTTGTTGATGTCATAAAGATTTGATGATGTCATAATCATTTTGTTGATGTCATAATCATTTGATGATGTCATAATCATTTGATGTCATAATCACTTTGTTGATGTCATAATGATTTCATAATGTCATAATCATTTGATGTCATAATCATTGGATGATGTCATAATCATTTTGTTGATGTCATAATCAGTTGATGATGTCATAATCATTGGATGATGTCATAATCATTTTGTTGATGTCATAATCATTTGATGATGTCATAATCATTTGATGTCATAATCATTGGATGATGTCATAATCATTTTTTTGATGTCATAATCATTTGATGATGTCATAATCATTTTGTTGATGTCATAATCATTTGATGATGTCATAATCATTTTGTTGATGTCATAATCATTTTGTTGATGTCATAATGATTTGATGATGTCATAATCATTGGATGATGTCATAATCATTGGATGATGACATAATCATTTTGTTGATGTCATAATCATTTAATGATGTCAAAATCATATGATGTCATAATCATTGGATGATGTCATAATCATTTTGTTGATGTCATAATCATTGGATGATGTCATAATCATTGGATGATATCATAATCATTTTGTTGATGTCATAATCATTTGATGATGTCAAAATCATTTGATGTCATAATCATTGGATGATGTAATAATCATTTGATGTCATAATCATTTTATGATGTCATAATGATTTGATGATGTCATAATCATTTGATGTCATAATCATTTGATGATGTCATAATCATTAGATGATGTCATAATCATTTTGTTGATGTCATAATCATTGGATGATGTCATAATCATTGGATGATATCATAATCATTTTGTTGATGTCATAATCATTTGATGATGTCATAATCATTTGATGTAATAATCATTGGATGATGTCATAATCATTTTGTTGATGTCATAATCATTTGATGATGTCATAATCATTTGATGATGTCATAATGATTTTGTTGATGTCATAATCATTTGATGATACCATAATCATTTTGTTGATGTCATAATCATTTTATGATGTCATAATCATTTTGTTGATGTCATAATCATTTTGTTGATGTCATAATGATTTGATGATGTCATAATCATTAGATGATGTCATAATCATTTTGTTGATGTCATAATCATTTGATGATGTCATAATCATTTTGTTGATGTCATAATCATTTTGTTGATGTCATAATGATTTGATGATGTCATAATCATTTTGTTGATGTCATAATCATTTGATGATGTCATAATCATTTGATGTCATAATCATTGAATGATGTCATAATCATTTTGTTGATGTCATAATCATTGGATGATGTCATAATCATTGGATGATGTCATAATCATTTTGTTGATGTCATAATCATTTGATGATGTCATAATCATTTGATGTCAATATCATTGGATGATGTCATAATCATTTTGTTGATGTCATAATCATTTGATGATGTCATAATCATTTGATGATGTCATAATCATTTTGTTGATGTCATAATCATTTGATGATGTCATAATCATTTGATGTCATAATCATTGGATGATGTCATAATCATTTTGTTGATGTCATAATCATTTTATGATGTCATAATCATTTTGTTGATGTCATAATTAATGGATGATGTCATAATCCTTTTGTTGATGTCATAATCATTTGATGATGTCATAATCATTAGATGATGTCATAATCATTTTGTTGATGTCATAATCATTTGATGATGTCATAATCATTTTGTTGATGTCATAATCATTTTGTTGATGTCATAATCATTGGATGATGTCATAATCCTTTTGTTGATGTCATAATCATTTGATGATGTCATAATCATTGGATGATGTCATAATCATTTTGTTGATGTCATAATCATTTTATGATGTCATAATCATTTTGTTGATGTCATAATCAATGGATGATGTCATAATCCTTTTGTTGATGTCATAATCATTTGATGATGTCATAATCATTAGATGATGTCATAATCATTTTGTTGATGTCATAATCATTTGATGATGTCATAATCATTTTGTTGATGTCATAATCATTTTGTTGATGTCATAATCATTGGATGATGTCATAATCCTTTTGTTGATGTCATAATCATTTGATGATGTCATAATCATTAGATGATGTCATAATCATTTTGTTGATGTCATAATCATTTGATGATGTCATAATCATTTGATGTCATAATCATTGGATGATGTAATAATCATTTGATGTCATAATCATTTTATGATGTCATAATGATTTGATGATGTTATAATCATTTGATGTCATAATCATTGGATGATGTCATAATCATTTGATGATGTCATAATCGTTTTGTTGATGTCATAATCATTTTGTTGTTGTCATAATCATTTTGTTGATGTCATAATCATTTGATGATGTCATAATCATTTGATGTCATAATCATTGGATGATGTCATAATCATTTTGTTGATGTCATAATCATTTGATGATGTCATAATCATTAGATGATGTCATAATCATTTTGTTGATGTCATAATCATTTGATGATGCCATAATCATTTTGTTGATGTCATAATCATTTTGTTGATGTCATAATCATTTGATGATGTCATAATCATTTGATGTCATAATCATTGGATGATGTCATAATCATTTTTTTGATGTCATAATCATTTGATGATGTCATAATCATTTTGTTGATGTCATAATCATTTGATGTCATAATCATTGGATGATGTAATAATCATTTGATGTCATAATCATTTTATGATGTCATAATGATTTGATGATGTCATAATCATTTGATGTCATAATCATTTGATGATGTCATAATCATTAGATGATGTCATAATCATTTTGTTGATGTCATAATCATTGGATGATGTCATAATCATTGGATGATGTCATAATCATTTTGTTGATGTCATAATCATTTGATGATGTCATAATCATTTGATGTAATAATCATTGGATGATGTCATAATCATTTTGTTGATGTCATAATCATTTGATGATGTCATAATCATTTGATGATGTCATAATGATTTTGTTGATGTCATAATCATTTGATGATGCCATAATCATTTTGTTGATGTCATAATCATTTTATGATGTCATAATCATTTTGTTGATGTCATAATCATTTTGTTGATGTCATAATGATTTGATGATGTCATAATCATTAGATGATGTCATAATCATTTTGTTGATGTCATAATCATTTGATGATGTCATAATCATTTTGTTGATGTCATAATCATTTTGTTGATGTCATAATGATTTGATGATGTCATAATCATTTTGTTGATGTCATAATCATTTGATGATGTCATAATCATTTGATGTCATAATCATTGAATGATGTCATAATCATTTTGTTGATGTCATAATCATTGGATGATGTCATAATCATTGGATGATGTCATAATCATTTTGTTGATGTCATAATCATTTGATGATGTCATAATCATTAGATGATGTCATAATCATTTTGTTGATGTCATAATCATTGGATGATGTCATAATCATTGGATGATGTCATAATCATTTTGTTGATGTCATAATCATTTGATGATGTCATAATCATTTGATGTAATAATCATTGGATGATGTCATAATCATTTTGTTGATGTCATAACCATTTTATGATGTCATAATCATTTTGTTGATGTCATAATCAATGGATGATGTCATAATCCTTTTGTTGATGTCATAATCATTTGATGATGTCATAATCATTAGATGATGTCATAATCATTTTGTTGATGTCATAATCATTTGATGATGTCATAATCATTTTGTTGATGTCATAATCATTTTGTTGATGTCATAATCATTTGATGATGTCATAATCATTTTGTTGATGTCATAATCATTTGATGATGTCATAATAATTGAATGATGTCATAATCATTTTGTTGATGTCATAACCATTTTATGATGTCATAATCATTTTGTTGATGTCATAATCAATGGATGATGTCATAATCCTTTTGTTGATGTCATAATCATTTGATGATGTCATAATCATTAGATGATGTCATAATCATTTTGTTGATGTCATAATCATTTGATGATGTCATAATCATTTTGTTGATGTCATAATCATTTTGTTGATGTCATAATCATTTGATGATGTCATAATCATTTTGTTGATGTCATAATCATTTGATGATGTCATAATAATTGAATGATGTCATAATCATTTTGTTGATGTCATAATCATTTGATGATGTCATAATCATTTGATGATGTCATAATGATTTTGTTGATGTCATAATCATTTGATGATGTCATAATCATGTTGTTGATGTCATAATCATTTTGTTGTTGTCATAATCATTTTGTTGATGTCATAATCATTTGATGATGTCATAATCATTTGATGTCATAATCATTGGATGATGTCATAATCATTTTGTTGATGTCATAATCATTTGATGATGTCATAATCATTAGATGATGTCATAATCATTTTGTTGATGTCATAATCATTTGATGATGTCATAATCATTTTGTTGATGTCATAATCATTTTGTTGATGTCATAATCATTTGATGATGTCATAATCATTTGATGTCATAATCATTGGATGATGTCATAATCATTTTTTTGATGTCATAATCATTTGATGATGTCATAATCATTTTGTTGATGTCATAATCATTTGATGTCATAATCATTGGATGATGTAATAATCATTTGATGTCATAATCATTTTATGATGTCATAATGATTTGATGATGTCATAATCATTTGATGATGTCATAATCATTAGATGATGTCATAATCATTTTGTTGATGTCATAATCATTGGATGATGTCATAATCATTGGATGATGTCATAATCATTTTGTTGATGTCATAATCATTTGATGATGTCATAATCATTTGATGTAATAATCATTGGATGATGTCATAATCATTTTGTTGATGTCATAATCATTTGATGATGTCATAATCATTTGATGATGTCATAATGATTTTGTTGATGTCATAATCATTTGATGATGCCATAATCATTTTGTTGATGTCATAATCATTTTATGATGTCATAATCATTTTGTTGATGTCATAATCATTTTGTTGATGTCATAATGATTTGATGATGTCATAATCATTAGATGATGTCATAATCATTTTGTTGATGTCATAATCATTTGATGATGTCATAATCATTTTGTTGATGTCATAATCATTTTGTTGATGTCATAATGATTTGATGATGTCATAATCATTTTGTTGATGTCATAATCATTTGATGATGTCATAATCATTTGATGTCATAATCATTGAATGATGTCATAATCATTTTGTTGATGTCATAATCATTGGATGATGTCATAATCATTGGATGATGTCATAATCATTTTGTTGATGTCATAATCATTTGATGATATCATAATCATTAGATGATGTCATAATCATTTTGTTGATGTCATAATCATTGGATGATGTCATAATCATTTTGTTGATGTCATAATCATTTGATGATGTCATAATCATTTGATGTAATAATCATTGGATGATGTCATAATCATTTTGTTGATGTCATAACCATTTTATGATGTCATAATCATTTTGTTGATGTCATAATCAATGGATGATGTCATAATCCTTTTGTTGATGTCATAATCATTTGATGATGTCATAATCATTAGATGATGTCATAATCATTTTGTTGATGTCATAATCATTTGATGATGTCATAATCATTTTGTTGATGTCATAATCATTTTGTTGATGTCATAATCATTTGATGATGTCATAATCATTTTGTTGATGTCATAATCATTTGATGATGTCATAATAATTGAATGATGTCATAATCATTTTGTTGATGTCATAATCATTTGATGATGTCATAATCATTTGATGATGTCATAATGATTTTGTTGATGTCATAATCATTTGATGATGTCATAATCATGTTGTTGATGTCATAATCATTTTGTTGATGTCATAATGATTTGATGATGTCATAATCATTAGATGATGTCATAATCATTTTGTTGATGTCATAATCATTTGATGATGTCATAATCATTTTGTTGATGTCATAATCATTTTGTTGATGTCATAATGATTTGATGATGTCATAATCATTTTGTTGATGTCATAATCATTTGATGATGTCATAATCATTTGATGTCATAATCATTGAATGATGTCATAATCATTTTGTTGATGTCATAATCATTGGATGATGTCATAATCATTGGATGATGTCATAATCATTTTGTTGATGTCATAATCATTTGATGATGTCATAATCATTTGATGTCAATATCATTGGATGATGTCATAATCATTTTGTTGATGTCATAATCATTTGATGATGTCATAATCATTTGATGTCATAATCATTTTGTTGATGTCATAATGATTTGATGATGTCATAATCATTTTGTTGATGTCATAATCATTTTATGATGTCATAATCATTTTGTTGATGTCATAATCAATGGATGATGTCATAATCCTTTTGTTGATGTCATAATCATTTGATGATGTCGTAACCATTAGATGATGTCATAATCATTTTGTTGATGTCATAATCATTTGATGATGTCATAATCATTGATGTCATAATCATTGGATGATGTCATAATCATTTTGTTGATGTCATAATCATTGGATGATGTCATAATCATTAGATGATGTCATAATCATTTTGTTGATGTCATAATCATTTGATGATGTCATAATCATTTGATGTCATAATCATTTTGTTGATGTCATAATGATTTGATGATGTCATAATCATTTGATGATGTCATAATCATTAGATGATGTCATAATCATTTTGTTGATGTCATAATCATTTGATGATGTCATAATCATTTTGTTGATGTCATAATGATTTGATGATATCAAAATCATTTGATGTCATAATCATTGGATGATGTCATAATCATTTTGTTGATGTCATAATCATTTGATGATGTCATAATCATTTGATTTCATAATCATTGGATGATGTCATAATCATTTGATGATGTCATAATGATTTTGTTGATGTCATAATCATTTGATGATGCCATAATCATTTTGTTGATGTCATAATCATTTGATGATGTCATAATCATTGATGCCATAATCATTGGATGATGTCATAATCATTTTGTTGATGTCATAATCATTTTGTTGATGTCATAATGATTTGATGATATCATAATCATTTGATGTCATAATCATTGGATGATGTCATAATCATTTTGTTGATGTCATAATCATTTGATGATGTCATAATCATTTGATTTCATAATCATTGGATGATGTCATAATCATTTGATGATGTCATAATGATTTTGTTGATGTCATAATCATTTGATGATGCCATAATCATTTTGTTGATGTCATAATCATTTGATGATGTCATAATCATTGATGTCATAATCATTGGATGATGTCATAATCATTTTGTTGATGTCATAATCATTTGATGATGTCATAATCATTTGATGATGTCATAATGATTTTGTTGATGTCATAATCATTTGATGATGCCATAATCATTTTGTTGATGTCATAATCATTTTATGATGTCATAATCATTTTGTTGATGTCATAATCATTTTGTTGATGTCATAATCATTGGATGATGTCATAATCATTTTGTTGATGTCATAATTATTTGATGATGTCATAATCATTAGATGATGTCATAATCATTTGATGATGTCATAATCATTGATGTCATAATCATTGGATGATGTCATAATCAATAGATGATGCCATAATCATTTTGTTGATGTCATAATCATTAGATGATGTCATAATCATTTTGTTGATGTCATAATCATTTGATGATGTCATAATCATTTTGTTGATGTCATAATCATTTTGTTGATGTCATAATCATTTGATGATGTCATAATCATTTTGTTGATGTCATAATCATTTTGTTGATGTCATAATGATTTGATGATATCATAATCATTTGATGTCATAATCATTGGATGATGTCATAATCATTTTGTTGATGTCATAATCATTTGATGATGTCATAATCATTTGATGTCATTATCATTGGATGATGTTATAATCATTGGATGATGTCATAATCATTTTGTTGATGTCATAATCATTTGATGATGCCATAATCATTTTGTTGATGTCATAATCATTTTATGATGTCATAATCATTTTGTTGATGTCATAATCATTTTGTTGATATCATAATGATTTGATGATGTCATAATCATTTGATGTCATAATCATTGGATGATGTCATAATCATTTTGTTGATGTCATAATCATTTGATGATGTCATAATCATTAGATGATGTCATAATCATTTTGTTGATGTCATAATCATTTGATGTCATAATCATTGGATGATGTCATAATCATTTTGTTGATGTCATAATCATTTGATGATGTCATAATCATTTGATGTCATAATCATTGGATGATGTCATAATCATTTTGTTGATGTCATAATCATTTGATGATGTCATAATCATTAGATGATGTCATAATCATTTTGTTAATGTCATAATCATTTGATGATGTCATAATCATTTGATGTCATAATCATTGGATGATGTCATAATCATTTTGTTGATGTCATAATCATTTGATGATGTCATAATCATTTGATGTCATAATCATTTTGTTGATGTCATAATCATTTGATGATGTCATAATCATTAGATGATGTCATAATCATTTTGTTGATGTCATAATCATTTGATGATGTCATAATCATTTGATGTCATAATCATTGGATGATGTCATAATCATTTTGTTGATGTCATAATCATTTGATGATGTCATAATCATTTGATGATGTCATAATCATTTTGTTGATGTCATAATCATTTGATGATGTCATAATCATTTGATGTCATAATCATTGGATGATGTCATAATCATTTTGTTGATGTCATAATCATTTTATGATGTCATAATCATTTTGTTGATGTCATAATCAATGGATGATGTCATAATCCTTTTGTTGATGTCATAATCATTTGATGATGTCATAATCATTAGATGATGTCATAATCATTTTGTTGATGTCATAATCATTTGATGATGTCATAATCATTTTGTTGATGTCATAATCATTTTGTTGATGTCATAATCATTGGATGATGTCATAATCCTTTTGTTGATGTCATAATCATTTGATGATGTCATAATCATTGGATGATGTCATAATCATTTTGTTGATGTCATAATCATTTTATGATGTCATAATCATTTTGTTGATGTCATAATCAATGGATGATGTCATAATCCTTTTGTTGATGTCATAATCATTTGATGATGTCATAATCATTAGATGATGTCATAATCATTTTGTTGATGTCATAATCATTTGATGATGTCATAATCATTTTGTTGATGTCATAATCATTTTGTTGATGTCATAATCATTGGATGATGTCATAATCCTTTTGTTGATGTCATAATCATTTGATGATGTCATAATCATTAGATGATGTCATAATCATTTTGTTGATGTCATAATCATTTGATGATGTCATAATCATTGGATGATGTAATAATCATTTGATGTCATAATCATTTTATGATGTCATAATGATTTGATGATGTTATAATCATTTGATGTCATAATCATTGGATGATGTCATAATCATTTGATGATGTCATAATCGTTTTGTTGATGTCATAATCATTTTGTTGTTGTCATAATCATTTTGTTGATGTCATAATCATTTGATGATGTCATAATCATTTGATGTCATAATCATTGGATGATGTCATAATCATTTTGTTGATGTCATAATCATTAGATGATGTCATAATCATTTTGTTGATGTCATAATCATTTGATGATGTCATAATCATTTTGTTGATGTCATAATCATTTTGTTGATGTCATAATCATTTGATGATGTCATAATCATTTGATGTCATAATCATTGGATGATGTCATAATCATTTTTTTGATGTCATAATCATTTGATGATGTCATAATCATTTTGTTGATGTCATAATCATTTGATGTCATAATCATTGGATGATGTAATAATCATTTGATGTCATAATCATTTTATGATGTCATAATGATTTGATGATGTCATAATCATTTGATGTCATAATCATTTGATGATGTCATAATCATTAGATGATGTCATAATCATTTTGTTGATGTCATAATCATTGGATGATGTCATAATCATTGGATGATGTCATAATCATTTTGTTGATGTCATAATCATTTGATGATGTCATAATCATTTGATGTAATAATCATTGGATGATGTCATAATCATTTTGTTGATGTCATAATCATTTGATGATGTCATAATCATTTGATGATGTCATAATGATTTTGTTGATGTCATAATCATTTGATGATGCCATAATCATTTTGTTGATGTCATAATCATTTTATGATGTCATAATCATTTTGTTGATGTCATAATCATTTTGTTGATGTCATAATGATTTGATGATGTCATAATCATTAGATGATGTCATAATCATTTTGTTGATGTCATAATCATTTGATGATGTCATAATCATTTTGTTGATGTCATAATCATTTTGTTGATGTCATAATGATTTGATGATGTCATAATCATTTTGTTGATGTCATAATCATTTGATGATGTCATAATCATTTGATGTCATAATCATTGAATGATGTCATAATCATTTTGTTGATGTCATAATCATTGGATGATGTCATAATCATTGGATGATGTCATAATCATTTTGTTGATGTCATAATCATTTGATGATGTCATAATCATTAGATGATGTCATAATCATTTTGTTGATGTCATAATCATTGGATGATGTCATAATCATTGGATGATGTCATAATCATTTTGTTGATGTCATAATCATTTGATGATGTCATAATCATTTGATGTAATAATCATTGGATGATGTCATAATCATTTTGTTGATGTCATAACCATTTTATGATGTCATAATCATTTTGTTGATGTCATAATCAATGGATGATGTCATAATCCTTTTGTTGATGTCATAATCATTTGATGATGTCATAATCATTAGATGATGTCATAATCATTTTGTTGATGTCATAATCATTTGATGATGTCATAATCATTTTGTTGATGTCATAATCATTTTGTTGATGTCATAATCATTTGATGATGTCATAATCATTTTGTTGATGTCATAATCATTTGATGATGTCATAATAATTGAATGATGTCATAATCATTTTGTTGATGTCATAATCATTTGATGATGTCATAATCATTTGATGATGTCATAATGATTTTGTTGATGTCATAATCATTTGATGATGTCATAATCATTTTGTTGATGTCATAATCATTTTGTTGATGTCATAATGATTTGATGATGTCATAATCATTAGATGATGTCATAATCATTTTGTTGATGTCATAATCATTTGATGATGTCATAATCATTTTGTTGATGTCATAATCATTTTGTTGATGTCATAATGATTTGATGATGTCATAATCATTTTGTTGATGTCATAATCATTTGATGATGTCATAATCATTTGATGTCATAATCATTGAATGATGTCATAATCATTTTGTTGATGTCATAATCATTGGATGATGTCATAATCATTGGATGATGTCATAATCATTTTGTTGATGTCATAATCATTTGATGATGTCATAATCATTTGATGTCAATATCATTGGATGATGTCATAATCATTTTGTTGATGTCATAATCATTTGATGATGTCATAATCATTTGATGTCATAATCATTTTGTTGATGTCATAATGATTTGATGATGTCATAATCATTTTGTTGATGTCATAATCATTTTATGATGTCATAATCATTTTGTTGATGTCATAATCAATGGATGATGTCATAATCCTTTTGTTGATGTCATAATCATTTGATGATGTCGTAACCATTAGATGATGTCATAATCATTTTGTTGATGTCATAATCATTTGATGATGTCATAATCATTGATGTCATAATCATTGGATGATGTCATAATCATTTTGTTGATGTCATAATCATTTGATGATGTCATAATCATTTGATGTCATAATCATTTTGTTGATGTCATAATCATTTGATGATGTCATAATCATTTGATGTCATAATCATTTTGTTGATGTCATAATGATTTGATGATGTCATAATCATTTGATGATGTCATAATCATTAGATGATGTCATAATCATTTTGTTGATGTCATAATCATTTGATGATGTCATAATCATTTTGTTGATGTCATAATGATTTGATGATATCAAAATCATTTGATGTCGTAATCATTGGATGATGTCATAATCATTTTGTTGATGTCATAATCATTTGATGATGTCATAATCATTTGATTTCATAATCATTGGATGATGTCATAATCATTTGATGATGTCATAATGATTTTGTTGATGTCATAATCATTTGATGATGCCATAATCATTTTGTTGATGTCATAATCATTTGATGATGTCATAATCATTGATGCCATAATCATTGGATGATGTCATAATCATTTTGTTGATGTCATAATCATTTTGTTGATGTCATAATGATTTGATGATATCATAATCATTTGATGTCATAATCATTGGATGATGTCATAATCATTTTGTTGATGTCATAATCATTTGATGATGTCATAATCATTTGATTTCATAATCATTGGATGATGTCATAATCATTTGATGATGTCATAATGATTTTGTTGATGTCATAATCATTTGATGATGCCATAATCATTTTGTTGATGTCATAATCATTTGATGATGTCATAATCATTGATGTCATAATCATTGGATGATGTCATAATCATTTTGTTGATGTCATAATCATTTGATGATGTCATAATCATTTGATGATGTCATAATGATTTTGTTGATGTCATAATCATTTGATGATGCCATAATCATTTTGTTGATGTCATAATCATTTTATGATGTCATAATCATTTTGTTGATGTCATAATCATTTTGTTGATGTCATAATCATTTTATGATGTCATAATCATTTTGTTGATGTCATAATCATTTTGTTGATGTCATAATGATTTGATGATGTCATAATCATTAGATGATGTCATAATCATTTTGTTGATGTCATAATCATTTGATGATGTCATAATCATTTTGTTGATGTCATAATCATTTTGTTGATGTCATAATGATTTGATGATGTCATAATCATTTTGTTGATGTCATAATCATTTGATGATGTCATAATCATTTGATGTCATAATCATTGAATGATGTCATAATCATTTTGTTGATGTCATAATCATTGGATGATGTCATAATCATTGGATGATGTCATAATCATTTTGTTGATGTCATAATCATTTGATGATGTCATAATCATTAGATGATGTCATAATCATTTTGTTGATGTCATAATCATTGGATGATGTCATAATCATTGGATGATGTCATAATCATTTTGTTGATGTCATAATCATTTGATGATGTCATAATCATTTGATGTAATAATCATTGGATGATGTCATAATCATTTTGTTGATGTCATAACCATTTTATGATGTCATAATCATTTTGTTGATGTCATAATCAATGGATGATGTCATAATCCTTTTGTTGATGTCATAATCATTTGATGATGTCATAATCATTAGATGATGTCATAATCATTTTGTTGATGTCATAATCATTTGATGATGTCATAATCATTTTGTTGATGTCATAATCATTTTGTTGATGTCATAATCATTTGATGATGTCATAATCATTTTGTTGATGTCATAATCATTTGATGATGTCATAATAATTGAATGATGTCATAATCATTTTGTTGATGTCATAACCATTTTATGATGTCATAATCATTTTGTTGATGTCATAATCAATGGATGATGTCATAATCCTTTTGTTGATGTCATAATCATTTGATGATGTCATAATCATTAGATGATGTCATAATCATTTTGTTGATGTCATAATCATTTGATGATGTCATAATCATTTTGTTGATGTCATAATCATTTTGTTGATGTCATAATCATTTGATGATGTCATAATCATTTTGTTGATGTCATAATCATTTGATGATGTCATAATAATTGAATGATGTCATAATCATTTTGTTGATGTCATAATCATTTGATGATGTCATAATCATTTGATGATGTCATAATGATTTTGTTGATGTCATAATCATTTGATGATGTCATAATCATGTTGTTGATGTCATAATCATTTTGTTGTTGTCATAATCATTTTGTTGATGTCATAATCATTTGATGATGTCATAATCATTTGATGTCATAATCATTGGATGATGTCATAATCATTTTGTTGATGTCATAATCATTTGATGATGTCATAATCATTAGATGATGTCATAATCATTTTGTTGATGTCATAATCATTTGATGATGTCATAATCATTTTGTTGATGTCATAATCATTTTGTTGATGTCATAATCATTTGATGATGTCATAATCATTTGATGTCATAATCATTGGATGATGTCATAATCATTTTTTTGATGTCATAATCATTTGATGATGTCATAATCATTTTGTTGATGTCATAATCATTTGATGTCATAATCATTGGATGATGTAATAATCATTTGATGTCATAATCATTTTATGATGTCATAATGATTTGATGATGTCATAATCATTTGATGTCATAATCATTTGATGATGTCATAATCATTAGATGATGTCATAATCATTTTGTTGATGTCATAATCATTGGATGATGTCATAATCATTGGATGATGTCATAATCATTTTGTTGATGTCATAATCATTTGATGATGTCATAATCATTTGATGTAATAATCATTGGATGATGTCATAATCATTTTGTTGATGTCATAATCATTTGATGATGTCATAATCATTTGATGATGTCATAATGATTTTGTTGATGTCATAATCATTTGATGATGCCATAATCATTTTGTTGATGTCATAATCATTTTATGATGTCATAATCATTTTGTTGATGTCATAATCATTTTGTTGATGTCATAATGATTTGATGATGTCATAATCATTAGATGATGTCATAATCATTTTGTTGATGTCATAATCATTTGATGATGTCATAATCATTTTGTTGATGTCATAATCATTTTGTTGATGTCATAATGATTTGATGATGTCATAATCATTTTGTTGATGTCATAATCATTTGATGATGTCATAATCATTTGATGTCATAATCATTGAATGATGTCATAATCATTTTGTTGATGTCATAATCATTGGATGATGTCATAATCATTGGATGATGTCATAATCATTTTGTTGATGTCATAATCATTTGATGATATCATAATCATTAGATGATGTCATAATCATTTTGTTGATGTCATAATCATTGGATGATGTCATAATCATTTTGTTGATGTCATAATCATTTGATGATGTCATAATCATTTGATGTAATAATCATTGGATGATGTCATAATCATTTTGTTGATGTCATAACCATTTTATGATGTCATAATCATTTTGTTGATGTCATAATCAATGGATGATGTCATAATCCTTTTGTTGATGTCATAATCATTTGATGATGTCATAATCATTAGATGATGTCATAATCATTTTGTTGATGTCATAATCATTTGATGATGTCATAATCATTTTGTTGATGTCATAATCATTTTGTTGATGTCATAATCATTTGATGATGTCATAATCATTTTGTTGATGTCATAATCATTTGATGATGTCATAATAATTGAATGATGTCATAATCATTTTGTTGATGTCATAATCATTTGATGATGTCATAATCATTTGATGATGTCATAATGATTTTGTTGATGTCATAATCATTTGATGATGTCATAATCATGTTGTTGATGTCATAATCATTTTGTTGATGTCATAATGATTTGATGATGTCATAATCATTAGATGATGTCATAATCATTTTGTTGATGTCATAATCATTTGATGATGTCATAATCATTTTGTTGATGTCATAATCATTTTGTTGATGTCATAATGATTTGATGATGTCATAATCATTTTGTTGATGTCATAATCATTTGATGATGTCATAATCATTTGATGTCATAATCATTGAATGATGTCATAATCATTTTGTTGATGTCATAATCATTGGATGATGTCATAATCATTGGATGATGTCATAATCATTTTGTTGATGTCATAATCATTTGATGATGTCATAATCATTTGATGTCAATATCATTGGATGATGTCATAATCATTTTGTTGATGTCATAATCATTTGATGATGTCATAATCATTTGATGTCATAATCATTTTGTTGATGTCATAATGATTTGATGATGTCATAATCATTTTGTTGATGTCATAATCATTTTATGATGTCATAATCATTTTGTTGATGTCATAATCAATGGATGATGTCATAATCCTTTTGTTGATGTCATAATCATTTGATGATGTCGTAACCATTAGATGATGTCATAATCATTTTGTTGATGTCATAATCATTTGATGATGTCATAATCATTGATGTCATAATCATTGGATGATGTCATAATCATTTTGTTGATGTCATAATCATTGGATGATGTCATAATCATTAGATGATGTCATAATCATTTTGTTGATGTCATAATCATTTGATGATGTCATAATCATTTGATGTCATAATCATTTTGTTGATGTCATAATGATTTGATGATGTCATAATCATTTGATGATGTCATAATCATTAGATGATGTCATAATCATTTTGTTGATGTCATAATCATTTGATGATGTCATAATCATTTTGTTGATGTCATAATGATTTGATGATATCAAAATCATTTGATGTCATAATCATTGGATGATGTCATAATCATTTTGTTGATGTCATAATCATTTGATGATGTCATAATCATTTGATTTCATAATCATTGGATGATGTCATAATCATTTTGTTGATGTCATAATCATTGGATGATGTCATAATCATTGGATGATGTCATAATCATTTTGTTGATGTCATAATCATTTGATGATGTCATAATCATTTGATGTCATAATCATTGAATGATGTCATAATCATTTTGTTGATGTCATAATCATTGGATGATGTCATAATCATTGGATGATGTCATAATCATTTTGTTGATGTCATAATCATTTGATGATGTCATAATCATTAGATGATGTCATAATCATTTTGTTGATGTCATAATCATTGGATGATGTCATAATCATTGGATGATGTCATAATCATTTTGTTGATGTCATAATCATTTGATGATGTCATAATCATTTGATGTAATAATCATTGGATGATGTCATAATCATTTTGTTGATGTCATAACCATTTTATGATGTCATAATCATTTTGTTGATGTCATAATCAATGGATGATGTCATAATCCTTTTGTTGATGTCATAATCATTTGATGATGTCATAATCATTAGATGATGTCATAATCATTTTGTTGATGTCATAATCATTTGATGATGTCATAATCATTTTGTTGATGTCATAATCATTTTGTTGATGTCATAATCATTTGATGATGTCATAATCATTTTGTTGATGTCATAATCATTTGATGATGTCATAATAATTGAATGATGTCATAATCATTTTGTTGATGTCATAACCATTTTATGATGTCATAATCATTTTGTTGATGTCATAATCAATGGATGATGTCATAATCCTTTTGTTGATGTCATAATCATTTGATGATGTCATAATCATTAGATGATGTCATAATCATTTTGTTGATGTCATAATCATTTGATGATGTCATAATCATTTTGTTGATGTCATAATCATTTTGTTGATGTCATAATCATTTGATGATGTCATAATCATTTTGTTGATGTCATAATCATTTGATGATGTCATAATAATTGAATGATGTCATAATCATTTTGTTGATGTCATAATCATTTGATGATGTCATAATCATTTGATGATGTCATAATGATTTTGTTGATGTCATAATCATTTGATGATGTCATAATCATGTTGTTGATGTCATAATCATTTTGTTGTTGTCATAATCATTTTGTTGATGTCATAATCATTTGATGATGTCATAATCATTTGATGTCATAATCATTGGATGATGTCATAATCATTTTGTTGATGTCATAATCATTTGATGATGTCATAATCATTAGATGATGTCATAATCATTTTGTTGATGTCATAATCATTTGATGATGTCATAATCATTTTGTTGATGTCATAATCATTTTGTTGATGTCATAATCATTTGATGATGTCATAATCATTTGATGTCATAATCATTGGATGATGTCATAATCATTTTTTTGATGTCATAATCATTTGATGATGTCATAATCATTTTGTTGATGTCATAATCATTTGATGTCATAATCATTGGATGATGTAATAATCATTTGATGTCATAATCATTTTATGATGTCATAATGATTTGATGATGTCATAATCATTTGATGTCATAATCATTTGATGATGTCATAATCATTAGATGATGTCATAATCATTTTGTTGATGTCATAATCATTGGATGATGTCATAATCATTGGATGATGTCATAATCATTTTGTTGATGTCATAATCATTTGATGATGTCATAATCATTTTGTTGATGTCATAATCATTTGATGATGTCATAATCATTGATGTCATAATCATTGGATGATGTCATAATCATTTTGTTGATGTCATAATCATTTGATGATGTCATAATCATTTGATGATGTCATAATGATTTTGTTGATGTCATAATCATTTGATGATGCCATAATCATTTTGTTGATGTCATAATCATTTTATGATGTCATAATCATTTTGTTGATGTCATAATCATTTTGTTGATGTCATAATCATTGGATGATGTCATAATCATTTTGTTGATGTCATAATTATTTGATGATGTCATAATCATTAGATGATGTCATAATCATTTGATGATGTCATAATCATTGATGTCATAATCATTGGATGATGTCATAATCAATAGATGATGCCATAATCATTTTGTTGATGTCATAATCATTAGATGATGTCATAATCATTTTGTTGATGTCATAATCATTTGATGATGTCATAATCATTTTGTTGATGTCATAATCATTTTGTTGATGTCATAATCATTTGATGATGTCATAATCATTTTGTTGATGTCATAATCATTTTGTTGATGTCATAATGATTTGATGATATCATAATCATTTGATGTCATAATCATTGGATGATGTCATAATCATTTTGTTGATGTCATAATCATTTGATTATGTCATAATCATTTGATGTCATTATCATTGGATGATGTTATAATCATTGGATGATGTCATAATCATTTTGTTGATGTCATAATCATTTGATGATGCCATAATCATTTTGTTGATGTCATAATCATTTTATGATGTCATAATCATTTTGTTGATGTCATAATCATTTTGTTGATATCATAATGATTTGATGATGTCATAATCATTTGATGTCATAATCATTGGATGATGTCATAATCATTTTGTTGATGTCATAATCATTTGATGATGTCATAATCATTAGATGATGTCATAATCATTTTGTTGATGTCATAATCATTTGATGTCATAATCATTGGATGATGTCATAATCATTTTGTTGATGTCATAATCATTTGATGATGTCATAATCATTTGATGTCATAATCATTGGATGATGTCATAATCATTTTGTTGATGTCATAATCATTTGATGATGTCATAATCATTAGATGATGTCATAATCATTTTGTTAATGTCATAATCATTTGATGATGTCATAATCATTTGATGTCATAATCATTGGATGATGTCATAATCATTTTGTTGATGTCATAATCATTTGATGATGTCATAATCATTTGATGTCATAATCATTTTGTTGATGTCATAATCATTTGATGATGTCATAATCATTAGATGATGTCATAATCATTTTGTTGATGTCATAATCATTTGATGATGTCATAATCATTTGATGTCATAATCATTGGATGATG
Source organism: Dendrobates tinctorius (assembly GCF_039654945.1). Lineage (NCBI taxonomy): Eukaryota > Metazoa > Chordata > Amphibia > Anura > Dendrobatidae > Dendrobates > Dendrobates tinctorius. Next base: position 37,715,244 of record NW_027361687.1, on the reverse strand, counting down.
TCATAATCATTTTGTTGATGTCATAATCATTTGATGATGTCATAATCATTTGATGATGTCATAATCATTTTGTTGATGTCATAATCATTTGATGATGTCATAATCATTTGATGTCATAATCATTGGATGATGTCATAATCATTTTGTTGATGTCATAATCATTTTATGATGTCATAATCATTTTGTTGATGTCATAATCAATGGATGATGTCATAATCCTTTTGTTGATGTCATAATCATTTGATGATGTCATAATCATTAGATGATGTCATAATCATTTTGTTGATGTCATAATCATTTGATGATGTCATAATCATTTTGTTGATGTCATAATCATTTTGTTGATGTCATAATCATTGGATGATGTCATAATCCTTTTGTTGATGTCATAATCATTTGATGATGTCATAATCATTGGATGATGTCATAATCATTTTGTTGATGTCATAATCATTTTATGATGTCATAATCATTTTGTTGATGTCATAATCAATGGATGATGTCATAATCCTTTTGTTGATGTCATAATCATTTGATGATGTCATAATCATTAGATGATGTCATAATCATTTTGTTGATGTCATAATCATTTGATGATGTCATAATCATTTTGTTGATGTCATAATCATTTTGTTGATGTCATAATCATTGGATGATGTCATAATCCTTTTGTTGATGTCATAATCATTTGATGATGTCATAATCATTAGATGATGTCATAATCATTTTGTTGATGTCATAATCATTTGATGATGTCATAATCATTGGATGATGTAATAATCATTTGATGTCATAATCATTTTATGATGTCATAATGATTTGATGATGTTATAATCATTTGATGTCATAATCATTGGATGATGTCATAATCATTTGATGATGTCATAATCGTTTTGTTGATGTCATAATCATTTTGTTGTTGTCATAATCATTTTGTTGATGTCATAATCATTTGATGATGTCATAATCATTTGATGTCATAATCATTGGATGATGTCATAATCATTTTGTTGATGTCATAATCATTAGATGATGTCATAATCATTTTGTTGATGTCATAATCATTTGATGATGTCATAATCATTTTGTTGATGTCATAATCATTTTGTTGATGTCATAATCATTTGATGATGTCATAATCATTTGATGTCATAATCATTGGATGATGTCATAATCATTTTTTTGATGTCATAATCATTTGATGATGTCATAATCATTTTGTTGATGTCATAATCATTTGATGTCATAATCATTGGATGATGTAATAATCATTTGATGTCATAATCATTTTATGATGTCATAATGATTTGATGATGTCATAATCATTTGATGTCATAATCATTTGATGATGTCATAATCATTAGATGATGTCATAATCATTTTGTTGATGTCATAATCATTGGATGATGTCATAATCATTGGATGATGTCATAATCATTTTGTTGATGTCATAATCATTTGATGATGTCATAATCATTTGATGTAATAATCATTGGATGATGTCATAATCATTTTGTTGATGTCATAATCATTTGATGATGTCATAATCATTTGATGATGTCATAATGATTTTGTTGATGTCATAATCATTTGATGATGCCATAATCATTTTGTTGATGTCATAATCATTTTATGATGTCATAATCATTTTGTTGATGTCATAATCATTTTGTTGATGTCATAATGATTTGATGATGTCATAATCATTAGATGATGTCATAATCATTTTGTTGATGTCATAATCATTTGATGATGTCATAATCATTTTGTTGATGTCATAATCATTTTGTTGATGTCATAATGATTTGATGATGTCATAATCATTTTGTTGATGTCATAATCATTTGATGATGTCATAATCATTTGATGTCATAATCATTGAATGATGTCATAATCATTTTGTTGATGTCATAATCATTGGATGATGTCATAATCATTGGATGATGTCATAATCATTTTGTTGATGTCATAATCATTTGATGATGTCATAATCATTAGATGATGTCATAATCATTTTGTTGATGTCATAATCATTGGATGATGTCATAATCATTGGATGATGTCATAATCATTTTGTTGATGTCATAATCATTTGATGATGTCATAATCATTTGATGTAATAATCATTGGATGATGTCATAATCATTTTGTTGATGTCATAACCATTTTATGATGTCATAATCATTTTGTTGATGTCATAATCAATGGATGATGTCATAATCCTTTTGTTGATGTCATAATCATTTGATGATGTCATAATCATTAGATGATGTCATAATCATTTTGTTGATGTCATAATCATTTGATGATGTCATAATCATTTTGTTGATGTCATAATCATTTTGTTGATGTCATAATCATTTGATGATGTCATAATCATTTTGTTGATGTCATAATCATTTGATGATGTCATAATAATTGAATGATGTCATAATCATTTTGTTGATGTCATAATCATTTGATGATGTCATAATCATTTGATGATGTCATAATGATTTTGTTGATGTCATAATCATTTGATGATGTCATAATCATTTTGTTGATGTCATAATCATTTTGTTGATGTCATAATGATTTGATGATGTCATAATCATTAGATGATGTCATAATCATTTTGTTGATGTCATAATCATTTGATGATGTCATAATCATTTTGTTGATGTCATAATCATTTTGTTGATGTCATAATGATTTGATGATGTCATAATCATTTTGTTGATGTCATAATCATTTGATGATGTCATAATCATTTGATGTCATAATCATTGAATGATGTCATAATCATTTTGTTGATGTCATAATCATTGGATGATGTCATAATCATTGGATGATGTCATAATCATTTTGTTGATGTCATAATCATTTGATGATGTCATAATCATTTGATGTCAATATCATTGGATGATGTCATAATCATTTTGTTGATGTCATAATCATTTGATGATGTCATAATCATTTGATGTCATAATCATTTTGTTGATGTCATAATGATTTGATGATGTCATAATCATTTTGTTGATGTCATAATCATTTTATGATGTCATAATCATTTTGTTGATGTCATAATCAATGGATGATGTCATAATCCTTTTGTTGATGTCATAATCATTTGATGATGTCGTAACCATTAGATGATGTCATAATCATTTTGTTGATGTCATAATCATTTGATGATGTCATAATCATTGATGTCATAATCATTGGATGATGTCATAATCATTTTGTTGATGTCATAATCATTTGATGATGTCATAATCATTTGATGTCATAATCATTTTGTTGATGTCATAATCATTTGATGATGTCATAATCATTTGATGTCATAATCATTTTGTTGATGTCATAATGATTTGATGATGTCATAATCATTTGATGATGTCATAATCATTAGATGATGTCATAATCATTTTGTTGATGTCATAATCATTTGATGATGTCATAATCATTTTGTTGATGTCATAATGATTTGATGATATCAAAATCATTTGATGTCGTAATCATTGGATGATGTCATAATCATTTTGTTGATGTCATAATCATTTGATGATGTCATAATCATTTGATTTCATAATCATTGGATGATGTCATAATCATTTGATGATGTCATAATGATTTTGTTGATGTCATAATCATTTGATGATGCCATAATCATTTTGTTGATGTCATAATCATTTGATGATGTCATAATCATTGATGCCATAATCATTGGATGATGTCATAATCATTTTGTTGATGTCATAATCATTTTGTTGATGTCATAATGATTTGATGATATCATAATCATTTGATGTCATAATCATTGGATGATGTCATAATCATTTTGTTGATGTCATAATCATTTGATGATGTCATAATCATTTGATTTCATAATCATTGGATGATGTCATAATCATTTGATGATGTCATAATGATTTTGTTGATGTCATAATCATTTGATGATGCCATAATCATTTTGTTGATGTCATAATCATTTGATGATGTCATAATCATTGATGTCATAATCATTGGATGATGTCATAATCATTTTGTTGATGTCATAATCATTTGATGATGTCATAATCATTTGATGATGTCATAATGATTTTGTTGATGTCATAATCATTTGATGATGCCATAATCATTTTGTTGATGTCATAATCATTTTATGATGTCATAATCATTTTGTTGATGTCATAATCATTTTGTTGATGTCATAATCATTTTATGATGTCATAATCATTTTGTTGATGTCATAATCATTTTGTTGATGTCATAATGATTTGATGATGTCATAATCATTAGATGATGTCATAATCATTTTGTTGATGTCATAATCATTTGATGATGTCATAATCATTTTGTTGATGTCATAATCATTTTGTTGATGTCATAATGATTTGATGATGTCATAATCATTTTGTTGATGTCATAATCATTTGATGATGTCATAATCATTTGATGTCATAATCATTGAATGATGTCATAATCATTTTGTTGATGTCATAATCATTGGATGATGTCATAATCATTGGATGATGTCATAATCATTTTGTTGATGTCATAATCATTTGATGATGTCATAATCATTAGATGATGTCATAATCATTTTGTTGATGTCATAATCATTGGATGATGTCATAATCATTGGATGATGTCATAATCATTTTGTTGATGTCATAATCATTTGATGATGTCATAATCATTTGATGTAATAATCATTGGATGATGTCATAATCATTTTGTTGATGTCATAACCATTTTATGATGTCATAATCATTTTGTTGATGTCATAATCAATGGATGATGTCATAATCCTTTTGTTGATGTCATAATCATTTGATGATGTCATAATCATTAGATGATGTCATAATCATTTTGTTGATGTCATAATCATTTGATGATGTCATAATCATTTTGTTGATGTCATAATCATTTTGTTGATGTCATAATCATTTGATGATGTCATAATCATTTTGTTGATGTCATAATCATTTGATGATGTCATAATAATTGAATGATGTCATAATCATTTTGTTGATGTCATAACCATTTTATGATGTCATAATCATTTTGTTGATGTCATAATCAATGGATGATGTCATAATCCTTTTGTTGATGTCATAATCATTTGATGATGTCATAATCATTAGATGATGTCATAATCATTTTGTTGATGTCATAATCATTTGATGATGTCATAATCATTTTGTTGATGTCATAATCATTTTGTTGATGTCATAATCATTTGATGATGTCATAATCATTTTGTTGATGTCATAATCATTTGATGATGTCATAATAATTGAATGATGTCATAATCATTTTGTTGATGTCATAATCATTTGATGATGTCATAATCATTTGATGATGTCATAATGATTTTGTTGATGTCATAATCATTTGATGATGTCATAATCATGTTGTTGATGTCATAATCATTTTGTTGTTGTCATAATCATTTTGTTGATGTCATAATCATTTGATGATGTCATAATCATTTGATGTCATAATCATTGGATGATGTCATAATCATTTTGTTGATGTCATAATCATTTGATGATGTCATAATCATTAGATGATGTCATAATCATTTTGTTGATGTCATAATCATTTGATGATGTCATAATCATTTTGTTGATGTCATAATCATTTTGTTGATGTCATAATCATTTGATGATGTCATAATCATTTGATGTCATAATCATTGGATGATGTCATAATCATTTTTTTGATGTCATAATCATTTGATGATGTCATAATCATTTTGTTGATGTCATAATCATTTGATGTCATAATCATTGGATGATGTAATAATCATTTGATGTCATAATCATTTTATGATGTCATAATGATTTGATGATGTCATAATCATTTGATGTCATAATCATTTGATGATGTCATAATCATTAGATGATGTCATAATCATTTTGTTGATGTCATAATCATTGGATGATGTCATAATCATTGGATGATGTCATAATCATTTTGTTGATGTCATAATCATTTGATGATGTCATAATCATTTGATGTAATAATCATTGGATGATGTCATAATCATTTTGTTGATGTCATAATCATTTGATGATGTCATAATCATTTGATGATGTCATAATGATTTTGTTGATGTCATAATCATTTGATGATGCCATAATCATTTTGTTGATGTCATAATCATTTTATGATGTCATAATCATTTTGTTGATGTCATAATCATTTTGTTGATGTCATAATGATTTGATGATGTCATAATCATTAGATGATGTCATAATCATTTTGTTGATGTCATAATCATTTGATGATGTCATAATCATTTTGTTGATGTCATAATCATTTTGTTGATGTCATAATGATTTGATGATGTCATAATCATTTTGTTGATGTCATAATCATTTGATGATGTCATAATCATTTGATGTCATAATCATTGAATGATGTCATAATCATTTTGTTGATGTCATAATCATTGGATGATGTCATAATCATTGGATGATGTCATAATCATTTTGTTGATGTCATAATCATTTGATGATATCATAATCATTAGATGATGTCATAATCATTTTGTTGATGTCATAATCATTGGATGATGTCATAATCATTTTGTTGATGTCATAATCATTTGATGATGTCATAATCATTTGATGTAATAATCATTGGATGATGTCATAATCATTTTGTTGATGTCATAACCATTTTATGATGTCATAATCATTTTGTTGATGTCATAATCAATGGATGATGTCATAATCCTTTTGTTGATGTCATAATCATTTGATGATGTCATAATCATTAGATGATGTCATAATCATTTTGTTGATGTCATAATCATTTGATGATGTCATAATCATTTTGTTGATGTCATAATCATTTTGTTGATGTCATAATCATTTGATGATGTCATAATCATTTTGTTGATGTCATAATCATTTGATGATGTCATAATAATTGAATGATGTCATAATCATTTTGTTGATGTCATAATCATTTGATGATGTCATAATCATTTGATGATGTCATAATGATTTTGTTGATGTCATAATCATTTGATGATGTCATAATCATGTTGTTGATGTCATAATCATTTTGTTGATGTCATAATGATTTGATGATGTCATAATCATTAGATGATGTCATAATCATTTTGTTGATGTCATAATCATTTGATGATGTCATAATCATTTTGTTGATGTCATAATCATTTTGTTGATGTCATAATGATTTGATGATGTCATAATCATTTTGTTGATGTCATAATCATTTGATGATGTCATAATCATTTGATGTCATAATCATTGAATGATGTCATAATCATTTTGTTGATGTCATAATCATTGGATGATGTCATAATCATTGGATGATGTCATAATCATTTTGTTGATGTCATAATCATTTGATGATGTCATAATCATTTGATGTCAATATCATTGGATGATGTCATAATCATTTTGTTGATGTCATAATCATTTGATGATGTCATAATCATTTGATGTCATAATCATTTTGTTGATGTCATAATGATTTGATGATGTCATAATCATTTTGTTGATGTCATAATCATTTTATGATGTCATAATCATTTTGTTGATGTCATAATCAATGGATGATGTCATAATCCTTTTGTTGATGTCATAATCATTTGATGATGTCGTAACCATTAGATGATGTCATAATCATTTTGTTGATGTCATAATCATTTGATGATGTCATAATCATTGATGTCATAATCATTGGATGATGTCATAATCATTTTGTTGATGTCATAATCATTGGATGATGTCATAATCATTAGATGATGTCATAATCATTTTGTTGATGTCATAATCATTTGATGATGTCATAATCATTTGATGTCATAATCATTTTGTTGATGTCATAATGATTTGATGATGTCATAATCATTTGATGATGTCATAATCATTAGATGATGTCATAATCATTTTGTTGATGTCATAATCATTTGATGATGTCATAATCATTTTGTTGATGTCATAATGATTTGATGATATCAAAATCATTTGATGTCATAATCATTGGATGATGTCATAATCATTTTGTTGATGTCATAATCATTTGATGATGTCATAATCATTTGATTTCATAATCATTGGATGATGTCATAATCATTTTGTTGATGTCATAATCATTGGATGATGTCATAATCATTGGATGATGTCATAATCATTTTGTTGATGTCATAATCATTTGATGATGTCATAATCATTTGATGTCATAATCATTGAATGATGTCATAATCATTTTGTTGATGTCATAATCATTGGATGATGTCATAATCATTGGATGATGTCATAATCATTTTGTTGATGTCATAATCATTTGATGATGTCATAATCATTAGATGATGTCATAATCATTTTGTTGATGTCATAATCATTGGATGATGTCATAATCATTGGATGATGTCATAATCATTTTGTTGATGTCATAATCATTTGATGATGTCATAATCATTTGATGTAATAATCATTGGATGATGTCATAATCATTTTGTTGATGTCATAACCATTTTATGATGTCATAATCATTTTGTTGATGTCATAATCAATGGATGATGTCATAATCCTTTTGTTGATGTCATAATCATTTGATGATGTCATAATCATTAGATGATGTCATAATCATTTTGTTGATGTCATAATCATTTGATGATGTCATAATCATTTTGTTGATGTCATAATCATTTTGTTGATGTCATAATCATTTGATGATGTCATAATCATTTTGTTGATGTCATAATCATTTGATGATGTCATAATAATTGAATGATGTCATAATCATTTTGTTGATGTCATAACCATTTTATGATGTCATAATCATTTTGTTGATGTCATAATCAATGGATGATGTCATAATCCTTTTGTTGATGTCATAATCATTTGATGATGTCATAATCATTAGATGATGTCATAATCATTTTGTTGATGTCATAATCATTTGATGATGTCATAATCATTTTGTTGATGTCATAATCATTTTGTTGATGTCATAATCATTTGATGATGTCATAATCATTTTGTTGATGTCATAATCATTTGATGATGTCATAATAATTGAATGATGTCATAATCATTTTGTTGATGTCATAATCATTTGATGATGTCATAATCATTTGATGATGTCATAATGATTTTGTTGATGTCATAATCATTTGATGATGTCATAATCATGTTGTTGATGTCATAATCATTTTGTTGTTGTCATAATCATTTTGTTGATGTCATAATCATTTGATGATGTCATAATCATTTGATGTCATAATCATTGGATGATGTCATAATCATTTTGTTGATGTCATAATCATTTGATGATGTCATAATCATTAGATGATGTCATAATCATTTTGTTGATGTCATAATCATTTGATGATGTCATAATCATTTTGTTGATGTCATAATCATTTTGTTGATGTCATAATCATTTGATGATGTCATAATCATTTGATGTCATAATCATTGGATGATGTCATAATCATTTTTTTGATGTCATAATCATTTGATGATGTCATAATCATTTTGTTGATGTCATAATCATTTGATGTCATAATCATTGGATGATGTAATAATCATTTGATGTCATAATCATTTTATGATGTCATAATGATTTGATGATGTCATAATCATTTGATGTCATAATCATTTGATGATGTCATAATCATTAGATGATGTCATAATCATTTTGTTGATGTCATAATCATTGGATGATGTCATAATCATTGGATGATGTCATAATCATTTTGTTGATGTCATAATCATTTGATGATGTCATAATCATTTGATGTAATAATCATTGGATGATGTCATAATCATTTTGTTGATGTCATAATCATTTGATGATGTCATAATCATTTGATGATGTCATAATGATTTTGTTGATGTCATAATCATTTGATGATGCCATAATCATTTTGTTGATGTCATAATCATTTTATGATGTCATAATCATTTTGTTGATGTCATAATCATTTTGTTGATGTCATAATGATTTGATGATGTCATAATCATTAGATGATGTCATAATCATTTTGTTGATGTCATAATCATTTGATGATGTCATAATCATTTTGTTGATGTCATAATCATTTTGTTGATGTCATAATGATTTGATGATGTCATAATCATTTTGTTGATGTCATAATCATTTGATGATGTCATAATCATTTGATGTCATAATCATTGAATGATGTCATAATCATTTTGTTGATGTCATAATCATTGGATGATGTCATAATCATTGGATGATGTCATAATCATTTTGTTGATGTCATAATCATTTGATGATATCATAATCATTAGATGATGTCATAATCATTTTGTTGATGTCATAATCATTGGATGATGTCATAATCATTTTGTTGATGTCATAATCATTTGATGATGTCATAATCATTTGATGTAATAATCATTGGATGATGTCATAATCATTTTGTTGATGTCATAACCATTTTATGATGTCATAATCATTTTGTTGATGTCATAATCAATGGATGATGTCATAATCCTTTTGTTGATGTCATAATCATTAGATGATGTCATAATCATTTTGTTGATGTCATAATCATTTGATGATGTCATAATCATTTTGTTGATGTCATAATCATTTTGTTGATGTCATAATCATTTGATGATGTCATAATCATTTTGTTGATGTCATAATCATTTGATGATGTCATAATAATTGAATGATGTCATAATCATTTTGTTGATGTCATAATCATTTGATGATGTCATAATAATTGAATGATGTCATAATCATTTTGTTGATGTCATAATCATTTGATGATGTCATAATCATTTGATGATGTCATAATGATTTTGTTGATGTCATAATCATTTGATGATGTCATAATCATGTTGTTGATGTCATAATCATTTTGTTGATGTCATAATGATTTGATGATGTCATAATCATTAGATGATGTCATAATCATTTTGTTGATGTCATAATCATTTGATGATGTCATAATCATTTTGTTGATGTCATAATCATTTTGTTGATGTCATAATGATTTGATGATGTCATAATCATTTTGTTGATGTCATAATCATTTGATGATGTCATAATCATTTGATGTCATAATCATTGAATGATGTCATAATCATTTTGTTGATGTCATAATCATTGGATGATGTCATAATCATTGGATGATGTCATAATCATTTTGTTGATGTCATAATCATTTGATGATGTCATAATCATTTGATGTCAATATCATTGGATGATGTCATAATCATTTTGTTGATGTCATAATCATTTGATGATGTCATAATCATTTGATGTCATAATCATTTTGTTGATGTCATAATGATTTGATGATGTCATAATCATTTTGTTGATGTCATAATCATTTTATGATGTCATAATCATTTTGTTGATGTCATAATCAATGGATGATGTCATAATCCTTTTGTTGATGTCATAATCATTTGATGATGTCGTAACCATTAGATGATGTCATAATCATTTTGTTGATGTCATAATCATTTGATGATGTCATAATCATTGATGTCATAATCATTGGATGATGTCATAATCATTTTGTTGATGTCATAATCATTGGATGATGTCATAATCATTAGATGATGTCATAATCATTTTGTTGATGTCATAATCATTTGATGATGTCATAATCATTTGATGTCATAATCATTTTGTTGATGTCATAATGATTTGATGATGTCATAATCATTTGATGATGTCATAATCATTAGATGATGTCATAATCATTTTGTTGATGTCATAATCATTTGATGATGTCATAATCATTTTGTTGATGTCATAATGATTTGATGATATCAAAATCATTTGATGTCATAATCATTGGATGATGTCATAATCATTTTGTTGATGTCATAATCATTTGATGATGTCATAATCATTTGATTTCATAATCATTGGATGATGTCATAATCATTTGATGATGTCATAATGATTTTGTTGATGTCATAATCATTTGATGATGCCATAATCATTTTGTTGATGTCATAATCATTTGATGATGTCATAATCATTGATGCCATAATCATTGGATGATGTCATAATCATTTTGTTGATGTCATAATCATTTTGTTGATGTCATAATGATTTGATGATATCATAATCATTTGATGTCATAATCATTGGATGATGTCATAATCATTTTGTTGATGTCATAATCATTTGATGATGTCATAATCATTTGATTTCATAATCATTGGATGATGTCATAATCATTTGATGATGTCATAATGATTTTGTTGATGTCATAATCATTTGATGATGCCATAATCATTTTGTTGATGTCATAATCATTTGATGATGTCATAATCATTGATGTCATAATCATTGGATGATGTCATAATCATTTTGTTGATGTCATAATCATTTGATGATGTCATAATCATTTGATGATGTCATAATGATTTTGTTGATGTCATAATCATTTGATGATGCCATAATCATTTTGTTGATGTCATAATCATTTTATGATGTCATAATCATTTTGTTGATGTCATAATCATTTTGTTGATGTCATAATCATTGGATGATGTCATAATCATTTTGTTGATGTCATAATTATTTGATGATGTCATAATCATTAGATGATGTCATAATCATTTGATGATGTCATAATCATTGATGTCATAATCATTGGATGATGTCATAATCAATAGATGATGCCATAATCATTTTGTTGATGTCATAATCATTAGATGATGTCATAATCATTTTGTTGATGTCATAATCATTTGATGATGTCATAATCATTTTGTTGATGTCATAATCATTTTGTTGATGTCATAATCATTTGATGATGTCATAATCATTTTGTTGATGTCATAATCATTTTGTTGATGTCATAATGATTTGATGATATCATAATCATTTGATGTCATAATCATTGGATGATGTCATAATCATTTTGTTGATGTCATAATCATTTGATGATGTCATAATCATTTGATGTCATAATCATTGGATGATGTTATAATCATTGGATGATGTCATAATCATTTTGTTGATGTCATAATCATTTGATGATGCCATAATCATTTTGTTGATGTCATAATCATTTTATGATGTCATAATCATTTTGTTGATGTCATAATCATTTTGTTGATATCATAATGATTTGATGATGTCATAATCATTTGATGTCATAATCATTGGATGATGTCATAATCATTTTGTTGATGTCATAATCATTTGATGATGTCATAATCATTAGATGATGTCATAATCATTTTGTTGATGTCATAATCATTTGATGTCATAATCATTGGATGATGTCATAATCATTTTGTTGATGTCATAATCATTTGATGATGTCATAATCATTTGATGTCATAATCATTGGATGATGTCATAATCATTTTGTTGATGTCATAATCATTTGATGATGTCATAATCATTAGATGATGTCATAATCATTTTGTTAATGTCATAATCATTTGATGATGTCATAATCATTTGATGTCATAATCATTGGATGATGTCATAATCATTTTGTTGATGTCATAATCATTTGATGATGTCATAATCATTTGATGTCATAATCATTTTGTTGATGTCATAATCATTTGATGATGTCATAATCATTAGATGATGTCATAATCATTTTGTTGATGTCATAATCATTTGATGATGTCATAATCATTTGATGTCATAATCATTGGATGATGTCATAATCATTTTGTTGATGTCATAATCATTTGATGATGTCATAATCATTTGATGATGTCATAATCATTTTGTTGATGTCATAATCATTTGATGATGTCATAATCATTTGATGTCATAATCATTGGATGATGTCATAATCATTTTGTTGATGTCATAATCATTTTATGATGTCATAATCATTTTGTTGATGTCATAATCAATGGATGATGTCATAATCCTTTTGTTGATGTCATAATCATTTGATGATGTCATAATCATTAGATGATGTCATAATCATTTTGTTGATGTCATAATCATTTGATGATGTCATAATCATTTTGTTGATGTCATAATCATTTTGTTGATGTCATAATCATTGGATGATGTCATAATCCTTTTGTTGATGTCATAATCATTTGATGATGTCATAATCATTGGATGATGTCATAATCATTTTGTTGATGTCATAATCATTTTATGATGTCATAATCATTTTGTTGATGTCATAATCAATGGATGATGTCATAATCCTTTTGTTGATGTCATAATCATTTGATGATGTCATAATCATTAGATGATGTCATAATCATTTTGTTGATGTCATAATCATTTGATGATGTCATAATCATTTTGTTGATGTCATAATCATTTTGTTGATGTCATAATCATTGGATGATGTCATAATCCTTTTGTTGATGTCATAATCATTTGATGATGTCATAATCATTAGATGATGTCATAATCATTTTGTTGATGTCATAATCATTTGATGATGTCATAATCATTGGATGATGTAATAATCATTTGATGTCATAATCATTTTATGATGTCATAATGATTTGATGATGTTATAATCATTTGATGTCATAATCATTGGATGATGTCATAATCATTTGATGATGTCATAATCGTTTTGTTGATGTCATAATCATTTTGTTGTTGTCATAATCATTTTGTTGATGTCATAATCATTTGATGATGTCATAATCATTTGATGTCATAATCATTGGATGATGTCATAATCATTTTGTTGATGTCATAATCATTTGATGATGTCATAATCATTAGATGATGTCATAATCATTTTGTTGATGTCATAATCATTTGATGATGTCATAATCATTTTGTTGATGTCATAATCATTTTGTTGATGTCATAATCATTTGATGATGTCATAATCATTTGATGTCATAATCATTGGATGATGTCATAATCATTTTTTTGATGTCATAATCATTTGATGATGTCATAATCATTTTGTTGATGTCATAATCATTTGATGTCATAATCATTGGATGATGTAATAATCATTTGATGTCATAATCATTTTATGATGTCATAATGATTTGATGATGTCATAATCATTTGATGTCATAATCATTTGATGATGTCATAATCATTAGATGATGTCATAATCATTTTGTTGATGTCATAATCATTGGATGATGTCATAATCATTGGATGATGTCATAATCATTGGATGATGTCATAATCATTGGATGATGTCATAATCATTTGATGTAATAATCATTGGATGATGTCATAATCATTTTGTTGATGTCATAATCATTTGATGATGTCATAATCATTTGATGATGTCATAATGATTTTGTTGATGTCATAATCATTTGATGATGCCATAATCATTTTGTTGATGTCATAATCATTTTATGATGTCATAATCATTTTGTTGATGTCATAATCATTTTGTTGATGTCATAATGATTTGATGATGTCATAATCATTAGATGATGTCATAATCATTTTGTTGATGTCATAATCATTTGATGATGTCATAATCATTTTGTTGATGTCATAATCATTTTGTTGATGTCATAATGATTTGATGATGTCATAATCATTTTGTTGATGTCATAATCATTTGATGATGTCATAATCATTTGATGTCATAATCATTGAATGATGTCATAATCATTTTGTTGATGTCATAATCATTGGATGATGTCATAATCATTGGATGATGTCATAATCATTTTGTTGATGTCATAATCATTTGATGATGTCATAATCATTAGATGATGTCATAATCATTTTGTTGATGTCATAATCATTGGATGATGTCATAATCATTGGATGATGTCATAATCATTTTGTTGATGTCATAATCATTTGATGATGTCATAATCATTTGATGTAATAATCATTGGATGATGTCATAATCATTTTGTTGATGTCATAACCATTTTATGATGTCATAATCATTTTGTTGATGTCATAATCAATGGATGATGTCATAATCCTTTTGTTGATGTCATAATCATTTGATGATGTCATAATCATTAGATGATGTCATAATCATTTTGTTGATGTCATAATCATTTGATGATGTCATAATCATTTTGTTGATGTCATAATCATTTTGTTGATGTCATAATCATTTGATGATGTCATAATCATTTTGTTGATGTCATAATCATTTGATGATGTCATAATAATTGAATGATGTCATAATCATTTTGTTGATGTCATAATCATTTGATGATGTCATAATCATTTGATGATGTCATAATGATTTTGTTGATGTCATAATCATTTGATGATGTCATAATCATTTTGTTGATGTCATAATCATTTTGTTGATGTCATAATGATTTGATGATGTCATAATCATTAGATGATGTCATAATCATTTTGTTGATGTCATAATCATTTGATGATGTCATAATGATTTGATGATGTCATAATCATTTTGTTGATGTCATAATCATTTGATGATGTCATAATCATTTGATGTCATAATCATTGAATGATGTCATAATCATTTTGTTGATGTCATAATCATTGGATGATGTCATAATCATTGGATGATGTCATAATCATTTTGTTGATGTCATAATCATTTGATGATGTCATAATCATTTGATGTCAATATCATTGGATGATGTCATAATCATTTTGTTGATGTCATAATCATTTGATGATGTCATAATCATTTGATGTCATAATCATTTTGTTGATGTCATAATGATTTGATGATGTCATAATCATTTTGTTGATGTCATAATCATTTTATGATGTCATAATCATTTTGTTGATGTCATAATCAATGGATGATGTCATAATCCTTTTGTTGATGTCATAATCATTTGATGATGTCGTAACCATTAGATGATGTCATAATCATTTTGTTGATGTCATAATCATTTGATGATGTCATAATCATTGATGTCATAATCATTGGATGATGTCATAATCATTTTGTTGATGTCATAATCATTGGATGATGTCATAATCATTAGATGATGTCATAATCATTTTGTTGATGTCATAATCATTTGATGATGTCATAATCATTTGATGTCATAATCATTTTGTTGATGTCATAATGATTTGATGATGTCATAATCATTTGATGATGTCATAATCATTAGATGATGTCATAATCATTTTGTTGATGTCATAATCATTTGATGATGTCATAATCATTTTGTTGATGTCATAATGATTTGATGATATCAAAATCATTTGATGTCGTAATCATTGGATGATGTCATAATCATTTTGTTGATGTCATAATCATTTGATGATGTCATAATCATTTGATTTCATAATCATTGGATGATGTCATAATCATTTGATGATGTCATAATGATTTTGTTGATGTCATAATCATTTGATGATGCCATAATCATTTTGTTGATGTCATAATCATTTGATGATGTCATAATCATTGATGCCATAATCATTGGATGATGTCATAATCATTTTGTTGATGTCATAATCATTTTGTTGATGTCATAATGATTTGATGATATCATAATCATTTGATGTCATAATCATTGGATGATGTCATAATCATTTTGTTGATGTCATAATCATTTGATGATGTCATAATCATTTGATTTCATAATCATTGGATGATGTCATAATCATTTGATGATGTCATAATGATTTTGTTGATGTCATAATCATTTGATGATGCCATAATCATTTTGTTGATGTCATAATCATTTGATGATGTCATAATCATTGATGTCATAATCATTGGATGATGTCATAATCATTTTGTTGATGTCATAATCATTTGATGATGTCATAATCATTTGATGATGTCATAATGATTTTGTTGATGTCATAATCATTTGATGATGCCATAATCATTTTGTTGATGTCATAATCATTTTATGATGTCATAATCATTTTGTTGATGTCATAATCATTTTGTTGATGTCATAATCATTGGATGATGTCATAATCATTTTGTTGATGTCATAATTATTTGATGATGTCATAATCATTAGATGATGTCATAATCATTTGATGATGTCATAATCATTGATGTCATAATCATTGGATGATGTCATAATCAATAGATGATGCCATAATCATTTTGTTGATGTCATAATCATTAGATGATGTCATAATCATTTTGTTGATGTCATAATCATTTGATGATGTCATAATCATTTTGTTGATGTCATAATCATTTTGTTGATGTCATAATCATTTGATGATGTCATAATCATTTTGTTGATGTCATAATCATTTTGTTGATGTCATAATGATTTGATGATATCATAATCATTTGATGTCATAATCATTGGATGATGTCATAATCATTTTGTTGATGTCATAATCATTTGATGATGTCATAATCATTTGATGTCATAATCATTGGATGATGTTATAATCATTGGATGATGTCATAATCATTTTGTTGATGTCATAATCATTTGATGATGCCATAATCATTTTGTTGATGTCATAATCATTTTATGATGTCATAATCATTTTGTTGATGTCATAATCATTTTGTTGATATCATAATGATTTGATTATGTCATAATCATTTGATGTCATAATCATTGGATGATGTCATAATCATTTTGTTGATGTCATAATCATTTGATGATGTCATAATCATTAGATGATGTCATAATCATTTTGTTGATGTCATAATCATTTGATGTCATAATCATTGGATGATGTGATAATCATTTTGTTGATGTCATAATCATTTGATGATGTCATAATCATTTGATGTAATAATCATTGGATGATGTCATAATCATTTTGTTGATGTCATAATCATTTGATGATGTCATAATCATTAGATGATGTCATAATCATTTTGTTAATGTCATAATCATTTGATGATGTCATAATCATTTGATGTCATAATCATTGGATGATGTCATAATCATTTTGTTGATGTCATAATCATTTGATGATGTCATAATCATTTGATGTCATAATCATTTTGTTGATGTCA
Organism: Dendrobates tinctorius; assembly: GCF_039654945.1. Classification (NCBI taxonomy): domain Eukaryota; kingdom Metazoa; phylum Chordata; class Amphibia; order Anura; family Dendrobatidae; genus Dendrobates; species Dendrobates tinctorius. The sequence goes on along the minus strand of NW_027361687.1, from coordinate 37,696,376 downwards.
TAATCATTTGATGATGTCATAATCATTAGATGATGTCATAATCATTTTGTTGATGTCATAATCATTTGATGATGTCATAATCATTTGATGTCATAATCATTGGATGATGTCATAATCATTTTGTTGATGTCATAATCATTTGATGATGTCATAATCATTTGATGATGTCATAATCATTTTGTTGATGTCATAATCATTTGATGATGTCATAATCATTTGATGTCATAATCATTGGATGATGTCATAATCATTTTGTTGATGTCATAATCATTTTATGATGTCATAATCATTTTGTTGATGTCATAATCATTGGATGATGTCATAATCCTTTTGTTGATGTCATAATCATTAGATGATGTCATAATCATTAGTTGATGTCATAATCATTTTGTTGATGTCATAATCATTTGATGATGTCATAATCATTGATGTCATAATCATTGGATGATGTCATAATCATTGGATGATGTCATAATCATTTTGTTGATGTCATAGTCATTTGATGATGTCATAATCATTAAATGATGTCATAATCATTTTGTTGATGTCATAATCATTTGATGATGCCACAATCATTTTGTTGATGTCATAATCATTTTATGATGTCATAATCATTTTGTTGATGTCATAATCATTTTGTTGATGTCATAATGATTTGATGATGTCATAATCATTTGATGTCATAATCATTGGATTATGTCATAATCATTTTGTTGATGTCATAATCATTTGATGATGTCGTAATCATTAGATGATGTCATAATCATTTTGTTGCTGTCATAATCATTTGATGATGTCATAATTATTGATGTCATAATCATTGGATGATGTCATAATCATTTTGTTGATGTCATAATCATTGGATGATGTCATAATCATTAGATGATGTCATAATCATTTTGTTGATGTCATAATCATTTGATGATGTCATAATCATTTGATGTCATAATCATTTTGTTGATGTCATAATGATTTGATGATGTCATAATCATTTGATGATGTCATAATCATTAGATGATGTAATAATCATTTTGTTGATGTCATAATCATTTGATGATGTCATAATCATTTTGTTGATGTCATAATGATTTGATGATATCATAATCATTTGATGTCATAATCATTGGATGATGTCATAATCATTTTGTTGATGTCATTATCATTTGATGATGTCATAATCATTTGATTTCATAATCATTGGATGATGTCATAATCATTTGATGATGTCATAATGATTTTGTTGATGTCATAATCATTTGATGATGCCATAATCATTTTGTTGATGTCATAATAATTTGATGATGTCATAATCATTGATGTCATAATCATTGGATGATGTCATATTCATTTTGTTGATGTCATAATCATTTGATGATGTCATAATCATTGGATGATGTCATAATCATTTTGTTGATGTCATAGTCATTGGATGATGTCATAATCATTAGATGATGTCCTAATCATTTTGTTGATGTCATAATCATATGATGATGTCATAATCATTTGATGTCATATTCATTTTGTTGATGTCATAATGATTTGATGATGTCATAATCATTTTGTTGATGTCATAATCATTTGATGATGTCATAATCATTTGATGTCATAATCATTTTGTTGATGTCATAATGATTTGATAATGTCATAATCATTTGATGTCATAATCATTGGTTGATGTCATAATCATTTTGTTGATGTCATAATCAATTGATGATGTCATAATCATTGGATGATGTCATAATCATTTTGTTGATGTCATAATCATTTGATGATGTCATAATCATTGGATGATGTCATAATCATTTTTTTGATGTCATAATCATTTGATGATGTCATAATCATTTTGTTGATGTCATAATGATTTGATAATGTCATAATCATTTGATGTCACAATCATTGGTTGATGTCATAATCATTTTGTTGATGTCATAATCAATTGATGATGTCATAATCATTGGATGATGTCATAATCATTTTGTTGATGTCATAATCATTTGATGATGTCATAATCATTGGATGATGTCATAATCATTTTGTTGATGTCATAATCATTTGATGATGTCATAATCATTTGATGTCATAATCATTCGATGATGTCATAATCATTTTGTTGATTTCATAATCATTTGATGATGTCATAATCATTAGATGATGTCATAATCATTTTGTTGATGTCATAATCATTTGATGATGTCATAATCATTTGATGTCATAATCATTGGATGATGTCATAATCATTTTGTTGATGACATAATCATTTGATGATGTCATAATCATTAGATGATGTCATAATAATTTTGTTGATGTCATAATCATTTGATGATGTCATAATCATTAGATGATGTCATAATCATTTGTTGATGTCATAATCATTTGATGATGTCATAATCATTTGATGTCACAATCATTGGATGATGTCATAATCATTTTGTTGATGTCATAATCATTTGATGTCATAATCATTGGATGATGTCATAATCATTTTGTTGATGTCATAATCATTTTGTTGATGTCATAATCATTGGTGTCATAATCATTGGATGATGTCATAATCATTGGATGATGTCATAATCATTTTGTTGATGTCATAATCATTTGATGATGTCATAATCATTAAATGATGTCATAATCATTTTGTTGATGTCATAATCATTTGATGATGTCATAATCATTGATATCATAATCATTGGATGATGTCATAATCATTTTGTTGATGTCATAATCAATGGATGATGTCATAATCATTAGATGATGTCATAATCATTTTGTTGATGTCATAATCATTTGATGATATCATAATCATTTGATGATGTCATAATCATTTTGTTGATGTCATAATCATTTGATGATGTCATAATCAATTGATGTCATAATCATTGGATGATGTAATAATCATTTGATGTCATAATCATTTTATGATGTCATAATGATTTGATGATGTCATAATCATTTGATGATATAATAATTGGATGATGTCATAATCATTTGATGATGTCATAATCGTTTTGTTGATGTCATAATCATTTTATTGATGTCATAATCATTTTGTTGATGTCATAATCATTTGATGATGTCATAATCATTTGATGTCATAATCATTTTGTTGATGTCATAATCATTTGATGATGTCATAATCATTAGATGATGTCATAATCATTTTGTTGATGTCATAATCATTGGATGATGTCATAATCATTGGATGATGTCATAATCATTTTGTTGATGTCATAATCATTTGATGATGTCATAATCATTTGATGTCATAATCATTGGATGATGTCATAATCATTTTGTTGATGTCATAATCATTTGATGATGTCATAATCATTTGATGATGTCATAATCATTTTGTTGATGTCATAATCATTTGATGATGTCATAATCATTTGATGTCATAATCATTTTGTTGATGTCATGATCATTTTGTTGATGTCATAATGATTTGATGATGTCATAATCATTTTGTTGATGTCATAATCATTTGATGATGTCATAATCATTTGATGTCATAATCATTGAATGATGTCATAATCATTTTGTTGATGTCATAATCATTTGATGATGTCATAATCATTTGATGATGTCATAATGATTTTGTTGATGTCATAATCATTTGATGATGCCATAATCATTTTGTTGATGTCATAATCATTTTATGATGTCATAATCATTTTGTTGATGTCATAATCATTTTGTTGATGTCATAATGATTTGATGATGTCATAATCATTTGATGATGTCATAATCATTAGATGATGTCATAATCATTTTGTTGATGTCATAATCATTTGATGATGTCATAATCATTTTGTTGATGTCATATTCATTTTGTTGATGTCATAATGATTTGATGATATAATCATTTGATGTCATAATCATTGGATGATGTCATAATCATTTTGTTGATGTCATAATCATTTGATGATGTCATAATCATTAGATGATGTCATAATCATTTTGTTGATGTCATAATCATTTGATGTCACAATCATTGGATGATGTCATAATCATTTTGTTGATGTCATAATCATTTGAAGATGTTATAATCATTTGATGATGTCATAATCATTTGATGTCATAATCATTGGATGATGTCATAATCATTTTGTTGATGTCATAATCATTTTGTTGATGTCATAATCATTGGATGATGTCATAATCCTTTTGTTGATGTCATAATCATTTGATGATGTCATAATCATTAGATGATGTCATAATCATTTTGTTGATGTCACAATCATTTGATGATGTCATAATCATTGGTGTCATAATCATTGGATGATGTCATAATCATTGGATGATGTCATAATCATTTTGTTGATGTCATAATCATTTGATGATGTCATAATCATTGATGTCATAATCATTGGATGATGTCATAATCATTTTGTGGATGTCATAATCAATGGATGATGTAATAATCATTAGATGATGTCATAATCATTTTGTTGATGTCATAATCATTTGATGATATCATAATCATTTGATGATGTCATAATCATTTTGTTGATGTCATAATCATTTGATGATGTCATAATCAATTGATGTCATAATCATTGGATGATGTCATAATCATTTGATGTCATAATCATTTTATGATGTCATAATGAATTGATGATGTCATAATCATTTGATGTCATAATCATTGGATGATGTCATAATCATTTGATGATGTCATAATCGTTTTGTTGATGTCATAATCATTTTGTTGATGTCATAATCATTTTGTTGATGTCATAATCATTTGATGGTGTCATAATCATTTGATGTCATAATCATTGGATGATGTCATAATCATTTTGTTGATGTCATAATCATTTGATGATGTCATAATCATTAGATGATGTCATAATCATTTTGTTGATGTCATAATCATTGGATGATGTCATAATCATTGGATGATGTCATAATCATTTTGTTGATGTCATAATCATTTGATGATGTCATAATCATTTGATGTCATAATTATTGGATGATGTCATAATCATTTTGTTGATGTCATAATCATTTGATGATGTCATAATCATTTGATGATGTCATAATCATTTTGTTGATGTCATAATCATTTGATGATGTCATAATCATTTGATGTCATAATCATTGGATGATGTCATAATCATTTTGTTGATGTCATAATCGTTTTATGATGTCATAATCATTTTGTTGATGTCATAATCAATGGATGATGTCATAATCCTTTTGTTGATGTCATAATCATTTGATGATGTCATAATCATTAGATGATGTCATAATCATTTTGTTGATGTCATAATCATTTGATGATGTCATAATCATTTTGTTGATGTCATGATCATTTTGTTGATGTCATAATGATTTGATGATGTCATAATCATTTTGTTGATGTCATAATCATTTGATGATGTCATAATCATTTGATGTCATAATCATTGAATGATGTCATAATCATTTTGTTGATGTCATAATCATTTGATGATGTCATAATCATTTGATGATGTCATAATGATTTTGTTGATGTCATAATCATTTGATGATGCCACAATCATTTTGTTGATGTCATAATCATTTTATGATGTCATAATCATTTTGTTGATGTCATAATCATTTTGTTGATGTCATAATGATTTGATGATGTCATAATCATTTGATGTCATAATCATTGGATGATGTCATAATCATTTTGTTGATGTCATAATCATTTGATGATGTCGTAATCATTAGATGATGTCATAATCATTTTGTTGATGTCATAATCATTTGATGATGTCATAATTATTGATGTCATAATCATTGGATGATGTCATAATCATTTTGTTGATGTCATAATCATTGGATGATGTCATAATCATTAGATGATGTCATAATCATTTTGTTGATGTCATAATCATTTGATGATGTCATAATCATTTGATGTCATAATCATTTAGTTGATGTCATAATGATTTGATGATGTCATAATCATTTGATGATGTCATAATCATTAGATGATGTCATAATCATTTTGTTGATGTCATAATCATTTGATGATGTCATAATCATTTTGTTGATGTCATAATCATTTTGTTGATGTCATAATGTTTTGATGATATCATAATCATTTGATGTCATAATCATTGGATGATGTCATAATCATTTTGTTGATGTCATAATCATTTGATGATGTCATAATCATTTGATTTCATAATCATTGGATGATGTCATAATCATTTGATGATGTCATAATGATTTTGTTGATGTCATAATCATTTGATGATGCCATAATCATTTTGTTGATGTCATAATATTTTGATGATGTCATAATCATTGATGTCATAATCATTGGATGATGTCATATTCATTTTGTTGATGTCATAATCATTTGATGATGTCATAATCATTAGATGATGTCATAATCATTTTGTTGATGTCATAATCATTTGATGATGTCATAATCATTAGATGATGTCATAATCCTTTTGTTGATGTCATAATCATTTGATGATGTCATAATCCTTTTGTTGATGTCATAATCATTTGATGATGTCATAATCATTAGATGATGTCATAATCATTTTGTTGATGTCATAATCATTTGATGATGTCATAATCATTAGATGATGTCATAATCATTTTGTTGATGTCATAATCATTTTGTTGATGTCATAATCATTTGATGATGTCATAATCATTTGATGTCATAATCATTGGATGATGTCATAATCATTTTGTTGATGTCATAATCATTTGATGATGTCATAATCATTAGATGATGTCATAATCATTTTGTTGATGTCATAATCATTTGATGATGTCATAATCATTAGATGATGTCATAATCCTTTTGTTGATGTCATAATCATTTGATGATGTCATAATCCTTTTGTTGATGTCATAATCATTTGATGATGTCATAATCATTAGATGATGTCATAATAATTTTGTTGATGTCATAATCATTGGATGATGTCATAATCCTTTTGTTGATGTCATAATCATTTGATGATGTCATAATCATTAGATGATGTCATAATCATTTTGTTGATGTCATAATCATTTGATGATGTCATAATCATTTGATGTCATAATCATTGGATGATGTAATAATCATTTGATGTCATAATCATTTTATGATGTCATAATGATTTGATGATGTCATAATCATTTGATGTCATAATCATTTTGTTGATGTCATAATCATTTGATGATGTCATAATCATTAGATGATGTCATAATCATTTTGTTGATGTCATAATCATTTGATGATGTCATAATCATTTGATGTCATAATCATTTTGTTGATGTCATAATGATTTGATGATGTCATAATCATTAGATGATGTCATAATCATTTTGTTGATGCATAATCATTTGATGATGTCATAATCATTTTGTTGATGTCATAATGATTTGATGATATCATAATCATTTGATGTCATAATCATTGGATGATGTCATCATCATTTTGATGATGTCATAATCATTTGATGATGTCATAATCATTTGATTTCATAATCATTGAATGATGTCATAATCATTTGATGATGTCATAATGATTTTGTTGATGTCATAATCATTTGATGATGCCATAATCATTTTGTTGATGTCATAATCATTTGATGATGTCATAATCATTGATGTCATAATCATTGGATGATGTCATAATCATTTTGTTGATGTCATAATCATTTTGTTGATGTCATAATGATTTGATGATATCATAATCATTTGATGTCATAATCATTGGATGATGTCATAATCATTTTGTTGATGTCATAATGATTTGATGATGTCATAATCATTTGATTTCATAATCATTGGATGATGTCATAATCATTTGATGATGTCATAATGATTTTGTTGATGTCATAATCATTTGTTGATGCCATAATCATTTTGTTGATGTCATAATCATTTGATGATGTCATAATCATTGATGTCATAATCATTGGATGATGTCATAATCATTTTGTTGATGTCATAATCATTTGATGATGTCATAATCATTTGATGATGTCATAATGATTTTGTTGATGTCATAATCATTTGATGATGCCATAATCATTTTGTTGATGTCATAATCATTTTATGATGTCATAATCATTTTGTTGATGTCATAATCATTTTGTTGATGTCATAATGATTTGATGATGTCATAATCATTTGATGTCATAATCATTGGATGATGTCATAATCATTTTGTTGATGTCATAATTATTTGATGATGTCATAATCATTAGATGATGTCATAATCATTTTGTTGATGTCATAATCATTTGATGATGTCATAATCATTGATGTCATAATCATTGGATGATGTCATAATCATTTTGTTGATGTCATAATCATTGAATGATGTCATAATCAATAGATGATGTCATAATCATTTTGTTGATGTCATAATCATTAGATGATGTCATAATCATTTTGTTGATGTCATAATCATTTGATGATGTCATAATCATTTTGTTGATGTCATAATCATTTTGTTGATGTCATAATCATTTGATGATGTCATAATCATTTGATTTCATAATCATTGGATGATGTCATAATCATTTGATGATGTCATAATGATTTTGTTGATGTCATAATCATTTGATGATGCCATAATCATTTTGTTGATGTCATAATATTTTGATGATGTCATAATCATTGATGTCATAATCATTGGATGATGTCATATTCATTTTGTTGATGTCATAATCATTTGATGATGTCATAATCATTAGATGATGTCATAATCATTTTGTTGATGTCATAATCATTTGATGATGTCATAATCATTTGATGTCATAATCATTGGATGATGTCATAATCATTTTGTTGATGTCATAATCATTTGATGATGTCATAATCATTAGATGATGTCATAATCATTTTGTTGATGTCATAATCATTTGATGATGTCATAATCATTAGATGATGTCATAATCCTTTTGTTGATGTCATAATCATTTGATGATGTCATAATCCTTTTGTTGATGTCATAATCATTTGATGATGTCATAATCATTAGATGATGTCATAATCATTTTGTTGATGTCATAATCATTTGATGATGTCATAATCATTAGATGATGTCATAATCATTTTGTTGATGTCATAATCATTTTGTTGATGTCATAATCATTTGATGATGTCATAATCATTTGATGTCATAATCATTGGATGATGTCATAATCATTTTGTTGATGTCATAATCATTTGATGATGTCATAATCATTAGATGATGTCATAATCATTTTGTTGATGTCATAATCATTTGATGATGTCATAATCATTGGATGATGTCATAATCATTTTGTTGATGTCATAGTCATTGGATGATGTCATAATCATTAGATGATGTCCTAATCATTTTGTTGATGTCATAATCATATGATGATGTCATAATCATTTGATGTCATATTCATTTTGTTGATGTCATAATGATTTGATGATGTCATAATCATTTTGTTGATGTCATAATCATTTGATGATGTCATAATCATTTGATGTCATAATCATTTGATGTCATAATCATTTTGTTGATGTCATAATGATTTGATAATGTCATAATCATTTGATGTCATAATCATTGGATGATGTCATAATCATTTTGTTGATGTCATAATCAATTGATGATGTCATAATCATTGGATGATGTCATAATCATTTTGTTGATGTCATAATCATTTGATGATGTCATAATCATTTGATGTCATAATCATTGGATGATGTCATAATCATTTTTTTGATGTCATAATCATTTGATGATGTCATAATCATTTTGTTGATGTCATAATCATTTGATGATGTCATAATCATTTGATGTCATAATCACTGGATGATGTCATAATCATTTTGTTGAAGTCATAATCATTTGATGATGTCATAATCATTTTGTTGATGTCATAATCATTGGATGATGTCATAATCATTTTGTTGATGTCATAATCATTTGATGATGTCATAATCATTTGATGTCATAATCATTGGATGATGTCATAATCATTTTGTTGATTTCATAATCATTTGATGATGTCATAATCATTAGATGATGTCATAATCATTTTGTTGATGTCATAATCATTTGATGATGTCATAATCATTTGATGTCATAATCATTGGATGATGTCATAATCATTTTGTTGATGTCATAATCATTTGATGATGTCATAATCATTAGATGATGTCATAATCATTTTGTTGATGTCATAATCATTTGATGATGTCATAATCATTAGATGATGTCATAATCCTTTTGTTGATGTCATAATCATTTGATGATGTCATAATCCTTTTGTTGATGTCATAATCATTTGATGATGTCATAATCATTAGATGATGTCATAATCATTTTGTTGATGTCATAATCATTGGATGATGTCATAATCCTTTTGTTGATGTCATAATCATTTGATGATGTGATAATCATTAGATGATGTCATAATCATTTTGTTGATGTCATAATCATTTGATGATGTCATAATCATTTGATGTCATAATCATTGGATGATGTAATAATCATTTGAAGTCATAATCATTTTATGATGTCATAATGATTTGATGATGTCATAATCATTTGATGTCATAATCATTTTGTTGATGTCATAATCATTTGATGATGTCATAATCATTAGATGATGTCATAATCATTTTGTTGATGTCATAATCATTTGATGATGTCATAATCATTTGATGTCATAATCATTTTGTTGATGTCATAATGATTTGATGATGTCATAATCATTAGATGATGTCATAATCATTTTGTTGATGTCATAATCATTTGATGATGTCATAATCATTTTGTTGATGTCATAATGATTTGATGATATCATAATCATTTGATGTCATAATCATTGGATGATGTCATAATCATTTTGATGATGTCATAATCATTTGATGATGTCATAATCATTTGATTTCATAATCATTGAATGATGTCATAATCATTTGATGATGTCATAATGATTTTGTTGATGTCATAATCATTTGATGATGCCATAATCATTTTGTTGATGTCATAATCATTTGATGATGTCATAATCATTGATGTCATAATCATTGGATGATGTCATAATCATTTTGTTGATGTCATAATCATTTTGTTGATGTCATAATGATTTGATGATACCATAATCATTTGATGTCATAATCATTGGATGATGTCATAATCATTTTGTTGATGTCATAATCATTTGATGATGTCATAATCATTTGATTTCATAATCATTGGATGATGTCATAATCATTTGATGATGTCATAATGATTTTGTTGATGTCATAATCATTTGTTGATGCCATAATCATTTTGTTGATGTCATAATCATTTGATGATGTCATATTCATTGATGTCATAATCATTGGATGATGTCATAATCATTTTGTTGATGTCATAATCATTTGATGATGTCATAATCATTTGATGATGTCATAATGATTTTGTTGATGTCATAATCATTTGATGATGCCATAATCATTTTGTTGATGTCATAATCATTTTATGATGTCATAATCATTTTGTTGATGTCATAATCATTTTGTTGATGTCATAATGATTTGATGATGTCATAATCATTTGATGTCATAATCATTGGATGATGTCATAATCATTTTGTTGATGTCATAATTATTTGATGATGTCATAATCATTAGATGATGTCATAATCATTTTGTTGATGTCATAATCATTTGATGATGTCATAATCATTGATGTCATAATCATTGGATGATGTCATAATCATTTTGTTGATGTCATAATCATTGGATGATGTCATAATCAATAGATGATGTCATAATCATTTTGTTGATGTCATAATCATTAGATGATGTCATAATCATTTTGTTGATGTCATAATCATTTGATGATGTCATAATCATTTTGTTGATGTCATAATCATTTTGCTGAAGTCATAATCATTTGATGATGTCATAATCATTTTGTTGATGTCATAATCATTTTGTTGATGTCATAATCATTTGATGTCATAATCATTGGATGATGTCATAATCATTTTGTTGATGTCATAATCATTTGATGATGTCATAATCATTTGATGTCATAATCATTGGATGATGTCATAATCATTTTGTTGATGTCATAATCATTTGATGATGTCATAATCATTAGATGATGTCATAATCATTTTGTTAATGTCATAATCATTTGATGATGTCATAATCATTTGATGTCATAATCATTGGATGATGTCATAATCATTTTGTTGATGTCATAATCATTTGATGATGTCATAATCATTAGATGATGTCATAATCATTTTGTTGATGTCATAATCATTTGATGATGTCATAATCATTAGATGATGTCATAATTATTTTGTTGATGTCATAATCATTTGATGATGTCATAATCATTTGATGTCATAATCATTGGATGATGTCATAATCATTTTGTTGATGTCATAATCATTTGATGATGTCATAACCATTTTGTTGATGTCATAATCATTTGATGATGTCATAATCATTTGATGTCATAATCATTGGATGATGTCATAATCATTTTGTTGATGTCATAATCATTTTATGATGTCATAATCATTTTGTTGATGTCATAATCATTGGATGATGTCATAATCATTTTGTTGAAGTCATAATCATTTGATGATGTCATAATCATTTTGTTGATGTCATAATCATTTTGTTGATGTCATAATCATTGGATGATGTCATAATCATTTTGTTGATGTCATAATCATTTGATGATGTCATAATCATTGATGTCATAATCATTGGATGATGTCATAATCATTGGATGATGTCATAATCATTTTGTTGATGTCATAATCATTTGATGATGCCATAATCATTAAATGATGTCATAATCATTTTGTTGATGTCATAATCATTTGATGATGTCATAATCATTGATGTCATAATCATTGGATGATGTCATAATCATTTTCTTGATGTCATAATCAATGGATGATGTCATAATCATTAGATGATGTCATAATCATTTTGTTGATGTCATAATCATTTGATGATATCATAATCATTTGATGATGTCATAATCATTTTGTTGATGTCATAATCATTTGATGATGTCATAATCATTGGATGATGTAATAATCATTTGATGTCATAATCATTTTATGATGTCATAATGATTTGATGATGTCATAATGATTTGATGATGTCATAATCATTTGATGTCATAATCATTGGATGATGTCATAATCATTTGATGATGTCATAATCGTTTTGTTGATGTCATAATCATTTTGTTGATGTCATAATCATTTTGTTGATGTCATAATCATTTGACGATGTCATAATCATTTGATGTCATAATCATTGGATGATGTCATAATCATTTTGTTGATGTCATAATCATTTGATGATGTCATAATCATTAGATGATGTCATAATCATTTTGTTGATGTCATAATCATTGGATGATGTCATAATCATTGGATGATGTCATAATCATTTTGTTGATGTCATAATCATTTGATGATGTCATAATCATTTGATGTCATAATCATTGGATGATGTCATAATCATTTTGTTGATGTCATAATCATTTGATGATGTCATAATCATTTGATGATGTCATAATCATTTTGTTGATGTCATAATCATTTGATGATGTCATAATCATTTGATGTCATAATCATTTTGTTGATGTCATAATGATGTGATGATGTCATAATCATTTTGTTGATGTCATAATCATTTTATGATGTCATAATCATTTTGTTGATGTCATAATCAATGGATGATGTCATAATCCTTTTGTTGATGTCATAATCATTTGATGATGTCGTAATCATTAGATGATGTCATAATCATTTTGTTGATGTCATAATCATTTGATGATGTCATAATCATTGATGTCATAATCATTGGATGATGTCATAATCATTTTGTTGATGTCATAATCATTGGATGATGTCATAATCATTAGATGATGTCATAATCATTTTGTTGATGTCATAATCATTTGATGATGTCATAATCATTTGATGTCATAATCATTTTGTTGATGTCATAATGATTTGATGATGTCATAATCATTTTGTTGATGTCATAATCATTTTATGATGTCATAATCATTTTGTTGATGTCATAATCAATGGATGATGTCATAATCCTTTTGTTGATGTCATAATCATTTGATGATGTCGTAATCATTAGATGATGTCATAATCATTTTGTTGATGTCATAATCATTTGATGATGTCATAATCATTGATGTCATAATCATTGGATGATGTCATAATCATTTTGTTGATGTCATAATCATTTGATGATGTCATAATCATTAGATGATGTCATAATCATTTTGTTGATGTCATAATCATTTGATGATGTCATAATCATTTTGTTGATGTCATAATGATTTGATGATATCATAATCATTTGATGTCATAATCATTGGATGATGTCATAATCATTTGATGATGTCATAATCATTTGATGATGTCATAATCATTTGATTTCATAATCATTGGATGATGTCATAATCATTTGATGATGTCATAATGATTTTGTTGATGTCATAATCATTTGATGATGCCATAATCATTTTGTTGATGTCATAATCATTTGATGATGTCATAATCATTGGATGATGTCATAATCATTTTGTTGATGTCATAATCATTTTGTTGATGTCATAATGATTTGATGATATCATAATCATTTGATGTCATAATCATTGGATGATGTCATAATCATTTTGTTGATGTCATAATCATTTGATGATGTCATAATCATTTGATTTCATAATCATTGGATGATGTCATAATCATTTGATGATGTCATAATGATTTTGTTGATGTCATAATCATTTGATGATGCCATAATCATTTTGTTGATGTCATAATCATTTGATGATGTCATAATCATTGATGTCATAATCATTGGATGATGTCATAATCATTTTGTTGATGTCATAATCATTTGATGATGTCATAATCATTTGATGATGTCATAATGATTTTGTTGATGTGATAATCATTTGATGATGCCATAATCATTTTGTTGATGTCATAATCATTTGATGATGTCAATCATTAGATGATGTTATAATCATTTTGTTAATGTCATAATCATTTGATGATGTCATAATCATTTGATGTCATAATCATTTTGTTGATGTCATAATCATTTGACGATGTCATAATCATTTGATGATGTCATAATCATTAGATGATGTCATAATCATTTTGTTGATGTCATAATCATTTGATGATGTCATAATCATGTGATGTCATAATCATTGGATGATGTCATAATCATTTTGTTGATGTCATAATCATTTGATGATGTCATAATCATTTGATGATGTCATAATCATTTTGTTGATGTCATAATCATTTGATGATGTCATAATCATTTGATGTCATAATCATTGGATGATGTCATAATCATTTTGTTGATGTCATAATCATTTTATGATGTCATAATCATTTTGTTGATGTCATAATCATTTGATGATGTCATAATCATTTGATGATGTCATAATCATTTTGTTGATGTCATAATCATTTGATGATGTCATAATCATTTGATGTCATAATCATTGGATGATGTCATAATCATTTTGTTGATGTCATAATTATTTGATGATGTCATAATCATTAGATGATGTCATAATCATTTTGTTGATGTCATAATCATTTGATGATGTCATAATCATTGATGTCATAATCATTGGATGATGTCATAATCATTTTGTTGATGTCATAATCATTGGATGATGTCATAATCAATAGATGATGTCATAATCATTTTGTTGATGTCATAATCATTAGATGATGTCATAATCATTTTGTTGATGTCATAATCATTTGACGATGTCATAATCATTTTGTTGATGTCATAATCATTTTGTTGATGTCATAATCATTTGATGATGTCATAATCATTTTGTTGATGTCATAATCATTTTGTTGATGTCATAATGATTTGATGATATCATAATCATTTGATGTCATAATCATTGGATGATGTCATAATCATTTTGTTGATGTCATAAACATTTGATGAAGTCATAATCATTTGATGTCATAATCATTGGATGATGTTATAATCATTGGATGATGTCATAATCATTTTGTTGATGTCATAATCATTTGATGACATAATCATTTTGTTGATGTCATAATCATTTTATGATGTCATAATCATTTTGTTGATGTCATAATCATTTTGTTGATATCATAATGATTTGATGATGTCATAATCATTTGATGTCATAAACATTGGATGATGTCATAATCATTTTGTTGATGTCATAATCATTTGATGATGTCATAATCATTAGATGATGTCATAATCATTTTGTTAATGTCATAATCATTTGATGATGTCATAATCATTTGATGTCATAATCATTGGTAATCATTTTGTTGATGTCATAATCATTTGATGATGTCATAATCATTAGATGATGTCATAATCATTTTGTTGATGTCATAATCATTTGATGATGTCATAATCATTAGATGATGTCATAATCATTTTGTTGATGTCATAATCATTTGATGATGTCATAATCATTTGATGTCATAATCATTGGATGATGTCATAATCATTTTGTTGATGTCATAATCATTTGATGATGTCATAATCATTTTGTTGATGTCATAATCATTTGATGATGTCATAATCATTTGATGTCATAATCATTGGATGATGTCATAATCATTTTGTTGATGTCATAATCATTTTATGATGTCATAATCATTTTGTTGATGTCATAATCATTGGATGATGTCATAATCATTTTGTTGAAGTCATAATCATTTGATGATGTCATAATCATTTTGTTGATGTCATAATCATTTTGTTGATGTCATAATCATTGGATGATGTCATAATCATTTTGTTGATGTCATAATCATTTGATGATGTCATAATCATTGATGTCATAATCATTGGATGATGTCATAATCATTGGATGATGTCATAATCATTTTGTTGATGTCATAATCATTTGATGATGTCATAATCATTAAATGATGTCATAATCATTTTGTTGATGTCATAATCATTTGATGATGTCATAATCATTGATGTCATAATCATTGGATGATGTCATAATCATTTTGTTGATGTCATAATCAATGGATGATGTCATAATCATTAGATGATGTCATAATCATTTTGTTGATGTCATAATCATTTGATGATATCATAATCATTTGATGATGTCATAATCATTTTGTTGATGTCATAATCATTTGATGATGTCATAATCATTGGATGATGTAATAATCATTTGATGTCATAATCATTTTATGATGTCATAATGATTTGATGATGTCATAATCATTTGATGTCATAATCATTGGATGATGTCATAATCATTTGATGATGTCATAATCGTTTTGTTGATGTCATAATCATTTTGTTGATGTCATAATCATTTTGTTGATGTCATAATCATTTGACGATGTCATAATCATTTGATGTCATAATCATTGGATGATGTCATAATCATTTTGTTGATGTCATAATCATTTGATGATGTCATAATCATTAGATGATGTCATAATCATTTTGTTGATGTCATAATCATTGGATGATGTCATAATCATTGGATGATGTCATAATCATTTTGTTGATGTCATAATCATTTGATGATGTCATAATCATTTGATGTCATAATCATTGGATGATGTCATAATCATTTTGTTGATGTCATAATCATTTGATGATGTCATAATCATTTGATGATGTCATAATCATTTTGTTGATGTCATAATCATTTGATGATGTCATAATCATTTGATGTCATAATCATTTTGTTGATGTCATAATGATTTGATGATGTCATAATCATTTTGTTGATGTCATAATCATTTTATGATGTCATAATCATTTTGTTGATGTCATAATCAATGGATGATGTCATAATCCTTTTGTTGATGTCATAATCATTTGATGATGTCGTAATCATTAGATGACGTCATAATCATTTTGTTGATGTCATAATCATTTGATGATGTCATAATCATTTGATGTCATAATCATTGGATGATGTAATAATCATTTGATGTCATAATCATTTTATGATGTCATAATGATTTGATGATGTCATAATCATTTGATGTCATAATCATTTTGTTGATGTCATAATCATTTGATGATGTCATAATCATTAGATGATGTCATAATCATTTTGTTGATGTCATAATCATTTGATGATGTCATAATCATTTGATGTCATAATCATTTTGTTGATGTCATAATGATTTGATGATGTCATAATCATTAGATGATGTCATAATCATTTTGTTGATGTCATAATCATTTGATGATGTCATAATCATTTTGTTGATGTCATAATGATTTGATGATATCATAATCATTTGATGTCATAATCATTGGATGATGTCATCATCATTTTGATGATGTCATAATCATTTGATGATGTCATAATCATTTGATTTCATAATCATTGAATGATGTCATAATCATTTGATGATGTCATAATGATTTTGTTGATGTCATAATCATTTGATGATGCCATAATCATTTTGTTGATGTCATAATCATTTGATGATGTCATAATCATTGATGTCATAATCATTGGATGATGTCATAATCATTTTGTTGATGTCATAATCATTTTGTTGATGTCATAATGATTTGATGATATCATAATCATTTGATGTCATAATCATTGGATGATGTCATAATCATTTTGTTGATGTCATAATCATTTGATGATGTCATAATCATTTGATTTCATAATCATTGGATGATGTCATAATCATTTGATGATGTCATAATGATTTTGTTGATGTCATAATCATTTGTTGATGCCATAATCATTTTGTTGATGTCATAATCATTTGATGATGTCATAATCATTGATGTCATAATCATTGGATGATGTCATAATCATTTTGTTGATGTCATAATCATTTGATGATGTCATAATCATTTGATGATGTCATAATGATTTTGTTGATGTCATAATCATTTGATGATGCCATAATCATTTTGTTGATGTCATAATCATTTTATGATGTCATAATCATTTTGTTGATGTCATAATCATTTTGTTGATGTCATAATGATTTGATGATGTCATAATCATTTGATGTCATAATCATTGGATGATGTCATAATCATTTTGTTGATGTCATAATTATTTGATGATGTCATAATCATTAGATGATGTCATAATCATTTTGTTGATGTCATAATCATTTGATGATGTCATAATCATTGATGTCATAATCATTGGATGATGTCATAATCATTTTGTTGATGTCATAATCATTGGATGATGTCATAATCAATAGATGATGTCATAATCATTTTGTTGATGTCATAATCATTAGATGATGTCATAATCATTTTGTTGATGTCATAATCATTTGATGATGTCATAATCATTTTGTTGATGTCATAATCATTTTGTTGATGTCATAATCATTTGATGATGTCATAATCATTTGATTTCATAATCATTGGATGATGTCATAATCATTTGATGATGTCATAATGATTTTGTTGATGTCATAATCATTTGATGATGCCATAATCATTTTGTTGATGTCATAATATTTTGATGATGTCATAATCATTGATGTCATAATCATTGGATGATGTCATATTCATTTTGTTGATGTCATAATCATTTGATGATGTCATAATCATTAGATGATGTCATAATCATTTTGTTGATGTCATAATCATTTGATGATGTCATAATCATTTGATGTCATAATCATTGGATGATGTCATAATCATTTTGTTGATGTCATAATCATTTGATGATGTCATAATCATTAGATGATGTCATAATCATTTTGTTGATGTCATAATCATTTGATGATGTCATAATCATTAGATGATGTCATAATCCTTTTGTTGATGTCATAATCATTTGATGATGTCATAATCCTTTTGTTGATGTCATAATCATTTGATGATGTCATAATCATTAGATGATGTCATAATCATTTTGTTGATGTCATAATCATTTGATGATGTCATAATCATTAGATGATGTCATAATCATTTTGTTGATGTCATAATCATTTTGTTGATGTCATAATCATTTGATGATGTCATAATCATTTGATGTCATAATCATTGGATGATGTCATAATCATTTTGTTGATGTCATAATCATTTGATGATGTCATAATCATTAGATGATGTCATAATCATTTTGTTGATGTCATAATCATTTGATGATGTCATAATCATTGGATGATGTCATAATCATTTTGTTGATGTCATAGTCATTGGATGATGTCATAATCATTAGATGATGTCCTAATCATTTTGTTGATGTCATAATCATATGATGATGTCATAATCATTTGATGTCATATTCATTTTGTTGATGTCATAATGATTTGATGATGTCATAATCATTTTGTTGATGTCATAATCATTTGATGATGTCATAATCATTTGATGTCATAATCATTTGATGTCATAATCATTTTGTTGATGTCATAATGATTTGATAATGTCATAATCATTTGATGTCATAATCATTGGATGATGTCATAATCATTTTGTTGATGTCATAATCAATTGATGATGTCATAATCATTGGATGATGTCATAATCATTTTGTTGATGTCATAATCATTTGATGATGTCATAATCATTTGATGTCATAATCATTGGATGATGTCATAATCATTTTTTTGATGTCATAATCATTTGATGATGTCATAATCATTTTGTTGATGTCATAATCATTTGATGATGTCATAATCATTTGATGTCATAATCACTGGATGATGTCATAATCATTTTGTTGAAGTCATAATCATTTGATGATGTCATAATCATTTTGTTGATGTCATAATCATTGGATGATGTCATAATCATTTTGTTGATGTCATAATCATTTGATGATGTCATAATCATTTGATGTCATAATCATTGGATGATGTCATAATCATTTTGTTGATTTCATAATCATTTGATGATGTCATAATCATTAGATGATGTCATAATCATTTTGTTGATGTCATAATCATTTGATGATGTCATAATCATTTGATGTCATAATCATTGGATGATGTCATAATCATTTTGTTGATGTCATAATCATTTGATGATGTCATAATCATTAGATGATGTCATAATCATTTTGTTGATGTCATAATCATTTGATGATGTCATAATCATTAGATGATGTCATAATCCTTTTGTTGATGTCATAATCATTTGATGATGTCATAATCCTTTTGTTGATGTCATAATCATTTGATGATGTCATAATCATTAGATGATGTCATAATCATTTTGTTGATGTCATAATCATTGGATGATGTCATAATCCTTTTGTTGATGTCATAATCATTTGATGATGTGATAATCATTAGATGATGTCATAATCATTTTGTTGATGTCATAATCATTTGATGATGTCATAATCATTTGATGTCATAATCATTGGATGATGTAATAATCATTTGATGTCATAATCATTTTATGATGTCATAATGATTTGATGATGTCATAATCATTTGATGTCATAATCATTTTGTTGATGTCATAATCATTTGATGATGTCATAATCATTAGATGATGTCATAATCATTTTGTTGATGTCATAATGATTTGATGATGTCATAATCATTAGATGATGTCATAATCATTTTGTTGATGTCATAATCATTTGATGATGTCATAATCATTTTGTTGATGTCATAATGATTTGATGATATCATAATCATTTGATGTCATAATCATTGGATGATGTCATAATCATTTTGATGATGTCATAATCATTTGATGATGTCATAATCATTTGATTTCATAATCATTGAATGATGTCATAATCATTTGATGATGTCATAATGATTTTGTTGATGTCATAATCATTTGATGATGCCATAATCATTTTGTTGATGTCATAATCATTTGATGATGTCATAATCATTGATGTCATAATCATTGGATGATGTCATAATCATTTTGTTGATGTCATAATCATTTTGTTGATGTCATAATGATTTGATGATATCATAATCATTTGATGTCATAATCATTGGATGATGTCATAATCATTTTGTTGATGTCATAATCATTTGATGATGTCATAATCATTTGATTTCATAATCATTGGATGATGTCATAATCATTTGATGATGTCATAATGATTTTGTTGATGTCATAATCATTTGTTGATGCCATAATCATTTTGTTGATGTCATAATCATTTGATGATGTCATAATCATTGATGTCATAATCATTGGATGATGTCATAATCATTTTGTTGATGTCATAATCATTTGATGATGTCATAATCATTTGATGATGTCATAATGATTTTGTTGATGTCATAATCATTTGATGATGCCATAATCATTTTGTTGATGTCATAATCATTTTATGATGTCATAATCATTTTGTTGATGTCATAATCATTTTGTTGATGTCATAATGATTTGATGATGTCATAATCATTTGATGTCATAATCATTGGATGATGTCATAATCATTTTGTTGATGTCATAATTATTTGATGATGTCATAATCATTAGATGATGTCATAATCATTTTGTTGATGTCATAATCATTTGATGATGTCATAATCATTGATGTCATAATCATTGGATGATGTCATAATCATTTTGTTGATGTCATAATCATTGGATGATGTCATAATCAATAGATGATGTCATAATCATTTTGTTGATGTCATAATCATTAGATGATGTCATAATCATTTTGTTGATGTCATAATCATTTGATGATGTCATAATCATTTTGTTGATGTCATAATCATTTTGTTGATGTCATAATCATTTGATGATGTCATAATCATTTGATTTCATAATCATTGGATGATGTCATAATCATTTGATGATGTCATAATGATTTTGTTGATGTCATAATCATTTGATGATGCCATAATCATTTTGTTGATGTCATAATATTTTGATGATGTCATAATCATTGATGTCATAATCATTGGATGATGTCATATTCATTTTGTTGATGTCATAATCATTTGATGATGTCATAATCATTAGATGATGTCATAATCATTTTGTTGATGTCATAATCATTTGATGATGTCATAATCATTTGATGTCATAATCATTGGATGATGTCATAATCATTTTGTTGATGTCATAATCATTTGATGATGTCATAATCATTAGATGATGTCATAATCATTTTGTTGATGTCATAATCATTTGATGATGTCATAATCATTAGATGATGTCATAATCCTTTTGTTGATGTCATAATCATTTGATGATGTCATAATCCTTTTGTTGATGTCATAATCATTTGATGATGTCATAATCATTAGATGATGTCATAATCATTTTGTTGATGTCATAATCATTTGATGATGTCATAATCATTAGATGATGTCATAATCATTTTGTTGATGTCATAATCATTTTGTTGATGTCATAATCATTTGATGATGTCATAATCATTTGATGTCATAATCATTGGATGATGTCATAATCATTTTGTTGATGTCATAATCATTTGATGATGTCATAATCATTAGATGATGTCATAATCATTTTGTTGATGTCATAATCATTTGATGATGTCATAATCATTGGATGATGTCATAATCATTTTGTTGATGTCATAGTCATTGGATGATGTCATAATCATTAGATGATGTCCTAATCATTTTGTTGATGTCATAATCATATGATGATGTCATAATCATTTGATGTCATATTCATTTTGTTGATGTCATAATGATTTGATGATGTCATAATCATTTTGTTGATGTCATAATCATTTGATGATGTCATAATCATTTGATGTCATAATCATTTGATGTCATAATCATTTTGTTGATGTCATAATGATTTGATAATGTCATAATCATTTGATGTCATAATCATTGGATGATGTCATAATCATTTTGTTGATGTCATAATCAATTGATGATGTCATAATCATTGGATGATGTCATAATCATTTTGTTGATGTCATAATCATTTGATGATGTCATAATCATTTGATGTCATAATCATTGGATGATGTCATAATCATTTTTTTGATGTCATAATCATTTGATGATGTCATAATCATTTTGTTGATGTCATAATCATTTGATGATGTCATAATCATTTGATGTCATAATCACTGGATGATGTCATAATCATTTTGTTGAAGTCATAATCATTTGATGATGTCATAATCATTTTGTTGATGTCATAATCATTGGATGATGTCATAATCATTTTGTTGATGTCATAATCATTTGATGATGTCATAATCATTTGATGTCATAATCATTGGATGATGTCATAATCATTTTGTTGATTTCATAATCATTTGATGATGTCATAATCATTAGATGATGTCATAATCATTTTGTTGATGTCATAATCATTTGATGATGTCATAATCATTTGATGTCATAATCATTGGATGATGTCATAATCATTTTGTTGATGTCATAATCATTTGATGATGTCATAATCATTAGATGATGTCATAATCATTTTGTTGATGTCATAATCATTTGATGATGTCATAATCATTAGATGATGTCATAATCCTTTTGTTGATGTCATAATCATTTGATGATGTCATAATCCTTTTGTTGATGTCATAATCATTTGATGATGTCATAATCATTAGATGATGTCATAATCATTTTGTTGATGTCATAATCATTGGATGATGTCATAATCCTTTTGTTGATGTCATAATCATTTGATGATGTGATAATCATTAGATGATGTCATAATCATTTTGTTGATGTCATAATCATTTGATGATGTCATAATCATTTGATGTCATAATCATTGGATGATGTAATAATCATTTGATGTCATAATCATTTTATGATGTCATAATGATTTGATGATGTCATAATCATTTGATGTCATAATCATTTTGTTGATGTCATAATCATTTGATGATGTCATAATCATTAGATGATGTCATAATCATTTTGTTGATGTCATAATCATTTGATGATGTCATAATCATTTGATGTCATAATCATTTTGTTGATGTCATAATGATTTGATGATGTCATAATCATTAGATGATGTCATAATCATTTTGTTGATGTCATAATCATTTGATGATGTCATAATCATTTTGTTGATGTCATAATGATTTGATGATATCATAATCATTTGATGTCATAATCATTGGATGATGTCATAATCATTTTGATGATGTCATAATCATTTGATGATGTCATAATCATTTGATTTCATAATCATTGAATGATGTCATAATCATTTGATGATGTCATAATGATTTTGTTGATGTCATAATCATTTGATGATGCCATAATCATTTTGTTGATGTCATAATCATTTGATGATGTCATAATCATTGATGTCATAATCATTGGATGATGTCATAATCATTTTGTTGATGTCATAATCATTTTGTTGATGTCATAATGATTTGATGATACCATAATCATTTGATGTCATAATCATTGGATGATGTCATAATCATTTTGTTGATGTCATAATCATTTGATGATGTCATAATCATTTGATTTCATAATCATTGGATGATGTCATAATCATTTGATGATGTCATAATGATTTTGTTGATGTCATAATCATTTGTTGATGCCATAATCATTTTGTTGATGTCATAATCATTTGATGATGTCATATTCATTGATGTCATAATCATTGGATGATGTCATAATCATTTTGTTGATGTCATAATCATTTGATGATGTCATAATCATTTGATGATGTCATAATGATTTTGTTGATGTCATAATCATTTGATGATGCCATAATCATTTTGTTGATGTCATAATCATTTTATGATGTCATAATCATTTTGTTGATGTCATAATCATTTTGTTGATGTCATAATGATTTGATGATGTCATAATCATTTGATGTCATAATCATTGGATGATGTCATAATCATTTTGTTGATGTCATAATTATTTGATGATGTCATAATCATTAGATGATGTCATAATCATTTTGTTGATGTCATAATCATTTGATGATGTCATAATCATTGATGTCATAATCATTGGATGATGTCATAATCATTTTGTTGATGTCATAATCATTGGATGATGTCATAATCAATAGATGATGTCATAATCATTTTGTTGATGTCATAATCATTAGATGATGTCATAATCATTTTGTTGATGTCATAATCATTTGATGATGTCATAATCATTTTGTTGATGTCATAATCATTTTGCTGATGTCATAATCATTTGATGATGTCATAATCATTTTGTTGATGTCATAATCATTTTGTTGATGTCATAATCATTTGATGTCATAATCATTGGATGATGTCATAATCATTTTGTTGATGTCATAATCATTTGATGATGTCATAATCATTTGATGTCATAATCATTGGATGATGTCATAATCATTTTGTTGATGTCATAATCATTTGATGATGTCATAATCATTAGATGATGTCATAATCATTTTGTTAATGTCATAATCATTTGATGATGTCATAATCATTTGATGTCATAATCATTGGATGATGTCATAATCATTTTGTTGATGTCATAATCATTTGATGATGTCATAATCATTAGATGATGTCATAATCATTTTGTTGATGTCATAATCATTTGATGATGTCATAATCATTAGATGATGTCATAATTATTTTGTTGATGTCATAATCATTTGATGATGTCATAATCATTTGATGTCATAATCATTGGATGATGTCATAATCATTTTGTTGATGTCATAATCATTTGATGATGTCATAACCATTTTGTTGATGTCATAATCATTTGATGATGTCATAATCATTTGATGTCATAATCATTGGATGATGTCATAATCATTTTGTTGATGTCATAATCATTTTATGATGTCATAATCATTTTGTTGATGTCATAATCATTGGATGATGTCATAATCATTTTGTTGAAGTCATAATCATTTGATGATGTCATAATCATTTTGTTGATGTCATAATCATTTTGTTGATGTCATAATCATTGGATGATGTCATAATCATTGGATGATGTCATAATCATTTTGTTGATGTCATAATCATTTGATGATGTCATAATCATTTGATGTCATAATCATTGGATGATGTCATAATCATTTTGTTGATGTCATAATCATTTGATGATGTCATAATCATTTGATGATGTCATAATCATTTTGTTGATGTCATAATCATTTGATGATGTCATAATCATTTGATGTCATAATCATTTTGTTGATGTCATAATGATTTGATGATGTCATAATCATTTTGTTGATGTCATAATCATTTTATGATGTCATAATCATTTTGTTGATGTCATAATCAATGGATGATGTCATAATCCTTTTGTTGATGTCATAATCATTTGATGATGTCGTAATCATTAGATGATGTCATAATCATTTTGTTGATGTCATAATCATTTGATGATGTCATAATCATTGATGTCATAATCATTGGATGATGTCATAATCAATTTGTTGATGTCATAATCATTGGATGATGTCATAATCATTAGATGATGTCATAATCATTTTGTTGATGTCATAATCATTTGATGATGTCATAATCATTTGATGTCATAATCATTTTGTTGATGTCATAATGATTTGATGATGTCATAATCATTTGATGATGTCATAATCATTAGATGATGTCATAATCATTTTGTTGATGTCATAATCATTTGATGATGTCATAATCATTTTGTTGATGTCATAATGATTTGATGATATCATAATCATTTGATGTCATAATCATTGGATGATGTCATAATCATTTGATGATGTCATAATCATTTGATGATGTCATAATCATTTGATTTCATAATCATTGGATGATGTCATAATCATTTGATGATGTCATAATGATTTTGTTGATGTCATAATCATTTGATGATGCCATAATCATTTTGTTGATGTCATAATCATTTGATGATGTCATAATCATTGGATGATGTCATAATCATTTTGTTGATGTCATAATCATTTTGTTGATGTCATAATGATTTGATGATATCATAATCATTTGATGTCATAATCATTGGATGATGTCATAATCATTTTGTTGATGTCATAATCATTTGATGATGTCATAATCATTTGATTTCATAATCATTGGATGATGTCATAATCATTTGATGATGTCATAATGATTTTGTTGATGTCATAATCATTTGATGATGCCATAATCATTTTGTTGATGTCATAATCATTTGATGATGTCATAATCATTGATGTCATAATCATTGGATGATGTCATAATCATTTTGTTGATGTCATAATCATTTGATGATGTCATAATCATTTGATGATGTCATAATGATTTTGTTGATGTGATAATCATTTGATGATGCCATAATCATTTTGTTGATGTCATAATCATTTGATGATGTCAATCATTAGATGATGTTATAATCATTTTGTTAATGTCATAATCATTTGATGATGTCATAATCATTTGATGTCATAATCATTTTGTTGATGTCATAATCATTTGACGATGTCATAATCATTTGATGATGTCATAATCATTAGATGATGTCATAATCATTTTGTTGATGTCATAATCATTTGATGATGTCATAATCATGTGATGTCATAATCATTGGATGATGTCATAATCATTTTGTTGATGTCATAATCATTTGATGATGTCATAATCATTTGATGATGTCATAATCATTTTGTTGATGTCATAATCATTTGATGATGTCATAATCATTTGATGTCATAATCATTGGATGATGTCATAATCATTTTGTTGATGTCATAATCATTTTATGATGTCATAATCATTTTGTTGATGTCATAATCATTTGATGATGTCATAATCATTTGATGATGTCATAATCATTTTGTTGATGTCATAATCATTTGATGATGTCATAATCATTTGATGTCATAATCATTGGATGATGTCATAATCATTTTGTTGATGTCATAATTATTTGATGATGTCATAATCATTAGATGATGTCATAATCATTTTGTTGATGTCATAATCATTTGATGATGTCATAATCATTGATGTCATAATCATTGGATGATGTCATAATCATTTTGTTGATGTCATAATCATTGGATGATGTCATAATCAATAGATGATGTCATAATCATTTTGTTGATGTCATAATCATTAGATGATGTCATAATCATTTTGTTGATGTCATAATCATTTGACGATGTCATAATCATTTTGTTGATGTCATAATCATTTTGTTGATGTCATAATCATTTGATGATGTCATAATCATTTTGTTGATGTCATAATCATTTTGTTGATGTCATAATGATTTGATGATATCATAATCATTTGATGTCATAATCATTGGATGATGTCATAATCATTTTGTTGATGTCATAAACATTTGATGAAGTCATAATCATTTGATGTCATAATCATTGGATGATGTTATAATCATTGGATGATGTCATAATCATTTTGTTGATGTCATAATCATTTGATGCCATAATCATTTTGTTGATGTCATAATCATTTTATGATGTCATAATCATTTTGTTGATGTCATAATCATTTTGTTGATATCATAATGATTTGATGATGTCATAATCATTTGATGTCATAATCATTGGATGATGTCATAATCATTTTGTTGATGTCATAATCATTTGATGATGTCATAATCATTTTGTTGATGTCATAATCATTTGATGATGTCATAATCATTTGATGTCATAATCATTGGATGATGTCATAATCATTTTGTTGATGCCATAATCATTTTATGATGTCATAATCATTTTGTTGATGTCATAATCATTGGATGATGTCATAATCATTTTGTTGAAGTCATAATCATTTGATGATGTCATAATCATTTTGTTGATGTCATAATCATTTTGTTGATGTCATAATCATTGGATGATGTCATAATCATTTTGTTGATGTCATAATCATTTGATGATGTCATAATCATTGATGTCATAATCATTGGATGATGTCATAATCATTGGATGATGTCATAATCATTTTGTTGATGTCATAATCATTTGATGATGTCATAATCATTAAATGATGTCATAATCATTTTGTTGATGTCATAATCATTTGATGATGTCATAATCATTGATGTCATAATCATTGGATGATGTCATAATCATTTTGTTGATGTCATAATCAATGGATGATGTCATAATCATTAGATGATGTCATAATCATTTTGTTGATGTCATAATCATTTGATGATATCATAATCATTTGATGATGTCATAATCATTTTGTTGATGTCATAATCATTTGATGATGTCATAATCATTGGATGATGTAATAATCATTTGATGTCATAATCATTTTATGATGTCATAATGATTTGATGATGTCATAATCATTTGATGTCATAATCATTGGATGATGTCATAATCATTTGATGATGTCATAATCGTTTTGTTGATGTCATAATCATTTTGTTGATGTCATAATCATTTTGTTGATGTCATAATCATTTGACGATGTCATAATCATTTGATGTCATAATCATTGGATGATGTCATAATCATTTTGTTGATGTCATAATCATTTGATGATGTCATAATCATTAGATGATGTCATAATCATTTTGTTGATGTCATAATCATTGGATGATGTCATAATCATTGGATGATGTCATAATCATTTTGTTGATGTCATAATCATTTGATGATGTCATAATCATTTGATGTCATAATCATTGGATGATGTCATAATCATTTTGTTGATGTCATAATCATTTGATGATGTCATAATCATTTGATGATGTCATAATCATTTTGTTGATGTCATAATCATTTGATGATGTCATAAACATTTGATGTCATAATCATTTTGTTGATGTCATAATGATTTGATGATGTCATAATCATTTTGTTGATGTCATAATCATTTTATGATGTCATAATCATTTTGTTGATGTCATAATCAATGGATGATGTCATAATCCTTTTGTTGATGTCATAATCATTTGATGATGTCGTAATCATTAGATGACGTCATAATCATTTTGTTGATGTCATAATCATTTGATGATGTCATAATCATTGATGTCATAATCATTGGATGATGTCATAATCATTTTGTTGATGTCATAATCATTGGATGATGTCATAATCATTAGATGATGTCATAATCATTTTGTTGATGTCATAATCATTTGATGATGTCATAATCATTTTGTTGATGTCATAATGATTTGATGATATCATAATCATTTGATGGCATAATCATTGGATGATGTCATAATCATTTGATGATGTCATAATCATTTGATGATGTCATAATCATTTGATTTCATAATCATTGGATGATGTCATAATCATTTGATGATGTCATAATGATTTTGTTGATGTCATAATCATTTGATGATGCCATAATCATTTTGTTGATGTCATAATCATTTGATGATGTCATAATCATTGGATGATGTCATAATCATTTTGTTGATGTCATAATCATTTTGTTGATGTCATAATGATTTGATGATATCATAATCATTTGATGTCATAATCATTGGATGATGTCATAATCATTTTGTTGATGTCATAATCATTTGATGATGTCATAATCATTTGATTTCATAATCATTGGATGATGTCATAATCATTTGATGATGTCATAATGATTTTGTTGATGTCATAATCATTTGATGATGCCATAATCATTTTGTTGATGTCATAATCATTTGATGATGTCATAATCATTGATGTCATAATCATTGGATGATGTCATAATCATTTTGTTGATGTCATAATCATTTGATGATGTCATAATCATTTGATGATGTCATAATGATTTTGTTGATGTGATAATCATTTGATGATGCCATAATCATTTTGTTGATGTCATAATCATTTGATGATGTCAATCATTAGATGATGTTATAATCATTTTGTTGATGTCATAAACATTTGATGAAGTCATAATCATTTGATGTCATAATCATTGGATGATGTTATAATCATTGGATGATGTCATAATCATTTTGTTGATGTCATAATCATTTGATGCCATAATCATTTTGTTGATGTCATAATCATTTTATGATGTCATAATCATTTTGTTGATGTCATAATCATTTTGTTGATATCATAATGATTTGATGATGTCATAATCATTTGATGTCATAATCATTGGATGATGTCATAATCATTTTGTTGATGTCATAATCATTTGATGATGTTATAATCATTAGATGATGTCTTAATCATTTTGTTGATGTCATAATCATTTGATGTCATAATCATTGGATGATGTCATAATCATTTTGTTGATGTCATAATCATTTGATGATGTCATAATCATTTGATGTCATAATCATTGGATGATGTCATAATCATTTTGTTGATGTCATAATCATTTGATGATGTCATAATCATTAGATGATGTCATAATCATTTTGTTAATGTCATAATCATTTGATGATGTCATAATCATTTGATGTCATAATCATTGGATGATGTCATAATCATTTTGTTGATGTCATAATCATTTGATGATGTCATGATCATTAGATGATGTCATAATCATTTTGTTGATGTCATAATCATTTGATGATGTCATAATCATTAGATGATGTCATAATCATTTTGTTGATGTCATAATCATTTGATGATGTCATAATCATTTGATGTCATAATCATTGGATGATGTCATAATCATTTTGTTGATGTCATAATCATTTGATGATGTCATAATCATTTTGTTGATGTCATAATCATTTGATGATGTCATAATCATTTGATGTCATAATCATTGGATGATGTCATAATCATTTTGTTGATGTCATAATCATTTTATGATGTCATAATCATTTTGTTGATGTCATAATCATTGGATGATGTCATAATCATTTTGTTGAAGTCATAATCATTTGATGATGTCATAATCATTTTGTTGATGTCATAATCATTTTGTTGATGTCATAATCATTGGATGATGTCATAATCATTTTGTTGATGTCATAATCATTTGATGATGTCATAATCATTGATGTCATAATCATTGGATGATGTCATAATCATTGGATGATGTCATAATCATTTTGTTGATGTCATAATCATTTGATGATGTCATAATCATTAAATGATGTCATAATCATTTTGTTGATGTCATAATCATTTGATGATGTCATAATCATTGATGTCATAATCATTGGATGATGTCATAATCATTTTGTTGATGTCATAATCAATGGATGATGTCATAATCATTAGATGATGTCATAATCATTTTTTGATGTCATAATCATTTGATGATATCATAATCATTTGATGATGTCATAATCATTTTGTTGATGTCATAATCATTTGATGATGTCATAATCATTTGATGATGTCATAATCATTGGATGATGTAATAATCATTTGATGTCATAATCATTTTATGATGTCATAATGATTTGATGATGTCATAATCATTTGATGTCATAATCATTGGATGATGTCATAATCATTTGATGATGTCATAATCGTTTTGTAGATGTCATGATCATTTTGTTGATGTCATAATCATTTTGTTGATGTCATAATCATTTGACGATGTCATAATCATTTGATGTCATAATCATTGGATGATGTCATAATCATTTTGTTGATGTCATAATCATTTGATGATGTCATAATCATTAGATGATGTCATAATCATTTTGTTGATGTCATAATCATTGGATGATGTCATAATCATTGGATGATGTCATAATCATTTTGTTGATGTCATAATCATTTGATGATGTCATAATCATTTGATGTCATAATCATTGGATGATGTCATAATCATTTTGTTGATGTCATAATTATTTGATGATGTCATAATCATTTGATGATGTCATAATCATTTTGTTGATGTCATAATCATTTGATGATGTCATAATCATTTGATGTCATAATCATTTTGTTGATGTCATAATGATTTGATGATGTCATAATCATTTTGTTGATGTCATAATCATTTTATGATGTCATAATCATTTTGTTGATGTCATAATCAATGGATGATGTCATAATCCTTTTGTTGATGTCATAATCATTTGATGATGTCGTAATCATTAGATGATGTCATAATCATTTTGTTGATGTCATAATCATTTGATGATGTCATAATCATTGATGTCATAATCATTGGATGATGTCATAATCATTTTGTTGATGTCATAATCATTGGATGATGTCATAATCATTAGATGATGTCATAATCATTTTGTTGATGTCATAATCATTTGATGATGTCATAATCATTTGATGTCATAATCATTTTGTTGATGTCATAATGATTTGATG
The DNA here is from genome assembly GCF_039654945.1 of Dendrobates tinctorius. Taxonomy (NCBI): domain Eukaryota; kingdom Metazoa; phylum Chordata; class Amphibia; order Anura; family Dendrobatidae; genus Dendrobates; species Dendrobates tinctorius. Next base: position 37,662,236 of record NW_027361687.1, on the reverse strand, counting down.
ATGTCATAATCATTTGATGATGTCATAATCATTAGATGATGTCATAATCATTTTGTTGATGTCATAATCATTTGATGATGTCATAATCATTTTGTTGATGTCATAATGATTTGATGATATCATAATCATTTGATGTCATAATCATTGGATGATGTCATAATCATTTGATGATGTCATAATCATTTGATGATGTCATAATCATTTGATTTCATAATCATTGGATGATGTCATAATCATTTGATGATGTCATAATGATTTTGTTGATGTCATAATCATTTGATGATGCCATAATCATTTTGTTGATGTCATAATCATTTGATGATGTCATAATCATTGGATGATGTCATAATCATTTTGTTGATGTCATAATCATTTTGTTGATGTCATAATGATTTGATGATATCATAATCATTTGATGTCATAATCATTGGATGATGTCATAATCATTTTGTTGATGTCATAATCATTTGATGATGTCATAATCATTTGATTTCATAATCATTGGATGATGTCATAATCATTTGATGATGTCATAATGATTTTGTTGATGTCATAATCATTTGATGATGCCATAATCATTTTGTTGATGTCATAATCATTTGATGATGTCATAATCATTGATGTCATAATCATTGGATGATGTCATAATCATTTTGTTGATGTCATAATCATTTGATGATGTCATAATCATTTGATGATGTCATAATGATTTTGTTGATGTCATAATCATTTGATGATGCCATAATCATTTTGTTGATGTCATAATCATTTGATGATGTCAATCATTAGATGATGTTATAATCATTTTGTTAATGTTATAATCATTTGATGATGTCATAATCATTTGATGTCATAATCATTTTGTTGATGTCATAATCATTTGATGATGTCATAATCATTTGATGATGTCATAATCATTAGATGATGTCATAATCATTTTGTTGATGTCATAATCATTTGATGATGTCATAATCATTTGATGTCATAATCATTGGATGATGTCATAATCATTTTGTTGATGTCATAATCATTTGATGATGTCATAATCATTTGATGATGTCATAATCATTTTGTTGATGTCATAATCATTTGATGATGTCATAATCATTTGATGTCATAATCATTGGATGATGTCATAATCATTTTGTTGATGTCATAATCATTTTATGATGTCATAATCATTTTGTTGATGTCATAATCATTGGATGATGTCATAATCCTTTTGTTGATGTCATAATCATTAGATGATGTCATAATCATTAGTTGATGTCATAATCATTTTGTTGATGTCATAATCATTTGATGATGTCATAATCATTGATGTCATAATCATTGGATGATGCCATAATCATTGGATGATGTCATAATCATTTTGTTGATGTCATAATCATTTGATGATGTCATAATCATTAAATGATGTCATAATCATTTTGTTGATGTCATAATCATTTGATGATGCCACAATCATTTTGTTGATGTCATAATCATTTTATGATGTCATAATCATTTTGTTGATGTCATAATCATTTTGTTGATGTCATAATGATTTGATGATGTCATAATCATTTGATGTCATAATCATTGGATGATGTCATAATCATTTTGTTGATGTCATAATCATTTGATGATGTTGTAATCATTAGATGATGTCATAATCATTTTGTTGATGTCATAATCATTTGATGATGTCATAATTATTGATGTCATAATCATTGGATGATGTCATAATCATTTTGTTGATGTCATAATCATTGGATGATGTCATAATCATTAGATGATGTCATAATCATTTTGTTGATGTCATAATCATTTGATGATGTCATAATCATTTGATGATGTCATAATCATTAGATGATGTCATAATCATTTTGTTGATGTCATAATCATTTGATGATGTCATAATCATTTTGTTGATGTCATAATGATTTGATGATATCATAATCATTTGATGTCATAATCATTGGATGATGTCATAATCATTTTGTTGATGTCATAATCATTTGATGATGTCATAATCATTTGATTTCATAATCATTGGATGATGTCATAATCATTTGATGATGTCATAATGATTTTGTTGATGTCATAATCATTTGATGATGCCATAATCATTTTGTTGATGTCATAATATTTTGATGATGTCATAATCATTGATGTCATAATCATTGGATGATGTCATATTCATTTTGTTGATGTCATAATCATTTGATGATGTCATAATCATTGGATGATGTCATAATCATTTTGTTGATGTCATAGTCATTGGATGATGTCATAATCATTAGATGATGTCCTAATCATTTTGTTGATGTCATAATCATATGATGATGTCATAATCATTTGATGTCATATTCATTTTGTTGATGTCATAATCATTTGATGATGTCATAATCATTTGATGTCATAATCATTTTGTTGATGTCATAATGATTTGATAATGTCATAATCATTTGATGTCATAATCATTTTGTTGATGTCATAATCATATGATGATGTCATAATCATTTGATGTCATATTCATTTTGTTGATGTCATAATCATTTGATGATGTCATAATCATTTGATGTCATAATCATTTTGTTGATGTCATAATCAATTGATGATGTCATAATCATTGGATGATGTCATAATCATTTTTTTGATGTCATAATCATTTGATGATGTCATAATCATTTTGTTGATGTCATAATCATTTGATGATGTCATAATCATTTGATGTCATAATCATTGGATGATGTCATAATCATTTTGTTGAAGTCATAATCATTTGATGATGTCATAATCATTTTGTTGATGTCATAATCATTTTGTTGATGTCATAATCATTGGATGATGTCATAATCATTTTGTTGATGTCATAATCATTTGATGATGTCATAATCATTTGATGTCATAATCATTGGATGATGTCATAATCATTTTGTTGATTTCATAATCATTTGATGATGTCATAATCATTAGATGATGTCATAATAATTTTGTTGATGTCATAATCATTTGATGATGTCATAATCATTTGATGTCATAGTCATTGGATGATGTCATAATCATTTTGTTGATGTCATAATCATTTGATGATGTCATAATCATTAGATGATGTCATAATCATTTTGTTGATGTCATAATCATTTGATGATGTCATAATCATTAGATGATGTCATAATCATTTTGTTGATGTCATAATCATTTGATGATGTCATAATCATTTGATGTCACAATCATTGGATGATGTCATAATCATTTTGTTGATGTCATAATCATTTGATGATGTCATAATCATTTGATGATGTCATAATCATTTTGTTGATGTCATAATCATTTGATGATGTCATAATCATTTGATGTCATAATCATTGGATGATGTCATAATCATTTTGTTGATGTCATAATCATTTTGTTGATGTCATAATCATTGGATGATGTCATAATCCTTTTGTTGATGTCATAATCATTTGATGATGTCATAATCATTAGATGATGTCATAATCATTTTGTTGATGTCATAATCATTTGATGATGTCATAATCATTGGTGTCATAATCATTGGATGATGTCATAATCATTGGATGATGTCATAATCATTTTGTTGATGTCATAATCATTTGATGATGTCATAATCATTAAATGATGTCATAATCATTTTGTTGATGTCATAATCATTTGATGATGTCATAATCATTGATGTCATAATCATTGGATGATGTCATAATCATTTTGTTGATGTCATAATCAATGGATGATGTCATAATCATTAGATGATGTCATAATCATTTTGATGATATCATAATCATTTGATGATGTCATAATCATTTTGTTGATGTCATAATCATTTGATGATGTCATAATCAATTGATGTCATAATCATTGGATGATGTAATAATCATTTGATGTCATAATCATTTTATGATGTCATAATGATTTGATGATGTCATAATCATTTGATGTCATAATAATTGGATGATGTCATAATCATTTGATGATGTCATAATCGTTTTGTTGATGTCATAATCATTTTGTTGATGTCATAATCATTTTGTTGATGTCATAATCATTTGATGATGTCATAATCATTTGATGTCATAATCATTTTGTTGATGTCATAATCATTTGATGATGTCATAATCATTAGATGATGTCATAATCATTTTGTTGATGTCATAATCATTGGATGATGTCATAATCATTGGATGATGTCATAATCATTTTTTTGATGTCATAATCATTTGATGATGTCATAATCATTTGATGTCATAATCATTGGATGATGTCATAATCATTTTGTTGATGTCATAATCATTTGATGATGTCATAATCATTTGATGATGTTATAATCATTTTGTTGATGTCATAATCATTTGATGATGTCATAATCATTTGATGTCATAATCATTGGATGATGTCATAATCATTTTGTTGATGTCATAATCATTTTATGATGTCATAATCATTTTGTTGATGTCATAATCAATGGATGATGTCATAATCCTTTTGTTGATGTCATAATCATTTGATGATGTCATAATCATTAGATGATGTCACAATCATTTTGTTGATGTCATAATCATTTGATTATGTCATAATCATTTTGTTGATGTCATGATCATTTTGTTGATGTCATAATGATTTGATGATGTCATAATCATTTTGTTGATGTCATAATCATTTGATGATGTCATAATCATTTGATGTCATAATCATTGAATGATGTCATAATCATTTTGTTGATGTCATAATCATTTGATGATGTCATAATCATTTGATGATGTCATAATGATTTTGTTGATGTCATAATCATTTGATGATGCCATAATCATTTTGTTGATGTCATAATCATTTTATGATGTCATAATCATTTTGTTGATGTCATAATCATTTTGTTGATGTCATAATGATTTGATGATGTCATAATCATTTAATGTCATAATCATTGGATGATGTCATAATCATTTTGTTGATGTCATAATCATTTGATGATGTCGTAATCATTAGATGATGTCATAATCATTTTGTTGATGTCATAATCATTTGATGATGTCATAATCATTGATGTAATAATCATTGGATGATGTCATAATCATTTTGTTGATGTCATAATCATTTGATGATGTCATAATCATTAGATGATGTCATAATCATTTTGTTAATGTCATAATCATTTGATGATGTCATAATCATTTGATGTCATAATCATTGGATGATGTCATAATCATTAGATGATGTCATAATCATTTTGTTGATGTCATAATCATTTGATGATGTCATAATCATTTGATGTCATAATCATTTTGTTGATGTCATAATGATTTGATGATGTCATAATCATTTGATGATGTCATAATCATTAGATGATGTCATAATCATTTTGTTGATGTCATAATCATTTGATGATGTCATAATCATTTTGTTGATGTCATAATCATTTTGTTGATGTCATAATGATTTGATGATATCATAATCATTTGATGTCATAATCATTGGATGATGTCATAATCATTTTGTTGATGTCATAATCATTTGATGATGTCATAATCATTAGATGATGTCATAATAATTTTGTTGATGTCATAATCATTTGATGATGTCATAATCATTTGATGTCACAATCATTGGATGATGTCATAATCATTTTGTTGATGTCATAATCATTTGATGATGTCATAATCATTTGATGATGTCATAATCATTTGATGTCATAATCATTGGATGATGTCATAATCATTTTGTTGATGTCATAATCATTTTGTTGATGTCATAATCATTGGATGATGTCATAATCCTTTTGTTGATGTCATAATCATTTGATGATGTCATAATCATTTGATGTCATAATCATTGGATGATGTCATAATCATTGGATGATGTCATAATCATTTTGTTGATGTCATAATCATTTGATGATGTCATAATCATTAAATGATGTCATAATCATTTTGTTGATGTCATAATCATTTGATGATGTCATAATCATTGATGTCATAATCATTGGATGATGTCATAATCATTTTGTGGATGTCATAATCAATGGATGATGTCATAATCATTAGATGATGTCATAATCATTTTGTTGATGTCATAATCATTTGATGATATCATAATCATTTGATGATGTCATAATCATTTTGTTGATGTCATAATCATTTGATGATGTCATAATCAATTGATGTCATAATCATTGGATGATGTAATAATCATTTGATGTCATAATCATTTTATGATGTCATAATGATTTGATGATGTCATAATCATTTGATGTCATAATCATTGGATGATGTCATAATCATTTGATGATGTCATAATCGTGTTGTTGATGTCATAATCATTTTGTTGATGTCATAATCATTTTGTTGATGTCATAATCATTTGATGGTGTCATAATCATTTGATGTCATAATCATTGGATGATGTCATAATCATTTTGTTGATGTCATAATCATTTTGTTGATGTCATAATCATTTGATGATGTCATAATCATTAGATGATGTCATAATCATTTTGTTGATGTCATAATCATTGGATGATGTCATAATCATTGGATGATGTCATAATCATTTTGTTGATGTCATAATCATTTGATGATGTCATAATCATTTGATGTCATAATCATTGGATGATGTCATAATCATTTTGTTGATGTCATAATCATTTGATGATGTCATAATCATTTGATGATGTCATAATCATTTTGTTGATGTCATAATCATTTGATGATGTCATAATCATTTGATGTCATAATCATTGGATGATGTCATAATCATTTTGTTGATGTCATAATCGTTTTATGATGTCATAATCATTTTGTTGATGTCATAATCAATGGATGATTTCATAATCCTTTTGTTGATGTCATAATCATTTGATGATGTCATAATCATTAGATGATGTCATAATCATTTTGTTGATGTCATAATCATTTGATGATGTCATAATCATTTTGTTGATGTCATGATCATTTTGTTGATGTCATAATGATTTGATGATGTCATAATCATTTTGTTGATGTCATAATCATTTGATGATGTCATAATCATTTGATGTCATAATCATTGAATGATGACATAATCATTTTGTTGATGTCATAATCATTTGATGATGTCATAATCATTTGATGATGTCATATTGATTTTGTTGATGTCATAATCATTTGATGATGCCACAATCATTTTGTTGATGTCATAATCATTTTATGATGTCATAATCATTTTGTTGATGTCATAATCATTTTGTTGATGTCATAATGATTTGATGATGTCATAATCATTTGATGTCATAATCATTGGATGATGTCATAATCATTTTGTTGATGTCATAATCATTTGATGATGTCGTAATCATTAGATGATGTCATAATCATTTTGTTGATGTCATAATCATTTGATGATGTCATAATTATTGATGTCATAATCATTGGATGATGTCATAATCATTTTGTTGATGTCATAATCATTGGATGATGTCATAATCATTAGATGATGTCATAATCATTTTGTTGATGTCATAATCATTTGATGATGTCATAATCATTTGATGTCATAATCATTTTGTTGATGTCATAATGATTTGATGATGTCATAATCATTTGATGATGTCATAATCATTAGATGATGTCATAATCATTTTGTTGATGTCATAATCATTTGATGATGTCATAATCATTTTGTTGATGTCATAATGATTTGATGATATCATAATCATTTGATGTCATAATCATTGGATGATGTCATAATCATTTGATGATGTCATAATCATTTGATGATGTCATAATCATTTGATTTCATAATCATTGGATGATGTCATAATCATTTGATGATGTCATAATGATTTTGTTGATGTCATAATCATTTGATGATGCCATAATCATTTTGTTGATGTCATAATCATTTGATGATGTCATAATCATTGGATGATGTCATAATCATTTTGTTGATGTCATAATCATTTTGTTGATGTCATAATGATTTGATGATATCATAATCATTTGATGTCATAATCATTGGATGATGTCATAATCATTTTGTTGATGTCATAATCATTTGATGATGTCATAATCATTTGATTTCATAATCATTTGATGATGTCATAATGATTTTGTTGATGTCATAATCATTTGATGATGCCATAATCATTTTGTTGATGTCATAATCATTTGATGATGTCATAATCATTGATGTCATAATCATTGGATGATGTCATAATCATTTTGTTGATGTCATAATCATTTGATGATGTCATAATCATTTGATGATGTCATAATGATTTTGTTGATGTCATAATCATTTGATGATGCCATAATCATTTTGTTGATGTCATAATCATTTGATGATGTCAATCATTAGATGATGTTATAATCATTTTGTTAATGTCATAATCATTTGATGATGTCATAATCATTTGATGTCATAATCATTTTGTTGATGTCATAATCATTTGATGATGTCATAATCATTTGATGATGTCATAATCATTAGATGATGTCATAATCATTTTGTTGATGTCATAATCATTTGATGATGTCATAATCATTTGATGTCATAATCATTGGATGATGTCATAATCATTTTGTTGATGTCATAATCATTTGATGATGTCATAATCATTTGATGATGTCATAATCATTTTGTTGATGTCATAATCATTTGATGATGTCATAATCATTTGATGTCATAATCATTGGATGATGTCATAATCATTTTGTTGATGTCATAATCATTTTATGATGTCATAATCATTTTGTTGATGTCATAATCATTGGATGATGTCATAATCCTTTTGTTGATGTCATAATCATTAGATGATGTCATATTCATTAGTTGATGTCATAATCATTTTGTTGATGTCATAATCATTTGATGATGTCATAATCATTGATGTCATAATCATTGGATGATGCCATAATCATTGGATGATGTCATAATCATTTTGTTGATGTCATAATCATTTGATGATGTCATAATCATTAAATGATGTCATAATCATTTTGTTGATGTCATAATCATTTGATGATGCCACAATCATTTTGTTGATGTCATAATCATTTTATGATGTCATAATCATTTTGTTGATGTCATAATCATTTTGTTGATGTCATAATGATTTGATGATGTCATAATCATTTGATGTCATAATCATTGGATGATGTCATAATCATTTTGTTGATGTCATAATCATTTGATGATGTCGTAATCATTAGATGATGTCATAATCATTTTGTTGATGTCATAATCATTTGATGATGTCATAATTATTGATGTCATAATCATTGGATGATGTCATAATCATTTTGTTGATGTCATAATCATTGGATGATGTCATAATCATTAGATGATGTCATAATCATTTTGTTGATGTCATAATCATTTGATGATGTCATAATCATTTGATGTCATAATCATTTTGTTGATGTCATAATGATTTGATGATGTCATAATCATTTGATGATGTCATAATCATTAGATGATGTCATAATCATTTTGTTGATGTCATAATCATTTGATGATGTCATAATCATTTTGTTGATGTCATAATGATTTGATGATATCATAATCATTTGATGTCATAATCATTGGATGATGTCATAATCATTTTGTTGATGTCATAATCATTCGATGATGTCATAATCATTTGATTTCATAATCATTGGATGATGTCATAATCATTTGATGATGTCATAATGATTTTGTTGATGTCATAATCATTTGATGATGCCATAATCATTTTGGTGATGTCATAATATTTTGATGATGTCATAATCATTGATGTCATAATCATTGGATGATGTCATATTCATTTTGTTGATGTCATAATCATTTGATGATGTCATAATCATTGGATGATGTCATAATCATTTTGTTGATGTCATAGTCATTGGATGATGTCATAATCATTAGATGATGTCCTAATCATTTTGTTGATGTCATAATCATATGATGATGTCATAATCATTTGATGTCATATTCATTTTGTTGATGTCATAATCATTTGATGATGTCATAATCATTTGATGTCATAATCATTTTGTTGATGTCATAATGATTTGATAATGTCATAATCATTTGATGTCATAATCATTTTGTTGATGTCATAATCATATGATGATGTCATAATCATTTGATGTCATATTCATTTTGTTGATGTCATAATCCTTTGATGATGAAGTCATAATCATTTGATGTCATAATCATTTTGTTGATGTCATAATCAATTGATGATGTCATAATCATTGGATGATGTCATAATCATTTTTTTGATGTCATAATCATTTGATGATGTCATAATCATTTTGTTGATGTCATAATCATTTGATGATGTCATAATCATTTGATGTCATAATCATTGGATGATGTCATAATCATTTTGTTGAAGTCATAATCATTTGATGATGTCATAATCATTTTGTTGATGTCATAATCATTTTGTTGATGTCATAATCATTGGATGATGTCATAATCATTTTGTTGATGTCATAATCATTTGATGATGTCATAATCATTTGATGTCATAATCATTGGATGATGTCATAATCATTTTGTTGATGTCATAATCATTTGATGATGTCATAATCATTTGATGTCATAATCATTGGATGATGTAATAATCATTTGATGTCATAATCATTTTATGATGTCATAATGATTTGATGATGTCATAATGATTTGATGATGTCATAATCATTTGATGTCATAATCATTGGATGATGTCATAATCATTTGATGATGTCATAATCGTTTTGTTGATGTCATAATCATTTTGTTGATGTCATAATCATTTTGTTGATGTCATAATCATTTGACGATGTCATAATCATTTGATGTCATAATCATTGGATGATGTCATAATGATTTTGTTGATGTCATAATCATTTGATGATGTCATAATCATTAGATGATGTCATAATCATTTTGTTGATGTCATAATCATTGGATGATGTCATAATCATTGGATGATGTCATAATCATTTTGTTGATGTCATAATCATTTGATGATGTCATAATCATTTGATGTCATAATCATTGGATGATGTCATAATCATTTTGTTGATGTCATAATCATTTGATGATGTCATAATCATTTTGTTGATGTCATAATCATTTGATGATGTCATAATCATTTGATGTCATAATCATTTTGTTGATGTCATAATGATTTGATGATGTCATAATCATTTTGTTCATGTCATAATCATTTTATGATGCCATAATCATTTTGTTGATGTCATAATCAATGGATGATGTCATAATCCTTTTGTTGATGTCATAATCATTTGATGATGTCGTAATCATTAGATGATGTCATAATCATTTTGTTGATGTCATAATCATTTGATGATGTCATAATCATTGATGTCATAATCATTGGATGATGTCATAATCATTTTGTTGATGTCATAATCATTGGATGATGTCATAATCATTAGATGATGTCATAATCATTTTGTTGATGTCATAATCATTTGATGATGTCATAATCATTTGATGTCATAATCATTTTGTTGATGTCATAATGATTTGATGATGTCATAATCATTTGATGATGTCATAATCATTAGATGATGTCATAATCATTTTGTTGATGTCATAATCATTTGATGATGTCATAATCATTTTGTTGATGTCATAATGATTTGATGATATCATAATCATTTGATGTCATAATCATTGGATGATGTCATAATCATTTGATGATGTCATAATCATTTGATGATGTCATAATCATTTGATTTCATAATCATTGGATGATGTCATAATCATTTGATGATGTCATAATGATTTTGTTGATGTCATAATCATTTGATGATGCCATAATCATTTTGTTGATGTCATAATCATTTGATGATGTCATAATCATTGGATGATGTCATAATCATTTTGTTGATGTCATAATCATTTTGTTGATGTCATAATGATTTGATGATATCATAATCATTTGATGTCATAATCATTGGATGATGTCATAATCATTTTGTTGATGTCATAATCATTTGATGATGTCATAATCATTTGATTTCATAATCATTGGATGATGTCATAATCATTTGATGATGTCATAATGATTTTGTTGATGTCATAATCATTTGATGATGCCATAATCATTTTGTTGATGTCATAATCATTTGATGATGTCATAATCATTGATGTCATAATCATTGGATGATGTCATAATCATTTTGTTGATGTCATAATCATTTGATGATGTCATAATCATTTGATGATGTCATAATGATTTTGTTGATGTCATAATCATTTGATGATGCCATAATCATTTTGTTGATGTCATAATCATTTGATGATGTCAATCATTAGATGATGTTATAATCATTTTGTTAATGTCATAATCATTTGATGATGTCATAATCATTTGATGTCATAATCATTTTGTTGATGTCATAATCATTTGATGATGTCATAATCATTTGATGATGTCATAATCATTAGATGATGTCATAATCATTTTGTTGATGTCATAATCATTTGATGATGTCATAATCATTTGATGTCATAATCATTGGATGATGTCATAATCATTTTGTTGATGTCATAATCATTTGATGATGTCATAATCATTTGATGATGTCATAATCATTTTGTTGATGTCATAATCATTTGATGATGTCATAATCATTTGATGTCATAATCATTGGATGATGTCATAATCATTTTGTTGATGTCATAATCATTTTATGATGTCATAATCATTTTGTTGATGTCATAATCATTGGATGATGTCATAATCCTTTTGTTGATGTCATAATCATTAGATGATGTCATAATCATTAGTTGATGTCATAATCATTTTGTTGATGTCATAATCATTTGATGATGTCATAATCATTGATGTCATAATCATTGGATGATGCCATAATCATTGGATGATGTCATAATCATTTTGTTGATGTCATAATCATTTGATGATGTCATAATCATTAAATGATGTCATAATCATTTTGTTGATGTCATAATCATTTGATGATGCCACAATCATTTTGTTGATGTCATAATCATTTTATGATATCATAATCATTTTGTTGATGTCATAATCATTTTGTTGATGTCATAATGATTTGATGATGTCATAATCATTTGATGTCATAATCATTGGATGATGTCATAATCATTTTGTTGATGTCATAATCATTTGATGATGTCGTAATCATTAGATGATGTCATAATCATTTTGTTGATGTCATAATCATTTGATGATGTCATAATTATTGATGTCATAATCATTGGATGATGTCATAATCATTTTGTTGATGTCATAATCATTGGATGATGTCATAATCATTAGATGATGTCATAATCATTTTGTTGATGTCATAATCATTTGATGATGTCATAATCATTTGATGTCATAATCATTTTGTTGATGTCATAATGATTTGATGATGTCATAATCATTTGATGATGTCATAATCATTAGATGATGTCATAATCATTTTGTTGATGTCATAATCATTTTGTTGATGTCATAATCATTTTGTTGATGTCATAATGATTTGATGATATCATAATCATTTGATGTCATAATCATTGGATGATGTCATAATCATTTTGTTGATGTCATAATCATTTGATGATGTCATAATCATTTGATTTCATAATCATTGGATGATGTCATAATCATTTGATGATGTCATAATGATTTTGTTGATGTCATAATCATTTGATGATGCCATAATCATTTTGTTGATGTCATAATATTTTGATGATGTCATAATCATTGATGTCATAATCATTGGATGATGTCATATTCATTTTGTTGATGTCATAATCATTTGATGATGTCATAATCATTGGATGATGTCATAATCATTTTGTTGATGTCATAGTCATTGGATGATGTCATAATCATTAGATGATGTCCTAATCATTTTGTTGATGTCATAATCATATGATGATGTCATAATCATTTGATGTCATATTCATTTTGTTGATGTCATAATCATTTGATGATGTCATAATCATTTGATGTCATAATCATTTTGTTGATGTCATAATGATTTGATAATGTCATAATCATTTGATGTCATAATCATTTTGTTGATGTCATAATCATATGATGATGTCATAATCATTTGATGTCATATTCATTTTGTTGATGTCATAATCATTTGATGATGTCATAATCATTTGATGTCATAATCATTTTGTTGATGTCATAATCAATTGATGATGTCATAATCATTGGATGATGTCATAATCATTTTTTTGATGTCATAATCATTTGATGATGTCATAATCATTTTGTTGATGTCATAATCATTTGATGATGTCATAATCATTTGATGTCATAATCATTGGATGATGTCATAATCATTTTGTTGAAGTCATAATCATTTGATGATGTCATAATCATTTTGTTGATGTCATAATCATTTTGTTGATGTCATAATTTTTGGATGATGTCATAATCATTTTGTTGATGTCATAATCATTTGATTATGTCATAATCATTTGATGTCATAATCATTGGATGATGTCATAATCATTTTGTTGATTTCATAATCATTTGATGATGTCATAATCATTAGATGATGTCATAATCATTTTGTTGATGTCATAATCATTTGATGATGTCATAATCATTTGATGTCATAATCATTGGATGATGTCATAATCATTTTGTTGATGTCATAATCATTTGATGATGTCATAATCATTAGATGATGTCATAATCATTTTGTTGATGTCATAATCATTTGATGATGTCATAATCATTAGATGATGTCATAATCATTTTGTTGATGTCATAATCATTTGATGATGTCATAATCATTTGATGTCACAATCATTGGATGATGTCATAATCATTTTGTTGATGTCATAATCATTTGATGATGTCATAATCATTTGATGATGTCATAATCATTTTGTTGATGTCATAATCATTTGATGATGTCATAATCATTTGATGTCATAATCATTGGATGATGTCATAATCATTTTGTTGATGTCATAATTATTTTGTTGATGTCATAATCATTGGATGATGTCATAATCCTTTTGTTGATGTCATAATCATTTGATGATGTCATAATCATTAGATGATGTCATAATCATTTTGTTGATGTCATAATCATTTGATGATGTCATAATCATTGGTGTCATAATCATTGGATGATGTCATAATCATTGGATGATGTCATAATCATTTTGTTGATGTCATAATCATTTGATGATGTCATAATCATTAAATGATGTCATAATCATTTTGTTGATGTCATAATCATTAGATGATGTCATAATCATTGACGTCATAATCATTGGATGATGTCATAATCATTTTGTTGATGTCATAATCAATGGATGATGTCATAATCATTAGATGATGTCATAATCATTTTGTTGATGTCATAATCATTTGATGATATCATAATCATTTGATGATGTCATAATCATTTTGTTGATGTCATAATCATTTGATGATGTCATAATCAATTGATGTCATAATCATTGGATGATGTAATAATCATTTGATGTCATAATCATTTTATGATGTCATAATGATTTGATGATGTCATAATCATTTGATGTCATAATAATTGGATGATGTCATAATCATTTGATGATGTCATAATCGTTTTGTTGATGTCATAATCATTTTGTTGATGTCATAATCATTTTGTTGATGTCATAATCATTTGATGATGTCATAATCATTTGATGTCATAATCATTTTGTTGATGTCATAATCATTTGATGATGTCATAATCATTAGATGATGTCATAATCATTTTGCTGATGTCATAATCATTGGATGATGTCATAATCATTGGATGATGTCATAATCATTTTGTTGATGTCATAATCATTTGATGATGTCATAATCATTTGATGATGTCATAATCATTTGATGATGTCATAATCATTTTGTTGATGTCATAATCATTTGATGATGTCATAATCATTTGATGTCATAATCATTGGATGATGTCATAATCATTTTGTTGATGTCATAATCATTTTATGATGTCATAATCATTTTGTTGATGTCATAATCAATGGATGATGTCATAATCCTTTTGTTGATGTCATAATCATTTGATGATGTCATAATCATTAGATGATGTCATAATCATTTTGTTGATGTCATAATCATTTGATTATGTCATAATCATTTTGTTGATGTCATGATCATTTTGTTGATGTCATAATGATTTGATGATGTCATAATCATTTTGTTGATGTCATAATCATTTGATGATGTCATAATCATTTGATGTCATAATCATTGAATGATGTCATAATCATTTTGTTGATGTCATAATCATTTGATGATGTCATAATCATTTGATGATGACATAATGATTTTGTTGATGTCATAATCATTTGATGATGCCATAATCATTTTGTTGATGTCATAATCATTTTATGATGTCATAATCATTTTGTTGATGTCATAATCATTTTGTTGATGTCATAATGATTTGATGATGTCATAATCATTTGATGTCATAATCATTGGATGATGTCATAATCATTTGATGTCACAATCATTGGATGATGTCATAATCATTTTGTTGATGTCATAATCATTTGATGATGTCATAATCATTTGATGATGTCATAATCATTTGATGTCATAATCATTGGATGATGTCATAATCATTTTGTTGATGTCATAATCATTTTGTTGATGTCATAATCATTGGATGATGTCATAATCCTTTTGTTGATGTCATAATCATTTGATGATGTCATAATCATTAGATGATGTCATAATCATTTTGTTGATGTCATAATCATTTGATGATGTCATAATCATTTGATGTCATAATCATTGGATGATGTCATAATCATTGGATGATGTCATAATCATTTTGTTGATGTCATAATCATTTGATGATGTCATAATCATTAAATGATGTCATAATCATTTTGTTGATGTCATAATCATTTGATGATGACATAATCATTTGATGATGCCATAATCATTTTGTTGATGTCATAATCATTTTATGATGTCATAATCATTTTGTTGATGTCATAATCATTTTGTTGATGTCATAATGATTTGATGATGTCATAATCATTAGATGATGTCATAATCATTTTGCTGATGTCATAATCATTGGATGATGTCATAATCATTGGATGATGTCATAATCATTTTGTTGATGTCATAATCATTTGATGATGTCATAATCATTTGATGATGTCATAATCATTTGATGATGTCATAATCATTTTGTTGATGTCATAATCATTTGATGATGTCATAATCATTTGATGTCATAATCATTGGATGATGTCATAATCATTTTGTTGATGTCATAATCATTTTATGATGTCATAATCATTTTGTTGATGTCATAATCAATGGATGATGTCATAATCCTTTTGTTGATGTCATAATCATTTGATGATGTCATAATCATTAGATGATGTCATAATCATTTTGTTGATGTCATAATCATTTGATTATGTCATAATCATTTTGTTGATGTCATGATCATTTTGTTGATGTCATAATGATTTGATGATGTCATAATCATTTTGTTGATGTCATAATCATTTGATGATGTCATAATCATTTGATGTCATAATCATTGAATGATGTCATAATCATTTTGTTGATGTCATAATCATTTGATGATGTCATAATCATTTGATGATGACATAATGATTTTGTTGATGTCATAATCATTTGATGATGCCATAATCATTTTGTTGATGTCATAATCATTTTATGATGTCATAATCATTTTGTTGATGTCATAATGATTTGATGATGTCATAATCATTTGATGTCATAATCATTGGATGATGTCATAATCATTTGATGTCACAATCATTGGATGATGTCATAATCATTTTGTTGATGTCATAATCATTTGATGATGTCATAATCATTTGATGATGTCATAATCATTTGATGTCATAATCATTGGATGATGTCATAATCATTTTGTTGATGTCATAATCATTTTGTTGATGTCATAATCATTGGATGATGTCATAATCCTTTTGTTGATGTCATAATCATTTGATGATGTCATAATCATTAGATGATGTCATAATCATTTTGTTGATGTCATAATCATTTGATGATGTCATAATCATTTGATGTCATAATCATTGGATGATGTCATAATCATTGGATGATGTCATAATCATTTTGTTGATGTCATAATCATTTGATGATGTCATAATCATTAAATGATGTCATAATCATTTTGTTGATGTCATAATCATTTGATGATGACATAATGATTTTGTTGATGTCATGATCATTTTGTTGATGTCATAATGATTTGATGATGTCATAATCATTTTGTTGATGTCATAATCATTTGATGATGTCATAATCATTTGATGTCATAATCATTGAATGATGTCATAATCATTTTGTTGATGTCATAATCATTTGATGATGTCATAATCATTTGATGATGACATAATGATTTTGTTGATGTCATAATCATTTGATGATGCCATAATCATTTTGTTGATGTCATAATCATTTTATGATGTCATAATCATTTTGTTGATGTCATAATGATTTGATGATGTCATAATCATTTGATGTCATAATCATTGGATGATGTCATAATCATTTGATGTCACAATCATTGGATGATGTCATAATCATTTTGTTGATGTCATAATCATTTGATGATGTCATAATCATTTGATGATGTCATAATCATTTGATGTCATAATCATTGGATGATGTCATAATCATTTTGTTGATGTCATAATCATTTTGTTGATGTCATAATCATTGGATGATGTCATAATCCTTTTGTTGATGTCATAATCATTTGATGATGTCATAATCATTAGATGATGTCATAATCATTTTGTTGATGTCATAATCATTTGATGATGTCATAATCATTTGATGTCATAATCATTGGATGATGTCATAATCATTGGATGATGTCATAATCATTTTGTTGATGTCATAATCATTTGATGATGTCATAATCATTAAATGATGTCATAATCATTTTGTTGATGTCATAATCATTTGATGATGACATAATGATTTTGTTGATGTCATAATCATTTGATGATGCCATAATCATTTTGTTGATGTCATAATCATTTTATGATGTCATAATCATTTTGTTGATGTCATAATCATTTTGTTGATGTCATAATGATTTGATGATGTCATAATCATTTGATGTCATAATCATTGGATGATGTCATAATCATTTGATGTCACAATCATTGGATAATGTCATAATCATTTTGTTGATGTCATAATCATTTGATGATGTCATAATCATTTGATGATGTCATAATCATTTGATGTCATAATCATTGGATGATGTCATAATCATTTTGTTGATGTCATAATCATTTTGTTGATGTCATAATCATTGGATGATGTCATAATCCTTTTGTTGATGTCATAATCATTTGATGATGTCATAATCATTAGATGATGTCATAATCATTTTGTTGATGTCATAATCATTTGATGATGTCATAATCATTTGATGTCATAATCATTGGATGATGTCATAATCATTGGATGATGTCATAATCATTTTGTTGATGTCATAATCATTTGATGATGTCATTATCATTAGATGATGTCATAATCATTTTGTTGATGTCATAATCATTGGATGATGTCATAATCATTGGATGATGTCATAATCATTTTGTTGATGTCATAATCATTTGATGATGTCATAATCATTTGATGATGTCATAATCATTTGATTTCATAATCATTGGATGATGTCATAATCATTTGATGATGTCATAATGATTTTGTTGATGTCATAATCATTTGATGATGCCATAATCATTTTGTTGATGTCATAATCATTTGTTGATGTCATAATCATTTTGTTGATGTCATAATTTTTGGATGATGTCATAATCATTTTGTTGATGTCATAATCATTTGATTATGTCATAATCATTTGATGTCATAATCATTGGATGATGTCATAATCATTTTGTTGATTTCATAATCATTTGATGATGTCATAATCATTAGATGATGTCATAATCATTTTGTTGATGTCATAATCATTTGATGATGTCATAATCATTTGATGTCATAATCATTGGATGATGTCATAATCATTTTGTTGATGTCATAATCATTTGATGATGTCATAATCATTAGATGATGTCATAATCATTTTGTTGATGTCATAATCATTTGATGATGTCATAATCATTAGATGATGTCATAATCATTTTGTTGATGTCATAATCATTTGATGATGTCATAATCATTTGATGTCACAATCATTGGATGATGTCATAATCATTTTGTTGATGTCATAATCATTTGATGATGTCATAATCATTTGATGATGTCATAATCATTTTGTTGATGTCATAATCATTTGATGATGTCATAATCATTTGATGTCATAATCATTGGATGATGTCATAATCATTTTGTTGATGTCATAATTATTTTGTTGATGTCATAATCATTGGATGATGTCATAATCCTTTTGTTGATGTCATAATCATTTGATGATGTCATAATCATTAGATGATGTCATAATCATTTTGTTGATGTCATAATCATTTGATGATGTCATAATCATTGGTGTCATAATCATTGGATGATGTCATAATCATTGGATGATGTCATAATCATTTTGTTGATGTCATAATCATTTGATGATGTCATAATCATTAAATGATGTCATAATCATTTTGTTGATGTCATAATCATTTGATGATGTCATAATCATTGACGTCATAATCATTGGATGATGTCATAATCATTTTGTTGATGTCATAATCAATGGATGATGTCATAATCATTAGATGATGTCATAATCATTTTGTTGATGTCATAATCATTTGATGATATCATAATCATTTGATGATGTCATAATCATTTTGTTGATGTCATAATCATTTGATGATGTCATAATCAATTGATGTCATAATCATTGGATGATGTAATAATCATTTGATGTCATAATCATTTTATGATGTCATAATGATTTGATGATGTCATAATCATTTGATGTCATAATAATTGGATGATGTCATAATCATTTGATGATGTCATAATCGTTTTGTTGATGTCATAATCATTTTGTTGATGTCATAATCATTTTGTTGATGTCATAATCATTTGATGATGTCATAATCATTTGATGTCATAATCATTTTGTTGATGTCATAATCATTTGATGATGTCATAATCATTAGATGATGTCATAATCATTTTGCTGATGTCATAATCATTGGATGATGTCATAATCATTGGATGATGTCATAATCATTTTGTTGATGTCATAATCATTTGATGATGTCATAATCATTTGATGATGTCATAATCATTTGATGATGTCATAATCATTTTGTTGATGTCATAATCATTTGATGATGTCATAATCATTTGATGTCATAATCATTGGATGATGTCATAATCATTTTGTTGATGTCATAATCATTTTATGATGTCATAATCATTTTGTTGATGTCATAATCAATGGATGATGTCATAATCCTTTTGTTGATGTCATAATCATTTGATGATGTCATAATCATTAGATGATGTCATAATCATTTTGTTGATGTCATAATCATTTGATTATGTCATAATCATTTTGTTGATGTCATGATCATTTTGCTGATGTCATAATGATTTGATGATGTCATAATCATTTTGTTGATGTCATAATCATTTGATGATGTCATAATCATTAGATGATGTCATAATCATTTTGTTGATGTCATAATCATTTGATGATGTCATAATCATTAGATGATGTCATAATCATTTTGTTGATGTCATAATCATTTGATGATGTCATAATCATTTGATGTCACAATCATTGGATGATGTCATAATCATTTTGTTGATGTCATAATCATTTGATGATGTCATAATCATTTGATGATGTCATAATCATTTTGTTGATGTCATAATCATTTGATGATGTCATAATCATTTGATGTCATAATCATTGGATGATGTCATAATCATTTTGTTGATGTCATAATTATTTTGTTGATGTCATAATCATTGGATGATGTCATAATCCTTTTGTTGATGTCATAATCATTTGATGATGTCATAATCATTAGATGATGTCATAATCATTTTGTTGATGTCATAATCATTTGATGATGTCATAATCATTGGTGTCATAATCATTGGATGATGTCATAATCATTGGATGATGTCATAATCATTTTGTTGATGTCATAATCATTTGATGATGTCATAATCATTAAATGATGTCATAATCATTTTGTTGATGTCATAATCATTTGATGATGTCATAATCATTGACGTCATAATCATTGGATGATGTCATAATCATTTTGTTGATGTCATAATCAATGGATGATGTCATAATCATTAGATGATGTCATAATCATTTTGTTGATGTCATAATCATTTGATGATATCATAATCATTTGATGATGTCATAATCATTTTGTTGATGTCATAATCATTTGATGATGTCATAATCAATTGATGTCATAATCATTGGATGATGTAATAATCATTTGATGTCATAATCATTTTATGATGTCATAATGATTTGATGATGTCATAATCATTTGATGTCATAATAATTGGATGATGTCATAATCATTTGATGATGTCATAATCGTTTTGTTGATGTCATAATCATTTTGTTGATGTCATAATCATTTTGTTGATGTCATAATCATTTGATGATGTCATAATCATTTGATGTCATAATCATTTTGTTGATGTCATAATCATTTGATGATGTCATAATCATTAGATGATGTCATAATCATTTTGCTGATGTCATAATCATTGGATGATGTCATAATCATTGGATGATGTCATAATCATTTTGTTGATGTCATAATCATTTGATGATGTCATAATCATTTGATGATGTCATAATCATTTGATGATGTCATAATCATTTTGTTGATGTCATAATCATTTGATGATGTCATAATCATTTGATGTCATAATCATTGGATGATGTCATAATCATTTTGTTGATGTCATAATCATTTTATGATGTCATAATCATTTTGTTGATGTCATAATCAATGGATGATGTCATAATCCTTTTGTTGATGTCATAATCATTTGATGATGTCATAATCATTAGATGATGTCATAATCATTTTGTTGATGTCATAATCATTTGATTATGTCATAATCATTTTGTTGATGTCATGATCATTTTGTTGATGTCATAATGATTTGATGATGTCATAATCATTTTGTTGATGTCATAATCATTTGATGATGTCATAATCATTTGATGTCATAATCATTGAATGATGTCATAATCATTTTGTTGATGTCATAATCATTTGATGATGTCATAATCATTTGATGATGACATAATGATTTTGTTGATGTCATAATCATTTGATGATGCCATAATCATTTTGTTGATGTCATAATCATTTTATGATGTCATAATCATTTTGTTGATGTCATAATCATTTTGTTGATGTCATAATGATTTGATGATGTCATAATCATTTGATGTCATAATCATTGGATGATGTCATAATCATTTGATGTCACAATCATTGGATGATGTCATAATCATTTTGTTGATGTCATAATCATTTGATGATGTCATAATCATTTGATGATGTCATAATCATTTGATGTCATAATCATTGGATGATGTCATAATCATTTTGTTGATGTCATAATCATTTTGTTGATGTCATAATCATTGGATGATGTCATAATCCTTTTGTTGATGTCATAATCATTTGATGATGTCATAATCATTAGATGATGTCATAATCATTTTGTTGATGTCATAATCATTTGATGATGTCATAATCATTTGATGTCATAATCATTGGATGATGTCATAATCATTGGATGATGTCATAATCATTTTGTTGATGTCATAATCATTTGATGATGTCATAATCATTAAATGATGTCATAATCATTTTGTTGATGTCATAATCATTTGATGATGACATAATGATTTTGTTGATGTCATAATCATTTGATGATGCCATAATCATTTTGTTGATGTCATAATCATTTTATGATGTCATAATCATTTTGTTGATGTCATAATCATTTTGTTGATGTCATAATGATTTGATGATGTCATAATCATTTGATGTCATAATCATTGGATGATGTCATAATCATTTGATGTCACAATCATTGGATGATGTCATAATCATTTTGTTGATGTCATAATCATTTGATGATGTCATAATCATTTGATGATGTCATAATCATTTGATGTCATAATCATTGGATGATGTCATAATCATTTTGTTGATGTCATAATCATTTTGTTGATGTCATAATCATTGGATGATGTCATAATCCTTTTGTTGATGTCATAATCATTTGATGATGTCATAATCATTAGATGATGTCATAATCATTTTTTTGATGTCATAATCATTTGATGATGTCATAATCATTTGATGTCATAATCATTGGATGATGTCATAATCATTGGATGATGTCATAATCATTTTGTTGATGTCATAATCATTTGATGATGTCATAATCATTAGATGATGTCATAATCATTTTGTTGATGTCATAATCATTGGATGATGTCATAATCATTGGATGATGTCATAATCATTTTGTTGATGTCATAATCATTTGATGATGTCATAATCATTTGATGATGTCATAATCATTTGATTTCATAATCATTGGATGATGTCATAATCATTTGATGATGTCATAATGATTTTGTTGATGTCATAATCATTTGATGATGCCATAATCATTTTGTTGATGTCATAATCATTTGTTGATGTCATAATCATTGGATGATGTCATAATCATTGGATGATGTCATAATCATTTTGTTGATGTCATAATCATTTGATGATGTCATAATCATTAGATGATGTCATAATCATTTGATGATGTCATAATCATTTGATGTCATAATCATTTTGTTGATGTCATAATGATTTGATGATGTCATAATCATTTGATGATGTCATAATCATTAGATGATGTCATAATCATTTGATGATGTCATAATCGTGTTGTTGATGTCATAATCATTTTGTTGATGTCATAATCATTTTGTTGATGTCATAATCATTTGATGGTGTCATAATCATTTGATGTCATAATCATTTTGTTGATGTCATAATCATTTGACGATGTCATAATCATTTGATGTCATAATCATTGGATGATGTCATAATCATTTTGTTGATGTCATAATCATTTGATGATGTCATAATCATTAGATGATGTCATAATCATTTTGTTGATGTCATAATCATTGGATGATGTCATAATCATTGGATGATGTCATAATCATTTTGTTGATGTCATAATCATTTGATGATGTCATAATCATTTGATGATGTCATAATCATTTGATTTCATAATCATTGGATGATGTCATAATCATTTGATGATGTCATAATGATTTTGTTGATGTCATAATCATTTGATGATGCCATAATCATTTTGTTGATGTCATAATCATTTGTTGATGTCATAATCATTGGATGATGTCATAATCATTGGATGATGTCATAATCATTTTGTTGATGTCATAATCATTTGATGATGTCATAATCATTAGATGATGTCATAATCATTTGATGATGTCATAATCATTTGATGTCATAATCATTTTGTTGATGTCATAATGATTTGATGATGTCATAATCATTTGATGATGTCATAATCATTAGATGATGTCATAATCATTTTGTTGATGTCATAATCATTTGATGATGTCATAATCATTTTGTTGATGTCATAATGATTTGATGATATCATAATCATTTGATGTCATAATCATTGGATGATGTCATAATCATTTTGTTGATGTCATAATCATTTGATGATGTCATAATCATTTGATTTCATAATCATTGGATGATGTCATAATCATTTGATGATGTCATAATGATTTTGTTGATGTCATAATCATTTGATGATGCCATAATCATTTTGTTGATGTCATAATATTTTGATGATGTCATAATCATTGATGTCATAATCATTGGATGATGTCATATTCATTTTGTTGATGTCATAATCATTTGATGATGTCATAATCATTGGATGATGTCATAATCATTTTGTTGATGTCATAGTCATTGGATGATGTCATAATCATTAGATGATGTCCTAATCATTTTGTTGATGTCATAATCATATGATGATGTCATAATCATTTGATGTCATATTCATTTTGTTGATGTCATAATCATTTGATGATGTCATAATCATTTGATGTCATAATCATTTTGTTGATGTCATAATGATTTGATAATGTCATAATCATTTGATGTCATAATCATTTTGTTGATGTCATAATCATATGATGATGTCATAATCATTTGATGTCATAATCATTTTGTTGATGTCATAATCAATTGATGATGTCATAATCATTGGATGATGTCATAATCATTTTTTTGATGTCATAATCATTTGATGATGTCATAATCATTTTGTTGATGTCATAATCATTTGATGATGTCATAATCATTTGATGTCATAATCATTGGATGATGTCATAATCATTTTGTTGAAGTCATAATCATTTGATGATGTCATAATCATTTTGTTGATGTCATAATCATTTTGTTGATGTCATAATCATTGGATGATGTCATAATCATTTTGTTGATGTCATAATCATTTGATGATGTCATAATCATTTGATGTCATAATCATTGGATGATGTCATAATCATTTTGTTGATGTCATAATCATTTGATGATGTCATAATCATTTGATGTCATAATCATTGGATGATGTAATAATCATTTGATGTCATAATCATTTTATGATGTCATAATGATTTGATGATGTCATAATGATTTGATGATGTCATAATCATTTGATGTCATAATCATTGGATGATGTCATAATCATTTGATGATGTCATAATCGTTTTGTTGATGTCATAATCATTTTGTTGATGTCATAATCATTTTGTTGATGTCATAATCATTTGACGATGTCATAATCATTTGATGTCATAATCATTGGATGATGTCATAATCATTTTGTTGATGTCATAATCATTTGATGATGTCATAATCATTAGATGATGTCATAATCATTTTGTTGATGTCATAATCATTGGATGATGTCATAATCATTGGATGATGTCATAATCATTTTGTTGATGTCATAATCATATGATGATGTCATAATCATTTGATGTCATAATCATTTTGTTGATGTCATAATCAATTGATGATGTCATAATCATTGGATGATGTCATAATCATTTTTTTGATGTCATAATCATTTGATGATGTCATAATCATTTTGTTGATGTCATAATCATTTGATGATGTCATAATCATTTGATGTCATAATCATTGGATGATGTCATAATCATTTTGTTGAAGTCATAATCATTTGATGATGTCATAATCATTTTGTTGATGTCATAATCATTTTGTTGATGTCATAATCATTGGATGATGTCATAATCATTTTGTTGATGTCATAATCATTTGATGATGTCATAATCATTTGATGTCATAATCATTGGATGATGTCATAATCATTTTGTTGATGTCATAATCATTTGATGATGTCATAATCATTTGATGTCATAATCATTGGATGATGTAATAATCATTTGATGTCATAATCATTTTATGATGTCATAATGATTTGATGATGTCATAATGATTTGATGATGTCATAATCATTTGATGTCATAATCATTGGATGATGTCATAATCATTTGATGATGTCATAATCGTTTTGTTGATGTCATAATCATTTTGTTGATGTCATAATCATTTTGTTGATGTCATAATCATTTGACGATGTCATAATCATTTGATGTCATAATCATTGGATGATGTCATAATCATTTTGTTGATGTCATAATCATTTGATGATGTCATAATCATTAGATGATGTCATAATCATTTTGTTGATGTCATAATCATTGGATGATGTCATAATCATTGGATGATGTCATAATCATTTTGTTGATGTCATAATCATTTGATGATGTCATAATCATTTGATGTCATAATCATTGGATGATGTCATAATCATTTTGTTGATGTCATAATCATTTGATGATGTCATAATCATTAGATGATGTCATAATCATTTTGTTGATGTCATAATCATTGGATGATGTCATAATCATTGGATGATGTCATAATCATTTTGTTGATGTCATAATCATTTGATGATGTCATAATCATTTGATGTCATAATCATTGGATGATGTCATAATCATTTTGTTGATGTCATAATCATTTGATGATGTCATAATCATTTGATGATGTCATAATCATTTTGTTGATGTCATAATCATTTGATGATGTCATAATCATTTGATGTCATAATCATTTTGTTGATGTCATAATGATATGATGATGTCATAATCATTTTGTTGATGTCATAATCATTTTATGATGTCATAATCATTTTGTTGATGTCATAATCAATGGATGATGTCATAATCCTTTTGTTGATGTCATAATCATTTGATGATGTCGTAATCATTAGATGATGTCATAATCATTTTGTTGATGTCATAATCATTTGATGATGTCATAATCATTGATGTCATAATCATTGGATGATGTCATAATCATTTTGTTGATGTCATAATCATTGGATGATGTCATAATCATTAGATGATGTCATAATCATTTTGTTGATGTCATAATCATTTGATGATGTCATAATCATTTGATGTCATAATCATTTTGTTGATGTCATAATGATTTGATGATGTCATAATCATTTGATGATGTCATAATCATTAGATGATGTCATAATCATTTTGTTGATGTCATAATCATTTGATGATGTCATAATCATTTTGTTGATGTCATAATGATTTGATGATATCATAATCATTTGATGTCATAATCATTGGATGATGTCATAATCATTTGATGATGTCATAATCATTTGATGATGTCATAATCATTTGATTTCATAATCATTGGATGATGTCATAATCATTTGATGATGTCATAATGATTTTGTTGATGTCATAATCATTTGTTGATGCCATAATCATTTTGTTGATGTCATAATCATTTGATGATGTCATAATCATTGGATGATGTCATAATCATTTTGTTGATGTCATAATCATTTTGTTGATGTCATAATGATTTGATGATATCATAATCATTTGATGTCATAATCATTGGATGATGTCATAATCATTTTGTTGATGTCATAATCATTTGATGATGTCATAATCATTTGATTTCATAATCATTGGATGATGTCATAATCATTTGATGATGTCATAATGATTTTGTTGATGTCATAATCATTTGATGATGCCATAATCATTTTGTTGATGTCATAATCATTTGATGATGTCATAATCATTGATGTCATAATCATTGGATGATGTCATAATCATTTTGTTGATGTCATAATCATTTGATGATGTCATAATCATTTGATGATGTCATAATGATTTTGTTGATGTCATAATCATTTGATGATGCCATAATCATTTTGTTGATGTCATAATCATTTGATGATGTCAATCATTAGATGATGTTATAATCATTTTGTTAATGTCATAATCATTTGATGATGTCATAATCATTTGATGTCATAATCATTTTGTTGATGTCATAATCATTTGATGATGTCATAATCATTTGATGATGTCATAATCATTAGATGATGTCATAATCATTTTGTTGATGTCATAATCATTTGATGATGTCATAATCATTTGATGATGTCATAATCATTTTGTTGATGTCATAATCATTTGATGATGTCATAATCATTTGATGTCATAATCATTGGATGATGTCATAATCATTTTGTTGATGTCATAATCATTTTATGATGTCATAATCATTTTGTTGATGTCATAATCATTGGATGATGTCATAATCCTTTTGTTGATGTCATAATCATTAGATGATGTCATATTCATTAGTTGATGTCATAATCATTTTGTTGATGTCATAATCATTTGATGATGTCATAATCATTGATGTCATAATCATTGGATGATGCCATAATCATTGGATGATGTCATAATCATTTTGTTGATGTCATAATCATTTGATGATGTCATAATCATTAAATGATGTCATAATCATTTTGTTGATGTCATAATCATTTGATGATGCCACAATCATTTTGTTGATGTCATAATCATTTTATGATGTCATAATCATTTTGTTGATGTCATAATCATTTTGTTGATGTCATAATGATTTGATGATGTCATAATCATTTGATGTCATAATCATTGGATGATGTCATAATCATTTTGTTGATGTCATAATCATTTGATGATGTCGTAATCATTAGATGATGTCATAATCATTTTGTTGATGTCATAATCATTTGATGATGTCATAATTATTGATGTCATAATCATTGGTGATGTCATAATCATTTTGTTGATGTCATAATCATTGGATGATGTCATAATCATTAGATGATGTCATAATCATTTTGTTGATGTCATAATCATTTGATGATGTCATAATCATTTGATGTCATAATCATTTTGTTGATGTCATAATGATTTGATGATGTCATAATCATTTGATGATGTCATAATCATTAGATGATGTCATAATCATTTTGTTGATGTCATAATCATTTGATGATGTCATAATCATTTTGTTGATGTCATAATGATTTGATGATATCATAATCATTTGATGTCATAATCATTGGATGATGTCATAATCATTTTGTTGATGTCATAATCATTTGATGATGTCATAATCATTTGATTTCATAATCATTGGATGATGTCATAATCATTTGATGATGTCATAATGATTTTGTTGATGTCATAATCATTTGATGATGCCATAATCATTTTGTTGATGTCATAATATTTTGATGATGTCATAATCATTGATGTCATAATCATTGGATGATGTCATATTCATTTTGTTGATGTCATAATCATTTGATGATGTCATAATCATTGGATGATGTCATAATCATTTTGTTGATGTCATAGTCATTGGATGATGTCATAATCATTAGATGATGTCCTAATCATTTTGTTGATGTCATAATCATATGATGATGTCATAATCATTTGATGTCATATTCATTTTGTTGATGTCATAATCATTTGATGATGTCATAATCATTTGATGTCATAATCATTTTGTTGATGTCATAATGATTTGATAATGTCATAATCATTTGATGTCATAATCATTTTGTTGATGTCATAATCATATGATTATGTCATAATCATTTGATGTCATAATCATTTTGTTGATGTCATAATCAATTGATGATGTCATAATCATTGGATGATGTCATAATCATTTTTTTGATGTCATAATCATTTGATGATGTCATAATCATTTTGTTGATGTCATAATCATTTGATGATGTCATAATCATTTGATGTCATAATCATTGGATGATGTCATAATCATTTTGTTGAAGTCATAATCATTTGATGATGTCATAATCATTTTGTTGATGTCATAATCATTTTGTTGATGTCATAATCATTGGATGATGTCATAATCATTTTGTTGATGTCATAATCATTTGATGATGTCATAATCATTTGATGTCATAATCATTGGATGATGTCATAATCATTTTGTTGATGTCATAATCATTTGATGATGTCATAATCATTTGATGTCATAATCATTGGATGATGTAATAATCATTTGATGTCATAATCATTTTATGATGTCATAATGATTTGATGATGTCATAATGATTTGATGATGTCATAATCATTTGATGTCATAATCATTGGATGATGTCATAATCATTTGATGATGTCATAATCGTTTTGTTGATGTCATAATCATTTTGTTGATGTCATAATCATTTTGTTGATGTCATAATCATTTGACGATGTCATAATCATTTGATGTCATAATCATTGGATGATGTCATAATCATTTTGTTGATGTCATAATCATTTGATGATGTCATAATCATTAGATGATGTCATAATCATTTTGTTGATGTCATAATCATTGGATGATGTCATAATCATTGGATGATGTCATAATCATTTTGTTGATGTCATAATCATTTGATGATGTCATAATCATTTGATGTCATAATCATTGGATGATGTCATAATCATTTTGTTGATGTCATAATCATTTGATGATGTCATAATCATTTGATGTCATAATCATTGGATGATGTCATAATCATTTTGTTGATGTCATAATCATTGGATGATGTCATAATCATTTTGTTGATGTCATAATGATTTGATGATATCATAATCATTTGATGTCATAATCATTGGATGATGTCATAATCATTTGATGATGTCATAATCATTTGATGATGTCATAATCATTTGATTTCATAATCATTGGATGATGTCATAATCATTTGATGATGTCATAATGATTTTGTTGATGTCATAATCATTTGATGATGCCATAATCATTTTGTTGATGTCATAATCATTTGATGATGTCATAATCATTGGATGATGTCATAATCATTTTGTTGATGTCATAATCATTTTGTTGATGTCATAATGATTTGATGATATCATAATCATTTGATGTCATAATCATTGGATGATGTCATAATCATTTTGTTGATGTCATAATCATTTGATGATGTCATAATCATTTGATTTCATAATCATTGGATGATGTCATAATCATTTGATGATGTCATAATGATTTTGTTGATGTCATAATCATTTGATGATGCCATAATCATTTTGTTGATGTCATAATCATTTGATGATGTCATAATCATTGATGTCATAATCATTGGATGATGTCATAATCATTTTGTTGATGTCATAATCATTTGATGATGTCATAATCATTTGATGATGTCATAATGATTTTGTTGATGTCATAATCATTTGATGATGCCATAATCATTTTGCTGATGTCATAATCATTTGATGATGTCAATCATTAGATGATGTTATAATCATTTTGTTAATGTCATAATCATTTGATGATGTCATAATCATTTGATGTCATAATCATTTTGTTGATGTCATAATCATTTGATGATGTCATAATCATTTGATGATGTCATAATCATTAGATGATGTCATAATCATTTTGTTGATGTCATAATCATTTGATGATGTCATAATCATTTGATGTCATAATCATTGGATGATGTCATAATCATTTTGTTGATGTCATAATCATTTGATGATGTCATAATCATTTGATGATGTCATAATCATTTTGTTGATGTCATAATCATTTGATGATGTCATAATCATTTGATGTCATAATCATTGGATGATGTCATAATCATTTTGTTGATGTCATAATCATTTTATGATGTCATAATCATTTTGTTGATGTCATAATCATTGGATGATGTCATAATCCTTTTGTTGATGTCATAATCATTAGATGATGTCATATTCATTAGTTGATGTCATAATCATTTTGTTGATGTCATAATCATTTGATGATGTCATAATCATTGATGTCATAATCATTGGATGATGCCATAATCATTGGATGATGTCATAATCATTTTGTTGATGTCATAATCATTTGATGATGTCATAATCATTAAATGATGTCATAATCATTTTGTTGATGTCATAATCATTTGATGATGCCACAATCATTTTGTTGATGTCATAATCATTTTATGATGTCATAATCATTTTGTTGATGTCATAATCATTTTGTTGATGTCATAATGATTTGATGATGTCATAATCATTTGATGTCATAATCATTGGATGATGTCATAATCTCTTTGTTGATGTCATAATCATTTGATGATGTCGTAATCATTAGATGATGTCATAATCATTTTGTTGATGTCATAATCATTTGATGATGTCATAATTATTGATGTCATAATCATTGGATGATGTCATAATCATTTTGTTGATGTCATAATCATTGGATGATGTCATAATCATTAGATGATGTCATAATCATTTTGTTGATGTCATAATCATTTGATGATGTCATAATCATTTGATGTCATAATCATTTTGTTGATGTCATAATGATTTGATGATGTCATAATCATTTGATGATGTCATAATCATTAGATGATGTCATAATCATTTTGTTGATGTCATAATCATTTGATGATGTCATAATCATTTTGTTGATGTCATAATGATTTGATGATATCATAATCATTTGATGTCATAATCATTGGATGATGTCATAATCATTTTGTTGATGTCATAATCATTTGATGATGTCATAATCATTTGATTTCATAATCATTGGATGATGTCATAATCATTTGATGATGTCATAATGATTTTGTTGATGTCATAATCATTTGATGATGCCATAATCATTTTGTTGATGTCATAATATTTTGATGATGTCATAATCATTGATGTCATAATCATTGGATGATGTCATATTCATTTTGTTGATGTCATAATCATTTGATGATGTCATAATCATTGGATGATGTCATAATCATTTTGTTGATGTCATAGTCATTGGATGATGTCATAATCATTAGATGATGTCCTAATCATTTTGTTGATGTCATAATCATATGATGATGTCATAATCATTTGATGTCATATTCATTTTGTTGATGTCATAATCATTTGATGATGTCATAATCATTTGATGTCATAATCATTTTGTTGATGTCATAATGATTTGATAATGTCATAATCATTTGATGTCATAATCATTTTGTTGATGTCATAATCATATGATGATGTCATAATCATTTGATGTCATAATCATTTTGTTGATGTCATAATCAATTGATGATGTCATAATCATTGGATGATGTCATAATCATTTTTTTGATGTCATAATCATTTGATGATGTCATAATCATTTTGTTGATGTCATAATCATTTGATGATGTCATAATCATTTGATGTCATAATCATTGGATGATGTCATAATCATTTTGTTGAAGTCATAATCATTTGATGATGTCATAATCATTTTGTTGATGTCATAATCATTTTGTTGATGTCATAATCATTGGATGATGTCATAATCATTTTGTTGATGTCATAATCATTTGATGATGTCATAATCATTTGATGTCATAATCATTGGATGATGTCATAATCATTTTGTTGATGTCATAATCATTTGATGATGTCATAATCATTTGATGTCATAATCATTGGATGATGTAATAATCATTTGATGTCATAATCATTTTATGATGTCATAATGATTTGATGATGTCATAATGATTTGATGATGTCATAATCATTTGATGTCATAATCATTGGATGATGTCATAATCATTTGATGATGTCATAATCGTTTTGTTGATGTCATAATCATTTTGTTGATGTCATAATCATTGGATGATGTCATAATCATTTTGTTGATGTCATAATCATTTGATGATGTCATAATCATTTGATGTCATAATCATTGGATGATGTCATAATCATTTTGTTGATGTCATAATCATTTGATGATGTCATAATCATTTGATGTCATAATCATTGGATGATGTAATAATCATTTGATGTCATAATCATTTTATGATGTCATAATGATTTGATGATGTCATAATCATTTGACGATGTCATAATCATTTGATGTCATAATCATTGGATGATGTCATAATCATTTTGTTGATGTCATAATCATTTGATGATGTCATAATCATTAGATGATGTCATAATCATTTTGTTGATGTCATAATCATTGGATGATGTCATAATCATTGGATGATGTCATAATCATTTTGTTGATGTCATAATCATTTGATGATGTCATAATCATTTGATGTCATAATCATTGGATGATGTCATAATCATTTTGTTGATGTCATAATCATTTGATGATGTCATAATCATTAGATGATGTCATAATCATTTTGTTGATGTCATAATCATTGGATGATGTCATAATCATTGGATGATGTCATAATCATTTTGTTGATGTCATAATCATTTGATGATGTCATAATCATTTGATGTCATAATCATTGGATGATGTCATAATCATTTTGTTGATGTCATAATCATTTGATGATGTCATAATCATTTGATGATGTCATAATCATTTTGTTGATGTCATAATCATTTGATGATGTCATAATCATTTGATGTCATAATCATTTTGTTGATGTCATAATGATATGATGATGTC
The DNA here is from genome assembly GCF_039654945.1 of Dendrobates tinctorius. Lineage (NCBI taxonomy): Eukaryota > Metazoa > Chordata > Amphibia > Anura > Dendrobatidae > Dendrobates > Dendrobates tinctorius. Next base: position 37,626,260 of record NW_027361687.1, on the reverse strand, counting down.
ATAATCATTTTGTTGATGTCATAATCATTTTATGATGTCATAATCATTTTGTTGATGTCATAATCAATGGATGATGTCATAATCCTTTTGTTGATGTCATAATCATTTGATGATGTCGTAATCATTAGATGATGTCATAATCATTTTGTTGATGTCATAATCATTTGATGATGTCATAATCATTGATGTCATAATCATTGGATGATGTCATAATCATTTTGTTGATGTCATAATCATTGGATGATGTCATAATCATTAGATGATGTCATAATCATTTTGTTGATGTCATAATCATTTGATGATGTCATAATCATTTGATGTCATAATCATTTTGTTGATGTCATAATGATTTGATGATGTCATAATCATTTGATGATGTCATAATCATTAGATGATATCATAATCATTTTGTTGATGTCATAATCATTTGATGATGTCATAATCATTTTGTTGATGTCATAATGATTTGATGATATCATAATCATTTGATGTCATAATCATTGGATGATGTCATAATCATTTGATGATGTCATAATCATTTGATGATGTCATAATCATTTGATTTCATAATCATTGGATGATGTCATAATCATTTGATGATGTCATAATGATTTTGTTGATGTCATAATCATTTGATGATGCCATAATCATTTTGTTGATGTCATAATCATTTGATGATGTCATAATCATTGGATGATGTCATAATCATTTTGTTGATGTCATAATCATTTTGTTGATGTCATAATGATTTGATGATATCATAATCATTTGATGTCATAATCATTGGATGATGTCATAATCATTTTGTTGATGTCATAATCATTTGATGATGTCATAATCATTTGATTTCATAATCATTGGATGATGTCATAATCATTTGATGATGTCATAATGATTTTGTTGATGTCATAATCATTTGATGATGCCATAATCATTTTGTTGATGTCATAATCATTTGATGATGTCATAATCATTGATGTCATAATCATTGGATGATGTCATAATCATTTTGTTGATGTCATAATCATTTGATGATGTCATAATCATTTGATGATGTCATAATGATTTTGTTGATGTCATAATCATTTGATGATGCCATAATCATTTTGTTGATGTCATAATCATTTGATGATGTCAATCATTAGATGATGTTATAATCATTTTGTTAATGTCATAATCATTTGATGATGTCATAATCATTTGATGTCATAATCATTTTGTTGATGTCATAATCATTTGATGATGTCATAATCATTTGATGATGTCATAATCATTAGATGATGTCATAATCATTTTGTTGATGTCATAATCATTTGATGATGTCATAATCATTTGATGTCATAATCATTGGATGATGTCATAATCATTTTGTTGATGTCATAATCATTTGATGATGTCATAATCATTTTGTTGATGTCATAATCATTTGATGATGTCATAATCATTTGATGTCATAATCATTGGATGATGTCATAATCATTTTGTTGATGTCATAATCATTTTATGATGTCATAATCATTTTGTTGATGTCATAATCATTGGATGATGTCATAATCCTTTTGTTGATGTCATAATCATTAGATGATGTCATAATCATTAGTTGATGTCATAATCATTTTGTTGATGTCATAATCATTTGATGATGTCATAATCATTGATGTCATAATCATTGGATGATGCCATAATCATTGGATGATGTCATAATCATTTTGTTGATGTCATAATCATTGGATGATGTCATAATCATTAGATGATGTCTTAATCATTTTGTTGATGTCATAATCATTTGATGATGTCATAATCATTTGATGTCATAATCATTTTGTTGATGTCATAATGATTTGATGATGTCATAATCATTTGATGATGTCATAATCATTAGATGATGTCATAATCATTTTGTTGATGTCATAATCATTTTGTTGATGTCATAATCATTTTGTTGATGTCATAATGATTTGATGATATCATAATCATTTGATGTCATAATCATTGGATGATGTCATAATCATTTGATTTCATAATCATTGGATGATGTCATAATCATTTGATGATGTCATAATGATTTTGTTGATGTCATAATCATTTGATGATGCCATAATCATTTTGTTGATGTCATAATATTTTGATGATGTCATAATCATTGATGTCATAATCATTGGATGATGTCATATTCATTTTGTTGATGTCATAATCATTTGATGATGTCATAATCATTGGATGATGTCATAATCATTTTGTTGATGTCATAGTCATTGGATGATGTCATAATCATTAGATGATGTCCTAATCATTTTGTTGATGTCATAATCATATGATGATGTCATAATCATTTGATGTCATATTCATTTTGTTGATGTCATAATCATTTGATGATGTCATAATCATTTGATGTCATAATCATTTTGTTGATGTCATAATCATATGATGATGTCATAATCATTTGATGTCATATTCATTTTGTTGATGTCATAATCATTTGATGATGTCATAATCATTTGATGTCATAATCATTTTGTTGATGTCATAATCAATTGATGATGTCATAATCATTGGATGATGTCATAATCATTTTTTTGATGTCATAATCATTTGATGATGTCATAATCATTTTGTTGATGTCATAATCATTTGATGATGTCATAATCATTTGATGTCATAATCATTGGATGATGTCATAATCATTTTGTTGAAGTCATAATCATTTGATGATGTCATAATCATTTTGTTGATGTCATAATCATTTTGTTGATGTCATAATTTTTGGATGATGTCATAATCATTTTGTTGATGTCATAATCATTTGATTATGTCATAATCATTTGATGTCATAATCATTGGATGATGTCATAATCATTTTGTTGATTTCATAATCATTTGATGATGTCATAATCATTAGATGATGTCATAATCATTTTGTTGATGTCATAATCATTTGATGATGTCATAATCATTTGATGTCATAATCATTGGATGATGTCATAATCATTTTGTTGATGTCATAATCATTTGATGATGTCATAATCATTAGATGATGTCATAATCATTTTGTTGATGTCATAATCATTTGATGATGTCATAATCATTAGATGATGTCATAATCATTTTGTTGATGTCATAATCATTTGATGATGTCATAATCATTTGATGTCACAATCATTGGATGATGTCATAATCATTTTGTTGATGTCATAATCATTTGATGATGTCATAATCATTTGATGATGTCATAATCATTTTGTTGATGTCATAATCATTTGATGATGTCATAATCATTTGATGTCATAATCATTGGATGATGTCATAATCATTTTGTTGATGTCATAATTATTTTGTTGATGTCATAATCATTGGATGATGTCATAATCCTTTTGTTGATGTCATAATCATTTGATGATGTCATAATCATTAGATGATGTCATAATCATTTTGTTGATGTCATAATCATTTGATGATGTCATAATCATTGGTGTCATAATCATTGGATGATGTCATAATCATTGGATGATGTCATAATCATTTTGTTGATGTCATAATCATTTGATGATGTCATAATCATTAAATGATGTCATAATCATTTTGTTGATGTCATAATCATTTGATGATGTCATAATCATTGATGTCATAATCATTGGATGATGTCATAATCATTTTGTTGATGTCATAATCAATGGATGATGTCATAATCATTTGATGATGCCATAATCATTTTGTTGATGTCATAATCATTTGATGATGTCATAATCATTGATGTCATAATCATTGGATGATGTCATAATCATTTTGTTGATGTCATAATCATTTGATGATGTCATAATCATTTGATGATGTCATAATGATTTTGTTGATGTCATAATCATTTGATGATGCCATAATCATTTTGTTGATGTCATAATCATTTGATGATGTCAATCATTAGATGATGTTATAATCATTTTGTTAATGTCATAATCATTTGATGATGTCATAATCATTTGATGTCATAATCATTTTGTTGATGTCATAATCATTTGATGATGTCATAATCATTTGATGATGTCATAATCATTAGATGATGTCATAATCATTTTGTTGATGTCATAATCATTTGATGATGTCATAATCATTTGATGTCATAATCATTGGATGATGTCATAATCATTTTGTTGATGTCATAATCATTTGATGATGTCATAATCATTTGATGATGTCATAATCATTTTGTTGATGTCATAATCATTTGATGATGTCATAATCATTTGATGTCATAATCATTGGATGATGTCATAATCATTTTGTTGATGTCATAATCATTTTATGATGTCATAATCATTTTGTTGATGTCATAATCATTGGATGATGTCATAATCCTTTTGTTGATGTCATAATCATTAGATGATGTCATAATCATTAGTTGATGTCATAATCATTTTGTTGATGTCATAATCATTTGATGATGTCATAATCATTGATGTCATAATCATTGGATGATGCCATAATCATTGGATGATGTCATAATCATTTTGTTGATGTCATAATCATTTGATGATGTCATAATCATTAAATGATGTCATAATCATTTTGTTGATGTCATAATCATTTGATGATGCCACAATCATTTTGTTGATGTCATAATCATTTTATGATGTCATAATCATTTTGTTGATGTCATAATCATTTTGTTGATGTCATAATGATTTGATGATGTCATAATCATTTGATGTCATAATCATTGGATGATGTCATAATCATTTTGTTGATGTCATAATCATTTGATGATGTCGTAATCATTAGATGATGTCATAATCATTTTGTTGATGTCATAATCATTTGATGATGTCATAATTATTGATGTCATAATCATTGGATGATGTCATAATCATTTTGTTGATGTCATAATCATTGGATGATGTCATAATCATTAGATGATGTCATAATCATTTTGTTGATGTCATAATCATTTGATGATGTCATAATCATTTGATGTCATAATCATTTTGTTGATGTCATAATGATTTGATGATGTCATAATCATTTGATGATGTCATAATCATTAGATGATGTCATAATCATTTTGTTGATGTCATAATCATTTTGTTGATGTCATAATCATTTTGTTGATGTCATAATGATTTGATGATATCATAATCATTTGATGTCATAATCATTGGATGATGTCATAATCATTTTGTTGATGTCATAATCATTTGATGATGTCATAATCATTTGATTTCATAATCATTGGATGATGTCATAATCATTTGATGATGTCATAATGATTTTGTTGATGTCATAATCATTTGATGATGCCATAATCATTTTGTTGATGTCATAATATTTTGATGATGTCATAATCATTGATGTCATAATCATTGGATGATGTCATATTCATTTTGTTGATGTCATAATCATTTGATGATGTCATAATCATTGGATGATGTCATAATCATTTTGTTGATGTCATAGTCATTGGATGATGTCATAATCATTAGATGATGTCCTAATCATTTTGTTGATGTCATAATCATATGATGATGTCATAATCATTTGATGTCATATTCATTTTGTTGATGTCATAATCATTTGATGATGTCATAATCATTTGATGTCATAATCATTTTGTTGATGTCATAATGATTTGATAATGTCATAATCATTTGATGTCATAATCATTTTGTTGATGTCATAATCATATGATGATGTCATAATCATTTGATGTCATATTCATTTTGTTGATGTCATAATCATTTGATGATGTCATAATCATTTGATGTCATAATCATTTTGTTGATGTCATAATCAATTGATGATGTCATAATCATTGGATGATGTCATAATCATTTTTTTGATGTCATAATCATTTGATGATGTCATAATCATTTTGTTGATGTCATAATCATTTGATGATGTCATAATCATTTGATGTCATAATCATTGGATGATGTCATAATCATTTTGTTGAAGTCATAATCATTTGATGATGTCATAATCATTTTGTTGATGTCATAATCATTTTGTTGATGTCATAATTTTTGGATGATGTCATAATCATTTTGTTGATGTCATAATCATTTGATTATGTCATAATCATTTGATGTCATAATCATTGGATGATGTCATAATCATTTTGTTGATTTCATAATCATTTGATGATGTCATAATCATTAGATGATGTCATAATCATTTTGTTGATGTCATAATCATTTGATGATGTCATAATCATTTGATGTCATAATCATTGGATGATGTCATAATCATTTTGTTGATGTCATAATCACTTGATGATGTCATAATCATTAGATGATGTCATAATCATTTTGTTGATGTCATAATCATTTGATGATGTCATAATCATTAGATGATGTCATAATCATTTTGTTGATGTCATAATCATTTGATGATGTCATAATCATTTGATGTCACAATCATTGGATGATGTCATAATCATTTTGTTGATGTCATAATCATTTGATGATGTCATAATCATTTGATGATGTCATAATCATTTTGTTGATGTCATAATCATTTGATGATGTCATAATCATTTGATGTCATAATCATTGGATGATGTCATAATCATTTTGTTGATGTCATAATTATTTTGTTGATGTCATAATCATTGGATGATGTCATAATCCTTTTGTTGATGTCATAATCATTTGATGATGTCATAATCATTAGATGATGTCATAATCATTTTGTTGATGTCATAATCATTTGATGATGTCATAATCATTGGTGTCATAATCATTGGATGATGTCATAATCATTGGATGATGTCATAATCATTTTGTTGATGTCATAATCATTTGATGATGTCATAATCATTAAATGATGTCATAATCATTTTGTTGATGTCATAATCATTTGATGATGTCATAATCATTGATGTCATAATCATTGGATGATGTCATAATCATTTTGTTGATGTCATAATCAATGGATGATGTCATAATCATTAGATGATGTCATAATCATTTTGTTGATGTCATAATCATTTGATGATATCATAATCATTTGATGATGTCATAATCATTTTGTTGATGTCATAATCATTTGATGATGTCATAATCAATTGATGTCATAATCATTGGATGATGTAATAATCATTTGATGTCATAATCATTTTATGATGTCATAATGATTTGATGATGTCATAATCATTTGATGTCATAATAATTGGATGATGTCATAATCATTTGATGATGTCATAATCGTTTTGTTGATGTCATAATAATTTTGTTGATGTCATAATCATTTTGTTGATGTCATAATCATTTGATGATGTCATAATCATTTGATGTCATAATCATTTTGTTGATGTCATAATCATTTGATGATGTCATAATCATTAGATGATGTCATAATCATTTTGTTGATGTCATAATCATTGGATGATGTCATAATCATTGGATGATGTCATAATCATTTTGTTGATGTCATAATCATTTGATGATGTCATAATCATTTGATGTCATAATCATTGGATGATGTCATAATCATTTTGTTGATGTCATAATCATTTGATGATGTCATAATCATTTGATGATGTCATAATCATTTTGTTGATGTCATAATCATTTGATGATGTCATAATCATTTGATGTCATAATCATTGGATGATGTCATAATCATTTTGTTGATGTCATAATCATTTTATGATGTCATAATCATTTTGTTGATGTCATAATCAATGGATGATGTCATAATCCTTTTGTTGATGTCATAATCATTTGATGATGTCATAATCATTAGATGATGTCATAATCATTTTGTTGATGTCATAATCATTTGATTATGTCATAATCATTTTGTTGATGTCATGATCATTTTGTTGATGTCATAATGATTTGATGATGTCATAATCATTTTGTTGATGTCATAATCATTTGATGATGTCATAATCATTTGATGTCATAATCATTGAATGATGTCATAATCATTTTGTTGATGTCATAATCATTTGATGATGTCATAATCATTTGATGATGACATAATGATTTTGTTGATGTCATAATCATTTGATGATGCCATAATCATTTTGTTGATGTCATAATCATTTTATGATGTCATAATCATTTTGTTGATGTCATAATCATTTTGTTGATGTCATAATGATTTGATGATGTCATAATCATTTGATGTCATAATCATTGGATGATGTCATAATCATTTTGTTGATGTCATAATCATTTGATGATGTCGTAATCATTAGATGATGTCATAATCATTTTGTTGATGTCATAATCATTTGATTTTGTCATAATCATTGATGTCATAATCATTGGATGATGTCATAATCATTTTGTTGATGTCATAATCATTTGATGATGTCATAATCATTAGATGATGTCATAATCATTTTGTTAATGTCATAATCATTTGATGATGTCATAATCATTTGATGTCATAATCATTGGATGATGTCATAATCATTAGATGATGTCATAATCATTTTGTTGATGTCATAATCATTTGATGATGTCATAATCATTTGATGTCATAATCATTTTGTTGATGTCATAATGATTTGATGATGTCATAATCATTTGATGATGTCATAATCATTAGATGATGTCATAATCATTTTGTTGATGTCATAATCATTTGATGATGTCATAATCATTTTGTTGATGTCATAATCATTTTGTTGATGTCATAATGATTTGATGATATCATAATCATTTGATGTCATAATCATTGGATGATGTCATAATCATTTTGTTGATGTCATAATCATTTGATGATGTCATAATCATTAGATGATGTCATAATCATTTTGTTGATGTCATAATCATTTGATGATGTCATAATCATTTGATGTCACAATCATTGGATGATGTCATAATCATTTTGTTGATGTCATAATCATTTGATGATGTCATAATCATTTGATGATGTCATAATCATTTGATGTCATAATTATTGGATGATGTCATAATCATTTTGTTGATGTCATAATCATTTTGTTGATGTCATAATGATTTGATGATATCATAATCATTTGATGTCATAATCATTGGATGATGTCATAATCATTTGATTTCATAATCATTGGATGATGTCATAATCATTTGATGATGTCATAATGATTTTGTTGATGTCATAATCATTTGATGATGCCATAATCATTTTGTTGATGTCATAATCATTTGATGATGTCATAATCATTGGATGATGTCATAATCATTTTGTTGATGTCATAATCATTTTGTTGATGTCATAATGATTTGATGATATCATAATCATTTGATGTCATAATCATTGGATGATGTCATAATCATTTTGTTGATGTCATAATCATTTGATGATGTCATAATCATTTGATTTCATAATCATTGGATGATGTCATAATCATTTGATGATGTCATAATGATTTTGTTGATGTCATAATCATTTGATGATGCCATAATCATTTTGTTGATGTCATAATCATTTGATGATGTCATAATCATTGATGTCATAATCATTGGATGATGTCATAATCATTTTGTTGATGTCATAATCATTTGATGATGTCATAATCATTTGATGATGTCATAATGATTTTGTTGATGTCATAATCATTTGATGATGCCATAATCATTTTGTTGATGTCATAATCATTTGATGATGTCAATCATTAGATGATGTTATAATCATTTTGTTAATGTCATAATCATTTGATGATGTCATAATCATTTGATGTCATAATCATTTTGTTGATCTCATAATCATTTGATGATGTCATAATCATTTGATGATGTCATAATCATTAGATGATGTCATAATCATTTTGTTGATGTCATAATCATTTGATGATGTCATAATCATTTGATGTCATAATCATTGGATGATGTCATAATCATTTTGTTGATGTCATAATCATTTGATTATGTCATAATCATTTGATGATGTCATAATCATTTTGTTGATGTCATAATCATTTGATGATGTCATAATCATTTGATGTCATAATCATTGGATGATGTCATAATCATTTTGTTGATGTCATAATCATTTTATGATGTCATAATCATTTTGTTGATGTCATAATCATTGGATGATGTCATAATCCTTTTGTTGATGTCATAATCATTAAATGATGTCATAATCATTAGTTGATGTCATAATCATTTTGTTGATGTCATAATCATTTGATGATGTCATAATCATTGATGTCATAATCATTGGATGATGCCATAATCATTGGATGATGTCATAATCATTTTGTTGATGTCATAATCATTTGATGATGTCATAATCATTAAATGATGTCATAATCATTTTGTTGATGTCATAATCATTTGATGATGCCACAATCATTTTGTTGATGTCATAATCATTTTATGATGTCATAATCATTTTGTTGATGTCATAATCATTTTGTTGATGTCATAATGATTTGATGATGTCATAATCATTTGATGTCATAATCATTGGATGATGTCATAATCATTTTGTTGATGTCATAATCATTTGATGATGTCGTAATCATTAGATGATGTCATAATCATTTTGTTGATGTCATAATCATTTGATGATGTCATAATTATTGATGTCATAATCATTGGATGATGTCATAATCATTTTGTTGATGTCATAATCATTGGATGATGTCATAATCATTAGATGATGTCATAATCATTTTGTTGATGTCATAATCATTTGATGATGTCATAATCATTTGATGTCATAATCATTTTGTTGATGTCATAATGATTTGATGATGTCATAATCATTTGATGATGTCATAATCATTAGATGATGTCATAATCATTTTGTTGATGTCATAATCATTTGATGATGTCATAATCATTTTGTTGATGTCATAATGATTTGATGATATCATAATCATTTGATGTCATAATCATTGTATGATGTCATAAACATTTTGTTGATGTCATAATCATTTGATGATGTCATAATCATTTGATTTCATAATCATTGGATGATGTCATAATCATTTGATGATGTCATAATGATTTTGTTGATGTCATAATCATTTGATGATGTCATAATCATTGATGTCATAATCATTGGATGATGTCATATTCATTTTGTTGATGTCATAATCATTTGATGATGTCATAATCATTGGATGATGTCATAATCATTTTGTTGATGTCATAGTCATTGGATGATGTCATAATCATTAGATGATGTCCTAATCATTTTGTTGATGTCATAATCATATGATGATGTCATAATCATTTGATGTCATATTCATTTTGTTGATGTCATAATCATTTGATGATGTCATAATCATTTGATGTCATAATCATTTTGTTGATGTCATAATGATTTGATAATGTCATAATCATTTGATGTCATAATCATTTTGTTGATGTCATAATCATATGATGATGTCATAATCATTTGATGTCATATTCATTTTGTTGATGTCATAATCATTTGATGATGTCATAATCATTTGATGTCATAATCATTTTGTTGATGTCATAATCAATTGATGATGTCATAATCATTTTTTTGATGTCATAATCATTTGATGATGTCATAATCATTTTGTTGATGTCATAATCATTTGATGATGTCATAATCATTTGATGTCATAATCATTGGATGATGTCATAATCATTTTGTTGAAGTCATAATCATTTGATGATGTCATAATCATTTTGTTGATGTCATAATCATTTTGTTGATGTCATAATTTTTGGATGATGTCATAATCATTTTGTTGATGTCATAATCATTTGATTATGTCATAATCATTTGATGTCATAATCATTGGATGATGTCATAATCATTTTGTTGATTTCATAATCATTTGATGATGTCATAATCATTAGATGATGTCATAATCATTTTGTTGATGTCATAATCATTTGATGATGTCATAATCATTTGATGTCATAATCATTGGATGATGTCATAATCATTTTGTTGATGTCATAATCATTAGATGATGTCATAATCATTAGATGATGTCATAATCATTTTGTTGATGTCATAATCATTTGATGATGTCATAATCATTAGATGATGTCATAATCATTTTGTTGATGTCATAATCATTTGATGATGTCATAATCATTTGATGTCACAATCATTGGATGATGTCATAATCATTTTGTTGAAGTCATAATCATTTGATGATGTCATAATCATTTTGTTGATGTCATAATCATTTTGTTGATGTCATAATTTTTGGATGATGTCATAATCATTTTGTTGATGTCATAATCATTTGATTATGTCATAATCATTTGATGTCATAATCATTGGATGATGTCATTATCATTTTGTTGATTTCATAATCATTTGATGATGTCATAATCATTAGATGATGTCATAATCATTTTGTTGATGTCATAATCATTTGATGATGTCATAATCATTTGATGTCATAATCATTGGATGATGTCATAATCATTTTGTTGATGTCATAATTATTTTGTTGATGTCATAATCATTGGATGATGTCATAATCCTTTTGTTGATGTCATAATCATTTGATGATGTCATAATCATTAGATGATGTCATAATCATTTTGTTGATGTCATAATCATTTGATGATGTCATAATCATTGGTGTCATAATCATTGGATGATGTCATAATCAGTGGATGATGTCATAATCATTTTGTTGATGTCATAATCATTTGATGATGTCATAATCATTAAATGATGTCATAATCATTTTGTTGATGTCATAATCATTTGATGATGTCATAATCATTGATGTCATAATCATTGGATGATGTCATAATCATTTTGTTGATGTCATAATCAATGGATGATGTCATAATCATTAGATGATGTCATAATCATTTTGTTGATGTCATAATCATTTGATGATATCATAATCATTTGATGATGTCATAATCATTTTGTTGATGTCATAATCATTTGATGATGTCATAATCAATTGATGTCATAATCATTGGATGATGTAATAATCATTTGATGTCATAATCATTTTATGATGTCATAATGATTTGATGATGTCATAATCATTTGATGTCATAATAAATGGATGATGTCATAATCATTTGATGATGTCATAATCGTTTTGTTGATGTCATAATCATTTTGTTGATGTCATAATCATTTTGTTGATGTCATAATCATTTGATGATGTCATAATCATTTGATGTCATAATCATTTTGTTGATGTCATAATCATTTGATGATGTCATAATCATTGGATGATGTCATATTCATTTTGTTGATGTCATAATCATTTGATGATGTCATAATCATTGGATGATGTCATAATCATTTTGTTGATGTCATAGTCATTGGATGATGTCATAATCATTAGATGATGTCCTAATCATTTTGTTGATGTCATAATCATATGATGATGTCATAATCATTTGATGTCATATTCATTTTGTTGATGTCATAATCATTTGATGATGTCATAATCATTTGATGTCATAATCATTTTGTTGATGTCATAATGATTTGATAATGTCATAATCATTTGATGTCATAATCATTTTGTTGATGTCATAATCATATGATGATGTCATAATCATTTGATGTCATATTCATTTTGTTGATGTCATAATCATTTGATGATGTCATAATCATTTGATGTCATAATCATTTTGTTGATGTCATAATCAATTGATGATGTCATAATCATTGGATGATGTCATAATCATTTTTTTGATGTCATAATCATTTGATGATGTCATAATCATTTTGTTGATGTCATAATCATTTGATGATGTCATAATCATTTGATGTCATAATCATTGGATGATGTCATAATCATTTTGTTGAAGTCATAATCATTTGATGATGTCATAATCATTTTGTTGATGTCATAATCATTTTGTTGATGTCATAATTTTTGGATGATGTCATAATCATTTTGTTGATTTCATAATCATTTGATTATGTCATAATCATTTGATGTCATAATCATTGGATGATGTCATAATCATTTTGTTGATTTCATAATCATTTGATGATGTCATAATCATTAGATGATGTCATAATCATTTTGTTGATGTCATAATCATTTGATGATGTCATAATCATTTGATGTCATAATCATTGGATGATGTCATAATCATTTTGTTGATGTCATAATCATTAGATGATGTCATAATCATTAGATGATGTCATAATCATTTTGTTGATGTCATAATCATTTGATGATGTCATAATCATTAGATGATGTCATAATCATTTTGTTGATGTCATAATCATTTGATGATGTCATAATCATTTGATGTCACAATCATTGGATGATGTCATAATCATTTTGTTGAAGTCATAATCATTTGATGATGTCATAATCATTTTGTTGATGTCATAATCATTTTGTTGATGTCATAATTTTTGGATGATGTCATAATCATTTTGTTGATGTCATAATCATTTGATTATGTCATAATCATTTGATGTCATAATCATTGGATGATGTCATTATCATTTTGTTGATTTCATAATCATTTGATGATGTCATAATCATTAGATGATGTCATAATCATTTTGTTGATGTCATAATCATTTGATGATGTCATAATCATTTGATGTCATAATCATTGGATGATGTCATAATCATTTTGTTGATGTCATAATTATTTTGTTGATGTCATAATCATTGGATGATGTCATAATCCTTTTGTTGATGTCATAATCATTTGATGATGTCATAATCATTAGATGATGTCATAATCATTTTGTTGATGTCATAATCATTTGATGATGTCATAATCATTGGTGTCATAATCATTGGATGATGTCATAATCAGTGGATGATGTCATAATCATTTTGTTGATGTCATAATCATTTGATGATGTCATAATCATTAAATGATGTCATAATCATTTTGTTGATGTCATAATCATTTGATGATGTCATAATCATTGATGTCATAATCATTGGATGATGTCATAATCATTTTGTTGATGTCATAATCAATGGATGATGTCATAATCATTAGATGATGTCATAATCATTTTGTTGATGTCATAATCATTTGATGATATCATAATCATTTGATGATGTCATAATCATTTTGTTGATGTCATAATCATTTGATGATGTCATAATCAATTGATGTCATAATCATTGGATGATGTAATAATCATTTGATGTCATAATCATTTTATGATGTCATAATGATTTGATGATGTCATAATCATTTGATGTCATAATAAATGGATGATGTCATAATCATTTGATGATGTCATAATCGTTTTGTTGATGTCATAATCATTTTGTTGATGTCATAATCATTTGATGATGTCATAATCATTTGATGTCATAATCATTTTGTTGATGTCATAATCATTTGATGATGTCATAATCATTAGATGATGTCATAATCATTTTGTTGATGTCATAATAATTGGATGATGTCATAATCATTGGATGATGTCATAATCATTTTGTTGATGTCATAATCATTTGATGATGTCATAATCATTTGATGTCATAATCATTGGATGATGTCATAATCATTTTGTTGATGTCATAATCATTTGATGATGTCATAATCATTTGATGATGTCATAATCATTTTGTTGATGTCATAATCATTTGATGATGTCATAATCATTTGATGTCATAATCATTGGATGATGTCATAATCATTTTGTTGATGTCATAATCATTTTATGATGTCATAATCATTTTGTTGATGTCATAATCAATGGATGATGTCATAATCCTTTTGTTGATGTCATAATCATTTGATGATGTCATAATCATTAGATGATGTCATAATCATTTTGTTGATGTCATAATCATTTTATTATGTCATAATCATTTTGTTGATGTCATGATCATTTTGTTGATGTCATAATGATTTGATGATGTCATAATCATTTTGTTGATGTCATAATCATTTGATGATGTCATAATCATTTGATGTCATAATCATTGAATGATGTCATAATCATTTTGTTGATGTCATAATCATTTGATGATGTCATAATCATTTGATGATGTCATAATGATTTTGTTGATGTCATAATCATTTGATGATGCCATAATCATTTTGTTGATGTCATAATCATTTTATGATGTCATAATCATTTTGTTGATGTCATAATCATTTTGTTGATGTCATAATGATTTGATGATGTCATAATCATTTGATGTCATAATCATTGGATGATGTCATAATCATTTTGTTGATGTCATAATCATTTGATGATGTCGTAATCATTAGATGATGTCATAATCATTTTGTTGATGTCATAATCATTTGATGATGTCATAATCATTGATGTCATAATCATTGGATGATGTCATAATCATTTTGTTGATGTCATAATCATTTGATGATGTCATAATCATTAGATGATGTCATAATCATTTTGTTAATGTCATAATCATTTGATGATGTCATAATCATTTGATGTCATAATCATTGGATGATGTCATAATCATTAGATGATGTCATAATCATTTTGTTGATGTCATAATCATTTGATGATGTCATAATCATTTGATGTCATAATCATTTTGTTGATGTCATAATGATTTGATGATGTCATAATCATTTGATGATGTCATAATCATTAGATGATGTCATAATCATTTTGTTGATGTCATAATCATTTGATGATGTCATAATCATTTTGTTCATGTCATAATCATTTTGTTGATGTCATAATGATTTGATGATATCATAATCATTTGATGTCATAATCATTGGATGATGTCATAATCATTTTGTTGATGTCATAATCATTTGATGATGTCATAATCATTAGATGATGTCATAATCATTTTGTTGATGTCATAATCATTTGATGATGTCATAATCATTTGATGTCACAATCATTGGATGATGTCATAATCATTTTGTTGATGTCATAATCATTTGATGATGTCATAATCATTTGATGATGTCATAATCATTGGATGATGTCATAATCATTTTGCTGATGTCATAATCATTTTGTTGATGTCATAATCATTGGATGATGTCATAATCCTTTTGTTGATGTCATAATCATTTGATGATGTCATAATCATTAGATGATGTCATAATCATTTTGTTGATGTCATAATCATTTGATGATGTCATAATCATTGGTGTCATAATCATTGGATGATGTCATAATCATTGGATGATGTCATAATCATTTTGTTGATGTCATAATCATTTGATGATGTCATAATCATTAAATGATGTCATAATCATTTTGTTGATGTCATAATCATTTGATGATGTCATAATCATTGATGTCATAATCATTGGATGATGTCATAATCATTTTGTGGATGTCATAATCAATGGATGATGTCATAATCATTAGATGATGTCATAATCATTTTGTTCATGTCATAATCATTTGATGATATCATAATCATTTGATGATGTCATAATCATTTTGTTGATGTCATAATCATTTGATGATGTCATAATCATTGGATGATGTAATAATCATTTGATGTCATAATCATTTTATGATGTCATAATGATTTGATGATGTCATAATCATTTGATGTCATAATCATTGGATGATGTCATAATCATTTGATGATGTCATAATCGTTTTGTTGATGTCATAATCATTTTGTTGATGTCATAATCATTTTGTTGATGTCATAATCATTTGATGGTGTCATAATCATTTGATGTCATAATCATTGGATGATGTCATAATCATTTTGTTGATGTCATAATCATTGGATGATGTCATAATCATTGGATGATGTCATAATCATTTTGTTGATGTCATAATCATTTGATGATGTCATAATCATTTGATGTCATAATCATTGGATGATGTCATAATCATTTTGTTGATGTCATAATCATTTGATGATGTCATAATCATTTGATGATGTCATAATCATTTTGTTGATGTCATAATCATTTGATGATGTCATAATCATTTGATGTCATAATCATTGGATGATGTCATAATCATTTTGTTGATGTCATAATCGTTTTATGATGTCATAATCATTTTGTTGATGTCATAATCAATGGATGATGTCATAATCCTTTTGTTGATGTCATAATCATTTGATGATGTCATAATCATTAGATGATGTCATAATCATTTTGTTGATGTCATAATCATTTGATGATGTCATAATCATTTTGTTGATGTCATGATCATTTTGTTGATGTCATAATGATTTGATGATGTCATAATCATTTTGTTGATGTCATAATCATTTGATGATGTCATAATCATTTGATGTCATAATCATTGAATGATGTCATAATCATTTTGTTAATGTCATAATCATTTGATGATGTCATAATCATTTGATGATGTCATAATGATTTTGTTGATGTCATAATCATTTGATGATGCCACAATCATTTTGTTGATGTCATAATCATTTTATGATGTCATAATCATTTTGTTGATGTCATAATCATTTTGTTGATGTCATAATGATTTGATGATGTCATAATCATTTGATGTCATAATCATTGGATGATGTCATAATCATTTTGTTGATGTCATAATCATTTGATGATGTCATAATCATTAGATGATGTCATAATCATTTTGTTGATGTCATAATCATTTGATGATGTCATAATTATTGATGTCATAATCATTGGATGATGTCATAATCATTTTGTTGATGTCATAATCATTGGATGATGTCATAATCATTAGATGATGTCATAATCATTTTGTTGATGTCATAATCATTTGATGATGTCATAATCATTTGATGTCATAATCATTTTGTTGATGTCATAATGATTTGATGATGTCATAATCATTTGATGATGTCATAATCATTAGATGATGTCATAATCATTTTGTTGATGTCATAATCATTTGATGATGTCATAATCATTTTGTTGATGTCATAATGATTTGATGATATCATAATCATTTGATGTCATAATCATTGGATGATGTCATAATCATTTGATGATGTCATAATCATTTGATGATGTCATAATCATTTGATTTCATAATCATTGGATGATGTCATAATCATTTGATGATGTCATAATGATTTTGTTGATGTCATAATCATTTGATGATGCCATAATCATTTTGTTGATGTCATAATCATTTGATGATGTCATAATCATTGGATGATGTCATAATCATTTTGTTGATGTCATAATCATTTTGTTGATGTCATAATGATTTGATGATATCATAATCATTTGATGTCATAATCATTGGATGATGTCATAATCATTTTGTTGATGTCATAATCATTTGATGATGTCATAATCATTTGATTTCATAATCATTGGATGATGTCATAATCATTTGATGATGTCATAATGATTTTGTTGATGTCATAATCATTTGATGATGCCATAATCATTTTGTTGATGTCATAATCATTTGATGATGTCATAATCATTGATGTCATAATCATTGGATGATGTCATAATCATTTTGTTGATGTCATAATCATTTGATGATGTCATAATCATTTGATGATGTCATAATGATTTTGTTGATGTCATAACCATTTGATGATGCCATAATCATTTTGTTGATGTCATAATCATTTGATGATGTCAATCATTAGATGATGTTATAATCATTTTGTTAATGTCATAATCATTTGATGATGTCATAATCATTTGATGTCATAATCATTTTGTTGATGTCATAATCATTTGATGATGTCATAATCATTTGATGATGTCATAATCATTAGATGATGTCATAATCATTTTGTTGATGTCATAATCATTTGATGATGTCATAATCATTTGATGTCATAATCATTGGATGATGTCATAATCATTTTGTTGATGTCATAATCATTTGATGATGTCATAATCATTTGATGATGTCATAATCATTTTGTTGATGTCATAATCATTTGATGATGTCATAATCATTTGATGTCATAATCATTGGATGATGTCATAATCATTTTGTTGATGTCATAATCATTTTATGATGTCATAATCATTTTGTTGATGTCATAATCATTGGATGATGTCATAATCCTTTTGTTGATGTCATAATCATTAGATGATGTCATAATCATTAGTTGATGTCATAATCATTTTGTTGATGTCATAATCATTTGATGATGTCATAATCATTGATGTCATAATCATTGGATGATGCCATAATCATTGGATGATGTCATAATCATTTTGTTGATGTCATAATCATTTGATGATGTCATAATCATTAAATGATGTCATAATCATTTTGTTGATGTCATAATCATTTGATGATGCCACAATCATTTTGTTGATGTCATAATCATTTTATGATGTCATAATCATTTTGTTGATGTCATAATCATTTTGTTGATGTCATAATGATTTGATGATGTCATAATCATTTGATGTCATAATCATTGGATGATGTCATAATCATTTTGTTGATGTCATAATCATTTGATGATGTCGTAATCATTAGATGATGTCATGATCATTTTGTTGATGTCATAATCATTTGATGATGTCATAATTATTGATGTCATAATCATTGGATGATGTCATAATCATTTTGTTGATGTCATAATCATTGGATGATGTCATAATCATTACATGATGTCATAATCATTTTGTTGATGTCATAATCATTTGATGATGTCATAATCATTTGATGTCATAATCATTTTGTTGATGTCATAATGATTTGATGATGTCATAATCATTTGATGATGTCATAATCATTAGATGATGTCATAATCATTTTGTTGATGTCATAATCATTTGATGATGTCATAATCATTTTGTTGATGTCATAATGATTTGATGATATCATAATCATTTGATGTCATAATCATTGGATGATGACATAATCATTTTGTTGATGTCATAATCATTTGATGATGTCATAATCATTTGATTTCATAATCATTGGATGATGTCATAATCATTTGATGATGTCATAATGATTTTGTTGATGTCATAATCATTTGATGATGCCATAATCATTTTGTTGATGTCATAATATTTTGATGATGTCATAATCATTGATGTCATAATCATTGGATGATGTCATATTCATTTTGTTGATGTCATAATCATTTGATGATGTCATAATCATTGGATGATGTCATAATCATTTTGTTGATGTCATAGTCATTGGATGATGTCATAATCATTAGATGATGTCCTAATCATTTTGTTGATGTCATAATCATTTGATGATGTCATAATCATTTGATGTCATAATCATTTTGTTGATGTCATAATGATTTGATAATGTCATAATCATTTGATGTCATAATCATTTTGTTGATGTCATAATCAATTGATGATGTCATAATCATTGGATGATGTCATAATCATTTTTTTGAAGTCATAATCATTTGATGATGTCATAATCATTTTGTTGATGTCATAATCATTTGATGATGTCATAATCATTTGATGTCATAATCATTGGATGATGTCATAATCATTTTGTTGAAGTCATAATCATTTGATGATGTCATAATCATTTTGTTGATGTCATAATCATTTTGTTGATGTCATAATCATTGGATGATGTCATAATCATTTTGTTGATGTCATAATCATTTGATGATGTCATAATCATTTGATGTCATAATCATTGGATGATGTCATAATCATTTTGTTGATTTCATAATCATTTGTTGATGTCATAATCATTAGATGATGTCATAATCATTTTGTTGATGTCATAATCATTTGATGATGTCATAATCATTTGATGTCATAATCATTGGATGATGTCATAATCATTTTGTTGATGTCATAATCATTTGATGATGTCATAATCATTAGATGATGTCATAATCATTTTGTTGATGTCATAATCATTAGATGATGTCATAATCATTAGATGATGTCATAATCATTTTGTTGATGTCATAATCATTTGATGATGTCATAATCATTTGATGTCACAATCATTGGATGATGTCATAATCATTTTGTTGATGTCATAATCATTTGATGATGTCATAATCATTTGATGATGTCATAATCATTTTGTTGATGTCATAATCATTTGATGATGTCATAATCATTTGATGTCATAATCATTGGATGATGTCATAATCATTTTGTTGATGTCATAATCGTTTTATGATGTCATAATCATTTTGTTGATGTCATAATCAATGGATGATGTCATAATCCTTTTGTTGATGTCATAATCATTTGATGATGTCATAATCATTAGATGATGTCATAATCATTTTGTTGATGTCATAATCATTTGATGATGTCATAATCATTTTGTTGATGTCATGATCATTTTGTTGATGTCATAATGATTTGATGATGTCATAATCATTTTGTTGATGTCATAATCATTTGATGATGTCATAATCATTTGATGTCATAATCATTGAATGATGTCATAATCATTTTGTTAATGTCATAATCATTTGATGATGTCATAATCATTTGATGATGTCATAATGATTTTGTTGATGTCATAATCATTTGATGATGCCACAATCATTTTGTTGATGTCATAATCATTTTATGATGTCATAATCATTTTGTTGATGTCATAATCATTTTGTTGATGTCATAATGATTTGATGATGTCATAATCATTTGATGTCATAATCATTGGATGATGTCATAATCATTTTGTTGATGTCATAATCATTTGATGATGTCATAATCATTAGATGATGTCATAATCATTTTGTTGATGTCATAATCATTTGATGATGTCATAATTATTGATGTCATAATCATTGGATGATGTCATAATCATTTTGTTGATGTCATAATCATTGGATGATGTCATAATCATTAGATGATGTCATAATCATTTTGTTGATGTCATAATCATTTGATGATGTCATAATCATTTGATGTCATAATCATTTTGTTGATGTCATAATGATTTGATGATGTCATAATCATTTGATGATGTCATAATCATTAGATGATGTCATAATCATTTTGTTGATGTCATAATCATTTGATGATGTCATAATCATTTTGTTGATGTCATAATGATTTGATGATATCATAATCATTTGATGTCATAATCATTGGATGATGTCATAATCATTTGATGATGTCATAATCATTTGATGATGTCATAATCATTTGATTTCATAATCATTGGATGATGTCATAATCATTTGATGATGTCATAATGATTTTGTTGATGTCATAATCATTTGATGATGCCATAATCATTTTGTTGATGTCATAATCATTTGATGATGTCATAATCATTGGATGATGTCATAATCATTTTGTTGATGTCATAATCATTTTGTTGATGTCATAATGATTTGATGATATCATAATCATTTGATGTCATAATCATTGGATGATGTCATAATCATTTTGTTGATGTCATAATCATTTGATGATGTCATAATCATTTGATTTCATAATCATTGGATGATGTCATAATCATTTGATGATGTCATAATGATTTTGTTGATGTCATAATCATTTGATGATGCCATAATCATTTTGTTGATGTCATAATCATTTGATGATGTCATAATCATTGATGTCATAATCATTGGATGATGTCATAATCATTTTGTTGATGTCATAATCATTTGATGATGTCATAATCATTTGATGATGTCATAATGATTTTGTTGATGTCATAACCATTTGATGATGCCATAATCATTTTGTTGATGTCATAATCATTTGATGATGTCAATCATTAGATGATGTTATAATCATTTTGTTAATGTCATAATCATTTGATGATGTCATAATCATTTGATGTCATAATCATTTTGTTGATGTCATAATCATTTGATGATGTCATAATCATTTGATGATGTCATAATCATTAGATGATGTCATAATCATTTTGTTGATGTCATAATCATTTGATGATGTCATAATCATTTGATGTCATAATCATTGGATGATGTCATAATCATTTTGTTGATGTCATAATCATTTGATGATGTCATAATCATTTGATGATGTCATAATCATTTTGTTGATGTCATAATCATTTGATGATGTCATAATCATTTGATGTCATAATCATTGGATGATGTCATAATCATTTTGTTGATGTCATAATCATTTTATGATGTCATAATCATTTTGTTGATGTCATAATCATTGGATGATGTCATAATCCTTTTGTTGATGTCATAATCATTAGATGATGTCATAATCATTAGTTGATGTCATAATCATTTTGTTGATGTCATAATCATTTGATGATGTCATAATCATTGATGTCATAATCATTGGATGATGCCATAATCATTGGATGATGTCATAATCATTTTGTTGATGTCATAATCATTTGATGATGTCATAATCATTAAATGATGTCATAATCATTTTGTTGATGTCATAATCATTTGATGATGCCACAATCATTTTGTTGATGTCATAATCATTTTATGATGTCATAATCATTTTGTTGATGTCATAATCATTTTGTTGATGTCATAATGATTTGATGATGTCATAATCATTTGATGTCATAATCATTGGATGATGTCATAATCATTTTGTTGATGTCATAATCATTTGATGATGTCGTAATCATTAGATGATGTCATGATCATTTTGTTGATGTCATAATCATTTGATGATGTCATAATTATTGATGTCATAATCATTGGATGATGTCATAATCATTTTGTTGATGTCATAATCATTGGATGATGTCATAATCATTACATGATGTCATAATCATTTTGTTGATGTCATAATCATTTGATGATGTCATAATCATTTGATGTCATAATCATTTTGTTGATGTCATAATGATTTGATGATGTCATAATCATTTGATGATGTCATAATCATTAGATGATGTCATAATCATTTTGTTGATGTCATAATCATTTGATGATGTCATAATCATTTTGTTGATGTCATAATGATTTGATGATATCATAATCATTTGATGTCATAATCATTGGATGATGACATAATCATTTTGTTGATGTCATAATCATTTGATGATGTCATAATCATTTGATTTCATAATCATTGGATGATGTCATAATCATTTGATGATGTCATAATGATTTTGTTGATGTCATAATCATTTGATGATGCCATAATCATTTTGTTGATGTCATAATATTTTGATGATGTCATAATCATTGATGTCATAATCATTGGATGATGTCATATTCATTTTGTTGATGTCATAATCATTTGATGATGTCATAATCATTGGATGATGTCATAATCATTTTGTTGATGTCATAGTCATTGGATGATGTCATAATCATTAGATGATGTCCTAATCATTTTGTTGATGTCATAATCATTTGATGATGTCATAATCATTTGATGTCATAATCATTTTGTTGATGTCATAATGATTTGATAATGTCATAATCATTTGATGTCATAATCATTTTGTTGATGTCATAATCAATTGATGATGTCATAATCATTGGATGATGTCATAATCATTTTTTTGAAGTCATAATCATTTGATGATGTCATAATCATTTTGTTGATGTCATAATCATTTGATGATGTCATAATCATTTGATGTCATAATCATTGGATGATGTCATAATCATTTTGTTGAAGTCATAATCATTTGATGATGTCATAATCATTTTGTTGATGTCATAATCATTTTGTTGATGTCATAATCATTGGATGATGTCATAATCATTTTGTTGATGTCATAATCATTTGATGATGTCATAATCATTTGATGTCATAATCATTGGATGATGTCATAATCATTTTGTTGATTTCATAATCATTTGTTGATGTCATAATCATTAGATGATGTCATAATCATTTTGTTGATGTCATAATCATTTGATGATGTCATAATCATTTGATGTCATAATCATTGGATGATGTCATAATCATTTTGTTGATGTCATAATCATTTGATGATGTCATAATCATTAGATGATGTCATAATCATTTTGTTGATGTCATAATCATTAGATGATGTCATAATCATTAGATGATGTCATAATCATTTTGTTGATGTCATAATCATTTGATGATGTCATAATCATTTGATGTCACAATCATTGGATGATGTCATAATCATTTTGTTGATGTCATAATCATTTGATGATGTCATAATCATTTGATGATGTCATAATCATTTTGTTGATGTCATAATCATTTGATGATGTCATAATCATTTGATGTCATAATCATTGGATGATGTCATAATCATTTTGTTGATGTCATAATCATTTTGTTGATGTCATAATCATTGGATGATGTCATAATCCTTTTGTTGATGTCATAATCATTTGATGATGTCATAATCATTAGATGATGTCATAATCATTTTGTTGATGTCATAATCATTTGATGATGTCATAATCATTGGTGTCATAATCATTGGATGATGTCATAATCATTGGATGATGTCATAATCATTTTGTTGATGTCATAATCATTTGATGATGTCATAATCATTAAATGATGTCATAATCATTTTGTTGATGTCATAATCATTTGATGATGTCATAATCATTGATGTCATAATCATTGGATGATGTCATAATCATTTTGTTGATGTCATAATCAATGGATGATGTCATAATCATTAGATGATGTCATAATCATTTTGTTGATGTCATAATCATTTGATGATATCATAATCATTTGATGATGTCATAATCATTTTGTTGATGTCATAATCATTTGATGATGTCATAATCAATTGATGTCATAATCATTGGATGATGTAATAATCATTTGATGTCATAATCATTTTATGATGTCATAATGATTTGATGATGTCATAATCATTTGATGTCATAATAATTGGATGATGTCATAATCATTTGATGATGTCATAATCGTTTTGTTGATGTCATAATCATTTTGTTGATGTCATAATCATTTTGTTGATGTCATAATCATTTGATGATGTCATAATCATTTGATGTCATAATCATTTTGTTGATGTCATAATCATTTGATGATGTCATAATCATTAGATGATGTCATAATCATTTTGTTGATGTCATAATCATTGGATGATGTCATAATCATTGGATGATGTCATAATCATTTTGTTGATGTCATAATCATTTGATGATGTCATAATTATTTGATGTCATAATCATTGGATGATGTCATAATCATTTTGTTGATGTCATAATCATTTGATGATGTCATAATCATTTGATGATGTCATAATCATTTTGTTGATGTCATAATCATTTGATGATGTCATAATCATTTGATGTCATAATCATTGGATGATGTCATAATCATTTTGCTGATGTCATAAACATTTTATGATGTCATAATCATTTTGTTGATGTCATAATCAATGGATGATGTCATAATCCTTTTGTTGATGTCATAATCATTTGATGATGTCATAATCATTAGATGATGTCATAATCATTTTGTTGATGTCATAATCATTTGATTATGTCATAATCATTTTGTTGATGTCATGATCATTTTGTTGATGTCATAATGATTTGATGATGTCATAATCATTTTGTTGATGTCATAATCATTTGATGATGTCATAATCATTTGATGTCATAATCATTGAATGATGTCATAATCATTTTGTTGATGTCATAATCATTTGATGATGTCATAATCATTTGATGATGTCATAATGATTTTGTTGATGTCATAATCATTTGATGATGCCATAATCATTTTGTTGATGTCATAATCATTTTATGATGTCATAATCATTTTGTTGATGTCATAATCATTTTGTTGATGTCATAATGATTTGATGATGTCATAATCATTTGATGTCATAATCATTGGATGATGTCATAATCATTTTGTTGATGTCATAATCATTTGATGATGTCGTAATCATTAGATGATGTCATAATCATTTTGATGATGTCATAATCATTTGATGATGTCATAATCATTGATGTCATAATCATTGGATGATGTCATAATCATTTTGTTGATGTCATAATCATTTGATGATGTCATAATCATTAGATGATGTCATAATAATTTTGTTAATGTCATAATCATTTGATGATGTCATAATCATTTGATGTCATAATCATTGGATGATGTCATAATCACTAGATGATGTCATAATCATTTTGTTGATGTCATAATCATTTGATGATGTCATAATCATTTGATGTCATAATCATTTTGTTGATGTCATAATGATTTGATGATGTCATAATCATTTGATGATGTCATAATCATTAGATGATGTCATAATCATTTTGTTGATGTCATAATCATTTTGTTGATGTCATAATGATTTGATGATATCATAATCATTTGATGTCATAATCATTGGATGATGTCATAATCATTTTGTTGATGTCATAATCATTTGATGATGTCATAATCATTAGATGATGTCATAATCATTTTGTTGATGTCATAATCATTTGATGATGTCATAATCATTAGATGATGTCATAATCATTTTGTTGATGTCATAATCATTTGATGATGTCATAATCATTTGATGTCACAATCATTGGATGATGTCATAATCATTTTGTTGATGTCATAATCATTTGATGATGTCATAATCATTTGATGATGTCATAATCATTTGATGTCATAATCATTGGATGATGTCATAATCATTTTGTTGATGTCATAATCATTTTGTTGATGTCATAATCATTGGATGATGTCATAATCCTTTTGTTGATGTCATAATCATTTGATGATGTCATAATCATTAGATGATATCATAATCATTTTGTTGATGTCATAATCATTTGATGATGTCATAATCATTGGTGTCATAATCATTGGATGATGTCATAATCATTGGATGATGTCATAATCATTTTGTTGATGTCATAATCATTTGATGATGTCATAATCATTAAATGATGTCATAATCATTTGATGATGTCATAATCATTGATGTCATAATCATTGGATGATGTCATAATCATTTTGTGGATGCCATAATCAATGGATGATGTCATAATCATTAGATGATGTCATAATCATTTTGTTGATGTCATAATCATTTGATGATATCATAATCATTTGATGATGTCATAATCATTTTGTTGATGTCATAATCATTTGATGATGTCATAATCAATTGATGTCATAATCATTGGATGATGTCATAATCATTTGATGTCATAATCATTTTATGATGTCATAATGATTTGATGATGTCATAATCATTTGATGTCATAATCATTGGATGATGTCATAATCCTTTTGTTGATGTCATAATCATTTTGTTGATGTCATAATCATTTGATGGTGTCATAAACATTTGATGTCATAATCATTGGATGATGTCATAATCATTTTGTTGATGTCATAATCATTTGATGATGTCATAATCATTAGATGATGTCATAATCATTTTGTTGATGTCATAATCATTGGATGATGTCATAATCATTGGATGATGTCATAATCATTTTGTTGATGTCATAATCATTTGATGATGTCATAATCATTTGATGTCATAATCATTGGATGATGTCATAATCATTTTGTTGATGTCATAATCATTTGATGATGTCATAATCATTTGATGATGTCATAATCATTTTGTTGATGTCATAATCATTTGATGATGTCATAATCATTTGATGTCGTAATCATTGGATGATGTCATAATCATTTTGTTGATGTCATAATCGTTTTATGATGTCATAATCATTTTGTTGATGTCATAATCAATGGATGATGTCATAATCCTTTTGTTGATGTCATAATCATTTGATGATGTCATAATCATTAGATGATGTCATAATCATTTTGTTGATGTCATAATCATTTGATGATGTCATAATCATTTTGTTGATGTCATAATCATTTGATGTCATAATCATGTTGTTGATGTCATAATGATTTGATGATGTCATTATCATTTGATGTCATAATCATTGGATGATGTCATAATCATTTTGTTGATGTCATAATCATTTGATGATGTCATAATCATTTGATGTCATAATCATTGGATGATGTCATAATCATTTTGTTGATGTCATAATCATTTGATGATGTCGTAATCATTAGATGATGTCATAATCATTTTGATGATGTCATAATCATTTGATGATGTCATAATCATTGATGTCATAATCATTGGATGATGTCATAATCATTTTGTTGATGTCATAATCATTTGATGATGTCATAATCATTAGATGATGTCATAATCATTTTGTTAATGTCATAATCATTTGATGATGTCATAATCATTTGATGTCATAATCATTGGATGATGTCATAATCATTAGATGATGTCATAATCATTTTGTTGATGTCATAATCATTTGATGATGTCATAATCATTTGATGTCATAATCATTTTGTTGATGTCATAATGATTTGATGATGTCATAATCATTTGATGATGTCATAATCATTAGATGATGTCATAATCATTTTGTTGATGTCATAATCATTTTGTTGATGTCATAATGATTTGATGATATCATAATCATTTGATGTCATAATCATTGGATGATGTCATAATCATTTTGTTGATGTCATAATCATTTGATGATGTCATAATCATTAGATGATGTCATAATCATTTTGTTGATGTCATAATCATTTGATGATGTCATAATCATTAGATGATGTCATAATCATTTTGTTGATGTCATAATCATTTGATGATGTCATAATCATTTGATGTCACAATCATTGGATGATGTCATAATCATTTTGTTGATGTCATAATCATTTGATGATGTCATAATCATTTGATGATGTCATAATCATTTGATGTCATAATCATTGGATGATGTCATAATCATTTTGTTGATGTCATAATCATTTTGTTGATGTCATAATCATTGGATGATGTCATAATCCTTTTGTTGATGTCATAATCATTTGATGATGTCATAATCATTAGATGATATCATAATCATTTTGTTGATGTCATAATCATTTGATGATGTCATAATCATTGGTGTCATAATCATTGGATGATGTCATAATCATTGGATGATGTCATAATCATTTTGTTGATGTCATAATCATTTGATGATGTCATAATCATTAAATGATGTCATAATCATTTTGTTGATGTCATAATCATTTGATGATGTCATAATCATTGATGTCATAATCATTGGATGATGTCATAATCATTTTGTGGATGCCATAATCAATGGATGATGTCATAATCATTAGATGATGTCATAATCATTTTGTTGATGTCATAATCATTTGATGATATCATAATCATTTGATGATGTCATAATCATTTTGTTGATGTCATAATCATTTGATGATGTCATAATCAATTGATGTCATAATCATTGGATGATGTCATAATCATTTGATGTCATAATCATTTTATGATGTCATAATGATTTGATGATGTCATAATCATTTGATGTCATAATCATTGGATGATGTCATAATCGTTTTGTTGATGTCATAATCATTTTGTTGATGTCATAATCATTTGATGGTGTCATAATCATTTGATGTCATAATCATTGGATGATGTCATAATCATTTTGTTGATGTCATAATCATTTGATGATGTCATAATCATTAGATGATGTCATAATCATTTTGTTGATGTCATAATCATTGGATGATGTCATAATCATTGGATGATGTCATAATCATTTTGTTGATGTCATAATCATTTGATGATGTCATAATCATTTGATGTCATAATCATTGGATGATGTCATAATCATTTTGTTGATGTCATAATCATTTGATGATGTCATAATCATTTGATGATGTCATAATCATTTTGTTGATGTCATAATCATTTGATGATGTCATAATCATTTGATGTCATAATCATTGGATGATGTCATAATCATTTTGTTGATGTCATAATCGTTTTATGATGTCATAATCATTTTGTTGATGTCATAATCAATGGATGATGTCATAATCCTTTTGTTGATGTCATAATCATTTGATGATGTCATAATCATTAGATGATGTCATAATCATTTTGTTGATGTCATAATCATTTGATGATGTCATAATCATTTTGTTGATGTCATGATCATTTTGTTGATGTCATAATGATTTGATGATGTCATAATCATTTTGTTGATGTCATAATCATTTGATGATGTCATAATCATTTGATGTCATAATCATTGAATGATGTCATAATCATTTTGTTGATGTCATAATCATTTGATGATGTCATAATCATTTGATGATGTCATAATGATTTTGTTGATGTCATAATCATTTGATGATGCCACAATCATTTTGTTGATGTCATAATCATTTTATGATGTCATAATCATTTTGTTGATGTCATAATCATTTTGTTGATGTCATAATGATTTGATGATGTCATAATCATTTGATGTCATAATCATTGGATGATGTCATAATCATTTTGTTGATGTCATAATCATTTGATGATGTCGTAATCATTTGATGATGTCATAATAATTGATGTCATAATCATTGGATGATGTCATAATCATTTTGTTGATGTCATAATCATTGGATGATGTCATAATCATTAGATGATGTCATAATCATTTTGTTGATGTCATAATCATTTGATGATGTCATAATCATTTGATGTCATAATCATTTAGTTGATGTCATAATGATTTGATGATGTCATAATCATTTGATGATGTCATAATCATTAGATGATGTCATAATCATTTTGTTGATGTCATAATCATTTGATGATGTCATAATCATTTTGTTGATGTCATAATCATTTTGTTGATGTCATAATGATTTGATGATATCATAATCATTTGATGTCATAATCATTGGATGATGTCATAATCATTTTGTTGATGTCATAATCATTTGATGATGTCATAATCATTTGATTTCATAATCATTGGATGGTGTCATAATCATTTGATGATGTCATAATGATTTTGTTGATGTCATAATCATTTGATGATGCCATAATCATTTTGTTGATGTCATAATATTTTGATGATGTCATAATCATTGATGTCATAATCATTGGATGATGTCATATTCATTTTGTTGATGTCATAATCATTTGATGATGTCATAATCATTAGATGATGTCATAATCATTTTGTTGATGTCATAATCATTTGATGATGTCATAATCATTGGATGATGTCATATTCATTTTGTTGATGTCATAGTCATTGGATGATGTCATAATCATTAGATGATGTCCTAATCATTTTGTTGATGTCATAGTCATATGATGATGTCATAATCATTTGATGTCATATTCATTTTGTTGATGTCATAATGATTTGATGATGTCATAATCATTTTGTTGATGTCATAATCATTTGATGATGTCATAATCATTTGATGTCATAATAATTTGATGTCATAATCATTTTGTTGATGTCATAATGATTTGATAATGTCATAATCATTTGATGTCATAATCATTGGATGATGTCATAATCATTTTGTTGATGTCATAATCAATTGATGATGTCATAATCATTGGATGATGTCATAATCATTTTGTTGATGTCATAATCATTTGATGATGTCATAATCATTTGATGTCATAATCATTGGATGATGTCATAATCATTTTTTTGATGTCATAATCATTTGATGATGTCATAATCATTTTGTTGATGTCATAATCATTTGATGATGTCATAATCATTTGATGTCATAATCATTGGATGATGTCATAATCATTTTGTTGATGTCATAATCATTTTGTTGATGTCATAATCATTGGATGATGTCATAATCATTTTGTTGATGTCATAATCATTTGATGATGTCATAATCATTTGATGTCATAATCATTGGATGATGTCATAATCATTTTGTTGATTTCATAATCATTTGATGATGTCATAATCATTAGATGATGTCATAATCATTTTGTTGATGTCATAATCATTTGATGATGTCATAATCATTTGATGTCATAATCATTGGATGATGTCATAATCATTTTGTTGATGTCATCATCATTTGATGATGTCATAATCATTAGATGATGTCATAATCATTTTGTTGATGTCATAATCATTTGATGATGTCATAATCATTAGATGATGTCATAATCCTTTTGTTGATGTCATAATCATTTGATGATGTCATAATCCTTTTGTTGATGTCATAATCATTTGATGATGTCATAATCATTAGATGATGTCATAATCATTTTGTTGATGTCATAATCATTTGATGATGTCATAATCATTAGATGATGTCATAATCATTTTGTTGATGTCATAATCATTTTGTTGATGTCATAATCATTTGATGATGTCATAATCATTTGATGTCATAATCATTGGATGATGTCATAATCATTTTGTTGATGTCATAATCATTTGATGATGTCATAATCATTAGATGATGTCATAATCATTTTGTTGATGTCATAATCATTTGATGATGTCATAATCATTAGATGATGTCATAATCCTTTTGTTGATGTCATAATCATTTGATGATGTCATAATCCTTTTGTTGATGTCATAATCATTTGATGATGTCATAATCATTAGATGATGTCATAATCATTTTGTTGATGTCATAATCATTGGATGATGTCATAATCCTTTTGTTGATGTCATAATCATTTGATGATGTCATAATCATTAGATGATGTCATAATCATTTTGTTGATGTCATAATCATTTGATGATGTCATAATCATTTGATGTCATAATCATTGGATGATGTAATAATCATTTGATGTCATAATCATTTTATGATGTCATAATGATTTGATGATGTCATAATCATTTGATGTCATAATCATTTTGTTGATGTCATAATCATTTGATGATGTCATAATCATTAGATGATGTCATAATCATTTTGTTGATGTCATAATCATTTGATGATGTCATAATCATTTGATGTCATAATCATTTTGTTGATGTCATAATGATTTGATGATGTCATAATCATTAGATGATGTCATAATCATTTTGTTGATGTCATAATCATTTGATGATGTCATAATCATTTTGTTGATGTCATAATGATTTGATGATATCATAATCATTTGATGTCATAATCATTGGATGATGTCATAATCATTTTGATGATGTCATAATCATTTGATGATGTCATAATCATTTGATTTCATAATCATTGAATGATGTCATAATCATTTGATGATGTCATAATGATTTTGTTGATGTCATAATCATTTGATGATGCCATAATCATTTTGTTGATGTCATAATCATTTGATGATGTCATAATCATTGATGTCATAATCATTGGATGATGTCATAATCATTTTGTTGATGTCATAATCATTTTGTTGATGTCATAATGATTTGATGATATCATAATCATTTGATGTCATAATCATTGGATGATGTCATAATCATTTTGTTGATGTCATAATCATTTGATGATGTCATAATCATTTGATTTCATAATCATTGGATGATGTCATAATCATTTGATGATGTCATAATGATTTTGTTGATGTCATAATCATTTGTTGATGCCATAATCATTTTGTTGATGTCATAATCATTTGATGATGTCATAATCATTGATGTCATAATCATTGGATGATGTCATAATCATTTTGTTGATGTCATAATCATTTGATGATGTCATAATCATTTGATGATGTCATAATGATTTTGTTGATGTCATAATCATTTGATGATGCCATAATCATTTTGTTGATGTCATAATCATTTTATGATGTCATAATCATTTTGTTGATGTCATAATCATTTTGTTGATGTCATAATGATTTGATGATGTCATAATCATTTGATGTCATAATCATTGGATGATGTCATAATCATTTTGTTGATGTCATAATTATTTGATGATGTCATAATCATTAGATGATGTCATAATCATTTTGTTGATGTCATAATCATTTGATGATGTCATAATCATTGATGTCATAATCATTGGATGATGTCATAATCATTTTGTTGATGTCATAATCATTGGATGATGTAATAATCAATAGATGATGTCATAATCATTTTGTTGATGTCATAATCATTAGATGATGTCATAATCATTTTGTTGATGTCATAATCATTTGATGATGTCATAATCATTTTGTTGATGTCATAATCATTTTGTTGATGTCATAATCATTTGATGATGTCATAATCATTTTGTTGATGTCATAATCATTTTGTTGATGTCATAATGATTTGATGATATCATAATCATTTGATGTCATAATCATTGGATGATGTCATAATCATTTTGTTGATGTCATAATCATTTGATGATGTCATAATCATTTGATGTCATAATCATTGGATGATGTTATAATCATTGGATGATGTCATAATCATTTTGTTGATGTCATAATCATTTGATGATGCCATAATCATTTTGTTGATGTCATAATCATTTTATGATGTCATAATCATTTTGTTGATGTCATAATCATTTTGTTGATATCATAATGATTTGATGATGTCATAATCATTTGATGTCATAATCATTGGATGATGTCATAATCATTTTGTTGATGTCATAATCATTTGATGATGTCATAATCATTAGATGATGTCATAATCATTTTGTTGATGTCATAATCATTTGATGTCATAATCATTGGATGATGTCATAATCATTTTGTTGATGTCATAATCATTTGATGATGTCATAATCATTGGATGATGTCATAATCATTTTGTTGATGTCATAATCATTTGATGATGTCATAATCATTAGATGATGTCATAATCATTTTGTTAATGTCATAATCATTTGATGATGTCATAATCATTTGATGTCATAATCATTGGATGATGTCATAATCATTTTGTTGATGTCATAATCATTTGATGATGTCATAATCATTAGATGATGTCATAATCATTTTGTTGATGTCATAATCATTTGATGATGTCATAATCATTAGATGATGTCATAATCATTTTGTTGATGTCATAATCATTTGATGATGTCATAATCATTTGATGTCATAATCATTGGATGATGTCATAATCATTTTGTTGATGTC
Source organism: Dendrobates tinctorius (assembly GCF_039654945.1). Classification (NCBI taxonomy): domain Eukaryota; kingdom Metazoa; phylum Chordata; class Amphibia; order Anura; family Dendrobatidae; genus Dendrobates; species Dendrobates tinctorius. Next base: position 37,589,588 of record NW_027361687.1, on the reverse strand, counting down.
ATAATCATTTGATGATGTCATAATCATTTGATGATGTCATAATCATTTTGTTGATGTCATAATCATTTGATGATGTCATAATCATTGGATGATGTCATAATCATTTTGTTGATGTCATAATCATTTTGTTGATGTCATAATCATTGGATGATGTCATAATCCTTTTGTTGATGTCATAATCATTTGATGATGTCATAATCATTAGATGATGTCATAATCATTTTGTTGATGTCATAATCATTTGATGATGTCATAATCATTGATGTCATAATCATTGGATGATGTCATAATCATTGGATGATGTCATAATCATTTTGTTGATGTCATAATCATTTGATGATGTCATAATCATTAAATGATGTCATAATCATTTTGTTGATGTCATAATCATTTGATGATGTCATAATCATTGATGTCATAATCATTGGATGATGTCATAATCATTTTGTTGATGTCATAATCAATGGATGATGTCATAATCATTAGATGATGTCATAATCATTTTGTTGATGTCATAATCATTTGATGATATCATAATCATTTGATGATATCATAATCATTTTGTTGATGTCATAATCATTTGATGATGTCACAATCATTTGATGATGTCATAATCATTGGATGATGCAATAATCATTTGATGTCATAATCATTTTATGATGTCATAATGATTTGATGATGTCATAATGATTTGATGATGTCATAATCATTTGATGTCATAATCATTGGATGATGTCATAATCATTTGATGATGTCATAATTGTTTTGTTGATGTCATAATCATTTTGTTGATGTCATAATCATTTTGTTGATGTTATAATCATTTGATGATGTCATAATCATTTGATGTCATAATCATTGGATGATGTCATAATCATTTTGTTGATGTCATAATCATTTGATGATGTCATAATCATTAGATGATGTCATAATCATTTTGTTGATGTCATAATCATTGGATGATGTCATAATCATTGGATGATGTCATAATCATTTTGTTGATGTCATAATCATTTGATGATGTCATAATCATTTGATGTCATAATCATTGGATGATGTCATAATCATTTTGTTGATGTCATAATCATTTGATGATGTCATAATCATTTTGTTGATGTCATAACCATTTGATGATGTCATAATCATTTGATGTCATAATCATTGGATGATGTCATAATCATTTTGTTGATGTCATAATCATTTTATGATGTCATAATCATTTTGTTGATGTCATAATCAATGGATGATGTCATAATCCTTTTGTTGATGTCATAATCATTTGATGATGTCATAATCATTAGATGATGTCATAATCATTTTGTTGATGTCATAATCATTTGATGATGTCATAATCATTTTGTTGATGTCATAATCATTTTGTTGATGTCATAATGATTTGATGATGTCATAATCATTTTGTTGATGTCATAATCATTTGATGATGTCATAATCATTTGATGTCATAATCATTGAATGATGTCATAATCATTTTGTTGATGTCATAATCATTTGATGATGTCATAATGATTTTGTTGATGTCATAATCATTTGATGATGCCATAATCATTTTGTTGATGTCATAATCATTTTATGATGTCATAATCATTTTGTTGATGTCATAATCATTTTGTTGATGTCATAATGATTTGATGATGTCATAATCATTTGATGTCATAATCATTGGATGATGTCATAATCATTTTGTTGATGTCATAATCATTTGATGATGTCGTAATCATTAGATGATGTCATAATCATTTTGTTGATGTCATAATCATTGGATGATGTCATAATCATTGATGTCATAATCATTGGATGATGTCATAATCATTTTGTTGATGTCATAATCATTGGATGATGTAATAATCATTAGATGATGTCATAATCATTTTGTTGATGTCATAATCATTTGATGATGTCATAATCATTTGATGTCATAATCATTTTGTTGATGTCATAATGATTTGATGATGTCATAATCATTTGATGATGTCATAATCATTAGATGATGTCATAATCATTTTGTTGATGTCATAATCATTTGATGATGTCATAATCATTTTGTTGATGTCATAATGATTTGATGATATCATAATCATTTGATGTCATAATCATTGGATGATGTCATAATCATTTGATTTCATAATCATTGGATGATGTCATAATCATTTGATGATGTCATAATGATTTTGTTGATGTCATAATCATTTGATGATGCCATAATCATTTTGTTGATGTCATAATCTTTTGATGATGTCATAATCATTGATGTCAAAATCATTGGATGATGTCATAATCATTTTGTTGATGTCATAATCATTTGATGTTGTCATAATCATTAGATGATGTCATAATTATTTTGTTGATGTCATAATCATTTGATGATGTCATAATCATTGATGTCATAATCATTGGATGATGTCATAATCATTTTGTTGATGTCATAATCATTGGATGATGTCATAATCATTAGATGATGTCCTAATCATTTTGTTGATGTCATAATCATATGATGATGTCATAATCATTTGATGTCATAATCATTTTGTTGATGTCATAATGATTTGATGATGTCATAATCATTTTGTTGATGTCATAATCATTTGATGATGTCATAATCATTTGATGTCATAATCATTTTGTTGATGTCATAATGATTTGATAATGTCATAATCATTTGATGTCATAATCATTGGATGATGTCATAATCATTTTGTTGATGTCATAATCAATTGATGATGTCATAATCATTGGATGATGTCATAATCATTTTGTTGATGTCATAATCATTTGATGATGTCATAATCATTTGATGTCATAATCATTGGATGATGTCATAATCATTTTTTTGATGTCATAATCATTTGATGATGTCATAATCATTTTGTTGATGTCATAATCATTTGATGATGTCATAATCATTTGATGTCATAATCATTGGATGATGTCATAATCATTTTGTTGAAGTCATAATCATTTGATGATGTCATAATCATTTTGTTGATGTCATAATCATTTTGTTGATGTCATAATCATTGGATGATGTCATAATCATTTTGTTGATGTCATAATCATTTGATGATGTCATAATCATTGATGTCATAATCATTGGATGATGTCATAATCATTTTGTTGATGTCATAATCATTTGATGATGTCATAATCATTAAATGATGTCATAATCATTTTGTTGATGTCATAATCATTGGATGATGTCATAATCATTTTGTTGATGTCATAATCAATGGATGATGTCATAATCATTAGATGATGTCATAATCATTTTGTTGATGTCATAATCATTTGATGATATCATAATCATTTGATGATGTCATAATCATTTTGTTGATGTCATAATCATTTGATGATGTCATAATCATTTGATGATGTCATAATCATTGGATGATGTAATAATCATTTGATGTCATAATCATTTTATGATGTCATAATGATTTGATGATGTCATAATGATTTGATGATGTCATAATCATTTGATGTCATAATCATTGGATGATGTCATAATCATTGGATGATGTCATAATCATTTTGTTGATGTCATAATCATTTTGTTGATGTCATAATCATTTGATGATGTCATAATCATTTGATGTCATAATCATTGGATGATGTCATAATCATTTTGTTGATGTCATAATCATTTGATGATGTCATAATCATTAGATGATGTCATAATCATTTTGTTGATGTCATAATCATTGGATGATGTCATAATCATTGGATGATGTCATAATCATTTTGTTGATGTCATAATCATTTGATGATGTCATAATCATTTGATGTCATAATCATTGGATGATGTCATAATGATTTTGTTGATGTCATAATCATTTGATGATGTCATAATCATTTTGTTGATGTCATAACCATTTGATGATGTCATAATCATTTGATGTCATAATCATTGGATGATGTCATAATCATTTTGTTGATGTCATAATCATTTTATGATGTCATAATCATTTTGTTGATGTCATAATCAATGGATGATGTAATAATCCTTTTGTTGATGTCATAATCATTTGATGATGTCATAATCATTAGATGATGTCATAATCATTTTGTTGATGTCATAATCATTTGATGATGTCATAATCATTTTGTTGATGTCATAATCATTTTGTTGATGTCATAATGATTTGATGATGTCATAATCATTTGATGTCATAATCATTGGATGATGTCATAATCATTTTGTTGATGTCATAATCATTTGATGATGTCGTAATCATTAGATGATGTCATAATCATTTTGTTGATGTCATAATCATTTGATGATGTCATAATCATTGATGTCATAATCATTGGATGATGTCATAATCATTTTGTTGATGTCATAATCATTGGATGATGTCATAATCATTAGATGATGTCATAAACATTTTGTTGATGTCATATTCATTTGATGATGTCATAATCATTTGATGTCATAATCATTTTGTTGATGTCATAATGATTTGATGATGTCATAATCATTTGATGATGTCATAATCATTAGATGATGTCATAATCATTTTGTTGATGTCATAATCATTTGATGATGTCATAATCATTTTGTTGATGTCATAATCATTTTGTTGATGTCATAATGATTTGATGATATCATAGTCATTTGATGTCATAATCATTGGATGATGTCATAATCATTTTGTTGATGTCATAATCATTTGATGATGTCATAATCATTTGATTTCATAATCATTGGATGATGTCTTAATCATTTGATGATGTCATAATGATTTTGTTGATGTCATAATCATTTGATGATGCCATAATCATTTTGTTGATGTCATAATCTTTTGATGATGTCATAATCATTGATGTCATAATCATTGGATGATGTCATAATCATTTGATGATGTCATAATCATTAGATGATGTCATAATCATTGATGTCATAATCATTGGATGATGTCATAATCATTTTGTTGATGTCATAATCATTAAATGATGTCATAATCATTAGATGATGTCCTAATCATTTTGTTGATGTCATAATCATATGATGATGTCATAATCATTTGATGTCATAATCATTTTGTTGATGTCATAATGATTTGATGATGTCATAATCATTTTGTTGATGTCATAATCATTTGATGATGTCATAATCATTTGATGTCATAATCATTTTGTTGATGTCATAATGATTTGATAATGTCATAATCATTTGATGTCATAATCATTGGATGATGTCATAATCATTTTGTTGATGTCATAATCAATTGTTGATGTCATAATCATTGGATGATGTCATAATCATTTTGTTGATGTCATAATCATTTGATGATGTCATAATCATTTGATGTCATAATCATTGGATGATGTCATAATCATTTTTTTGATGTCATAATCATTTGATGATGTCATAATCATTTTGTTGATGTCATAATCATTTGATGATGTCATAATCATTTGATGTCATAATCATTGGATGATGTCATAATCATTTTTTTGAAGTCATAATCATTTGATGATGTCATAATCATTTTGTTGATGTCATAATCATTTTGTTGATGTCATAATCATTGGATGATGTCATAATCATTTTGTTGATGTCATAATCATTTGATGATGTCATAATCATTTGATGTCATAATCATTGGATGATGTCATAATCATTTTGTTGATTTCATAATCATTTGATGATGTCATAATCATTAGATGATGTCATAATCATTTTGTTGATGTCATAATCATTTGATGATGTCATAATCATTTGATTTCATAATCATTGGATGATGTCATAATCATTTTGTTGATGTCATAATCATTTGATGATGTCATAATCATTTGATGTCATAATCATTGGATGATGTCATAATCATTTTGTTGATTTCATAATCATTTGATGATGTCATAATCATTAGATGATGTCATAATCATTTTGTTGATGTCATAATCATTTGATGATGTCATAATCATTTGATGTCATAATCATTGGATGATGTCATAATCATTTTGTTGATGTCATAATGATTTGATGATGTCATAATCATTTGATGATGTCATAATCATTAGATGATGTCATAATCATTTTGTTGATGTCATAATCATTTGATGATGTCATAATCATTTTGTTGATGTCATAATCATTTTGTTGATGTCATAATGATTTGATGATATCATAGTCATTTGATGTCATAATCATTGGATGATGTCATAATCATTTTGTTGATGTCATAATCATTTGATGATGTCATAATCATTTGATTTCATAATCATTGGATGATGTCTTAATCATTTGATGATGTCATAATGATTTTGTTGATGTCATAATCATTTGATGATGCCATAATCATTTTGTTGATGTCATAATCTTTTGATGATGTCATAATCATTGATGTCATAATCATTGGATGATGTCATAATCATTTTGTTGATGTCATAATCATTTGATGATGTCATAATCATTAGATGATGTCATAATCATTTTGTTGATGTCATAATCATTTGATGATGTCATAATCATTGATGTCATAATCATTGGATAATGTCATAATCATTTTGTTGATGTCATAATCATTAAATGATGTCATAATCATTAGATGATGTCCTAATCATTTTGTTGATGTCATAATCATATGATGATGTCATAATCATTTGATGTCATAATCATTTTGTTGATGTCATAATGATTTGATGATGTCATAATCATTTTGTTGATGTCATAATCATTTGATGATGTCATAATCATTTGATGTCATAATCATTTTGTTGATGTCATAATGATTTGATAATGTCATAATCATTTGATGTCATAATCATTGGATGATGTCATAATCATTTTGTTGATGTCATAATCAATTGATGATGTCATAATCATTGGATGATGTCATAATCATTTTGTTGATGTCATAATCATTTGATGATGTCATAATCATTTGATGTCATAATCATTGGATGATGTCACAATCATTTTTTTGATGTCATAATCATTTGATGATGTCATAATCATTTTGTTGATGTCATAATCATTTGATGATGTCATAATCATTTGATGTCATAATCATTGGATGATGTCATAATCATTTTTTTGAAGTCATAATCATTTGATGATGTCATAATCATTTTGTTGATGTCATAATCATTTTGTTGATGTCATAATCATTGGATGATGTCATAATCATTTTGTTGATGTCATAATCATTTGATGATGTCATAATCATTTGATGTCATAATCATTGGATGATGTCATAATCATTTTGTTGATTTCATAATCATTTGATGATGTCATAATCATTAGATGATGTCATAATCATTTTGTTGATGTCATAATCATTTGATGATGTCATAATCATTTGATTTCATAATCATTGGATGATGTCATAATCATTTTGTTGATGTCATAATCATTTGATGATGTCATAATCATTTGATGTCATAATCATTGGATGATGTCATAATCATTTTGTTGATTTCATAATCATTTGATGATGTCATAATCATTAGATGATGTCATAATCATTTTGTTGATGTCATAATCATTTGATGATGTCATAATCATTTGATGTCATAATCATTGGATGATGTCATAATCATTTTGTTGATGTCATAATCATTTGATGATGTCATAATCATTAGATGATGTCATAATCATTTTGTTGATGTCATAATCATTTGATGATGTCATAATCAATAGATGATGTCATAATCATTTTGTTGATGTCATAATCATTTGATGATGTCATAATCATTAGATGATGTCATAATCATTTTGTTGATGTCATAATCATTTGATGATGTCATAATCATTTGATGTCACAATCATTGGATGATGTCATAATCATTTTGTTGATGTCATAATCATTTGATGATGTCATAATCATTTGATGATGTCATAATCATTTTGTTGATGTCATAATCATTTGATGATGTCATAATCATTTGATGTCATAATCATTGGATGATGTCATAATCATTTTGTTGATGTCATAATCATTTTGTTGATGTCATAATCATTGGATGATGTCATAATCCTTTTGTTGATGTCATAATCATTTGATGATGTCATAATCATTAGATGATGTCATAATCATTTTGTTGATGTCATAATCATTTGATGATGTCATAATCATTTGATGTCATAATCATTGGATGATGTAATAATCATTTGATGTCATAATCATTTTATGATGTCATAATGATTTGATGATGTCATAATCATTTGATGTCATAATCATTGGATGATGTCATAATCATTTGATGATGTCATAATCGTTTTGTTGATGTCATAATCATTTTGTTGTTGTCATAATCATTTTGTTGATGTCATAATCATTTGATGATGTCATAATCATTTGATGTCATAATCATTGGATGATGTCATAATCATTTTGTTGATGTCATAATCATTTGATGATGTCATAATCATTAGATGATGTCATATTCATTTTGTTGATGTCATAATCATTGGATGATGTCATAATCATTGGATGATATCATAATCATTTTGTTGATGTCATAATCATTTGATGATGTCATAATCATTTGATGTCAATATCATTGGATGATGTCATAATCATTTTGTTGATGTCATAATCATTTGATGATGTCATAATCATTTGATGATGTCATAATCATTTTGTTGATGTCATATTCATTTGATGATGTCATAATCATTTGATGTCATAATCATTGGATGATGTCATAATCATTTTGTTGATGTCATAATCATTTTATGATGTCATAATCATTTTGTTGATGTCATAATCAATGGATGATGTCATAATCCTTTTGTTGATGTCATAATCATTTGATGATGTCATAATCATTAGATGATGTCATAATCATTTTGTTGATGTCATAATCATTTGATGATGTCATAATCATTTTGTTGATGTCATAATCATTTTGTTGATGTCATAATGATTTGATGATGTCATAATCATTTTGTTGATGTCATAATCATTTGATGATGTCATAATCATTTGATGTCATAATCATTGAATGATGTCATAATCATTTTGTTGATGTCATAATCATTTGATGATGTCATAATCATTTGATGTCATAATCATTTTGTTGATGTCATAATGATTTGATGATGTCATAATCATTTGATGATGTCATAATCATTAGATGATGTCATAATCATTTTGTTGATGTCATAATCATTTTGTTGATGTCATAATCATTTGATGATATAATCATTTGATGTCATAATCATTGGATGATGTCATAATCATTTTGCTGATGTCATAATCATTTGATGATGTCATAATCATTTGATTTCATAATCATTGGATGATGTCATAATCATTTGATGATGTCATAATGATTTTGTTGATGTCATAATCATTTGATGATGCCATAATCATTTTGTTGATGTCATAATCTTTTGATGATGTCATAATCATTGATGTCATAATCATTGGATGATGTCATAATCATTTTGTTGATGTCATAATCATTTGATGATGTCATAATCATTAGATGATGTCATAATCATTTTGTTGATGTCATAATCATTTGATGATGTCATAATCATTGATGTCATAATCATTGGATGATGTCATAATCATTTTGTTGATGTCATAATCATTGGATGATGTCATAATCATTAGATGATGTCCTAATCATTTTGTTGATGTCATAATCATATGATGATGTCATAATCATTTGATGTCATAATCATTTTGTTGATGTCATAAAGATTTGATGATGTCATAATCATTTTGTTGATGTCATAATCATTTGATGATGCCATAATCATTTGATGTCATAATCATTTTGTTGATGTCATAATGATTTGATAATGTCATAATCATTTGATTTCATAATCATTGGATGATGTCATAATCATTTTGTTGATGTCTTAATCAGTTGATGATGTCATAATCATTGGATGATGTCATAATCATTTTGTTGATGTCATAATCATTTGATGATGTCATAATCATTTGATGTCATTATCATTGGATGATGACATAATCATTTTTTTGATGTCATAATCATTTGATGATGTCATAATCATTTTGTTGATGTCATAATCATTTGATGATGTCATAATCATTTGATGTCATAATCATTGGATGATGTCATAATCATTTTGTTGAAGTCATAATCATTTGATGATGTCATAATCATTTTGTTGATGTCATAATCATTTTGTTGATGTCATAATCATTGAATGATGTCATAATCATTTTGTTGATGTCATAATCATTTGATGATGTCATAATCATTTGATGTCATAATCATTGGATGATGTCTAAATCATTTTGTTGATTTCATAATCATTTGATGATGTCATAATCATTAGATGATGTCATAATCATTTTGTTGATGTCATAATCATTTGATGATGTCATAATCATTTGATGTCACAATCATTGGATGATGTCATAATCATTTTGTTGATGTCATAATCATTTTGTTGATGTCATAATCATTTGATGATGTCATAATCATTTTGTTGATGTCATAATCATTTGATGACGTCATAATCATTTGATGTCATAATCATTGGATGATGTCATAATCATTTTGTTGATGTCATAATCATTTTGTTGATGTCATAATCATTGGATGATGTCATAATCCTTTTGTTGATGTCATAATCATTTGATGATGTCATAATCATTAGATGATGTCATAATCATTTTGTTGATGTCATAATCATTTGATGATGTCATAATCATTTGATGTCATAATCATTGGATGATGTCATAATGATTTTGTTGATGTCATAATCATTTGATGATGTCATAATCATTTTGTTGATGTCATAACCATTTGATGATGTCATAATCATTTGATGTCATAATCATTGGATGATGTCATAATCATTTTGTTGATGTCATAATCATTTTATGATGTCATAATCATTTTGTTGATGTCATAATCAATGGATGATGTAATAATCCTTTTGTTGATGTCATAATCATTTGATGATGTCATAATCATTAGATGATGTCATAATCATTTTGTTGATGTCATAATCATTTGATGATGTCATAATCATTTTGTTGATGTCATAATCATTTTGTTGATGTCATAATGATTTGATGATGTCATAATCATTTTGTTGATGTCATAATCATTTGATGATGTCATAAACATTTGATGTCATAATCATTGAATGATGTCATAATCATTTTGTTGATGTCATAATCATTTGATGATGTCATAATCATTTGATGATGTCATAATGATTTTGTTGATGTCATAATCATTTGATGATGCCATAATCATTTTGTTGATGTCATAATCATTTTATGATGTCATAATCATTTTGTTGATGTCATAATCATTTTGTTGATGTCATAATGATTTGATGATGTCATAATCATTTGATGTCATAATCATTGGATGATGTCATAATCATTTTGTTGATGTCATAATCATTTGATGATGTCGTAATCATTAGATGATGTCATAATCATTTTGTTGATGTCATAATCATTTGATGATGTCATAATCATTGATGTCATAATCATTGGATGATGTCATAATCATTTTGTTGATGTCATAATCATTGGATGATGTCATAATCATTAGATGATGTCATAAACATTTTGTTGATGTCATATTCATTTGATGATGTCATAATCATTTGATGTCATAATCATTTTGTTGATGTCATAATGATTTGATGATGTCATAATCATTTGATGATGTCATAATCATTAGATGATGTCATAATCATTTTGTTGATGTCATAATCATTTGATGATGTCATAATCATTTTGTTGATGTCATAATCATTTTGTTGATGTCATAATGATTTGATGATATCATAGTCATTTGATGTCATAATCATTGGATGATGTCATAATCATTTTGTTGATGTCATAATCATTTGATGATGTCATAATCATTTGATTTCATAATCATTGGATGATGTCTTAATCATTTGATGATGTCATAATGATTTTGTTGATGTCATAATCATTTGATGATGCCATAATCATTTTGTTGATGTCATAATCTTTTGATGATGTCATAATCATTGATGTCATAATCATTGGATGATGTCATAATCATTTGATGATGTCATAATCATTAGATGATGTCATAATCATTGATGTCATAATCATTGGATGATGTCATAATCATTTTGTTGATGTCATAATCATTAAATGATGTCATAATCATTAGATGATGTCCTAATCATTTTGTTGATGTCATAATCATATGATGATGTCATAATCATTTGATGTCATAATCATTTTGTTGATGTCATAATGATTTGATGATGTCATAATCATTTTGTTGATGTCATAATCATTTGATGATGTCATAATCATTTGATGTCATAATCATTTTGTTGATGTCATAATGATTTGATAATGTCATAATCATTTGATGTCATAATCATTGGATGATGTCATAATCATTTTGTTGATGTCATAATCAATTGTTGATGTCATAATCATTGGATGATGTCATAATCATTTTGTTGATGTCATAATCATTTGATGATGTCATAATCATTTGATGTCATAATCATTGGATGATGTCATAATCATTTTTTTGATGTCATAATCATTTGATGATGTCATAATCATTTTGTTGATGTCATAATCATTTGATGATGTCATAATCATTTGATGTCATAATCATTGGATGATGTCATAATCATTTTTTTGAAGTCATAATCATTTGATGATGTCATAATCATTTTGTTGATGTCATAATCATTTTGTTGATGTCATAATCATTGGATGATGTCATAATCATTTTGTTGATGTCATAATCATTTGATGATGTCATAATCATTTGATGTCATAATCATTGGATGATGTCATAATCATTTTGTTGATTTCATAATCATTTGATGATGTCATAATCATTAGATGATGTCATAATCATTTTGTTGATGTCATAATCATTTGATGATGTCATAATCATTTGATTTCATAATCATTGGATGATGTCATAATCATTTTGTTGATGTCATAATCATTTGATGATGTCATAATCATTTGATGTCATAATCATTGGATGATGTCATAATCATTTTGTTGATTTCATAATCATTTGATGATGTCATAATCATTAGATGATGTCATAATCATTTTGTTGATGTCATAATCATTTGATGATGTCATAATCATTTGATGTCATAATCATTGGATGATGTCATAATCATTTTGTTGATGTCATAATGATTTGATGATGTCATAATCATTTGATGATGTCATAATCATTAGATGATGTCATAATCATTTTGTTGATGTCATAATCATTTGATGATGTCATAATCATTTTGTTGATGTCATAATCATTTTGTTGATGTCATAATGATTTGATGATATCATAGTCATTTGATGTCATAATCATTGGATGATGTCATAATCATTTTGTTGATGTCATAATCATTTGATGATGTCATAATCATTTGATTTCATAATCATTGGATGATGTCTTAATCATTTGATGATGTCATAATGATTTTGTTGATGTCATAATCATTTGATGATGCCATAATCATTTTGTTGATGTCATAATCTTTTGATGATGTCATAATCATTGATGTCATAATCATTGGATGATGTCATAATCATTTTGTTGATGTCATAATCATTTGATGATGTCATAATCATTAGATGATGTCATAATCATTTTGTTGATGTCATAATCATTTGATGATGTCATAATCATTGATGTCATAATCATTGGATGATGTCATAATCATTTTGTTGATGTCATAATCATTAAATGATGTCATAATCATTAGATGATGTCCTAATCATTTTGTTGATGTCATAATCATATGATGATGTCATAATCATTTGATGTCATAATCATTTTGTTGATGTCATAATGATTTGATGATGTCATAATCATTTTGTTGATGTCATAATCATTTGATGATGTCATAATCATTTGATGTCATAATCATTTTGTTGATGTCATAATGATTTGATAATGTCATAATCATTTGATGTCATAATCATTGGATGATGTCATAATCATTTTGTTGATGTCATAATCAATTGATGATGTCATAATCATTGGATGATGTCATAATCATTTTGTTGATGTCATAATCATTTGATGATGTCATAATCATTTGATGTCATAATCATTGGATGATGTCATAATCATTTTTTTGATGTCATAATCATTTGATGATGTCATAATCATTTTGTTGATGTCATAATCATTTGATGATGTCATAATCATTTGATGTCATAATCATTGGATGATGTCATAATCATTTTTTTGAAGTCATAATCATTTGATGATGTCATAATCATTTTGTTGATGTCATAATCATTTTGTTGATGTCATAATCATTGGATGATGTCATAATCATTTTGTTGATGTCATAATCATTTGATGATGTCATAATCATTTGATGTCATAATCATTGGATGATGTCATAATCATTTTGTTGATTTCATAATCATTTGATGATGTCATAATCATTAGATGATGTCATAATCATTTTGTTGATGTCATAATCATTTGATGATGTCATAATCATTTGATTTCATAATCATTGGATGATGTCATAATCATTTTGTTGATGTCATAATCATTTGATGATGTCATAATCATTTGATGTCATAATCATTGGATGATGTCATAATCATTTTGTTGATTTCATAATCATTTGATGATGTCATAATCATTAGATGATGTCATAATCATTTTGTTGATGTCATAATCATTTGATGATGTCATAATCATTTGATGTCATAATCATTGGATGATGTCATAATCATTTTGTTGATGTCATAATCATTTGATGATGTCATAATCATTAGATGATGTCATAATCATTTTGTTGATGTCATAATCATTTGATGATGTCATAATCAATAGATGATGTCATAATCATTTTGTTGATGTCATAATCATTTGATGATGTCATAATCATTAGATGATGTCATAATCATTTTGTTGATGTCATAATCATTTGATGATGTCATAATCATTTGATGTCACAATCATTGGATGATGTCATAATCATTTTGTTGATGTCATAATCATTTGATGATGTCATAATCATTTGATGATGTCATAATCATTTTGTTGATGTCATAATCATTTGATGATGTCATAATCATTTGATGTCATAATCATTGGATGATGTCATAATCATTTTGTTGATGTCATAATCATTTTGTTGATGTCATAATCATTGGATGATGTCATAATCCTTTTGTTGATGTCATAATCATTTGATGATGTCATAATCATTAGATGATGTCATAATCATTTTGTTGATGTCATAATCATTTGATGATGTCATAATCATTTGATGTCATAATCATTGGATGATGTAATAATCATTTGATGTCATAATCATTTTATGATGTCATAATGATTTGATGATGTCATAATCATTTGATGTCATAATCATTGGATGATGTCATAATCATTTGATGATGTCATAATCGTTTTGTTGATGTCATAATCATTTTGTTGTTGTCATAATCATTTTGTTGATGTCATAATCATTTGATGATGTCATAATCATTTGATGTCATAATCATTGGATGATGTCATAATCATTTTGTTGATGTCATAATCATTTGATGATGTCATAATCATTAGATGATGTCATATTCATTTTGTTGATGTCATAATCATTGGATGATGTCATAATCATTGGATGATATCATAATCATTTTGTTGATGTCATAATCATTTGATGATGTCATAATCATTTGATGTCAATATCATTGGATGATGTCATAATCATTTTGTTGATGTCATAATCATTTGATGATGTCATAATCATTTGATGATGTCATAATCATTTTGTTGATGTCATATTCATTTGATGATGTCATAATCATTTGATGTCATAATCATTGGATGATGTCATAATCATTTTGTTGATGTCATAATCATTTTATGATGTCATAATCATTTTGTTGATGTCATAATCAATGGATGATGTCATAATCCTTTTGTTGATGTCATAATCATTTGATGATGTCATAATCATTAGATGATGTCATAATCATTTTGTTGATGTCATAATCATTTGATGATGTCATAATCATTTTGTTGATGTCATAATCATTTTGTTGATGTCATAATGATTTGATGATGTCATAATCATTTTGTTGATGTCATAATCATTTGATGATGTCATAATCATTTGATGTCATAATCATTGAATGATGTCATAATCATTTTGTTGATGTCATAATCATTTGATGATGTCATAATCATTTGATGTCATAATCATTTTGTTGATGTCATAATGATTTGATGATGTCATAATCATTTGATGATGTCATAATCATTAGATGATGTCATAATCATTTTGTTGATGTCATAATCATTTTGTTGATGTCATAATCATTTGATGATATAATCATTTGATGTCATAATCATTGGATGATGTCATAATCATTTTGCTGATGTCATAATCATTTGATGATGTCATAATCATTTGATTTCATAATCATTGGATGATGTCATAATCATTTGATGATGTCATAATGATTTTGTTGATGTCATAATCATTTGATGATGCCATAATCATTTTGTTGATGTCATAATCTTTTGATGATGTCATAATCATTGATGTCATAATCATTGGATGATGTCATAATCATTTTGTTGATGTCATAATCATTTGATGATGTCATAATCATTAGATGATGTCATAATCATTTTGTTGATGTCATAATCATTTGATGATGTCATAATCATTGATGTCATAATCATTGGATGATGTCATAATCATTTTGTTGATGTCATAATCATTGGATGATGTCATAATCATTAGATGATGTCCTAATCATTTTGTTGATGTCATAATCATATGATGATGTCATAATCATTTGATGTCATAATCATTTTGTTGATGTCATAAAGATTTGATGATGTCATAATCATTTTGTTGATGTCATAATCATTTGATGATGCCATAATCATTTGATGTCATAATCATTTTGTTGATGTCATAATGATTTGATAATGTCATAATCATTTGATTTCATAATCATTGGATGATGTCATAATCATTTTGTTGATGTCTTAATCAGTTGATGATGTCATAATCATTGGATGATGTCATAATCATTTTGTTGATGTCATAATCATTTGATGATGTCATAATCATTTGATGTCATTATCATTGGATGATGACATAATCATTTTTTTGATGTCATAATCATTTGATGATGTCATAATCATTTTGTTGATGTCATAATCATTTGATGATGTCATAATCATTTGATGTCATAATCATTGGATGATGTCATAATCATTTTGTTGAAGTCATAATCATTTGATGATGTCATAATCATTTTGTTGATGTCATAATCATTTTGTTGATGTCATAATCATTGAATGATGTCATAATCATTTTGTTGATGTCATAATCATTTGATGATGTCATAATCATTTGATGTCATAATCATTGGATGATGTCTAAATCATTTTGTTGATTTCATAATCATTTGATGATGTCATAATCATTAGATGATGTCATAATCATTTTGTTGATGTCATAATCATTTGATGATGTCATAATCATTTGATGTCACAATCATTGGATGATGTCATAATCATTTTGTTGATGTCATAATCATTTTGTTGATGTCATAATCATTTGATGATGTCATAATCATTTTGTTGATGTCATAATCATTTGATGACGTCATAATCATTTGATGTCATAATCATTGGATGATGTCATAATCATTTTGTTGATGTCATAATCATTTTGTTGATGTCATAATCATTGGATGATGTCATAATCCTTTTGTTGATGTCATAATCATTTGATGATGTCATAATCATTAGATGATGTCATAATCATTTTGTTGATGTCATAATCATTTGATGATGTCATAATCATTTGATGTCATAATCATTGGATGATGTAATAATCATTTGATGTCATAATCATTTTATGATGTCATAATGATTTGATGATGTCATAATCATTTGATGTCATAATCATTGGATGATGTCATAATCATTTGATAATGTCATAATCGTTTTGTTGATGTCATAATCATTTTGTTGTTGTCATAATCATTTGATGATGTCATAATCATTTGATGTCATAATCATTGGATGATGTCATAATCATTTTGTTGATGTCATAATCATTTGATGATGTCATAATCATTAGATGATGTCATGATCATTTTGTTGATGTCATAATCATTGGATGATGTCATAATCATTGGATGATGTCATAATCATTTTGTTGATGTCATAATCATTTGATGATGTCCTAATCATTTGATGTAATAATCATTGGATGATGTCATAATCATTTTGTTGATGTCATAATCATTTGATGATGTCATAATCATTTGATGATGTCATAATGATTTTGTTGATGTCATAATCATTTGATGATGCCATAATCATTTTGTTGATGTCATAATCATTTTATGATGTCATAATCATTTTGTTGATGTCATAATCATTTTGTTGATGTCATAATCATTTGATGATGTCATAATCATTTTGTTGATGTCATAATCATTTTGTTGATGTCATAATGATTTGATGATGTCATAATCATTTTGTTGATGTCATAATCATTTGATGATGTCATAGTCATTTTGTTGATGTCATAATCATTTAATGATGTCATAATCATTGATGTCATAATCATTGGATGATGTCATAATCATTTTGTTGATGTCATAATCATTTTATGATGTCATAATCATTTTGTTGATGTCATAATCATTTTGTTGATGTCATAATGATTTGATGATGTCATAATCATTTGATGTCATAATCATTTTGTTGATGTCATAATGATTTGATGATGTCATAATCATTTGATGTCATAATCATTGGATGATGTCATAATCATTTTGTTGATGTCATAATCATTTGATGATGTCATAATCATTTGATGATGTCATAATCAATTGATGTCATAATCATTGGATGATGTAATAATCATTTGATGTCATAATCATTTTATGATGTCATAATGATTTGATGATGTCATAATCATTTGATGTCATAATAATTGGATGATGTCATAATCATTTGATGATGTCATAATCGTTTTGTTGATGTCATAATCATTTTGTTGATGTCATAATCATTTTGTTGATGTCATAATCATTTGATGATGTCATAATCATTTGATGTCATAATCATTTTGTTGATGTCATAATCATTTGATGATGTCATAATCATTAGATGATGTCATAATCATTTTGTTGATGTCATAATCATTGGATGATGTCATAATCATTGGATGATGTCATAATCATTTTGTTGATGTCATAATCATTTGATGATGTCATAATCATTTGATGTCATAATCATTGGATGATGTCATAATCATTTTGTTGATGTCATAATCATTTTATGATGTCATAATCATTTTGTTGATGTCATAATCAATGGATGATGTCATAATCCTTTTGTTGATGTCATAATCATTTGATGATGTCATAATCATTAGATGATGTCATAATCATTTTGTTGATGTCATAATCATTTGATGATGTCATAATCATTTTGTTGATGTCATGATCATTTTGTTGATGTCATAATGATTTGATGATGTCATAATCATTTTGTTGATGTCATAATCATTTGATGATGTCATAATCATTTGATGTCATAATCATTGAATGATGTCATAATCATTTTGTTGATGTCATAATCATTTGATGATGTCATAATCATTTGATGATGTCATAATGATTTTGTTGATGTCATAATCATTTGATGATGCCATAATCATTTTGTTGATGTCATAATCATTTTATGATGTCATAATCATTTTGTTGATGTCATAATCATTTTGTTGATGTCATAATGATTTGATGATGTCATAATCATTTGATGTCATAATCATTGGATGATGTCATAATCATTTTGTTGATGTCATAATCATTTGATGATGTCGTAATCATTAGATGATGTCATAATCATTTTGTTGATGTCATAATCATTTGATGATGTCATAATCATTGATGTCATAATCATTGGATGATGTCATAATCATTTTGTTGATGTCATAATCATTTGATGATGTCATAATCATTAGATGATGTCATAATCATTTTGTTAATGTCATAATCATTTGATGATGTCATAATCATTTGATGTCATAATCATTGGATGATGTCATAATCATTAGATGATGTCATAATCATTTTGTTGATGTCATAATCATTTGATGATGTCATAATCATTTGATGTCATAATCATTTTGTTGATGTCATAATGATTTGATGATGTCATAATCATTTGATGATGTCATAATCATTAGATGATGTCATAATCATTTTGTTGATGTCATAATCATTTGATGATGTCATAATCATTTTGTTGATGTCATAATCATTTTGTTGATGTCATAATGATTTGATGATATCATAATCATTTGATGTCATAATCATTGGATGATGTCATAATCATTTTGTTGATGTCATAATCATTTGATGATGTCATAATCATTAGATGATGTCATAATCATTTTGTTGATGTCATAATCATTTGATGATGTCATAATCATTTGATGTCACAATCATTGGATGATGTCATAATCATTTTGTTGATGTCATAATCATTAGATGATGTCATAATCATTTTGTTGATGTCATAATCATTTGATGATGTCATAATCAATAGATGATGTCATAATCATTTTGTTGATGTCATAATCATTTGATGATGTCATAATCATTAGATGATGTCATAATCATTTTGTTGATGTCATAATCATTTGATGATGTCATAATCATTTGATGTCACAATCATTGGATGATGTCATAATCATTTTGTTGATGTCATAATCATTTGATGATGTCATAATCATTTGATGATGTCATAATCATTTTGTTGATGTCATAATCATTTGATGATGTCATAATCATTTGATGTCATAATCATTGGATGATGTCATAATCATTTTGTTGATGTCATAATCATTTTGTTGATGTCATAATCATTGGATGATGTCATAATCCTTTTGTTGATGTCATAATCATTTGATGATGTCATAATCATTAGATGATGTCATAATCATTTTGTTGATGTCATAATCATTTGATGATGTCATAATCATTTGATGTCATAATCATTGGATGATGTAATAATCATTTGATGTCATAATCATTTTATGATGTCATAATGATTTGATGATGTCATAATCATTTGATGTCATAATCATTGGATGATGTCATAATCATTTGATGATGTCATAATCGTTTTGTTGATGTCATAATCATTTTGTTGTTGTCATAATCATTTTGTTGATGTCATAATCATTTGATGATGTCATAATCATTTGATGTCATAATCATTGGATGATGTCATAATCATTTTGTTGATGTCATAATCATTTGATGATGTCATAATCATTAGATGATGTCATATTCATTTTGTTGATGTCATAATCATTGGATGATGTCATAATCATTGGATGATATCATAATCATTTTGTTGATGTCATAATCATTTGATGATGTCATAATCATTTGATGTCAATATCATTGGATGATGTCATAATCATTTTGTTGATGTCATAATCATTTGATGATGTCATAATCATTTGATGATGTCATAATCATTTTGTTGATGTCATATTCATTTGATGATGTCATAATCATTTGATGTCATAATCATTGGATGATGTCATAATCATTTTGTTGATGTCATAATCATTTTATGATGTCATAATCATTTTGTTGATGTCATAATCAATGGATGATGTCATAATCCTTTTGTTGATGTCATAATCATTTGATGATGTCATAATCATTAGATGATGTCATAATCATTTTGTTGATGTCATAATCATTTGATGATGTCATAATCATTTTGTTGATGTCATAATCATTTTGTTGATGTCATAATGATTTGATGATGTCATAATCATTTTGTTGATGTCATAATCATTTGATGATGTCATAATCATTTGATGTCATAATCATTGAATGATGTCATAATCATTTTGTTGATGTCATAATCATTTGATGATGTCATAATCATTTGATGTCATAATCATTTTGTTGATGTCATAATGATTTGATGATGTCATAATCATTTGATGATGTCATAATCATTAGATGATGTCATAATCATTTTGTTGATGTCATAATCATTTTGTTGATGTCATAATCATTTGATGATATAATCATTTGATGTCATAATCATTGGATGATGTCATAATCATTTTGCTGATGTCATAATCATTTGATGATGTCATAATCATTTGATTTCATAATCATTGGATGATGTCATAATCATTTGATGATGTCATAATGATTTTGTTGATGTCATAATCATTTGATGATGCCATAATCATTTTGTTGATGTCATAATCTTTTGATGATGTCATAATCATTGATGTCATAATCATTGGATGATGTCATAATCATTTTGTTGATGTCATAATCATTTGATGATGTCATAATCATTAGATGATGTCATAATCATTTTGTTGATGTCATAATCATTTGATGATGTCATAATCATTGATGTCATAATCATTGGATGATGTCATAATCATTTTGTTGATGTCATAATCATTGGATGATGTCATAATCATTAGATGATGTCCTAATCATTTTGTTGATGTCATAATCATATGATGATGTCATAATCATTTGATGTCATAATCATTTTGTTGATGTCATAAAGATTTGATGATGTCATAATCATTTTGTTGATGTCATAATCATTTGATGATGCCATAATCATTTGATGTCATAATCATTTTGTTGATGTCATAATGATTTGATAATGTCATAATCATTTGATTTCATAATCATTGGATGATGTCATAATCATTTTGTTGATGTCTTAATCAGTTGATGATGTCATAATCATTGGATGATGTCATAATCATTTTGTTGATGTCATAATCATTTGATGATGTCATAATCATTTGATGTCATTATCATTGGATGATGACATAATCATTTTTTTGATGTCATAATCATTTGATGATGTCATAATCATTTTGTTGATGTCATAATCATTTGATGATGTCATAATCATTTGATGTCATAATCATTGGATGATGTCATAATCATTTTGTTGAAGTCATAATCATTTGATGATGTCATAATCATTTTGTTGATGTCATAATCATTTTGTTGATGTCATAATCATTGAATGATGTCATAATCATTTTGTTGATGTCATAATCATTTGATGATGTCATAATCATTTGATGTCATAATCATTGGATGATGTCTAAATCATTTTGTTGATTTCATAATCATTTGATGATGTCATAATCATTAGATGATGTCATAATCATTTTGTTGATGTCATAATCATTTGATGATGTCATAATCATTTGATGTCACAATCATTGGATGATGTCATAATCATTTTGTTGATGTCATAATCATTTTGTTGATGTCATAATCATTTGATGATGTCATAATCATTTTGTTGATGTCATAATCATTTGATGACGTCATAATCATTTGATGTCATAATCATTGGATGATGTCATAATCATTTTGTTGATGTCATAATCATTTTGTTGATGTCATAATCATTGGATGATGTCATAATCCTTTTGTTGATGTCATAATCATTTGATGATGTCATAATCATTAGATGATGTCATAATCATTTTGTTGATGTCATAATCATTTGATGATGTCATAATCATTTGATGTCATAATCATTGGATGATGTAATAATCATTTGATGTCATAATCATTTTATGATGTCATAATGATTTGATGATGTCATAATCATTTGATGTCATAATCATTGGATGATGTCATAATCATTTGATAATGTCATAATCGTTTTGTTGATGTCATAATCATTTTGTTGTTGTCATAATCATTTGATGATGTCATAATCATTTGATGTCATAATCATTGGATGATGTCATAATCATTTTGTTGATGTCATAATCATTTGATGATGTCATAATCATTAGATGATGTCATGATCATTTTGTTGATGTCATAATCATTGGATGATGTCATAATCATTGGATGATGTCATAATCATTTTGTTGATGTCATAATCATTTGATGATGTCATAATCATTTGATGTAATAATCATTGGATGATGTCATAATCATTTTGTTGATGTCATAATCATTTGATGATGTCATAATCATTTGATGATGTCATAATGATTTTGTTGATGTCATAATCATTTGATGATGCCATAATCATTTTGTTGATGTCATAATCATTTTATGATGTCATAATCATTTTGTTGATGTCATAATCATTTTGTTGATGTCATAATCATTTGATGATGTCATAATCATTTTGTTGATGTCATAATCATTTTGTTGATGTCATAATGATTTGATGATGTCATAATCATTTTGTTGATGTCATAATCATTTGATGATGTCATAGTCATTTTGTTGATGTCATAATCATTTAATGATGTCATAATCATTGATGTCATAATCATTGGATGATGTCATAATCATTTTGTTGATGTCATAATCATTTTATGATGTCATAATCATTTTGTTGATGTCATAATCATTTTGTTGATGTCATAATGATTTGATGATGTCATAATCATTTGATGTCATAATCATTTTGTTGATGTCATAATGATTTGATGATGTCATAATCATTTGATGTCATAATCATTGGATGATGTCATAATCATTTTGTTGATGTCATAATCATTTGATGATGTCATAATCATTTGATGATGTCATAATCAATTGATGTCATAATCATTGGATGATGTAATAATCATTTGATGTCATAATCATTTTATGATGTCATAATGATTTGATGATGTCATAATCATTTGATGTCATAATAATTGGATGATGTCATAATCATTTGATGATGTCATAATCGTTTTGTTGATGTCATAATCATTTTGTTGATGTCATAATCATTTTGTTGATGTCATAATCATTTGATGATGTCATAATCATTTGATGTCATAATCATTTTGTTGATGTCATAATCATTTGATGATGTCATAATCATTAGATGATGTCATAATCATTTTGTTGATGTCATAATCATTGGATGATGTCATAATCATTGGATGATGTCATAATCATTTTGTTGATGTCATAATCATTTGATGATGTCATAATCATTTGATGTCATAATCATTGGATGATGTCATAATCATTTTGTTGATGTCATAATCATTTTATGATGTCATAATCATTTTGTTGATGTCATAATCAATGGATGATGTCATAATCCTTTTGTTGATGTCATAATCATTTGATGATGTCATAATCATTAGATGATGTCATAATCATTTTGTTGATGTCATAATCATTTGATGATGTCATAATCATTTTGTTGATGTCATGATCATTTTGTTGATGTCATAATGATTTGATGATGTCATAATCATTTTGTTGATGTCATAATCATTTGATGATGTCATAATCATTTGATGTCATAATCATTGAATGATGTCATAATCATTTTGTTGATGTCATAATCATTTGATGATGTCATAATCATTTGATGATGTCATAATGATTTTGTTGATGTCATAATCATTTGATGATGCCATAATCATTTTGTTGATGTCATAATCATTTTATGATGTCATAATCATTTTGTTGATGTCATAATCATTTTGTTGATGTCATAATGATTTGATGATGTCATAATCATTTGATGTCATAATCATTGGATGATGTCATAATCATTTTGTTGATGTCATAATCATTTGATGATGTCGTAATCATTAGATGATGTCATAATCATTTTGTTGATGTCATAATCATTTGATGATGTCATAATCATTGATGTCATAATCATTGGATGATGTCATAATCATTTTGTTGATGTCATAATCATTTGATGATGTCATAATCA
This sequence comes from Dendrobates tinctorius, assembly GCF_039654945.1. Lineage (NCBI taxonomy): Eukaryota > Metazoa > Chordata > Amphibia > Anura > Dendrobatidae > Dendrobates > Dendrobates tinctorius. The sequence goes on along the minus strand of NW_027361687.1, from coordinate 37,563,851 downwards.
TTAGATGATGTCATAATCATTTTGTTAATGTCATAATCATTTGATGATGTCATAATCATTTGATGTCATAATCATTGGATGATGTCATAATCATTAGATGATGTCATAATCATTTTGTTGATGTCATAATCATTTGATGATGTCATAATCATTTGATGTCATAATCATTTTGTTGATGTCATAATGATTTGATGATGTCATAATCATTTGATGATGTCATAATCATTAGATGATGTCATAATCATTTTGTTGATGTCATAATCATTTGATGATGTCATAATCATTTTGTTGATGTCATAATCATTTTGTTGATGTCATAATGATTTGATGATATCATAATCATTTGATGTCATAATCATTGGATGATGTCATAATCATTTTGTTGATGTCATAATCATTTGATGATGTCATAATCATTAGATGATGTCATAATCATTTTGTTGATGTCATAATCATTTGATGATGTCATAATCATTTGATGTCACAATCATTGGATGATGTCATAATCATTTTGTTGATGTCATAATCATTTGATGATGTCATAATCATTTGATGATGTCATAATCATTTGATGTCATAATCATTGGATGATGTCATAATCATTTTGTTGATGTCATAATCATTTTGTTGATGTCATAATCATTGGATGATGTCATAATCCTTTTGTTGATGTCATAATCATTTGATGATGTCATAATCATTAGATGATGTCATAATCATTTTGTTGATGTCATAATCATTTGATGATGTCATAATCATTGGTGTCATAATCATTGGATGATGTCATAATCATTGGATGATGTCATAATCATTTTGTTGATGTCATAATCATTTGATGATGTCATAATCATTAAATGATGTCATAATCATTTTGTTGATGTCATAATCATTTGATGATGTCATAATCATTGATGTCATAATCATTGGATGATGTCATAATCATTTTGTGGATGTCATAATCAATGGATGATGTCATAATCATTAGATGATGTCATAATCATTTTGTTCATGTCATAATCATTTGATGATATCATAATCATTTGATGATGTCATAATCATTTTGTTGATGTCATAATCATTTGATGATGTCATAATCAATTGATGTCATAATCATTGGATGATGTAATAATCATTTGATGTCATAATCATTTTATGATGTCATAATGATTTGATGATGTCATAATCATTTGATGTCATAATCATTGGATGATGTCATAATCATTTGATGATGTCATAATCGTTTTGTTGATGTCATAATCATTTTGTTGATGTCATAATCATTTTGTTGATGTCATAATCATTTGATGGTGTCATAATCATTTGATGTCATAATCATTGTATGATGTCATAATCATTTTGTTGATGTCATAATCATTTGATGATGTCATAATCATTAGATGATGTCATAATCATTTTGTTGATGTCATAATCATTGGATGATGTCATAATCATTGGATGATGTCATAATCATTTTGTTGATGTCATAATCATTTGATGATGTCATAATCATTTGATGTCATAATCATTGGATGATGTCATAATCATTTTGTTGATGTCATAATCATTTGATGATGTCATAATCATTTGATGATGTCATAATCATTTTGTTGATGTCATAATCATTTGATGATGTCATAATCATTTGATGTCATAATCATTGGATGATGTCATAATCATTTTGTTGATGTCATAATCATTTGATGATGTCATAATCATTTGATGATGTCATAATCATTTTGTTGATGTCATAATCATTTGATGATGTCATAATCATTTGATGTCATAATCAATGGATGATGTCATAATCCTTTTGTTGATGTCATAATCATTTGATGATGTCATAATCATTAGATGATGTCATAATCATTTTGTTGATGTCATAATCATTTGATGATGTCATAATCATTTTGTTGATGTCATGATCATTTTGTTGATGTCATAATGATTTGATGATGTCATAATCATTTTGTTGATGTCATAATCATTTGATGATGTCATAATCATTTGATGTCATAATCATTGAATGATGTCATAATCATTTTGTTGATGTCATAATCATTTGATGATGTCATAATCATTTGATGATGTCATAATCATTAGATGATGTCATAATCATTTTGTTGATGTCATAATCATTTGATGATGTCATAATCATTTGATGTCATAATCATTGGATGATGTCATAATCATTTTGTTGATTTCGTAATCATTTGATGATGTCATAATCATTAGATGATGTCATAATCATTTTGTTGATGTCATAATCATTTGATGATGTCATAATCATTGGATGATGTCATAATCATTTTGTTGATGTCATAATGATTTGATGATGTCATAATCATTTGATGATGTCATAATCATTAGATGATGTCATAATCATTTTGTTGATGTCATAATCATTTGATGATGTCATAATCATTTTGTTGATGTCATAATCATTTTGTTGATGTCATAATGATTTGATGATATCATAGTCATTTGATGTCATAATCATTGGATGATGTCATAATCATTTTGTTGATGTCATAATCATTTGATGATGTCATAATCATTTGATTTCATAATCATTGGATGATGTCTTAATCATTTGATGATGTCATAATGATTTTGTTGATGTCATAATCATTTGATGATGCCATAATCATTTTGTTGATGTCATAATCTTTTGATGATGTCATAATCATTGATGTCATAATCATTGGATGATGTCATAATCATTTTGTTGATGTCATAATCATTTGATGATGTCATAATCATTAGATGATGTCATAATCATTTTGTTGATGTCATAATCATTTGATGATGTCATAATCATTGATGTCATAATCATTGGATGATGTCATAATCATTTTGTTGATGTCATAATCATTAAATGATGTCATAATCATTAGATGATGTCCTAATCATTTTGTTGATGTCATAATCATATGATGATGTCATAATCATTTGATGTCATAATCATTTTGTTGATGTCATAATGATTTGATGATGTCATAATCATTTTGTTGATGTCATAATCATTTGATGATGTCATAATCATTTGATGTCATAATCATTTTGTTGATGTCATAATGATTTGATAATGTCATAATCATTTGATGTCATAATCATTGGATGATGTCATAATCATTTTGTTGATGTCATAATCAATTGATGATGTCATAATCATTGGATGATGTCATAATCATTTTGTTGATGTCATAATCATTTGATGATGTCATAATCATTTGATGTCATAATCATTGGATGATGTCATAATCATTTTTTTGATGTCATAATCATTTGATGATGTCATAATCATTTTGTTGATGTCATAATCATTTGATGATGTCATAATCATTTGATGTCATAATCATTGGATGATGTCATAATCATTTTTTTGAAGTCATAATCATTTGATGATGTCATAATCATTTTGTTGATGTCATAATCATTTTGTTGATGTCATAATCATTGGATGATGTCATAATCATTTTGTTGATGTCATAATCATTTGATGATGTCATAATCATTTGATGTCATAATCATTGGATGATGTCATAATCATTTTGTTGATTTCATAATCATTTGATGATGTCATAATCATTAGATGATGTCATAATCATTTTGTTGATGTCATAATCATTTGATGATGTCATAATCATTTGATTTCATAATCATTGGATGATGTCATAATCATTTTGTTGATGTCATAATCATTTGATGATGTCATAATCATTTGATGTCATAATCATTGGATGATGTCATAATCATTTTGTTGATTTCATAATCATTTGATGATGTCATAATCATTAGATGATGTCATAATCATTTTGTTGATGTCATAATCATTTGATGATGTCATAATCATTTGATGTCATAATCATTGGATGATGTCATAATCATTTTGTTGATGTCATAATCATTTGATGATGCAATAATCATTAGATGATGTCATAATCATTTTGTTGATGTCATAATCATTTGATGATGTCATAATCAATAGATGATGTCATAATCATTTTGTTGATGTCATAATCATTTGATGATGTCATAATCATTAGATGATGTCATAATCATTTTGTTGATGTCATAATAATTTGATGATGTCATAATCATTTGATGTAACAATCATTGGATGATGTCATAATCATTTTGTTGATGTCATAATCATTTGATGATGTCATAATCATTTGATGATGTCATAATCATTTTGTTGATGTCATAATCATTTGATGATGTCATAATCATTTGATGTCATAATCATTGGATGATGTCATAATCATTTTGTTGATGTCATAATCATTTTGTTGATGTCATAATCATTGGATGATGTCATAATCATTTTGTTGATGTCATAATCATTTGATGATGTCATAATCATTTTGTTGATGTCATAACCATTTGATGATGTCATAATCATTTGATGTCATAATCATTGGATGATGTCATAATCATTTTGTTGATGTCATAATCATTTTATGATGTCATAATCATTTTGTTGATGTCATAATCAATGGATGATGTCATAATCCTTTTGTTGATGTCATAATCATTTGATGATGTCATAATCATTAGATGATGTCATAATCATTTTGTTGATGTCATAATCATTTGATGATGTCATAATCATTTTGTTGATGTCATAATCATTTTGTTGATGTCATAATGATTTGATGATGTCATAATCATTTTGTTGATGTCATAATCATTTGATGATGTCATAATCATTTGATGTCATAATCATTGAATGATGTCATAATCATTTTGTTGATGTCATAATCATTTGATGATGTCATAATGATTTTGTTGATGTCATAATCATTTGATGATGCCATAATCATTTTGTTGATGTCATAATCATTTTATGATGTCATAATCATTTTGTTGATGTCATAATCATTTTGTTGATGTCATAATGATTTGATGATGTCATAATCATTTGATGTCATAATCATTGGATGATGTCATAATCATTTTGTTGATGTCATAATCATTTGATGATGTCGTAATCATTAGATGATGTCATAATCATTTTGTTGATGTCATAATCATTGGATGATGTCATAATCATTGATGTCATAATCATTGGATGATGTCATAATCATTTTGTTGATGTCATAATCATTGGATGATGTAATAATCATTAGATGATGTCATAATCATTTTGTTGATGTCATAATCATTTGATGATGTCATAATCATTTGATGTCATAATCATTTTGTTGATGTCATAATGATTTGATGATGTCATAATCATTTGATGATGTCATAATCATTAGATGATGTCATAATCATTTTGTTGATGTCATAATCATTTGATGATGTCATAATCATTTTGTTGATGTCATAATGATTTGATGATATCATAATCATTTGATGTCATAATCATTGGATGATGTCATAATCATTTGATTTCATAATCATTGGATGATGTCATAATCATTTGATGATGTCATAATGATTTTGTTGATGTCATAATCATTTGATGATGCCATAATCATTTTGTTGATGTCATAATCTTTTGATGATGTCATAATCATTGATGTCAAAATCATTGGATGATGTCATAATCATTTTGTTGATGTCATAATCATTTGATGTTGTCATAATCATTAGATGATGTCATAATTATTTTGTTGATGTCATAATCATTTGATGATGTCATAATCATTGATGTCATAATCATTGGATGATGTCATAATCATTTTGTTGATGTCATAATCATTGGATGATGTCATAATCATTAGATGATGTCATAATCATTTTGTTGATGTCATAATCATATGATGATGTCATAATCATTTGATGTCATAATCATTTTGTTGATGTCATAATGATTTGATGATGTCATAATCATTTTGTTGATGTCATAATCATTTGATGATGTCATAATCATTTGATGTCATAATCATTTTGTTGATGTCATAATGATTTGATAATGTCATAATCATTTGATGTCATAATCATTGGATGATGTCATAATCATTTTGTTGATGTCATAATCAATTGATGATGTCATAATCATTGGATGATGTCATAATCATTTTGTTGATGTCATAATCATTTGATGATGTCATAATCATTTGATGTCATAATCATTGGATGATGTCATAATCATTTTTTTGATGTCATAATCATTTGATGATGTCATAATCATTTTGTTGATGTCATAATCATTTGATGATGTCATAATCATTTGATGTCATAATCATTGGATGATGTCATAATCATTTTGTTGAAGTCATAATCATTTGATGATGTCATAATCATTTTGTTGATGTCATAATCATTTTGTTGATGTCATAATCATTGGATGATGTCATAATCATTTTGTTGATGTCATAATCATTTGATGATGTCATAATCATTGATGTCATAATCATTGGATGATGTCATAATCATTTTGTTGATGTCATAATCATTTGATGATGTCATAATCATTAAATGATGTCATAATCATTTTGTTGATGTCATAATCATTGGATGATGTCATAATCATTTTGTTGATGTCATAATCAATGGATGATGTCATAATCATTAGATGATGTCATAATCATTTTGTTGATGTCATAATCATTTGATGATATCATAATCATTTGATGATGTCATAATCATTTTGTTGATGTCATAATCATTTGATGATGTCATAATCATTTGATGATGTCATAATCATTGGATGATGTAATAATCATTTGATGTCATAATCATTTTATGATGTCATAATGATTTGATGATGTCATAATGATTTGATGATGTCATAATCATTTGATGTCATAATCATTGGATGATGTCATAATCATTGGATGATGTCATAATCATTTTGTTGATGTCATAATCATTTTGTTGATGTCATAATCATTTGATGATGTCATAATCATTTGATGTCATAATCATTGGATGATGTCATAATCATTTTGTTGATGTCATAATCATTTGATGATGTCATAATCATTAGATGATGTCATAATCATTTTGTTGATGTCATAATCATTGGATGATGTCATAATCATTGGATGATGTCATAATCATTTTGTTGATGTCATAATCATTTGATGATGTCATAATCATTTGATGTCATAATCATTGGATGATGTCATAATGATTTTGTTGATGTCATAATCATTTGATGATGTCATAATCATTTTGTTGATGTCATAACCATTTGATGATGTCATAATCATTTGATGTCATAATCATTGGATGATGTCATAATCATTTTGTTGATGTCATAATCATTTTATGATGTCATAATCATTTTGTTGATGTCATAATCAATGGATGATGTAATAATCCTTTTGTTGATGTCATAATCATTTGATGATGTCATAATCATTAGATGATGTCATAATCATTTTGTTGATGTCATAATCATTTGATGATGTCATAATCATTTTGTTGATGTCATAATCATTTTGTTGATGTCATAATGATTTGATGATGTCATAATCATTTTGTTGATGTCATAATCATTTGATGATGTCATAAACATTTGATGTCATAATCATTGAATGATGTCATAATCATTTTGTTGATGTCATAATCATTTGATGATGTCATAATCATTTGATGATGTCATAATGATTTTGTTGATGTCATAATCATTTGATGATGCCATAATCATTTTGTTGATGTCATAATCATTTTATGATGTCATAATCATTTTGTTGATGTCATAATCATTTTGTTGATGTCATAATGATTTGATGATGTCATAATCATTTGATGTCATAATCATTGGATGATGTCATAATCATTTTGTTGATGTCATAATCATTTGATGATGTCGTAATCATTAGATGATGTCATAATCATTTTGTTGATGTCATAATCATTTGATGATGTCATAATCATTGATGTCATAATCATTGGATGATGTCATAATCATTTTGTTGATGTCATAATCATTGGATGATGTCATAATCATTAGATGATGTCATAAACATTTTGTTGATGTCATATTCATTTGATGATGTCATAATCATTTGATGTCATAATCATTTTGTTGATGTCATAATGATTTGATGATGTCATAATCATTTGATGATGTCATAATCATTAGATGATGTCATAATCATTTTGTTGATGTCATAATCATTTGATGATGTCATAATCATTTTGTTGATGTCATAATCATTTTGTTGATGTCATAATGATTTGATGATGTCATAATCATTTGATGATGTCATAATCATTGGATGATGTCATAATCATTTTGTTGATGTCATAATCATTTGATGATGTCATAATCATTTGATTTCATAATCATTGGATGATGTCTTAATCATTTGATGATGTCATAATGATTTTGTTGATGTCATAATCATTTGATGATGCCATAATCATTTTGTTGATGTCATAATCTTTTGATGATGTCATAATCATTGATGTCATAATCATTGGATGATGTCATAATCATTTGATGATGTCATAATCATTAGATGATGTCATAATCATTGATGTCATAATCATTGGATGATGTCATAATCATTTTGTTGATGTCATAATCATTAAATGATGTCATAATCATTAGATGATGTCCTAATCATTTTGTTGATGTCATAATCATATGATGATGTCATAATCATTTGATGTCATAATCATTTTGTTGATGTCATAATGATTTGATGATGTCATAATCATTTTGTTGATGTCATAATCATTTGATGATGTCATAATCATTTGATGTCATAATCATTTTGTTGATGTCATAATGATTTGATAATGTCATAATCATTTGATGTCATAATCATTGGATGATGTCATAATCATTTTGTTGATGTCATAATCAATTGTTGATGTCATAATCATTGGATGATGTCATAATCATTTTGTTGATGTCATAATCATTTGATGATGTCATAATCATTTGATGTCATAATCATTGGATGATGTCATAATCATTTTTTTGATGTCATAATCATTTGATGATGTCATAATCATTTTGTTGATGTCATAATCATTTGATGATGTCATAATCATTTGATGTCATAATCATTGGATGATGTCATAATCATTTTTTTGAAGTCATAATCATTTGATGATGTCATAATCATTTTGTTGATGTCATAATCATTTTGTTGATGTCATAATCATTGGATGATGTCATAATCATTTTGTTGATGTCATAATCATTTGATGATGTCATAATCATTTGATGTCATAATCATTGGATGATGTCATAATCATTTTGTTGATTTCATAATCATTTGATGATGTCATAATCATTAGATGATGTCATAATCATTTTGTTGATGTCATAATCATTTGATGATGTCATAATCATTTGATTTCATAATCATTGGATGATGTCATAATCATTTTGTTGATGTCATAATCATTTGATGATGTCATAATCATTTGATGTCATAATCATTGGATGATGTCATAATCATTTTGTTGATTTCATAATCATTTGATGATGTCATAATCATTAGATGATGTCATAATCATTTTGTTGATGTCATAATCATTTGATGATGTCATAATCATTTGATGTCATAATCATTGGATGATGTCATAATCATTTTGTTGATGTCATAATGATTTGATGATGTCATAATCATTTGATGATGTCATAATCATTAGATGATGTCATAATCATTTTGTTGATGTCATAATCATTTGATGATGTCATAATCATTTTGTTGATGTCATAATCATTTTGTTGATGTCATAATGATTTGATGATATCATAGTCATTTGATGTCATAATCATTGGATGATGTCATAATCATTTTGTTGATGTCATAATCATTTGATTTCATAATCATTGGATGATGTCTTAATCATTTGATGATGTCATAATGATTTTGTTGATGTCATAATCATTTGATGATGCCATAATCATTTTGTTGATGTCATAATCTTTTGATGATGTCATAATCATTGATGTCATAATCATTGGATGATGTCATAATCATTTTGTTGATGTCATAATCATTTGATGATGTCATAATCATTAGATGATGTCATAATCATTTTGTTGATGTCATAATCATTTGATGATGTCATAATCATTGATGTCATAATCATTGGATGATGTCATAATCATTTTGTTGATGTCATAATCATTAAATGATGTCATAATCATTAGATGATGTCCTAATCATTTTGTTGATGTCATAATCATATGATGATGTCATAATCATTTGATGTCATAATCATTTTGTTGATGTCATAATGATTTGATGATGTCATAATCATTTTGTTGATGTCATAATCATTTGATGATGTCATAATCATTTGATGTCATAATCATTTTGTTGATGTCATAATGATTTGATAATGTCATAATCATTTGATGTCATAATCATTGGATGATGTCATAATCATTTTGTTGATGTCATAATCAATTGATGATGTCATAATCATTGGATGATGTCATAATCATTTTGTTGATGTCATAATCATTTGATGATGTCATAATCATTTGATGTCATAATCATTGGATGATGTCATAATCATTTTTTTGATGTCATAATCATTTGATGATGTCATAATCATTTTGTTGATGTCATAATCATTTGATGATGTCATAATCATTTGATGTCATAATCATTGGATGATGTCATAATCATTTTTTTGAAGTCATAATCATTTGATGATGTCATAATCATTTTGTTGATGTCATAATCATTTTGTTGATGTCATAATCATTGGATGATGTCATAATCATTTTGTTGATGTCATAATCATTTGATGATGTCATAATCATTTGATGTCATAATCATTGGATGATGTCATAATCATTTTGTTGATTTCATAATCATTTGATGATGTCATAATCATTAGATGATGTCATAATCATTTTGTTGATGTCATAATCATTTGATGATGTCATAATCATTTGATTTCATAATCATTGGATGATGTCATAATCATTTTGTTGATGTCATAATCATTTGATGATGTCATAATCATTTGATGTCATAATCATTGGATGATGTCATAATCATTTTGTTGATTTCATAATCATTTGATGATGTCATAATCATTAGATGATGTCATAATCATTTTGTTGATGTCATAATCATTTGATGATGTCATAATCATTTGATGTCATAATCATTGGATGATGTCATAATCATTTTGTTGATGTCATAATCATTTGATGATGTCATAATCATTAGATGATGTCATAATCATTTTGTTGATGTCATAATCATTTGATGATGTCATAATCAATAGATGATGTCATAATCATTTGATGATGTCATAATCATTAGATGATGTCATAATCATTTTGTTGATGTCATAATCATTTGATGATGTCATAATCATTTGATGTCACAATCATTGGATGATGTCATAATCATTTTGTTGATGTCATAATCATTTGATGATGTCATAATCATTTGATGATGTCATAATCATTTTGTTGATGTCATAATCATTTGATGATGTCATAATCATTTGATGTCATAATCATTGGATGATGTCATAATCATTTTGTTGATGTCATAATCATTTTGTTGATGTCATAATCATTGGATGATGTCATAATCCTTTTGTTGATGTCATAATCATTTGATGATGTCATAATCATTAGATGATGTCATAATCATTTTGTTGATGTCATAATCATTTGATGATGTCATAATCATTTGATGTCATAATCATTGGATGATGTAATAATCATTTGATGTCATAATCATTTTATGATGTCATAATGATTTGATGATGTCATAATCATTTGATGTCATAATCATTGGATGATGTCATAATCATTTGATGATGTCATAATCGTTTTGTTGATGTCATAATCATTTTGTTGTTGTCATAATCATTTTGTTGATGTCATAATCATTTGATGATGTCATAATCATTTGATGTCATAATCATTGGATGATGTCATAATCATTTTGTTGATGTCATAATCATTTGATGATGTCATAATCATTAGATGATGTCATATTCATTTTGTTGATGTCATAATCATTGGATGATGTCATAATCATTGGATGATATCATAATCATTTTGTTGATGTCATAATCATTTGATGATGTCATAATCATTTGATGTCAATATCATTGGATGATGTCATAATCATTTTGTTGATGTCATAATCATTTGATGATGTCATAATCATTTGATGATGTCATAATCATTTTGTTGATGTCATATTCATTTGATGATGTCATAATCATTTGATGTCATAATCATTGGATGATGTCATAATCATTTTGTTGATGTCATAATCATTTTATGATGTCATAATCATTTTGTTGATGTCATAATCAATGGATGATGTCATAATCCTTTTGTTGATGTCATAATCATTTGATGATGTCATAATCATTAGATGATGTCATAATCATTTTGTTGATGTCATAATCATTTGATGATGTCATAATCATTTTGTTGATGTCATAATCATTTTGTTGATGTCATAATGATTTGATGATGTCATAATCATTTTGTTGATGTCATAATCATTTGATGATGTCATAATCATTTGATGTCATAATCATTGAATGATGTCATAATCATTTTGTTGATGTCATAATCATTTGATGATGTCATAATCATTTGATGTCATAATCATTTTGTTGATGTCATAATGATTTGATGATGTCATAATCATTTGATGATGTCATAATCATTAGATGATGTCATAATCATTTTGTTGATGTCATAATCATTTTGTTGATGTCATAATCATTTGATGATATAATCATTTGATGTCATAATCATTGGATGATGTCATAATCATTTTGCTGATGTCATAATCATTTGATGATGTCATAATCATTTGATTTCATAATCATTGGATGATGTCATAATCATTTGATGATGTCATAATGATTTTGTTGATGTCATAATCATTTGATGATGCCATAATCATTTTGTTGATGTCATAATCTTTTGATGATGTCATAATCATTGATGTCATAATCATTGGATGATGTCATAATCATTTTGTTGATGTCATAATCATTTGATGATGTCATAATCATTAGATGATGTCATAATCATTTTGTTGATGTCATAATCATTTGATGATGTCATAATCATTGATGTCATAATCATTGGATGATGTCATAATCATTTTGTTGATGTCATAATCATTGGATGATGTCATAATCATTAGATGATGTCCTAATCATTTTGTTGATGTCATAATCATATGATGATGTCATAATCATTTGATGTCATAATCATTTTGTTGATGTCATAAAGATTTGATGATGTCATAATCATTTTGTTGATGTCATAATCATTTGATGATGCCATAATCATTTGATGTCATAATCATTTTGTTGATGTCATAATGATTTGATAATGTCATAATCATTTGATTTCATAATCATTGGATGATGTCATAATCATTTTGTTGATGTCTTAATCAGTTGATGATGTCATAATCATTGGATGATGTCATAATCATTTTGTTGATGTCATAATCATTTGATGATGTCATAATCATTTGATGTCATTATCATTGGATGATGACATAATCATTTTTTTGATGTCATAATCATTTGATGATGTCATAATCATTTTGTTGATGTCATAATCATTTGATGATGTCATAATCATTTGATGTCATAATCATTGGATGATGTCATAATCATTTTGTTGAAGTCATAATCATTTGATGATGTCATAATCATTTTGTTGATGTCATAATCATTTTGTTGATGTCATAATCATTGAATGATGTCATAATCATTTTGTTGATGTCATAATCATTTGATGATGTCATAATCATTTGATGTCATAATCATTGGATGATGTCTAAATCATTTTGTTGATTTCATAATCATTTGATGATGTCATAATCATTAGATGATGTCATAATCATTTTGTTGATGTCATAATCATTTGATGATGTCATAATCATTTGATGTCACAATCATTGGATGATGTCATAATCATTTTGTTGATGTCATAATCATTTTGTTGATGTCATAATCATTTGATGATGTCATAATCATTTTGTTGATGTCATAATCATTTGATGACGTCATAATCATTTGATGTCATAATCATTGGATGATGTCATAATCATTTTGTTGATGTCATAATCATTTTGTTGATGTCATAATCATTGGATGATGTCATAATCCTTTTGTTGATGTCATAATCATTTGATGATGTCATAATCATTAGATGATGTCATAATCATTTTGTTGATGTCATAATCATTTGATGATGTCATAATCATTTGATGTCATAATCATTGGATGATGTAATAATCATTTGATGTCATAATCATTTTATGATGTCATAATGATTTGATGATGTCATAATCATTTGATGTCATAATCATTGGATGATGTCATAATCATTTGATAATGTCATAATCGTTTTGTTGATGTCATAATCATTTTGTTGTTGTCATAATCATTTGATGATGTCATAATCATTTGATGTCATAATCATTGGATGATGTCATAATCATTTTGTTGATGTCATAATCATTTGATGATGTCATAATCATTAGATGATGTCATGATCATTTTGTTGATGTCATAATCATTGGATGATGTCATAATCATTGGATGATGTCATAATCATTTTGTTGATGTCATAATCATTTGATGATGTCATAATCATTTGATGTAATAATCATTGGATGATGTCATAATCATTTTGTTGATGTCATAATCATTTGATGATGTCATAATCATTTGATGATGTCATAATGATTTTGTTGATGTCATAATCATTTGATGATGCCATAATCATTTTGTTGATGTCATAATCATTTTATGATGTCATAATCATTTTGTTGATGTCATAATCATTTTGTTGATGTCATAATCATTTGATGATGTCATAATCATTTTGTTGATGTCATAATCATTTTGTTGATGTCATAATGATTTGATGATGTCATAATCATTTTGTTGATGTCATAATCATTTGATGATGTCATAGTCATTTTGTTGATGTCATAATCATTTAATGATGTCATAATCATTGATGTCATAATCATTGGATGATGTCATAATCATTTTGTTGATGTCATAATCATTTTATGATGTCATAATCATTTTGTTGATGTCATAATCATTTTGTTGATGTCATAATGATTTGATGATGTCATAATCATTTGATGTCATAATCATTTTGTTGATGTCATAATGATTTGATGATGTCATAATCATTTGATGTCATAATCATTGGATGATGTCATAATCATTTTGTTGATGTCATAATCATTTGATGATGTCATAATCATTTGATGATGTCATAATCAATTGATGTCATAATCATTGGATGATGTAATAATCATTTGATGTCATAATCATTTTATGATGTCATAATGATTTGATGATGTCATAATCATTTGATGTCATAATAATTGGATGATGTCATAATCATTTGATGATGTCATAATCGTTTTGTTGATGTCATAATCATTTTGTTGATGTCATAATCATTTTGTTGATGTCATAATCATTTGATGATGTCATAATCATTTGATGTCATAATCATTTTGTTGATGTCATAATCATTTGATGATGTCATAATCATTAGATGATGTCATAATCATTTTGTTGATGTCATAATCATTGGATGATGTCATAATCATTGGATGATGTCATAATCATTTTGTTGATGTCATAATCATTTGATGATGTCATAATCATTTGATGTCATAATCATTGGATGATGTCATAATCATTTTGTTGATGTCATAATCATTTTATGATGTCATAATCATTTTGTTGATGTCATAATCAATGGATGATGTCATAATCCTTTTGTTGATGTCATAATCATTTGATGATGTCATAATCATTAGATGATGTCATAATCATTTTGTTGATGTCATAATCATTTGATGATGTCATAATCATTTTGTTGATGTCATGATCATTTTGTTGATGTCATAATGATTTGATGATGTCATAATCATTTTGTTGATGTCATAATCATTTGATGATGTCATAATCATTTTGTTGATGTCATAATCATTTTGTTGATGTCATAATGATTTGATGATGTCATAATCATTTTGTTGATGTCATAATCATTTGATGATGTCATAGTCATTTTGTTGATGTCATAATCATTTAATGATGTCATAATCATTGATGTCATAATCATTGGATGATGTCATAATCATTTTGTTGATGTCATAATCATTTGATGATGTCATAATCATTTGATGATGTCATAATGATTTTGTTGATGTCATAATCATTTGATGATGCCATAATCATTTTGTTGATGTCATAATCATTTTATGATGTCATAATCATTTTGTTGATGTCATAATCATTGGATGATGTCATAATCCTTTTGTTGATGTCATAATCATTTGATGATGTCATAATCATTAGATGATGTCATAATCATTTTGTTGATGTCATAATCATTTGATGATGTCATAATCATTTGATGTCATAATCATTGGATGATGTAATAATCATTTGATGTCATAATCATTTTATGATGTCATAATGATTTGATGATGTCATAATCATTTGATGTCATAATCATTGGATGATGTCATAATCATTTGATAATGTCATAATCGTTTTGTTGATGTCATAATCATTTTGTTGTTGTCATAATCATTTGATGATGTCATAATCATTTGATGTCATAATCATTGGATGATGTCATAATCATTTTGTTGATGTCATAATCATTTGATGATGTCATAATCATTAGATGATGTCATGATCATTTTGTTGATGTCATAATCATTGGATGATGTCATAATCATTGGATGATGTCATAATCATTTTGTTGATGTCATAATCATTTGATGATGTCATAATCATTTGATGTAATAATCATTGGATGATGTCATAATCATTTTGTTGATGTCATAATCATTTGATGATGTCATAATCATTTGATGATGTCATAATGATTTTGTTGATGTCATAATCATTTGATGATGCCATAATCATTTTGTTGATGTCATAATCATTTTATGATGTCATAATCATTTTGTTGATGTCATAATCATTTTGTTGATGTCATAATCATTTGATGATGTCATAATCATTTTGTTGATGTCATAATCATTTTGTTGATGTCATAATGATTTGATGATGTCATAATCATTTTGTTGATGTCATAATCATTTGATGATGTCATAGTCATTTTGTTGATGTCATAATCATTTAATGATGTCATAATCATTGATGTCATAATCATTGGATGATGTCATAATCATTTTGTTGATGTCATAATCATTTTATGATGTCATAATCATTTTGTTGATGTCATAATCATTTTGTTGATGTCATAATGATTTGATGATGTCATAATCATTTGATGTCATAATCATTTTGTTGATGTCATAATGATTTGATGATGTCATAATCATTTGATGTCATAATCATTGGATGATGTCATAATCATTTTGTTGATGTCATAATCATTTGATGATGTCATAATCATTTGATGATGTCATAATCAATTGATGTCATAATCATTGGATGATGTAATAATCATTTGATGTCATAATCATTTTATGATGTCATAATGATTTGATGATGTCATAATCATTTGATGTCATAATAATTGGATGATGTCATAATCATTTGATGATGTCATAATCGTTTTGTTGATGTCATAATCATTTTGTTGATGTCATAATCATTTTGTTGATGTCATAATCATTTGATGATGTCATAATCATTTGATGTCATAATCATTTTGTTGATGTCATAATCATTTGATGATGTCATAATCATTAGATGATGTCATAATCATTTTGTTGATGTCATAATCATTGGATGATGTCATAATCATTGGATGATGTCATAATCATTTTGTTGATGTCATAATCATTTGATGATGTCATAATCATTTGATGTCATAATCATTGGATGATGTCATAATCATTTTGTTGATGTCATAATCATTTTATGATGTCATAATCATTTTGTTGATGTCATAATCAATGGATGATGTCATAATCCTTTTGTTGATGTCATAATCATTTGATGATGTCATAATCATTAGATGATGTCATAATCATTTTGTTGATGTCATAATCATTTGATGATGTCATAATCATTTTGTTGATGTCATGATCATTTTGTTGATGTCATAATGATTTGATGATGTCATAATCATTTTGTTGATGTCATAATCATTTGATGATGTCATAATCATTTGATGTCATAATCATTGAATGATGTCATAATCATTTTGTTGATGTCATAATCATTTGATGATGTCATAATCATTTGATGATGTCATAATGATTTTGTTGATGTCATAATCATTTGATGATGCCATAATCATTTTGTTGATGTCATAATCATTTTATGATGTCATAATCATTTTGTTGATGTCATAATCATTTTGTTGATGTCATAATGATTTGATGATGTCATAATCATTTGATGTCATAATCATTGGATGATGTCATAATCATTTTGTTGATGTCATAATCATTTGATGATGTCGTAATCATTAGATGATGTCATAATCATTTTGTTGATGTCATAATCATTTGATGATGTCATAATCATTGATGTCATAATCATTGGATGATGTCATAATCATTTTGTTGATGTCATAATCATTTGATGATGTCATAATCATTAGATGATGTCATAATCATTTTGTTAATGTCATAATCATTTGATGATGTCATAATCATTTGATGTCATAATCATTGGATGATGTCATAATCATTAGATGATGTCATAATCATTTTGTTGATGTCATAATCATTTGATGATGTCATAATCATTTGATGTCATAATCATTTTGTTGATGTCATAATGATTTGATGATGTCATAATCATTTGATGATGTCATAATCATTAGATGATGTCATAATCATTTTGTTGATGTCATAATCATTTGATGATGTCATAATCATTTTGTTGATGTCATAATCATTTTGTTGATGTCATAATGATTTGATGATATCATAATCATTTGATGTCATAATCATTGGATGATGTCATAATCATTTTGTTGATGTCATAATCATTTGATGATGTCATAATCATTAGATGATGTCATAATCATTTTGTTGATGTCATAATCATTTGATGATGTCATAATCATTTGATGTCACAATCATTGGATGATGTCATAATCATTTTGTTGATGTCATAATCATTTGATGATGTCATAATCATTTGATGATGTCATAATCATTTGATGTCATAATCATTGGATGATGTCATAATCATTTTGTTGATGTCATAATCATTTTGTTGATGTCATAATCATTGGATGATGTCATAATCCTTTTGTTGATGTCATAATCATTTGATGATGTCATAATCATTAGATGATGTCATAATCATTTTGTTGATGTCATAATCATTTGATGATGTCATAATCATTGGTGTCATAATCATTGGATGATGTCATAATCATTGGATGATGTCATAATCATTTTGTTGATGTCATAATCATTTGATGATGTCATAATCATTAAATGATGTCATAATCATTTTGTTGATGTCATAATCATTTGATGATGTCATAATCATTGATGTCATAATCATTGGATGATGTCATAATCATTTTGTGGATGTCATAATCAATGGATGATGTCATAATCATTTGATGATGTCATAATCATTTTGTTGATGTCATAATCATTTGATGATGTCATAATCAATTGATGTCATAATCATTGGATGATGTAATAATCATTTGATGTCATAATCATTTTATGATGTCATAATGATTTGATGATGTCATAATCATTTGATGTCATAATCATTGGATGATGTCATAATCATTTGATGATGTCATAATCGTTTTGTTGATGTCATAATCATTTTGTTGATGTCATAATCATTTTGTTGATGTCATAATCATTTGATGGTGTCATAATCATTTGATGTCATAATCATTGTATGATGTCATAATCATTTTGTTGATGTCATAATCATTTGATGATGTCATAATCATTAGATGATGTCATAATCATTTTGTTGATGTCATAATCATTGGATGATGTCATAATCATTGGATGATGTCATAATCATTTTGTTGATGTCATAATCATTTGATGATGTCATAATCATTTGATGTCATAATCATTGGATGATGTCATAATCATTTTGTTGATGTCATAATCATTTGATGATGTCATAATCATTTGATGATGTCATAATCATTTTGTTGATGTCATAATCATTTGATGATGTCATAATCATTTGATGTCATAATCATTGGATGATGTCATAATCATTTTGTTGATGTCATAATCATTTGATGATGTCATAATCATTTGATGATGTCATAATCATTTTGTTGATGTCATAATCATTTGATGATGTCATAATCATTTGATGTCATAATCAATGGATGATGTCATAATCCTTTTGTTGATGTCATAATCATTTGATGATGTCATAATCATTAGATGATGTCATAATCATTTTGTTGATGTCATAATCATTTGATGATGTCATAATCATTTTGTTGATGTCATGATCATTTTGTTGATGTCATAATGATTTGATGATGTCATAATCATTTTGTTGATGTCATAATCATTTGATGATGTCATAATCATTTGATGTCATAATCATTGAATGATGTCATAATCATTTTGTTGATGTCATAATCATTTGATGATGTCATAATCATTTGATGATGTCATAATCATTAGATGATGTCATAATCATTTTGTTGATGTCATAATCATTTGATGATGTCATAATCATTTGATGTCATAATCATTGGATGATGTCATAATCATTTTGTTGATTTCATAATCATTTGATGATGTCATAATCATTAGATGATGTCATAATCATTTTGTTGATGTCATAATCATTTGATGATGTCATAATCATTGGATGATGTCATAATCATTTTGTTGATGTCATAATGATTTGATGATGTCATAATCATTTGATGATGTCATAATCATTAGATGATGTCATAATCATTTTGTTGATGTCATAATCATTTGATGATGTCATAATCATTTTGTTGATGTCATAATCATTTTGTTGATGTCATAATGATTTGATGATATCATAGTCATTTGATGTCATAATCATTGGATGATGTCATAATCATTTTGTTGATGTCATAATCATTTGATGATGTCATAATCATTTGATTTCATAATCATTGGATGATGTCTTAATCATTTGATGATGTCATAATGATTTTGTTGATGTCATAATCATTTGATGATGCCATAATCATTTTGTTGATGTCATAATCTTTTGATGATGTCATAATCATTGATGTCATAATCATTGGATGATGTCATAATCATTTTGTTGATGTCATAATCATTTGATGATGTCATAATCATTAGATGATGTCATAATCATTTTGTTGATGTCATAATCATTTGATGATGTCATAATCATTGATGTCATAATCATTGGATGATGTCATAATCATTTTGTTGATGTCATAATCATTAAATGATGTCATAATCATTAGATGATGTCCTAATCATTTTGTTGATGTCATAATCATATGATGATGTCATAATCATTTGATGTCATAATCATTTTGTTGATGTCATAATGATTTGATGATGTCATAATCATTTTGTTGATGTCATAATCATTTGATGATGTCATAATCATTTGATGTCATAATCATTTTGTTGATGTCATAATGATTTGATAATGTCATAATCATTTGATGTCATAATCATTGGATGATGTCATAATCATTTTGTTGATGTCATAATCAATTGATGATGTCATAATCATTGGATGATGTCATAATCATTTTGTTGATGTCATAATCATTTGATGATGTCATAATCATTTGATGTCATAATCATTGGATGATGTCATAATCATTTTTTTGATGTCATAATCATTTGATGATGTCATAATCATTTTGTTGATGTCATAATCATTTGATGATGTCATAATCATTTGATGTCATAATCATTGGATGATGTCATAATCATTTTTTTGAAGTCATAATCATTTGATGATGTCATAATCATTTTGTTGATGTCATAATCATTTTGTTGATGTCATAATCATTGGATGATGTCATAATCATTTTGTTGATGTCATAATCATTTGATGATGTCATAATCATTTGATGTCATAATCATTGGATGATGTCATAATCATTTTGTTGATTTCATAATCATTTGATGATGTCATAATCATTAGATGATGTCATAATCATTTTGTTGATGTCATAATCATTTGATGATGTCATAATCATTTGATTTCATAATCATTGGATGATGTCATAATCATTTTGTTGATGTCATAATCATTTGATGATGTCATAATCATTTGATGTCATAATCATTGGATGATGTCATAATCATTTTGTTGATTTCATAATCATTTGATGATGTCATAATCATTAGATGATGTCATAATCATTTTGTTGATGTCATAATCATTTGATGATGTCATAATCATTTGATGTCATAATCATTGGATGATGTCATAATTATTTTGTTGATGTCATAATCATTTGATGATGCAATAATCATTAGATGATGTCATAATCATTTTGTTGATGTCATAATCATTTGATGATGTCATAATCAATAGATGATGTCATAATCATTTTGTTGATGTCATAATCATTTGATGATGTCATAATCATTAGATGATGTCATAATCATTTTGTTGATGTCATAATCATTTGATGATGTCATAATCATTTGATGTCACAATCATTGGATGATGTCATAATCATTTTGTTGATGTCATAATCATTTGATGATGTCATAATCATTTGATGATGTCATAATCATTTTGTTGATGTCATAATCATTTGATGATGTCATAATCATTTGATGTCATAATCATTGGATGATGTCATAATCATTTTGTTGATGTCATAATCATTTTGTTGATGTCATAATCATTGGATGATGTCATAATCCTTTTGTTGATGTCATAATCATTTGATGATGTCATAATCATTAGATGATGTCATAATCATTTTGTTGATGTCATAATCATTTGATGATGTCATAATCATTTGATGTCATAATCATTGGATGATGTAATAATCATTTGATGTCATAATCATTTTATGATGTCATAATGATTTGATGATGTCATAATCATTTGATGTCATAATCATTGGATGATGTCATAATCATTTGATGATGTCATAATCGTTTTGTTGATGTCATAATCATTTTGTTGTTGTCATAATCATTTTGTTGATGTCATAATCATTTGATGATGTCATAATCATTTGATGTCATAATCATTGGATGATGTCATAATCATTTTGTTGATGTCATAATCATTTGATGATGTCATAATCATTAGATGATGTCATATTCATTTTGTTGATGTCATAATCATTGGATGATGTCATAATCATTGGATGATATCATAATCATTTTGTTGATGTCATAATCATTTGATGATGTCATAATCATTTGATGTCAATATCATTGGATGATGTCATAATCATTTTGTTGATGTCATAATCATTTGATGATGTCATAATCATTTGATGATGTCATAATCATTTTGTTGATGTCATATTCATTTGATGATGTCATAATCATTTGATGTCATAATCATTGGATGATGTCATAATCATTTTGTTGATGTCATAATCATTTTATGATGTCATAATCATTTTGTTGATGTCATAATCAATGGATGATGTCATAATCCTTTTGTTGATGTCATAATCATTTGATGATGTCATAATCATTAGATGATGTCATAATCATTTTGTTGATGTCATAATCATTTGATGATGTCATAATCATTTTGTTGATGTCATAATCATTTTGTTGATGTCATAATGATTTGATGATGTCATAATCATTTTGTTGATGTCATAATCATTTGATGATGTCATAATCATTTGATGTCATAATCATTGAATGATGTCATAATCATTTTGTTGATGTCATAATCATTTGATGATGTCATAATCATTTGATGTCATAATCATTTTGTTGATGTCATAATGATTTGATGATGTCATAATCATTAGATGATGTCATAATCATTTTGTTGATGTCATAATCATTTTGTTGATGTCATAATCATTTTGTTGATGTCATAATGATTTGATGATATAATCATTTGATGTCATAATCATTGGATGATGTCATAATCATTTTGCTGATGTCATAATCATTTGATGATGTCATAATCATTTGATTTCATAATCATTGGATGATGTCATAATCATTTGATGATGTCATAATGATTTTGTTGATGTCATAATCATTTGATGATGCCATAATCATTTTGTTGATGTCATAATCTTTTGATGATGTCATAATCATTGATGTCATAATCATTGGATGATGTCATAATCATTTTGTTGATGTCATAATCATTTGATGATGTCATAATCATTAGATGATGTCATAATCATTTTGTTGATGTCATAATCATTTGATGATGTCATAATCATTGATGTCATAATCATTGGATGATGTCATAATCATTTTGTTGATGTCATAATCATTGGATGATGTCATAATCATTAGATGATGTCCTAATCATTTTGTTGATGTCATAATCATATGATGATGTCATAATCATTTGATGTCATAATCATTTTGTTGATGTCATAAAGATTTGATGATGTCATAATCATTTTGTTGATGTCATAATCATTTGATGATGCCATAATCATTTGATGTCATAATCATTTTGTTGATGTCATAATGATTTGATAATGTCATAATCATTTGATTTCATAATCATTGGATGATGTCATAATCATTTTGTTGATGTCTTAATCAGTTGATGATGTCATAATCATTGGATGATGTCATAATCATTTTGTTGATGTCATAATCATTTGATGATGTCATAATCATTTGATGTCATTATCATTGGATGATGACATAATCATTTTTTTGATGTCATAATCATTTGATGATGTCATAATCATTTTGTTGATGTCATAATCATTTGATGATGTCATAATCATTTGATGTCATAATCATTGGATGATGTCATAATCATTTTGTTGAAGTCATAATCATTTGATGATGTCATAATCATTTGATGATGTCATAATCAATTGATGTCATAATCATTGGATGATGTAATAATCATTTGATGTCATAATCATTTTATGATGTCATAATGATTTGATGATGTCATAATCATTTGATGTCATAATAATTGGATGATGTCATAATCATTTGATGATGTCATAATCGTTTTGTTGATGTCATAATCATTTTGTTGATGTCATAATCATTTTGTTGATGTCATAATCATTTGATGATGTCATAATCATTTGATGTCATAATCATTTTGTTGATGTCATAATCATTTGATGATGTCATAATCATTAGATGATGTCATAATCATTTTGTTGATGTCATAATCATTGGATGATGTCATAATCATTGGATGATGTCATAATCATTTTGTTGATGTCATAATCATTTGATGATGTCATAATCATTTGATGTCATAATCATTGGATGATGTCATAATCATTTTGTTGATGTCATAATCATTTTATGATGTCATAATCATTTTGTTGATGTCATAATCATTTTGTTGATGTCATAATGATTTGATGATGTCATAATCATTTGATGTCATAATCATTTTGTTGATGTCATAATGATTTGATGATGTCATAATCATTTGATGTCATAATCATTGGATGATGTCATAATCATTTTGTTGATGTCATAATCATTTGATGATGTCATAATCATTTGATGATGTCATAATCAATTGATGTCATAATCATTGGATGATGTAATAATCATTTGATGTCATAATCATTTTATGATGTCATAATGATTTGATGATGTCATAATCATTTGATGTCATAATAATTGGATGATGTCATAATCATTTGATGATGTCATAATCGTTTTGTTGATGTCATAATCATTTTGTTGATGTCATAATCATTTTGTTGATGTCATAATCATTTGATGATGTCATAATCATTTGATGTCATAATCATTTTGTTGATGTCATAATCATTTGATGATGTCATAATCATTAGATGATGTCATAATCATTTTGTTGATGTCATAATCATTGGATGATGTCATAATCATTGGATGATGTCATAATCATTTTGTTGATGTCATAATCATTTGATGATGTCATAATCAATTGATGTCATAATCATTGGATGATGTCATAATCATTTTGTTGATGTCATAATCATTTTATGATGTCATAATCATTTTGTTGATGTCATAATCAATGGATGATGTCATAATCCTTTTGTTGATGTCATAATCATTTGATGATGTCATAATCATTAGATGATGTCATAATCATTTTGTTGATGTCATAATCATTTGATGATGTCATAATCATTTTGTTGATGTCATGATCATTTTGTTGATGTCATAATGATTTGATGATGTCATAATCATTTTGTTGATGTCATAATCATTTGATGATGTCATAATCATTTGATGTCATAATCATTGAATGATGTCATAATCATTTTGTTGATGTCATAATCATTTGATGATGTCATAATCATTTGATGATGTCATAATGATTTTGTTGATGTCATAATCATTTGATGATGCCATAATCATTTTGTTGATGTCATAATCATTTTATGATGTCATAATCATTTTGTTGATGTCATAATCATTTTGTTGATGTCATAATGATTTGATGATGTCATAATCATTTGATGTCATAATCATTGGATGATGTCATAATCATTTTGTTGATGTCATAATCATTTGATGATGTCGTAATCATTAGATGATGTCATAATCATTTTGTTGATGTCATAATCATTTGATGATGTCATAATCATTGATGTCATAATCATTGGATGATGTCATAATCATTTTGTTGATGTCATAATCATTTGATGATGTCATAATCATTAGATGATGTCATAATCATTTTGTTAATGTCATAATCATTTGATGATGTCATAATCATTTGATGTCATAATCATTGGATGATGTCATAATCATTAGATGATGTCATAATCATTTTGTTGATGTCATAATCATTTGATGATGTCATAATCATTTGATGTCATAATCATTTTGTTGATGTCATAATGATTTGATGATGTCATAATCATTTGATGATGTCATAATCATTAGATGATGTCATAATCATTTTGTTGATGTCATAATCATTTGATGATGTCATAATCATTTTGTTGATGTCATAATCATTTTGTTGATGTCATAATGATTTGATGATATCATAATCATTTGATGTCATAATCATTGGATGATGTCATAATCATTTTGTTGATGTCATAATCATTTGATGATGTCATAATCATTAGATGATGTCATAATCATTTTGTTGATGTCATAATCATTTGATGATGTCATAATCATTTGATGTCACAATCATTGGATGATGTCATAATCATTTTGTTGATGTCATAATCATTTGATGATGTCATAATCATTTGATGATGTCATAATCATTTGATGTCATAATCATTGGATGATGTCATAATCATTTTGTTGATGTCATAATCATTTTGTTGATGTCATAATCATTGGATGATGTCATAATCCTTTTGTTGATGTCATAATCATTTGATGATGTCATAATCATTAGATGATGTCATAATCATTTTGTTGATGTCATAATCATTTGATGATGTCATAATCATTGGTGTCATAATCATTGGATGATGTCATAATCATTGGATGATGTCATAATCATTTTGTTGATGTCATAATCATTTGATGATGTCATAATCATTAAATGATGTCATAATCATTTTGTTGATGTCATAATCATTTGATGATGTCATAATCATTGATGTCATAATCATTGGATGATGTCATAATCATTTTGTGGATGTCATAATCAATGGATGATGTCATAATCATTAGATGATGTCATAATCATTTTGTTCATGTCATAATCATTTGATGATATCATAATCATTTGATGATGTCATAATCATTTTGTTGATGTCATAATCATTTGATGATGTCATAATCAATTGATGTCATAATCATTGGATGATGTAATAATCATTTGATGTCATAATCATTTTATGATGTCATAATGATTTGATGATGTCATAATCATTTGATGTCATAATCATTGGATGATGTCATAATCATTTGATGATGTCATAATCGTTTTGTTGATGTCATAATCATTTTGTTGATGTCATAATCATTTTGTTGATGTCATAATCATTTGATGGTGTCATAATCATTTGATGTCATAATCATTGTATGATGTCATAATCATTTTGTTGATGTCATAATCATTTGATGATGTCATAATCATTAGATGATGTCATAATCATTTTGTTGATGTCATAATCATTGGATGATGTCATAATCATTGGATGATGTCATAATCATTTTGTTGATGTCATAATCATTTGATGATGTCATAATCATTTGATGTCATAATCATTGGATGATGTCATAATCATTTTGTTGATGTCATAATCATTTGATGATGTCATAATCATTTGATGATGTCATAATCATTTTGTTGATGTCATAATCATTTGATGATGTCATAATCATTTGATGTCATAATCATTGGATGATGTCATAATCATTTTGTTGATGTCATAATCATTTGATGATGTCATAATCATTTGATGATGTCATAATCATTTTGTTGATGTCATAATCATTTGATGATGTCATAATCATTTGATGTCATAATCAATGGATGATGTCATAATCCTTTTGTTGATGTCATAATCATTTGATGATGTCATAATCATTAGATGATGTCATAATCATTTTGTTGATGTCATAATCATTTGATGATGTCATAATCATTTTGTTGATGTCATGATCATTTTGTTGATGTCATAATGATTTGATGATGTCATAATCATTTTGTTGATGTCATAATCATTTGATGATGTCATAATCATTTGATGTCATAATCATTGAATGATGTCATAATCATTTTGTTGATGTCATAATCATTTGATGATGTCATAATCATTTGATGATGTCATAATCATTAGATGATGTCATAATCATTTTGTTGATGTCATAATCATTTGATGATGTCATAATCATTTGATGTCATAATCATTGGATGATGTCATAATCATTTTGTTGATTTCATAA
The DNA here is from genome assembly GCF_039654945.1 of Dendrobates tinctorius. Classification (NCBI taxonomy): domain Eukaryota; kingdom Metazoa; phylum Chordata; class Amphibia; order Anura; family Dendrobatidae; genus Dendrobates; species Dendrobates tinctorius. Next base: position 37,534,929 of record NW_027361687.1, on the reverse strand, counting down.
TCATTTGATGATGTCATAATCATTAGATGATGTCATAATCATTTTGTTGATGTCATAATCATTTGATGATGTCATAATCATTGGATGATGTCATAATCATTTTGTTGATGTCATAATGATTTGATGATGTCATAATCATTTGATGATGTCATAATCATTAGATGATGTCATAATCATTTTGTTGATGTCATAATCATTTGATGATGTCATAATCATTTTGTTGATGTCATAATCATTTTGTTGATGTCATAATGATTTGATGATATCATAGTCATTTGATGTCATAATCATTGGATGATGTCATAATCATTTTGTTGATGTCATAATCATTTGATGATGTCATAATCATTTGATTTCATAATCATTGGATGATGTCTTAATCATTTGATGATGTCATAATGATTTTGTTGATGTCATAATCATTTGATGATGCCATAATCATTTTGTTGATGTCATAATCTTTTGATGATGTCATAATCATTGATGTCATAATCATTGGATGATGTCATAATCATTTTGTTGATGTCATAATCATTTGATGATGTCATAATCATTAGATGATGTCATAATCATTTTGTTGATGTCATAATCATTTGATGATGTCATAATCATTGATGTCATAATCATTGGATGATGTCATAATCATTTTGTTGATGTCATAATCATTAAATGATGTCATAATCATTAGATGATGTCCTAATCATTTTGTTGATGTCATAATCATATGATGATGTCATAATCATTTGATGTCATAATCATTTTGTTGATGTCATAATGATTTGATGATGTCATAATCATTTTGTTGATGTCATAATCATTTGATGATGTCATAATCATTTGATGTCATAATCATTTTGTTGATGTCATAATGATTTGATAATGTCATAATCATTTGATGTCATAATCATTGGATGATGTCATAATCATTTTGTTGATGTCATAATCAATTGATGATGTCATAATCATTGGATGATGTCATAATCATTTTGTTGATGTCATAATCATTTGATGATGTCATAATCATTTGATGTCATAATCATTGGATGATGTCATAATCATTTTTTTGATGTCATAATCATTTGATGATGTCATAATCATTTTGTTGATGTCATAATCATTTGATGATGTCATAATCATTTGATGTCATAATCATTGGATGATGTCATAATCATTTTTTTGAAGTCATAATCATTTGATGATGTCATAATCATTTTGTTGATGTCATAATCATTTTGTTGATGTCATAATCATTTTGTTGATGTCATAATCATTTTGTTGATGTCATAATCATTTGATGATGTCATAATCATTTGATGTCATAATCATTGGATGATGTCATAATCATTTTGTTGATTTCATAATCATTTGATGATGTCATAATCATTAGATGATGTCATAATCATTTTGTTGATGTCATAATCATTTGATGATGTCATAATCATTTGATTTCATAATCATTGGATGATGTCATAATCATTTTGTTGATGTCATAATCATTTGATGATGTCATAATCATTTGATGTCATAATCATTGGATGATGTCATAATCATTTTGTTGATTTCATAATCATTTGATGATGTCATAATCATTAGATGATGTCATAATCATTTTGTTGATGTCATAATCATTTGATGATGTCATAATCATTTGATGTCATAATCATTGGATGATGTCATAATTATTTTGTTGATGTCATAATCATTTGATGATGCAATAATCATTAGATGATGTCATAATCATTTTGTTGATGTCATAATCATTTGATGATGTCATAATCAATAGATGATGTCATAATCATTTTGTTGATGTCATAATCATTTGATGATGTCATAATCATTAGATGATGTCATAATCATTTTGTTGATGTCATAATCATTTGATGATGTCATAATCATTTGATGTCACAATCATTGGATGATGTCATAATCATTTTGTTGATGTCATAATCATTTGATGATGTCATAATCATTTGATGATGTCATAATCATTTTGTTGATGTCATAATCATTTGATGATGTCATAATCATTTGATGTCATAATCATTGGATGATGTCATAATCATTTTGTTGATGTCATAATCATTTTGTTGATGTCATAATCATTGGATGATGTCATAATCCTTTTGTTGATGTCATAATCATTTGATGATGTCATAATCATTAGATGATGTCATAATCATTTTGTTGATGTCATAATCATTTGATGATGTCATAATCATTTGATGTCATAATCATTGGATGATGTAATAATCATTTGATGTCATAATCATTTTATGATGTCATAATGATTTGATGATGTCATAATCATTTGATGTCATAATCATTGGATGATGTCATAATCATTTGATGATGTCATAATCGTTTTGTTGATGTCATAATCATTTTGTTGTTGTCATAATCATTTTGTTGATGTCATAATCATTTGATGATGTCATAATCATTAGATGATGTCATAATCATTTTGTTGATGTCATAATCATTTGATGATGTCATAATCATTTGATTTCATAATCATTGGATGATGTCATAATCATTTTGTTGATGTCATAATCATTTGATGATGTCATAATCATTTGATGTCATAATCATTGGATGATGTCATAATCATTTTGTTGATTTCATAATCATTTGATGATGTCATAATCATTAGATGATGTCATAATCATTTTGTTGATGTCATAATCATTTGATGATGTCATAATCATTTGATGTCATAATCATTGGATGATGTCATAATCATTTTGTTGATGTCATAATCATTTGATGATGTCATAATCATTAGATGATGTCATAATCATTTTGTTGATGTCATAATCATTTGATGATGTCATAATCAATAGATGATGTCATAATCATTTGATGATGTCATAATCATTAGATGATGTCATAATCATTTTGTTGATGTCATAATCATTTGATGATGTCATAATCATTTGATGTCACAATCATTGGATGATGTCATAATCATTTTGTTGATGTCATAATCATTTGATGATGTCATAATCATTTGATGATGTCATAATCATTTTGTTGATGTCATAATCATTTGATGATGTCATAATCATTTGATGTCATAATCATTGGATGATGTCATAATCATTTTGTTGATGTCATAATCATTTTGTTGATGTCATAATCATTGGATGATGTCATAATCCTTTTGTTGATGTCATAATCATTTGATGATGTCATAATCATTAGATGATGTCATAATCATTTTGTTGATGTCATAATCATTTGATGATGTCATAATCATTTGATGTCATAATCATTGGATGATGTAATAATCATTTGATGTCATAATCATTTTATGATGTCATAATGATTTGATGATGTCATAATCATTTGATGTCATAATCATTGGATGATGTCATAATCATTTGATGATGTCATAATCGTTTTGTTGATGTCATAATCATTTTGTTGTTGTCATAATCATTTTGTTGATGTCATAATCATTTGATGATGTCATAATCATTTGATGTCATAATCATTGGATGATGTCATAATCATTTTGTTGATGTCATAATCATTTGATGATGTCATAATCATTAGATGATGTCATATTCATTTTGTTGATGTCATAATCATTGGATGATGTCATAATCATTGGATGATATCATAATCATTTTGTTGATGTCATAATCATTTGATGATGTCATAATCATTTGATGTCAATATCATTGGATGATGTCATAATCATTTTGTTGATGTCATAATCATTTGATGATGTCATAATCATTTGATGATGTCATAATCATTTTGTTGATGTCATATTCATTTGATGATGTCATAATCATTTGATGTCATAATCATTGGATGATGTCATAATCATTTTGTTGATGTCATAATCATTTTATGATGTCATAATCATTTTGTTGATGTCATAATCAATGGATGATGTCATAATCCTTTTGTTGATGTCATAATCATTTGATGATGTCATAATCATTAGATGATGTCATAATCATTTTGTTGATGTCATAATCATTTGATGATGTCATAATCATTTTGTTGATGTCATAATCATTTTGTTGATGTCATAATGATTTGATGATGTCATAATCATTTTGTTGATGTCATAATCATTTGATGATGTCATAATCATTTGATGTCATAATCATTGAATGATGTCATAATCATTTTGTTGATGTCATAATCATTTGATGATGTCATAATCATTTGATGTCATAATCATTTTGTTGATGTCATAATGATTTGATGATGTCATAATCATTTGATGATGTCATAATCATTAGATGATGTCATAATCATTTTGTTGATGTCATAATCATTTTGTTGATGTCATAATCATTTGATGATATAATCATTTGATGTCATAATCATTGGATGATGTCATAATCATTTTGCTGATGTCATAATCATTTGATGATGTCATAATCATTTGATTTCATAATCATTGGATGATGTCATAATCATTTGATGATGTCATAATGATTTTGTTGATGTCATAATCATTTGATGATGCCATAATCATTTTGTTGATGTCATAATCTTTTGATGATGTCATAATCATTGATGTCATAATCATTGGATGATGTCATAATCATTTTGTTGATGTCATAATCATTTGATGATGTCATAATCATTAGATGATGTCATAATCATTTTGTTGATGTCATAATCATTTGATGATGTCATAATCATTGATGTCATAATCATTGGATGATGTCATAATCATTTTGTTGATGTCATAATCATTGGATGATGTCATAATCATTAGATGATGTCCTAATCATTTTGTTGATGTCATAATCATATGATGATGTCATAATCATTTGATGTCATAATCATTTTGTTGATGTCATAAAGATTTGATGATGTCATAATCATTTTGTTGATGTCATAATCATTTGATGATGCCATAATCATTTGATGTCATAATCATTTTGTTGATGTCATAATGATTTGATAATGTCATAATCATTTGATTTCATAATCATTGGATGATGTCATAATCATTTTGTTGATGTCTTAATCAGTTGATGATGTCATAATCATTGGATGATGTCATAATCATTTTGTTGATGTCATAATCATTTGATGATGTCATAATCATTTGATGTCATTATCATTGGATGATGACATAATCATTTTTTTGATGTCATAATCATTTGATGATGTCATAATCATTTTGTTGATGTCATAATCATTTGATGATGTCATAATCATTTGATGTCATAATCATTGGATGATGTCATAATCATTTTGTTGAAGTCATAATCATTTGATGATGTCATAATCATTTTGTTGATGTCATAATCATTTTGTTGATGTCATAATCATTGAATGATGTCATAATCATTTTGTTGATGTCATAATCATTTGATGATGTCATAATCATTTGATGTCATAATCATTGGATGATGTCTAAATCATTTTGTTGATTTCATAATCATTTGATGATGTCATAATCATTAGATGATGTCATAATCATTTTGTTGATGTCATAATCATTTGATGATGTCATAATCATTTGATGTCACAATCATTGGATGATGTCATAATCATTTTGTTGATGTCATAATCATTTTGTTGATGTCATAATCATTTGATGATGTCATAATCATTTTGTTGATGTCATAATCATTTGATGACGTCATAATCATTTGATGTCATAATCATTGGATGATGTCATAATCATTTTGTTGATGTCATAATCATTTTGTTGATGTCATAATCATTGGATGATGTCATAATCCTTTTGTTGATGTCATAATCATTTGATGATGTCATAATCATTAGATGATGTCATAATCATTTTGTTGATGTCATAATCATTTGATGATGTCATAATCATTTGATGTCATAATCATTGGATGATGTAATAATCATTTGATGTCATAATCATTTTATGATGTCATAATGATTTGATGATGTCATAATCATTTGATGTCATAATCATTGGATGATGTCATAATCATTTGATAATGTCATAATCGTTTTGTTGATGTCATAATCATTTTGTTGTTGTCATAATCATTTGATGATGTCATAATCATTTGATGTCATAATCATTGGATGATGTCATAATCATTTTGTTGATGTCATAATCATTTGATGATGTCATAATCATTAGATGATGTCATGATCATTTTGTTGATGTCATAATCATTGGATGATGTCATAATCATTGGATGATGTCATAATCATTTTGTTGATGTCATAATCATTTGATGATGTCATAATCATTTGATGTAATAATCATTGGATGATGTCATAATCATTTTGTTGATGTCATAATCATTTGATGATGTCATAATCATTTGATGATGTCATAATGATTTTGTTGATGTCATAATCATTTGATGATGCCATAATCATTTTGTTGATGTCATAATCATTTTATGATGTCATAATCATTTTGTTGATGTCATAATCATTTTGTTGATGTCATAATCATTTGATGATGTCATAATCATTTTGTTGATGTCATAATCATTTTGTTGATGTCATAATGATTTGATGATGTCATAATCATTTTGTTGATGTCATAATCATTTGATGATGTCATAGTCATTTTGTTGATGTCATAATCATTTAATGATGTCATAATCATTGATGTCATAATCATTGGATGATGTCATAATCATTTTGTTGATGTCATAATCATTTTATGATGTCATAATCATTTTGTTGATGTCATAATCATTTTGTTGATGTCATAATGATTTGATGATGTCATAATCATTTGATGTCATAATCATTTTGTTGATGTCATAATGATTTGATGATGTCATAATCATTTGATGTCATAATCATTGGATGATGTCATAATCATTTTGTTGATGTCATAATCATTTGATGATGTCATAATCATTTGATGATGTCATAATCAATTGATGTCATAATCATTGGATGATGTAATAATCATTTGATGTCATAATCATTTTATGATGTCATAATGATTTGATGATGTCATAATCATTTGATGTCATAATAATTGGATGATGTCATAATCATTTGATGATGTCATAATCGTTTTGTTGATGTCATAATCATTTTGTTGATGTCATAATCATTTTGTTGATGTCATAATCATTTGATGATGTCATAATCATTTGATGTCATAATCATTTTGTTGATGTCATAATCATTTGATGATGTCATAATCATTAGATGATGTCATAATCATTTTGTTGATGTCATAATCATTGGATGATGTCATAATCATTGGATGATGTCATAATCATTTTGTTGATGTCATAATCATTTGATGATGTCATAATCATTTGATGTCATAATCATTGGATGATGTCATAATCATTTTGTTGATGTCATAATCATTTTATGATGTCATAATCATTTTGTTGATGTCATAATCAATGGATGATGTCATAATCCTTTTGTTGATGTCATAATCATTTGATGATGTCATAATCATTAGATGATGTCATAATCATTTTGTTGATGTCATAATCATTTGATGATGTCATAATCATTTTGTTGATGTCATGATCATTTTGTTGATGTCATAATGATTTGATGATGTCATAATCATTTTGTTGATGTCATAATCATTTGATGATGTCATAATCATTTGATGTCATAATCATTGAATGATGTCATAATCATTTTGTTGATGTCATAATCATTTGATGATGTCATAATCATTTGATGATGTCATAATGATTTTGTTGATGTCATAATCATTTGATGATGCCATAATCATTTTGTTGATGTCATAATCATTTTATGATGTCATAATCATTTTGTTGATGTCATAATCATTTTGTTGATGTCATAATGATTTGATGATGTCATAATCATTTGATGTCATAATCATTGGATGATGTCATAATCATTTTGTTGATGTCATAATCATTTGATGATGTCGTAATCATTAGATGATGTCATAATCATTTTGTTGATGTCATAATCATTTGATGATGTCATAATCATTGATGTCATAATCATTGGATGATGTCATAATCATTTTGTTGATGTCATAATCATTTGATGATGTCATAATCATTAGATGATGTCATAATCATTTTGTTAATGTCATAATCATTTGATGATGTCATAATCATTTGATGTCATAATCATTGGATGATGTCATAATCATTAGATGATGTCATAATCATTTTGTTGATGTCATAATCATTTGATGATGTCATAATCATTTGATGTCATAATCATTTTGTTGATGTCATAATGATTTGATGATGTCATAATCATTTGATGATGTCATAATCATTAGATGATGTCATAATCATTTTGTTGATGTCATAATCATTTGATGATGTCATAATCATTTTGTTGATGTCATAATCATTTTGTTGATGTCATAATGATTTGATGATATCATAATCATTTGATGTCATAATCATTGGATGATGTCATAATCATTTTGTTGATGTCATAATCATTTGATGATGTCATAATCATTAGATGATGTCATAATCATTTTGTTGATGTCATAATCATTTGATGATGTCATAATCATTTGATGTCACAATCATTGGATGATGTCATAATCATTTTGTTGATGTCATAATCATTTGATGATGTCATAATCATTTGATGATGTCATAATCATTTGATGTCATAATCATTGGATGATGTCATAATCATTTTGTTGATGTCATAATCATTTTGTTGATGTCATAATCATTGGATGATGTCATAATCCTTTTGTTGATGTCATAATCATTTGATGATGTCATAATCATTAGATGATGTCATAATCATTTTGTTGATGTCATAATCATTTGATGATGTCATAATCATTGGTGTCATAATCATTGGATGATGTCATAATCATTGGATGATGTCATAATCATTTTGTTGATGTCATAATCATTTGATGATGTCATAATCATTAAATGATGTCATAATCATTTTGTTGATGTCATAATCATTTGATGATGTCATAATCATTGATGTCATAATCATTGGATGATGTCATAATCATTTTGTGGATGTCATAATCAATGGATGATGTCATAATCATTTGATGATGTCATAATCATTTTGTTGATGTCATAATCATTTGATGATGTCATAATCAATTGATGTCATAATCATTGGATGATGTAATAATCATTTGATGTCATAATCATTTTATGATGTCATAATGATTTGATGATGTCATAATCATTTGATGTCATAATCATTGGATGATGTCATAATCATTTGATGATGTCATAATCGTTTTGTTGATGTCATAATCATTTTGTTGATGTCATAATCATTTTGTTGATGTCATAATCATTTGATGGTGTCATAATCATTTGATGTCATAATCATTGTATGATGTCATAATCATTTTGTTGATGTCATAATCATTTGATGATGTCATAATCATTAGATGATGTCATAATCATTTTGTTGATGTCATAATCATTGGATGATGTCATAATCATTGGATGATGTCATAATCATTTTGTTGATGTCATAATCATTTGATGATGTCATAATCATTTGATGTCATAATCATTGGATGATGTCATAATCATTTTGTTGATGTCATAATCATTTGATGATGTCATAATCATTTGATGATGTCATAATCATTTTGTTGATGTCATAATCATTTGATGATGTCATAATCATTTGATGTCATAATCATTGGATGATGTCATAATCATTTTGTTGATGTCATAATCATTTGATGATGTCATAATCATTTGATGATGTCATAATCATTTTGTTGATGTCATAATCATTTGATGATGTCATAATCATTTGATGTCATAATCAATGGATGATGTCATAATCCTTTTGTTGATGTCATAATCATTTGATGATGTCATAATCATTAGATGATGTCATAATCATTTTGTTGATGTCATAATCATTTGATGATGTCATAATCATTTTGTTGATGTCATGATCATTTTGTTGATGTCATAATGATTTGATGATGTCATAATCATTTTGTTGATGTCATAATCATTTGATGATGTCATAATCATTTGATGTCATAATCATTGAATGATGTCATAATCATTTTGTTGATGTCATAATCATTTGATGATGTCATAATCATTTGATGATGTCATAATCATTAGATGATGTCATAATCATTTTGTTGATGTCATAATCATTTGATGATGTCATAATCATTTGATGTCATAATCATTGGATGATGTCATAATCATTTTGTTGATTTCATAATCATTTGATGATGTCATAATCATTAGATGATGTCATAATCATTTTGTTGATGTCATAATCATTTGATGATGTCATAATCATTGGATGATGTCATAATCATTTTGTTGATGTCATAATGATTTGATGATGTCATAATCATTTGATGATGTCATAATCATTAGATGATGTCATAATCATTTTGTTGATGTCATAATCATTTGATGATGTCATAATCATTTTGTTGATGTCATAATCATTTTGTTGATGTCATAATGATTTGATGATATCATAGTCATTTGATGTCATAATCATTGGATGATGTCATAATCATTTTGTTGATGTCATAATCATTTGATGATGTCATAATCATTTGATTTCATAATCATTGGATGATGTCTTAATCATTTGATGATGTCATAATGATTTTGTTGATGTCATAATCATTTGATGATGCCATAATCATTTTGTTGATGTCATAATCTTTTGATGATGTCATAATCATTGATGTCATAATCATTGGATGATGTCATAATCATTTTGTTGATGTCATAATCATTTGATGATGTCATAATCATTAGATGATGTCATAATCATTTTGTTGATGTCATAATCATTTGATGATGTCATAATCATTGATGTCATAATCATTGGATGATGTCATAATCATTTTGTTGATGTCATAATCATTAAATGATGTCATAATCATTAGATGATGTCCTAATCATTTTGTTGATGTCATAATCATATGATGATGTCATAATCATTTGATGTCATAATCATTTTGTTGATGTCATAATGATTTGATGATGTCATAATCATTTTGTTGATGTCATAATCATTTGATGATGTCATAATCATTTGATGTCATAATCATTTTGTTGATGTCATAATGATTTGATAATGTCATAATCATTTGATGTCATAATCATTGGATGATGTCATAATCATTTTGTTGATGTCATAATCAATTGATGATGTCATAATCATTGGATGATGTCATAATCATTTTGTTGATGTCATAATCATTTGATGATGTCATAATCATTTGATGTCATAATCATTGGATGATGTCATAATCATTTTTTTGATGTCATAATCATTTGATGATGTCATAATCATTTTGTTGATGTCATAATCATTTGATGATGTCATAATCATTTGATGTCATAATCATTGGATGATGTCATAATCATTTTTTTGAAGTCATAATCATTTGATGATGTCATAATCATTTTGTTGATGTCATAATCATTTTGTTGATGTCATAATCATTGGATGATGTCATAATCATTTTGTTGATGTCATAATCATTTGATGATGTCATAATCATTTGATGTCATAATCATTGGATGATGTCATAATCATTTTGTTGATTTCATAATCATTTGATGATGTCATAATCATTAGATGATGTCATAATCATTTTGTTGATGTCATAATCATTTGATGATGTCATAATCATTTGATTTCATAATCATTGGATGATGTCATAATCATTTTGTTGATGTCATAATCATTTGATGATGTCATAATCATTTGATGTCATAATCATTGGATGATGTCATAATCATTTTGTTGATTTCATAATCATTTGATGATGTCATAATCATTAGATGATGTCATAATCATTTTGTTGATGTCATAATCATTTGATGATGTCATAATCATTTGATGTCATAATCATTGGATGATGTCATAATTATTTTGTTGATGTCATAATCATTTGATGATGCAATAATCATTAGATGATGTCATAATCATTTTGTTGATGTCATAATCATTTGATGATGTCATAATCAATAGATGATGTCATAATCATTTTGTTGATGTCATAATCATTTGATGATGTCATAATCATTAGATGATGTCATAATCATTTTGTTGATGTCATAATCATTTGATGATGTCATAATCATTTGATGTCACAATCATTGGATGATGTCATAATCATTTTGTTGATGTCATAATCATTTGATGATGTCATAATCATTTGATGATGTCATAATCATTTTGTTGATGTCATAATCATTTGATGATGTCATAATCATTTGATGTCATAATCATTGGATGATGTCATAATCATTTTGTTGATGTCATAATCATTTTGTTGATGTCATAATCATTGGATGATGTCATAATCCTTTTGTTGATGTCATAATCATTTGATGATGTCATAATCATTAGATGATGTCATAATCATTTTGTTGATGTCATAATCATTTGATGATGTCATAATCATTTGATGTCATAATCATTGGATGATGTAATAATCATTTGATGTCATAATCATTTTATGATGTCATAATGATTTGATGATGTCATAATCATTTGATGTCATAATCATTGGATGATGTCATAATCATTTGATGATGTCATAATCGTTTTGTTGATGTCATAATCATTTTGTTGTTGTCATAATCATTTTGTTGATGTCATAATCATTTGATGATGTCATAATCATTTGATGTCATAATCATTGGATGATGTCATAATCATTTTGTTGATGTCATAATCATTTGATGATGTCATAATCATTAGATGATGTCATATTCATTTTGTTGATGTCATAATCATTGGATGATGTCATAATCATTGGATGATATCATAATCATTTTGTTGATGTCATAATCATTTGATGATGTCATAATCATTTGATGTCAATATCATTGGATGATGTCATAATCATTTTGTTGATGTCATAATCATTTGATGATGTCATAATCATTTGATGATGTCATAATCATTTTGTTGATGTCATATTCATTTGATGATGTCATAATCATTTGATGTCATAATCATTGGATGATGTCATAATCATTTTGTTGATGTCATAATCATTTTATGATGTCATAATCATTTTGTTGATGTCATAATCAATGGATGATGTCATAATCCTTTTGTTGATGTCATAATCATTTGATGATGTCATAATCATTAGATGATGTCATAATCATTTTGTTGATGTCATAATCATTTGATGATGTCATAATCATTTTGTTGATGTCATAATCATTTTGTTGATGTCATAATGATTTGATGATGTCATAATCATTTTGTTGATGTCATAATCATTTGATGATGTCATAATCATTTGATGTCATAATCATTGAATGATGTCATAATCATTTTGTTGATGTCATAATCATTTGATGATGTCATAATCATTTGATGTCATAATCATTTTGTTGATGTCATAATGATTTGATGATGTCATAATCATTAGATGATGTCATAATCATTTTGTTGATGTCATAATCATTTTGTTGATGTCATAATCATTTTGTTGATGTCATAATGATTTGATGATATAATCATTTGATGTCATAATCATTGGATGATGTCATAATCATTTTGCTGATGTCATAATCATTTGATGATGTCATAATCATTTGATTTCATAATCATTGGATGATGTCATAATCATTTGATGATGTCATAATGATTTTGTTGATGTCATAATCATTTGATGATGCCATAATCATTTTGTTGATGTCATAATCTTTTGATGATGTCATAATCATTGATGTCATAATCATTGGATGATGTCATAATCATTTTGTTGATGTCATAATCATTTGATGATGTCATAATCATTAGATGATGTCATAATCATTTTGTTGATGTCATAATCATTTGATGATGTCATAATCATTGATGTCATAATCATTGGATGATGTCATAATCATTTTGTTGATGTCATAATCATTGGATGATGTCATGATCATTAGATGATGTCCTAATCATTTTGTTGATGTCATAATCATATGATGATGTCATAATCATTTGATGTCATAATCATTTTGTTGATGTCATAAAGATTTGATGATGTCATAATCATTTTGTTGATGTCATAATCATTTGATGGTGCCATAATCATTTGATGTCATAATCATTTTGTTGATGTCATAATGATTTGATAATGTCATAATCATTTGATTTCATAATCATTGGATGATGTCATAATCATTTTGTTGATGTCTTAATCAGTTGATGATGTCATAATCATTGGATGATGTCATAATCATTTTGTTGATGTCATAATCATTTGATGATGTCATAATCATTTGATGTCATTATCATTGGATGATGACATAATCATTTTTTTGATGTCATAATCATTTGATGATGTCATAATCATTTTGTTGATGTCATAATCATTTGATGATGTCATAATCATTTGATGTCATAATCATTGGATGATGTCATAATCATTTTGTTGAAGTCATAATCATTTGATGATGTCATAATCATTTGATGATGTCATAATCAATTGATGTCATAATCATTGGATGATGTAATAATCATTTGATGTCATAATCATTTTATGATGTCATAATGATTTGATGATGTCATAATCATTTGATGTCATAATAATTGGATGATGTCATAATCATTTGATGATGTCATAATCGTTTTGTTGATGTCATAATCATTTTGTTGATGTCATAATCATTTTGTTGATGTCATAATCATTTGATGATGTCATAATCATTTGATGTCATAATCATTTTGTTGATGTCATAATCATTTGATGATGTCATAATCATTAGATGATGTCATAATCATTTTGTTGATGTCATAATCATTGGATGATGTCATAATCATTGGATGATGTCATAATCATTTTGTTGATGTCATAATCATTTGATGATGTCATAATCATTTGATGTCATAATCATTGGATGATGTCATAATCATTTTGTTGATGTCATAATCATTTTATGATGTCATAATCATTTTGTTGATGTCATAATCATTTTGTTGATGTCATAATGATTTGATGATGTCATAATCATTTGATGTCATAATCATTTTGTTGATGTCATAATGATTTGATGATGTCATAATCATTTGATGTCATAATCATTGGATGATGTCATAATCATTTTGTTGATGTCATAATCATTTGATGATGTCATAATCATTTGATGATGTCATAATCAATTGATGTCATAATCATTGGATGATGTAATAATCATTTGATGTCATAATCATTTTATGATGTCATAATGATTTGATGATGTCATAATCATTTGATGTCATAATAATTGGATGATGTCATAATCATTTGATGATGTCATAATCGTTTTGTTGATGTCATAATCATTTTGTTGATGTCATAATCATTTTGTTGATGTCATAATCATTTGATGATGTCATAATCATTTGATGTCATAATCATTTTGTTGATGTCATAATCATTTGATGATGTCATAATCATTAGATGATGTCATAATCATTTTGTTGATGTCATAATCATTGGATGATGTCATAATCATTGGATGATGTCATAATCATTTTGTTGATGTCATAATCATTTGATGATGTCATAATCAATTGATGTCATAATCATTGGATGATGTCATAATCATTTTGTTGATGTCATAATCATTTTATGATGTCATAATCATTTTGTTGATGTCATAATCAATGGATGATGTCATAATCCTTTTGTTGATGTCATAATCATTTGATGATGTCATAATCATTAGATGATGTCATAATCATTTTGTTGATGTCATAATCATTTGATGATGTCATAATCATTTTGTTGATGTCATGATCATTTTGTTGATGTCATAATGATTTGATGATGTCATAATCATTTTGTTGATGTCATAATCATTTGATGATGTCATAATCATTTGATGTCATAATCATTGAATGATGTCATAATCATTTTGTTGATGTCATAATCATTTGATGATGTCATAATCATTTGATGATGTCATAATGATTTTGTTGATGTCATAATCATTTGATGATGCCATAATCATTTTGTTGATGTCATAATCATTTTATGATGTCATAATCATTTTGTTGATGTCATAATCATTTTGTTGATGTCATAATGATTTGATGATGTCATAATCATTTGATGTCATAATCATTGGATGATGTCATAATCATTTTGTTGATGTCATAATCATTTGATGATGTCGTAATCATTAGATGATGTCATAATCATTTTGTTGATGTCATAATCATTTGATGATGTCATAATCATTGATGTCATAATCATTGGATGATGTCATAATCATTTTGTTGATGTCATAATCATTTGATGATGTCATAATCATTAGATGATGTCATAATCATTTTGTTAATGTCATAATCATTTGATGATGTCATAATCATTTGATGTCATAATCATTGGATGATGTCATAATCATTAGATGATGTCATAATCATTTTGTTGATGTCATAATCATTTGATGATGTCATAATCATTTGATGTCATAATCATTTTGTTGATGTCATAATGATTTGATGATGTCATAATCATTTGATGATGTCATAATCATTAGATGATGTCATAATCATTTTGTTGATGTCATAATCATTTGATGATGTCATAATCATTTTGTTGATGTCATAATCATTTTGTTGATGTCATAATGATTTGATGATATCATAATCATTTGATGTCATAATCATTGGATGATGTCATAATCATTTTGTTGATGTCATAATCATTTGATGATGTCATAATCATTAGATGATGTCATAATCATTTTGTTGATGTCATAATCATTTGATGATGTCATAATCATTTGATGTCACAATCATTGGATGATGTCATAATCATTTTGTTGATGTCATAATCATTTGATGATGTCATAATCATTTGATGATGTCATAATCATTTGATGTCATAATCATTGGATGATGTCATAATCATTTTGTTGATGTCATAATCATTTTGTTGATGTCATAATCATTGGATGATGTCATAATCCTTTTGTTGATGTCATAATCATTTGATGATGTCATAATCATTAGATGATGTCATAATCATTTTGTTGATGTCATAATCATTTGATGATGTCATAATCATTGGTGTCATAATCATTGGATGATGTCATAATCATTGGATGATGTCATAATCATTTTGTTGATGTCATAATCATTTGATGATGTCATAATCATTAAATGATGTCATAATCATTTTGTTGATGTCATAATCATTTGATGATGTCATAATCATTGATGTCATAATCATTGGATGATGTCATAATCATTTTGTGGATGTCATAATCAATGGATGATGTCATAATCATTAGATGATGTCATAATCATTTTGTTCATGTCATAATCATTTGATGATATCATAATCATTTGATGATGTCATAATCATTTTGTTGATGTCATAATCATTTGATGATGTCATAATCAATTGATGTCATAATCATTGGATGATGTAATAATCATTTGATGTCATAATCATTTTATGATGTCATAATGATTTGATGATGTCATAATCATTTGATGTCATAATCATTGGATGATGTCATAATCATTTGATGATGTCATAATCGTTTTGTTGATGTCATAATCATTTTGTTGATGTCATAATCATTTTGTTGATGTCATAATCATTTGATGGTGTCATAATCATTTGATGTCATAATCATTGTATGATGTCATAATCATTTTGTTGATGTCATAATCATTTGATGATGTCATAATCATTAGATGATGTCATAATCATTTTGTTGATGTCATAATCATTGGATGATGTCATAATCATTGGATGATGTCATAATCATTTTGTTGATGTCATAATCATTTGATGATGTCATAATCATTTGATGTCATAATCATTGGATGATGTCATAATCATTTTGTTGATGTCATAATCATTTGATGATGTCATAATCATTTGATGATGTCATAATCATTTTGTTGATGTCATAATCATTTGATGATGTCATAATCATTTGATGTCATAATCATTGGATGATGTCATAATCATTTTGTTGATGTCATAATCATTTGATGATGTCATAATCATTTGATGATGTCATAATCATTTTGTTGATGTCATAATCATTTGATGATGTCATAATCATTTGATGTCATAATCAATGGATGATGTCATAATCCTTTTGTTGATGTCATAATCATTTGATGATGTCATAATCATTAGATGATGTCATAATCATTTTGTTGATGTCATAATCATTTGATGATGTCATAATCATTTTGTTGATGTCATGATCATTTTGTTGATGTCATAATGATTTGATGATGTCATAATCATTTTGTTGATGTCATAATCATTTGATGATGTCATAATCATTTGATGTCATAATCATTGAATGATGTCATAATCATTTTGTTGATGTCATAATCATTTGATGATGTCATAATCATTTGATGATGTCATAATCATTAGATGATGTCATAATCATTTTGTTGATGTCATAATCATTTGATGATGTCATAATCATTTGATGTCATAATCATTGGATGATGTCATAATCATTTTGTTGATTTCATAATCATTTGATGATGTCATAATCATTAGATGATGTCATAATCATTTTGTTGATGTCATAATCATTTGATGATGTCATAATCATTGGATGATGTCATAATCATTTTGTTGATGTCATAATGATTTGATGATGTCATAATCATTTGATGATGTCATAATCATTAGATGATGTCATAATCATTTTGTTGATGTCATAATCATTTGATGATGTCATAATCATTTTGTTGATGTCATAATCATTTTGTTGATGTCATAATGATTTGATGATATCATAGTCATTTGATGTCATAATCATTGGATGATGTCATAATCATTTTGTTGATGTCATAATCATTTGATGATGTCATAATCATTTGATTTCATAATCATTGGATGATGTCTTAATCATTTGATGATGTCATAATGATTTTGTTGATGTCATAATCATTTGATGATGCCATAATCATTTTGTTGATGTCATAATCTTTTGATGATGTCATAATCATTGATGTCATAATCATTGGATGATGTCATAATCATTTTGTTGATGTCATAATCATTTGATGATGTCATAATCATTAGATGATGTCATAATCATTTTGTTGATGTCATAATCATTTGATGATGTCATAATCATTGATGTCATAATCATTGGATGATGTCATAATCATTTTGTTGATGTCATAATCATTAAATGATGTCATAATCATTAGATGATGTCCTAATCATTTTGTTGATGTCATAATCATATGATGATGTCATAATCATTTGATGTCATAATCATTTTGTTGATGTCATAATGATTTGATGATGTCATAATCATTTTGTTGATGTCATAATCATTTGATGATGTCATAATCATTTGATGTCATAATCATTTTGTTGATGTCATAATGATTTGATAATGTCATAATCATTTGATGTCATAATCATTGGATGATGTCATAATCATTTTGTTGATGTCATAATCAATTGATGATGTCATAATCATTGGATGATGTCATAATCATTTTGTTGATGTCATAATCATTTGATGATGTCATAATCATTTGATGTCATAATCATTGGATGATGTCATAATCATTTTTTTGATGTCATAATCATTTGATGATGTCATAATCATTTTGTTGATGTCATAATCATTTGATGATGTCATAATCATTTGATGTCATAATCATTGGATGATGTCATAATCATTTTTTTGAAGTCATAATCATTTGATGATGTCATAATCATTTTGTTGATGTCATAATCATTTTGTTGATGTCATAATCATTTTGTTGATGTCATAATCATTTTGTTGATGTCATAATCATTTGATGATGTCATAATCATTTGATGTCATAATCATTGGATGATGTCATAATCATTTTGTTGATTTCATAATCATTTGATGATGTCATAATCATTAGATGATGTCATAATCATTTTGTTGATGTCATAATCATTTGATGATGTCATAATCATTTGATTTCATAATCATTGGATGATGTCATAATCATTTTGTTGATGTCATAATCATTTGATGATGTCATAATCATTTGATGTCATAATCATTGGATGATGTCATAATCATTTTGTTGATTTCATAATCATTTGATGATGTCATAATCATTAGATGATGTCATAATCATTTTGTTGATGTCATAATCATTTGATGATGTCATAATCATTTGATGTCATAATCATTGGATGATGTCATAATTATTTTGTTGATGTCATAATCATTTGATGATGCAATAATCATTAGATGATGTCATAATCATTTTGTTGATGTCATAATCATTTGATGATGTCATAATCAATAGATGATGTCATAATCATTTTGTTGATGTCATAATCATTTGATGATGTCATAATCATTAGATGATGTCATAATCATTTTGTTGATGTCATAATCATTTGATGATGTCATAATCATTTGATGTCACAATCATTGGATGATGTCATAATCATTTTGTTGATGTCATAATCATTTGATGATGTCATAATCATTTGATGATGTCATAATCATTTTGTTGATGTCATAATCATTTGATGATGTCATAATCATTTGATGTCATAATCATTGGATGATGTCATAATCATTTTGTTGATGTCATAATCATTTTGTTGATGTCATAATCATTGGATGATGTCATAATCCTTTTGTTGATGTCATAATCATTTGATGATGTCATAATCATTAGATGATGTCATAATCATTTTGTTGATGTCATAATCATTTGATGATGTCATAATCATTTGATGTCATAATCATTGGATGATGTAATAATCATTTGATGTCATAATCATTTTATGATGTCATAATGATTTGATGATGTCATAATCATTTGATGTCATAATCATTGGATGATGTCATAATCATTTGATGATGTCATAATCGTTTTGTTGATGTCATAATCATTTTGTTGTTGTCATAATCATTTTGTTGATGTCATAATCATTTGATGATGTCATAATCATTTGATGTCATAATCATTGGATGATGTCATAATCATTTTGTTGATGTCATAATCATTTGATGATGTCATAATCATTAGATGATGTCATATTCATTTTGTTGATGTCATAATCATTGGATGATGTCATAATCATTGGATGATATCATAATCATTTTGTTGATGTCATAATCATTTGATGATGTCATAATCATTTGATGTCAATATCATTGGATGATGTCATAATCATTTTGTTGATGTCATAATCATTTGATGATGTCATAATCATTTGATGATGTCATAATCATTTTGTTGATGTCATATTCATTTGATGATGTCATAATCATTTGATGTCATAATCATTGGATGATGTCATAATCATTTTGTTGATGTCATAATCATTTTATGATGTCATAATCATTTTGTTGATGTCATAATCAATGGATGATGTCATAATCCTTTTGTTGATGTCATAATCATTTGATGATGTCATAATCATTAGATGATGTCATAATCATTTTGTTGATGTCATAATCATTTGATGATGTCATAATCATTTTGTTGATGTCATAATCATTTTGTTGATGTCATAATGATTTGATGATGTCATAATCATTTTGTTGATGTCATAATCATTTGATGATGTCATAATCATTTGATGTCATAATCATTGAATGATGTCATAATCATTTTGTTGATGTCATAATCATTTGATGATGTCATAATCATTTGATGTCATAATCATTTTGTTGATGTCATAATGATTTGATGATGTCATAATCATTTGATGATGTCATAATCATTAGATGATGTCATAATCATTTTGTTGATGTCATAATCATTTTGTTGATGTCATAATGATTTGATGATATAATCATTTGATGTCATAATCATTGGATGATGTCATAATCATTTTGCTGATGTCATAATCATTTGATGATGTCATAATCATTTGATTTCATAATCATTGGATGATGTCATAATCATTTGATGATGTCATAATGATTTTGTTGATGTCATAATCATTTGATGATGCCATAATCATTTTGTTGATGTCATAATCTTTTGATGATGTCATAATCATTGATGTCATAATCATTGGATGATGTCATAATCATTTTGTTGATGTCATAATCATTTGATGATGTCATAATCATTAGATGATGTCATAATCATTTTGTTGATGTCATAATCATTTGATGATGTCATAATCATTGATGTCATAATCATTGGATGATGTCATAATCATTTTGTTGATGTCATAATCATTGGATGATGTCATAATCATTAGATGATGTCCTAATCATTTTGTTGATGTCATAATCATATGATGATGTCATAATCATTTGATGTCATAATCATTTTGTTGATGTCATAAAGATTTGATGATGTCATAATCATTTTGTTGATGTCATAATCATTTGATGATGCCATAATCATTTGATGTCATAATCATTTTGTTGATGTCATAATGATTTGATAATGTCATAATCATTTGATTTCATAATCATTGGATGATGTCATAATCATTTTGTTGATGTCTTAATCAGTTGATGATGTCATAATCATTGGATGATGTCATAATCATTTTGTTGATGTCATAATCATTTGATGATGTCATAATCATTTGATGTCATTATCATTGGATGATGACATAATCATTTTTTTGATGTCATAATCATTTGATGATGTCATAATCATTTTGTTGATGTCATAATCATTTGATGATGTCATAATCATTTGATGTCATAATCATTGGATGATGTCATAATCATTTTGTTGAAGTCATAATCATTTGATGATGTCATAATCATTTTGTTGATGTCATAATCATTTTGTTGATGTCATAATCATTGAATGATGTCATAATCATTTTGTTGATGTCATAATCATTTGATGATGTCATAATCATTTGATGTCATAATCATTGGATGATGTCTAAATCATTTTGTTGATTTCATAATCATTTGATGATGTCATAATCATTAGATGATGTCATAATCATTTTGTTGATGTCATAATCATTTGATGATGTCATAATCATTTGATGTCACAATCATTGGATGATGTCATAATCATTTTGTTGATGTCATAATCATTTTGTTGATGTCATAATCATTTGATGATGTCATAATCATTTTGTTGATGTCATAATCATTTGATGACGTCATAATCATTTGATGTCATAATCATTGGATGATGTCATAATCATTTTGTTGATGTCATAATCATTTTGTTGATGTCATAATCATTGGATGATGTCATAATCCTTTTGTTGATGTCATAATCATTTGATGATGTCATAATCATTAGATGATGTCATAATCATTTTGTTGATGTCATAATCATTTGATGATGTCATAATCATTTGATGTCATAATCATTGGATGATGTAATAATCATTTGATGTCATAATCATTTTATGATGACATAATGATTTGATGATGTCATAATCATTTGATGTCATAATCATTGGATGATGTCATAATCATTTGATAATGTCATAATCGTTTTGTTGATGTCATAATCATTTTGTTGTTGTCATAATCATTTGATGATGTCATAATCATTTGATGTCATAATCATTGGATGATGTCATAATCATTTTGTTGATGTCATAATCATTTGATGATGTCATAATCATTAGATGATGTCATGATCATTTTGTTGATGTCATAATCATTGGATGATGTCATAATCATTGGATGATGTCATAATCATTTTGTTGATGTCATAATCATTTGATGATGTCATAATCATTTGATGTAATAATCATTGGATGATGTCATAATCATTTTGTTGATGTCATAATCATTTGATGATGTCATAATCATTTGATGATGTCATAATGATTTTGTTGATGTCATAATCATTTGATGATGCCATAATCATTTTGTTGATGTCATAATCATTGTATGATGTCATAATCATTTTGTTGATGTCATAATCATTTTGTTGATGTCATAATCATTTGATGATGTCATAATCATTTTGTTGATGTCATAATCATTTTGTTGATGTCATAATGATTTGATGATGTCATAATCATTTTGTTGATGTCATAATCATTTGATGATGTCATAGTCATTTTGTTGATGTCATAATCATTTAATGATGTCATAATCATTGATGTCATAATCATTGGATGATGTCATAATCATTTTGTTGATGTCATAATCATTTTATGATGTCATAATCATTTTGTTGATGTCATAATGATTTGATGATGTCATAATCATTTGATGTCATAATCATTTTGTTGATGTCATAATGATTTGATGATGTCATAATCATTTGATGTCATAATCATTGGATGATGTCATAATCATTTTGTTGATGTCATAATCATTTGATGATGTCATAATCATTTGATGATGTCATAATCAATTGATGTCATAATCATTGGATGATGTAATAATCATTTGATGTCATAATCATTTTATGATGTCATAATGATTTGATGATGTCATAATCATTTGATGTCATAATAATTGGATGATGTCATAATCATTTGATGATGTCATAATCGTTTTGTTGATGTCATAATCATTTTGTTGATGTCATAATCATTTTGTTGATGTCATAATCATTTGATGATGTCATAATCATTTGATGTCATAATCATTTTGTTGATGTCATAATCATTTGATGATGTCATAATCATTAGATGATGTCATAATCATTTTGTTGATGTCATAATCATTGGATGATGTCATAATCATTGGATGATGTCATAATCATTTTGTTGATGTCATAATCATTTGATGATGTCATAATCATTTGATGTCATAATCATTGGATGATGTCATAATCATTTTGTTGATGTCATAATCATTTTATGATGTCATAATCATTTTGTTGATGTCATAATCAATGGATGATGTCATAATCCTTTTGTTGATGTCATAATCATTTGATGATGTCATAATCATTAGATGATGTCATAATCATTTTGTTGATGTCATAATCATTTGATGATGTCATAATCATTTTGTTGATGTCATGATCATTTTGTTGATGTCATAATGATTTGATGATGTCATAATCATTTTGTTGATGTCATAATCATTTGATGATGTCATAATCATTTGATGTCATAATCATTGAATGATGTCATAATCATTTTGTTGATGTCATAATCATTTGATGATGTCATAATCATTTGATGATGTCATAATGATTTTGTTGATGTCATAATCATTTGATGATGCCATAATCATTTTGTTGATGTCATAATCATTTTATGATGTCATAATCATTTTGTTGATGTCATAATCATTTTGTTGATGTCATAATGATTTGATGATGTCATAATCATTTGATGTCATAATCATTGGATGATGTCATAATCATTTTGTTGATGTCATAATCATTTGATGATGTCGTAATCATTAGATGATGTCATAATCATTTTGTTGATGTCATAATCATTTGATGATGTCATAATCATTGATGTCATAATCATTGGATGATGTCATAATCATTTTGTTGATGTCATAATCATTTGATGATGTCATAATCATTAGATGATGTCATAATCATTTTGTTAATGTCATAATCATTTGATGATGTCATAATCATTTGATGTCATAATCATTGGATGATGTCATAATCATTAGATGATGTCATAATCATTTTGTTGATGTCATAATCATTTGATGATGTCATAATCATTTGATGTCATAATCATTTTGTTGATGTCATAATGATTTGATGATGTCATAATCATTTGATGATGTCATAATCATTAGATGATGTCATAATCATTTTGTTGATGTCATAATCATTTGATGATGTCATAATCATTTTGTTGATGTCATAATCATTTTGTTGATGTCATAATGATTTGATGATATCATAATCATTTGATGTCATAATCATTGGATGATGTCATAATCATTTTGTTGATGTCATAATCATTTGATGATGTCATAATCATTAGATGATGTCATAATCATTTTGTTGATGTCATAATCATTTGATGATGTCATAATCATTTGATGTCACAATCATTGGATGATGTCATAATCATTTTGTTGATGTCATAATCATTTGATGATGTCATAATCATTTGATGATGTCATAATCATTTGATGTCATAATCATTGGATGATGTCATAATCATTTTGTTGATGTCATAATCATTTTGTTGATGTCATAATCATTGGATGATGTCATAATCCTTTTGTTGATGTCATAATCATTTGATGATGTCATAATCATTAGATGATGTCATAATCATTTTGTTGATGTCATAATCATTTGATGATGTCATAATCATTGGTGTCATAATCATTGGATGATGTCATAATCATTGGATGATGTCATAATCATTTTGTTGATGTCATAATCATTTGATGATGTCATAATCATTAAATGATGTCATAATCATTTTGTTGATGTCATAATCATTTGATGATGTCATAATCATTGATGTCATAATCATTGGATGATGTCATAATCATTTTGTGGATGTCATAATCAATGGATGATGTCATAATCATTAGATGATGTCATAATCATTTTGTTCATGTCATAATCATTTGATGATATCATAATCATTTGATGATGTCATAATCATTTTGTTGATGTCATAATCATTTGATGATGTCATAATCAATTGATGTCATAATCATTGGATGATGTAATAATCATTTGATGTCATAATCATTTTATGATGTCATAATGATTTGATGATGTCATAATCATTTGATGTCATAATCATTGGATGATGTCATAATCATTTGATGATGTCATAATCGTTTTGTTGATGTCATAATCATTTTGTTGATGTCATAATCATTTTGTTGATGTCATAATCATTTGATGGTGTCATAATCATTTGATGTCATAATCATTGTATGATGTCATAATCATTTTGTTGATGTCATAATCATTTGATGATGTCATAATCATTAGATGATGTCATAATCATTTTGTTGATGTCATAATCATTGGATGATGTCATAATCATTGGATGATGTCATAATCATTTTGTTGATGTCATAATCATTTGATGATGTCATAATCATTTGATGTCATAATCATTGGATGATGTCATAATCATTTTGTTGATGTCATAATCATTTGATGATGTCATAATCATTTGATGATGTCATAATCATTTTGTTGATGTCATAATCATTTGATGATGTCATAATCATTTGATGTCATAATCATTGGATGATGTCATAATCATTTTGTTGATGTCATAATCATTTGATGATGTCATAATCATTTGATGATGTCATAATCATTTTGTTGATGTCATAATCATTTGATGATGTCATAATCATTTGATGTCATAATCAATGGATGATGTCATAATCCTTTTGTTGATGTCATAATCATTTGATGATGTCATAATCATTAGATGATGTCATAATCATTTTGTTGATGTCATAATCATTTGATGATGTCATAATCATTTTGTTGATGTCATGATCATTTTGTTGATGTCATAATGATTTGATGATGTCATAATCATTTTGTTGATGTCATAATCATTTGATGATGTCATAATCATTTGATGTCATAATCATTGAATGATGTCATAATCATTTTGTTGATGTCATAATCATTTGATGATGTCATAATCATTTGATGATGTCATAATGATTTTGTTGATGTCATAATCATTTGATGATGCCACAATCATTTTGTTGATGTCATAATCATTTTATGATGTCATAATCATTTTGTTGATGTCATAATCATTTTGTTGATGTCATAATGATTTGATGATGTCATAATCATTTGATGTCATAATCATTGGATGATGTCATAATCATTGGATGATGTCATAATCATTAGATGATGTCATAATCATTTTGTTGATGTCATAATCATTTGATGATGTCATAATCATTTGATGTCATAATCATTTTGTTGATGTCATCATCATTTGATGATGTCATAATCATTTGATGATGTCATAATCATTAGATGATGTCATAATCATTTTGTTGATGTCATAATCATTTGATGATGTCATAATCATTTTGTTGATGTCATAATGATTTGATGATATCATAATCATTTGATGTCATAATCATTGGATGATGTCATAATCATTTTGTTGATGTCATAATCATTTGATGATGTCATAATCATTTGATTTCATAATCATTGGATGATGTCATAATCATTTGATGATGTCATAATGATTTTGTTGATGTCATAATCATTTGATGATGCCATAATCATTTTGTTGATGTCATAATCATTTGATGATGTCATAATCATTGATGTCATAATCATTGGATGATGTCATAATCATTTTGTTGATGTCATAATCATTTGATGATGTCATAATCATTTGATGATGTCATAATGATTTTGTTGATGTCATAACCATTTGATGATGCCATAATCATTTTGTTGATGTCATAATCATTTGATGATGTCAATCATTAGATGATGTTATAATCATTTTGTTAATGTCATAATCATTTGATGATGTCATAATCATTTGATGTCATAATCATTTTGTTGATGTCATAATCATTTGATGATGTCATAATCATTTGATGATGTCATAATCATTAGATGATGTCATAATCATTTTGTTGATGTCATAATCATTTGATGATGTCATAATCATTTGATGTCATAATCATTGGATGATGTCATAATCATTTTGTTGATGTCATAATCATTTGATGATGTCATAATCATTTGATGATGTCATAATCATTTTGTTGATGTCATAATCATTTGATGATGTCATAATCATTTGATGTCATAATCATTGGATGATGTCATAATCATTTTGTTGATGTCATAATCATTTTATGATGTCATAATCATTTTGTTGATGTCATAATCATTGGATGATGTCATAATCCTTTTGTTGATGTCATAATCATTAGATGATGTCATAATCATTAGTTGATGTCATAATCATTTTGTTGATGTCATAATCATTTGATGATGTCATAATCATTGATGTCATAATCATTGGATGATGCCATAATCATTGGATGATGTCATAATCATTTTGTTGATGTCATAATCATTTGATGATGTCATAATCATTAAATGATGTCATAATCATTTTGTTGATGTCATAATCATTTGATGATGCCACAATCATTTTGTTGATGTCATAATCATTTTATGATGTCATAATCATTTTGTTGATGTCATAATCATTTTGTTGATGTCATAATGATTTGATGATGTCATAATCATTTGATGTCATAATCATTGGATGATGTCATAATCATTTTGTTGATGTCATAATCATTTGATGATGTCGTAATCATTAGATGATGTCATAATCATTTTGTTGATGTCATAATCAATTGATGATGTCATAATTATTGATGTCATAATCATTGGATGATGTCATAATCATTTTGTTGATGTCATAATCATTGGATGATGTCATAATCATTAGATGATGTCATAATCATTTTGTTGATGTCATAATCATTTGATGATGTCATAATCATTTGATGTCATAATCATTTTGTTGATGTCATAATGATTTGATGATGTCATAATCATTTGATGATGTCATAATCATTAGATGATGTCATAATCATTTTGTTGATGTCATAATCATTTGATGATGTCATAATCATTTTGTTGATGTCATAATGATTTGATGATATCATAATCATTTGATGTCATAATCATTGGATGATGACATAATCATTTTGTTGATGTCATAATCATTTGATGATGTCATAATCATTTGATTTCATAATCATTGGATGATGTCATAATCATTTGATGATGTCATAATGATTTTGTTGATGTCATAATCATTTGATGATGCCATAATCATTTTGTTGATGTCATAATATTTTGATGATGTCATAATCATTGATGTCATAATCATTGGATGATGTCATATTCATTTTGTTGATGTCATAATCATTTGATGATGTCATAATCATTGGATGATGTCATAATCATTTTGTTGATGTCATAGTCATTGGATGATGTCATAATCATTAGATGATGTCCTAATCATTTTGTTGATGTCATAATCATATGATGATGTCATAATCATTTGATGTCATATTCATTTTGTTGATGTCATAATCATTTGATGATGTCATAATCATTTGATGTCATAATCATTTTGTTGATGTCATAATGATTTGATAATGTCATAATCATTTGATGTCATAATCATTTTGTTGATGTCATAATCATATGATGATGTCATAATCATTTGATGTCATATTCATTTTGTTGATGTCATAATCCTTTGATGATGAAGTCATAATCATTTGATGTCATAATCATTTTGTTGATGTCATAATCAATTGATGATGTCATAATCATTGGATGATGTCATAATCATTTTTTTGATGTCATAATCATTTGATGATGTCATAATCATTTTGTTGATGTCATAATCATTTGATGATGTCATAATCATTTGATGTCATAATCATTGGATGATGTCATAATCATTTTGTTGAAGTCATAATCATTTGATGATGTCATAATCATTTTGTTGATGTCATAATCATTTTGTTGATGTCATAATCATTGGATGATGTCATAATCATTTTGTTGATGTCATAATCATTTGATGATGTCATAATCATTTGATGTCATAATCATTGGATGATGTCATAATCATTTTGTTGATTTCATAATCATTTGATGATGTCATAATCATTAGATGATGTCATAATCATTTTGTTGATGTCATAATCATTTGATGATGTCATAATCATTTGATGTCATAATCATTGGATGATGTCATAATCATTTTGTTGATGTCATAATCATTTGATGATGTCATAATCATTAGATGATGTCATAATCATTTTGTTGATGTCATAATCATTAGATGATGTCATAATCATTAGATGATGTCATAATCATTTTGTTGATGTCATAATCATTTGATGATGTCATAATCATTTGATGTCACAATCATTGGATGATGTCATAATCATTTTGTTGATGTCATAATCATTTGATGATGTCATAATCATTTGATGATGTCATAATCATTTTGTTGATGTCATAATCATTTGATGATGTCATAATCATTTGATGTCATAATCATTGGATGATGTCATAATCATTTTGTTGATGTCATAATCATTTTGTTGATGTCATAATCATTGGATGATGTCATAATCCTTTTGTTGATGTCATAATCATTTGATGATGTCATAATCATTAGATGATGTCATAATCATTTTGTTGATGTCATAATCATTTGATGATGTCATAATCATTGGTGTCATAATCATTGGATGATGTCATAATCATTGGATGATGTCATAATCATTTTGTTGATGTCATAATCATTTGATGATGTCATAATCATTAAATGATGTCATAATCATTTTGTTGATGTCATAATCATTTGATGATGTCATAATCATTGATGTCATAATCATTGGATGATGTCATAATCATTTTGTTGATGTCATAATCAATGGATGATGTCATAATCATTAGATGATGTCATAATCATTTTGTTGATGTCATAATCATTTGATGATATCATAATCATTTGATGATGTCATAATCATTTTGTTGATGTCATAATCATTTGATGATGTCATAATCAATTGATGTCATAATCATTGGATGATGTAATAATCATTTGATGTCATAATCATTTTATGATGTCATAATGATTTGATGATGTCATAATCATTTGATGTCATAATAATTGGATGATGTCATAATCATTTGATGATGTCATGATCGTTTTGTTGATGTCATAATCATTTTGTTGATGTCATAATCATTTTGTTGATGTCATAATCATTTGATGATGTCATAATCATTTGATGTCATAATCATTTTGTTGATGTCATAATCATTTGATGATGTCATAATCATTAGATGATGTCATAATCATTTTGTTGATGTCATAATCATTGGATGATGTCATAATCATTGGATGATGTCATAATCATTTTGTTGATGTCATAATCATTTGATGATGTCATAATCATTTGATGTCATAATCATTGGATGATGTCATAATCATTTTGTTGATGTCATAATCATTTGATGATGTCATAATCATTTGATGATGTCATAATCATTTTGTTGATGTCATAATCATTTGATGATGTCATAATCATTTGATGTCATAATCATTGGATGATGTCATAATCATTTTGTTGATGTCATAAACATTTTATGATGTCATAATCATTTTGTTGATGTCATAATCAATGGATGATGTCATAATCCTTTTGTTGATGTCATAATCATTTGATGATGTCATAATCATTAGATGATGTCATAATCATTTTGTTGATGTCATAATCATTTGATTATGTCATAATCATTTTGTTGATGTCATGATCATTTTGTTGATGTCATAATGATTTGATGATGTCATAATCATTTTGTTGATGTCATAATCATTTGATGATGTCATAATCATTTGATGTCATAATCATTGAATGATGTCATAATCATTTTGTTGATGTCATAATCATTTGATGATGTCATAATCATTTGATGATGTCATAATGATTTTGTTGATGTCATAATCATTTGATGATGCCATAATCATTTTGTTGATGTCATAATCATTTTATGATGTCATAATCATTTTGTTGATGTCATAATCATTTTGTTGATGTCATAATGATTTGATGATGTCATAATCATTTGATGTCATAATCATTGGATGATGTCATAATCATTTTGTTGATGTCATAATCATTTGATGATGTCGTAATCATTAGATGATGTCATAATCATTTTTTTGATGTCATAATCATTTGATGATGTCATAATCATTGATGTCATAATCATTGGATGATGTCATAATCATTTTGTTGATGTCATAATCATTTGATGATGTCATAATCATTAGATGATGTCATAATCATTTTGTTAATGTCATAATCATTTGATGATGTCATAATCATTTGATGTCATAATCATTGGATGATGTCATAATCATTAGATGATGTCATAATCATTTTGTTGATGTCATAATCATTTGATGATGTCATAATCATTTGATGTCATAATCATTTTGTTGATGTCATAATGATTTGATGATGTCATAATCATTTGATGATGTCATAATCATTAGATGATGTCATAATCATTTTGTTGATGTCATAATCATTTGATGATGTCATAATCATTTTGTTGATGTCATAATCATTTTGTTGATGTCATAATGATTTGATGATATCATAATCATTTGATGTCATAATCATTGGATGATGTCATAATCATTTTGTTGATGTCATAATCATTTGATGATGTCATAATCATTAGATGATGTCATAATCATTTTGTTGATGTCATAATCATTTGATGATGTCATAATCATTTGATGTCACAATCATTGGATGATGTCATAATCATTTTGTTGATGTCATAATCATTTGATGATGTCATAATCATTTGATGATGTCATAATCATTTGATGTCATAATCATTGGATGATGTCATAATCATTTTGTTGATGTCATAATCATTTTGTTGATGTCATAATCATTGGATGATGTCATAATCCTTTTGTTGATGTCATAATCATTTGATGATGTCATAATCATTAGATGATATCATAATCATTTTGTTGATGTCATAATCATTTGATGATGTCATAATCATTGGTGTCATAATCATTGGATGATGTCATAATCATTGGATGATGTCATAATCATTTTGTTGATGTCATAATCATTTGATGATGTCATAATCATTAAATGATGTCATAATCATTTTGTTGATGTCATAATCATTTGATGATGTCATAATCATTGATGTCATAATCATTGGATGATGTCATAATCATTTTGTGGATGTCATAATCAATGGATGATGTCATAATCATTAGATGATGTCATAATCATTTTGTTGATGTCATAATCATTTGATGATATCATAATCATTTGATGATGTCATAATCATTTTGTTGATGTCATAATCATTTGATGATGTCATAATCAATTGATGTCATAATCATTGGATGATGTAATAATCATTTGATGTCATAATCATTTTATGATGTCATAATGATTTGATGATGTCATAATCATTTGATGTCATAATCATTGGATGATGTCATAATCGTTTTGTTGATGTCATAATCATTTTGTTGATGTCATAATCATTTT
Organism: Dendrobates tinctorius; assembly: GCF_039654945.1. Taxonomy (NCBI): domain Eukaryota; kingdom Metazoa; phylum Chordata; class Amphibia; order Anura; family Dendrobatidae; genus Dendrobates; species Dendrobates tinctorius. The sequence goes on along the minus strand of NW_027361687.1, from coordinate 37,501,021 downwards.
GTTGATGTCATAATCATTTGATGGTGTCATAATCATTTGATGTCATAATCATTGGATGATGTCATAATCATTTTGTTGATGTCATAATCATTTGATGATGTCATAATCATTAGATGATGTCATAATCATTTTGTTGATGTCATAATCATTGGATGATGTCATAATCATTGGATGATGTCATAATCATTTTGTTGATGTCATAATCATTTGATGATGTCATAATCATTTGATGTCATAATCATTGGATGATGTCATAATCATTTTGTTGATGTCATAATCATTTGATGATGTCATAATCATTTGATGATGTCATAATCATTTTGTTGATGTCATAATCATTTGATGATGTCATAATCATTTGATGTCATAATCATTGGATGATGTCATAATCATTTTGTTGATGTCATAATCGTTTTATGATGTCATAATCATTTTGTTGATGTCATAATCAATGGATGATGTCATAATCCTTTTGTTGATGTCATAATCATTTGATGATGTCATAATCATTAGATGATGTCATAATCATTTTGTTGATGTCATAATCATTTGATGATGTCATAATCATTTTGTTGATGTCATGATCATTTTGTTGATGTCATAATGATTTGATGATGTCATAATCATTTTGTTGATGTCATAATCATTTGATGATGTCATAATCATTTGATGTCATAATCATTGAATGATGTCATAATCATTTTGTTGATGTCATAATCATTTGATGATGTCATAATCATTTGATGATGTCATAATGATTTTGTTGATGTCATAATCATTTGATGATGCCACAATCATTTTGTTGATGTCATAATCATTTTATGATGTCATAATCATTTTGTTGATGTCATAATCATTTTGTTGATGTCATAATGATTTGATGATATCATAATCATTTGATGTCATAATCATTGGATGATGTCATAATCATTTTGTTGATGTCATAATCATTTGATGATGTCGTAATCATTAGATGATGTCATAATCATTTTGTTGATGTCATAATCATTTGATGATGTCATAATAATTGATGTCATAATCATTGGATGATGTCATAATCATTTTGTTGATGTCATAATCATTGGATGATGTCATAATCATTAGATGATGTCATAATCATTTTGTTGATGTCATAATCATTTGATGATGTCATAATCATTTGATGTCATAATCATTTAGTTGATGTCATAATGATTTGATGATGTCATAATCATTTGATGATGTCATAATCATTAGATGATGTCATAATCATTTTGTTGATGTCATAATCATTTGATGATGTCATAATCATTTTGTTGATGTCATAATCATTTTGTTGATGTCATAATGATTTGATGATATCATAATCATTTGATGTCATAATCATTGGATGATGTCATAATCATTTTGTTGATGTCATAATCATTTGATGATGTCATAATCATTTGATTTCATAATCATTGGATGGTGTCATAATCATTTGATGATGTCATAATGATTTTGTTGATGTCATAATCATTTGATGATGCCATAATCATTTTGTTGATGTCATAATATTTTGATGATGTCATAATCATTGATGTCATAATCATTGGATGATGTCATATTCATTTTGTTGATGTCATAATCATTTGATGATGTCATAATCATTAGATGATGTCATAATCATTTTGTTGATGTCATAATCATTTGATGATGTCATAATCATTGGATGATGTCATAATCATTTTGTTGATGTCATAGTCATTGGATGATGTCATAATCATTAGATGATGTCCTAATCATTTTGTTGATGTCATAGTCATATGATGATGTCATAATCATTTGATGTCATATTCATTTTGTTGATGTCATAATGATTTGATGATGTCATAATCATTTTGTTGATGTCATAATCATTTGATGATGTCATAATCATTTGATGTCATAATAATTTGATGTCATAATCATTTTGTTGATGTCATAATGATTTGATAATGTCATAATCATTTGATGTCATAATCATTGGATGATGTCATAATCATTTTGTTGATGTCATAATCAATTGATGATGTCATAATCATTGGATGATGTCATAATCATTTTGTTGATGTCATAATCATTTGATGATGTCATAATCATTTGATGTCATAATCATTGGATGATGTCATAATCATTTTTTTGATGTCATAATCATTTGATGATGTCATAATCATTTTGTTGATGTCATAATCATTTGATGATGTCATAATCATTTGATGTCATAATCATTGGATGATGTCATAATCATTTTGTTGAAGTCATAATCATTTGATGATGTCATAATCATTTTGTTGATGTCATAATCATTTTGTTGATGTCATAATCATTGGATGATGTCATAATCATTTTGTTGATGTCATAATCATTTGATGATGTCATAATCATTTGATGTCATAATCATTGGATGATGTCATAATCATTTTGTTGATTTCATAATCATTTGATGATGTCATAATCATTAGATGATGTCATAATCATTTTGTTGATGTCATAATCATTTGATGATGTCATAATCATTTGATGTCATAATCATTGGATGATGTCATAATCATTTTGTTGATGTCATCATCATTTGATGATGTCATAATCATTAGATGATGTCATAATCATTTTGTTGATGTCATAATCATTTGATGATGTCATAATCATTAGATGATGTCATAATCCTTTTGTTGATGTCATAATCATTTGATGATGTCATAATCCTTTTGTTGATGTCATAATCATTTGATGATGTCATAATCATTAGATGATGTCATAATCATTTTGTTGATGTCATAATCATTTGATGATGTCATAATCATTAGATGATGTCATAATCATTTTGTTGATGTCATAATCATTTTGTTGATGTCATAATCATTTGATGATGTCATAATCATTTGATGTCATAATCATTGGATGATGTCATAATCATTTTGTTGATGTCATAATCATTTGATGATGTCATAATCATTAGATGATGTCATAATCATTTTGTTGATGTCATAATCATTTGATGATGTCATAATCATTAGATGATGTCATAATCCTTTTGTTGATGTCATAATCATTTGATGATGTCATAATCCTTTTGTTGATGTCATAATCATTTGATGATGTCATAATCATTAGATGATGTCATAATCATTTTGTTGATGTCATAATCATTGGATGATGTCATAATCCTTTTGTTGATGTCATAATCATTTGATGATGTCATAATCATTAGATGATGTCATAATCATTTTGTTGATGTCATAATCATTTGATGATGTCATAATCATTTGATGTCATAATCATTGGATGATGTAATAATCATTTGATGTCATAATCATTTTATGATGTCATAATGATTTGATGATGTCATAATCATTTGATGTCATAATCATTAGATGATGTCATAATCATTTTGTTGATGTCATAATCATTTGATGATGTCATAATCATTTGATGTCATAATCATTTTGTTGATGTCATAATGATTTGATGATGTCATAATCATTAGATGATGTCATAATCATTTTGTTGATGTCATAATCATTTGATGATGTCATAATCATTTTGTTGATGTCATAATGATTTGATGATATCATAATCATTTGATGTCATAATCATTGGATGATGTCATAATCATTTTGATGATGTCATAATCATTTGATGATGTCATAATCATTTGATTTCATAATCATTGAATGATGTCATAATCATTTGATGATGTCATAATGATTTTGTTGATGTCATAATCATTTGATGATACCATAATCATTTTGTTGATGTCATAATCATTTGATGATGTCATAATCATTGATGTCATAATCATTGGATGATGTCATAATCATTTTGTTGATGTCATAATCATTTTGTTGATGTCATAATGATTTGATGATATCATAATCATTTGATGTCATAATCATTGGATGATGTCATAATCATTTTGTTGATGTCATAATCATTTGATGATGTCATAATCATTTGATTTCATAATCATTGGATGATGTCATAATCATTTGATGATGTCATAATGATTTTGTTGATGTCATAATCATTTGTTGATGCCATAATCATTTTGTTGATGTCATAATCATTTGATGATGTCATAATCATTGATGTCATAATCATTGGATGATGTCATAATCATTTTGTTGATGTCATAATCATTTGATGATGTCATAATCATTTGATGATGTCATAATGATTTTGTTGATGTCATAATCATTTGATGATGCCATAATCATTTTGTTGATGTCATAATCATTTTATGATGTCATAATCATTTTGTTGATGTCATAATCATTTTGTTGATGTCATAATGATTTGATGATGTCATAATCATTTGATGTCATAATCATTGGATGATGTCATAATCATTTTGTTGATGTCATAATTATTTGATGATGTCATAATCATTAGATGATGTCATAATCATTTTGTTGATGTCATAATCATTTGATGATGTCATAATCATTTTGTTGATGTCATAATCATTTTATGATGTCATAATCATTTTGTTGATGTCATAATCATTTTGTTGATGTCATAATGATTTGATGATGTCATAATCATTTGATGTCATAATCATTAGATGATGTCATAATCATTTTGTTGATGTCATAATCATTTGATGATGTCATAATCATTTGATGTCATAATCATTGGATGATGTCATAATCATTTTGTTGATGTCATCATCATTTGATGATGTCATAATCATTAGATGATGTCATAATCATTTTGTTGATGTCATAATCATTTGATGATGTCATAATCATTAGATGATGTCATAATCCTTTTGTTGATGTCATAATCATTTGATGATGTCATAATCCTTTTGTTGATGTCATAATCATTTGATGATGTCATAATCATTAGATGATGTCATAATCATTTTGTTGATGTCATAATCATTTGATGATGTCATAATCATTAGATGATGTCATAATCATTTTGTTGATGTCATAATCATTTTGTTGATGTCATAATCATTTGATGTCATAATCATTGGATGATGTCATAATCATTTTGTTGATGTCATAATCATTTGATGATGTCATAATCATTAGATGATGTCATAATCATTTTGTTGATGTCATAATCATTTGATGATGTCATAATCATTAGATGATGTCATAATCCTTTTGTTGATGTCATAATCATTTGATGATGTCATAATCCTTTTGTTGATGTCATAATCATTTGATGATGTCATAATCATTAGATGATGTCATAATCATTTTGTTGATGTCATAATCATTGGATGATGTCATAATCCTTTTGTTGATGTCATAATCATTTGATGATGTCATAATCATTATATGATGTCATAATCATTTTGTTGATGTCATAATCATTTGATGATGTCATAATCATTTGATGTCATAATCATTGGATGATGTAATAATCATTTGATGTCATAATCATTTTATGATGTCATAATGATTTGATGATGTCATAATCATTTGATGTCATAATCATTTTGTTGATGTCATAATCATTTGATGATGTCATAATCATTAGATGATGTCATAATCATTTTGTTGATGTCATAATCATTTGATGATGTCATAATCATTTGATGTCATAATCATTTTGTTGATGTCATAATGATTTGATGATGTCATAATCATTAGATGATGTCATAATCATTTTGTTGATGTCATAATCATTTGATGATGTCATAATCATTTTGTTGATGTCATAATGATTTGATGATATCATAATCATTTGATTTCATAATCATTGAATGATGTCATAATCATTTGATGATGTCATAATGATTTTGTTGATGTCATAATCATTTGATGATACCATAATCATTTTGTTGATGTCATAATCATTTGATGATGTCATAATCATTGATGTCATAATCATTGGATGATGTCATAATCATTTTGTTGATGTCATAATCATTTTGTTGATGTCATAATGATTTGATGATATCATAATCATTTGATGTCATAATCATTGGATGATGTCATAATCATTTTGTTGATGTCATAATCATTTGATGATGTCATAATCATTTGATTTCATAATCATTGGATGATGTCATAATCATTTGATGATGTCATAATGATTTTGTTGATGTCATAATCATTTGTTGATGCCATAATCATTTTGTTGATGTCATAATCATTTGATGATGTCATAATCATTGATGTCATAATCATTGGATGATGTCATAATCATTTTGTTGATGTCATAATCATTTGATGATGTCATAATCATTTGATGATGTCATAATGATTTTGTTGATGTCATAATCATTTGATGATGCCATAATCATTTTGTTGATGTCATAATCATTTTATGATGTCATAATCATTTTGTTGATGTCATAATCATTTTGTTGATGTCATAATGATTTGATGATGTCATAATCATTTGATGTCATAATCATTGGATGATGTCATAATCATTTTGTTGATGTCATAATTATTTGATGATGTCATAATCATTAGATGATGTCATAATCATTTTGTTGATGTCATAATCATTTGATGATGTCATAATCATTGATGTCATAATCATTGGATGATGTCATAATCATTTTGTTGATGTCATAATCATTGGATGATGTAATAATCAATAGATGATGTCATAATCATTTTGTTGATGTCATAATCATTAGATGATGTCATAATCATTTTGTTGATGTCATAATCATTTGATGATGTCATAATCATTTTGTTGATGTCATAATCATTTTGTTGATGTCATAATCATTTGATGATGTCATAATCATTTTGTTGATGTCATAATCATTTTGTTGATGTCATAATGATTTGATGATATCATAATCATTTGATGTCATAATCATTGGATGATGTCATAATCATTTTGTTGATGTCATAATCATTTGATGATGTCATAATCATTTGATGTCATAATCATTGGATGATGTTATAATCATTGGATGATGTCATAATCATTTTGTTGATGTCATAATCATTTGATGATGCCATAATCATTTTGTTGATGTCATAATCATTTTATGATGTCATAATCATTTTGTTGATGTCATAATCATTTTGTTGATATCATAATGATTTGATGATGTCATAATCATTTGATGTCATAATCATTGGATGATGTCATAATCATTTTGTTGATGTCATAATCATTTGATGATGTCATAATCATTAGATGATGTCATAATCATTTTGTTGATGTCATAATCATTTGATGTCATAATCATTGGATGATGTCATAATCATTTTGTTGATGTCATAATCATTTGATGATGTCATAATCATTGGATGATGTCATAATCATTTTGTTGATGTCATAATCATTTGATGATGTCATAATCATTAGATGATGTCATAATCATTTTGTTGATGTCATAATCATTTGATGTCATAATCATTGGATTATGTCATAATCATTTTGTTGATGTCATAATCATTTGATGATGTCATAATCATTTGATGTCATCATCATTGGATGATGTCATAATCATTTGATGATGTCATAATCATTTTGTTGATGTCATAATCATTTGATGATGTCATAATCATTTTGTTGATGTCATAATCATTTGATGATGTCATAATCATTTGATGTCATAATCATTGGATGATGTCATAATCATTGGATGATGTCATAATCATTTGATGATGTCATAATCATTTGATGTCATAATCATTGGATGATGTCATAATCATTTTGTTGATGTCATAATCATTTGATGATGTCATAATCATTAGATGATGTCATAATCATTTTGTTGATGTCATAATCATTTGATGATGTCATAATCATTAGATGATGTCATAATCATTTTGTTGATGTCATAATCATTTGATGATGTCATAATCATTTGATGTCATAATCATTAGATGATGTCATAATCATTTTGTTGATGTCATAATCATTTGATGATGTCATAATCATTTGATGATGTCATAATCATTTTGTTGATGTCATAATCATTTGATGATGTCATAATCATTGGATGATGTCATAATCATTTTGTTGATGTCATAATCATTTTATGATGTCATAATCATTTTGTTGATGTCATAATCATTGGATGATGTCATAATCCTTTTGTTGATGTCATAATCATTTGATGATGTCATAATCATTAGATGATGTCATAATCATTTTGTTGATGTCATAATCATTTGATGATGTCATAATCATTGATGTCATAATCATTGGATGATGTCATAATCATTGGATGATGTCATAATCATTTTGTTGATGTCATAATCATTTGATGATGTCATAATCATTAAATGATGTCATAATAATTTTGTTGATGTCATAATCATTTGATGATGTCATAATCATTGATGTCATAATCATTGGATGATGTCATAATCATTTTGTTGATGTCATAATCAATGGATGATGTCATAATCATTAGATGATGTCATAACCATTTTGTTGATGTCATAATCATTTGATGATATCATAATCATTTGATGATATCATAATCATTTTGTTGATGTCATAATCATTTGATGATGTCACAATCATTTGATGATGTCATAATCATTGGATGATGCAATAATCATTTGATGTCATAATCATTTTATGATGTCATAATGATTTGATGATGTCATAATGATTTGATGATGTCATAATCATTTGATGTCATAATCATTGGATGATGTCATAATCATTTGATGATGTCATAATCATTAAATGATGTCATAATCATTTTGTTGATGTCATAATCATTTGATGATGTCATAATCATTGATGTCATAATCATTGGATGATGTCATAATCATTTTGTTGATGTCATAATCATTGGATGATGTCATAATCATTAGATGATGTCATAATCATTTTGTTGATGTCATAATCATTTGATGATGTCATAATCATTTGATGTCATAATCATTTTGTTGATGTCATAATGATTTGATGATGTCATAATCATTTGATGATGTCATAATCATTAGATGATGTCATAATCATTTTGTTGATGTCATAATCATTTGATGATGTCATAATCATTTTGTTGATGTCATAATCATTGGATGATGTCATAATCATTTGATTTCATAATCATTGGATGATGTCATAATCATTTGATGATGTCATAATGATTTTGTTGATGTCATAATCATTGGATGATGTCATAATCATTAGATGATGTCATAATCATTTTGTTGATGTCATAATCATTTGATGATGTCATAATCATTTGATGTCATAATCATTTTGTTGATGTCATAATGATTTGATGATGTCATAATCATTTGATGATGTCATAATCATTAGATGATGTCATAATCATTTTGTTGATGTCATAATCATTTGATGATGTCATAATCATTTTGTTGATGTCATAATCATTGGATGATGTCATAATCATTTGATTTCATAATCATTGGATGATGTCATAATCATTTGATGATGTCATAATCATTTGATGATGTCATAATCATTAGATGATGTCATAATCATTTTGTTGATGTCATAATCATTGGATGATGTCATAATCATTTGATTTCATAATCATTGGATGATGTCATAATCATTTGATGATGTCATAATGATTTTGTTGATGTCATAATCATTTGATGATGCCATAATCATTTTGTTGATGTCATAATCTTTTGATGATGTCATAATCATTGATGTCGAAATCATTGGATGATGTCATAATCATTTTGTTGATGTCATAATCATTTGATGTTGTCATAATCATTAGATGATGTCATAATCATTTTGTTGATGTCATAATCATTTGATGATGTCATAATCATTGATGTCATAATCATTGGATGATGTCATAATCATTTTGTTGATGTCATAATCATTGGATGATGTCATAATCATTAGATGATGTCCTAATCATTTTGTTGATGTCATAATCATATGATGATGTCATAATCATTTGATGCCATAATCATTTTGTTGATGTCATAATGATTTGATGATGTCATAATCATTTTGTTGATGTCATAATCATTTGATGATGTCATAGTCATTTGATGTCATAATCATTTTGTTGATGTCATAATGATTTGATAATGTCATAATCATTTGATGTCATAATCATTGGATGATGTCATAATCATTTTGTTGATGTCATAATCAATTGATGATGTCATAATCATTGGATGATGTCATAATCATTTTGTTGATGTCATAATCATTTGATGATGTCATAATCATTTGATGTCATAATCATTGGATGATGTCATAATCATTTTTTTGATGTCATAATCATTTGATGATGTCATAATCATTTTGTTGATGTCATAATCATTTGATGATGTCATAATCATTTGATGTCATAATCATTGGATGATGTCATAATCATTTTGTTGAAGTCATAATCATTTGATGATGTCATAATCATTTTGTTGATGTCATAATCATATTGTTGATGTCATAATCATTGGATGATGTCATAATCATTTTGTTGATGTCATAATCATTTGATGATGTCATAATCATTGATGTCATAATCATTGGATGATGTCATAATCATTGGATGATGTCATAATCATTTTGTTGATGTCATAATCATTTGATGATGTCATAATCATTAAATGATGTCATAATCATTTTGTTGATGTCATAATCATTGGATGATGTCATAATCATTTTGTTGATGTCATAATCAATGGATGATGTCATAATCATTAGATGATGTCATAATCATTTTGTTGATGTCATAATCATTTGATGATATCATAATCATTTGATGATGTCATAATCATTTTGTTGATGTCATAATCATTTGATGATGTCATAATCATTTGATGATGTCATAATCATTGGATGATGTAATAATCATTTGATGTCATAATCATTTTATGATGTCATAATGATTTGATGATGTCATAATGATTTGATGATGTCATAATCATTTGATGTCATAATCATTGGATGATGTCATAATCATTTGATGATGTCATAATCGTTTTGTTGATGTCATAATCATTTTGTTGATGTCATAATCATTTTGTTGATGTCATAATCATTTGATGATGTCATAATCATTTGATGTCATAATCATTGGATGATGTCATAATCATTTTGTTGATGTCATAATCATTTGATGATGTCATAATCATTAGATGATGTCATAATCATTTTGTTGATGTCATAATCATTGGATGATGTCATAATCATTTTGTTGATGTCATAATCATTTGATGATGTCATAATCATTTGATGTAATAATCATTGGATGATGTCATAATCATTTTGTTGATGTCATAATCATTTGATGATGTCATAATCATTTGATGATGTCATAATCATTTTGTTGATGTCATAACCATTTGATGATGTCATAATCATTTGATGTCATAATCATTGGATGATGTCATAATCATTTTGTTGATGTCATAATCATTTTATGATGTCATAATCATTTTGTTGATGTCATAATCAATGGATGATGTAATAATCCTTTTGTTGATGTCATAATCATTTGATGATGTCATAATCATTAGATGATGTCATAATCATTTTGTTGATGTCATAATCATTTGATGATGTCATAATCATTTTGTTGATGTCATAATCATTTTGTTGATGTCATAATGATTTGATGATGTCATAATCATTTTGTTGATGTCATAATCATTTGATGATGTCATAAACATTTGATGTCATAATCATTGAATGATGTCATAATCATTTTGTTGATGTCATAATCATTTGATGATGTCATAATCATTTGATGATGTCATAATGATTTTGTTGATGTCATAATCATTTGATGATGCCATAATCATTTTGTTGATGTCATAATCATTTTATGATGTCATAATCATTTTGTTGATGTCATAATCATTTTGTTGATGTCATAATGATTTGATGATGTCATAATCATTTGTTGTCATAATCATTGGATGATGTCATAATCATTTTGTTGATGTCATAATCATTTGATGATGTCGTAATCATTAGATGATGTCATAATCATTTTGTTGATGTCATAATCATTTGATGATGTCATAATCATTGATGTCATAATCATTGGATGATGTCATAATCATTTTGTTGATGTCATAATCATTGGATGATGTCATAATCATTAGATGATGTCATAAACATTTTGTTGATGTCATATTCATTTGATGATGTCATAATCATTTGATGTCATAATCATTTTGTTGATGTCATAATGATTTGATGATGTCATAATCATTTGATGATGTCATAATCATTAGATGATGTCATAATCATTTTGTTGATGTCATAATCATTTGATGATGTCATAATCATTTTGTTGATGTCATAATCATTTTGTTGATGTCATAATGATTTGATGATATCATAATCATTTGATGTCATAATCATTGGATGATGTCATAATCATTTTGTTGATGTCATAATCATTTGATGATGTCATAATCATTTGATTTCATAATCATTGGATGATGTCTTAATCATTTGATGATGTCATAATGATTTTGTTGATGTCATAATCATTTGATGATGCCATAATCATTTTGTTGATGTCATAATCTTTTGATGATGTCATAATCATTGATGTCATAATCATTGGATGATGTCATAATCATTTTGTTGATGTCATAATCATTTGATGATGTCATAATCATTAGATGATGTCATAATCATTTTGTTGATGTCATAATCATTTGATGATGTCATAATCATTGATGTCATAATCATTGGATGATGTCATAATCATTTTGTTGATGTCATAATCATTAAATGATGTCATAATCATTAGATGATGTCCTAATCATTTTGTTGATGTCATAATCATATGATGATGTCATAATCATTTGATGTCATAATCATTTTGTTGATGTCATAATGATTTGATGATGTCATAATCATTTTGTTGATGTCATAATCATTTGATGATGTCATAATCATTTGATGTCATAATCATTTTGTTGATGTCATAATGATTTGATAATGTCATAATCATTTGATGTCATAATCATTGGATGATGTCATAATCATTTTGTTGATGTCATAATCAATTGATGATGTCATAATCATTGGATGATGTCATAATCATTTTGTTGATGTCATAATCATTTGATGATGTCATAATCATTAGATGATGTCATATTCCTTTTGTTGATGTCATAATCATTTGATGATGTCATAATCCTTTTGTTGATGTCATAATCATTTGATGATGTCATAATCATTAGATGATGTCATAATCATTTTGTTGATGTCATAATCATTTGATGATGTCATAATCATTAGATGATGTCATAATCATTTTGTTGATGTCATAATCATTTTGTTGATGTCATAATCATTTGATGATGTCATAATCATTTGATGTCATAATCATTGGATGATGTCATAATCATTTTGTTGATGTCATAATCATTTGATGATGGCATAATCATTAGATGATGTCATAATCATTTTGTTGATGTCATAATCATTTGATGATGTCATAATCATTTGATGATGTCATAATCCTTTTGTTGATGTCATAATCATTTGATGATGTCATAATCCTTTTGTTGATGTCATAATCATTTGATGATGTCATAATCATTAGATGATGTCATAATCATTTTGTTGATGTCATAATCATTGGATGATATCATAATCCTTTTGTTGATGTCATAATCATTTGATGATGTCATAATCATTAGATGATGTCATAATCATTTTGTTGATGTCATAATCATTTGATGATGTCATAATCATTTGATGTCATAATCATTGGATGATGTAATAATCATTTGATGTCATAATCATTTTATGATGTCATAATGATTTGATGATGTCATAATCATTTGATGTCATAATCATTTTGTTGATGTCATAATCATTTGATGATGTCATAATCATTAGATGATGTCATAATCATTTTGTTGATGTCATAATCATTTGATGATGTCATAATCATTTGATGTCATAATCATTTTGTTGATGTCATAATGATTTGATGATGTCATAATCATTAGATGATGTCATAATCATTTTGTTGATGTCATAATCATTTGATGATGTCATAATCATTTTGTTGATGTCATAATGATTTGATGATATCATAATCATTTGATGTCATAATCATTGGATGATGTCATAATCATTTTGATGATGTCATAATCATTTGATGATGTCATAATCATTTGATTTCATAATCATTGAATGATGTCATAATCATTTGATGATGTCATAATGATTTTGTTGATGTCATAATCATTTGATGATGCCATAATCATTTTGTTGATGTCATAATCATTTGATGATGTCATAATCATTGATGTCATAATCATTGGATGATGTCATAATCATTTTGTTGATGTCATAATCATTTTGTTGATGTCATAATGATTTGATGATATCATAATCATTTGATGTCATAATCATTGGATGATGTCATAATCATTTTGTTGATGTCATAATCATTTGATGATGTCATAATCATTTGATTTCATAATCATTGGATGATGTCATAATCATTTGATGATGTCATAATGATTTTGTTGATGTCATAATCATTTGTTGATGCCATAATCATTTTGTTGATGTCATAATCATTTGATGATGTCATAATCATTGATGTCATAATCATTGGATGATGTCATAATCATTTTGTTGATGTCATAATCATTTGATGATGTCATAATCATTTGATGATGTCATAATGATTTTGTTGATGTCATAATCATTTGATGATGCCATAATCATTTTGTTGATGTCATAATCATTTTATGATGTCATAATCATTTTGTTGATGTCATAATCATTTTGTTGATGTCATAATGATTTGATGATGTCATAATCATTTGATGTCATAATCATTGGATGATGTCATAATCATTTTGTTGATGTCATAATTATTTGATGATGTCATAATCATTAGATGATGTCATAATCATTTTGTTGATGTCATAATCATTTGATGATGTCATAATCATTGATGTCATAATCATTGGATGATGTCATAATCATTTTGTTGATGTCATAATCATTGGATGATGTAATAATCAATAGATGATGTCATAATCATTTTGTTGATGTCATAATCATTAGATGATGTCATAATCATTTTGTTGATGTCATAATCATTTGATGATGTCATAATCATTTTGTTGATGTCATAATCATTTTGTTGATGTCATAATCATTTGATGATGTCATAATCATTTTGTTGATGTCATAATCATTTTGTTGATGTCATAATGATTTGATGATATCATAATCATTTGATGTCATAATCATTGGATGATGTCATAATCATTTTGTTGATGTCATAATCATTTGATGATGTCATAATCATTTGATGTCATAATCATTGGATGATGTTATAATCATTGGATGATGTCATAATCATTTTGTTGATGTCATAATCATTTGATGATGCCATAATCATTTTGTTGATGTCATAATCATTTTATGATGTCATAATCATTTTGTTGATGTCATAATCATTTTGTTGATATCATAATGATTTGATGATGTCATAATCATTTGATGTCATAATCATTGGATGATGTCATAATCATTTTGTTGATGTCATAATCATTTGATGATGTCATAATCATTAGATGATGTCATAATCATTTTGTTGATGTCATAATCATTTGATGTCATAATCATTGGATGATGTCATAATCATTTTGTTGATGTCATAATCATTTGATGATGTCATAATCATTGGATGATGTCATAATCATTTTGTTGATGTCATAATCATTTGATGATGTCATAATCATTAGATGATGTCATAATCATTTTGTTAATGTCATAATCATTTGATGATGTCATAATCATTTGATGTCATAATCATTGGATGATGTCATAATCATTTTGTTGATGTCATAATCATTTGATGATGTCATAATCATTAGATGATGTCATAATCATTTTGTTGATGTCATAATCATTTGATGATGTCATAATCATTAGATGATGTCATAATCATTTTGTTGATGTCATAATCATTTGATGATGTCATAATCATTTGATGTCATAATCATTGGATGATGTCATAATCATTTTGTTGATGTCATAATCATTTGATGATGTCATAATCATTTGATGATGTCATAATCATTTTGTTGATGTCATAATCATTTGATGATGTCATAATCATTGGATGATGTCATAATCATTTTGTTGATGTCATAATCATTTTATGATGTCATAATCATTTTGTTGATGTCATAATCATTGGATGATGTCATAATCCTTTTGTTGATGTCATAATCATTTGATGATGTCATAATCATTAGATGATGTCATAATCATTTGATGATGTCATAATCATTGATGTCATAATCATTGGATGATGTCATAATCATTGGATGATGTCATAATCATTTTGTTGATGTCATAATCATTTGATGATGTCATAATCATTAAATGATGTCATAATCATTTTGTTGATGTCATAATCATTTGATGATGTCATAATCATTGATGTCATAATCATTGGATGATGTCATAATCATTTTGTTGATGTCATAATCAATGGATGATGTCATAATCATTAGATGATGTCATAATCATTTTGTTGATGTCATAATCATTTGATGATATCATAATCATTTGATGATATCATAATCATTTTGTTGATGTCATAATCATTTGATGATGTCACAATCATTTGATGATGTCATAATCATTGGATGATGCAATAATCATTTGATGTCATAATCATTTTATGATGTCATAATGATTTGATGATGTCATAATGATTTGATGATGTCATAATCATTTGATGTCATAATCATTGGATGATGTCATAATCATTTGATGATGTCATAATTGTTTTGTTGATGTCATAATCATTTTGTTGATGTCATAATCATTTTGTTGATGTTATAATCATTTGATGATGTCATAATCATTTGATGTCATAATCATTGGATGATGTCATAATCATTTTGTTGATGTCATAATCATTTGATGATGTCATAATCATTAGATGATGTCATAATCATTTTGTTGATGTCATAATCATTGGATGATGTCATAATCATTGGATGATGTCATAATCATTTTGTTGATGTCATAATCATTTGATGATGTCATAATCATTTGATGTCATAATCATTGGATGATGTCATAATCATTTTGTTGATGTCATAATCATTTGATGATGTCATAATCATTTGATGATGTCATAATCATTTTGTTGATGTCATAACCATTTGATGATGTCATAATCATTTGATGTCATAATCATTGGATGATGTCATAATCATTTTGTTGATGTCATAATCATTTTATGATGTCATAATCATTTTGTTGATGTCATAATCAATGGATGATGTCATAATCCTTTAGTTGATGTCATAATCATTTGATGATGTCATAATCATTAGATGATGTCATAATCATTTTGTTGATGTCATAATCATTTGATGATGTCATAATCATTTTGTTGATGTCATAATCATTTTGTTGATGTCATAATGATTTGATGATGTCATAATCATTTTGTTGATGTCATAATCATTTGATGATGTCATAATCATTTGATGTCATAATCATTGAATGATGTCATAATCATTTTGTTGATGTCATAATCATTTGATGATGTCATAATGATTTTGTTGATGTCATAATCATTGGATGATGTCATAATCATTTTGTTGATGTCATAATCATTTGATGATGTCGTAATCATTAGATGATGTCATAATCATTTTGTTGATGTCATAATTATTTGATGATGTCATAATCATTGATGTCATAATCATTGGATGATGTCATAATCATTTTGTTGATGTCATAATCATTGGATGATGTCATAATCATTAGATGATGTCATAATCATTTTGTTGATGTCATAATCATTTGATGATGTCATAATCATTTGATGTCATAATCATTTTGTTGATGTCATAATGATTTGATGATGTCATAATCATTTGATGATGTCATAATCATTAGATGATGTCATAATCATTTTGTTGATGTCATAATCATTTGATGATGTCATAATCATTTTGTTGATGTCATAATGATTTGATGATATCATAATCATTTGATGTCATAATCATTGGATGATGTCATAATCATTTGATTTCATAATCATTGGATGATGTCATAATCATTTGATGATGTCATAATGATTTTGTTGATGTCATAATCATTTGATGATGCCATAATCATTTTGTTGATGTCATAATCTTTTGATGATGTCATAATCATTGATGTCAAAATCATTGGATGATGTCATAATCATTTTGTTGATGTCATAATCATTTGATGTTGTCATAATCATTAGATGATGTCATAATCATTTTGTTGATGTCATAATCATTTGATGATGTCATAATCATTGATGTCATAATCATTGGATGATGTCATAATCATTTTGTTGATGTCATAATCATTGGATGATGTCATAATCATTAGATGATGTCCTAATCATTTTGTTGATGTCATAATCATATGATGATGTCATAATCATTTGATGTCATAATCATTTTGTTGATGTCATAATGATTTGATGATGTCATAATCATTTTGTTGATGTCATAATCATTTGATGATGTCATAATCATTTGATGTCATAATCATTTTGTTGATGTCATAATGATTTGATAATGTCATAATCATTTGATATCATAATCATTGGATGATGTCATAATCATTTTGTTGATGTCATAATCAATTGATGATGTCATAATCATTGGATGATGTCATAATCATTTTGTTGATGTCATAATCATTTGATGATGTCATAATCATTTGATGTCATAATCATTGGATGATGTCATAATCATTTTTTTGATGTCATAATCATTTGATGATGTCATAATCATTTTGTTGATGTCATAATCATTTGATGATGTCATAATCATTTGATGTCATAATCATTGGATGATGTCATAATCATTTTGTTGAAGTCATAATCATTTGATGATGTCATAATCATTTTGTTGATGTCATAATCATTTTGTTGATGTCATAATCATTGGATGATGTCATAATCATTTTGTTGATGTCATAATCATTTGATGATGTCATAATCATTGATGTCATAATCATTGGATGATGTCATAATCATTGGATGATGTCATAATCATTTTGTTGATGTCATAATCATTTGATGATGTCATAATCATTAAATGATGTCATAATCATTTTGTTGATGTCATAATCATTGGATGATGTCATAATCATTTTGTTGATGTCATAATCAATGGATGATGTCATAATCATTAGATGATGTCATAATCATTTTGTTGATGTCATAATCATTTGATGATATCATAATCATTTGATGATGTCATAATCATTTTGTTGATGTCATAATCATTTGATGATGTCATAATCATTTGATGATGTCATAATCATTGGATGATGTAATAATCATTTGATGTCATAATCATTTTATGATGTCATAATGATTTGATGATGTCATAATGATTTGATGATGTCATAATCATTTGATGTCATAATCATTGGATGATGTCATAATCATTTGATGATGTCATAATCGTTTTGTTGATGTCATAATCATTTTGTTGATGTCATAATCATTTTGTTGATGTCATAATCATTTGATGATGTCATAATCATTTGATGTCATAATCATTGGATGATGTCATAATCATTTTGTTGATGTCATAATCATTTGATGATGTCATAATCATTAGATGATGTCATAATCATTTTGTTGATGTCATAATCATTGGATGATGTCATAATCATTGGATGATGTCATAATCATTTTGTTGATGTCATAATCATTTGATGATGTCATAATCATTTGATGTCATAATCATTGGATGATGTCATAATCATTTTGTTGATGTCATAATCATTTGATGATGTCATAATCATTTGATGATGTCATAATCATTTTGTTGATGTCATAACCATTTGATGATGTCATAATCATTTGATGTCATAATCATTGGATGATGTCATAATCATTTTGTTGATGTCATAATCATGTTATGATGTCATAATCATTTTGTTGATGTCATAATCAATGGATGATGTAATAATCCTTTTGTTGATGTCATAATCATTTGATGATGTCATAATCATTAGATGATGTCATAATCATTTTGTTGATGTCATAATCATTTGATGATGTCATAATCATTTTGTTGATGTCATAATCATTTTGTTGATGTCATAATGATTTGATGATGTCATAATCATTTTGTTGATGTCATAATCATTTGATGATGTCATAAACATTTGATGTCATAATCATTGAATGATGTCATAATCATTTTGTTGATGTCATAATCATTTGATGATGTCATAATCATTTGATGATGTCATAATGATTTTGTTGATGTCATAATCATTTGATGATGCCATAATCATTTTGTTGATGTCACAATCATTTTATGATGTCATAATCATTTTGTTGATGTCATAATCATTTTGTTGATGTCATAATGATTTGATGATGTCATAATCATTTGATGTCATAATCATTGGATGATGTCATAATCATTTTGTTGATGTCATAATCATTGGATGATGTCATAATCATTAGATGATGTCATAAACATTTTGTTGATGTCATATTCATTTGATGATGTCATAATCATTTGATGTCATAATCATTTTGTTGATGTCATAATGATTTGATGATGTCATAATCATTTGATGATGTCATAATCATTAGATGATGTCATAATCATTTTGTTGATGTCATAATCATTTGATGATGTCATAATCATTTTGTTGATGTCATAATCATTTTGTTGATGTCATAATGATTTGATGATATCATAATCATTTGATGTCATAATCATTGGATGATGTCATAATCATTTTGTTGATGTCATAATCATTTGATGATGTCATAATCATTTGATTTCATAATCATTGGATGATGTCTTAATCATTTGATGATGTCATAATGATTTTGTTGATGTCATAATCATTTGATGATGCCATAATCATTTTGTTGATGTCATAATCTTTTGATGATGTCATAATCATTGATGTCATAATCATTGGATGATGTCATAATCATTTTGTTGATGTCATAATCATTTGATGATGTCATAATCATTAGATGATGTCATAATCATTTTGTTGATGTCATAATCATTTGATGATGTCATAATCATTGATGTCATAATCATTGGATGATGTCATAATCATTTTGTTGATGTCATAATCATTAAATGATGTCATAATCATTAGATGATGTCCTAATCATTTTGTTGATGTCATAATCATATGATGATGTCATAATCATTTGATGTCATAATCATTTTGTTGATGTCATAATGATTTGATGATGTCATAATCATTTTGTTGATGTCATAATCATTTGATGATGTCATAATCATTTGATGTCATAATCATTTTGTTGATGTCATAATGATTTGATAATGTCATAATCATTTGATGTCATAATCATTGGATGATGTCATAATCATTTTGTTGATGTCATAATCAATTGATGATGTCATAATCATTGGATGATGTCATAATCATTTTGTTGATGTCATAATCATTTGATGATGTCATAATCATTTGATGTCATAATCATTGGATGATGTCATAATCATTTTTTGATGTCATAATCATTTGATGATGTCATAATCATTTTGTTGATGTCATAATCATTTGATGATGTCATAATCATTTGATGTCATAATCATTGGATGATGTCATAATCATTTTTTTGAAGTCATAATCATTTGATGATGTCATAATCATTTTGTTGATGTCATAATCATTTTGTTGATGTCATAATCATTGGATGATGTCATAATCATTTTGTTGATGTCATAATCATTTGATGATGTCATAATCATTTGATGTCATAATCATTGGATGATGTCATAATCATTTTGTTGATTTCATAATCATTTGATGATGTCATAATCATTAGATGATGTCATAATCATTTTGTTGATGTCATAATCATTTGATGATGTCATAATCATTTGATTTCATAATCATTGGATGATGTCATAATCATTTTGTTGATGTCATAATCATTGGATGATGTCATAATCATTTTGTTGATGTCATAATCATTTGATGATGTCATAATCATTTGATGTCATAATCATTGGATGATGTCATAATCATTTTGTTGATTTCATAATCATTTGATGATGTCATAATCATTAGATGATGTCATAATCATTTTGTTGATGTCATAATCATTTGATGATGTCATAATCATTTGATGTCATAATCATTGGATGATGTCATAATCATTTTGTTGATGTCATAATCATTTGATGATGTCATAATCATTAGATGATGTCATAATCATTTTGTTGATGTCATAATCATTTGATGATGTCATAATCATTAGATGATGTCATAATCATTTTGTTGATGTCATAATCATTTGATGATGTCATAATCATTAGATGATGTCATAATCATTTTGTTGATGTCATAATCATTTGATGATGTCATAATCATTTGATGTCACAATCATTGGATGATGTCATAATCATTTTGTTGATGTCATAATCATTTGATGATGTCATAATCATTTGATGATGTCATAATCATTTTGTTGATGTCATAATCATTTGATGATGTCATAATCATTTGATGTCATAATCATTGGATGATGTCATAATCATTTTGTTGATGTCATAATCATTTTGTTGATGTCATAATCATTGGATGATGTCATAATCCTTTTGTTGATGTCATAATCATTTGATGATGTCATAATCATTAGATGATGTCATAATCATTTTTTTGATGTCATAATCATTTGATGATGTCATAATCATTTGATGTCATAATCATTGGATGATGTAATAATCATTTGATGTCATAATCATTTTATGATGTCATAATGATTTGATGATGTCATAATCATTTGATGTCATAATCATTGGATGATGTCATAATCATTTGATGATGTCATAATCGTTTTGTTGATGTCATAATCATTTTGTTGTTGTCATAATCATTTTGTTGATGTCATAATCATTTGATGATGTCATAATCATTTGATGTCATAATCATTGGATGATGTCATAATCATTTTGTTGATGTCATAATCATTTGATGATGTCATAATCATTAGATGATGTCATATTCATTTTGTTGATGTCATAATCATTGGATGATGTCATAATCATTGGATGATATCATAATCATTTTGTTGATGTCATAATCATTTGATGATGTCATAATCATTTGATGTCAATATCATTGGATGATGTCATAATCATTTTGTTGATGTCATAATCATTTGATGATGTCATAATCATTTGATGATGTCATAATCATTTTGTTGATGTCATATTCATTTGATGATGTCATAATCATTTGATGTCATAATCATTGGATGATGTCATAATCATTTTGTTGATGTCATAATCATTTTATGATGTCATAATCATTTTGTTGATGTCATAATCAATGGATGATGTCATAATCCTTTTGTTGATGTCATAATCATTTGATGATGTCATAATCATTAGATGATGTCATAATCATTTTGTTGATGTCATAATCATTTGATGATGTCATAATCATTTTGTTGATGTCATAATCATTTTGTTGATGTCATAATGATTTGATGATGTCATAATCATTTTGTTGATGTCATAATCATTTGATGTCATAATCATTGAATGATGTCATAATCATTTTGTTGATGTCATAATCATTTGATGATGTCATAATCATTTGATGTCATAATCATTTTGTTGATGTCATAATGATTTGATGATGTCATAATCATTTGATGTCATAATCATTGGATGATGTCATAATCATTTTGTTGATGTCATAATCATTTTGTTGATGTCATAATGATTTGATGATATAATCATTTGATGTCATAATCATTGGATGATGTCATAATCATTTTGTTGATGTCATAATCATTTGATGATGTCATAATCATTTGATTTCATAATCATTGGATGATGTCATAATCATTTGATGATGTCATAATGATTTTGTTGATGTCATAATCATTTGATGATGCCATAATCATTTTGTTGATGTCATAATCTTTTGATGATGTCATAATCATTGATGTCATAATCATTGGATGATGTCATAATCATTTTGTTGATGTCATAATCATTTGATGATGTCATAATCATTAGATGATGTCATAATCATTTTGTTGATGTCATAATCATTTGATGATGTCATAATCATTGATGTCATAATCATTGGATGATGTCATAATCATTTTGTTGATGTCATAATCATTGGATGATGTCATAATCATTAGATGATGTCCTAATCATTTTGTTGATGTCATAATCATATGATGATGTCATAATCATTTGATGTCATAATCATTTTGTTGATGTCATAAAGATTTGATGATGTCATAATCATTTTGTTGATGTCATAATCATTTGATGATGTCATAATCATTTGATGTCATAATCATTTTGTTGATGTCATAATGATTTGATAATGTCATAATCATTTGATGTCATAATCATTGGATAATGTCATAATCATTTTGTTGATGTCATAATCATTTGATGATGTCATAATCATTTGATGTCATTATCATTGGATGATGACATAATCATTTTTTTGATGTCATAATCATTTGATGATGTCATAATCATTTTGTTGATGTCATAATCATTTGATGATGTCATAATCATTTGATGTCATAATCATTGGATGATGTCATAATCATTTTGTTGAAGTCATAATCATTTGATGATGTCATAATCATTTTGTTGATGTCATAATCATTTTGTTGATGTCATAATCATTGAATGATGTCATAATCATTTTGTTGATGTCATAATCATTTGATGATGTCATAATCATTTGATGTCATAATCATTGGATGATGTCTTAATCATTTTGTTGATTTCATAATCATTTGATGATGTCATAATCATTTGATGTCATAATCATTGGATGATGTAATAATCATTTGATGTCATAATCATTTTATGATGTCATAATGATTTTGTTGATGTCATAATCATTTGATGATGCCATAATCATTTTGTTGATGTCATAATCTTTTGATGATGTCATAATCATTGATGTCAAAATCATTGGATGATGTCATAATCATTTTGTTGATGTCATAATCATTTGATGTTGTCATAATCATTAGATGATGTCATAATCATTTTGTTGATGTCATAATCATTTGATGATGTCATAATCATTGATGTCATAATCATTGGATGATGTCATAATCATTTTGTTGATGTCATAATCATTGGATGATGTCATAATCATTAGATGATGTCCTAATCATTTTGTTGATGTCATAATCATATGATGATGTCATAATCATTTGATGTCATAATCATTTTGTTGATGTTATAATGATTTGATGATGTCATAATCATTTTGTTGATGTCATAATCATTTGATGATGTCATAATCATTTGATGTCATAATCATTTTGTTGATGTCATAATGATTTGATAATGTCATAATCATTTGATATCATAATCATTGGATGATGTCATAATCATTTTGTTGATGTCATAATCAATTGATGATGTCATAATCATTGGATGATGTCATAATCATTTTGTTGATGTCATAATCATTTGATGATGTCATAATCATTTGATGTCATAATCATTGGATGATGTCATAATCATTTTTTTGATGTCATAATCATTTGATGATGTCATAATCATTTTGTTGATGTCATAATCATTTGATGATGTCATAATCATTTGATGTCATAATCATTGGATGATGTCATAATCATTTTGTTGAAGTCATAATCATTTGATGATGTCATAATCATTTTGTTGATGTCATAATCATTTTGTTGATGTCATAATCATTGGATGATGTCATAATCATTTTGTTGATGTCATAATCATTTGATGATGTCATAATCATTGATGTCATAATCATTGGATGATGTCATAATCATTGGATGATGTCATAATCATTTTGTTGATGTCATAATCATTTGATGATGTCATAATCATTAAATGATGTCATAATCATTTTGTTGATGTCATAATCATTGGATGATGTCATAATCATTTTGTTGATGTCATAATCAATGGATGATGTCATAATCATTAGATGATGTCATAATCATTTTGTTGATGTCATAATCATTTGATGATATCATAATCATTTGATGATGTCATAATCATTTTGTTGATGTCATAATCATTTGATGATGTCATAATCATTTGATGATGTCATAATCATTGGATGATGTAATAATCATTTGATGTCATAATCATTTTATGATGTCATAATGATTTGATGATGTCATAATGATTTGATGATGTCATAATCATTTGATGTCATAATCATTGGATGATGTCATAATCATTTGATGATGTCATAATCGTTTTGTTGATGTCATAATCATTTTGTTGATGTCATAATCATTTTGTTGATGTCATAATCATTTGATGATGTCATAATCATTTGATGTCATAATCATTGGATGATGTCATAATCATTTTGTTGATGTCATAATCATTTGATGATGTCATAATCATTTGATGATGTCATAATCATTTTGTTGATGTCATAATCATTGGATGATGTCATAATCATTGGATGATGTCATAATCATTTTGTTGATGTCATAATCATTTGATGATGTCATAATCATTTGATGTCATAATCATTGGATGATGTCATAATCATTTTGTTGATGTCATAATCATTTGATGATGTCATAATCATTTGATGATGTCATAATCATTTTGTTGATGTCATAACCATTTGATGATGTCATAATCATTTGATGTCATAATCATTGGATGATGTCATAATCATTTTGTTGATGTCATAATCATGTTATGATGTCATAATCATTTTGTTGATGTCATAATCAATGGATGATGTAATAATCCTTTTGTTGATGTCATAATCATTTGATGATGTCATAATCATTAGATGATGTCATAATCATTTTGTTGATGTCATAATCATTTGATGATGTCATAATCATTTTGTTGATGTCATAATCATTTTGTTGATGTCATAATGATTTGATGATGTCATAATCATTTTGTTGATGTCATAATCATTTGATGATGTCATAAACATTTGATGTCATAATCATTGAATGATGTCATAATCATTTTGTTGATGTCATAATCATTTGATGATGTCATAATCATTTGATGATGTCATAATGATTTTGTTGATGTCATAATCATTTGATGATGCCATAATCATTTTGTTGATGTCACAATCATTTTATGATGTCATAATCATTTTGTTGATGTCATAATCATTTTGTTGATGTCATAATGATTTGATGATGTCATAATCATTTGATGTCATAATCATTGGATGATGTCATAATCATTTTGTTGATGTCATAATCATTGGATGATGTCATAATCATTAGATGATGTCATAAACATTTTGTTGATGTCATATTCATTTGATGATGTCATAATCATTTGATGTCATAATCATTTTGTTGATGTCATAATGATTTGATGATGTCATAATCATTTGATGATGTCATAATCATTAGATGATGTCATAATCATTTTGTTGATGTCATAATCATTTGATGATGTCATAATCATTTTGTTGATGTCATAATCATTTTGTTGATGTCATAATGATTTGATGATATCATAATCATTTGATGTCATAATCATTGGATGATGTCATAATCATTTTGTTGATGTCATAATCATTTGATGATGTCATAATCATTTGATTTCATAATCATTGGATGATGTCTTAATCATTTGATGATGTCATAATGATTTTGTTGATGTCATAATCATTTGATGATGCCATAATCATTTTGTTGATGTCATAATCTTTTGATGATGTCATAATCATTGATGTCATAATCATTGGATGATGTCATAATCATTTTGTTGATGTCATAATCATTTGATGATGTCATAATCATTAGATGATGTCATAATCATTTTGTTGATGTCATAATCATTTGATGATGTCATAATCATTGATGTCATAATCATTGGATGATGTCATAATCATTTTGTTGATGTCATAATCATTAAATGATGTCATAATCATTAGATGATGTCCTAATCATTTTGTTGATGTCATAATCATATGATGATGTCATAATCATTTGATGTCATAATCATTTTGTTGATGTCATAATGATTTGATGATGTCATAATCATTTTGTTGATGTCATAATCATTTGATGATGTCATAATCATTTGATGTCATAATCATTTTGTTGATGTCATAATGATTTGATAATGTCATAATCATTTGATGTCATAATCATTGGATGATGTCATAATCATTTTGTTGATGTCATAATCAATTGATGATGTCATAATCATTGGATGATGTCATAATCATTTTGTTGATGTCATAATCATTTGATGATGTCATAATCATTTGATGTCATAATCATTGGATGATGTCATAATCATTTTTTGATGTCATAATCATTTGATGATGTCATAATCATTTTGTTGATGTCATAATCATTTGATGATGTCATAATCATTTGATGTCATAATCATTGGATGATGTCATAATCATTTTTTTGAAGTCATAATCATTTGATGATGTCATAATCATTTTGTTGATGTCATAATCATTTTGTTGATGTCATAATCATTGGATGATGTCATAATCATTTTGTTGATGTCATAATCATTTGATGATGTCATAATCATTTGATGTCATAATCATTGGATGATGTCATAATCATTTTGTTGATTTCATAATCATTTGATGATGTCATAATCATTAGATGATGTCATAATCATTTTGTTGATGTCATAATCATTTGATGATGTCATAATCATTTGATTTCATAATCATTGGATGATGTCATAATCATTTTGTTGATGTCATAATCATTGGATGATGTCATAATCATTTTGTTGATGTCATAATCATTTGATGATGTCATAATCATTTGATGTCATAATCATTGGATGATGTCATAATCATTTTGTTGATTTCATAATCATTTGATGATGTCATAATCATTAGATGATGTCATAATCATTTTGTTGATGTCATAATCATTTGATGATGTCATAATCATTTGATGTCATAATCATTGGATGATGTCATAATCATTTTGTTGATGTCATAATCATTTGATGATGTCATAATCATTAGATGATGTCATAATCATTTTGTTGATGTCATAATCATTTGATGATGTCATAATCATTAGATGATGTCATAATCATTTTGTTGATGTCATAATCATTTGATGATGTCATAATCATTAGATGATGTCATAATCATTTTGTTGATGTCATAATCATTTGATGATGTCATAATCATTTGATGTCACAATCATTGGATGATGTCATAATCATTTTGTTGATGTCATAATCATTTGATGATGTCATAATCATTTGATGATGTCATAATCATTTTGTTGATGTCATAATCATTTGATGATGTCATAATCATTTGATGTCATAATCATTGGATGATGTCATAATCATTTTGTTGATGTCATAATCATTTTGTTGATGTCATAATCATTGGATGATGTCATAATCCTTTTGTTGATGTCATAATCATTTGATGATGTCATAATCATTAGATGATGTCATAATCATTTTTTTGATGTCATAATCATTTGATGATGTCATAATCATTTGATGTCATAATCATTGGATGATGTAATAATCATTTGATGTCATAATCATTTTATGATGTCATAATGATTTGATGATGTCATAATCATTTGATGTCATAATCATTGGATGATGTCATAATCATTTGATGATGTCATAATCGTTTTGTTGATGTCATAATCATTTTGTTGTTGTCATAATCATTTTGTTGATGTCATAATCATTTGATGATGTCATAATCATTTGATGTCATAATCATTGGATGATGTCATAATCATTTTGTTGATGTCATAATCATTTGATGATGTCATAATCATTAGATGATGTCATATTCATTTTGTTGATGTCATAATCATTGGATGATGTCATAATCATTGGATGATGTCATAATCATTTTGTTGATGTCATAATCATTTGATGATGTCATAATCATTTGATGTCATAATCATTGGATGATGTCATAATCATTTTGTTGATGTCATAATCATTTGATGATGTCATAATCATTTGATGATGTCATAATCATTTTGTTGATGTCATAACCATTTGATGATGTCATAATCATTTGATGTCATAATCATTGGATGATGTCATAATCATTTTGTTGATGTCATAATCATTTTATGATGTCATAATCATTTTGTTGATGTCATAATCAATGGATGATGTCATAATCCTTTAGTTGATGTCATAATCATTTGATGATGTCATAATCATTAGATGATGTCATAATCATTTTGTTGATGTCATAATCATTTGATGATGTCATAATCATTTTGTTGATGTCATAATCATTTTGTTGATGTCATAATGATTTGATGATGTCATAATCATTTTGTTGATGTCATAATCATTTGATGATGTCATAATCATTTGATGTCATAATCATTGAATGATGTCATAATCATTTTGTTGATGTCATAATCATTTGATGATGTCATAATGATTTTGTTGATGTCATAATCATTGGATGATGTCATAATCATTTTGTTGATGTCATAATCATTTGATGATGTCGTAATCATTAGATGATGTCATAATCATTTTGTTGATGTCATAATTATTTGATGATGTCATAATCATTGATGTCATAATCATTGGATGATGTCATAATCATTTTGTTGATGTCATAATCATTGGATGATGTCATAATCATTAGATGATGTCATAATCATTTTGTTGATGTCATAATCATTTGATGATGTCATAATCATTTGATGTCATAATCATTTTGTTGATGTCATAATGATTTGATGATGTCATAATCATTTGATGATGTCATAATCATTAGATGATGTCATAATCATTTTGTTGATGTCATAATCATTTGATGATGTCATAATCATTTTGTTGATGTCATAATGATTTGATGATATCATAATCATTTGATGTCATAATCATTGGATGATGTCATAATCATTTGATTTCATAATCATTGGATGATGTCATAATCATTTGATGATGTCATAATGATTTTGTTGATGTCATAATCATTTGATGATGCCATAATCATTTTGTTGATGTCATAATCTTTTGATGATGTCATAATCATTGATGTCAAAATCATTGGATGATGTCATAATCATTTTGTTGATGTCATAATCATTTGATGTTGTCATAATCATTAGATGATGTCATAATCATTTTGTTGATGTCATAATCATTTGATGATGTCATAATCATTGATGTCATAATCATTGGATGATGTCATAATCATTTTGTTGATGTCATAATCATTGGATGATGTCATAATCATTAGATGATGTCCTAATCATTTTGTTGATGTCATAATCATATGATGATGTCATAATCATTTGATGTCATAATCATTTTGTTGATGTCATAATGATTTGATGATGTCATAATCATTTTGTTGATGTCATAATCATTTGATGATGTCATAATCATTTGATGTCATAATCATTTTGTTGATGTCATAATGATTTGATAATGTCATAATCATTTGATATCATAATCATTGGATGATGTCATAATCATTTTGTTGATGTCATAATCAATTGATGATGTCATAATCATTGGATGATGTCATAATCATTTTGTTGATGTCATAATCATTTGATGATGTCATAATCATTTGATGTCATAATCATTGGATGATGTCATAATCATTTTTTTGATGTCATAATCATTTGATGATGTCATAATCATTTTGTTGATGTCATAATCATTTGATGATGTCATAATCATTTGATGTCATAATCATTGGATGATGTCATAATCATTTTGTTGAAGTCATAATCATTTGATGATGTCATAATCATTTTGTTGATGTCATAATCATTTTGTTGATGTCATAATCATTGGATGATGTCATAATCATTTTGTTGATGTCATAATCATTTGATGATGTCATAATCATTGATGTCATAATCATTGGATGATGTCATAATCATTGGATGATGTCATAATCATTTTGTTGATGTCATAATCATTTGATGATGTCATAATCATTAAATGATGTCATAATCATTTTGTTGATGTCATAATCATTGGATGATGTCATAATCATTTTGTTGATGTCATAATCAATGGATGATGTCATAATCATTAGATGATGTCATAATCATTTTGTTGATGTCATAATCATTTGATGATATCATAATCATTTGATGATGTCATAATCATTTTGTTGATGTCATAATCATTTGATGATGTCATAATCATTTGATGATGTCATAATCATTGGATGATGTAATAATCATTTGATGTCATAATCATTTTATGATGTCATAATGATTTGATGATGTCATAATGATTTGATGATGTCATAATCATTTGATGTCATAATCATTGGATGATGTCATAATCATTTGATGATGTCATAATCGTTTTGTTGATGTCATAATCATTTTGTTGATGTCATAATCATTTTGTTGATGTCATAATCATTTGATGATGTCATAATCATTTGATGTCATAATCATTGGATGATGTCATAATCATTTTGTTGATGTCATAATCATTTGATGATGTCATAATCATTAGATGATGTCATAATCATTTTGTTGATGTCATAATCATTGGATGATGTCATAATCATTGGATGATGTCATAATCATTTTGTTGATGTCATAATCATTTGATGATGTCATAATCATTTGATGTCATAATCATTGGATGATGTCATAATCATTTTGTTGATGTCATAATCATTTGATGATGTCATAATCATTTGATGATGTCATAATCATTTTGTTGATGTCATAACCATTTGATGATGTCATAATCATTTGATGTCATAATCATTGGATGATGTCATAATCATTTTGTTGATGTCATAATCATGTTATGATGTCATAATCATTTTGTTGATGTCATAATCAATGGATGATGTAATAATCCTTTTGTTGATGTCATAATCATTTGATGATGTCATAATCATTAGATGATGTCATAATCATTTTGTTGATGTCATAATCATTTGATGATGTCATAATCATTTTGTTGATGTCATAATCATTTTGTTGATGTCATAATGATTTGATGATGTCATAATCATTTTGTTGATGTCATAATCATTTGATGATGTCATAAACATTTGATGTCATAATCATTGAATGATGTCATAATCATTTTGTTGATGTCATAATCATTTGATGATGTCATAATCATTTGATGATGTCATAATGATTTTGTTGATGTCATAATCATTTGATGATGCCATAATCATTTTGTTGATGTCACAATCATTTTATGATGTCATAATCATTTTGTTGATGTCATAATCATTTTGTTGATGTCATAATGATTTGATGATGTCATAATCATTTGATGTCATAATCATTGGATGATGTCATAATCATTTTGTTGATGTCATAATCATTGGATGATGTCATAATCATTAGATGATGTCATAAACATTTTGTTGATGTCATATTCATTTGATGATGTCATAATCATTTGATGTCATAATCATTTTGTTGATGTCATAATGATTTGATGATGTCATAATCATTTGATGATGTCATAATCATTAGATGATGTCATAATCATTTTGTTGATGTCATAATCATTTGATGATGTCATAATCATTTTGTTGATGTCATAATCATTTTGTTGATGTCATAATGATTTGATGATATCATAATCATTTGATGTCATAATCATTGGATGATGTCATAATCATTTTGTTGATGTCATAATCATTTGATGATGTCATAATCATTTGATTTCATAATCATTGGATGATGTCTTAATCATTTGATGATGTCATAATGATTTTGTTGATGTCATAATCATTTGATGATGCCATAATCATTTTGTTGATGTCATAATCTTTTGATGATGTCATAATCATTGATGTCATAATCATTGGATGATGTCATAATCATTTTGTTGATGTCATAATCATTTGATGATGTCATAATCATTAGATGATGTCATAATCATTTTGTTGATGTCATAATCATTTGATGATGTCATAATCATTGATGTCATAATCATTGGATGATGTCATAATCATTTTGTTGATGTCATAATCATTAAATGATGTCATAATCATTAGATGATGTCCTAATCATTTTGTTGATGTCATAATCATATGATGATGTCATAATCATTTGATGTCATAATCATTTTGTTGATGTCATAATGATTTGATGATGTCATAATCATTTTGTTGATGTCATAATCATTTGATGATGTCATAATCATTTGATGTCATAATCATTTTGTTGATGTCATAATGATTTGATAATGTCATAATCATTTGATGTCATAATCATTGGATGATGTCATAATCATTTTGTTGATGTCATAATCAATTGATGATGTCATAATCATTGGATGATGTCATAATCATTTTGTTGATGTCATAATCATTTGATGATGTCATAATCATTTGATGTCATAATCATTGGATGATGTCATAATCATTTTGTTGATGTCATAATCATTTGATGATGTCATAATCATTTTGTTGATGTCATAATCATTTTGTTGATGTCATAATGATTTGATGATATCATAATCATTTGATGTCATAATCATTGGATGATGTCATAATCATTTTGTTGATGTCATAATCATTTGATGATGTCATAATCATTAGATGATGTCATAATCATTTTGTTGATGTCATAATCATTGGATGATGTCATAATCATTGGATGATGTCATAATCATTTTGTTGATGTCATAATCATTTGATGATGTCATAATCATTTGATGTCATAATCATTGGATGATGTCATAATCATTTTGTTGATGTCATAATCATTTGATGATGTCATAATCATTTGATGATGTCATAATCATTTTGTTGATGTCATAACCATTTGATGATGTCATAATCATTTGATGTCATAATCATTGGATGATGTCATAATCATTTTGTTGATGTCATAATCATGTTATGATGTCATAATCATTTTGTTGATGTCATAATCAATGGATGATGTAATAATCCTTTTGTTGATGTCATAATCATTTGATGATGTCATAATCATTAGATGATGTCATAATCATTTTGTTGATGTCATAATCATTTGATGATGTCATAATCATTTTGTTGATGTCATAATCATTTTGTTGATGTCATAATGATTTGATGATGTCATAATCATTTTGTTGATGTCATAATCATTTGATGATGTCATAAACATTTGATGTCATAATCATTGAATGATGTCATAATCATTTTGTTGATGTCATAATCATTTGATGATGTCATAATCATTTGATGATGTCATAATGATTTTGTTGATGTCATAATCATTTGATGATGCCATAATCATTTTGTTGATGTCACAATCATTTTATGATGTCATAATCATTTTGTTGATGTCATAATCATTTTGTTGATGTCATAATGATTTGATGATGTCATAATCATTTGATGTCATAATCATTGGATGATGTCATAATCATTTTGTTGATGTCATAATCATTGGATGATGTCATAATCATTAGATGATGTCATAAACATTTTGTTGATGTCATATTCATTTGATGATGTCATAATCATTTGATGTCATAATCATTTTGTTGATGTCATAATGATTTGATGATGTCATAATCATTTGATGATGTCATAATCATTAGATGATGTCATAATCATTTTGTTGATGTCATAATCATTTGATGATGTCATAATCATTTTGTTGATGTCATAATCATTTTGTTGATGTCATAATGATTTGATGATATCATAATCATTTGATGTCATAATCATTGGATGATGTCATAATCATTTTGTTGATGTCATAATCATTTGATGATGTCATAATCATTTGATTTCATAATCATTGGATGATGTCTTAATCATTTGATGATGTCATAATGATTTTGTTGATGTCATAATCATTTGATGATGCCATAATCATTTTGTTGATGTCATAATCTTTTGATGATGTCATAATCATTGATGTCATAATCATTGGATGATGTCATAATCATTTTGTTGATGTCATAATCATTTGATGATGTCATAATCATTAGATGATGTCATAATCATTTTGTTGATGTCATAATCATTTGATGATGTCATAATCATTGATGTCATAATCATTGGATGATGTCATAATCATTTTGTTGATGTCATAATCATTAAATGATGTCATAATCATTAGATGATGTCCTAATCATTTTGTTGATGTCATAATCATATGATGATGTCATAATCATTTGATGTCATAATCATTTTGTTGATGTCATAATGATTTGATGATGTCATAATCATTTTGTTGATGTCATAATCATTTGATGATGTCATAATCATTTGATGTCATAATCATTTTGTTGATGTCATAATGATTTGATAATGTCATAATCATTTGATGTCATAATCATTGGATGATGTCATAATCATTTTGTTGATGTCATAATCAATTGATGATGTCATAATCATTGGATGATGTCATAATCATTTTGTTGATGTCATAATCATTTTGTTGATGTCATAATGATTTGATGATGTCATAATCATTTTGTTGATGTCATAATCATTTGATGATGTCATAAACATTTGATGTCATAATCATTGAATGATGTCATAATCATTTTGTTGATGTCATAATCATTTGATGATGTCATAATCATTTGATGATGTCATAATGATTTTGTTGATGTCATAATCATTTGATGATGCCATAATCATTTTGTTGATGTCACAATCATTTTATGATGTCATAATCATTTTGTTGATGTCATAATCATTTTGTTGATGTCATAATGATTTGATGATGTCATAATCATTTGATGTCATAATCATTGGATGATGTCATAATCATTTTGTTGATGTCATAATCATTGGATGATGTCATAATCATTAGATGATGTCATAAACATTTTGTTGATGTCATATTCATTTGATGATGTCATAATCATTTGATGTCATAATCATTTTGTTGATGTCATAATGATTTGATGATGTCATAATCATTTGATGATGTCATAATCATTAGATGATGTCATAATCATTTTGTTGATGTCATAATCATTTGATGATGTCATAATCATTTTGTTGATGTCATAATCATTTTGTTGATGTCATAATGATTTGATGATATCATAATCATTTGATGTCATAATCATTGGATGATGTCATAATCATTTTGTTGATGTCATAATCATTTGATGATGTCATAATCATTTGATTTCATAATCATTGGATGATGTCTTAATCATTTGATGATGTCATAATGATTTTGTTGATGTCATAATCATTTGATGATGCCATAATCATTTTGTTGATGTCATAATCTTTTGATGATGTCATAATCATTGATGTCATAATCATTGGATGATGTCATAATCATTTTGTTGATGTCATAATCATTTGATGATGTCATAATCATTAGATGATGTCATAATCATTTTGTTGATGTCATAATCATTTGATGATGTCATAATCATTGATGTCATAATCATTGGATGATGTCATAATCATTTTGTTGATGTCATAATCATTAAATGATGTCATAATCATTAGATGATGTCCTAATCATTTTGTTGATGTCATAATCATATGATGATGTCATAATCATTTGATGTCATAATCATTTTGTTGATGTCATAATGATTTGATGATGTCATAATCATTTTGTTGATGTCATAATCATTTGATGATGTCATAATCATTTGATGTCATAATCATTTTGTTGATGTCATAATGATTTGATAATGTCATAATCATTTGATGTCATAATCATTGGATGATGTCATAATCATTTTGTTGATGTCATAATCAATTGATGATGTCATAATCATTGGATGATGTCATAATCATTTTGTTGATGTCATAATCATTTGATGATGTCATAATCATTTGATGTCATAATCATTGGATGATGTCATAATCATTTTTTGATGTCATAATCATTTGATGATGTCATAATCATTTTGTTGATGTCATAATCATTTGATGATGTCATAATCATTTGATGTCATAATCATTGGATGATGTCATAATCATTTTTTTGAAGTCATAATCATTTGATGATGTCATAATCATTTTGTTGATGTCATAATCATTTTGTTGATGTCATAATCATTGGATGATGTCATAATCATTTTGTTGATGTCATAATCATTTGATGATGTCATAATCATTTGATGTCATAATCATTGGATGATGTCATAATCATTTTGTTGATTTCATAATCATTTGATGATGTCATAATCATTAGATGATGTCATAATCATTTTGTTGATGTCATAATCATTTGATGATGTCATAATCATTTGATTTCATAATCATTGGATGATGTCATAATCATTTTG
The DNA here is from genome assembly GCF_039654945.1 of Dendrobates tinctorius. Classification (NCBI taxonomy): domain Eukaryota; kingdom Metazoa; phylum Chordata; class Amphibia; order Anura; family Dendrobatidae; genus Dendrobates; species Dendrobates tinctorius. The sequence continues at coordinate 37,462,889 of NW_027361687.1, read as the reverse complement.
TTGATGTCATAATCATTGGATGATGTCATAATCATTTTGTTGATGTCATAATCATTTGATGATGTCATAATCATTTGATGTCATAATCATTGGATGATGTCATAATCATTTTGTTGATTTCATAATCATTTGATGATGTCATAATCATTAGATGATGTCATAATCATTTTGTTGATGTCATAATCATTTGATGATGTCATAATCATTTGATGTCATAATCATTGGATGATGTCATAATCATTTTGTTGATGTCATAATCATTTGATGATGTCATAATCATTAGATGATGTCATAATCATTTTGTTGATGTCATAATCATTTGATGATGTCATAATCATTAGATGATGTCATAATCATTTTGTTGATGTCATAATCATTTGATGATGTCATAATCATTAGATGATGTCATAATCATTTTGTTGATGTCATAATCATTTGATGATGTCATAATCATTTGATGTCACAATCATTGGATGATGTCATAATCATTTTGTTGATGTCATAATCATTTGATGATGTCATAATCATTTGATGATGTCATAATCATTTTGTTGATGTCATAATCATTTGATGATGTCATAATCATTTGATGTCATAATCATTGGATGATGTCATAATCATTTTGTTGATGTCATAATCATTTTGTTGATGTCATAATCATTGGATGATGTCATAATCCTTTTGTTGATGTCATAATCATTTGATGATGTCATAATCATTAGATGATGTCATAATCATTTTTTTGATGTCATAATCATTTGATGATGTCATAATCATTTGATGTCATAATCATTGGATGATGTAATAATCATTTGATGTCATAATCATTTTATGATGTCATAATGATTTGATGATGTCATAATCATTTGATGTCATAATCATTGGATGATGTCATAATCATTTGATGATGTCATAATCGTTTTGTTGATGTCATAATCATTTTGTTGTTGTCATAATCATTTTGTTGATGTCATAATCATTTGATGATGTCATAATCATTTGATGTCATAATCATTGGATGATGTCATAATCATTTTGTTGATGTCATAATCATTTGATGATGTCATAATCATTAGATGATGTCATATTCATTTTGTTGATGTCATAATCATTGGATGATGTCATAATCATTGGATGATATCATAATCATTTTGTTGATGTCATAATCATTTGATGATGTCATAATCATTTGATGTCAATATCATTGGATGATGTCATAATCATTTTGTTGATGTCATAATCATTTGATGATGTCATAATCATTTGATGATGTCATAATCATTTTGTTGATGTCATATTCATTTGATGATGTCATAATCATTTGATGTCATAATCATTGGATGATGTCATAATCATTTTGTTGATGTCATAATCATTTTATGATGTCATAATCATTTTGTTGATGTCATAATCAATGGATGATGTCATAATCCTTTTGTTGATGTCATAATCATTTGATGATGTCATAATCATTAGATGATGTCATAATCATTTTGTTGATGTCATAATCATTTGATGATGTCATAATCATTTTGTTGATGTCATAATCATTTTGTTGATGTCATAATGATTTGATGATGTCATAATCATTTTGTTGATGTCATAATCATTTGATGTCATAATCATTGAATGATGTCATAATCATTTTGTTGATGTCATAATCATTTGATGATGTCATAATCATTTGATGTCATAATCATTTTGTTGATGTCATAATGATTTGATGATGTCATAATCATTTGATGTCATAATCATTGGATGATGTCATAATCATTTTGTTGATGTCATAATCATTTTGTTGATGTCATAATGATTTGATGATATAATCATTTGATGTCATAATCATTGGATGATGTCATAATCATTTTGTTGATGTCATAATCATTTGATGATGTCATAATCATTTGATTTCATAATCATTGGATGATGTCATAATCATTTGATGATGTCATAATGATTTTGTTGATGTCATAATCATTTGATGATGCCATAATCATTTTGTTGATGTCATAATCTTTTGATGATGTCATAATCATTGATGTCATAATCATTGGATGATGTCATAATCATTTTGTTGATGTCATAATCATTTGATGATGTCATAATCATTAGATGATGTCATAATCATTTTGTTGATGTCATAATCATTTGATGATGTCATAATCATTGATGTCATAATCATTGGATGATGTCATAATCATTTTGTTGATGTCATAATCATTGGATGATGTCATAATCATTAGATGATGTCCTAATCATTTTGTTGATGTCATAATCATATGATGATGTCATAATCATTTGATGTCATAATCATTTTGTTGATGTCATAAAGATTTGATGATGTCATAATCATTTTGTTGATGTCATAATCATTTGATGATGTCATAATCATTTGATGTCATAATCATTTTGTTGATGTCATAATGATTTGATAATGTCATAATCATTTGATGTCATAATCATTGGATGATGTCATAATCATTTTGTTGATGTCATAATCATTTGATGATGTCATAATCATTTGATGTCATTATCATTGGATGATGACATAATCATTTTTTTGATGTCATAATCATTTGATGATGTCATAATCATTTTGTTGATGTCATAATCATTTGATGATGTCATAATCATTTGATGTCATAATCATTGGATGATGTCATAATCATTTTGTTGAAGTCATAATCATTTGATGATGTCATAATCATTTTGTTGATGTCATAATCATTTTGTTGATGTCATAATCATTGAATGATGTCATAATCATTTTGTTGATGTCATAATCATTTGATGATGTCATAATCATTTGATGTCATAATCATTGGATGATGTCTTAATCATTTTGTTGATTTCATAATCATTTGATGATGTCATAATCATTTGATGTCATAATCATTGGATGATGTAATAATCATTTGATGTCATAATCATTTTATGATGTCATAATGATTTTGTTGATGTCATAATCATTTGATGATGCCATAATCATTTTGTTGATGTCATAATCTTTTGATGATGTCATAATCATTGATGTCAAAATCATTGGATGATGTCATAATCATTTTGTTGATGTCATAATCATTTGATGTTGTCATAATCATTAGATGATGTCATAATCATTTTGTTGATGTCATAATCATTTGATGATGTCATAATCATTGATGTCATAATCATTGGATGATGTCATAATCATTTTGTTGATGTCATAATCATTGGATGATGTCATAATCATTAGATGATGTCCTAATCATTTTGTTGATGTCATAATCATATGATGATGTCATAATCATTTGATGTCATAATCATTTTGTTGATGTTATAATGATTTGATGATGTCATAATCATTTTGTTGATGTCATAATCATTTGATGATGTCATAATCATTTGATGTCATAATCATTTTGTTGATGTCATAATGATTTGATAATGTCATAATCATTTGATATCATAATCATTGGATGATGTCATAATCATTTTGTTGATGTCATAATCAATTGATGATGTCATAATCATTGGATGATGTCATAATCATTTTGTTGATGTCATAATCATTTGATGATGTCATAATCATTTGATGTCATAATCATTGGATGATGTCATAATCATTTTTTTGATGTCATAATCATTTGATGATGTCATAATCATTTTGTTGATGTCATAATCATTTGATGATGTCATAATCATTTGATGTCATAATCATTGGATGATGTCATAATCATTTTGTTGAAGTCATAATCATTTGATGATGTCATAATCATTTTGTTGATGTCATAATCATTTTGTTGATGTCATAATCATTGGATGATGTCATAATCATTTTGTTGATGTCATAATCATTTGATGATGTCATAATCATTGATGTCATAATCATTGGATGATGTCATAATCATTGGATGATGTCATAATCATTTTGTTGATGTCATAATCATTTGATGATGTCATAATCATTAAATGATGTCATAATCATTTTGTTGATGTCATAATCATTGGATGATGTCATAATCATTTTGTTGATGTCATAATCAATGGATGATGTCATAATCATTAGATGATGTCATAATCATTTTGTTGATGTCATAATCATTTGATGATATCATAATCATTTGATGATGTCATAATCATTTTGTTGATGTCATAATCATTTGATGATGTCATAATCATTTGATGATGTCATAATCATTGGATGATGTAATAATCATTTGATGTCATAATCATTTTATGATGTCATAATGATTTGATGATGTCATAATGATTTGATGATGTCATAATCATTTGATGTCATAATCATTGGATGATGTCATAATCATTTGATGATGTCATAATCGTTTTGTTGATGTCATAATCATTTTGTTGATGTCATAATCATTTTGTTGATGTCATAATCATTTGATGATGTCATAATCATTTGATGTCATAATCATTGGATGATGTCATAATCATTTTGTTGATGTCATAATCATTTGATGATGTCATAATCATTAGATGATGTCATAATCATTTTGTTGATGTCATAATCATTGGATGATGTCATAATCATTGGATGATGTCATAATCATTTTGTTGATGTCATAATCATTTGATGATGTCATAATCATTTGATGTCATAATCATTGGATGATGTCATAATCATTTTGTTGATGTCATAATCATTTGATGATGTCATAATCATTTGATGATGTCATAATCATTTTGTTGATGTCATAACCATTTGATGATGTCATAATCATTTGATGTCATAATCATTGGATGATGTCATAATCATTTTGTTGATGTCATAATCATGTTATGATGTCATAATCATTTTGTTGATGTCATAATCAATGGATGATGTAATAATCCTTTTGTTGATGTCATAATCATTTGATGATGTCATAATCATTAGATGATGTCATAATCATTTTGTTGATGTCATAATCATTTGATGATGTCATAATCATTTTGTTGATGTCATAATCATTTTGTTGATGTCATAATGATTTGATGATGTCATAATCATTTTGTTGATGTCATAATCATTTGATGATGTCATAAACATTTGATGTCATAATCATTGAATGATGTCATAATCATTTTGTTGATGTCATAATCATTTGATGATGTCATAATCATTTGATGATGTCATAATGATTTTGTTGATGTCATAATCATTTGATGATGCCATAATCATTTTGTTGATGTCACAATCATTTTATGATGTCATAATCATTTTGTTGATGTCATAATCATTTTGTTGATGTCATAATGATTTGATGATGTCATAATCATTTGATGTCATAATCATTGGATGATGTCATAATCATTTTGTTGATGTCATAATCATTGGATGATGTCATAATCATTAGATGATGTCATAAACATTTTGTTGATGTCATATTCATTTGATGATGTCATAATCATTTGATGTCATAATCATTTTGTTGATGTCATAATGATTTGATGATGTCATAATCATTTGATGATGTCATAATCATTAGATGATGTCATAATCATTTTGTTGATGTCATAATCATTTGATGATGTCATAATCATTTTGTTGATGTCATAATCATTTTGTTGATGTCATAATGATTTGATGATATCATAATCATTTGATGTCATAATCATTGGATGATGTCATAATCATTTTGTTGATGTCATAATCATTTGATGATGTCATAATCATTTGATTTCATAATCATTGGATGATGTCTTAATCATTTGATGATGTCATAATGATTTTGTTGATGTCATAATCATTTGATGATGCCATAATCATTTTGTTGATGTCATAATCTTTTGATGATGTCATAATCATTGATGTCATAATCATTGGATGATGTCATAATCATTTTGTTGATGTCATAATCATTTGATGATGTCATAATCATTAGATGATGTCATAATCATTTTGTTGATGTCATAATCATTTGATGATGTCATAATCATTGATGTCATAATCATTGGATGATGTCATAATCATTTTGTTGATGTCATAATCATTAAATGATGTCATAATCATTAGATGATGTCCTAATCATTTTGTTGATGTCATAATCATATGATGATGTCATAATCATTTGATGTCATAATCATTTTGTTGATGTCATAATGATTTGATGATGTCATAATCATTTTGTTGATGTCATAATCATTTGATGATGTCATAATCATTTGATGTCATAATCATTTTGTTGATGTCATAATGATTTGATAATGTCATAATCATTTGATGTCATAATCATTGGATGATGTCATAATCATTTTGTTGATGTCATAATCAATTGATGATGTCATAATCATTGGATGATGTCATAATCATTTTGTTGATGTCATAATCATTTGATGATGTCATAATCATTTGATGTCATAATCATTGGATGATGTCATAATCATTTTTTGATGTCATAATCATTTGATGATGTCATAATCATTTTGTTGATGTCATAATCATTTGATGATGTCATAATCATTTGATGTCATAATCATTGGATGATGTCATAATCATTTTTTTGAAGTCATAATCATTTGATGATGTCATAATCATTTTGTTGATGTCATAATCATTTTGTTGATGTCATAATCATTGGATGATGTCATAATCATTTTGTTGATGTCATAATCATTTGATGATGTCATAATCATTTGATGTCATAATCATTGGATGATGTCATAATCATTTTGTTGATTTCATAATCATTTGATGATGTCATAATCATTAGATGATGTCATAATCATTTTGTTGATGTCATAATCATTTGATGATGTCATAATCATTTGATTTCATAATCATTGGATGATGTCATAATCATTTTGTTGATGTCATAATCATTGGATGATGTCATAATCATTTTGTTGATGTCATAATCATTTGATGATGTCATAATCATTTGATGTCATAATCATTGGATGATGTCATAATCATTTTGTTGATTTCATAATCATTTGATGATGTCATAATCATTAGATGATGTCATAATCATTTTGTTGATGTCATAATCATTTGATGATGTCATAATCATTTGATGTCATAATCATTGGATGATGTCATAATCATTTTGTTGATGTCATAATCATTTGATGATGTCATAATCATTAGATGATGTCATAATCATTTTGTTGATGTCATAATCATTTGATGATGTCATAATCATTAGATGATGTCATAATCATTTTGTTGATGTCATAATCATTTGATGATGTCATAATCATTAGATGATGTCATAATCATTTTGTTGATGTCATAATCATTTGATGATGTCATAATCATTTGATGTCACAATCATTGGATGATGTCATAATCATTTTGTTGATGTCATAATCATTTGATGATGTCATAATCATTTGATGATGTCATAATCATTTTGTTGATGTCATAATCATTTGATGATGTCATAATCATTTGATGTCATAATCATTGGATGATGTCATAATCATTTTGTTGATGTCATAATCATTTTGTTGATGTCATAATCATTGGATGATGTCATAATCCTTTTGTTGATGTCATAATCATTTGATGATGTCATAATCATTAGATGATGTCATAATCATTTTTTTGATGTCATAATCATTTGATGATGTCATAATCATTTGATGTCATAATCATTGGATGATGTAATAATCATTTGATGTCATAATCATTTTATGATGTCATAATGATTTGATGATGTCATAATCATTTGATGTCATAATCATTGGATGATGTCATAATCATTTGATGATGTCATAATCGTTTTGTTGATGTCATAATCATTTTGTTGTTGTCATAATCATTTTGTTGATGTCATAATCATTTGATGATGTCATAATCATTTGATGTCATAATCATTGGATGATGTCATAATCATTTTGTTGATGTCATAATCATTTGATGATGTCATAATCATTAGATGATGTCATATTCATTTTGTTGATGTCATAATCATTGGATGATGTCATAATCATTGGATGATATCATAATCATTTTGTTGATGTCATAATCATTTGATGATGTCATAATCATTTGATGTCAATATCATTGGATGATGTCATAATCATTTTGTTGATGTCATAATCATTTGATGATGTCATAATCATTTGATGATGTCATAATCATTTTGTTGATGTCATATTCATTTGATGATGTCATAATCATTTGATGTCATAATCATTGGATGATGTCATAATCATTTTGTTGATGTCATAATCATTTTATGATGTCATAATCATTTTGTTGATGTCATAATCAATGGATGATGTCATAATCCTTTTGTTGATGTCATAATCATTTGATGATGTCATAATCATTAGATGATGTCATAATCATTTTGTTGATGTCATAATCATTTGATGATGTCATAATCATTTTGTTGATGTCATAATCATTTTGTTGATGTCATAATGATTTGATGATGACATAATCATTTTGTTGATGTCATAATCATTTGATGTCATAATCATTGAATGATGTCATAATCATTTTGTTGATGTCATAATCATTTGATGATGTCATAAACATTTGATGTCATAATCATTTTGTTGATGTCATAATGATTTGATGATGTCATAATCATTTGATGTCATAATCATTGGATGATGTCATAATCATTTTGTTGATGTCATAATCATTTTGTTGATGTCATAATGATTTGATGATATAATCATTTGATGTCATAATCATTGGATGATGTCATAATCATTTTGTTGATGTCATAATCATTTGATGATGTCATAATCATTTGATTTCATAATCATTGGATGATGTCATAATCATTTGATGATGTCATAATGATTTTGTTGATGTCATAATCATTTGATGATGCCATAATCATTTTGTTGATGTCATAATCTTTTGATGATGTCATAATCATTGATGTCATAATCATTGGATGATGTCATAATCATTTTGTTGATGTCATAATCATTTGATGATGTCATAATCATTAGATGATGTCATAATCATTTTGTTGATGTCATAATCATTTGATGATGTCATAATCATTGATGTCATAATCATTGGATGATGTCATAATCATTTTGTTGATGTCATAATCATTGGATGATGTCATAATCATTAGATGATGTCCTAATCATTTTGTTGATGTCATAATCATATGATGATGTCATAATCATTTGATGTCATAATCATTTTGTTGATGTCATAAAGATTTGATGATGTCATAATCATTTTGTTGATGTCATAATCATTTGATGATGTCATAATCATTTGATGTCATAATCATTTTGTTGATGTCATAATGATTTGATAATGTCATAATCATTTGATGTCATAATCATTGGATGATGTCATAATCATTTTGTTGATGTCATAATCATTTGATGATGTCATAATCATTTGATGTCATTATCATTGGATGATGACATAATCATTTTTTTTATGTCATAATCATTTGATGATGTCATAATCATTTTGTTGATGTCATAATCATTTGATGATGTCATAATCATTTGATGTCATAATCATTGGATGATGTCATAATCATTTTGTTGAAGTCATAATCATTTGATGATGTCATAATCATTTTGTTGATGTCATAATCATTTTGTTGATGTCATAATCATTGAATGATGTCATAATCATTTTGTTGATGTCATAATCATTTGATGATGTCATAATCATTTGATGTCATAATCATTGGATGATGTCTTAATCATTTTGTTGATTTCATAATCATTTGATGATGTCATAATCATTTGATGTCATAATCATTGGATGATGTAATAATCATTTGATGTCATAATCATTTTATGATGTCATAATGATTTGATGATGTCATAATCATTTGATGTCATAATCATTGGATGATGTCATAATCATTTGATGATGTCATAATCGTTTTGTTGATGTCATAATCATTTTGTTGTTGTCATAATCATTTTGTTGATGTCATAATCATTTGATGATGTCATAATCATTTGATGTCATAATCATTGGATGATGTCATAATCATTTTGTTGATGTCATAATCATTTGATGATGTCATAATCATTAGATGATGTCATATTCATTTTGTTGATGTCATAATCATTGGATGATGTCATAATCATTGGATGATATCATAATCATTTTGTTGATGTCATAATCATTTGATGATGTCATAATCATTTGATGTCAATATCATTGGATGATGTCATAATCATTTTGTTGATGTCATAATCATTTGATGATGTCATAATCATTTGATGATGTCATAATCATTTTGTTGATGTCATATTCATTTGATGATGTCATAATCATTTGATGTCATAATCATTGGATGATGTCATAATCATTTTGTTGATGTCATAATCATTTTATGATGTCATAATCATTTTGTTGATGTCATAATCAATGGATGATGTCATAATCCTTTTGTTGATGTCATAATCATTTGATGATGTCATAATCATTAGATGATGTCATAATCATTTTGTTGATGTCATAATCATTTGATGATGTCATAATCATTTTGTTGATGTCATAATCATTTTGTTGATGTCATAATGATTTGATGATGTCATAATCATTTTGTTGATGTCATAATCATTTGATGTCATAATCATTGAATGATGTCATAATCATTTTGTTGATGTCATAATCATTTGATGATGTCATAATCATTTGATGTCATAATCATTTTGTTGATGTCATAATGATTTGATGATGTCATAATCATTTGATGATGTCATAATCATTAGATGATGTCATAATCATTTTGTTGATGTCATAATCATTTTGTTGATGTCATAATGATTTGATGATATAATCATTTGATGTCATAATCATTGGATGATGTCATAATCATTTTGTTGATGTCATAATCATTTGATGATGTCATAATCATTTGATTTCATAATCATTGGATGATGTCATAATCATTTGATGATGTCATAATGATTTTGTTGATGTCATAATCATTTGATGATGCCATAATCATTTTGTTGATGTCATAATCTTTTGATGATGTCATAATCATTGATGTCATAATCATTGGATGATGTCATAATCATTTTGTTGATGTCATAATCATTTGATGATGTCATAATCATTAGATGATGTCATAATCATTTTGTTGATGTCATAATCATTTGATGATGTCATAATCATTGATGTCATAATCATTGGATGATGTCATAATCATTTTGTTGATGTCATAATCATTGGATGATGTCATAATCATTAGATGATGTCCTAATCATTTTGTTGATGTCATAATCATATGATGATGTCATAATCATTTGATGTCATAATCATTTTGTTGATGTCATAAAGATTTGATGATGTCATAATCATTTTGTTGATGTCATAATGATTTGATAATGTCATAATCATTTGATGTCATAATCATTGGATGATGTCATAATCATTTTGTTGATGTCTTAATCAGTTGATGATGTCATAATCATTGGATGATGTCATAATCATTTTGTTGATGTCATAATCATTTGATGATGTCATAATCATTTGATGTCATTATCATTGGATGATGACATAATCATTTTTTTGATGTCATAATCATTTGATGATGTCATAATCATTTTGTTGATGTCATAATCATTTGATGATGTCATAATCATTTGATGTCATAATCATTGGATGATGTCATAATCATTTTGTTGAAGTCATAATCATTTGATGATGTCATAATCATTTTGTTGATGTCATAATCATTTTGTTGATGTCATAATCATTGAATGATGTCATAATCATTTTGTTGATGTCATAATCATTTGATGATGTCATAATCATTTGATGTCATAATCATTGGATGATGTCTTAATCATTTTGTTGATTTCATAATCATTTGATGATGTCATAATCATTAGATGATGTCATAATCATTTTGTTGATGTCATAATCATTTGATGATGTCATAATCATTTGATGTCACAATCATTGGATGATGTCATAATCATTTTGTTGATGTCATAATCATTTTGTTGATGTCATAATCATTTGATGATGTCATAATCATTTTGTTGATGTCATAATCATTTGATGACGTCATAATCATTTGATGTCATAATCATTGGATGATGTCATAATCATTTTGTTGATGTCATAATCATTTTGTTGATGTCATAATCATTGGATGATGTCATAATCCTTTTGTTGATGTCATAATCATTTGATGATGTCATAATCATTAGATGATGTCATAATCATTTTGTTGATGTCATAATCATTTGATGATGTCATAATCATTTGATGATGTCATAATCATTGGATGATGTAATAATCATTTGATGTCATAATCATTTTATGATGTCATAATGATTTGATGATGTCATAATCATTTGATGTCATAATCATTGGATGATGTCATAATCATTTGATAATGTCATAATCGTTTTGTTGATGTCATAATCATTTTGTTGTTGTCATAATCATTTGATGATGTCATAATCATTTGATGTCATAATCATTGGATGATGTCATAATCATTTTGTTGATGTCATAATCATTTGATGATGTCATAATCATTAGATGATGTCATGATCATTTTGTTGATGTCATAATCATTGGATGATGTCATAATCATTTTGTTGATGTCATAATCATTTGATGATGTCATAATCATTTGATGTAATAATCATTGGATGATGTCATAATCATTTTGTTGATGTCATAATCATTTGATGATGTCATAATGATTTTGTTGATGTCATAATCATTTGATGATGCCATAATCATTTTGTTGATGTCATAATCATTTTATGATGTCATAATCATTTTGTTGATGTCATAATCATTTTGTTGATGTCATAATCATTTGATGATGTCATAATCATTTTGTTGATGTCATAATCATTTTGTTGATGTCATAATGATTTGATGATGTCATAATCATTTTGTTGATGTCATAATCATTTGATGATGTCATAGTCATTTTGTTGATGTCATAATCATTTAATGATGTCATAATCATTGATGTCATAATCATTGGATGATGTCATAATCATTTTGTTGATGGCATAATCATTTTGTGATGTCATAATCATTTTGTTGATGTCATAATCATTTTGTTGATGTCATAATGATTTGATGATGTCATAATCATTTGATGTCATAATCATTTTGTTGATGTCATAATGATTTGATGATGTCATAATCATTTGATGTCATAATCATTGGATGATGTCATAATCATTTTGTTGATGTCATAATCATTTGATGATGTCATAATCATTTGATGATGTCATAATCAATTGATGTCATAATCATTGGATGATGTAATAATCATTTGATGTCATAATCATTTTATGATGTCATAATGATTTGATGATGTCATAATCATTTGATGTCATAATAATTGGATGATGTCATAATCATTTGATGATGTCATAATCGTTTTGTTGATGTCATAATCATTTTGTTGATGTCATAATCATTTTGTTGATGTCATAATCATTTGATGATGTCATAATCATTTGATGTCATAATCATTTTGTTGATGTCATAATCATTTGATGATGTCATAATCATTAGATGATGTCATAATCATTTTGTTGATGTCATAATCATTGGATGATGTCATAATCATTGGATGATGTCATAATCATTTTGTTGATGTCATAATCATTTGATGATGTCATAATCATTTGATGTCATAATCATTGGATGATGTCATAATCATTTTGTTGATGTCATAATCATTTGATGATGTCATAATCATTTGATGATGTCATAATCATTTTGTTGATGTCATAATCATTTGATGATGTCATAATCATTTGATGTCATAATCATTGGATGATGTCATAATCATTTTGTTGATGTCATAATCATTTTATGATGTCATAATCATTTTGTTGATGTCATAATCAATGGATGATGTCATAATCCTTTTGTTGATGTCATAATCATTTGATGATGTCATAATCATTAGATGATGTCATAATCATTTTGTTGATGTCATAATCATTTGATTATGTCATAATCATTTTGTTGATGTCATGATCATTTTGTTGATGTCATAATGATTTGATGATGTCATAATCATTTTGTTGATGTCATAATCATTTGATGATGTCATAATCATTTGATGTCATAATCATTGAATGATGTCATAATCATTTTGTTGATGTCATAATCATTTGATGATGTCATAATGATTTGATGATGTCATAATGATTTTGTTGATGTCATAATCATTTGATGATGCCATAATCATTTTGTTGATGTCATAATCATATTATGATGTCATAATCATTTTGTTGATGTCATAATCATTTTGTTGATGTCATAATGATTTGATGATGTCATAATCATTTGATGTCATAATCATTGGATGATGTCATAATCATTTTGTTGATGTCATAATCATTTGATGATGTTGTAATCATTAGATGATGTCATAATCATTTTGTTGATGTCATAATCATTTGATGATGTCATAATCATTGATGTCATAATCATTGGATGATGTCATAATCATTTTGTTGATGTCATAATCATTTGATGATGTCATAATCATTAGATTATGTCATAATCATTTTGTTAATGTCATAATCATTTGATGATGTCATAATCATTTGATGTCATAATCATTGGATGATGTCATAATCATTAGATGATGTCATAATCATTTTGTTGATGTCATAATCATTTGATGATGTCATAATCATTTGATGTCATAATCATTTTGTTGATGTCATAATGATTTGATGATGTCATAATCATTTGATGATGTCATAATCATTAGATGATGTCATAATCATTTTGTTGATGTCATAATCATTTGATGATGTCATAATCATTTTGTTGATGTCATAATCATTTTGTTGATGTCATAATGATTTGATGATATCATAATCATTTGATGTCATAATCATTGGATGATGTCATAATCATTTTGTTGATGTCATAATCATTTGATGATGTCATAATCATTAGATGATGTCATAATCATTTTGTTGATGTCATAATCATTTGATGATGTCATAATCATTTGATGTCACAATCATTGGATGATGTCATAATCATTTTGTTGATGTCATAATCATTTGATGATGTCATAATCATTTGATGATGTCATAATCATTTGATGTCATAATCATTGGATGATGTCATAATCATTTTGTTGATGTCATAATCATTTTGTTGATGTCATAATCATTGGATGATGTCATAATCCTTTTGTTGATGTCATAATCATTTGATGATGTCATAATCATTAGATGATGTCATAATCATTTTGTTGATGTCATAATCATTTGATGATGTCATAATCATTGGTGTCATAATCATTGGATGATGTCATAATCATTGGATGATGTCATAATCATTTTGTTGATGTCATAATCATTTGATGATGTCATAATCATTAAATGATGTCATAATCATTTTGTTGATGTCATAATCATTTGATGATGTCATAATCATTGATGTCATAATCATTGGATGATGTCATAATCATTTTGTGGATGTCATAATCAATGGATGATGTCATAATCATTAGATGATGTCATAATCATTTTGTTCATGTCATAATCATTTGATGATATCATAATCATTTGATGATGTCATAATCATTTTGTTGATGTCATAATCATTTGATGAAGTCATAATCAATTGATGTCATAATCATTGGATGATGTAATAATCATTTGATGTCATAATCATTTTATGATGTCATAATGATTTGATGATGTCATAATCATTTGATGTCATAATCATTGGATGATGTCATAATCATTTGATGATGTCATAATCGTTTTGTTGATGTCATAATCATTTTGTTGATGTCATAATCATTTTGTTGATGTCATAATCATTTGATGGTGTCATAATCATTTGATGTCATAATCATTGGATGATGTCATAATCATTTTGTTGATGTCATAATCATTTGATGATGTCATAATCATTTGATGATGTCATAATCATTTTGTTGATGTCATAATCATTTGATGATGTCATAATCATTTGATGTCATAATCATTGGATGATATCATAATCATTTTGTTGATGTCATAATCGTTTTATGATGTCATAATCATTTTGTTGATGTCATAATCAATGGATGATGTCATAATCCTTTTGTTGATGTCATAATCATTTGATGATGTCATAATCATTAGATGATGTCATAATCATTTTGTTGATGTCATAATCATTTGATGATGTCATAATCATTTTGTTGATGTCATGATCATTTTGTTGATGTCATAATGATTTGATGATGTCATAATCATTTTGTTGATGTCATAATCATTTGATGATGTCATAATCATTTGATGTCATAATCATTGAATGATGTCATAATCATTTTGTTGATGTCATAATCATTTGATGATGTCATAATCATTTGATGATGTCATAATGATTTTGTTGATGTCATAATCATTTGATGATGCCACAATCATTTTGTTGATGTCATAATCATTTTATGATGTCATAATCATTTTGTTGATGTCATAATCATTTTGTTGATGTCATAATGATTTGATGATGTCATAATCATTTGATGTCATAATCATTGGATGATGTCATAATCATTTTGTTGATGTCATAATCATTTGATGATGTCGTAATCATTATATGATGTCATAATCATTTTGTTGATGTCATAATCATTTGATGATGTCATAATTATTGATGTCATAATCATTGGATGATGTCATAATCATTTTGTTGATGTCATAATCATTGGATGATGTCATAATCATTTGATGTCAATATCATTGGATGATGTCATAATCATTTTGTTGATGTCATAATCATTTGATGATGTCATAATCATTTGATGATGTCATAATCATTTTGTTGATGTCATATTCATTTGATGATGTCATAATCATTTGATGTCATAATCATTGGATGATGTCATAATCATTTTGTTGATGTCATAATCATTTTATGATGTCATAATCATTTTGTTGATGTCATAATCAATGGATGATGTCATAATCCTTTTGTTGATGTCATAATCATTTGATGATGTCATAATCATTAGATGATGTCATAATCATTTTGTTGATGTCATAATCATTTGATGATGTCATAATCATTTTGTTGATGTCATAATCATTTTGTTGATGTCATAATGATTTGATGATGTCATAATCATTTTGTTGATGTCATAATCATTTGATGTCATAATCATTGAATGATGTCATAATCATTTTGTTGATGTCATAATCATTTGATGATGTCATAATCATTAGATTATGTCATAATCATTTTGTTAATGTCATAATCATTTGATGATGTCATAATCATTTGATGTCATAATCATTGGATGATGTCATAATCATTAGATGATGTCATAATCATTTTGTTGATGTCATAATCATTTGATGATGTCATAATCATTTGATGTCATAATCATTTTGTTGATGTCATAATGATTTGATGATGTCATAATCATTTGATGATGTCATAATCATTAGATGATGTCATAATCATTTTGTTGATGTCATAATCATTTGATGATGTCATAATCATTTTGTTGATGTCATAATCATTTTGTTGATGTCATAATGATTTGATGATATCATAATCATTTGATGTCATAATCATTGGATGATGTCATAATCATTTTGTTGATGTCATAATCATTTGATGATGTCATAATCATTAGATGATGTCATAATCATTTTGTTGATGTCATAATCATTTGATGATGTCATAATCATTTGATGTCACAATCATTGGATGATGTCATAATCATTTTGTTGATGTCATAATCATTTGATGATGTCATAATCATTTGATGATGTCATAATCATTTGATGTCATAATCATTGGATGATGTCATAATCATTTTGTTGATGTCATAATCATTTTGTTGATGTCATAATCATTGGATGATGTCATAATCCTTTTGTTGATGTCATAATCATTTGATGATGTCATAATCATTAGATGATGTCATAATCATTTTGTTGATGTCATAATCATTTGATGATGTCATAATCATTGGTGTCATAATCATTGGATGATGTCATAATCATTGGATGATGTCATAATCATTTTGTTGATGTCATAATCATTTGATGATGTCATAATCATTAAATGATGTCATAATCATTTTGTTGATGTCATAATCATTTGATGATGTCATAATCATTGATGTCATAATCATTGGATGATGTCATAATCATTTTGTGGATGTCATAATCAATGGATGATGTCATAATCATTAGATGATGTCATAATCATTTTGTTCATGTCATAATCATTTGATGATATCATAATCATTTGATGATGTCATAATCATTTTGTTGATGTCATAATCATTTGATGAAGTCATAATCAATTGATGTCATAATCATTGGATGATGTAATAATCATTTGATGTCATAATCATTTTATGATGTCATAATGATTTGATGATGTCATAATCATTTGATGTCATAATCATTGGATGATGTCATAATCATTTGATGATGTCATAATCGTTTTGTTGATGTCATAATCATTTTGTTGATGTCATAATCATTTTGTTGATGTCATAATCATTTGATGGTGTCATAATCATTTGATGTCATAATCATTGGATGATGTCATAATCATTTTGTTGATGTCATAATCATTTGATGATGTCATAATCATTTGATGATGTCATAATCATTTTGTTGATGTCATAATCATTTGATGATGTCATAATCATTTGATGTCATAATCATTGGATGATGTCATAATCATTTTGTTGATGTCATAATCGTTTTATGATGTCATAATCATTTTGTTGATGTCATAATCAATGGATGATGTCATAATCCTTTTGTTGATGTCATAATCATTTGATGATGTCATAATCATTAGATGATGTCATAATCATTTTGTTGATGTCATAATCATTTGATGATGTCATAATCATTTTGTTGATGTCATGATCA
Source organism: Dendrobates tinctorius (assembly GCF_039654945.1). Classification (NCBI taxonomy): domain Eukaryota; kingdom Metazoa; phylum Chordata; class Amphibia; order Anura; family Dendrobatidae; genus Dendrobates; species Dendrobates tinctorius. The sequence continues at coordinate 37,444,085 of NW_027361687.1, read as the reverse complement.
TTTTGTTGATGTCATAATGATTTGATGATGTCATAATCATTTTGTTGATGTCATAATCATTTGATGATGTCATAATCATTTGATGTCATAATCATTGAATGATGTCATAATCATTTTGTTGATGTCATAATCATTTGATGATGTCATAATCATTTGATGATGTCATAATGATTTTGTTGATGTCATAATCATTTGATGATGCCACAATCATTTTGTTGATGTCATAATCATTTTATGATGTCATAATCATTTTGTTGATGTCATAATCATTTTGTTGATGTCATAATGATTTGATGATGTCATAATCATTTGATGTCATAATCATTGGATGATGTCATAATCATTTTGTTGATGTCATAATCATTTGATGATGTCGTAATCATTATATGATGTCATAATCATTTTGTTGATGTCATAATCATTTGATGATGTCATAATTATTGATGTCATAATCATTGGATGATGTCATAATCATTTTGTTGATGTCATAATCATTGGATGATGTCATAATCATTTGATGTCAATATCATTGGATGATGTCATAATCATTTTGTTGATGTCATAATCATTTGATGATGTCATAATCATTTGATGATGTCATAATCATTTTGTTGATGTCATATTCATTTGATGATGTCATAATCATTTGATGTCATAATCATTGGATGATGTCATAATCATTTTGTTGATGTCATAATCATTTTATGATGTCATAATCATTTTGTTGATGTCATAATCAATGGATGATGTCATAATCCTTTTGTTGATGTCATAATCATTTGATGATGTCATAATCATTAGATGATGTCATAATCATTTTGTTGATGTCATAATCATTTGATGATGTCATAATCATTTTGTTGATGTCATAATCATTTTGTTGATGTCATAATGATTTGATGATGTCATAATCATTTTGTTGATGTCATAATCATTTGATGTCATAATCATTGAATGATGTCATAATCATTTTGTTGATGTCATAATCATTTGATGATGTCATAATCATTTGATGTCATAATCATTTTGTTGATGTCATAATGATTTGATGATGTCATAATCATTTGATGTCATAATCATTGGATGATGTCATAATCATTTTGTTGATGTCATAATCATTTTGTTGATGTCATAATGATTTGATGATATAATCATTTGATGTCATAATCATTGGATGATGTCATAATCATTTTGTTGATGTCATAATCATTTGATGATGTCATAATCATTTGATTTCATAATCATTGGATGATGTCATAATCATTTGATGATGTCATAATGATTTTGTTGATGTCATAATCATTTGATGATGCCATAATCATTTTGTTGATGTCATAATCTTTTGATGATGTCATAATCATTGATGTCATAATCATTGGATGATGTCATAATCATTTTGTTGATGTCATAATCATTTGATGATGTCATAATCATTAGATGATGTCATAATCATTTTGTTGATGTCATAATCATTTGATGATGTCATAATCATTGATGTCATAATCATTGGATGATGTCATAATCATTTTGTTGATGTCATAATCATTGGATGATGTCATAATCATTAGATGATGTCCTAATCATTTTGTTGATGTCATAATCATATGATGATGTCATAATCATTTGATGTCATAATCATTTTGTTGATGTCATAAAGATTTGATGATGTCATAATCATTTTGTTGATGTCATAATCATTTGATGATGTCATAATCATTTGATGTCATAATCATTTTGTTGATGTCATAATGATTTGATAATGTCATAATCATTTGATGTCATAATCATTGGATGATGTCATAATCATTTTGTTGATGTCATAATCATTTGATGATGTCATAATCATTTGATGTCATTATCATTGGATGATGACATAATCATTTTTTTGATGTCATAATCATTTGATGATGTCATAATCATTTTGTTGATGTCATAATCATTTGATGATGTCATAATCATTTGATGTCATAATCATTGGATGATGTCATAATCATTTTGTTGAAGTCATAATCATTTGATGATGTCATAATCATTTTGTTGATGTCATAATCATTTTGTTGATGTCATAATCATTGAATGATGTCATAATCATTTTGTTGATGTCATAATCATTTGATGATGTCATAATCATTTGATGTCATAATCATTGGATGATGTCTTAATCATTTTGTTGATTTCATAATCATTTGATGATGTCATAATCATTTGATGTCATAATCATTGGATGATGTAATAATCATTTGATGTCATAATCATTTTATGATGTCATAATGATTTGATGATGTCATAATCATTTGATGTCATAATCATTGGATGATGTCATAATCATTTGATGATGTCATAATCGTTTTGTTGATGTCATAATCATTTTGTTGTTGTCATAATCATTTTGTTGATGTCATAATCATTTGATGATGTCATAATCATTTGATGTCATAATCATTGGATGATGTCATAATCATTTTGTTGATGTCATAATCATTTGATGATGTCATAATCATTAGATGATGTCATATTCATTTTGTTGATGTCATAATCATTGGATGATGTCATAATCATTGGATGATATCATAATCATTTTGTTGATGTCATAATCATTTGATGATGTCATAATCATTTGATGTCAATATCATTGGATGATGTCATAATCATTTTGTTGATGTCATAATCATTTGATGATGTCATAATCATTTGATGATGTCATAATCATTTTGTTGATGTCATATTCATTTGATGATGTCATAATCATTTGATGTCATAATCATTGGATGATGTCATAATCATTTTGTTGATGTCATAATCATTTTATGATGTCATAATCATTTTGTTGATGTCATAATCAATGGATGATGTCATAATCCTTTTGTTGATGTCATAATCATTTGATGATGTCATAATCATTAGATGATGTCATAATCATTTTGTTGATGTCATAATCATTTGATGATGTCATAATCATTTTGTTGATGTCATAATCATTTTGTTGATGTCATAATGATTTGATGATGTCATAATCATTTTGTTGATGTCATAATCATTTGATGTCATAATCATTGAATGATGTCATAATCATTTTGTTGATGTCATAATCATTTGATGATGTCATAATCATTTGATGTCATAATCATTTTGTTGATGTCATAATGATTTGATGATGTCATAATCATTTGATGATGTCATAATCATTAGATGATGTCATAATCATTTTGTTGATGTCATAATCATTTTGTTGATGTCATAATGATTTGATGATATAATCATTTGATGTCATAATCATTGGATGATGTCATAATCATTTTGTTGATGTCATAATCATTTGATGATGTCATAATCATTTGATTTCATAATCATTGGATGATGTCATAATCATTTGATGATGTCATAATGATTTTGTTGATGTCATAATCATTTGATGATGCCATAATCATTTTGTTGATGTCATAATCTTTTGATGATGTCATAATCATTGATGTCATAATCATTGGATGATGTCATAATCATTTTGTTGATGTCATAATCATTTGATGATGTCATAATCATTAGATGATGTCATAATCATTTTGTTGATGTCATAATCATTTGATGATGTCATAATCATTGATGTCATAATCATTGGATGATGTCATAATCATTTTGTTGATGTCATAATCATTGGATGATGTCATAATCATTAGATGATGTCCTAATCATTTTGTTGATGTCATAATCATATGATGATGTCATAATCATTTGATGTCATAATCATTTTGTTGATGTCATAAAGATTTGATGATGTCATAATCATTTTGTTGATGTCATAATGATTTGATAATGTCATAATCATTTGATGTCATAATCATTGGATGATGTCATAATCATTTTGTTGATGTCTTAATCAGTTGATGATGTCATAATCATTGGATGATGTCATAATCATTTTGTTGATGTCATAATCATTTGATGATGTCATAATCATTTGATGTCATTATCATTGGATGATGACATAATCATTTTTTTGATGTCATAATCATTTGATGATGTCATAATCATTTTGTTGATGTCATAATCATTTGATGATGTCATAATCATTTGATGTCATAATCATTGGATGATGTCATAATCATTTTGTTGAAGTCATAATCATTTGATGATGTCATAATCATTTTGTTGATGTCATAATCATTTTGTTGATGTCATAATCATTGAATGATGTCATAATCATTTTGTTGATGTCATAATCATTTGATGATGTCATAATCATTTGATGTCATAATCATTGGATGATGTCTTAATCATTTTGTTGATTTCATAATCATTTGATGATGTCATAATCATTAGATGATGTCATAATCATTTTGTTGATGTCATAATCATTTGATGATGTCATAATCATTTGATGTCACAATCATTGGATGATGTCATAATCATTTTGTTGATGTCATAATCATTTTGTTGATGTCATAATCATTTGATGATGTCATAATCATTTTGTTGATGTCATAATCATTTGATGACGTCATAATCATTTGATGTCATAATCATTGGATGATGTCATAATCATTTTGTTGATGTCATAATCATTTTGTTGATGTCATAATCATTGGATGATGTCATAATCCTTTTGTTGATGTCATAATCATTTGATGATGTCATAATCATTAGATGATGTCATAATCATTTTGTTGATGTCATAATCATTTGATGATGTCATAATCATTTGATGATGTCATAATCATTGGATGATGTAATAATCATTTGATGTCATAATCATTTTATGATGTCATAATGATTTGATGATGTCATAATCATTTGATGTCATAATCATTGGATGATGTCATAATCATTTGATAATGTCATAATCGTTTTGTTGATGTCATAATCATTTTGTTGTTGTCATAATCATTTGATGATGTCATAATCATTTGATGTCATAATCATTGGATGATGTCATAATCATTTTGTTGATGTCATAATCATTTGATGATGTCATAATCATTAGATGATGTCATGATCATTTTGTTGATGTCATAATCATTGGATGATGTCATAATCATTGGATGATGTCATAATCATTTTGTTGATGTCATAATCATTTGATGATGTCATAATCATTTGATGTAATAATCATTGGATGATGTCATAATCATTTTGTTGATGTCATAATCATTTGATGATGTCATAATGATTTTGTTGATGTCATAATCATTTGATGATGCCATAATCATTTTGTTGATGTCATAATCATTTTATGATGTCATAATCATTTTGTTGATGTCATAATCATTTTGTTGATGTCATAATCATTTGATGATGTCATAATCATTTTGTTGATGTCATAATCATTTTGTTGATGTCATAATGATTTGATGATGTCATAATCATTTTGTTGATGTCATAATCATTTGATGATGTCATAGTCATTTTGTTGATGTCATAATCATTTAATGATGTCATAATCATTGATGTCATAATCATTGGATGATGTCATAATCATTTTGTTGATGTCATAATCATTTTGTGATGTCATAATCATTTTGTTGATGTCATAATCATTTTGTTGATGTCATAATGATTTGATGATGTCATAATCATTTGATGTCATAATCATTTTGTTGATGTCATAATGATTTGATGATGTCATAATCATTTGATGTCATAATCATTGGATGATGTCATAATCATTTTGTTGATGTCATAATCATTTGATGATGTCATAATCATTTGATGATGTCATAATCAATTGATGTCATAATCATTGGATGATGTAATAATCATTTGATGTCATAATCATTTTATGATGTCATAATGATTTGATGATGTCATAATCATTTGATGTCATAATAATTGGATGATGTCATAATCATTTGATGATGTCATAATCGTTTTGTTGATGTCATAATCATTTTGTTGATGTCATAATCATTTTGTTGATGTCATAATCATTTGATGATGTCATAATCATTTGATGTCATAATCATTTTGTTGATGTCATAATCATTTGATGATGTCATAATCATTAGATGATGTCATAATCATTTTGTTGATGTCATAATCATTGGATGATGTCATAATCATTGGATGATGTCATAATCATTTTGTTGATGTCATAATCATTTGATGATGTCATAATCATTTGATGTCATAATCATTGGATGATGTCATAATCATTTTGTTGATGTCATAATCATTTGATGATGTCATAATCATTTGATGATGTCATAATCATTTTGTTGATGTCATAATCATTTGATGATGTCATAATCATTTGATGTCATAATCATTGGATGATGTCATAATCATTTTGTTGATGTCATAATCATTTTATGATGTCATAATCATTTTGTTGATGTCATAATCAATGGATGATGTCATAATCCTTTTGTTGATGTCATAATCATTTGATGATGTCATAATCATTAGATGATGTCATAATCATTTTGTTGATGTCATAATCATTTGATTATGTCATAATCATTTTGTTGATGTCATGATCATTTTGTTGATGTCATAATGATTTGATGATGTCATAATCATTTTGTTGATGTCATAATCATTTGATGATGTCATAATCATTTGATGTCATAATCATTGAATGATGTCATAATCATTTTGTTGATGTCATAATCATTTGATGATGTCATAATGATTTGATGATGTCATAATGATTTTGTTGATGTCATAATCATTTGATGATGCCATAATCATTTTGTTGATGTCATAATCATTTTATGATGTCATAATCATTTTGTTGATGTCATAATCATTTTGTTGATGTCATAATGATTTGATGATGTCATAATCATTTGATGTCATAATCATTGGATGATGTCATAATCATTTTGTTGATGTCATAATCATTTGATGATGTTGTAATCATTAGATGATGTCATAATCATTTTGTTGATGTCATAATCATTTGATGATGTCATAATCATTGATGTCATAATCATTGGATGATGTCATAATCATTTTGTTGATGTCATAATCATTTGATGATGTCATAATCATTAGATTATGTCATAATCATTTTGTTAATGTCATAATCATTTGATGATGTCATAATCATTTGATGTCATAATCATTGGATGATGTCATAATCATTAGATGATGTCATAATCATTTTGTTGATGTCATAATCATTTGATGATGTCATAATCATTTGATGTCATAATCATTTTGTTGATGTCATAATGATTTGATGATGTCATAATCATTTGATGATGTCATAATCATTAGATGATGTCATAATCATTTTGTTGATGTCATAATCATTTGATGATGTCATAATCATTTTGTTGATGTCATAATCATTTTGTTGATGTCATAATGATTTGATGATATCATAATCATTTGATGTCATAATCATTGGATGATGTCATAATCATTTTGTTGATGTCATAATCATTTGATGATGTCATAATCATTAGATGATGTCATAATCATTTTGTTGATGTCATAATCATTTGATGATGTCATAATCATTTGATGTCACAATCATTGGATGATGTCATAATCATTTTGTTGATGTCATAATCATTTGATGATGTCATAATCATTTGATGATGTCATAATCATTTGATGTCATAATCATTGGATGATGTCATAATCATTTTGTTGATGTCATAATCATTTTGTTGATGTCATAATCATTGGATGATGTCATAATCCTTTTGTTGATGTCATAATCATTTGATTATGTCATAATCATTAGATGATGTCATAATCATTTTGTTGATGTCATAATCATTTGATGATGTCATAATCATTGGTGTCATAATCATTGGATGATGTCATAATCATTGGATGATGTCATAATCATTTTGTTGATGTCATAATCATTTGATGATGTCATAATCATTAAATGATGTCATAATCATTTTGTTGATGTCATAATCATTTGATGATGTCATAATCATTGATGTCATAATCATTGGATGATGTCATAATCATTTTGTGGATGTCATAATCAATGGATGATGTCATAATCATTAGATGATGTCATAATCATTTTGTTCATGTCATAATCATTTGATGATATCATAATCATTTGATGATGTCATAATCATTTTGTTGATGTCATAATCATTTGATGAAGTCATAATCAATTGATGTCATAATCATTGGATGATGTAATAATCATTTGATGTCATAATCATTTTATGATGTCATAATGATTTGATGATGTCATAATCATTTGATGTCATAATCATTGGATGATGTCATAATCATTTGATGATGTCATAATCGTTTTGTTGATGTCATAATCATTTTGTTGATGTCATAATCATTTTGTTGATGTCATAATCATTTGATGGTGTCATAATCATTTGATGTCATAATCATTGGATGATGTCATAATCATTTTGTTGATGTCATAATCATTTGATGATGTCATAATCATTTGATGATGTCATAATCATTTTGTTGATGTCATAATCATTTGATGATGTCATAATCATTTGATGTCATAATCATTGGATGATGTCATAATCATTTTGTTGATGTCATAATCGTTTTATGATGTCATAATCATTTTGTTGATGTCATAATCAATGGATGATGTCATAATCCTTTTGTTGATGTCATAATCATTTGATGATGTCATAATCATTAGATGATGTCATAATCATTTTGTTGATGTCATAATCATTTGATGATGTCATAATCATTTTGTTGATGTCATGATCATTTTGTTGATGTCATAATGATTTGATGATGTCATAATCATTTTGTTGATGTCATAATCATTTGATGATGTCATAATCATTTGATGTCATAATCATTGAATGATGTCATAATCATTTTGTTGATGTCATAATCATTTGATGATGTCATAATCATTTGATGATGTCATAATGATTTTGTTGATGTCATAATCATTTGATGATGCCACAATCATTTTGTTGATGTCATAATCATTTTATGATGTCATAATCATTTTGTTGATGTCATAATCATTTTGTTGATGTCATAATGATTTGATGATGTCATAATCATTTGATGTCATAATCATTGGATGATGTCATAATCATTTTGTTGATGTCATAATCATTTGATGATGTCGTAATCATTATATGATGTCATAATCATTTTGTTGATGTCATAATCATTTGATGATGTCATAATTATTGATGTCATAATCATTGGATGATGTCATAATCATTTTGTTGATGTCATAATCATTGGATGATGTCATAATCATTAGATGATGTCATAATCATTTTGTTGATGTCATAATCATTTGATGATGTCATAATCATTTGATGTCATAATCATTTTGTTGATGTCATAATGATTTGATGATGTCATAATCATTTGATGATGTCATAATCATTAGATGATGTCATAATCATTTTGTTGATGTCATAATCATTTGATGATGTCATAATCATTTTGTTGATGTCATAATGATTTGATGATATCATAATCATTTGATGTCATAATCATTGGATGATGTCATAATCATTTGATGATGTCATAATCATTTGATGATGTCATAATCATTTGATTTCATAATCATTGGATGATGTCATAATCATTTGATGATGTCATAATGATTTTGTTGATGTCATAATCATTTGATGATGCCATAATCATTTTGTTGATGTCATAATCATTTGATGATGTCATAATCATTGGATGATGTCATAATCATTTTGTTGATGTCATAATCATTTTGTTGATGTCATAATGATTTGATGATATCATAATCATTTGATGTCATAATCATTGGATGATGTCATAATCATTTTGTTGATGTCATAATCATTTGATGATGTCATAATCATTTGATTTCATAATCATTGGATGATGTCATAATCATTTGATGATGTCATAATGATTTTGTTGATGTCATAATCATTTGATGATGCCATAATCATTTTGTTGATGTCATAATCATTTGATGATGTCATAATCATTGATGTCATAATCATTGGATGATGTCATAATCATTTTGTTGATGTCATAATCATTTGATGATGTCATAATCATTTGATGATGTCATAATGATTTTGTTGATGTCATAACCATTTGATGATGCCATAATCATTTTGTTGATGTCATAATCATTTGATGATGTCAATCATTAAATGATGTTATAATCATTTTGTTAATGTCATAATCATTTGATGATGTCATAATCATTTGATGTCATAATCATTTTGTTGATGTCATAATCATTTGATGATGTCATAATCATTTGATGATGTCATAATCATTAGATGATGTCATAATCATTTTGTTGATGTCATAATCATTTGATGATGTCATAATCATTTGATGTCATAATCATTGGATGATGTCATAATCATTTTGTTGATGTCATAATCATTTTATGATGTCATAATCATTTTGTTGATGTCATAATCATTGGATGATGTCATAATCCTTTTGTTGATGTCATAATCATTAGATGATGTCATAATCATTAGTTGATGTCATAATCATTTTGTTGATGTCATAATCATTTGATGATGTCATAATCATTGATGTCATAATCATTGGATGATGCCATAATCATTGGATGATGTCATAATCATTTTGTTGATGTCATAATCATTTGATGATGTCATAATCATTAAATGATGTCATAATCATTTTGTTGATGTCATAATCATTTGATGATGCCACAATCATTTTGTTGATGTCATAATCATTTTATGATGTCATAATCATTTTGTTGATGTCATAATCATTTTGTTGATGTCATAATGATTTGATGATGTCATAATCATTTGATGTCATAATCATTGGATGATGTCATAATCATTTTGTTGATGTCATAATCATTTGATGATGTCATAATTATTGATGTCATAATCATTGGATGATGTCATAATCATTTTGTTGATGTCATAATCATTGGATGATGTCATAATCATTAGATGATGTCATAATCATTTTGTTGATGTCATAATCATTTGATGATGTCATAATCATTTGATGTCATAATCATTTTTTTGATGTCATAATGATTTGATGATGTCATAATCATTTGATGATGTCATAATCATTAGATGATGTCATAATCATTTTGTTGATGTCATAATCATTTGATGATGTCATAATCATTTTGTTGATGTCATAATGATTTGATGATATCATAATCATTTGATGTCATAATCATTGGATGATGACATAATCATTTTGTTGATGTCATAATCATTTGATGATGTCATAATCATTTGATTTCATAATCATTGGATGATGTCATAATCATTTGATGATGTCATAATGATTTTGTTGATGTCATAATCATTTGATGATGCCATAATCATTTTGTTGATGTCATAATATTTTGATGATGTCATAATCATTGATGTCATAATCATTGGATGATGTCATATTCATTTTGTTGATGTCATAATCATTTGATGATGTCATAATCATTGGATGATGTCATAATCATTTTGTTGATGTCATAGTCATTGGATGATGTCATAATCATTAGATGATGTCCTAATCATTTTGTTGATGTCATAATCATATGATGATGTCATAATCATTTGATGTCATATTCATTTTGTTGATGTCATAATCATTTGATGATGTCATAATCATTTGATGTCATAATCATTTTGTTGATGTCATAATGATTTGATAATGTCATAATCATTTGATGTCATAATCATTTTGTTGATGTCATAATCATATGATGATGTCATAATCATTTGATGTCATATTCATTTTGTTGATGTCATAATCCTTTGATGATGAAGTCATAATCATTTGATGTCATAATCATTTTGTTGATGTCATAATCAATTGATGATGTCATAATCATTGGATGATGTCATAATCATTTTTTTGATGTCATAATCATTTGATGATGTCATAATCATTTTGTTGATGTCATAATCATTTGATGATGTCATAATCATTTGATGTCATAATCATTGGATGATGTCATAATCATTTTGTTGAAGTCATAATCATTTGATGATGTCATAATCATTTTGTTGATGTCATAATCATTTTGTTGATGTCATAATCATTGGATGATGTCATAATCATTTTGTTGATGTCATAATCATTTGATGATGTCATAATCATTTGATGTCATAATCATTGGATGATGTCATAATCATTTTGTTGATTTCATAATCATTTGATGATGTCATAATCATTAGATGATGTCATAATCATTTTGTTGATGTCATAATCATTGGATGATGTCATAATCATTTGATGTCATAATCATTGGATGATGTCATAATCATTTTGTTGATGTCATAATCATTTGATGATGTCATAATCATTAGATGATGTCATAATCATTTTGTTGATGTCATAATCATTAGATGATGTCATAATCATTAGATGATGTCATAATCATTTTGTTGATGTCATAATCATTTGATGATGTCATAATCATTTGATGTCACAATCATTGGATGATGTCATAATCATTTTGTTGATGTCATAATCATTTGATGATGTCATAATCATTTGATGATGTCATAATCATTTTGTTGATGTCATAATCATTTGATGATGTCATAATCATTTGATGTCATAATCATTGGATGATGTCATAATCATTTTGTTGATGTCATAATCATTTTGTTGATGTCATAATCATTGGATGATGTCATAATCCTTTTGTTGATGTCATAATCATTTGATGATGTCATAATCATTAGATGATGTCATAATCATTTTGTTGATGTCATAATCATTTGATGATGTCATAATCATTGGTGTCATAATCATTGGATGATGTCATATTCATTGGATGATGTCATAATCATTTTGTTGATGTCATAATCATTTGATGATGTCATAATCATTAAATGATGTCATAATCATTTTGTTGATGTCATAATCATTTGATGATGTCATAATCATTGATGTCATAATCATTGGATGATGTCATAATCATTTTGTGGATGTCATAATCAATGGATGATGTCATAATCATTAGATGATGTCATAATCATTTTGTTCATGTCATAATCATTTGATGATATCATAATCATTTGATGATGTCATAATCATTTTGTTGATGTCATAATCATTTGATGAAGTCATAATCAATTGATGTCATAATCATTGGATGATGTAATAATCATTTGATGTCATAATCATTTTATGATGTCATAATGATTTGATGATGTCATAATCATTTGATGTCATAATCATTGGATGATGTCATAATCATTTGATGATGTCATAATCGTTTTGTTGATGTCATAATCATTTTGTTGATGTCATAATCATTTTGTTGATGTCATAATCATTTGATGGTGTCATAATCATTTGATGTCATAATCATTGGATGATGTCATAATCATTTTGTTGATGTCATAATCATTTGATGATGTCATAATCATTTGATGATGTCATAATCATTTTGTTGATGTCATAATCATTTGATGATGTCATAATCATTTGATGTCATAATCATTGGATGATGTCATAATCATTTTGTTGATGTCATAATCAATGGATGATGTCATAATCCTTTTGTTGATGTCATAATCATTTGATGATGTCATAATCATTAGATGATGTCATAATCATTTTGTTGATGTCATAATCATTTGATGATGTCATAATCATTTTGTTGATGTCATGATCATTTTGTTGATGTCATAATGATTTGATGATGTCATAATCATTTTGTTGATGTCATAATCATTTGATGATGTCATAATCATTTGATGTCATAATCATTGAATGATGTCATAATCATTTTGTTGATGTCATAATCATTTGATGATGTCATAATCATTTGATGATGTCGTAATGATTTTGTTGATGTCATAATCATTTGATGATGCCACAATCATTTTGTTGATGTCATAATCATTTTATGATGTCATAATCATTTTGTTGATGTCATAATCATTTTGTTGATGTCATAATGATTTGATGATGTCATAATCATTTGATGTCATAATCATTGGATGATGTCATAATCATTTTGTTGATGTCATAATCATTTGATGATGTCGTAATCATTATATGATGTCATAATCATTTTGTTGATGTCATAATCATTTGATGATGTCATAATTATTGATGTCATAATCATTGGATGATGTCATAATCATTTTGTTGATGTCATAATCATTGGATGATGTCATAATCATTTGATGTCAATATCATTGGATGATGTCATAATCATTTTGTTGATGTCATAATCATTTGATGATGTCATAATCATTTGATGATGTCATAATCATTTTGTTGATGTCATATTCATTTGATGATGTCATAATCATTTGATGTCATAATCATTGGATGATGTCATAATCATTTTGTTGATGTCATAATCATTTTATGATGTCATAATCATTTTGTTGATGTCATAATCAATGGATGATGTCATAATCCTTTTGTTGATGTCATAATCATTTGATGATGTCATAATCATTAGATGATGTCATAATCATTTTGTTGATGTCATAATCATTTGATGATGTCATAATCATTTTGTTGATGTCATAATCATTTTGTTGATGTCATAATGATTTGATGATGTCATAATCATTTTGTTGATGTCATAATCATTTGATGTCATAATCATTGAATGATGTCATAATCATTTTGTTGATGTCATAATCATTTGATGATGTCATAATCATTTGATGTCATAATCATTTTGTTGATGTCATAATGATTTGATGATGTCATAATCATTTGATGTCATAATCATTGGATGATGTCATAATCATTTTGTTGATGTCATAATCATTTTGTTGATGTCATAATGATTTGATGATATAATCATTTGATGTCATAATCATTGGATGATGTCATAATCATTTTGTTGATGTCATAATCATTTGATGATGTCATAATCATTTGATTTCATAATCATTGGATGATGTCATAATCATTTGATGATGTCATAATGATTTTGTTGATGTCATAATCATTTGATGATGCCATAATCATTTTGTTGATGTCATAATCTTTTGATGATGTCATAATCATTGATGTCATAATCATTGGATGATGTCATAATCATTTTGTTGATGTCATAATCATTTGATGATGTCATAATCATTAGATGATGTCATAATCATTTTGTTGATGTCATAATCATTTGATGATGTCATAATCATTGATGTCATAATCATTGGATGATGTCATAATCATTTTGTTGATGTCATAATCATTGGATGATGTCATAATCATTAGATGATGTCCTAATCATTTTGTTGATGTCATAATCATATGATGATGTCATAATCATTTGATGTCATAATCATTTTGTTGATGTCATAAAGATTTGATGATGTCATAATCATTTTGTTGATGTCATAATCATTTGATGATGTCATAATCATTTGATGTCATAATCATTTTGTTGATGTCATAATGATTTGATAATGTCATAATCATTTGATGTCATAATCATTGGAAGATGTCATAATCATTTTGTTGATGTCATAATCATTTGATGATGTCATAATCATTTGATGTCATTATCATTGGATGATGACATAATCATTTTTTTGATGTCATAATCATTTGATGATGTCATAATCATTTTGTTGATGTCATAATCATTTGATGATGTCATAATCATTTGATGTCATAATCATTGGATGATGTCATAATCATTTTGTTGAAGTCATAATCATTTGATGATGTCATAATCATTTTGTTGATGTCATAATCATTTTGTTGATGTCATAATCATTGAATGATGTCATAATCATTTTGTTGATGTCATAATCATTTGATGATGTCATAATCATTTGATGTCATAATCATTGGATGATGTCTTAATCATTTTGTTGATTTCATAATCATTTGATGATGTCATAATCATTTGATGTCATAATCATTGGATGATGTAATAATCATTTGATGTCATAATCATTTTATGATGTCATAATGATTTGATGATGTCATAATCATTTGATGTCATAATCATTGGATGATGTCATAATCATTTGATGATGTCATAATCGTTTTGTTGATGTCATAATCATTTTGTTGTTGTCATAATCATTTTGTTGATGTCATAATCATTTGATGATGTCATAATCATTTGATGTCATAATCATTGGATGATGTCATAATCATTTTGTTGATGTCATAATCATTTGATGATGTCATAATCATTAGATGATGTCATATTCATTTTGTTGATGTCATAATCATTGGATGATGTCATAATCATTGGATGATATCATAATCATTTTGTTGATGTCATAATCATTTGATGATGTCATAATCATTTGATGTCAATATCATTGGATGATGTCATAATCATTTTGTTGATGTCATAATCATTTGATGATGTCATAATCATTTGATGATGTCATAATCATTTTGTTGATGTCATATTCATTTGATGATGTCATAATCATTTGATGTCATAATCATTGGATGATGTCATAATCATTTTGTTGATGTCATAATCATTTTATGATGTCATAATCATTTTGTTGATGTCATAATCAATGGATGATGTCATAATCCTTTTGTTGATGTCATAATCATTTGATGATGTCATAATCATTAGATGATGTCATAATCATTTTGTTGATGTCATAATCATTTGATGATGTCATAATCATTTTGTTGATGTCATAATCATTTTGTTGATGTCATAATGATTTGATGATGTCATAATCATTTTGTTGATGTCATAATCATTTGATGTCATAATCATTGAATGATGTCATAATCATTTTGTTGATGTCATAATCATTTGATGATGTCATAATCATTTGATGTCATAATCATTTTGTTGATGTCATAATGATTTGATGATGTCATAATCATTTGATGATGTCATAATCATTAGATGATGTCATAATCATTTTGTTGATGTCATAATCATTTTGTTGATGTCATAATGATTTGATGATATAATCATTTGATGTCATAATCATTGGATGATGTCATAATCATTTTGTTGATGTCATAATCATTTGATGATGTCATAATCATTTGATTTCATAATCATTGGATGATGTCATAATCATTTGATGATGTCATAATGATTTTGTTGATGTCATAATCATTTGATGATGCCATAATCATTTTGTTGATGTCATAATCTTTTGATGATGTCATAATCATTGATGTCATAATCATTGGATGATGTCATAATCATTTTGTTGATGTCATAATCATTTGATGATGTCATAATCATTAGATGATGTCATAATCATTTTGTTGATGTCATAATCATTTGATGATGTCATAATCATTGATGTCATAATCATTGGATGATGTCATAATCATTTTGTTGATGTCATAATCATTGGATGATGTCATAATCATTAGATGATGTCCTAATCATTTTGTTGATGTCATAATCATATGATGATGTCATAATCATTTGATGTCATAATCATTTTGTTGATGTCATAAAGATTTGATGATGTCATAATCATTTTGTTGATGTCATAATGATTTGATAATGTCATAATCATTTGATGTCATAATCATTGGATGATGTCATAATCATTTTGTTGATGTCTTAATCAGTTGATGATGTCATAATCATTGGATGATGTCATAATCATTTTGTTGATGTCATAATCATTTGATGATGTCATAATCATTTGATGTCATTATCATTGGATGATGACATAATCATTTTTTTGATGTCATAATCATTTGATGATGTCATAATCATTTTGTTGATGTCATAATCATTTGATGATGTCATAATCATTTGATGTCATAATCATTGGATGATGTCATAATCATTTTGTTGAAGTCATAATCATTTGATGATGTCATAATCATTTTGTTGATGTCATAATCATTTTGTTGATGTCATAATCATTGAATGATGTCATAATCATTTTGTTGATGTCATAATCATTTGATGATGTCATAATCATTTGATGTCATAATCATTGGATGATGTCTTAATCATTTTGTTGATTTCATAATCATTTGATGATGTCATAATCATTAGATGATGTCATAATCATTTTGTTGATGTCATAATCATTTGATGATGTCATAATCATTTGATGTCACAATCATTGGATGATGTCATAATCATTTTGTTGATGTCATAATCATTTTGTTGATGTCATAATCATTTGATGATGTCATAATCATTTTGTTGATGTCATAATCATTTGATGACGTCATAATCATTTGATGTCATAATCATTGGATGATGTCATAATCATTTTGTTGATGTCATAATCATTTTGTTGATGTCATAATCATTGGATGATGTCATAATCCTTTTGTTGATGTCATAATCATTTGATGATGTCATAATCATTAGATGATGTCATAATCATTTTGTTGATGTCATAATCATTTGATGATGTCATAATCATTTGATGATGTCATAATCATTGGATGATGTAATAATCATTTGATGTCATAATCATTTTATGATGTCATAATGATTTGATGATGTCATAATCATTTGATGTCATAATCATTGGATGATGTCATAATCATTTGATAATGTCATAATCGTTTTGTTGATGTCATAATCATTTTGTTGTTGTCATAATCATTTGATGATGTCATAATCATTTGATGTCATAATCATTGGATGATGTCATAATCATTTTGTTGATGTCATAATCATTTGATGATGTCATAATCATTAGATGATGTCATGATCATTTTGTTGATGTCATAATCATTGGATGATGTCATAATCATTGGATGATGTCATAATCATTTTGTTGATGTCATAATCATTTGATGATGTCATAATCATTTGATGTAATAATCATTGGATGATGTCATAATCATTTTGTTGATGTCATAATCATTTGATGATGTCATAATGATTTTGTTGATGTCATAATCATTTGATGATGCCATAATCATTTTGTTGATGTCATAATCATTTGATGATGCCATAATCATTTTGTTGATGTCATAATCATTTTATGATGTCATAATCATTTTGTTGATGTCATAATCATTTTGTTGATGTCATAATCATTTTGTTGATGTCATAATGATTTGATGATGTCATAATCATTTTGTTGATGTCATAATCATTTGATGATGTCATAGTCATTTTGTTGATGTCATAATCATTTAATGATGTCATAATCATTGATGTCATAATCATTGGATGATGTCATAATCATTTTGTTGATGTCATAATCATTTTGTGATGTCATAATCATTTTGTTGATGTCATAATCATTTTGTTGATGTCATAATGATTTGATGATGTCATAATCATTTGATGTCATAATCATTTTGTTGATGTCATAATGATTTGATGATGTCATAATCATTTGATGTCATAATCATTGGATGATGTCATAATCATTTTGTTGATGTCATAATCATTTGATGATGTCATAATCATTTGATGATGTCATAATCAATTGATGTCATAATCATTGGATGATGTAATAATCATTTGATGTCATAATCATTTTATGATGTCATAATGATTTGATGATGTCATAATCATTTGATGTCATAATAATTGGATGATGTCATAATCATTTGATGATGTCATAATCGTTTTGTTGATGTCATAATCATTTTGTTGATGTCATAATCATTTTGTTGATGTCATAATCATTTGATGATGTCATAATCATTTGATGTCATAATCATTTTGTTGATGTCATAATCATTTGATGATGTCATAATCATTAGATGATGTCATAATCATTTTGTTGATGTCATAATCATTGGATGATGTCATAATCATTGGATGATGTCATAATCATTTTGTTGATGTCATAATCATTTGATGATGTCATAATCATTTGATGTCATAATCATTGGATGATGTCATAATCATTTTGTTGATGTCATAATCATTTGATGATGTCATAATCATTTGATGATGTCATAATCATTTTGTTGATGTCATAATCATTTGATGATGTCATAATCATTTGATGTCATAATCATTGGATGATGTCATAATCATTTTGTTGATGTCATAATCATTTTATGATGTCATAATCATTTTGTTGATGTCATAATCAATGGATGATGTCATAATCCTTTTGTTGATGTCATAATCATTTGATGATGTCATAATCATTAGATGATGTCATAATCATTTTGTTGATGTCATAATCATTTGATTATGTCATAATCATTTTGTTGATGTCATGATCATTTTGTTGATGTCATAATGATTTGATGATGTCATAATCATTTTGTTGATGTCATAATCATTTGATGATGTCATAATCATTTGATGTCATAATCATTGAATGATGTCATAATCATTTTGTTGATGTCATAATCATTTGATGATGTCATAATGATTTGATGATGTCATAATGATTTTGTTGATGTCATAATCATTTGATGATGCCATAATCATTTTGTTGATGTCATAATCATTTTATGATGTCATAATCATTTTGTTGATGTCATAATCATTTTGTTGATGTCATAATGATTTGATGATGTCATAATCATTTGATGTCATAATCATTGGATGATGTCATAATCATTTTGTTGATGTCATAATCATTTGATGATGTTGTAATCATTAGATGATGTCATAATCATTTTGTTGATGTCATAATCATTTGATGATGTCATAATCATTGATGTCATAATCATTGGATGATGTCATAATCATTTTGTTGATGTCATAATCATTTGATGATGTCATAATCATTAGATTATGTCATAATCATTTTGTTAATGTCATAATCATTTGATGATGTCATAATCATTTGATGTCATAATCATTGGATGATGTCATAATCATTAGATGATGTCATAATCATTTTGTTGATGTCATAATCATTTGATGATGTCATAATCATTTGATGTCATAATCATTTTGTTGATGTCATAATGATTTGATGATGTCATAATCATTTGATGATGTCATAATCATTAGATGATGTCATAATCATTTTGTTGATGTCATAATCATTTGATGATGTCATAATCATTTTGTTGATGTCATAATCATTTTGTTGATGTCATAATGATTTGATGATATCATAATCATTTGATGTCATAATCATTGGATGATGTCATAATCATTTTGTTGATGTCATAATCATTTGATGATGTCATAATCATTAGATGATGTCATAATCATTTTGTTGATGTCATAATCATTTGATGATGTCATAATCATTTGATGTCACAATCATTGGATGATGTCATAATCATTTTGTTGATGTCATAATCATTTGATGATGTCATAATCATTTGATGATGTCATAATCATTTGATGTCATAATCATTGGATGATGTCATAATCATTTTGTTGATGTCATAATCATTTTGTTGATGTCATAATCATTGGATGATGTCATAATCCTTTTGTTGATGTCATAATCATTTGATTATGTCATAATCATTAGATGATGTCATAATCATTTTGTTGATGTCATAATCATTTGATGATGTCATAATCATTGGTGTCATAATCATTGGATGATGTCATAATCATTGGATGATGTCATAATCATTTTGTTGATGTCATAATCATTTGATGATGTCATAATCATTAAATGATGTCATAATCATTTTGTTGATGTCATAATCATTTGATGATGTCATAATCATTGATGTCATAATCATTGGATGATGTCATAATCATTTTGTGGATGTCATAATCAATGGATGATGTCATAATCATTAGATGATGTCATAATCATTTTGTTCATGTCATAATCATTTGATGATATCATAATCATTTGATGATGTCATAATCATTTTGTTGATGTCATAATCATTTGATGAAGTCATAATCAATTGATGTCATAATCATTGGATGATGTAATAATCATTTGATGTCATAATCATTTTATGATGTCATAATGATTTGATGATGTCATAATCATTTGATGTCATAATCATTGGATGATGTCATAATCATTTGATGATGTCATAATCGTTTTGTTGATGTCATAATCATTTTGTTGATGTCATAATCATTTTGTTGATGTCATAATCATTTGATGGTGTCATAATCATTTGATGTCATAATCATTGGATGATGTCATAATCATTTTGTTGATGTCATAATCATTTGATGATGTCATAATCATTTGATGATGTCATAATCATTTTGTTGATGTCATAATCATTTGATGATGTCATAATCATTTGATGTCATAATCATTGGATGATGTCATAATCATTTTGTTGATGTCATAATCGTTTTATGATGTCATAATCATTTTGTTGATGTCATAATCAATGGATGATGTCATAATCCTTTTGTTGATGTCATAATCATTTGATGATGTCATAATCATTAGATGATGTCATAATCATTTTGTTGATGTCATAATCATTTGATGATGTCATAATCATTTTGTTGATGTCATGATCATTTTGTTGATGTCATAATGATTTGATGATGTCATAATCATTTTGTTGATGTCATAATCATTTGATGATGTCATAATCATTTGATGTCATAATCATTGAATGATGTCATAATCATTTTGTTGATGTCATAATCATTTGATGATGTCATAATCATTTGATGATGTCATAATGATTTTGTTGATGTCATAATCATTTGATGATGCCACAATCATTTTGTTGATGTCATAATCATTTTATGATGTCATAATCATTTTGTTGATGTCATAATCATTTTGTTGATGTCATAATGATTTGATGATGTCATAATCATTTGATGTCATAATCATTGGATGATGTCATAATCATTTTGTTGATGTCATAATCATTTGATGATGTCGTAATCATTATATGATGTCATAATCATTTTGTTGATGTCATAATCATTTGATGATGTCATAATTATTGATGTCATAATCATTGGATGATGTCATAATCATTTTGTTGATGTCATAATCATTGGATGATGTCATAATCATTAGATGATGTCATAATCATTTTGTTGATGTCATAATCATTTGATGATGTCATAATCATTTGATGTCATAATCATTTTGTTGATGTCATAATGATTTGATGATGTCATAATCATTTGATGATGTCATAATCATTAGATGATGTCATAATCATTTTGTTGATGTCATAATCATTTGATGATGTCATAATCATTTTGTTGATGTCATAATGATTTGATGATATCATAATCATTTGATGTCATAATCATTGGATGATGTCATAATCATTTGATGATGTCATAATCATTTGATGATGTCATAATCATTTGATTTCATAATCATTGGATGATGTCATAATCATTTGATGATGTCATAATGATTTTGTTGATGTCATAATCATTTGATGATGCCATAATCATTTTGTTGATGTCATAATCATTTGATGATGTCATAATCATTGGATGATGTCATAATCATTTTGTTGATGTCATAATCATTTTGTTGATGTCATAATGATTTGATGATATCATAATCATTTGATGTCATAATCATTGGATGATGTCATAATCATTTTGTTGATGTCATAATCATTTGATGATGTCATAATCATTTGATTTCATAATCATTGGATGATGTCATAATCATTTGATGATGTCATAATGATTTTGTTGATGTCATAATCATTTGATGATGCCATAATCATTTTGTTGATGTCATAATCATTTGATGATGTCATAATCATTGATGTCATAATCATTGGATGATGTCATAATCATTTTGTTGATGTCATAATCATTTGATGATGTCATAATCATTTGATGATGTCATAATGATTTTGTTGATGTCATAACCATTTGATGATGCCATAATCATTTTGTTGATGTCATAATCATTTGATGATGTCAATCATTAAATGATGTTATAATCATTTTGTTAATGTCATAATCATTTGATGATGTCATAATCATTTGATGTCATAATCATTTTGTTGATGTCATAATCATTTGATGATGTCATAATCATTTGATGATGTCATAATCATTAGATGATGTCATAATCATTTTGTTGATGTCATAATCATTTGATGATGTCATAATCATTTGATGTCATAATCATTGGATGATGTCATAATCATTTTGTTGATGTCATAATCATTTTATGATGTCATAATCATTTTGTTGATGTCATAATCATTGGATGATGTCATAATCCTTTTGTTGATGTCATAATCATTAGATGATGTCATAATCATTAGTTGATGTCATAATCATTTTGTTGATGTCATAATCATTTGATGATGTCATAATCATTGATGTCATAATCATTGGATGATGCCATAATCATTGGATGATGTCATAATCATTTTGTTGATGTCATAATCATTTGATGATGTCATAATCATTAAATGATGTCATAATCATTTTGTTGATGTCATAATCATTTGATGATGCCACAATCATTTTGTTGATGTCATAATCATTTTATGATGTCATAATCATTTTGTTGATGTCATAATCATTTTGTTGATGTCATAATGATTTGATGATGTCATAATCATTTGATGTCATAATCATTGGATGATGTCATAATCATTTTGTTGATGTCATAATCATTTGATGATGTCATAATTATTGATGTCATAATCATTGGATGATGTCATAATCATTTTGTTGATGTCATAATCATTGGATGATGTCATAATCATTAGATGATGTCATAATCATTTTGTTGATGTCATAATCATTTGATGATGTCATAATCATTTGATGTCATAATCATTTTTTTGATGTCATAATGATTTGATGATGTCATAATCATTTGATGATGTCATAATCATTAGATGATGTCATAATCATTTTGTTGATGTCATAATCATTTGATGATGTCATAATCATTTTGTTGATGTCATAATGATTTGATGATATCATAATCATTTGATGTCATAATCATTGGATGATGACATAATCATTTTGTTGATGTCATAATCATTTGATGATGTCATAATCATTTGATTTCATAATCATTGGATGATGTCATAATCATTTGATGATGTCATAATGATTTTGTTGATGTCATAATCATTTGATGATGCCATAATCATTTTGTTGATGTCATAATATTTTGATGATGTCATAATCATTGATGTCATAATCATTGGATGATGTCATATTCATTTTGTTGATGTCATAATCATTTGATGATGTCATAATCATTGGATGATGTCATAATCATTTTGTTGATGTCATAGTCATTGGATGATGTCATAATCATTAGATGATGTCCTAATCATTTTGTTGATGTCATAATCATATGATGATGTCATAATCATTTGATGTCATATTCATTTTGTTGATGTCATAATCATTTGATGATGTCATAATCATTTGATGTCATAATCATTTTGTTGATGTCATAATGATTTGATAATGTCATAATCATTTGATGTCATAATCATTTTGTTGATGTCATAATCATATGATGATGTCATAATCATTTGATGTCATATTCATTTTGTTGATGTCATAATCCTTTGATGATGAAGTCATAATCATTTGATGTCATAATCATTTTGTTGATGTCATAATCAATTGATGATGTCATAATCATTGGATGATGTCATAATCATTTTTTTGATGTCATAATCATTTGATGATGTCATAATCATTTTGTTGATGTCATAATCATTTGATGATGTCATAATCATTTGATGTCATAATCATTGGATGATGTCATAATCATTTTGTTGAAGTCATAATCATTTGATGATGTCATAATCATTTTGTTGATGTCATAATCATTTTGTTGATGTCATAATCATTGGATGATGTCATAATCATTTTGTTGATGTCATAATCATTTGATGATGTCATAATCATTTGATGTCATAATCATTGGATGATGTCATAATCATTTTGTTGATTTCATAATCATTTGATGATGTCATAATCATTAGATGATGTCATAATCATTTTGTTGATGTCATAATCATTGGATGATGTCATAATCATTTGATGTCATAATCATTGGATGATGTCATAATCATTTTGTTGATGTCATAATCATTTGATGATGTCATAATCATTAGATGATGTCATAATCATTTTGTTGATGTCATAATCATTAGATGATGTCATAATCATTAGATGATGTCATAATCATTTTGTTGATGTCATAATCATTTGATGATGTCATAATCATTTGATGTCACAATCATTGGATGATGTCATAATCATTTTGTTGATGTCATAATCATTTGATGATGTCATAATCATTTGATGATGTCATAATCATTTTGTTGATGTCATAATCATTTGATGATGTCATAATCATTTGATGTCATAATCATTGGATGATGTCATAATCATTTTGTTGATGTCATAATCATTTTGTTGATGTCATAATCATTGGATGATGTCATAATCCTTTTGTTGATGTCATAATCATTTGATGATGTCATAATCATTAGATGATGTCATAATCATTTTGTTGATGTCATAATCATTTGATGATGTCATAATCATTGGTGTCATAATCATTGGATGATGTCATAATCATTGGATGATGTCATAATCATTTTGTTGATGTCATAATCATTTGATGATGTCATAATCATTAAATGATGTCATAATCATTTTGTTGATGTCATAATCATTTGATGATGTCATAATCATTGATGTCATAATCATTGGATGATGTCATAATCATTTTGTTGATGTCATAATCAATGGATGATGTCATAATCATTAGATGATGTCATAATCATTTTGTTGATGTCATAATCATTTGATGATATCATAATCATTTGATGATGTCATAATCATTTTGTTGATGTCATAATCATTTGATGATGTCATAATCAATTGATGTCATAATCATTGGATGATGTAATAATCATTTGATGTCATAATCATTTTATGATGTCATAATGATTTGATGATGTCATAATCATTTGATGTCATAATCATTTTGTTGATGTCATAATCATTTGATGATGTCATAATCATTAGATGATGTCATAATCATTTTGTTGATGTCATAATCATTGGATGATGTCATAATCATTGGATGATGTCATAATCATTTTGTTGATGTCATAATCATTTGATGATGTCATAATCATTTGATGTCATAATCATTGGATGATGTCATAATCATTTTGTTGATGTCATAATCATTTGATGATGTCATAATCATTTGATGATGTCATAATCATTTTGTTGATGTCATAATCATTTGATGATGTCATAATCATTTGATGTCATAATCATTGGATGATGTCATAATCATTTTGTTGATGTCATAAACATTTTATGATGTCATAATCATTTTGTTGATGTCATAATCAATGGATGATGTCATAATCCTTTTGTTGATGTCATAATCATTTGATGATGTCATAATCATTAGATGATGTCATAATCATTTTGTTGATGTCATAATCATTTGATTATGTCATAATCATTTTGTTGATGTCATGATCATTTTGTTGATGTCATAATGATTTGATGATGTCATAATCATTTTGTTGATGTCATAATCATTTGATGATGTCATAATCATTTGATGTCATAATCATTGAATGATGTCATAATCATTTTGTTGATGTCATAATCATTTGATGATGTCATAATCATTTGATGATGTCATAATGATTTTGTTGATGTCATAATCATTTGATGATGCCATAATCATTTTGTTGATGTCATAATCATTTTATGATGTCATAATCATTTTGTTGATGTCATAATCATTTTGTTGATGTCATAATGATTTGATGATGTCATAATCATTTGATGTCATAATCATTGGATGATGTCATAATCATTTTGTTGATGTCATAATCATTTGATGATGTCGTAATCATTAGATGATGTCATAATCATTTTGTTGATGTCATAATCATTTGATGATGTCATAATCATTGATGTCATAATCATTGGATGATGTCATAATCATTTTGTTGATGTCATAATCATTTGATGATGTCATAATCATTAGATGATGTCATAATCTTTTTGTTAATGTCATAATCATTTGATGATGTCATAATCATTTGATGTCATAATCATTGGATGATGTCATAATCATTAGATGATGTCATAATCATTTTGTTGATGTCATAATCATTTGATGATGTCATAATCATTTGATGTCATAATCATTTTGTTGATGTCATAATGATTTGATGATGTCATAATCATTTGATGATGTCATAATCATTAGATGATGTCATAATCATTTTGTTGATGTCATAATCATTTGATGATGTCATAATCATTTTGTTGATGTCATAATCATTTTGTTGATGTCATAATGATTTGATGATATCATAATCATTTGATGTCATAATCATTGGATGATGTCATAATCATTTTGTTGATGTCATAATCATTTGATGATGTCATAATCATTTGATGATGTCATAATCATTTTGTTGATGTCATAATCATTTGATGATGTCATAATCATTTGATGTCATAATCATTGGATGATGTCATAATCATTTTGTTGATGTCATAATCATTGGATGATGTCATAATCATTTTGTTGATGTCATAATCAATGGATGATGTCATAATCCTTTTGTTGATGTCATAATCATTTGATGATGTCATAATCATTATATGATGTCATAATCATTTTGTTGATGTCATAATCATTTGATGATGTCATAATCATTTTGTTGATGTCATGATCATTTTGTTGATGTCATAATGATTTGATGATGTCATAATCATTTTGTTGATGTCATAATCATTTGATGATGTCATAATCATTTGATGTCATAATCATTGAATGATGTCATAATCATTTTGTTGATGTCATAATCATTTGATGATGTCATAATCATTTGATGATGTCATAATGATTTTGTTGATGTCATAATCATTTGATGATGCCACAATCATTTTGTTGATGTCATAATCATTTTATGATGTCATAATCATTTTGTTGATGTCATAATCATTTTGTTGATGTCATAATGATTTGATGATGTCATAATCATTTGATGTCATAATCATTGGATGATGTCATAATCATTTTGTTGATGTCATAATCATTTGATGATGTCGTAATCATTAGATGATGTCATAATCATTTTGTTGATGTCATAATCATTTGATGATGTCATAATAATTGATGTCATAATCATTGGATGATGTCATAATCATTTTGTTGATGTCATAATCATTGGATGATGTCATAATCATTAGATGATGTCATAATCATTTTGTTGATGTCATAATCATTTGATGATGTCATAATCATTTGATGTCATAATCATTGGATGATGTCATAATCATTTTGTTGATGTCATAGTCATTGGATGATGTCATAATCATTAGATGATGTCCTAATCATTTTGTTGATGTCATAGTCATATGATGATGTCATAATCATTTGATGTCATATTCATTTTGTTGATGTCATAATGATTTGATGATGTCATAATCATTTTGTTGATGTCATAATCATTTGATGATGTCATAATCATTTGATGTCATAATAATTTGATGTCATAATCATTTTGTTGATGTCATAATGATTTGATAATGTCATAATCATTTGATGTCATAATCATTGGATGATGTCATAATCATTTTGTTGATGTCATAATCAATTGATGATGTCATAATCATTGGATGATGTCATAATCATTTGATGATGTCATAATCATTTGATGTCATAATCATTGGATGATGTCATAATCATTTTTTTGATGTCATAATCATTTGATGATGTCGTAATCATTTTGTTGATGTCATAATCATTTGATGATGTCATAATCATTTGATGTCATAATCATTGGATGATGTCATAATCATTTTGTTGAAGTCATAATCATTTGATGATGTCATAATCATTTTGTTGATGTCATAATCATTTTGTTGATGTCATAATCATTGGATGATGTCATAATCATTTTGTTGATGTCATAATCATTTGATGATGTCATAATCATTTGATGTCATAATCATTGGATGATGTCATAATCATTTTGTTGATTTCATAATCATTTGATGATGTCATAATCATTAGATGATGTCATAATCATTTTGTTGATGTCATAATCATTTGATGATGTCATAATCATTTGATGTCATAATCATTGGATGATGTCATAATCATTGGATGATGTCATCATCATTTGATGATGTCATAATCATTAGATGATGTCATAATCATTTTGTTGATGTCATAATCATTTGATGATGTCATAATCATTAGATGATGTCATAATCCTTTTGTTGATGTCATAATCATTTGATGATGTCATAATCCTTTTGTTGATGTCATAATCATTTGATGATGTCATAATCATTAGATGATGTCATAATCATTTTGTTGATGTCATAATCATTTGATGATGTCATAATCATTAGATGATGTCATAATCATTTTGTTGATGTCATAATCATTTTGTTGATGTCATAATCATTTGATGATGTCATAATCATTTTGATGATGTCATAATCATTGGATGATGTCATAATCATTTTGTTGATGTCATAATCATTTGATGATGTCATAATCATTAGATGATGTCATAATCATTTTGTTGATGTCATAATCATTTGATGATGTCATAATCATTAGATGATGTCATAATCCTTTTGTTGATGTCATAATCATTTGATGATGTCATAATCCTTTTGTTGATGTCATAATCATTTGATGATGTCATAATCATTAGATGATGTCATAATCATTTTGTTGATGTCATAATCATTGGATGATGTCATAATCCTTTTGTTGATGTCATAATCATTTGATGATGTCATAATCATTAGATGATGTCATAATCATTTTGTTGATGTCATAATCATTTGATGATGTCATAATCATTTGATGTCATAATCATTGGATGATGTAATAATCATTTGATGTCATAATCATTTTATGATGTCATAATGATTTGATGATGTCATAATCATTTGATGTCATAATCATTTTGTTGATGTCATAATCATTTGATGATGTCATAATCATTAGATGATGTCATAATCATTTTGTTGATGTCATAATCATTTGATGATGTCATAATCATTTGATGTCATAATCATTTTGTTGATGTCATAATGATTTGATGATGTCATAATCATTAGATGATGTCATAATCATTTTGTTGATGTCATAATCATTTGATGATGTCATAATCATTTTGATGATGTCATAATCATTTGATGATGTCATAATCATTTGATTTCATAATCATTGAATGATGTCATAATCATTTGATGATGTCATAATGATTTTGTTGATGTCATAATCATTTGATGATACCATAATCATTTTGTTGATGTCATAATCATTTGATGATGTCATAATCATTGATGTCATAATCATTGGATGATGTCATAATCATTTTGTTGATGTCATAATCATTTTGTTGATGTCATAATGATTTGATGATATCATAATCATTTGATGTCATAATCATTGGATGATGTCATAATCATTTTGTTGATGTCATAATCATTTGATGATGTCATAATCATTTGATTTCATAATCATTGGATGATGTCATAATCATTTGATGATGTCATAATGATTTTGTTGATGTCATAATCATTTGTTGATGCCATAATCATTTTGTTGATGTCATAATCATTTGATGATGTCATAATCATTGATGTCATAATCATTGGATGATGTCATAATCATTTTGTTGATGTCATAATCA
This sequence comes from Dendrobates tinctorius, assembly GCF_039654945.1. Taxonomy (NCBI): domain Eukaryota; kingdom Metazoa; phylum Chordata; class Amphibia; order Anura; family Dendrobatidae; genus Dendrobates; species Dendrobates tinctorius. The sequence continues at coordinate 37,412,681 of NW_027361687.1, read as the reverse complement.
TTTGATGATGTCATAATCATTTGATGATGTCATAATGATTTTGTTGATGTCATAATCATTTGATGATGCCATAATCATTTTGTTGATGTCATAATCATTTTATGATGTCATAATCATTTTGTTGATGTCATAATCATTTTGTTGATGTCATAATGATTTGATGATGTCATAATCATTTGATGTCATAATCATTGGATGATGTCATAATCATTTTGTTGATGTCATAATTATTTGATGATGTCATAATCATTAGATGATGTCATAATCATTTTGTTGATGTCATAATCATTTGATGATGTCATAATCATTGATGTCATAATCATTGGATGATGTCATAATCATTTTGTTGATGTCATAATCATTGGATGATGTAATAATCAATAGATGATGTCATAATCATTTTGTTGATGTCATAATCATTAGATGATGTCATAATCATTTTGTTGATGTCATAATCATTTGATGATGTCATAATCATTTTGTTGATGTCATAATCATTTTGTTGATGTCATAATCATTTGATGATGTCATAATCATTTTGTTGATGTCATAATCATTTTGTTGATGTCATAATGATTTGATGATATCATAATCATTTGATGTCATAATCATTGGATGATGTCATAATCATTTTGTTGATGTCATAATCATTTGATGATGTCATAATCATTTGATGTCATAATCATTGGATGATGTTATAATCATTGGATGATGTCATAATCATTTTGTTGATGTCATAATCATTTGATGATGCCATAATCATTTTGTTGATGTCATAATCATTTTATGATGTCATAATCATTTTGTTGATGTCATAATCATTTTGTTGATATCATAATGATTTGATGATGTCATAATCATTTGATGTCATAATCATTGGATGATGTCATAATCATTTTGTTGATGTCATAATCATTTGATGATGTCATAATCATTAGATGATGTCATAATCATTTTGTTGATGTCATAATCATTTGATGTCATAATCATTGGATGATGTCATAATCATTTTGTTGATGTCATAATCATTTGATGATGTCATAATCATTGGATGATGTCATAATCATTTTGTTGATGTCATAATCATTTGATGATGTCATAATCATTAGATGATGTCATAATCATTTTGTTAATGTCATAATCATTTGATGATGTCATAATCATTTGATGTCATAATCATTGGATGATGTTATAATCATTGGATGATGTCATAATCATTTTGTTGATGTCATAATCATTTGATGATGCCATAATCATTTTGTTGATGTCATAATCATTTTATGATGTCATAATCATTTTGTTGATGTCATAATCATTTTGTTGATATCATAATGATTTGATGATGTCATAATCATTTGATGTCATAATCATTGGATGATGTCATAATCATTTTGTTGATGTCATAATCATTTGATGATGTCATAATCATTAGATGATGTCATAATCATTTTGTTGATGTCATAATCATTTGATGTCATAATCATTGGATGATGTCATAATCATTTTGTTGATGTCATAATCATTTGATGATGTCATAATCATTGGATGATGTCATAATCATTTTGTTGATGTCATAATCATTTGATGATGTCATAATCATTAGATGATGTCATAATCATTTTGTTAATGTCATAATCATTTGATGATGTCATAATCATTTGATGTCATAATCATTGGATGATGTCATAATCATTTTGTTGATGTCATAATCATTTGATGATGTCATAATCATTAGATGATGTCATAATCATTTTGTTGATGTCATAATCATTTGATGATGTCATAATCATTAGATGATGTCATAATCATTTTGTTGATGTCAGAATCATTTGATGATGTCATAATCATTTGATGTCATAATCATTAGATGATGTCATAATCATTTTGTTGATGTCATAATCATTTGATGATGTCATAATCATTTGATGATGTCATAATCATTTTGTTGATGTCATAATCATTTGATGATGTCATAATCATTGGATGATGTCATAATCATTTTGTTGATGTCATAATCATTTTATGATGTCATAATCATTTTGTTGATGTCATAATCATTGGATGATGTCATAATCCTTTTGTTGATGTCATAATCATTTGTTGATGTCATAATCATTTGATGATGTCATAATCATTGATGTCATAATCATTGGATGATGTCATAATCATTTTGTTGATGTCATAATCAATGGATGATGTCATAATCATTAGATGATGTCATAATCATTTTGTTGATGTCATAATCATTTGATGATATCATAATCATTTGATGATATCATAATCATTTTGTTGATGTCATAATCATTTGATGATGTCACAATCATTTGATGATGTCATAATCATTGGATGATGCAATAATCATTTGATGTCATAATCATTTTATGATGTCATAATGATTTGATGATGTCATAATGATTTGATGATGTCATAATCATTTGATGTCATAATCATTGGATGATGTCATAATCATTTGATGATGTCATAATCGTTTTGTTGATGTCATAATCATTTTGTTGATGTCATAATCATTTTGTTGATGTTATAATCATTTGATGATGTCATAATCATTTGATGTCATAATCATTGGATGATGTCATAATCATTTTGTTGATGTCATAATCATTTGATGATGTCATAATCATTAGATGATGTCATAATCATTTTGTTGATGTCATAATCATTGGATGATGTCATAATCATTGGATGATGTCATAATCATTTTGTTGATGTCATAATCATTTGATGATGTCATAATCATTTGATGTCATAATCATTGGATGATGTCATAATCATTTTGTTGATGTCATAATCATTTGATGATGTCATAATCATTTGATGATGTCATAATCATTTTGTTGATGTCATAACCATTTGATGATGTCATAATCATTTGATGTCATAATCATTGGATGATGTCATAATCATTTTGTTGATGTCATAATCATTTTATGATGTCATAATCATTTTGTTGATGTCATAATCAATGGATGATGTCATAATCCTTTTGTTGATGTCATAATCATTTGATGATGTCATAATCATTAGATGATGTCATAATCATTTTGTTGATGTCATAATCATTTGATGATGTCATAATCATTTTGTTGATGTCATAATCATTTTGTTGATGTCATAATGATTTGATGATGTCATAATCATTTTGTTGATGTCATAATCATTTGATGATGTCATAATCATTTGATGTCATAATCATTGAATGATGTCATAATCATTTTGTTGATGTCATAATCATTTGATGATGTCATAATGATTTTGTTGATGTCATAATCATTTGATGATGCCATAATCATTTTGTTGATGTCATAATCATTTTATGATGTCATAATCATTTTGTTGATGTCATAATCATTTTGTTGATGTCATAATGATTTGATGATGTCATAATCATTTGATGTCATAATCATTGGATGATGTCATAATCATTTTGTTGATGTCATAATCATTTGATGATGTCGTAATCATTAGATGATGTCATAATCATTTTGTTGATGTCATAATCATTTGATGATGTCATAATCATTGATGTCATAATCATTGGATGATGTCATAATCATTTTGTTGATGTCATAATCATTGGATGATGTCATAATCATTAGATGATGTCATAATCATTTTGTTGATGTCATAATCATTTGATGATGTCATAATCATTTGATGTCATAATCATTTTGTTGATGTCATAATGATTTGATGATGTCATAATCATTTGATGATGTCATAATCATTAGATGATGTCATAATCATTTTGTTGATGTCATAATCATTTGATGATGTCATAATCATTTTGTTGATGTCATAATGATTTGATGATATCATAATCATTTGATGTCATAATCATTGGATGATGTCATAATCATTTGATTTCATAATCATTGGATGATGTCATAATCATTTGATGATGTCATAATGATTTTGTTGATGTCATAATCATTTGATGATGCCATAATCATTTTGTTGATGTCATAATCTTTTGATGATGTCATAATCATTGATGTCAAAATCATTGGATGATGTCATAATCATTTTGTTGATGTCATAATCATTTGATGTTGTCATAATCATTAGATGATGTCATAATCATTTTGTTGATGTCATAATCATTTGATGATGTCATAATCATTGATGTCATAATCATTGGATGATGTCATAATCATTTTGTTGATGTCATAATCATTGGATGATGTCATAATCATTAGATGATGTCCTAATCATTTTGTTGATGTCATAATCATATGATGATGTCATAATCATTTGATGTCATAATCATTTTGTTGATGTCATAATGATTTGATGATGTCATAATCATTTTGTTGATGTCATAATCATTTGATGATGTCATAATCATTTGATGTCATAATCATTTTGTTGATGTCATAATGATTTGATAATGTCATAATCATTTGATGTCATAATCATTGGATGATGTCATAATCATTTTGTTGATGTCATAATCAATTGATGATGTCATAATCATTGGATGATGTCATAATCATTTTGTTGATGTCATAATCATTTGATGATGTCATAATCATTTGATGTCATAATCATTGGATGATGTCATAATCATTTTTTTGATGTCATAATCATTTGATGATGTCATAATCATTTTGTTGATGTCATAATCATTTGATGATGTCATAATCATTTGATGTCATAATCATTGGATGATGTCATAATCATTTTGTTGAAGTCATAATCATTTGATGATGTCATAATCATTTTGTTGATGTCATAATCATTTTGTTGATGTCATAATCATTGGATGATGTCATAATCATTTTGTTGATGTCATAATCATTTGATGATGTCATAATCATTGATGTCATAATCATTGGATGATGTCATAATCATTGGATGATGTCATAATCATTTTGTTGATGTCATAATCATTTGATGATGTCATAATCATTAAATGATGTCATAATCATTTTGTTGATGTCATAATCATTGGATGATGTCATAATCATTTTGTTGATGTCATAATCAATGGATGATGTCATAATCATTAGATGATGTCATAATCATTTTGTTGATGTCATAATCATTTGATGATATCATAATCATTTGATGATGTCATAATCATTTTGTTGATGTCATAATCATTTGATGATGTCATAATCATTTGATGATGTCATAATCATTGGATGATGTAATAATCATTTGATGTCATAATCATTTTATGATGTCATAATGATTTGATGATGTCATAATGATTTGATGATGTCATAATCATTTGATGTCATAATCATTGGATGATGTCATAATCATTTGATGATGTCATAATCGTTTTGTTGATGTCATAATCATTTTGTTGATGTCATAATCATTTTGTTGATGTCATAATCATTTGATGATGTCATAATCATTTGATGTCATAATCATTGGATGATGTCATAATCATTTTGTTGATGTCATAATCATTTGATGATGTCATAATCATTAGATGATGTCATAATCATTTTGTTGATGTCATAATCATTGGATGATGTCATAATCATTGGATGATGTCATAATCATTTTGTTGATGTCATAATCATTTGATGATGTCATAATCATTTGATGTCATAATCATTGGATGATGTCATAATCATTTTGTTGATGTCATAAACATTTGATGATGTCATAATCATTTGATGATGTCATAATCATTTTGTTGATGTCATAACCATTTGATGATGTCATAATCATTTGATGTCATAATCATTGGATGATGTCATAATCATTTTGTTGATGTCATAATCATTTTATGATGTCATAATCATTTTGTTGATGTCATAATCAATGGATGATGTAATAATCCTTTTGTTGATGTCATAATCATTTGATGATGTCATAATCAATAGATGATGTCATAATCATTTTGTTGATGTCATAATCATTTGATGATGTCATAATCATTTTGTTGATGTCATAATCATTTTGTTGATGTCATAATGATTTGATGATGTCATAATCATTTTGTTGATGTCCTAATCATTTGATGATGTCATAAACATTTGATGTCATAATCATTGAATGATGTCATAATCATTTTGTTGATGTCATAATCATTTGATGATGTCATAATCATTTGATGATGTCATAATGATTTTGTTGATGTCATAATCATTTGATGATGCCATAATCATTTTGTTGATGTCATAATCATTTTATGATGTCATAATCATTTTGTTGATGTCATAATCTTTTTGTTGATGTCATAATGATTTGATGATGTCATAATCATTTGATGTCATAATCATTGGATGATGTCATAATCATTTTGTTGATGTCATAATCATTTGATGATGTCGTAATCATTAGATGATGTCATAATCATTTTGTTGATGTCATAATCATTTGATGATGTCATAATCATTGATGTCATAATCATTGGATGATGTCATAATCATTTTGTTGATGTCATAATCATTGGATGATGTCATAATCATTAGATGATGTCATAAACATTTTGTTGATGTCATATTCATTTGATGATGTCATAATCATTTGATGTCATAATCATTTTGTTGATGTCATAATGATTTGATGATGTCATAATCATTTGATGATGTCATAATCATTAGATGATGTCATAATCATTTTGTTGATGTCATAATCATTTGATGATGTCATAATCATTTTGTTGATGTCATAATCATTTTGTTGATGTCATAATGATTTGATGATATCATAATCATTTGATGTCATAATCATTGGATGATGTCATAATCATTTTGTTGATGTCATAATCATTTGATGATGTCATAATCATTTGATTTCATAATCATTGGATGATGTCTTAATCATTTGATGATGTCATAATGATTTTGTTGATGTCATAATCATTTGATGATGCCATAATCATTTTGTTGATGTCATAATCTTTTGATGATGTCATAATCATTGATGTCATAATCATTGGATGATGTCATAATCATTTTGTTGATGTCATAATCATTTGATGATGTCATAATCATTAGATGATGTCATAATCATTTTGTTGATGTCATAATCATTTGATGATGTCATAATCATTGATGTCATAATCATTGGATGATGTCATAATCATTTTGTTGATGTCATAATCATTAAATGATGTCATAATCATTAGATGATGTCCTAATCATTTTGTTGATGTCATAATCATATGATGATGTCATAATCATTTGATGTCATAATCATTTTGTTGATGTCATAATGATTTGATGATGTCATAATCATTTTGTTGATGTCATAATCATTTGATGATGTCATAATCATTTGATGTCATAATCATTTTGTTGATGTCATAATGATTTGATAATGTCATAATCATTTGATGTCATAATCATTGGATGATGTCATAATCATTTTGTTGATGTCATAATCAATTGATGATGTCATAATCATTGGATGATGTCATAATCATTTTGTTGATGTCATAATCATTTGATGATGTCATAATCATTTGATGATGTCATAATCATTGGATGATGTCATAATCATTTTTTTGATGTCATAATCATTTGATGATGTCATAATCATTTTGTTGATGTCATAATCATTTGATGATGTCATAATCATTTGATGTCATAATCATTGGATGATGTCATAATCATTTTTTTGAAGTCATAATCATTTGATGATGTCATAATCATTTTGTTGATGTCATAATCATTTTGTTGATGTCATAATCATTGGATGATGTCATAATCATTTTGTTGATGTCATAATCATTTGATGATGTCATAATCATTTGATGTCATAATCATTGGATGATGTCATAATCATTTTGTTGATTTCATAATCATTTGATGATGTCATAATCATTAGATGATGTCATAATCATTTTGTTGATGTCATAATCATTTGATGATGTCATAATCATTTGATTTCATAATCATTGGATGATGTCATAATAATTTTGTTGATGTCATAATCATTGGATGATGTCATAATCATTTTGTTGATGTCATAATCATTTGATGATGTCATAATCATTTGATGTCATAATCATTGGATGATGTCATAATCATTTTGTTGATTTCATAATCATTTGATGATGTCATAATCATTAGATGATGTCATAATCATTTTGTTGATGTCATAATCATTTGATGATGTCATAATCATTAGATGATGTCATAATCATTTTGTTGATGTCATAATCATTTGATGATGTCATAATCATTAGATGATGTCATAATCATTTTGTTGATGTCATAATCATTTGATGATGTCATAATCATTAGATGATGTCATAATCATTTTGTTGATGTCATAATCATTTGATGATGTCATAATCATTAGATGATGTCATAATCATTTTGTTGATGTCATAATCATTTGATGATGTCATAATCATTTGATGTCACAATCATTGGATGATGTCATAATCATTTTGTTGATGTCATAATCATTTGATGATGTCATAATCATTTGATGATGTCATAATCATTTTGTTGATGTCATAATCATTTGATGATGTCATAATCATTTGATGTCATAATCATTGGATGATGTCATAATCATTTTGTTGATGTCATAATCATTTTGTTGATGTCATAATCATTGGATGATGTCATAATCCTTTTGTTGATGTCATAATCATTTGATGATGTCATAATCATTAGATGATGTCATAATCATTTTGTTGATGTCATAATCATTTGATGATGTCATAATCATTTGATGTCATAATCATTGGATGATGTAATAATCATTTGATGTCATAATCATTTTATGATGTCATAATGATTTGATGATGTCATAATCATTTGATGTCATAATCATTGGATGATGTCATAATCATTTGATGATGTCATAATCGTTTTGTTGATGTCATAATCATTTTGTTGTTGTCATAATCATTTTGTTGATGTCATAATCATTTGATGATGTCATAATCATTTGATGTCATAATCATTGGATGATGTCATAATCATTTTGTTGATGTCATAATCATTTGATGATGTCATAATCATTAGATGATGTCATATTCATTTTGTTGATGTCATAATCATTGGATGATGTCATAATCATTGGATGATATCATAATCATTTTGTTGATGTCATAATCATTTGATGATGTCATAATCATTTGATGTCAATATCATTGGATGATGTCATAATCATTTTGTTGATGTCATAATCATTTTGTTGATGTCATAATCATTTGATGATGTCATAATCATTTGATGTCATAATCATTTTGTTGATGTCATAATGATTTGATGATGTCATAATCATTTGATGATGTCATAATCATTAGATGATGTCATAATCATTTTGTTGATGTCATAATCATTTTGTTGATGTCATAATGATTTGATGATATAATCATTTGATGTCATAATCATTGGATGATGTCATAATCATTTTGTTGATGTCATAATCATTTGATGATGTCATAATCATTTGATTTCATAATCATTGGATGATGTCATAATCATTTGATGATGTCATAATGATTTTGTTGATGTCATAATCATTTGATGATGCCATAATCATTTTGTTGATGTCATAATCTTTTGATGATGTCATAATCATTGATGTCATAATCATTGGATGATGTCATAATCATTTTGTTGATGTCATAATCATTTGATGATGTCATAATCATTAGATGATGTCATAATCATTTTGTTGATGTCATAATCATTTGATGATGTCATAATCATTGATGTCATAATGATTGGATGATGTCATAATCATTTTGTTGATGTCATAATCATTGGATGATGTCATAATCATTAGATGATGTCCTAATCATTTTGTTGATGTCATAATCATATGATGATGTCATAATCATTTGATGTCATAATCATTTTGTTGATGTCATAAAGATTTGATGATTTCATAATCATTTTGTTGATGTCATAATCATTTGATGATGTCATAATCATTTGATGTCATAATCATTTTGTTGATGTCATAATGATTTGATAATGTCATAATCATTTGATGTCATAATCATTGGATGATGTCATAATCATTTTGTTGATGTCATAATCATTTGATGATGTCATAATCATTGATGATGTCATAATCATTTTGTTGATGTCATAATCATTTGATGATGTCATAATCATTTGATGTCATAATCATTGGATGATGTCATAATCATTTTGTTGATGTCATAATCATTTTGTTGATGTCATAATCATTGGATGATGTCATAATCCTTTTGTTGATGTCATAATCATTTGATGATGTCATAATCATTAGATGATGTCATAATCATTTTGTTGATGTCATAATCATTTGATGATGTCATAATCATTTGATGTCATAATCATTGGATGATGTAATAATCATTTGATGTCATAATCATTTTATGATGTCATAATGATTTGATGATGTCATAATCATTTGATGTCATAATCATTGGATGATGTCATAATCATTTGATGATGTCATAATCGTTTTGTTGATGTCATAATCATTTTGTTGTTGTCATAATCATTTTGTTGATGTCATAATCATTTTGTTGTTGTCATAATCATTTTGTTGATGTCATAATCATTTGATGATGTCATAATCATTTGATGTCATAATCATTGGATGATGTCATAATCATTTTGTTGATGTCATAATCATTTGATGATGTCATAATCATTAGATGATGTCATATTCATTTTGTTGATGTCATAATCATTGGATGATGTCATAATCATTGGATGATATCATAATCATTTTGTTGATGTCATAATCATTTGATGATGTCATAATCATTTGATGTCAATATCATTGGATGATGTCATAATCATTTTGTTGATGTCATAATCATTTTGTTGATGTCATAATCATTTGATGATGTCATAATCATTTGATGTCATAATCATTTTGTTGATGTCATAATGATTTGATGATGTCATAATCATTTGATGATGTCATAATCATTAGATGATGTCATAATCATTTTGTTGATGTCATAATCATTTTGTTGATGTCATAATGATTTGATGATATAATCATTTGATGTCATAATCATTGGATGATGTCATAATCATTTTGTTGATGTCATAATCATTTGATGATGTCATAATCATTAGATGATGTCATAATCATTTTGTTGATGTCATAATCATTTGATGATGTCATAATCATTGATGTCATAATCATTTGATGATGCCATAATCATTTTGTTGATGTCATAATCTTTTGATGATGTCATAATCATTGATGTCATAATCATTGGATGATGTCATAATCATTTTGTTGATGTCATAATCATTTGATGATGTCATAATCATTAGATGATGTCATAATCATTTTGTTGATGTCATAATCATTTGATGATGTCATAATCATTGATGTCATAATGATTGGATGATGTCATAATCATTTTGTTGATGTCATAATCATTGGATGATGTCATAATCATTAGATGATGTCCTAATCATTTTGTTGATGTCATAATCATATGATGATGTCATAATCATTTGATGTCATAATCATTTTGTTGATGTCATAAAGATTTGATGATGTCATAATCATTTTGTTGATGTCATAATCATTTGATGATGTCATAATCATTTGATGTCATAATCATTTTGTTGATGTCATAATGATTTGATAATGTCATAATCATTTGATGTCATAATCATTGGATGATGTCATAATCATTTTGTTGATGTCTTAATCAGTTGATGATGTCATAATCATTGGATGATGTCATAATCATTTTGTTGATGTCATAATCATTTGATGATGTCATAATCATTTGATGTCATTATCATTGGATGATGACATAATCATTTTTTTGATGTCATAATCATTTGATGATGTCATAATCATTTTGTTGATGTCATAATCATTTGATGATGTCATAATCATTTGATGTCATAATCATTGGATGATGTCATAATCATTTTGTTGAAGTCATAATCATTTGATGATGTCATAATCATTTTGTTGATGTCATAATCATTTTGTTGATGTCATAATCATTGGATGATGTCATAATCATTTTGTTGATGTCATAATCATTTGATGATGTCATAATCATTTGATGTCATAATCATTGGATGATGTCATAATCATTTTGTTGATTTCATAATCATTTGATGATGTCATAATCATTAGATGATGTCATAATCATTTTGTTGATGTCATAATCATTTGATGATGTCATAATCATTTGATTTCATAATCATTGGATGATGTCATAATAATTTTGTTGATGTCATAATCATTGGATGATGTCATAATCATTTTGTTGATGTCATAATCATTTGATGATGTCATAATCATTTGATGTCATAATCATTGGATGATGTCATAATCATTTTGTTGATTTCATAATCATTTGATGATGTCATAATCATTAGATGATGTCATAATCATTTTGTTGATGTCATAATCATTTGATGATGTCATAATCATTTGATGTCATAATCATTGGATGATGTCATAATCATTTTGTTGATGTCATAATCATTTGATGATGTCATAATCATTAGATGATGTCATAATCATTTTGTTGATGTCATAATCATTTGATGATGTCATAATCATTAGATGATGTCATAATCATTTTGTTGATGTCATAATCATTGGATGATGTCATAATCATTAGATGATGTCATAATCATTTTGTTGATGTCATAATCATTTGATGATGTCATAATCATTTGATGTCACAATCATTGGATGATGTCATAATCATTTTGTTGATGTCATAATCATTTGATGATGTCATAATCATTTGATGATGTCATAATCATTTTGTTGATGTCATAATCATTTGATGATGTCATAATCATTTGATGTCATAATCATTGGATGATGTCATAATCATTTTGTTGATGTCATAATCATTGGATGATGTCATAATCCTTTTGTTGATGTCATAATCATTTGATGATGTCATAATCATTAGATGATGTCATAATCATTTTGTTGATGTCATAATCATTTGATGATGTCATAATCATTTGATGTCATAATCATTGGATGATGTAATAATCATTTGATGTCATAATCATTTTATGATGTCATAATGATTTGATGATGTCATAATCATTTGATGTCATAATCATTGGATGATGTCATAATCATTTGATGATGTCATAATCGTTTTGTTGATGTCATAATCATTTTGTTGTTGTCATAATCATTTTGTTGATGTCATAATCATTTGATGATGTCATAATCATTTGATGTCATAATCATTGGATGATGTCATAATCATTTTGTTGATGTCATAATCATTTGATGATGTCATAATCATTAGATGATGTCATATTCATTTTGTTGATGTCATAATCATTGGATGATGTCATAATCATTGGATGATATCATAATCATTTTGTTGATGTCATAATCATTTGATGATGTCATAATCATTTGATGTCAATATCATTGGATGATGTCATAATCATTTTGTTGATGTCATAATCATTTTGTTGATGTCATAATCATTTGATGATGTCATAATCATTTGATGTCATAATCATTTTGTTGATGTCATAATGATTTGATGATGTCATAATCATTTGATGATGTCATAATCATTAGATGATGTCATAATCATTTTGTTGATGTCATAATCATTTTGTTGATGTCATAATGATTTGATGATATAATCATTTGATGTCATAATCATTGGATGATGTCATAATCATTTTGTTGATGTCATAATCATTTGATGATGTCATAATCATTTGATTTCATAATCATTGGATGATGTCATAATCATTTGATGATGTCATAATGATTTTGTTGATGTCATAATCATTTGATGATGCCATAATCATTTTGTTGATGTCATAATCTTTTGATGATGTCATAATCATTGATGTCATAATCATTGGATGATGTCATAATCATTTTGTTGATGTCATAATCATTTGATGATGTCATAATCATTAGATGATGTCATAATCATTTTGTTGATGTCATAATCATTTGATGATGTCATAATCATTGATGTCATAATCATTGGATGATGTCATAATCATTTTGTTGATGTCATAATCATTGGATGATGTCATAATCATTAGATGATGTCCTAATCATTTTGTTGATGTCATAATCATATGATGATGTCATAATCATTTGATGTCATAATCATTTTGTTGATGTCATAAAGATTTGATGATGTCATAATCATTTTGTTGATGTCATAATCATTTGATGATGTCATAATCATTTGATGTCATAATCATTTTGTTGATGTCATTATGATTTGATAATGTCATAATCATTTGATGTCATAATCATTGGATGATGTCATAATCATTTTGTTGATGTCTTAATCAGTTGATGATGTCATAATCATTGGATGATGTCATAATCATTTTGTTGATGTCATAATCATTTGATGATGTCATAATCATTTGATGTCATTATCATTGGATGATGACATAATCATTTTTTTGATGTCATAATCATTTGATGATGTCATAATCATTTTGTTGATGTCATAATCATTTGATGATGTCATAATCATTTGATGTCATAATCATTGGATGATGTCATAATCATTTTGTTGAAGTCATAATCATTTGATGATGTCATAATCATTTTGTTGATGTCATAATCATTTTGTTGATGTCATAATCATTGAATGATGTCATAATCATTTTGTTGATGTCATAATCATTTGATGATGTCATAATCATTTGATGTCATAATCATTGGATGATGTCTTAATCATTTTGTTGATTTCATAATCATTTGATGATGTCATAATCATTAGATGATGTCATAATCATTTTGTTGATGTCATAATCATTTGATGATGTCATAATCATTTGATGTCACAATCATTGGATGATGTCATAATCATTTTGTTGATGTCATAATCATTTTGTTGATGTCATAATCATTTGATGATGTCATAATCATTTTGTTGATGTCATAATCATTTGATGATATCATAATCATTTGATGTCATAATCATTGGATGATGTCATAATCATTTTGTTGATGTCATAATCATTTGATGATGTCATAATCATTTGATTTCATAATCATTGGATGATGTCATAATCATTTGATGATGTCATAATGATTTTGTTGATGTCATAATCATTTGATGATGCCATAATCATTTTGTTGATGTCATAATCATTTGATGATGTCATAATCATTGATGTCATAATCATTGGATGATGTCATAATCATTTTGTTGATGTCATAATCATTTGATGATGTCATAATCATTTGATGATGTCATAATGATTTTGTTGATGTCATAATCATTTGATGATGCCATAATCATTTTGTTGATGTCATAATCATTTGATGATGTCATAATCATTTGATGTCATAATCATTTTGTTGATGTCATAATCATTTGATGATGTCATAATCATTAGATGATGTCATAATCATTAGATGATGTCATAATCATTTTGTTGATGTCATAATCATTTGATGATGTCATAATCATTTGATGTCATAATCATTTTGTTGATGTCATAATCATTTTGTTGATGTCATAATCATTTGATGATGTCATAATCATTAGATGATGTCATAATCATTTTGTTGATGTCATAATCATTTGATGATGTCATAATCATTTGATGTCATAATCATTGGATGATGTCATAATCATTTTGTTGATGTCATAATCATTTGATGATGTCATAATCATTTGATGATGTCATAATCATTTTGTTGATGTCATAATCATTTGATGATGTCATAATCATTTGATGTCATAATCATTGGATGATGTCATAATCATTTTGTTGATGTCATAATCATTTTATGATGTCATAATCATTTTGTTGATGTCATAATCATTGGATGATGTCATAATCCTTTTGTTGATGTCATAATCATTAGATGATGTCATAATCATTAGTTGATGTCATAATCATTTTGTTGATGTCATAATCATTTGATGATGTCATAATCATTGATGTCATAATCATTGGATGATGCCATAATCATTGGATGATGTCATAATCATTTTGTTGATGTCATAATCATTTGATGATGTCATAATCATTAAATGATGTCATAATCATTTTGTTGATGTCATAATCATTTGATGATGCCACAATCATTTTGTTGATGTCATAATCATTTTATGATGTCATAATCATTTTGTTGATGTCATAATCATTTTGTTGATGTCATAATGATTTGATGATGTCATAATCATTTGATGTCATAATCATTGGATGATGTCATAATCATTTTGTTGATGTCATAATCATTTGATGATGTTGTAATCATTAGATTATGTCATAATCATTTTGTTGATGTCATAATCATTTGATGATGTCATAATTATTGATGTCATAATCATTGGATGATGTCATAATCATTTTGTTGATGTCATAATCATTGGATGATGTCATAATCATTAGATGATGTCATAATCATTTTGTTGATGTCATAATCATTTGATGATGTCATAATCATTTGATGTCATAATCATTTTGTTGATGTCATAATCATTTGATGTCATAATCATTGGATGATGTCATAATCATTTTGTTGATGTCATAATCATTTGATGATGTCATAATCATTTGATTTCATAATCATTGGATGATGTCATAATCATTTGATGATGTCATAATGATTTTGTTGATGTCATAATCATTTGATGATGCCATAATCATTTTGTTGATGTCATAATATTTTGATGATGTCATAATCATTGATGTCATAATCATTGGATGATGTCATATTCATTTTGTTGATGTCATAATCATTTGATGATGTCATAATCATTGGATGATGTCATAATCATTTTGTTGATGTCATAGTCATTGGATGATGTCATAATCATTAGATGATGTCCTAATCATTTTGTTGATGTCATAATCATATGATGATGTCATAATCATTTGATGTCATATTCATTTTGTTGATGTCATAATCATTTGATGATGTCATAATCATTTGATGTCATAATCATTTTGTTGATGTCATAATGATTTGATAATGTCATAATCATTTGATGTCATAATCATTTTGTTGATGTCATAATCATATGATGATGTCATAATCATTTGATGTCATATTCATTTTGTTGATGTCATAATCATTTGATGATGTCATAATCATTTTGTTGATGTCATAATCATTTTGTTGATGTCATAATGATTTGATGATGTCATAATCATTTGATGTCATAATCATTAGATGATGTCATAATCATTTTGTTGATGTCATAATCATTTGATGATGTCATAATCATTAGATGATGTCATAATCATTTTGTTGATGTCATAATCATTTGATGATGTCATAATCATTAGATGATGTCATAATCATTTTGTTGATGTCATAATCATTTGATGATGTCATAATCATTTGATGTCACAATCATTGGATGATGTCATAATCATTTTGTTGATGTCATAATCATTTGATGATGTCATAATCATTTGATGATGTCATAATCATTTTGTTGATGTCATAATCATTTGATGATGTCATAATCATTTGATGTCATAATCATTGGATGATGTCATAATCATTTTGTTGATGTCATAATCATTTTGTTGATGTCATAATCATTGGATGATGTCATAATCCTTTTGTTGATGTCATAATCATTTGATGATGTCATAATCATTAGATGATGTCATAATCATTTTGTTGATGTCATAATCATTTGATGATGTCATAATCATTTGATGTCATAATAATTGGATGATGTAATAATCATTTGATGTCATAATCATTTTATGATGTCATAATGATTTGATGATGTCATAATCATTTGATGTCATAATCATTGGATGATGTCATAATCATTTGATGATGTCATAATCGTTTTGTTGATGTCATAATCATTTTGTTGTTGTCATAATCATTTTGTTGATGTCATAATCATTTGATGATGTCATAATCATTTGATGTCATAATCATTGGATGATGTCATAATCATTTTGTTGATGTCATAATCATTTGATGATGTCATAATCATTAGATGATGTCATATTCATTTTGTTGATGTCATAATCATTGGATGATGTCATAATCATTGGATGATATCATAATCATTTTGTTGATGTCATAATCATTTGATGATGTCATAATCATTTGATGTCAATATCATTGGATGATGTCATAATCATTTTGTTGATGTCATAATCATTTGATGATGTCATAATCATTTGATGATGTCATAATCATTTTGTTGATGTCATATTCATTTGATGATGTCATAATCATTTGATGTCATAATCATTGGATGATGTCATAATCATTTTGTTGATGTCATAATCATTTTATGATGTCATAATCATTTTGTTGATGTCATAATCAATGGATGATGTCATAATCCTTTTGTTGATGTCATAATCATTTGATGATGTCATAATCATTAGATGATGTCATAATCATTTTGTTGATGTCATAATCATTTGATGATGTCATAATCATTTTGTTGATGTCATAATCATTTTGTTGATGTCATAATGATTTGATGATGTCATAATCATTTTGTTGATGTCATAATCATTTGATGATGTCATAATCATTTGATGTCATAATCATTGAATGATGTCATAATCATTTTGTTGATGTCATAATCATTTGATGATGTCATAATCATTTGATGTCATAATCATTTTGTTGATGTCATAATGATTTGATGATGTCATAATCATTTGATGATGTCATAATCATTAGATGATGTCATAATCATTTTGTTGATGTCATAATCATTTTGTTGATGTCATAATGATTTGATGATATAATCATTTGATGTCATAATCATTGGATGATGTCATAATCATTTTGTTGATGTCATAATCATTTGATGATGTCATAATCATTTGATTTCATAATCATTGGATGATGTCATAATCATTTGATGATGTCATAATGATTTTGTTGATGTCATAATCATTTGATGATGCCATAATCATTTTGTTGATGTCATAATCTTTTGATGATGTCATAATCATTGATGTCATAATCATTGGATGATGTCATAATCATTTTGTTGATGTCATAATCATTTGATGATGTCATAATCATTAGATGATGTCATAATCATTTTGTTGATGTCATAATCATTTGATGATGTCATAATCATTGATGTCATAATCATTGGATGATGTCATAATCATTTTGTTGATGTCATAATCATTGGATGATGTCATAATCATTAGATGATGTCCTAATCATTTTGTTGATGTCATAATCATATGATGATGTCATAATCATTTGATGTCATAATCATTTTGTTGATGTCATAAAGATTTGATGATGTCATAATCATTTTGTTGATGTCATAATCATTTGATGATGTCATAATCATTTGATGTCATAATCATTTTGTTGATGTCATAATGATTTGATAATGTCATAATCATTTGATGTCATAATCATTGGATGATGTCATAATCATTTTGTTGATGTCTTAATCAGTTGATGATGTCATAATCATTGGATGATGTCATAATCATTTTGTTGATGTCATAATCATTTGATGATGTCATAATCATTTGATGTCATTATCATTGGATGATGACATAATCATTTTTTTGATGTCATAATCATTTGATGATGTCATAATCATTTTGTTGATGTCATAATCATTTGATGATGTCATAATCATTTGATGTCATAATCATTGGATGATGTCATAATCATTTTGTTGAAGTCATAATCATTTGATGATGTCATAATCATTTTGTTGATGTCATAATCATTTTGTTGATGTCATAATCATTGAATGATGTCATAATCATTTTGTTGATGTCATAATCATTTGATGATGTCATAATCATTTGATGTCATAATCATTGGATGATGTCTTAATCATTTTGTTGATTTCATAATCATTTGATGATGTCATAATCATTAGATGATGTCATAATCATTTTGTTGATGTCATAATCATTTGATGATGTCATAATCATTTGATGTCACAATCATTGGATGATGTCATAATCATTTTGTTGATGTCATAATCATTTTGTTGATGTCATAATCATTTGATGATGTCATAATCATTTTGTTGATGTCATAATCATTTGATGATGTCATAATCATTTGATGTCAATATCATTGGATGATGTCATAATCATTTTGTTGATGTCATAATCATTTGATGATGTCATAATCATTTGATGATGTCATAATCATTTTGTTGATGTCATATTCATTTGATGATGTCATAATCATTTGATGTCATAATCATTGGATGATGTCATAATCATTTTGTTGATGTCATAATCATTTTATGATGTCATAATCATTTTGTTGATGTCATAATCAATGGATGATGTCATAATCCTTTTGTTGATGTCATAATCATTTGATGATGTCATAATCATTAGATGATGTCATAATCATTTTGTTGATGTCATAATCATTTGATGATGTCATAATCATTTTGTTGATGTCATAATCATTTTGTTGATGTCATAATGATTTGATGATGTCATAATCATTTTGTTGATGTCATAATCATTTGATGATGTCATAATCATTTGATGTCATAATCATTGAATGATGTCATAATCATTTTGTTGATGTCATAATCATTTGATGATGTCATAATCATTTGATGTCATAATCATTTTGTTGATGTCATAATGATTTGATGATGTCATAATCATTTGATGATGTCATAATCATTAGATGATGTCATAATCATTTTGTTGATGTCATAATCATTTTGTTGATGTCATAATGATTTGATGATATAATCATTTGATGTCATAATCATTGGATGATGTCATAATCATTTTGTTGATGTCATAATCATTTGATGATGTCATAATCATTTGATTTCATAATCATTGGATGATGTCATAATCATTTGATGATGTCATAATGATTTTGTTGATGTCATAATCATTTGATGATGCCATAATCATTTTGTTGATGTCATAATCTTTTGATGATGTCATAATCATTGATGTCATAATCATTGGATGATGTCATAATCATTTTGTTGATGTCATAATCATTTGATGATGTCATAATCATTAGATGATGTCATAATCATTTTGTTGATGTCATAATCATTTGATGATGTCATAATCATTGATGTCATAATCATTGGATGATGTCATAATCATTTTGTTGATGTCATAATCATTGGATGATGTCATAATCATTAGATGATGTCCTAATCATTTTGTTGATGTCATAATCATATGATGATGTCATAATCATTTGATGTCATAATCATTTTGTTGATGTCATAAAGATTTGATGATGTCATAATCATTTTGTTGATGTCATAATCATTTGATGATGTCATAATCATTTGATGTCATAATCATTTTGTTGATGTCATAATGATTTGATAATGTCATAATCATTTGATGTCATAATCATTGGATGATGTCATAATCATTTTGTTGATGTCTTAATCAGTTGATGATGTCATAATCATTGGATGATGTCATAATCATTTTGTTGATGTCATAATCATTTGATGATGTCATAATCATTTGATGTCATTATCATTGGATGATGACATAATCATTTTTTTGATGTCATAATCATTTGATGATGTCATAATCATTTTGTTGATGTCATAATCATTTGATGATGTCATAATCATTTGATGTCATAATCATTGGATGATGTCATAATCATTTTGTTGAAGTCATAATCATTTGATGATGTCATAATCATTTTGTTGATGTCATAATCATTTTGTTGATGTCATAATCATTGAATGATGTCATAATCATTTTGTTGATGTCATAATCATTTGATGATGTCATAATCATTTGATGTCATAATCATTGGATGATGTCTTAATCATTTTGTTGATTTCATAATCATTTGATGATGTCATAATCATTAGATGATGTCATAATCATTTTGTTGATGTCATAATCATTTGATGATGTCATAATCATTTGATGTCACAATCATTGGATGATGTCATAATCATTTTGTTGATGTCATAATCATTTTGTTGATGTCATAATCATTTGATGATGTCATAATCATTTTGTTGATGTCATAATCATTTGATGACGTCATAATCATTTGATGTCATAATCATTGGATGATGTCATAATCATTTTGTTGATGTCATAATCATTTTGTTGATGTCATAATCATTGGATGATGTCATAATCCTTTTGTTGATGTCATAATCATTTGATGATGTCATAATCATTAGATGATGTCATAATCATTTTGTTGATGTCATAATCATTTGATGATGTCATAATCATTTGATGTCATAATCATTGGATGATGTAATAATCATTTGATGTCATAATCATTTTATGATGTCATAATGATTTGATGATGTCATAATCATTTGATGTCATAATCATTGGATGATGTCATAATCATTTGATAATGTCATAATCGTTTTGTTGATGTCATAATCATTTTGTTGTTGTCATAATCATTTGATGATGTCATAATCATTTGATGTCATAATCATTGGATGATGTCATAATCATTTTGTTGATGTCATAATCATTTGATGATGTCATAATCATTAGATGATGTCATGATCATTTTGTTGATGTCATAATCATTGGATGATGTCATAATCATTGGATGATGTCATAATCATTTTGTTGATGTCATAATCATTTGATGATGTCATAATCATTTGATGTAATAATCATTGGATGATGTCATAATCATTTTGTTGATGTCATAATCATTTGATGATGTCATAATCATTTGATGATGTCATAATGATTTTGTTGATGTCATAATCATTTGATGATGCCATAATCATTTTGTTGATGTCATAATCATTTTATGATGTCATAATCATTTTGTTGATGTCATAATCATTTTGTTGATGTCATAATCATTTGATGATGTCATAATCATTTTGTTGATGTCATAATCATTTTGTTGATGTCATAATGATTTGATGATGTCATAATCATTTTGTTGATGTCATAATCATTTGATGTCATAATCATTGAATGATGTCATAATCATTTTGTTGATGTCATAATCATTTGATGATGTCATAATCATTTGATGATGTCATAATGATTTTGTTGATGTCATAATCATTTGATGATGCCATAATCATTTTGTTGATGTCATAATCATTTTATGATGTCATAATCATTTTGTTGATGTCATAATCATTTTGTTGATGTCATAATGATTTGATGATGTCATAATCATTTGATGTCATAATCATTGGATGATGTCATAATCATTTTGTTGATGTCATAATCATTTGATGATGTCGTAATCATTAGATGATGTCATAGTCATTTTGTTGATGTCATAATCATTTAATGATGTCATAATCATTGATGTCATAATCATTGGATGATGTCATAATCATTTTGTTGATGTCATAATCATTGGATGATGTCATAATCATTAGATGATGTCATAATCATTTTGTTGATGTCATAATGATTTGATGATGTCATTATCATTTGATGTCATAATCATTTTGTTGATGTCGTAATGATTTGATGAAGTCATAATCATTTGATGATGTCATAATCATTAGATGATGTCATAATCATTTTCTTGATGTCATAATCATTTGATGATGTCATAATCATTTTGTTGATGTCATAATCATTTTGTTGATGTCATAATGATTTGATGATATCATAATCATTTGATGTCATAATCATTGGATGATGTCATAATCATTTTGTTGATGTCATAATCATTTGATGATGTCATAATCATTTGATTTCATAATCATTGGATGATGTCATAATCATTTGATGATGTCATAATGATTTTGTTGATGTCATAATCATTTGATGATGCCATAATCATTTTTTTGATGTCATAATCATTTTGTAGATGTCATAATGATTTGATGATATCATAATCATTTGATGTCATAATCATTGGATGATGTCATAATCATTTTGTTGATGTCATAATCATTGATGTCATAACCATTGGATGATGTCATAATCATTTTGTTGATGTCATAATCATTTTGTAGATGTCATAATGATTTGATGATATCATAATCATTTGATGTCATAATCATTGGATGATGTCATAATCATTTTGTTGATGTCATAATCATTTGATGATGTCATAATCATTTGATTTCATAATCATTGGATGATGTCATAATCATTTGATGATGTCATAATGATTTTGTTGATGTAATAATCATTTGATGATGCCATAATCATTTTGTTGATGTCATAATCATTTGATGATGTCATAATCATTGACGTCATAATCATTGGATGATGTCATAATCATTTTGTTGATGTCATAATCATTTTGTTGATGTCATAATGATTTGATGATGTCATAATCATTTGATGTCATAATCATTGGATGATGTCATAATCATTTTGTTGATGTCATAATCATTTGATGATGTCATAATCATTAGATGATGTCATAATCATTTTGTTGATGTCATAATCATTTGATGTCATAATCATTGGATGATGTCATAATCATTTTGTTGATGTCATAATCATTTGATGATGTCATAATCATTTGATGTCATAATCATTGGATGATGTCATAATCATTTTGTTGATGTCATAATCATTTGATGATGTCATAATCATTAGATGATGTCATAATCATTTTGTTAATGTTATAATCATTTGATGATGTCATAATCATTTGATGTCATAATCATTGGATGATGTCATAATCATTTTGTTGATGTCATAATCATTTGATGATGTCATAATCATTAGATGATATCATAATCATTTTGTTGATGTCATAATCATTTGATGATGTCATAATCATTTTGTTGATGTCATAATCATTTGATGATGTCATAATCATTTGATGTCATAATCATTTTGTTGATGTCATAATCATTTTATGATGTCATAATCATTTTGTTGATGTCATAATCATTTGATGATGTCATAATCATTTGATGTCATAATCATTGGATGATGTAATAATCATTTGATGTCATAATCATTTTATGATGTCATAATGATTTGATGATGTCATAATCATTTGATGTCATAATCATTGGATGATGTCATAATCATTTGATAATGTCATAATCGTTTTGTTGATGTCATAATCATTTTGTTGATGTCATAATGATTTGATGATGTCATAATCATTTTGTTGATGTCATAATCATTTGATGTCATAATCATTGAATGATGTCATAATCATTTTGTTGATGTCATAATCATTTGATGATGTCATAATCATTTGATGATGTCATAATGATTTTGTTGATGTCATAATCATTTGATGATGCCATAATCATTTTGTTGATGTCATAATCATTTTATGATGTCATAATCATTTTGTTGATGTCATAATCATTTTGTTGATGTCATAATGATTTGATGATGTCATAATCATTTGATGTCATAATCATTGGATGATGTCATAATCATTTTGTTGATGTCATAATCATTTGATGATGTCGTAATCATTAGATGATGTCATAGTCATTTTGTTGATGTCATAATCATTTAATGATGTCATAATCATTGATGTCATAATCATTGGATGATGTCATAATCATTTTGTTGATGTCATAATCATTGGATGATGTCATAATCATTAGATGATGTCATAATCATTTTGTTGATGTCATAATCATTTGATGATGTCATAATCATTTGATGTCATAATCATTTTGTTGATGTCGTAATGATTTGATGAAGTCATAATCATTTGATGATGTCATAATCATTAGATGATGTCATAATCATTTTGTTGATGTCATAATCATTAGATGATGTCATAATCATTTTGTTGATGTCATAATCATTTGATGATGTCATAATCATTGATGTCATAACCATTGGATGATGTCATAATCATTTTGTTGATGTCATAATCATTTTGTAGATGTCATAATGATTTGATGATATCATAATCATTTGATGTCATAATCATTGGATGATGTCATAATCATTTTGTTGATGTCATAATCATTTGATGATGTCATAATCATTTGATTTCATAATCATTGGATGATGTCATAATCATTTGATGATGTCATAATGATTTTGTTGATGTAATAATCATTTGATGATGCCATAATCATTTTGTTGATGTCATAATCATTTGATGATGTCATAATCATTGACGTCATAATCATTGGATGATGTCATAATCATTTTGTTGATGTCATAATCATTTTGTTGATGTCATAATGATTTGATGATGTCATAATCATTTGATGTCATAATCATTGGATGATGTCATAATCATTTTGTTGATGTCATAATCATTTGATGATGTCATAATCATTAGATGATGTCATAATCATTTTGTTGATGTCATAATCATTTGATGTCATAATCATTGGATGATGTCATAATCATTTTGTTGATGTCAAAATCATTTGATGATGTCATAATCATTTGATGTCATAATCATTGGATGATGTCATAATCATTTTGTTGATGTCATAATCATTGGATGATGTCATAATCCTTTCGTTGATGTCATAATCATTTGATGATGTCATAATCATTAGATGATGTCATAATCATTTTGTTGATGTCATAATCATTTGATGATGTCATAATCATTTGATGTCATAATCATTTTGTTGATGTCATAATCATTTGATGTCATAATCATTGGATGATCTCATAATCATTTTGTTGATGTCATAATCATTTGATGATGTCATAATCATTAGATGATGTCATAATCATTTTGTTGATGTCATAATCATTAGATGATGTCATAATCATTTTGTTGATGTCATAGTCATTTTGTTGATGTCATAATCATTTGATGATGTCATAATCATTTGATGATGTCATAATCATTTTGTTGAGGTCATAATCATTTGTTGATGTCATAATCATTTGATGTCATAATCATTGGATGATGTCATAATCATTTGATGTCATAATCATTGGATGATGTCATAATCATTTTGTTGATGTCATAATCATTGGATGATGTCATAATCATTAGATGATGTCATAATCATTTTGTTGATGTCATAATCATTTGATGATGTCATAATCATTTGATGTCATAATCATTGGATGATGTCATAATCATTTTGATGATGTCATAATCATTTGATGATGTCATAATCATTTGATGATGTCATAATCATTGGATGATGACATAATCATTTTGTTGATGTCATAATCATTTGATGTCATAATCATTGGATGATGTCATAATCATTTTGTTGATGTCATAATCAGTTGATGATGTCATAATCATTAGATGATGTCATAATCATTTTGTTGATGTCATAATCATTTCATGATGTCATAATCATTTGATGTCATAATCATTGGATGATGTCATAATCATTTTTTTGATGTCATAATCATTTGATGATGTCATAATCATTAGATAATGTCATAATCATTTTGTTGAAGTCATAATCATTTGATGATGTCATAATCATTTTGTTGATGTCATAATCATTTTGTTGATGTCATAATGATTTGATGATGTCATAATCATTTGATGTCATAATCATTGGATGATGTCATAATCATTTTGTTGATGTCATAATCATTTGATGATGTCATAATCATTTGATGTCATAATCATTGGATGATGTCATAATCATTTTGTTGATTTCATAATCATTTGATGATGTCATAATCATTAGATGATGTCATAATCATTTTGTTGATGTCATAATCATTTGATGATGTCATAATCATTTAATTTCATAATCATTGGATTATTTCATAATCATTTTGTTGATGTCATAATCATTTGATGATGTCATAATCATTAGATGATGTCACAATCATTTTGTTGATGTCATAATCATTAGATGATGTCATAATCATTTTGTTGATGTCATAATCATTTTGTTGATGTCATAATCATTTGATGATGTCATAATCATTTGATGATGTCATAATCATTTTGTTGATGTCATGATCATTAGATGATGTCATAATCATTTTGTTGATGTCATAATCATTTGATGATGTCATAATCATTGGATGATGTCATAATCATTTTGTTGATGTCATAATCATTGATGTAATAATCATTGGATGATGTCATAATCATTTTGTTGATGTCATAATCATTGGATGATGTCATAATCATTAGATGATGTCCTAATCATTTTGTTGATGTCATAATCATATGATGATGTCATAATCATTTGATGTCATAATCATTTTGTTGATGTCATAATGATTTGATTATGTCATAATCATTTTGTTGATGTCATAATCATTTGATGATGTCATAATCATTTGATGTCATAATCATTTTGTTGATGTCATAATGATTTGATAATGTCATAATCATTTGATGTCATAATCATTGGATGATGTCATAATCATTTTGTTGATGTCATAATCAATTGATGATGTCATAATCATTGGATGATGTCATAATCATTTTGTTGATGTCATAATCATTGAATGATGTCATAATCATTTTGTTGATGTCATAATCATTTGATGATGTCATAATCATTTGATGTCATAATCATTGGATGATGTCATAATCATTTTGTTGAAGTCATAATCATTTGATGATGTCATAATCATTTTGTTGATGTCATAATCATTTTGTTGATGTCATAATCATTGAATGATGTCATAATCATTTTGTTGATGTCATAATCATTTGATGATGTCATAATCATTTGATGTCATAATCATTGGATGATGTCTTAATCATTTTGTTGATTTCATAATCATTTGATGATGTCATAATCATTAGATGATGTCATAATCATTTTGTTGATGTCATAATCATTTGATGATGTCATAATCATTTGATGTCACAATCATTGGATGATGTCATAATCATTTTGTTGATGTCATAATCATTTTGTTGATGTCATAATCATTTGATGATGTCATAATCATTTTGTTGATGTCATAATCATTTGATGACGTCATAATCATTTGATGTCATAATCATTGGATGATGTCATAATCATTTTGTTGATGTCATAATCATTTTGTTGATGTCATAATCATTGGATGATGTCATAATCCTTTTGTTGATGTCATAATCATTTGATGATGTCATAATCATTAGATGATGTCATAATCATTTTGTTGATGTCATAATCATTTGATGATGTCATAATCATTTGATGTCATAATCATTGGATGATGTAATAATCATTTGATGTCATAATCATTTTATGATGTCATAATGATTTGATGATGTCATAATCATTTGATGTCATAATCATTGGATGATGTCATAATCATTTGATAATGTCATAATCGTTTTGTTGATGTCATAATCATTTTGTTGTTGTCATAATCATTTGATGATGTCATAATCATTTGATGTCATAATCATTGGATGATGTCATAATCATTTTGTTGATGTCATAATCATTTGATGATGTCATAATCATTAGATGATGTCATGATCATTTTGTTGATGTCATAATCATTGGATGATGTCATAATCATTGGATGATGTCATAATCATTTTGTTGATGTCATAATCATTTGATGATGTCATAATCATTTGATGTAATAATCATTGGATGATGTCATAATCATTTTGTTGATGTCATAATCATTTGATGATGTCATAATCATTTGATGATGTCATAATGATTTTGTTGATGTCATAATCATTTGATGATGCCATAATCATTTTGTTGATGTCATAATCATTTTATGATGTCATAATCATTTTGTTGATGTCATAATCATTTTGTTGATGTCATAATCATTTGATGATGTCATAATCATTTTGTTGATGTCATAATCATTTTGTTGATGTCATAATGATTTGATGATGTCATAATCATTTTGTTGATGTCATAATCATTTGATGTCATAATCATTGAATGATGTCATAATCATTTTGTTGATGTCATAATCATTTGATGATGTCATAATCATTTGATGATGTCATAATGATTTTGTTGATGTCATAATCATTTGATGATGCCATAATCATTTTGTTGATGTCATAATCATTTTATGATGTCATAATCATTTTGTTGATGTCATAATCATTTTGTTGATGTCATAATGATTTGATGATGTCATAATCATTTGATGTCATAATCATTGGATGATGTCATAATCATTTTGTTGATGTCATAATCATTTGATGATGTCGTAATCATTAGATGATGTCATAGTCATTTTGTTGATGTCATAATCATTTAATGATGTCATAATCATTGATGTCATAATCATTGGATGATGTCATAATCATTTTGTTGATGTCATAATCATTGGATGATGTCATAATCATTAGATGATGTCATAATCATTTTGTTGATGTCATAATGATTTGATGATGTCATTATCATTTGATGTCATAATCATTTTGTTGATGTCGTAATGATTTGATGAAGTCATAATCATTTGATGATGTCATAATCATTAGATGATGTCATAATCATTTTCTTGATGTCATAATCATTTGATGATGTCATAATCATTTTGTTGATGTCATAATCATTTTGTTGATGTCATAATGATTTGATGATATCATAATCATTTGATGTCATAATCATTGGATGATGTCATAATCATTTTGTTGATGTCATAATCATTTGATGATGTCATAATCATTTGATTTCATAATCATTGGATGATGTCATAATCATTTGATGATGTCATAATGATTTTGTTGATGTCATAATCATTTGATGATGCCATAATCATTTTTTTGATGTCATAATCATTTTGTAGATGTCATAATGATTTGATGATATCATAATCATTTGATGTCATAATCATTGGATGATGTCATAATCATTTTGTTGATGTCATAATCATTGATGTCATAACCATTGGATGATGTCATAATCATTTTGTTGATGTCATAATCATTTTGTAGATGTCATAATGATTTGATGATATCATAATCATTTGATGTCATAATCATTGGATGATGTCATAATCATTTTGTTGATGTCATAATCATTTGATGATGTCATAATCATTTGATTTCATAATCATTGGATGATGTCATAATCATTTGATGATGTCATAATGATTTTGTTGATGTAATAATCATTTGATGATGCCATAATCATTTTGTTGATGTCATAATCATTTGATGATGTCATAATCATTGACGTCATAATCATTGGATGATGTCATAATCATTTTGTTGATGTCATAATCATTTTGTTGATGTCATAATGATTTGATGATGTCATAATCATTTGATGTCATAATCATTGGATGATGTCATAATCATTTTGTTGATGTCATAATCATTTGATGATGTCATAATCATTAGATGATGTCATAATCATTTTGTTGATGTCATAATCATTTGATGTCATAATCATTGGATGATGTCATAATCATTTTGTTGATGTCATAATCATTTGATGATGTCATAATCATTTGATGTCATAATCATTGGATGATGTCATAATCATTTTGTTGATGTCATAATCATTTGATGATGTCATAATCATTAGATGATGTCATAATCATTTTGTTAATGTTATAATCATTTGATGATGTCATAATCATTTGATGTCATAATCATTGGATGATGTCATAATCATTTTGTTGATGTCATAATCATTTGATGATGTCATAATCATTAGATGATATCATAATCATTTTGTTGATGTCATAATCATTTGATGATGTCATAATCATTTTGTTGATGTCATAATCATTTGATGATGTCATAATCATTTGATGTCATAATCATTTTGTTGATGTCATAATCATTTTATGATGTCATAATCATTTTGTTGATGTCATAATCATTTGATGATGTCATAATCATTTGATGTCATAATCATTGGATGATGTAATAATCATTTGATGTCATAATCATTTTATGATGTCATAATGATTTGATGATGTCATAATCATTTGATGTCATAATCATTGGATGATGTCATAATCATTTGATAATGTCATAATCGTTTTGTTGATGTCATAATCATTTTGTTGATGTCATAATGATTTGATGATGTCATAATCATTTTGTTGATGTCATAATCATTTGATGTCATAATCATTGAATGATGTCATAATCATTTTGTTGATGTCATAATCATTTGATGATGTCATAATCATTTGATGATGTCATAATGATTTTGTTGATGTCATAATCATTTGATGATGCCATAATCATTTTGTTGATGTCATAATCATTTTATGATGTCATAATCATTTTGTTGATGTCATAATCATTTTGTTGATGTCATAATGATTTGATGATGTCATAATCATTTGATGTCATAATCATTGGATGATGTCATAATCATTTTGTTGATGTCATAATCATTTGATGATGTCGTAATCATTAGATGATGTCATAGTCATTTTGTTGATGTCATAATCATTTAATGATGTCATAATCATTGATGTCATAATCATTGGATGATGTCATAATCATTTTGTTGATGTCATAATCATTGGATGATGTCATAATCATTAGATGATGTCATAATCATTTTGTTGATGTCATAATCATTTGATGATGTCATAATCATTTGATGTCATAATCATTTTGTTGATGTCGTAATGATTTGATGAAGTCATAATCATTTGATGATGTCATAATCATTAGATGATGTCATAATCATTTTGTTGATGTCATAATCATTAGATGATGTCATAATCATTTTGTTGATGTCATAATCATTTGATGATGTCATAATCATTGATGTCATAACCATTGGATGATGTCATAATCATTTTGTTGATGTCATAATCATTTTGTAGATGTCATAATGATTTGATGATATCATAATCATTTGATGTCATAATCATTGGATGATGTCATAATCATTTTGTTGATGTCATAATCATTTGATGATGTCATAATCATTTGATTTCATAATCATTGGATGATGTCATAATCATTTGATGATGTCATAATGATTTTGTTGATGTAATAATCATTTGATGATGCCATAATCATTTTGTTGATGTCATAATCATTTGATGATGTCATAATCATTGACGTCATAATCATTGGATGATGTCATAATCATTTTGTTGATGTCATAATCATTTTGTTGATGTCATAATGATTTGATGATGTCATAATCATTTGATGTCATAATCATTGGATGATGTCATAATCATTTTGTTGATGTCATAATCATTTGATGATGTCATAATCATTAGATGATGTCATAATCATTTTGTTGATGTCATAATCATTTGATGTCATAATCATTGGATGATGTCATAATCATTTTGTTGATGTCAAAATCATTTGATGATGTCATAATCATTTGATGTCATAATCATTGGATGATGTCATAATCATTTTGTTGATGTCATAATCATTTGATGATGTCATAATCATTAGATGATGTCATAATCATTTTGTTAATGTTATAATCATTTGATGATGTCATAATCATTTGATGTCATAATCATTGGATGATGTCATAATCATTTTGTTGATGTCATAATCATTTGATGATGTCATAATCATTAGATGATATCATAATCATTTTGTTGATGTCATAATCATTTGATGATGTCATAATCATTTTGTTGATGTCATAATCATTTGATGTCATAATCATTTTGTTGATGTCATAATCATTTTATGATGTCATAATCATTTTGTTGATGTCATAATCATTGGATGATGTCATAATCCTTTCGTTGATGTCATAATCATTTGATGATGTCATAATCATTAGATGATGTCATAATCATTTTGTTGATGTCATAATCATTTGATGATGTCATAATCATTTGATGTCATAATCATTTTGTTGATGTCATAATCATTTGATGTCATAATCATTGGATGATCTCATAATCATTTTGTTGATGTCATAATCATTTGATGATGTCATAATCATTAGATGATGTCATAATCATTTTGTTGATGTCATAATCATTAGATGATGTCATAATCATTTTGTTGATGTCATAGTCATTTTGTTGATGTCATAATCATTTGATGATGTCATAATCATTTGATGATGTCATAATCATTTTGTTGAGGTCATAATCATTTGTTGATGTCATAATCATTTGATGTCATAATCATTGGATGATGTCATAATCATTTGATGTCATAATCATTGGATGATGTCATAATCATTTTGTTGATGTCATAATCATTGGATGATGTCATAATCATTAGATGATGTCATAATCATTTTGTTGATGTCATAATCATTTGATGATGTCATAATCATTTGATGTCATAATCATTGGATGATGTCATAATCATTTTGATGATGTCATAATCATTTGATGATGTCATAATCATTTGATGATGTCATAATCATTGGATGATGACATAATCATTTTGTTGATGTCATAATCATTTGATGTCATAATCATTGGATGATGTCATAATCATTTTGTTGATGTCATAATCAGTTGATGATGTCATAATCATTAGATGATGTCATAATCATTTTGTTGATGTCATAATCATTTCATGATGTCATAATCATTTGATGTCATAATCATTGGATGATGTCATAATCATTTTTTTGATGTCATAATCATTTGATGATGTCATAATCATTAGATAATGTCATAATCATTTTGTTGAAGTCATAATCATTTGATGATGTCATAATCATTTTGTTGATGTCATAATCATTTTGTTGATGTCATAATGATTTGATGATGTCATAATCATTTGATGTCATAATCATTGGATGATGTCATAATCATTTTGTTGATGTCATAATCATTTGATGATGTCATAATCATTTGATGTCATAATCATTGGATGATGTCATAATCATTTTGTTGATTTCATAATCATTTGATGATGTCATAATCATTAGATGATGTCATAATCATTTTGTTGATGTCATAATCATTTGATGATGTCATAATCATTTAATTTCATAATCATTGGATTATTTCATAATCATTTTGTTGATGTCATAATCATTTGATGATGTCATAATCATTAGATGATGTCACAATCATTTTGTTGATGTCATAATCATTAGATGATGTCATAATCATTTTGTTGATGTCATAATCATTTTGTTGATGTCATAATCATTTGATGATGTCATAATCATTTGATGATGTCATAATCATTTTGTTGATGTCATGATCATTAGATGATGTCATAATCATTTTGTTGATGTCATAATCATTTGATGATGTCATAATCATTGGATGATGTCATAATCATTTTGTTGATGTCATAATCATTGATGTCATAATCATTGGATGATGTCATAATCATTTTGTTGATGTCATAATCATTGGATGATGTCATAATCATTAGATGATGTCCTAATCATTTTGTTGATGTCATAATCATATGATGATGTCATAATCATTTGATGTCATAATCATTTTGTTGATGTCATAATGATTTGATGATGTCATAATCATTTTGTTGATGTCATAATCATTTGATGATGTCATAATCATTTGATGTCATAATCATTTTGTTGATGTCATAATGATTTGATAATGTCATAATCATTTGATGTCATAATCATTGGATGATGTCATAATCATTTTGTTGATGTCATAATCAATTGATGATGTCATAATCATTGGATGATGTCATAATCATTTTGTTGATGTCATAATCATTTGATGATGTCATAATCATTTGATGTCATAATCATTGGATGATGTCATAATCATTTTTTTGATGTCATAATCATTTGATGATGTCATAATCATTTTGTTGATGTCATAATCATTTGATGATGTCATAATCATTTGATGTCATAATCATTGGATGATGTCATAATCATTTTGTTGAAGTCATAATCATTTGATGATGTCATAATCATTTTGTTGATGTCATAATCATTTTGTTGATGTCATAATCATTGGATGATGTCATAATCATTTTGTTGATGTCATAATCATTTGATGATGTCATAATCATTGATGTCATAATCATTTGATGATGTCATAATCATTGGATGATGTCATAATCATTTTGTTGATGTCGTAATCATTTGATGATGTCATAATCATTAAATGATGTCATAATCATTTTGTTGATGTCATAATCATTTGATGATGTCATAATCATTGATGTCATAATCATTGGATGATGTCATAATCATTTTGTTGATGTCATAATCAATGGATGATGTCATAATCATTAGATGATGTCATAATCATTTTGTTGATGTCATAATCATTTGATGATATCATAATCATTTGATGATGTCATAATCATTTTGTTGATGTCATAATCATTTGATGATGTCATAATCATTTGATGATGTCATAATCATTGGATGATGTAATAATCATTTGATGTCATAATCATTTTATGATGTCATAATGATTTGATGATGTCATAATGATTTGATGATGTCATAATCATTTGATGTCATAATCATTGGATGATGTCATAATCATTTGATGATGTCATAATCGTTTTGTTGATGTCATAATCATTTTGTTGATGTCATAATCATTTTGTTGATGTCATAATCATTTGATGATGTCATAATCATTTGATGTCATAATCATTGGATGATGTCATAATCATTTTGTTGATATCATAATCATTTGATGATGTCATAATCATTAGATGATGTCATAATCATTTTGTTGATGTCATAATCATTGGATGATGTCATAATCATTGGATGATGTCATAATCATTTTGTTGATGTCATAATGATTTGATGATGTCATAATCATTTGATGTCATAATCATTGGATGATGTCATAATCATTTTGTTGATGTCATAATCATTTTATGATGTCATAATCATTTTGTTGATGTCATAATCAATGGATGATGTAATAATCCTTTTGTTGATGTCATAATCATTTGATGATGTCATCATCATTAGATGATGTCATAATCATTTTGTTGATGTCATAATCATTTGATGATGTCATAATCATTTTGTTGATGTCATAATCATTTTGTTGATGTCATAATGATTTGATGATGTCATAATCATTTTGTTGATGTCATAATCATTTGATGATGTCATAATCATTTGATGATGTCATAATGATTTTGTTGATGTCATAATCATTTGATGATGCCATAATCATTTTGTTGATGTCATAATCATTTTATGATGTCATAATCATTTTGTTGATGTCATGATCATTTTGTTGATGTCATAATGATTTGATGATGTCATAATCATTTGATGTCATAATCATTGGATGATGTCATAATCATTTTGTTGATGTCATAATCATTTGATGATGTCGTAATCATTAGATGATGTCATAATCATTTTGTTGATGTCATAATCATTTGATGATGTCATAATCATTGATGTCATAATCATTGGATGATGTCATAATCATTTTGTTGATGTCATAATCATTGGATGATGTCATAATCATTAGATGATGTCATAATCATTTTGTTGATGTCATATTCATTTGATGATGTCATAATCATTTGATGTCATAATCATTTTGTTGATGTCATAATGATTTGATGATGTCATAATCATTTGATGATGTCATAATCATTAGATGATGTCATAATCATTTTGTTGATGTCATAATCATTTGATGATGTCATAATCATTTTGTTGATGTCATAATCATTTTGTTGATGTCATAATGATTTGATGATATCATAATCATTTGATGTCATAATCATTGAATGATGTCATAATCATTTTGTTGATGTCATAATCATTTGATGATGTCATAATCATTTGATTTCATAATCATTGGATGATGTCATAATCATTTTGTTGATGTCATAATCATTTGATGATGTCATAATCATTTGATGTCATAATCATTGGATGATGTCATAATCATTTTGTTGATGGCATAATCATTTGATGATGTCATAATCATTTGATGTCATAATCATTGGATGATGTCATAATCATTTTGTTGATGGCATAATCATTTGATGATGTCATAATCATTAGATGATGTCATATTCATTTTGTTGATGTCTTAATCATTGGATGATGTCATAATCATTTGATGTCATAATCATTGGATGATGTCATAATCATTTTGTTGATGTCATAATCATTTTATGATGTCATAATCATTTTGTTGATGTCATAATCAATGGATGATGTCATAATCCTTTTGTTGATGTCATAATCATTTGATGATGTCATAATCATTAGATGATGTCATAATCATTTTGTTGATGTCATAATCATTTGATGATGTCATAATCATTTTGTTGATGTCATAATCATTTTGTTGATGTCATAATGATTTGATGATGTCATAATCATTTTGTTGATGTCATAATCATTTGATGATGTCATAATCATTTGATGTCATAATCATTGAATGATGTCATAATCATTTTGTTGATGTCATAATCATTTGATGATGTCATAATCATTTGATGTCATAATGATTTGATGATGTCATAATCATTTGATGATGTCATAATCATTAGATGATGTCATAATCATTTTGTTGATGTCATAATCATTTTGTTGATGTCATAATGATT
Source organism: Dendrobates tinctorius (assembly GCF_039654945.1). Lineage (NCBI taxonomy): Eukaryota > Metazoa > Chordata > Amphibia > Anura > Dendrobatidae > Dendrobates > Dendrobates tinctorius. The sequence continues at coordinate 37,374,506 of NW_027361687.1, read as the reverse complement.
TGATGATATAATCATTTGATGTCATAATCATTTGATGATGTCATAATCATTTTGTTGATGTCATAATCATTTGATGATGTCATAATCATTTGATTTCATAATCATTGGATGATGTTATAATCATTTGATGATGTCATAATGATTTTGTTGATGTCATAATCATTTGATGATGCCATAATCATTTTGTTGATGTCATAATCTTTTGATGATGTCATAATCATTGATGTCATAATCATTGGATGATGTCATAATCATTTTGTTGATGTCATAATCATTTGATGATGTCATAATCATTAGATGATGTCATAATCATTTTGTTGATGTCATAATCATTTGATGATGTCATAATCATTGATGTCATAATCATTGGATGATGTCATAATCATTTTGTTGATGTCATAATCATTGGATGATGTCATAATCATTAGATGATGTCCTAATCATTTTGTTGATGTCATAATCATATGATGATGTCGTAATCATTTGATGTCATAATCATTTTGTTGATGTCATAAAGATTTGATGATGTCATAATGATTTTGTTGATGTCATAATCATTTGATGATGTCATAATCATTTGATGTCACAATCATTGGATGATGTCATAATCATTTTGTTGATGTCATAATCATTTGATGATGTCATAATCATTTGATGATGTCATAATCATTTTGTTGATGTCATAATCATTTGATGATGTCATAATCATTTGATGTCATAATCATTGGATGATGTCATAATCATTTTGTTGATGTCATAATCATTTTGTTGATGTCATAATCATTGGATGATGTCATAATCCTTTTGTTGATGTCATAATCATTTGATGATGTCATAATCATTAGATGATGTCATAATCATTTTGTTGATGTCATAATCATTTGATGATGTCATAATCATTTGATGTCATAATCATTGGATGATGTAATAATCATTTGATGTCATAATCATTTTATGATGTCATAATGATTTGATGATGTCATAATCATTTGATGTCATAATCATTGGATGATGTCATAATCATTTGATGATGTCATAATCGTTTTGTTGATGTCATAATCATTTTGTTGTTGTCATAATCATTTTGTTGATGTCATAATCATTTGATGATGTCATAATCATTTGATGTCATAATCATTGGATGATGTCATAATCATTTTGTTGATGTCATAATCATTTGATGATGTCATAATCATTAGAAGATGTCATATTCATTTTGTTGATGTTTGTTGATGTCATAATCATTGGATGATGTCATAATCATTGGATGATATCATAATCATTTTGTTGATGTCATAATCATTTGATGATGTCATAATCATTTGATGTCAATATCATTGGATGATGTCATAATCATTTTGTTGATGTCATAATCATTTGATGATGTCATAATCATTTGATGATGTCATAATCATTTTGTTGATGTCATATTCATTTGATGATGTCATAATCATTTTATGTCATAATCATTGGATGATGTCATAATCATTTTGTTGATGTCATAATCATTTTATGATGTCATAATCATTTTGTTGATGTCATAATCAATGGATGATGTCATAATCCTTTTGTTGATGTCATAATCATTTGATGATGTCATAATCATTAGATGATGTCATAATCATTTTGTTGATGTCATAATCATTTGATGATGTCATAATCATTTTGTTGATGTCATAATCATTTTGTTGATGTCATAATGATTTGATGATGTCATAATCATTTTGTTGATGTCATAATCATTTGATGATGTCATAATCATTTGATGTCATAATCATTAGATGATGTCATAATCATTTTGTTGATGTCATATTCATTTCATGATGTCATAATCATTTGATGTCATAATCATTGGATGATGTCATAATCATTTTTTTGATGTCATAATCATTTGATGATGTCATAATCATTAGATAATGTCATAATCATTTTGTTGAAGTCATAATCATTTGATGATGTCATAATCATTTTGTTGATGTCATAATCATTTTGTTGATGTCATAATGATTTGATGATGTCATAATCATTTGATGTCATAATCATTGGATGATGTCATAATCATTTTGTTGATGTCATAATCATTTGATGATGTCATAATCATTTGATGTCATAATCATTGGATGATGTCATAATCATTTTGTTGATTTCATAATCATTTGATGATGTCATAATCATTAGATGATGTCATAATCATTTTGTTGATGTCATAATCATTTGATGATGTCATAATCATTTAATTTCATAATCATTGGATTATTTCATATTCATTTTGTTGATGTCATAATCATTTGATGATGTCATAATCATTTTGTTGATGTCATAATCAATGGATAATGTCATAATCCTTTTGTTGATGTCATAATCATTTGATGATGTCATAATCATTAGATGATGTCATAATCATTTTGTTGATGTCATAATCATTTGATGATGTCATAATCATTTTGTTGATGTCATAATCATTTTGTTGATGTCATAATGATTTGATGATGTCATAATCATTTTGTTGATGTCATAATCATTTGATGATGTCATAATCATTTGATGTCATAATCATTAGATGATGTCATAATCATTTTGTTGATGTCATAATCATTTCATGATGTCATAATCATTTGATGTCATAATCATTGGATGATGTCATAATCATTTTTTTGATGTCATAATCATTTGATGATGTCATAATCATTAGATAATGTCATAATCATTTTGTTGAAGTCATAATCATTTGATGATGTCATAATCATTTTGTTGATGTCATAATCATTTTGTTGATGTCATAATGATTTGATGATGTCATAATCATTTGATGTCATAATCATTGGATGATGTCATAATCATTTTGTTGATGTCATAATCATTTGATGATGTCATAATCATTTGATGTCATAATCATTGGATGATGTCATAATCATTTTGTTGATTTCATAATCATTTGATGATGTCATAATCATTAGATGATGTCATAATCATTTTGTTGATGTCATAATCATTTGATGATGTCATAATCATTTAATTTCATAATCATTGGATTATTTCATAATCATTTTGTTGATGTCATAATCATTTGATGATGTCATAATCATTAGATGATGTCACAATCATTTTGTTGATGTAATAATCATTAGATGATGTCATAATAATTTTGTTGATGTCATAATCATTTTGTTGATGTCATAATCATTTGATGATGTCATAATCATTTGATGATGTCATGATCATTTTGTTGATGTCATGATCATTAGATGATGTCATAATCATTTTGTTGATGTCATAATCATTTGATGATGTCATAATCATTGGATGATGTCATAATCATTTTGTTGATGTCATAATCATTTGATGATGTCATAATCATTGATGTCATAATCATTGGATGATGTCATAATCATTTTGTTGATGTCATAATCATTGGTGATGTCATAATCATTAGATGATGTCCTAATCATTTTGTTGATGTCATAATCATATGATGATGTCATAATCATTTGATGTCATAATCATTTTGTTGATGTCATAATGATTTGATGATGTCATAATCATTTTGTTGATGTCATAATCATTTGATGATGTCATAATCATTTGATGTCATAATCATTTTGTTGATGTCATAATGATTTGATAATGTCATAATCATTTGATGTCATAATCATTGGATGATGTCATAATCATTTTGTTGATGTCATAATCAATTGATGATGTCATAATCATTGGATGATGTCATAATGATTTGATGATGTCATAATCATTTGATGTCATAATCATTGGATGATGTCATAATCATTTTTTTGATGTCATAATCATTTGATGATGTCATAATCATTTTGTTGATGTCATAATCATTTGATGATGTCATAATCATTTGATGTCATAATCATTGGATGATGTCATAATCATTTTGTTGAAGTCATAATCATTTGATGATGTCATAATCATTTTGTTGATGTCATAATCATTTGATGATGTCATAATCATTGATGTCATAATCATTGGATGATGTCATAATCATTGGATGATGTCATAATCATTTTGTTGATGTCATAATCATTTGATGATGTCATAATCATTAAATGATGTCATAATCATTTTGTTGATGTCATAATCATTTGATGATGTCATAATCATTGATATCATAATCATTGGATGATGTCATAATCATTTTGTTGATGTCATAATCAATGGATGATGTCATAATCATTAGATGATGTCATAATCATTTTGTTGATGTCATAAACATTTGATGATATCATAATCATTTGATGATGTCATAATCATTTTGTTGATGTCATAATCATTTGATGATGTCATAATCATTTGATGATGTCATAATCATTGGATGATGTAATAATCATTTGATGTCATAATCATTTTATGATGTCATAATGATTTGATGATGTCATAATGATTTGATGATGTCATAATCATTTGATGTCATAATCATTGGATGATGTCATAATCATTTGATGATGTCATAATCGTTTTGTTGATGTCATAATGATTTTGTTGATGTCATAATCATTTGATGATGCCATAATCATTTTGTTGATGTCATAATCTTTTGATGATGTCATAATTATTGATGTCATAATCATTGGATGATGTCATAATCATTTTGTTGATGTCATAATCATTTGATGATGTCATAATCATTAGATGATGTCATAATCATTTTGTTGATGTCATAATCATTTGATGATGTCATAATCATTTTGTTGATGTCATAATCATTGGATGATGTCATAATCATTTTGTTGATGTCATAATCATTAAATGATGTCATAATCCTTAGATGATGTCCTAATCATTTTGTTGATGTCATAATCATATGATGATGTCATAATCATTTGATGTCATAATCATTTTGTTGATGTCATAATGATTTGATGATGTCATAATCATTTTGTTGATGTCATAATCATTTGATGATATCATAATCATTTTATGATGTCATAATCATTTTGTTGATGTCATAATCAATGGATGATGTAATAATCCTTTTGTTGATGTCATAATCATTGGATGATGTCATAATCATTAGATGATGTCATAATCAATTGATGATGTCATAATCATTGGATGATGTCATAATCATTTTGTTGATGTCATAATCATTTGATGATGTCATAATCATTTGATGTCATAATCATTGGATGATGTCATAATCATTTTTTTGATGTCATAATCATTTGATGATGTCATAATCATTTTGTTGATGTCATAATCATTTGATGATGTCATAATCATTTGATGTCATAATCATTGGATGATGTCATAATCATTTTTTTGAAGTCATAATCATTTGATGATGTCATAATCATTTTGTTGATGTCATAATCATTTTGTTGATGTCATAATCATTGGATGATGTCATAATCATTTTGTTGATGTCATAATCATTGGATGATGTCATAATCATTTTGTTGATTTCATAATCATTTGATGATGTCATAATCATTAGATGATGTCATAATCATTTTGTTGATGTCATAATCATTTGATGATGTCATAATCATTTGATGTCATAATCATTGGATGATGTCATAATCATTTTGTTGATGTCATAATCATTGGATGATGTCATAATCATTTTGTTGATGTCATAATCATTTGATGATGTCATAATCATTTAATGTCATAATCATTGGATGATGTCATAATCATTTTGTTGATTTCATAATCATTTGATGATGTCATAATCATTAGATGATGTCATAATCATTTTGTTGATGTCATAATCATTTGATGATGTCATAATCATTTGATGTCATAATCATTGGATGATGTCATAATCATTTTGTTGATGTCATAATCATTTGATGATGTCATAATCATTAGATGATGTCATAATCATTTTGTTGATGTCATAATCATTTGATGATGTCATAATCATTAGATGATGTCATAATCATTTTGTTGATGTCATAATCATTTGATGATGTCATAATCATTTGATGTCACAATCATTGGATGATGTCATAATCATTTTGTTGATGTCATAATCATTTGATGATGTCATAATCATTTGATGATGTCATAATCATTTTGTTGATGTCATAATCATTTGATGATGTCATAATCATTTGATGTCATAATCATTGGATGATGTCATAATCATTTTGTTGATGTCATAATCATTTTGTTGATGTCATAATCATTGGATGATGTCATAATCCTTTTGTTGATGTCATAATCATTTGATGATGTCATAATCATTAGATGATGTCATAATCATTTTGTTGATGTCATAATCATTTGATGATGTCATAATCATTTGATGTCATAATCATTGGATGATGTAATAATCATTTGATGTCATAATCATTTTATGATGTCATAATGATTTGATGATGTCATAATCATTTGATGTCATAATCATTGGATGATGTCATAATCATTTGATGATGTCATAATCATTTTGTTGTTGTCATAATCATTTTGTTGATGTCATAATCATTTGATGATGTCATAATCATTTGATGTCATAATCATTGGATGATGTCATAATCATTTTGTTGATGTCATAATCATTTGATGATGTCATAATCATTAGATGATGTCATATTCATTTTGTTGATGTCTTAATCATTGGATGATGTCATAATCATTGGATGATATCATAATCATTTTGTTGATGTCATAATCATTTGATGATGTCATAATCATTTGATGTCAATATCATTGGATGATGTCATAATCATTTTGTTGATGTCATAATCATTTGATGATGTCATAATCATTTGATGATGTCATAATCATTTTGTTGATGTCATATTCATTTGATGATGTCATAATCATTTGATGTCATAATCATTGGATGATGTCATAATCATTTTGTTGATGTCATAATCATTTTATGATGTCATAATCATTTTGTTGATGTCATAATCAATGGATGATGTCATAATCCTTTTGTTGATGTCATAATCATTTGATGATGTCATAATCATTAGATGATGTCATAATCATTTTGTTGATGTCATAATCATTTGATGATGTCATAATCATTTTGTTGATGTCATAATCATTTTGTTGATGTCATAATGATTTGATTATGTCATAATCATTTTGCTGATGTCATAATCATTTGATGATGTCATAATCATTTGATGTCATAATCATTGAATGATGTCATAATCATTTTGTTGATGTCATAATCATTTGATGATGTCATAATCATTTGATGTCATAATCATTTTGTTGATGTCATAATGATTTGATGATGTCATAATCATTTGATGATGTCATAATCATTAGATGATGTCATAATCATTTTGTTGATGTCATAATCATTTTGTTGATGTCATAATGATTTGATGATATAATCATTTGATGTCATAATCATTGGATGATGTCATAATCATTTTGTTGATGTCATAATCATTTGATGATGTCATAATCATTTGATTTCATAATCATTGGATGATGTCATAATCATTTGATGATGTCATAATTATTTTGTTGATGTCATAATCATTTGATGATGCCATAATCATTTTGTTGATGTCATAATCTTTTGATGATGTCATAATCATTGATGTCATAATCATTGGATGATGTCATAATCATTTTGTTGATGTCATAATCATTTGATGATGTCATAATCATTAGATGATGTCATAATCATTTTGTTGATGTCATAATCATTTGATGATGTCATAATCATTGATGTCATAATCATTGGATGATGTCATAATCATTTTGTTGATGTCATAATCATTGGATGATGTCATAATCATTAGATGATGTCCTAATCATTTTGTTGATGTCATAATCATATGATGATGTCATAATCATTTGATGTCATAATCATTTTGTTGATGTCATAAAGATTTGATGATGTCATAATCATTTTGTTGATGTCATAATCATTTGATGATGTCATAATCATTTGATGTCATAATCATTTTGTAGATGTCATAATGATTTGATAATGTCATAATCATTTGATGTCGTAATCATTGGATGATGTCATAATCATTTTGTTGATGTCATAATCAGTTGATGATGTCATAATCATTGGATGATGTCATAATCATTTTGTTGATGTCATAATCATTTGATGATGTCATAATCATTTGATGTCATAATCATTGGATGATGACATAATCATTTTTTTGATGTCATAATCATTTGATGATGTCATAATCATTTTGTTGATGTCATAATCATTTGATGATGTCATAATCATTTGATGTCATAATCATTGGATGATGACATAATCATTTTGTTGAAGTCATAATCATTTGATGATGTCATAATCATTTTGTTGATGTCATAATCATTTTGTTGATGTCATAATCATTGGATGATGTCATAATCATTTTGTTGATGTCATAATCATTTGATGATGTCATAATCATTTGATGTCATAATCATTGGATGATGTCATAATCATTTTGTTGATTTCATAATCATTTGATGATGTCATAATCATTAGATGATGTCATAATCATTTTGTTGATGTCATAATCATTTGATGATGTCATAATCATTTGATGTCACAATCATTGGATGATGTCATAATCATTTTGTTGATGTCATAATCATTTTGTTGATGTCATAATCATTTGATGATGTCATAATCATTTTGTTGATGTCATAATCATTGGATGATGTCATAATCATTGGATGATATCATAATCATTTTGTTGATGTCATAATCATTTGATGATGTCATAATCATTTGATGTCATAATCATTGGATGATGTAATAATCATTTGATGTCATAATCATTTTATGATGTCATAATGATTTGATGATGTCATAATCATTTGATGTCATAATCATTGGATGATGTCATAATCATTTGATGATGTCATAATCGTTTTGTTGATGTCATAATCATTTTGTTGTTGTCATAATCATTTTGTTGATGTCATAATCATTTGATGATGTCATAATCATTTGATGTCATAATCATTGGATGATGTCATAATCATTTTGTTGATGTCATAATCATTTGATGATGTCATAATCATTAGATGATGTCATATTCATTTTGTTGATGTCATAATCATTGGATGATGTCATAATCATTGGATGATATCATAATCATTTTGTTGATGTCATAATCATTTGATGATGTCATAATCATTTGATGTCAATATCATTGGATGATGTCATAATCATTTTGTTGATGTCATAATCATTTGATGATGTCATAATCATTTGATGATGTCATAATCATTTTGTTGATGTCATATTCATTTGATGATGTCATAATCATTTGATGTCATAATCATTGGATGATGTCATAATCATTTTGTTGATGTCATAATCAATGGATGATGTCATAATCCTTTTGTTGATGTCATAATCATTTGATGATGTCATAATCATTAGATGATGTCATAATCATTTTGTTGATGTCATAATCATTTGATGATGTCATAATCATTTTGTTGATGTCATAATCATTTTGTTGATGTCATAATGATTTGATGATGTCATAATCATTTTGTTGATGTCATAATCATTTGATGATGTCATAATCATTTGATGTCATAATCATTAGATGATGTCATAATCATTTTGTTGATGTCATAATCATTTCATGATGTCATAATCATTTGATGTCATAATCATTGGATGATGTCATAATCATTTTTTTGATGTCATAATCATTTGATGATGTCATAATCATTAGATAATGTCATAATCATTTTGTTGAAGTCATAATCATTTGATGATGTCATAATCATTTTGTTGATGTCATAATCATTTTGTTGATGTCATAATGATTTGATGATGTCATAATCATTTGATGTCATAATCATTGGATGATGTCATAATCATTTTGTTGATGTCATAATCATTTGATGATGTCATAATCATTTGATGTCATAATCATTGGATGATGTCATAATCATTTGATGATGTCATAATCATTAGATGATGTCATAATCATTTTGTTGATGTCATAATCATTTGATGATGTCATAATCATTTAATTTCATAATCATTGGATTATTTCATAATCATTTTGTTGATGTCATAATCATTTGATGATGTCATAATCATTATATGATGTCACAATCATTTTGTTGATGTCATAATCATTAGATGATGTCATAATCATTTTGTTGATGTCATAATCATTTTGTTGATGTCATAATCATTTGATGATGTCATAATCATTTGATGATGTCATGATCATTTTGTTGATGTCATGATCATTAGATGATGTCATAATCATTTTGTTGATGTCATAATCATTTGATGATGTCATAATCATTGGATGATGTCATAATCATTTTGTTGATGTCATAATCATTTGATGATGTCATAATCATTGATGTCATAATCATTGGATGATGTCATAATCATTTTGTTGATGTCATAATCATTGGATGATGTCATAATCATTAGATGATGTCCTAATCATTTTGTTGATGTCCTAATCATTTTGTTGATGTCATAATCATATGATGTCATAATCATTTGATGTCATAATCATTTTGTTGATGTCATAATGATTTGATGATGTCATAATCATTTTGTTGATGTCATAATCATTTTATGATGTCATAATCATTTGATGTCATAATCATTTTGTTGATGTCATAATGATTTGATAATGTCATAATCATTTGATGTCATAATCATTGGATGATGTCATAATCATTTTGTTGATGTCATAATCAATTGATGATGTCATAATCATTGGATGATGTCATAATCATTTTGTTGATGTCATAATCATTTGATGATGTCATAATCATTTGATGTCATAATCATTGGATGATGTCATAATCATTTTTTTGATGTCATAATCATTTGATGATGTCATAATCATTTTGTTGATGTCATAATCATTTGATGATGTCATAATCATTTGATGTCATAATCATTGGATGATGTCATAATCATTTTGTTGAAGTCATAATCATTTTGTTGATGTCATAATCATTTTGTTGATGTCATAATCATTTTGTTGATGTCATAATCATTGGATGATGTCATAATCATTTTGTTGATGTCATAATCATTTGATGATGTCATAATCATTGATGTCATAATCATTTGATGATGTCATAATCATTGGATGATGTCATAATCATTTTGTTGATGTCATAATCATTTGATGATGTCATAATCATTAAATGATGTCATAATCATTTTGTTGATGTCATAATCATTTGATGATGTCATAATCATTGATGTCATAATCATTGGATGATGTCATAATCATTTTGTTGATGTCATAATCAATGGATGATGTCATAATCATTAGATGATGTCATAATCATTTTGTTGATGTCATAATCATTTGATGATATCATAATCATTTGATGATGTCATAATCATTTTGTTGATGTCATAATCATTTGATGATGTCATAATCATTTGATGTCAATATCATTGGATGATGTCATAATCATTTTGTTGATGTCATAATCATTTGATGATGTCATAATCATTTGATGATGTCATAATCATTTTGTTGATGTCATATTCATTTGATGATGTCATAATCATTTGATGTCATAATCATTGGATGATGTCATAATCATTTTGTTGATGTCATAATCATTTTATGATGTCATAATCATTTTGTTGATGTCATAATCAATGGATGATGTCATAATCCTTTTGTTGATGTCATAATCATTTGATGATGTCATAATCATTAGATGATGTCATAATCATTTTGTTGATGTCATAATCATTTGATGATGTCATAATCATTTTGTTGATGTCATAATCATTTTGTTGATGTCATAATGATTTGATTATGTCATAATCATTTTGCTGATGTCATAATCATTTGATGATGTCATAATCATTTGATGTCATAATCATTGGATGATGTCATAATCATTTTGTTGATGTCATAACCATTTGATGATGTCATAATCATTTGATGTCATAATCATTGGATGATGTCATAATCATTTTGTTGATGTCATAATCATTTTATGATGTCATAATCATTTTGTTGATGTCATAATCAATGGAAGATGTAATAATCCTTTTGTAGATGTCATAATCATTTGATGATGTCATAATCATTAGATGATTTCATAATCATTTTGTTGATGTCATAATCATTTTGTTGATGTCATAATGATTTGATGATGTCATAATCATTTTGTTGATGTCATAATCATTTGATGATGTCATAATCATTTGATGATGTCATAATCATTTTGTTGATGTCATAATCATTTTGTTGATGTCATAATGATTTGATGATGTCATAATCATTTTGTTGATGTCATGATCATTTTGTTGATGTCATAATGATTTGATGATGTCATAATCATTTGATGTCATAATCATTGGATGATGTCATAATCATTTTGTTGATGTCATAATCATTTGATGATGTCGTAATCATTAGATGATGTCATAATCATTTTGTTGATGTCATAATCATTTGATGATGTCATAATCATTGATGTCATAATCATTGGATGATGTCATAATCATTTTGTTGATGTCATAATCATTGGATGATGTCATAATCATTAGATGATGTCATAATCATTTTGTTGATGTCATATTCATTTGATGATGTCATAATCATTTGATGTCATAATCATTTTGTTGATGTCATAATGATTTGATGATGTCATAATCATTTGATGATGTCATAATCATTTGATGATGTCATAATCATTTTGTTGATGTCATAATCATTTTGTTGATGTCATAATGATTTGATGATATCATAATCATTTGATGTCATAATCATTGGATGATGTCATAATCATTTTGTTGATGTCATAATCATTTGATGATGTCATAATCATTTGATTTCATAATCATTGGATGATGTCATAATCATTTTGTTGATGTCATAATCATTTGATGATGTCATAATCATTTGATGTCATAATCATTGGATGATGTCATAATCATTTTGTTGATGGCATAATCATTTGATGATGTCATAATCATTTGATGTCATAATCATTGGATGATGTCATAATCATTTTGTTGATGGCATAATCATTTGATGATGTCATAATCATTAGATGATGTCATATTCATTTTGTTGATGTCTTAATCATTGGATGATGTCATAATCATTTGATGTCATAATCATTGGATGATGTCATAATCATTTTGTTGATGTCATAATCATTTTATGATGTCATAATCATTTTGTTGATGTCATAATCAATGGATGATGTCATAATCCTTTTGTTGATGTCATAATCATTTGATGATGTCATAATCATTAGATGATGTCATAATCATTTTGTTGATGTCATAATCATTTGATGATGTCATAATCATTTTGTTGATGTCATAATCATTTTGTTGATGTCATAATCATTTGATGATGTCATAATCATTTTGTTGATGTCATAATCATTTGATGATGTCATAATCATTTGATGTCATAATCATTGAATGATGTCATAATCATTTTGTTGATGTCATAATCATTTGATGATGTCATAATCATTTGATGTCATAATCATTTTGTTGATGTCATAATGATTTGATGATGTCATAATCATTTGATGATGTCATAATCATTAGATGATGTCATAATCATTTTGTTGATGTCATAATCATTTTGTTGATGTCATAATGATTTGATGATATAATCATTTGATGTCATAATCATTGGATGATGTCATAATCATTTTGTTGATGTCATAATCATTTGATGATGTCATAATCATTTGATTTCATAATCATTGGATGATGTCATCATCATTTGATGATGTCATAATGATTTTGTTGATGTCATAATCATTTGATGATGCCATAATCATTTTGTTGATGTCATAATCTTTTGATGATGTCATAATCATTGATGTCATAATCATTGGATGATGTCATAATCATTTTGTTGATGTCATAATCATTTGATGATGTCATAATCATTAGATGATGTCATAATCATTTTGTTGATGTCATAATCATTTGATGATGTCATAATCATTGATGTCATAATCATTGGATGATGTCATAATCATTTTGTTGATGTCATAATCATTGGATGATGTCATAATCATTAGATGATGTCCTAATCATTTTGTTGATGTCATAATCATATGATGATGTCGTAATCATTTGATGTCATAATCATTTTGTTGATGTCATAAAGATTTGATGATGTCATAATCATTTTGTTGATGTCATAATCATTTGATGATGTCATAATCATTTGATGTCACAATCATTGGATGATGTCATAATCATTTTGTTGATGTCATAATCATTTGATGATGTCATAATCATTTGATGATGTCATAATCATTTTGTTGATGTCATAATCATTTGATGATGTCATAATCATTTGATGTCATAATCATTGGATGATGTCATAATCATTTTGTTGATGTCATAATCATTTTGTTGATGTCATAATCATTGGATGATGTCATAATCCTTTTGTTGATGTCATAATCATTTGATGATGTCATAATCATTAGATGATGTCATAATCATTTTGTTGATGTCATAATCATTTGATGATGTCATAATCATTTGATGTCATAATCATTGGATGATGTAATAATCATTTGATGTCATAATCATTTTATGATGTCATAATGATTTGATGATGTCATAATCATTTGATGTCATAATCATTGGATGATGTCATAATCATTTGATGATGTCATAATCGTTTTGTTGATGTCATAATCATTTTGTTGTTGTCATAATCATTTTGTTGATGTCATAATCATTTGATGATGTCATAATCATTTGATGTCATAATCATTGGATGATGTCATAATCATTTTGTTGATGTCATAATCATTTGATGATGTCATAATCATTAGATGATGTCATATTCATTTTGTTGATGTCATAATCATTGGATGATGTCATAATCATTGGATGATATCATAATCATTTTGTTGATGTCATAATCATTTGATGATGTCATAATCATTTGATGTCAATATCATTGGATGATGTCATAATCATTTTGTTGATGTCATAATCATTTGATGATGTCATAATCATTTTGTTGATGTCATATTCATTTGATGATGTCATAATCATTTGATGTCATAATCATTGGATGATGTCATAATCATTTTGTTGATGTCATAATCATTTTATGATGTCATAATCATTTTGTTGATGTCATAATCAATGGATGATGTCATAATCCTTTTGTTGATGTCATAATCATTTGATGATGTCATAATCATTAGATGATGTCATAATCATTTTGTTGATGTCATAATCATTTGATGATGTCATAATCATTTTGTTGATGTCATAATCATTTTGTTGATGTCATAATGATTTGATGATGTCATAATCATTTTGTTGATGTCATAATCATTTGATGTCATAATCATTAGATGATGTCATAATCATTTTGTTGATGTCATAATCATTTCATGATGTCATAATCATTTGATGTCATAATCATTGGATGATGTCATAATCATTTTTTTGATGTCATAATCATTTGATGATGTCATAATCATTTGATGATGTCATAATCATTTTGTTGATGTCATAATCATTTTGTTGATGTCATAATGATTTGATGATGTCATAATCATTTTGTTGATGTCATAATCATTTGATGTCATAATCATTGAATGATGTCATAATCATTTTGTTGATGTCATAATCATTTGATGATGTCATAATCATTTGATGATGTCATAATGATTTTGTTGATGTCATAATCATTTGATGATGCCATAATCATTTTGTTGATGTCATAATCATTTTATGATGTCATAATCATTTTGTTGATGTCATAATCATTTTGTTGATGTCATAATGATTTGATGATGTCATAATCATTTGATGTCATAATCATTGGATGATGTCATAATCATTTTGTTGATGTCATAATCATTTGATGATGTCATAATCATTTGATGTCATAATCATTGGATGATGTCATAATCATTTTGTTGATTTCATAATCATTTGATGATGTCATAATCATTAGATGATGTCATAATCATTTTGTTGATGTCATAATCATTTGATGATGTCATAATCATTTAATTTCATAATCATTGGATTATTTCATAATCATTTTGTTGATGTCATAATCATTTGATGATGTCATAATCATTAGATGATGTCACAATCATTTTGTTGATGTCATAATCATTAGATGATGTCATAATAATTTTGTTGATGTCATAATCATTTTGTTGATGTCATAATCATTTGATGATGTCATAATCATTTGATGATGTCATGATCATTTTGTTGATGTCATGATCATTAGATGATGTCATAATCATTTTGTTGATGTCATAATCATTTGATGATGTCATAATCATTGGATGATGTCATAATCATTTTGTTGATGTCATAATCATTTGATGATGTCATAATCATTTGATGTCATAATCATTTTGTTGATGTCATAATGATTTGATAATGTCATAATCATTTGATGTCATAATCATTGGATGATGTCATAATCATTTTGTTGATGTCATAATCAATTGATGATGTCATAATCATTGGATGATGTCATAATCATTTTGTTGATGTCATAATCATTGGATTATGTCATAATCATTAGATGATGTCCTAATCATTTTGTTGATGTCATAATCATATGATGATGTCATAATCATTTGATGTCATAATCATTTTGTTGATGTCATAATGATTTGATGATGTCATAATCATTTTGTTGATGTCATAATCATTTGATGATGTCATAATCATTTGATGTCATAATCATTTTGTTGATGTCATAATGATTTGATAATGTCATAATCATTTGATGTCATAATCATTGGATGATGTCATAATCATTTTGTTGATGTCATAATCAATTGATGATGTCATAATCATTGGATGATGTCATAATCATTTTGTTGATGTCATAATCATTTGATGATGTCATAATCATTTGATGTCATAATCATTGGATGATGTCATAATCATTTTTTTGATGTCATAATCATTTGATGATGTCATAATCATTTTGTTGATGTCATAATCATTTGATGATGTCATAATCATTTGATGTCATAATGATTGGATGATGTCATAATCATTTTGTTGAAGTCATAATCATTTGATGATGTCATAATCATTTTGTTGATGTCATAATCATTTGATGATGTCATAATCATTGATGTCATAATCATTGGATGATGTCATAATCATTGGATGATGTCATAATCATTTTGTTGATGTCATAATCATTTGATGATGTCATAATCATTAAATGATGTCATAATCATTTTGTTGATGTCATAATCATTTGATGATGTCATAATCATTGATGTCATAATCATTGGATGATGTCATAATCATTTTGTTGATGTCATAATCAATGGATGATGTCATAATCATTAGATGATGTCATAATCATTTTGTTGATGTCATAATCATTTGATGATATCATAATCATTTGATGATGTCATAATCATTTTGTTGATGTCATAATCATTTGATGATGTCATAATCATTTGATGATGTCATAATCATTGGATGATGTAATAATCATTTGATGTCATAATCATTTTATGATGTCATAATGATTTGATGATGTCATAATGATTTGATGATGTCATAATCATTTGATGTCATAATCATTGGATGATGTCATAATCATTTGATGATGTCATAATCGTTTTGTTGATGTCATAATGATTTTGTTGATGTCATAATCATTTGATGATGCCATAATCATTTTGTTGATGTCATAATCTTTTGATGATGTCATAATCATTGATGTCATAATCATTGGATGATGTCATAATCATTTTGTTGATGTCATAATCATTTGATGATGTCATAATCATTAGATGATGTCATAATCATTTTGTTGATGTCATAATCATTTGATGATGTCATAATCATTTTGTTGATGTCATAATCATTGGATGATGTCATAATCATTTTGTTGATGTCATAATCATTAAATGATGTCATAATCATTAGATGATGTCCTAATCATTTTGTTGATGTCATAATCATATGATGATGTCATAATCATTTGATGTCATAATCATTTTGTTGATGTCATAATGATTTGATGATGTCATAATCATTTTGTTGATGTCATAATCATTTGATGATGTCATAATCATTTTATGATGTCATAATCATTTTGTTGATGTCATAATCAATGGATGATGTAATAATCCTTTTGTTGATGTCATAATCATTGGATGATGTCATAATCATTAGATGATGTCATAATCAATTGATGATGTCATAATCATTGGATGATGTCATAATCATTTTGTTGATGTCATAATCATTTGATGATGTCATAATCATTTGATGTCATAATCATTGGATGATGTCATAATCATTTTTTTGATGTCATAATCATTTGATGATGTCATAATCATTTTGATGATGTCATAATCATTTGATGATGTCATAATCATTTGATGTCATAATCATTGGATGATGTCATAATCATTTTTTTGAAGTCATAATCATTTGATGATGTCATAATCATTTTGTTGATGTCATAATCATTTTGTTGATGTCATAATCATTGGATGATGTCATAATCATTTTGTTGATGTCATAATCATTGGATGATGTCATAATCATTTTGTTGATTTCATAATCATTTGATGATGTCATAATCATTAGATGATGTCCTAATCATTTTGTTGATGTCATAATCATTTGATGATGTCATAATCATTTGATGTCATAATCATTGGATGATGTCATAATCATTTTGTTGATGTCATAATCATTGGATGATGTCATAATCATTTTGTTGATGTCATAATCATTTGATGATGTCATAATCATTTGATGTCATAATCATTGGATGATGTCATAATCATTTTGTTGATTTCATAATCATTTGATGAGGTCATAATCATTAGATGATGTCATAATCATTTTGTTGATGTCATAATCATTTGATGATGTCATAATCATTTGATGTCATAATCATTGGATGATGTCATAATCATTTTGTTGATGTCATAATCATTTGATGATGTCATAATCATTAGATGATGTCATAATCATTTTGTTGATGTCATAATCATTTGATGATGTCATAATCATTAGATGATGTCATAATCATTTTGTTGATGTCATAATCATTTGATGATGTCATAATCATTTGATGTCACAATCATTGGATGATGTCATAATCATTTTGTTGATGTCATAATCATTTGATGATGTCATAATCATTTGATGATGTCATAATCATTTTGTTGATGTCATAATCATTTGATGATGTCATAATCATTTGATGTCATAATCATTGGATGATGTCATAATCCTTTTGTTGATGTCATAATCATTTGATGATGTCATAATCATTAGATGATGTCATAATCATTTTGTTGATGTCATAATCATTTGATGATGTCATAATCATTTGATGTCATAATCATTGGATGATGTAATAATCATTTGATGTCATAATCATTTTATGATGTCATAATGATTTGATGATGTCATAATCATTTGATGTCATAATCATTGGATGATGTCATAATCATTTGATGATGTCATAATCGTTTTGTTGATGTCATAATCATTTTGTTGTTGTCATAATCATTTTGTTGATGTCATAATCATTTGATGATGTCATAATCATTTGATGTCATAATCATTGGATGATGTCATAATCATTTTGTTGATGTCATAATCATTTGATGATGTCATAATCATTAGATGATGTCATATTCATTTTGTTGATGTCTTAATCATTGGATGATGTCATAATCATTGGATGATATCATAATCATTTTGTTGATGTCATAATCATTTGATGATGTCATAATCATTTGATGTCAATATCATTGGATGATGTCATAATCATTTTGTTGATGTCATAATCATTTGATGATGTCATAATCATTTGATGATGTCATAATCATTTTGTTGATGTCATATTCATTTGATGATGTCATAATCATTTGATGTCATAATCATTGGATGATGTCATAATCATTTTGTTGATGTCATAATCATTTTATGATGTCATAATCATTTTGTTGATGTCATAATCAATGGATGATGTCATAATCCTTTTGTTGATGTCATAATCATTTGATGATGTCATAATCATTAGATGATGTCATAATCATTTTGTTGATGTCATAATCATTTGATGATGTCATAATCATTTTGTTGATGTCATAATCATTTTGTTGATGTCTTAATGATTTGATGATGTCATAATCATTTTGCAGATGTCATAATCATTTGATGATGTCATAATCATTTGATGTCATAATCATTGAATGATGTCATAATCATTTTGTTGATGTCATAATCATTTGATGATGTCATAATCATTTGATGTCATAATCATTTTGTTGATGTCATAATGATTTGATGATGTCATAATCATTAGATGATGTCATAATCATTTTGTTGATGTCATAATCATTTTGTTGATGTCATAATGATTTGATGATATAATCATTTGATGTCATAATCATTGGATGATGTCATAATCATTTTGTTGATGTCATAATCATTTGATGATGTCATAATCATTTGATTTCATAATCATTGGATGATGTCATAATCATTTGATGATGTCATAATGATTTTGTTGATGTCATAATCATTTGATGATGCCATAATCATTTTGTTGATGTCATAATCTTTTGATGATGTCATAATCATTGATGTCATAATCATTGGATGATGTCATAATCATTTTGTTGATGTCATAATCATTTGATGATGTCATAATCATTAGATGATGTCATAATCATTTTGTTGATGTCATAATCATTTGATGATGTCATAATCATTGATGTCATAATCATTGGATGATGTCATAATCATTTTGTTGATGTCATAATCATTGGATGATGTCATAATCATTAGATGATGTCCTAATCATTTTGTTGATGTCATAATCATATGATGATGTCATAATCATTTGATGTCATAATCATTTTGTTGATGTCATAAAGATTTGATGATGTCATAATCATTTTGTTGATGTCATAATCATTTGATGATGTCATAATCATTTGATGTCATAATCATTTTGTAGATGTCATAATGATTTGATAATGTCATAATCATTTGATGTCGTAATCATTGGATGATGTCATAATCATTTTGTTGATGTCATAATCAGTTGATGATGTCATAATCATTGGATGATGTCATAATCATTTTGTTGATGTCATAATCATTTGATGATGTCATAATCATTTGATGTCATAATCATTGGATGATGACATAATCATTTTTTTGATGTCATAATCATTTGATGATGTCATAATCATTTTGTTGATGTCATAATCATTTGATGATGTCATAATCATTTGATGTCATAATCATTGGATGATGTCATAATCATTTTGTTGAAGTCATAATCATTTGATGATGTCATAATCATTTTGTTGATGTCATAATCATTTTGTTGATGTCATAATCATTGGATGATGTCATAATCATTTTGTTGATGTCATAATCATTTGATGATGTCATAATCATTTGATGTCATAATCATTGGATGATGTCATAATCATTTTGTTGATTTCATAATCATTTGATGATGTCATAATCATTAGATGATGTCATAATCATTTTGTTGATGTCATAATCATTTGATGATGTCATAATCATTTGATGTCACAATCATTGGATGATGTCATAATCATTTTGTTGATGTCATAATCATTTTGTTGATGTCATAATCATTTGATGATGTCATAATCATTTTGTTGATGTCATAATCATTTTGTTGATGTCATAATCATTGGATGATATCATAATCATTTTGTTGATGTCATAATCATTTGATGATGTCATAATCATTTGATGTCATAATCATTGGATGATGTAATAATCATTTGATGTCATAATCATTTTATGATGTCATAATGATTTGATGATGTCATAATCATTTGATGTCATAATCATTGGATGATGTCATAATCATTTGATGATGTCATAATCGTTTTGTTGATGTCATAATCATTTTGTTGTTGTCATAATCATTTTGTTGATGTCATAATCATTTGATGATGTCATAATCATTTGATGTCATAATCATTGGATGATGTCATAATCATTTTGTTGATGTCATAATCATTTGATGATGTCATAATCATTAGATGATGTCATATTCATTTTGTTGATGTCATAATCATTGGATGATGTCATAATCATTGGATGATATCATAATCATTTTGTTGATGTCATAATCATTTGATGATGTCATAATCATTTGATGTCAATATCATTGGATGATGTCATAATCATTTTGTTGATGTCATAATCATTTGATGATGTCATAATCATTTGATGATGTCATAATCATTTTGTTGATGTCATATTCATTTGATGATGTCATAATCATTTGATGTCATAATCATTGGATGATGTCATAATCATTTTGTTGATGTCATAATCATTTTATGATGTCATAATCATTTTGTTGATGTCATAATCAATGGATGATGTCATAATCCTTTTGTTGATGTCATAATCATTTGATGATGTCATAATCATTAGATGATGTCATAATCATTTTGTTGATGTCATAATCATTTGATGATGTCATAATCATTTTGTTGATGTCATAATCATTTTGTTGATGTCATAATGATTTGATGATGTCATAATCATTTTGTTGATGTCATAATCATTTGATGATGTCATAATCATTTGATGTCATAAACATTAGATGATGTCATAATCATTTTGTTGATGTCATAATCATTTCATGATGTCATAATCATTTGATGTCATAATCATTGGATGATGTCATAATCATTTTTTTGATGTCATAATCATTTGATGATGTCATAATCATTAGATAATGTCATAATCATTTTGTTGAAGTCATAATCATTTGATGATGTCATAATCATTTTGTTGATGTCATAATCATTTTGTTGATGTCATAATGATTTGATGATGTCATAATCATTTGATGTCATAATCATTGGATGATGTCATAATCATTTTGTTGATGTCATAATCATTTGATGATGTCATAATCATTTGATGTCATAATCATTGGATGATGTCATAATCATTTTGTTGATTTCATAATCATTTGATGATGTCATAATCATTAGATGATGTCATAATTATTTTGTTGATGTCATAATCATTTGATGATGTCATAATCATTTAATTTCATAATCATTGGATTATTTCATAATCATTTTGTTGATGTCATAATCATTTGATGATGTCATAATCATTAGATGATGTCACAATCATTTTGTTGATGTCATAATCATTAGATGATGTCATAATCATTTTGTTGATGTCATAATCATTTTGTTGATGTCATAATCATTTGATGATGTCATAATCATTTGATGATGTCATGATCATTTTGTTGATGTCATGATCATTAGATGATGTCATAATCATTTTGTTGATGTCATAATCATTTGATGATGTCATAATCATTGGATGATGTCATAATCATTTTGTTGATGTCATAATCATTTGATGATGTCATAATCATTGATGTCATAATCATTGGATGATGTCATAATCATTTTGTTGATGTCATAATCATTGGATGATGTCATAATCATTAGATGATGTCCTAATCATTTTGTTGATGTCATAATCATATGATGATGTCATAATCATTTGATGTCATAATCATTTTGTTGATGTCATAATGATTTGATGATGTCATAATCATTTTGTTGATGTCATAATCATTTGATGATGTCATAATCATTTGATGTCATAATCATTAGATGATGTCATAATCATTTTGTTGATGTCATAATCATTTCATGATGTCATAATCATTTGATGTCATAATCATTGGATGATGTCATAATCATTTTTTTGATGTCATAATCATTTGATGATGTCATAATCATTAGATAATGTCATAATCATTTTGTTGAAGTCATAATCATTTGATGATGTCATAATCATTTTGTTGATGTCATAATCATTTTGTTGATGTCATAATGATTTGATGATGTCATAATCATTTGATGTCATAATCATTGGATGATGTCATAATCATTTTGTTGATGTCATAATCATTTGATGATGTCATAATCATTTGATGTCATAATCATTGGATGATGTCATAATCATTTTGTTGATTTCATAATCATTTGATGATGTCATAATCATTAGATGATGTCATAATCATTTTGTTGATGTCATAATCATTTGATGATGTCATAATCATTTAATTTCATAATCATTGGATTATTTCATAATCATTTTGTTGATGTCATAATCATTTGATGATGTCATAATCATTAGATGATGTCACAATCATTTTGTTGATGTCATAATCATTAGATGATGTCATAATCATTTTGTTGATGTCATAATCATTTTGTTGATGTCATAATCATTTGATGATGTCATAATCATTTGATGATGTCATGATCATTTTGTTGATGTCATGATCATTAGATGATGTCATAATCATTTTGTTGATGTCATAATCATTTGATGATGTCATAATCATTGGATGATGTCATAATCATTTTGTTGATGTCATAATCATTTGATGATGTCATAATCATTGATGTCATAATCATTGGATGATGTCATAATCATTTTGTTGATGTCATAATCATTGGATGATGTCATAATCATTAGATGATGTCCTAATCATTTTGTTGATGTCATAATCATATGATGATGTCATAATCATTTGATGTCATAATCATTTTGTTGATGTCATAATGATTTGATGATGTCATAATCATTTTGTTGATGTCATAATCATTTGATGATGTCATAATCATTTGATGTCATAATCATTTTGTTGATGTCATAATGATTTGATAATGTCATAATCATTTGATGTCATAATCATTGGATGATGTCATAATCATTTTGTTGATGTCATAATCAATTGGTGATGTCATAATCATTGGATGATGTCATAATCATTTTGTTGATGTCATAATCATTTGATGATGTCATAATCATTTGATGTCATAATCATTGGATGATGTCATAATCATTTTTTTGATGTCATAATCATTTGATGATGTCATAATCATTTTGTTGATGTCATAATCATTTGATGATGTCATAATCATTTGATGTCATAATCATTGGATGATGTCATAATCATTTTGTTGAAGTCATAATCATTTGATGATGTCATAATCATTTTGTTGATGTCATAATCATTTGATGATGTCATAATCATTGATGTCATAATCATTGGATGATGTCATAATCATTGGATGATGTCATAATCATTTTGTTGATGTCATAATCATTTGATGATGTCATAATCATTAAATGATGTCATAATCATTTTGTTGATGTCATAATCATTTGATGATGTCATAATCATTGATGTCATAATCATTGGATGATGTCATAATCATTTTGTTGATGTCATAATCAATGGATGATGTCATAATCATTAGATGATGTCATAATCATTTAATTTCATAATCATTGGATTATTTCATAATCATTTTGTTGATGTCATAATCATTTGATGATGTCATAATCATTAGATGATGTCACAATCATTTTGTTGATGTCATAATCATTAGATGATGTCATAATCATTTTGTTGATGTCATAATCATTTTGTTGATGTCATAATCATTTGATGATGTCATAATCATTTGATGATGTCATGATCATTTTGTTGATGTCATGATCATTAGATGATGTCATAATCATTTTGTTGATGTCATAATCATTTGATGATGTCATAATCATTGGATGATGTCATAATCATTTTGTTGATGTCATAATCATTTGATGATGTCATAATCATTGATGTCATAATCATTGGATGATGTCCTAATCATTTTGTTGATGTCATAATCATATGATGATGTCATAATCATTTGATGTCATAATCATTTTGTTGATGTCATAATTATTTGATGATGTCATAATCATTTTGTTGATGTCATAATCATTTGATGATGTCATAATCATTTGATGTCATAATCATTTTGTTGATGTCATAATGATTTGATAATGTCATAATCATTTGATGTCATAATCATTGGATGATGTCATAATCATTTTGTTGATGTCATAATCAATTGATGATGTCATAATCATTGGATGATGTCATAATCATTTTGTTGATGTCATAATCATTTGATGATGTCATAATCATTTGATGTCATAATCATTTTTTTGATGTCATAATCATTTGATGATGTCATAATCATTTTGTTGATGTCATAATCATTTGATGATGTCATAATCATTTGATGTCATAATCATTGGATGATGTCATAATCATTTTGTTGAAGTCATAATCATTTGATGATGTCATAATCAGTTTGTTGATGTCATAATCATTTGATGATGTCATAATCATTGATGTCATAATCATTGGATGATGTCATAATCATTGGATGATGTCATAATCATTTGATGATGTCATAATCATTAAATGATGTCATAATCATTTTGTTGATGTCATAATCATTTGATGATGTCATAATCATTGATGTCATAATCATTGGATGATGTCATAATCATTTTGTTGATGTCATAATCAATGGATGATGTCATAATCATTAGATGATGTCATAATCATTTTGTTGATGTCATAATCATTTGATGATATCATAATCATTTGATGATGTCATAATCATTTTGTTGATGTCATAATCATTTGATGATGTCATAATCATTTGATGATGTCATAATCATTGGATGATGTAATAATCATTTGATGTCATAATCATTTTATGATGTCATAATGATTTGATGATGTCATAATGATTTGATGATGTCATAATCATTTGATGTCATAATCATTGGATGATGTCATAATCATTTGATGATGTCATAATCGTTTTGTTGATGTCATAATGATTTTGTTGATGTCATAATCATTTGATGATGCCATAATCATTTTGTTGATGTCATAATCTTTTGATGATGTCATAATCATTGATGTCATAATCATTGGATGATGTCATAATCATTTTGTTGATGTCATAATCATTTGATGATGTCATAATCATTAGATGATGTCATAATCATTTTGTTGATGTCATAATCATTTGATGATGTCATAATCATTTTGTTGATGTCATAATCATTGGATGATGTCATAATCATTTTGTTGATGTCATAATCATTAAATGATGTCATAATCATTAGATGATGTCCTAATCATTTTGTTGATGTCATAATCATATGATGATGTCATAATCATATGATGATGTCATAATCATTGGATGATGTCATAATCATTTTTTTGAAGTCATAATCATTTGATGATGTCATAATCATTTTGTTGATGTCATAATCATTTTGTTGATGTCATAATCATTGGATGATGTCATAATCATTTTGTTGATGTCATAATCATTGGATGATGTCATAATCATTTTGTTGATTTCATAATCATTTGATGATGTCATAATCATTAGATGATGTCATAATCATTTTGTTGATGTCATAATCATTTGATGATGTCATAATCATTTGATGTCATAATCATTGGATGATGTCATAATCATTTTGTTGATGTCATAATCATTGGATGATGTCATAATCATTTTGTTGATGTCATAATCATTTGATGATGTCATAATCATTTGATGTCATAATCATTGGATGATGTCATAATCATTTTGTTGATTTCATAATCATTTGATGATGTCATAATCATTAGATGATGTCATAATCATTTTGTTGATGTCATAATCATTTGATGATGTCATAATCATTTAATTTCATAATCATTGGATTATTTCATAATCATTTTGTTGATGTCATAATCATTTGATGATGTCATAATCATTAGATGATGTCACAATCATTTTGTTGATGTCATAATCATTAGATGATGTCATAATCATTTTGTTGATGTCATAATCATTTTGTTGATGTCATAATCATTTGATGATGTCATAATCATTTGATGATGTCATGATCATTTTGTTGATGTCATGATCATTAGATGATGTCATAATCATTTTGTTGATGTCATAATCATTTGATGATGTCATAATCATTGGATGATGTCATAATCATTTTGTTGATGTCATAATCATTTGATGATGTCATAATCATTGATGTCATAATCATTGGATGATGTCATAATCATTTTGTTGATGTCATAATCATTGGATGATGTCATAATCATTAGATGATGTCCTAATCATTTTGTTGATGTCATAATCATATGATGATGTCATAATCATTTGATGTCATAATCATTTTGTTGATGTCATAATGATTTGATGATGTCATAATCATTTTGTTGATGTCATAATCATTTGATGATGTCATAATCATTTGATGTCATAATCATTAGATGATGTCATAATCATTTTGTTGATGTCATAATCATTTCATGATGTCATAATCATTTGATGTCATAATCATTGGATGATGTCATAATCATTTTTTTGATGTCATAATCATTTGATGATGTCATAATCATTAGATAATGTCATAATCATTTTGTTGAAGTCATAATCATTTGATGATGTCATAATCATTTTGTTGATGTCATAATCATTTTGTTGATGTCATAATGATTTGATGATGTCATAATCATTTGATGTCATAATCATTGGATGATGTCATAATCATTTTGTTGATGTCATAATCATTTGATGATGTCATAATCATTTGATGTCATAATCATTGGATGATGTCATAATCATTTTGTTGATTTCATAATCATTTGATGATGTCATAATCATTAGATGATGTCATAATCATTTTGTTGATGTCATAATCATTTGATGATGTCATAATCATTTAATTTCATAATCATTGGATTATTTCATAATCATTTTGTTGATGTCATAATCATTTGATGATGTCATAATCATTAGATGATGTCACAATCATTTTGTTGATGTCATAATCATTAGATGATGTCATAATCATTTTGTTGATGTCATAATCATTTTGTTGATGTCATAATCATTTGATGATGTCATAATCATTTGATGATGTCATGATCATTTTGTTGATGTCATGATCATTAGATGATGTCATAATCATTTTGTTGATGTCATAATCATTTGATGATGTCATAATCATTGGATGATGTCATAATCATTTTGTTGATGTCATAATCATTTGATGATGTCATAATCATTGATGTCATAATCATTGGATGATGTCATAATCATTTTGTTGATGTCATAATCATTGGATGATGTCATAATCATTAGATGATGTCCTAATCATTTTGTTGATGTCATAATCATATGATGATGTCATAATCATTTGATGTCATAATCATTTTGTTGATGTCATAATGATTTGATGATGTCATAATCATTTTGTTGATGTCATAATCATTTGATGATGTCATAATCATTTGATGTCATAATCATTTTGTTGATGTCATAATGATTTGATAATGTCATAATCATTTGATGTCATAATCATTGGATGATGTCATAATCATTTTGTTGATGTCATAATCAATTGGTGATGTCATAATCATTGGATGATGTCATAATCATTTTGTTGATGTCATAATCATTTGATGATGTCATAATCATTTGATGTCATAATCATTGGATGATGTCATAATCATTTTTTTGATGTCATAATCATTTGATGATGTCATAATCATTTTGTTGATGTCATAATCATTTGATGATGTCATAATCATTTGATGTCATAATCATTGGATGATGTCATAATCATTTTGTTGAAGTCATAATCATTTGATGATGTCATAATCATTTTGTTGATGTCATAATCATTTGATGATGTCATAATCATTGATGTCATAATCATTGGATGATGTCATAATCATTGGATGATGTCATAATCATTTTGTTGATGTCATAATCATTTGATGATGTCATAATCATTAAATGATGTCATAATCATTTTGTTGATGTCATAATCATTTGATGATGTCATAATCATTGATGTCATAATCATTGGATGATGTCATAATCATTTTGTTGATGTCATAATCAATGGATGATGTCATAATCATTAGATGATGTCATAATCATTTAATTTCATAATCATTGGATTATTTCATAATCATTTTGTTGATGTCATAATCATTTGATGATGTCATAATCATTAGATGATGTCACAATCATTTTGTTGATGTCATAATCATTTTGTTGATGTCATAATCATTTGATGATGTCATAATCATTTGATGATGTCATGATCATTTTGTTGATGTCATGATCATTAGATGATGTCATAATCATTTTGTTGATGTCATAATCATTTGATGATGTCATAATCATTGGATGATGTCATAATCATTTTGTTGATGTCATAATCATTTGATGATGTCATAATCATTGATGTCATAATCATTGGATGATGTCCTAATCATTTTGTTGATGTCATAATCATATGATGATGTCATAATCATTTGATGTCATAATCATTTTGTTGATGTCATAATGATTTGATGATGTCATAATCATTTTGTTGATGTCATAATCATTTGATGATGTCATAATCATTTGATGTCATAATCATTTTGTTGATGTCATAATGATTTGATAATGTCATAATCATTTGATGTCATAATCATTGGATGATGTCATAATCATTTTGTTGATGTCATAATCAATTGATGATGTCATAATCATTGGATGATGTCATAATCATTTTGTTGATGTCATAATCATTTGATGATGTCATAATCATTTGATGTCATAATCATTTTTTTGATGTCATAATCATTTGATGATGTCATAATCATTTTGTTGATGTCATAATCATTTGATGATGTCATAATCATTTGATGTCATAATCATTGGATGATGTCATAATCATTTTGTTGAAGTCATAATCATTTGATGATGTCATAATCAGTTTGTTGATGTCATAATCATTTGATGATGTCATAATCATTGATGTCATAATCATTGGATGATGTCATAATCATTGGATGATGTCATAATCATTTGATGATGTCATAATCATTAAATGATGTCATAATCATTTTGTTGATGTCATAATCATTTGATGATGTCATAATCATTGATGTCATAATCATTGGATGATGTCATAATCATTTTGTTGATGTCATAATCAATGGATGATGTCATAATCATTAGATGATGTCATAATCATTTTGTTGATGTCATAATCATTTGATGATATCATAATCATTTGATGATGTCATAATCATTTTGTTGATGTCATAATCATTTGATGATGTCATAATCATTTGATGATGTCATAATCATTGGATGATGTAATAATCATTTGATGTCATAATCATTTTATGATGTCATAATGATTTGATGATGTCATAATGATTTGATGATGTCATAATCATTTGATGTCATAATCATTGGATGATGTCATAATCATTTGATGATGTCATAATCGTTTTGTTGATGTCATAATGATTTTGTTGATGTCATAATCATTTGATGATGCCATAATCATTTTGTTGATGTCATAATCTTTTGATGATGTCATAATCATTGATGTCATAATCATTGGATGATGTCATAATCATTTTGTTGATGTCATAATCATTTGATGATGTCATAATCATTAGATGATGTCATAATCATTTTGTTGATGTCATAATCATTTGATGATGTCATAATCATTTTGTTGATGTCATAATCATTGGATGATGTCATAATCATTTTGTTGATGTCATAATCATTAAATGATGTCATAATCATTAGATGATGTCCTAATCATTTTGTTGATGTCATAATCATATGATGATGTCATAATCATATGATGATGTCATAATCATTGGATGATGTCATAATCATTTTTTTGAAGTCATAATCATTTGATGATGTCATAATCATTTTGTTGATGTCATAATCATTTTGTTGATGTCATAATCATTGGATGATGTCATAATCATTTTGTTGATGTCATAATCATTGGATGATGTCATAATCATTTTGTTGATTTCATAATCATTTGATGATGTCATAATCATTAGATGATGTCATAATCATTTTGTTGATGTCATAATCATTTGATGATGTCATAATCATTTGATGTCATAATCATTGGATGATGTCATAATCATTTTGTTGATGTCATAATCATTGGATGATGTCATAATCATTTTGTTGATGTCATAATCATTTGATGATGTCATAATCATTTGATGTCATAATCATTGGATGATGTCATAATCATTTTGTTGATTTCATAATCATTTGATGATGTCATAATCATTAGATGATGTCATAATCATTTTGTTGATGTCATAATCATTTGATGATGTCATAATCATTTGATGTCATAATCATTGGATGATGTCATAATCATTTTGTTGATGTCATAATCATTTGATGATGTCATAATCATTAGATGATGTCATAATCATTTTGTAGATGTCATAATCATTTGATGATGTCATAATCATTAGATGATGTCATAATCATTTTGTTGATGTCATAATCATTTGATGATGTCATAATCATTAGATGATGTCATAATCATTTTGTTGATGTCATAATCATTTGATGATGTCATAATCATTTGATGTCACAATCATTGGATGATGTCATAATCATTTTGTTGATGTCATAATCATTTGATGATGTCATAATCATTTGATGATGTCATAATCATTTTGTTGATGTCATAATCATTTGATGATGTCATAATCATTTGATGTCATAATCATTGGATGATGTCATAATCATTTTGTTGATGTCATAATCATTTTGTTGATGTCATAATCATTGGATGATGTCATAATCCTTTTGTTGATGTCATAATCATTTGATGATGTCATAATCATTAGATGATGTCATAATCATTTTGTTGAAGTCATAATCATTTGATGATGTCATAATCATTTGATGTCATAATCATTGGATGATGTAATAATCATTTGATGTCATAATCATTTTATGATGTCATAATGATTTGATGATGTCATAATCATTTTGTTGTTGTCATAATCATTTTGTTGATGTCATAATCATTTGATGATGTCATAATCATTTGATGTCATAATCATTGGATGATGTCATAATCATTTTGTTGATGGCATAATCATTTGATGATGTCATAATCATTAGATTATGTCATATTCATTTTGTTGATGTCTTAATCATTGGATAATGTCATAATCATTGGATGATATCATAATAATTTTGTTGATGTCATAATCATTTGATGATGTCATAATCATTTGATGTCATAATCATTGGATGATGTAACAATCATTTGATGTCATAATCATTTGATGATGTCATAATCGTTTTGTTGATGTCATAATCATTTTGTTGTTGTCATAATCATTTTGTTGATGTCATAATCATTTGATGATGTCATAATCATTTGATGTCATAATCATTGGATGATGTCATAATCATTTTGTTGATGGCATAATCATTTGATGATGTCATAATCATTAGATGATGTCATATTCATTTTGTTGATGTCTTAATCATTGGATGATGTCATAATCATTGGATGATATCATAATCATTTTGTTGATGTCATAATCATTTGATGATGCCATAATCATTTGATGTCAATATCATTGGATGATGTCATAATCATTTTGTTGATGTCATAATCATTTGATGATGTCATAATAATTTGATGATGTCATAATCATTTTGTTGATGTCATATTCATTTGATGATGTCATAATCATTTGATGTCATAATCATTGGATGATGTCATAATCATTTTGTTGATGTCATAATCATTTTATGATGTCATAATCATTTTGTTGATGTCATAATCAATGGATGATGTCATAATCCTTTTGTTGATGTCATAATCATTTGATGATGTCATAATCATTAGATGATGTCATATTCATTTTGTTGATGTCTTAATCATTGGATGATGTCATAATCATTGGATGATATCATAATAATTTTGTTGATGTCATAATCATTTGATGATGTCATAATCATTTGATGTCATAATCATTGGATGATGTAACAATCATTTGATGTCATAATCATTTGATGATGTCATAATCGTTTTGTTGATGTCATAATCATTTTGTTGTTGTCATAATCATTTTGTTGATGTCATAATCATTAGATGATGTCATAATCATTTTGTTGATGTCATAATCATTTGATGATGTCATAATCATTTGATGTCATAAACATTAGATGATGTCATAATCATTTTGTTGATGTCATAATCATTTCATGATGTCATAATCATTTGATGTCATAATCATTGGATGATGTCATAATCATTTTTTTGATGTCATAATCATTTGATGATGTCATAATCATTAGATAATGTCATAATCATTTTGTTGAAGTCATAATCATTTGATGATGTCATAATCATTTTGTTGATGTCATAATCATTTTGTTGATGTCATAATGATTTGATGATGTCATAATCATTTGATGTCATAATCATTGGATGATGTCATAATCATTTTGTTGATGTCATAATCATTTGATGATGTCATAATCATTTGATGTCATAATCATTGGATGATGTCATAATCATTTTGTTGATTTCATAATCATTTGATGATGTCATAATCATTAGATGATGTCATAATCATTTTGTTGATGTCATAATCATTTGATGATGTCATAATCATTTAATTTCATAATCATTGGATTATTTCATAATCATTTTGTTGATGTCATAATCATTTGATGATGTCATAATCATTAGATGATGTCACAATCATTTTGTTGATGTCATAATCATTAGATGATGTCATAATCATTTTGTTGATGTCATAATCATTTTGTTGATGTCATAATCATTTGATGATGTCATAATCATTTGATGTTGTCATGATCATTTTGTTGATGTCATGATCATTAGATGATGTCATAATCATTTTGTTGATGTCATAATCATTTGATGATGTCATAATCATTGGATGATGTCATAATCATTTTGTTGATGTCATAATCATTTGATGATGTCATAATCATTGATGTCATAATCATTGGATGATGTCATAATCATTTTGTTGATGTCATAATCATTGGATGATGTCATAATCATTAGATGATGTCCTAATCATTTTGTTGATGTCATAATGATTTGATGATGTCATAATCATTTTGTTGATGTCATAATCATTTGATGATGTCATAATCATTTGATGTCATAATCATTAGATGATGTCATAATCATTTTGTTGATGTCATAATCATTTCATGATGTCATAATCATTTGATGTCATAATCATTGGATGATGTCATAATCATTTTTTTGATGTCATAATCATTTGATGATGTCATAATCATTAGATAATGTCATAATCATTTTGTTGAAGTCATAATCATTTGATGATGTCATAATCATTTTGTTGATGTCATAATCATTTTGTTGATGTCATAATGATTTGATGATGTCATAATCATTTGATGTCATAATCATTGGATGATGTCATAATCATTTTGTTGATGTCATAATCATTTGATGATGTCATAATCATTTGATGTCATAATCATTGGATGATGTCATAATCATTTTGTTGATTTCATAATCATTTGATGATGTCATAATCATTAGATGATGTCATAATCATTTTGTTGATGTCATAATCATTTGATGATGTCATAATCATTTAATTTCATAATCATTGGATTATTTCATAATCATTTTGTTGATGTCATAATCATTTGATGATGTCATAATCATTAGATGATGTCACAATCATTTTGTTGATGTCATAATCATTAGATGATGTCATAATCATTTTGTTGATGTCATAATCATTTTGTTGATGTCATAATCATTTGATGATGTCATAATCATTTGATGATGTCATGATCATTTTGTTGATGTCATGATCATTAGATGATGTCATAATCATTTTGTTGATGTCATAATCATTTGATGATGTCATAATCATTGGATGATGTCATAATCATTTTGTTGATGTCATAATCATTTGATGATGTCATAATCATTGATGTCATAATCATTGGATGATGTCATAATCATTTTGTTGATGTCATAATCATTGGATGATGTCATAATCATTAGATGATGTCCTAATCATTTTGTTGATGTCATAATCATATGATGATGTCATAATCATTTGATGTCATAATCATTTTGTTGATGTCATAATGATTTGATGATGTCATAATCATTTTGTTGATGTCATAATCATTTGATGATGTCATAATCATTTGATGTCATAATCATTTTGTTGATGTCATAATGATTTGATAATGTCATAATCATTTGATGTCATAATCATTGGATGATGTCATAATCATTTTGTTGATGTCATAATCAATTGGTGATGTCATAATCATTGGATGATGTCATAATCATTTTGTTGATGTCATAATCATTTGATGATGTCATAATCATTTGATGTCATAATCATTGGATGATGTCATAATCATTTTTTTGATGTCATAATCATTTGATGATGTCATAATCATTTTGTTGATGTCATAATCATTTGATGATGTCATAATCATTTGATGTCATAATCATTGGATGATGTCATAATCATTTTGTTGAAGTCATAATCATTTGATGATGTCATAATCATTTTGTTGATGTCATAATCATTTGATGATGTCATAATCATTGATGTCATAATCATTGGATGATGTCATAATCATTGGATGATGTCATAATCATTTTGTTGATGTCATAATCATTTGATGATGTCATAATCATTAAATGATGTCATAATCATTTTGTTGATGTCATAATCATTTGATGATGTCATAATCATTGATGTCATAATCATTGGATGATGTCATAATCATTTTGTTGATGTCATAATCAATGGATGATGTCATAATCATTAGATGATGTCATAATCATTTAATTTCATAATCATTGGATTATTTCATAATCATTTTGTTGATGTCATAATCATTTGATGATGTCATAATCATTAGATGATGTCACAATCATTTTGTTGATGTCATAATCATTAGATGATGTCATAATCATTTTGTTGATGTCATAATCATTTGATGATGTCATAATCATTTGATGATGTCATGATCATTTTGTTGATGTCATGATCATTAGATGATGTCATAATCATTTTGTTGATGTCATAATCATTTGATGATGTCATAATCATTGGATGATGTCATAATCATTTTGTTGATGTCATAATCATTTGATGATGTCATAATCATTGATGTCATAATCATTGGATGATGTCCTAATCATTTTGTTGATGTCATAATCATATGATGATGTCATAATCATTTGATGTCATAATCATTTTGTTGATGTCATAATGATTTGATGATGTCATAATCATTTTGTTGATGTCATAATCATTTGATGATGTCATAATCATTTGATGTCATAATCATTTTGTTGATGTCATAATGATTTGATAATGTCATAATCATTTGATGTCATAATCATTGGATGATGTCATTATCATTTTGTTGATGTCATAATCAATTGATGATGTCATAATCATTGGATGATGTCATAATCATTTTGTTGATGTCATAATCATTTGATGATGTCATAATCATTTGATGTCATAATCATTTTTTTGATGTCATAATCATTTGATGATGTCATAATCATTTTGTTGATGTCATAATCATTTGATGATGTCATAATCATTTGATGTCATAATCATTGGATGATGTCATAATCATTTTGTTGAAGTCATAATCATTTGATGATGTCATAATCAGTTTGTTGATGTCATAATCATTTGATGATGTCATAATCATTGATGTCATAATCATTGGATGATGTCATAATCATTGGATGATGTCATAATCATTTGATGATGTCATAATCATTAAATGATGTCATAATCATTTTGTTGATGTCATAATCATTTGATGATGTCATAATCATTGATGTCATAATCATTGGATGATGTCATAATCATTTTGTTGATGTCATAATCAATGGATGATGTCATAATCATTAGATGATGTCATAATCATTTTGTTGATGTCATAATCATTTGATGATATCATAATCATTTGATGATGTCATAATCATTTTGTTGATGTCATAATCATTTGATGATGTCATAATCATTTGATGATGTCATAATCATTGGATGATGTAATAATCATTTGATGTCATAATCATTTTATGATGTCATAATGATTTGATGATGTCATAATGATTTGATGATGTCATAATCATTTGATGTCATAATCATTGGATGATGTCATAATCATTTGATGATGTCATAATCGTTTTGTTGATGTCATAATGATTTTGTTGATGTCATAATCATTTGATGATGCCATAATCATTTTGTTGATGTCATAATCTTTTGATGATGTCATAATCATTGATGTCATAATCATTGGATGATGTCATAATCATTTTGTTGATGTCATAATCATTTGATGATGTCATAATCATTAGATGATGTCATAATCATTTTGTTGATGTCATAATCATTTGATGATGTCATAATCATTTTGTTGATGTCATAATCATTGGATGATGTCATAATCATTTTGTTGATGTCATAATCATTAAATGATGTCATAATCATTAGATGATGTCCTAATCATTTTGTTGATGTCATAATCATATGATGATGTCATAATCATATGATGATGTCATAATCATTGGATGATGTCATAATCATTTTTTTGAAGTCATAATCATTTGATGATGTCATAATCATTTTGTTGATGTCATAATCATTTTGTTGATGTCATAATCATTGGATGATGTCATAATCATTTTGTTGATGTCATAATCATTGGATGATGTCATAATCATTTTGTTGATTTCATAATCATTTGATGATGTCATAATCATTAGATGATGTCATAATCATTTTGTTGATGTCATAATCATTTGATGATGTCATAATCATTTGATGTCATAATCATTGGATGATGTCATAATCATTTTGTTGATGTCATAATCATTGGATGATGTCATAATCATTTTGTTGATGTCATAATCATTTGATGATGTCATAATCATTTGATGTCATAATCATTGGATGATGTCATAATCATTTTGTTGATTTCATAATCATTTGATGATGTCATAATCATTAGATGATGTCATAATCATTTTGTTGATGTCATAATCATTTGATGATGTCATAATCATTTGATGTCATAATCATTGGATGATGTCATAATCATTTTGTTGATGTCATAATCATTTGATGATGTCATAATCATTAGATGATGTCATAATCATTTTGTAGATGTCATAATCATTTGATGATGTCATAATCATTAGATGATGTCATAATCATTTTGTTGATGTCATAATCATTTGATGATGTCATAATCATTAGATGATGTCATAATCATTTTGTTGATGTCATAATCATTTGATGATGTCATAATCATTTGATGTCACAATCATTGGATGATGTCATAATCATTTTGTTGATGTCATAATCATTTGATGATGTCATAATCATTTGATGATGTCATAATCATTTTGTTGATGTCATAATCATTTGATGATGTCATAATCATTTGATGTCATAATCATTGGATGATGTCATAATCATTTTGTTGATGTCATAATCATTTTGTTGATGTCATAATCATTGGATGATGTCATAATCCTTTTGTTGATGTCATAATCATTTGATGATGTCATAATCATTAGATGATGTCATAATCATTTTGTTGAAGTCATAATCATTTGATGATGTCATAATCATTTGATGTCATAATCATTGGATGATGTAATAATCATTTGATGTCATAATCATTTTATGATGTCATAATGATTTGATGATGTCATAATCATTTTGTTGTTGTCATAATCATTTTGTTGATGTCATAATCATTTGATGATGTCATAATCATTTGATGTCATAATCATTGGATGATGTCATAATCATTTTGTTGATGGCATAATCATTTGATGATGTCATAATCATTAGATGATGTCATATTCATTTTGTTGATGTCTTAATCATTGGATGATGTCATAATCATTGGATGATATCATAATAATTTTGTTGATGTCATAATCATTTGATGATGTCATAATCATTTGATGTCATAATCATTGGATGATGTAACAATCATTTGATGTCATAATCATTTGATGATGTCATAATCGTTTTGTTGATGTCATAATCATTTTGTTGTTGTCATAATCATTTTGTTGATGTCATAATCATTTGATGATGTCATAATCATTTGATGTCATAATCATTGGATGATGTCATAATCATTTTGTTGATGGCATAATCATTTGATGATGTCATAATCATTAGATGATGTCATATTCATTTTGTTGATGACTTAATCATTGGATGATGTCATAATCATTGGATGATATCATAATCATTTTGTTGATGTCATAATCATTTGATGATGTCATAATCATTTGATGTCAATATCATTGGATGATGTCATAATCATTTTGTTGATGTCATAATCATTTGATGATGTCATAATCATTTGATGATGTCATAATCATTTTGTTGATGTCATATTCATTTGATGATGTCATAATCATTTGATGTCATAATCATTGGATGATGTCATAATCATTTTGTTGATGTCATAATCATTTTATGATGTCATAATCATTTTGTTGATGTCATAATCAATGGATGATGTCATAATCCTTTTGTTGATGTCATAATCATTTGATGATGTCATAATCATTAGATGATGTCATAATCATTTTGTTGATGTCATAATCATTTGATGATGTCATAATCATTTTGTTGATGTCATAATCATTTTGTTGATGTCATAATGATTTGATGATGTCATAATCATTTTGATGATGTCATAATCATTTGATGATGTCATAATCATTTGATGTCATAATCATTGAATGATGTCATAATCATTTTGTTGATGTCATGATCATTTGATGATGTCATAATCATTTGATGTCATAATCATTTTGTTGATGTCATAATGATTTGATGATATAATCATTTGATGTCATAATCATTGGATGATGTCATAATCATTTTGTTGATGTCATAATCATTTGATGATGTCATAATCATTTGATTTCATAATCATTGGATGATGTCATAATCATTTGATGATGTCATAATCATTGGATGATGTCATAATCATTAGATGATGTCCTAATCATTTTGTTGATGTCATAATGATTTGATGATGTCATAATCATTTTGTTGATGTCATGATCATTAGATGATGTCATAATCATTTTGTTGATGTCATAATCATTTGATGATGTCATAATCATTGGATGATGTCATAATCATTTTGTTGATGTCATAATCATTTGATGATGTCATAATCATTGATGTCATAATCATTGGATGATGTCATAATCATTTTGTTGATGTCATAATCATTGGATGATGTCATAATCATTAGATGATGTCCTAATCATTTTGTTGATGTCATAATGATTTGATGATGTCATAATCATTTTGTTGATGTCATAATCATTTGATGATGTCATAATCATTTGATGTCATAATCATTAGATGATGTCATAATCATTTTGTTGATGTCATAATCATTTCATGATGTCATAATCATTTGATGTCATAATCATTGGATGATGTCATAATCATTTTTTTGATGTCATAATCATTTGATGATGTCATAATCATTAGATAATGTCATAATCATTTTGTTGAAGTCATAATCATTTGATGATGTCATAATCATTTTGTTGATGTCATAATCATTTTGTTGATGTCATAATGATTTGATGATGTCATAATCATTTGATGTCATAATCATTGGATGATGTCATAATCATTTTGTTGATGTCATAATCATTTGATGATGTCATAATCATTTGATGTCATAATCATTGGATGATGTCATAATCATTTTGTTGATTTCATAATCATTTGATGATGTCATAATCATTAGATGATGTCATAATCATTTTGTTGATGTCATAATCATTTGATGATGTCATAATCATTTAATTTCATAATCATTGGATTATTTCATAATCATTTTGTTGATGTCATAATCATTTGATGATGTCATAATCATTAGATGATGTCACAATCATTTTGTTGATGTCATAATCATTAGATGATGTCATAATCATTTTGTTGATGTCATAATCATTTTGTTGATGTCATAATCATTTGATGATGTCATAATCATTTGATGATGTCATGATCATTTTGTTGATGTCATGATCATTAGATGATGTCATAATCATTTTGTTGATGTCATAATCATTTGATGATGTCATAATCATTGGATGATGTCATAATCATTTTGTTGATGTCATAATCATTTGATGATGTCATAATCATTGATGTCATAATCATTGGATGATGTCATAATCATTTTGTTGATGTCATAATCATTGGATGATGTCATAATCATTAGATGATGTCCTAATCATTTTGTTGATGTCATAATCATATGATGATGTCATAATCATTTGATGTCATAATCATTGGATGATGTCATAATCATTTTGTTGATGTCATAATCATTTGATGATGTCATAATCATTTGATGTCATAATCATTGGATGATGTCATAATCATTTTGTTGATTTCATAATCATTTGATGATGTCATAATCATTAGATGATGTCATAATCATTTTGTTGATGTCATAATCATTTGATGATGTCATAATCATTTAATTTCATAATCATTGGATTATTTCATAATCATTTTGTTGATGTCATAATCATTTGATGATGTCATAATCATTAGATGATGTCACAATCATTTTGTTGATGTCATAATCATTAGATGATGTCATAATCATTTTGTTGATGTCATAATCATTTTGTTGATGTCATAATCATTTGATGATGTCATAATCATTTGATGATGTCATGATCATTTTGTTGATGTCATGATCATTAGATGATGTCATAATCATTTTGTTGATGTCATAATCATTTGATGATGTCATAATCATTGGATGATGTCATAATCATTTTGTTGATGTCATAATCATTTGATGATGTCATAATCATTGATGTCATAATCATTGGATGATGTCATAATCATTTTGTTGATATCATAATCATTGGATGATGTCATAATCATTAGATGATGTCCTAATCATTTTGTTGATGTCATAATCATATGATGATGTCATAATCATTTGATGTCATAATCATTTTGTTGATGTCATAATGATTTGATGATGTCATAATCATTTTGTTGATGTCATAATCATTTGATGATGTCATAATCATTTGATGTCATAATCATTTTGTTGATGTCATAATGATTTGATAATGTCATAATCATTTGATGTCATAATCATTGGATGATGTCATAATCATTTTGTTGATGTCATAATCAATTGGTGATGTCATAA
Organism: Dendrobates tinctorius; assembly: GCF_039654945.1. Taxonomy (NCBI): domain Eukaryota; kingdom Metazoa; phylum Chordata; class Amphibia; order Anura; family Dendrobatidae; genus Dendrobates; species Dendrobates tinctorius. The sequence goes on along the minus strand of NW_027361687.1, from coordinate 37,331,495 downwards.
TCATTGGATGATGTCATAATCATTTTGTTGATGTCATAATCATTTGATGATGTCATAATCATTTGATGTCATAATCATTGGATGATGTCATAATCATTTTTTTGATGTCATAATCATTTGATGATGTCATAATCATTTTGTTGATGTCATAATCATTTGATGATGTCATAATCATTTGATGTCATAATCATTGGATGATGTCATAATCATTTTGTTGAAGTCATAATCATTTGATGATGTCATAATCATTTTGTTGATGTCATAATCATTTGATGATGTCATAATCATTGATGTCATAATCATTGGATGATGTCATAATCATTGGATGATGTCATAATCATTTTGTTGATGTCATAATCATTTGATGATGTCATAATCATTAAATGATGTCATAATCATTTTGTTGATGTCATAATCATTTGATGATGTCATAATCATTGATGTCATAATCATTGGATGATGTCATAATCATTTTGTTGATGTCATAATCAATGGATGATGTCATAATCATTAGATGATGTCATAATCATTTAATTTCATAATCATTGGATTATTTCATAATCATTTTGTTGATGTCATAATCATTTGATGATGTCATAATCATTAGATGATGTCACAATCATTTTGTTGATGTCATAATCATTAGATGATGTCATAATCATTTTGTTGATGTCATAATCATTTTGTTGATGTCATAATCATTTGATGATGTCATAATCATTTGATGATGTCATGATCATTTTGTTGATGTCATGATCATTAGATGATGTCATAATCATTTTGTTGATGTCATAATCATTTGATGATGTCATAATCATTGGATGATGTCATAATCATTTTGTTGATGTCATAATCATTTGATGATGTCATAATCATTGATGTCATAATCATTGGATGATGTCCTAATCATTTTGTTGATGTCATAATCATATGATGATGTCATAATCATTTGATGTCATAATCATTTTGTTGATGTCATAATGATTTGATGATGTCATAATCATTTTGTTGATGTCATAATCATTTGATGATGTCATAATCATTTGATGTCATAATCATTTTGTTGATGTCATAATGATTTGATAATGTCATAATCATTTGATGTCATAATCATTGGATGATGTCATTATCATTTTGTTGATGTCATAATCAATTTATGATGTCATAATCATTGGATGATGTCATAATCATTTTGTTGATGTCATAATCATTTGATGATGTCATAATCATTTGATGTCATAATCATTTTTTTGATGTCATAATCATTTGATGATGTCATAATCATTTTGTTGATGTCATAATCATTTGATGATGTCATAATCATTTGATGTCATAATCATTGGATGATGTCATAATCATTTTGTTGAAGTCATAATCATTTGATGATGTCATAATCAGTTTGTTGATGTCATAATCATTTGATGATGTCATAATCATTGATGTCATAATCATTGGATGATGTCATAATCATTGGATGATGTCATAATCATTTGATGATGTCATAATCATTAAATGATGTCATAATCATTTTGTTGATGTCATAATCATTTGATGATGTCATAATCATTGATGTCATAATCATTGGATGATGTCATAATCATTTTGTTGATGTCATAATCAATGGATGATGTCATAATCATTAGATGATGTCATAATCATTTTGTTGATGTCATAATCATTTGATGATATCATAATCATTTGATGATGTCATAATCATTTTGTTGATGTCATAATCATTTGATGATGTCATAATCATTTGATGATGTCATAATCATTGGATGATGTAATAATCATTTGATGTCATAATCATTTTATGATGTCATAATGATTTGATGATGTCATAATGATTTGATGATGTCATAATCATTTGATGTCATAATCATTGGATGATGTCATAATCATTTGATGATGTCATAATCGTTTTGTTGATGTCATAATGATTTTGTTGATGTCATAATCATTTGATGATGCCATAATCATTTTGTTGATGTCATAATCTTTTGATGATGTCATAATCATTGATGTCATAATCATTGGATGATGTCATAATCATTTTGTTGATGTCATAATCATTTGATGATGTCATAATCATTAGATGATGTCATAATCATTTTGTTGATGTCATAATCATTTGATGATGTCATAATCATTTTGTTGATGTCATAATCATTGGATGATGTCATAATCATTTTGTTGATGTCATAATCATTAAATGATGTCATAATCATTAGATGATGTCCTAATCATTTTGTTGATGTCATAATCATATGATGATGTCATAATAATATGATGATGTCATAATCATTGGATGATGTCATAATCATTTTTTTGAAGTCATAATCATTTGATGATGTCATAATCATTTTGTTGATGTCATAATCATTTTGTTGATGTCATAATCATTGGATGATGTCATAATCATTTTGTTGATGTCATAATCATTGGATGATGTCATAATCATTTTGTTGATTTCATAATCATTTGATGATGTCATAATCATTAGATGATGTCATAATCATTTTGTTGATGTCATAATCATTTGATGATGTCATAATCATTTGATGTCATAATCATTGGATGATGTCATAATCATTTTGTTGATGTCATAATCATTGGATGATGTCATAATCATTTTGTTGATGTCATAATCATTTGATGATGTCATAATCATTTGATGTCATAATCATTGGATGATGTCATAATCATTTTGTTGATTTCATAATCATTTGATGATGTCATAATCATTAGATGATGTCATAATCATTTTGTTGATGTCATAATCATTTGATGATGTCATAATCAATTGATGTCATAATCATTGGATGATGTCATAATCATTTTGTTGATGTCATAATCATTTGATGATGTCATAATCATTAGATGATGTCATAATCATTTTGTAGATGTCATAATCATTTGATGATGTCATAATCATTAGATGATGTCATAATCATTTTGTTGATGTCATAATCATTTGATGATGTCATAATCATTAGATGATGTCATAATCATTTTGTTGATGTCATAATCATTTGATGATGTCATAATCATTTGATGTCACAATCATTGGATGATGTCATAATCATTTTGTTGATGTCATAATCATTTGATGATGTCATAATCATTTGATGATGTCATAATCATTTTGTTGATGTCATAATCATTTGATGATGTCATAATCATTTGATGTCATAATCATTGGATGATGTCATAATCATTTTGTTGATGTCATAATCATTTTGTTGATGTCATAATCATTGGATGATGTCATAATCCTTTTGTTGATGTCATAATCATTTGATGATGTCATAATCATTAGATGATGTCATAATCATTTTGTTGAAGTCATAATCATTTGATGATGTCATAATCATTTGATGTCATAATCATTGGATGATGTAATAATCATTTGATGTCATAATCATTTTATGATGTCATAATGATTTGATGATGTCATAATCATTTTGTTGTTGTCATAATCATTTTGTTGATGTCATAATCATTTGATGATGTCATAATCATTTGATGTCATAATCATTGGATGATGTCATAATCATTTTGTTGATGGCATAATCATTTGATGATGTCATAATCATTAGATGATGTCATATTCATTTTGTTGATGTCTTAATCATTGGATGATGTCATAATCATTGGATGATATCATAATAATTTTGTTGATGTCATAATCATTTGATGATGTCATAATCATTTGATGTCATAATCATTGGATGATGTAACAATCATTTGATGTCATAATCATTTGATGATGTCATAATCGTTTTGTTGATGTCATAATCATTTTGTTGTTGTCATAATCATTTTGTTGATGTCATAATCATTTGATGATGTCATAATCATTTGATGTCATAATCATTGGATGATGTCATAATCATTTTGTTGATGGCATAATCATTTGATGATGTCATAATCATTAGATGATGTCATATTCATTTTGTTGATGACTTAATCATTGGATGATGTCATAATCATTGGATGATATCATAATCATTTTGTTGATGTCATAATCATTTGATGATGTCATAATCATTTGATGTCAATATCATTGGATGATGTCATAATCATTTTGTTGATGTCATAATCATTTGATGATGTCATAATCATTTGATGATGTCATAATCATTTTGTTGATGTCATATTCATTTGATGATGTCATAATCATTTGATGTCATAATCATTGGATGATGTCATAATCATTTTGTTGATGTCATAATCATTTTATGATGTCATAATCATTTTGTTGATGTCATAATCAATGGATGATGTCATAATCCTTTTGTTGATGTCATAATCATTTGATGATGTCATAATCATTAGATGATGTCATAATCATTTTGTTGATGTCATAATCATTTGATGATGTCATAATCATTTTGTTGATGTCATAATCATTTTGTTGATGTCATAATGATTTGATGATGTCATAATCATTTTGATGATGTCATAATCATTTGATGATGTCATAATCATTTGATGTCATAATCATTGAATGATGTCATAATCATTTTGTTGATGTCATGATCATTTGATGATGTCATAATCATTTGATGTCATAATCATTTTGTTGATGTCATAATGATTTGATGATATAATCATTTGATGTCATAATCATTGGATGATGTCATAATCATTTTGTTGATGTCATAATCATTTGATGATGTCATAATCATTTGATTTCATAATCATTGGATGATGTCATAATCATTTGATGATGTCATAATGATTTTGTTGATGTCATAATCATTTGATGATGCCATAATCATTTTGTTGATGTCATAATCTTTTGATGATGTCATAATCATTGATGTCATAATCATTGGATGATGTCATAATCATTTTGTTGATGTCATAATCATTTGATGATGTCATAATCATTAGATGATGTCATAATCATTTTGTTGATGTCATAATCATTTGATGATGTCATAATCATTGATGTCATAATCATTGGATGATGTCATAATCATTTTGTTGATGTCATAATCATTGGATGATGTCATAATCATTAGATGATGTCCTAATCATTTTGTTGATGTCATAATCATATGATGATGTCGTAATCATTTGATGTCATAATCATTTTGTTGATGTCATAAAGATTTGATGATGTCATAATCATTTTGTTGATGTCATAATCATTTGATGATGTCATAATCATTTGATGTCATAATCATTTTGTAGATGTCATAATGATTTGATAATGTCATAATCATTTGATGTCATAATCATTGGATGATGTCATAATCATTTTGTTGATGTCATAATCAGTTGATGATGTCATAATCATTGGATGATGTCATAATCATTTTGTTGATGTCATCATCATTTGATGATGTCATAATCATTTGATGTCATAATCATTGGATGATGACATAATCATTTTTTTGATGTCATAATCATTTGATGATGTCATAATCATTTTGTTGAAGTCATAATCATTTGATGATGTCATAATCATTTTGTTGATGTCATAATCATTGGATGATGTCATAATCATTTTGTTGATGTCATAATCATTTGATGATGTCATAATCATTTGATGTCATAATCATTGGATGATGTCATAATCATTTTGTTGATTTCATAATCATTTGATGATGTCATACTCATTAGATGATGTCATAATCATTTTGTTGATGTCATAATCATTTGATGATGTCATAATCATTTGATGTCACAATCATTGGATGATGTCATAATCATTTTGTTGATGTCATAATCATTTTGTTGATGTCATAATCATTTGATGATGTCATAATCATTTTGTTGATGTCATAATCATTTGATGACGTCATAATCATTTGATGTCATAATCATTGGATGATGTCATAATCATTTTGTTGATGTCATAATCATTTTGTTGATGTCATAATCATTGGATGATGTCATAATCCTTTTGTTGATGTCATAATCATTTGATGATGTCATAATCATTAGATGATGTCATAATCATTTTGTTGATGTCATAATCATTTGATGATGTCATAATCATTTGATGTCATTATCATTGGATGATGTAATAATCATTTGATGTCATAATCATTTTATGATGTCATAATGATTTGATGATGTCATAATCATTTGATGTCATAATCATTGGATGATGTCATAATCATTTGATAATGTCATAATCGTTTTGTTGATGTCATAATCATTTTGTTGTTGTCATAATCATTTGATGATGTCATAATCATTTGATGTCATAATCATTGGATGATGTCATAATCATTTTGTTGATGTCATAATCATTTGATGATGTCATAATCATTAGATGATGTCATGATCATTTTGTTGATGTCATAATCATTGGATGATGTCATAATCATTGGATGATGTCATAATCATTTTGTTGATGTCATAATCATTTGATGATGTCATAATCATTTGATGTAATAATCATTGGATGATGTCATAATCATTTTGTTGATGTCATAATCATTTGATGATGTCATAATCATTTGATGATGTCATAATGATTTTGTTGATGTCATAATCATTTGATGATGCCATAATCATTTTGTTGATGTCATAATCATTTTATGATGTCATAATCATTTTGTTGATGTCATAATCATTTTGTTGATGTCATAATGATTTGATGATGTCATAATCATTAGATGATGTCATAATCATTTTGTTGATGTCATAATGATTTGATGATGTCATAATCATTTTGTTGATGTCATAATCATTTGATGTCATAATCATTGAATGATGTCATAATCATTTTGTTGATGTCATAATCATTTGATGATGTCATAATCATTTGATGATGTCATAATGATTTTGTTGATGTCATAATCATTTGATGATGCCATAATCATTTTGTTGATGTCATAATCATTTTATGATGTCATAATCATTTTGTTGATGTCATAATCATTTTGTTGATGTCATAATGATTTGATGATGTCATAATCATTTGATGTCATAATCATTGGATGATGTCATAATCATTTTGTTGATGTCATAATCATTTAATGATGTCATAATCATTGATGTCATAATCATTGGATGATGTCATAATCATTTTGTTGATGTCATAATCATTGGATGATGTCATAATCATTAGATGATGTCATAATCATTTTGTTGATGTCATAATGATTTGATGATGTCATAATCATTTTGTTGATGTCGTAATGATTTGATGAAGTCATAATCATTTGATGATGTCATAATCATTAGATGATGTCATAATAATTTTCTTGATGTCATAATCATTTGATGATGTCATAATCATTTTGTTGATGTCATAATCATTTTGTTGATGTCATAATGATTTGATGATATCATAATCATTTGATGTCATAATCATTGGATGATGTCATAATCATTTTGTTGATGTCATAATCATTTGATGATGTCATAATCATTTGATTTCATAATCATTGGATGATGTCATAATCATTGACGTCATAATCATTGGATGATGTCATAATCATTTTGTTGATGTCATAATCATTTTGTTGATGTCATAATCATTTGATGATGTCATAATGATTTTGTTGATGTCATAATCATTGGATGATGTCATAATCATTTGATGTCATAATCATTTGATGATGTCATAATCATTGACGTCATAATCATTGGATGATGTCATAATCATTTTGTTGATGTCATAATCATTTTGTTGATGTCATAATGATTTGATGATGTCATAATCATTTGATGTCATAATCATTGGATGATGTCATAATCATTTTGTTGATGTCATAATCATTTGATGATGTCATATTCATTAGATGATGTCATAATCATTTTGTTGATGTCATAATCATTTGATGTCATAATCATTGGATGATGTCATAATCATTTTGTTGATGTCATAATCATTTGATGATGTCATAATCATTTGATGCCATAATCATTGGATGATGTCATAATCATTTTGTTGATGTCATAATCATTTGATGATGTCATAATCATTAGATGATGTCATAATCATTTTGTTGATGTCATAATCATTGGATGATGTCATAATCATTTGATGTCATAATCATTGGATGATGTCATAATCATTTTGTTGATGTCATAATCATTTGATGATGTCATAATCATTAGATGATATCATAATCATTTTGTTGATGTCATAATCATTTGATGATGTCATAATCATTTTGTTGATGTCATAATCATTTGATGATGTCATAATCATTTGATGTCATAATCATTTTGTTGATGTCATAATCATTTTATGATGTCATAATCATTTTGTTGATGTCATAATCATTGGATGATGTCATAATCATTTCGTTGATGTCATAATCATTTGATGATGTCATAATCATTAGATGATGTCATAATCATTTTGTTGATGTCATAATCATTTGATGATGTCATAATCATTTGATGTCATAATCATTTTGTTGATGTCATAATCATTTGATGATGTCATAATCATTTGATGTCATAATCATTGGATGATCTCATAATCATTTTGTTGATGTCATAATCATTTGATGATGTCATAATCATTAGATGATGTCATAATCATTTTGTTGATGTCATAATCATTAGATGATGTCATAATCATTTTGTTGATGTCATAGTCATTTTGTTGATGTCATAATCATTTGATGATGTCATAATCATTTGATGATGTCATAATCATTTTGTTGAGGTCATAATCATTTGTTGATGTCATAATCATTTGATGTCATAATCATTGGATGATGTCATAATCATTTGATGTCATAATCATTGGATGATGTCATAATCATTTTGTTGATGTCATAATCATTGGATGATGTCATAATCATTAGATGATGTCATAATCATTTTGTTGATGTCATAATCATTTGATGATGTCATAATCATTTGATGTCATAATCATTGGATGATGTCATAATCATTTTGATGATGTCATAATCATTTGATGATGTCATAATCATTTGATGATGTCATAATCATTGGATGATGACATAATCATTTTGTTGATGTCATAATCATTTGATGTCATAATCATTTTGTTGATGTCATAATCAGTTGATGATGTCATAATCATTAGATGATGTCATAATCATTTTGTTGATGTCATAATCATTTCATGATGTCATAATCATTTGATGTCATAATCATTGGATGATGTCATAATCATTTTTTTGATGTCATAATCATTTGATGATGTCATAATCATTAGATAATGTCATAATCATTTTGTTGAAGTCATAATCATTTGATGATGTCATAATCATTTTGTTGATGTCATAATCATTTTGTTGATGTCATAATGATTTGATGATGTCATAATCATTTGATGTCATAATCATTGGATGATGTCATAATCATTTTGTTGATGTCATAATCATTTGATGATGTCATAATCATTTGATGTCATAATCATTGGATGATGTCATAATCATTTTGTTGATTTCATAATCATTTGATGATGTCATAATCATTAGATGATGTCATAATCATTTTGTTGATGTCATAATCATTTGATGATGTCATAATCATTTAATTTCATAATCATTGGATTATTTCATAATCATTTTGTTGACGTCATAATCATTTGATGATGTCATAATCATTAGATGATGTCACAATCATTTTGTTGATGTCATAATCATTAGATGATGTCATAATCATTTTGTTGATGTCATAATCATTTTGTTGATGTCATAATCATTTGATGATGTCATAATCATTTTGTTGATGTCATGATCATTAGATGATGTCATAATCATTTTGTTGATGTCATAATCATTTGATGATGTCATAATCATTGGATGATGTCATAATCATTTTGTTGATGTCATAATCATTTGATGATGTCATAATCATTGATGTCATAATCATTGGATGATGTCATAATCATTTTGTTGATGTCATAATCATTGGATGATGTCATAATCATTAGATGATGTCCTAATCATTTTGTTGATGTCATAATCATATGATGATGTCATAATCATTTGATGTCATAATCATTTTGTTGACGTCATAATGATTTGATGATGTCATAATCATTTTGTTGATGTCATAATCATTTGATGATGTGATAATCATTTGATGTCATAATCATTTTGTTGATGTCATAATGATTTGATAATGTCATAATCATTTGATGTCATAATCATTGGATGATGTCATAATCATTTTGTTGATGTCATAATCAATTGATGATGTCATAATCATTGGATGATGTCATAATCATTTTGTTGATGTCATAATCATTTGATGATGTCATAATCATTTGATGTCATAATCATTGGATGAAGTCATAATCATTTTTTTGATGTCATAATCATTTGATGATGTCATAATCATTTTGTTGATGTCATAATCATTTGATGATGTCATAATCATTTGATGTCATAATCATTGGATGATGTCATAATCATTTTGTTGAAGTCATAATCATTTGATGATGTCATATTCATTTTGTTGATGTCATAATCATTTTGTTGATGTCATAATCATTGGATGATGTCATAATCATTTTGTTGATGTCATAATCATTTGATGATGTCATAATCATTGATGTCATAATCATTGGATGATGTCATAATCATTGGATGATGTCATAATCATTTTGTTGATGTCATAATCATTTGATGATGTCATAATCATTAAATGATGTCATAATCATTTTGTTGATGTCATAATCATTTGATGATGTCATAATCATTGATGTCATAATCATTGGATGATGTCATAATCATTTTGTTGATGTCATAATCAATGGATGATGTCATAATCATTAGATGATGTCATAATCATTTTGTTGATGTCATAATAATTTGATGATATCATAATCATTTGATGATGTCATAATCATTTTGTTGATGTCATAATCATTTGATGATGTCATAATCATTTGATGATGTCATAATCATTGGATGATGTAATAATCATTTGATGTCATAATCATTTTATGATGTCATAATGATTTGATGATGTCATAATGATTTGATGATGTCATAATCATTTGATGTCATAATCATTGGATGATGTCATAATCATTTGATGATGTCATAATCGTTTTGTTGATGTCATAATCATTTTGTTGATGTCATAATCATTTTGTTGATGTCATAATCATTTGATGATGTCATAATCATTTGATGTCATAATCATTGGATGATGTCATAATCATTTTGTTGATGTCATAATCATTTGATGATGTCATAATCATTAGATGATGTCATAATCATTTTGTTGATGTCATAATCATTGGATGATGTCATAATCATTGGATGATGTCATAATCATTTTGTTGATGTCATAATCATTTGATGATGTCATAATCATTTGATGTCATAATCATTGGATGATGTCATAATCATTTTGTTGATGTCATAATCATTTGATGATGTCATAATCATTTGATGATGTCATAATCATTTTTTTGATGTCATAACCATTTGATGATGTCATAATCATTTGATGTCATAATCATTGGATGATGTCATAATCATTTTGTTGATGTCATAATCATTTTATGATGTCATAATCATTTCGTTGATGTCATAATCAATGGATGATGTAATAATCCTTTTGTTGATGTCATAATCATTTGATGATGTCATAATCATTAGATGATGTCATAATCATTTTGTTGATGTCATAATCATTTGATGATGTCATAATCATTTTGTTGATGTCATAATCATTTTGTTGATGTCATAATGATTTGATGATGTCATAATCATTTTGTTGATGTCATAATCATTTGATGATGTCATAATCATTTGATGTCATAATCATTGAATGATGTCATAATCATTTTGTTGATGTTATAATCATTTGATGATGTCATAATCATTTGATGATGTCATAATGATTTTGTTGATGTCATAATCATTTGATGATGCCATAATCATTTTGTTGATGTCATAATCATTTTATGATGTCATAATCATTTTGTTGATGTCATAATCATTTTGTTGATGTCATAATGATTTGATGATGTCATAATCATTTGATGTCATAATCATTGGATGATGTCATAATCATTTTGTTGATGTCATAATCATTTGATGATGTCGTAATCATTAGATGATGTCATAATCATTTTGTTGATGTCATAATCATTTGATGATGTCATAATCATTGATGTCATAATCATTGGATGATGTCATAATCATTTTGTTGATGTCATAATCATTGGATGATGTCATAATCATTAGATGATGTCATAAACATTTTGTTGATGTCATATTCATTTGATGATGTCATAATCATTTGATGTCATAATCATTTTGTTGATGTCATAATGATTTGATGATGTCATAATCATTTGATGATGTCATAATCATTAGATGATGTCATAATCATTTTGTTGATGTCATAATCATTTGATGATGTCATAATCATTGGATGATGTCATAATCATTTTGTTGATGTCATAATCATTTGATGATGTCATAATCATTGATGTCATAATCATTGGATGATGTCATAATCATTTTGTTGATGTCATAATCATTGGATGATGTCATAATCATTAGATGATGTCCTAATCATTTTGTTGATGTCATAATCATATGATGATGTCATAATCATTTGATGTCATAATCATTTTGTTGATGTCATAATGATTTGATGATGTCATAATCATTTTGTTGATGTCATAATCATTTGATGATGTCATAATCATTTGATGTCATAATCATTTTGTTGATGTCATAATGATTTGATAATGTCATAATCATTTGATATCATAATCATTGGATGATGTCATAATCATTTTGTTGATGTCATAATCAATTGATGATGTCATAATCATTGGATGATGTCATAATCATTTTGTTGATGTCATAATCATTTGATGATGTCATAATCATTTGATGTCATAATCATTGGATGATGTCATAATCATTTTTTTGATGTCATAATCATTTGATGATGTCATAATCATTTTGTTGATGTCATAATCATTTGATGATGTCATAATCATTTGATGTCATAATCATTGGATGATGTCATAATCATTTTGTTGAAGTCATAATCATTTGATGATGTCATAATCATTTTGTTGATGTCATAATCATTTTGTTGATGTCATAATCATTGGATGATGTCATAATCATTTTGTTGATGTCATAATCATTTGATGATGTCATAATCATTGATGTCATAATCATTGGATGATGTCATAATCATTGGATGATGTCATAATCATTTTGTTGATGTCATAATCATTTGATGATGTCATAATCATTAAATGATGTCATAATCATTTTGTTGATGTCATAATCATTTGATGATGTCATAATCATTGATATCATAATCATTGGATGATGTCATAATCATTTTGATAATGTCATAATCATTTGATGTCATAATCATTGGATGATGTCATAATCATTTTGTTGATGTCATAATCAATTGATGATGTCATAATCATTGGATGATGTCATAATCATTTTGTTGATGTCATAATCATTTGATGATGTCATAATCATTTGATGTCATAATCATTGGATGATGTCATAATCATTGATGTCATAATCATTTTGTTGATGTCATAATCATTTGATGATGTCATAATCATTAAATGATGTCATAATCATTTTGTTGATGTCATAATCATTTGATGATGTCATAATCATTGATGTCATAATCATTGGATGATGTCATAATCATTTTGTTGATGTCATAATCATTTGATGATGTCATAATCATTGATGTCATAATCATTGGATGATGTCATAATCATTGGATGATGTCATAATCATTAAATGATGTCATAATCATTTTGTTGATGTCATAATCATTTGATGATGTCATAATCATTGATGTCATAATCATTGGATGATGTCATAATCATTTGATGTCATAATCATTTGATGATGTCATAATGATTTGATGATGTCATAATCATTTGATGATGTCATAATCATTTGATGTCATAATCATTGGATGATGTCATAATCATTTGATGATGTCATAATCGTTTTGTTGATGTCATAATCATTTTGTTGATGTCATAATAATTTTGTTGATGTCATAATCATTTGATGATGTCATAATCATTTGATGTCATAATCATTGGATGATGTCATAATCATTTTGTTGATGTCATAATCATTTGATGATGTCATAATCATTAGATGATGTCATAATCATTTTGTTGATGTCATAATCATTGGATGATGTCATAATCATTGGATGATGTCATAATCATTTTGTTGATGTCATAATCATTTGATGATGTCATAATCATTTGATGTCATAATCATTGGATGATGTCATAATCATTTTGTTGATGTCATAATCATTTGATGATGTCATAATCATTTGATGATGTCATAATCATTTTGTTGATGTCATAACCATTTGATGATGTCATAATCATTTGATGTCATAATCATTGGATGATGTCATAATCATTTTGTTGATGTCATAATCATTTTATGATGTCATAATCATTTTGTTGATGTCATAATCAATGGATGATGTAATAATCCTTTTGTTGATGTCATAATCATTAGATGATGTCATAATCATTTTGTTGATGTCATAATCATTTGATGATGTCATAATCATTTTGTTGATGTCATAATCATTTTGTTGATGTCATAATGATTTGATGATGTCATAATCATTTTGTTGATGTCATAATCATTTGATGATGTCATAATCATTTGATGTCATAATCATTGAATGATGTCATAATCATTTTGTTGATGTCATAATCATTTGATGATGTCGTAATCATTTGATGATGTCATAATGATTTTGTTGATGTCATAATCATTTGATGATGCCATAATCATTTTGTTGATGTCATAATCATTTTATGATGTCATAATCATTTTGTTGATGTCGTAATCATTTTGTTGATGTCATAATGATTTGATGATGTCATAATCATTTGATGTCATAATCATTGGATGATGTCATAATCATTTTGTTGATGTCATAATCATTTGATGATGTCGTAATCATTAGATGATGTTATAATCATTTTGTTGATGTCATAATCATTTGATGATGTCATAATCATTGATGTCATAATCATTGGATGATGTCATAATCATTTTGTTGATGTCATAATCATTGGATGATGTCATAATCATTAGATGATGTCATAAACATTTTGTTGATGTCATATTCATTTGATGATGTCATAATCATTTGATGTCATAATCATTTTGTTGATGTCATAATGATTTGATGATGTCATAATCATTTGATGATGTCATAATCATTAGATGATGTCATAATCATTTTGTTGATGTCATAATCATTTGATGATGTCATAATCATTTTGATGATGTCATAATCATTTTGTTGATGTCATAATGATTTGATGATATCATAATCATTTGATGTCATAATCATTGGATGATGTCATAATCATTTTGTTGATGTCATAATCATTTGATGATGTCATAATCATTTGATTTCATAATCATTGGATGATGTCTTAATCATTTGATGATGTCATAATGATTTTGTTGATGTCATAATCATTTGATGATGCCATAATCATTTTGTTGATGTCATAATCTTTTGATGATGTCATAATCATTTTGTTGATGTCATAATCATTTGATGATGTCATAATCATTAGATGATGTCATAATCATTTTGTTGATGTCATAATCATTTGATGATGTCATAATCATTGATGTCATAATCATTGGATGATGTCATAATCATTTTGTTGATGTCATAATCATTAAATGATGTCATAATCATTAGATGATGTCCTAATCATTTTGTTGATGTCATAATCATATGATGATGTCATAATCATTTGATGTCATAATCATTTTGTTGATGTCATAATGATTTGATGATGTCATAATCATTTTGTTGATGTCATAATCATTTGATGATGTCATAATCATTTGATATCATAATCATTTTGTTGATGTCATAATGATTTGATAATGTCATAATCATTTGATGTCATAATTATTGGATGATGTCATAATCATTTGATGATGTCATAATCATTTGATGTCATAATCATTGGATGATGTCATAATCATTTTGTTGATGTCATAATCATTTGATGATGTCATAATCATTTGATGTCATAATCATTGGATGATGTCATAATCATTTTGTTGATGTCATAATCATTTGATGATGTCATAATCATTTGATGATGTCATAATCATTTTGTTGATGTCATAACCATTTGATGATGTCATAATCATTTGATGTCATAATCATTGGTTGATGTCATAATCATTTTGTTGATGTCATAATCATTTTATGATGTCATAATCATTTTGTTGATGTCATAATCAATGGATGATGTAATAATCCTTTTGTTGATGTCATAATCATTTGATGATGTCATAATCATTAGATGATGTCATAATCATTTTGTTGATGTCATAATCATTTGATGATGTCATAATCATTTTGTTGATGTCATAATCATTTTGTTGATGTCATAATGATTTGATGATGTCATAATCATTTTGTTGATGTCATAATCATTTGATGATGTCATAATCATTTGATGTCATAATCATTGAATGATGTCATAATCATTTTGTTGATGTCATAATCATTTGATGATGTCGTAATCATTTGATGATGTCATAATGATTTTGTTGATGTCATAATCATTTGATGATGCCATAATCATTTTGTTGATGTCATAATCATTTTATGATGTCATAATCATTTTGTTGATGTCATAATCATTTTGTTGATGTCATAATGATTTGATGATGTCATAATCATTTGATGTCATAATCATTGGATGATGTCATAATCATTTTGTTGATGTCATAATCATTTGATGATGTCGTAATCATTAGATGATGTCATAATCATTTTGTTGATGTCATAATCATTTGATGATGTCATAATCATTGATGTCATAATCATTGGATGATGTCATAATCATTTTGTTGATGTCATAATCATTGGATGATGTCATAATCATTAGATGATGTCATAAACATTTTGTTGATGTCATATTCATTTGATGATGTCATAATCATTTGATGTCATAATCATTTTGTTGATGTCATAATGATTTGATGATGTCATAATCATTTGATGATGTCATAATCATTAGATGATGTCATAATCATTTTGTTGATGTCATAATCATTTGATGATGTCATAATCATTTTGATGATGTCATAATCATTTTGTTGATGTCATAATGATTTGATGATATCATAATCATTTGATGTCATAATCATTGGATGATGTCATAATCATTTTGTTGATGTCATAATCATTTGATGATGTCATAATCATTTGATTTCATAATCATTGGATGATGTCTTAATCATTTGATGATGTCATAATGATTTTGTTGATGTCATAATCATTTGATGATGCCATAATCATTTTGTTGATGTCATAATCATTTGATGATGTCATAATCATTTGATGTCATAATCATTTTGTTGATGTCATAATGATTTGATAATGTCATAATCATTTGATGTCATAATCATTGGATGATGTCATAATCATTTTGTTGATGTCATAATCAATTGATGATGTCATAATCATTGGATGATGTCATAATCATTTTGTTGATGTCATAATCATTTGATGATGTCATAATCATTTGATGTCATAATCATTGGATGATGTCATAATCATTTTTTTGATGTCATAATCATTTGATGATGTCATAATCATTTTGTTGATGTCATAATCATTTGATGATGTCATAATCATTTGATGTCATAATCATTGGATGATGTCATAATCATTTTTTTGAAGTCATAATCATTTGATGATGTCATAATCATTTTGTTGATGTCATAATCATTTTGTTGATGTCATAATCATTGGATGATGTCATAATCATTTTGTTGATGTCATAATCATTGGATGATGTCATAATCATTTTGTTGATTTCATAATCATTTGATGATGTCATAATCATTAGATGATGTCATAATCATTTTGTTGATGTCATAATCATTTGATGATGTCATAATCATTTGATTTCATAATCATTGGATGATGTCATAATCATTTTGTTGATGTCATAATCATTGGATGATGTCATAATCATTTTGTTGATGTCATAATCATTTGATGATGTCATAATCATTTGATGTCATAATCATTGGATGATGTCATAATCATTTTGTTGATTTCATAATCATTTGATGATGTCATAATCATTAGATGATGTCATAATCATTTTGTTGATGTCATAATCATTTGATGATGTCATAATCATTTGATGTCATAATCATTGGATGATGTCATAATCATTTTGTTGATGTCATAATCATTTGATGATGTCATAATCATTAGATGATGTCATCATCATTTTGTTGATGTCATAATCATTTGATGATGTCATAATCATTAGATGATGTCATAATCATTTTGTTGATGTCATAATCATTAGATGATGTCATAATCATTTTGTTGATGTCATAATCATTTGATGATGTCATAATCATTTGATGTCACAATCATTGGATGATGTCATAATCATTTTGTTGATGTCATAATCATTTGATGATGTCATAATCATTTGATGATCTCATAATCATTTTGTTGATGTCATAATCATTTGATGATGTCATAATCATTAGATGATGTCATAATCATTTTGTTGATGTCATAATCATTAGATGATGTCATAATCATTTTGTTGATGTCATAGTCATTTTGTTGATGTCATAATCATTTGATGATGTCATAATCATTTGATGATGTCATAATCATTTTGTTGAGGTCATAATCATTTGTTGATGTCATAATCATTTGATGTCATAATCATTGGATGATGTCATAATCATTTGATGTCATAATCATTGGATGATGTCATAATCATTTTGTTGATGTCATAATCATTGGATGATGTCATAATCATTAGATGATGTCATAATCATTTTGTTGATGTCATAATCATTTGATGATGTCATAATAATTTGATGTCATAATCATTGGATGATGTCATAATCATTTTGATGATGTCATAATCATTTGATGATGTCATAATCATTTGATGATGTCATAATCATTGGATGATGACATAATCATTTTGTTGATGTCATAATCATTTGATGTCATAATCATTGGATGATGTCATAATCATTTTGTTGATGTCATAATCAGTTGATGATGTCATAATCATTAGATGATGTCATAATCATTTTGTTGATGTCATAATCATTTCATGATGTCATAATCATTTGATGTCATAATCATTGGATGATGTCATAATCATTTTTTTGATGTCATAATCATTTGATGATGTCATAATCATTAGATAATGTCATAATCATTTTGTTGAAGTCATAATCATTTGATGATGTCATAATCATTTTGTTGATGTCATAATCATTTTGTTGATGTCATAATGATTTGATGATGTCATAATTAGTGTTGAGCATTCCGATACCGCAAGTATCGGGTATCGGCCGATACTTGCTGTATCGGAATTCCGATACCGACTTCCGATATTTTTTCAATATCGGAATTCGGCATCGGAATCGGAAGTTCAGTTGATTGACGGCCTGACGTCATCATGATGCGCGGTGTGTGCGCATCATGATGCGCCGTCATTTCGGGCCTTCCGGGGGTCTCTGCCGGCCTGCCGGGGGGGCTGTGCCGGCCTGCCGGGGGGCTGTGTGGACTGCCCGGGGTCTGTACCGGCCTGCCGGGGGGCTGTGCCGGCCTGCCGGTGGTCTGTGCACCCTGTGGGGGTCTGTACCGGCCTGCCGGGGGGCTGTGCCGGCCTGCCGGGGGGCTGTGCTGATGTCCGGGGGTCTGTGCAAGCATCGTCCGATGGGACTACAAGTCCCATCGGGCGATGCCTGCTACCATGACAGTGATTGACACATTAGCCAATGATGGGACAGTAGTAGTCCCATCATCCGGCTAATGTGTTAAATGTAAAAAAAAAAAAAAAAATTACATGCTACATACATACAACATGCATACTACATACATGCTACATTCATACTACATACTACATACATGCTACATTCATACTACATAAATACTACATGCAACATACATACTACATATATACTACATGCATACTACATACATACTGCATGCTACATACATACCACATATATACTACATACATACTACATGCATGCTACATGCTACATACATAACACATATATACTACATGCATGCTACATACATACTACATGCATGCTACATACATACTGCATGCTACATGCATGCTACATACATACTACATACATACTACATATATACTACATGCATGCTACATACATACTGCATGCTACATGCATGCTACATACATACTTCATACATACTACATATATACTACATGCATGCTACATACATACTACATGCTACATACATACTACATATATACTACATGCATGCTACATACATACTACATGCTACATACATACTACATATATACTACATGCATGCTACATACTACATGCTACATACATACTACATATATACTACATGCATGCTACATACATACTACATGCATGCTACATACATACTACATGCATGCTACATACCACATATATACTACATACATACAATACATTCATACAATACATACATAGACATACAGTACATATAACATAGAGTAACATACTTACCAATACTTGTCACATTGTTCCCCGAAGCCATTGTCTTTTCCGGGATAAATATTAACATAACAAACCACAAAAATACTCACCCACGATCCGAAGCAGTCCACGAGTGTGTCCCACGACGATCTTGGGTAGAGAACTGCAGCATCAGATGATGCTGCCGTTCTCTACGGGCTGCAGGAATCCAATGACGGAAGGTAGGTATCCTTCCGCACTGTATTCCTCCGCCACTTAAAAAAAAAAAAAGTCCCTAGTCTCACTTTATGCCATTGCTGTGTGGGAAATTCCCACACAGCAATGGCATAAAGTGAGACTAGGGACTTTTTTTTTTAAGTGGCGGAGGAATACAGTGCGGAAGGATACCTACCTTCCGTCATTGGATTCCTGCAGCCCGTAGAGAACGGCAGCATCATCTGATGCTGCAGTTCTCTACCCAAGATCGTCGTGGGACACACTCGTGGACTGCTTCGGATCGTGGGTGAGTATTTTTGTGGTTTGTTATGTTAATATTTATCCCGGAAAAGACAATGGCTTCGGGGAACAATGTGACAAGTATTGGTAAGTATGTTACTCTATGTTATATGTACTGTATGTCTATGTATGTATTGTATGAATGTATTGTATGTATGTAGTATATATGTGGTATGTATGTAGCATGCATGTAGCATGCAGTATGTATGTAGCATGCATGTAGTATGTAGTATGTATGTAGCATGCATGTAGTATATATGTGTTATGTATGTAGCATGTAGCATGCATGTAGTATGTATGTAGTATATATGTGGTATGTATGTAGCATGCAGTATGTATGTAGCATGCATGTAGTATATATGTAGTATGTATGTTGCATGTAGTATTTATGTAGTATGAATGTAGCATGTATGTAGTATGTAGTATGAATGTAGCATGTATGTAGTATGCATGTAGTATATATGTAGTATGTATGTAGCATGTAGTATGTATGTAGCATGCATGTAGTATATATGTAGTATGTATGTAGCATGTAGTATGTATGTAGCATGCATGTAGTATATATGTAGTATGTATGTAGCATGTAGTATGTATGTAGCATGCATGTAGTATATATGTAGTATGTATGTAGTATGTAAGTAGCATGCATGTAGCATGCAGTATGTATGTAGCATGCATGTAGTATGTAGTATGTATGTAGCATGCATGTAGTATATATGTGTTATGTATGTAGCATGTAGCATGCATGTAGTATGTATGTAGTATATATGTGGTATGTATGTAGCATGCAGTATGTATGTAGCATGCATGTAGTATATATGTAGTATGTATGTTGCATGTAGTATTTATGTAGTATGAATGTAGCATGTATGTAGTATGTAGTATGAATGTAGCATGTATGTAGTATGCATGTTGTATGTATGTAGCATGTAATTTTTTTTTTTTTTTTTTACATTTAACACATTAGCCGGATGATGGGACTACTACTGTCCCATCATTGGCTAATGTGTCAATCACTGTCATGGTAGCAGGCATCGCCCGATGGGACTTGTAGTCCCATCGGACGATGCCTGCACAGACCCCCGGAGCCTGCACAGACCACCGGCAGGCCGGCACAGCCCCCCGGCAGGCCGGCACAGCCCCCCGGCAGGCCGTCACAGCCCCCTGGAGCCTGCACAGCCCCCCGGCAGGCCGGCACAGCCCCCCGGCAGGCCGGCACAGCCCCCCGGAGCCTGCACAGACCACCGGCAGGCCGGCACAGACCACCAGAGCCTGCACAGACCCCCTGGCAGGCCGGCACAGCCCCCCGAAAGGCCCGTACAGACCCCAGAGAGGCTGTACAAGGGCAGGAAAGGGTTTTTCTTATTCCGATACCGGAAGTCCCATAGACTTGAATGGGACTTCCGGTATCGGAATCGGCGATACCGATACTTTTTTTAAAGATCGGCCGATACCATCCGATACGATACTTTGAAGTATCGGACGGTATCGCTCAACTCTAGTCATAATCATTTGATGTCATAATCATTGGATGATGTCATAATCATTTTGTTGATGTCATAATCATTTGATGATGTCATAATCATTTGATGTCATAATCATTGGATGATGTCATAATCATTTTGTTGATTTCATAATCATTTGATGATGTCATAATCATTAGATGATGTCATAATCATTTTGTTGATGTCATAATCATTTGATGATGTCATAATCATTTAATTTCATAATCATTGGATTATTTCATAATCATTTTGTTGATGTCATAATCATTTGATGATGTCATAATCATTAGATGATGTCACAATCATTTTGTTGATGTCATAATCATTAGATGATGTCATAATCATTTTGTTGATGTCATAATCATTTTGTTGATGTCATAATCATTTGATGATGTCATAATCATTTGATGATGTCATAATCATTTTGTTGATGTCATGATCATTAGATGATGTCATAATCATTTGGTTGATGTCATAATCATTTGATGATGTCATAATCATTGGATGATGTCATAATCATTTTGTTGATGTCATAATCATTTGATGATGTCATAATCATTGATGTCATAATCATTGGATGATGTCATAATCATTTTGTTGATGTCATAATCATTGGATGATGTCATAATCATTAGATGATGTCCTAATCATTTTGTTGATGTCATAATCATATGATGATGTCATAATCATTTGATGTCGTAATCATTTTGTTGATGTCATAATGATTTGATGATGTCATAATCATTTTGTTGATGTCATAATCATTTGATGATGTCATAATCATTTGATGTCATAATCATTTTGTTGATGTCATAATGATTTGATAATGTCATAATCATTTGATGTCATAATCATTGGATGATGTCATAATCATTTTGTTGATGTCATAATCAATTGATGATGTCATAATCATTGGATGATGTCATAATCATTTTGTTGATGTCATAATCATTTGATGATGTCATAATCATTTGATGTCATAATCATTGGATGATGTCATAATCATTTTTTTGATGTCATAATCATTTGATGATGTCATAATCATTTTGTTGATGTCATAATCATTTGATGATGTCATAATCATTTGATGTCATAATCATTGGATGATGTCATAATCATTTTGTTGAAGTCATAATCATTTGATGATGTCATAATCATTTTGTTGATGTCATAATCATTTTGTTGATGTCATAATCATTGGATGATGTCATAATCATTTTGTTGATGTCATAATCATTTGATGATGTCATAATCATTGATGTCATAATCATTGGATGATGTCATAATCATTGGATGATGTCATAATCATTTTGTTGATGTCATAATCATTTGATGATGTCATAATCATTAAATGATGTCATAATCATTTTGTTGATGTCATAATCATTTGATGATGTCATAATCATTGATGTCATAATCATTGGATGATGTCATAATCATTTTGTTGATGTCATAATCAATGGATGATGTCATAATCATTAGATGATGTCATAATCATTTTGTTGATGTCATAATCATTTGATGATATCATAATCATTTGATGATGTCATAATCATTTTGTTGATGTCATAATCATTTGATGATGTCATAATCATTGGATGATGTAATAATCATTTGATGTCATAATCATTTTATGATGTCATAATGATTTGATGATGTCATTATGATTTGATGATGTCATAATCATTTGATGTCATAATCATTGGATGATGTCATAATCATTTGATGATGTCATAATCGTTTTGTTGATGTCATAATCATTTTGTTGATGTCATAATCATTTTG
The DNA here is from genome assembly GCF_039654945.1 of Dendrobates tinctorius. NCBI lineage: Eukaryota > Metazoa > Chordata > Amphibia > Anura > Dendrobatidae > Dendrobates > Dendrobates tinctorius. The sequence continues at coordinate 37,307,206 of NW_027361687.1, read as the reverse complement.
TTGATGTCATAAACATTTGATGATGTCATAATCATTTGATGTCATAATCATTGGATGATGTCATAATCATTTTGTTGATGTCATAATCATTTGATGATGTCATAATCATTAGATGATGTCATAATCATTTTGTTGATGTCATAATCATTGGATGATGTCATAATCATTGGATGATGTCATAATCATTTTGTTGATGTCATAATCATTTGATGATGTCATAATCATTTGATGTCATAATCATTGGATGATGTCATAATCATTTTGTTGATGTCATAATCATTTGATGATGTCATAATCATTTGATGATGTCATAATCATTTTGTTGATGTCATAACCATTTGATGATGTCATAATCATTTGATGTCATAATCATTGGATGATGTCATAATCATTTTGTTGATGTCATAATCATTTTATGATGTCATAATCATTTTGTTGATGTCATAATCAATGGATGATGTAATAATCCTTTTGTTGATGTCATAATCATTTGATGATGTCATAATCATTAGATGATGTCATAATCATTTTGTTGATGTCATAATCATTTGATGATGTCATAATCATTTTGTTGATGTCATAATCATTTTGTTGATGTCATAATGATTTGATGATGTCATAATCATTTTGTTGATGTCATAATCATTTGATGATGTCATAATCATTTGATGTCATAATCATTGAATGATGTCATAATCATTTTGTTGATGTCATAATCATTTGATGATGTCGTAATCATTTGATGATGTCATAATGATTTTGTTGATGTCATAATCATTTGATGATGCCATAATCATTTTGTTGATGTCATAATCATTTTATGATGTCATAATCATTTTGTTGATGTCATAATCATTTTGTTGATGTCATAATGATTTGATGATGTCATAATCATTTGATGTCATAATCATTGGATGATGTCATAATCATTTTGTTGATGTCATAATCATTTGATGATGTCGTAATCATTAGATGATGTCATAATCATTTTGTTGATGTCATAATCATTTGATGATGTCATAATCATTGATGTCATAATCATTGGATGATGTCATAATCATTTTGTTGATGTCATAATCATTGGATGATGTCATAATCATTAGATGATGTCATAAACATTTTGTTGATGTCATATTCATTTGATGATGTCATAATCATTTGATGTCATAATCATTTTGTTGATGTCATAATGATTTGATGATGTCATAATCATTTGATGATGTCATAATCATTAGATGATGTCATAATCATTTTGTTGATGTCATAATCATTTGATGATGTCATAATCATTTTGATGATGTCATAATCATTTTGTTGATGTCATAATGATTTGATGATATCATAATCATTTGATGTCATAATCATTGGATGATGTCATAATCATTTTGTTGATGTCATAATCATTTGATGATGTCATAATCATTTGATTTCATAATCATTGGATGATGTCTTAATCATTTGATGATGTCATAATGATTTTGTTGATGTCATAATCATTTGATGATGCCATAATCATTTTGTTGATGTCATAATCTTTTGATGATGTCATAATCATTGATGTCATAATCATTGGATGATGTCATAATCATTTTGTTGATGTCATAATCATTTGATGATGTCATAATCATTAGATGATGTCATAATCATTTTGTTGATGTCATAATCATTTGATGATGTCATAATCATTGATGTCATAATCATTGGATGATGTCATAATCATTTTGTTGATGTCATAATCATTAAATGATGTCATAATCATTAGATGATGTCCTAATCATTTTGTTGATGTCATAATCATATGATGATGTCATAATCATTTGATGTCATAATCATTTTGTTGATGTCATAATGATTTGATGATGTCATAATCATTTTGTTGATGTCATAATCATTTGATGATGTCATAATCATTTGATGTCATAATCATTTTGTTGATGTCATAATGATTTGATAATGTCATAATCATTTGATGTCATAATCATTGGATGATGTCATAATCATTTTGTTGATGTCATAATCAATTGATGATGTCATAATCATTGGATGATGTCATAATCATTTTGTTGATGTCATAATCATTTGATGATGTCATAATCATTTGATGTCATAATCATTGGATGATGTCATAATCATTTTTTTGATGTCATAATCATTTGATGATGTCATAATCATTTTGTTGATGTCATAATCATTTGATGATGTCATAATCATTTGATGTCATAATCATTGGATGATGTCATAATCATTTTTTTGAAGTCATAATCATTTGATGATTTCATAATCATTTTGTTGATGTCATAATCATTTTGTTGATGTCATAATCATTGGATGATGTCATAATCATTTTGTTGATGTCATAATCATTGGATGATGTCATAATCATTTTGTTGATTTCATAATCATTTGATGATGTCATAATCATTAGATGATGTCATAATCATTTTGTTGATGTCATAATCATTTGATGATGTCATAATCATTTGATTTCATAATCATTGGATGATGTCATAATCATTTTGTTGATGTCATAATCATTGGATGATGTCATAATCATTTTGTTGATGTCATAATCATTTGATGATGTCATAATCATTTGATGTCATAATCATTGGATGATGTCATAATCATTTTGTTGATTTCATAATCATTTGATGATGTCATAATCATTAGATGATGTCATAATCATTTTGTTGATGTCATAATCATTTGATGATGTCATAATCATTTGATGTCATAATCATTGGATGATGTCATAATCATTTTGTTGATGTCATAATCATTTGATGATGTCATAATCATTAGATGATGTCATAATCATTTTGTTGATGTCATAATCATTTGATGATGTCATAATCATTAGATGATGTCATAATCATTTCGTTGATGTCATAATCATTTGATGATGTCATAATCATTAGATGATGTCATAATCATTTTGTTGATGTCATAATCATTTGATGATGTCATAATCATTTGATGTCACAATCATTGGATGATGTCATAATCATTTTGTTGATGTCATAATCATTTGATGATCTCATAATCATTTTGTTGATGTCATAATCATTTGATGATGTCATAATCATTAGATGATGTCATAATCATTTTGTTGATGTCATAATCATTAGATGATGTCATAATCATTTTGTTGATGTCATAGTCATTTTGTTGATGTCATAATCATTTGATGATGTCATAATCATTTGATGATGTCATAATCATTTTGTTGAGGTCATAATCATTTGTTGATGTCATAATCATTTGATGTCATAATCATTGGATGATGTCATAATCATTTGATGTCATAATCATTGGATGATGTCATAATCATTTTGTTGATGTCATAATCATTGGATGATGTCATAATCATTAGATGATGTCATAATCATTTTGTTGATGTCATAATCATTTGATGATGTCATAATCATTTGATGTCATAATCATTGGATGATGTCATAATCATTTTGATGATGTCATAATCATTTGATGATGTCATAATCATTTGATGATGTCATAATCATTGGATGATGACATAATCATTTTGTTGATGTCATAATCATTTGATGTCATAATCATTGGATGATGTCATAATCATTTTGTTGATGTCATAATCAGTTGATGATGTCATAATCATTAGATGATGTCATAATCATTTTGTTGATGTCATAATCATTTCATGATGTCATAATCATTTGATGTCATAATCATTGGATGATGTCATAATCATTTTTTTGATGTCATAATCATTTGATGATGTCATAATCATTAGATAATGTCATAATCATTTTGTTGAAGTCATAATCATTTGATGATGTCATAATCATTTTGTTGATGTCATAATCATTTTGTTGATGTCATAATGATTTGATGATGTCATAATTAGTGTTGAGCATTCCGATACCGCAAGTATCGGGTATCGGCCGATACTTGCTGTATCGGAATTCCGATACCGACTTCCGATATTTATTCAATATCGGAATTCGGCATCGGAATCGGAAGTTCAGTTGATTGACGGCCTGACGTCATCATGATGCGCGGTGTGTGCGCATCATGATGCGCCGTCATTTCGGGCCTTCCGGGGGTCTCTGCCGGCCTGCCGGGGGGGCTGTGCCGGCCTGCCGGGGGGCTGTGTGGACTGCCCGGGGTCTGTACCGGCCTGCCGGGGGGCTGTGCCGGCCTGCCGGTGGTCTGTGCACCCTGTGGGGGTCTGTACCGGCCTGCCGGGGGGCTGTGCCGGCCTGCCGGGGGGCTGTGCTGATGTCCGGGGGTCTGTGCAAGCATCGTCCGATGGGACTACAAGTCCCATCGGGCGATGCCTGCTACCATGACAGTGATTGACACATTAGCCAATGATGGGACAGTAGTAGTCCCATCATCCGGCTAATGTGTTAAATGTAAAAAAAAAAAAAAAAAAAATTACATGCTACATACATACAACATGCATACTACATACATGCTACATTCATACTACATACTACATACATGCTACATTCATACTACATAAATACTACATGCAACATACATACTACATATATACTACATGCATGCTACATACATACTGCATGCTACATACATACCACATATATACTACATACATACTACATGCATGCTACATGCTACATACATAACACATATATACTACATGCATGCTACATACATACTACATGCATGCTACATACATACTGCATGCTACATGCATGCTACATACATACTACATACATACTACATATATACTACATGCATGCTACATACATACTGCATGCTACATGCATGCTACATACATACTTCATACATACTACATATATACTACATGCATGCTACATACATACTACATGAAACATACATACTACATATATACTACATGCATGCTACATACATACTACATGCTACATACATACTACATATATACTACATGCATGCTACATACTACATGCTACATACATACTACATATATACTACATGCATGCTACATACATACTACATGCATGCTACATACATACTACATGCATGCTACATACCACATATATACTACATACATACAATACATTCATACAATACATACATAGACATACAGTACATATAACATAGAGTAACATACTTACCAATACTTGTCACATTGTTCCCCGAAGCCATTGTCTTTTCCGGGATAAATATTAACATAACAAACCACAAAAATACTCACCCACGATCCGAAGCAGTCCACGAGTGTGTCCCACGACGATCTTGGGTAGAGAACTGCAGCATCAGATGATGCTGCCGTTCTCTACGGGCTGCAGGAATCCAATGACGGAAGGTAGGTATCCTTCCGCACTGTATTCCTCCGCCACTTAAAAAAAAAGTCGCTAGTCTCACTTTATGCCATTGCTGTGTGGGAATTTCCCACACAGCAATGGCATAAAGTGAGACTAGGGACTTTTTTTTTTTTTAAGTGGCGGAGGAATACAGTGCGGAAGGATACCTACCTTCCGTCATTGGATTCCTGCAGCCCGTAGAGAACGGCAGCATCATCTGATGCTGCAGTTCTCTACCCAAGATCGTCGTGGGACACACTCGTGGACTGCTTCGGATCGTGGGTGAGTATTTTTGTGGTTTGTTATGTTAATATTTATCCCGGAAAAGACAATGGCTTCGGGGAACAATGTGACAAGTATTGGTAAGTATGTTACTCTATGTTATATGTACTGTATGTCTATGTATGTATTGTATGAATGTATTGTATGTATGTAGTATATATGTGGTATGTATGTAGCATGCATGTAGCATGCAGTATGTATGTAGCATGCATGTAGTATGTAGTATGTATGTAGCATGCATGTAGTATATATGTGTTATGTATGTAGCATGTAGCATGCATGTAGTATGTATGTAGTATATATGTGGTATGTATGTAGCATGCAGTATGTATGTAGCATGCATGTAGTATATATGTAGTATGTATGTTGCATGTAGTATTTATGTAGTATGAATGTAGCATGTATGTAGTATGTAGTATGAATGTAGCATGTATGTAGTATGCATGTAGTATATATGTAGTATGTATGTAGCATGTAGTATGTATGTAGCATGCATGTAGTATATATGTAGTATGTATGTAGCATGTAGTATGTATGTAGCATGCATGTAGTATATATGTAGTATGTATGTAGCATGTAGTATGTATGTAGCATGCATGTAGTATATATGTAGTATGTATGTAGTATGTATGTAGCATGCATGTAGCATGCAGTATGTATGTAGCATGCATGTAGTATGTAGTATGTATGTAGCATGCATGTAGTATATATGTGTTATGTATGTAGCATGTAGCATGCATGTAGTATGTATGTAGTATATATGTGGTATGTATGTAGCATGCAGTATGTATGTAGCATGCATGTAGTATATATGTAGTATGTATGTTGCATGTAGTATTTATGTAGTATGAATGTAGCATGTATGTAGTATGTAGTATGAATGTAGCATGTATGTAGTATGCATGTTGTATGTATGTAGCATGTAATTTTTTTTTTTTTTTTACATTTAACACATTAGCCGGATGATGGGACTACTACTGTCCCATCATTGGCTAATGTGTCAATCACTGTCATGGTAGCAGGCATCGCCCGATGGGACTTGTAGTCCCATCGGACGATGCCTGCACAGACCCCCGGAGCCTGCACAGACCACCGGCAGGCTGGCACAGCCCCCCGGCAGGCCGGCACAGCCCCCCGGCAGGCCGGCACAGCCCCCCGGAGCCTGCACAGCCCCCCGGCAGGCCGGCACAGCCCCCCGGCAGGCCGGCACAGCCCCCCGGAGCCTGCACAGACCACCGGCAGGCCGGCACAGACCACCAGAGCCTGCACAGACCCCCTGGCAGGCCGGCACAGCCCCCCGAAAGGCCCGTACAGACCCCAGAGAGGCTGTACAAGGGCAGGAAAGGGTTTTTCTTATTCCGATACCGGAAGTCCCATAGACTTGAATGGGACTTCCGGTATCGGAATCGGCGATACCGATACTTTTTTTAAAGATCGGCCGATACCATCCGATACGATACTTTGAAGTATCGGACGGTATCGCTCAACTCTAGTCATAATCATTTGATGTCATAATCATTGGATGATGTCATAATCATTTTGTTGATGTCATAATCATTTGATGATGTCATAATCATTTGATGTCATAATCATTGGATGATGTCATAATCATTTTGTTGATTTCATAATCATTTGATGATGTCATAATCATTAGATGATGTCATAATCATTTTGTTGATGTCATAATCATTTGATGATGTCATAATCATTTAATTTCATAATCATTGGATTATTTCATAATCATTTTGTTGATGTCATAATCATTTGATGATGTCATAATCATTAGATGATGTCACAATCATTTTGTTGATGTCATAATCATTAGATGATGTCATAATCATTTTGTTGATGTCATAATCATTTTGTTGATGTCATAATCATTTGATGATGTCATAATCATTTGATGATGTCATAATCATTTTGTTGATGTCATGATCATTAGATGATGTCATAATCATTTTGTTGATGTCATAATCATTTGATGATGTCATAATCATTGGATGATGTCATAATCATTTTGTTGATGTCATAATCATTTGATGATGTCATAATCATTGATGTCATAATCATTGGATGATGTCATAATCATTTTGTTGATGTCATAATCATTGGATGATGTCATAATCATTAGATGATGTCCTAATCATTTTGTTGATGTCATAATCATATGATGATGTCATAATCATTTGATGTCATAATCATTTTGTTGATGTCATAATGATTTGATGATGTCATAATCATTTTGTTGATGTCATAATCATTTGATGATGTCATAATCATTTGATGTCATAATCATTTTGTTGATGTCATAATGATTTGATAATGTCATAATCATTTGATGTCATAATCATTGGATGATGTCATAATCATTTTGTTGATGTCATAATCAATTGATGATGTCATAATCATTGGATGATGTCATAATCATTTTGTTGATGTCATAATCATTTGATGATGTCATAATCATTTGATGTCATAATCATTGGATGATGTCATAATCATTTTTTTGATGTCATAATCATTTGATGATGTCATAATCATTTTGTTGATGTCATAATCATTTGATGATGTCATAATCATTTGATGTCATAATCATTGGATGATGTCATAATCATTTTGTTGAAGTCATAATCATTTGATGATGTCATAATCATTTTGTTGATGTCATAATCATTTTGTTGATGTCATAATCATTGGATGATGTCATAATCATTTTGTTGATGTCATAATCATTTGATGATGTCATAATCATTGATGTCATAATCATTGGATGATGTCATAATCATTGGATGATGTCATAATCATTTTGTTGATGTCATAATCATTTGATGATGTCATAATCATTAAATGATGTCATAATCATTTTGTTGATGTCATAATCATTTGATGATGTCATAATCATTGATGTCATAATCATTGGATGATGTCATAATCATTTTGTTGATGTCATAATCAATGGATGATGTCATAATCATTAGATGATGTCATAATCATTTTGTTGATGTCATAATCATTTGATGATATCATAATCATTTGATGATGTCATAATCATTTTGTTGATGTCATAATCATTTGATGATGTCATAATCATTTGATGATGTCATAATCATTGGATGATGTAATAATCATTTGATGTCATAATCATTTTATGATGTCATAATAATTTGATGATGTCATAATGATTTGATGATGTCATAATCATTTGATTTCATAATCATTGGATGATGTCATAATCATTTGATGATGTCATAATCGTTTTGTTGATGTCATAATCATTTTGTTGATGTCATAATCATTTTGTTGATGTCATAATCATTAGATGATGTCATAATCATTTTGTTGATGTCATAATCATTGGATGATGTCATAATCATTGGATGATGTCATAATCATTTTGTTGATGTCATAATCATTTGATGATGTCATAATCATTTGATGTCATAATCATTGGATGATGTCATAATCATTTTGTTGATGTCATAATCATTTGATGATGTCATAATCATTAGATGATGTCATAATCATTTTGTTGATGTCATAATCATTGGATGATGTCATAATCATTGGATGATGTCATAATCATTTTGTTGATGTCATAATCATTTGATGATGTCATAATCATTTGATGTCATAATCATTGGATGATGTCATAATCATTTTGTTGATGTCATAATCATTTGATGATGTCATAATCATTTGATGATGTCATAATCATTTTGTTGATGTCATAACCATTTGATGATGTCATAATCATTTGATGTCATAATCATTGGATGATGTCATAATCATTTTGTTGATGTCATAATCATTTTATGATGTCATAATCATTTTGTTGATGTCATAATCAATGGATGATGTAATAATCCTTTTGTTGATGTCATAATCATTTGATGATGTCATAATCATTAGATGATGTCATAATCATTTTGTTGATGTCATAATCATTTGATGATGTCATAATCATTTTGTTGATGTCATAATGATTTGATGATGTCATAATCATTTTGTTGATGTCATAATCATTTGATGATGTCATAATCATTTGATGTCATAATCATTGAATGATGTCATAATCATTTTGTTGATGTCATAATCATTTGATGATGTCATAATCATTTGATGATGTCATAATGATTTTGTTGATGTCATAATCATTTGATGATGCCATAATCATTTTGTTGATGTCATAATCATTTTATGATGTCATAATCATTTTGTTGATGTCATGATCATTTTGTTGATGTCATAATGATTTGATGATGTCATAATCATTTGATGTCATAATCATTGGATGATGTCATAATCATTTTGTTGATGTCATAATCATTTGATGATGTCGTAATCATTAGATGATGTCATAATCATTTTGTTGATGTCATAATCATTTGATGATGTCATAATCATTGATGTCATAATCATTGGATGATGTCATAATCATTTTGTTGATGTCATAATCATTGGATGATGTCATAATCATTAGATGATGTCATAATCATTTTGTTGATGTCATATTCATTTGATGATGTCATAATCATTTGATGTCATAATCATTTTGTTGATGTCATAATGATTTGATGATGTCATAATCATTTGATGATGTCATAATCATTAGATGATGTCATAATCATTTTGTTGATGTCATAATCATTTGATGATGTCATAATCATTTTGTTGATGTCATAATCATTTTGTTGATTTCATAATGATTTGATGATATCATAATCATTTGATGTCATAATCATTGGATGATGTCATAATCATTTTGTTGATGTCATAATCATTTGATGATGTCATAATCATTTGATTTCATAATCATTGGATGATGTCATAATCATTTGATGATGTCATAATGATTTTGTTGATGTCATATTCATTTGATGATGCCATAATCATTTTGTTGATGTCATAATCTTTTGATGATGTCATAATCATTGATGTCATAATAATTGGATGATGTCATAATCATTTTGTTGATGTCATAATCATTTTATGATGTCATAATCATTAGATGATGTCATAATCATTTTGTTGATGTCATAATCATTTGATGATGTCATAATCATTGATGTCATAATCATTGGATGATGTCATAATCATTTTGTTGATGTCATAATCATTAAATGATGTCATAATCATTAGATGATGTCCTAATCATTTTGTTGATGTCATAATCATATGATGATGTCATAATCATTTGATGTCATAATCATTTTGTTGATGTCACAATGATTTGATGATGTCATAATCATTTTGTTGATGTCATAATCATTTGATGATGTCATAATCATTTGATGTCATAATCATTTTGTTGATGTCATAATGATTTGATAATGTCATAATCATTTGATGTCATAATCATTGGATGATGTCATAATCATTTTGTTGATGTCATAATCAATTGATGATGTCATAATCATTGGATGATGTCATAATCATTTTGTTGATGTCATAATCATTTGATGATGTCATAATCATTTGATGTCATAATCATTGGATGATGTCATAATCATTTTTTTATGTCATAATCATTTGATGATGTCATAATCATTTTGTTGATGTCATAATCATTTGATGATGTCATAATCATTTGATGTCATAATCATTGGATGATGTCATAATCATTTTGTTGAAGTCATAATCATTTGATGATGTCATAATCATTTTGTTGATGTCATAATCATTTTGTTGATGTCATAATCATTGGATGATGTCATAATCATTTTGTTGATGTCATAATCATTTGATGATGTCATAATCATTTGATGTCATAATCATTGGATGATGTCATAATCATTTTGTTGATTTCATAATCATTTGATGATGTCATAATCATTAGATGATGTCATAATCATTTTGTTGATGTCATAATCATTTGATGATGTCATAATCATTTGATGTCATAATCATTGGATGATGTCATAATCATTTTTTTGATGTCATAATCATTTGATGATGTCATAATCATTAGATGATGTCATAATCATTTTGTTGATGTCATAATCATTTGATGATGTCATAATCATTAGATGATGTCATAATCATTTTGTTGATGTCATAATCATTTGATGATGTCATAATCATTTGATGTCATAATCATTGGATGATGTAATAATCATTTGATGTCATAATCATTTTATGATGTCATAATGATTTGATGATGTCATAATCATTTGATGTCATAATCATTGGATGATGTCATAATCATTTGATGATGTCATAATCGTTTTGTTGATGTCATAATCATTTTGTTGTTGTCATAATCATTTTGTTGATGTCATAATCATTTGATGATGTCATAATCATTTGATGTCATAATCATTGGATGATGTCATAATCATTTTGTTGATATCATAATCATTTGATGATGTCATAATCATTAGATGATGTCATATTCATTTTGTTGATGTCATAATCATTGGATGATGTCATAATCATTGGATGATATCATAATCATTTTGTTGATGTCATAATCATTTGATGATGTCATAATCATTTGATGTCAATATCATTGGATGATGTCATAATCATTTTGTTGATGTCATAATCATTTGATGATGTCATAATCATTTGATGATGTCATAATCATTTTGTTGATGTCATATTCATTTGATGATGTCATAATCATTTGATGTCATAATCATTGGATGATGTCATAATCATTTTGTTGATGTCATAATCATTTTATGATGTCATAATCATTTTGTTGATGTCATAATCAATGGATGATGTCATAATCCTTTTGTTGATGTCATAATCATTTGATGATGTCATAATCATTAGATTATGTCATAATCATTTTGTTGATGTCATAATCATTTGATGATGTCATAATCATTTTGTTGATGTCATAATGATTTGATGATGTCATAATCATTTTGTTGATGTCATAATCATTTGATGATGTCATAATCATTTGATGTCATAATCATTGAATGATGTCATAATCATTTTGTTGATGTCATAATCATTTGATGATGTCATAATCATTTGATGATGTCATAATGATTTTGTTGATGTCATAATCATTTGATGATGCCATAATCATTTTGTTGATGTCATAATCATTTTATGATGTCATAATCATTTTGTTGATGTCATAATCATTTTGTTGATGTCATAATCATTTGATGATGTCGTAATCATTAGATGATGTCATAATCATTTTGTTGATGTCATAATCATTTGATGATGTCATAATCATTGATGTCATAATCATTGGATGATGTCATAATCATTTTGTTGATGTCATAATCATTGGATGATGTCATAATCATTAGATGATGTCATAATCATTTTGTTGATGTCATAATCATTTGATGATGTCATAATCATTTGATGTCATAATCATTTTGTTGATGTCATAATGATTTGATGATGTCATAATCATTTGATGATGTCATAATCATTAGATGATGTCATAATCATTTTGTTGATGTCATAATCATTTGATGATGTTATAATCATTTTGTTGATGTCATAATCATTTTGTTGATGTCATAATGATTTGATGATATAATCATTTGATGTCATAATCATTGGATGATGTCATAATCATTTTGCTGATGTCATAATCATTTGATGATGTCATAATCATTTGATTTCATAATCATTGGATGATGTCATAATCATTTGATGATGTCATAATGATTTTATTGATGTCATAATCATTAGCTGATGACGCCATAATCATTTTGTTGATGTCATAATCTTTTGATGATGTCATAATCATTGATGTCATAATCATTGGATGATGTCATAATCATTTTGTTGATGTCATAATCATTTGATGATGTCATAATCATTGATGTCATAATCATTGGATGATGTCATAATCATTTTGTTGATGTCATAATCATTGGATGATGTCATAATCATTAGATGATGTCCTAATCATTTTGTTGATGTCATAATCATATGATGATGTCATAATCATTTGATGTCATAATCATTTTGTTGATGTCATAAAGATTTGATGATGTCATAATCATTTTGTTGATGTCATAATCATTTGATGATGTCATAATCATTTGATGTCATAATCATTTTGTTGATGTCATAATGATTTGTTAATGTCATAATCAGTTGATGATGTCATAATCATTGGATGATGTCATAATCATTTTGTTGATGTCATAATCATTTGATGATGTCATAATCATTTGATGTCATAATCATTGGATGATGTCATAATCATTTTGTTGATGTCATAATCAGTTGATGATGTCATAATCATTGGATGATGTCATAATCATTTTGTTGATGTCATAATCATTTGATGATGTCATAATCATTTGATGTCATAATCATTGGATGATGTCATAATCATTTTTTGATGTCATAATCATTTGATGATGTCATAATCATTTTGTTGATGTCATAATCATTTGATGATGTCATAATCATTTGATGTCATAATCATTGGATGATGTCATAATCATTTTGTTGAAGTCATAATCATTTGATGATGTCATAATCATTTTGTTGATGTCATAATCATTTTGTTGATGTCATAATCATTGGATGATGTCATAATCATTTTGTTGATGTCATAATCATTTTGTTGATGTCATAATCATTGGATGAAGTCATAATCCTTTTGTTGATGTCATAATCATTTGATGATGTCATAATCATTAGATGATGTCATAATAATTTTGTTGATGTCATAATCATTTGATGATGTCATAATCATTTGATGTCATAATCATTGGATGATGTAATAATCATTTGATGTCATAATCATTTTATGATGTCATAATGATTTGATGATGTCATAATCATTTGATGTCATAATCATTGGATGATGTCATAATCATTTGATAATGTCATAATCGTTTTGTTGATGTCATAATCATTTTGTTGTTGTCATAATCATTTTGTTGATGTCATAATCATTTGATGATGTCATAATCATTTGATGTCATAATCATTGGATGATGTCATAATCATTTTGTTGATGTCATAATCATTTGATGATGTCATAATCATTAGATGATGTCATAATCATTTTGTTGATGTCATAATCATTGGATGATGTCATAATCATTGGATGATGTCATAATCATTTTGTTGATGTCATAATCATTTGATGATGTCATAATCATTTGATGTAATAATCATTGGATGATGTCATAATCATTTTGTTGATGTCATAATCATTTGATGATGTCATAATCATTTGATGATGTCATAATGATTTTGTTGATGTCATAATCAATTAATGATGCCATAATCATTTTGTTGATGTCATAATCATTTTATGATGTCATAATCATTTTGTTGATGTCATAATCATTTGATGATGTCATAGTCATTTTGTTGATGTCATAATCATTTTGTTGATGTCATAATGATTTGATGACGTCATAATCATTTTGTTGATGTCATAATCATTTATGATGTCATAATCATTTGATGTCATAATCATTGAATGATGTCATAATCATTTTGTTGATGTCATAATCATTTGATGATGTCATAATCATTTGATGATGTCATAATGATTTTGTTGATGTCATAATCATTTGATGATGCCATAATCATTTTGTTGATGTCATAATCATTTTATGATGTCATAATCATTTTGTTGATGTCATAATCATTTTGTTGATGTCATAATCATTTGATGATGTCGTAATCATTAGATGATGTCATAATCATTTTGTTGATGTCATAATCATTTAATGATGTCATAATCATTGATGTCATAATCATTGGATGATGTCATAATCATTTTGTTGATGTCATAATCATTGGATGATGTCATAATCATTAGATGATGTCATAATCATTTTGTTGATGTCATAATGATTTGATGATGTCATAATCATTTGATGTCATAATCATTTTGTTGATGTCGTAATGATTTGATGAAGTCATAATCATTTGATGATGTCATAATCATTAGATGATGTCATAATCATTTTCTTGATGTCATAATCATTTGATGATGTCATAATCATTTTGTTGATGTCATAATCATTTTGTTGATGTCATAATGATTTGATGATATCATAATCATTTGATGTCATAATCATTGGATGATGTCATAATCATTTTGTTGATGTCATAATCATTTGATGATGTCATAATCATTTGATTTCATAATCATTGGATGATGTCATAATCATTTGATGATGTCATAATGATTTTGTTGATGTCATAATCATTTGATGATGCCATAATCATTTTGTTGATGTCATAATCATTTGATGATGTCATAATCATTGATGTCATAATCATTGGATGATGTCATAATCATTTTGTTGATGTCATAATCATTTTGTAGATGTCATAATGATTTGATGATATCATAATCATTTGATGTCATAATCATTGGATGATGTCATAATCATTTTGTTGATGTCATAATCATTTGATGATGTCATAATCATTTGATTTCATAATCATTGGATGATGTCATAATCATTTGATGATGTCATAATGATTTTGTTGATGTAATAATCATTTGATGATGCCATAATAATTTTGTTGATGTCATAATCATATGATGATGTCATAATCATTGACATCATAATCATTGGATGATGTCATAATCATTTTGTTGATGTCATAATCATTTGATGATGTCATAATCATTTGATGATGTCATAATGATTTTGTTGATGTCATAATCATTTGATGATGCCATAATCATTTTGTTGATGTCATAATCATTTTATGATGTCATAATCATTTTGTTGATGTCATAATCATTTTGTTGATGTCATAATCATTTGATGATGTCATAATCATTTGATGTCATAATCATTGGATGATGTCATAATCATTTTGTTGATGTCATAATCATTTTATGATGTCATAATCATTTTGTTGATGTCATAATCATTTTGTTGATGTCATAATGATTTGATGATGTCATAATCATTTGATGTCATAATCATTGGATGATGTCATAATCATTTTGTTGATGTCATAATCATTTGATGATGTCATAATCATTAGATGATGTCATAATCATTTTGTTGATGTCATAATCATTTGATGTCATAATCATTGGATGATGTCATAATCATTTTGTTGATGTCATAATCATTTGATGATGTCATAATCATTTGATGTCATAATCATTGGATGATGTCATAATCATTTTGTTGATGTCATAATCATTTGATGATGTCATAATCATTAGATGATGTCATAATCATTTTGTTAATGTCATAATCATTTGATGATGTCATAATCATTTGATGTCATAATCATTGGATGATGTCATAATCATTTTGTTGATGTCATAATCATTTGATGATGTCATAATCATTAGATGATATCATAATCATTTTGTTGATGTCATAATCAATTGATGATGTCATAATCATTTTGTTGATGTCATAATCATTTGATGATGTCATAATCATTTGATGTCATAATCATTTTGTTGATGTCATAATCATTTTATGATGTCATAATCATTTTGTTGATGTCATAATCATTGGATGATGTCATAATCCTTTTGTTGATGTCATAATCATTTGATGATGTCATAATCATTAGATGATGTCATAATCATTTTGTTGATGTCATAATCATTAGATGATGTTATAATTATTTTGTTGATGTCATAGTCATTTTGTTGATGTCATAATCATTTGATGATGTCATAATCATTTTGTTGAGGTCATAATCATTTGTTGATGTCATAATCATTTGATGTCATAATCATTGGATGATGTCATAATCATTTGATGTCATAATCATTGGATGATGTCATAATCATTAGATGATGTCATAATCATTTTGTTGATGTCATAATCATTTGATGATGTCATAATCATTTGATGTCATAATCATTGGATGATGTCATAATCATTTTGATGATGTCATAATCATTTGATGATGTCATAATCATTTGATGATGTCATTATCATTGGATGATGACATAATCATTTTGTTGATGTCATAATCATTTGATGTCATAATCATTGGATGATGTCATAATCATTTTGTTGATGTCATAATCATTTGATGATGTCATAATCATTAGATGATGTCATAATCATTTTGTTGATGTCATAATCATTTCATGATGTCATAATCATTTGATGTCATAATCATTGGATGATGTCATAATCATTTTTTTGATGTCATAATCATTTGATGATGTCATAATCATTAGATAATGTCATAATCATTTTGTTGAAGTCATAATCATTTGATGATGTCATAATCATTTTGTTGATGTCATAATGATTTGATGATGTCATAATCATTTGATGTCATAATCATTTGATGTCATAATCATTTTGTTGATGTCATAATCATTTTGTTGATGTCATAATCATTTGATGATGTCATAATCATTTGATGTCATAATCATTGGATGATGTCATAATCATTTTGTTGATTTCATACTCATTTGATGATGTCATAATCATTAGATGATGTCATAATCATTTTGTTGATGTCATAATCATTTGATGATGTCATAATCATTTGATGTCAATATCATTGGATGATGTCATAATCATTTTGTTGATGTCATAATCATTTGATGATGTCATAATCATTTGATGATGTCATAATCATTTTGTTGATGTCATATTCATTTGATGATGTCATAATCATTTGATGTCATAATCATTGGATGATGTCATAATCATTTTGTTGATGTCATAATCATTTTATGATGTCATAATCATTTTGTTGATGTCATAATCAATGTATGATGTCATAATCCTTTTGTTGATGTCATAATCATTTGATGATGTCATAATCATTAGATGATGTCATAATCATTTTGTTGATGTCATAATCATTTGATGATGTCATAATCATTTTGTTGATGTCATAATCATTTTGTTGATGTCATAATGATTTGATGATGTCATAATCATTTTGTTGATGTCATAATCATTTGATGATGTCATAATCATTTGATGTCATAATCATTGAATGATGTCATAATCATTTTGTTGATGTCATAATCATTTGATGATGTCATAATCATTTGATGATGTCATAATGATTTTGTTGATGTCATAATCATTTGATGATGCCATAATCATTTTGTTGATGTCATAATCATTTTATGATGTCATAATCATTTTGTTGATGTCATAATCATTTTGTTGATGTCATAATCATTTGATGATGTCGTAATCATTAGATGATGTCATAATCATTTTGTTGATGTCATAATCATTTGATGATGTCATAATCATTGATGTCATAATCATTGGATGATGTCATAATCATTTTGTTGATGTCATAATCATTGGATGATGTCATAATCATTAGATGATGTCATAATCATTTTGTTGATGTCATAATCATTTGATGATGTCATAATCATTTGATGTCATAATCATTTTGTTGATGTCATAATGATTTGATGATGTCATAATCATTTGATGATGTCATAATCATTAGATGATGTCATAATCATTTTGTTGATGTCATAATCATTTGATGATGTTATAATCATTTTGTTGATGTCATAATCATTTTGTTGATGTCATAATGATTTGATGATATAATCATTTGATGTCATAATCATTGGATGATGTCATAATCATTTTGCTGATGTCATAATCATTTGATGATGTCATAATCATTTGATTTCATAATCATTGGATGATGTCATAATCATTTGATGATGTCATAATGATTTTGTTGATGTCATAATCATTTGATGATGCCATAATCATTTTGTTGATGTCATAATCTTTTGATGATGTCATAATCATTGATGTCATAATCATTGGATGATGTCATAATCATTTTGTTGATGTCATAATCATTTGATGATGTCATAATCATTAGATGATGTCATAATCATTTTGTTGATGTCATAATCATTTGATGATGTCATAATCATTGATGTCATAATCATTGGATGATGTCATAATCATTTTGTTGATGTCATAATCATTGGATGATGTCATAATCATTAGATGATGTCCTAATCATTTTGTTGATGTCATAATCATATGATGATGTCATAATCATTTGATGTCATAATCATTTTGTTGATGTCATAAAGATTTGATGATGTCATAATCATTTTGTTGATGTCATTATCATTTGATGATGTCATAATCATTTGATGTCATAATCATTTTGTTGATGTCATAATGATTTGTTAATGTCATAATCATTTGATGTCATAATCATTGGATGATGTCATAATCATTTTGTTGATGTCATAATCAGTTGATGATGTCATAATCATTGGATGATGCCATAATCATTTTGTTGATGTCATAATCATTTGATGATGTCATAATCATTTGATGATGTCATAATCATTGGATGATGTCATAATCATTTTTTTGATGTCATAATCATTTGATGATGTCATAATCATTTTGTTGATGTCATAATCATTTGATGATGTCATAATCATTTGATGTCATAATCATTGGATGATGTCATAATCATTTTGTTGAAGTCATAATCATTTGATGATGTCATAATCATTTTGTTGATGTCATAATCATTTTGTTGATGTCATAATCATTGGATGATGTCATAATCATTGGATGATGTCATAATCCTTTTGTTGATGTCATAATCATTTGATGATGTCATAATCATTAGATGATGTCATAATCATTTTGTTGATGTCATAATCATTTGATGATGTCATAATCATTTGATGTCATAATCATTGGATGATGTAATAATCATTTGATGTCATAATCATTTTATGATGTCATAATGATTTGATGATGTCATAATCATTTGATGTCATAATCATTGGATGATGTCATAATCATTTGATAATGTCATAATCGTTTTGTTGATGTCATAATCATTTTGTTGTTGTCATAATCATTTTGTTGATGTCATAATCATTTGATGATGCCATAATCATTTGATGTCATAATCATTGGATGATGTCATAATCATTTTGTTGATGTCATAATCATTGGATGATGTCATAATCATTGGATGATGTCATAATCATTTTGTTGATGTCATAATCATTTGATGATGTCATAATCATTTGATGTAATAATCATTGGATGATGTCATAATCATTTTGTTGATGTCATAATCATTTGATGATGTCATAATCATTTGATGATGTCATAATGATTTTGTTGATGTCATAATCATTTGATGATGCCATAATCATTTTGTTGATGTCGTAATCATTTTATGATGTCATAATCATTTTGTTGATGTCATAATCATTTTGTTGATGTCATAATGATTTGATGATGTCATAATCATTAGATGATGTCATAATCATTTTGTTGATGTCATAATCATTTGATGATGTCATAATCATTTTGTTGATGTCATAATCATTTTGTTGATGTCATAATGATTTGATGATGTCATAATCATTTTGTTGATGTCATAATCATTTGATGTCATAATCATTGAATGATGTCATAATCATTTTGTTGATGTCATAATCATTTGATGATGTCATAATCATTTGATGATGTCATAATGATTTTGTTGATGTCATAATCATTTGATGATGCCATAATCATTTTGTTGATGTCATAATCATTTTATGATGTCATAATCATTTTGTTGATGTCATAATAATTTTGTTGATGTCATAATCATTTGATGATGTCGTAATCATTAGATGATGTCATAATCATTTTGTTGATGTCATAATCATTTAATGATGTCATAATCATTGATGTCATAATCATTGGATGATGTCATAATCATTTTGTTGATGTCATAATCATTGGATGATGTCATAATCATTAGATGATGTCATAATCATTTTGTTGATGTCATAATGATTTGATGATGTCATAATCATTTGATGTCATAATCATTTTGTTGATGTCGTAATGATTTGATGAAGTCATAATCATTTGATGATGTCATAATCATTAGATGATGTCATAATCATTTTCTTGATGTCATAATCATTTGATGATGTCATAATCATTTTGTTGATGTCATAATCATTTTGTTGATGTCATAATGATTTGATGATATCATAATCATTTGATGTCATAATCATTGGATGATGTCATAATCATTTTGTTGATGTCATAATCATTTGATGATGTCATAATCATTTGATTTCATAATCATTGGATGATGTCATAATCATTTGATGATGTCATAATGATTTTGTTGATGTCATAATCATTTGATGATGCCATAATCATTTTGTTGATGTCATAATCATTTGATGATGTCATAATCATTGATGTCATAATCATTGGATGATGTCATAATCATTTTGTTGATGTCATAATCATTTTGTAGATGTCATAATGATTTGATGATATCATAATCATTTGATGTCATAATCATTGGATGATGTCATAATCATTTTGTTGATGTCATAATCATTTGATGATGTCATAATCATTTGATTTCATAATCATTGGATGATGTCATAATCATTTGATGATGTAATAATGATTTTGTTGATGTAATAATCATTTGATGATGCCATAATAATTTTGTTGATGTCATAATCATTTGATGATGTCATAATCATTGACGTCATAATCATTGGATGATGTCATAATCATTTTGTTGATTTCATACTCATTTGATGATGTCATAATCATTTGATGATGTCATAATCATTTTGTTGATGTCATGATCATTAGATGATGTCATAATCATTTTGTTGATGTCATAATCATTTGATGATGTCATAATCATTGGATGATGTCATAATCATTTTGTTGATGTCATAATCATTTGATGATGTCATAATAATTTGATGATGTCATAATCATTTTGTTGATGTCATAGTCATTTGATGATGTCATAATCATTTGATGTCATAATCATTGGATGATGTCATAATCATTTTGTTGATGTCATAATCATTTTATGATGTCATAATCATTTTGTTGATGTCATAATCATTGGATGATGTCATAATCCTTTTGTTGATGTCATAATCATTTGATGATGTCATAATCATTTTGTTGATGTCATAATCATTTGATGATGTCATAATCATTTTGTTGATGTCATAATCATTTTGTTGATGTCATAATCATTTGATGATATCATAATCATTTGATGTCATAATCATTGGATGATGTCATAATCATTTTGTTGATGTCATAATCATTTGATTATGTCATAATCATTTGATGTCATAATCATTGGATGATGTCATAATCATTTTGTTGATGTCATAATCATTTGATGATGTCATAATCATTTGATGTCATAATCATTGGATGATGTCATAATCATTTTGTTGATGTCATAATCATTTGATGATGTTATAATCATTAAATGATGTCATAATCATTTTGTTGATGTCATAATCATTTGATGATGTCATAATCATTGATGTCATAATCATTGGATGATGTCATAATCATTTTGTTGATGTCATAATCAATGGATGATGTCATAATCATTAGATGATGTCATAATCATTTTGTTGATGTCATAATCAATGGATGATGTCATAATCATTTTATGATGTCATAATCATTTTGTTGATGTCATAATCAATGGATGATGTCATAATCCTTTTGTTGATGTCATAATCATTTGATGATGTCATAATCATTAGATGATGTCATAATCATTTTGTTGATGTCATAATCATTTGATGATGTCATAATCATTTTGTTGATGTCATAATCATTTTGTTGATGTCATAATGATTTGATGATGTCATAATCATTTTGTTGATGTCATAATCATTTGATGATGTCATAATCATTTGATGTCATAATCATTGAATGATGACATAATCATTTTGTTGATGTCATAATCATTTGATGATGTCATAATCATTTGATGATGTCATAATGATTTTGTTGATGTCATAATCATTTGATGATTCCATAATCATTTTGTTGATGTCATAATCATTTTATGATGTCATAATCATTTTGTTGATGTCATAATCATTTTGTTGATGTCATAATGATTTGAAGATGTCATAATCATTTGATGTCATAATCATTGGATGATGTCATAATCATTTTGTTGATGTCATAATCATTTGATGATGTCATAATCATTTGATGATGTCATAATGATTTTGTTGATGTCATAATCATTTGATGATGCCATAATCATTTTGTTGATGTCATAATCATTTTATGATGTCATAATCATTTTGTTGATGTCATAATCATTGGATGATGTCATAATCCTTTTGTTGATGTCATAATCATTTGTTGATGTCATAATCATTAGATGATGTCATAATCATTTTGTTGATGTCATAATCATTTGATGATGTCATAATCATTGATGTCATAATCATTGGATGATGTCATAATCATTTTGTTGATGTCATAATCATTTGATGATGTCATAATCATTAAATGATGTCATAATCATTTTGTTGATGTCATAATCATTTGATGATGTCATAATCATTGATGTCATAATCATTGGATGATGTCATAATCATTTTGTTGATGTCATAATCAATGGATGATGTCATAATCATTAGATGATGTCATAATCATTTTGTTGATGTTATAATCATTTGATGATATCATAATCATTTGATGATGTCATAATCATTTGATGTCATAATCATTGGATTATGTAATAATCATTTGATGTCATAATCATTTTATGATGTCATAATGATTTGATGATGTCATAATCATTTGATGTCATAATCATTGGATGATGTCATAATCATTTGATGATGTCATAATCGTTTTGTTGATGTCATAATCATTTTGTTGATGTCATAATCATTTGATGATGTCATAATCATTTGATGTCATAATCATTGGATGATGTCATAATCATTTTGTTGATGTCATAATCATTGGATGATGTCATAATCGTTTTGTTGATGTCATAATCATTTTATTGATGTCATAATCATTTGATGATGTCGTAGTCATTTGATGTCGTCATCATTGGATGATGTCATAATAATTTTGTTGATGTCATAATCATTTGATGATGTCATAATCATTAGATGATGTCATAATCATTTTGTTGATGTCATAATCATTGGATGATGTCATAATCATTGATGTCATAATCATTGCATGATGTCATAATCATTTTGTTGATGTCATAATGATTTGATGATATCATAATCATTTGATGTCATAATCATTGGATGATGTCATAATCATTTTGTTGATGTCATAATCATTTGATGATGTCATAATCATTTGATTTCATAATCATTGGATGATGTCATAATCATTTGATGATGTCATAATGATTTTGTTGATGTCATAATCATTTGATGATGCCATAATCATTTTGTTGATGTCATAATCATTTGATGATGTCATAATCATTTTGTTGATGTCATAATCATTTTATGATGTCATAATCATTTTGTTGATGTCATAATCATTTTGTTGATGTCATAATGATTTGATGATGTCATAATCATTTGATGTCATAATCATTGGATGATGTCATAATCATTTTGTTGATGTCATAATCATTTGATGATGTCATAATCATTAGATGATGTCATAATCATTTTGTTGATGTCATAATCATTTGATGATGTCATAATCATTGATGTCATAATCATTGGATGATGTCATAATCATTTTGTTGATGTCATAATCATTGGATGATGTCATAATCATTAGATGATGTCATAATCATTTTGTTGATGTCATAATCATGAGATGATGTCATAATCATTTTGTTGATGTCATAATCATTTGATGATGTCATAATCATTTTGTTGATGTCATAATCATTTTGTTGATGTCATAATCATTTGATGATGTCATAATCATTTTGTTGATGTCATAATCATTTTGTTGATGTCATTATGATTTGATGATATCATAATCATTTGATGTCATAATCATTGGATGATGTCATAATCATTTTGTTGATGTCATAATCATTTGATGATGTCATAATCATTTGATGTCATAATCATTGGATGATGTCATAATCATTTGATGATGTCATAATGATTTTGTTGATGTCATAATCATTTGATGATGCCATAATCATTTTGTTGATGTCATAATCATTTTATGATGTCATAATCATTTTGTTGATGTCATAATCATTTTGTTGATGTCATAATGATTTGATGATGTCATAATCATTTGATGTCATAATCATTGGATGATGTCATAATCATTTTGTTGATGTCATAATCATTTGATGATGTCATAATCATTAGATGATGTCATAATCATTTTGTTGATGTCATAATCATTTGATGTCATAATCATTGGATGATGTCATAATCATTTTGTTGATGTCATAATCATTTGATGATGTCATAATCATTTGATGTCATAATCATTGGATGATGTCATAATCATTTTGTTGATGTCATAATCATTTGATGATGTCATAATCATTAGATGATGTCATAATCATTTTGTTAATGTCATAATCATTTGATGATGTCATAATCATTTGATGTCATAATCATTGGATGATGTCATAATCATTAGATGATGTCATAATCATTTGATGATGTCATAATCATTTTGTTGATGTCATAATCATTTGATGATGTCATAATCATTAGATGATGTCATAATCATTTTGTTGATGTCATAATCATTTGATGATGTCATAATCATTTGATGTCATAATCATTGGATGATGTCATAATCATTTTGTTGATGTAATAATCATTTGATGATGTCATAATCATTTGATGATGTCATAATCATTTTGTTGATGTCATAATCATTTGATGATGTCATAATCATTTGATGTCATAATCATTGGATGATGTCATAATCATTTTGTTGATGTCATAATCATTTTATGATGTCATAATCATTTTGTTGATGTCATAATCATTGGATGATGTCATAATCCTTTTGTTGATGTCATAATCATTTGATGATGTCATAATCATTAGATGATGTCATAATCATTTTGTTGATGTCATAATCATTTGATGATGTCATAATCATTTGATGTCATAATCATTTTGTTGATGTCATAATGATTTGATGATGTCATAATCATTTGATGTCATAATCATTGGATGATGTCATAATCGTTTTGTTGATGTCATAATCATTTGATGATGTCATAATCATTTGATGTCATAATCATTGGATGATGTCATAATCATTTTTTTGATGTCATAATCATTTGATGATGTCATAATCATTTTGTTGATGTCATAATCATTTGATGATGTCATAATCATTTGATGTCATAATCATTGGATGATGTCATAATCATTTTGTTGAATTCATAATCATTTGATGATGTCATAATCATTTTGTTGATGTCATAATCATTTTGTTGATGTCATAATCATTGGATGATGTCATAATCATTTTGTTGATGTCATAATCATTGGATGATGTCATAATCATTTGATGTCATAATCATTGGATGATGTCATAATCATTTTGTTGATTTCATAATCATTTGATGATGTCATAATCATTAGATGATGTCATAATCATTTTGTTGATGTCATAATCATTTGATGATGTCATAATCATTTGATGTCATAATCATTGGATGATGTCATAATCATTTTGTTGATGTCATAATCATTTGATGATGTCATAATCATTAGATGATGTCATAATCATTTTGTTGATGTCATAATCATTTGATGATGTCATAATCATTTTGTTGATGTCATAATCATTTTGTTGATGTCATAATGATTTGATGATGTCATAATCATTTTGTTGATGTCATAATCATTTGATGATGTCATAATCATTTGATGATGTCATAATGATTTTGTTGATGTCATAATCATTTGATGATGTCATAATCATTTTGTTGATGTCATAATCATTTTATGATGTCATAATCATTTTGTTGATGTCATAATCATTTTGTTGATGTCATAATGATTTGATGATGTCATAATCATTTGATGTCATAATCATTGGATGATGTCATAATCATTTTGTTGATGTCATAATCATTTGATGATGTCGTAATCATTAGATGATGTCATAATCATTTTGTTGATGTCATAATCATTTGATGATGTCATAATCATTGATGTCATAATCATTGGATGAAGTCATAATCATTTTGTTGATGTCATAATCATTGGATGATGTCATAATCATTAGATGATGTCATAATCATTTTGTTGATGTCATAATCATTTGATGATGTCATAATCATTTGATGTCATAATCATTTTGTTGATGTCATAATGATTTGATGATGTCATAATCATTTGATGATGTCATAATCATTAGATGATGTCATAATCATTTTGTTGATGTCATAATCATTTGATGATGTCATAATCATTTTGTTGATGTCATAATCATTTTGTTGATGTCATAATGATTTGATGATATCATAATCATTTGATGTCATAATCATTGGATGATGTCATAATCATTTTGTTGATGTCATAATCATTTGATGATGTCATAATCATTTGATTTCATAATCATTGGATGATGTCATAATCATTTGATGATGTCATAATGATTTTGTTGATGTCATAATCATTTGATGATGCCATAATCATTTTGTTGATGTCATAATCATTTGATGATGTCTTAATCATTGATGTCATAATCATTGGATGATGTCATAATCATTTTGTTGATGTCATAATCATTTGATGATGTCATAATCATTAGATGATGTCATAATCATTTTGTTGATGTCATAATCATTGGATGATGTCATAATCATTAGATGATGTCCTAATCATTTTGTTGATGTCATAATCATATGATGATGTCATAATCATTTGATGTCATAATCATTTTGTTGATGTCATAATGATTTGATGATGTCATAATCTTTTTGTTGATGTCATAATCATTTGATGATGTCATAATCATTTGATGTCATAATCATTTTGTTGATGTCATAATGATTTGATAATGTCATAATGATTTGATGTCATAATCATTGGATGATGTCATAATCATTTTGTTGATGTCATAATCAATTGATGATGTCATAATCATTGGATGATGTCATAATCATTTTGTTGATGTCATAATCATTTGATGATGTCATAATCATTTGATGTCATAATTATTGGATGATGTCATAATCATTTTTTTGATGTCATAATCATTTGATGATGTCATAATCATTTTGTTGATGTCATAATCATTTGATGATGTCATAATCATTTGATGTCATAATCATTGGATGATGTCATAATCATTTTGTTGAAGTCATAATCATTTGATGATGTCATAATCATTTTGTTGATGTCATAATAATTTTGTTGATGTCATAATCATTGGATGATGTCATAATCATTTTGTTGATGTCATAATCATTTGATGATGTCATAATCATTTGATGTCATAATCATTGGATGATGTCATAATCATTTTGTTGATGTCATAATCATTTGATGATGTCATAATCATTAGATGATGTCATAATCATTTTGTTGATGTCATAATCATTTGATGATGTCATAATCATTTGTTGATGTCATAATCATTTTGTTGATGTCATAATCATTTGATGATGTCATAATCATTTGATGTCACAATCATTGGATGATGTCATAATCATTTTGTTGATGTCATAATCATTTGATGATGTCATAATCATTTGATGATGTCATAATCATTTTGTTGATGTCATAATCATTTGATGATGTCATAATCATTTGATGTCATAATCATTGGATGATGTCATAATCATTTTGTTGATGTCATAATCATTTTGTTGATGTCATAATCATTGGATGATGTCATAATCATTTTTTTGATGTCATAATCATTTGATGATGTCATAATCATTAGGTGATGTCATAATCATTTTGTTGATGTCATAATCATTTGATGATGTCATAATCATTTGATGTCATAATCATTGGATGATGTAATAATCATTTGATGTCATAATCATTTTATGATGTCATAATGATTTGATGATGTCATAATCATTTGATGTCATAATCATTGGATGATGTTATAATCATTTGATGATGTCATAATCGTTTTGTTGATGTCGTAATCATTTTGTTGTTGTCATAATCATTTTGTTGATGTCATAATCATTTGATGATGTCATAATCATTTGATGTCATAATCATCGGATGATGTCATAATCATTTTGTTGATGTCATAATCATTTGATGATGTCATAATCATTAGATGATGTCATAATCATTTTGTTGATGTCATAATCATTGGATGATGTCATAATCATTGGATGATGTCATAATCATTTTGTTGATGTCATAATCATTTGATGATGTCATAATGATTTGATGATATCATAATCATTTGATGTCATAATCATTTGATGATGTCAAAATCATTAGATGATGTCATAATCATTTTGTTGATGTCATAGTCATTTGATGATGTCATAATCATTGATGTCATAATCATTTTATGATGTCATAATCATTTTGTTGATGTCATAATCATTTGATGATGTCATAATCATTTGATGTCATAATCATTGGATGATGTCATAATCATTTTGTTGATGTCATAATCATTTTATGATGTCATAATCAATTTGTTGATGTCATAATCAATGGATGATGTCATAATCCTTTTGTTGATGTCATAATCATTTGATGATGTCATAATCATTAGATGATGTCATAATCATTTTGTTGATGTCATAATCATTTGATGATGTCATAATCATTTTGTTGATGTCATAATCATTTTGTTGATGTCATAATGATTTGATAATGTCATAATCATTTTGTTGATGTCATAATCATTTGATGATGTCATAATTATTTGATGTCATAATCATTGAATGATGTCATAATCATTTTGTTGATGTCATAATCATTTGATGATGTCATAATCATTTGATGATGTCATAATGATTTTGTTGATGTCATAATCATTTGATGATGCCATAATCATTTTGTTGATGTCATAATCATTTTATGATGTCATAATCATTTTGTTGATGTCATAATCATTTTGTTGATGTCATAATCATTTGATGATGTCATAATCATTTGATGTCATAATCATTGGATGATGTCATAATCATTTTGTTGATGTCATAATCATTTGATGATGTCGTAATTATTAGATGATGTCATAATCATTTTGTTGATGTCATAATCATTTGATGATGTCATAATCATTGATGTCATAATCATTGGATGATGTCATAATCATTTTGTTGATGTCATAATCATTGGATGATGTCATAATCTTTAGATGATGTCATAATCATTTTGTTGCTGTCATAATCATTTGATGATGTCATAATCATTTGATGTCATAATCATTTTGTTGATGCCATAATGATTTGATCATGTCATAATAATTTGATGATGTCATAATCATTAGATGATGTCATAATCATTTTTTTGATGTCATAATCATTTGATGATGTCATAATCATTTTGTTGATGTCATAATCATTTTGTTGATGTCATAATGATTTGATGATATCATAATCATTTGATGTCATAATCATTGGATGATGTCATAATCATTTGATGATGTCATAATCATTGATGTCATAATCATTGCATGATGTCATAATCATTTTGTTGATGTCATAATGATTTGATGATATCATAATCATTTGATGTCATAATCATTTGATGATGCCATAATCATTTTGTTGATGTCATAATCATTTGATGATGTCATAATCATTGATGTCATAATCATTGCATGATGTCATAATCATTTTGTTGATGTCATAATGATTTGATGATATCATAATCATTTGATGTCATAATCATTGGATGATGTCATAATCATTTTGTTGATGTCATAATCATTTGATGATGTCATAATCATTAGATGATGTCATAATCATTTTGTTGATGTCATAATCATTTGATGATGTCATAATCATTGATGTCATAATCATTGGATGATGTCATAATCATTTTGTTGATGTCATAATCATTGGATGATGTCATAATCATTAGATGATGTCATAATCATTTTGTTGATGTCATAATCATGAGATGATGTCATAATCATTTTGTTGATGTCATAATCATTTGATGATG
Organism: Dendrobates tinctorius; assembly: GCF_039654945.1. Lineage (NCBI taxonomy): Eukaryota > Metazoa > Chordata > Amphibia > Anura > Dendrobatidae > Dendrobates > Dendrobates tinctorius. The sequence goes on along the minus strand of NW_027361687.1, from coordinate 37,275,790 downwards.
TCATAATCATTTTGTTGATGTCATAATCATTTTGTTGATGTCATAATCATTTGATGATATCATAATCATTTGATGTCATAATCATTGGATGATGTCATAATCATTTTGTTGATGTCATAATCATTTGATTATGTCATAATCATTTGATGTCATAATCATTGGATGATGTCATAATCATTTTGTTGATGTCATAATCATTTGATGATGTCATAATCATTTGATGTCATAATCATTGGATGATGTCATAATCATTTTGTTGATGTCATAATCATTTGATGATGTCATAATCATTAAATGATGTCATAATCATTTTGTTGATGTCATAATCATTTGATGATGTCATAATCATTGATGTCATAATCATTGGATGATGTCATAATCATTTTGTTGATGTCATAATCAATGGATGATGTCATAATCATTAGATGATGTCATAATCATTTTGTTGATGTCATAATCAATGGATGATGTCATAATCATTTTATGATGTCATAATCATTTTGTTGATGTCATAATCAATGGATGATGTCATAATCCTTTTGTTGATGTCATAATCATTTGATGATGTCATAATCATTAGATGATGTCATAATCATTTTGTTGATGTCATAATCATTTGATGATGTCATAATCATTTTGTTGATGTCATAATCATTTTGTTGATGTCATAATGATTTGATGATGTCATAATCATTTTGTTGATGTCATAATCATTTGATGATGTCATAATCATTTGATGTCATAATCATTGAATGATGACATAATCATTTTGTTGATGTCATAATCATTTGATGATGTCATAATCATTTGATGATGTCATAATGATTTTGTTGATGTCATAATCATTTGATGATTCCATAATCATTTTGTTGATGTCATAATCATTTTATGATGTCATAATCATTTTGTTGATGTCATAATCATTTTGTTGATGTCATAATGATTTGAAGATGTCATAATCATTTGATGTCATAATCATTGGATGATGTCATAATCATTTTGTTGATGTCATAATCATTTGATGATGTCATAATCATTTGATGATGTCATAATGATTTTGTTGATGTCATAATCATTTGATGATGCCATAATCATTTTGTTGATGTCATAATCATTTTATGATGTCATAATCATTTTGTTGATGTCATAATCATTGGATGATGTCATAATCCTTTTGTTGATGTCATAATCATTTGTTGATGTCATAATCATTAGATGATGTCATAATCATTTTGTTGATGTCATAATCATTTGATGATGTCATAATCATTGATGTCATAATCATTGGATGATGTCATAATCCTTTTGTTGATGTCATAATCATTTGATGATGTCATAATCATTAAATGATGTCATAATCATTTTGTTGATGTCATAATCATTTGATGATGTCATAATCATTGATGTCATAATCATTGGATGATGTCATAATCATTTTGTTGATGTCATAATCAATGGATGATGTCATAATCATTAGATGATGTCATAATCATTTTGTTGATGTTATAATCATTTGATGATATCATAATCATTTGATGATGTCATAATCATTTGATGTCATAATCATTGGATTATGTAATAATCATTTGATGTCATAATCATTTTATGATGTCATAATGATTTGATGATGTCATAATCATTTGATGTCATAATCATTGGATGATGTCATAATCATTTGATGATGTCATAATCGTTTTGTTGATGTCATAATCATTTTGTTGATGTCATAATCATTTGATGATGTCATAATCATTTGATGTCATAATCATTGGATGATGTCATAATCATTTTGTTGATGTCATAATCATTGGATGATGTCATAATCGTTTTGTTGATGTCATAATCATTTTATTGATGTCATAATCATTTGATGATGTCGTAATCATTTGATGTCGTCATCATTGGATGATGTCATAATAATTTTGTTGATGTCATAATCATTTGATGATGTCATAATCATTAGATGATGTCATAATCATTTTGTTGATGTCATAATCATTGGATGATGTCATAATCATTGATGTCATAATCATTGCATGATGTCATAATCATTTTGTTGATGTCATAATCATTTTGTTGATGTCATAATGATTTGATGATATCATAATCATTTGATGTCATAATCATTGGATGATGTCATAATCATTTTGTTGATGTCATAATCATTTGATGATGTCATAATCATTTGATTTCATAATCATTGGATGATGTCATAATCATTTGATGATGTCATAATGATTTTGTTGATGTCATAATCATTTGATGATGCCATAATCATTTTGTTGATGTCATAATCATTTGATGATGTCATAATCATTTTGTTGATGTCATAATCATTTTATGATGTCATAATCATTTTGTTGATGTCATAATCATTTTGTTGATGTCATAATGATTTGATGATGTCATAATCATTTGATGTCATAATCATTGGATGATGTCATAATCATTTTGTTGATGTCATAATCATTTGATGATGTCATAATCATTAGATGATGTCATAATCATTTTGTTGATGTCATAATCATTTGATGATGTCATAATCATTGATGTCATAATCATTGGATGATGTCATAATCATTTTGTTGATGTCATAATCATTGGATGATGTCATAATCATTAGATGATGTCATAATCATTTTGTTGATGTCATAATCATGAGATGATGTCATAATCATTTTGTTGATGTCATAATCATTTGATGATGTCATAATCATTTTGTTGATGTCATAATCATTTTGTTGATGTCATAATCATTTGATGATGTCATAATCATTTTGTTGATGTCATAATCATTTTGTTGATGTCATTATGATTTGATGATATCATAATCATTTGATGTCATAATCATTGGATGATGTCATAATCATTTTGTTGATGTCATAATCATTTGATGATGTCATAATCATTTGATGTCATAATCATTGGATGATGTCATAATCATTTGATGATGTCATAATGATTTTGTTGATGTCATAATCATTTGATGATGCCATAATCATTTTGTTGATGTCATAATCATTTTATGATGTCATAATCATTTTGTTGATGTCATAATCATTTTGTTGATGTCATAATGATTTGATGATGTCATAATCATTTGATGTCATAATCATTGGATGATGTCATAATCATTTTGTTGATGTCATAATCATTTGATGATGTCATAATCATTAGATGATGTCATAATCATTTTGTTGATGTCATAATCATTTGATGTCATAATCATTGGATGATGTCATAATCATTTTGTTGATGTCATAATCATTTGATGATGTCATACTCATTTGATGTCATAATCATTGGATGATGTCATAATCATTTTGTTGATGTCATAATCATTTGATGATGTCATAATCATTAGATGATGTCATAATCATTTTGTTAATGTCATAATCATTTGATGATGTCATAATCATTTGATGTCATAATCATTGGATGATGTCATAATCATTAGATGATGTCATAATCATTTGATGATGTCATAATCATTTTGTTGATGTCATAATCATTTGATGATGTCATAATCATTAGATGATGTCATAATCATTTTGTTGATGTCATAATCATTTGATGATGTCATAATCATTTGATGTCATAATCATTGGATGATGTCATAATCATTTTGTTGATGTAATAATCATTTGATGATGTCATAATCATTTGATGATGTCATAATCATTTTGTTGATGTCATAATCATTTGATGATGTCATAATCATTTGATGTCATAATCATTGGATGATGTCATAATCATTTTGTTGATGTCATAATCATTTTATGATGTCATAATCATTTTGTTGATGTCATAATCATTGGATGATGTCATAATCCTTTTGTTGATGTCATAATCATTTGATGATGTCATAATCATTAGATGATGTCATAATCATTTTGTTGATGTCATAATCATTTGATGATGTCATAATCATTTGATGTCATAATCATTTTGTTGATGTCATAATGATTTGATGATGTCATAATCATTTGATGTCATAATCATTGGATGATGTCATAATCGTTTTGTTGATGTCATAATCATTTGATGATGTCATAATCATTTGATGTCATAATCATTGGATGATGTCATAATCATTTTTTTGATGTCATAATCATTTGATGATGTCATAATCATTTTGTTGATGTCATAATCATTTGATGATGTCATAATCATTTGATGTCATAATCATTGGATGATGTCATAATCATTTTGTTGAATTCATAATCATTTGATGATGTCATAATCATTTTGTTGATGTCATAATCATTTTGTTGATGTCATAATCATTGGATGATGTCATAATCATTTTTTTGATGTCATAATCATTTGATGATGTCATAATCATTTGATGTCATAATCATTGGATGATGTCATAATCATTTTGTTGATTTCATAATCATTTGATGATGTCATAATCATTAGATGATGTCATAATCATTTTGTTGATGTCATAATCATTTGATGATGTCATAATCATTTGATGTCATAATCATTGGATGATGTCATAATCATTTTGTTGATGTCATAATCATTTGATGATGTCATAATCATTAGATGATGTCATAATCATTTTGTTGATGTCATAATCATTTGATGATGTCATAATCATTTTGTTGATGTCATAATCATTTTGTTGATGTCATAATGATTTGATGATGTCATAATCATTTTGTTGATGTCATAATCATTTGATGATGTCATAATCATTTGATGATGTCATAATGATTTTGTTGATGTCATAATCATTTGATGATGTCATAATCATTTTGTTGATGTCATAATCATTTTATGATGTCATAATCATTTTGTTGATGTCATAATCATTTTGTTGATGTCATAATGATTTGATGATGTCATAATCATTTGATGTCATAATCATTGGATGATGTCATAATCATTTTGTTGATGTCATAATCATTTGATGATGTCGTAATCATTAGATGATGTCATAATCATTTTGTTGATGTCATAATCATTTGATGATGTCATAATCATTGATGTCATAATCATTGGATGAAGTCATAATCATTTTGTTGATGTCATAATCATTGGATGATGTCATAATCATTAGATGATGTCATAATCATTTTGTTGATGTCATAATCATTTGATGATGTCATAATCATTTGATGTCATAATCATTTTGTTGATGTCATAATGATTTGATGATGTCATAATCATTTGATGATGTCATAATCATTAGATGATGTCATAATCATTTTGTTGATGTCATAATCATTTGATAATGTCATAATCATTTTGTTGATGTCATAATCATTTTGTTGATGTCATAATGATTTGTTGATGTCATAATCATTTGATGTCATAATCATTGGATGATGTCATAATCATTTTGTTGATGTCATAATCATTTGATGATGTCATAATCATTTGATTTCATAATCATTGGATGATGTCATAATCATTTGATGATGTCATAATGATTTTGTTGATGTCATAATCATTTGATGATGCCATAATCATTTTGTTGATGTCATAATCATTTGATGATGTCTTAATCATTGATGTCATAATCATTGGATGATGTCATAATCATTTTGTTGATGTCATAATCATTTGATGATGTCATAATCATTAGATGATGTCATAATCATTTTGTTGATGTCATAATCATTGGATGATGTCATAATCATTAGATGATGTCCTAATCATTTTGTTGATGTCATAATCATATGATGATGTCATAATCATTTGATGTCATAATCATTTTGTTGATGTCATAATGATTTGATAATGTCATAATGATTTGATGTCATAATCATTGGATGATGTCATAATCATTTTGTTGATGTCATAATCAATTGATGATGTCATAATCATTGGATGATGTCATAATCATTTTGTTGATGTCATAATCATTTTATGATGTCATAATCAATTTGTTGATGTCATAATCAATGGATGATGTCATAATCCTTTTGTTGATGTCATAATCATTTGATGATGTCATAATCATTAGATGATGTCATAATCATTTTGTTGATGTCATAATCATTTGATGATGTCATAATCATTTTGTTGATGTCATAATCATTTTGTTGATGTCATAATGATTTGATAATGTCATAATCATTTTGTTGATGTCATAATCATTTGATGATGTCATAATTATTTGATGTCATAATCATTGAATGATGTCATAATCATTTTGTTGATGTCATAATCATTTGATGATGTCATAATCATTTGATGATGTCATAATGATTTTGTTGATGTCATAATCATTTGATGATGCCATAATCATTTTGTTGATGTCATAATCATTTTATGATGTCATAATCATTTTGTTGATGTCATAATCATTTTGTTGATGTCATAATCATTTGATGATGTCATAATCATTTGATGTCATAATCATTGGATGATGTCATAATCATTTTGTTGATGTCATAATCATTTGATGATGTCATAATTATTAGATGATGTCATAATCATTTTGTTGATGTCATAATCATTTGATGATGTCATAATCATTGATGTCATAATCATTGGATGATGTCATAATCATTTTGTTGATGTCATAATCATTGGATGATGTCATAATCTTTAGATGATGTCATAATCATTTTGTTGCTGTCATAATCATTTGATGATGTCATAATCATTTGATGTCATAATCATTTTGTTGATGCCATAATGATTTGATCATGTCATAATAATTTGATGATGTCATAATCATTAGATGATGTCATAATCATTTTTTTGATGTCATAATCATTTGATGATGTCATAATCATTTTGTTGATGTCATAATCATTTTGTTGATGTCATAATGATTTGATGATATCATAATCATTTGATGTCATAATCATTGGATGATGTCATAATCATTTGATGATGTCATAATCATTGATGTCATAATCATTGCATGATGTCATAATCATTTTGTTGATGTCATAATGATTTGATGATATCATAATCATTTGATGTCATAATCATTTGATGATGCCATAATCATTTTGTTGATGTCATAATCATTTGATGATGTCATAATCATTGATGTCATAATCATTGCATGATGTCATAATCATTTTGTTGATGTCATAATGATTTGATGATATCATAATCATTTGATGTCATAATCATTGGATGATGTCATAATCATTTTGTTGATGTCATAATCATTTGATGATGTCATAATCATTAGATGATGTCATAATCATTTGTTGATGTCATAATCATTTGATGATGTCATAATCATTGATGTCATAATCATTGGATGATGTCATAATCATTTTGTTGATGTCATAATCATTGGATGATGTCATAATCATTAGATGATGTCATAATCATTTTGTTGATGTCATAATCATGAGATGATGTCATAATCATTTTGTTGATGTCATAATCATTTGATGATGTCATAATCATTTTGTTGATGTCATAATCATTTTGTTGATGTCATAATCATTTGATGATATCATAATCATTTGATGTCATAATCATTGGATGATGTCATAATCATTTTGTTGATGTCATAATCATTTGATTATGTCATAATCATTTGATGTCATAATCATTGGATGATGTCATAATCATTTTGTTGATGTCATAATCATTTGATGATGTCATAATCATTTGATGTCATAATCATTGGATGATGTCATAATCATTTTGTTGATGTCATAATCATTTGATGATGTCATAATCATTAAATGATGTCATAATCATTTTGTTGATGTCATAATCATTTGATGATGTCATAATCATTGATGTCATAATCATTGGATGATGTCATAATCATTTTGTTGATGTCATAATCAATGGATGATGTCATAATCATTAGATGATGTCATAATCATTTTGTTGATGTCATAATCAATGGATGATGTCATAATCATTTTATGATGTCATAATCATTTTGTTGATGTCATAATCAATGGATGATGTCATAATCCTTTTGTTGATGTCATAATCATTTGATGATGTCATAATCATTAGATGATGTCATAATCATTTTGTTGATGTCATAATCATTTGATGATGTCATAATCATTTTGTTGATGTCATAATCATTTTGTTGATGTCATAATGATTTGATGATGTCATAATCATTTTGTTGATGTCATAATCATTTGATGATGTCATAATCATTTGATGTCATAATCATTGAATGATGACATAATCATTTTGTTGATGTCATAATCATTTGATGATGTCATAATCATTTGATGATGTCATAATGATTTTGTTGATGTCATAATCATTTGATGATTCCATAATCATTTTGTTGATGTCATAATCATTTTATGATGTCATAATCATTTTGTTGATGTCATAATCATTTTGTTGATGTCATAATGATTTGAAGATGTCATAATCATTTGATGTCATAATCATTGGATGATGTCATAATCATTTTGTTGATGTCATAATCATTTGATGATGTCATAATCATTTGATGATGTCATAATGATTTTGTTGATGTCATAATCATTTGATGATGCCATAATCATTTTGTTGATGTCATAATCATTTTATGATGTCATAATCATTTTGTTGATGTCATAATCATTGGATGATGTCATAATCCTTTTGTTGATGTCATAATCATTTGTTGATGTCATAATCATTAGATGATGTCATAATCATTTTGTTGATGTCATAATCATTTGATGATGTCATAATCATTGATGTCATAATCATTGGATGATGTCATAATCATTTTGTTGATGTCATAATCATTTGATGATGTCATAATCATTAAATGATGTCATAATCATTTTGTTGATGTCATAATCATTTGATGATGTCATAATCATTGATGTCATAATCATTGGATGATGTCATAATCATTTTGTTGATGTCATAATCAATGGATGATGTCATAATCATTAGATGATGTCATAATCATTTTGTTGATGTTATAATCATTTGATGATATCATAATCATTTGATGATGTCATAATCATTTGATGTCATAATCATTGGATTATGTAATAATCATTTGATGTCATAATCATTTTATGATGTCATAATGATTTGATGATGTCATAATCATTTGATGTCATAATCATTGGATGATGTCATAATCATTTGATGATGTCATAATCGTTTTGTTGATGTCATAATCATTTTGTTGATGTCATAATCATTTGATGATGTCATAATCATTTGATGTCATAATCATTGGATGATGTCATAATCATTTTGTTGATGTCATAATCATTGGATGATGTCATAATCGTTTTGTTGATGTCATAATCATTTTATTGATGTCATAATCATTTGATGATGTCGTAATCATTTGATGTCGTCATCATTGGATGATGTCATAATAATTTTGTTGATGTCATAATCATTTGATGATGTCATAATCATTAGATGATGTCATAATCATTTTGTTGATGTCATAATCATTGGATGATGTCATAATCATTGATGTCATAATCATTGCATGATGTCATAATCATTTTGTTGATGTCATAATCATTTTGTTGATGTCATAATGATTTGATGATATCATAATCATTTGATGTCATAATCATTGGATGATGTCATAATCATTTTGTTGATGTCATAATCATTTGATGATGTCATAATCATTTGATTTCATAATCATTGGATGATGTCATAATCATTTGATGATGTCATAATGATTTTGTTGATGTCATAATCATTTGATGATGCCATAATCATTTTGTTGATGTCATAATCATTTGATGATATCATAATCATTTTGTTGATGTCATAATCATTTTATGATGTCATAATCATTTTGTTGATGTCATAATCATTTTGTTGATGTCATAATGATTTGATGATGTCATAATCATTTGATGTCATAATCATTGGATGATGTCATAATCATTTTGTTGATGTCATAATCATTTGATGATGTCATAATCATTAGATGATGTCATAATCATTTTGTTGATGTCATAATCATTTGATGATGTCATAATCATTGATGTCATAATCATTGGATGATGTCATAATCATTTTGTTGATGTCATAATCATTGGATGATGTCATAATCATTAGATGATGTCATAATCATTTTGTTGATGTCATAATCATGAGATGATGTCATAATCATTTTGTTGATGTCATAATCATTTGATGATGTCATAATCATTTTGTTGATGTCATAATCATTTTGTTGATGTCATCATCATTTGATGATGTCATAATCATTTTGTTGATGTCATAATCATTTTGTTGATGTCATTATGATTTGATGATATCATAATCATTTGATGTCATAATCATTGGATGATGTCATAATCATTTTGTTGATGTCATAATCATTTGATGATGTCATAATCATTTGATGTCATAATCATTGGATGATGTCATAATCATTTGATGATGTCATAATGATTTTGTTGATGTCATAATCATTTGATGATGCCATAATCATTTTGTTGATGTCATAATCATTTTATGATGTCATAATCATTTTGTTGATGTCATAATCATTTTGTTGATGTCATAATGATTTGATGATGTCATAATCATTTGATGTCATAATCATTGGATGATGTCATAATCATTTTGTTGATGTCATAATCATTTGATGATGTCATAATCATTAGATGATGTCATAATCATTTTGTTGATGTCATAATCATTTGATGTCATAATCATTGGATGATGTCATAATCATTTTGTTGATGTCATAATCATTTGATGATGTCATAATCATTTGATGTCATAATCATTGGATGATGTCATAATCATTTTGTTGATGTCATAATCATTTGATGATGTCATAATCATTAGATGATGTCATAATCATTTTGTTAATGTCATAATCATTTGATGATGTCATAATCATTTGATGTCATAATCATTGGATGATGTCATAATCATTAGATGATGTCATAATCATTTGATGATGTCATAATCATTTTGTTGATGTCATAATCATTTGATGATGTCATAATCATTAGATGATGTCATAATCATTTTGTTGATGTCATAATCATTTGATGATGTCATAATCATTTGATGTCATAATCATTGGATGATGTCATAATCATTTTGTTGATGTAATAATCATTTGATGATGTCATAATCATTTGATGATGTCATAATCATTTTGTTGATGTCATAATCATTTGATGATGTCATAATCATTTGATGTCATAATCATTGGATGATGTCATAATCATTTTGTTGATGTCATAATCATTTTATGATGTCATAATCATTTTGTTGATGTCATAATCATTGGATGATGTCATAATCCTTTTGTTGATGTCATAATCATTTGATGATGTCATAATCATTAGATGATGTCATAATCATTTTGTTGATGTCATAATCATTTGATGATGTCATAATCATTTGATGTCATAATCATTTTGTTGATGTCATAATGATTTGATGATGTCATAATCATTTGATGTCATAATCATTGGATGATGTCATAATCGTTTTGTTGATGTCATAATCATTTGATGATGTCATAATCATTTGATGTCATAATCATTGGATGATGTCATAATCATTTTTTTGATGTCATAATCATTTGATGATGTCATAATCATTTTGTTGATGTCATAATCATTTGATGATGTCATAATCATTTGATGTCATAATCATTGGATGATGTCATAATCATTTTGTTGAATTCATAATCATTTGATGATGTCATAATCATTTTGTTGATGTCATAATCATTTTGTTGATGTCATAATCATTGGATGATGTCATAATCATTTTGTTGATGTCATAATCATTTGATGATGTCATAATCATTTGATGTCATAATCATTGGATGATATCATAATCATTTTGTTGATTTCATAATCATTTGATGATGTCATAATCATTAGATGATGTCATAATCATTTTGTTGATGTCATAATCATTTGATGATGTCATAATCATTTGATGTCATAATCATTGGATGATGTCATAATCATTTTGTTGATGTCATAATCATTTGATGATGTCATAATCATTAGATGATGTCATAATCATTTTGTTGATGTCATAATCATTTGATGATGTCATAATCATTTTGTTGATGTCATAATCATTTTGTTGATGTCATAATGATTTGATGATGTCATAATCATTTTGTTGATGTCATAATCATTTGATGATGTCATAATCATTTGATGATGTCATAATGATTTTGTTGATGTCATAATCATTTGATGATGTCATAATCATTTTGTTGATGTCATAATCATTTTATGATGTCATAATCATTTTGTTGATGTCATAATCATTTTGTTGATGTCATAATGATTTGATGATGTCATAATCATTTGATGTCATAATCATTGGATGATGTCATAATCATTTTGTTGATGTCATAATCATTTGATGATGTCGTAATCATTAGATGATGTCATAATCATTTTGTTGATGTCATAATCATTTGATGATGTCATAATCATTGATGTCATAATCATTGGATGAAGTCATAATCATTTTGTTGATGTCATAATCATTGGATGATGTCATAATCATTAGATGATGTCAAAATCATTTTGTTGATGTCATAATCATTTGATGATGTCATAATCATTTGATGTCATAATCATTTTGTTGATGTCATAATGATTTGATGATGTCATAATCATTTGATGATGTCATAATCATTAGATGATGTCATAATCATTTTGTTGATGTCATAATCATTTGATAATGTCATAATCATTTTGTTGATGTCATAATCATTTTGTTGATGTCATAATGATTTGATGATATCATAATCATTTGATGTCATAATCATTGGATGATGTCATAATCATTTTGTTGATGTCATAATCATTTGATGATGTCATAATCATTTGATTTCATAATCATTGGATGATGTCATAATCATTTGATGATGTCATAATGATTTTGTTGATGTCATAATCATTTGATGATGCCATAATCATTTTGTTGATGTCATAATCATTTGATGATGTCTTAATCATTGATGTCATAATCATTGGATGATGTCATAATCATTTTGTTGATGTCATAATCATTTGATGATGTCATAATCATTAGATGATGTCATAATCATTTTGTTGATGTCATAATCATTGGATGATGTCATAATCATTAGATGATGTCCTAATCATTTTGTTGATGTCATAATCATATGATGATGTCATAATCATTTGATGTCATAATCATTTTGTTGATGTCATAATGATTTGATGATGTCATAATCATTTTGTTGATGTCATAATCATTTGATGATGTCATAATCATTTGATGTCATAATCATTTTGTTGATGTCATAATGATTTGATAATGTCATAATGATTTGATGTCATAATCATTGGATGATGTCATAATCATTTTGTTGATGTCATAATCAATTGATGATGTCATAATCATTGGATGATGTCATAATCATTTTGTTGATGTCATAATCATTTGATGATGTCATAATCATTTGATGTCATAATTATTGGATGATGTCATAATCATTTTTGTGATGTCATAATCATTTGATGATGTCATAATCATTTTGTTGATGTCATAATCATTTGATGATGTCATAATCATTTGATGTCATAATCATTGGATGATGTCATAATCATTTTTTTGATGTCATAATCATTTGATGATGTCATAATCATTTTGTTGATGTCATAATCATTTGATGATGTCATAATCATTTGATGTCATAATCATTGGATGATGTCATAATCATTTTGTTGATGTCATAATCATTTGATGATGTCATAATCATTTGATGTCATAATTATTGGATGATGTCATAATCATTTTTGTGATGTCATAATCATTTGATGATGTCATAATCATTTTGTTGATGTCATAATCATTTGATGATGTCATAATCATTTGATGTCATAATCATTGGATGATGTCATAATGATTTTGTTGATGTCATAATCATTTGATGATGTCATAATCATTTTGTTGATGTCATAATCATTTTATGATGTCATAATCATTTTGTTGATGTCATAATCATTTTGTTGATGTCATAATGATTTGATGATGTCATAATCATTTGATGTCATAATCATTGGATGATGTCATAATCATTTTGTTGATGTCATAATCATTTGATGATGTCGTAATCATTAGATGATGTCATAATCATTTTGTTGATGTCATAATCATTTGATGATGTCATAATCATTGATGTCATAATCATTGGATGAAGTCATAATCATTTTGTTGATGTCATAATCATTGGATGATGTCATAATCATTAGATGATGTCATAATCATTTTGTTGATGTCATAATCATTTGATGATGTCATAATCATTTGATGTCATAATCATTTTGTTGATGTCATAATGATTTGATGATGTCATAATCATTTGATGATGTCATAATCATTAGATGATGTCATAATCATTTTGTTGATGTCATAATCATTTGATAATGTCATAATCATTTTGTTGATGTCATAATCATTTTGTTGATGTCATAATGATTTGATGATATCATAATCATTTGATGTCATAATCATTGGATGATGTCATAATCATTTTGTTGATGTCATAATCATTTGATGATGTCATAATCATTTGATTTCATAATCATTGGATGATGTCATAATCATTTGATGATGTCATAATGATTTTGTTGATGTCATAATCATTTGATGATGCCATAATCATTTTGTTGATGTCATAATCAATTGATGATGTCTTAATCATTGATGTCATAATCATTGGATGATGTCATAATCATTTTGTTGATGTCATAATCATTTGATGATGTCATAATCATTAGATGATGTCATAATCATTTTGTTGATGTCATAATCATTGGATGATGTCATAATCATTAGATGATGTCCTAATCATTTTGTTGATGTCATAATCATATGATGATGTCATAATCATTTGATGTCATAATCATTTTGTTGATGTCATAATGATTTGATGATGTCATAATCATTTTGTTGATGTCATAATCATTTGATGATGTCATAATCATTTGATGTCATAATCATTTTGTTGATGTCATAATGATTTGATAATGTCATAATGATTTGATGTCATAATCATTGGATGATGTCATAATCATTTTGTTGATGTCATAATCAATTGATGATGTCATAATCATTGGATGATGTCATAATCATTTTGTTGATGTCATAATCATTTGATGATGTCATAATCATTTGATGTCATAATTATTGGATGATGTCATAATCATTTTTGTGATGTCATAATCATTTGATGATGTCATAATCATTTTGTTGATGTCATAATCATTTGATGATGTCATAATCATTTGATGTCATAATCATTGGATGATGTCATAATCATTTTTTTGATGTCATAATCATTTGATGATGTCATAATCATTTTGTTGATGTCATAATCATTTGATGATGTCATAATCATTTGATGTCATAATCATTGGATGATGTCATAATCATTTTGTTGAATTCATAATCATTTGATGATGTCATAATCATTTTGTTGATGTCATAATCATTTTGTTGATGTCATAATCATTGGATGATGTCATAATCATTTTGTTGATGTCATAATCATTTGATGATGTCATAATCATTTGATGTCATAATCATTGGATGATGTCATAATCATTTTGTTGATTTCATAATCATTTGATGATGTCATAATCATTAGATGATGTCATAATCATTTTGTTGATGTCATAATCATTTGATGATGTCATAATCATTTGATGTCATAATCATTGGATGATGTCATAATCATTTTGTTGATGTCATAATCATTTGATGATGTCATAATCATTAGATGATGTCATAATCATTTTGTTGATGTCATAATCATTTGATGATGTCATAATCATTTTGTTGATGTCATAATCATTTTGTTGATGTCATAATGATTTGATGATGTCATAATCATTTTGTTGATGTCATAATCATTTGATGATGTCATAATCATTTGATGATGTCATAATGATTTTGTTGATGTCATAATCATTTGATGATGTCATAATCATTTTGTTGATGTCATAATCATTTTATGATGTCATAATCATTTTGTTGATGTCATAATCATTTTGTTGATGTCATAATGATTTGATGATGTCATAATCATTTGATGTCATAATCATTGGATGATGTCATAATCATTTTGTTGATGTCATAATCATTTGATGATGTCGTAATCATTAGATGATGTCATAATCATTTTGTTGATGTCATAATCATTTGATGATGTCATAATCATTGATGTCATAATCATTGGATGAAGTCATAATCATTTTGTTGATGTCATAATCATTGGATGATGTCATAATCATTAGATGATGTCATAATCATTTTGTTGATGTCATAATCATTTGATGATGTCATAATCATTTGATGTCATAATCATTTTGTTGATGTCATAATGATTTGATGATGTCATAATCATTTGATGATGTCATAATCATTAGATGATGTCATAATCATTTTGTTGATGTCATAATCATTTGATAATGTCATAATCATTTTGTTGATGTCATAATCATTTTGTTGATGTCATAATGATTTGATGATATCATAATCATTTGATGTCATAATCATTGGATGATGTCATAATCATTTTGTTGATGTCATAATCATTTGATGATGTCATAATCATTTGATTTCATAATCATTGGATGATGTCATAATCATTTGATGATGTCATAATGATTTTGTTGATGTCATAATCATTTGATGATGCCATAATCATTTTGTTGATGTCATAATCATTTGATGATGTCTTAATCATTGATGTCATAATCATTGGATGATGTCATAATCATTTTGTTGATGTCATAATCATTTGATGATGTCATAATCATTAGATGATGTCATAATCATTTTGTTGATGTCATAATCATTGGATGATGTCATAATCATTAGATGATGTCCTAATCATTTTGTTGATGTCATAATCATATGATGATGTCATAATCATTTGATGTCATAATCATTTTGTTGATGTCATAATGATTTGATGATGTCATAATCATTTTGTTGATGTCATAATCATTTGATGATGTCATAATCATTTGATGTCATAATCATTTTGTTGATGTCATAATGATTTGATAATGTCATAATGATTTGATGTCATAATCATTGGATGATGTCATAATCATTTTGTTGATGTCATAATCAATTGATGATGTCATAATCATTGGATGATGTCATAATCATTTTGTTGATGTCATAATCATTTGATGATGTCATAATCATTTGATGTCATAATTATTGGATGATGTCATAATCATTTTTGTGATGTCATAATCATTTGATGATGTCATAATCATTTTGTTGATGTCATAATCATTTGATGATGTCATAATCATTTGATGTCATAATCATTGGATGATGTCATAATCATTTTGTTGAAGTCATAATCATTTGATGATGTCATAATCATTTTGTTGATGTCATAATAATTTTGTTGATGTCATAATCATTGGATGATGTCATAATCATTTTGTTGATGTCATAATCATTTGATGATGTCATAATCATTTGATGTCATAATCATTGGATGATGTCATAATCATTTTGTTGATGTCATAATCATTTGATGATGTCATAATCATTAGATGATGTCATAATCATTTTGTTGATGTCATAATCATTTGATGATGTCATAATCATTTGTTGATGTCATAATCATTTTGTTGATGTCATAATCATTTGATGATGTCATAATCATTTGATGTCACAATCATTGGATGATGTCATAATCATTTTGTTGATGTCATAATCATTTGATGATGTCATAATCATTTGATGATGTCATAATCATTTTGTTGATGTCATAATCATTTGATGATGTCATAATCATTTGATGTCATAATCATTGGATGATGTCATAATCATTTTGTTGATGTCATAATCATTTTGTTGATGTCATAATCATTGGATGATGTAATAATCATTTTTTTGATGTCATAATCATTTGATGATGTCATAATCATTAGGTGATGTCATAATCATTTTGTTGATGTCATAATCATTTGATGATGTCATAATCATTTGATGTCATAATCATTGGATGATGTAATAATCATTTGATGTCATAATCATTTTATGATGTCATAATGATTTGATGATGTCATAATCATTTGATGTCATAATCATTGGATGATGTTATAATCATTTGATGATGTCATAATCGTTTTGTTGATGTCGTAATCATTTTGTTGTTGTCATAATCATTTTGTTGATGTTATAATCATTTGATGATGTCATAATCATTTGATGTCATAATCATCGGATGATGTCATAATCATTTTGTTGATGTCATAATCATTTGATGATGTCATAATCATTAGATGATATCATAATCATTTTGTTGATGTCATAATCATTGGATGATGTCATAATCATTGGATGATGTCATAATCATTTTGTTGATGTCATAATCATTTGATGATGTCATAATCATTTTGTTGATGTCATAATCATTTGATGATGTCATAATCATTTGATGTCATAATCATTGGATGATGTCATAATCATTTTGTTGATGTCATAATCATTTTATGATGTCATAATCAATTTGTTGATGTCATAATCAATGGATGATGTCATAATCCTTTTGTTGATGTCATAATCATTTGATGATGTCATAATCATTAGATGATGTCAAAATCATTTTGTTGATGTCATAATCATTTGATGATGTCATAATCATTTTGTTGATGTCATAATCATTTTGTTGATGTCATAATGATTTGATAATGTCATAATCATTTTGTTGATGTCATAATCATTTGATGATGTCATAATTATTTGATGTCATAATCATTGAATGATGTCATAATCATTTTGTTGATGTCATAATCATTTGATGATGTCATAATCATTTGATGATGTCATAATGATTTTGTTGATGTCATAATCATTTGATGATGCCATAATCATTTTGTTGATGTCATAATCATTTTATGATGTCATAATCATTTTGTTGATGTCATAATCATTTTGTTGATGTCATAATGATTTGATGATGTCATAATCATTTGATGTCATAATCATTGGATGATGTCATAATCATTTTGTTGATGTCATAATCATTTGATGATGTCGTAATTATTAGATGATGTCATAATCATTTTGTTGATGTCATAATCATTTGATGATGTCATAATCATTGATGTCATAATCATTGGATGATGTCATAATCATTTTGTTGATGTCATAATCATTGGATGATGTCATAATCTTTAGATGATGTCATAATCATTTTGTTGCTGTCATAATCATTTGATGATGTCATAATCATTTGATGTCATAATCATTTTGTTGATGCCATAATGATTTGATCATGTCATAATAATTTGATGATGTCATAATCATTAGATGATGTCATAATCATTTTGTTGATGTCATAATCATTTGATGATGTCATAATCATTTTGTTGATGTCATAATCATTTTGTTGATGTCATAATGATTTGATGATATCATAATCATTTGATGTCATAATCATTGGATGATGTCATAATCATTTGATGATGTCATAATCATTGATGTCATAATCATTGCATGATGTCATAATCATTTTGTTGATGTCATAATCATTTGATGATATCATAATCATTTGATGTCATAATCATTTGATGATGCCATAATCATTTTGTTGATGTCATAATCATTTGATGATGTCATAATCATTGATGTCATAATCATTGCATGATGTCATAATCATTTTGTTGATGTCATAATGATTTGATGATATCATAATCATTTGATGTCATAATCATTGGATGATGTCATAATCATTTTGTTGATGTCATAATCATTTGATGATGTCATAATCATTAGATGATGTCATAATCATTTTGTTGATGTCATAATCATTTGATGATGTCATAATCATTGATGTCATAATCATTGGATGATGTCATAATCATTTTGTTGATGTCATAATCATTGGATGATGTCATAATCATTAGATGATGTCATAATCATTTTGTTGATGTCATAATCATGAGATGATGTCATAATCATTTTGTTGATGTCATAATCATTTGATGATGTCATAATCATTTTGTTGATGTCATAATCATTTTGTTGATGTCATAATCATTTGATGATGTCATAATCATTTTGTTGATGTCATAATCATTTTGTTGATGTCATTATGATTTGATGATATCATAATCATTTGATGTCATAATCATTGGATGATGTCATAATCATTTTGTTGATGTCATAATCATTTGATGATGTCATAATCATTTGATGTCACAATCATTGGATGATGTCATAATCATTTGATGATGTCATAATGATTTTGTTGATGTCATAATCATTTGATGATGCCATAATCATTTTGTTGATGTCATAATCATTTTATGATGTCATAATCATTTTGTTGATGTCATAATCATTTGATGATGTCATAATCATTTTGTTGATGTCATAATCATTTGATGATGTCATAATCATTTGATGTCACAATCATTGGATGATGTCATAATCATTTTGTTGATGTCATAATCATTTGATGATGTCATAATCATTTGATGATGTCATAATCATTTTGTTGATGTCATAATCATTTGATGATGTCATAATCATTTGATGTCATAATCATTGGATGATGTCATAATCATTTTGTTGATGTCACCATCATTTTGTTGATGTCATAATCATTGGATGATGTCATAATCATTTTTTCGATGTCATAATCATTTGATGATGTCATAATCATTAGGTGATGTCATAATCATTTTGTTGATGTCATAATCATTTGATGATGTCATAATCATTTGATGTCATAATCATTGGATGATGTAATAATCATTTGATGTCATAATCATTTTATGATGTCATAATCATTTGATGATGTCATAATCGTTTTGTTGATGTCGTAATCATTTTGTTGTTGTCATAATCATTTTGTTGATGTCATAATCATTTGATGATGTCATAATCATTTGATGTCATAATCATTGGATGATGTCATAATCATTTTGTTGATGTCATAATCATTTGATGATGTCATAATCATTAGATGATGTCATAATCATTTTGTTGATGTCATAATCATTGGATGATGTCATAATCATTGGATGATGTCATAATCATTTTGTTGATGTCATAATCATTTGATGATGTCATAATCATTTTGTTGATGTCATAATCATTTGATGATGTCATAATCATTTGATGTCATAATCATTGGATGATGTCATAATCATTTTGTTGATGTCATAATCATTTTATGATGTCATAATCAATTTGTTGATGTCATAATCAATGGATGATGTCATAATCCTTTTGTTGATGTCATAATCATTTGATGATGTCATAATCATTAGATGATGTCATAATCATTTTGTTGATGTCATAATCATTTGATGATGTCATAATCATTTTGTTGATGTCATAATCATTTTGTTGATGTCATAATGATTTGATAATGTCATAATCATTTTGTTGATGTCATAATCATTTGATGATGTCATAATTATTTGATGTCATAATCATTGAATGACGTCATAATCATTTTGTTGATGTCATAATCATTTGATGATGTCATAATCATTTGATGATGTCATAATGATTTTGTTGATGTCATAATCATTTGATGATGCCATAATCATTTTGTTGATGTCATAATCATTTTATGATGTCATAATCATTTTGTTGATGTCATAATTATTTTGTTGATGTCATAATCATTTGATGATGTCATAATCATTGATGTCATAATCATTGGATGATGTCATAATCATTTTGTTGATGTCATAATCATTGGATGATGTCATAATCTTTAGATGATGTCATAATCATTTTGTTGCTGTCATAATCATTTGATGATGTCATAATCATTTGATGTCATAATCATTTTGTTGATGCCATAATGATTTGATCATGTCATAATAATTTGATGATGTCATAATCATTAGATGATGTCATAATCATTTTGTTGATGTCATAATCATGAGATGATGTCATAATCATTTTGTTGATGTCATAATCATTTGATGATGTCATAATCATTTTGTTGATGTCATAATCATTTGATGATGTCATAATCATTTGATGTCACAATCATTGGATGATGTCATAATCATTTTGTTGATGTCATAATCATTTGATGATGTCATAATCATTTGATGATGTCATAATCATTTTGTTGATGTCATAATCATTTGATGATGTCATAATCATTTGATGTCATAATCATTGGATGATGTCATAATCATTTTGTTGATGTCATCATCATTTTGTTGATGTCATAATCATTGGATGATGTCATAATCATTTTTTTGATGTCATAATCATTTGATGATGTCATAATCATTAGGTGATGTCATAATCATTTTGTTGATGTCATAATCATTTGATGATGTCATAATCATTTGATGTCATAATCATTGGATGATGTAATAATCATTTATGTCATAATCATTTTATGATGTCATAATCATTTGATGATGTCATAATCGTTTTGTTGATGTCGTAATCAATTTGTTGTTGTCATAATCATTTTGTTGATGTCATAATCATTTGATGATGTCATAATCATTTGATGTCATAATCATTGGATGATGTCATAATCATTTTGTTGATGTCATAATCATTTGATGATGTCATAATCATTAGATGATGTCATAATCATTTTGTTGATGTCATAATCATTGGATGATGTCATAATCATTGGATGATGTCATAATCATTTTGTTGATGTCATAATCATTTGATGATGTCATAATCATTTTGTTGATGTCATAATCATTTGATGATGTCATAATCATTTGATGTCATAATCATTGGATGATGTCATAATCATTTTGTTGATGTCATAATCATTTTATGATGTCATAATCAATTTGTTGATGTCATAATCAATGGATGATGTCATAATCCTTTTGTTGATGTCATAATCATTTGATGATGTCATAATCATTAGATGATGTCATAATCATTTTGTTGATGTCATAATCATTTGATGATGTCATAATCATTTTGTTGATGTCATAATCATTTTGTTGATGTCATAATGATTTGATAATGTCATAATCATTTTGTTGATGTCATAATCATTTGATGATGTCATAATTATTTGATGTCATAATCATTGAATGATGTCATAATCATTTTGTTGATGTCATAATCATTTGATGATGTCATAATCATTTGATGATGTCATAATGATTTTGTTGATGTCATAATCATTTGATGATGCCATAATCATTTTGTTGATGTCATAATCATTTTATGATGTCATAATCATTTTGTTGATGTCATAATCATTTTGTTGATGTCATAATGATTTGATGATGTCATAATCATTTGATGTCATAATCATTGGATGATGTCATAATCATTTTGTTGATGTCATAATCATTTGATGATGTCGTAATTATTAGATGATGTCATAATCATTTTGTTGATGCCATAATGATTTGATCATGTCATAATAATTTGATGATGTCATAATCATTAGATGATGTCATAATCATTTTGTTGATGTCATAATCATTTGATGATGTCATAATCATTTTGTTGATGTCATAATCATTTTGTTGATGTCATAATGATTTGATGATATCATAATCATTTGATGTCATAATCATTGGATGATGTCATAATCATTTTGTTGATGTCATAATCATTTGATGATGTCATAATCATTTGATTTCATAATCATTGGATGATGTCATAATCATTTGATGATGTCATAATGATTTTGTTGATGTCATAATCATTTGATGATGCCATAATCATTTTGTTGATGTCATAATCATTTGATGATGTCATAATCATTGATGTCATAATCATTGCATGATGTCATAATCATTTTGTTGATGTCATAATGATTTGATGATATCATAATCATTTGATGTCATAATCATTGGATGACGTCATAATCATTTTGTTGATGTCATAATCATTTGATGATGTCATAATCATTAGATGATGTCATAATCATTTTGTTGATGTCATAATCATTTGATGATGTCATAATCATTGATGTCATAATCATTGGATGATGTCATAATCATTTTGTTGATGTCATAATCATTGGATGATGTCATAATCATTAGATGATGTCATAATCATTTTGTTGATGTCATAATCATGAGATGATGTCATAATCATTTTGTTGATGTCATAATCATTTGATGATGTCATGATCATTTTGTTGATGTCATAAACATTTTGTTGATGTCATAATCATTTGATGATGTCATAATCATTTTGTTGATGTCATAATCATTTTGATGATGTCATTATGATTTGATGATATCATAATCATTTGATGTCATAATCATTGGATGATGTCATAATCATTTTGTTGATGTCATAATCATTTGATGATGTCATAATCATTTGATGTCATAATCATTGGATGATGTCATAATCATTTGATGATGTCATAATGATTTTGTTGATGTCATAATCATTTGATGATGCCATAATCATTTTGTTGATGTCATAATCATTTTATGATGTCATAATCATTTTGTTGATGTCATAATCATTTTGTTGATGTCATAATGATTTGATGATGTCATAATCATTTGATGTCATAATCATTGGATGATGTCATAATCATTTTGTTGATGTCATAATCATTTGATGATGTCATAATCATTAGATGATGTCATAATCATTTTGTTGATGTCATAATCATTTGATGATGTCATAATCATTAGATGATGTCATAATCATTTTGTTAATGTCATAATCATTTGATGATGTCATAATCATTTGATGTCATAATCGTTGGATGATGTCATAATCATTAGATGATGTCATAATCATTTGATGATGTCATAATCATTTGATGATGTCATAATCATTTTGTTGATGTCATAATCATTTGATGATGTCATAATCATTAGATGATGTCATAATCATTTTGTTGATGTCATAATCATTTGATGATGTCATAATCATTTGATGTCATAATCATTGGATGATGTCATAATCATTTTGTTGATGTAATAATCATTTGATGATGTCATAATCATGTGATGATGTCATAATCATTTTGTTGATGTCATAATCATTTGATGATGTCATAATCATTTGATGTCATAATCATTGGATGATGTCATAATCATTTTGTTGATGTCATAATCATTTTATGATGTCATAATCATTTTGTTGATGTCATAATCATTGGATGATGTCATAATCCTTTTGTTGATGTCATAATCATTTGATGATGTCATAACCATTAGATGATGTCATAATCATTTTGTTGATGTCATAATCATTTGATGATGTCATAATCATTTGATGTCATAATCATTTTGTTGATGTCATAATCGTTTTGTTGATGTCATAATCATTTGATGATGTCATAATCATTGGATGATGTCATAATCATTTTGTTGATGTCATAATCATTTGATGATGTCATAATCATTTGATGTCATAATCATTGGATGATGTCATAATCATTTTTTTGATGTCATAATCATTTGATGATGTCATAATCATTTTGTTGATGTCATAATCATTTGATGATGTCATAATCATTTGATGTCATAATCATTGGATGATGTCATAATCATTTTGTTGAAGTCTTAATCATTTGATGATGTCATAATCATTTTGTTGATGTCATAATCATTTTGTTGATGTCATAATCATTGGATGATGTCATAATCATTTTGTTGATGTCATAATCATTTGATGATGTCATAATCATTTGATGTCATAATCATTTGATGATGTCATAATCATTTTGTTGATTTCATAATCATTTGATGATGTCATAATCATTAGATGATGTCATAATCATTTTGTTGATGTCATAATCATTTGATGATGTCATAATCATTTGATGTCATAATCATTGGATGATGTCATAATCATTTTGTTGATGTCATAATCATTAGATGATGTCATAATCATTTTGTTGATGTCATAATCATTTGATGATGTCATAATCATTAGATGATGTCATAATCATTTTGTTGATGTCATAATCATTTGATGATGTCATAATCATTTGATGTCACAATCATTGGATGATGTCATAATCATTTTGTTGATGCCATAATCATTTGATGATGTCATAATCATTTGATGATGTCATAATCATTTTGTTGATGTCATAATCATTTGATGATGTCATAATCATTGGATGATGTCATAATCATTTTGTTGATGTCATAATCATTTTGTTGATGTCATAATCATTTTGTTGATGTCATAATCATTGGATGATGTCATAATCCTTTTGTTGATGTCATAATCATTTGATGATGTCATAATCAATAGATGATGTCATAATCATTTTGTTGATGTCATAATCATTTGATGATGTCATAATCATTTGATGTCATAATCATTGGATGATGTAATAATCATTTGATGTCATAATCATTTTATGATGTCATAATGATTTGATGAGGTCATAATCATTTGATGTCATAATCATTGGATGATGTCATAATCATTTGATGATGTCATAATCGTTTTGTTGATGTCATAATCATTTTGTTGTTGTCATAATCATTTTGTTGATGTCATAATCATTTGATGATGTCATAATCATTTGATGTCATAATCATTGGATGATGTCATAATCATTTTGTTGATGTCATAATCATTTGATGATGTCATAATCATTAGATGATGTCATAATCATTTTGTTGATGTCATAATCATTGGATGATGTCATAATCATTGGATGATGTCATAATCATTTTGTTGATGTCATAACCATTTGATGATGTCATAATCATTTGATGTCATAATCATTGGATGATGTCATAATCATTTTGTTGATGTCATAATCATTTGATGATGTCATAATCATTTGATGTCATAATCATTTTGTTGATGTCATAATGATTTGATAATGTCATAATCATTTGATGTCATAATCATTGGATGATGTCATAATCATTTTGTTGATGTCATAATCAATTGATGATGTCATAATCATTGGATGATGTCATAATCATTTTGTTGATGTCATAATCATTTTGTTGATGTCATAATCATTGGATGATGTCATAATCATTTTGTTGATGTCATAATCATTGGATGATGTCATAATCATTTTGTTGATTTCATAATCATTTGATGATGTCATAATCATTAGATGATGTCATAATCATTTTGTTGATGTCATAATCATTTGATGATGTCATAATCATTTGATTTCATAATCATTGGATGATGTCATAATCATTTTGTTGATGTCATAATCATTGGATGATGTCATAATCATTTTGTTGATGTCATAATCATTTGATGATGTCATAATCATTTGATGTCATAATCATTGGATGATGTCATAATCATTTTGTTGATTTCATAATCATTTGATGATGTCATAATCATTAGATGATGTCATAATCATTTTGTTGATGTCATAATCATTTGATGATGTCATAATCATTTGATGTCATAATCATTGGATGATGTCATAATCATTTTGTTGATGTCATAATCATTTGATGATGTCATAATCATTAGATGATGTCATAATCATTTTGTTGATGTCATAATCATTTGATGATGTCATAATCATTAGATGATGTCATAATCATTTTGTTGATGTCATAATCATTTGATGATGTCATAATCATTTGATGTCACAATCATTGGATGATGTCATAATCATTTTGTTGATGTCATAATCATTTGATGATGTCATAATCATTTGATGATGTCATAATCATTTTGTTGATGTCATAATCATTTGATGATGTCATAATCATTTGATGTCATAATCATTGGATGATGTCATAATCATTTTGTTGATGTCATAATCATTGGATGATGTCAAAATCCTTTTGTTGATGTCATAATCATTTGATGATGTCATAATCATTAGATGATGTCATAATCATTTTGTTGATGTCATAATCATTTGATGATGTCATAATCATTTGATGTCATAATCATTGGATGATGTAATAATCATTTGATGTCATAATCATTTTATGATGTCATAATGATTTGATGATGTCATAATCATTTGATGTCATAATTATTGGATGATGTCATAATCATTTGATGATGTCATAATCGTTTTGTTGATGTCATAATCATTTTGTTGTTGTCATAATCATTTTGTTGATGTCATAATCATTTGATGATGTCATAATCATTTGATGTCATAATCATTGGATGATGTCATAATCATTTTGTTGATGTCATAATCATTTGATGATGTCATAATCATTAGATGATGTCATATTCATTTTGTTGATGTCATAATCATTGGATGATGTCATAATCATTGGATGATATCATAATCATTTTGTTGATGTCATAATCATTTGATGATGTCATAATCATTTGATGTCAATATCATTGGATGATGTCATAATCATTTTGTTGATGTCATAATCATTTGATGATGTCATAATCATTTGATGATGTCATAATCATTTTGTT